>NC_064821.1:49660758-52422425 GCF_024166365.1 Elephas maximus indicus | reverse complement strand
CTACACATCGATAAAGAACAGTGACGAATCTCTGAAACATTTCATAACATGGAGGAATCTGGAAGGCATTATGCTGAGCGAAATGAGTCAGTTGCAAAAGGACAAATATTGTATAAGACCACTATTATAAGATCTTGAGAAATAGAAAAAACGGAAAAGAACACATACTTTTGTGGTTACAAAGGGGGGAGGGAGGGAGGGAGGGAGGGAGGGAGGGAGAGGGCTTTTTATTGATCAATCTGTAGATGGGAACTGCTTTGGGTGAAGGGAAAGACAACACTCAAAACAAGGAAGGTCAGCCTAATTGGACAGGATTAAAAGTAAAGAGGTTTCCGAGATAAAATGAAAGCTTCAAAGGATAGCGAAGCAGGGGCTGGGGTCTGGGGAACTTGGTTTGAGAGGACTTCTAAATCAATGGGCAAAACAATTCTATTATGAAAACACTCTGCATCCCACTTTGAATTGTGGCACCTGGGGTCCTAAATGCCAACAAGCAGCCATCTAAAATACATTAATTGGTCTCAACCCACCGGGAGCAAAGGCAAAGGAAGAACACCAAGGTCACACGACAACTAAGAACCCAAGAGACAGAAAGGGCCACTTGAACCAGAGACCTACAATATCCTGAGACCAGAAGAACTAGTTGGTGCCCGGCCACAATCGATGTCTGCCCTGTCAGGGAACACAACAGACAACTCCTGAGGGAGCAGGAGACCAATGGGATGCAGACCCCAAATTCTCATTAAAAGACCACACCTAATGGTATGATTGCGACTAGAGGAATCCCAGAGACAATGCTCCCCAGAACTTCTGATGGCACAGGACAGGAACCATCCCCGAAGACAAATTATCAGGCATGAAAAGGACTGGCCAGTGGGGGGGAGAGAGATACTGATGTAGAGTGAGCTAATTAAATCAGGTGGACACGGGAGAGTGTGTTGGCAACTCTTGACTGGAGGGGGGATGGGAAGATAGAGAGAGAGGGAAGAAGGTAAAATTGGCACGAAACGAGAGACTGTAAGGGCTGACTCAATAGGGGGAGAGCAAGTGGGAGAAGGGAGAAAGATGTATGTAAACCTACATGTGACAGACTGATTGGAATGGTAAATGTTCACTTGAAGCTTAATAAAAATTAAAAAAAAAAAAAAAGTCATACCAGTGAAGAAATTGCAAATCAAGTACTTTGCTATTTATGAGAAATTTGATTTTTCTAAGTTCGGAGGCCAGTCCTATACAATGCTGCCAATGTGTCAGGGCGTTATAAAGACACACAACAGAAAATTTTAGAATGTAATGAATACGCCATTTTCATACCACACGCTTCGCATTCACTTAATCTTGTAGGACGTAGCACAGGAGATTTTTGTCCAGAAGCAGTTAATTTTTTTTCTACTGTTCAGTTGCTCTACACATTTTTTGCCACCTCTAGTCATCGATGGGCAGTTCCTTAAACATATTCAGGCAATAATCAAGTAGTAAAATATCTTTCTCATACACATTGGGAAGCACAGGCTGTAGCAACCAGTGCAATCCTGGAATCGTACACTCAGATTCTAGATGCCTTAGAAAACACTGCTGGGGACCAGACACAAAAAGGAGACACCAGAAGAGAAGCTGAAAACCTCGCCAACAAAATGCAGGCACTAGGGTATGTATTTATGTTGGTCATGTGGAATAATATATTGCAGCATTTTCATCAGACAAGTCAAACTCCCCAAGATTCAGAATTTAAAGATACGCACAGATTTCTACCAATCATTAACAGGGCATTTACATAATTTAAGAGATTTTGAAAACACAACAAAACAAATACTGCCAAATACTGATTAGCAAGCAGTTCGCCATCGCAGAAGCATTAGAAAGACATAAGTAAATGATGTAAGTGGTCCAGAGGTATCAATGAGGGCCAGAGGTCAGTTTCTCCTAACCCCATATCACACCATCATTGACACACTTGAATCTTGCATGAAAAGAGGGGTGGAAGTGTATGAAGTTCTTTCAAGTAGATTTTCGTTCTTAAACAATGTAGATATACCAGATGAAGAGTGTACGAAGGCCTCCGAGAAATTAGTGCAGGCGCAGAGAAGTGGGACGGTTTCATTCTTACATGAGAACTAAGTTGACGGATCCAGGAAAGACAAATTTTACTCATGTAGGCATGGATGAGCCAAAATAGAAGATAAAATACGATGCATATTTCCCAATGTTGAAATTACTTTATGCGTCTTCCTAAATTTAATGATCACAAACTGCGTGACAGAATGCTCATTTTCATCCATCCAAACCAAACCAAACCCGTTGCTGTCAAGTCAATTCCTACTCACAGCAACTGTAAAGAGACTCAAAAATCCTCAGTGTACAACGATGATTCAAGAAAGAATCAATTCACTATCCTTATTATGTATGGAAATAGATGTTGTTTGGCAGCTTGTGACAAAATCTTGGAAGAATTTCTAAGAGCAAAGAATAGAAAGAAATGTTTTTAATTTTAACATGTTAGAGGTGAAAGAACTATCTAAAAATACATCTACCAAATCCATTGCAGTCGAGTCAATTTCGACTCATAGTAACCCTATAGAGCAGAGTAGAACTGCCCCCATAGGGTTTCCAAGGCTGTAAATCTTTATGAAATCAGACTGCCACATCTTTCTCCCAAGGAGTCAATGGTGGGTTTGAATCACTGACCTTTTGGTTAGCAATTGAACACTTTAACCAAAATAAAATATAGTAATTTGTTGTAATATTTGTTTTGATATTAAACTGTCTTTAATGACATCTTTTCGTGTGTTCATTTATAATTGTGGCATTTATTATGAAACAAGCATCAAAATTGAAATATAAGCCATTTAAAGCAAAATGGTGAAAGTCAATTTTTTGTTGTGGGGGATCAACAGAATTTTACATGAATGGTTGAAACCACTAAGTTCACTGACTCATTTTCTTTGTTGTGGAATCTGTGGAATAGCCTTTTTGTGGAAAACGTGGTATATAGTAAAAATCTTAGTACCCTGCACCCACTAAAAATTTTATAATCCAGTTCACCTCATTCTGCTAAAATGACATAGTCCACTTTTGAGTTCAATCACTAACGTTATAGTTGAATTCAAAAAGAAGTTACATCGTGGATAGCTAACACACACACACACATACACACACATATATACCTGTGTATATATCTAACTCAGAAACAATGGTGGCCTAGTGGTTAAGAGCTATGGCTGCTAACCAAAAGGTTGGCAGTTTGAACCCACCACGCACTCCTTGGAAACTCTATGGAGAAGATTACTTTGTCTTATAGAGTTGCTGTGAGTCAGAATCAACTCCAAGGCAACGTTTTTTGTTTTTTGTGTTTTTTTTTTTTTTGATGCCTGACCAGGCAGTGTTTCATTGTGTTGTACATATGGTCACTGTAAGTCGGAATCGACTCCACGGCACCTAAAAAACAACTCATGTATCCCATTCAAATGTGTGAGTAAACAGAGGAGGGGGCACCACAGATTATAGTGTTTAGGGCCCACACATGCCTTAATCCGGACCTGTGTGTACGTGATGGAGGGCCCCGCCAGCCCCGCTCCAGGCAGAGCAGGATGTCACAATAATAACTCACAGTGTTTCTACTGTACTTTGATGTTCACATAGCACTTCCGGGTTTCCACTCCTGCAGCTTCCCTTCCCACCACATGTGTGAGGCCGGGTTGGTTTCCATTTGAGGGAGGAAGAAGTCAGGATTCTGGGAGTGGACACCACACAGAGCAAGCAGATAAGAATGGAGCAGGACTCCCTTCCTCCTCCTGTAAGCCGCCCTAGGGCATCTCTGAAAATGGATCACCCTTCAGAAAACCCCACCCATTAAAATAATAGTAATAATAGTAACATTGCCGTGGAGTCAATTCTGACTCATAGCAAACCTATAGGACAGAGTAGAACTGCCCCACAGGATTTCTAAGGCTGTAATCTTTACGGAAGCAGACTGCCACATCTTTCTCCCATGAGCAGCTGGTAGATTTGAACCACTGACCTTTGGTTAGCAGTCAAGTGCTTTAACCACTGACCTACCAGGGCTCCTTGAAAACCCCACAACATCGTGCAAATCATGAGGTAAATCTTCAGGTCCCTTTTAAGAATACCTATAGAACTGCCCAGGCCACAAAGGGAATGTGTTACAGATCGAATTGTGCCCCCCAAAATATGTGTTGTAAATCCTAAACTCCTATGCCTGTGGATGTAATCCCATTTGGGAATAGGACTTTATTTGTTATGTTAATGTACCATACCAGTGTAGGATGTTCTTAACCCAACCACCTTTGAGATATAAACCAAGCTGATCAGGCACAGAGAAGGAATCACAAACAGAGAGGACAACGCACATCACATGAAGATCACCAAGGAACAGAAGCTGAGACAGAGCTGACAGAGAGAGAAAGCCTTCCTCTAGAGCTGGTGCCCTGAATTCGCACTTCTAGCCTCCTAGTGGAAACCCTGGTGGTTAAGACCTACAGCTGCTAACCAAAAGGTCAGCAGTTCAAATCCATCAGGCACTCCTTGAAAACTCTATGGGGCAGTTCTACTCTGTCTTATAGGGTTGCTATGAGCCGGAATCGACTTGACGGCAAGGGGTTTGGGTTTTTTTTTTTTTTTTTGGATTTAGCCTCCTAACAGTGAGAAAACAAATTTCTGTTCGTGAAACGCACCCATGTGTGGTATTTCTGTTGCAGCAGCATTAAGAAACTAAGACAGTGTGCAAATCCAAAAAGCCACCAAGGATCTGAAAGATGTGACCTTGCGGAAGCGATGTGTAAAATGGTGGAGTTGGTAGGTGCACCCAGGCCAAACAGCGCAGGTGGTCACACAGGGTCGGTGGCCCAAAAAGTGTGCTGAGTTTTTGCTGCACATGCTTAAAAAGGCAGGGTGTAATGCTGAACTGGAGGGTCTTGATGTAAACACTGGTCACTGAACACATCCAGGGGGACAGAACCCCTGAGATGTGATGCCGGACTTACACAGCTCATGGTTGTGTGAACCATACATGCGCTTCCCCTGCCACACTGAGGTGATCCTTACTGAAAAAGAATAACTTGTTCCTATACCAGCTTGCATGGAAGAAAAAAAGATCCCAAAAGAAATGCAAGAAACAACGTATGGTCTGGGGATAAATTCAGCATAAAATAAAAGGCATTTACAAGTAAAAGCAGAAAAATAGAAAAGAAAAAGAATGGAGCAGGACTCAACCCTTCAGTCTTCTGCCTCTAAGGTAGGGCTCATTCCTCGACACCCCACAGCCCTGAGATACGGTCGCCCTCATGGGGCCTGAGGCACCAGGTGACACAGGAACAAGTCCGCTAAACCCCTCTGTCCTCTTATTCTGCCAAGCTCTTCCAGTATCCTGCCCCTAGCCCCAAGAACTCCTGAGCTGCACCCTCAACCAAGTCCAGCCGGTTCTTCCCTTCCATTGTCCAGGGCTCACGCCTCTCCCTACCCCCGTACCCTAGTTCACAAAGGCCCCCACCTCACCTGGATCATTGGATGGTCCCCTAAGAGGGTTGTGTACCTCCAGGTTGTCCCATGCCATGGGCACCCCACCAAGGTGCCAAGGAGTCCTTTCTAGAACAAAGATATAACCAGCCCATTCCCTGCCTAGAACCTTCAATGGCTCCCCATTGTCCAAAGGATAAAGACTTTGCCATTCTGGGCAAGGTCTAACAGGCTCGTTCTGAGCTGGTACAGCCAGAGGGTGCCACAAATTTTGCTGAAAGAATTTCCAGAATAGAAGGAATATCTCTGGTCAAACATTTAAGTAAAACTTTCATTCTCATCAAAAACAGAAACACGCTTCCATCCTTTAGTAATAAAAGTGCTAGTACACAAAACAGTACGTATAAAGATCCTTACTGCAGTATTGTTTGTGTTGGGGAAAGCCAGAAATAAAGCAAATTTCCATCATCATACCCGTTGCCTTCTAGTCGATTCCAACTCGTAACGACTCTATAGGACAGAGTAGAACGTCCCACAGGGTTTCCAAGGCTATAATCTTTATGGAAGCAGACAGGCTGCCACATCTTTCTCCCAAGGAGTGGCTGGTAGGTTCGAACCACCAACCTCTCAGCAACCAAGGGCTTAACCACTGTGCCACGGGGGTTCCTTTTTTCCATCATAGTACCAAAAAAAAATCAAACCCACTGCCATCGAGTCGATTCCAACTCATAGCGACCCTATAGGACAGACCAGAACTGCCCCACAGAGTTTCCAAGGAGCACCTGGTGGATTTGAACTGCCAATCTCCTGGTTAGCTCTTAACCCCTACCCCACTAGGGTTTCCTCCATCATAGTAGCATAGGTAAATTACGGTATAGTCATACAATGGGATAGTACACAGCGATGAAAATGAATGTATTCCTGCTATGTGCAAGAACCTGGATGGATCTCACAAATATTGAGCAAAAAGCAGCTAAATATGAAACACTCTTCTGTATGATACCACTTAAAGGAAGTTTAAAAACAGGTGCATCTAACCTATGGAGATTGAGTAACACTAGTGATCATCTTTGGGGCCGGTATAGCCTGGGAGGGGCAGGAGAGAAGCTTCTGGGGGTGGAAGTGTTCTGTGTGGTGATCTCGGTGGTGGTCACCCGGCGATATAACACGGAAAGTTTATTGAGCTGTATGTGTCAGAATCATGGACCTCACTGTATCAAGTTCTACCTCAATGCAAAAGTATATAAATATAATGGGGACTTAACCAGATGGGAATATTATGCTGCTGTTAAAAAGACCTTGAGGTAGCGGTAGTTCAGTGGTAGAATTTTTGCCTTCCCTGCAGGAGACCCAGGGCCAATTCCTGGCCAGTGCACCTCATGAGCAGCCACCACTCAGCTGTCCGTGGAGGCTTGGGTGCTGCTATGATGCCAGACAGGTTTCAGCTGAACTTCCAGACTTAGATGGCTACGAAGAAAGGCCTGGCAATCTACTTCTAAAAATCAACCAGTGAAAACCCTATGGATCCTAGTGGTCTGACCCACGACCAATCACAGGGATGGTGTGGGACCTGCCAACCTTTCGTTCTGTTGTGCATGGGGTCGCCATGAGTCGGACTCAATGGCAACTAACAACAACAACAACAAATAAAAAGAATGACTCAAATGTGTTGGACTTGGGGGTTGCCCACGCTGTATTGTTAGTATATAGCTGCAGAGGAATGTGTACAGGGAGTCCTTGTACACACGCTCACACGTTTGTGTGTATTTGTATGAGTACGGAGAAAGTGGCAGAAGGTCACCTGAAATATGTGGGAGTGGGGTGGGGACAAGATGATTCATTCTTCATATATGTGTGTGTTTCTGGTAGTTGCTGTGAACACGTATTATTTTTATAGTTGCTGGACAGGGATTTTAATGAAAACTGAGAGTGGGAACTAATGGCCGAAAGCTCTGGCTTTGGGTCAGAATGACCTGGGTTTGTGCTGCCACTTACTGTATTTTTACACAAATAACGCACACCTTCTGTGTTTATCCCCACCCCCACCCCACCACCCGCCTGAGGTAATTGTTGTTTACAGCAGCATGTGGAAGCGGACTGGCATAGTGGCCCTCTTGAGGGGGCCTCGTTGGGGGAGGGGGAGGCCAGCAACAAATGCAGAAGGAATGTGTTATTTGCTTAATAATATGGTACTGGCTTGGAGACTAGGGAGGGGGGCCTGGACTACCCTGTCCCCTGCCTTCTCAGCTATAATATGGGGCTGCTGCATGGGACATGGGAAGAGTTGGGTGTTGAGTGCTTTACGAGGGGCCAGGTACCCTGGTAGTCCATGGTGGCTGTCACTGTTATGTGTGTCTCCCACCTCCCATGCCTCCCACCTCATCCACACACCCATTTCTCTCTTTATTCCTGGCCTCAATATGCCTGCCACATATCAGAAAAAAAAAAGAGAACTCAACACAAAAAAGTCTGCAGTGACCAGCCCCGGAGCACCCTGGACAGACGGAAGGCCTGGAGGCCACCCAGGGCCAGGGGAGGAGGCTGGCCTCCCCTCCGTGACCAGCTGGTCCATGTGTCCAGCTCCTGCCCAAGGCACAGATGACAGATGGCCCCTGAAGAAAGGTCACTGTCCCCTGAGCAGTTGTGTGTTTGGTGAAGGCGGGCGGGTGGGGCGCCTTCTGTGCGTGCGTCGGATGTCTGGCGTTTGGGGGCCTGGATCTCACCAGTAACCGGACTTTATTTTGGTTACTAAGGATGGGAAGGCTCAGGTCATAAATAATTGACTGGCCAGGCAGCCAACTTCTTTCCTCTGGCGGCCGCAGGCCTGAGGCCTCTTCAAGGCCAGAGTGTCCCCCGCCTCTTGGCGCGGGGCGGGAGGTCTGGTGGCGGGCGGAAGCCCAGTGGGGAGGCGGGGGAGAGAGGAAAGGGGTCTCCGGGCCTGGGTTCAGAGCAAGGTTAGCCAAATAGTGGATAAATTAAGCGAGGGAAACAGACAGCTCCCCTCGCAGTGAACTTTTCACCCAGCTAACCTGCTCCTCACCCACTCTCAGGTGGCGGCGTCGGCTCCCACCCGTGGCTGTTACCTCTCGAGGGGGTTACCACCTGCCTCTCTCCCCAACCACTGCCACTGCCACCGCAGGTGAGAGCGTGCAGGGTGGATGCTCAGGAAACTCTCCCAGGCCAGAGGCCCAGCCAGGAGCTGCCGGCGCCTCATTTAGAAACACAGGGCTTTGGCCCAACCAGGAGCTCAGACCTGGACAGGAGGTCAAACTACCTGCCCCTTTCCCTGCCAGTATCCTCACCCTAAGTGGGCCACACCATCCTGGCCTTTGTAAACCCTGGAGGCTGTCATGACAGGGACCAGGGCCCATTGCAGGTGGGCCAGAGTGAGATGTCCTACCTGAAGCTGGCCCTGGAGTTTTATATTTAGGGCATCTCCCAAGCTTGACCCTCTGGCCCAACACTTGTTTGTTTCCAGCCTGAGCCACCCTTCAGGGGATGAGCACCATCTTTGGGGAGCAAGGAAAGAGGCTTCCCTGTGGTCAAGTGGGGTTCTGGGGGCATCCCAAGCAACAGCCATCATCCCAGGCTCGCTGCCACAAGCAGGCTTACCCTAGTCTCTGGAGCCTGCTCTGGGCCAGCCTCCGTGGGTAGAAAGGGCCTCATAGGCCACCAAGCCACAAAGTGTGTGTCAGAAGAGGGCAAGTGGGTCAGGGAGAGATGCAGGAACGGTCAGTGTTCCTGGGAAGGGGGTCTGGAGAGGAGCTGGAGGAGGTCCCGAGGCTGGTCACCTGCCATCTCCCTGGAGCTGAGATACCTGAAACCATCCTGTTCACCAGTACATGCCCAGCCCGGGATCCATGACAACAGCTTGGAGAAATTGAACAACCTGAATGCAAGTGGGAGGCCCCCTCCCGGGGAGCTGGGTCAGAAGGAAGCGGGCCATGCAGGCAGGACACAGCAGGAGACATGGGGGAGCACTAGAAGCCACCAGGTGTTCATTCACTCCTCCACTGACAAGTATTGACTGAACTCTTGCTTCGTGTTGAACACTGTGCCCAGTGCTAGGACACAGACAGGATGAGCTGGGCCAGGACACAGACAGGATGAGCTGGGCCAGGTCCCTGAACTCATGGAATAGATAGCCTATTGCAGAGGGGGAAGGGGAATGAGAAAGAGAGACAGATCAATGGCAGAAGGTGGATAGACAGAAATGTAGCTATAGCAACAAAGATCAAGGTCAGATGAGGAAGGGGCCCTGTGGAGATTGAATGGAGACACTGGAGCATGGCCTTGGCTGGGATGGCAGGTGAAGCCTCTCAGAGGAGATGATATTGGAGCTGAGGTCAGAATGATAAAGAGGGGATGGCCGTGTAAAAAGCAGGGTGCAAAATGGGGAACAGTTCAGGCTGAGTGCCTAAATTAGGAAGGACAACACAGTTGGACTTTGGAGGATAGGTAGTGGTGTAGTGTGAGGTCAAGATCTGGAGAGGTCAGTTCACAAGTTGAGGGGGCAGCAGGGGCAGGCCAGGGTCATGGGCGTAAATTTGTCACATGGTCCTTCTCTCAGTGCCTGATCCAGGCAATGCCCACTTCCCTAACAGGGGTGCTGTCTGGTCCTACCAGCCACTTGGGGTCTAAGAAAGGACTATGCCCTGAGGGATTAGCCCTCTGGGAGGTGGGTGGTCTGGATGGAGCCCTGGCTCTGTCACTTGCCATCCATATGACTTGGGGACCTTGCTTCAGCCCCCAGAGCCTCAGTTTAGGTTTCTGTAAAATGGGAGCTCAATATCGACCTTCCCAAAGATTGAGGAAGAGTAAAAGAATGTAGCTGCCTGAGAAGCAAGCATTCCTCTGGGGAACAGGTGGAGGGGAGGAACTGAGCTTGCAGCTGGGCAGAAAGTCTGAGCATTCTCTCCTTTCTCACACATGCACATTTGATGTGGCCAACGCTCTATGGAAGAAATGAAACTCAAACGCTCTTCTCCCACCACCTGTAGCTTTCTTCTCCTCCTGGGGATGTAGACCATACAGAAAGGCCTGAAATCTCTGTAGGAAGTGAGGACTGGATCATCTCCCATGCCCCCTCATCTCCTACGGTCCGTACTTCTACAACTGTGGACTCTGAGAAGCCACCTGTCTCTCTATTGGATCCAGAAACCATCTTCCCCATTTAACAAATGTGTCTAGTTTCAGACCAAATAATATCGAGAACATGGTATCTTTGAGTTGAGTTCCTAAGAGTGGGGACCTGCTGCACAGAACTCTCCTGCCTGGAGCTTCTCGGGGTCAGGAGCCTACCAGCCAACGGATGGGAAACTACTGAAGGCAGACCCTGTGGCCATCATCCCAAAATCACAGACTCTAGCCAGGGAGACAGAGGACTTGGGCCCAGGGTGGGGGCACGAGAACCTGGCTCTTGGCATGGATCTCCTGCAGAGGGGTCCCTGACGGCAGGAGTCTTCTGCGATTCCATAAGCCATCACCATTCTTGTTTCTCAGCATGAAAATAGCTTTATGTTTTCTGATTATAATAATAACAAATACTCCCTATTTTTTAAAAATTAAAATAATATTAACAAGCATTGCTTTAGTGAGGATAGTCTCAGCTATGCTATTATAACAACTAATGCCCCAAAGCTCAGCATCTTAAAATGACAAAGGTGCTTTCTCACTCATTCTTTAGGTTCATAGGTCAGCAGCACCCAAGCCAACAAAGAAGTCACTGCCTCACATGTTGCCAGTTGCCCAGTGGGTGGGGGAGAATGAGAGGGAGCTTTCTGGAGGGTCTCTCACAGGCACTTATATGGTGCTACCTCCCATGAGTCATTGGCCAGATCCAGTCACATGACCTCTCCAGCCACAAGAGGGAGCAGGAAGTGCAATCCCTTGCTCAGCCACAAGGGAGACCCAGAGAGAGGAATAAAATTTGGTGAATAACACTAATGACTATTGTTAAAAAAAAATTGATTCCAACTCATTATATATAACACAGCAAAATGCGTTGCCCAGTCCTGCACCATCTTCGTGATCGTTAGCATGTTTGAGTCCATTGTTGAGGCCATAGTGCAGTGCCTTCCAGCCTAGGGACTCACATTCTAGCACTAACTTGGACAGTATTCTGTTGTGATCCACAGGGTTTTCACTGGCTAATTTTTAGAAGTAGATTGCCAGGCCTTTCTTCCCAGACTGCCTTAGTCTGCTGAAACTGTCCACCATGGGTGACCCTAATAGTATTTGAACTGTCAGTGGTAGAGCTTCCAGCATCATAGCAACATGGAAGCCACCACGGTATAACCAACTAACAACAAAACCATCTGAAAGACCTCTTCCCAGAGATAACTCTACTGAGAACACATCTAAATTGTCATTTTCAATGAATGCTAGTTGTATGAACCATAATTTATTTAACCGTCTCTTACTGACAGGCAGGAGCACTGATGGCACAGCGGTTAAGCACTCGGTTGCTAGCAGAAAGGTAGTGGTTCAAACCCCCCAGCTGCTCTATGGTAGAAAGATGTGGCAGTCTGCTTCTGTAAAGATTTACAGCCTTGGCAAGGTCATGGAAGCTCCATAGACACATCCAAACTCCCTGGGGTACCGAATTACTGGGCTGAGGGCTGTGGGGACCATTGTCTCAGGGAACATCTAACTCAATTGGCATAACATGGTTTATAAAGAAAATGTTCTACTTTCTACTTCAGTGAGTAGTGTCTGGGGTCTTACAAGTTTGTGAACAGTCATCTAAGATGCACCACTGGTCTCATCCCGTAGGAAGCAAGGGAGAATGAAGAAAACCAAAGACACAAGGGAAAGATTAGTCCAAAGGACTAATGGACCACAGCCTCCACTAGACTGAGTCACATACAACTAGGTGGTACCCAGCTACCACCACGGACTGCTCTGACAGGGATCACAATAGAGGGTCCCAGACAAAGCTCAAGAAAAAGGTAGAACAAAATTCTAACTCACAAAAAAAAGGCCAGACTTACTGGCTTGACAGAGGTTGGAGAAACTCTGAGAGTATGACCCACAGACACCCTTTTAGCTCAGCAATGAAGTCACTCCTGAGGTTCACCCTTCAGCCAAAGCTTAGACAGACCCATAAAACAAAACAAGACTAAAGGGGCACACCAGCCTAGGGACAAGGACTAGAAGGCAAGAGGGGACAGGAAAGCTGGTAATAGGGAACCCAAGTTTGAGAAGGAAGAGTGGTGACATGTTATGGGGTTGGTAACCAATGTCACAAAACAATATGTGTACTAATTGTTTAATGAGAAACTAGTGTGTTCATCTAAAGTATAATAACTAGAATAAATAAAACGGATTTATGGCCTTGGAAACCCTATGGGGCAGTTCTTCTCTGTCCTACAGGGTCACTATGTGTCAGAATCAACTCAATAGCAGTGGGTTTAGTTTAGTTTGGGTTTTGGTATTGACAGGCATTCAAGTTGTTTCCACCTTTTTGCTATTTTAAGCAACCTGTGATGAACAACCTTGAGCATGCATCTTTGTACATGTGTCTACTCCTTATGACTGTTTCATAGATTCCAGCCATTCTGACCTTGCACAGACCCCAGGCCTTAGCAGTCACATGGCAAGGGCAGATAGAGTTCCCTTCACCATGTCTAGAGTGGTGAAGCCTACCAGAATACAGAAAGGACTTAGACTCAAGGTTCCTGGCCGGTGTGTGTAGGGGGGCGGGGGTGGTTCTGAAAAGTTTCAGGAGTTGGGCGAACTCATTATGATTGCACATAATATTGGGGAGGTATTTCCACGTGTGCACATTTTAGACATTGGAAGTTGAAAGAGTTAATTGGTTAAGTGTGTCAACACTGGAGTTGGACAGACTTGAGATTAAATCACAATGGGTTTTATTTCTGCCTACTAGCTAAAAGACCTTGAACAAGCTGAGCTTTATAAGCCTTGGTTTCTTCCTCTATAAATGGAGCTATAATGGACCCTCAGGAGTCCCTGGAAGGTACAAATGATTAACATACTCAGCTACTAACTGAAAGGTTGGTGGTTCAAGTCTACCCAGAGGGACTTGGAAGAAAAGCCTGGTGATCCAATTCCCAAAAAAATCAGCAGTAGAAAACCCTATGGAGCATAGTCCTACTCTGACATACATGAGGTTGCCATGAGTCAGAACCAACTGGGCAGCAACTGGTTTGGTATTTTGGCTTTATATTGGTCCCTAGCTCATGGTAAAGCAGCTTGGTTGCACAATGGTTAAGCACTTGGCTACTAAAAAGAAGGTCGGGAGTTCAAACCCACCAGTGGCTCCTCAGAAGAAAAGACCTGGCGATCTGCTCTGGTAAAGCTTACTGCCTAGGAAACCCTATGGGGTAGTTCTACTCTGTCCTGTAGGATCGCTAGAGTTGGAATCAACTTGATGGCACACCACAACAACAAGAAGCTCACAGTATCCCAAGAGACAATACATGAAACCTTTAACCTAGTCCCAACAAATGCTAACTATTACTATTGCCGTTGTTACTATGATGCTTCCCGTTGGCTCCTTCTCACCCACCAGGTCTCAGTCCACGTCTTGCTGCCTTAGGGCAGCCTTCCCCAATCACCTCATGTAAAGCTGTATCTGTCAGAGAGAAAGAGCTCCACTGCAATGTGTGGAATGAATGAATGAGTGAGTGTAAGGGAAAATAAGCTAGCCCCCAATTAAACATATGAGATCCTTCCTAAAAAGTTGGCAACTTTTTTTTGAAGTTGATGAAATTGGGTCAATGTGTTCGTCAGTCTCCTGCTCCCAGAGGAACAGGTTCTCCTTGGTGGGACTTCCCCAGGGAGGGCGACCTTCCTGCTTCCTGCCTCTCCCACAGTTCATTTTCATGTCTGCAGTTCATCCTTGGTGCCCGGCTCAGTGCAGCCATATTTGTGCATGCTGTAAGCATACTAAGGAGTCCTGGTGGTGCAGTGGTTAAGTGCTCAGCTGCTAAGTGAAAGGTGGGTGGTTTGAACCTACCAGCCACTCCATGGGAGAAAGATGTGGCATTCTACTTCCATAAACATTACAGCCTTGGAAACCCTGCAGGGGCAGTTCTACTCTGTCCCATAGGGTGGCTATGAGTTCAACTCCATGGTGCCAGGTAAGCATACTGTTTGCTGTTTTTGAAGTTGCCATCCAGTCATCTCCAACTCATGGCAACTCCATGTACAACAGAATGAAACAGTGCCTGGTCCTGCGTCATCTGGCATGTTCAAGTCCATTGTCGTGGTTATTGTGCCAATACATCTCACCAAATGTCTCTCACATCCTTGTAGGCCCTATACTTCACAAAACATAATGTTCTGGGCCTGGTCCTTCCTGATTATGTGTCCAAAGTGAGTCAGACAAGGTTCTGGTGTGATCCAAAAGGTTTTCATTGGCTAATTTTTGAAGTAAATCACCAGGCCTTTCTTCCTAGTCTGTCTTAGTCTGGAAGCTCCACTGAAGCCTGGCTACCATGGGTGACTCTGCTGAGATTTGCCGGCATAGCTTTCAGCATCATAGTACAACAAACCAACTGACAGGTGGTGGGCATACTGTTTAGGTCTATTTTTACTTAAAGCTGGTCACTGTGAGTTGGGAATGAATTGGACGGCAATGGGTTTGGTTTGGATTTTTAATAAATGTTTTCTGTACTTTCACATAATCTTCAAAATTCTCATTCAATGCCCTTTTAATGACTTCAAACTATTGCTTTATGTAGTGTTACCATATTTTTGATAAGTTCTTTCTCTAATGGTTACCTAGCTTGTTTTCAGCTTTTTGCCACTGTCAAATACTGCAACTGGGCATATACTTTGATAGCTCTGGCATTTTGTATCTTTTAAATTTTCCTTGGGATAAATTCCAATAGGAAGTTAGTAGGACCAAGAATAGAAGTAGTTCATGACTTTTTTCTGGGTGTCATCCCATTTCTTTGCAAAAGGACAATGCCGATTGAATTATGTATTGTTAGCAGCAGAGTGAGCATGTGAATTTCTCTGCCTCTTGCCAACATTGGGTCTGACCTTAAAAACATCTTTTTTGCTAACTTAGTAAATATAAATTTGTCTCCCAATGCCGCCTTAATCTGACCTTCTTTGATTACTAGTGAGGATAAATATTTTCCAATGTTGTGGTTCAGAGTAAGTAAGCTTGGCAAGTAAATAGAATCTCTGAGCCCCAGATTGTCAGCTACAAACTAGGGATAATAGCATCTCCTCATGGGGTTATTGTGAAGTCTTTCTAATTCAGGTAATCATAGTACTTTTATTTACATTTTTACAAGGGCCGTTAGGCACACACAGCACTTTCGGTTACCAAAACCAAAACATTTCCTTTTCCCCAAAAGCTTACAATCTATTTTCATATTTCCAGAATTGATGCCTTTGAATTGTGGTGTTGATGAAGAATATTAAATATACCATGGACTGCCAAAAGAATGAACGAATCGGGCAATGTTTTGTTCTGTCGTGCATAGGGTCGTTTTGAGTTGGAACCAACTCGAAGGCACTCAACGACATAACGAGTAACTTTCAGAACTGCCCTAAATATGTCTTTAAGGAATAGCCTTGATATCAAATAGTAATTACATTATGTGCAGAGTCCAGGCAACTCAGAAATAAATTCATATTATCCCAGATACAGATATCAAGCTGTGTGACAGAGGAGCCACCACTCGCCTGTCAGTTTGTTGTATCTGGTGGCTTGCCTATTACTGTGATGCTGGAAGCTATGCCACTGGTATTTCAAATGCCAGTAGTGTCACCCATACTGGATGGGTTTCAGCAGAACTTCTAGACTAAGATAGGCTGGGAAGAAGGGACTGGGAGTCTACTTCTGAAAAGAATTAGCCAGTGAAAACTTTATGGATAGCAGCAGAACATTGTCTGATATAGTGCCGGGAGATGAGCCCCTCAGGTTGGAAGGTACTCAAAATACAACTGGGGACGAGCTGCCTCCCAAAGTAGAGTTGACCTTAGTGATGTGGATGGAGTAAAACTTTTGAGACCCTCATTTGCTGATGTGACATGACTTCAAATGAGATGAAACAGCTGCAAATATCCATTAGTAATCGGAACATGGGATGTACAAAGTACCAATCAAGGAAAATTGGAAGAAATCAAAAATGGAATGGAATACATGAAGATCGATATCCTAGGCAGTAACGAGCTGAAATGAACTGTTTTCAGCCATTTTGAAACAGACAATCATACGGTCTACCATTCCAGGAATGACAAATTGAAGAGGAATGGCGTCACATTCATCGTCAAAAAGAACATTTCAAGATCAATCCTGAAGTACAATGCTATCAGTGATAGGATAATATTCATATACCTACAAGGAAGACCAGTTAATACAACTATTATTCAAATTTACCTACCAACCACTAATGGCAAAGATGAAGAAACTGAAGATTTTTACCAATTTCTTCAGTCTGAAATTGATCAAACATGTAATCAGGGTGCATTGATACTTACTGGTGATTGGATGTGAAAGCTGGAAACAAAAAAGAAGGATCAGTAGTTGGAAAATACGGCCTTGGTGATAGAAATGACACCAGAAACGGCATGATAGAAGTTTTCAAGACCAATGATTTCTTCATTGCAAATACCTTTTTTCAGCAACATATACTGCAACTACACATATGAACCTCACCGGTTGGAATACATAGGAATAAAATGACTATATTTGTGGAAACAGGCAATAGAAAAGCTCAATATCATCAGTCAGAACAAGGCCAGGGGCCGACTGTGGAACAGACCATCAACTGCTCATATGCAAGTTCAAGTTGAAGCTGAAGAAAATTAAAACAAGTCTATGAGAGCCAAAATACGACCTTGAGTATATTCCACCTGAATTTAGAGGCCATCTCAAGAATAGAGTTGATGCATTGAACACTAATGACCGAGTTGTAGGATGACACCAAGGATATTATACATGAAGAAAGCAGGAGGTCATCAAAAAGTAAGGAAAAGAAAAGACCAAAATGGATGTCAGAAGAGACTCTGAAACTTGCTCTTGAACATAGAGTAGCTACAGCAAAAGGAAGAAATGATAAAGTAAAAGAGCTGAACAGAAGATTTCAAAGAGGGGCTCCAGAAGACAAAGTAAAGCATTGTAATGAAATGTGTAAAGATCTGGTGTTAGAAAACCAAAAGGGAGAACACACTTGGAATTTCCAAAGCTGAGTGAACTGAAGAAAAAACTCAAGCCTCAAGTGGCAAAATTGAAGGGTTCTATGGGCAAAAAATTGAACGATACAGGAAGCATCAAAAGAAGATAGAAGTCACTATATAGAGTCATTGTACCAAAAAGAATTGGTCAACGTTCAACCATTTCAGGAGGTAGGATATGATCAACAACTGATGGTACTGAAGAGAGAGGTCCAAGCTATACTGAAGGCATTGGTGAAAAACAATATTCCAGAAATTGATGGAATACCAATTGAAATGTTTCAACAAACAGATGCAATGCACTCACTAGTCTATGCCGAGAAATTTGGAAGACAGCTCCCTGGCCAACCAACTGAAAAAGATGCATATACTTGTCTATTCCAAAGAAAGGTGATCCAAAGTAATGTGGAAATTACTGAACAATATCATTAATATAACAGACAAGTAAAAATATGTTGAAGATACTTAAAAAAAAGAACAAAAAAGAACAGTTGCAGCAGTACATTGACAGGGAATATGCCAGAAATTCAAGCCAGATTTAAAAGAGGAAGTGGAACAAGGGATATCATTGCTGATGTCAGATGGGTCTTGGATAAAAGCAGTGAATACCAGAAAGATGTTTAACTGTACTTTATTGACTATTCAAAAGCATTCGACTTGTGTGAAACATAACAAACTGTGGATAACATTGTAAAGAATGGGAATTCCAAAACACTTAATTGTGCTCATGTGGAACCTGTACATAGATCCGGAGACAGTCGATCGAACAGAACAAGGGGATACTGTGTGGTTTAAAATGAGGAAAGGTATGTGTCAGGGTTGTATCTTTTCACCATACTTATTCAATCTATATGCTGAGCAAATAATCCGAGAAACTGGACTGTATGAAGAAGAAAGTGGCCTCAGGATTACCAGAAGACTCATTAACAGCCTGTGATATCAGATGACACAACCTCGCTTGCTGAAAGTGAAGAGGACTTGAAGCACTTACTGACGAAGACCGAAGACTGCAGCCTTCAGTATGGATTACACCTCAACATAAAGAAAACAAAAATCCCCACAACTGGATGGATAAGTAAAATCTCTAAGTGGAGAAAATACTGAAGTTGTGAAGAATTTCATTTTACTTGGATCCGCAATCAATGCCCATTTCAGGAGGAGCACCAAAGAAATCAAACAACATTGAGCATTGGGCAAATTTGCTGCAAAAGACTTCTTTAAAGTGTTAAAAAGCAAAGACGTCACTTTGAGGATTAATGTGCACCTGACCCAAACCATGGTATTTTCAATCACCTCATATGCATGGAGAAGCTGAACAATGAATAAGGAAGACCGAAGAAATGATAGATTTGAAATGTGGCATTGGTGAAGTATATTGAATATACCGTGGACTGCCAAAAGAACAAATCAGTCTTAGAGGAAGTACAGCCAGGACGCTCCTTAAAAGCAAGGCTAATGAGACTTCCTCTGGCTTACTTTGGACATGTTATCAGGAGGCACCAGTCCCTGGAGAAGGACATCATGCTTGGTAGAGGGCCAGTGAGAAAGAGGAAAACCCTCAACAAGATGGATTGACACAGTGGCTGCAACAATGGACTCAAACATACCAATGATTGTGAGAATGGCTCAGGAAGGAGCAGTATTTTGTTCTGTTGTGCATGGGGTCACTATGAGTCGGAACTGACTCAAGGGCACCTAACAACAACAACAGCGATCAGTGTTGTGAATATGTAAATAGTTTCTGGCCTTTCACACTTGAATGAATGGGTTATATCCTGCAAAAACTTTGTTGGTTTGTGAGATTTAATTAAGAAGAGAATGCAAGAGTCGTCTTAAGACCAAGAAAAGGATTAGAGCATTTTATAGATGATATAGAAAAATGTGTCATCATGTGTATGGACTTGTCACAGTCATCAAGCCTCACATTATTTGCTGTACTTCTTGTGATAATTAAGCAAGATGTAAAACAGTGCAGTGCCTAACAGAGTAAGCATCCAATACTGCCACCTGTTATTACTCTGATTTCTTCTTATGTAAATGACCTTTCCATGTCAGTTATTCACATATGTTGGACTCTCAATGCTTTTCTTGTTTATTTTAACAAGGTCTTTGTATATTGAAGCCGTTCTTCCTTTGTCTCCTGTGTCTGGCTATTCTCTGTGTTCACAAAACTTAGGCTATTGGAAAGTTCTTGGCTTTTGATGTTTATTCCTCTCCCAGAGCTGTCCTGGGTTGCATTAGGGTCACTCCCCCCACACCAACCCCCTCAGACTGTGTAAGACCAAAACTTGTTGTCATGGAGTTGATTCTGACTCATACCAAGTGGGTAGAAATGAGAGTACAGAGGTTGACCAGTTGGAGTAATTTAGCTGATCTTGTCTTGGGTTGGAAACCCTGGCGGCATACTGGTTAAGAGTTCAGCTGCTAGCTAAAAGGTTGGCCATTCAAATCCACCAGGCGCTCCTTGGAAACCCTGTGGGGCAGTTCTACTCTGTCCTATAAATTTGCTGAGTCTAAATTGACTTGATGGCATTAGGTTTGGTTTTTGTCTTGGGTTTATTCTGGCTTTTCCTGATGTCATGGTTCCCCGGGGACTAGCTCATGAAGTATGAGGAGTAATTCTTTTGAAATGAAAGGACTCAGAATTTTCTCATTTGAGGCTCAATAAGGCTCAAACTGCCTCAAATTAGGTCACTTTGCTTGATTTTGTGGTGGTGGTTGTTACTGTTTCGCTTTTTTTTTTTCTGTAACAAATTCATTCCTTTATTGAATATCCAAGAAGAGCCTTCTACATGCAAGACCCTGAGTTTTGAGGGCATAATGGTGAAAAAAAAGATGTCCCTGCCCCAGAGGAGTTCACAGTTTCTTGGGGGCAGCACACTGGCCAATGGTATTTAGTCAGTAAGTTTTTATTGAGCATGTGTTTGTGCCAGGGAGCCTGCTAGGGGCTGGGGCTGCACAGGTGAGCAGAAATGGCTCCGCCCACATATATCATCATTTACCAAATAACCACACAAGTAAATGGGACGTGACATTTAACATTTATGAACAACACGGGAAGGACTCATGGAGCTATGTGCGCTATACCAGACAGATGTGACTTATTCAGACTCAGAGTCAGCAGGGAGGTGTGTTAGTCAGGGAACGCTTCCCTGAGGAAGTGATATATATATGTTTTTTCTTTGCCAGGTTTTTTAATTGTGATTTAGGTGAAAGTTTTTACAGAATAAATTAGTTTCTCATTAAACAGTTAATACACAAATTATTTTGTGACATTGGTTGCCAACCCCACAATGTGTTAACATTCTCCCCTTCTCCACCCAAGTTTTCCTGTTTCCATTTGTCCAGCTTTCCTGTCCCTTCCTGTCTTCTCATCTTTGCTTTTGCGCTGGTGTGCCCATTAGTCTTGTATACATGATTGAAATGTGAAGCACATCACTCACATGTGTTTTTTTTTTTTTTAGCCCTATAGACCTGTCTAATCTTTGGCTGAAGGGTGAACCTCAGGAGTGGCTTCAGTACTGAGTTAAAAGGGTGTCAGGAGGTGACATTTAAGGTGAGCTGTGAAGGTTGAATTGGGGTTATCCCGGCCACCCAGGAAAAGACTTTTGAGACAAAGGGGACAGAACATGCAGAGACCTCAGGGTGGGAAGAAAGAGCTGTTTAAGCCCCCACTCAGGGCTGAATCCAGGGTCCGGCCATGGGACTAAGGGGTGAAAGGTCTGGTCCGTCCTAGGTTTGCTGGTCAGAGTTTTGGGGACCCCTCTTCTAGTTCAGCCCCTCCTCAGGGGTCTCATCTGCCCCCGCCTCACCCAGACAGCTTATCATTTGTCTGTTGGGGAAGGAGGTCAGGGGAGCTAAGGGCAGACGCCCTTCCAGGCCCTCCTCGCTTCTGTGGAAAACCTCCGAAGGCACCTGGTAGGGTGAGTGAGAGGGGCTGTGTGGGGCCCTCTGTCACCCTGTGGCTTTCTTTGACCTCCGTGGAGATTGGCCTCCCATCCTCCTGAGTTCACAGGGAGGTGAAGTCTCCTCAAGCTCATTTCTTCCCCTTCAGGAGAGCTGGGCTGTCCTGGTGTGGCCTAGGAAGACCAGGAAGGCCCCTTCCTTCCCTTCTGGGGCTCTCTGGGATCCAAAGAGCTGTTTGTCCAGCTCTGTGCTCTCCCTCCTCCCTGGCTCCAGGGCCATACAGCAGGGGCTCCCGAGACTGCCCTGCTCCTGACACTAGTTTGGTGGGGGACCCTCGACCTGGAGGCGCTATGTTTCCCGTGGTGGCCCCTGCCTCTCAAGAGGTGCAGGGACCAGAGCTCAGGTTCACTCTGTGGCACCAGGAGGGCAGCAAGGATCACTAGCACCCTGACATATCGCAGTTTGCAGAGTGCACTCTCTGTGAAGGAGGCTTTGGCTCAATCTCTCCACAGACGCCTGTGGGTTGTCGGTGACTTCCGCCCCCATCCTCGCAGGGAAATTCCAGCCCATAACTCTGGGTCTTGGGAATGTCTACATTGACTTTAGAGTCAGACAGCTCTGGGTCAGAACCCTTGATCTGTCTCTACTCTCTGCGATACATTGAGCAGACTGACCTCTCTGAACCTCAGTTTCTTTATGTATAAAATGGGGCTTACGCTTGCTTACTCTGTACCACTGTGGTGCTGCTGGCACGGTGCCTGGTGGCTACACGCCAGTGACTACATCTGTGAGTCAGTCAGTGCAGGCTTTGGATTGGGAAGATCATTGGTGCCAACCAAGGTAAACTGAGGCCTCACCTGCAGGAACCTGCATTCTAGTAGGGGTCTCATTTCATCCTCACAATAACCATGCGACTGAGATAAAAGTACTATTAGCCTCTTACAGACGGGGCTTCAAGGCTCAGAAAGGACGACAAACTCAAGATTGCAAAGCAAGTAAAAAGCCTCAAGGATCCCCCACAGGTTGCTGGACTCAGAAGCCCCTCCATGGCACAGTCAGAAGGAGTGCTTGCTGAGAACCAGGCCCTGTATATGGGGTCCTTGGCACCGAGGCCTGGAGCCAGAGTGGGAGAAGTTTTGATGCCAGCTCTTCTCTTGTTGTTGTTAATTGTCATTGAGTAGATTCTGATTCTTGGTGACCCCACGTGCAAGAGTAGAGCCGCTCTGTGAGGTTTCCAAGGCTGTGAAGCAGATCGACAGACCTGTCTTCCAAGGTACCTTTGGCTGGGTCGAACCCCAACCTTTTGTCTAGTAGGTGAGTGCTTACCCATTTGCACCACACAGCTGACTACCAGCTCTTCTACAAGCCCAGAATTCTCAGCTACCATCCACAACACCCCTGGAGCCCCAGGACAGTTTCTCAGACCATACTGGGTTTCAGCCCCAGGTCTGTCTTTTGAAACTTGGCGTTGGATTTGGGGGCGGGCTGAGGAGGACCTCAGGTCCCTGGGAGATGCCTGTCATTCTGCCCCAGCCCCAGGGGAATCGCAGTTTGGCGAGCAGGCCAGCCGGGCTGGGCTCCTTTGTTGCTCTCTGACAGGATGGGGCAGCCACCACACACTTCAGCTGCCAGCTCGCCGTGGTCACTCAATCCATCACTGAGGACGGGGGCTCTGGGCCGGCCGCGCGGCCTGGAGTGTTGTTTTAGTCTGACTCGGGCTGTGAGATAAACGGGGCATGAACTGGCCCCCTGGCAGGGGGTCAGCCCTTTCTGCCCTCATTAAACTGCCAATCAAGAAGAGGAATGGAGACAAGCCCAGTGAGCTCAGCCTCCTCCGCTGAGGGGGCAGGATCCAGTCCCCCCATGATGACGTAGAGCCTGGGTAATATCCACCCCTGAACCGCAGGTCTCTGGCAGCAACATCACCATAACAGCCACCCTGGGTTTTCCCGGCAATAAGGGAAGTTGGGGGAGCCAGCCGGTAATTCAAAGCAAATCCCCGCTCCCCAGCCCCCATTCACATGGGCTGGCTTGAGTCACTGTTTGGTTATCTGGTGCTATGTAACAAGCCATCTAAAACCTGTTGCTGTTGTTGTTGTCGTTGTTAGGTGCCGTCAAGTCAGTTCCCACTCATAGCAACACTATGCCCAACAGAACGAAACACTGCCTGGTCCTGCACCATCCTCACAATCGTTACTATGCTCGAGCCCATTGCTGCAGCCACTGTGTCAATCCATCTCATTCAGGGTCTTCCTCTTTTTCCCTGACCCTCTATTTTACTGAGAATGCATGACGTCCTTCTCCAGGGACTGATCCCTCCTGATAACATGTCCAAAGTATGTGAGATGTAGTCTCGCCATTCTTACTTCTAAGGAGCATTCTGGCTGTACTTTTTCCAAGACAGATCCGTTTGTATTTTTGGCATTCTGTGGTATATTCAATAGTCTTCTCCAACACCACAATGCAAAGGCATCAATTCTTCCGTTTTCCTTATTCATTGTCCAGCTTTCACATGCATATGAGTTGATTGAAAACACCGTGGTTTGGGTCAGGCACACCTTAGTCCTCAAGGTGACATCTTTGCTTTTCAATGCTTTAAAGAGGTCTTTTGCAGCCAATTTGCCCAGTGCAACGCGTCTTCGAATTTCTTGACTGCTGCTTCCATGGGCATTGATTGTAGATCCAAGTTAAATGAAATCCTCGACGACTTCAGTCTTTTCTCCATTTATCATGATGTCACTTATTGGTCCAGTTGTGAGGATTTTTGTTTTCTTTATGTTGAGATGTAATCTATACTGAAGGCAGGCTGTGATCTTTGATATTCATTAGTAAGTGTTTTAAGTCCACTTCACTTCCAGCAAGCAAGGTTGTGTCACCTGCATATTGCAGGTTGTTAATGAGTCTTCCTCCAATCCTGATGCCCTGCTCTTCTTCATATAATCCAGCTTCTTGGATTATTTGCCCAGCATACAGATTGAATAGGTATGGTGAAAGGATACAACCCTGACGCACACCTTTCCTGACTTTAAACCATGCAGTATACCCTTGTTCTGTTCCAGCTACTGCCTCTTGGTCTATGTACAGATTCCTCATGAACACAATTAAGTGTTCCAGAATTCCCATTCTCCACAATGTTATCCATAATTTGCTGTGATCCACACAGTCAAATGCCTTGGCATAGTCAATAAAACACAGGTAAACATCTTTCTGATATTCTTTGCTTTCAGCCAGGATCCATCTGACATCAGCAATGATATCCCTGGTTTCACATCCTCTTCTAAATCTGGCTTGAATTTCTGGCAGTTCCCTGTCGATATACTGCTGCAGCCACTTTTGAATGATCTTTGCAAAATTTTGCTTGCATGTGATATTAACGATATTGTCTGATAATTTCCAAATTTGGTTGGATTACCTTTCTTGGGAATAGGCATAAATATGGATCCCTTCCAGTCGTTTGGCCAGGTAGCTGTCTTCCAAATTTCGTGGCATAGACAAATGAGCACTTCCAATGCTGCATACGTTAGTTGAAACATCTCAATTGGTATTCCTTCAATTTCCAGAGCCTTGTTTTTAGCCAGTGCCTTCAGTGCAGCTTGGATTTCTTCCTTCAGTACTATCGGTTCCTGATCATATGCTACCTCCTGAAATGATTGAACGTTGATCACTTCTCTTTGGTATAGTGACTCTGTGTATTTCTTCCATCTTCTTTTGATACTTCCTGCATCTTTTAATATTTTCCCTGTAGAATCCTTCAGTATCGCAACTAGAGGTTTGAATTTTTTCTTCAGTTCTTTAAACTTGAGAAATGCTGAGCATGTTCTTCCCTTTTAGTTTTGTATCTCCAGCTCTTTGCACATGTCATTATAATACTTTACTTTGTCTTCTTGAGCCGCCCTTTGAAATCTTCTGTTCAGCTCTTTTACTTCATCATTTTTTCCTTTCGCTTTAGCTACTCGATGTTTGAGAGCAAGTTTCAGAGTCTCTTCTGACATCCATTTAGGTCTTTTCTTTCTCTCCCATCTTTTTAATGACCTCTTGCTTTCTCCACATATGACGTCTTTGATGTTATTCGACAACTCATCTGGTCTTCAATCATTAGTGTTCAATGCATCAGATCTATCCTTGAGAAAGTCTCTAAATTCAGGTGGGATATACTCAAGGTTGTACCTTGGCTCTCGTGGACTTGTTCTAGTTTTCTTCAGTTTCAGCTTGAACTCGCATATGAGTAATTGGTTGTCTGATCCGCAGTCAGCCCCTGCCCTTGTTCTGACTGATGATATTGAGCTTTTCCATCATCTCTTTCCACAGATGTAGTCAATTTGATTCCTGTGATTTCCATCTGGCGAGGTCCATGTTTATAGCTGCTGTTTATGTTGTTGAAAGAGGTATTTGCAATGAAGAAGTCATTGGTCCTGCAAAATTCTATCATGTGATCTCTGGTATTGTTTCTATCACCAAGGCCATATTTTCCAGCTACCAATCCTTCTTCTTTGTTTCCCACTTTGGCATTCCAATCACCACTGATTAACAGTGCATCCTGATTGCATGTTCAATCAATTTCAGACTGAAAAGGTTGGTAAAAATCTTCCATTTCTTCATCTTTGGCCTTAGGGGTTGGCGTGTAAATTTGAATAATAGTCATATTAATTGGTCTTCCTTTTAGACCTATGGATATTATCCTATCACTGACAGCATTGCACTTCAGAATAGATCTTGAAATGTTCTTTTTGGGGAATGCAAAGTCATTCCTCTTCAAGTTGTCTTTCCCAGTATAGTAGACCATATGATTGTCCAATTCAAAATGGCCAGTACCAGACTATATGAGCTCAGTAATGCCTGGGATATTGATGTTTTTGCATTGTTTCATTTTTGACGATTTCCAATTTTTCTTGATTCATACTTTGTACATTCTAGGTTCTCTTTATTAATGGATGTTTGCAGCTATTTCTTCTCATTTTGAGTCATGCCACATCAGCAAACAAAGGTCCCGAAAGCTTGAGTCCATCCACGTCATTAAGGTTGACTCTACTTTGAGGAGGCAGCTTTTCCCCAATTGTTTTTTGAGTGCCTTCCAACCTGAGGGGCTCATCTTCTGGCACTATATCAGGCAATGCTCCACTGCTATTCATAAAGTTTTCACTGGCTAATTCTTTTCAGAAGTAGACTGCCAGGTCCTTCTTCCTAGTCCGTCTTAGTTTGGAAGCTCAGCTGAAACCTATCTACCATGGGTGACCCTGCTGGTCAACATCACAGCAACAGGTAAGTCCCCATGGTAGACAAACTGACAGATGCGTGGGGGACCCAAAACATGGTGACATAAAACAACCATCATTTATATCTCTTTTGAATATGAGGGTGGACAGGCTCAGCTGGGTGAGTCTTCTGCTCTGGGTGACATCAGCTGGAGTGGCAGTTGTCTGGGGTGCCACTGGACTGGAGAGGTTCAAGATGGCTAGTGCACATATATCTTTGTGGGGACACCCAGAAGGCTGGGCTTTCCCGGTTCACTGGAATGGCTGGGCCTTTCTCTCTGTCTCCATGTAGACTCGGACCTCTCCCTATCTACGTGGTCTCTCCAGACTACTTATTCAGCCACTCATTGTTGTTAGTTGCCAAGTTGGCCCCCAACTCATGGCAACCCCATGCACAATGGAACAAAATGTTGCCCGGTCCTATTCCATCCACATGATTGGTTGTGGATCAAACCCTTTTTGTGACCATAGGGTTTCACTGGCTAATTTTCAGAAGTAGATTGCCAGGCCTTTCTTCCTACCCCATCTTAGTCTGGAAGCTCCACTGAAACCTGTTCAGCGTCTGTCATGGACTGAATTGTGTTCCCAAAAAACGTGTGTATCAATTTGGCTAGGCCATGATTCCCAGTACTGTGTGATTGTCCACCATTTTGTCATCTGATGTGATTTTCCTATGTGTTGTAAATCCTATCACTCTGATGTTAATAAGATGGATTAGTAGCAGTTATGTTGCGATCTACAAGATTAGATTGTGCCTTAAGCCAATCTCTCTTAGATATAAAGAGAGAAGTGAGCAGAGAGACATGGGGACCTCATACCACCAAGAAAGCAGTGCCAGAGGCAGAGCCCATACTTTGGACCTGAGGTTCCTGCACAGAGAAGCTCCTAGACCACAAGAAGATTGATGACAAGGACCTTCCTCCAGAGCTGACAGGCAGAGAAAGCCTTCCCTTAGAGCTGGCGCCCTGAATTTGGACTTGTAGCCTACTAGACTGTGAAAGAATAAATTTCTCTTTGTTAAAGCCATCCGCTTGTGGTATTTCTGTTATAGCAGTACTAGATAACCAAGACAGCATCATAGCAACACACAGGCCTCCACTGACGGATGGTGGCTGTGCATGAGGTATATTGGGCAGAATGAAACCCAGGTTTCCCACAGGGAGGCAAGAATTCTACCATTGAACTACCAGCTCCCCTCTCCCCCCATCCAGTGACTTGGTTGGTTGATTGATTGGCTGGGTGCTGTCGAGTCAATTTTCAACTCATAGCAACCCGAGGCAAAGGAGTAGAACTCCCCCATAGGGTTTCCCAGGCTATATATGATCTTTACTGTAGCAGATCACTAGGTCTTTTCTCCCACAGAGCCATTGGATAGGCTCAAACTGCCAACTTTTCAGCTTGTAGCTGAGCACTTAAACATTGTACCACCAGAGCTCCTTGTCCAGTTATTTAGGGTGCCTGAAAGTACAAACACGTAAGGTGCTAGGCCTTCTTAAGGTCTTGGCCTGGAATTAACAAAGAGTAACTTCTGCTGTATCTTAAAGCAAGCCATGGCTCAGCCCAGACTTGGTGTGGGGGTGGAGGTTGGAAGGCATGGTCCCTTGGGGTCATCTTTTGAGACTGGCTACCACAGTGTGTATTCCTGTGTAGATTCCCCCCTGGGGGTGCTTTGCTCAGGAGAGGGGGTGGAATAAGCCCTCTTTTCTCCAGAGTTCTCTGCCTGAAGAGCAAGTGAGTCAGGGCCACTGGGATGAGCTATAGTTCTCCTCTCCCCTCCACAATCCCTCTATCCTCTAGGACAATCCCCCAAAGCCTATCACCCACCAAAAAAACAAAACAAAACATCCAGTCAATTTTGACTCATAGTGACCCTATAGGACAGAGTGGAACTGCCCCATAGGGTTTCCAAGGAACAGCTGGTGGGTTAATTCAATTAAGCCAAAAGCTTAACCACAGTGCCACTAGGGCTCCAAAGCCTATCACAAGGCATTTCAAAAACATGATTAGTAGCATCATAGGTATTATTCAATTATTAAATAATAATAATTATTAGCTTACTATATGCCAGGCATTGTCCTAAGCAATTATATCTTATTTAATTCTCCCAACAATACCATGAAGATAATACTTTTATTATCCCTGTTTTATAGAGGTATTAGGTGAGCTAAACTGCTGTGATAGACAGACTCCTGCTTATTAACTCAAACACAACAGAGGTTTATTTCTCCATCACTTAACTATCCAAGACGAGAATTCCTGGTTAGCAAGTGGTCCCCTCCATTTAGTATCTCACAGTCCCAGACTTCTTCCATCTTGGGGCTCTTCTACCCTCTCTGGTCATCTGTGGGGAACAAATCACTCTAGCTGAAGAATGGACCATGGTGTGTGCGTGTGTGTGTGTTGATGAATATTCCCCATTTGCCCCTCTAGATTCACTCTCCCTTTTTCTACCTTGCTTTCTGCCCTGGGAAGCTGATTGCTATGGGCTGTATCAATGGGCTCCCCAGCCCTCTGGCTTCCAGTTAGAGCCAGTCAACAGGAGACACTGGCAGGAGATCAGAGAACAGGAAGAGAGAGAGGTTCCTTCTCTGCTGGACTGTGGTTTGGCGGGGATTGAGTTAGGTGCCCCTTTCCAAAAGCTATAATTTTCAAACCACCCTAAATTGGATGCTTCACCATCTCTTGTTGGTAGCCTTGACCCCACCCACAACTTGCAATCAGCCCTTTTGCTACCCTCTCTGCAATCACATCCTTTGAGTGTGCCATCTGCTTCCTGCTAAGGTTATGGCTGATACAGGGGACAAAAGTGGAAGCAAGGAAACTACTGAAGCTTTGAATTGTGGTGTTGGTGAAGAATATTGAATAATACCATGGACTGCCAAAAGAACGAACAAATCTCTCTTGGAAGAAGTACAACCAGAATGTTCCTTAGAAGCAAGGATGGTGAGACTGCATCTTACATACTTTGGACATGTTGTCAGGAGGGATCAGTCCCTGGAGAAGGATATCATGCTTGGCAAAGTACAGGGTCAGCCAAAAAGAGGAAGACCCTCAACGAGTGGATTGACACAGTGGCTGCAACAATGGACTCAAGCATAACAACGATCATTAAGGATGGTGAAGGACTGGGCAGTGTTTCATTCTGTTGTGCATAGGATCACTATGAGTTGGAACCGACTTGACAGAACCTAACAGCAACGACATTACAATAATCCAGGACAGAGATGATGGTAGGGTAGATTTCTAAGGTTGATCCAACAAGATTTTCTGATGGGTTGGATATGGGGTTTGAGTAAAAGAGAAACATTAAGGATGATTAAAATTTTTTGGCCTGAGCAACTGGAAGAATGGAGTTAAGATGGGTAAGACTGAGGGAGAGGTCAGTTTATGAAGGAAAAAATCTGGAGTTCAGCTTTGGACCTGTTAAATTTGGGATGATTTTTAGGCTTCCAAGTGAAGATGTCAGAGCTCCAAGTCTGGATTTTGAGGCAGAGGTCCAGGCTGGAGAAAAAATTTGAGTAGTGTGAATATGCTGATGGTATTTAAAGCCATGAGAGTGGGTGAGATAATCAAGGATAATGTGGATGGAGAAAGGAAGAGGTTTGATACGAGCTCAGAGACACTCCAACATTTGGCGGCCAGGGAAGATGAGGAGGAACCAGCATAAAAGACTAAAGAGGAGTTGTCAGTGAAGTAGAAGGAAAACCAAGAAACAATAGTCTCATGGAAGCCATGTTGGGAGGGGGAAAGTGTTTCAAGGAGGGAGAGTGATCAATTATGGCAAATGCTACTGACCAATCAGGTTAGATGATATCCTATAATGAAGATTAGAGTTGGCAAAGTGGAGGTCATTGATAACCTTAGAAAAGGTGGAGTAGTAAGGATGAAAACTTAGCTGGAGAGAGCTCAGTGAAAAATAGGAGAATTTTCTAGTTGAAAATTCATGGAAGAACAGTTGGTATTGAAAGTATCTGCCTGTAATAAATAACTACAACATTGGACAAAATATGTGAAACAACCATTATCAGGCATTGGACCATAGATGATACAAGGCTGAGATTCTTAAGAGAAGGGAAGAACACAAAGTTGAGCTCCACATTTATCTTGGCTTTCTGCCTGGAGGTAATTTTCAGACTGTGGCACAGGGAAAGAAGATTCCAAGTAGAGAGCTGTGGTCTCATTGGGTGTAGAAAATAGAGTTCAGAGTTTCTAAGACAGCTAGATTTTGTGGGACAAATTACCAAAGAGGGAGCCACAGAGAAGAAGCAGGACAGGTGGAGCCCAAAAAATTTGCATAAGAATTTGTTTTAGTCACATAGTGCTGCTATAACAAAAATACTACAGGCAGGTGGCTTTAAAGCACAGAAATTTATTGTTTCACAGTTCTGGAGGCTAAAATCCAGGTTCTCGGCCATGTCTATTCTTTCTGTGGGCCTCTTTCCTAGTTTCTGGTGACTGCTGGCAATCCTTGGCATTCCTTTGCTTGTAGATGATCCTCACATGACATCTTTTTCCCTCTGCGTGTGTGTCTCTGTCTCTATTCTGCTGTTTTTATAAAGCACCTCTCAGAAGTGATTATCTTAATTAGGATGACGTAATTAACATAACAAAAGAAAACCTCTATTCCTAAACAGGGTCACATTCACAGGTGCAGGGGTTAGGACTTCAAAATAACTTTTTGGAGGACACAATTAAATCCACAACAGGATTTCCCTCTAGTCCTTAACTGAACCCTAAGGTGGGCATGCATAGGGCAAGACTCCACAAGGCCTAGCAGAAAACCTGCTTTGGGCTGAGAGTTGAACAGAGTTTCAGAGGCCACACAGTGCTGGAGAGATTTTGGAGGTCTCACTCAGCCAGAGAGGAGAGACCTTAGTGAATACCCTGAGAATTCAGTTGAAAATTCAGAAAGACTACCATTTAAAAGTAAGGACCATACTCTAGGAGTAAGGCCTTCACCCTGAGGCTATGGGTATAACTGAAATAGACCCACCCTAAAAAAGCCTAAATTCAGTCCTCAACAGGGTCAACATGATCCACCAATTATTTAACTACCTGCCAGGAAAAAAAAAAAAAGAATTCAACACATTCCAGAGGATATCATTATCCAAGGTCCCTATAATGTAATGTTCAAAATGTCTAGCATAGCAAAAAAAATTACTAGAAATATAAAGAAACAGGGAATGTGACTCATAGACAAGGGAAAAACAGTCAATAGTAGCAGATTCAATATAATCCAGATGTTGAAATTAGTAGGCAAAGACTTTAAAATATATAAAGGTACTGGAACATTTAGTGGAACAGGTAGGCAGAACCTGCAAACAAATGCAGAAATTCAGCATAGAAATTGAAACTTTTAAATAGAAATTCTAGAACTGAGAAATGCAGTATCTGAAATAAAGAATTATTTGGAAGCACTTAATAGCACACCTGACATGGCAGAAGAGAGGGTCTGTGAACTCAAAGGCAGGTCAACAGAAATTGTCCAAACTGAGGCACACAGGGAAAAATGAATAATAATAATAATAATAAAAGATAGAAAAAAGCATCCAAGACTTGTAGGGCAACACTAAACGGCCTAATACACACATATTTGGAATTCCAAAATAAAAGGACAGGGGGAATGGGACAGAGAAAATATTTGAAATGATAATGGCCAAACATTTTCCAAAATGGATGAAAGATATAGACCCACAAATTCAAGGTCAGCAAATCAAGCAGGAAAATTAAAAAAGTACCATACCTAGATCATCAAAATCAAGCTGCTAAAAGCCAAAGATAAAGAGAATATTCTTAAAAGTCAGCCAGAGGATAAAAGTACACATCACAGTCAAGAGAACAAAAATTACAGTTGACTTATCAGAATACCAGGTGCCAAAAAATCATAGAATGACATCTTTAAGGTGCTGAAAGAAAAAACTACCAACTAGAATTCTATATCTGGTGAAAAATAGAGACAAAGACATTTTCAGGAAAAAAAAAGACTGAAATAATTTGTTGTCAGTGTAACTTCACTACAAGAAAAGTGCTAAAGGAAGTTTTTCAGGCTAATAAGAAGTGATCACAGATGCAATCCTATATCTTCAGAGAGGAATAAACAGCACCAAAAAAAAAAAAAAAAAAAAACCCAAATCCATTGCATTCGATTCCTACTCATAGCGATCCTATAGGACAAAGTAGAACTGCCCCACAGAGTTTCCAAGGAGCACCTGGTGGATTTGAACTGCCGACCCTTTGGTTACCAGCCATAGCACTTAACCACTATGGCACCAGGGTTTCCTAAAGAGCACCAGGAAGGGTAAATATTTCGGTACTTACAAATTTTGTTTAAAAGCTTATTTATTATTTAAAGGAATAATAATAACAATACATGGTGGTGTGTCTAACAAATGTAGAAATAAAATATATGGCAACAATAGCGCAAAGAATATATAAAATTATGCTGTTTAAAGTTCTTACATAGTACATTGAGTGATGTAATATTAATTCAAAGTAGACTGTGATAATGATAAATATTTTAATATCTAGAGCAACACTAAAAAAAAAGGAAATTAAAAAGCCAAGAGAGGAGATAAAATGCAAAATAAAAAAGGAAAGGTAAAAACAAAACAGAAGAACACATACTTTTGTGGTTACGAGGAGGGGAGGGAGGGAGGGAGGGAGGGAGAGGGTTTTTTACTGATGAATTAGTAGATAAGAACTGCTTTAGGTGAAGGAAAGGACAACAGTCAGTACATGGAAGGTTAGCTCAATTGGACTGGACCAAAAGCAAAGAAGTTTCCGGGATAAAATGAATGCTTCAAAGGTCAGCGGAGCAAGGGCGGGGGTTTAGGGACCACGGTTTAAGGGGACTTCTAAGTCAATTGGCAAAATAATTCTATTATGAAAACATTCTGCATCCCACTTTGAAATGTGGTGTCTGGGGTCTTAAACGCTAACAAGCAGCCATCTAAGATGCATCAATTGGTCTCAACCCACCTGGAGCAAAGGTGAATGAAGAACACTAAGCTTACACGGTAACTATGGCCCAAGAGACAGAAAGGGCCACATGAACTAGAGACCTACATCATCCTGAGACCAGAAAATCTAGTTGGTGCCCGGCCACAATCGATGACTGCCCTGACAGGGAGCACAACAGAGAACCCTGAGGGAGCAGGAGATCAGTGGGATGCAGACCCCAAATTCTCATAAAAAGACCAGACTTAATGGTCTGACTGAGACTAGAGGAATCCCGGCGGTCATGGCCCCCAAACCTTCTGTTGGCACAGGACAGGAACCATCCCCGAAGAAACTCATCAGACATGAAAGGGACTGGACAGTGGGTAGGAGAGAGATGCTGATGAAGAGAGAGCTAATTATATCAGGCGGACACTTGAGACTGTGTTGGCATCTCCTGTCTGGAGGGGGGATGGGAGGATAGAGAGAGTTGGAAGCTGGCAAAAATGTCACGAAAGGAGAGACTGGAAGGGCTGACTCATTAGGGGAAGAGCAAGTGGGTGTACGGAGTGAGATGTATATAAACTTATATGTGACAGTCTGACTTGATTTGTAAACGTTCACTTGAAGCTCGATAAAAGTTAATAAAAAAAAAAAAAGGAACAAAGAACAGATGGGACAAATAAAAAACGCATAGAAAAATAGTAGATTTAAACCCAACTAGATTAGTTTTTTTAGATTAGTAATTACATTACATATAAATGGACTAACCATTATACAAGAAAAACAGACTATCAGATTGGATACAACAAGATCCAACTATATGCTGGTCATAAGAGACACACTTTAAATACATGGGTACTGAAAGGAAGAAAGTAAAAGGATGGGAAAAAAAAAAATTGAACCATGGCAACAGTAACCAAAAGAAAGTTAGTATGGCTATATTAATATCAGACAGAGAAGACTTTAGGACAAGGAGTGTTACCAGAGATAAAAAGGGATATTTCATAATGATAAATAAGTCAATTCATCAAGAAGATATTATAATCCTAAATGTGTGTGCACCCAATAACATAGCTTAAATACAAGAAGCAAAATTTGATAGAAATAAAAGAAGAAATTGATAAATCTACAATTATAATCAGAAATTTTAACCCTCCTCTCTCAGACACTGACAGACAAGACGGAGAGAGAAACCCTAACCTTCTGAAGAATTTTACTTTAAAGAGGGCGCAGAAGTGAGCAGTGCCTGGAGAGGGGTATAGGATCAAGTGAGGGTCAAGATACAAGAAATAACAGCACATTTGTATGCTGGAGGGGATAATCTGGCGGGAGGGGGAGCAGACAAGGATTGATGATGCAGGAGAGCAAATGGACAATTGCAGACACAATGTCCTTGAGTAGGCAAGGGAGGGTGTGCACAAGCAGAAGAGTTGGCCTGAAGGCTAGGTGTGGAGGGTCTGGAGCTGGAGAAGTGTACCCTTTCCCAAGATGGGGTCGACCTGTACTGCTGGGGCCTGCACTGTGGCCAGGCTTCCTGAGGATGGGGTTGGGAACAGCTTGGGCAGGATCCTCTTTAGCCTCTGAAGTCAATTTGCTCCTGTCCTTCCCCAGGTCTTTGTCCCAAGATAACTTAAGGTAGGAAGCTACCCCACCTCAAGAGGCTGGAACAAGAGCACTGCTTTTGTAACTCTGTTCTTTCCCTCCTTCCTCCCTTCCTCCTTTCCTCCCTTCCTTCCTTCCTCCCTCCCTCCCTTCCTTCCACTTTAGGGATTTGTTTTGGGCTTTTAAACAAATAAGTATGAAAATGTTTTTAAAAAATAATTGGTTCACAGAGAAGGAAATGGCTGTCAAACACAATTTCTCATAAGAGAAGTACAAACGTGCTGGGACATTATATTGGCAAGGGTGTGGGAGATGTACTCCCATTCATTCCTGGTGGGAGTGTGAATAAGTATGAACTCTACGGAAGCTGATTTGCCAATAAAATATAGTTATCAAAATTACAAATGCACATATCCTTTGATCCAGCAGTTCCTCTTCTAGGACTTTATCTTACACCTTGCAAAATAAGGTACGTGCAAGTGATTCATTGAGTTTTGTAATATTCATTTTGCTTGTAATAACAAGACTGGAGTCAACATAAGTGACCATCAGTAGGGGATTAGTTAAACAAATTGTGGTATATCTGTACAATGGAAATCATGCAACTATTCAAGAAAATTAGAAAGCTCGTTATGTGCTGATATGGAATGCTCACCAAGACATGTTAAAAAAACGAAACCTGTTGCCGTCGAGTCAATTCAGACTTATAGCAACCCTACAGGATAGAGTAGAACTGCCCCACAGAGTTTCTAAGGAGTGCCTGGTGGATTCGAGCTGCCGACCTTTGGTTAGCAGCTGTAGCACTTAACCACTATGCCACCAAGGTTTCCCAAGACATATTACTAGGTGAAAAAAGTAAAGAGATCAGAGTGAATATTATGCTATGATTCTTGTAAAAAAAAAATCAAGATTAAAAGAGGGAAGGAGAATATACAGGGATATCAAATCTTCTGCAAAAGACCTCTTCAAAGTTTTAAAAGCAAAGATACCACTTTGAATATTAAGATGTGCCTGACCAAAGCCATGGTCTTTTCAATGGTCTCATATGTGCGCAAAAGCTGGGCAATGAAAAAGGAAGGCAGAAGAATCAATGCGTTTGAACTGTGGTGTTGGTGAAGGATAACGAATAGATCATGGCCTGCCAGAAGAATGAACAAACCAGTCTTAGAAGAAACACAACCAGAATGTTCCTTAGAGGTGAGGATGGTGAGACTTGCCAACTTTGGACACATCTTCAGGGAAGACCACTCCCTAGAAAAGGACATCACAGATGGTAAAGTAGAGGGTCTGCAAAAACAAGGGAAAACCTTCAGTGAGATGGATGGACACAACAGTCACAACAATGGGCTCAAACATACCAGCAGTCATGAAGCTGGTGCAGGACTGGGCAACATTTCATTGTTACCCAGAAGGTCGCTATGAGTCAGACCCGACTGGAAGGCACCTAACAACAACATGTATATATGTAACTGCCTGTGTGTATGCGTGTGTATAAAATCTCTCTGGAAAAATACACAAGAAACCAGTGAGGGGAACTAGATAGCTGGAGCTAGGAGCGGGAGGGAAGAAAACAATGAAGTAAGCATAAATAAAAACAAACCAAGAAGGCGGGAGACAACATTAAAAAACTCATTGTAACCAAGGCCACACGACAACTAAGAGCCCAAGAGACAGAAAGGGCCACATGAACCAGAGACCTACATCATCCTGAGACCAGAAGAACTAGTTGGTGCCCGGCCACAATCGATGACTGCCCTGACAGGGAGCACAGCAGAGAACTCCTGAGGGAGCAGGAGATCAGTGGGATGCAGACCCCAAATTCTCATAAAAAGACCAAACTCAATGGTCTGACTGAGACTAGAGGAATCCCGGCGGCCATGGTCCCCAGACCTTCTGTCGGCACAGGACGGGAACCATCCCCGAAGACAACTCATCAGACATGAAAGGGACTGGTCAGCGGGTGGGAGAGAGACGCTGATGAAGAGTGAGCTAATTATATCAGGTGGATACTTGAGATTGTGTTGGCAACTCTTGTCTGAAGGGGGGATGGGAGGATAGAGAGAGAGGGAAGCCGGTAAAATTGTCACGAAAGGAGAGACTGAGAGGGCTGACTCAAGAGGGGGAGAGCAAGTGGGAGTAGGGAGTGAGATGTATGTAAACTTGTATGTGACAGACTGATTGGATTTGTAAACGTTCACTTGAAGCTTAATAAAAGTTAATTAAAAAAAAAAACTCATTGTAGTTTTTCAACTCATTGTAGTCTGCTTTGCCTCCTGTTCCCTTTGTAAATATGACATTTTGTCTTCAGATAGATATGTTTCAGGAACTCCAGTTAGAAAAATGGAAGGGCATTTAATCCCAACAATTTGACCGTAAACTAGGTTAAGTAGACAAGAGGTGAGTTGTGAATAAGTCTACCAGTCACATTTGCTACACACTCATTTTGTACCTAAAATGGAAAACTAGCATTCTGCCTCTTTAGAGAGAGAGTTTGCAGCCAGTGAATTCACCATTACCATTTATAGCCTGTTGAGATTTTCAAGTATCCTGAAATATTCAGCTGAAACGGAATGTATTCACAAACATTATCTTCTATCATTTATGAGAGCTCTTGATGTGATCATACATTCATGGAACAAAGCTTGGGGTCAAAATGTGAGCTGTGAGTGGATAGGATGCCTGCTTCCCTTAATCTCTTGGTTTTTATGAACAAAATTGGTGTGACCTTCTGAATTATATTCACCGAATTGTTTAACTACTAATTCCTGTCCTGAGGCTCCCAGGGACAGACAGGCCTGGGAGAGTGTTGGTCAGACCCAGGCCACGATGGCCTTCCACCAGTCACATGTCTCCTGTCTCCTGCATGTCCACGAGCACATCTCCTGCCTCTGTGCCTGGAATTTTAAACGCCCTGGGCAATTGGCCAGGGGCCTTGGTCGTGTTTGCAGAGTTGCCTAATCTAATATTGGTATTTAGCAAACAAAGCCAGGCTCCAGGGACCCAAACATCGGAGGCACAGAGGGCCTCTAGCCAGCTCTGACCCCCCAGGGGGCTCTAGGGGGCCCAAGAAGTATGATGAGATGGCTTCAAACGTTTCATAACCAAATAGGCTTGAATTAGGCTGCCCGAAGGCGGAAAAGGGAGCCCTCTGGATAGGAAATGACAGGTCCAGGCCAACCCACACAGATGTCTAGCTATGAGAAAATGGGTCACTTCTGACAGGACCAAAAGGTTGGCAGTTCACGTTCACTCAGAGGTGGCTCAGAAGAAAGGCCCTAGTGATCTGCTTCCCAAAAATCAGCCCGATAGCCCTGTGGAGCACGGCTCTGCTCTACAACACACAAAGGGCCACCATGAGTCAGGAGGGCAACTGGTTGTTGGTTCCTGACAGGGCTGGCCTGTAGCCAGCTGTGTGGTGAGGAATGGCTGCTCCTGGGGCCACCTCAGTGCCATCCCACTTCCGATGCCCGATGGGTCCCACACTCTCCCTCTGGCAGCCTCTCTTCTCCACGGCTCCTCACCTTCCTCCCACCCGCCCAGCCAGATGCCTGCTCCCACAGAGTTCCGGCCTTCACTGAGATCCATGCCCTGCTCACACCTGAGACGGAACATCTGACAGCAACGTGAGCTTCGGCCCGCCAAAAACTCCCCAAGAGCCAACGCTTTAACTCAAAAGCATAAATCTTTTTCTTTTAATTGCAGTAAAATATATATAATATAAAATTTGCCATTTTAACCATATTTAAGTGCACTTTTCAGTGGCATTATTTATTTCACAATGTTGTGCAATTATTTATTTCCAAAACTTATTTCTTAATCAATCTAAACAGACACTCTGTACCCATTAAGCAATGACACATCTCCCCACCCACTGTCAGAGTTCCACCACCCCCCAGCCCCTGGTAGCCTCTATTCTACGTTGTAGCTATGCATTTGTCTATTGTAGATATTTCATGTAAGTGAGCTTGTACAATATTTGTCATTTTGTGTCTGGCTTAGTTCACTCAGCATAATGTTTTCAAGGTTCATCTATGTCATTGTTGTTGTTAGGTGCCATAGAATTTGTTCTGACTCACAGAGACCCTATGTACAACAGAAGGAAACACTGCCTGGTCCTGCACCATCCTCACAATCGTTGTCACGCTTGAGCCTATTGTCGCAGCCACTGTGTCAATGCATCTCATTGAGGGTCTTCCTCTTTTTCGATGATCCTGTATTTTCTGAAGTGTGATGTCATTCTCCAGGAACTGATCCCTCCTGATAACATGTCCAAAGCATGTGAGACATAGTCTTACCACCTTTGCTTCTAAGGAGCATTCTGGCTGTATTCTGTATGTCATAGCATGTATCAGAATTTCATTCCTTTTTATGGCTCAATAATATTCCATTGTATGGATAGACAAAATTTTTCTTATCCATTCATCTGTTGATGGACACTTGGGTTGTTTCCACCTAAAGGTGTGAAATCTTAATTGTGGCCTTCAGGGCCCTTCCCACAGGGCTCTGTCCAAATTGCAAGTACCCACTGGGGTACTGGCTGGTTTAGCTTGTTGCAGCCTAGGGAAGGGGTCCTTGTCCTTTTATAGGACTTCCAGCCATCCGTTGGCTGTCTGAGCCCACCATACACAAAACTGACAGGGTGAAGTATCCTGGGCTGTTACGAAGGGTGATGTCCACATGAGGAAGTTGGGTGGGTTCCCAGTCTTGGTCCACAGCTGGCTTCTCTCAGATTAGCTAGGGACTAGCTGAGGTGCGGCCTCTGGGAACGCAACTGGAAGGACAAAGGGCATCTCCTCAACCTGGGCCAGGTAATGGCTCCATGAACAGACTCTTCATGTCAAGTTCCAGGCCCTGATCTGAACACGTCAAAAGCATATTCTTTGCTTTTCTGTGTAGCAGCCGATGTTAGATTGTTCTATTGTCTACTTCTGTGCTGTCCAATATGGTGGCCAACAGCTACATGTGGCTATTGAACTGTGCCTAGTCCAAATGGAGATGCACTGTAGGTGTCAAAGACTCACCAGATTTTGAAGATGTGGTGCAAAATAAGAATTTAAAATAGCTCATTAATGATTTTTTTTTATATTGAGTGTACATTAAAATAACATTATTTTGGATGTATTGAATTAAATATGTTACTAAAATTAATTTCTCATTTCTTTTAAACTGCTGAGTTGATTCTGACTCATGGTGAGCTCGTGTATGTCAGAGTAGAACTGTGGTCCACAGGGTTTTCAATGGCTAGTTTTTCAGAAGTAGATTGCCAAGCCATTCTCCTGGAGCATCCCTGAGTGGAATCCAACTTTCAGCTTTTCGGTTAGCTGTCAAGCGTGTTAACTGTTTACACCACCTAGGGATTCCACCATTTCTTTTTGCTTTTTTTCCTTTAATGCGACTATTAGAAATATGCAAATTACATACGTGATTCTCATTATATTTCTATCTGGCAGTGCTGGTCTAGCTGGTAACTCTAAGGACTATGTTTTTCAGAATCCCCTTCCTATATGGCTCTGAGGTAAAGTTGCTAAAAGGGAAGTTGCAGGAGGTTTGGGAGGCAAAAGCGTGGCCACTATGCTTTGAAGGTCATTGTTGATTGGAGGAAATGAGAAACTGGCCCAGAAAGATCCACAGGTTCTGGTTTGTCCTGGCCCTTCACTGTACCACATCCAGCTCTCATCCTGATGGCTTCCCTGCTGGCCAACACTGACCCTAAGCCCAGATCCTTAGTTGCAGACTCACACAGGGCAGCCACAAAGGGTCAAGAACCTTCCAAAGACGTCTACCCCAGCACCCTCCCAGGCCTACTTGTCCATCCATATCAGGATAGGTTCATGACCTTCCTCTGACCTATACTTCTCCAGCTCCTCCCACAATTCCTATAATAAATTCTTTATTCTGGAGCAGTCCTTGTTAGACCACTTTACTAACTGAACCCTGACTGATACACATCCCTCCCAAGGGACTGGAGGCCTTGTAGACTAGTTTGAGTGGGAGTTAAAAAATAAAACAAAACTGAGAACATAAAACACATTGGCTACTATATCGAAATATAACAGCCATATATGTCAGAGCCCTGAGGCCCGCTCTTCACATGCCACTGGTTGCATGTGTCTATCAGGCCCCGTATGAAAAAGCCCTGCCTGGGCCTCTGAGATTATTTACTCTCTTGCCTTCACCTTCTGCCTCTCTACTGGCTTCTTCCGGTCCTACCTGCATACATCCTCAACTCTATGCTACTTTTAAACCACCTCACTTTCCTCTGAGTCAAATTTTACAGAGACAGCTACACTCACTTCTTCACCTTTGGATCATATTTCAAAACCCTGGGCTGGCTTCAGCCCCACCACTCCCAGAACTGTTGGGTGAAGGTTACCAATGGCCTAGTTTCCAAACTCATTGGCTTCTTCTCAGTTCACGATCAACCTGACCCTGAGGCAGAGTTCGACACCATTGACCAGCCCCTCTTCTCTCTGCGATTTCCCCCAAGGACACTCCCTTGCTCATGCCCCCCTTTCCTGACCTTCCCAGGCTCTTCCTCCTTTCCCAATCCTGAGATCAAGGTGTCTCAGGGTTCTGACCTTAGTAGAAGTACTTCTCACTTACACCCTCTCTGGGCATAGCCATTTACTTCATGATTTATTTATATTATCGCCAAAGGAATGATTCCCAACTCTCTATCTTTCCAACATTGCCAACTGGGTGTTTCACAGGGCTCCACCTTCAAGGCATCCAAAGCAAAGCTCATCTACCTATCCTCCTCCAGTTCTCCATCTTATCAAGAAGAGTAGTCAGGACCCCCTCATGTTGTAAGTGACCTAAATAAGCAACTGGACCTTTGAGAAGACTTAAGCCCAGCCCAGGGGATTGAATGATGTCCTTAATGTCTGGCCTCTCTTCATCTTTCAGATCTGCTTGTCTGTTTTGCTTCAGTCTGGGGTAAGCCCTCCCTACATGCTGGTTTCTGGCAGCTCCAAGCTTTTATCTTTCCGTTTCAAGCTCAGTGAAAAGAAAGCATCTCTTCTGATAACTTCTTCTCAAGGTCCTGGTATTCACTCTGGTTGGACCAACTGAGGTGTATGATTGACAACTTAACAACACAAAGACAAATAATCATAAAATGAGCAAAGGACTTGAATAGACATTTCATCAACAACACCAAACACATGAAAAATGCTCAACGTCATTAGCCATCAGAGAGATGCAAATCAAAACCACAATGAGATACCATTTCACTCCTACCAGCACGGCTAAAGGAGCCCTGGTTGCGCAGTTGTTAAAGCAATTGACTGCTACCCCAAAACGGTTGGTAGTTCAAAACCACAAGTGGCTGTGCAGGAGAAAGATGTGTCAGTCTGCTTCCGTTGAGATGTACAGCCCTGGAAACCCTATGGGGTCCCTATGAGTTGGAATCAACTCCACAGCAAGGGTTTTTTTTTTTCTAAGGAGCCCTGGTGGCACAGTGGTTAAGCATTAGGCTGCTAACCAAAACGCTGACAGTTTGAATTCACCAACCACTCCTTGGAAACCTTATGGGGCAGTTCTACTCTGTCCTATAGGGTCAATATGAGTCAGAGTAGACTCTGTGGCAATGGGTTTAAGGAGCCCTGGTAGCTCAGTTTTTAAGAACTCAGCTGCTAACTGAAAGTTTGAACTTACCAGCAGCTTGGGAGTGCTTCCATCAAGATTTACAGACTTGGCAGTTCTACTCTACCTTATAGGGACGCTATGAGTTAGAATCAACTTGATGGCAATGAATTTGGTTTTGGTTTAGGATGATTAAGATTAAAAAAAAAAATGTTGGCCAGGGTGTGGGGAAATTGAAACCCTTACCCATTGCTGGTGGGAATGCAAAATGACCTAGCCATTGTGGAAAACTATGGCGGTTCCTCAAAAAACTAAAAACAGAACTACCATAAAAAACACAAAACTATGGCAGTTCCTCAAAAAACTAAAAACAGAACTACCATAAAAAAATATGACCCAGCAATTCCACTTCTAGGTGTATACCCAAAAAAGACTCAAACAGAGACTTCTACACTAATGTTCATTGTAGCATTATTCACAGTAGCGCGGAAACGACCTAAATGCCCATCATCAGATGAAAGGGTAAACAAAATGTGGTACATATACACAATGGAATACTACTCAGGCAGTAGGAGAAATGAAGTCTTGATAAATGCTATGATATGGATGGAGCCTGAGGTATATGTCTGTTCCAGAACTAATCCTTGTATCCAGGGGTGGGATTTCACTGATTGGTCAAGCCTACTTCATATGAGTTCCTCTGAAACAGTCATATATATATATATATATATATATATATATATATATATATATATATATATATATATATATATATATATATATATATATATATATAAATAAAACAGTCTCTAGGGAGACCCAGCTGTCTGATTGCCCAGGATTGAGTTACATGTTTCTCTCCTTAGCCAGGAGATAGAATTCCTCTCTCAGAGTGGGTTAGAGATAGCTCCTCAAAGGGAATTTGGGGTTTATTTCCAGAAGAAGGGAGAATTGATTCTAGGCAGGCAACAATGGCAAATGTCTACTACTCCAATCTGAAAAGCCCAGCTATCCTTACCCTTTTCCTTCCCAGTCACATACCCTCATAGTATTAGGTTTCTTCTGTTTTCATGTCTTTTGTTTTCTCTCTGTTCCCTTAATTTAATCCCTTTTTATCTTCTCTTGCCTGGACTATTTCAAGTCTTCTAAATTTTTTTTTTTAAGGGGGAGTTCCCCCTCCAGCCACCCCCCCCCATTCAATCCATCCTCCAGATCTCTGACAACTAGGTCAACTACATCTTTTTAAAACTTAGATTTTTGCTCAGCACGATTTTGACATTCATCCATGTGCTTTTGTGTCTCAGCAGTTTGTTCATTTTTATTGCTGAGTAGTATTCCAACCTCACATTAAACAGTGAAATCTGTGAGAGCTGGAACTCAACAGGGCTGCCTTATTTTTCTGTGTTTCACAAGTTTTCCACCTTTGACAGGGTGCAGCCTTGTATCACTTTTCTATTGCTCACTTAAGTGGAAAATATTCGAGTTTTCCTTCTCTGACAAGTTTCCATCCTACACAGGTTCTGGCTTTCATAGGTTTTACTGTATTACTAAAACTCAACAGGACTTAAAGCCACTAAAGATTTTTAAGAGGAGGAGGACTTTGTTTAGAATTGCCAAGTGCATGGTGATAATAAAAAGCAGGCTGGTTTTTAGTCAGTTTTTTTTTTTTTTTATTAACTTTTATCGAGCTTCAAGTGAACGTTTACAAATCAAGTCAGACTGTCACATATAAGTTTATATACACCTTACTCCGTACTCCCACTTGCTCTCCCCCTAATGAGTCAGCCCTTCCAGTCTCTCCTTTCGTGACATTTTTGCCAGCTTCCAACTCTCTCTATCCTCCCATTCCCCCCTCCAGACAGGAGATGCCAACACAGTCTCAAGTGTCCACCTGATATAATTAGCTCACTCTTCATCAGCATCTCTCTCCTACCCACTGTCCAGTCCCTTCCATGTCTGATGAGTTTCTTCGGGGATGGTTCCTGTCCTGTGCCAACAGAAGGTTTAGGGGCCATGACCGCCGGGATTCCTCTAGTCTCAGTCAGACCATTAAGTCTGGTCTTTTTATGAGAATTTGGGGTCTGCATCCCACTGATCTCCTGCTCCCTCAGAGGTTCTCTGTTGTGCTCCCTGTCAGGGCAGTCATCGATTGTGGCCGGGCACCAACTAGTTCTTCTGGTCTCAGGATGATGTAGCCCTTTCTTGTGGCCCTTTCTGTCTCTTGGGCTCTTAGTTATCGTGTGTTTAGTCAGTTTTAATAATTGTTTTTAATTCTCTGCAGAGTAAAGAATTGCCTGCACCCATGCGGGCCACTCCCACTGACTGCCCTTGGTACATCACTGTCTTGGGCCAACCATTCCATTGCTATTCAATTAAAGGAAGAGACAACCACTATCTCCACTTGACCTGCATTCTCATCCTATCCTCTCAGATTTAGCTTCTGCTCCCATATGCCAACCAAACTTTTCTTATAGGCAATGTCCTCCATATTGTTAAATCCAGCACATTGTCTTATTTTTCAGCATCATTAGCCCAGTTGACCACGTCTTCTTTCTTGGAACATTCTCCTGCTTTTCCACTCACATCTTCAGTCACTCAGTCTCCTTTACTGGCTCATACTGCATGAACCCACTAAATATTGGAGTTTGATAGGGTTTGGTTCTGCCCCCCTCTATTTTCACATTATACTCTCAGACTAAGTTCTTGTTATCTGAATCACTCCCATGACTTCAAACACCAAACACAGGCAGGTCACTCTCACAGATTTCTCTGGAGTTCTAAACTGCCTATTTACCATCTCCCCTTAGATAGCTCACTGCCATCTCAAACTGAATATGCCCATTATCTGGAGAGACATTCATTTATTCACTTAGCATTCAACAAATATTTAACAGTCAGTAAATGGACCACAAGCATAAACATCCAGCTCTTCCTCCGATGTCCCTCCCTCTCAGTTATCATGTCACTGGTCATCTAGTTATTTAAGCCAGAAACCTGGGAGCCATCCTTGATACCTTTTACCCTAGCCCTCTATATTAAATCAATCCCTCCATCTTGTCTATTCTTCCTCAAAAACATGTATTACTCCTATATACTTTTCTCCATCTCCATTTTCACCACTCGGGGCCCTGGGGGCACAGGGGTTAAGTGTTCATCTGCTAACTAAAAGGTCAGCAGTTCAAATCCACCACCACCCTGCAGAAACCCTATGGGGCAGTTCTATAAGGTCACTATGAGTCGGAATCAACTCGCCGGCAATGGGTTTGGTTTTTTTAGTCCAAATCATCATTCTTTCTTTCCTGGACCACTGCAACAGCCTTCCACTCTTGCCTTATTCTGCCATTGTTAGGTACCTTCGAGGAGGTTCTGACTCACAGTGACCCTGTGCAAAATAGAATGAAACACTGCCCAGTCCTCACCATCCTCACAATTATTGTGTTTGAGCCCATTGTTGCTGTCACTGTGTCAATTATTTTGCAGTAAGAGATGTATTTTTTGAGATGTCAGTCTTACAGTGTTACAATCTTATGTCTGGTTAAAACTTTTCCCAACATGACTTACAAAGCCCAACATGATGTGGCTCCTGGCCACCTCTCCAGCCTCATCTCATTGCACTCCAGCAAGTCTGGAGATGCTGGTCCTCAAATGGGCTGAGCAACCTACCTCCAAGACTTCTTCTTGCCTCACAAATTCCTCTCATCCCTGCTGAATGCAGGTTGCCTGCCTCTTTTTCAGTGAAGTCTTCTTTGACCTACCATGACCCCCACTAGTTTAGCTCAAAGGGAGCAGTGAGAGTTTCGACACTATTCAATGCAGTATTGCTGGTGCCCGGTACCAAGCCTGGCATACAGGTAGATGATCAACATCAAGGGCTGGCAGTTTCTCCCTGTTGTTGGAGGGGCAGAGGCTTAGTTACTCTGGAAGCAGAGTAACCCTTGTTGTCTTGGGACCCCTAGGAATTGGTGGTCTCTGCGGACAAACCATCAGACAGAATCGAGAATTGCCTTTCTGCAGGCCATGGCCAAACCTCCCCAGCAGTCTTGGTGTACCCCTTAAGTTAAGTGCCTGAGGACAAAAGGCTCCAAAGGCAGCTGTTTCCCCCTAAGGTGGCCTTGGGAGTCATCACAGCATTTATTTCCTTCTCCACCCTCCTCACACACCACCTCCCTCTGGGGTTCACTTGCCCAGGCTTTCCAAGGGTTAAGTTGGTCTAGATCCATACATTTTCTCTCAGTCAACATGTATCCATGACTCATGACCTTTCTGTTCTTGAGTCAGACCAGAATAGGCATGAGGTGTGAAGTTTTATTATCCCCTGGGAACTATTTACACTGGGTGTGCTGCTTGGGTAATGACTGTGGGAAAACATGGTCTGGCTTGTCTTAGAGCCACAAATGGGTTGGCCCAGCTCAGGGGAGTGGAAAGGCAGCTCTATAGTACGATAGTTCCAAGGTCAACTCTTTCCAAAGTTCCAACAGGATTACTGGAGGGAACTTAACTAAGGACACTGTGTTTCTTTCTGCTTTCTTTTGACTTTATGGCTACTTTAAGCACTACTGCTGTTCCAGAGGAGTACAGCTGAAGTAAGAAATTGCTCCTCTGGCCACCTGAAGAAGTAGGTCAGAGCTCTCTCACACACAAAAAATAAGATTTGATTAACATCTATCTACCCCTTTACATACCTTAAAGGCAAAATATACTTTTGTTTCATATGTTCACAGAACATTTATAAAAATGATCAAGTACCTGGACAAAAATAAAACCTGAACATATATATATATATTTTTAAGTAGAAATCTTCAGGTAATGTTTACTTATCACAAAACCAAAAAACCCATTGCCATCTAGTCAATGACAACTCAGTGACCTTTTAGGGCAGAGTTGAACTGCCCCTCAGGGTTTTCAAGGCTGTAAGTCTTAACAGAAGCAGATTGTCACATCTTTCTCCCACGGATTATGGGTCAATTGGTGTGTTCGAACAGCCAATCTTTTGGTTAGCAGCCCAGTGCTTAATCTGTGGCACCAGGGCTCCTTTACTTATCATAATCCAGTAAAATTAGGAACAACTAATTTAAGGCAGAGAATTCTTTTTTTAATATTTGGAATTTCATAAACATATTTCTGTGTAACCCTTAGGTCAAAGAAGAAATCAAAAGTAAAATTAAAACTAGAGCACAATGAAAAGAACACTTGATACCAAAATCTATGGGATAGACAAAGCTGTATTCTGAAGAAAATCTATAGCCTAAGAATGCCATCATTATGCAAGAAGAAAGGTAAAAAAACCATAATCAAACAAAACAAAGCATTCATTTCAGGAAGCAAGAAAAGAACAGTAAAATAAAACAAACCATGTAGAGAGAATAAAAGATTAAAGATGCAATCAATAGGATAATAAAAAAGTAACAAATCCAAAACAAATTCTTTGAAAAAAAACAATAACCTCCTTAAAAACCTACTTATGACAAAAAAGATGAAAATATGCAAGGAGAAATAATCAGATACAAGAGGTATTAAAATAAATTATTAAAAAATGCATGCAACTGTATGGCAATAAATTAAAAAACATAAAGGAATTCGATGGTTTTAAAAATCAAGTATAAATTACTAAAATTGACTTATGAAGAAATGAAAAGCTTGACCGCTCTGATTACCAGAGGAAACAATGGGATGATGATTAAAGGGAACCACTGAAAATGATTCCAGAACCTGATGGGCTTACAGCTGGCTTTTATCTAGCCTTTAAAACCTAAGACAGAAAATTCAAGTGTAACTTAACTATTCCAGGCCACAGAAGATGGTGGAAATTTCCACAATTCATTTGATGAAAGCAGCATTAATTTTAAATGCAAAACCTGATGAAGATACTATGAAAAAAGAAAATTATAGACCCATATCACTTTAAAGATGCAAAGATTTGAAATATTAGCAACACTAACCAGGGAATGTATCCAAAGGATAACAGATGAACACTTTTTTTTTTTTTTAATATAATTTTTACTGTGCTTTAAGTGAAAGTTTACAAATCAAGTCAGTCTCTCACACAAAAACCCATATACACCTTGCTACACACTCCCATTACTCTCCCCCTAATGAGACAGCCCGCTCTCTCCCTCTACTCTCTCTTTTCGTGTCCATTTCGCCAGTTTCTAACCACCCCCCACCCTCTCATCTCCCCTCCAGGCAGGAGATGCCAACATACTCAAGTGTCCACCTGATCCAAGAAGCTCACTCCTCACCAGCGTCCCTCTCTAACCCATTGTCCAGTCCAATCCATGCAGATGAACACATTTTGACCAAATGGGGTTTATTCCTGGGATATAAGAGTGGTTCTGTATTGGGAAATCTATCAACATAAAAGATTACATATAAAAAAAAATTAAGGGAGAAAAACAATATGAACATAATAATAGATGTTGAAAAGGCATTTATTATAATTCAGCAGCTATTCCTAAGAGTAAATCCAAATGCCAACAAAAAAAAAGACAGTCGTATTCACTACTATATGGAAATGAAAAACAAAGTAACAATGATATGTCATTTTGTACTCAACAAATGGGTAAACATTTCTGGTAGAGATGTAGGATACATGACTGCCAGCCCTTCACATTCCCACCAGCACTTTCGGAAAGCGATCTTTCATACAACCTTAGACCACAATCAACTCCTGGTAATATGCTGAGAAATAAAACTAGCACATAAATAAACAAACAAAAAAAACCCAAACCTGTTGCCGTCCAGTCAATTCTGACTCATAGCGACCCTATAGGACAGAGTAGAGTAGAACTGCCCCCAGGGTTTCCAAGGGGAGCCTGGTGGATTTGAACTGCCGACCTTTTGGTTAGCAGCCATAGCTCTTAACCACTTCACCACCAGGGTTTCCAGCACATAAATAAAAAAAAATAGGAGGATGTTTATTGTAGTGTTGCTCTTGGGAGGCAGGGTGGAGTAAACTGAAAGCTAATTGAATGTCCATCATTTCAGGAATGGTTGAGTAAATTATAGAACATTTACATCATCAATTACTACGGAGCCATTTAAGAGAATGAATTAGAGCTATAGAAATGAATGTATGAATTAGAGCTATAGAAGAAAGGCCTTCTAAAAAGTCATAACCTTAAAACCCCTATGGAACACAGTTCTACTCTGCAACACATGGGGTTACCATGAGTTGGAATCCACCCCATGGCAACTGGCTGGTTATAACACTGAGTGAAAAGAGCAAGTTGCAAAAAAGTATATATAAAATGATACCATCCTCGTAAAAACAAATGATGGTAAACTATTTATGAATGTGCATACCAGTACTAGCTGCCACTGAGTCCATCCAACTCATAGCAGCCTCACGTGTATTAGGGTAGAACTGTGCGCCACGGAATTTTCAATGGCTGATTTTTTGGAAGTACACCCACTCCTTGACATGGTTAGGTTCCAAAGACCAGGTCGTTATGAGAAATACTTGCAATTTTCTGCCTCAGCCTCCCCTGGCAGTCTGGGCAGTTACGGCCCCTCTGTACTTGTGACAGTCACAGGCTTGCGCTTGCTCTGCTTGCTGGGATCTGAAACCATGCTTCGGGCTGATGGGTGGGCATCCTCAGCCACCCGGTGCCCCAGCTCTAGCTCTGCAGTGCACTTGGTGCGGGAAGCAGGGCTGCATGGGCTGGGAAGTGCATCGTGGCCTCAGCCACGGTGTGGCTCTGCAGATGTGCCAACTGCCACCCACACCCCACTCCCAGTGGCTACTGAATGGTGCCTGTGTGCGAGATGACCACCAGGTGGGGGGTGAGGCATGGTGGGTGGAGGGGAGGCACAAGCCAGGAGGAGCTGGAGTGTCGGATGCCCTGCAGGTTCCAGACTGGGGTTAAATACCCCAGGGGTGGCACCACTCCTTCCAAGTGCCCTGTGCTGTGAGGGTGCTTGGGTCAGCAGGGTCAGTTACTGCGCAAATTAGTCGGATAGTAGATTTTTTACTATTGTCCTACATGCAGAATGTTGGATAACGAGATAGTTGATAAATGAGTAGGTGTAGAACACCAGGCCTTTCTTCAGAAGCCCCTCTGGGAGGATTCAAACCTCCAAATTTTCAGTTAGTAGCTGAGTATGTTAACTGTTTGAACCACTCAGGGACCCCATGAATATGCATACCTATGTATATGTCGGAAACCCTGATGGCATAGTGGTTAAGTGCTACGGCTGCTAACCAAAAGGTCAGCAGTTCGAATCCGCCAGGCACTCCTTGGAAACTCTATGGGGCAGTTCTGCTCTGCCCTACAGGGTCGCTATGAGTCGGAATCGACTCGATGGCAGCGGGTTTGGTTTTGTATATGTGTCTGTTATGTAATTATATGAGCATAGTGAGAATATGGGTAATATACAAGGTTGTTAATTTTGGGGTGGAGTAGAGAGAGGAGTATGGCGGGACAAGCAAAAAGGGAAAACATTGCAACCAGTAACATATATGCAAAATTATATTTTTGCTTCATATTTACGTAAAAGGTTTAAAATTTTATTTTTAAAACTTTCAGCCAGATTATTTAGCAACAAGTTCCTTATTTCCTTGGTCTCTATGATTTCTCTTTAATCGTTGCCTGGATAAATCTTCGCCAGAGAAATACGGTTTGGATTAGCAATAGTTCTCCAGAACCCTTGAAGATGTAGGTGAAATCTCAACCCCAAATTTTTAAACAAGTGCTCTTTGGGGTTTATCAAAACTTCTAAATAATAATGAACATGTTTGGATTTGTGCTTCAGAAAGCACTTCAGGAGCTTCTAAATACCTGTTCTCAGGGTCCTAAGATGCACAGTGTCCTAGTAAGTATCAAACATCACATTGATTTTGCATTGTTAGAAATAACATACTTGGTCTAAAGAGCTGGGTATGAAATTTGGTCTTTGTAGTGAATTGGTACCTGCAACTTGGCACACTAAACTTGGCAGAGGAAATGGAAGATGTCACATGCACACCCTTTCTATGCCAAAGGTATCTTTAAGCCCTAGAGTGTCATCAAACACTGTCCCAATGCCCCAATGAATCCCTGTAATATTCTAGTTGTGCTATCATCTTGTGGTGTTAACTATCCCTTCCACCATCTCTCCCAATGCTGTCAATTCCAACTCATGGTGACCCTGTAGGGCACAGCAGAACTGCCCCACAGGGTTTCCAAGGCTGTAAATCTTTACAGAAGCAGAATGCCACATCTTTCTCATGCAGAGTGTTTGGTGGATTCTAACTGCCGACCTTTTGGTTAGCAGCCGAGCACTTCAACCACTGCACTACCAGGGCTCCCTCTCTCCCACTTGTTGTTGTTGTTAAGTGCTATCAAGTCAGTTCTCACTCATAGCGACCCTCTGTACAACAGAGGGAAACACTGCCCGGTCCTACATCATCCTCACAATTGTTGCCCATGTGGATGTCTAGTGGGCACCTTGAACTTAAGAAGCCCCAAGTGAGCTCCTGCTCAGTCCCTCCACACCTGCTCCAAAGGCCTCCCCATCTCAGCAAATGATGACTTCTTTCCAGCCAAGGCTTAGACCAGTACCCTTGAGGTTGTCCGTGGCCCTCTTGTTTGGGATGGGGTGAGGAGCAGCAAGCATACCCAGGCTATGGAGAACAGAAAGTGCTGTTTGTTCTTCTTGGAAGTATTTATTCAAGGTGTGGGGTTTGCCCTAGTACCGTGCTTCCTTGGAGTGGTGACGAGGGGAGAGGCTGCATTTTATTGTAAATGTTGTAATTAGTTTGGTATTTGTCACTGGCAACGGTTCTAGAATGTATGGAACACCAAGAAACCAGGAGAAAACAAAGAACGTATCTGGGAAGTCAACAAAACATTTTATTCCACAGGAAGAAAATGACGACTCTGATATAAGAAACAGATTAGAGTCTTAACAGATTGATGATTGTAATAGTGTTTACACAGTGGAGAACCAGAGATTTATTTTCAGAACTTTACCAAGCAGCTACTATGGTGTTTTGAGGCACAGATGATACTTAAAAACAAGGTGGCCCTGAAGCCTTCTGAACATTGAGGTGAGTACCCACCAAACAGCAAGACACTGGGGCTAGGGAAGAGGCCGCTTTTCTGTTTTTCATTTCACGGTGACCACCTCAGGGGTGTGGAGAGACGCTGACCTCTGGCTAGCTTTTCCAGTGGGCAAAGAAACACGGCTCTGGTTAGGCAGCGATGGCTTGGCCAACTGTACTGGCTCAGGGAGCTGGGACGGCTTCTAATTTCTCTTTACCCTATTTCTCCTTATTCAATTTATTTCACTCAAAAAAAAAAAAAAAATTTTTTTTTTTTTTTCAGAGAGGAGTTGTGCATTTGAGACAGAATGAAAATCAGCAGAAATTATCATAACAGAATCTCAGACATCATGGCCAAATCTCAATTTAAAAAGAAATGGGCAGTTGAGAGGCCAAGGGCAGGGCTTGTTTCCTCCTAAGGTTTGGGTTTTTCCTGGGGAATCGGAGAACTATGTCTACAGCCCCTGAAACGTTATCCCCAGGCCTGGAGTGAGGGCTGTGAGGACAGCGGAGAGCTTGAGAAGTTCTCAGTTGCCTTCCCACTACCCACCCCGCCCCACCCCATTTGATTTTGGGATCCCATTTTATCATCTGTTTCTTCTAAGGTACAAATGTCAGAGATAGCAGTGGTTGTGCAATTGGCAGAGACGGTCAACTATTTAAAGAGCTGATTAAAATTAGAAGGAGCCCTGGGGGGAGGGCATCTGAACACCTCTTTGGAATCTCCTGGGAGCACCATTCCACAGTGCGGCACTCAGCGAACTTTCTGCAGCCAGGTCTGAGACTGCCCAGTTGCTGCTGGGGGTAGAAGGCAGACTTTAGTAAAACTAAGCTCTTTAACCGGGTAAAGAAATTTCAAATGACTCCATCCAGGCTCACTGATGGAAGCAAACAACCCTTCTGAGGGTCTCATCTTTAAGAGGTCATGATCTCAGGCAGTGGGTTACCGATGACAAAAACCCCAAGCCAAACTCGTGGGGTGCAGGGAGGGAGGCTGGTGAGGAGGATCTGGAGGAGTTAACACTTGGCTATCCTGCTGTGCATCTTGTATTTGGGAGCCCACACAGGTGTGACGACCACCCAGCAACAATCACTCCAACCTTTCAAAAACCAAGTTTCAGTTTTGCAATCCACTTAGAGTTCAGTGAAGACTATACAGACCTTGGGATTCCTGATCCTTAAAAACACTAGCTAAAGCACTTCCACCGAAGCTCCCTCCCATTCTCTTTGAGCATGCACACATGAACGCACATGTGCAGCGCGCGCGCACGCACACACACATACAGCAGATTGGCTTCATTTGTGTCTTGGAAAGATTTGGGTCATGAGTTATCAGCACCCAATACTTGTACACATCCACTCATCTGCTGAGTCATCTCAGATCCTGGCTACCTACATGTGACAGGCTGTAGAAATTGATTAACCCAAAAAACCCCAGTGCCATTGAATTAGCTTTATTTAAAAAAAAAAAAAAATTAAAAATCACAAGGCAAGTTATTCACTCTGGTATGAGGCCTTTTCTTTCTTTCTTTCTTTCTCTTCATTTGCTTATTCCTTACAGAAAAAGGAAACACCAAAAACAAGACCCAAGCTGACCCAAGAAGTACAGGGCACACATACCAGGGCTTCCTACTGACTGGGATTTAAAACCAAGGACAAGAGATGCTTTGGCCAAAAGGACATTAAGGGCAAGAGGTGACTCTTGGTTCCATGAAAAGCTTACAAAACAGCTTTTTAATACTCAAATTGTATTCCCTTTTCTGAGACTCTCTTCCTCCCCTTCTTGTCCTATGTTACCATCACTGAGTCCACTGGGGCTGTGATGCTCTAGTGCCGGCATGTAGCTTTATTAAAACAAAAAGCATTTCTAGAACCTTCTCCATTGTTGCTGTTACCCAGAAAGAAGAGTATTCTTATTACAGATTTTTGATAGCTTCAAACAAATAGTTCAATGAGAATTTTTTTTTTCCTTCTAAATCAACAATGTTTCAATGTTTCAAAGTGACCCTCTCGAATCATAACCCAAGAAAAATGATAATGCTAATGGTCTTTTGTGCATGTGGTAACATATTTTACCTCAAAGTTTGGCAAGACTAGTCAGGAGAAAGCCAAAGAGAAAGATAAAAAAACAATTCATGATAATCTAAGAACAATCTTTAAAATGGGGTTGAGAAATAAAAGATGGGCTACCAACACACTCTCCTACATTTCCTTCTGCAGGGCCAGCTCTAGTTCTGAGGACTTTGGCTCACAGCTCCAGCCTGGACAACCATGGGGTTCAGAGGCATCACTCTTGAATACATTGGATCTCACTTCAATCTACTTTACTGTGAATACTTTAGTTTTCAAAACTAAGACACAACCATTCTTCAGCTTTCAAGAATGTCTTTCTATAGAGAATACCCTGAATTAGATGTGTAGAGTTAGTGCAATACGAGATTCAATATAATTTTAAATTACTTTACAGTTAACAAACCTTTACGCATATCATAGGCCCTGTTTAGAAACATTCCTAAGTATTTACAAACACATAGTTGTACATATATACATGTTAACAAAATACAGGGCAATCTAAAAATTAGATTCATCTCAGTACTTTTTTTTTTTTTACGTTATTCAACCAATATCTTTTAAAAATTACTCCCCCATTATTGAAAGCACCTCCCCCCATTAATACGCTTTCCACTTGTATCTTTCCCCATCAGTGTTTACTTTCTCTTGTTCCTTGATATCTTTCCCCCACACCTTATTCTGGTTCTGCCTTTAATTTAAGCCAAGAGTATGGGCCTCTTTCCTCCCGAGTGGACTGGGGTTTGTGTCCGGGAGCGTCCATCTCCAGCAGTTGGCATTTTTCAGGAGTCCAGCTCCAGCTGCTCTTGATTTTCATTGAGTCTTAACATAAGTTGCTGTTCATAGTAAAGGCTCTTTGCATAGTTTATTTCTTGTGATAATTTGACAGCGAGGACTTCGGATTTCACATGGACCTGAAGAGCAGAGCAGAATGAGTAACCTGCCCCCGAGGTGGGAAAACCAAACAGAATCACAGTACGTGGGCAACCAAAATTCACCCAGGCAGCAGTCCCCCGCCTCATGGCCTATCAGAATAAGTATGGTTAGTTACACTTTTAAGAGATATGGATTTCCAGGACTCTCTAAACCCATTGCTGCTGAGTCGACTCCGACTCATAGTGACCCTATAAGACAGAGTAGAACTGCCCCATAGAGTTTCGAAGGAGCACCTGGCGGATTCAAACTGCTGACCTTTTGGTTAGCAGCTGTAGCACTTAACCACTACACCACCAGGGTTTGCCAGGGCTCTCTAGTCCAACTGAGTTTGCTTTGCCTTGTACAGACTCCCCTTGGGTCACTGGCATAGCCACACCATGGGCTTGAGTTAGGGCTGGTAGGTAGAGAAAAATAACACCCAAAAGTGTATGTGTTTCTACAAGTTCCTTTTCAGAGAGGCTAGCTCAAATATACTTGTGCCCCTTTCAAGGTGAGTAAACTCTGGAGTGTTCTTGATGAGAAAAGCCTCAAGGCAATTGTCTTCTTATTGGTCTTCCCTCTTTGGCCAACACAGAGTTTAGATTTGAATGCCAAAGGTACAAGCCTTGATTTTTGCTCTTGGCCTTGCCTCACTGAGCTCCTCTCCAACTCAGACCTGGAACTGGGTCTGAATTGCAGGGATTCCTACATGTCCGGTGATTATGGGCTGGACTTAGAAAATATGTTAAAAATGCAGATTCCAGGGATTTACCCCAGACCTTTGGATCAGTTAACTGGACTAGAGAGCCCTGTCCAGTCCGGTTAGTCCAGTTAATTCTGATCCAATTAATTTTCTCTACCCACCAGCCCTAATTCAAGCCCATGGTATGGCCATGCCAGTGACCCCAGGGAAGCCTGCACCAGGCAAAGTAACTCAAGTGCATTCCTGGGCAGGAGACGGTCAAGGGATCCCTGAGAAAAGAGGTCCCAAAAGGCTGGTTGCTGTTTGTAATATGTAGAAAGGACCCAGAGATAAGCAGGACCATTTAATTACACCCTTTCTTGAGGGCAGGCTTGGAGCTTCCAGCATCCAGGTGTAAAATGAGCAGGGCTAATATGTAGGCTTCATGAAAAGCCACCAAGTCAGATGATGGCTACAAAAGGGTCTGTCTTCCCTCACCTGCTTCTGCTGTGCCCACAGTCCCTCTGGGTGGAGGTGGCAGAACTCTGGGGTCAGAGTGCCTGGTACTGAACCTCAGCTCCTTCCTGTGGTTGGCTTTCACAGGCAAGTCACCTGTCTTCACCAAGCCCCCTTAACAGTAAAGTGGGGACAGTGACAGGACAGCATCAAATAATCCATAAAAAGTACTTAGCATATACCTGCACGCAGTGAGCCCTTAGTGAATGTTAGTTATTAATAGGGATTTTACCATTTAAGTCTTTCTATAACAATACCTCATACCCTATAAAGGCAAGGTATATACTTACAAACTTGTTTCTTTGCACAGAAAAAAGTTAACAGTCTCCATTGTTACACAAGAAACAACAGAGAAGCCAGTGTGCACACAAGCTAACACCTTCTTGGATTCAATGAATTGAAATATTACCTTTTAGGAATAAAAAAAAGAAACAAAAACTATGCATCATGGTATTGGTCCTCACGATGAACTAGAGTTGGCATTATTACCCATATTGTACCGGTGGGTAACTGAGGCACACATGCGGAGTAATGACCCAGGGTCATCCGTGGTAGGCCTGGGAGGGTGCCTTCTAAATCAGGATTAAGAAGCAGTATCCCTGGGGATTAATAGCTGCCCAGCCTACACCTTCAAAATGAAGGACTGCTGAAAAGAGCTAAGCAGGCAGCGGAGTTCAGACAGCCCTCTACCCCTTGACCCACTGCAATGCGCCCACTCAGGAGGGGCAAGCAGATAAGTCAGGTGTGTACTCACCATGGGTTTCTGGTGAGAAGGTCCTGGGATGGACACTCCGCTACTTGTGTTCACAGCTTTTTTGGTCACCTGCACATACACCTTCCCGTGGTCTTTGGAGACGAGGCAGTGGTAGAGGTCGTCGTATTTGACTTCTAGGAAAATGGCCTCTCGATCGACATAGTCTCCACTCTTCAGGAAGTACACAGCTTTGGAGGAGATGAGCACACAGTAGCTATCGATGTTCTCCACAGCTATGAAGCTGCAACGGGAGGGAGGACAAAGAGGAATGACACACAGCTTCTCCTCTCCGAAGTCGGTCACGTTGCTCCTTGTCGCTGAGCCATGGAAAGGGGGTGCAGGCCCAGGGTGAGTGCTGGGCTCCCTCCAAATACCTGAGCTTGAGTCCAAGCTCCCTCGCTTACTACCTTTTGGGCAGGTGGCTTAGTTCTCTGAGCCTCAGTTTCCTCATTTGTAAATTAAGAATAAAATGGTTATTGACCTGGCAGCATTGTTGAGAGGCCCATGGGTAAGGCACACAGCACACTGACACAGGGTGTGCTCCTTAAATGTTAGTGAACCATCAACAACAGAAACAACTGACATCTGGAAATGTATTTTGTGGGGTGTTTCTAGTGAGTTTTTAGATAGTCTAAGGCTTAGGGGAAACTGTAACAATGCTTTGTCTGACAAAGTAAAGGAAGAAAATAGAATGCTTTTAAATGCTAAACTGAAGTAGCAGCTGAGAAAGTTTCCTGCTGACCTGGGAGAGAGCAGAACTAAACAGGTTTACCAAATTGTACGGTGGGAACAGGTGGCACACCAGGAGAACACTTGCTCTCCTGTGTCTGCACCCTTCCTAACATGGTCTCTGCCCAATGCCTCGGGTGACAGGGAACTCATGAGACCACCATTCCACTTTGGGAAGATGCTAACAGCAGAAAACGTCTTTGTAGATGAAGCTGTAATCCTGGCTTTCATAACTTTCAGTCGTTACTTCTAGGAGCTTTAGGGCCACTCGGAAAAAAGAAAATCAAATTCCTCTTCCATGGAGCTTACAGATTTAAAGTGGAAATTTATGCGCTTCAAACCTCTCGGCTGGGCTACTGAATGAAGAGCAGTGAACTTGGAATCCGTTGTGACAGGTCTCCCAAGCCTGGCTGCCTCCACTGCGTCTTGTGACAGCCCTCCACAATGGGGCTGCGACGTCAGACGGCAGGGTGAGCGGACGGATGAATACTGAGAATCCGGAGAGCTGACAACAGGCTGGCTGTCGAGCTCCAGCCCCCTGGGATTTGATGTCCTGAGGGGAATTTCCAAACTATTTGCTTGGAGCCAAGGCTCCACCTGGAACTGCTCTGGGACCAGGGTCCCAAGATAGCTTTGTTCCTGGGTTGGCAGTTGCAAAACACTCCAATGTGATGGCTGAAGTGTGCGTGGCATGAGAGGGCCGCCTGCTGTGGACGGCTGCTCTCCTGTCAGTCCCAGCAGGCGCTGGGGCTTGGGCACCTCTGGACTTGGAAAGCACTCCACGGGGAGCCACGGCCTCCTTCTTGCCGAGTCTAAGTGCTGCCCATCCAGGAGGCTTTTCCTAAATACTCTACCCCCTTCTCTACTCTTGAATACTTACTTGCATTTACCTTCAAAAGCCAGCCAAACACTTACTTGGTCTTTTTATGTTTCCTGGACAAGTATCTCAGCTCTCCAACTAAGCTGTAAGCCCCCTAAGAGTGGGGTCCATATCTTAACACCCCTTGTACCTCCCAAGGACCCACCACGGAGTTGGCCACCCTATAAGTCCTCAGGAAGTCTCTGCCTTGTTCCAGCTGCCATTTTAATTACTGCCTCCCATAACAAAAATTGGGGCTTATTGTTCTGCTCTAACCGGTTGGCAATGCCAAGAATGTAGACTTGTAAAGTCTCAAAGCCAAAATTAGAAATACCAGCAGCTTTCAGGGCTCAGGCCACTTAGCACAGACTTTCTCACTTCCCAGCTCTGACAGCACCAAGGGCAGCGTTATCACCTCATCAACACAGTGGAATCTAAAATAGCCGGCCCAGGGGAAGGAAAGAGGGGAACAGGGAGAGCTGGAGAGAGACAGAAGGAGGAGAAAGCAACAGAACACAGTCGCAGTGGGAAGCATTCTGGGCTAGCTGGAACTTGCACACAGCTCAGGTCCACTCCCCCCGCCCCCCAAAACTAGCATAAAAACCAGAAAACGACCTACAGCATCTGAGTACAGAGGTGCCAGGGGCATGGCAGCTGAGACTGCAATGGCCTTCAAAGGTGTCCCCCAAAGGTGGCCAGTGCCACCGGGGTAAGAGCAGGGCTGTGCATAAAACCTCCCAGTGGGATTCCACTGTCTTCCCTCCAGCCCAGCACCAAGACAGACATTTCTATCCCAGTCACCCTTGCCACCTCCCCACGCCTTCGGCACCCATTACGGCTGACATTTATGCACAGACTCTAGAGAGGGCAAGGCGTTTCCGTGAGGCAGCTGCTCTTACCCCGATATGGGCCCGAGTGGCTGACATTATTAGTGCACTTTCCATATTAGAACACTTTTATAGGGTCTAAAATAGCCTCCTTTCCAGGACACCGCAGATGGCACAAGCCCTCAATCAGGCCAGAGCTGTCTGGAGGCAGGGTGGTTTTGGGCTGAGACACTGGACCCCCGGAAAGAGAGGGCACACCGAAGCCGGGAAACCCCGACAGTCTGCGACTCTGGCCAAGCCTCTTGCCTGCTTTGTGGTTCAGTTTATCTTTCGTGGAGTTATTAGGAAGGTCAAAAGGACTCATGGCCATACAAAAATGTAAGGGGGAAAGAGCAGCTTGTCGATCTGCCCAGATCTCTACTCTGTATGTCCAGGGTCCAGTTACAACCTGAAAGTCCTGCTGATGATAACATTTTTTGGATATTTACATGAAATATTCTTAAGACTTTTCAAATCACAAGTAAAAGATCAGTGCCGAGGGTATAACTGAGAGGAAGTGAGGCAGTCATTTCTGCATGGCCTTGGCAGGAGACGTGGGGACAGTGAAGCCACAGCGAGAGTGCCAGGTCCCCCAAGGAGGCTGGGGGAGCTCCATCTGTTTACTGTCCTCCTGACACTTCCCCAGCCCTTCCATAACCAAAGACCAAAGCTGTGGGTGTCATAGTTACGACTTTTTAACAAAATCTGGAAACCACATCAAAGGATAATAAAAACTGAGCTCCAAACTGGTACCTTCCTCTAATGGAAACCAACCCCAAACTCATCACTCTGTGAGAGAGACCGGAACTCAGGTGACAAGAAGAGCCAGGCGAAAGCAGAGCACTTCAGCTCACCTCCTCTGCTATCTGCTCCATCTGTTTCTTTTTTTCTTCAAAGCCATGGGTGTTCACTGCCTTTACTGGAGAGGCCCCTGGTTACATCAGCAGGGCGACAGCACCTACTGCTGCTTAGGCTGCTTTACCAGTGGAGTCTGGACTCTGGGCATCCGCTCTTCACCCCCAAAAACTGAGCTTCACCCAAGACTTACTTTTGGCCCATGGGTAAGTGACTATTAGAAAACCTCATGGATGACACAGAGGAGAAAGCAAACATTGTCTCAGGTTGATCCAGAGTACATCCTTCTACTCTCTGATCTGTTATTAACTCAGAGCAAAGGAAAATGAGAACAAGTGGCCAGAAACACAAAGCGCCCAGGTTAGCTTCCTCCTTGTATAAAGAGAGTCAGGGAAGACCCCGGTGTTCTTTGACACATTTTGTTGTTGTTAGGTGCCGTCAGTCAGTTCCGACTCATAGCGACACCACATACCACAGAATGAACTGCCACCAGGTCCTGCGCCATCCTCATACTTGGTGCTATGCTTGAGCCCACTGTTGCAGCCACTGTGTCAACCCATCTCGCTGAGGGCCTTCCTCTTTTTTCCTTTTGACACATTTTAGGTTGCTATAATTGGTTCTAAATAACCAGTCTTTTTTTTAAATTGTGATAAATATACAGGCAACAAAACATCTGCCATTTCCACAATCTTCTCACACACAGTTCAGTGGCACTATGTTCATCATGTTCAACCATCGCCATTTCCAAGTTTCTTCCGTCAGCCCCAACAGAAGCTGAGTCCCCCGGGCGTTGGCTTCCTTTTGTCCTTCCTCCTGCCCACCCCGGGTAACAATTAATAAATTTTGTTCTCAATACATTTGCCTATTCACCAGTGTCTTTATGCAATTTTTTTAAACTTCATTTGTTTTCTTTTTTTTTTCCCATAAGGACAGAAAGGGGACCCTCTGACCTTGTAATCACTGTCAGAAAACTTCTGAGAGAAAGGAAGGCTGTGGCTCATGGCTTACACTATTCTCCAAGATGACGGGTGTGAATAGTGGACGAATCTGGCAAGATTAAATGCCACAGAAGTAGAACCCTCTATCACAATATCCATAAACCACAAACACCATGGGGGGTATTCTCAATAGCACCCATGGTAACATCAACCATACCTTGGGTTCTTTCAGTCTGGGGCAGGTACTATTACTGCTCTCTCTGAGTCACATGGAAGACTTGCCATCTAAGCCAGCCAGGCCTTGATGCCAGATGGCTTTGCTCAGAGTATCCCTGTCCTTCTCTGTAGAAGGAGGGTCATGATGCCTAGTCTGCAAGGCCACTGTGATAAGAGCTCATAGAGGCACCCAGCACAGAGAAGATACTCAGTCAATGGTGGCTATTGTTACTTTCTTCTACTGTTAAGCAAAGATGCCATGTTATCCCGAGTCTGTGGGGTGGATGCCCTTGCAAGTCGACCAATCCCCTCATCAGCACATTGGAGAGAGGGTGTCTCTAATTGGTCTCTCACAGGACACACACAAAAGAAGTCTTGCATTGATTTCTCCTCTGGGAAAGAGGAAACCATCAAGCAATTGTCTCAACTACCTTTTCTTTTCCTCCTACTCTTTAATTTTTTTGCTTTATTAACTCTATTTTTATATCTATAGTCTACTCACTTTGGAGTGGTTTCAAAATCAGAAGCATTTCAAGTCGCCTTCCACCATAAGTGCTCCTGCGCACTCATCCACCCCGGGCATCACTTCCACCCATCCGTGAGTCCCACATCCACGTCTGTGCCTGGCCACTCCAGGCACCAGCCCCTGCAGGCCACCTCCACACACGTCCCACAAGCGCCTCCCACTCAGCACGTCCACGGCCGAGCTCTCGTTTCTTCTCCACTTCTCTCCTCCTCTAGCATCACCCAGCTCAGTCAGCATGTCCCCACCCCACACAGTAGGCAGCCAGTCAGAGTCACTCGCAATTTCTCCTCCTCACTCACACCCCTCACCTCTGTCCCCTTCCGGTCATCTTCACTCCTCTGTCGTGTTCAGGCCTCATCCCCTTGCACCTAGATCAACCCAAGTGCCTCTAGCTGGCTTCCTGCCTCCATTCTTGCAACTCTGATCCATTTCTCTGTTGCCTTCAAGGTAACATTTTAAACATGTAATTTTGTGTACACTCCTTCAAAATCTCGTCACTGCCAACGGGAGAGGTGAGCTCCTTACCGTGGCATTTAAGGAAAGGCCTTCAGCATCTGCCCTTGTAAAGCGCTTTCCAGTTTTACAAACCCAGCTCCTCCCCTCCGCTGCTGCTTCACTGGGCGAACCAGAATTCTCCTGACAGGTCATTAACACTTTTCCCTTCATGCCTTTGCCAACACTTCTCAATGCTACGTGCCTTAACCCCTCCTCTCCTGGGCACACTCCTTCTCATCCTACAGGACCAGGTCTAGGGTCCACAGCCTTCTCTGGGAAGCCTTCCCTGGCTTTCTAGACAGCAAGCAATCACTTCCCCTCCGTGGTCCCATAACACACTATTCATACTTCTATTACGATAGTGATGCTGTTATAAAAAACCAAAATCTGTTGCTACCGAGTTAATTCCAACTCATAGTGACCCTACAGGACAGAGCAGAACTGCCCCATAGGTTTTCCAAGGCTGCAAATCTTTACGGAACCAGACTGCCATATCTTCTCCCTCAGAGCAGATAGTGGATTCAAACCACCAACCTTTTGGTCACAGGAGAGTGCTTAACCACTGAGCCGCCAGGGCTCCTTTACAGGCAGTTCATAATAGTCTTTCCCCTGCTAGCCTGGGAACTCACTGAGGACAGAGCAAATTTCTTCTTCATCCTGGCACATAGTAGGAGACAGCAAATTTGTCAGGTAGTCTCAGAAACTGACAGGAAAATTGCATCACAAGGCCCAACAGAATTGGCAGTGCACACACAGCTTCGGATGGTGGATGTTATTTCACCCAATAGTAAAGTGAAAGAATTCTCTCAGAACTCTCAATTTAACCTATCGACAACTTAGCAGTCATTAACTTTTATTTGAATAGTTGGGTAATCCACCAAATGCAAGTTCTAATTCAGGGGCGTATTCAAGAATGTCAGATTTCCTAAGCGTCACTGGTTATTGATAGACTGTCTTCTGGGCTAGAAAATGGAAGCTAATGAATTCTACAACACTCCTTAAAAGGGCCAGTTTTTCTGTTTGAGATTATATATATTACTATAAGGCTTACGGAAACCCTGGTGGGGTAGCAGTTAAGAGCTACGGCTGCTAACCAAAAGGTCAGCAGTTCAAATCTACCAGGCACTCCTTGGAAACCCTATGGGGCAGTCCTGCTCTGTCCTACAGGGTGGCTATAAACTGGAATCGACTCGATGGCAAAGAGTTTGGTTTTTAAAAGGCTTACAGTTATAATTATATGCTATTAGAATCAATACTTGTGCTCCAAAAATAAATTCTGATTGTGGAAATGGCTCACACAAGAAGAGAGATAAAATAAATTAAACTAATAATTCAGGTTAAAACAGCAGTATATATGGAAAGAACTCCAAGATTATATTACACAGTGACAGAAGGTCTAAGCTCCCTATTGTAAATGTGGAAGGGGCTATACTGTCTTGGTGCACTAGTCTCTCCCTCTGTATATGCAATTTCTCAGGAGGGCAGGCAAGATTCAAAGTCCTGTAAACAGCATCTTTACAAAGAGGGCAAGAAGGGAGAACTTCTCTGTTGATTTTCTTCCTGTACTTTTTGAGTGTGCTAACCATGTACATGAATTCATTTCATTAAAAAGAGAAAGGTGGTATCTGGCTGGTGGGTTTTACTTATAGGTTATTTTTGTTCTCTTTTTTGTACTTTTCTGCATTAAAAAAAAACTAAAAAACAACTTTCACCAATGTTATTTTCTAAAGCTACGTTTTAAAAAATGCAACCTAATTGTCAAATCAACTCCAGAAAACAGCACATTAGAGCAGTTTCTTAGGTCATGTGGGTTGCTCCTGAGCATTTATTTTGAAAAGGTAAGAGCTACTGTAGCGCTTACAATTCTAGTATGTAACTGGGTCTCTGATGAAGTATTAGAAATAAAATAGGTACATTTTTTTTTTTAATGAAAATGAGAAACTACACATAAATTAGACATCAGTTACAAAGCAAAATTAATTGAACCACGTAGGACAAATTTTACTTTAACATCATCTTAGCCCAGGATTCTATCTCAAAACCAAAATGGAGGAAAATTGCAATCAATAGTAATTCTGCAACATACCAGAGAAAACATTTGATTAATTTGAAAGGGAAGCCTTTTCAGCTTGTCGGACCTTATATCATATGTCAGCAACTATCTTTTTTTAATACGAATTAATTAAAGAAATGCAAAAATTAAGTGAAACTCAATCTGGGAGAACAAAGTTGAAGTAACCATGCCACCGGGGACTTTGTGGGGTTTTAACTGCATCAGGAAGTAATTACACAATATTTTCCAGAAGTGAAACAGTGAGCCTAACTGGAAAAAAATATGGAAACATTTAGTTAGAACAGTAGAGCAAGGTATTAAAGACCCTTTTAAGGGGTTAACTCTGAAGGAAAATATGCAAATAATTAGGTCTTTAAACATGCTTTTAATTACACTTCTAGGATAAAAGTCAGAGGTATAATTTGGTATTTGTGTGCTTTTCCTGAAAACCCCTTTCTTGCAAAGTGATGATTCGGATGCTCATGTCACCACGGAGACCTGGCCTGAGAAGTGAAGATACTTCTGAGACACATTGGCCAGGTTTGCTGATGACTTCCTCCTGGTACCACTGAAAAAGACGGTGGCCACATGCCTACGTCAACATTCACTGGAAAGATCTAACCCACAAACTTGGGTGGAGACACATGGTTTTCATCTTTAGAGTCAAAATTCATTCACGCCAATGTCTTCTCCTAGTTCACAAGAATTTCAAGAGTTTAACGAAATCTGGTTTACTGATGGCATTTTTAGTCCAGCTCTGTTTCAGTGTGGACATCTCACTGTGAGCCATCCTATGTTGGCTGCATTAACATGATCTCTCCCTTGTGTTTTTTGAAACATGTCACTCTATTAAAAATGAATTTTGCAAGAATGAGGCAACTTGAATGGGGGTGGATGAAGGTGAAATTAAAAGCGCAAGACAATAGTTTATAATCTCATTTAACCACTGACCAAAAAAACCTCTGAAAAGGCTGAAAAGTGGACACATATTAACGCAAACGCTAAACTGCAACCATCCATCTATCATTCATTCGACAAATATTTATCGAGTGCTACTGTGTGTGAGGCACTACTCTGGAAGCTGAAGGTGAATGGAGCAGACAGAAATCCCAGCCCTCATGAGGCCACCATTCTAGTAGGTTCTGCACTGTGCCCTGCTAGGCCTGAGGAGTGGCTCTCTGGGCCTCTGATCCAAAGGCCAAAAAAGTCCCATCAGCAAAGTGGTATAAAGGGCAGCAGTGGCACTAAATCCCCGCCCTAAAAAGGCAGGAATACAAAGTCTTCTCTGGAGTGAAACTGTACAGGATATCAGAGTGATGACAGGGGCTGAGTCGAGACTAGAACAGTTGTTATTTGCCATCCAATCAATTTTGACTCCTGGAGGCCCCATATGTGCAGACTAGAACTGCTCCAGAGGGTTTTCAAAGCTGTGGACTTCTGGAAGCAGACTGCCAGTCCTGCCTTGTGAGGTGGCTCAGGGTCGGTCTGAACCGCTAGTAGTCGAGCACTCAATTGTTAGTGCCACAGTAGGGTCCATTAATGACATAGTACACGGCCATTATCAAGAGACCTTCCAATAACAATGAAGGGAATTTGGTTACACAAAACAGATATAGGAAGATGCCATGTTATCCAGCAAGCAACCAATGAATTCTGGATTTGATTTTTGATGTCTCCATTCAAGTACTGCTAAGAAAATACGAGCTGAGGTCAGCCTAACACGGTTGCTAACAATGACACTGAGGGCTATCCTGGCAGTTAATCTCTACTCCAGACATGCTTCCACTGACCACAACATTCACAGGCCCCAGAACCCTCCCTAGCTTGCTTTGCCTTAAAGGAGATAAATAAACATTAAAAGAAATTAAACCAGCACTTTGCTACTCACCAGGCATAACAAATTGCTTTCTCTGGTCTTGAAGTTCTAACACCTATTCAGGCTACGGAGCGCTGTACGCTAGAAGGGCCTCTGTAGAATATCTTAAGATAGTTTAATTCTACCATATCAACTAGAAATAATTTCACTAATGGAAAATACCTCAAAATCCCAGGAATATAAGTCTCCACATTCAAAGAGTAAGAAAACAATCTTAAGAAAATCACAGTGCCCAAATTTTCAACTACTAGTTGTTTGCTATGTTTATCTGTTTCGTTTTGCTAGCAAACAATAAACCCATTGGTCATCGAGTCAATTCTGACTCACAGTGACCCTACAGGACAGAGCAGAACTGCCCCATAGGGTTTCCAAGGCTGTAAATCTTTAGGGAAGCAGACTGCCACATTTTCCTCCCACGGAATGGCTGGTGCGTTTGAACAGCCAACCTTCTGGTTCGCAGTAGAGTGCTTAACTACTGCATCACCAGGGCTCCTCAGCAAATCGTAGGACACCAAAATTTAAGAAAATTTTACTGGGGAAAAAAAAAAACTCCTTAAAATTGAGAACACTTTAGCCATTATCTTTTCTCTTGGAACTAACTAGAAAAAGACTGCCAGTTTTTAGAGAAAACAATCAATCAAAAACACTCGCCAAGTTTCTGATACGGAACACAGTTTGAGAACCACTGCTTTGAGTAAATGCTAGTTATACCTAAACCTATTGAACACCAGAGACAAGGAATCCTTTGACTGGTTCCAAGGTGTCAGAGGCATGATGATACTTGGGTCAGTGGAAACTTTTCAGACTCAAAAAGACAGAAGAAGAGACAACTAACTCAGTGTACCAGCAAGGCTGGTTTCCCATGGCTCCAACTTACAATTCATCTTGTATGTTGTCTGTCAATTTGAAGAGCTGCTCCTGCCCTTCTGCCTGGCTCTCAGAATAGCGAGGAAGCAGCCCCTGGGGCCCCATGCAGCAACGCGGCTTCCGTACCCTCTGTGCTTGAGTCCTGGGGCGGTAAATGGACAAAAGGCAAAGAAGTGAAGAGTTACAGTTCAAATGATTTCTCTTCCTTGTCTCAAAGCACCACATCACATCACACAAAACATACTCTAAATTTAGTGACCAGGATTAAACTACAGTATTACCACCTGTGAATGCTCTTTAAGATAGCGGTTAAAGACTTCAGTTTTGAATTAGAAGCCTGCCTCTGCCAATTTTCTAGCTGTGTGATCACGGACAAGTCAGTTAACTTCTTTCCCCCTCAGTTCCAATTTTCTTTATAAAATGGAGATGATGCCATCTACTCCACAAAACTGCTGTGAAGGTCAAGTAAAAGCCCGCCCACCAAACCTGGGCTTAATAGAATGTGGGTCCCCACCCATGGTGACTCCTGTTACTGTCCTTACAACTAGACTGCCACTTGCTCACACCCTATTTTTCTAGAAATCTCTTCAGGAGAGCCATCTCCGGATTTGCAATGGGTCAGGAAGAAGAGTGAGGTATGTGGGCATTCAGTAGGAACACACCAAACTAATAGGCTTCTTCTCACATGAGCTGGTGGCCAGGGTACCGGGCGAGGGGTGCCGCAATCACATGACGGGGAAGAAAGGCTCATGGACTAGTCCCAGGCCACCGTCTGGGACTGGGCAGCGTTGCTAACGCATGCCACTCAGCTGTCTGTTGCCCAAAGGAACCTGCTTTGCTCTGGTTTTCGGAGTAGCCTCGTGTTGTCTTTTTCCATAAACTGTATGCAGGGTAATTGATAAGTACTTTTTGGTGTTTTCCTAGAAACAGGAGTCCATATTTGTCTTGGAAAGGCTGTGCATATTTCAGATGACTGATAAGAGTGTGCTGATCTGTCCTCAGCCTTGTACTTGCTGTACTTTTTATTATTTGTTCCTGGAGCCCACTGAAGCAAAACACCCCTTTCTAGTCATATCTAAGTAGGAGAGGAACAGGCCCACACACTGAATCAGCACTTTAGAACCATGTACTAACAGCAGTATAGAGACTTACTTGCAAGGGCAAAGCGGGCCCTGGTGGGCAAGTCAGGGTAGTTACATGGACAAAGGCAGGCAGAAACTTGCCACATGCCATGCCATGGGTTAGCTACAAAGCTGGGGTAATTGCAAAGTGCTCCGGGACCTAGGTCAACACTCAGCTCATCAGGCCACGGTATCTACACCGAGGTGAGGTTTCATATGCTCCAGAAAGCCAGAAACCCAGTGATAATTTTTCAACAGTTCAGTTATAAGGATGCCTTAAGTACTAATAATTGTGCTCTGCAATGATGATGTAAACAGAGTATAAAGGGGTTTCAATAATTTGCACCAAGGGAATGGGTAAAAGAGTGATTTTATTTGTAGCATATACTCATGTTATACCCACTATACCCACTGCCATCGAGTCAGTTCCAACTCACAGCAATCCTGTAGGATAGAACTGAACTACTTCATAGGGCTTCCAGGGCTGTAAATCTTGATGGAAGCAGATTGCCACATCTTTCTCCTATGGAGTGGCTGGTGGGTTCAAATCACTGACCTTTCGGTTAGCAGCCAAGCGCTTAACCACTGTACCACCAGGGCTCCTTATACCCACTAAGCCTGGTCTCAATTCCTTCTTAGATCTAAGCCTACTATTGGCTATTTAAGATCCCAACTATTAACTGGAAGTGGAGAGGGCAGAGTAAGAAGCTAGTGTTAGCCCATCCGTGGAGAAGTTTGACAATTGGTGTTTTAAGGACAGTGGAATTTCAAACTAATGCAAGTGAGGGAAACCAAGGGGAAGGACCTTGGTGTACTTTTCCATGTGGCAGAGCACTTGTTTTTATTTCCTTGCCCAGTGAAACATCCACTATCGTTGCAAACACTGACCAGGAAAGGCTAATAAAATACCCTTTCTCCAAGCAGTCCTACTACTCTGTCACCCAGGGGGCTCCTAGAAGAGTCTCGGATTATCATGGCAGAAGCCAAAGGTTCTTCCAAGGAGAATCTGGCAGGGCCTGCTTCCTCATCACCTTCCCATATAAAGTCTGATTCTGACTCCTCTCTTCTTCTCACCACATCTACCCCAACTACTGGTAAGTCCTATAGGATCTGCCTTTTATTTATATATATATCCCAAACCCAGCTATGTCTCCATCTCTATCATAACTAACAAATGATCTCTGGATTTGTAACGGATTATTACAATAGCTTCTTAACATAGTCTATCTCCTCCCACCTTCTCCTCTCCTCATGACTAGAATGAGCCTTTCAAAATACAAGTTAGATCAATTCACTCATCAGCTCAACACCCATTTGTTTCACATCTCACTTGGACAAACATATTTGCTTATTGTTTGGCTCCCCATCTAGAAAGATCCATGACAATAGGGATCTTATTTTGTTTGCCGTTATTCTGGGATTGGAGGCAGTCATGGTTCAGTGGTAGAATTCTTGCCTTCCATATGGGAGACCTGGTTTGATTCCTGGCCAATGTACCTCAAGTACAGCCACCACCTGTCTGTCATTGGAGGCTTCTGTGTTGCTGAACAGGTTTCAGTGGAGCTTCCAGTCCAAGAAAAACTAGGAAGAAAGGCCTGGAAATCTACCTTCAAAAATCAGCCACTAAAAACCCTATGGCTCACAAAGGTCTGATCCCATTTTGTCACCATGAGTCAGAGGCTGACTTGAAGGTAGCTAACAACAATAACAACAACAACATCTTAGAATCTAGAACAGTGCCTGGTTCAAAGTAGAAAAGCAATATATATTAGTGAATAGATGAATAAACGCATTTGTGGCTGAGGAGTTGTGGGAGATAGCAATATGAGAGACATTTTTAGTAGTGAGCTAAACAGGAAAGGTGATACGCAAACTTTGGTGGAGAGTTTGAAGACTAGAGATTTTGAGCTTCTAAAGCCAACAATCAAAGTTAAGGAAAGTGTGAACCAGTTAGAATCCCATCTTCCTGACAGAGAGGCCAAGGGGGTGTCTGTCTAGTCCACTGGTCAAAACAAAGGAATGGCAGTGTCATGAAATTAATGACTCTGTTGACAGATGTATTCTTCCTTAGAAAAAAGTCTTTTCATTAGTCCACAAAGCTGAGGAAAAACATGCTACCAAGTGGAGAAAACTTACTAAGAGTCCTAACTTCCTCTGGTGGAATCCAAGGAAGCTAGAGGAGCCAAGACAAGGTGGTTTGTTTCTGGACCTGAGCTCTTGGAAACTTCATCTCATAACAACTGTGGAATAGGATGATTGTTCTCTTCACTCTGAGAATGTAAGCATGTTCATTCTCAAATGTGAGAAGGTAAGTAACGTCCACATTATCAAGTAGCTTTCATAGTGCATACAGCTATTTCTTGACTCAGTGGCTTCCCTTAGGACCTTCCCCAAATTTCAGCTGTCCAACCTCACTTCCACTCCCAATACATTATTTTCTAACTTGTAAACTACAAACCTACTCAAACATCAGAGAATATGGAAGCAGAGTAGCTCTCTTGTGGGAATACACTGTGTATTTGTGTTTCTTTTCTTATCTGTCTTCCCAGCAGGTTACAAACTGTATTCCCATTTCCAAGGTCCTCATTTTGAGATCAACCAAATACCAAGGGCAAGGTCAGGTATAGCGTCCAGATACCACTGACTAGAGGATCTCAGTGTGGCCTTCAAGGCTCATTTTTCACATTCACAGAAGAAAAGAGAATTAAACTTTACCATAAAAGGAAACGTAGTCTTCCCTTATAGTCTTATAAATATAGGGACTGCTTCTAGAAGGGGTGATTTAGACACACTCTCAGAAGCAGAAAGATGGGCTACAGGAGTTCTTCCCACATTCCCCTATTCTCTTATTATCAGTGCCTGAAAAAACTACTTTTTCTGCTCTGAAATGCCACTAAAAATTTAACTTCTTAGTCTAAGTTGGGAAGTGGCATGAGACAGGGCTTAAAGTATATGAACAAATTTAGTCTCAAACTTACTAGTAATCAAAGAATTACGAATAGAGAAACAACAACAAACTGTTTTCAAACCCCGTTAACCAGCATAAACTTTAAAATGATATTCTTTAACCATTATCTGATGGAATTGTACTCTTCATATACTGCTGATGGCACTATGTATTCAAAAAACCTTTTGGAAACCAATATGACAATATGTAACAGCAATCTTAGATTTGTTCATGCTCTGCGACTCAGTAAAATAGTGCATCCATTTTTAAGTCACTTTCACGCATATTCTAGTGAGCCTATGACACCTGGAGAGACAGGACTGTACTCCTTTTTTTAACCAGACTTAAAAAAAAACCAAACCTATTGCCGTCAAGTTGATTCCAACTCATAGTGACCCTATAGTACACAGTAGAACTCCCCCCATAGAGTTTCCAAGGAGCAGCTGATGGATTCAAACTGCCGACCTTTTAGTTAGCAGCCCTACGGCACCAGGGTTTCTAATTAGACTTTAGGTGCCTAGAATTAGACTAATCATAATCCTTGGTTCAGGGCACACTATCATCGTTGGCCTTTTATCTACTTATTTATTTCAAGCAATATAATAAACATCTGTGAAAATACCCTCATGTATGAAAATGCCCTTGTTGACCATAACTCTGAATCTATCAGTGTGGTCTGCCATCCTATCCCTCTGTTCCGTCCCTACCTGAGACACCAGTCTGAATTCTATAGTGATCATTCCTTTTTTTTTTTTTTTAATGTAGTTTTATCATGTTTCAAAGTGTGCTCTGGTACATTCTTATTACATTCTTTTGTTTCAGTTGTTTGGGCTTTAGAAAAGGCATCACTGCTTTTTTTTTTAAATCTTTTGGGGCTTTTTCTTCAACATCATATTGCTAAAATCTAGCTATACTTTGGTGTGCAGCTATAATTCATTTATCGTGCCTGCTTTACTCATATTCCATTGTATGAATACATTGTCATTTATCCCTCTTTCTGTTGATGGCACATGGGTTATTTTCAAGTTTGGCTATTACCAACAATGCTGCTGTGAACGTCCTTGTATGGGTCTCCTGCTGAACACGTGTGAGAGTTTCCTTGGGCCTATATCTAGGAGGTATTTGCTGGATCACACAGTATGAATGCTCACCTAACAGGATAATTCAAATAGTTATCAAAGCAGCTGTACCATTGTATGCTCCCAGCAACAATGTATTTAAGAGATCCTAGGAAATTTTTTTTTTTAGGAATCTATATCCCTTCCAACGCTTAGTTATTGTCTAATACATAGCCACAAGCCACGTGTGACTAAGAAACTGAATTTTTAATTTAAAATTTAAACTACTGTTTTGGATAGCTCTGGTTTAGACTTTTGAGCTTTTAGACTTTAAAATTTTTGCTGCCGAAATGGGTATAAAATAGTATCTTATTGTTTTCTCATTCCCATCTTAAGGGAAGGGACCCTACTTTATTTGTGTACCTGACAGGTTTTAGATAGTGTTAAATAGCCAATGACAGGTGTGGATGAGCATCTAAGTAGGATCCTTAAGTAGAACCATCAGAATTCATTCATTTATCCAGTAGATATTTATTGAATACCCATCAGGTGCCAGGCACCATTCTAGGCTCTGGGGATACAATGAGGAACAAAATTCCTGCCCTTATATTCTCCTTTCAACCTAAAGGATAATAAAAACCTACTGCCATCAAGTTGATTCTGACTTATAGTAACCCTATAGGACAGAGTAGAACTGCCCTATAGGGTTTCCAAGGAGCAACTGGTGGATTCGAACCGCCAACCTTTTTGGCTAGCAGCCGTAGCATGCCATAGCTCTTAATCATGGCACCACCAGGGCTCCAAAAAGATAACAGCATCCCATAAATAAATTGGAGTAGCTGTGAAGCCTACCCATAAGCACTAGAGCACAAAGGTTAACCTGGAAGCCACTCCTGGCCACCACTGTCATACAGTCCTTGTACAACAAGGTGGCCTCCCCTGGCTTCTCTGCTCCTGTTCTCATGATCACCTTCACTGTCAAGATATGCTTCTGCTTGGCCAGGGCCTGGGCATTCCAACCCTTGGGGTAATGGATCATTAAACAAGAGGTGGCAAAACCCCACCCACTCACCTCTCATTAGTTGACAGTGACTCTTACTAACACTCAACTTAAAAGGTAGTTTACAACAGGAGTCTGTTTAGTGCACAGGCATCAACTCTGCCTCCACAAACCTTTGTTTAGCCAAAGGGCTGTGGTGTATTTAATTGCTGCCAGCTGAGGGTTTGTCGGCCATTTTAAGCCCTCAGCTGCTGCGGTTTATAAATTTCACAGTGTATATAGAAAGAAGCAGGCCTTCCAGTCAACCAGCTAATCCAAAATGTCAGCACCAAACGAACTTGAGCTTTGAAAATGTCAGGGAGTTGGCTGTATGGCATGGATGACTCTTCCCCCAGGGAAGGGGCTGCTGATACAGTGGCTGATACGCTGCAGATATCCACCCAGCGAGAGAAATCAATGCAGAAGTCTACATCTGGCCATTGCTATCTGACATACACTGGAGGCCCCGCACCAAAGATCAGAGTAATGAAAACAATCCATGTCATCTTCTTTAAGCAACAATAAATCCAAACAAGGTGACACAGGGAGATGTAACCAATTCCACTTGGTTGATCTTGCCTTTCAGCCTGAGGGTCAACAGTTGGCCAGCTAGTATTTGTTCTTAGCTTATATGATGAGTAACTATGTCATAGTTATATTAGTTGAAGACAGATGTTACATACACATACACATATCCCGGTGCAGCTTAAGTTTAGACACTGGTTGAGAAATTTGTCATGGGTAATGTCTATCAACCAAGTGATGTTCAAAAACAACCAGTAAATGAGTAGAAAGAGCCTATGTCAAACATGTGACTTCCTAGCATATCAGAATGTTTATTCAACTGACGACTGCCGTCTTCCTGAGGGGCTGTCTGCACTGACCGCAACAAAGTGATGGATTGTGCTTGCATTGACTTTACGTATGCATTCAATACTTTGTTTTAATTTAAATATCTTACTGATATATACTGTGCTTGGCTGAGCACAATTAGGCTGAGGGCAAACTACCTTTTCAAAGACTGTTAATAGATAACAGCTATAAGATACCAGGTTCTTGACAGATTGGTTCAAACATTCATCATTTCTCTAAAAGGAACCCAACAGTCTATCGAAATGGTGCTCTCTGAACTGCAGTGCACGAAATAGTGAAAACAGCCCCTGGTACCCAATGCCGCACAGTGTCTGTAAGTTCAAGGAGCCGCCATGCCACCAGCTCTATCTGATCTTTGAACCATAGCCCCCTCCTCTCTGCTGCATGCAGCCACCTCCAAAGACTAAAGTGGGAAAGCACTTCTTCTCCACAAACAGATTTTCCTCCTTTCAAATGCAAACTGTAATCAGAGAAGACAAGAAAGCAATCTTCTCTACTAGAGGATGACAACCTCTAAAAGCCACGTTGGCTGGCTCAGCTTCCACGAGAAATTCTCCGCATGGTTCCCTAACAAACAGAAATATACCTTCTAGAACCTAATCAAAGATAGTATTCAACCCGTAGGTTTAATAACAACTACAGAACTCTGGCTGTGTTAAATCTTAGACAAAGGCAATTGTACCAAATATCTGCTAGGCCAATTTGAATTCTGAACCCATGTAAAGAATAGGTTGGGCGGAAAGAAACCCGATGTCAGTAGAGGTTGGCTTCTAAACGAAATTATTGACTGAGGATCTAAATATGGTAGCCAGAAAAAAGAGGCTGCTCAGAGCCTGGAGCATGGCCTGTGCCTGCCTTTGTCCTCACCCTAGCCCCCACCCCACTGAACAAACCTTTTCTGAGCTATTGTACGCACAGGCCAGAGCTAGGCCTTTAGGAACACAGAGAAGAATCAAATTTCCAGGGAGCGTATTAGAGTTTAATGGAGGAGATAAACGGAAATATGCAATTATAATGCAGCAGGGCCACACTTGGCCTAGAGGTCGGTAATATAATGGCTGAGAGAAGAGGCTCTGGAGCCAGGCTGCCTGGGTCTGAATCCCAGTTCCACCATTTACATAACATGACTGTTGGCAAGTTACATAACCTTTGTAACCTCTTGAGCCTTGGTTTCCTCAACTATAAAACAGGGAAAATAATGGGGTGGGTGTGAGAGGTAAATAAGTCAATACATGCATAGTGCTTACTACGGTATCTGGCACATAAGGGGCACTAGATAAAAATGCTACACATTATTATTATTATTATTTGGTGCATCTGTAGAGGATGTCACGGGTCACAAGAGGGGCTTTTAACCTAGTTTGGGTGGCTGGGGCACAGCATCCAGCCTTTCTCACTGAGTTTTCCTACTGTGAAGGCTCAGGGCTTCAGACTGAAATACTTTCCTTTCCCTTTTGCATTCTTATAAACATTCTACTTACCTCTCCCAGAGTTCTGAAGTTACACGTGTAACTAACATAAAATTTCACATTGTATTCTTGCAGGTGACAATACAGGAACTCCGTTGATTCACAAAATCATTAGAAATCCCATTAATGTGGTTGCTAAGTTTTTAGTACTTCGACATCCATCAGTAGGGCGATATTTCCTGGGCTGGGCCTCCTCTTCCATCAGTGGGATTCACACCTGACTTGTTTATAGGGGTCAAGGCTTCCTATAATCTAACACATGTTTTGGGGACCCCCTGACACTGCAACTGTGACAGATGGTAGGACTAATGCCAACAGATAGGCCTACTGGGATTTAAACTATAAGAACAAAAACACACCATAGCTTTTTTTTCCCCTAGTCAACTGCCTCAGGGGTGAGACTACCTGTTAATTAGGCTGGGACAACGAATTAGGAGGGGCAGGAAAAGGGGGGTCCATGGCAGACTCACTTTATAAAGAATTCCAATCAAGTGGGTAATGTATATAGTGAGTGACAACCTAATAGCTTAATACCTTGAGTTTCCTAAAATGTCATAAATTTTGCATTCATTCTGGGGTTGCTTTGCTTTTAAAAAATAGTAGGCAACTTGCACAGCGGTTTGCAATTATCAACATCATTATAAAAAACGAGGCACTTTACAAATGCAAGCTCATTTGTGTTGTCAGTAGAATATTCTGAATCACAGCATGTAGTAATTATAGGAATGTCTCAAGCCATAGTCATTTCCTTGCTAACCTGTCACCTCTAAAGCCAATCCCAAGATAATTCACATGGGCCAAAATGTACCATTTCTGGTGAACGTGATTTCACGGCCAAGCACAAATGCTAACAAGCTGGTTCAATTAAATAAACCAGACATTGTCAAATTTATTTTTGGCAAATGAATACATAATTTTTTTTATCTTTATATTATATACCTTCTCCCAAAAGTTGATCTATTTTAAGAGATGAAGTTTAGCAGTGTGGTGGTATAGAAAAGAAAATAAGGTTTTGGAAAGAGCCAGGCTTATATGGAAATCCCAGTGTAGTCATTTATTAACGGTGTGACCTTGAAGAAGTTACCAGATTGCTCTCGGCCTCAGTTTCATTATTAATAGATGGAAATAACAATACCTACCTTGGCTGGCTGATTGTTAAGATAATACATGAAAAGTGCATAGCACAGCGTCTACCAAAAAACCAAAACAAACCAGCTGCCATCGAGTCGATTCCAACTCATAGCAACTCTAGAGGACAGAATAGAACTGTTCCCGTAGGGTTTCCAAGGAGTGGCGATGGATTTGAACTGCTGACCTTTTGGTTAGCAGCCATAGCACTTAACCAACTGTCTCCCTCTCACCCTTACTTAGAATCACGGGGTGTCAAGTCAATTTAAAATACCAAATTGCAAAACTACAGGGTTTAAAATTTTACCTTGACAGAGCACTACGGGGACATGATTTTGTGAATATGTAAGGGTGATTCATACGGAGCACATCCAACTGTTTGAATACATAGATGTTTTCTAAAGGACCTAGTGCTTAAAGTATTTAATGTCCTAGCCTACCTTATTTACTAAAAGCTTTTTTTTTTTTTTTAAAAGACCCCGAGGAATCAACTTAGCCATTCAATAAATTATGCCAAATATCAAGTTCTTAGAATTGGAATGAATTTTTAGAATATTATTATTAATAAAATTCACCATGGTGGGGATTTTCAGAAGTTGGTTTAGTGGTAGAACACTTTTTCTAAGTGAAGCTTTTAAGGTAACCGTAAAAAAATACAATGGATAAGAACCGGAGAGTGACCCTGACTGAAGTGGGGGAAGGGATGTGTCCCTAGCATTACAGGGGGGAGTCCCATGGCACCTCCCCCAGGGCTTTCAAACTCAATTACCTAAGAGCCCTTCTTTGACAACCAAAGCCAGGCAGGTATGGGGTGCCCCACCCTACTGAGGGGTCCCCTTTGTGCTTTGTTTTTGTCAAGACTGCTCATTTGCTTAGCCTAGAGGATTTACATGTGCCCTTTTAGAATCAGAGAGAGTATGGTGGGGGGTGAGGGGGGCAAAGGAGAAAGAGGGAGAAAGAGGGAACAAGATGCTTCAAAAAGTGACAAGAACACTGAGAACCAAAAACTCTTATGAGAATGAAGGTTCACACACAGCTGCCAGACTTGGGTTAAATAGGGCCTGTTTTAGGCCCTGCTGTCAGACTTCAGGTCACAGAGGGAGAAACTGGGACCCTTGGAGGGTTGCAGAGCCAGCCAGTGATGGACCCTCTTTCCAGCCACCAACCTCTCCCACGGGAAGGGCCTCCTGTTCTAAACGAAGCCATGGGCTGGAAATGCTGATAGGTATCAAATGGAATGTACGTGGAGCCAGGGGTTTTGTCCCATCTGCTCATTGTTGTCCCTCAGCACCTAGAACTGTGCCTGGCACAGAGTGGGTGCTCAATACACGTGTTAAGTAAGTAGACCAATGGCCACAAGGCTGTGTCAGAACATGTGATGGGGAGCCAAAGCTGCTTGCTGCTCCTGAAGCCAAGGGAGCGGGGAAGGGGCAGTCTGTGGTGGACATCTCCTCTGAGCCTGTACCAGAAAAAGCTGGGAGTTGGTAACAGCCCAGGAATGCCTGGAGCACCGGAATGCTCATCACTCTATCCTGGAAGGACTCTAGAAAGTTATGACCCGGGTCACGTCCTCCCAGAGGGTACCTGGATAGCAAGCTGCCTGGTGGTCTCAAGGGACCGTTCTCCTGAACTTTTCCAGGAAGGCAAAGAGCAGCGGGGCTCTGCACCCTGGAATCTGCTCAGGGGCCTGGCTCCCTAAGGCGTGTCAAGTGCAGTCTTGACACTCAGCACTTAAAATAGCTCAGAACCTCCTGACCAAGGTGATCAATTCTCTGCACTAGCTCAAATCCCAAGGAGAATGCTCTTCAAAGAGTTTTATTAGGCTTTCATTTTTTAAAATGAATTTTATTGGGCTTTTTAAAAGGATTTTATTGGGCTTTCATTACTTCAGGCCCAAGTTTCAGTTTCTTTTGACCTAAAAACATAAAAGAAACAACCAATCACCTACTCCTCCTCATCTCCCTGCTGACCAGCTGGTGATCTTAAAATTGTCTGCCTTCAAGTATAATCTACAGTGGAGCCTTCTCAGAAGCCAAGACCACCTCTAGCCAAATCTGTCCCTCTAGAGACAAGAGATGGCACCTTTTCTTTGGACTTGTGTCAAGCTGGCTCTGCCCATCATTCCAATGCCCTCAGAATATCCTGGACTTCTCAGGCAAAGAAGAGATTGCTGTTTGTTCTGGCTCTTGCCACAGAGTCTGAGTCTAAGCCCACAGCAGGAACAAGGCAAGAAGAACATCCTGTGTCTGAATGGGGATGGGGTTCAATGGTGCCCTTTTTCTTTAAACAGGAAGGAAGTAGAACCCAAGCCGGCAGCTCAGGGACACCCTTTCAGTGCTTCGAAAAGGGGCACATTTCTCGGTGCCACGATGTTCAAACTCATGACAAAGGATTATTCTTTATTTGGTGATAAGAAGGTCAAACTGCCTCTTAATTAAGTGCCACCAGTGTTAACATAAATTGGATTGATTGTCATAGTCCATCAGCCCCTGGCAAACTGGTTTGTTTGGTCTGGACAGCAAACAACATTCCACACTACTGGATTTTTTTCTCCCAGATCCCCTGAGGCCCCATCACCCCCCAAATCTTTTTAAAAATGACAATCTGTTCTGCTGTCTCAAGTTACATTCTGTAAATAATAAGCAACACTGATGAAATGCAAAAAGCTGAAAATTTGTAAAGCAGAAAGATCTGCAGTATGTCCCACATCTGTGTCACATTAAACATGCACTCAACAGATTTGCTGATTCCTGTCTAATCAGCACACAGAGTAATGCAGGCCAGAAGGGCTCTCATGCCACATGCCACAGCAGGGCTGAGGGCCACCACATGCAGGCGAGGAGCTGGGCAGGACAGGACCTGGCATCATGAAGTAGAGACACCAAGCCCACAATGCAGGCGACACTTGGCTGCTCAGCCTGCCTCTGTTTTGGTCCATGTGCATTGCAACTGGTAGGTCACTGCTGTGGTTAGGTCCTGAGAGAAGAACTGCTCAGAATCCTCCTTCACAGTCCTCAAGGTTGCTGAAGCTGGGCCCACGGCAGTTAAAGGAAATAACATGTTTTAACGACAAAATGTCTCATTTGAAGGAGTTGGTTCCCCATACATTAAAATGACTACAAAATGAAAATAGTATTGAACGAAACCAATTAAAGTCTGTTTGGCAAAATGCTTAGAAGCTACTAGAAATGGTAGTTCCCATGCCAGGCAAAATCTGATCCCATCTTTATTTCTTCCAAGTATTTTATAAGCATACACACACACACACTCATTCTCCAATAAAAAAAAAAAAAACTGGCAGAGCATAAGAGAGAAATTGGCGTGTTTTAAACTTGTGACATTGTACTAAGTCCCTGAATGATTATAAGGCATCATGTTGGAAAAACCTGATTCAGACTCAACAAAGAAGAGCAGGTAAGCCTTAGAGGATACCCCATGAAAAACTTAGTGTATCATTTTCTCCATCAGCTCTATTACACCTGTATTTTCCCATCAACCTTAGGTGAGAAGACTCCAGAACCAAGGCTGTGGGACACCAAGGGTCCATGTAACTACCTTTACTGAGTGCTGACTATATACTGAGCACTGTAATCCTCACAACATTTTAAGGAAGTATCTTGTAAGTATCTCATTTTATGGATAAAGAAATTGTGTCTGAAAGAGATTATGAAATTTGTCTAAGGCCACATAGCTGGTAAGTAGCAAAGCCAAACTTGATCTTGGGTCTTTCTGATTCTCTTGGACTCAGTAAACTTACTATTTATTGTTGACGAAAAGCTCTTTAAGTACATACACTGAGTTCATCACTGTGCTCGGCATTCTGGAGGTCCTGGAGGAATACCAAAGAAGGCCATAACATGACCTCACGAAGCTTACAACCCAATCGGGAAGATGGACATCCTTGAAATGACTATGGAAGACATCTAGACCACATACCCGTGATGGAAGGGTGGGTTGTGGAAGAGTTACAGAGGTCTGGGACTACCCATTAGAGAGGTCAGGATGGGCTTCCTGGGGAAGTCTGGCCTCAAGCTGGGCCCTCCCTGAAGGTAGAGCAGAATTTGTATTAATCTGAAAACATACAGCATCAGTACTAATCTGCCAAATTTTACAACAGGAACTAGTGGTACACAAATATTAAGAAATAGGAGACAACAAATGACAAGATAAAGGCCAGTTAACAGGACACACCAATACAATCCCAAACCATCTGATTACAGCCTCATTCTTGATGCCGAAGCAGGTGACTGCAGAGCTGTAAACACAGGGACGGCACTCCTTTATAAAGTTCTGATGCAGACTCTAATTTACCTTCACCAAGTAACTAACTTACAGTTCATCGGTATCTGGAAGAAAGATACGCACTTATACAGATGAAAAACTGATTAAATGCATTTAGTAAAAGGGCTGGACCTAGACAGGAAGAGAATAAACAAAAGCAAGTAAACACACTAAAAAGTAAGACTTAAACCCTGACCTAAGGGGTTTAAAAAGGATTGGGGCAAAGAATATCCATAGGTAATCCAGAAAAAAGAAATCCAAATGGCCAAGTAAAATATGAAAAGATGATTCGATATTCCTAATTATCAAAGAAATACAAGTAGTAACACTGAGACATTCCCCCTCTCAGATTCAGAGACTTAAAGGAGTAACAACGACTTGTTCTAGTACAGCGTCTGGTGCATAGCAGCCACTTCTGAATGAGTAATGCCAGCATTGGTGAGGGTTGGAGAAAAGGGCCCCTCAACCGCTGTCAACTGGAGTACAGACTGTTCTAACCTCCTACAAGGTCATTTGTAAGGTCTCAAAATAGAAAATGTACATATGGTTTAATCTAATAATCCAATTTTTAGGAATTAACCCTAAGGAGAGAGTTATACAAGTATGAAAAGATACATGCAGAAAGATGTTGATAATAGCAAAATATCTGAAACCACTTGAACATCCAGCAATAGAGGACTAGTTAAATATATTATGGTATATATGCAATTTAATATTACGTAGATGTTAAAAATGATGATTTACTTTTTGAATGGGAAGATGTTCTGGGTCCCTGTTGAGTGAAAAAAGGTTAAACAGCAGTATCTGTGCTCTCATTCATGTAAAATCATATGCATGTATGTGCATGTGTGTCTGTGTGTATCTGTGTACGCCCACACACACACACAGGGTGACCAATACTAACCTTTTGGTGATTACAAATGGCCAGTAGGAATGAGTCATCTTTATTTCCTTCTTTAAAACGGGAATAACAGTGCCTATCTAATTGGTTTGCTGCAAGGATTAAAGAAATAATTTCTGCAAGGTCTTTAGAACAGTTTCTACACACTGTAAGCGCTTATATATATATTTTAATTTTTATCGTGCTTTAAGTGAAAGTTTACAAATCAAGTCAGTCTCTCATACAAAAATTGATATACCCCTTGCTATGTACTCCTAGTTGCTCTCCCCCTAATAAGACAGCACTCTCCTTCTCTCTACCCTGTACTCCCATGTCCATTCAGCCAGCTTCTATCCCCTCTCTGCCCTCTCATCTCCCCTCCAGACAGGAGCTGCCCACAGAGTCTCATGTGTCCACTTGATCCAAGAAGCTTATTCCTCACCGGTATCGTTTTCTTATAGTCCAGTCCAATCCCTGTCTGAAAAGTTGGCTTTGGGAATGGTTCCTGTCTTAGGCTAACAAAAGGTCTGGGGACCATGACCTCTAGGGTCCTTCTAGTCTCAGTCAGATCATTAAGTCTGGCCTTTTTATGAGAATTTGAGGTCTGTATCCCACTGTTCTCCTGCTCCCTTAGGGATCCTCTGTTGTATTCCCTGTCAGGGCAGTCATTGGTGGTAGCCAGGCACCATCTAGTTCTTCTAGTCTCAGGCTGATGTAGTCTCTGGTTTATGTGGCCCTTTCTGTCTCTTGGGCTCATAATTACCTTGTGTCTTTGGTGTTCTTCATTCTCCTTTGCTCCATGTGGGTTGAGACCAATTGATGCATCTTAGATGGCTGCTTGCTAGTGTTTAAGACCCCAGAAGCCACTCTCCAAAGTAGGATACAGAATGTTTCCCTAATAGATTTTATTATGCCAATTGACCTAGATGTCCCCTGAAACCATGGTCCCCAAACACTCACCCTTGCTACGCTGGCCTTAGAAGTGTTCGGTTGTATTCTGGAAACTTCTTTGCTTTTGGTTTAGTCCAGTTGTGCTGACCTAGCCTGTACTGTGTGTGGTCTTTCCCTTCACCTAAATTGGTTCTTGTCTACTATCTAAATAGTGAACACCCCTCTCCCTCCCTCCATCCCCACTCTTATAAACATCAAAGAATATTTTCTTCTCTGTTTAAACTATTCCTTGAGTTCTTGTAATAGTGGTCTCATACAGTATTTGTCCTTTTGCAACTGATTAATTTCACTCAGCATAATGCCTTCCAGATTCCTCCATGTTATGAAACGTTTCATAGATTCATCATTGTTCTTTATGGATGCATAGTATTCCATTGTGTGAATATACCATAATTTATCCATTCATCTGTTGATGGGCACCTTGGTGGCTTCCATCTTTTTGCTATTGTAAACAGTGCTGCAATGAACATGGGTATACATACATGTGTTCGTGTAAAGGCTCTTATTTCTCTAGGCTATATTCCAAGGGGTGGGATTGCTGGATCGTATGGTAGTTCTATTTCTAATTTTTTAAGGAAGTGCCAAATCAACTTCCAAAGTGGCTGTACCATTTTACATTCCCACCAGCAGTGTATAAGTGTTCCAGTCTCTCCACAACCTCTCCAACATTGATTTCTCTAATGGCTAATGATTGGAAACATTTCCTCATGTATCTGTTAACTACCTGAATGTCTTCTTTAGTAAAGTGCCTGTTCATATCCTTTGCCCACTTTTTAACTGGGTTATTTGTCTTTTTATTGTTGAGTTTTTGGAATATCATATAGATTTTAGAGATCAGGTGCTGATCGGAAATGTCATAGCTATAAACTTCTTCCCAGTCTGTAGGTAATCTTTTTACGCTTTTGGTGAAGTCTTTGGATGAGCATAGGTGTTTGATTTTTAAGAGCTCCCAGTTATCTAGTTTCTCTTCTGGTGTTTGTGTACTGTTAGTAATGTTTTGTATACTGTTTATGACATGGATTAGGGCTCCTAGCATTGTCCCTATTTTTTTTTCCATGATCTTTATCGTTTTATATTTATATTTAGGTCTTTGATCCATTTTGAGTTAGTTTTTATGCATGGTGTGAGGTATGGGTCTTGTTTCATTGTTTTTGCAGATGGACATCCAGTTATGCCAGCACCATTCATTAAAGAGACTGTCTTTTCCCCATTTCACTGACTTTGGGCCTTTGTCAAACATCAGCTACTCATATGTGGATGGATTTATGTCTGGATTCTCAATTCTGTCCCATTGGTCTATGTATCTATTGTTGTACCAGTACCAGTACCAGGCTGTTTTGACTGCTGTAGCAGTATAATAGGTTCTAAAATCAGGTAGTGTGAGGCCTCCCATTTTATCCTTCTTTTTCAGTAGTGTCTTAACTTATTTGAGGCCTCTTTCCCTTCCATATGAAGTTGATTTGTTTCTCCATCTCACTAAAAAATGTTCTTGAAATTTTGATAGGAACTGCATTGTATCTACAGATCACTTTTGGTAGAATAGACATTTTCACAGTGTTGAGTCTTTCTATCCATGAGCAAGGTATGTTTTTCCACTTATGTAGGTCTCTTTTGGTTTCTTACAGTAGTGTCTTGTAGTTTTCTTTCTATAAGTCTCTTACATCTCTGGTAAGATTTATTCCTGAGTATTTTATCATCTTGGGTGCTACTGTAAATGGTATTGATTTGATGATTTCCACTTCGATGTTCTTTTTGTTGGTGTAGAGGAATCCAACTGATTTTTGTATGTTTACCTTGTATCCTGATACTCTGCTGAACTCTTCTATTAGTTTCAGTAGTTTTCCTGAGGATTCTTTAGGGTTTTCTGCATTATCTGTATTTTTAGAACAGTTCACATTTGTGTATATATTTTTAAACTTAGACAATATTAAACTTTAACAATATTTAAAAAAAAAAAACAGATGATTTGGGGGCAGTCAGGCACAAACAGCAACAGGTGAAAAAAAAAAAGCACACTTAAAAAGCAAAGCATTGATGAATACAAATTTCTATCATCACACACTGTATACAAGCTGTATGAAAGGAGTCAGAACGGCCAGGCTCAGTCAAGCATGGCTTTCTTCTGGACAAGGGGAGGTCCTAGTAGAGGCACGGTGATGAAGAGGCAATGGATACTGCTTTGCTAACCTGACAATCATCTGCAGGAGGACCCTTTCCCAGCACTGTCTTGCTTTTTGACTCTGAACAACAGGAGGGGGCTTTTCTTGCTTGCAGTAAGGGGCCAGCTCAGTACAAAATGCCCTGACTCAGGAGTGAGAGGTGCTGGGCAGGGCCCACCGCACCTGAGTATTCATAGCACTCTTCCTAAAGAACCCTGTGAGGAAAGCCATGAACTGCAAATGGAGTACTCTGAGAATGGGTAAAAGCAAATGTACTCTGCCTTCCAGCTTGCCCGAAATTCCCTTCCTGCTAACACAGGGAGAGAGAACATCTGGAACTGGTTTTGGGGCTCTCCAGCTGCAGAGCCACAAGAGTGAAAGGCCTATTCGTGTTTCATTGGAAACTGCATTTCAGGGGCTTATAGACTGTCCTTTCTGATTCTCATCAGGATGAAGTACAACCTAGAAGACAAGCTGGTTCAGAGACCAAATCAGCTTTGCTTTGAAATGCTCTCCTTTCCCCACCCCCCTTTGAAAGCAGAATTAATGGTCCAGGTGGTAGGAAATCAAAAAATGAAAGAAAAGGATTTGGGGTCATCTCAGGTGCATTTCTATTCCTTCATAAAAATCAGAGGCACCCCCTGGGTTAGAGCTGACACCAAATCTTCAGAGCACTTGTCCTTCTAGGAAACAAGAACCAACAAGCCTGAATCTGTCTGAATTGATGTACTGGGGCTTGCCTCCACAGGACGAGAAAAAACGTGCACTCAAAATGTGTTAGAACTTGTTGGGAGCCCAGGGGGCAGTGGGGTAAGATGCTGAGCCCTTTCAGGCAGAGTGGGCAGTCAAACAAAGCCCACCCCAGATCTGGGGCTAGTAACTGCTTGTGCCCCAGGTGCTTTTTCTAATTGGCCCCCCCTGGGTGCTGGGATTCAGGCTTCTGAGGAGGGCAGACTGGCCAGCAGTACCCCATCCCTATCCATGTGGCTCACAGCCCCTCTGGGAAGAGCAGGTGCATCCGGGGAGTCTGTGCAGTACAGAAGCAACAGCACTACTTCCTGTCATGCTTAAAGAGGACCACAAAACCTCTAAGTTAGCCTCTCTGCCAACTGAGATTTCTTCTTCCGGACCTGGGGGCAGAAGGCAGATAGGGAGGGTAGGCACGTGGCTTCCAAACACCAAGATCTTTGGGGTGGAGAGAAGCAGAAAAACTGGAACAACCCTGGTGTTCACTGAGGAGGGTGAGTCATGCATAAGGCAAGGAGTAACTCTTCATCTGCTGCCTGAGCAGTGCTCCCCTGTCAAAGCGTTGCTCAGGTTCAAAAGCTGGGACCTGACTCCCTTTTGCATGTTACATAAGCACTGAGAACTTTTAGTGCTCTGTCTGACTTAAGACTTTTGCAGATAAGATTTTCCATAAATCGCATCTGGCTACCTCATGGCATCTTTAATCACTGTTACACTGAACAAAAAACAACACAAAAAAGCAGCAGAATTTTCTCATACAATTTAACCTTTAGCATTTCTCTCTTCACATCCCAAAAGACCAGGCACGGGATAACTCCCTGGTGCCAAATGTGCTGAAATACATGATGAAGACAACCCCCAAATAGGTGCCCCATTGAAAGTCGCCCAGGACCAATGTCTGCTAAAAACTGGCTTGGCCATCATTTAATGGAGTGCAGAACATGGGTTATAACTCCATCCAGGGCCTCACTTTCAGAGGCCTATTTCTAGGACAGGATATGTGATGAGGCTTTTAAAGCACCTTTATCACAGAAGCATAACTAACATGCCCATTGCTGTTGAGTCAATTCTGACTCATAGAGACCCTACAGGACAGAGGAAAACTGCCTCAGAGGGTTTCCAAGCTTGTAAATCTTGACAGAAGCAGACTGCCACACATATTTTTCCTGAAGAGCTGCTAGTGGGTTCAAACCACCAACCTTTCAGTTAGCAGCCAACTGCTTAACCAGTACGGCACCAGGGCTCCATAATTAACATAAAACCAAACCAAACCAATTGCCATCGAGTCAATCCTGATTCACAGTGACCCTACAGAACACAGTAGAACTGCTCCATAAGGTTTCCAAGGCTGTAAACTTTAAGGAAGCAAACTGCCAGATTTTTCTCCCACAAAGCAGCTGGTGGGTTCGAACTGCTGACCTTTCAGTTAGCAGTCAAGCTCTTAACCACTGCACCACCAGGGCGCCTTATAAATAACATGTTTTTGTTTTTGTTAGGTGCTGTCAAGTTGGTTCTGACTCACAGCAATCCTATGTACAAGAGAACAAAACACTGCCTGTTCTAGCCCCATCCTCATAATCATTGCTCTGTTTGAACCCATTGCTATAGCCACTGTGTGAATCCATCTCATTGAGGGTCTCCTCTTTTTCATTGACCCTCTACTTTACCAAGTATGATGTCCTTCTCCAGAGATTGGTCCCTTCTGATAACATGTCCAAAGTACGTGAGGCGAAATCTTGTCATCTTCACTTTTAAGGAGCATTCTGGCTGTACTTCCAAGACAGATTTGTTCCTTCTTCTGGCGGTCCATAGTATATTCAGTATTTTTTGCCAACACCAAAATTCAAAGGCATCAATTCTTCTTTAGTCTTTCTTATTCATTGGTCAGCTTTCACATGCATATGAGGCAACTGAAAATACCATGGTTTGGGTCAGGAGCACGTTACTCCTCAAAGTGACATCTTCACTTTTTAACACTTTAAAGAGGTCTTTTGCAATGGATTTGCCCAATGGAATATGCCGTTTGATTTCTTGATTGCTGCTTCCATGGGCATTGATTGTAGATCCAAGTAAAGTGAAATCCTTGACAACTTCAATCTTTTCTCCATTTATCATTGTGTTGCTTATTGGTCCAGTTGTGAGGATTTTTGTTTTATGTTGAGGTGTTATCCATCCCGAAGGCTGTGGTCTTTGATCTTCATCAGTAAGTGCTTTAAGTCCTCTTCACTTTCAGCAGGCAAGGTTGTATCATCTGCATATTGCAGGTTGTTAATGAGTCTTCCTTCAATCCTGATGCCCCATTCTTCTTCATATAGTCCAACTTCTCAGGTTATTTGCTCAGCACACAGACTGAATAAGTATGGTGAAAGGGTACAACCCTGATGCACACCTTTCTAGATTTTAAACTATGCAGTATCCCCTTGTTCTGTCTGAATGACTGCCTCTTGGTCTATGTATAGGTACCACATGAGCACAATTAAGTATTCCTGAATTCCCATTTTTCACGATGTTATCCATAATTTGTTATGATCCACACAGTCAAATGTTTTTGCATAGTCAAAAACTAACACAGAACCCTGTATCTCAGGATTGGGCAGCTGTTTAGCCTCTTCTCCTACCTCTAGAAGTCTTTCTTCAGGCCCATAGGACCAAAACAAGCAAATTATCCTGGCCACCAAAAGGTGGTTATAGCAGCATGCTGAGCACATGCTGCTTGGGCACACAAATCCAAGACTTTATACTGTGCTCCAGCTGAAATTCCCAGGTGATCACCTGGCAAAGATGGTCTTGGCCAGATGGCAGAACCATGATCTAGTTTAAGACAAGCAAAGACAATATTGGAGTCAGAATGTCCCAACACTGTTCTGTGATACTGGCAAATTCTGAACTTGGACAAGGAAGGCTTCAGTGGTTCATCATCTGAGGAGGGTCTAGGAGGGAGGACCAGAGGCAGCAGAGGTTCTGGAGACACAGCTCAGCCACCTGGCTCTCCAGGCACCGACACTGACAGGTAGTATCTCCCATGCTCAGGCCCATTGCTGTCTGACCCAAAGAAACCTTTGAACAGAGCACTTCCTGGCTATAGTGAACCCTTTACCCTATCTCTGAGTTAAGCTAGCAGAGGGTGGATCTCACACTGTGAGACCCAAAGTTTATAGTGCCTTTGTCCCTCTAACTGCATTAGCATCTCTGCCACATCTTCTTGGTTGTAGGCAGATATCCAGTTCCCATCTCTCCATATCCAAGAATCAGAAGGATAAGGTAACTCAGATTTAAACCATGGGGTCTTTTTTTAAACAAATTTTTATTGTGCTTTAAGTGAAAGTTTATAAGTCAAGTCAGTCTCTCATACAAAAACTTATGTTAGGTGTGTACTTTGCTGTGTACCCTTAGGTACTCTCCCCCTAATGCGACAGCATACTCCTCCTCCCCATCCTGTGTTCCCCGTGTCCATTCAGTGAGCGCCTGTCCCCCTCTGCCTGCTCATCTCACCTCCAGACAGGAGCTGCCCACATAGTCTCATGTGTCTACTTGAACCAAGCTTACTCCTCACCAGTATCATCTTATGTCTTATAGTCCAGTCCAATCCCTGTCTGAAGAGTTGGCTTTGGGAATGGTTCCAGTTTTGGGCTAACAGAGAGTCCAGGGGCCATGACCTCTGGGGCCCCTCCAGTCTCAGTCAGACCATTAAGTCTGGTCTTTCTATGAGAATTTGAGGTCTGCATCCCACTGTTCTGATCCATCAGGCATTCTCTGTGTGTTTCCTGTTAGGGCAGACATCGGCGGTAGCTGGGCACCATCTAGTTCTTCTGGTCTCAGGCTGGTGGAGTCTCTGGTTTATGTGGCCCTTTCTGTCTCTTGGGCTCATAATTACCTTGTGTCTTCAGTGTTCTTCATTCTCCTTTGCTCCAGGTGGGTTGAGACCAATTGATGGATCTTAAATGGCCACTTGCTAGCATTTAAAACCCATGGGGTCTTTTGATGGGACAGGCCAAGAGATGATTCAGAAGTAGCACAGAAGGAAAGAGTATGTGCTCTGAATTTAGACTGCCAGAGTTCAAATTCTGATTCCTTTTCTTACTACCTTTGAGATCTTCGACAACTTATATAATCTCTCTGTGCCTCAACCTTCGCATCTGTGAAATGGGCAAAATTACAATACCCGCCCCACTGGGTCACTGTGAGGATTAAATAGTAATGACAGTAACAAATGTAATGTGCTTCAAATTGTGTCTGGTATATGAACACATTCAATATCTGGGTCAATATCTAGAACAGCATCATCCACGGCTTGGATCTACCTTGTCCATTGCAGACATGCAGCTGTCTGGAAATGACAGATATATATGTATATCTTGCTAAAAGGCATGGATAAAGCATATACAGGTCCCCAGTCTGGCCAAAGGATGTGACGGGCTAATGGACAGGGCTAAACAACCCCTTGGTTACGCAGTGGTGCTGTAACAGAAATACCACAAATGGATGGCTGTAACAAGCAGAAATTCATTCTCTCACAATCTAGGAGGCTATCAGTCCAAATTCAGGGTGCCAGCTCCAGGGGAAGGCTTTCTCTCTCTGTTGGCTCTATAGGAAGGTCCTTGTCATCAATTCTTCTCAGGATCTAAGAGTTTCTAAGAGCAGGGACCTCAGGTCCAAAGGATGCACTCTGCTCCTAGCTCTTCTTTCTCTGTGGTAGGAGGTCCCTCTCCTCTCTGCTTGCTTCTCTCTTTTATATCTCAAAAAAGATTGACTCAAAATACAACCTAATCCTGTAGATTGTGTCCTGCCTCATTAACATAACTGCCTCTAATCCTGCCTTAGTAACTCATAAGAGATTAGGATTTACAATAATGTAATTATATCAGATCACAAAATGGAGGACAACCACACAACACTGGGAGTCATGGCCTAAGCCAAGTTGACACACATTTTTGGGGGACAGAATTCAATCCATAACAACCCTTTAACACATTTTTCCTAGGGTCCTCTGAACACAGACAGACATTTCTCTTTTACTATACTTAGAGGCCAAATCCTTGTCGGTGTGCCCATTTACTCAATGTGGCATTCACTGTGAGAACCCAGGCTTCTCCATGCCTTGCTGTAACACTACACCCATGTCTGCAAGCCTAACCCGGTGAAGTGACAGAGCCCCTAGGGCTGCCTGCCTCTGACAGTGAAAACGCTGGAGGAGCAGGCCATTCTGTGGGACAGCGTTCCACCTGCTCTGGTTTAGCATTTGGGCTCAACTGTGGGAAGCCAGAAAGTGAGGCTACTAACAGCCCTAGAGGAGGATGGGCAGCAGGGACGGGAAATCAGAACCGTGCCGGAGTCTCCGCAGCTTGACAAGAACACTCCTGTGTCGGCATCAAACCACCTCTGCCACCACCGTAGCCTCCGCTGAGACGGGTAGGTTTCCTGTTGTGTCAGCCCCATTTCCTTCAGCAACATTATACTGCAAACAGAGAGCTACTTTGAATAAAGCACCCTGGTGTCCTGTTTCTCGCGGAGGGGAGGAAGGCAGTCTGCTTCGCTTCTCCAGAGGGAAACACTACCGGGCCTTGACCCTCTCTAGACAGGGGTTCTTCCCGCGCCCTAGACCTGAAAAGCGCTGTTTGAAGAAAAGAAACGTGCAGCTTCTCCTTTATGACCTCAGATGGGCAAGTTCTGAATGGCAGCTGGGTCTATTACATGCAGCGTGAGAGGGTTAAACAGGACAGCCTCAACTCTTTATAAACTTTGCCCTGTGGATATGTACTCATTGGCGGCAGTACAAGACTCGAGCTGTATTACACGCCTTAACGATATGGTTCAACTGTCGGTCAGGCTTGGGCCTGGCACTGGGCCAGACCGCAATCAATGGGACACAGAACCTCCCCCTTTCAGATCATCACGAAGGCTCATATTATCTCCTTTTCGTCGTGCTGGTTAAATTTATGGAGCAGAACCCTGAAGCCGCATTCCTCGGCCTGGGCCAGCCCACGCGGCCCTCCCTCCCTTTGTTCGGTACTGTAAGCGAGCTGTGCTTTGGAGGACGGCAGGGTTGTTAGTTCAGGCACTGACTGTTTGCTCATGACTGAAATGAAAAGAGTTCAGTGGAAGGGCAAAAGGACAGCCCAAGTGTAACACTGCATCCCAGCAGGCCCTGGGCCCCTATATATAGGCCCCGAGCTGCTCCTGAATGCAAGACTGCACTTTGTTCTCACAAAAGCAAAATCTGCGGTCTGATCCCTGACAAACTTTCCATGAAACAGCAGCCGAGTCTTCCTGCAGTGCACCTCTGCTTGAACTCATAGCTTCCTGGTACCTGGGAAGGCAGACGTGCCCTTCCTACAACTAGGACATTAAAAGGAGCCCCATTTTCCACAGCCATCTTCAGAGTCTTCCCAGGTTGTGTTGGCCATGGGAATGCAAATATTAATCAGTAGCTATTTGTATTTTTAATACAGAAAAAGGTAAACTTGTTTTTTCAGGTCGTGGCTACAACAGTGGCATACGTCAGTGCTGTGGGTGCATGAACACATGCGGAAGGGGGACTAGACAAGGGATTCAGTCTTAAGGAATCAAACAGAAGGTGCCATGCTTTAGGCCTGCTGAGTCTACCCCTTTGTTCTGACCCTTAATCTTCAATATGTCTGGCTAGTATGCCACCAGTTGACATCAGGTCAATTTTGACTCAAGGTAACCCCATGTGTGTCCGAGTAGAACTGTGCTCGTAAGGTTTTCAGTGGCTGATTTTTTGGAAGTAGATAGGTAGACCTTTCTTCTGAAGTGCCTCTAGGTGGACTCAAACACCTAACGTTTTGGTTAGCAGCCCAATACATTAACCATTTGCACTACCCAGGGACTCCCTGACTAGTGTGTCATTGTCGTTCTTAGTTGCCATTGAGTTGGTGCTGACTCATGGCAACCCCATATACAACAGAACAAAATGTTACCTGGGCCTGCACCATCTTCATGATCATGCGTATGCTTGAGTCCATTGTTATCATGGCTATTGTTGTCAATCCATCCCACGAGGGTTTCTCTCATTTTCACTGACCCTCCACTTTACCAACCATGATGTCCTTTTCTAGTGATTGGTCTTTTATGATGATGTGTCCAAAGTAAGTAAGATAAGTTTTACCATGGTCACTTCTTAGGTGTGATTTCATTTTAGAGTTTCAAGCCAAGAGAAAGCACTCCTGGAAAAACTTGAGGGTTGTGTCTGCAGCTTATTACAGAGATTACCATTTAATGCCTGGAAGGTAAGTCATTCCAGAACTGAATTCAGGTTCTCCAAGTGGTCAGTTGCGAGTCTACAGGTGACCATGTATTTCTGCTGTGCCTCTGTGGGTCCACCTATAAAATGAGGCTACTGAGTTGAGTTTTGGAAGGTCTAAAATGGTTACTGGAACTCTACTAACCAACGTCCGCATAATAGAGAGGGAAAGAATAAGGGAAACAGGAAAAAAAAGAACCAAAGACATGAGGAGAGGATTAGTTAGGAAAGCCTTCGAGGGAAGCACATTGCTGACTTTATAAGTGCTTTCCTGCCAATCTTGTCTTTTCAGCCATCTTTGTAAAATACTAGATGAGGGCTCAAGCTTGTTTAAAAATAAAAACCAGAAGTCTCATTCCAGCAGCAATGTGTACAAAGGCATTTTTCAATTCTGGGTAGAGGCAAACTTCTCCAATAGAATCTAGTGAAGCTTGTGGTCTGTTTCAAATCAGACCCTGGTTCAATCTGAAGGTGAAAAGTCATGCGTTGTGATTTAAAGTAATCCATGTATTTCTGAATGGAAATTGTAAATATATTGTTGCATTTTCCTCAAAGGTTCCCTTGTCCACTGTGCTGAAGTTTAGAGATGAGCTAATTTGCCATTTCAAAGCCTAAATCACCTTTTTTGGAATGAACAGATCACGGAAAATTGTTTCTTGCTGTTTAGAATCCCTCTTGTCTATGGTAATTGTTGTTCTGTATACTACTTGTCCTGGCTTGTTAAAAAAATATAAGTAATAGAGAACCACTAAAGCCAGGAGAAAAGAGGCAAGAAAAAGTAAGGTAAGCTAATTTAGGAAATACTCAAGAAAAATGTACGATCCATTCAACCTGCCTCTATTTATTCATATACAAGTTCTGAGTTCAGTGTATGGCTTTAGTCATAATAAAACCTCTTATCTCCCAGGAAATCTACAAAGCACTTGCACACACATTATCACACAGGTTACATTAATACACATAAAGGCATCAGTCTTCATTAGGTTTCGGGTACGTACACAAGGACTCCTGAAGGCCTCGTTTGGCCCATCATGAGCTCAGATGCATCAAAATTCTCTAATCTATTAACATTTGGAAAACTGGGCCCACCCCTGAGAACAGGACTCTATTATGGGCCAAGAAAGACTTTGAGAATTTGTAAACAGTGACCTGCATGTCCCCTCTGTCTGGTAGCCTTTTTCCATGTCAGGATTGCTTTTATGACCATATTCCAGGGATGTACACTCCTAAGTAAATAAATAGGCCAAAATCTGAAAATCCAGGGACATAAGTTGCTTACAAATAGGAAGCAGCAAACAGCTGGCACACACAAGAGCTACCAACAGGAGACTCACTGCTCACACATGTGCGCCCCGTATGCTTTGTGGACTGCCTTTTCCATGCGCTTCCGGCACTGATATTTAGGCTGGCAACCGGGGCAGTGCTAAGAGCACTAATTTGATATGGGAATTGGAACAAAAGGGAATATGTTCTGGAATTTGCTTTTTCACACCACACACATCCATTCCATGTACAAAATAGCCTTTGTCAAGATTTTTATTTTCTTCTTTTTAAAACTGATTTCTTGGCCATGAACCAAAAGAAAGTATGACTATTCAAGTCCCTCTACAATGACTGAGCATGTGGGGAGTGGTCCATTTACAACAGGTTCCCTGAAAGTTGTATTTTATATAGGCTGTCCTGACACACTCCACCCATGTGATCTAGCCACTCTGTAGTCTTCCCAGGGGTGAAATCAGAGGGAGGGATGAAGCAGTGACAAGGCAGACTTGGCCACAGAATTGGCCCCTTGCGGGGGATTAGATGTAACCAACTTAAGTGGTGCTAAGCCCAGCTAGAGCTAAGGCTAGGGCCATAGGCTGCTAAGGAATATTTTAGGTACAACCATTGCCTCAGACTAACATACTGCCTTTTTATTTTTAGAAAAAATTGTCAAGCTTTTATATATCCTGCCTGGGCTTTCTTTGTCCCATTGCCCAGCTTCCTCCCTAATGGCAGGGCCAGCCCTAGGAAGGGAGCACCCTCTGGGCCATTCCTCCTGGGAGCCACACAACTGGTTAGTCACCCCAGCCACACAGACGGTCAGTGCAAGAAGGACCCTTTCCTTTTTGCCAGTGGGGAGACTGACCTGAGGGGGGACAGAAAGTTGTGCACAGGACCAAAGCACAGTCGGCAGGGCTGGAATCAGGATTCTGGTCTCGCAATTTGCAGTCCTGTCTTTCGCCAAGAGGCCTCACTGCCTCCAGTACCCAAAGGAACATAAACCAAAAAAAACCATTGCCATCGAGTCAATTCTAACTCACAGTGACCTGTAGGGCAGAGGAGAACTGACCCCACAGGGTTTTCAAGGAACGGCTGGTGGGTTCAAACTGCTGACCTTTTGGTTAGCAGCCAAGCCCTTTAACCACTTCGTCATTAGGGCTCTAAAGGGAACATACAGATAGGTTATTCTGATCACTGAGATTCTAGTCAAGAAGGCTTTCCCTCTGATCCTACAATGGCAGATCAAAAAGAATGTGAACTTCCATTACTTCTGCACAGTAAATCAGAATGATGCTCTATGTTACTTTGTCAGTTCCACCATTGCGTTTGGGGAATAAGAAGAAAATACCATGAATCCTACACCCAAACTTAAAAAAAAAAACAAAGTATGGTATATAAGACTTCAATAAAAAGTTAAAAAAAAATCTGTCACTTGAGCACTGTACTAATCACAAGATCTAGACAAGTCTAAGTCCACTGATTGGTCTCAAGTCTTAAATGAGTTGCCTAGCCTGAATGTCACTCCCCCCAAAAAGCCACTCCCTTGCCCAATGACACCCAGGGTTTCCCAGGTAAAAGGCATCCAGGACAAAATTTCTGAGAGTGGGACAAATGGGCAGATGAGCTTTGAAATGAACTATTAAATGAAAGTTTATAAACTAGAAACAGCTTATTTTCAAAGGCTCAAAGCCTCACAAAGATCCAAAGTTCTCCTAATTTCATTATGCAAAACCCATGAAAAAAAAGGGTCCCCAATGAAAGCAGTCTGTTAAGGAGCCCATCATCCCTAGCTAGACGTGAAAGAAGCAGCTTTTCTTCCTACACTCTAGCCCTGAAACAGAGAGCATTTTTTTTTTTTTTTTAATTTAAACAGACGTAGGGGAGCCTGACCTCCATGATAATATTATTGTGAGACTCTCCTGACAGGAGTCAGACAGATATTCCCTTGATAGTTCCAACAGCCTGCTGAGGTGGAATCCGATTCTACAACTCAAAACCCTTAAACAATACTAAACTGTGGACTGTCACGCGTCTGGAAAATATAACCATTTTTGAAGAATGCTTTCCAAGCCACGTAATACGTTTAAAGCTGTTTATCAAAAGAGCTGGATGAGCAACAGTGGCCTGACATAGTTTGTCAGCTGTCACAGGGTCTCATGCCCCATCCTGATTTCCGTGAGCACTCCATCATTCTCGGTTGTCCTACCCTTGGAAGCCAACAGATGCCAATGTTTGGAGACATTCGCTACATAACTTCTGCCCGACAAACCTGGCTCCAGGACAGATTTCCATGTCATGTGGGGCTCTTGGCTGAACTCTGCTCGAACCCAGAGGCATATCATTTACAGCAGACACTAACAATAGTTTGGGATCACCTGCTCTTCACAAGCGGGTTCAGAGCAAGTTCGTGGCCTCTGCACACCTTTTGCAATGCGGCTGTCATACACAAAGACTGAGAGCCCAGGTAAATGCCTCCATCCAGCAATCCCAACTATGTGACTATCACAAGGTGCCGATCACAGGTTTGTGGGTCTGGACAGAATTGTCTATTTTGTGTGAAGAAAGAGAATGGGAAAGACGAAAACCCAGTAAAGCATATCAACTCCCAGTCTTAGCACTATAGCAACTGGTCTTAAGTTTTGAGAGACAGAGTATAAATAAGAGCTAAAGACATAATACCCTGTATTTCAGTTAGGCTCAACGTTATATATTCAAGAGAGAAAACCTCCACAAATACATTTCTTGAGCACTAACTACATGCCACATACCAGGCTAAGTGCTTTATACACATTATATAATTTAATCCATATAACTGCCAAGGTAGGCATTTAAGATTCCCGTTCCATATGAGTTAAGTGAATCTCACATCTGAGATATTAAGGGGTAAAAAAAGACTCCCCACAGGCCATAACTAAGAAGTGGCCGTGTGGAGGTAGGGCCAAAATGGCGGAGTAGTCAGACACTTCCTGTAGTCTCTTTTACAACAGGGACCCCAAAAACAAGTGAATCAAGTATATGTGACAATCTGTGGGCCCTGAGCATCAAGGACAAGGTTGAGGAGTCAGACTGGGTGGCAGAGGGAGGGAGAGACAGTTCAGAGGCAGCAAGAATTTGCCAGATCTGACCTGGCCAGCACCCTACAAGCTGGGGCAGGTGGTGGTGCGCAGGGCGTTTTCCACACTGGGGGAAACCGAGAAGCCAAGAGTCTACATGGGCCTGTGGAGCCAAGGAGGGATGGCACTGGATCTGTGAAAGCTGAATGGAAGTGTCTGGCCTACTGTGAGGGATCAAAAAAACTCTTCCCTCCTCTGGAAGTACCTCTCTCCCATTTACCTGCCCCCTCCCTGCTCTGCTCTGGTCCAGTTCAGCTTCAGCAATTGGCATGCCCACTGGGCCAGAAGTGGGACTGTTGCATGCCCTGAGCCACTCTCCCAGCTTTGGAGAAGGAACAAATTAACAAACAGGAAAAAAAAAAATCTGTCAGCTCCCCTAAGCCAGGGACTTAGGGCAGGCACAGCCCTTTGTCTAGCACAGGCACATGGAGTCCATGGACTCTGAATGCCTTTCATCCCACCTAGGCCTGTGTGGGCCCATTTCAACAGTGTGGCCCTCGTTAGCACAGTACCACAGGGTATAATATACCTGAAGACTATTTTCAACTGCAACAGCTAAGGGGGTGTGGCAGATCTGTGACATTTGACACTGCCCTGCCCATTAAGCAGAGTCCTCACCTACCCACATCAGGGACCCAAGGACTGGTGGCCCCACCTACTCCACCTAGACATCCAGGGGTCTGAGAATAAGTGGTGCCTTCCTGTCCTTACAGCCAACAGTACTGGGTGCCCAAAGTCCAGTGGCAAAACCCACTCACCTACGCACTCTAGCGGACAGGGACATGCCTTCCAGTCAGACACTCAGGGGCAGCCGTCAGCCACATACCTTGCTTAGCATATAACCCCCTAGAGCAGCCAGATACCTGGGCCTACTCCAATCACCCCTACGTAGCCCTGCCCGTCTAGGACTGTAGGTGACAGCCTGCATCACACACTCGGTGACCAACAACCTGGACACCTGAGCGGAATCCACAAAAGAAAACGGACTCCTGGGCTCACATTCCTAGCAACAGCTCTAACCACCTGGTGACAGGACATGACAGCTTCAAAGATACCAATAATCAAAGCTGCTCACAAAACCAACCTATTTGAACATGTCAAAGCAAAACAAAACAAGAAGCTAGGATGCAGGAAAAAAACATAAAATAAGTAAATGTAATAGCTTATTAATGGCTTGGAGACAACAGTCAATATCAAATCACATAAAGAGGCAGACCATGATGGGTTCAGCAAGTGACCAAAATAAAGAACCAAGAAACCTCTAGGAGGAAGATAAAATCTTGGAATTACTGGAGGTAGAATTCAAAAGATTAATTATACAGAGCTCTTCAAGAGATCAGGAAGAAGATCAGGTAAAACATAGACCAAGCCAAGGAATACACAGAGAAGGCAACAAAGGAACTTAAGAAGGTTATATAAATGCATAATGACAAATTTAACAGGCTGCAAGAATCCATAGAGACAGCAAACAGAAATCCAAAAGATTAATAATAAAATTTCAGAATTAGACAACTCAACAGAAAGTCCCAGGAGCAGAATTCAGGCGATGGAAATCAAAATTAGTGAGACTGAAGATAAACGCCTGACATTAGCTTACTTGGGGAAAAATCAGATAAAATAATTAAAAAAAAAAAATGAGGAAACCCTAAGAATTATGTGGGACTCTATCAAGAGGAATAACCTACAAGTGACTGGAGTACCAGAACGAGGGGGGATAACAGAAAATATAGAGAGAATTGTTGAATATTTGATGGCAGAAAACTTCCCTTGATATCATGAAAGAGGAGAAGGTATCTATCCAAGAAGCTCATCAAACCCCATACAGGGTAGATCCCAAAAGAAAGTCACGAAGACATATTATAATCAAACTTGCCAAAACCAAAGATAAAGAGAATTTTAAGAGCAGGTGGGGATAAATAAAAAGTAATCTACAAAAGAGAGTCAATAAGACTAAGTTCTGACTACTCAAAGGAAACCATGCAGGCAAGAAGGCAATGGGATGACATATATAAAGCCTTGAGGGAAAAAAATTGCCAGCCAAGAATTATATATCCAGCAAAACTGTCTCTCAAATACGGTAGCGAAATTAGGACATTTCCAGGTAAACAGAATTTTGGAGAATTTGTAAAAATCAAACCAAAACTACATGAAATATTAAAGAGAGTCCCCTGGTTAGAAAATCAATACGTCAGATAACAACCTAAGACTAGAACACAGGACAGAACAACCAGATATCAATCCAGATCGGGAAGTCACAAAAATAAATCAAAGCGAAAACACTGAAAATAGGGAAACAGAGATGTCGATATGTAAAACATGACAATGTGAAAACAAAAAAGAGGGATTAAATGATGTAGTCAAGGCAATATCAAGAAAAGCTTGTAAAACTTTCTTCAGGTTATTCCTAAATGTATTAAGTTTTTGTTGCTCCCGTGAATGAGTTCTTTTTAAATTAAAAAAGAAGAAAAAAGTAGTCATGCAATGACTCAGATCCAGGGCTGTCTGACTCCCAAACAGGCCCTAGTAACCTTACATTACAGATGTGGGATCCACACAGGGCTCCTCCTTCATTCCTGCAAATGCTTCCTTTCTTTTTACACCAATGGCCACAATCCTCCTTCCCATTTCTTTTCCAGAACTGGGGAAGAACCTGTGATTTTATGTTCTTTCCACATCTTTCTGAAACAAGTGCTTCCCTTTGAAGAAAGACCTCTTGCCCTTGGAGTGTCAAGATAAGAAAACTTTCAGCAACTTCCCCTGGAAACTACAAAACACCCATCAGCACCCAGGATCTAAGTACAGTCGCTCACCAGCTGCTGGCCCCTCTGAATGGCTTTTATGGTTCAATGAGGGGTGGTGACAGGGCCATGTCACTGCCTTTGGGTGTGTAATTTCTTTCATGTTCCTGGGATCTGACAAGAGCCTTCTACAACCTGTTTCTTTACAACACACAGGATGAGAGATTAAAGACCAATACCAGACTCAAAGCTGGGCTTGGGACTGGCAACCACTTCTCACCAGATGCATCCTCAAGCTTTCTGGGGGAGGAACAGACACTACCTGCCTAATCAGATGCTTCCAAAAGGTCGTTGTGATGATTAAATGATCTAAAACATGTAAAGCACATAGACCCATATCTGATCACAGTAAAGGCTTAAAAATGGTAGCAATGATGTTATTATTATTTATTAATACCACCAAACTTAAAATTTTCACAGAAATAATAAAGATGGGTTTCAGTAAAACTGCACTAATTCAGAGCTACTGGTTGGAGATAGGATGGAAAAGACAGCCAGAAAGGATGAATGAATTACTGAAATGTCTGAATTATAGGACTTCTGATTAAATATGACAGATCTAATCCAGAGACCCCACTAAAGTGAAAGCAAAGGAATACAAATGGCATGAATCCAAAAGGATAAAGAGAAGATGTCAACAATATTTTAGAAGCTGAAAAGCAGATGGACAAGTGGTGTTGAAAGGTAAGCCTGCAGGAGTGGAAGGTACGAAGTAGTAAGCTAATTAATATGAAAGACCTCTGTTAGATTTCAGAAAAATGGAGGCACCAAGTCACTCTGACGGCCTGGCGCATAAGGGAGGAACAGGGAGGCATGTCCATGAGGTGTTGAAAACACGAAGACTGGTTAAAAGTCTGCAAAAGGAGCAGTTAAACCTGTAGGTTCTCTCTATTACCCACACTCAGTCTGCCCCTTCTTAGCAGAAAACTAGAATCAACAGGTCCCCACCTGATCATCCCAAAGTGAGGCCCCAGGGACCCCACACAGAGAGCTTCCAATCTGCTTTGTAGTGCCTCATCTTTAAAAAAGAGCAAAATAGACAGTTAAGATTCACCAAACATTTGAAGAACGTCTCTATCATGGAAGAAAAAGACCAAAACAAACAAACGGGAGTAAGAAACAGGGCAGGCCTGGGCTGGTCGTTCTATAGTAGGCCTAGGAAGCGACCAGTCCAGACTGCAGGAGGAGACATCTAGAATTTCCAAGAAAAATAATGAAACTGATAAATTACCTAATGCATTTAAACATATGGAGGTGAGTTTAGGGGTAAATTAGTAATAGGTTTAGATAGTAAATTTTTTTTAAAAAAAGCAGTTACTAACCCTAGGGTAAACACTCAGCTGTTAACCGAAAGGTCGGCGGTTTCGAACCCACCTGCAACTCTGCAGAAGAAAGATCTGGCAATCTGTTCCCATAAAGATTACAGCCTAGGAAACCCTAAGGGGCAGTTCTACTCTGTCATATAGAGTTGGAATCAACTTGACAGCACACAACAACAACATAAAGAAAACTAAGCAAACAACATTAATAAAAGCAGTTACCAACTTATTTTACTTGAATCCACAATCAACACTCACAGAAACAGCAGTCAAGAAATCCAACGATGCGCTGCACTGGGCAAATCTGTTACAAAAGACCTCTTTAAAGTGTTCAAAGGCAAAGATGTCTCCTTGAGACAAAGGTGCACCTGACCCAAGCCATGGTGTTTTCAATCGCCTCATATGCATGCAAAAGCTGGACAACGAATGAGGAAGACTGAAGAAGGATTCATGCCTTGGAATTATTATGTTGGCAAAGAATACTGAATATACCACGGACTGCCAAAAGAGTGAACAAATCCATCTTGGAAGAAGTACAGCCAAAATGCTTCTTAGAAGCAAGGATGGTGAGACTTTGTCTCACGTACTTTGGGCATGTTATCAGGAGGGAACAGTTCCTGGAAAAGGACACCATGCTTAGTAAAGTAGAGGGTCAGAGGAAAAGCAGAAGACCCCCAACAAGACGGACTGACACAGTGGTTGCAAGAATGGGCTCAAGCATAGCGATTATAAGGATGGCACAGGACCGGGCAGTGTTTCGTTCTGTTGTACATAGGGTTGCTATAACTGGGCAGTGTTTCGTTCTCTTGTACGTAGGTACCTAACAACAACAACCCTAGAAAGAAAATATAAACCAAAAAATTGAACAAAAAAGGAAATAATCATAGTAGCCTATGTGGCTTCACTGGGAATTCTATTTACATAGCCATAATGATATAAACACAGAACACTGATTTATCCAAAAATGACGCTGTAACTATTGAAGGATGGGGGGAGGAAACATGTATGTGTACATAAGCCATAGGATGTCAAGGAATAGCAGTATGGTCATGTTTTTTAGAAATCTGGAGGTAAAGACCTGAAGAAACAGCTGGAATTGTTGAAAGTGGTTGCCTCTGGGGAAGCAGAATAAGGGTTAGGGAAAAGTGGGGTGGGAGACTGCTGTTTTTTTTGTTTTCAGACATGTACAAAGACTGACTTTTAAAAGTATGAACATGTACTTTAATAAAATAAAATTTAATTTTAAAAGATATAGAATGCACACCCATGTTCACTGCCGCACTGTTCACAATAGCAAAAGGATGGAAACAACCTAGATGCCCATCAATGGATGAATGGATAAACAAATTGTGGTATATTCACACAATGGAATATTACACAACAATAAAGAACAACGATGAATCCACGAAACAACTCATAACATGGATCAATCTGGAAGGCATTATGCTGAGTGAAATCAGCCAGTTACAAAAGGACAAATATTACATGAGACCACTATTATAAGAACTCAAGAAAAGGTTTAAACACAGAAGAAAACATTCTTTGATGGTTATGAGGGTGGGGAGGGAGGGAGAGGGGTATTCACTAACTAGATAGTAGACAAGAATTATTTTAGGTGAAAGGAAGGACAACACACAATACAGGAGAAGTCAGCACAAACGGACTAAACCAAAAGCTAAGAAATTTCCTGAATACAACCAAACACTTCGAAGGATAGAGTAGCAGGGACAGGGGACCATGTTTTCAGGGGACTTCTAGGTCAACTGGCATAACAAAGTTCATTAAGAAAATGTTCTGCATCCTACTTTGGTGAGTGGAGTCTGGGGTCTTAAAAGGTTCCAAGTGGCCATCTAAGATGCATCAATTGGTCCCAACCTACCTGGAGCAAAGGAAAATGGACACCAAAGACATAAGGAAAATATAAGCCCGAGAGAAAGAAAGGGACACACAAACCAGAGATTCCATCTGCCTGAGACTGGAAGAACTAGATGGTGTCCGGCTACCACCAATGACCACCCTGACAAGGAACACAACAGACAGTCCCTGACGGAGCAGGAGAAAAGTGGGGTGCAGAACTCAAATTCTAGTAAAAAGACCAGACTTGATGGCTTGACTGAGACTGGAGGGACCCCAGAACACATGGCCCCCAGACTCTCTGTTAGCCCACAACTAAAGCCATTCCTGAAGCCAACTCTTCAGACAAAGATTAGACTGGACTATTAAGACATAAAAATGATACTGATGAAGAGTGTGCTTCTTGGCTCAAGTAGATAAAAAAAAAAAAAAAAAATGGGCAGCTCCTGTGCAGAGGCAAGATGAGAAGGCAGAGGGGGACAGGAGCTGGTTGAATAGACATGGAAATACAGGGCGGAGAGGAGGAGTGTGCTGTCCCATTGTAGGTAGGGCAGCTAGGGTCACATAACAGTGTGTGTATAAGTTTTTGTATGAGAAACTGACTTGAGTTGTAAACTTTCACTTAAAGCACAATGGCAAAAAAAAAGATACAGAAAATTTTGTTATAGCAAAATAATTATGGTCAAGATCACAGGTTTTTAAACACTGCTCTTATTATGGAGTAGATATTAAATAACACTTACTAAACACATATGAAGTATAATTAAAACATCAAAGGATCATCAGCTAATTATAAACAATTAGCAAAAATATAACCGTCTGTTTTGGAAGAGCTCTGATGGATCTGGTAATAATAACATGGAAAAAAATGCTGCTCCCCATTCCCACAAATGTAACTTTGTTGTTTTCAAGAACAAACAGTAACTCAAATCACTAGTAACTCAAATCCTATGCCAAGAAAGCTATAGGAAACTTGCTTTGATGAACATATAAAACTGATTTAAAAATATTAACACACCAACAGCTTGGTGATTCTCAAGAATCTGGGATTCTTTAAAGCAGTACTTAATGCCTATTTATGCCTGGAATACAGTCAGAGCTCAATAAATACTCATATCAATTAACAAATTTCTACTGTAATGTTGCCTATGCTTGATCCAGTGTGTTTACTAAGCAAACCAAATCTGAACATCGCAAGTTCAGTACTGGCTCCGCAATAGTTCAAACAAAAAAATTAAAACTCTTTGAGGTTAGCATCTTGTAGCTAAGGGATATAAAGACACTTTACATGTGGTAGTTTGGCCTTTCACGCCCTATGAGGTGGGCAGGTGCTAGTTATTACCACCCTCCTTGCCCTGCTGGGGTCAATCAGTGGAGCATAGGGAACGGGTGAGTCCACCCTCTGTCCATCCGGGCATTAGTAAGGTTACAGTGGATTCAACCAGTCCTGACCCACCAGGGTCAGCCAGGATTCCTGTGACCCATACTCCTTGTCATGAGAGGTGAAGCTTTGCTCTGACTTCCTTTGAAGTCTCCTGCAGTCCCTGGGATTTTATGGTACAGCTTGGGTCACCCCTGCCATTATCTATGTTTGAAGTATGTTTGGGGAAAATCTACTAGGAGCTGTCTCTGGTGTTAACACAGAATAACTGCCTCATAAAAACTGCCCTCCACAAGGAGTTCAAAGGAGCTTATCCAAATACTGTGGGTTTGTCCTGTTCCACCAACTTTGCTAGGGGAGAAAGCCGAGGTTTTGCCAAGGAAACTAAAACAGGTACACCTTCTCGATTACCTGAAAGAGCTCTGGGCAATGCCAACAAAGTCAAGCGGCCTTTTTAACAAGGTGGACTTTGCACTTTGAAGTTATCTGTTCCGCACTTGCCATGCCACTGGTGTCAAAATTTATTGGGCTGGTAGGTTAAGGTGTAGCCTAAATTAGGTAAATGATTGCAAGAGGTCTTTCTGATATGCGATAAAATCTTTTCCAATTGTTACTTCAAGAAACCCAGTAAAAGTCAGGGCGCAAACCAGGAAGGCTGACGATGTTGGCAGAAAGCCGGGGGGGAGCTCACATTACAGTGGCTCCGATAGTTTAATCCAAATTAATCCACCACTGCTGATATGCGCTATTTATCAGCAGGATGATGGATCATCACCATATTTTCAAACAGAACAGCTTGTCAAGGAAATTAACCAGGCACAGGCACTCACTGGCAGGTAGAGAGCATGCTCACAAAATCACAGACTCACAGAAGGTGAGAAGAGTGGCATTGTTTTACATTGCTGTAAATCTCTTTAAGTCTTGCTTAATGGAAATCAGCTAGATTCTCATATCTGTTTCTACATTCAAACTGTTACATCATCACACTTTGTGTAGCTTCTGGAAAACTCCACTGTACACTCATTAGACTATTATTATAAAAATAGCTTTACATATATATAAGACAAAACCAAACCCATTGCCATTGAGTCAATTCCAACTCATAGCAACCCTACAGGTACAAAGTAGAACTGCCCCATAGGGTTTCCAAGGTGCAGCTGGTGGATTCAAACTGCTGACCTTTTGGTTAGCAGCCAAGTTCTTAATCACTCTGCCACCAGGGCTCCTTACATATATACTTATATCTAACATATATAACTCTTAACGTATGAATATATAAGATATACATCTGTGTATATATATGAATATATAAAAATTGTTTGCCCTTATGGACTTACTGAAAGGGCTTTAGGGCCCCCATAGGCCTCCAGACCATACTTGGAAAACTTCTGCTCTAAAAGGACCCAAACAGACCCATATATACAAATTCTGTGCTAATTAGAAGTCAGCTTCCCCTACTCGTTAAAGCAGATCTACAGAGGATCTACATTAGTGACGTTATTACTCTGGCTTGAGTTACATAAGCCCAATATAATAAAACTGTTTCCTTTAGAGTACATTACGATTAAAATGTTTTACTAATTCAATCTTTTCTCCCCCCACTTGACAAATTAGTGAGAAACTTAGCAAGAATCTGTCTTTGAGAGGCGGTCCGGCAAAAGGGTACTGATAAAGGTATCAAGCCAAGAAAACTCAGGGTTAATTAGAACACCTAACCTACTTTTTCTTCCCCAAAGCTTAAAAGTCTTTACTTGTAATACAATTCTGAGCCTTTTCCCCCCGCTAATCCACGTGTGGAAACCCTGGTAGCATAGTAGTTAAGTGCTATGGCTGCTAACCAAGAGGTCGGCAGTTTGAATCCGCCAGACGCTCCTTGGAAACTCTATGGGGCAGTTATACTCTGTCCTGTAGTGTCACTATGAGTCAGAATCGACTCCATGGCAGTGGGTAGGAGTCCACGTGTTCTCTGTGTATCTCAGAATTACCTTACTATATGTTGCTCTCTGGGAGCAGGGGATTTGAACTCAAACCTGGATCCTCTATTTAGGGGAAATTTCAACTTCATCCTGGGCAAAGATGGGTGAATTCTACAAGGGAAACCATGAAAGATATTGGGTGGTCCAAACCAAAAACCAAGCCCGTTACCGTTGAGTCAATTCTGACTCATAGCGACCCTACAGGACAGAGTGGAAATGCCCCATATCCAAGGTATCCAAGGAATGGCTGGCGGATTCAAACAGCCAACCTTTTTGGCTAGCAGCCGAACTCTTAACCACTGTGCCACCAGGGCTCCATAGGGTAGTCATCCAAAGCTAAAAGTAAGTAAATCTAATGCCTTTGCAGAGGAGCTCCAAAAATAGTAAATGGCCCTTCATTCTTTTCTAACACGCACAATACAAATTTTCTCAGGAAGAAATACAGACACAGTTCCGTTTCTCTTGGAATTCAAAATCTCAAACGCATATTTTATGGATATAAGTGAGTCATCCCAGAATTTTAAAAATCAATTCACTGAACAAGGAAAGGCCTATAGATTGATTGCTTAATCTTTAAATGGAAGAAGCCCAAATCAGAAGGCAATCACACTTTCCACTGTGTTTTCTTTGAGCAAGGACGTGCTGACCTGCTGGTTGAGAGGCAAGAACTGTACTTTAAAGAAGTATCTGCCCAAGTGGGATGCAGACCCCAAATTCTCGTAAAAAGACCAGACTTAATGGTCTGACTGAGATTAGAAGGACACCAGTGGTCATGGCCCCAAGGCCTTCTGTTGGCCCAGGACAGGAACCATTCCCAAAGCCAACCCTTCAGACAGAGATTAGACTGGACAATGGGTTAGAGGGATGCTGGTGAGGAGTGAGGTTCTTGGATCAGGTGGACACTTGAGACTATGTTGGCATCTCCTGCCTGGAGGGGAGGTGAGAGGGTAGAGGGGGTTAGAAGCTGGTGAAATGGACACGAAAAGAGAGAGTGGAAGGAGGGAGCAGGCTGTCTCATTAGGGGGAGAGCAATGGGGTGTATGTAGCAAGGTGTATGTAAGTTTTTGTGTGAGAGACTGACTTGATTTGCAAACTTTCACTTAAAGCACAAAAAAAAAACCAAAAACATGTATCTGCCTAAATTCAGCTGGTTTTTACTTTTTGAAAGCAAGATAGTGCCATTTCCATGAAGGCATTCATCTCTGCATGCCAAAAATGCCAAAGAATAGACACTCCCCTTTCTAAAATGATTATAATGTACCATGACCAAAAAAGTGTTGTTTCTTTTTCCCCCTAACAGATAATCTTGCATAAAAATGAGTCATGGGATTTCAGAAATGGAAAGGCTTTTCTAAAACACGTGTATGCACGAACACACACTGTTTCCTTTTCTCTTGTTTTCAGCACCAGATCTGAACTTTCCATAAGTTATGTTATAATGAGAACGGCATCATCTGGAGCCTTTGAGTGAAAGGGAAGTGCACTATTAGAGTTCAGCAAGAGGGAAGAAGTCTATCTTACAAAATAAGATTTCTCTGCTTATGTGTTCCTGTGAGATGAATTTTAACTTATAAGGTATGAAGGACTGTTAAGATGTTTCTTAAAAAGATCCTATCCTGTAACATCATCTGCTTAATTTCAGACTGGAGTTAGACATCCTGTGTCATTAACACATCTCTTAGTGTTGTTACCTCTTCTGGGGTTGCTCAGGTAGAGTGAGGGATGAGAAGATGATTCATCTACCTTCAAGCATTCTCTGGAAAGACCTGCTCTAGAAAGATCAGGAAGTGAGAATATAAGGCTCTCACCTCATACACACCCAAGGGTAGGCAGAAGAGAGAGAAAGTGGCTGCCACTATATCCACTGCGCCACCTTTGGACAGCAGAGGAGAGATCTGTACAGTTCCTTCCCTTCAGGTAGACCCAGCTATAATTTTTCAGTTTCACTGAAATGTAATTCCTTCTCATGATGACACTGACATATTAACTAAACACATCGGCAGCCCCAAGTAGCAGATGGTTACCAAGCCAAAAGACAGATATGCTCAAAGATAAGAATCCAAGGACCATGGTTAAATATGTACTTGTTGTTAGGTGCCGCTGAGTCGGTTGCGACTCATAGCAACCCTATGCACAACAGAACGAAATACTGCCTGGTCCTGCGCCATCCCTACCATCGTTGTTATGCTTGACCTCATTGTTGAAGCCACTGTGTCGATCCACCTCATTGAGGGTCTTCCTCTTTTCCACTGACCCTGCACTCTGCCAAGCATGATGTCCTTCTCCAGGGACTCATCCCTCCTGACAACACGTCCAAAGTATATAAGACGCAGTCTTGCCATCCTTGCTTCTAAGGAGCATTCTGGTTGTACTTCTTCTAAGACAGATTTGTTCGTTCTTTTGGCAGTCCATGGTATATTCAATATTCTTTGCCAACACCACAATTCAAAGGTGTCAATTCTTCTTTGGTCTTCCTTATTCATTGTCCAGCTTTCACATGCCTACGATGCGATTGAAAATACCATGGCTTGGGTCAGGCGCACCTTAGTCTTCAAGGTAACATCTTTGCTCCTCAACACTTTAAGGAGTTCCTTTGCAGCAGATTTACCCAATGCAATGTGTCGTTTGATTTCTTGACTGCCGCTTCCATGGCTATTGATTGTGGATCCAAGTCAAATGAAATCCTTGACAACTTCAATCTTTTCTCCATTTATCATGATGTTGCTCATTGGTCCAGTTGTGAGGATTTTCATTTTCTTTATGTTGAGGTGCGATCCATACTGAAGGCTGTGATCTTTGATCTTCATCAATAAGTGCTTCAAGTCCTCTTCACTTGCAGCAAGCAAGTTTGCATCATCTGCATAACGCAGGTTGTTAATGAGCCTTCCTCCAATCCTGATGCCCTGTTCTTCTTCATATAGTCCAGCTTCTCATATTATTTGCTCAGCATACAAATTGAATAGGTATGGTGAAAGAATACAACCCTGACGCATACTTTTCCAGACTTTAAACCAATCAGCATCCCCTTGTTCTGTCCGAACAACTGCCTCTTGATCTATTTTAAAGGTTCCTTATGAGCACAATTAAGTGTTCTGGAACTCCCGTTCTTTGCAATGTTATCCATGATTTGTTATGATCCACACAGTCAAATGCCTTTGCATAGTCAATAAAACACAGGTAAACATCACACCAACCACTAGGGCCAAAGATGAAGAAATAGAAGATTTTTATCAGCCGCTGCAGTCTGAAATTGATCAAACATGCAATCAAGATACACTGATAATTACTGGTGATTGGAATGCAAAAGTTAGAAACAAAGAAGACGGGTCAGTAGTTGGAAAACAGGGCCTTGGTGATAGAAACAATGCCAGAGATCGAATGATAGAATTTTGCAAGACTAATGACTTCTTCATTGCAAATACCTTCTTTCACCAACATAAACGGCGACCATACACATGGACCTCGCCAGATGGAACACACAGGAATCAAATCGACTACATCTGTGGAAAGAGACGATGGAAAATCTCAATATCATCAGTCAGAACAAGGCCAGGGGCCTACTGTGGAATAGACCATCAATTGCTTATCTGCAAGTTCAAGCTGAAACTGAAAAAATTCAGAGCAAGTCCACGAGAGTCAAGATATGACCTTGAGTACATCCCACCTGAATTTAGAGACCACCACCTGAAGAACAGATTTGACGCATTGAACACTAGTGACCGAAGACCAGACGAGTTGTGGAATGACATCAAGGACATCATACATGAAGAAAGCAAGAGGTCATTGAAAAGGCAGCAAAGAAAGAAAAGGCCAAGAATGGATGTCAGAAGAGACTCTGAAACTTGCTCACAAATGTCGAGCATCTAAAGCAAAAGGAAGAATTGCTGAAGTAAAAGAACTGAACAGAAGATTTCAAAGGGCGTCTGGAGAAGACAAAGTAAAGTATTATAATGACATGTGCAAAGAGCTGGAAATGGAAAACCAAAAGGAAAGAACATGCTTGGCATTTCTCAAGCTGAAAGAACTGAAGAAAAAATTCAAGCCTCGAGTTGCAATAGTGAAGGATTCTATGGGGAAAATATTAAACAACGCAGGAAGCATCAAAAGAAGATGGAAGGAATACACAGAGTCATTATACCAAAAAGAATTAGTTGATATTCAACCATTTCAAGAGGTGGCATATGATCAGGAACTGATGGTACTGAAGGGAGAAGTCAGCTGCTCTGAAGGCATCGGCGAAAAACGGCTCCAGGAATTGATGGAATATCAGTTGAGATGTTTCAACAAACAGATGCAGCGCTGGAGGTGCTCACTCATCTATGCCAAGAAATATGGAAGATAGCTTCCTGGCCAACTGACTGGAAGAGATCCATATTTATGCTTATTCCCAAGAAAGGTGATGCAACCGAATGTGGAAATTATAGAAAAATATCATTAATATCACACGCATGCAAAATTTTGCTGAAGATCATTCAAAAATGGCTGCAACAGAAATTCAGGCCAGTTTCAGAAGAGGATGTGGAACCAGGGATATCATTGCTGATGTCAGATGGATCCTGGCTGAAAGCAGAGAATACCAGAAGGATGTTTACCTGTGTTTTATTGACTATGCAAAGGCATTCGACTGTGTGGATCGTAACAAATGATGGATAACATTGGTAAGAATGGGAATTCCAGAACACTTAATCGTGGTCATGAGGAACCTTTACATAGATCAAGAGGCAGTTGTTCGGACAGAACAAGGGGATGCTGATTGGTTTAAAGTCAGGAAAGGTGTGCATCAGGGTTGTATTCTTTCACCATAAATATGTACTAAGCTCCAGATATTCACCATTACCAATACACATGTCTTTATACTGCTGCTACTAAGGTCTCTGTGGGAGAAAGACCTGCTGATCTGCCCCTATAAAGACTACAGCCTAGAAAACCCTATGGGAGCAGTCCTACTCTGTCACATGGGGTTGGTATGAGTTGAAAATTGACTTGATGGCACCTAACAACAACAACAACTGAGGTCTAAAGGGTAACATGGTGCTGGGGCAGTAGCCTCAGGATAAGACGGTACATCTTTCTGAAGTGTTAATTTTACTGGGTAGCAATTAGAAATATTTTCTTAATAAAAATAACCATGAAATAAAATGTAAAAGTCATTTACATTTTAAGGATAAAACAGAAACTTCCAAAGAAATGGCGGACTTGCTCTACCCCCTACCCCCCATACCTAAGGCATTAGTTCATTCTCCTCTGGCTTTAAAGGAATATTAGTTGAAAAAAATTGAGAGCACTGGTGTATCCTAACAAACATTTTTATTTTCATTATACTTTTTACCTTTGGAAGTTCACTAAAGGCTCAGTTCAAACCAAATTTGCTTGGTGTGCTATGTATAATACTAATTATTGCAAATGGCTGCTTTGAGAACAGGACAATTAAAAGCAGTATTGCCACATTAGAATGAAAGTGTCAGTGGGTACATTTCCTAAATTCCCTTTGCTGATTATTTCTTCTGACCTGTCCAACCTGACTGCCTTCCGGCTCTGGTGACCCAAGAGGCTCTTAACCCTTTTATCCTGAAGAATCATGGGTAAGATGTAAACCCTGCAAGAAAAAGGGCTATGTTACAGGAAAGATTATTTCCTTAAGAAAATCTACTTCTATTTCATATCTAAGAAGCCATTAACAGAAAGTGTCTTTAGCAAATTTTGGGTGGTGTCTTGGGAGTGTTTTTAATGTAAAAGTCAAATACGCCCACCATAAATCTTGTCTGTGAAATCGACCAAAAGGTTTCTCGAAAGCTCCCAGAGCAAGCGGAATTTACATCTACGTGCACAATATAAGGGTCCTGGGATTCCAGAACGTTATCAGAGTCCTGATGGCTATATTCTTAAACACTCATCTATCATTATCCTTCAAATTCCCCCTTCCTCCTTATCTAACTTAAAGAAGGAGATAAGAGTCAACACTCCTGAGCTTTGCTAAATTAGTTTAAATATTTCAAGTTCTGCCAACTCCCACTTCTGCCCTCCACCACCCCCAGTCTTGACTAAAAAGGTGAAGCAGTATTTTGGAGGAAATCTCAGGGTTCAGCTTCCTAAATCTTCATCTGCTACTTTCCTAAAACATCATGCAACTCAAAGCCTACAACAGATGGCATTTAGAGGAACAAACAAGCCCAGAGTCAGATACTCCTCTCTTTTCAGTGGTATCCTTGCCTTCTATTGTGAAATGGCCCCTCCTAGGTCTCTGTAGCTTTCTGTCTAAGTACCTTTTCAAATACTACCATCACACACTGCCATGTTTATGCAGAGAACTGAGCATGGTCACGTGGCTTGGCGTCCTGCTCTGGCCTGGTCTGTTTGAAGGGTGGTGGGCTTTTCTACACAGCTTCAAAGGCACCACAAAGCATGGCTGCATCTGTGTCATTTTCATAAACTTTCCTTGGGAACAGACAAATGTGGCCCAATACACGTAGACTAGAAGATGCAACCTGAGCCAGCAGAACGTTGCTTTGGAAAAGGCTTCTCGTTTCAGTTCCAAACCACACATACTTGTACAGTTAACAAATGCAGCAGGGGATATTGGTCCACAACATTCATGTCGAGGCCAAAGGCTCTGCTGTCCTCCGCCCTCTCCTCTCCCAACCCCCACCTGCCTTCCCAAGAACTATTAGACTGCATGGAAATTTCAGAGAAAAATTAGTTGGCTGTTTTTCTGGAAACCCTGCACACTCCAACAGGGAGAGGGAACTTAGAAGTATTTTGATCTAAAAGAACTTAAGGAGGGGGTTCCCTATAAATAAAATCATGTTCAAACAAACACAGAAAGGAGCCAATGTTTCCTGTAAGGGCACTTTTCAGATGGATTACTGGAAGGAGTATTCTTTCACAGTTTTATGGCTTTCTTTGCTATCATCTGCTTAAAATTTGGGTCATTTAAAACATAGATGTTAAGATCTAAGCCTTCACTTGGATGAAATATTACAAAGGAAGCAGAAAGTCTGATTCCAAGTGCAGACTCAGAGGCAGAACTCTTGGACTCCTGGGTTCTGTTCCTGGCTCCATCCCTGGCTCAGGTCAGCCCTCGGTCAGAATCTCACTTCTAATCCCTTCAAGTCATTTGTTAGTCCCTGTTGTCTAAACAGTGGGGAAAAACCCTGAGTAACACCCCTGGATCCTGTTTAATCAACTGGGATGGTTGAGGATGGTTATAATTCACTTCCAAGAAACCAAGGTGATTTATCCCTTGCGTCAAACTATAACGTTCCTAAGAGATCACACAGTGCCTTCAGAACAAAACTCTTAGGGCACACCGACACTTCTCCACCTGCAAGAATCTTTGAGTTCCTTTGATGTGGATTTCAAAAATAATATCACCCAGAATTTTTATAGTTCTTTCCAGCTTCTGCATCAAAATAATTTGAGTTGAGTATAATTATCCCCCAATTTACAGATAAGAAAATTGAGGCTTACATAGGCTAAAAGACTTGACCCAGTATCCAAAGTAATAAGTAAAGGGGTTGGGACTCTGACCTATTGTTTTCCAGGTCAAGTGCTCTTTTCTCTCTAACACATGATTTCTCATTAATAACCCTACTTTCGGACCTGGACAAATGGACTGAGGGAAACTGGTTAAAGTGCCACTGCTTATCCTTTCAGAAGAACCCATAATGCTTTTCCAGAGCTATAAAAGGTAAAGGGCCAAATTTCTTTGTAGCCCTGTTGGCACAGGTCTAGCAGGAGTGCAGTCCTACTCTGCAACACACTGGGTTGCCATGAGTCCGAGTCACCTCAACAGCAGGTGGTTCGGTTTTTTGGTTTAGCATGTGCCCCGTTCACCTCTGGTAAGTTCTGCCACGGCTATCCCACTACTGGCTCCTCCCGGAATGAAGAAGAGATGCAGCAGCTTAACTCCCCCTCTTCCGAGCTTCCAAGCCCACAGGACCATGGCTCCCTGGCTCCTCGTCACCTATCAATACAGCTTGTGTTCCTAGGAGGAGTGAACGGCTAGGCAGATAGCAGTTTTAGAAATTTGCAGGTAAACTTCAATTAGAGGGCCCAATTACTGTTTGCTTTCAAGCAAGCTGCATGGTGTCTCTGTATCTCAGGTGCCTCATCTAAATGGAAAAGTAAAACTGAAATGAACTGTGATGAAGAATGACCAGTGCTGACCACTAATGGTTGCACTTTGCCTTTATTAGGTATGGCTCCAAGTGAAGCGCATCCTAGAGGCCATGGTCTCTGCTGCTGAAGTCCTGATGATGCAAAGGGGACAAGGCATGGAACAAGAGAGAAAAATGCGAGGTTGGTTTAGACACTGAACCATGGTAAGGGTTCAGCATCATCTGCAATTGCTGGTAATAGTAAAAGTAAATCTTGAGTTGATAGTGCGGAAATTGTGGAGCACTCCTTACCCTGAGGGTACCTGAATCTGAAAAATCTGTGGGAGAAATCCAAGGAGGAACAACCAGGCCTGGGCAGTGCAGGGCCATGAGAGTGCTAGGCTCAGAGTCAGGAGATTGGTGGGTCCAAGTCTGGCTCTACCATCTCCAATCACTTGTGTGGCCTTGGACAAGCTACATGATTGCTCTGGACGTTCTTGACCTCGTTTGTAGATGAAGGGTGAAGATTAAATGCGACTGCATATGTGGAAGCACGTAGACAGTGCCCAGCAGTTTAGTAAGTGATAAATTCCTCCATCCTCTCAGTGTTGCATAAGCTACTCCCTTTTGCCTAGACTGCGTTTCTCTCTTCTCTTCACATGGCCAACTCCTACTTATACTGCAAGCTTTATCTCAAACATCCCTCCCTAGGAAAGCCTTTCTTGATCCCACCAACCAACAGGCTAGCCGACCTCCTTCTCCCCTAATTATCTAGTCTTACAGCACCCTGTACATCTCCTTTGTGTCATTTATCACAATTTCAGCAAAATAATTATTTGTATGATTGTTTTTTTTACGTTTGTTGTCCTGCTCAGTTGTAAGCCTTTGAGATCAGGGTCTTGCTTTCTGTTACATTCCCAACGCTGATTTCATAGGGAGTCGTCAATCAATATTTATTTATGGGCTGAAAATGAATGAGTGACAGATATGTACTGGCTAACACTAAGTCAAACCTTCAGTGGCAATGCTGGGCAACTGGTAAAAATGGCACGAACACTTTTCTCCAGCCACCATGGACATTATATTCCTTGTGCTCCCAGAAAAGATGCCAAACTATATCAACACTTCCAAACTGACAATGTAGAAAATTTAAGTGAGCTTTTTCCTGGTAAACACAATTACAGTTTACAACACAAAATCATGATATTTTAGAAATGTAACATATATACTGCAAACCCTTTTTTGAAATCAATCAATCCCTTGGATTTTAAGAATAAGGATATTTCCTTTGGAATTCTTAGGGGTCTTCTGCCTCACTCACTGACATTTCATTAGATCTTATTGCTCTAACAAAATACTGGGGGTAGACTTCTTGGGCCTTGAGCAGGAAATGGAAAAATTAACTGGAAATGCTTCTGAAGTCTCCCTACTGCTCCCACCCCCCACTTCATAAATGCTTCCAGGACTGTTCTAGCTTTGCATCTGAGAACAGAACACAATTTAACTAAACTCCACAGATCCTTTTTTAAAAAGCAGCTGCTTCCAAATGGAAGGAATTCTGGCGGAACACATTACATGGTGCCAGACTGCAATCTTAAGCATGTCCTCTACTACAGTAACGTGTCCCCAGGAAGGGTCCCTGGTGACAGACAAAAGGATTCATTTTAATTGGGGACAATATCACTTCAAATCCTATCTGAGGGAGCAACAGAGTGTGGACATTGCCTAGGCACTAGGCATTCTAAAAGGGCTCACTAATTCACCCAAGCAACATCTATTATCCAGGCAGCAGCAAAATCCTTCTGGGCGAAGTCGGGTTCAGCTTGGCTGGGAATCAGAACATTCGTTATATCCTTGGTTGATAAGAATTCCCTGGAAAAAGGAGGTTAAAAACAGGTCGCTAAAATGAATAGCTAAATTCAAGTGTTCGGGTTCTGTGAGATTTGGAGCCATATGGGGTGTCCCTGATTTCCAGTCTCAGCTGGTTTCAAGGCAAGACAACATCCCACAGCAAAAACCCATGACTTGCTTGTGGGGCTCTTGTTTTTCTGAGGCTAGGGGATTGGCTGGTAGTTTAAAGGGGAAGAACTAAGAAAGAACAGACCCACATAGTGAACCTCGAATGCAGGGACTCTAGAACTATGCTACGGGCCACAGAAGCAAGGACTCGGCCTATCCAGCAGTTTTCATAACGGGCACGTGTGGGTCCAGTTAGCCTGGTGAACAGGGAACGCTGATGCCTGAATGAAGAAAAACAACATAGCATGCCATATACATATCTGGAAAAATGCATGCCAGCTGTTTGTACCTCATTTCATGTAACTGTATAAGGCACGTGAGAAATTTTGGTTACACGTATTCAAATTAAAAATCACATTAATTAAAGCAGAAAGTATATGCTAAAACACATCAGTATGGATTATATGAAGGAGCAGACTTGAGCCGGAAAGTGCAAAATCACCCTCCCCCCACATGGCCACTGACCTGGGACCACTGAGTGTGGCTGTGTCTCTCACCGCCTGGGCTGTTTCTGATGCAAAATCCAGGGCACCTGCCACTGGCTTGGTTACAGTGCCAACGAGCCCTTTCCCAAGGCCGGATATGAAACCACTGACACCCCCTTCTGTTTTCACTCCTTCCACTGTTGAGGTTATAACGCTGGTCAATCCACCAATGATACCTAACAAAAAAGACAAGGGCTATTATCACCTGTCCAAGGAAAAAAGCATTTAAAGCCAACCCCCTAAACTCTACATGCCTGGCAAAGTCACTTTTAATCTGCATGCCAGGTAGGCCACAAACAGGCCAACCCAAGATGGGGAGCCAGAAGATGTGCCCATTAAGTTCAGTCAGGGTATATACATTATATATCAGTCAGAAGTACTGCATTTGGGTAAATCTGCTGCAAAAGATCTCTTTAAAGGGTTAAAAAGCAAAAATGTCAACTTGAAGACTAAGGTGCGCATGACTCAAACCACGGTATTTTCAATCGCCTTATATGCACGCGAAAACCGAACAATGAAAAAGGAAGACAGAAGAACAACCGACGCCTTTGAATTACAGTGTTGATGAAGAATATTGCATATATCATGGACTGCCAGAAGAATAAACAAATCTGTCTTGGAAAACGTACAGCCAAGATGCTCCTTAGAAGCGAGGATGGCGAAACTGCATCTTATGTACTTTGGACATGTTATCAGGAGGGACCAGTCCCTGGAGAAGGACACCATGCTTGGTAAAGTAGAGGGTTAGCAAAAAAAGAGGAAGACCCTCAATGAGATGGATTGACACGGCTGCAACAATGGGCTCAAACATAAGAACTGTGAGGATGGCGCCGGGCCAGGCAGTGTTTCATTCTGTTGTACACAGGGTCACCATGAGTGAGAACTGACTGGAAAGCATCTGACAACAACAACATTAGTCAGAAGTAAAGTGTGTTCCAGTTTAAAAAAAAAAAATCAAAGAAAATCTAGGAGGTTCACAGAGGCCACTTTTCAATTCTAGAGCTTGGGGAGAACATGGGTAACGTGCAGAGGAAGGAGACAGTAGGATCTAAATCAACGAGAGACTAGAAAACAGGGTTCTTTCCCAAATAGGGAAAAGCTTGAAGAAGTTGAGATCCTATGAAAGATAGGGTAGAGAAATAACTATATATTTGTTCTCGGGCTTCAAAGGACACTATGTGACCGGCCAACACCACCAACTGTTTGAAATAAGGTAAAAGCTATTGCATGCTTTGTTGAAATCAGGTACAGACAATTATAGCAAAGCTTATGAAGGACACCCCAAAAAACTGCCAAAGCCAGATGGAACCCTTGATGGAGCCAGCTCAAGAGACCAACCAAGATCAAAAAGATATTCCAAACATTTTGCAACGTGAAAGCAGTGGCCTGAAAGAATCTCAAAAGTGGTCAGAACTTGGCAAAGGCTGGAGAGGACATAGGCGTTGCAGGGAAGAGCAGGGCCCTGTCTGGGGAGCAGCTCCAGGACTTGTGCCAGGGGCCTCACAGGATGTTTACCTTTGACAGTGGGGGTGTGAGGAAACACTCTAGACTCTTCAGCTCTAGTGAGACAAATTGGTAAAGGAAACTCCTTGGGTGAGAATGTACTAACAATTCATAATGTTTCATTTGGTTTCTGGGCCCATTTGCTCTAGTTAGGCAATATCCCTTTCCCAGCTTTTGGAATAAAGTTTATGGCACAGCATAAACTCTGGCCAGGAGTTCAGATGAGGACCTCGGAGAGAGAACATTACTGAGCCTGGGTCAAGGAGAGCCTACAGAGAGAACTGAGCACAACTGCCAGTTTTTAAACCAGGGAGGTTTAGTGGATTCTTGTTCTTGTTATATTTTAAGGGACTTTTCATCCTGAAGGATGAATCTTACTCTAGGCTAACGCTCTGCCATCACGTCGATTCAGACTCACAACAACCCCACGTGATTCAGAGTAGAAGTGTGCTCTGCAGAGTTTTCAATGGCTGTGATCTTATGGAATTAGATTGCCAGGCCTTTCTTCCACAGCACCACTGGGTGGATTCAAGCCACCAACCTTTTGATTAGTAGTTGAGTGTAAACTTTTTGTGCCACACAGGGACCATATTCTAGGATATCACTTTCACATTATCCAGTGGATCCTCCTTATATGAGGCTATTGGTGCCTGGTCTTAGATTGGCCTAACTGGCTCTGGAGATGCTGTACATATTATCTGAGTTACCCCTAATTAGATTCTTGCAACCCTGACAAATCACCCATATTCGCAGCACACTGTTGTGTCCATCTGAAAAATGAGGACAGCCATGCTCTCTCTCCACATCCCAAGGATGCTGGACAGATAAAGGTAATTGTTCATAGTACAGTACTTTATATTCATTAAAAAGAATTAAAAAAGTTCTTTAATGCTCCAATGCACTAACATTACAGTTACTAGAAAGAACGATTAAATCTCTAAAACTAACCCCCAATGATTACCCAACGGTCAACTTTTAAAAGTCCATAAACTTCAGCCAAATCTTCCTTCTAGCCTGATGTCTCCTTGGGGGCAGCGCCCTTTAGAGTTGGGAAGGCTCAGAAAAAGCAAAGGCATTTTGATCCAAACCTTGCCATTATGAAAGCTAATAAACAAAAACTCTGCTCTAAACACCATGTCCCAAGCACTAAGAGAAATCATATTCCTTCCTCTTCCTCCAAATGCAGATATTCAAGAGCAGATCAGCCTTGATATGACTTCTGATAGCTCCGGACTATTCCTAAGAGTGTGGCACAAACAGTTTAGTTTAGCACGAGCTGTATGCCAGTATTAAGTTAGGTACCGCACACATAAAGATGTCCTAGAAACTATACAAAATGGTCTTTATGCTTTCACAGCACTCCTAGCCTATCAGAAGAACGAAACGCACAGCTAACGCTATACACAACCAAGGCTGCCATGTGTGCTCTCCCAACCCGCTGCCGTTGAGTCGATTCTGACTCATAGCGGTCCTGCAGGACAGAGCAGAACTGCCCCATAGGATTTCTAAGGCTATAAATCTTTTCGGAAGCAGATTGCCACATTTTGCTCCCGCGGAACAGCTGGTATGTTTGAACTGCCAGCCTTTCAGTTAGCAACCAAGCGCTTAATCACTGGCGCCACCAGGGATCCTATGTGTGTTCTAAACCTGAAACCAAACCCATTGCTGTCGAGTCGATTCTGATTCAAAGCGACACTAGAGGACAGAGCAGAACTGCCCCATAGGGTTCCCACAGAGCAGCTGGTGGATTTGAACTGCTGACCTTCTGGTTAGCACCAAGCCACCAGGGCTCCATGTGTGTTTTACAAAAAACAAACAAACCCGTTGCTCTCAAGGCAATTCCAACTCATAGTGAACCATAGGACATAGGAGAACTACCCCATAGAGTTTCCAAGGGGCACCTGGTGGATTCGAACTGCCAAACATTTTAGCCAGCAGCCGTAGCACTTAACCATTACACCACCAGGGTTTCCATGCGTGCTTTAGTGAAGTTCAATTCTAACAGGGAAGGTGGAACCGAGGAAATGTCATTTGAGTTGGGACTTACAGGTTGAGTTGGATTTAGATCCACAAGGAAGTAAGGCAGAGGAGGGGAGGGCAGAAAGACTGTGAGTGAGCAAGGATTTGGAGGCATGTCTGGGGAGTAGTATGTAGCTCTGTATGGCTGAAATAGAGATGTCTGGGGGACAGTGGTTGGAAAATCTGGCTGGGTTTACACTGACAAGAGATTTGAATGCCATGCTAAGAAGTGTTTGAGAAAAATGCCACAGGAGGCAAATGAGTCAGAACTAAAACAAATTCAGAGATTGAGCACACTCATGCCATCGCCTACATCCTTTGGGCACAGGGATTGATAATCCCCATGAATGTGCATTTATGCAGGACATAAAAAATATCTAGGCCACACACCTGGCAGCCGATTTCACACTTCAATTTTTCTTTGAAAAGAATGATAAGTAAGCAGAGGGCAGGGTCTTGAGGCAGCACTTCCAGGCTCTAAGAAGAGGTTCAGTTTATTACACCTGATGACACTTAGGGAGCAGAAGCCAGAGAACAGGAAAGAAACTGCAATGTACACAAGGTTTTAAAAATAAATGGAGAGTTTTCACATGCTGTCACATCTGAACTGCAACGAGGATAAAATAAGAGATCTTGGAAGGCTACTGGGCATAAGACACCAAGCTAGGATTTCCACTGTTGTCAGCTTTCTTTTTCCGACTTGCAATCAGCTGGGTGAAATGGCCCCTCCTCAGCCTTTCCTTTCCAGCCTGCTATCAGTTGACTTACCATGAGCCAGGCCATGGATGCCAGCTACAAGGTGCTCGCCACTGGTGGCCGCGTGGTATCTGATGTACTCCCGCTCTGACTGATGCCGATTGTCCATAGTCTTCCCTAAGCCATCGGATAATGTCCCCGCAAACTGTAATGAATTAAAACAGAAGGGAAAAAAAATTTTAAGCCTCAGCATTATTTTTACTATTTTAAATAAATACCTTCCCTTGCTCCTAGCCAAGATTCAGTAGATACTGATGGAGAGATAGGTTAATTACTGACTTACACATGCTGTCTGCCCCATGACAGTGGTTCTCAGGCACTGGAACACACATTGTAGGGTGCCTGCTTTGGTGGACACAGGGCTTACACAGTAACTACTAAAAACCCATAACCGCATTTACTTCCCACAGTTCTACTGAAAATTTTCTGAAAAATTAAAGGTATAACAAGTGGCCCAGGCAAAGGGGAAGGGAGCGTTGGGATTCTGTTATAGTAAGGACACAGGTTCTTTGCTCTAGGAATTAGGGATTTAAAAATAGGAAGTGTGGCAATTTATCGTGTTAGAGTTTGGTATAAAATTTTTTAGACATCAACATTTCTAAAGTCATACTTTTTCTTTCATTTATCCAGCAATTAACCAAAAACCTAACCCGTTGCCGTCGAGTGAATTCCGACTCATAGTGACCCTATAGGACAGAGTAGAACTGCCCCAGGGTTTCCAAGGAGTGACTGGTTGATTTGAACTGCTGACCTTTTGGTTAGCAGCCGAGCTCTATCTTAACTACTGTACAACCAGGGCTCCATCCAACAATTACTGAGGGCCGATAAGGTTCCAGTCCCTCCTGTTTGTCAAAAGGAGAAATGAAATAGATGGAAAGATGAACAGGTTAGGTCACCTTTCATAGGAAGTGGCAGACTTGAACTCATGACTTCAAATACAAAACCATCTTCCCTCCCAAATCAGAGAGAGATTTTATTTATCCTGGCATACTTCAACAGAGAGGCTGTCTCACCCATCAAACCTGGATAAAAAGGACATAAAACTCTGTTTTGTCACAAGACAATTTGAAAAGGTTTAACGTGACAGTTAATAAACCACAGGGTACTTATCCTCATCATTCAGGCATAAAAAGAGAAGGATATCAAATATATAATTAACCTCCTTGGGAAGGATCTACCAAAACAAGTGGTTTAAGTGCCAGTGACCCAAGACTAACCTTTTAGAAAACTCACAGGAATGTTATTTAGACATAAAGCTCAGTGGAAAGGTTCAAGGCAAGTAGCCTGCCTTGAAGACCCAGTTCACTGGGTAGTCATCGGGAAGCCTGTTTCTTTCTGGCTTAGCAAGGAAGGGCAGGGAGGGGAGGTTATGAAGATCATAACCATCAGTGACATTAGAGGCAGGGGAGTTCTGGGCACAGAAGAGGAACCAGAGGAAGAAACAGCAATCCCACGTAAAGCAATGGTTACTGGAGCAAGATATGCGAATGCGTCTTCCTGTCCTGAGTCCAAGGCTCTCAGATCTAGGGCAGTGATTACTGACTTTTCTGGAGATGCTATCCCTATCATTATTTGTTCGCTTTTTGCCTTACCTTTCCCATTACTCCCTCCAACTAGAGAATTAAAGTTAATTAAAATTAATTTTACAGTTTCCTTCAAACAGTTGGAGACACCATGGTATTACTGCAAAACCAGCACTGTGAATCACTAAGTGGGTACTTCAGTCAAAGAGAGAGCCCCCTGGAGAAGCCCATGGTGTAGGAAAAGGGCCATGAGTTTGGGCATCTGGCTGAACCAGATTCCAGTTCTCTCTCAACCATGATAGTAGCCGCATGGCCCTGAGCAAGGCACCCTGCCTGTGTGACTCTGCTCTGCATCTGGAGCGTGGTGATAGTACCTACTTTGCCATGTGGTTGGAAGGATTAGGGACAATGACTCACGGTTAGGCATCTAGTTAGCATTTCTACTAGAAAGCCATTATTGTTATTATTAGTCAGCTACTAGTCCTTTTTTTCACTAGTCCAAGGAGGGAGGCCTGGTGACACAGTGATTAAAGCTCAGCTGCTAACCAAAAGGTCAGTAGTTCAAATCCACCAGCCACTCCTTGGAAACCCTACGGGGCAGTTCTACTCTGTCCTATAGAGTCGCAATGAGTTGAAATCGATTTGGCGGCTTTAGTCCAAGGAGAAATATCCTGCATTATTTGAAGAAAGCTTTTTGAAGGTTTTGAATTATGGTCATTTGCACTAGGATTTAACATTAAAAAGCAAACAAAAACTTCTCTTTTCAGCAGAAAAACACCAACCTCCAAATGAGTTTTTGGAGTTGTACCATCTTTGGTGATTTCCAAAATCCTTTCCAGCTCTGACAGTGCGTGATCTATAACCCAAGTCAGGCTGTTTAAGCATTTACTCTGGGCCCTGCCTGGATTTAGGAACTGCAGAGGATACAAAGAAAACAGCAGCCTTGGACCCTGTTATAGATTGAATTGTGTCCCCCCAAAATGTGTGTCAACTTGGCTAGGCCATGATTCCCAGTATTGTGTGATTGTCCACCATTCTGTCATCTGATGTGGTTTTCCTATATGTTGTAAATCCTACTTCTATGATGTTGATGAGGCCGGATTAGAGGTAGTTATGTTAAAGAGGTAGGACTCAATCTACAAGATTAGGTTGTGTCTTAAATCAATCTCTCTTAAGATACAAAAGAGAAAAGCCAACAAAGAGACAGGGAGACCTCATACCACCAAGAAGCAAGAACCTAGAGAATAACATGTCCTTTGGACCTGGGGTCCCTGCATGGAGAAGCTCCTCGACTGGGCAAGATCGATGACAAGGACATTCCCCCAAAGTGAAGAGAGAAAGAAAGCCTTCCCTTGGAGCTGACACCCTGAATTTGGACTTCTAGCTTCCTAAGCTGTGAGAGAATAAACTTCTCTTTGTTAAAGCATCCACTTGTGGTATTTCTGTTATAGCAGCACTAGATAACTATGACAGACCCTGTTCTCAAGGAGCTGACAGTCTTTTTGGGAAGATCATAATTACATGCATGAAATAACTGGTGACAAGAACCTGGAACACAGAGTGTAAGCACTCAGGAATCCAGAGAGGAGAGAGAAAAATGTGACCTTTGCTTTGGAAAGGGTCAAAAAAAAAAAAGAGTTCCTGCTGTGTTGTGGAATTATGTAGGCTGCCAGTGTTCTTCATTTCAAGGTCTGGACAAAAATGCCTCCCGCTGGAGGCCATAGAGTGGTGAGGGCTTGATGACGTGCAGGAGCTGTCGCTAGGAGTGCCTCATGAGCGCCACCTGAAGAGACCCAGGAGCACCCAGATTACTTTCTGAGCCTTGTTCAGGTCTTCTCCCTTTTCTCAAACTCTTACTTTTACAGCTGCTGTGCCATGTAAGGGGGATATTATGTTTAAGGCCCCCTCTACCTATTTCTGGCAGCTGACTAGGAAGAAGTTAAAAATCCTGTAATTTTTTTTTCCCCTAAGTGTATATGGGAGAATAATCTAGGCAAACTGCCCAGTACCAACCATATAATCTCCCATCCCCAACCTGACCAATGTCAATAAAACAAGTTAATATCCACAGTTTACTAGTGAGCCTATGCCAAAAGTTTAATCACCAATTGGTCCTGCTGCAGCAGCCTTGGCACCACCAGCATTGACTGATTCCTGGGTGTTCTTCATTCAAAGATACCTTGATTGTTTCCAGAAGGAAAAGACAAGGAGGCCTAAGAGATCACCCTTCCCTCTAATACTGGATTCTTCTGTGTGCTTCTCTGGTGCCTCACCTTTGCTGGAAAGGTGCCTATTACACATAGTCAGCTCACTCTAGGACTTCTATCTGAACTCCCACATCTCCATATAAAGACTAATGCACAAGCCAACTGGCCTTGTTCTTTGTCACTTATGAGTAAAAAGTAAAAGATACTAAGATATTAATAGAAAAAGATGCAAAAGTCTTCACCCCTAACAATGTGGCTTTGAGAACTCAGAAAACCTTGGTAGATGTTGAAACCTATGATCCAACCAAACCCGCACTGATGACAGATTAGTCGTATTTTACTAGGAGAGACTTCTTGTAGGAACTAAACCTAGCATGCACTAGGTGGTCACAATGGGGAATGGAAGCCTGGGGGCAGATATTCAGACAAAGGGGAAAGATATTCAGACAAAGAGCCAGAGGCCTCGGGGTAAGGTTGTAAATCAACAGGATATTATTGCCTGTTGAGTAGATGCTGACTCATGGCGACCCCAGGATAGAACTATGCTCCACGGAGTTTTCGATGGTTGATTTTTCAGAAGTAGATAGCCAGGCCTTTCTTCCAAGGCACCTCAGGGTGGGTTTGAATTGTCAATCTTTTGGTTAGGAGCTAAGAGCTCAACCATTTGCACAACGCAGGGACTCCTATCAGGATATTAGCAGTACAATTCAGCTATGTGTCCAGCCAATCAAACATGTATGGAACCCTGACTGTATGCCAGGTTAGAGGCTGAGAACCATAAATGAGAAGTGGTTTCTGCCTCCTACATTTCAGGACCTCAGTCAGGAGGTATATGGCATAAGAGTGTCTAAATTTTGACTGTGATATTTAATAGCTGTGAGATCATGGGCAAGTAACTTTAACCTCTGTTAGCTTTGGTTTCCTAATCTTTAAAATGGAATAAGCATACCCACCCACAAGGATATTTCTGGTGTGATGGATCACTTTTGTGTGGCCTTTCTATCCATGGAGCCCTGGTGGCAAAGTGGTTAAGAGCTACAACTGCTAACCAAAAGGTAGGCAGTTCAAATCCACCTGCTGCTCCTTGGAAACCCTATGGGGCAGTTCTACTCTGTTCCATAGAGCCGCTATGAGCCAGAATTGACTCCGTGGCAACAGTTTTTTTTTTTTTTTTTTTTTATAGCCATGGTCTTGTAAGTCCTACTCAAATGACTGAGCAAGGCTGTGCAGATAGGGTAATTATAGCCCACCAATGGGATTGTGCAGTTTTGCTATCCTGCTGGCCTTGAAATGAGTGACCCCAGAGGCAGGAAAGAGGAGATACCACCACCACCACAAAGGAAGGAGGGGGCGGCAGCAGAAACCTGGCAGCAGGAAGGAGACTGCGTGGTGGGTTTCCAGGCCCATGGAGAGAGAAAGCTGAGTGCCTTTGGACAGAGGCCTAGGGCCAGGGAGAGATGTGCCTGAGAGCATACCTGGGAAGAGGCTGTCCTGATAGAACTGTATCCTGAGCATTCCTCAACCTGAATTATAACTGTTAAATCCCTAATAAACACCCAAACTGTCAGCATAGTCTGTGAGTTCTGTGTGGCCATTGCAATGAATCACTGAACCCAGCAGAGAAGTAGAGATTGCCGTGGCAGGGATGGTTGGCATTAAAAATGGTAAAGATGGCAAAGAGAGAAGGCATGTCTGACCTCCACCTCATGGGAACCAGCCTTGGGCTGTTGGTCTTGATGCTCCTTTCCCCTTGTGAAGTTAGAGGAGGTCAGACGCTGCCCCCATGCGGGTTTTACAATACTATAAGGATTAGATAATATATGAAAAGCACTTAGCACAGAGGCATTCAATAAAAACAATATTGGGTTATCTAAACATCAATTTCTTATATAAAATAGGAACAATCAGAATCCACAGGGTTGTTGTAAGGATTAAATAAGAGAACGTGTATGTAAAGCACATGACCCCCCAGTAAAGCAGCTGCACCTGGTAAAATGGGAGCTATCGTTATTGTCGTTAGGTGCTATCAAGTCAGCTCCAACTCATAGCGACCCTGTGTACAACAGAACAGGACACTGCCCTGTCCTGTGCCATCCTCACAATTGTTATGCTTCAGCCCATTGTTGCAGTCACTGTGTCAATTCGTCTCCTTGAGAGTCTTCCTCTTTACCAAGCATGATGTCCTACCCTTAGAGGGGACATAAAATCCCCCAAGCAGACAGCATGTGCTAGGCTCTTACACCTGGAAAGCCACACACAGCCATGGTGCCACAGGGAGGTAATTTGTAGGTAACTTGTAACTCTGCTTGTTATAAACAACACCTCAACATCAGAGGGAGCACTTGTAGACACTGAGTACATGTAGCTAATTTTGTAGCAATTTCAGGTCCACAAAGTACTTAAGGCTACAAGTGAATATTGTCCTAGAGAAGATGAGAGGTTCCAAGGAACAGAACGTCCTTCAGAAAACCTGCTATTGCACTTGGAGAGGCAACAAGGATTTTCCCCCTTCTGAAGCTTCAGCGTAAGCCACACTTGTGAATTCTGGCCACAGCCCACAGCCATCAATTTCTATAAAGTCCTATTTTCAGCAAGGGGGTGAAAAACCTCAGAACTACTTCAAGATGCCGCTTCTACTGCATAGCTAACAGACAGTCTGTGTCAACACCCCAACTTCGCTTAAAAAAAAAATCCCATTGTCTATACAGATGGAGGCACTGCAAATGAGCCCAGATTTTGGGCCTGGCTCTGAACACTTGATTTTATAAAACTGAAATTCAAGTAGATGCTGGAATGGTACAAGAGCAAAAAATTCACACTGTGTCCCTCTGTTCTGTCCTATCAGTTTTCCTGACCCTTTCAGGATATTCAGTGAGCATGGGATGCCAAAGGTATTTGGCCACTGTAAGAGGAGCCTGGGCTTGGATTTCTCCCCCTTCTCCTGGGTTCTTCTTTCAGAATTATTTACCTCATGGAAATTTCCTCTTTAATATCCTTGCTCCACTGAGTAATTGTTGGTGACAGTATCTTCCTTGTCACCAGGGCAGATAGTGACCATGTAAAACAGGATAAGAGAGAGAAGTGACATGGCTCTGTAGCATGAGGGAGTGTTTTGTATTCTTCCAAGTCTAACAGCAACTCTGTGGATGAAACAGTCTCCTTCCTTAGGCCTTAGGCCTTCACTGGCTTGAACTCACCGTGGGCTTGTTCCACAGAAGGGGTAAGGGGCCACGTTGAGGATGCCAGGCCCCCACCTGTCCCCTGCTGGAAATTCAATGAGGTACACAGAGGGAAGCCAGAAGATGGGCTTCTGTGCAGTCAGAGCTGGCCCAGGGAAATATGCCTTCTGACCCTGTGAAAGAGCCACATTTTGCCCTTTTAACTAGCAAATCTCAGCTGCTAAGCCAGCTCTAATTCTGATCAGCATTGCCTGCAGTAAGCTATTCTTGAACGCGTAAATTCAGAAAAGCCAACTACACAGTGTGCCTACAATTAAGATTGAAGTGAAATTTGTGGGAGCAGCCACAATGTAGGTCAAACAGCAGAGCAAAAGAGTCAGAAAAAACTGGATTCAAACCCTTCCTGCCACTTACTAAATTTGCATCCTGGTGAAAGCTGCTTAACTCTTCTGAACCTCAGTTCACCCATTTGCAAAAAAAAAAACACAGAACAGATTCACTCTACTGTAAAGGACTGCTCTGAAGAGTTATAGAGATGAAAGCAAAATGCTTGGCACCGTGTTATATATATTAAAAAAACAAAGACAAAAACCCATTGCCATTGAGATGATTCCAACTCATAGTGACCCTACAGAACAGTGAAGAACTGCCCCATAGGGTTTCCAAGGCCATTATCTTTACAGACGCAGACTGCCACATCTTTCTCCAGCAGAGTGGCTGGTAGGTTTGGACTGCTGACCTTTCGGTTAGCAGCCATGAACTTAATCACAGTGTGATATATTGTTAAAAATATCCACAGTTAAAAATTATTCTCAAAGTGTTTTGCCTTGATGTTTTAGAACCTTCCTGTGGTATTTCTGAAGAGGGAAGAGTTAAAGGAAGATGTGTTCCAAAAAGCAGCAATTATCTGTCATTTGACACAAGGCAAATCAAACAGCTTGTCCTCAGTCAAACGGGGGTGAAGAGAAGGGGTTGAAGGGGCCGGGGAGAGGTATTTTTACAAAAAAAAAAAAAGGGCACAGAACAAGTTGAGGGTCTGCAAGAAAGAACACTTTTGGACCCCAGGTCTCTAACCACTGGACGTGGAGTGGGTTTGTCTGTTTTCAGTTCTACTTGGTTATGGATTTTGTAAAGCCCTTAAGCCAAAGAAAGGGGAAAAGAATCCAGAAAGGGGATCCTGAATAGGAATAATAAAGGCATATTAAAGCTGGGGCCGACATTTTACTCCAATAACATACCTAAGCCAGTGACCTTGTTATTTTTTGGTCTCTGGAGAACTAAAAGCCCTCCTACCTAAGACACAAACCATGTTGCTGTTTCATGGATAAACACTTATCAGGCAACAGACACCCCCTCTCAGTTAAAAGAAACAAAGTTATCCAAAGCCTCCCTGAATTATCTCAGCACACAAGGTCTAAACATATGCAAAAAGTCAGACCTCAAGATTGCCTGGTGTCTTAACCAGCCCAAGACACACGCCTGCTGAATTGGCAGTCTCTTGCTATTCCCCAACTCTGACCCAGTTTTGAACTCAGATGTTGTTTCAGATTAATCTGCAAACTCAGAGTGGTTTGAGGCACTCCCGTACTAGAATTTTACTTTTTATTTCCAGAGCTGGTAGAGTTTTCTGTAAGGAGGAAAACATAGAAATATGCAGAATATACAGAGGTAGAATTGAGCATGTCGATTTCAACAACACACAAATAGTCACTACTACTCAAGCACTGTTTTTTTCTATACCAATTACAAAGCATTATGAAGGCAAGATGGATCTTTAAACTCGCTGTGGATGGAACGGTTTCCCAGCTTAGGGTTTAGGCCTTCACTGGCTTGGACTCACTGTGGGCTTGTTCCACAGAAGGGGTAAGGGCCCATGTTGAGGGTGCCAGGCCCCCACCTGTCCACAGCTGGAAATTCCAGGAGGTACACAGAGGGAGGCCTGAAGATGAGCTTCTGTGCAGTCAGAGCTGGCCCAGGGGAATACGCCTTCTGACCCTATGAAAGAGCCCCATTTTGCCTTCCTAACAAGGTTTTTCAATATGCATAAATGGCTTATGTCTCACATCGAACCAGGAGACAGGTTATGATGTGGGGGAAAAAAAATCTCTTAGTGGTGGTCACACCATAAAGCCTGACTTGGTAGATAACTTATTATAGTCTTAGGAAAGCACATAGGCTTTGAAAAGCAAAGAGCTCTGACCCCAACTCTGTTAAAAGTATTGGCTAGGTGAACAGGAGCAAAACATGCACTCTCTAAAGAGACATTGGTGCCTCAACTATTAGCCAGGGAGAGCAGTATCCACAGGGTTGCTCTGTTCATCAAGTAAGACCTTGATTAGAAAAGCACTTGGAAGACAACACAAAGCAAAGGGTTATTATTACTGCAGGGTCTATTCTTCTAACAAGGGCTCCCCCTTTCCCCTCAACTGAATCCTGCTTGTCTCATTCTGAAATACAGCAATCATATTGAGCCTGCTCTGGAACAAAGAAAGCATAAATCAATCAATTATAGAATAAAATCTCAAAATGCAGAAATTTAGATATGAAACAGAACATTCCCCATTAGAAAAGCGGCTCAAGTTTATCACTTTTCCTGTGACAAGGACTCTATTCTTGTAAAGCATTTTTTATTTCAAGTGCGTGTGTGTATGTACATACATGTATGTATGTATACATATTTAAATATATTTTTTCCCTCTTTAACGCCAAAAGCTTGGGAGTAAAGGAGATGAGTGACGTCAAGGACAACAATCACAGATGCTAGGCCCCAGTACATGAGCTGCTTTTTACTGCAAATGTCAGATAGACTTCAAGGGTTTCAAAGATCTTAATTAGGTTTAGAAAGAAATTCTTCCCCAACTATTTCTTCAAATAAATAAAAGTCTTAAGTGAGTATGTAGCAGAATAAAAAAATCAAACCCGTTGCTGGTGAGTCAATTCCAACTTATGGCGAACCCATGTGCTACAGAGTAGAGCTGCTCCACAGAATTCTCTTGGCTGTAATCTTTATGGAAGCGGATCACCAGGCCTTTCTTCCGCAGTGCCGCTGGGTGGGTTTGTTACTAGTAGAGCACAAACCATCTGCACCACCCGGGGACCTTCCAACTGCTGAAGGCCATAGTATAACTTTTGGAATTAGAAACATCAGTCAGCAATATTTATGAGGTTCCAGGCTTTATTCTAAGGGCTTAACATCTATGAAATAATTTATTTAGTTTAATCTCTACAACGACCCTATGAGGCTGGCTCTATTATCATCCCCATTTTACAGATGAAACTAGAAAGACCTTGAACAACTCCAACAAAATTTGCTAACTATCTACCTACATTTGTCATTGGGTAGATCTAAAGAGGGAACCCAACACTGTGATTTTTGCTATTGTCTCCATGGAAAAATTCCTTCTTGAATGTCTGTGAAAATCATATAGAGACACCAGGTATCCTCCAGTGACAAAGGCAGGCAGCTGAGAGAGGTATAAAAATGATAAAGTTTCTGAAAAAAATGTATGCATATCCCTGGACAAAAAAGAGCAGTCAGTATCTAACCGCCTTCCTTGATCGATATCCCAAACTCAGACATGAGCCATTTCCATCTCTCAGACCTAACCCTAGGCCACGCAGCCCAGGATCCCCTTCCCCCTTTTCTCAAAGCTAATTACTCGCACACTCTGAAGCAGGCCTCAGAGAAATAGCAGGCTCAGTACATGTTCATTACATAGATCACATCATGCCACATCAGGTCACATGACTAGTATGTACCATTTACAGCTGGGCGGAAGGATGGAGGCCATAGCTGGGTGAGGATTGGGACCAGTGGTTTCAAGAGCTCCAGCCCGTGGAAAAGAGGTCTGTTCTCCCACCCTAGCTTTCTCCAGGAGAAGGATTTACTAAAGGAGGTGGAGAACCAAAACTGAAAGATTTGCTTGGGTCGGAGCTGGTCTGGCGAAAAAAACAAACATAACTCCAGGAGGGAGCTATCACTCTGGCAAGGACTGTTTTAAGTAGCAATAACTGACATAAGTGAAGATACAAATAAATTAGGGAGTGAGGGGAGGCAGGGAGTAGGAAGGTCAGAAGCAAAACAGAGCTATGAAGAGAGAATAAGCAAAAAAACCAACTGTGCTCCTGAGCTAATTAAAGATCTTGAAAGTTCAAGTTCAGTCTTCATTCTCTTCTCTCCATCTTCTGTTGGTCCTCTACTACTCCCAATACCTCCCATTCACCATTTGCAGTGGAAACTAAGCTACCATTTCTTGTAACTAACTAACGGTTTATGGGGATGAATGGGCTAGGCCTTGCATCTTGAGAACGCTAGATCAACAGAGGTAGCGTTCACTTCTGAGTAATGTCCAGGAAGGTTCTACATCAGCAAGTGTGATGAATGGTAGATATGACCACAGACTGGGATCTGGTCTTTAGCATCTGGGAGAACAAAGGAAAGTTAAGCCCATCTTTTTAGGGGTAGGATGGAAACAAGAGGTGGCTTACATCCAAGGTACTTAAAATAAGTCCTATCTCATTTCTCCTGAAACCTGGCTTGATCTCAGGTTCAAATAAAAGGCCAAAATAAGGTTCTTTTTAAAATGAACTCAAACGTTCCCACTCTTACAGATGGGCTAAAATGAAAATAAATTTGCAGTTCGGCTGTTTCCCAGTGCTCTTGAAACCTCTGGTCCCAATCCTCACCCAGCTCCTCTGAAACCTCTGGTCTTTGCCTGCAATGTCCCTTGGATTCCTTAGTGGCTTTTCAGTAGGCGTTTGTACCTCTGTTATCTTTTAGCCCCCACCGAAGGGCGGCTTTGAGAGGACATATAGAATTCACACCCATCTACCTCCTGCAGGTCTGGCGTTTTAAAGTCTGCTGAATTAGCCATTTCCAGTTAACAAATTTCAGGCCCGATAAACAAGCTCTGGTATGAGGAAGAGACACAACTCGTTTAATTGAACATGAGCAGCTGCCCTTTCCAAACGCGACTTAAAAGGTCTATTTTAATGCTATGTGTTGCTTTTAAGGGGAAACCTTCAATTACTGGAATGATAGGAAAACGGGGAGGGGGGAGGATCTGAACAATGTACTTTCTGCTTGGAAGAAAGCTAACCCTTCTTTATCAAACTTCCCTGCCCAAACAGAACTGTTTCTTTAAGACTAGGTTTCCTCAAGGAGCCTCCCTTTATTAATGATTGCAGGAGTCAAGGTTGGTACCATTCCTACCTCCCCACATACATTCCCTTCCACTGTCCATCTCCAGGACCCCTCCCCAGAAAAAAGGGATCCTTCCTCAAGATTCTTCTCTTTAAGCATCCCTCTTTGATCCCTACTGAAATACAAGTACTTTTGGGAAATTCTTGCTGTAAGCTATCATCAGTTATTTACCCTTCACTGCAAATAAAAGCTCAGAAGACAGGTTTTGCAGGAGAGGTAGGCATAGGGGTGGAAATCTACGCACTGGACACCTGAACACAGAAGGAAAATAAATTTTCCCTTGAGCAAAATAATAACCTCTGAAATTTTTTTACACAATGCCCAGCATTTAATTAAAAATTACCAGGTATGTAAGGAAATGTGCTCCAAAGACCTCTTTAAAGTGTTAAAAAGCAAAGATGTCACTTTAAGGACTAAGGTGCACCTGACCCAAGTCATGGTGCTTTCAATTGCCTCACATGCATGTGAAAGCTGGACAATGAATAAGGAAGACCAAAGAAGAACTGATGCCTTTGAATTATGGTGTTGGCAAAGAACGTTGAATATACCATGGACTGCCAGAAGAACATACAAATCTGTCTTGGAAGAAGTACACCCAGAATGCTCATTAGAACCAAGGATGGCGAGACTTCATCTCACATACTTTGGACATGTTATCAGGAGGGATCAGACCCTGGAGAAGGACATTATGCTTGGTAAAGTGGAGGGTCAGCAAAAAAGAGGAAGACCCTTAACAAGAGGAACTGACACAGTGGCTGCAACAATGGGCTCAAGCATAACAATTATGAGCATGGCACAGGACTGGGCAGTGTTTCGTTCTGTTGTACACAGGGTTGCTATGCGTCAGAACTGACTCGACAGCACCTAACAACAACAAAATTCTGTAGGTAATCAGGAGAATTACGGATCACTGGTGCCCTGCCAGCCAAACCTGCACTGCATGGCCATATTCAGATAAAAAAAGCAGCATTCCCAGCTGAAGCCCCCATCACCTGGGGCAGTCAAGCAGGAGTGACTACATCCACATCCAGACAGGGTGCTTCTGGCCCTAACAAAGTTAAGGGCACTCACCTCATCCACTGTGCCCTCCCAGCCCTCTGTGTCGGAGGCCTGTGACCTGCAGTGCCCCCTCACCCCTTATCTATCCCCTCCTGAACACTACTGTAATCCAGGGGCACCCACCACTGCACCACCTCATAAGCTGGCACCCGCCCCTTTGCTCAGCCACTCATGCCATGGACCCATACACCGGCGGCACCTGCCTCTCTGCCCAGCCACCGGCACCAGGGGTCCATGGAACAGTGGTGCTCACTTCTCCACTCAGCCACACGCACTGGGAGCCCATGGTCCAGTGGTGCCCCCTCTTCTACCCACATACCCATGCTGGGGGCCCATGGACTGGCAACATCTGCTTCTTTGCCTGGTTGTTGGTGCTGGGTACCTGGGGGTCTAGCAGCACCCCCCTTCCACCCAATCACCATGCCAGGGGACTAAGAGCCAGTGGCACCTGCTCCTATACCCAGCCGTCTGCACTGGAGGTCCGTAGACCAGCAGCACCTCCTAGTTGCTCTAGCCACCTGCACTGGGGGCCCAAGGACTGGCAACACACTCTCCCCCAACATTGCACTCTAGTAGAGACAGGCACACCCTCCTAGCAGGTACCCATGGACAGGTGGCATCCCCCGTCTTGGCCCTGCACCACCCCCTGCAACTGGAGGCATATGCCTGTTCTGATCACCCTCGTACAGCCCTGCCTGTCTGAGGCAGGAGTTTATATATCACTCACCCAGTGACCAATGACTCGAGTACCTTTGCCCCAAACACCTGGCAACTAGCAGTGCGCACACACTGCACCTAACCCAGTGACCGATGAGAACACTCCTCACACCCATGCCCAGGTGACCGGCTGGATAGACACATCACCTCACCAGCAATGCCAGCTACAACCTCAGTCACCCCACAAGGCCAGTGAACAGACACCCACATTCACACAGCCAGCCACTGCCCCAACTACCCAGAGATAGGTGGTGAGAGCACCTGTGCGGCCAGACTACAACCAGAGTAGCACATGCACCCCACCTACTCGGATATATCACAATAAAACAAAAAATTGGGATGCTGCAAACAAACATATTATAAACAAATAAATACAATAACACCTTAATGCCTCAGAAACAACAGACAATATTAAGTCATGTAAAGAGCAAGGACAAGATGGCTCCAGCAAATAGCCAAAATAAAGAACTAGAAAACCTTCCAGAGGAAGAAATGGTAATGAAATTGCCTGATAAGGAATTCAAAAGACTAATATACAGGGTTCTCTAGGGGATCAAGAAAGAGATCAAAGAAAACAAAGACAAATCCAAGGAAAACACAGACAAAGCAACAGAAGAATTCAGGAAAACAACACAAGAACAAAATGCTGTAATACACAGACAATTAGAAACCACACAAAAATAGCAACTAGAAATCCAAAAGATCAACAATAAAACTTCAGAAATAGACAACTCAGTAGAAGAACACAGGAGCAGAACTGAATCAAGGGAAGACAGAAAGTGAAATAAAGGACAAATCCCTTGGCACCAATTAGTTTGAGGAAAAATCAGAAAAAAGAATGAATAAAAATGAAGAAAGCTTAAGATTTATGTGGAACACTGTCAAGAGGAAAAACTTTCACATGATCAGAATGCCAGAACAGGAGGAGGCAAATACTCCTTCCTCCCTGCCCTGCCACACACACATTCAAGAAAGAATTGTTGAAGATTTGCTAGCAGAAAACGTCCCTAATATCATGACAGATGAGAAGACATCCATCCAAGAACATTGATGAACCCCATACAGAACAGACTCCAAAAGAAAGTCACCAAGACATATCATAATCAAACTTGCCAAAACCAAAGACAAAGAAAGAATCCCAAGAGCAGCTTGGGAAAAACAAGAAGTCACGTACCAAGAAGGACTAATAAGACTGAGTTCTGATTACTTGGCAGAAACCACGCAGGCAAGAAGGCAAGAGGATGATGACACGTAGAAAACCTTTAAAAAAAAAAAAAAAAAAAGCCAACCAAGAATTATACACCCAGCAAAATTATCTCTCAAATACAATAGCAAAATTCAGTTATTTCTAGATAAAAAGAAACTAAGGGAATTTGTAAGAATCAGACCAATCTTACAAGAAATATTAAAGGGAATTCTTCGGACACAGAACCAACAACATCAGACAACAGCCTGAGATTAGGACAAAGGACAGCATCACAGCAACCCAGATAAAGAATTCTCAAAACTAAAACAAAGTTAAAAGACTGAAAACAGGGAACCAGAGGTGTCAATCTGTAAATGCCTACAACTTCATTTACAAACAAAAAGGGAGAATAAATGGTGTAGTTATAGAACTTTCATATGGAGAGAAAGTCAAGGTGGTATCGAGAAAGAAAAGATTGCTTTAAAATTAGGAAGATAAAGGTAAATTTCAAGGTAACCACAAAGAAGCTTAACAAACCTACTTATAAAGATCAAAAAGAAGAAAAATATGAAGACTCGGTAAACACAAAATCAACAACAATGAAAGAAATGGAAAAACCCACAAAAAAAAAAGGAACTCAGCACAGAAAATTAAGCGGAACACAGAAACCATCAACATCACAATAAATAAGCACAACAAAATGACAGCAATAAACTCCTCCCTATCGATAAATCACAGCGAGGGTAAACGGCTTAAATGCACCGGTAAAGAGATAGAGAATGGCAGAATGGGTACAAAGTCGCGATGAGATACGATAGCTTTTCATTTTCAAATAATTAAGTTAATCATAGAGACTTGAAACTCTTCTATTCAAACACCCAACGGATACAAGCTTGTGTCTTATAACTTTACTTTCATTTCTAAGTTTAGAGCTGCTTTGTGTAATACGGTAACCACATGCCACAGGTGGCTACTGACCACCTACAATGCAGAGAGTCCAAATTAAGGTATGCCGGAAGTACAAAACAGACATGGGAATTCAAACACTTGAGGTAAAAAAAAAAAAGGTATAAACATCTCAAGAATTTTTTAATATCGACATATCTTGGATATAATGGGTTAATTAAAAATATTATTAAAATGAGTTTTACCTGTTCCTTTTAACTTTTTTAATGTGACTACTAGAAATTTTAAAATTATATATGTGGTCTACATTATATTTCTATTGGGTAGTGCTGATTTAGAGGTATGACTCTAAACAGTTTAAGGACACAGCTTATTAAATGAAAATTAAACTCAGAAGGCACCCAAGTCTTGAATTTCAGTTAATTCTTTCCACTTAGATTTTATCCAAGATAACCAACTAGTATCTTCCAAAGGACTGCCATTTACTTGAGCAGAGAACAACAGACGGAAGGCACGGATTGGTATTTAAGAAGAAAGGCCCATGTTCCTTAAGAAGAAATGCCTAGTAGGAAAGTGGGTAGGAAGTGAATTACAGAGACATGCCTATGGTCAGCTGCTACTTTTATTGTTTCTCCATCCAGCAAGAATCGCTACAAATCTATGATGTTTCAGCATCACTCTGGCCCTCTCGGACAGTTCTGCCAGGCTTTGTGGGCACTCTCCCTACACACAAATCCAGTTATCCTCTCCTCTTTTTGTACTACTTTGTATGTAGTTTTATTTTTTATTGTGGTGAAAATATACATAACAAAACATATGCATCTCAACCATTTCTACATGTACAATTCAGAGACACTGACTGCATTCTTTAAAGTTGTGCACCATTCTCACTATCCTTTTCCAAAACATTCCACCACCATTAACATAAACTCAAAGCCCTCTGAGCAAAAACTTCCCCTTTCTCCCTCCCTCCCACTCCTGATAACCACTAATATTTGCTTATTTCATTTAAGTGGGATCATATAATATTTGTCCTTTTGTGTAGTTTTATTTTTAGGAGTATCCAACTCTATTGTAATTGTTTGTTTATATCTGTTTTTCCTTATAAGGCTAGAGAGGGTGCTGCGTGCAGTGCTAAAAAGCTCCAAGCCCCTGCTCTAGTGACGGAAGCCGCTGAAGGTTTAGTCATCTTTGCCCCCTACCACCCAGGACAGGGCTTGGGACACTGTTCACACTCAACAAAAGTTTACTTTTAAAATCAGCCCTAGCTGCCTCCCTCTTACATTCCCTTTCAATTTCTAAGCACCTAACCTAACCCCGCTTCATACAAATATATTTATTTCACTAAGAAAATAAAATTTTCCTTCCTGTCCTTCACCTTAATCAGTGGCCTATTTCCTAAATCTAGACTGTTCTGTGTTCTTGTAAGACCGTAATGATGCCCCATCAATCATCTTTTCTCTTACATCTTCAATATTTCTAGCCCCTTGCTCTCCAGCTTGCAAATAAATTCAAATTTGCCCAATCTTAAAATGTTTCCTTTAGCTTCCCTCCCATTCAAGCTATTGCTCCATCTGTTTTCTTCCTTCCACGGCCGTATCTTTCAAAACAATGTTTTACACTTATAATGGCCACTCCCTCTTTTTCCATCCACTGGAGGTACCAAAGGTGTGTACCCACAGTAAACAATATGAGCCGTAGCTCGCTGTAGCTCTTAATCACTGCGCCACCAGGGCTCCTCTAGTTGCATAGACAATAAATAATATAAACAAGTGAAACAAAAGCAGTAATAAATGTTCAATAAAAAGTAAAGCAGGAAAGGAGGATGAGAAGTGCTATTACAGGGGAGTTGCAATTTTAGAGGGTGGAGGGGGCACCAGGGAAAACCTCCTTAAGAAAGAGACATTTGGACAAACATGTAGGTAAAAATCACATGGCTACAGAATGTTCCAGGAAGAGAGAATTGCTAATGCAAAGACCCGGAAGCGGAAGCAGATAGTTGAGAAACAGCAAGGGGGACAGAGTGACACAGCTGAGTGAGTGAAGAGCGGTGTGAGGTCATAAAAGTACTGGGGGAGGCAGACCACATACTGTTCAGACTTTAATTTTTACTTGGAGTGAGACTGGAAGCCACTGGAGGAGTCTGAGCCAAGGAATGGACAATCCGAAGTATGTTCTGGCAGGATCGTGATCACTCCAGTTGCTGTATCGAGAATAGATCTAAGTTGGGGGAAAAAAGAGTGGAGGCAGGGCGAGCAGTTAGAAGGCCAACGATGATGACTTGGACTACCACCATAGCAGTGGAGGGAGGAGAAAGGGCCACATTTTGAGTATATTTTGATGGTACAGCTACAGGATTTGCTGGTGAACTGGAAGTGCAACATGACAGAAAGCAGCCAAAGATGACTCTGAGGTATTTGAGCAGCTGGAAGAAAGGAGAATAGAGAAGAATAGTTTAAAAAAAAAAAAAAAAAGCACATAGCACCTAGCTTTACACCTGGCACACAGGGAACAATCAAATATTAATTCTTTACATTTCAAAATTTCAGGTTTGATTCAGACCGTGGGCATCCAGAATATGTTCAGTCAGTCAATTCTAAAGCTAGGAAATATTCGTAGAGAAGAAATTCAAATGAGAATATATTCAGCAGTTGGTGCTATTGTGCAAACATCTCAACACTTACTTTCTCCAAACGATGGAACTCCTCTGATCCTATACTTATTCATCTGTCAGAGGTGGGACAGTAAGATGCCAGTTTTCATGTGGTCAGTGAGGGCTGTCTGCAGAACCTTGCCTTTCCCACTGCACAGAGAAGGATCCACGGAAAAGAACTCAAGAAAACTTTGAAGAAACAGTATGCTGTGTTATACATTATAAATTTCTCCAACTCCTATAAAACTGACTCAGTCTACCAAGTTCAGGATGCAGGTGATGACCCATGAATGCTCAAGTTTTAGGGGGTGCGGTGAAGTAACCACAGATCCTGCACCAAGGTGTGTCAGACAGCCAGAGAGAGGAGATGCTAATCTCAGTTCAGTCTTGAGATTCAAAGGACCCAATCTGTCTCCATCCCAAGAGCTAGGGCAAACGCCATCCAGCACTGTGATTCTGAGTACAGGAAAAGCCCTGAGGCTCAAAGGTTCCAAAAAGTCAACAGGAAACCTATCTGACCTTAGCCTAAATAAACACTTCCAGGGAAAAAAAAAAATACTAGTCATTCTTTCCTCAGGGTAAAAGTCCCTTTTAATCCACACACAGAAAAACCAGAAGCGTACACATGCTCAGCCCAGGTCACAATTTAAAGGAGTGCTCCCCTGACGTAGAGGCACACAAAAAGAATTTGATTCTTTGGACACTGTTAGCAGCCTTGAGTGGAAATGGGAAATGACAGTATCTGTTATCTAGTGCTGCGATAACAGAAATGGGAGGCCTTAACAAACATTAATTTATTCTCTTACAGTTTAGGAGGCTAGAATTCTGAATTCATGGTGACAGCCCTAGGGGAAGGCTTTCTCTCTCTGTTTGTTCTAGGGGAAAGTCCTTGTCTCTTCTGGACTTCTGCTCCTGGGCAATCTTCATGTGGCCTGGCATCTCTCTTCCCCCATCTCTGCTTCTTGCTTGTTTGTTTAATCTCTTTTGTATCTCAAAAGAGATTGTCTTAAGAAGTACTCTACACTAACACTGTCTCACTGACATAACAAAGAAACCCAATTCCCAAATGGGATTATAATCACAGGCATAGGGGTCAGGATTCATAATACATAATTTTGGGGCACACAATTCAATCCATAACAGAGGGGCTGCCAGAGAAAAATCTGATTGGAGTGGATGGAGCTGGGAAGGGCCGGGGGTGTAAAGACCATGAAACATGTTTCTACACAGGCTGTGCTCTTCCCTCTAAAATTTAGGTCATATCTAATCTAGCTTTCTCTAAAGAAAATGGTGAAAGAGTTTAATGAGCCTATCGAACGGGGGTGAGATAAGTTAATTCCCCAAGACATGGCTTGAGGATCAATGGCAAACACTCCATCTGGCAAGTTCTAAACAATACAGAAAAGCACAGTTGTAGAATGAACCAGCTACCTCCTTTCTTCCTGCCTTTCTATTCTGGTTGTTTTAACTGAGATCTAAAGGATTTCTTTTCCTGGAACAAGGTCCCTGAGTTTGTTTGCTCTGGGCTTTAGGGAAGGTGGTTTTCTGCTTTATCTAGATGGAGATACTGGGTTACCGGGAAATGCTGAATGCAGCTCAAGAATTAGTACTGGTCTGAGCCAGCCAGGCCAGAAAGAACAGTCTGGCTGGATTGGGAATCTATCGGCTACAAACAGGCCATGATTTGGATTTTAACTCTAATTATATAAAAAGCAAGTCAGATTCCCCTCTCTTCCATCCCCTCTTGTTTGTTTTTGTCTCCTCTGTGAAAGGTGTAACTGTTCTGCCCACATACAAAAAAAAAAAAAAGATATACCTGTAACAAAATAATTGTTACCATTTTATATATGCAGATGATGGTCATATCATGACAACAATCCTGGACTTAAGAAAAAAGTGAAAACTTCAGTTAGGTCTCTTCCCCTTTCAATTCACTTACAACTGGCAAGAGGAAAAGGGGAAACAGAGGGATGTAAAATGGTGGGCCAGTCTTTTCCAGAACAGACCCATTCACTGAGTGGTGTGTTTTCTTGTCCCCTGTGCCCCAGCCAGCCCCAAGCTCTGGTGTGACTGGGCCACCTCAAGTCCTGTTGCTTCACACTCCTATGCTCCCTCCTGGTTGGGCTGCTTCTCCTGGCCTCCCGCCTTTGCCTTGTCTACGTGGCAGATACCTCCTTATACTTCAAGACTCAGCACAGGCACTCTTTCCTGCCTGCAGACTTTCCTTGCCTGGGCAGACAAGTCTGCCCCTTCTCTGGTGCCCCCAGTGGGCCTGCAGAGACTTCTGTCCTGGCACCTGGGTCACTTTGTTGCACACATTTGTTTACAGGACCATCTCCCCTGCTGGACTATGACCCTAAAAGACCTTGTTTTATTCTTGTTTGTTTCCCCCACACCTAGCACAGAGCCTGGCATTTTCAGTTGTCCACATAGAGTCATACACTTAATGTGTAGATACAAGAAATAACAGGTTTATTAACATGAGGTTATACTTTTTTAGTATAAATTTCTATATTTAGTCAGCTCTGTGTATGTCCAGAAGATCCCTGCACTCGACTAACCTAAAGGTTGGTGGTTTGAACCCACCCAGGGATGCTGTGGAAGGAAGGCCTGGCAATCTGCTTCCACAAAGATTACAGCTGAGAAGACCCTGTGGAGCAGTTCTACTCTGTAACACATGGAGTGGCCATGAGTAGCAATTGACTCGACGGTAACAGGTTAAGTGACCTGAATAGGGTTAGGACAATTTACTGGTTCCTGGCAACACCCTTTGGCTTGGATGGTATAGAATCTACGAAAGAGCTAATTATACAACAGAGGTTACTACAGGAAATGACTTTAAACTGTGACTCAGATTCTCTGCACCCCCTTGAGAATACAACCTTACATGGTTAATTTCTGCAAACGTGATACTGCAGAGGGGTCTAAGAATAAAGCCTACTGAGAGTCGAGAGAGTGCAACTGTTGCATTGGGGTTAAGGGCACAGGCTGTGAGTCAGAGAATCTAGGCTCCTACCCTGGCTCTCTGTAACCTTAGGCAAGTTACTTAACTTCTCTGTGCCTCAATTTTTCTTGTTTATAAACAAGGACTAGCACTTCATGAGAACTGTTGTTGGGTGCTGCCGAGTCGGTTCAAACTCAGTGACCCTATGTACAAAAGAATGAAACACTGCCCGGTCCTGTGTCATCCTCACAATTGTTGCTATGCTTGAGCCCATTGTTGCAGCCACTGTGTCAATCCATCTTGTTGAGGGTCTTCCTCTTTTTCACTGACTCTACTTAAAGTGAGGATTAAAAAAACCAATTCATACAAAGACTCAGAATAGTGCTTGGCACATGGTGAAGGAGTCAATAAATATTAGCTGGTAACATTTTTAAAGATACATATGCAACTAGTAGTTTGAATTCAAAATTCCCTTCAGTTGTGCAAGTTTTCTGTACAGCAATACTGAGGAATTAAAAGAAATGCAATTAGCACATTTAAAACTTACAGTAAGAATACACTAACATGTTCCAGGTGGTCAAGCTAATTTCTCCATTGTAACTATGCATTTCACAAACTGCACAACAGTGGACAAGCCTCCTGGTCAGCTGTGACCACAGATTATGGGAGACAAAACCCAAGGAAACACAAAATTAACATTGTTGTTATTCCTTATCAGAACACAGACAAAGCCAGATACACCGCCAGTCCAGAATGAAGGAAACAGGTTGTTGGCTTTGAATTGGAATTTCCTAGGATTGTTACCATGTAGTACAAGGTTAATCTTTGCACACAGCCAAGCTTATGTGAAATGTATCAGAAATGATGTAACAAAGGCTTTGGTTTCTGTGCAAACAAAACTACTTTTAAAAAACGTATCAGTGCCACACAGATTAAGGAAATACCACAGATTTAAAAGTACTCTAGGCCTATAAATAATCTACTTTTCTGCTTGTTTGGGGTGGGAGTGGGGGGTATACGCGCTAAACAATCAAACAAAAGAGCCAGTAAATCAAACATTTCTAGGTGAATTTTTCTCTGAAATGGGTGTGACCGTCAGATGAATTATGTTAGTAGTATGCATTATCTCCAAGATAGTACAAACTTCATCTGACCTTTCAAACCATACCACCACCCTCCACCACTACCTTCTTGGCCACTAATCCTTACCAGCACTTATTATACATTAACTTCTTTAACTCTCCCAGCAGCACCCCCACAGCAAGTAGATTTTCCAAGCAAAAGGGGAACCCCTAGAACACACCACAAGTAGGTACTTTTGCCTAGATGTGTTGCAGTTGGGGAAAAGTACAAACTTCAAGCAGCTGACTTACAGTATTTCAAGAACAGGATGTTTCCAGGGAAAACCTGGCAAAATGGATCTTTGGTGGTATATGTAAATCCCTAAAAGTAGCAGCTAAAACCAATATAGTATCAGTCAGAATGACAGGCAATTTAAGATTAGAAATAACCAAATGCTCAGACTCTTTGTTTTTTTCCATTTTGGGGGAAAAAGAGAGGGATAAGGAATGTGCTAGAAATTTGGGGAATGCTTTCCAAACCTCTCTCCATACACAACAGACTTTCTGCTCCTCTTTGTAAGAGGCCTTTAATTAGCTCACATCCTATGCTGACCGGGGCTCCCTAATCCATTCCGACACCGGCCTGGCGGCCGGGCACAGGGTCTAAGTACAGCCTGATTAGCTGGGGATCCTGGCAGAGCCCCTGCTGCTCTTATCTCCGCAGATGCCTGACGAGCTTGGTATCTTCCCTCCAAGCCCTCCTGGGAAGCTACCCCAGCAGGTGCCCATTGGCAATAGTTTTGTGTTACAGGCCTGAATGAATGATCCCTGCAGGAGCTGCCGACTGTTTTCACAGACACAGAAGGCAGTCAAAAGTCCACCGCGTGAACTTGGAATGACCCCAGCTGCAGAGTCACTGGCGGGTTCATCGGGAGGGCAGGCACGCTTTATTAAACAACTAATACTCTTCACAGATAACTTTCCGAAACAGCAAAAGTGTTAACTCTTTGCGATCTTGCTCTGACAAAACACTCCAGACGTGGAGGGGCTCCACTGCGTGACTTAGGGTTTGAACCCAAATGAGGAATTTGAGACAGAAAGATGTTGCAATCAGGGACTAAGATTTCATCTGGCCTGGAGAAGGGTCAGTACTCAGGAACCATTTGGCTTGCTGTTTTGTTAAAGTGTTCCAGATTAGAGTAAAAAGGCAAAGAGCAAAGGTTTCAAGCACTTACTCTAGTGAAGACGGCACGGGTAGGGAGTCAGCCTGACCAGGGCAGCCTTTGGGCAGGCTGGCCCCAGGGCAACGTCAAAAATGCACGGGCCCAGGCTGCACTGCTGGCTCTGCCCACGCCTGCCCACCAACTCAGGTACTCAGGGACCCTCCGGAGCCTTACTCTTCATGTCAGGAGAGAAAAGGGTGACTGGGCTGTGAGGATCCAACTGTGCAAACTCTTGTCACCTATCAGGGTTAGCATGGAAGTCATTTCCCTGGCAGCAGCCAGAGGCCATGCAGTTAGTTCCTTTTTGAAGGAGGACTCAGAAACGGCACGAAGTTCAGATCAAAGTGTTCTTATAATCAAGCACAAAGCCATCAAGTTCATTCAGGCTTGCTGGACCACTGAACACATTCACACGTGCAGTATGCACTGAGAGAGAGGTATGGCAAGTAGCCATTTCTTCCCTAGGGTCGGAATCAGTGTGATTTATTTTTTTTAAACCCACATAGACTTTAAAAGAAACCCAAGGACAATTATAATAATATCTAGATAAACATATGGGGAAATATTGCAAATTCATTTTAATCAACAAAGTTACATTAATTTTGGCCTCAACCAAAGACCACATGTCTATCAACATTTTATCTCTATCTCCTTTCACCATCTGCCCTCTAAATCTAATTACAAAGCAGTTCCCTGAATTTTTTAGGGGTGGGGCAGGGGGAGAAGGGAGTCTTGTTTTGTTCTCAGATGGGATGCAGTTCAGCCTGGGTTTGCTGGTTGAATAAGATATTGCTGAAGGACCAGGGACGTGAGGTACGTGAAGACAGCCATACTTCCCACCCCATTTAGGTGAGCTGACCCTTACACAATATAGACTGGTTCAGCTCAATAAATACTTGAAGGCTTTCTACCTACCAGGCACTGTGCTTGGGGATAAAAATACCAAGATGAATATGACTAGTCTGTTGTCCTCAAGGAGCTCAGTCTAGTGTGAGAGACAGACTTACAAACAGATAAAATCAACATAACGAATGCTAGAAAAATGTACACAGTATCAAGGCTCTGGCACCACTGCTTTTTTCTCCCCTGCCTCTAACAGGACAAGAAGCAGATTCCCACAAGTGGCTGACCCAGGCTCAAAGGCAATATTTTGACGGTCTAAGGCATGTGAGATTATGGTAGCAACAATCATCTTAATACCCATATGTGGAAGCTAACTGTTTATTATCTCTCTAGCTCCTTAGAGAGGAGTGGTAGAGTGAAGAGTACCAGATTTGTAGTCAAGAAGGCTTGAGTTTTAGAGCTGGTTGTGCAACTATTTAGCTATGTGAAGCTTACTAGGTCTCAGTTTCTCCAACGGTAATTTGGAAGGTTAAAACTGGTCTTAAAGTTCTTGCCCAGATCTGCTCTCTTAAGAGTTTCTACTAAAGTATCAGGGATTGTGTTGAGGGTCCAAGTCTGGGAAGAGCTGGCTCTGGCATGTTCAGCTGAAATAAGTGAGAACAGTTTTAGGTTTGAGACATCTCTTAGGAAGAATACAAGATGGACTTGAATGGAAAGGCAGGGGTTAGCAAGTTTAAGTTACCACATGAAATATTATTAGAACTAGGCTTCTCACAGAACTTAATTTTTTTTCCAATGATTTGTCAACATTCTCTTTACTTGCATTCTGGTTGTTCTGTTTCCAGTACTCTAGTATCCCTGCCCCTTTATTTCTCAACTTTGCTACAGAGTAATTGTCGATCTTTTGGTCTCATATAGATGGTTTTTTAATGGAGCACCATACTCATGGGTAATACCTTTATTTTTGTGTGCCAATTTCATTAAAAGGTGACCTCAGGGAATAGTTTCAGTTGAAGATGTAAAGAGTATCTCAGGGAGACAGTCTCAGAGTTCTCTAGACTCAACTAGACTTCTTAAGGATCAGAGCTCTGTTCTGTGTTTTTCTCCCATTCTAATCAGGGTCTATTTATTGTGGCCCCATTCAGAACGGTTGGTAGTGGTAGTCAGACACCATCCAGTTCTTTTGATCTCAGAGTAGATGAGGCCGTGACTCGTGTAGGCTACTAGCTTATAGACAAGTCTCTTCTCTGAGACTTTGGTTTCCTTCTTTCTCTTTTGCTCCTGATGAGTAGAGACCAACAGTTGCATCTTAGACAGCTGCTCGCAAGCTTTTAAGACCCCAGAAGCTACTCGCACCCCTAGGGTGTAGAATATGAATTTCGTGAAGTATATTATGCCAACTGACTCAGTTGTCCCCTAAGACTAAGGTCCTAAACCTTTGAATCCAGAAAACCAATCTCAAAAGGTGAGAACTTAATTTTATTTTAATAAAACTAAAGTTAGCTTAACCACTGTGCCACCAGAGCTCTTCAATTTGTCTTGCTGATCTATTTTTAAACAACCATTTTGTAGCAATCCTAAGACTTAACTTGCTGATGCTATTGGACACAAAATCCAAAAGATAGGTAACATTTTCAAAACACCGGCTGTTGAATTTATCTGGCTTTGCCCCTTTAGGAGTCCCTGGGTGGCACAAAAAGGAACCCTGGTGGCGCAGTCGTTATGTGCTCAGCTGTTAATCGAAAGGCAGGTAGTTGAAACTCAAGGGCTATCCCACGGTAGAAAGACGTAGCAATCTGCTTCTGTAAAAATTACAACCTTGGAACCCTACGGGGCAGTCTATTCTGTCCTATAGGGTCATTATGAGTCGGAATTGACTCAATGGACAGCAACGGGTTTGTTTTAGCTTTTGTTTATTTGGGTGGCACAAACAGTTAAGTGCTTGGGTGCTAAATGAAAGGTGTGCGATTCAAACCCATCCAGAGGCCTGGCAATCTGCGTCTCAAAGGTCACAGCCATGAAAACCCTATGGAGCACAGTTCTACTATGCATAACATGGGGTCGCCATGAGTTGAAAACGACTCATTGGCAACTTTTTTTTTCTTGCCCCTTTTGCTTGTTTCTCAGTGATTGTGTGACTGCAGATTTGCTTGTCCAGTTGGGATTTTAGAACCAACCATTCACACAACCCATCGTGGGTGCCAGGAAAGTGAGGGTCTCCCTTGGAAGTAAGATTTTTCACAGCTGTCTCCCAATCCCAGAATGTTCCATGCACCTCCTCTGAGAAGGCTTAGTCTGGAGGGAAAAAGAGTGGGCTTAGGAGTGGGCACTAACCCTTGTTCCAACACTGACCACATGGTCTTGGCAAAACCATTTAACCCGTGTGACTTAATTCCCTCACTAAAAAGGAAGTGATTATCACACATGCCCTGTGGCCCCACTGCAACGATGCAAGATTAAACCGTCTTGTGACATGCAAGTGCTTTAATTCCTGAGGGTAGGAAAGGTCTTTCTAGAGCAGAAATGTGGTCTATGGGAAAGAACCTGGGCTGTAAAAGAGCCCTGGGCTCCCATCCTCTTCTATAAGTTCCTAGTTTGACTCTCCAGAAGTCAATTACCTTCACTGTGACTCAATTTCTTTACCTGTCAAATGGGGATAATACTTGCACTCTTCCATGTATAAGTTTGTGAAGATCAAACGATAACAGGAGCATGTTAAAGGTCAAATTTCTATACTACAAGGAGCCATTAGTACCTCTTCTTTTACAACTAACTTTGGCAATATTCTTCTCAATTTTTAAATTGCCAGTAAAGGGAAAACAATCCCTCTGGCCACACTGTCCTGCTTTGACACATTACAGTGACAACAAGGCTGAAACAACCGGCTGTGTTTGGAGATGTACTCTGCTTAATTTGCATTTCAGTGAAAGCACCGAAAGTTACTGCTTTCAAACCAAAGTGTTATTATATAAATTCAAATTCACAGCTTGCAGGGAACGTTTACTTAAGTATTTTTCTCTAATAAAGCAAACAGACATTTCCCATACATGCTATTTTAATTCGTTAGATTCAGAGGGGCTGGGTTTTCCCTTCTTTCCTCTGTAATGGTTTCCCAAGGCTTCCTGATGCCATAAGCCGAGCTTGGGCCTGCTCCAGAAATAGATGCCTGGCCTCATTAGATCCAGGGCAGTATCTAAGAAGCTCCCACTATATGTCAGAGCTGCAGCAGGTACAAGCGACAGAGGAGAGGATGAGAAGAAATAGGACCCGGAAGGTCAACGTCCTTTTCTTCTCTATATTTCTACAGCATGATCTCATGTGCCTAACTAGGAAACTTCCTTGTTCTTCAGAATGGAACAGGCAGGCCTCCCCTGTGGTGTTTAGTAGAAAAGAATAAGCCACATTCCCATCTCCTGTTCGAGGTAAGCATGGTGTAACTTTGCTATATTATTTACTGACCAACTGTGCCTCCAAGTTACCACTTTGGACATGGAGAGGAAGCCCTCTTCTGGTGAACCTCCCTTAAGAGCTAGCCCCGGACTTGCCATCGTCTGGCTATGAGGAAACCCAGGGAAACACCAGACTCTCACCCACTTCTGCAGGTACCTCTTTTTCTCTTCTGTGGTCTCTTTTATGAGTGATCCCTCCTGCCCTCCATCACACAGAAAATATTTAATGTAATACCATGATATAAGCCTAATTTTTTTTCTCCCTACCACTCTCCACACCACAAAAACTCTGCTCCAAGAATTGTTCCCATCATACATTGTTTCTTTGTGAGCTCCCAAATATATGATTCCCAAATATCCTCCATAAATAGTCCCACGTGGTTAATGAATGACTCAATAAACCTCAAAAAGAGAAAGATACCCTTTTCTCCACCTCTGTTCTCTGGACACCCCTGCCCCCCCGCCCCCCCCCCCCCGGGAAGGACATGTTAAAAAAGCTTATAGACAACAATGACAGGAGATAACCCAAGTCTGATATGTTCTAGAAGTCAGGAAACATAGGAAGAAAACCCAAGCTCTATTACTTTGTTTGACTGTTTTAGGCAAGTCATTTATTTCCACTGTGCCTCAGTTTCTTCATCCACAAAATGGTAGTAGTGATAATAATAACTGCCTGGTTTCAGGTTTATAGAAAAGATCAAGATACACAAATGCTTTATCAACACTAAAAAGTAAGGCAAATATAAAGTACTAGTAGTATTATTCCAACGAGGGAGTGATTAAACTCTAATAAATTAATCTTATTTCTCCTTCCCTCTAAGAAGTAAACCATAGAACAAGTCAATAGAACTAACCCTAAAACTTTCAGGAACAACACACTATCCCCAGTGATCTCCATCTGGCTTCCTACCTTGAGTAATGGATTCACTAGGCGTCTGAAAGCCAATCTGCTAATAGAATTTAGAGGGACAAAAAACTCTACAAAATCTAAGAAGCCAACCAGGAAGAGGTCATGGCAAGAAAAGGACTACTGGGAAGAATTTGTTTATTTTCTGAAGTCATTTGATAGTAGGAAGGCCAACTCCCCCTAATTTCATATACTCTGTGTTGAAAACCAAATATTTTTATGTGGCATCCTAATTGTTCACCCAAAAAAAAAACAAAACCACTGCCATCGAGTCGATTCCAATTCATAGTGACCTTATAGGACACAGCAGAGCTGCCCCATAGGATTTCCCAGGAGCAGCTGGTGGATTCGAACTGCCGACCTTTTGGTTAGCAGCCAAGCTCTTTGCATTATTATTTTCAAATGGCATCCTAATTGATGACGAATGGTTAAAGTAGCAATGTTCAGGAAATGGCTTAAAGAAATTACAATTACACATATACATGTAGAGGAAGATGGCTCTTGGGAAAGTGTGAAGATTACCGTTAACACTCTGGTCGACTCCCCATGGAGCAGGCGAGAAGGCCCAGGTGCTGCAAACCCCTGTTTGAATCGGAACATCATACAGCTGGATCAGGCACTTCAGGTGTCTGAGAAAGTACAGTCAGTTTAGCCAAATGCTCTCCTTATACACTTTCTTTTTAGATAAAGCAAACTCTTTCAATTCTTTTCTCCCATTTTAACCCTTTTATATTAGATTAGGGAATGTCAGTAACTAAAGATTAATTCAGAAAACCTAGAAATTACAGGTGGAAAATTTCAAGGCCCACCACAGAGAAGTTAAAATTTGAGACTGAATGGAAAACTGCTTGGGCTTTATTTTTAAATGTTGTTTCCAATGGTTTGTCTTTCAGCATCTAAAAGCTACATGGGCGGGGGGCGGGGGGCAGTATAGGCTTTAGATTCAGGCAGATCCCCAAATTAACTTTTTCCAAAAAAAACTCCTGGCTCCAACATTCACTAAGAAACCTCAGGTGGGTTAACTGACCATTCTGAGTCTCATTTTCCTCATTTGTAAAATGAGGATAATACTTTCTTCATTAGATTGTTGAATACGAAAGATAAATGAGATAATATAAAGTCCCTAGCCCAGTATTTGACACACAGTAGTTACTCAACTGGGGCCCTGGTGGCGCAGCGGTTAAGTGTTTGGCTGCAAACCAAAAGGTCAGCAGTTTGAATCTATCAGCCCTTCCTTGGAAACCCTATGGGGCAGTTCTACTCTGTCATATAGGACCACTATGAGTCAGAATCGATTTGACGGCAATGGGTTGGCTGGTTGGTTGATTTTAGTTATTCAATTGGTTGGAACCCGCGAGTTGCACTATGGCAGAAAGGTGTAGCAGTCTGCTTCTGTAAAGATTTACAGCCTTAGAAACCCTATGGGGGTAGTTCTGCTCTGTCCTATAGGGTCACTATGAGTTGGGATCGACTCAATGCCAGTGGTTTTGGTTTGGTTTTGGTTAGTTGCTCAATAGTAACTACAGGAAACCCTGGTGGTGTAGTAGTTAAGAGCTATGGCTGCTAACCATCAGGTGCTCCTTGAGAACCCTACAGGGGCAGTTCTACTCTGTCCTACGGGGTCGCTATGAGTCGGAATCGACTAGATGGCAACAGATTTGGGTTTGGTTTACGTTACCTACATAACCAAAAAATTCCCTCCTTCTCCAAGAAAACACTTTGATTTAACTTTTCTTCAAAATGAAGAGAGATTTATAGAGATAATTACTATAGGAGAGAAAGAACTAAAGGAAAATAGAAAGGACCTTATCAACAGAATGTCTTGGCTTTTTACCACCAAGAGCTAGAATTTGGTTTGTCCTTCAGATGTTTATAAAAATGGGTTACAGTTCATCTCACCTTTTTGAGAAAGGCCACAAGCTGATATGAAGAATATTGAAATGCAGAAAAGGGATGTCTTAGCTCAGCCCTGGGGGAGGCCAGCCAACCTAGGAAGGCTTGAACATGTTATTCTTTTAGTAACCATGTTTACACTAGGCTAGAAAACCACTACTCTTTGGGGGACACAAATATATTCTGTCTTTTCAATTTAGTAACTGAACATACTTTCCCACCACATATACTGCAGTTTTGGAAGACAAAGTGAATTCCTCTGAAACATAAGATGTTCAGGTCTAAGCAGATAACTTAAAGACCTGACTTTTAACTAAAATACTATTAGGAGATGAAAACAAGTTTTAAACTTTCCCAGTCTTCCTGGCCCCAAAATAGGACTGCAGTGATGATATTGCCCCCTGCTACTTTACTTCTGGCAGCTGGGCTGCTTAGGGTGGAAGGAAGGAGAGAAGTTCAACCCCATTCACCTGGCTCAACCCCATTTAATAAAGCTGCTGAAAGGGCAGGTGGTGACTAGCTGTGAATATTGGCCACCCAATTAATTCTCAAGTCATCACCCCCGCTCCCCCAGTACAAACTTCTGATCATCACAGATACTTGAGATTTGCCCAAGTTACAATGGGTCATTGATGGGTCATTCTGCATCTAAAATTTGCCTCTAACCAAAGACAGCTAAGACTAAGAATATTGTTTTAGTATTCAAGGTTATCAGAGGAAAATAAAACAAAAACTGGTGCCAAGAATTTGAATCATATCTCTATATCAAACAACTTGAAGGTACCTCCTCTTAGCTGGAAAATAAATCCCGCGGGTGACTTATTTAGAATCAAAGTCTTTTTGAAAATAGAAAACCTACATTCTCCAAGGGATAGATCACTGTCTGAAGTGAATTTTATTTAATCTAAAGTTGTGTGCCAACTTAAATACACAAAAACCCAAGGCCTGTAAGAAGGCATTCACCTATTACTTGCTTATAGGTACATGGAAAAGCTATTATGGGGATAATCAGCTCAACTATAAAATGGAGCAGTCATACATAATGACAAAAACAGATACGAGCCATAAATTGCTTTTTCCCCTTCAGAATTCAGGCAGGCACTCACTGAGTGCGTTCTTTTGTGTGAAGATAAAACTTTCGCCTTGAATAAACAGTGCTTTTAGTCTTGTTTCAGACTTATAAATACACTGCCCGTAAAACACACACAAACAAATGCTGTTTCTTAAACAAAAGGCAGATGGACCCCACCGACCTCAGCAAGGTCACGGTCTGGTCTATATGATAGGAGGGTGGCTAATGGCAGGGCTGGCTGAGCATCTCTGGGTGCAGGGACAGGGAAGGCAGCTTCCACTGGATTGATATGTCCCAGATCTGGTTTCCTGGGCACAAAAGGCTGGTGAAAGGTTCTTTTGGAAGGGAAGTGGCTTATGCACACACTGCTCTCCCAAATAGAGGCCAAAGAACTGGAACAAAATATCATCTAAAGTCCTAGCTAGGTTTTCCACTGCACTATCTCAACGGTCTGCATTTCTTTCGCCTCTCTCTTTCTCTCAGGCTCCTTGTGTCTCTGTGTGTTTGTATTCTCACTTTCTCTTTATCTCTCTTGTATTTATCTCCAGACGGTTTCCCTAAAAGCTATCAAAGTTCATTCTGAGGCCAGATGGGGCTTTTGGTTTATTTTTTGTTTTTCTTGTTATTTTAATTTTTTCATATATAGAGGAATGTCTAGGAAAAATCTAGTAGTTAGAGCTATCTCAAAAATGGAACTAAAACTGAGAACTGAGAAGCTAGTGTTTCTGGCTCTGCAGTTATACACTGGCTGACCTAGAGGAAGTTGCCTTACCTCTCTGGGCCTCGAATTCTTCATTTATATAATGGTGCTAATAATGCCTATCCTATCTACTGACCAGGTTATTTGATGATTAAATGAGATCACATGAATAAAACTATGTTTGAAATCACCAAGGTTCTCATTGCCCATAAAGGAGGTGGTGATGGTTGTGACCAAAACTAACACAAGAATGACTACGGATCATTACTCTTTCCCAAGGGCCTGCTCTGTGACACAGGTGAATTGATGGCAGTCATCTTACCGGCTAACAAAGTGATGTCAAATAACGTTGTTGTCGTTAGGTGCTGTCAAATCGGTTCCTGCCCATAGTGACCCCAGGTACAACAGAATGAAATACCGCCCAGTCTTGAAACATCCCCACAATCATTGCCATGTTTGAGCCCATTACTGCAGCCACACTGTCAATTCATCTTGTTGAGGGTCTTCCTCTTTTGATGTCAAATAATAAGCTCTGGTAAGAAGCTAGTAGTAATTACTTTTTTTTTTATATTCTGTTGTGCCTGGAATAAAGCTTTACACACACAAAGGAAAAACATCATGCAGGGGGAAAAGCATGGACTTTAGAATTAGCTGTACGGATTCATTTCAAATCCACCCCTACTATTTCTAGCTGGGTGGTCTTGAAATTTTTACTTCTCTAATTTCTGGATTTGCAAAACTGAGATAATGTATATAAAAGGTCTATTACAAGGCTTGACAAACAGCAGGTATGCAATAAATGTATATATATTAGTATGCATTCCATAATGAGTCAGGATGTTTTGAACCTGTTCCTATACCTTCGTCTTACTAACGCCGCTTGTCCCAAGAAGTAACATAAATCTAACAGGTTTTTCTCCAATTCATAACAAACATAACTGATGTAAAATAATAAAACAATGGTTAAAACACAGAACAAAATTTATTAACTAAAAACTAACAGAAGAATCGTTATCTTCTTGAAAAAAATTTAGATTTGCAGAATTTGACCCAGGATTTTGGGGCTTGGTAGAAATAAATGCAACAAAGCAAAAGAGAAAGGAAAAAACCCTACCATATAATTATAAAAGTTATCAGTAAAATTAACATGTAGCAAATAATGAACAATAAATCCAAATTTCCAGAAACGGTGACTGATCTTGACAAAAATAACTTCAGCTGAAAATGGGAAAATTATTAAACATAGAGTCAAAATATGCCTGGGATCAAAAAGGCACCCAGAATCAAAAGCCTCCGATGCCGACTTGGTAAAGAGACAAAATAAGAGATGGGAAGTAGGACAGAACAGAGCAGAGGTTCCATTAGTGATGATCAAATGTGGCCCTCTCCTTTGCTGGAAGAAATTATGTTGTTGGATTTCTTCCCTTAGGAAGCCCAGGTGACAGCTGTGCACAACAGTGAGTTCCTACAGGGGCAGAAACAGAATGGGACCATTTGCGCTCTTGTTACCATGCGAGGTTTTCTTAGTTTGAAGGAACTTTTATTCTTTTGAGAACAGCTATATAATTTTCTTTTAAGTATATGAAAATATTGTATAGTAATCACAGATATAAGGGAAAATATTATATAATAATCACAGATATAAGGGAAATTAGAGTGTATATAAAAGAAAGAGAATTTGTTCAATAGGAGATCTCCCCAAAGCTCTGGATTTGAAAGAGGTCAAAGGGCTTTGTAGATATTCAAGTGAGAAACAACTACAAGTCTTTTTTTTTTTTTGCCATTCATGCTTCCGAGAGAAAGTTGTTTCTCTGACATAGTTTTGGAATTTGAAATGCTGTCCTTTTTTAAAGACCTCACAGTCCTAGATAGGATTCCCTGAGCTATGATCCCAGAAACAGGATCAGATTTTTGAGGATACACTTAGGGCTAGAGTCACTCTGCCAAGATCCAGGCAGGGGAACACGGGACAGATGCGCCCAACTTGGCGATAATCTCTCAATTGTATCACCCTAGATCTGGACTCCATGAACTAATTTCTGGGGACTGGAGGATATCAGACAGTGGTTAAACACTTGCCTGCTAACTGAAAGGCCCAGTTTGAACCCACCAGCCACACCCCAGGAAAAAGATGTGGCGGTCTGCTCCTGTAAAGATTTATGGCCTTGGAAACCCTATGGGGCAGTTCTGCTCTGCCCTATAGAATCGCTGTAAGTTGAAATGGACACAACGGCAAGTTTGATTTTTTTTTTTCGTAAGAGAAAAGAAAGGTGATAAAAGGGCATATAGGCTAGTTCTACTCCCTTAAGGCTAATATTAAATAAATAAAAGATGAAAAGAGAAATTCCAGGAGTGATTATGATGACAGACTTGAAATTAAAAATGTGTTATGAATAATTCACAAAATCTGTCCACACATGACTAAGCCCTGCAGGTCTATTACCTTCTTGTGTGACAGAATGAATTCATTTTCAACTTCTCACTGTGTTTTCACATACTTTATCTCTTTTGCACCTTATGTCATTGGGACAGGGGGAGTTACCACCACCTTTTCACAGATTAAAACAAAATGAATAAATAAAATTTTAAAAATCTTCAACATCAAAAGAAAAAAAGATTACTTAAAGGTAGGAATGAGATTAGAACCCGGCATTCTTGACTACCAGCCCCAAGTTCCTCTCAGTGCACAACCCTACCTCTACAATACTGCTTTACAATTTCGGGGGCCCGAAACTCTCTGAGAACCCAATAAAAACTTTTAACCCTTGACCCAGAAATATATACATACATACGATATTTTTTTATTAATTTCAATACATTGATGGTGCCTCCTCAACCCACTCCACCCGAAACCCATGGAACCAAGGTTAAAACCTACTCCGGGCTTTGTAGCGAAGTGCAGCTGGCCGGGGCTCAGCGAGGTACAGTTCTACTGTCTTCTTCTCTGACCCCCTCTTTAATCACTAGAACTCAGGCACTCTTTAAAGGAATACTTCCCACAGGCGAACGGTTGATTATTGTGGTCATCTGCACTTCCTTCAACTCCTCTTATGTACACAGAAAAGCAAACAAAACATTCCCCCAAAGCAACATTAAAGGTCTGATTTCAACCCACAAAATTACAAGAAAATGGAGATCTTTACCCCGACCACATACATGCATAATCATAGATGACCTGAATGGGTATTTAGTTGATAGACTCAGCTTTTGGAGCTACCATTTCAATGTGAAGTAGTAATTTTAAGTTTCTTTGCTTTCTCATCTTAAAGATATATAGACTAATTTTTATAACACATCTATGGTCCTTTGTATCAAAATAAACTATACCCTCAGTAGTAGCCTGTGACTCCAACACTGACTAACTTAGACCCCCAACACACTGGGTACAGGATTCCCATTCCAGAGGACTTAAAAACAGAAGAAAACTCATTGCCATGAAGTCAATTTTGACTCATAGTGACCATATAGGACACAGTAGAACTGCTCCATAGGGTTTTCAAGGCCGTAATCTTTACAGAAGCAGACTGCCACATCTTTCCCCACGGAGTGGCTGGTGGGTTTGAACTGCTAATCTTTCAGTTAGCAGCCGCGTGCTTAACCATTGTGCCACCAGAACTCCTTTGGAAAACAATACCCTTATGCAAGTGATGCAAGTGACAATAGAAAGCTTGACATTAATAAAATGCATTACCTTTTCCTTCATGGATGGGGCATAAGGGTGGGGGTGAGGAGTACTAGGCCCTTTCTTTCTGTTTAAGTTATAGTCTCATATTAACCCTCAACCTTCAAAGACAATTTCCAGGGAAAAACAGAAAACCAAGAAACAAGTGAGACTTTCAAAAATGAAGAAGAGTAACTAAGGGGCCAATCCTTTCCTCACGATGTTTCAGGAGAAACTCTGAGAAACCCACATAAGATCTCATCTGTTGAGATGTCACAGGGAACTTAATTCTTTTTATTCTCATCCAAGAGGTTAACTATAGAGGCTTCATAATGGCCAGATTGGCTCAGATGGGGTTTGAGTCTCCTGTTCTCAGTGCCTGGGACACTTCTTCTTTGTAGAGTACATTAGCTTTCATTTCAACATCAATACTGGTTCCTGGCGGCTCAAGTCTGAACATTTTACACTGATGCAAATATAATGGTCAAAAACCAACTTTTCTTGTTCAATCTGTATTTTTCAAAGTTTTCACAGCATCACATCTCATTTTATTCTTATAATAATTCTATAAAATAGGTGTATTTCTATTCTAGGTTGAGGAAGGCCTTTCAGTAAACTATAAGTATATTCATTTTTCAAATTAAATGAAAGCCCAGGGGTATAAAAACAAAGGAAAAAATTATAAAACCGAGAAGAATTCCTTTGTTAAATAGAATTAAATAAAATTGAATAAAAATTTTAAACTGGGCATTTAAAACTATAAATGTTTAAGTGCATCTGTTTATATGAAGTTCAGTAGCTAAAAGAACAAGGAGGAGGAATCTGTGCCACCCTTTGTGCTACCGGTGATGTTTTACGTTGCCCTTGGGGGTAAAGGCCCAAGGGCTGCCTGGGAAACTACGGCCCAACTGTGTGCTCTCCGTCAGACTCTGACCCTGAGTCTGTTTAGAAAGTCTCTCTGCCTCTTTTACCCTTTCTCTAAAAACGAGAGCTGTGCTTATTATGAACCACAAACCAAACAGCAGCAAACTTAATTGGCCTGGTTCAATAAAGCTGTGGCCACAATATTGCAGAAACTGATATGACTAAATAACTGTCATCTCTATCAAACAGTTTGGAAAACAGGAATAAATTCCTAGCTTTCACACACTATGAATAAAAATACCGTGCAAAATAGAAACATTCAAATCTACTTTCCTATTTACTCTTCAAGATAAGTTCCTCTGCAGCATCATTCAAGTCTCCTCACGGTAAAGTCACTTTCACATCCTCATGACTTACGGTTACAAGTACACCTATGATCTCACTACAACAAATTCTCTACAGCGAACAATTCAATCTCTGCAAGAAAAGTTTGCTGAGCTGAAAGGAAAAGGAGGAAAGCGGAGCTCTCTAGAGGCTTTTTGTATGTCAAATAGCAATTATCCTACAACTGATTCTTTCACCTTCTCAAGCTTCACAAATAAAATCAGCTCCTGCCAAGAAAGAAACTGCAAACTAACAGGATGTCCACCAAATGCAAGAGGCCTGTGGATTATACCACTGTCTTCCTGCTGCTGGGTTCACATGACTTCAAGGGCTGCTTCACTATAGAAGGCTGCATTTAGTTTGGACTTTCTCCTCTAGGCTGTGGGGAATGACTGGTAGGTTTTAGGTAGCGGAATGGCATGATCAAATGCTATCTTGTAAAAAGTTAGTTCATTTGGGTGGCAGTGTGAAGATGTGACGACGTCCAAGGGATCAGGAGGTTACTGCAGTGGCCGAAGTAAAACGTAATTACAGCCTGGACAAAGGCAGTGGTAATACAGAGGATGGAAGAACAGATGTTTCAGAGGGGGACTCAGTGGACCTGGTGACAGGTTCTTGGAGGTGAGGGAAAGGCAGGGCATGTGGGCAATGAAAGGAAGGCCATAAATGTGATTTCTCACAACCTAGTAACCATAATAAAAGAGCTTACAGCGAAGTAGAGGACTTGTGACATTAATTTCCTTACCTTGGCAGCAGAGTTTGATACTCCATGTGTAACATTTCTGATAAGACCCCCAACATTGCCATACTTTATCAGTCCAGTAACCCCTTCGGAAACATCATTCAAGAGCCCCATGGGATTGCCAAGAAAATCCACTGATCCCAGGATACGAGCTGCCTGGCTGAGGAGTTCCTATCAAATGAAATTGAGGGAGAAAAATCAAATCAGAACCTGTTTAGATTTACAGACCAGGCCCAAGCAAAAATGTTAGCAATCAATCTTGTCTTCCATTTCCATCACCACTGACAATTGCCTTTTAATCCGTCCCAGTAAACCAAACCCATTGCTGTCAAGTAGATCCCGACTCATAACGACCCTATAGGACAGAGTAGAACTTCCCCATAGGATTTCCAAGGCTGTAATCTTTATGCAAGCAAACTGCCACATCTTTCTGCCATGGAGTGGCTGGTGGGGTCAAACCACCGACCTTCAAGTTGGCAGCCAAGTGCTTAACCACTGCGACACCAGGGCTCCTTTTTTTTAATCCTTACCAACAGCAAAATCATCTTCTACTCTTTCCCGGGCTCCACCTAAACTTCTCCCAATACACGCATCCCAGAGATTGCTGTCAATACTCTTATAAATACTCTGCAAAGCCATTTAGAATAAAATGGCTTAGAAGCAGGGAAGATTCTTTACAAATGTTTACTAGCATATACATCATATCTTCCTTTCCATCATTCCTACAAATAGAGAATTTATCTTCAGCAGAAGAATTTTAAAAGGAAGGTGAGGGAGGGAGGCAGATTTGTCGTTCCCCCCATAAGCTGTGGAGGAGGCAGTGGTTGGGGCATAAAGAGGGTATAGGCAGACTCTTCAAGCAACCCTCCACTCTTTTTTATACCTCCTCTATCTAATTTCAGGTTCCAGTGATATCTGCTTTATCGCTCTCCTTACAGTTAGGTAGAAACATCGCCAATTAAGAAGGCTGGAAGGAAGGAAGGAAGGGAGGGAAGGAGGTTGGGAAGAACAGAAGAAGGAAAGAAGAAGGAAGAGAAGAGGAAAGAATAATAGGATGTATTGTAATTCTGATAGCTAATAAATTTCATTATCATCTTGACCTATCTATTCACTCAAGATCATGGCCATTTATTTTGGTCTTTGCAGTATGGATAATAAATACAAAACGGAAAATGAACAATTTAATACAAAAAATTTTCACGTTCAACTTAAGGGCAGAATCTCATAGGCTCTAAGAACACTGGTGTGGTTGCTGAAAGTAGACCCATGCCTGGTAAATAAAGAGTTCGCAGTATTTTGTTATCGTTGAAGCATCAGTTAAACCATTAACTCAGTCAGCACAACTGGACTTATCAAAAAGCTAGAAGTTTCCTGAACACAACCAAACAATTCAAGGAAAACAGTAGCAGAGGTGGGGGTCTAGGAACCATGGTTTCAGGGGACTTCTAGGTCAACTGGCATAACAAAGTGTATTATGAAAACATTCTGCATCTCATTTTGGTAAGTAGCATCTGGGGTCTTAAAAGCTAGGAAGTGGCCATCTAATTTGCATCACTTGGTCTCAACCCACTTGGAGCAAAGGAAAATGAAGAACACCAAAGACACAAGGAAAACATGAGCCCAAGAGAAAGAAAGGGCCACATAAACCAGAGACTCCATCAGCCTGAAACCGGAAGAACGAGATGATGCCTGGCTACCACCAATGACTGCCCTGACAGGGAACACGACAGAGAATCCCTGATGGAAGAAAAGAAAAGTGGGACGCAGATCTCAAATTCTAGTAAAAAGACCAGACTTTAATGGTCTGATTGAGACTGGAAGGACCCCAGAGGTTATGGCCCCCGGACTCTGATAGCCCAAAACTAAAACCATGCTCAAACCTAACTCTAAAATTTAGACAAAGATTAGACTGGACTATAAGACATAAAATGATACTGGTGAGGAGTGTGCTTCTTAGCTCAAGTAGACACGAGACTGTGGGCAGCTCCTGTCTGCACATGAGATGAGAAGGCAGAGGGGGACAGGAGCTGGTTGAATGGACACGGGAAATACAGGGTAGAGAGAAGGAGTGTGCTGTCGCATTGTAGGGAGAGCAACTAGGGTCACATAACAATGTGTGTATAAGTTTTTGTATGAGAAACTGACTTGAATTGAAAACTTTCACTTAAAGCATAAAAAAAAAAATTTAACAACAACAAAAAAACCCATTAACCCAAAACCCAACCCACTGCCATCGAGTCAATTCCCACTCAGTGACCCCACAGGGTTTCCAAGGCTACTGTAAATCTCTACAGAAGCAGACTGCCACATCTTCCTTCTGTGGAGTGGCTGGTGGATTCCAACCCCTGACCTTTTGGTTAGCAGTTGAATACTTTAACCACTGCACCACCAGGGCTCCTTAACCATTAACAGTCGTGATTAATCCAGTGGAAGTCCCAGAGACAAGTTCTTAGGAATAAGACTAAGAGCTCATAAGTCAAATGCACTGTTTTAGAATTTTTATGATGTTTATGGCTTTTACGGGATGTGACCTGACCCCAAAACTCAACAAACAGAGCTGAAATGTTTAACTGGGTTCTCAGTAGCAATGCCTTAGTAACCAAAATTCCCGAACAACAAAAACAAGCACATTCTTCTTATGCTCCAACCATAAATTCGACTACAAAGCTCACCTCCTGGAAATGTTTGAGGATATCATTGATGATAAACTCCTTGGTCTCATAGGGGTGTACCCGAGTAAATGGATCCAGGTTAATCACAGCGTCTTCAAACCGAATCAATGGAAATCCCAAGGTACTTTTTAGGGCCTAATTAAGGAAGAAAGAAAATGACATACTTTAAGCATCACTTCCAGGGCTATAAGTGATGTTAACTTGCCAATGAGGGTCAAGGTTTCTATATTTATAAATAAGGATTTTTCCCTATAATTAAAACTAAAAATTAGATTAAAAAATACATATATCACCCAAAGTCACATCCATCACACAGAAATAAACACTGTTAGTGTCACAGCATAATCCCTTCTGGTCTGCTTTGTATCTGTGTGTTTGTTATGTTTCATTTTTCACTGAAGTGTACCACATGTACAGAAAAGTATATTAATCAAATGTGCAGTTCGATGATTTTTTCCAAAAGTGAACACAACCATGTAACCACCACCTTCTCCCAATCACTACCCCTTCCCTCTTCCCCAAAGACAACCACTATCCTGACTTCTGCTATCATATATTAGTTTTTCCTGCTTTGAATTTTGTAATGAAGAAATCATTAGTATGTACTTTTTTGTGTGTAGCTTCTTCTTTGTTGTCGTTGTTAGGTGCCATTGAGTGGGTTCCAACTCATAGTGACCATATGTACAACAGAATGAAATATTGCCTGGTCCTGTGCCATCCTCATGATCACTGTCATGCTTGAGCCCATTGTTGTGGCCACATCTTATAGTCGACATTAAGTTTGTGATATTTGTTAGGTTATTGCATACAACTGTAGTATACTGATTTTCATTGCTATATAGTTTTTATAGTATTCCATTGTAGGAATAAAAACACAACTGATTTGTTGTGTTCAATACTTAGATTGTTTCAAATTTCTGGCTATTATGAAAAATGCTAAACATTCTTGGACATGTCTTTTGGCACATATTTGTATGCATTTTTCTTGGATATATACCTAAGAGTGGAATTGTTGAGTCATAAAGAATGCACATGTTCAACCTTAGTATGCACTGTCAAACACTTTTCCAAAGTGGTAGAACTAGTTTCTGCTGCTTCCAGCAGTATATGAAATTTCATGCTATTCCATATCCTCATCAACATTAGATCTGAAATGGACTGGTATCGGCCATTTTGAATCAGACAACCATATAGTCTACTATTCTGGGAATGACAACTCGAAGAGGAATGGTGTTGCATTCACCATCAAAAAGAACATTTCAAGGTCTATCCTGAAGAATAACGCTGTCAGTGATAGGATAACATCCAAACGCCTACAAGGAAGACCAGTTAATACGACTATTATTCAAATTTACACACCAACCACTAAGGTCAAAGATGAAGAAAAATAGAAGATTTTTATCAGCTGCTGCAGTCTGAAATTGATCAAACATGCAATCAAGATGCATTGATAATTACTGGTGATTGGAATGCAAAAGCTGGAAATGAAGAAGGATCAGTAGTTGGAAAATACGGCCTTGGTGACAGAAACAGTGCCAGAGAGGGAATGACAGAATTTTGCAAGAACAACGACTTCTTCATTGCAAATACCTTCTTTCACCAACATGAACGGCGACTACACACATGGACCTCGTCAGATGGAACACACAGAAATCAAACTGACTACATCTGTGGAAAGAGATGATGGAAAAGCTCAGTATCACCAGTCAGAACAAGGCCAGGGCCGACTGTGGGACAAACCATCAACTGCTCATATGCAAGTTCAAGCTGAAACTGAAGAAAATTGGAGCAAGTCTATGTGAACCAAAATATGACCCTGAGTAAATCCCACCTGAATTTAGAGACCATCTGAAGAATAGATTTGACGCATTGAACACTAGTGACCAAAGACCAGACAAGTTGTGGAATGACATCAAGGACATCATACATGAAGAAAGCAAGAGGTCATTGAAAAGGCAGCAAAGAAAGAAAAGACCAAGATGGATGTCAGAGGAGACTCTGAAACTTGCTCTCAAACGTCGAGCAGCTAAAGCAAAAGAAGAATTAATGAAGTTTTAAAAGAACTGAACAGAAGATTTCAAAAGGCGGCTCGAGGAGACAAAGGAAAGTATTATAATGACATGTGCAAAGAGCTGGAGATAGAAAACCAAAAGGGAAAAACACACTGGGCATTTCTCAAGCTGAAAGAACTTAAGAAAAAATTCAAGCTTCAAGTTGCAATAGTGAAGGATTCTGTGGGGAAAATATTAAATGCCACAGGAAGTATCAAAAGAAGGTGGAAGGAACACACAGAGTCATTACACCAAAAAGAATTAGTCGATGTTCAACCATTTCAAAAGGTAGCATATGATCAGCAACCGATGGTACTGAAGGAAGAAGTCCAAGCTGCTCTGAAAGCATTGGCAAAAAACAAGGCTCCAGGAATTGATGGAATATCAATTGAGATATTTCAACAAACGGATGCAGCACTGGAGGTGCTCCCTCATCTATGCCAAGAAATATGGAAGACAGCTTCCTGGCCAACTGGAAGAGATCCATATTTATGCCTATTCCCAAGAAAGGTGATCCAACTGAATGTGGAAATTATAGAACAATATCATTAAAATCACACGCAAGCAAAATTTTGCTGAAGATCATTCAAAAATGGCTGCAGCAGTATATTCACAGGGAACCTCCAGAAATTCAGGCCAGATTCAGAAGAGGATGTGGAACCACGGATATCATTGCTGATGTCAGATGGATCCTGGCTGAAAGTAGAGAATACCAGAAGGATGTTTACCTGTGTTTTACTGACTATGCAAAGGCATTCGACTGTGTGGATCATAACAAATGATGGATAACATTGGGAAGAATGGGAATTCCGGAACACTTAATTGTGCTCATGAGGAAGGAACCTTTACCAAGAGGCAGTTGTTCGGACAGAAAAAGGGGATACTGATTGGCTTAAAGGCAGGAAAGGTGTGCATCAGGGTTGTATCCTTTCACCATACCTATTCAATCTGTATGCTGAGCAAATAATCCAAGAAGCTGGACTATATGAAGAAGAATGGGGCATCAGGATTGGAGGAAGACTGATTAACAACCTGCGTTATGCAGATGACACAACCATGCTTGCTGAAAGTGAAGAGGACTTGAAGCACTTACTAATGAAGATCAAAGACCACAGCCTTCAGTATGGATTGCACCTCAACATAAAGAAAACAAAAATCCTCACACCTGGACCAATGAGCAACATAATGATAAACAGGGAAAAGACTGAAGTTGTTAAGGATTTCATTTTACTTGGATCCACAATCAACAGCCATGGAAGCAGCAGTCAAGAAATCAAACGATGCATCGCGTTGGGTAAATCTGCTGCAAAGGACCTCTTCAAAGTGTTGAAGAGCAAAGATGTCACACTGAAGACTAAGGTGGGCCTGACCCAAGCCATGGTATTTTCAATCGCATCGTAGGCATGTGAAAGCTGGACAATGAATAAGGAAGACCGAAAAAGAATTGATGCCTTTGAATTGTGGTGTTGGCGAAGAATATTGAAATATACCACAGACTGCCAAAAGAATGAACAAATCTGTCTTGAAAGAAGTACAACCAGAATGCTCCTTAGAAGCAAGGATGGCGAGACTGCATCTTACATACTTTGGACATGTCGTCAGGAGGGATCAGTCTCTGGAGAAGGGCATCATGCTTGGCAAAGTACAGGGTCAGCAGAAAAGAGGAAGACCCTCAATAAGGTAGACTGACACAGTGGCTTCAACAATAAGCGCAAGTATAACAACGATGGTAAGGATGGCACAGGACCAGGCAGTGTTTCGTTTTGCTGTGCACGTAACAACACTTAGTACAGACAGCTTTTCTTAAAAACAGATAGTCTGATGGGTATGTGATGGCATAATTTTTAATATGGATATGGGCCATTTGGACATCCTTTTCTGTGAAGTCTTTTGCCCATTTCTGTCAAGCCTTTTACCCATTTTTCTAGTGGGTCGTCTTTTTCTTATTGCTTTCTAAGAGTTTTTCTTACATATTCTGGATACAAGCTGTTTGTCAAATCGACACATTGCAAATATCTTCTCCCATTCTGTGAGTTGTCTTACTACTCTTTAAATGATGATCGGAAGTTCTTCAGTTTAAAGAAATCCAATTTACCAATCTTTTCCTTACGGTAAGTGCTTTCTTTGTCTTGTTTTAAAAATTACTATCTATACCAAGGTCATAAAGATATGCTCATATGTTTACTTATAAGTTTCATTGTTCTACTCTTCAGATTTAAATCTATACTCTATTTGACTTGTTTTTAATTATGGTGTGAGGTAGAGACTAAGATTCATTTTTTCCAGATGGATATCTAATTGACCCAGTAATATTTATTGAAAAGGCCATCCTTTTCAGTACTGCAGTACAGTATAAACTCTGTCATAAATCAAGTGACTGTACTTATGTGTCTGTTTCTAGATTCTCTTTAATATTTTATTTTGTCTTCCTTTTCTCAATACTATACCATCAATATCTATCAATCAATCAATAATTACTATAGCTTTATAATAAGTCTTGAAATCTAATACAGTGAAGCCCTCTGATATTGTTCTTTTTCTTAAGGATTACCTTGGCTACTCTGCATTTTTTTTTAATCACTATATAAATTTTAGAATTAGCCTGTTAATTTCACACCAAAAAGAAGCACACCATTGATTTGGAAGTGTTAAACTAACCTTGCATTCCTAGAATAAACCCGATTTGATTATACTGTCCTTTTTATATATTGCTATATTTGATTTGCTGATATTTTGCTTAGATTTTTCTTCTTTTATGTTCATGAAAAAAACTGGTCTACAATCTTCCTTTATTATTTGATTCTTTTTTAAAAAAATAAATTATAGTCTTCTAGTAAATTTCTTAAACACACTATTGTTATTTTAAATTCTGTGTCTGATAATAGCAACATCTGGATCACCTGGGGGTCGATCTCTAGCGTCTGTTTTTTCTCTTGGTCTCATCTCTCTGTAAATCTGGCAATTTGTGATTGAATGAGACACTGTGTATGAAAACTTGTAGAGACTTTGGATGAGTATTTAACTCTGGTAAGCAGCTAAAGTAAGAGGCATAATATCTTAATCCAAGGGGGTTTGGGCTTTTGCTACATGGCTTGGTCTATTTCAGTCTTTATAATACCTAGTTTAGTCCTTCAGCAGTCTCAAGTGAAAACCAAAGCCATTCTTTCACTTTTAACCCTAAGAGTGCTGAAAACTCCTTATAGCCCTTCAACCTCTTGGCTGCCAAAAAGTGCTTCTCTCAGACTGGGTCACTTAGAAATTAGCAAATGCCTTAAGAAAAAATGTGCCTTACACTATTGGGGTCAGTCCCAGCTCTCTTAGTAGAAACAGTCTAACTTTTGCCTTGCCAGTCCCATGAGACTGCCAAAAGCTTTACTTAAATTTTCTGCCTTTTGGCAGCTGCTTTTTGCCTGGCTTCTCTACCTTTCTCCCAAACACTTACAAATTAGAAAATGCCTCAAGAATAAAAGCACAGAATCAAACGCTGGGCTAACCCTATCGAATTTCCCTCTTCTTGTAAATCCTGGACCCTCAAGTCCTAGCTGCATTGGTAATTTTTCAATGCCTTCTAGCAGATTTTTTTCTATCTAGCTTTTCTTGTAGTTCTCAGCTGGTTTTGGTTTGCTACAGGACAGTCCACATTTGCTGGATATGCTCTATTTTCAGATTATATTTTTATTTAGCATAATTGATATTTCAAGGTTTTTAGAGAGCATGCCAAATATTCCTCCTTTTTCAATGTGAAATACTTTTTCACACTAATAATGTTAGTAAATCTCAGATCCAGTTGGAATTTATCCTTAAGTAGAGTGCGAAGAATAAATCTGATTTTACGTGTTTCCATATGGTTATCTAGTTAGTCTAATACCATTTATCAAAAAGTGTATATAAAGCCTCGGATAAGTAAAGCTTTACTGAAAAAGAAGAAGAAAGTGGGGGGCCTCACTCCACCTGATTTCAGAACCTATTATACAGCCACAGTAGTCAAAACAGCCTGGTACTGGTACAACAACAGGCACATAGACCAATGGAACAGAATTGAGAACCCAGATATAAATCCATCCACATATGAGCAGCTGATATTTGACAAAGGCCCAGTGTCAGTTAATTGGGGAAAAGATAGTCTTTTTAACAAACGGTGCTGGCATAACTGGATATCCATTTGCAAAAAAATGAAACAGGACCCATACCTCACACCATGCACAAAAACTAACTCCAAGTGGATCAAAGACCTAAACATAAAGACTAAAGCGATAAAGATCATGGAAGAAAAAATAGGGACAACCTCAGGAGCCCTAATACAAGGCATAAACAGAATACAAAACATTAGTAAAAATGACGAAGAGAAACCAGATAACTGGGAACTCCTAAAAATCAAACACCTATGCTCATCTAAAGACTTCACCAAAAGAGTAAAAAGACCACCTACAGACTGGGAAAGAATTTTCAGCTATGACATCTCCGACCAGCACCTGATCTCTAAAATCCATATGATTCTGTCAAAACTGAACCACAAAAAGACAAACAACCCAATCAAGAAGTGGGCAAAGGATAGGAACACGCACTTCACTAAAGAAGATATTCAGGCAGCTAACAGATACATGAGAAAATGCTCTCGATCATTAGCCATTAGAGAAACGCAAATTAAAACTACGATGAGATTTCATCTCACACCAGCAAGGCTGGCATTAATCCAAAAAACACAAAATAATAAATGTTGGAGAGGCTGCGGAGAGATTGGAACTCTTATACACTGCTGGTGGGAATGTAAAATGGTACAACCACTTTGGAAATCTATCTGGTATTATCTTAAAAAGTTAGAAATAGAACTACCATACAACCCAGAAATCCCACTCCTCGGAATATATCCTAGAGAAATAAGAGCCTTTACACAAACAGATATATGCACACCCATGTTTATTGCAGCTCTGTTTACAATAGCAAAAAGCTGGAAGCAACCAAGGTGTCCATCAACGGATGAATGGGTAAATAAATTGTGGTATATTCACACAATGGAATACTACGCATCGCTAAAGAACAGTGAAGAATCTGTGAAACATTTCATAACATGGAGGAATCTGGAAGGCATTATGCTGAGCGAAATTAGTCAGAGGCAAAAGGACAAATATTGTATAAGACCACTATTATAAGATCTTGAGAAATAGTATAAACTGCGAAGAACACATACTTTTGTGGTTACAGGGGTGGGGGGAGGGTGGGAGAGGGTTTTTTTACTGATTAGTTAATAGATAAGAACTGCTTTAGGTGAAAGGAAGGACAATACTCAATACATGGAAGGTCAGATCAACTGGACTGGACCAAAAGCAAAGAAGTTTCCGGGATAAAATGAATGCTTCAAAGGTCAGCGGAGCAAGGGCGGGGGTTTGGGGACCATGGTTTAAAGGGACTTCTAAGTCAATTGGCAAAATAATTCTATTATGAAAACATTCTGCATCCCACTTTGAAATGTGGTGTCTGGGGTCTTAAATGCTAACAAGCTGCCATCTGTGAAGCATCAATTGGTCTCAACCCACCTGGATCAAAGAAGAATGAAGAACACCAAGGTCACACGATAACTAAGAGCCCAAGAGACAGAAAGGGCCACATGAACCAGAGACTTACATCATCCTGAGACCAGAAGAACTAGTTGGTGCCCGGCCACAATCGATGACTGCCCTGACAGGGAGCACAACAGAGAACCCCTGAGGGAGCAGGAGATCAGTGGGATGCAGACCCCAAATTCCCATAAAAAGACCATACTTAATGGTCTGGCTGAGACTAGAGGAATCCCGGAGGTCATGGTCCCCAAACCTTCTGTTGGCCCAGGACGGGAACCATTCCCGAAGACAACTCATCAAACATGGAAGGGACTGGACAGTGGGTAGGAGAGAGATGCTGATGAAGAGTGAGCTATTTGTATCAGGTGGACACTTGAGACTGTGTTGGCATCTCCTGTCTGGAGTGGGGATGGGAGGATAGAGAGAGTTGGAAGCTGGCAAAATTGTCATGAAAGGAAAGACTGGAAGGGCTGACTCATTAGGGGGAGAGCAAGTGGGAATATGGAGTAAGGTGTATATAAACTTATATGTGACAGTCTGACTTGATTTGTAAACGTTTACTTGAAGCTCAATAAAAGTCAAAAAAAAAAAAAGTATATATTCTCCACTGAACTAAAATAACTTTACTACATATTAAAATTTCATGTGTAATTTACTAACACTCTTTTCTCTCACTTATTTTTAAATATTTTTTGTGTATATTTTCAGAGGTAGCCCTAAATTATTTTAGAACAATAGTATGCTTAATTAAAATGAAACTGTATAATAGAAGAAAACATGGATAACATTTTCTAAAACCAGAGAGTGAGAAAGACTTTCCTGTGACTCACAATTCAGATACAAAAAGGCAGAAGATTGATAAATGTGACAACATAAAAATGAAAAGCTTATCTATGATTTAAAAAACACAAAAAAATTAAAGAGATGAAAACCTGGAAAAAAAAACTTGCAACTTACATCAAAGACAAACTTATATAACGAGCTTCTAAAATTAGACAAGATAAAAAAAAATCAACAACCTGATAGAAAAATGGACAAGTGATATGACCAGACAGTTCACAGAGGAAAAAACAGTTCTTAAAGCTATGGATTAGGGAAAGAAAGAATAGAGTAAAAGAAAACAGTGAAAAAGAGAAGAAACAAATATAAGAGTAAAAGAACCAAAAAAGGACAGAAGTAAAGAACAAGAATAGGAAGGTTAGCAATGTCAAATATGGCAGGGGACTCTAGAAAGACAAGATTTGGTGCTTTCGGAATTCACTCCTACTAAATAACTCTAGAAGAAAACATTTAAGAGATATAAGAGCATATTCTAGCTAATATAATCTAACATATTTTTTTTTAAATAAATAAAACACAAGAAATGTTAAGAGGATGACCTAAAGTGGTGCGGCTAGTTATTAGTAGAGTCAAGACTTGAGCATGTTCATTTTTACAATACTAACTACCTATTAGGTGAAAAGCATGAAGACTAGAATGGAGCATTACATTATTTCTCCTGAAATACTTTCTGCTCTTCCTTCATACGTGCCTCACCAAAGCTCTTGGTGAGTGATAACGAAGTGAGCAGGCATTATTTGCCTGATTTCACACTGTGGCACTAAAGGCTTAGCTGTTTTGTTTAGAGCCACACAGTAAATATGCTAGGAAAGCTGGGTACTGACTATCAGTTCAGCACTTTGTCTTGCCAGTATGACTCTGAAAATTAATTTCTTCTCAGAGAAGAGGAAATGAGACCAAAACAAAGGCTTGAGATAAAAAGCTTTTTACCCCAACTTCCTCACTGCAACCAAACACACATAGTACCAAAGGCTTTGAAACCTCTACTCAGTTAAAACCCTCAGGACTGACACTATCTCCTTTCTAGATGAGTGAAATGTTTTGTCTGAACCAAAGAAATATTCTGGTCCTGAAGTAAAAATTATCCTTACCTACTCATTTACTGCTTTGGGGCCTCCCTTGATTAAAAGTACTAGAGACAGCATGTTGGTGTGAATTATTCTGCCACCTTCAGGTTGAGCTGGTCAGCCAAAGTATAAACAACAAGAAGGAAAGAATCAAAAGGGCTTTTTCTTGTAGTAACAAAATGACGGGTCAAATACACTAGTATACAAAGTTGATGCTTATTTACTCAAGTAGCAGACAGTTTCCTGTAATAAAATGGGTTCTGGAGAAAGCAATGCTGTGTTCAGAGGTTCCTAATAAAAATAGGAAACTGTCTATTTCTACCTCCCCAGAAAAAACTGCCGAGGCCTTCCAAAAACTTACGGTTGAAAGAATACCTGTCCATATGCCATAAGGTCTCAGATCGCAAGCTATTCCCTGGGCCATGTCCTTTCCTTTCTTAGTTTATCCTGCATTAAACAAAACTGTCTGGAATTCATTCTTTAAAGGTTTATTTATGGTACATAGTGACTGTTTATGTGAAGCAGTGTATTTGCCCATTTCCCTCTTGGGACAGTGTTTAAAACTACAGGGATATTTCCCTCTCTAGCACTTTCTGAAATACAATTAACAATACTGGATCCTTTTTCCTTTTAACAAATCTGGTTTTTATTTACGGAGAGGAGGAAAAAAGTAAAGGGTCTGAAGTTTCCCAACAAATTATTTCAAGCCTTTCAGAAGACAGTTTTAGGCTTTTTAAATAGTGTCTTTGTTTGAAATCCCCCCTTACCCCCACCTTCTCTCTCTTTCTCTGACCATTAAAATGTGGGTTTTCTTCCAAACTAGATTGCTCAATTAAAGCCCTTCTTTTGTAATACCCCAATGCTCTAAATGGGAAAAGGACTGCTGTAGGCCACCTTGTGAAACCTTTTAAAAGCTCCTGGTTTCTTTTGATCTTAAAACATAAAAAACAAACAAACATACAAACTACCTGGCATCTTTTATATTACTGTGCAAACTAACACGGAAACTTGGGAGAATAATGGAGAAACGGGGGCAGGGAGAGGCTGTGCCTTCATCGCTGCATTTGTGAAACCGAACTATTATCTCCCCCTTCTTCCATCACGGAGTAAGGAATTCAGTTGAGATTGCAGATGTGAAAATGCTTTGAGACCTTCTGAGCAGACGCTATATATGGCAACAATATACCCTTCAGAGATTTTTGACAGCCTCACTTCTGGCCTGGAGTCAGGAGAATCAAGATAATTATTCCTTCAAAACCAAAGACATAGTTACCTTTTAGTCAGACTCTTGTGACTTTGTTCCGGGATGGGGCTCTATTTCCTAAGCACATACTTTTAGCGATGACATATTCATCTAAAAGAGCATATTGCCCTTCCTAAGAGCTACTAATAAAAGGATATTACTCTGTTAGAAAACTCTGAATAAATGACATTATTTTATGAGCCCCAAACTCCACTAGGAGAACTCAAGACACAGTAAAACGGTGACTTCCACAAGCTGAGAATTAAACTCTCAAGTCCCAATTCCCAGTGCCCTGCCTGAAACATTACCTCACTGCACTGTGTGCCCCACACACCTCGTAACAGGGCTGCTCCGTTTAATTTGTTTAACAATCGTCTGAAAAATGCCTTGAAAATGTACAGTGCCAGATGAAACATTCGACTTAAATGATTTCCAGTTGATTGTATACAGAGCGCACACGCCAGCATCAATACCATACAACTGGGGGTGGGCCCGAGCTACTTTAACTGAAGAAAATCATGCTGCATTTGTCGGTCTGGGGAAAAGTTTTCTGCTGGGAGCAATTAGAAAGGAATAGTTAGGTATCTGCGTTTCTTAGCAAGATGATTAAAAAAAGAGAGAAGTCCTCAACTCTCAGGAAATGCTTAACATTGGTTTGTTGGGTGAGTGCCAAGTGTTCTGGGGGAATATCTGCTTTATCAAACAAACCCATTCCAAAGGGTCACATAAGTCAAGTGGATACTTGTGGATATTAGCAAGATAGTGGTTTTCCCATGGTTTTCCCCCACTCCCATGCTAATTATAAGTATCTTCAGTCTCCTGGGAAACATGAAATTAAAGCAAATTAAGCAGCCAGCCAGTTGAGGGTGGAACAGGGTACACTGGCAACTGCTCTTAGGAGGCTGCCTGGGCGATGGGTATCCTGACCAGCACACTCCCAGCTGCTTATCCTGACTGCCACCTCCATGAAGCAGTCGCCCTTCTCCTACCCATATTCCAATGTGATCTGATCTTGACCAGACGACTGTCTCATTACCTGTAAGTCTATTTTAGAAGTGGCGAGTTGGCAAACCATGTGCCACATGAGGCCCACACATGTGTTTAGTTGGGCCCACAAGGTTTAAAAAACAACAGCAAAAAACTTGAATTGGTTGCCAACGTTGAAAAACCAGGAGATTCCACATTAAAATCCGCATTTCCGGCTTCTCTTTAAAAATCTGAAGATCTGACCGTACTGGGTTCACATTTCTGTGTGACAACATTGCCTGCAGCTGAGTGGCAGCTGCCCCTTCAGATGAAGCATGCACGCACAGTGTGCCACGGCCCCCACCACACTGCTTCACTTATCTCATGACTAGCATAGCCCTGTAGGCATCTGCATTTATGACTCCAGGTTCATTACTTATGTGCTCATATCTCTGGTTGCTCCTGTTCAGAAAGAGAGACCATCATGCAGCATCTTAGAGAAGGCAGTATAGGTAAGTGGGAAAAGAGCCTTATATTGGTGGTTAGTGGGGAGGTGGTCCTTTGATAACCATCTTCAAGGGCAACAGAGGAGAGAACCATAACCAGTGGGCCCAAGCTGCAGGCAAGCATATTTAGACTTACCCTAAGAAAAGACTTTCTAACAATCACCTGGGTTCTACTTCTGCTCCTCTGACTACCTGGCTACAAAGGCTTGAGTAGCAAAACGCTTTGAACTTCAGTTTCCTTGTCTATTGAGTAAGGGGATCATTAAGGTCTCCTGTAGCTCTAAAATTCTGATTCTTTATATCCTACAGGACAGGATAGGACAGTGAAAAAATACATACTTCAGAGTTAGATAGACTTGGATTTGAATCCCAGCCCTGTCCCTTCCTTAAAATATATTTTATTGGCGAAAATAAGCTGGCGTTTAGGCTATGTTTGCCAAATGCAGAGCACGATGTTCAACAGTAGTATTACATCTTGATGTAGTGATATGTGAGGTCACGCCTCAGCAACTATGTGGCTGAGTCTTCCCTGAAGGTGGTAACATTCCCAGTGTTCACCATTCAAGAAGCGGTGGGTACTTAGAGAGGGAGAAAGAGTTGGGAGGGCAGCCAGTATTGGGCACAAAGAAGAAGATACTGTCTTGGTTTTGGTTTTTCTCTGGAGTCTAAGGGCACAGCCAGGAGCTAAGCAGAGAATAGATGGGCTGTACGTAATTCTCTGTGTTTATTCTCTTTTGTTACTCCTTAATCTTTATCAAAGTCATATTTAAACATAAAAAAGAAAAAGAAATATATGAGTCAATAAAACCTGTTGCCATCGAGTTGATTCTGATTCATAGCAACCCTACAGGACAGACTAGAACTGCCCCATAAGGTTTCCAAGGCTGTAATCTTTACAGTAGCAGACTGCCACATCTTTCTCCTGAGGGTCAGCTGGTGGGTTCAAACCACCAATCGTTCATTTAGCAGCCGAGTATTTAACCACTGTACAACCAGGGCTCCTTCATAAGTCAATGAACCTTCTACAAAATGAAGCCTGTAAAAACACCCCCTACAAATGATAATGCTGGCCAGAAAATGCAAATAGTATCACACTCAGTCCTTTCCAAGGAAAAGTCATGTTTTGAAATCTACCCAGATGTCAGCTCACCTTTAGGTCCAATGGCAGCTTGTTGGAGGTGAACACACTCAGCTTGATCTGGGGGACACTGATCTTAAGATTTTCAAAGTAGTATCGAATTGGTGTTCCACCTTGCTCGGCTGTCTCTTCATGGAGCTTCTCATCATATTTTTCTACCTCTGGTACAAAGACAGAATTTTAAAAAACTTGAATCTCCTGTAGTCTCATGATTTAGATACTTGCATTCGCATTGAAAAAATGTAAACATCCATCTCTATAAATTTAGTTTTCAAGGGCTCAGTAATGTGTACATATCCTGATGTCATTTCTTTATAAAAGCAGATCTGTTTCATGTTGTTTATCAAAAAAGTAGACTAGCTTACTCTTTTAACTTGTGACTCTATATCATCTGGCAGATATCAACTTTGGACAAAATAATCCAGGTGGGAAAGCCAAAGGTCATGGTTTGTTTGCTGGTGGTGGGCTTTCTAGAAACCATGATTATTATTATTACAAGTGACCCAGATTATCTATTTCATGACATGATATCCAAATAGGGATGTGGCATGTAGCTTAACTGAATCATAGTGAACAATATCACCAATTAAATAATAAATCTGAATGAAATATAATGCTTGAAAAGAAACAGGCTGCAGGCTATAAAAAACTGACATCACTACAAGCAGCACCCTTTCTCCCATGGCGGGCATCCACTTCAATAGGATAATCAAGGCAGGTTTTCTACTTGCTACCCTGTGAAGTAAAAAGGATTAACATGGGCTAAAACACAACAATGTCCTCTTTGTACAGGTAGTCCACAACTTTCGACAGGACTGGGCCTCAAGGACTCCATTGTAAGTTGGTTCTGAGGTAAGTCGAATATGTCTTTTTTTTTTTTTTAAGTTTTCACTAGTACTGCCTTTTATTATCAGTATTTTTATAAATCCTATCTTTGAATATCTGCAAATGAACATCTGAGAACAATAACATCAGCAAAGTACGCGCTACAACCTCGTATGTAGTACATATTACTAATGATAAGATGTCCAAAGAAAAAAGAAATGAAATGGTCATAAGTTCGGTTTGTTGTAACTCAAATACATCGTAAGTCAAGGATGACCCATACTTGATGATGGGCACCCATATGGGGACGTATTTTCACTTGGCTTCATGTGCCTTAGAAATAAAGCCAGAGAAACTGTACATGTCTACTTATCAAACAAACTTAGGCTGTAAGCTATTATTTCTATATATGGGGGGGTGGGGGGAGTAGATGGGGGGGAACTGCAACAGAAACCTTCCTATCTGCGCACGAGAATCAGAAAAAAATGATAGGAAGGAGGGGAGATGCTCCAAGAAAAAGCAGGCAAAGATTATACAAAAGTCTAAATTCACTATACAATGTCCCTTATGCTTGGGGACAAATTTATGTAAAGCCAGTTACAAGAAAAGCATGCAGAAACAAACTGAAAGTAAAAGGTCCCAGGAAGGTACCAAGATAGTACAGCTACCTGGCAGGCAAGGTCCCAAGTGGCCCTCTGAATACAAGCAGCACTGGAGTTCCAACCCCAACTGGAAAACACAGCTTTAAACAGATGGGAACCTTGCTCATGATCCCAGTTACACTTAAAGCTTAAAATCTAACTCTGGGATAAAAAGAGACAAAATATTTTTCTTGCATTGTGTGTATGTATGTACGTAAGTATGTGTCCTCAATGTTTTGTTTTTCTGTAGCCAACATGAGCAAGTAAACATAAAAAGTCTGTCTTATCATTTCTTCAAGCTCAATACTTAGTTGTGCCTTCAAGCAACTAGGAAACCCTGGTGGTGCAGTGGTGAAGTGCTACAGTTGCTAATCAAAAGGTCAGCAGTTCAAATCCACCAGGTGCTTCTTGGAAACTCTATAGGGCAGTTCTACCCTGTCCTACAGGGTCACTATGAGTCGGAATTGATTCGATGGCAACTGGTTTGGTTTTTTTCTTTTTCGAACAACTCGGCATTATTTAATTCTTTCTAAGCTGTGTATACACAGCCCTGTAATATCAATCTAAAAGCAGAAGAAAATGCCATGATGTGAAATCTTAAATAAAGAAACAGTGGCTAAATCATTTCTGTAGCAGCTGGAAATCTGGGTTTTCAAATAGCTTATCTTACTCTCCTCCCCAAAGACAAGAGTAAAGGAACTACACAGAAACCTTTGTAATTACATTAATGCATAAGGGTATGGATGTCAAAAGTTGAGGGGTTGAGGCCAGCCAATTTTTTTTTTCTCAACTAAACCAAAGGAAATGCCCAAGGGATTTCTGATTCTTGGCCCTGAGTCTGTTTAATAAACAAATGTTAGGAAACAAGGCAGTTTGCTAAATGACTAACATCACTTCTCTTATCCTAGAGCAGATGAATCAAAAAACACGAAGCAAAGAAGAATAGTATACTGCTTCCCAAGGGCTTACCACTGGATATGCTGGGATACCAGAAGACACTCTGAGTTGGCTGCCACAGTACACAGGTATAACTCACATAACAAGCAATACTGTGACAAAGAAAAACTGAAATACAAACTTAGCGGCTAGCTCAGGCTGCGAAGTGGAAAGTGAGCTTGTCAAGCATCCAGAGGCTACCTGTTTTCACTGCCATCATTGGGCCAATTCTCAGATACAAACTTAGAACACTCATCATTACCTGATTCTGCTTGGTCATAGCCGAAGAAACTTAGCAGCTTGAGGAGCAATTTCTCCTCAATTTGCACGGTGAATCTCTGAGCCGTGATCATCAGATGCTAGAGATAAACAAATTCTGATTTACAGTGTGAACAACAGAAGGTACTTTCATCTGTGCCATTTCCAAGGTCCCAATAACATGCCATGGTTTCTTTACTCACATGATTTTATAATCAGAGACATATTAGCAAATGATATCTGGCCCATCTCTCCTTCTCTCTATGGTTACCATTAACCAAGAACTCCAAAAGATGTTTAGTTGACAATTCACCACCCTACTATCTGGTCCAAGGGCATCTGTGTCTCGTTAGTCGGGACTATGGTCTCAGATGCGCTGTGTGGGATGTGCTTTACATAAGGTGCTCAGAGGGCAGCTGCTAGTTTAAGGAGCAGCATGACTGAGCCTGTGGATTTGAGGGCTGCAGGTGGGCCTGGTCCCATCAGCACTGGTGACAAAGGACCATAAATATGGAAGCAATCTCTTAGTCACCTCCCACTTTGTCCAGAGTTGGCTGCTAAACTAGCCGGCTTACACATGGAGATTTCTCCAGGAAGGAGAGTTTGTCACTTCTGAATTGTCTGCTTTTGGTAAACAGTGTGTCTGTGGACTCTCCAGGATGTCTGTCCTAAGGTCACAGCCCTCCTACCCATTTTCCAATAATTTCTGGCTTATTCTATTTTTAAAAATATATCCAGATTGTGGTTGGTCCTGGTCAATCTAGAAGATGCTATGGTTTCCTACAGGTACTTCACTCTGATGAACACAGGCTCTGTCCCCTAGGATCTCAGTACTATTGCTTGCGTGGTCATTAAATACACAAATGAGAATACAAAGTGCTAAGAGAAGTTCCTTTAAATTTCCCTAAACAAGTTAGAAAGTTACACATGGCTTAACCCCCTAGAACTATCTCCATTAACACCCTGCACTACGCTGTGCGACTTGGCTGTCAGAGAACCAATCAGCCTTCTGGCATGGTATCAGCCCCACCAGCCTCCCCCTCAGACTACCTTGTAGATGTTGGTCAGTGCGCTTTTACTGGGGAACTTCACAGCATTGACTTGCACAGCAGGACCTGTCTCAATGACCTCGTTCTCGTTGCTCAGGGGTGTCACATAGAGCATGAAGGGCTGAGTGGTACCGATAAGCTGATTGTCCACCTAGGACATGCAAAAGCCACAAAACAAAGACAGAGAAGTCACTCAGTTCTCATTTTTACCTTTTAGTGGGGTCTTAATACAGCAGCCCTGGTAGCACAGTGGTTAAGTGTTTGGCTGCTAACCAAAAGGTCAACAGTTCAAATTCATCAGCCACTCCTTGGAAACCCTACGGGGCAGTTCTACTCTGTCCTATAGTGTTGCTATGAGTTGGAATCGACTCAATGGCAACAGGTTTGGTTTTTTTGGTTTTTATAATATACAGGATACTCGGAAAGTACCCTTACCATTTTACTCTATCTGAATAGCAGCTGGAAAAATAGATTCCCAGTGAAGACAGGTAATAATAATACAGTGGTAATAACAATAGAGCTATACTTTATTAAGTATCATGTGCCAAGCATTATGCTAGTCACTTCATATACGTTACCTACCTCTTCGAGTCACATGAAACCTATGTCGATGTTATTAATCGAAGGGTTCTGCTGTAATCCTTTTCACAGCCTCATGAGTAAAGTACTATCATACTATCATTTAACAGATGAAGAAGCTGAGGAGAGAGGCCCTTGCCTAAGGGCATTAATTCTGTCAGTGACAGAACTAGAACTTGAATCCAGGTCTGTCTGATACTAAGGCCAGCATCTTAGCCACTATGCTATCAATGCTTCTCTCTCACCCCAAATTTCCTTAAAGTAAGACAACTAAATTTAGAGAATCAGTAGCTCAGACAGTTACCAAATGGAAGCACTTGCCTGTCCTAAAGTCAGCTCCCTTCTCAAGACTGAAATGATTAAGTCAGAGGCATGAGCAACTATATTATTCACCCAGCCCCAATCAGCACCATAACGGAGAGTACACTCTCTACACATAAGTGTTCATGAATGTCCGGAGGGTCACTGCACGAGGCAGCCCTCTTCACTTTCTGTTTACACCACAGGTCCACACCAGGAAGAAGAATGATGAGATGGCATCTGTTGGGTGCCCCTAGGTATACTTTCTTCACACCACCAAACATATCATTTAATGCAACCCTGAAGGGTAAGTATTATACCCTCGCCATTTTACAAACAAGTAAACAGAAGCTTCAAGTCCTCTTCACTTTCAGCAAGCATGGTTGTGTCATCTGCATAACGCAGGTTGTTAATGTGTCTTCCTCCAATCCTGATGCCAACATTCTTCTTCATATAGTCCAGAAGAGGACATGAAGCACTTACTGATGAAGATCAAAGACCACAGCCTTCAGTATGGATTACACCTCAACATAAAGAAAACAAAAACCCTCACAACTGGAACAATAAGCAACATCATGATAAATGGAGAAAAGACTGAAGTTGTCAAGGATTTCATTTGACTTGGATCCACAATCAACACCCATGGGAGGAGCAGTCAAGAAATCAGAAGACACATTGCATTGGGCAAATCTGCCACAAAAGACCTCTTTCAAGTGTTGAAAAGCGAAGAAGCTTGAAGACTAAGGTGCGTCTGACCCAAGCCATGGTGTTTTCAATCACCTCATATGCATGTGAAAGCTGGACGATGAATAAGGAAGACTGAAGAATTAACTCCTTTGAATTGTGGTGTTGGCGAAGAATATTGAATATACCATGGACTGCCAAAAGAATGAACAAATCTGTCTTGGAAGAAGTACAACCAGAGTGCTCCTTAGAAGCAAAGATGGCAAGACTATGTCTCATACTTTGGACATATTATCAGGAGAGATCACTTCCTGGAGAAGGACACCACACTTGGTAGAGGGTCAGCAAAAAAGAGGAAGACTCTCAACAAGATGAACTAACACAGTGGCTGCAACAATAGGCTCAAGAATATCACGGATTGTGAGGACGGCATGGGACCGGGCAGTGTTTCACTCTGTTGTACACAGGGTCACTGTGAGTCAGAATCAACTCGACAGCACCTAACAACAACAACAAATAGAAGCTTAGACAGGTTAAATTATCTGCCCACATTCACAGATCTAGCAAGTGGAAGAGTTGAGATTCAAGTGCAGATATTCCTGGCACCAAATCCTTTGCCCCTTCTAGTACACTGCATGGATTCCCACTTGGCAGCCATTTCGTATAATCACTGCTAATTCCCTTCTGTTAGCTCTCCAAGTATAGGGGTAAAGGTGAGACTCAGAGCACTTTCCACTTTTTCCTACTTCAATTCTTGCCCCTACAATGTAGTCTATACAGCAGCCGGTCATTTTTTAAAAAATCTAAATCAGGTCATGTTCCTCCTTTCTTTATACCCTTCAGGGGTTTCTCTTTCTCTTAGGATAAAACCGAAACTCTTCACTACAGCCTACAAGGCCCTGCATGGTCTGGATATTGCCAACTTCTCCATCTATATCACGTACCACTCTCTTCCAGTTTCCTCACAATCTAGACACACCAGTCTCCCTATTGCTTCTCAAATGGTGGCAAGTCCCTCCTCCCTCAGGGTCTTTGAATTCTCCTAGAACATTTTCCCCCTAGTATTCTTCTCAATGGGTTGTTCATTCTCTTCCTCCGGTTTCAGCTCAACTCTCTTCCTTAGGAAGATCTTCTAGGACCACCTTATGTAAAATGGCACTAATCGTCTTTATTCCTTCATAGCAATGATCACAATTTGCAACTATTTATTTGCTTGCTTGCTCATTTATACCTGATTCCCTCCCTAAACTGTTAGCTTAAGGGGGGCAGAGACCTCATCTGTTTTGGTTATAGCTGTATCTCTAGAGCCCAGTCCTGTGTCTGGCACAGTCAATGCTCAGTAATAATTAACTGAGTGAATGAATCATTACCTATCACATCCAATATGAGAAATGACAATAAAGACCTCATCTTATTCTGACCTTACCTTTGTTCTTTCCCCAAATACCTTTGATACAAGGTATACTAACTGATTATCTGGAGTGAATAACAAGAGGATACTGACTGGTTTAAAATCAGGAAAGGTGTGCTTCAGGGTTGTATCCTTTTACCATACTTATTCAATCCACATGCTGAGTAAATAACCGGAGAAGCTGGACTATATGAACAAGAATGAGGCATCAGAATTGGTGGAAGACTCATTAACAACCTGTGATATGCAGATGACACAACCTTGCTTGCTGAAAGTGAAGAGGACTTGAAACACTTACTGATGAAGATCAAAGACTTTCTACTTCTGCTGTGGAATCTTTTGTTGAATTATTAGCTATAATTCTTTGTCTTGTTATTGTGGTGGTTGCTTTAGGGTTTGTAGTATTCATCTTTAACTTATCAGTCTACATTCAAATGAGATTATTCCATTTCACATATAAGAGGCTTACAATAATATACTTCCATACCCATGGCCCCAGGACAGCTACTGCTGTCATGCATTTTACTCTTACATATGTTATAAACTTCACAATACGGTGTTATTATTTTTAAGCAATTATCTTTTAAAGAGGTTTAAATAAGAAGAAAACCACCTTATATATTTACATATTTTGTTATCATTCCAGGTGCTTTAATTCCATTGTGTAGATCCATTTTTCCATCTGGTATCACTTTCCTTCTGCCTGAAGAATGTCCTTAAACATTTTTGGTAGTGTGGGTCGGCTGGTAATGAATTCTTTTAGCGTCTGTATGTCTGAAAAACGTCTCTATTTCATTTTAGGTTTTAAAAGATATCTCGCCAGGCATAGAATTCCAGGTTGACAAGTTTTTTCTTTCAGTACTTTAAACGTGTTGCATATTGTCCTCTCACTTGCATTGTTGCCAACAAGAAATCTGTTGTAATTCTCATTTTTGTTCCTCTGTACATAACACGTCTTTTTTCCTCTGGTTGCTTTATCACTAGTTTTGAGTAATATGATTAAGATGTACCTTGGTATAATTTGGAAACCCTGGTGGCGTAGTGGTTAAATGCTACGGCTGCTAACCAAGGGGTTGGCAGTTCAAATCCGCCAGGCACTCCTCGGTAACTCTATGGGGGCAGTTCTACTCTGTCCTATAGGGTTGCTATGAGTCGGAATTGACTCGACGGCACTGGGTTTGGTTTTTTGGGGTTTTGGTATAATTTTGCTAATTATTTTTTGTGTTTGGGGTTCAATGAGCTTCTTAGATCTGTGGGTTCATAATTTTCATTAACTTTGGAAAATTTGTGGCCATAATTTCTTCAAATTTGTGTTTGTTTCCTCCTCTCCTTTGGGGGCCTAATTACTCACACATAAGTTGCCAGACATTGTCATGCTGGTCACTGATGCTGGTTTCTTTTCTTTCCTTTTTTTTTTTGCATTTATTTTTTTCTCTGTGTATTTCATCCTGGACAGTTAACATTGCCATGCTTTCCTTGCTGTTAGGTACCGCTGAGTCGATTCCAACTCATAGAGACCCACGTGACAGAGCAGAGCTGCTCCATAAGGTTTTCTAAGCTGTAATCTTTACAGAAGCAATCGCCAGGTTTTTCTCCTGTGGAGCTGCTGGGTGGGTTCAAACCACCAACCTTTGGGTCAGCTCCTGCTATGCCTTCAAGTTCACTAATCTCTTCTTCTGCATTGTGTTATTTTGCTGTTAAGTCCATCCAGTGTATTTCTCATTTCATACATTGTAATTTTAATCTCTAGAAGTTTGAGTCCTTTTATATCTTCTATATCTCTGCTAAACTTTTTGAACACATGGAATACAGTTATAACAAGTTTAATGTCCTTCTCTAAAAATTCCAACATCTGTGTCATCTCTGGGTCAGTTTCAATTGATTATTCTCCTCATTATAGATAATATTATTCTGGTTCTTTGCATACCTGGCAATCTTTGATAGGATGCCAGGTAGTGTGAATTTCACTTTGTTAGGTGCTAGATATTTTTTGTATTCCTATATATATTCTTGAGCTTCGTTAAGGGATACAGTTGACTTACTTAGAAACAGATTGATCCTTTCAGATCCTCCTTTTATGATTTGTTAGACAGGTCTGGAACAGTGTTTGGTCTAGGGCTAGTGATTCCTCACCACTGAGGCAAGCTTCCCTGAGTCACTTTTTCCAATGTCCCGTGAATAGTGAGTTTTTCCATTCTGGCTCACGAGAACAAGCACCATTCCCAGCCCTGTGTGAGTACCAGGCAGTGTCCCCTCTAACTCTTTTAGATGGTTTGAATGGTAGTTTCCTCATATATCGTTGATCGGTACTCTGCTGAATACTCAGAGGGACCCTCAGTAGATCTCCAGATTTTTCTCTCTATGCAAACTTCTCCTCCCACGTACACTGTCCTACGAACTCTAGTTGCCTTGGTCTCTCAAGACACTCAGCTCTGTTTTTTCAACTCTTCCAGTCTGCTGGGTTCCATCTCAGTCCCACTTCCCGTGCGAAAGCTTGGAAATGCTCTCAAGGTGGTAAACTGGGGCAACTGCAGGGCTCACCTCTTTTGTTTCCCATCTCTTAGCGATCACTGTCCTTTACTGCCTGATGGGATTACTGTTTAATGTATTTTATCTGAATTCTGGAGTTGCTTTAGATAGGAGAGTAAATCTGGTCTCTGTTACTCCACCTTGGCAAAAACTAGAAGTCTGGTTCCCGTTTTCACTCTCTATTGTTGTTAAGTGCCAATGAGTCAGTTCTGACTCATAGCGACCCTATGTACAACAGAACAAAACACTGCCTGGTCTTGCGCCATCTTCACAATTGTTGCTATGTTTGAGCCCATTGTTGCAGACACTGAGTCAGTCCATTTCACTGAGGGTCTTCCTCTTTTTCACTGACCCTCTACTTTACCAAGCATGATGTGCTTCTCCATGGAATGATCCCTCCTGATAACATTTTAAATATACATGTGACGAAGTCTCGCCATCCTTGCTTCTAAGGAACATTCTGGCTGTACTTCTTCCAAGACAGATTCGTTCGTTCTCCTGGCAGTCCATGGTATATTCAATATTCTTTGCCAACACCATCATTTAAAGGCATCAATTCTTCAGTCGTCCGTATTCATTGTCCAGCTTTCGCACATGAGATGACTGAAAAAACCACATTTGAGTCAGACATATCTTAGTCCTCAAAGTGACATCTTTGCTTTTTAACACTTTAAAGAGTTCTTTTGCATCAGATTCGCCTAATGCAATACTTCATTTGAGTTCTTGACTGCTGCTTCCATGGGTGTTGATTATGGATCCAAGTAAAATGAAATCCTTGACAACTTCAATCTTTTCTCCACTTATCATAATGTTGCTTATTGGTCCGGTTGTAAGGATTTTTGTTTTCTTTATGTTGAGGTATAATCTATACTGAAAGCTGTAGTCTTTGATCTTCACCAATAAGTATGTCAAATCCTCACTTGACTTTTCACTTTCAGCAAGCAAGGCTGTATCATCTGTATCTCACAGGTTGTCAATAGTCTTCCTCCAATCCTGATGCCACATTCTTCTTCATATAGTTTGGCTTCTCGGATTATTTGCTCAGCATACAGATTGAATAAGTATGGTGAAAGGATACAACGCTGACGCACACCTTTCCTGATTTTAAACAGCACAGTATTCCCTTGTAAAGTTTGAACAATTGCTTCTTGCTCTATGCACAGATTCTTCATGAGCACAATTAAGTATTCTGGAATTCCCATTCTTTGCAATGTTATACATAATTTGTTATGATCTACACAGTTGAATGTTTGCATAGTCCATAAAATATAGGTAAACATCTTTCTGGTATTCTCTGCTTTCAGCAAGATCCATCTGATATGAGCAATGATATCCCTCATTCCACATCTCTTCTGAATCCAGCTTGAATTTCTGGCAGTTCTGTCAATGTACTGCTGCAATCGTTTTTAAATTACCGTCAGCAAAATTCTACTTGTGTGCGATATTAATGATACTGTTTGATAATTTCTGCATTCTGTTGGATCACCTTTCTTGGGAACAGGCACAAATATGGATCTCTTCCATTCCACTGGCCAAATAGCTCTCTTCCAATTTTCTTGGCTTAGATGGCCAAGTGTTTCCAGCATGGCATCCATTTGTTGAAACATCTCAATTGGTATTCCATCAATTCCTGGAGCCTTGTTTTTCACCACTGCCTTCAGTGCAGCTTAGACTTTGTCTTAGGCTGGGTTCTCTAGAGAAGCAAAACCAGTAAAGCATATAAATATCTATATAGAGATTTATATCAAGGAAATGGCTCACACAGTTGTAGAGGCTGGAACAGCCCAAATCCATAGGTCAGGCTAGAGACTTCTGATTTACGTAGTCATGGTGGCTGGTGAACCCAAGATCAGCTGGTCATCCAGCAGGGTTCTTGCTTACAGACTGTGAAGACCAACCAATTTTAAGATCGTCAAGTAATACCACAGGTAAGCTGCTAGCTCAAGTCCCAAGAACAAGAGGTCAGATGAACAGGGGTCCGCTGCAGGATCCAGAGCAAGCAAAAGCCTGCAAGGCTTGCCAGGGAGTCCACTTATATTTGATGCAGGCCACAACCCCATGGAAACTCCGCTTTCAAATGACGGCTACTCACAGCAGATCTCATCACAGAGATGAACACATTATATCAAATCTCATCACAGAAGTGATCTGATCATCATATGACTGCCAAACCACATCATAACTGCCAAACCACTGAGAATCATGGCCCAGTCAAGTTGACACAGAACCTTAATGATCACAGATTTCTTCCTTCAGTATCATTGCTTCTTGATCATGTTACCTCCTAAAATGGCTGAATATTGACCAATTGTTTTTGGTACAGTGACTCTATATATTCCTTACATCTTCTTTTGATGCTTCCTGTATCATTCAATATTTTACCCATAGAATCCTTCAGTATTGCAACTCAAGGCTTGGATTTTTTCTTCAGTTCTTTCAGCTTGAGGAATGCCATGCGTGTTCTCCCCTTTTGGTTTTCTACCTCCAGGTCTTTGTACATTTCATTTTAATGCTTTACTCTGTTTCTCAAACTGCCCTTTGTAATCGTCTGTTCAGCTCTTTTACGTGATTGTTTCTTCCATTTGCTTTAGCTACTCTATGTTCAAGAGTAAGTTTCAGAGTATCTTTGGACATCCATTTTGGTCTTTTCTTTCTTTCCTGTCTTTTTAATGACCTTTTGCTTTGTTCATGTATGATATCCTTGATGTAATCCCACAATTCGTCTGGTCTTTGGTCACTAGTGTTCAATGCATCAAATCTATTCTTGTGATGGTCTCTAAATTCAAATGGGATACACTAAGATAATACTTTGGCTCTCGTCACTTGTTTTAATTTTCTTCAGCTTCAACTTGAACTTGCATATGAGCAATTGATGGTCTGTTCTGCAGTTGGCCCCTGGCCTTGTTCTGACTGATGATATTGAGCTTCTCCATCATCTCTTTCGACATACATAGTCAATTTGATTCCTGTGCATTCCATCTGACGAGGTCCACATGTATAGCTGCCATTTATATTGTTGAAAAAAGGTATTTGCAATGAATAGGTTGTTGGTCTTCCAAAATTCTATCTTGGGATCTCCAGTGTTGTCTCTATCACCAAGATCATATTTTCCAACTACTGATCCCTCTTCATTTCCAACTTCTGCATTCCAATCACCGGTAATTATCAATGCATCCTGGTTGCATGTTCTACCAATTTCAGACTACAGAAGCTGGTAAAAATCTTCAATTTCTTCATCTTTGGCATTAGTGGTTGGTGCGTAAATTTGAATGATAGTCATATTAACTGGTCTTCTTTGTAGGCATATGGATATTTTCCTATCACTGACAGCATCGTGCTTCAGGGTATATATTCAAATGTTCTTTTTGATAATGCATGATATAATTTTTGAGATGTAAAAGAGACTAAACACAAGCTAGCAAGCAGAGGTGGGGGAAGAGAGATGCCAAGCCACATGAAGACTGCCCAGGAGCAGAAGCTCAGAAGAGACAAGGACCTTCTTCCAGAGATGACAGAGATAAAAAGCCTTTTCCTAGAGCTGGCACCCTGAATACAGACTTCTAGCCTCCTAAGTGTGAAAAATAAATTTCTGTTTATTAAAGCCATCCACTTGTGGTATTTCTGTGACAGCAGCACTAGATAACTAAGACCTCAATGTGAACCTCAATTCCTTCCACTGATATTTAGGTAATTTCCTTCTGTTGTTATTGTTGGTTTATTGGCGAGACCGAGAACTATGGATCATCTTCCTTCATGTCACCTTGCCAGAGTTATCTAAAATAAATTATTTATGGAATAGCTATTATTTCAGAATTCTTCTGTAGAGAAAAATTGGTGAAACAAATCTAGGCAGAAACAACTACTTCATAGAATGATCTTTTGAAGGCCACAATAAGGTACCTTCTTTGACATGTTAAAGTTTTACAACATCAAACATTGGATCTGTTTGGGTGTTCAGCATGAAAACTGCCCCTCTCACCTGTACATCCTGTATGTTGAGTTCAAGCATGTGACTGGTTGCCAGCTGTGTATAGTGCACACTGATTCCTGTAAGGCTTGCAAAGACCAGTTCTTCTGGGACTTTATTAATTAAGGACAACCCGATTCCACCTTCCAACTTCACAAGCACCTGAAGGGAAACCAAAATATGGCACACTGATGACCGTTTAAAACAGAGTTCAAGGTAGCCAGTAGAGTACAGGGAAATAAATGGCTTTAAATCTCTCTACTTCTGAACAGATGAAAATCACTTAGGTGAGTCCTATTATTCACCCTGATAGCTCAAATACCATCACCTCACTAGAAGCCTTCCCCTCTAGGTGCACTCCCCAACCCAACCAGAACTCCAGAGGGATTTGATGATACCTCCATCTGAGCACAGGTGACTTTCTGAATTTTACTCTAGGAACGTAATCATTTGAGAATCTTTCTCCCTATTGGAATGAAAGCTCGTAATAAGTTATTCACTAAACTTCCATAACATCCGGTACAGAGCTTCACACATCGGCACTTCACTAAATAAATAACAAATAAATGTGTCTTTTTTATGTTTACCTTAGCTTCCTTGTCAAACTTTCTCTTCTCGAAGCCCAAAGAGGGAGAGGGAAAGGAAGATGTCAGGTCAACTGGGCCTCCCCGCAACAACAGCAACAAAGAAACTCTAGCTTCCTTATTCTCTTCCTTAAATTCTGCCTTAAATTCAAATTGGTTTGCTTCCTTTATTGTCATCTTATTTTAGCAACATTTGTTATGTTCTGATTCCACATAAACTTTAGCTATCATTTACATAACATATCACATATTCATGTTGTGAAATATTAAACAGCACCAAGCAACACCTATACTTAGAACTCATAAGGGATAGAAAGAAAAGAGTAGTTCTAAACTGAGAAAATCACAAACCAAGATTCCATCTAAACAAACTGATGATCAAAGAGATAAATATACAATATTTAAAACTTACTTCCAATTCCTGCTCTGTAACTGGATTCCTTAATTTCCGCAGCTCTTGTTCAGTAACAGGAAGTTCATCCACTTCGTATGATGAACGGTCGCTTTTCCGCTGGCAGAAATCTGTTATCTGAAGTCAAATAAAACACTACTTAAGAGAGCCCATACTTCAAAAGTGAAATCCATTCTATGACTGTTGTGTAGGTCAACATTCACTATATGGTCAAAACCCTATGGAAGTTACTCGTTTCTAAAGCACTGCTAATGTAAGGTTTTTATAATAATGAATAAGCTTGGTTTTAAATCTACGTGGCAAATCTAAGTTGCAGACCTTAAGAACCTCAAGGCTAGGCATTTGTAGATGATCTAAAACTATAGCTCAAGTCAAAATACGCAAATCTCAAAGATTACTGCATTCAACTTTTGCCTTAAGACTGCTGTTTAAAGAGGTATTGTAGATTATAATGTACTGTCTCAGAGAGTTGACTGTTACTTACCAGTATCTTTTTTCCCTTAGCTGTCTAACAACACGATGTCTTGATAAATCCGTATCTCCAGCCTAGGTCTCTCCCTTGAGCTCCAGAACCATATTTACAATGCCTTCTGGACATCTCTACTTAGATATCATACAGTCACCTAAACTTAAGAAGTCCAAAACTTAACTCATCAATTCCCCCAGAAATCTGCTCCATGTTCAGCTCTTAGTGACCTGTACCACCATCCCTCTCATTGCCCAAATCAGAATCTTGGAGGCCATTCTTGATTCCTCTCTCTCATCCCACATTCAATTAGTCACGAAATCTCGCTGATTCTACTAAATATACTTTTATTTCTGATCATTTCTCTCCATCCTTCTCATGCCCACCCCATGCCATCTATCCTAGTCCAGGCCACCGTAGTCTCCCATCTAGATTACAAAAGCCTCCTAACTGGTCTTTCTCTATCTCCAGTTTTGCCCTACATTATAGGGCAAAATGCTCCACACTGTAGCCAGAGTAAAGTTTCCAAACTAGATTTCTGATCATGTCATTCCCTGACTCCTTACTGCCTTAGAAAAAAGTCAAAATTGTCACCATGTAGTCCAGGCTCTTCATGATCTGGCCCCAGCCTTATTTCTTACCATATTCTACGGGCCAGTTGGGCTGAACTTATTTCTATTCCCCAAAAGGGTCAGTCTTTCTTACCTCTGGGCCTTCACTTATCAACTTGTCACATACTATATAATTTACTTATTACATTTACCGCTTATTACTTGTTTCCCCTGCTAGAAAGTGGGCTCCATGGAGCAGAGAATTTTGTCTGTTTGCTCACTGAGAGATGCTCAGTGCCTAGAACAATGTCTGGCTCGAACAGGTGCTCAGTAAATGATGAATGAACACTCTAATTACTTAGAACACAACCCCTCCCTGCTCCCTTCTCTATGTGGCTAACTCCTTTTGGTCAACCTTTAGGTATCAGCTTAAGCGTCACTTCTTTTAGAAAGCCTCCCCAATCTTCCAAATATGAGAATACATGTACTTCCTAGATACTCTCCCATAACACCCTCCATCCTTACTCTCATAGCACAGCATTTTAATTGTCTGATTAGGATCCTCATCTATCTTCTTGTTGCTAATGTTATTAATATATCAGTTGTTTATATTAATATATTGATTAATAATAATATTGACAATAAAATTAATATGCACTGCTATTAGCATTATCTTCTTTAATTCTTATAACAACTTTGAATGGAAGGCTCTATCCTCATTTTACAAATGAAAATACCATATCCTCATATCCAGTGTAGGAGTCTGCATAGAGTATGCGCTCAATAAACATTTGCTGATAGACTAACACAGGCGGGAAAGTACACCGAGTTACATGTGAGTTCTTATGGTCAATTATCACCTGGAGTGCTCTAGTTGGTCCATCTGGGATGACTCTGATGGCTAATACTCCAGAACCAGGCCTCATTTTTTGGTTAATAAATTGTTGTTCAGGTGGAACTGGCCCCAAGAGCTCCATGGAAGTATCAGGCCCAAGAACAACTTCAGCTCCATCAAACAGACCAGAAAGCCCACCTTTAGCCTAAAACACATTGGAGTAAAGACATGTAAGAAAAGGTGAAAGCACTGACTTTTGCCAACTTGAAACAAGTTATCAAATTTAAGTTCTTTATTGGAGGGTCATGGCCAATGTACAGCAAAGCATTTACTATTTGTTCAACTTTGCAGATGAGGAAAAATAGCAGGATTACTTGGGTAAATTGGAAAATTATGCTGTATGAATCTGGGGAATTATGAGTTGGAGGTTAATTCCATGCACAGAGTATTAAAATAAGCTTTAAAAAACAGCCAAAGCACTGTTTCTTTGAGTAATCTCATTAAGGTTTGCTTAAAAATCCAAAATATTCTGAAAATAAAACAATTATCACTATCATTCAACTTTCCACCACGAAGCAAATCCTAGAGTTGAAAACCTCCCAGACAAGCCTAGGACTGGACAACCAACCGATATTCAAAAGACAGTGTCTCTCCTAAAATGAAATATGGAGCTGAGAATGTCACCTGATGCCCAGTTACTTAGGCTTTTGGAGAAAAGCATCTTCTTGCTATAATACGCCCCAAGTAAAATGGAAGTCTACAGGGTGACGCCTATAGGTTGGCAAAGACAAGGTTAGAGAAGCTAATGGCAAAGAGTGTCTAGATCCCCTTTGTTAATTTCCAAATACTGAGTAATAAAAAGGAAACACTGAGCTGGGTTTAGAGGACAGGTTTCAACACAGAAAAAAGCTTTTTATGGCTGTTGTAAGTTTAGAAAGAAAGAGCATACACGACCTTATAAGGGCATTGTCAGAAAATGTTTTAATGCCTTAAATTACTTTATTCAGAATAATGAGATGGAAATGAGTTTATTTCTCTAACCAAAACACGTTCTGCTCTGCTGAATACTGTTATTACAGGGCCATTCACAAACAGAGAAATGATGAAATAAAGTCAAGAAACGACAAACACCAGAAAGGGGTTTATTTTGAGGGGGAAAATACCCCCAAGAGAATCGGAATTACATGGGCTTTAGAAACAAACCAGAAGTCAGGGCCCGACATGGAAAACCCCTCTGTCTCCTCCCCGCCCCCCCCCCCCGCCCCATTATAATGAGCCCTCTCTCGCCTCTGGAACTCTGAAAGGTATTGCTAATTGAAAAATCACAAATCCATCTCAGATGTGTGCTTCATACAGTAAGCAGCTTGGCTTTGATGAAATAAGCTCAGGAAAACAGAGATAAAGAAAATAAACCTCACCAAATAGTAGTCAGAGGCTCCTAACAGCTTTCCTTACTGCCCTAGAGTATATAGTCCCTACCAGGGACAGACACATTAAGAGCGCTCTATCAAGGTCCTGATGTTCTGACCTTCTAGGTAAGATACTGCACATACAGCCATGTGTCTTACTCTGCTATATGCCCAAACCTCCTAGACACCTTCCTACCTACTCATCTCAGGATCCGTGGTCTCACTCCCAGCCTGAAGCCAAAAGAGTAGAAAATCCAAACTCCTAGTAATTTTCTAAACTCGTAAAGTACCTGAGAGCTTATCATGCTATAGAATGGCTGAGTAGAAAACAGAGAAAATTGCCCAGCAATCTTCAGTCTGACATTTGCTACAACAATTAATGCTTATTTGGGCATCACTGAGAATGCTGAACAATTACAGAGCTTGTAGAGCACATGACAATTGCTCACCACCTCAAAAAACTTTACAAATGACTCTCCCTAATGTTCTTGGCTGCTAACTGAAAGGTCAGAGGTTTAAGTCCACCCAGAAGAGCCTTGGAAGAAAGGCCAAATCAACCACTGAAAATCTGTGGGGCACAGTTCTACACTGACAGGTATGGGGTTGCCCGGAGTTGAAACTGACTCAACAGCAGCTGCTGGGGTTTGTTGTTGTTGTTTGTGTTTTAAAATATAGCTATCCTATTGACTTCACAGGGCTGAAGCTAACCCATCTACCTTAGTGTGGGGCATTTCGTCTTCCTTCTTAAAAAATTAAATAGGTAATTTATGTCATCAAAGAGAAAATACGCAGGTAAGCCAAGAAAAAAAAATCCCATCATCCAGAGGCAAGCATTTTCAGCACATCTGTTGTATATCCTATCCAAGAACATTTCCCATGTAAATACACACAATGTGCAATTTTTTTTTTTACTTTCTTTTACCTAAAATGGGATAGTATATATTGCTCTATCATTTATTTTTCCATTTAACAACATATCGTGTACATCCTAGTTAAGACTTTGCTTCAGTGAAGTCTCAACTACTGCTTGCTGCAACTGGAGATGCCAGAAACTACTGACCTGAACAACCAACCCGTGTAACCCACAGGTCAGTCTGCCTTCTCGGAAATTCCATGTCTGAGTTGTGCTTCGCCTGCGGTCAGGCTTTCTTAGCATCAGGGGCTCGTACCTGGTGAAAGGACAATGAAATGTGTTCTCCGAGTCTCATATTTCAGGCCTGAAGAAAATATCAGGATCATGGTTTTGCTCTTCTACCTTGCAATACCCTCTGCCCTTAAATTCTAACGGGCAGTTTTCACTTGAACCCTATGACAGTCAGGTGTCTCTTAACAAGGCAAGAGGAATACAACAGAAAGCCACACGACTGGATCGCCAAGTGATAAGGCTGTTATCAGCTGCCATCCAGTCAGCTCTGAGCCATCGTCATGATTGTTGGTAGGTTTGAATCCATGGTTGCAGCTATTGTGTCAATCTAACAAGACTTCAGATTCAGAATACAGTAATATAGGTTCTCATATTCTCACAATGGCAAGTCATCATGCAGTGTGAGAAAGGATGTCTGCTAAATATTTTAAAAATCTTTTCGATAGCCTTTGTTCTGTTTTATCTCCAAATATTTTTATTTCATATCGGGTTTTCACTTATACGTTATCTGAAGTCCTTTATATAAGGTCGCTATGTAATCAATGTATTTGGGGAACAAATACATTGATTATATAGAGAAACTAAGGCACAGGCAAATCAAATAACTTATTCAAAGTTAAAGAGCTGGTTTGAATCCAGGAGTTTATTATAAAAGCATATTTAATTATTCTCTTAATAACTTGATTTTCGCTTTAGAAAGTTTCAACAAAATTCTCAGAAATGTAAAAAAAAAAACTTCACTTCTAGGGAGTAAGGATGGGTTGGAAGTTAGGTGCAAGAGACATTTACTTTTCACAATGTATCTTTTTTAATTGTTTGAATTTTTTAACATTTGTATGGATATTTTCATATAGCTTAAAAAATAAAATAAAAGGCCCAATACTCATACTTTGGAATGTGACAGGTTTCCATCATTGAAGAAAACAACAAATATAAAAACACCAATTCTTACTTCATTATTAGAACCCTAGTTTTTTGGTACAGATTTCCTCTGAGTCTAAATTTGAAAGCATTGAGTTTGAATGCAAAGTTGCCTAGAATATTACCTGTTGTCAGTTACTGCAGCAAGGCCAGCAATATCTAGGATGGCAGAGCCTTCGGAGGAGCGGGCTGCTGAGGGCTTATTGGGGTTGTGAGGAACTGAAGAGCCCTCATGGGCCAGCATGCCTGCTCCTGTCATCCTCCAGAGCTGAGAGCGCTTTCCCGGTTCCTGTTGAACAGACACACACAAAGACAGGAAGAGCCATCATATGCAGCCACAGGGAGTTCCTCGCTAGCTTCATCTAAGGGCTCAACTGCACTGAGCCATTAAATTTCCCCACATTATATACAGTATACTTAATTCAAACTTCCATTGTTGTCAATCCCTAGCTGCTAAACTCAAATATGTCTTGAACCAAACAACCAAAAACTACAAATAACTGAATTTATAAAATTTTTATTCTTTTCAAACACCTAGTATTTTTTCTTTAAAAAAAAAAATTAGAAACAATTGGCTGGACAACAGTCAGGCAAGGTTCAGCCTACTCTCCTACTACACTGGCGACACTACCATGAGCAACGCTATTCCAAATGGTGACCCTGGGGTGGGGTGCCCATACTGTAAAGAATGGTCCAATTATATGAAGTATGATGTAAGTACTAAGCATATGATATTCTCGATATTTGATAATTGGTAATCCTCATAACTTGCATACAACTAGAATTTACCAAAGGTTAGTCTTCCTTTCCACCCATGTTAATTGATAGTTTCCAATATACAAATTGACTGTATTGAAAGGTTATACTAAGTTGATTGCTATTAATTCTAAATATATTTTCTCCTTAGGACTATTTTATAAAGAATAGTTAAGCTTCCAGGTTAATCCATGAAAGTCTATATATTATATACTAGACTGGCTGAAAATTTACTATGTGTCAGGTACCATTTCACGGGATTTACATTTAATAATTCATTTAGTCCTCAAAACAACCCAAAGAGGTATATACTATTATTATTCTTATTTACCGATGAAGAACTTCAGGCACAGTGAGATGAAGTAACATTCTCAAGATCACAAAATCAGGAGGCGGTGGAACCACGATTTGAAACTCCGCATCCTGTTCCCAGAGCTGGTGTGCTTAACCACTCCGCTATACTGCCTCTCTAACACAATCTGTATGGCTCCATTTCGATAACCCCTAGCCATTCAGAAGACTCTTTCTGTGAGAAAGTATATTCCAGCTAGACCTATCAGGTCACCTCCACTCTCATCATGTAGGAGCTCCCCCATAACAACAGACACCTCTGGGTACTACAAACTCATTAACATTCTACCTCTGCATCGGAAACACAGCTTTTTGCACAACATTCTACAAAATAAAGCCTAACAAAGTAGTATGTGCCACTAGAGGGACAGTTGTACAGTGGTTAAGAACATGAATGTTGGGGTCGAAATGCCAGAAATTGAAAACCAGCTGACCCTTTCCCAGCTGAGTGGCCTTGGAGAAGTTACTTAATCTCTCAGAGGTGTTTCCTGATCTGTCAAAGAGGGCAATTAAGTTACCTCATATAGTTCTTGTGAGAAGTGTAATAAAATCCATGGGCCTTAGCACAAGCATGGCACATAGCAAAGTCTCAATAAATGTTTGCTATGTTATTATTACAACTCTGTACACAGCGCCTTACGTACTACATTATCCTAGTTGATGCTTCTAATAAAACGGGCAGGTCAGTACTGGAAAATGAAGCTCATGGAGGAATGTGAATACCAAAAATCATATCTCCAAGTGGCAAAACCAGAACTCAACCCTGGAAAGACATGATGCCCTGTCTCCTGTGTGCTACTGCCTCCTATGTTTGCAAAAAGGGATGACGCTAAGCTGCACTCTTCCATCTGCAGCACCACATTTGCTTCTCTGTTCACAGTAAGAAAAAGCACCTATCCAGAGCATCAAAACCACGTGGAAAACCACCTCACTTATCCTGCTGATGTTCCAAACGGGGATCAAAGTGCAGAGGCCCCAGGTGAGATGATGTTTTCACACATGGATTCCTCTACCTCCTGCCCATACACACAGGCTCATTTTAAGTTGGAAGCTACCAAAACTTCCACTTAAAAACCTGAGATGCACCATTCTCCTTCCAGTTCTGTTTCAACCTTCCCTAAAAATTTAGTCCTAAAACAATTAGGTGGGACCCAGAAAGGCAGAAGTCCATGAGGGGTCTCTGTGGGGAGAGGTGCTGTGGTGGCCCAGTATAGGATGCTGAAGTCCCGGGGGGACAAAGAAGGCATCCACATGGGTAGCAGGGCAGTCCAGAGTGGGGTCCTGAAGCTCAAGGTGGGTGACAATAACATCCATGCCAAGGGATTGGGTAGGGGAGCCTACCGTGGGGTATCAATACCTAAGTGGGGTGAGGAGAGAGTTCTTGCAGGGAATAGGGGTTGGAAGGGGGGCTGCTCAGCACCTGGAGATCAGGGCTCAAGTGAGGTAACAAGGATGCCCATGCAGGGGGTGCATCAGCAATGGTGATGGGAGACTAATTACATTCAGGAGAGCTCATCAGTCAATAAATATATTCCCAGGGCGGACAGGGAACTACAAATATGGAAAGGGAGAACACTAGAATAAACCTTGTGATGTTGGACTGGAATTGGAAACATTGGTGTAAACTCCTGGTTTTCAACACATGTCCTGAGGGTTAAGTGCTTGACTTCTAGCCAAAAGGTTGGCAGCTGGAACCCACCCAGTGGCTCCTCGGGAGAAAGACGGTGATAATGTATCAGTGTTAATCCTGATGTTGATGGTCATAGTGTGGTTATGTAGGAGAATATCTTTGTAGGAAATATATACTAAAGTGTCTGGGGGTGACAGGGCAACATGCCAACAAATTACTTTCAAATGTTTAGGGAAAAAAAGTTTTGTACTGTTCTTGCAACTTTTCTTTAAGGTTGAGATTCTTTCAAAATTAAAAGCAAAAGAACAAAAACCCAAGATGCCAAACTTTCTGCTCTTGGTTTCCAATTTAAGAGGATAGGATTATTTCTTAATGCCAATTCATAATATCTTTGCCTAACTGTAGATGTCAATGTAACTTACTTATCATTTATCTTCCCGTTCACCAGTTTTCATCCTCATTGAAACAGTAATTGTGAAGATACTCCGTAAGTTACAAAATGTTATTTAAAATGTAACTATTACTGCTACTTAATAAGATATCTGTCCTTATCTGCTTAGCAGCCACCTAGACCTTAGAAATTACACATGTATTGATTATTAATGTGTTACTGATCACACCTGGTAAACATATCCCTCTTGATAAATCATCTACTCTTGAGTTCGTTTTCATGCACCCTCACAAACTTATCTACTTACTTGAACACTGCTTGAAAGTTATCCAACAACATCATTTCCAAGAACTCTTGCATTTCTTTTTCAATTCACTTGACTTCTGTCAGACTTGGCACTTCCTTTAGATTTCAGCCTATTGTTTCCCAAAATTCTACAAAATTGTTTACTTTCAATTTCTATGCTTCATGGCCTCTTATCATCAATTCCAACTCCTATTTCTTTTATATAGGCACAGCTCTACATAAAAGAGCGTGGAGCCCTGGTGGAGCAGTGGTTAAGAGTTACAGCCACTAACCAAAAAGTTGGCAGTTCAAATCCACCAGCCACTCCTTAGAAACCTGATGGGGCAGTTCTACTCTTTCCTATAGGGTCACTGTGAGTCAGAACTGACTTGATGGCAACAGGTTTGGCTTGGTTTTGGTCTGGTTACAGTTTAAGCAAATCTGAATTATGTGACCTTGAAATGTGATAAAAAAAATACATGTGTTAAAGTTTCATTTTATGTGCAAAATATGAAATAATTTGAATTCCCCCCTCCAATTAAAACTTTGGGAAGAACTGTGTAACCGCAAAGCCAGATCAACATTACTGCCAAGCACAATACAGTTTAGGTGATAAACAGGCATCATTTATCAGTATTGCGACCACAGAGGTGGTACGCAGACATCTCTCAGGGTTATCAAATTATGCAAAGTCTTCAGGAACATATCCCTCACATAAATGACCTCCCTACCTATGTATCTGCATTGCTTTGATTTTCAAACTTTCATTTGATGTCACCCTCCTCTTAATGTAGCTTGTGCGCCTCTGTGCTCCCGGCCTTCTTTCAACTTCATGTTTAACCTATTTATTACCAGTACTTCTGTCACTGTTAATCTTTCTGGCCACATTTTAATGTCTTTTTCTCTCTATCTAGGTCCATTACATAAATATTTCCCTAAGCTGACTTGAAAAGAAAGTCAAATTAACTTTTTTTTCTCTTTTTATTTTATGCTGACTTCCAACTCTGCAGTCAGCATAAAAAGGAAAAATTTGTCAGTCTGACATTTTTAACAATCAGTTCAGGGAAAAGTAGATTAAGGAAGTGCTACAACAGAAAAACAGAGTAATGCAGAAGACAAATCACAAACTCAAGGATTAAGTTCTTCGAAATGGGCATGGAAGATGAAAGTGGCTTGGACTTCCTATAGCAGGAAGAACACCAAACTGGAGTCATCAAGACTCCCAAGTTCTCCACCTTGAGCAAATCTTTCAATCTCTCTACATCTCCATTTCCTCATCCATAAAATGAAGAGTTTGGACTAGGTGACCCTAAGGCCCTTACGGTGCTAAAATCCTTTACCCTACACCCCAGTGTCTAAGCCCGCTTACCTTCTTCTTTAAAATGACTCTTTGTGTCTTTGGTGAGACATCCAAGACAAGCTCTGCACAGGTAACGGTCTTGTTGGAAGCCACAGGCCTTCCTGTTCCCTCCTGCAAGCTGTAATTTAAAAAATAATAATAATAATTTATATACACAGATACATATTTTATATACGTATAAATTCACAGTACATATGAAATATCTATGTACATATGTAATACACATACATGTATTTGCACATGTATCCAAGTACTTAATAAGCAAACATGTAAAATCCCTATTAAAGAAGAATATTTTTTAAAAAGCATAGAGGAAAAAGTTGGACTCGAGTAGCAGAAAGATCAGAATTCGCATTTTTTTTTCCTGCACAATTCAAAGATTCATTTGTCAAAAGACATACTGTGACATTATTTCTCTCCTGATAATTTTAGTGGCTTACAGTTCAGACATAAGCGGATAACTATATATCATTTAGAGGCAAAACAAAAACAAAAAACCAAGCCAGACATTCCAACGGAACTCTCTGCCAGGCAGAAGATCAATAGCATTGCGTCTGCAAGCCTTGGCAAGAAAGTGGAAGTCCCTTCAGTATGAAAAGAAAACAAATGATTCATAATCACCTTCCTCCAATTCAATCCTGTTGTGTTTCTCTGTGGCTTAAAAATCCTAAACTTTACAGACTGTCGCTGCCTAGCTAGACTTTGGGGTGTCTGGAAGAGGTTTATTTAGATGATTCTCCTGCTTCCATTAATCCCAATCATCAAAAAAGGGATTGATAAATCCCGAGTGAAAAAACTAGACTACTTCTTCCATCATTAGTTCCCTCCAAGAACACAAAGAAATAGTATCTAGTAATCTACCCCAAAAGATGGTTCAACTTCTTAACACATCGAGATTCCCAGGAGCTTCTCTGTTATCTGTGCCCCATCTGTTCAACCAAGTCAGTGAAGAATCCCCCATTAGGATTCTTCAGTTATAGAGCTTAGTAACTACTGGAATTTATAGAACATAAGGAGAAAAAAACATTACTGGCAACCAGATTTAGAACTTGTTTCACAGGCACTGTAAGGTTGAACATGCCACATTGTTGAGTGCTATAATCTTTAAAAACAAACCAACAAACAAAATGTGATTGGCTCCACTGTAGCAAGATAAACTGCCCAGCACCATCGTTACCAAAGAAAGGTGCAACAGACAAGGAAAAGGATGGTTATTCTCAGCAAAGACCCAATTCCATCCATTACTAGCAAAATCTCAGCTCTAAAACATATGAGAAAAAACACCCAGGTACTCAAGAGATTACGTTGTGGGCCTCGGGTACATAAAAAAAAATAACATTCATAAGCAAAATTATTTGTAACATTTTGGAAAGGGATCGGACTCTAAATGTCCAGTTCAGGTGATTTTTTTTTTGTGATGCTAAAGATTCAGCTATTTCTCCTTTTCTTTCACAGGAAAACTTTCAAAACTGGCCTTGCAACTTCAGCACAGAAACAACAAATTCTATTTACATGTTGGTAGAATGACTACTTTTGGAAACCTCAGTATTTTGAGTCTCTAGACACCAATCTATGTACCAATCTACAGGTAGAACTAGAATAAGCTCACTATTCTTCACCTGAGCTTTCTAAATACAACTAGTCGAATGGCAACGAAGATTATAATTCTATGGCTACAGAATTACTGTGAACTGAAGCTATTTTGCTTGGCTTTAGGAGAATATTAAGACCAATCTTTACGTGTTAGCCTAACCAGTATTCTCAATAGGGTAGGGGATTAAGGATGAGCTGAATAATTATGATGAAGATTAGTCAGTTTCAAGTGAGGAAAGTAGTAAGACAGACTTATAAATAGCAGCAAGAAAGTTAAAAACAATATAAAAAAATACTTTAAACCAAGAGGCACACAAGATGTTTTAAGAATAACACCTTCTAGGAAGAGTTGTTAAATACTAGAATGGATTATTGAAAGAGAGCTTTAAGAAGAGGAGTCTTACCTCTTTGGATGAATTTTAATCTAGCCACAAAGCCAGGGTTTAGACTAAATGGCCTCTCAAGATAGACCCTGAAGCCTAGCATTTGGTAAAGAATGAAGGAATCTTCCTTTGTACTTTGGTCTCCTAAGAAACTGTTTATAATTTAATACCAGTTAATAATTAGAACCTTCTGCTTTACAGGAACAGCAATTTAACCCAGAATTACCCAGAGAATGTATATGTAGCAGCAATGTAAATGAAATTTTCGTAATAAAGCTGTCGGTTATCCTGGAAATCATTCATGTTACAGTTGATCTCAGAGGAGCCTGCCCCTTTAACAGTCAAAGTGATAAAAGGTGGCAGGGTGGGTTCATCCCATGCGTAATCCAATGAAGTCATGGGCTTCACTTCAGTCCGGAGCCTGGGTTCTGCCACGCCATGCTGGGTAAAGACAACTGGGACCTGGAGGAATGGCAGAGAGGAAAAACAGGACTCTCATTAAGAGTGGTGTTGTTGGAAAGTGATTCAGTGCTTCCTAGGTTTAAGTTCCAGATCCTTCCCAATGAATCCTATACAGGGCATAACCACTAGTGAGGTTCATCGTCTCGCCTCTTCGAATGCCTTTCTGATCATCTTCCAGATTCCAAGAAGCCTACCAGTTACAGGACATGAGCTACAGCCTGTTGGAACCCTAGCCAAGTCAAATAGCTAGGGAAAGCAATTCTGTCCTTCCAATGGCATCTCTTCTACCCCAGGTCCCCTGTGATGCACTTTGAAAAGAAAAAGGAATCAGGATTTTGGAAATCAGCTACAGAAAGCCACAAATTATGAGACATACTGTTATTTGAAGGCATATTTTAAAAAAGAATCTAATGATTTCCATTTTGGCTTTATTTGGGAAACTTATAAAAATGGTCACTGTAACTAAGCAAACAGTAGAACTGCCCATTCCCATAATCACTGGATAATGATTCTGATTTCTCTGTTTGTATGGAATGTCTACAGAGGGCATCATGTCAACCAAACACTTGAGTCACAATAAGTTTTGGGGGCTGAAAAATTACTTCTGCCTGGGTAAGGCTGCTCAGCAATCAAAATAACCAGCAAAAACTATCTCCTAAGTGGAAGAATTTTTAGGGTCTCCAGCTATAGACATCCTTGCATATCTTCTTTTAAGCCCACATTTAAAATGTATTTCTTCATCATCTTAAGAACAGCACACACTCCACCCTCCCATGTATGAAACAGCCAAAATGGCTCTCAGCTCCACTTCATACCTTGGAAAAGTTGTCAATTCGGAAAGGAGGGGGTAATTGATCTGTGTCACTAAATGAGATCCTATAGGTAGCTCCTCGGAGGGTAATTTCCACTCTTAGGAAGAAGCATTTTCCCAGGGTATCTCTGCAGAAAAAGGAAATAAAAGAGGCTACATAAAATGGAAGGAAACAAAAGTTGCAGTTTACTTTCTTCTCATACTTTTCCTAACTGCAATATTGGGCCTTAATCAAAACTATGTGCAGAAAGTACAGCCCACTGTGTGTCCTTTGACCACATTAAATAGAAGAAATTGGTAATATAATCACACAGTAAAAAAAGAATTAATTCAAGTATTCTGAATGGTGTAAGTGTACACCAAGACCTACAGCGAGATTTTGAAATGTACCTAGCGGGTTTACTTTTGGTAGTAGTGCAAGGAAACCCTGGCTGCATAGTGGTTAGGGGTTACATCTGCTAACAAAAAGGCCGGTGGTTTGATCCCCTAGGTGCTCCCTGGAAACTCTATGGGGCAGTTCTACTCTGTCTTGTAGGGTCACTATGAGTTGGAATAAACTTGATGGCAGCGGGTTTGGTTTGGGTTTTGATTCTTCTGTCAATACAGCAAATGAGTAAATACTGGTTGAACTACATGAAATTGCTGATACTTGACTATTTCTGACCTAGAAAAAGAGCAATTTCATATGTTTCAAACTAATACAGTAATCTCCCCTTATCTGCGGTTTCGCTTTCCGAGGTTTTAGTTACCCATGGTCAACCACAGTCCAAAAATATTAAATGGAAAATTCCAGAAATAAACAATTCATAAGCTTTAAATTACACGCCATTCTGAGTAGCATGAAATTTTGTGCCGTCCTGCTCCATCTCGCCCAGGAAGTGAATCATCTCTTTGTCCATCATATCCACACTGTATATGCTACCCGCCTATTAGTCACTTAGCACAATAAGATATTTTTTGAGAGAGAGAGAGAAACCACATTCATGTGACTTTTATTACACTTGGTGGTGGTGTTGTTAGGTGCCGTTAGGTGGGCTCAGACTCACTGCCACCCTATGTACAACAGAACGAAACACTGCCTAGTCTTGCGCCATCCCCACAATCTTTACCACAATATATTGTTATAATTGTTCTACTGTATTATTGTTGCTGTTACTCTATCACTATGACTAATTTATAAATTAAACTTTGTCATAGGTATGTATGTATAGGAAAAAGCAATTTCAGGCATCCACTGGGGGTCTCAGAATATATTCCCTGTGGGTAAAGTGGGACTACTGTATTGGTGTTGTTGATACCCAGGGTTCTCACTGTAGGATGAAGGAAGGTAAGAAAGAATTCTGTGGAATGGAGGTTCCAATATGTAGTCATATTTTTGATATACATTCATGGAGGGAATGGAAAGTTCTTCTATACAGAAGAGTATCAGTGAACAAACAGAAGAGATTAGAGAATTAGGAAATCACCATTCTGCAACCACCAGTGTAACAACTGATTCAGGCAAGGATCATCAAAACACTGGGTAAAAGGTTTTCAAGAAATAGGATATTCACACAATTTCAAATTACCCCACCAATGGATTACTCTTATTTACAAAGAAGAAAAGACAACTTTGCAATACAGAAAACTGGTGGACACCAACTTAACCAAGTGATGATTGAACTTAGCAACACCAATAATGGGACCAACAGACATGACATGCCTCCTGAAGGGACACAATTGGAAACACACAATATCACACGGTAGTATTCTTACGAAAAACATTTGATTCAAGTCTACACACAGAGACCTTTCAGAAAAATTCCAAAAATGCAATATGCCACAAGATAGCTAGCTTGGACTCTTAAAAAAATATCAACACCAAAAAAAAGAAAAGAAAAGTGGGAATATTCTAGGTTAAGGGAGACAAGGATATGGCCATCAAATACAATTCATGACCCTTGACTGATCTTAGATCAGAGGAGGGTTGCTATAAAGGAAAATTTAAAAGAATATTTATTAGAAAACATTAGATCAATAGTAAATTTCTTCAGTATATTATAATGATATTATATTTATTTAGGAAAATATCCTTGTTGTTAGGTGACAAATGCCGAAGTTTTTATGGCTCAAGTATCGTGATGATTAAAATTTATTTTCAAATGGTTCAGAAAAAAAAAAGTGCGTGTGAAGAGAAAGACAATGAGAGAAAGGGAAGGAGGGAGAAAGAATGTAGCAAAATGTTAAAAATTGGTAAATCTAGTTAAAAGATGGCGCCCTGGTGACGCAGTGGTTAAGAGCTTGGCTGCTAACCAAAAGGTCAGCAGTTCGAATCCACCAGCTGCTCCTTGGAAACTCTATGGGGCAGTTCTACTCTGTCCTATAGGGTCGCTATGAGTCAGAATGGACCTGACGGCAACAGGTTTTGGTAGGGTTGCTATGAGTCAGAACAGACTCGGTAGCAACAGGTTTAGGTTGGGCATAGGAAGCCAAACAACTTACTGGAACAACATCAAATGAGAGAAGAGTTTGTATAAATGTGTAAGAACAGACAAAAACATTGGGAACCACGGCTATCATCTACATGCAGACAAAATTTTCAGAATTGTGGGTAATCATTACACCAGCTCAGTGCTACTGACATCTCAACCCCTCAGCCTGTAACCTCTTAGGCCAGATCACAGGAACCCGCACGATGGTCCAAACTGTCAACAAGCCCCTTAACTCATTCCATCAAAATGCTCACTCAAACTTATCTGGAATTTTTAAGTTTCCTTTGTCTGAGTCAGAAATATATATGCTCATTTCATGAAGAGCAGCATGGTTTACAATTTACACTACTTAAGATATTTAGCTGCCATCAAGTCGACTCTGATTCATGGCAACCTTATGTACACAGAACGATATACTGTCTGGTCCTATGTCATCTTCACAATCATCAGCATATTCAAGAGTCTGTCATTGCAACTACTGTGCCAATCCATCTCACTGAGGGTCTCCCTTGCCCTTGCTGGCCCTCTACTTCACCAAACATCACCTCCTCCTCTAGTAGTTGATCCCTCCAGACGATGTGTTCAAAGCAAGCAAGTCGGACTAAGTTCTGTTGTGATCCATAAGGTTTTCACTGGCTAATTTTCAGAAGGAGATTGCCAGGCCTTTCTTCCTAATGTCTTAGTCTGTAAGCTTCGCTACACCTCGAACAAGGCTATTTTTGGTCTAAATACAGTCTCTGAACTTACCTCATGTTGATATGGAAGGAATTATTCTTATTGACTTCAAAGCCTCCAGACCAAATACAATTGGGAATATCCATCAATCTAACACATAATAGTTGATCATAGTCATTCCGAGGCCAGTGGAACACCACACTGGAACCAGGAAGGGTGGAAATGTAACCTTCGGGATTCGCTGTTCCCTAAAACACACAGGATCACTGGCTTTAGTCAACAAGTCAAGTCAAGATAGCAAGTACCGACTCTGAGCCTTGCCCTGTACCAAAAGCTACCTGGAGTACCAAGGGCACAAAATGGTTATTCCCATCACGGAACAGTCTTGATGGGGAGATAAGCCGTGACACTAAAACTCACTATGCTATTAAATAAGGACTAATCATTCTTCAAAAGCAAACTGCTTACCTGTCCCCTGGCAAATTCTCTCTGTGCAAATGCAAGCTTGTGAGATGATTTATTATCTAACAGGTAACGGGGGGCAAAGATGACCATACAGGTGTCAATATATCGACCACGGCCTTTCTTGACATCGATACCTGTGAATAACAAGAACCACTTGCATGAATTAATCAGAAGAAAGAAAATTCATGGTCTGACAAAAATAAATAGCCTCCACAATTATTTGGTTTCTCTGAGAGAACAATTATATCACCCAGAGAGGATATCACACCTCCCAAGAGCAGAATGAAAACAGCAATTCCACTCAAAGTATTATTCCTTATTCCCATTTTGGTCTAGAAGTCTCAGTGGCAATATCGTTGTACAATCAGCGCTCGACCCAGTGCCTTGTGTATATAGTCACTGTATTTATTGTCTGAATGAATGAATGGTTGATTTCACTGAGTTTTGTATTTTTTCACATTACCGTCATCAGAGTTTTTAAGATACATCAGTATGTACCATTATAATAGCAATTAAAGTATACAGACATTCAGTCACAGATATTTCTGGCTTCCACCTATGAAGCTGACTACTAAGACAGTTTTACATGATACATTTCTGTTTGTGCTTGGGACATAAAATTCCGCCCTAGAGAACTTGCCCTTTTTGAGGACAGCGTGGAATTTTCAGGTTACATAATTGGATACTGCATTGTCCTGAACTCAACTGACTCTTCTCTAGTATTTCCTTTTAACCTACTGCCAAAGAATGAAACTTAAACAAAATGCTAAATATTCTAGGATTCATTCATGCACAAAATAAATGTTTTCAGCATCTACCATGTACTGGAAAAAAAAATAACAAACAAAACACATACCAAGGAAAGAAGGTTATAATCAAAAGGAAATCTCAAACCACCAGGTCACAAATAAAGAAAACGTGAAATAGCACTGATGTATCTTAAAAACTCTGATGACGGTAATGTGAAAAAATACAAAACTCAGTGAAATCAACCATTCATTCATTCAGACAATAAATACAGTGACTATATACACAAGGCACTGGGTCGAGCGCTGATTATACAACGATAAAAAAATATTTATAGTAGAAACTATGAAAAGAATTATAACTATAATAATATTTATTGGGCTCTTAATATCTGCCAGGACGTCTACCAAAGGCTTCATATTTAATCTTCGTAACAACCTTATAGAGTTAGGTATTTTAATTATCTCCATTTTATAGATGAGGAAACTAAGGCATGAAAAGCTAAGTAACTTGCCCTAGGTCACATAGCTAGTAGGTGGCATAGCTGGGATTCAAACCCAGGCAGCCCGACTCAAGAGCCAGCATCCTCCTGCAACTTACTTATATCATGAAGGGATATATACAAAGACCATACTCAGCAGTCAATAAGTTAGCAAGAGAGCAATTAAAATAGAAGACTCCACATCAGAATATGACAATTATGTGTCTTAAACTTCCCAATATAACCCCAATTACAAATATTTCAATCTGTTAACTCCATAACTCACTTGTACGAGTTTGAAAAGTGTGATTTTTCTTTAAATATAAGCCTAAAAAAAAAATACTTAAAAGGCGGAACAATTCACAAAAACAAAAAAATCTCTGAAGCTCCTTATCTAAGACACGCTATGTTACACTGGGATAAGGAGCTAGACCCGATCACTTTTCTTTCTGTGATATACAGAAAAGCATTAAGGGTCAGAAACAGACCACCATAGTTACCTGATCCCAATACAAGTCTGCCTGCAAAGGATGTGTTCAATTTGATATCACAAAAAAAGTCTACAGTATCCTAGAACGGTACAGACACACTCAAGTTTCTAAAAAAGGTGCGGGTTTTGTTTGTTTCCTTCTTCACCGTAGATTGCCCCAGTAAAACCTCACAATCGCCAGCATGCTCAAGAGTCCATCGTTGCAGCTACTGTACCAATCCATCTCGTTGAGGGTCTCCCTCAACCTTGCTGGACCTGTCCTTCACCAAACATTCCCTCCTCCTCTATCAACTGATCCTTCCAGACGTGTCCAAAGCAAGCAAGTCAACAAATCAACAGCTCATAAGATGTACTAAATCCCTGTTTTTGGAGGTACATGGGAGGCTCACCGGCAAGCCCCTCCCTGGCTTTTCAGTTTGGGACTGTGCTTTAAACATTACTGTAGGGAGCCAGGTTATCTGTCCAATCCCTCAAAACTTTCAAATAAGAGATATCATAAGTTCCCTTGATAATACATGCCAAGATCTCATAATCCTTAAGAATTATAAAGTCCTGTCTTAGCCCACTCCCTCTACTCCATTCTTTGGTGGTATAAGAAAATTCAAATCATACTCTTGCCCCTAAAGACAAAGGCTATAAGCTTTAATGCATGTTCCTTGCACATATGTGTTTATATGTGCCATCACTGTGCATTTCTGATTGGACTGCTCAATTTGCCTCTGCAAAAATTCTGCAGTTCCTTAGTGCCAGGTGCTAAAAAAGGAGCAAGCACCATAAAACCAAACCAAACCCATTGCCGTCAAGTCGATTCCAACTCATATCCCCTGAATTTGTCCCAACTATAGCTCCAACCTAATTTCAGCCAACCTATGGTGGCTTGCTTTGGAACCTATCAGGGGCAAGATACCCTAGGAGAAAGCTAAACTCAGCATGAGGCAGCTTTTGCCTGCTCAAGGGGTGGAGAAAACAAAAGTGAGAAAAATAAAGAAAACTATCCTCAGCTGGAGAATTAAATAAAGCTTACTTCTTCTTTTAAAAACTGTAATGTCAACTTTAAGACGGGTTCCATGTCAAAGGAGAATGAATACAAATTCATTTAAAAAAAAATCTGAAAACTATATTTGCAAAAGACTCTTTTACTAATAAATCCTCAAACACTTCAACATATACTGACTCCCCATGGGATCCAGGATAAATATCTAAATGTTACCATGTCAGTTTTTCCTTCTATAACATGATTCTATATCTGCGCTGTTCAATACAGTAGCCAGCAGATGTATATGGCTATTTAAATATAAGTTAACTAAAATTAAATGGAAAATTAAGCTCCTCAGTCGCACTAATCACATTTCAAGTGTTCAGTAGTCACATTGCCACACTGGACATTGCAAAATATAGGTATGCATTGCTTAACATCCACAATATGTCCTGTGAAATAGGACATGATGTTATTCAGATGTTGTGCAAACACCACATTATGTACAGGAGAGAGGGGCAGAGGGCAGTCACCAAGCAGGGCCAGGACCATGCCACCGTCCCTGCGCCTAGGGACTGCAGGAAAACTGAGTCTACTGCTGCAGGTCCTGCATGGTCACGGTGGATCTCCAAGAGTCATGCTCGGCTCAGCCCAGCCTGGCACATACTCGCTGTCCAGCCTGCAGCCTTCCAGGTGCACCGCTGGCTCCCTTCTCTTCCTTCCTCCCTGTCTGGCTTTGGCAGCCCCACCCTCCCCTCCCCTTCAGTCTCCTCCCTCAGCCGCCTTTCCTGCCCCTCCGTCTCACCACCACCACAGCCCAGACCACTGGACCATTCAGAGGCTGCCACTACCACTGAGGTGCCACGGTCTTGGGTGGCACCCTGGCTGAGTAGGGCAATGGCCTCGCTGGGCATCCCCCTCAGCAGCTCTGGTAGTCCCTGCCTGAGGTAAGCGTGGTGGGATAGGCAGCTGCAGATGGGCACCAGGACCTCTTCCCCCTGCTGCCTCAGGGCCAGGCTGACAAGGGACCTGGAGAGCTAGTGAGAGTCAAAGATAGGATCTACAGTACTTAGCAAAGACCCGTAATGAGATTTCTGAACTTTTTTACAATCTTATGGGACAAAACAGACCTATATGCAGTCGGTTGTTGCCCGAATTTTATGCTATGCGGTGCATGCCTGTGGAACATTTCCATCATCATAGAAAGTTCTACTGGACACTCACGTGTAAATAGCATTCCAAAGCTCAAGACTATCCAGTGCTTTGAGATCCTTGGAAATTATATACCAAAAGAAGGATGCATTGCTAACATTTTAAACCTGTTGTTTATTGTCCTTAGTTGCTATGGAGTCAATTCTGACTTATGGCGACCCCATATGTGCAGAGAAGAACTGCTCCATAGGGTTTTCAAAGTGATGACCTTTTGGAAGCAGAACACCAGACCTGCCTTCTGAGGTGCCTTTGGGTGGGTTCAGCTAGTAGTCGAGCCACTTAATCATTTGCACCACGCAGGGATGGAGGCACATTTAAATCAAATTAATCTTAATCCTTCAAAAAATCTTTTGAGTGTCCTCAGATGGCTATAAGGTATGTGGGGTCGGTACCCTCCCCTCTTCATTCTTCCTACCCTCAAGAGCTAAAATAATTTGGGGGCTTCCATTTACTTTAACCACCAAGTGCATTTTATTGTATTTTTAGCCTCAAATGCCAATCCTATTTCTAACCCAGACGTCCCCTTTGCATCTTGGCAAGTCACTTAACCTCTGCTTCAGTTTCAAGGAGAACAATGCTTCTTACCCTCTTAGGGTTTGCAAGGTTTAGTGAATGCGTGGGAAATGCCTAGAAGATGAAAAGCATTCTAAGTGCTCCTATTATTCCCCTGAACACCAAAGATTCAAGCCAAACTGATACTTCCCTAACACAGGCGAGTTTGAAATTAAACAGAGCCCCGGACCTCAAAAGGGCAGTATTTAGGTGTCTCTGTAGATCCCTAGAAACCCTGGCGGCGTAGTGGTTAAGTGCTACGGCTGCCAACCAAGAGGTCGGCAGTTTGAATCTGCCAGGTGCTCCTTGGAAACTCTGTGGGGCAGTTCTACTCTGTCCTATAGGGTCGCTATGAGTCGGATTCAACTCGACGGCAGTGGGTTTGGTTTTGGTTTTTAGATCCCTAGGAGAACAGATCTGCGTTGACTTCAATCTAGCATTCAAATAACAGACACCTGACCCAATGCCAAATGAGAAACGCAGTACTTGTAGCCAGGCCAAAACGTATGGCCAGCTGATTCCTCCAAGCCTGAGGTCATTAGCTAATGGTTTTGAATCTCCCCCTGCCCCAAACATAACCCACCGATGTTATAGATCAGCCCCGGGCGATTTCCTTGCTGGATGACTTTCAAAGCTCGGACACCACTACCACCATCCAGTGAGAAGCCCTGACACCAGCCTGGCATGCCTTCGGGATGAATCCCCCTTCCGATTCTCATCGTGCAGCTGTGGGGCAGAAAAGCAAAGAGGTATAGATTCATCCATAAGAAAGTCATATCTAACCTAGTATAACCAGGACACAAAAATGTAGCTATCACCCAAAATTGGAGCTCTAATATTGACACTCTTTCTTACTCTCAGGTGATCCCCAAACAGAGCAAGAGTGGTCTTAGAGGTAGCCACAGAACAACAGCATGAAATGTATTAACATCTACAACTAAAGACATTAGGAGAAAACACTACGACTCTATGAGCATAAGAACATGGGAAATTACAATAATTTCTGTTATCCTCCCCCCAAAACAAAGATTCAAACCAAACTGATATTTTCCTGACTCGGGTGTTTCAAGAAATCATGAAAGCAGCAGAAGAAAAGGGTGCACAGAAGAGGCAGCTAATGGTCTGTGACTTCTAAGGACTAGGACCGTTAGAACGGCAAGGCACTGTTAAGCTCACCAGTGTCTTGTCACAGATTTTGGGAACGTAATTCTAAATGTGTGATCCAGCTCTACCACTAACAAGCAAGGTAATCTTGGGCAGGTAACTCTCTCTGAGCCTCAGTTTCCTCATCTTAAAATATAACAATATTTCCTGCCCTGCCTAATCCATTGGGATACTAGGAAAATCAAATGAGATGGTCTATATAGAAATGCTTTGGAAACTGTGAACTCCATGGATAAACCAAACTGTGTTCCAAACGTGAAATCCAAAACCTAAAAATTTCAAAATCCTTTCAGGAAAAAAGTGAGACTGAGCTTGCTGAACATGTCAAATGGCTGTCTATCTCTCCTACCGTGTCCAGCACCCCAGTTGATCCTCTCTCTGGACTCCAGCACCGAGCTAGATTCTAGCCTCCCTGGCAAATATATCCGTACCCACTGATGTGGGATACTCTGTAACTTTTCCTTTTAAGCTTTCAGCATAAAGCTAGGTATGGCATTTTAGCATTACCAGAGATGCCCGTTTATCTTTGGATTAGGGCTAAAAATCGGAAGAATCCTACAGAAAGCAGAAAGTGAAAATCAAGGACAAAACTGAATTACTGCTCCAATCACACTTTAAAAGGACACGTTTATCTAGCCCTCACGACTTTCACTTTCCCCCACATTTAAACACGCAATGAGTGCTTTGAGATCTTGAAATGGCACGTTTTACTTCAAGGGTAAAAGGGATAGATTTTAAAAATTTATTCAAGATGATCTGGATTGGATTAATGGAGACAGGGTTTACCAAAGGGCTAGTCTGTCTCCACTCTCATGCTAGCTCCTCCGCCTGTGCTTAAAGCTTACAGGGAAAGAGAAACTGTGCAGAAAAGAGAAGGGGAACCATGTGGGTTCCCCTTTGTTGGCAGAGTTATGAATAGGAGAACTACTTCAATACATGTAAAATAAAACTAGCTTAGTTTGCTTCCATTATAAACCAACCAAATGGTTTATTTTCCATATCAAATAACACAGAAATTAGATCCGAAAAAAATCCCATTAGGTCATGGTTCTATTCCCCTGCCAAGTTAGGATTGTTATCTACAGTATATTTCTACTTACACAGATATACTATAGCCTTTGCTAATTTTTTCCCTTCCCTAGGAGCTTATTTCCCCTTCCCATAAATAACCACACTCACAGGTTTGGCTGCTCTTTGTCAGCATAGCAGAATAAGAGAGGGCTCAGGCTCCGGGCCAGCTCATGTTCCTCAAACTGGCCTGCAGCATCTGTCTTTGCATTGTCCTGTCTGAAGATCAGTGGTAACCCTTTAGGCAAGAAGGGAAAAGTTTACATCAATCCCATCCATTCTATCCAAGACAGATGCAAATGGTAAAAAGGGGAAAAAAAAATTGTCAAGGGGGAGAATAGTGAAAATTGAATTTACTTAGTGAGCTCAGTTCACTGTCTAAAAGGACAGTTTTGACCATGATTAAGCACCTATTATGGAAGCAGGAAAGTTTCAGCAGCTTGGACTGCTGAAGTAATCTATTTACATTGGCTCCATTCAGTTAGCTGGGCAAATAAATCTGAATTCCCACAACCAACGCCAAAGGTCTACTTGAGCAGCCCCTGTACATACCTGTTTTGTTAATCAGCCAATATGGAGCAGAAATGAAGATCTTTAAAGATCCTTCTGCTCGACACACAATCCGGATGGTGAGGTTTAGCTGCCGCCGGTTGATATCATAGAGTCGCATTCTCACCATATAGTTTTGGGTTCCAGGTGGAATGAGTAATTCTTTACAGACTGGGAAATTCTCCAGTGATACCCCTAGAGAAGACATAGTCATTATCTTTCTGGGTCCTCACCTTATTTTTTCAAAATAGCCCACAGCCAAACTAAATTGGCTTTAGTTTCTTATTAGAAAAACCACTAACTATATATCTAACTGGTTAAAAAAAAAAAAACAAAACTCATTAGAATAGCCATTCTCCTCTAGCTAGGGTGAGAATAAATATGAAGCAAACCAGAGGGCCTGGAAATCACACTACGGAGTCTAAGCCGCATAATTAGAAGATAGGGACACCAAGGAAGCTATCAATAATAGCTATGATTATCAAGCCAATTTTTTTTTTACATGTTGCTATAAAAAAATTAGCATAACATACCTACTAAAATACCTTGAGGGGGGAGGGAGAGGTTGGCAAACAAACATAGAAGGTGCGTGTTATTTGCGTAAAAATATGATACAGACAAGAAAATCCTATGGAAGCAGTTCTGCTCTGTCACATGGGGTTGCTACGAGTGAGAGTTGACTCAACAGCATAAAACAACAAGTCTTTAAGAAAATTACTTCCTGCCAAATCCAGAAGCACCTCTCTGCTTTGAGTGCTGCAAATATAATAATGATTCTCTACCCTGACTTTATTCACCCTTACAACTGAAAATTACTTCACGCATAAACATTCCAAATGTCAGTTTCTTCATCAGTAAAATGGGACAAATACCTATTGCTGTAAGGATTACATAAGATCATGTACGTGAAAATACCTGGCATAACGCCCAGAGTACAGTGTATGCTTATGCTTACTTAGTAGGTGCTTTTCTTTCTATGAAAAGAGAAGAAAGGGCATATGATTTTGCTCATTGCGCACAGTTAAGCACTCGACTACTAGCTGAAAGGTTGGTGGTTCAAACCCACCTAGAGGCACCTCGGAAGACAGGCCTGCCAACATGCTTCCAAAACGCTACAGGGCAGTTCTACTGTACACACATCGGGTTGCCATTGAGTCGGAATCTACTCGACAGCAACTAACAACAACAACAACACAGCTAGGAAAAAGCACAGTTTAAAAAGGTTAAATGACTTCCCTATAGTCACATGAGTAAGCAATATAAGAAAAAGACTCTGCTGAGTGCTTCCTCTGTGAATCTTGTGGATTTGCTTGGTTTTGTCTTTACACAATTTTCGTAGTTTTTTTTTTTTAATTGCATCAATTCCTTTTAGCTACTGTATTGAAATATACATACCAAATTTCTCCAAGATGTTTACAAAATATTCACATTATGAAATAATTATGAAATACTCGTTGTTATTTCCACGGCATTAGTACAAACAATGGCTTGACTGATTTCTTACCCAGTTCAATGTTCTGGGATGTATCAGCTGTGTGGAGAGCTGCCTCTTTGCCAGGTTTCAGTGTTCCATTAATTGGCATTCCTTTAACATAAAAATCAAGTTCACAAGGTAGCAAGTTGCAGATTACCACAGTTGGCAGGAGATAAATGGTATGCCCGGGCTGTCTGAAAATCTGTTTTGCACTATCAGAAAATATGTTTGAGGGCATGTAATCTGGATAATTCTCTTTCTTTATAGCCACACAAAACCTATGAAGAAAGACAAAATGGTGTGAAAACCATCAGCTTGAGTGAAAAACTTGAACTTTTTTCTCCTCAGCTGCCTATGAGAAAGTACAACATCAAAATGGTTCAATAATTCAGGAAGATACTTGTAATTTTTAATCCAAATGTATTCATTGAGGCATAATATGCAATAAAGTATACAGATTTAAAATGTTCAGTTTTCTGTTGAACAATTACATACACCCCTATAACCACCATCTAAACAAATAATACAGTATTTCTTTTACCCCAGAAAGTTCCGTTGAGTCCCTTTATAATATATATCCTCTCCTATCATTCAAGCAACCACTTTCTGATATTTATCACTATAGATTAGTTTTTCCTGTTCTTGAACTGCAACTAAATGGAATATGCAGTATGTACTATTCTTTGTATCTGGCTTCTTTTGCTTAACATAAAGTTTTGAGAATCAAAACTTCACTGTTGCCATCCAATGTACTACAATTGGTCTCTCTTCACCTGGAGCAAGACAGGAAGAGCAAGAGTCAGGAAGAGAAGAAGGATATGCAATGTGTGGCTAATTGCCTCCATGAACAACTGCCTTCTTTGCCATGAGACCAGAAAAACTGGATGGTGCCCAGCTACCATTACTGAACATTTTGATCAAAGATTCTATAGAAGAATCCTGATCAAAAGGGGGAAAGTGCAGAATAGAATTTCAAATTCTCATAGAATTCAGAATTTCTGGTGCCATGGAGGCTAGATGAATCCCTGAAACTACTGCTCCGAGATAATCTTTAAACCTTAAACCAAAAATATCCCCTGAAGCCTTCTCAAAACCAAACAATAGTTTAGCTTAACTAGTAAAGAATGTATGCCTTGAACATTGTGCTCTTTTAAGATCTATTTATAGGGGATCAAACATGGTATTTTCAATTACCTCATACATATGTGAAAGCTAGACAATAGGGAAGATCAAAGAAGAATTGATGCCTTTGAATTATGGTTTTGGCAAAGAATACTGAATATACCACAGACTGCCAGAAAAACCAACAAGTCTGTCTTGGAAGAAACATACCCAGAGTGCTCCTTGGAAGTGAGGATGGTGAGACTTTGTCTCACGTACTTTGGACATGTTATCAGGAGGGACTAGTCCTTGGAGAAGGACATAGTGCTTGGTAAAGCAGAGGATCAGCAAAAAAGAGGAAGATCCTCAACGAGATGGACTGATTGAAACAATGGCTGCAACAATGGGATCAAACATAACAATGATTGCAAGGATGGCACAGGACCAGGCAATGTTTCATTCTGTTGTACATAGCATCGCTATGAGTTGGAACCAACTGGATGGCACAACCTAGTAGATCAAATTGACAACAGCAACTCATAGATAGGAAATCTAGAGGGCAGTGTGTTTATGTTAACAGAGGAGTAACAACTTGGAAAAAGAGGGTGAGAATGGTTATACAATTCAAAGAATGTAATCAATGTCGTAGAAATTGTTGAATTGGTATATGTTCTGCTATATATATTCCCAACAATAACAAATATAAAATAAATTATTTTTAAAAAAACTTCATTGCATCAGCAGTTCATTCTTTTTCATTGCCTTTTTACTAGTATACCATTTTAGGAATATACAATTTTTAATTTATCTGTCATCCTGCTGATAGTCATTTGGGTTGTTTCCAGTTTAGGACTAACATGAACATTCTTGCACAAGTATTTTTGTGGACATATACCTTCATTTCTCTTAGGTAAATACCTGGGAGTGAAACTGCTGGGTCACAGGCAGATGTGTTCCGAACTTTTATAAGAAACCACCAAACGTTTCTCCAAAGTGGTTGTAACATTTTACATTCCTACCAGCTACTGTACAAGAGGTCCAGTTGCTCCATATCCTTGTCAACATTTGATGTTGTCTTTTTTATTTTAGCCATTTTACTGAGAGTAAAAGGCTACTCACTGTGGTTCTGATTTGCATTTCCCTGATAATTAATGATGCTGAACATCTTTTTTTTTTGACTGACCATCTGTGTATCTTCCTCTGTGAACTGTCAATTCAAATTTTTTGCCTATTCTTTTTATCAGGTTGTTTAACTTTTAATTGTTGATTTTTAGGAATCTTTCATATATTCTAGGAGCCCTGGTGATGGCTGACTGCTAACTGAAAGGTCGGTGGTTCAAAACCACCATCGGCTCCACGGGAGTAAGATGTGGCAGTCTCCTTCCATAAAGATTTATGGCCTCAGGAATCCTATGGGGTTACTATGAGTTGGAATCGACTCAATGGCAGTAGGTTGGCTGGGTCATATATTATACAGAAATTTTGAATTATTTTCCTAATTCTGAGGCTTGTCTATTCATTTTCTTATTGGTGTCTTCTGATGAACCAAAATTTTGACTTTAACAAAGTCCAAATTATCAAGTTTCTCTTTGATGTTTAGTGTTGCCCATGTAAGAAATCTTTGCCTATCCCAAGGCCATAAGGACATTTTGCTTTGTTTCTTCTAAAGCTTTACAATTCTGAGTTTTACACTTACGTCTATGGCCCTAATTAATTTTTATTTAGTAAGTGAGATAGAGGTTGAGGTTCATTTTTTCCATGCTGTTGTTGTTGTTGTTAGGTGCCATCAAGCTGACTCTAACTCATAGTGACCCCATGTGACAAAGCAGAATGCCCCATGGGGTTTTCTAGGCTGTAATTTTTACAGAAGCAGATAGCCAAGGCTTCTTTCCATGGAGCCGCTAGGTGAGTCAGAATTGCCAATCTTTCAATTAGCAGCTAAGCGTTCACTGTTGCACCACCAGGGCTGCTTCTTTTTTCCATATGTATATCCAGTTGTTCCAGCAATATCTGCTTGGTCAACTTCCTTCCCCCCATTAGACTGACTTGACACCTCGGTTGAAAATCAAGTCACCATATATGTATGTGCCCATTTCTGAATTCTTTTTACTTTTCCATTGATCTATATTTCTATCTTTATGCCAATAACCCACTGTCTTAAATTATTGTGGCTTTATAGTAAGCCACAAAACCAGGCTGTGTACATCCCCCAACTGTTCTTTTTCAAGATGTCATTGAATGCTTTATCCAGATCCTCTGCACTACCATATAAATTTTAGAATTAGCTTGTCTATTTTTTCAAAACAGCCGACTGGAATTTTGACAGGGATTGTGTTGTATTGTAGATCAATTTAGTGAGAATGGAAATCTTAACAATATTGAGTCTTCTAATCCATGAACTTGGCATGTCTTTTCATTTATTTAGGTCTTCCTTAATTTCTCTCAGCAAAGTTTTGTAATTTTTAGCACAGAAGGCATCACTCATTAGATTGATTCCTGGGTATTTAATGTGTTGTGATTCTATTGCAAATGATATTTTTTCAAAATCGCATTTTCCGGTGGCTAGAATAATATAATTCATTTCTGTATATAGACCTTGAACCCTGAAATCTTGACAAAATCATTTCCTAGGTCTAGTAATTTTCTTACACATCCCATGGTATTTTCTACATACACAATTGTGTCATTTGCAAATAGCAGCCTTACTTCTTTTCAGATCTTTACGCTTTCTAATTTATCTTTTTTTGCCTCATTGCAATGGCTAGGACTACTACTGTGATGTTGAATAGAGTGTCATGTTTCTGATCGTAAGGGAAAAGAGCAAAATGTTTCACCATTAAGTATGATGTCTACCTGTAGGTTTTTCATATGTCTTTTTTTAGTAGAACAAAAAGTTCCCTTCAATTCCTAATTGGCTGAGCATCATCATGAATGAGTGCTGATTTCTGTCAAATGCCTTTTCTGCATTTACTGAGATGATCTTATCATGTTTTTTCACTTTTAGTTTGTTGATATGGTGAATTACATTTACTGATTTTCAAATATTAAGTTAACCTTACTTTCCTGAGATAAACCCCACATACTGGATTTTATCTGCTAGTATTCTGTTAATGATTTTTGCATTTCTCTTCATGGGGGATACAGGTCCGTAGTTTTCTTATAGTAATATCTTATTTCAGTTGTTGAGTGAAGAGTTCTACAAAAGCCAATCAGGACAAGTTGACTGACAGTATTTTTTAAATCTTTTAGACCTTTATGAATTTTTTTCCCCCTCTATAAATTACCAAGAGGGAAATATTTAAATCTCCAACAAGAGCTGTGTATTTATCTATTTCCCCCTTTAGTCTGTTAACAGTTGGCGAAGCTGACTAGGGGGTCTACTAGATTTCTTTATACTATTCTTGTACTTCTTCTGTAAGTTTAAACGAAATGCCTATCTTCATTATAAAGAAAACTAAAGCACATAATCACTAATCTTAGAACCTAAACTAGACTTACAACCTAAGTTTAGAAAGATCTAGCAATAGCAATCCAGTAATTTTTTCAACATGGAATCTAGCAACATATGACATGTACTCTTCAGAAGGGCAAAACAGGGGTCTGATGGTTACAATACTAGGTACATGAACCTTCATCCAAATTCCTTTGAAATGTCTTATTCAAAAATTCTCAAACCCAAATTTTGATTCCCAATTTAGGAAAGGGACCTGGTGGTTTTTTGTTTTTTTTCCTCCCTACATGTTCTCTCTTTACGCTCATGCGTACATACACATTTCTAATCTTGTAGTGTGAGTAGTATGGTTGTTGCTTATTTCTCCATAAATATTAGATAATAAGCAACCTCCCCACCCCTGTCAAGGGTTAACCCTTGAGTTCTTATGACCTTTTTTTTTAATTTTTATCGTGATGAAAAACCTCTCAAACTATTCACCACTTCAGCAATTTCTACATGTATATCTTATGAACTCTTAACACAAGAACTTAAGGAATAAAAACTTTTGGGTTTTAAATAAGCACAATTGAGTCACTAAGGGCTATCAGAGAAAGAATGCTAATATAGTCAACCTGAAAGGAAAAAAGGGGGTGGGCAATATTTACATGCCATTGCAGTGGTCATGCATACCTGAAGAATCGGCTTTTTTCCGTGTCCATAGAGTGGCACTCTCGTTTGCTGCTACTAACCTCCATGGTCTTCACTACATTGGTCCAGTGAATGGGAGCCTTACAGAAGAAAACACCCAATCCTTTGGGCCGAGCCTGTAGCCGCCAAGAAGTGAGGTGTAAAGGCACAGCAAAGGAATCCCCTGGCATGACAGCTGGAAGCACCACTGGCTCTGCCACAGAAATAAGCGTTAGCGCTGTGAGGCGATGGTCCTCCACCCCAAAGGGACCACAGCTCAGCATAAAAGGAAGACAGACTACATGCACTGACTGCTTGGGAAGATACCCACTGGGAAAAAAGGGCCCTGACAACGGCCAGCAAGTGTTTATTGAGCATTTACTATGCTCTAGACACTCAGAACTTACTGTCTGGAGCTGATGGGCTGTCCAGTCTTAGCTCCATTGGTGTCTCAAGTTTGTTCCTTACAATGAGGGCTGAGCGGACAGTGATCACTTTCCGAGCACTGCCTTCCATAGTCACTGCAAAGACCACCCGGACAGGTGGGAGAGACGAGAACTGTGAAAAAGAGAAAAAATAGGGGCATAGCTATGCTTTTGAAACAACATGCAACAATATTAATCAGAATGCCTAAATCAAAAGCGTCTTACAAGCATCTTATTATTACTACAGTCCTCCAGTGGAATTACATTTACTAAACCTTGAAATCACTCAGCTTTAATGGGAGTGAACATGCTATACATTTACAGTATCAAAAATAGCCAACTCTATACTTCTATAAAAAATAATCTACTCAGATGTGATAGCACAAAGTATACCACAAAGAAAACCAGTCCTAGGCCCCTAGACACATTATAAGGAACTTCACCTAAGACCATTATGATAACCTATCAAATCTTCCAGACTTCCTACAATTTAGTAAGAAAGTATCTGCTGGAGGTTCTCCTTGATTCATAATGTCCTTGGGTTCCTACGCATCAGTCCTTATACTGACACTGTGAACAGGGCTTGTTTTCAACTCTACTGGAAGAGAATGTAATGAAGATCATCCAAAACAACTAAAAGGTCAGAAACATTTAGGCAGAATTTTGCAAAACATTAAATGATTTACCTTGTGTGGTATTTTTCTCCTAGATTAATATTAAAGTGAGAAAACACTCTTTGAACACTAATAATGGGTTGGATAAATGACCATATATAAATAGAAGGAAGTCTTTTGAAATTAAAACTTATCTTCATAAAATCTAAAGGGTGTATAAATAAAGAGTTCTCTGTAGTTGGTGTGCCCTTCACAGGAACGATTTTTTCCCCCCCATAAATGTCATAAAATTTACTCTCTAGGTCCAGGCACTGTTAGATGACTGCCTATAGAAAAGCTAACACTTGTATTTCAAAGAACTTTAAAAACAAGCTTCTCTTTTTTCACAATAACTTTCTAAGTTCTGTTCAATAATCACTCTTTTATAAACAGCACACTGAGACTCAGAAACTCAATATATAGTGGAGGGAAATTATTTATTTTTGGTCTTGGGTTGCAGCCACTGCTTTCTTCTTTCCATATGTTCGTTCACATATTCAATGAACACATTTTCTGTTGCTGCAATGTGCCAGAAATTAAAAAAAAAAAAAAAGTATAAAATTCCAAATTAGGTACACCAAAAGAGAAAGCTTCTAAAACTATTATTTTTAGAATGAGTGTCCAGAACATACTGACAATGCTTTTTTATTAGAGAAACAAATGTCTCCACATCTAAGCTTTTCATACTGCCAACTTTTTATTAAAACAAACAGTATGTGAAAACCAACCTAATAAACCCATAAAATGAAGAGCTCCATGTTTTGAACCAAGACTTCCAGGAAGTCCAAATGAAAGGGCAAACTATAATTTTCTGGAGTGTTTTCAGAGGGACTCAATCCTGGTCACAATTATCACCAAAGTTCAAGCTTCTACTGAGCCCATGTAATAATGCCCCACTAAAGCCAAGGCCCAAGAACAATCATTTTAAACCTTAATACTGTTGCCTCCAGGCCTGCCTGAAATTTCACATTTCAAAACCTACTATCCTCAGGGAGAAGTTGTAAGCAAAAACCAGAATACAGTTCTTAATGTCATCATATGATGATTTTCAAAAGCCAAACAAGAAAAAAAAAATCTAATTTTCATTCTTAGACACATTTATGACCTTTGGACCCAAACCTATGGAATGCATATAGCCATGCAAGGGTTGATTTATACTTGAACTTAAAAGGAAAAGGAGACCTTGGATGGCCACATATGCCTTTTCTTCTCATTCCCTGTAATACTCAGTTTCACATACCAACCTTAGGTGAAAAACATTTTCTTGCAAGTTCCTGCAAAAGGAAGGTAATCACTAATCAACAAGGGCAAAGAGAAATTCCAAATCACATATATGGCATAAAGTCTCTGATCATCAAGAAATATATATCAAAATGGCATATGTTTTGTTACATACATACTACCAAAAAAAGAAAGAAAGAAATATGTATCGGTGATGGTCCAGGCACGGTACATACACTCAGTAAACATAGCTGACAGTAGGAAATCATACTCACATAAACCTGGGGATGTATAATATTTGTTCTGCTGCTTGGGCTGCCGATCTAAAAGGATTCCAAAAGTTAGAGAGTCAGCACAGACCTAAGATAACAGGCATCACTAAATTCAATCACAATATCATTTGCTTGAAAGCGTGGTGTTTGTAAACACTCTCAGGTAAAGTGTGGTTTATGATGAAGATAAAACATCTTATTTTTGAAGATATGGGAAAAGCAACACTGTCTTCACTTTATAACCATTCAGTGGATTCAAAACTTCAATGCGCTAGAATGGTATCTATGGGGGAGGGGGGAATTAGGCCTCTCATTGACAGACATGAATGTGGGGCAGAAAAGTAAGAGAGAAAGAAGCTTTTTCCAAGAAACTTCAGGCATCAGAGAGGAATGACGGAAACAAAGACTTGGAGAACAGCATTTCCCAGGAATACTTCTCATGAAGAAAGCAAGCCTGAGGAAAGCTGCAACATCTCTGGCAGATCTTCTCTTTCTTACTCGTGACTGGCTACCCAAAATGGTTTGCAATTATCCCGTGAGGTGCGAACGACGACTGGGTGGGAGCACCCACAGTGGCTACATCAGCCAGGACACCGGGCTCCATGGCACACACCTACATCATCTGGCCTTCCTACCCCTGGGCTGGGGTAAAGTTAGGGCAAAGGTGTGCAAGAGTACGTGTGATCAGAAATAAAGTGACAGGGGACATCTGTCTTTGTGCCACTGGGGAGGGTTTGAGGACACACAGCAAGAAGGAGAAAGGAGCAGTGTTATAAGAAATGTAAAGGAGACAGTGTATAAAGGAAAGACAATGTGTGAAATAAAGCCAGACATACTTGGCAGGCCAGTGAGCTGCCCGTCAGGTCAGCTGAGTATGCAATGGATCTCCACAGGCGAGCTGTTATGTGTTAACACCAATTTAACCTTGTTTTTCTACAGAAATTAACCACTGCCTGGCTTATCTCTATATTGGCTACCAGTGCCTATGACTGAGCTGAAATAATATGAAGTCTACCCATTGCCATGGAGTTCATTCCGACTCATAGCGACCCTATGGGACTGAGTAGAACTGTCCCGTAGGGTTTCCAAGGCTGTAAATCTTTACAGAAGCCGGCTGCCACCTCTTTTTCCACTGAGGGGCTGGTGGGTTTGAACCACCAACCTTCTGGTTAGCAGCCGAGTGCTTAACCACTGAGCCACCAGGGCTCCTAATCTTAAGTCTAGGGGGAAATAAAGAACATTTCACTAAAGCCAGGCTATTACATGTTTAATCATTGGACTGCTTGGCTTTAAGGGCTGTGGCCACGGCACAGTGATGCCATTAAATACCCATTCTACAGTCACGCACCGTAGAAGACGATGAATTCTTGTCTGGTGCTGCGTATCGGAAAAAGGTCCCAACTTTATCCACAGACACTGGGCTCACTTGCTCCCAGCCATTTACTCTCACTTGCAGTTGATGAATCCGGAGGTCATGGGTGTGTCTATTTGGTGAAACACAGAAAGTGACATTAAGCACACTCAAGAAGGGAAGAAAAGTACAAGCAAAGTCTCCAATCTGATTGACTATACTATGACATAAAAACCCAGGTGGCAAAACCTTTTGGGGAGTACATAACGCAAAGGAAATCAAGAGAATATTTTAACTGGGTTTTGCACTTACAACACAGATTGAAAGATCTGTAAAGCTTGCGCAAGACTGCAGGGGCACCTACCTTCCTACCACAAAAATCATGCAAAGCTCGTAACACCGGCCCATGTCGCTCCACCATCAGCCCCCTCACCAATTTATAAAACAGTGACATCAGCTAAAATCATTTCAGTGGGGTAGTAAAAATGCTGTGCTGACAATTTAATCACACAACCATACCCTTAGAAACGCATAAAACAACAACTCTTCTTGGTTCCTTTGTTGAACGTCCTCCTTCTCTTAGAACCACATCTAGCTGTTTGGCTCCAGCCCCATATGGCTGTAGACAGGTTATGTGAGACAGAGCCCTCAGAGTTTTAGGGCTGAAGTGCTCGGCCAAAATTGGAGCAGAAGGCAGTGGGCAGAACAGGAGGAACAGGAGGAAATTGCACGTTTAATTCTATTTTAGATTTTGCCTAATTCAAGCCAGAAGCCTGAAACGGGGAACTGAATTTGAGGCTGACAGGAAGGGGAGAAGGAGGGAGTAAGGTAGAGTGTGCCAAAGTGGGGTGGGGGGGGGGGAGCTAGAGAAGACATTTATTTTGATAAATCCAAGCAGAACAGTGGAGCTTGAAATGGGTTGCAAAACAGAGAAACTAAAAAAACAGAAGTGACAAAGAGGTCAAACCCTTTCTGATACCAGAGAGACAGGCTGACTGAGAAATATTGCCAACTGTTCCATAGTTAGCTTCTCTGAAATCTTCATAGAAGAACAGGAAAATGCACACCATCTCTGGAAACGCTAACATAGATTCCAGGCCCATGCGCCCAGCAGAGTGATCTTTGTTCAAACATTTTTTTCTTGCAAAATCCCTGGGGGCCCATGTGTTCAGTGTCCTTGCTACGAAGAGTAGTATGTACTGGTATGAAGGTGCACAAAAGGAAGAAGTGTTTGACTTGGGACCAGGTTTGCACACAAAGGCTTAATGCACCATGAGAAGCATATGACCATAGAAGGCTGGAGCCAAGTTCTTAAATTTCAGCTCAGCTTGAAAGCAAATAGGAGGTTCAAATATTGAAATCTTAACCTATTCACAAAAGGAGCCCTAGTGGCACAGCAGTTAAAGCACTCAGCTGCTATCCAAAAGGTTGGCGGTTTGAACCCGCCATCTGCTCCACAGGAGAAAGATGCGGCAGTCTGCTTCGGTATAGATTACAGCCTTGGAAACCCTATGGGGCAGTTCTACGCTGTCTATGGGGTCGTTATGAGTCAAAATCAACTCGATGGCAACAGGTTTTGTTTTTTTTTTAACCTATTCACTACCCACTGGGTAGGCCTTCCATTTAAAAATGTTTGCAAATAATGGGACACTTTATTAGACATTTTATAATCTCTGAGTAATTGGACATCACCTTCTCTCGCATTTCCTCTAGTCTTCTGGCTGGCTATGTCAGGAGTTCATCAGCTGGCAGTCTCCCTAGATGAATTACTCTTATTCTTCTTGAATCAGAACATCTAATCATCGTTGGCTTTACTTCCTGAAAACTTCTGCTTGCTAAAAGTACTATGCAGCATATATGTATCTTAAAATTGAAATCAACACGCTTTAGGAACCTCTGAAGAATATGTGACATCATGAAAAACAGGCCAGGATGCAAAGAACTTGAGAATTATTATATAGCCTGTCTATGCATCAATGAAATCATGTGAAACACACAGGTTATCACCCTCACACATCAAATACATTTCAAATGTATTTCCAAGATAGCAAGGCAATCTTTACCTTTTTAAAAAGGAAACACTCACCTTTAAAATATCTTTTAAAAAGAAAACATTAAAGTCATCAATAAGAAAAGTGAGAAGGCAGTCATTGATACTTATTTTTTTTATTATAGAAAAAATATAACAAAATTTGCCATTTTAACTATTTTTAAGGGTACAATTCAGTGGCATTAATTACATTTACAATGCTGTGCAAGCCTCACCACTATCTATTTCCGAAACTTCTTCATCACCCCACAGAAAATCCATACACATTAAGTAATAACTCCCCAATGCCTCCCTTCCCCCACTCAGCCTCTGGGAACCATGAATCTACTTTCTATCTCTAGGAATTTGCCTATTCTAGATATTTCAGATAAAGAGAATCATACAATATTTGTCCTTTTGTGTCTGGCTTACTTCATTTAGCACAATGTTTTCAAAGTCCATCCATGTTGTGGCATGTCTCAGAACTTCATTCCTTTTTATGGCGGAATAATACTCATTGTATTACAAATCCCATTTTGTTTATCCATTCATCTGTTGATGGACACTTGGATTGTTCCCACCTTTTGGCTATTGTGAATAACTTTTTTTTTTTTAAGGGAGAAGAATAAACCCTGCTTTACCTGTGTCTTAGCTTTCCTCTTGCTTCAAATTCAAAGGGAATCTCTTCACCAGTGAGGACTTCTCGCCATTCACTAACATTGTGGCCATCATCAAGCAATGTTCCATTCTCTTCTGGAACTAGCCCTGGACTCCCACTGTGAGACAGTGCAGCCCTGGAACCAAATCAGATGGTATCAGATCGTCCTTCTTCCTCCCTGACTCTCTTACATAGACCTCTGTGCTGGGCTCCAAGCCCTCCCAGGAATAACAATAAGGCTATATAATCTGCCTGTAAAGGATGGTCTACAAGGGCAGGAACTAAAGTCACCTTCATGGTCAGTCACAACTTACTGGCAACTTTGAATATGGCTGAAAGCTACAACTACAAAATCACTCACCACCAGCAGCAGTAGAGTTTGGTACACAGGGTGCTATGCAAACTAACGCATGATTTTTAAAAAGTAGCAGTAAGTTACCATCCAGAATTTAACAGACCTAAACTAAGTAAAAAACAAAAAACAATTCTTCACCTTCAGAGCATTATTACACTTTGTGGATGCAGGAGAAATGTGGTTTCAAATCAGTGGATTGTGTTACTTACTTCATTACCTAAACTGGAAAGATCAGCGTGTATTTGCAAAGTTGAGCCAAGGTCTCAACAGGCAGAAAGTTGTCACAGAGGTTCTCACTTGGCTTAGGTAAACTCTCATTTGTTCTCTAAACTCCACCCAATTCCATCTGGGCTGAAGTGTGTTTTAGGTTTGGAAGATTATTCTTTTTGGGGAGAAATGTTCTCAAAGCAGTCTTGGAAGAAGAATGAAAAAATGTTTGGTTTAATAACCATATACCATTACTTAAAGGCTGAAGGTTAAAAAAAGACTGAGGAGGGAAGGCAGAAAGACTCTCCTATCCACACGTCCTACTCATGCCCTTAATCTGCTTGACTTTTACTTTAAGTGTAATGCATTCCAGGATCAAGATCATAATTTGGGTATTTCAGACTTAAGACCTACTTCTCTGACTACAGATTCTACACAGAATCGGAACCTCCATCAGAAATCCCAGCAACATGGTAAGTGACTGATCCAAACATAACCCTTGCTCTGCTGGGCTAGGACACAGGAGGCTTCAGGGGCAGAGACGGCTCAGAGCAACAGACTGGGTGCTCCTTACCTGGTGGGCGTGGTGGTCAGGGTGGCAAACCACAAAGTGCATCCCGTGTGATTTCTGAGAGCAAAAGGGACAAAGGGCTGCCGACGCTTGGGGGTCTTCACCTCTGCTAAGAAAAAAAAGAAGGCTGTTAGCACATGCCTGTATCTGAGTGGCAAAGGTCCTCCCCGTACCTGGAGACACCGCCCAGAATTGCTTCTTGTGCAAAGGGGCCAAAGGTGGAGGAAAGAAGAAACTGCCACAGGTGTAAAGATAGGACAAATAGAAGGTCCACGTATTTGCTGCCTGTTAAGGCATGACTCACGGGAGAGACGTGGCAATCTGCTTCCGTAAAGATTTACAGCCCTGGGAACCCTACGGGCAGTTCTGCTCTGTCCTAGGGTTGCTATGAGTCACTATCGACTTGATGGCAGTGGGTAGAGGATGACTTGGTCCCACCCTCTGACAACCAGTTGTGACATGTGACCACCTCTGCTAGTCACCAATTCTCCCACACCTCTCATGGATAAAGCCTCCAGAAGGAAGGTATTAGGACCTAACTTGGCTGGAATCGAGAAAAAAACAGAAATAGAAAGAACAGGAATGATTCTGTTCTCCAATATTACTCCCCAAAAATACATTCTAAATAGGTAAGCCAAATGATGGCAAGATATACCACACATACTTAGTTAAACTTGCCCAAAAAGCCTTTATGTTAATACTTCTCTTCAAACAAACATTATATTATGCATATAAGCTGAACTGTGATTTAGCAAAATAAAAACATTCTTCCCTGTTCTCTATATTTTTCCCCCTCTCTGAAAAACCAGAGCTATCCCATCCTAAAGCTTTTTAAATGAAAATTTAGTTCATTTTCACTGACCACCTAGTATATGGTGGGTACTATGGAAGCTACTGGTGGCTACTGGAAACCCTGGTGGCGTAGTAGTTAAGAGCTATGGCTGCTAGCCAAAAGGCCAGCAGTTCAAATCCAGCGGGTGCTCCGTGGAAACCGTATGTGGCAGCTCTTCTTGGTCCTGTTGGGTCACTATGACTCAGAACTGACTTGACGGCAACAGGTTTGGTTTTGCTTTTTTTTTTTAATGGATGCTACCAAAGCAATCATTGCTAACTGAAAGGTCAGCAATTCGAAACTACCAGCCGCTTGGTGGGAGAAAGATGGGGCAGTCTGCTCCTATAAAGATTGGCAGCCCTGGGAACCCTATGGGCTCGCTATGAGTGGGAATCGACTCGACGGCAGTGGGTTTGGTTTTTGGTTTGGATGGAGGCTTCAAAAGGAGCATAAAATCTTCTTTTCACAAAAGAGCTTCTAGTTGGGTAAACTGAAGAGGAACACTGATCGTTACAGGACTCTAACTAATCAAATGCTAGAGTGTTGGCCTGTCTGTAAATGCTGTAAGAAATCAGAGAAGCGCAAGGCCAGGATGGCCAGAGGGCTGCCTCGGGAGCCGTCTATCAGCACCAATGCCCGTGCGGTGTGGTCTGAGTCGGGACACAGAACCACAAGCTGATGAGAAGAGGTGCCTCTGCTCCTCTTAGTCAGCGCCTGCATCTCCTCTACTGCCACGAAAAGTGAGAGCAGCGAAAGCCAGAGAGGCCACAGCACCCAGAGGAGGGAAGCTTCCCGGCAGCATGCTCACACCACATCGCGCACCAACAAAAAGGGCGCGGCCCAACTGCATTTTGTGTCCAGCTTTAAAGCACAAAAGGAGCCCTGGTGGATCAGCGGTTAAGCGCTCAGCTGCTAACCTCAAAGTAGAAAGATGTGGCAAACTGCTTCCACAAAGATTATAGCCTTGGAAAGCCTATGGGGCAGTTCTACTCTGTCCTATAGGGTCGCTATGAGTCAGAATCGACTTGACCGCAGTGGGTGTGTGGGTTTGGTTTTTCTGGTTTCAAAGCACAAAGAGAGCCTGAGCGAGACCATGACTCAATGGTCTGCAGCTGTGGGGAAATGACATCTAGAGGTGACGGCAGGCGCTGACTGAGGAGAACATTAGAGCAAAATTAAATTCATCTCACAGGGCCAGCTGCTGCCTGCCAACAGCAGGGTGAAAGCAAAGTGCAGCACACACAGCTTGTTACTACCTCCAGAGTGAGCGCCGGGGCAGCATCGTAAAAATCAGTAATTACCCGTGCCTTTTAAAAATCAATCACTTTCTTTTTATCCCTTTTTATCTCTTCAAAAGTTTTCAGGAGTTAGCACTACAAACACTGCAAAGCAAGCAGTTTCAGGTTAAGGCAAGTTCTATTTTGGGAGCAACCAGGGTTCAAGGGAGTCTGAGGAACAGTGATATGCTAAATAACCTTGCAGTCTCAGGTGTGACTCCACTGTTTTGTTGTCAGTCGCTTAGAGACACCCCAAATATTTCTGAAAGATAATCTTCACCTAGGATATACCCATTTCTCACCCCAGTGGCCTCACTTAGTTCCCAAGGTTTGCTTTTAAAAAAAAAAAAGTACTCAAGTAGAAAATTAAGGAGTAGCTGTGAGGCTGCTGACAAGAGCAGAGGGGAAGTAAAAAATTTAAGAGCTGTCTGAAGGGTAAACAGCATTTACTGTGGCACTTTGAAAGGCGCCTCCCACTCCACGTGCACTGAGAGAGCTGCTTTTATTACAGTAGATAAAGGACCCAGGAGGAAAAGAAGCCAGATGTGCTTTCATATCCCACTGTGAGCCAGACTGTAAGTTTCCATTTGCAAATTAGATTTAAAAAGAACAGGTGGCAAGTGGCTTTGATCAGCGAGTAATAACAGCATCAAGTGCTGGGAATCGACATAAAAGAATTCACAGGTCCACTGCTTTGGAATTAACTAGCATGGGCACACACTGCTTGGGTCACCCAGCTCTTGAAGTCAACAGACATACCACCACAGACTTCAGTGACCCACTTCTCTAAGGATAAAAATTTGCACACAAATCCAGAACCAACACCAGGGGGTAAATCTGGCAACTCCAGCATCAGGGTCCAAAGTGTGTATCTGCCGTTGGTACAGCACCAGAGACAAAAATTCCCAAGCCCATCAAGGAGAACACCATTCCCTGGTGGCCTCGGAAAATCTGCCTCTGGAGACCAACCCTCATTTCTTCATGGGCTGAGAGAACTTAAAGCTCCTCCTGTCCAAGTTCAGCTCCAAATGCCTCGTTTTACAGGGTAATTTGGCCATTATAAACAATGTAGGTTTTCATGCTATAGAAGCAGCTCAGTTGATCAGAAAGGACCTGGTTTGTAAACCATAAGAAATAGATTAAAGTCCCAGGCCTGCCACTAGCAGTCATGTGAATGAAGACAAATTACTTAAGTCTCTCTGTCTTCATCAGCTAAACAGGAATAATGCTTTGCTTAGCCTGAAAGGTTAAGTAACATACAGAAAAGCTTATGAGTACCAATTCATGAATAAATGAAGATTCAGTCATAGGCTTTCTGTGTGAGCCCTCCCTTAAACATCCATCCTGGTAAAACCTTCCGGGGGGTCGGGGGAGCCATCGTACTGCCCCCCACGTATCAATAACCCTGTCTGTACTCTTGAGGGTCGCTATGAGTCGGAATCGACTCGACGGCACTGGGTTACTGGGTGGGACTCTTGGTAGATGAAGCTCAAATGGCTTTTTTTTAATAAAATACACCATGACCTAGGATCTGGTGTCAGCCAAGTACAAACATAAATCATTCAAATTAAATCACATTTCTTAAAACAAATGAAGACATGATTGTCTTGGGATTCCGATTCCTTAAGGTTTAAGGTATTTTCTACCATATTCACTTACCAGTCAAATTCTCAACAAACCTTAAAAGGTCAGAGATAGAAATAAAGAACATTTTCTTTTCTATCTCCTAAGCACCTAAACTCAATTCTAAAGAAATCAAGATTTGTGTCTAAGCAATTATTTACTGGGAAAGGTTTTCTTAGCTCTATTCTTGATCATCATAGCTCCTATTCCATAAAGCTCCTTGCATTACCATAAGAATAAATGTATTCTATAACCACTTTTTTTTTTTTTTTTTATAACCACAGACTTGCAACACTGCTTAATGGAGGATGTTTTTCTTCCGTTTACTTGCATTTCAACATAGGAAATGACGTCTAACTGACATTTGATATTTCTGCATCATACACTGTGGAGTTTATTCCATTTCCATCAAAGGTTAAGGCAGATGGAAGAGAGATACTATAAGAATTGGCGCACCACTTACTTCTGATGTAAGCTGCCACTCTGTTCATTGGTTGGAAATGTTCTTTCCTCTTACTAAGGCAAAGTACTCACAACTGGGTGTACCCAATTCGGCTCCCATTCACAGAAAATCAGTGTACAAGGCAGTTCTTGAGACAGGAACATAAAGCAAGCCCTCGCTTGGCTGTACTGTACCTCTAGCATAGATCTGGTGCTCTAGGTTAGTCAGACTGGCTGTGCTCCTAGTTCTAAGGTAGACAAGGGGGAGGCCTGGTAGACAGGAGAGACAAAGTTAGAGGGTAAGAATAAATACAGTGAATAAGAAGGCTCACCTCCAACACATAAGCACAAATAGAGTACATTATAAAAACGGCAAGCATCATGCAACTATACGGTCATTCCCTTCAGTGATTACTAAGAGTGCACGTGACAATGTGAAGAGGGCATTTTTTTTTTTTTTTTACGCCAGCCACTACAGTGAAGGCTGTGTCAAAGTAGCATGCTCTTTTTTTTTTTTCCTGAATTGGAGAAGAAAATGTATTCACAACACTTTCTGGAAAAATGACAAGCCTTTTGAGAATTTTTAATTTAAAGCATGTACCTTCTTAAATGGCAGAGACAAGTTACAAAAACCAATCAATACAGCCTTAGAGGGGATTACTCCATTCAAAATTGGAAAAGGCAAGTAGCAGAATGCTAATTCCCCAGGGTTCTCAAAAATTCAGAGCACAGAGTCAGTGTGATTCCAAATTTGAACAATCTCTATTAAGGAGTTATCACACAGTACTGTTTGAAGTTTAAATTAAAAATGGACGTTTTTAGAATATTTACATTTGAGATTTTTATAAAGTTTTCTTGGAATCTAAAACTAACAAATTCAATAAGGAGCCATGCTTTCCAGGTTTACCTGTGGAATCTCGGCCCTTACTGAACAAGGCCACCAATTATGTCAAAAATGAGGCCAATAGTTTCTTTCCCCTGCTAAAGAAACAGTAAGAAATCAGCAGCTCCTATAGGCTGAATTTCATATTAAGAATCTCTGTTCCAAGGGTTCATATTTGAAGCTGGCCTGAATAAAGAGCACAGCTTTTGTGGGACATGACTAAATGGTCTTGAATTTAAGACCTTAAAGTCTGTGATCAGCTCACCAAGGTTCAAGCCTACTGACTTTCCAAACAAACACCAACAATCATTTGAGCAGATCCATTAGAAGAATACAACTATATACCACCCAGGAATTTCCAGTAAGAAAAGAGGCTTGGATATTTAGGTACATTCAGTTATATCTAATTAAAAAGGTACATTACATCTTTATAAGCCTAAGTAACAATAAAAATGTATTATAAGTAAAAATGAAGCTTTAACTTAGCACTGGCATTTAACATAGATAAGGCAGCTTATTCACAAGAGAGAGCGAAAGAGAATAAAAGAAAAAAGAACAAAAAAAGAGAGGAACAAAAGAAAACCTTCACCAGAATCCTGAAGACTAGGCCTTCACAGTGTTTACACTGCCCTGGATTTAAGATCCCCACGTATGAACAATGTTCCTTAGAAACACACTTTCAGAGATACATTACATATTATAGAGATTATTCACAGCCTTCTGGGTAGACTATATTTTCTTGACACACAAATTGGGAAGGCTATAGGGAGGCAGAATTGAAGCCGATGATGTCTGAAAAGCCCTGGCTCCTAAAGCAATGACCTTGAGACTCAGAAGCAGCAGCCTGGGACTACAGAGAGCAAGCACAGCTGACATTTCTTTGTCTCTCCTTCTAGAAGTACAAGGCAGATAGAAAGTCCACTTATACACCCTGAGGAGAGATGAACCAGTTCAAATATTTCATACCCTAAGAAAACCCATCTTCCCATGACACGTTTGTAGACCAGATGGAATATTTAAGTATTCATGAGCTATGTGAAGTCCAGCCAAGACTCCCAAAAGAAACCACACTGAAAGAGCTAGGGCTGCATTAAATTTGGATGACAATGGCATGTGGAACAACTAAGGGTCATGCAGTTGTCCATCACAATTTCCCCAGCTCGGAGGAAAACTGAGCTCAGTGGTGAGGCATTAAACAAGGAAAGAAAACATCATTAACGGAGAACAAACAACTCCTCTTTCTTCAAGGAGCCAGGCATTCAATTCTTTTATACTTTATGAATACAATGTGTTCCTTTAAAAAAAATTTCCCCATGGGATCCTGCCATCTCCCCCCTTTACAAGAATATATACAAACCCTTCACCTTTTTTTTTTTTTTTTTTACCTAGATTTAGAAGACTGAAAAGAAATTCTAAACAGTCAAAAAATCTAATCAATTCAAAAGCCAATGCTTTGCTGAGTAAAACACAAACCCCCCCACGGCTGAGCTTGCTTTACTACCAGGGTCGCCCATTGAAACGCAATGTGACAAGAATTAAGGAATTGTCTGCTGCACATCCTTTCTTCCCCATAAAGGTGGGGTTAGAGCCCATATTAGAAGTTCAGTAGCTTGTACCAGAAAACTGCATCTTGCAAAGACTTGAATGGGACTATAGAAGATCATTTTTCCACAAAGAATAATGGTTCTATTTGGATTTCTCAGTGAAACATTGCTCAACAGCGATTTCATTAGACATCTGCAGAGAAAAATCTTACTTTGTCCAAAGCATGGTGGATCCACTGAAGAGCCCATCCAGTCTTCTGATTTCGTTGAATCTATTTCCTTGTCCTGTTTACAGTAATCTGCCATCCATGATTCTTTGGTACTAACATACTGGTCTAGGAAGAAGTCCCCAAAGATATTAAGAATAGAAGTATAAAAGATTGAGCATTCACATCAAATCATTTCAATTCAGCAGAGCAAGTTTTAATTGACTGCCTCACTGCATGCTAAGCACTAGGCTAGGGTCTAAGAAAATTTCTGCCCTAGAGAATTTCACATTAGTAGAAGAGATTAATGTTAACAAAACTAATATCACCACAAAACTATGCCACAATGTGAAAGGTACTAAAACAGATATAAATAACATTCTATGGGAGCACAGAGAGGGGGGATTTATTCTGCCTTTGTGGAAATGTGTGTGTGGCAGGGGGTGCGGGGCAGAGGGTTCCAAAGTCCAGAGAAATCTTCTGAGTGGTGGGAAACTTTGTTCTGGGCCTTGAAGGACAAGTAGAGATTAGAGTTTACCAGTGGGATTAGGGGTAGGGTGACATTCCAGGCAGAGGGAAAGACAACGAGATATGAAAGTACGTGGTACATTTACAGAACACTGAATACTCTTATGTGGACTCGGCACAGTATATTGGGGTATGGACATAACAAAGATGTCTAGAAAAGAGAACAGATTGATTTGTGAAGAACAGGGCATACCATGCTAAGGGCAAGGGTTTTGGGGGCAGAGAGGCCAGTTAGGAGGCTATTAAAAAAGTTAAACTCGGGAGGTTGAAATCCAGCTGACAGCTCTTATTTGAGGGGAGAACTATAATGGGACCAGCAGGTTGACAATGCACCATACCTGGATGAAGAACTTTTTTAAACTAATTAAGACACTATACTTTTGGAGCATGAATTATTATTTTCTGCCCTTCAGGTCTCAATATTTAGCTATAGATATGAGATTTAAACACTAACAGGTCACAGCGATGTTTTGGGGTTTCATCTCAGTACAAGGAATGAGGAATTGAAGGTTAAAAAAAAAAAAAAAAAAAACCAGTTTCATCACCGATGAGGATACTTTTTGGAAGATATTTTTAAATAGACAGATGCTCATCAGAAATACCAAGAAGAATGCTTTTGTCTGAAGGAAGCTCTTGTTTACTGCAGTTTTTCAAAGTACTACTAAACTTTGTGTAACCTTGCAGACTGACAGATGTGAGACACAATGCGCTGTCACAAATAATAGAATTTAGAAGGATTGTGAGGCGAATTTACTACACACAGGTGACATTACTATCTAGGCAACTGAACGTGTTAAATCTGATCATTTAAAGCAATGGTTTTAAATTTTTTGTATGGATAAAATTATAGTCTCATTTCACTATATACTCTCTCCCCCTTACTCTGACACAGGACGAGACAATGGACGTTCTAATATCCAGCCTCAACACAACTCGCACACTGAAGAAAATTCAGATTTGCAGCAGTATGTGTTCTCACTCAGAGGTAACTACAGCATTGCCAGCCATCAGATCTGCACAGATCAATAATTCCATTAATTAATGTGAATTTTCACAGCAAAGGTGGGCACTATCAGAGTGGTGATTATGTTACTCTACTTTAGAAGGACAGAGTGGTTCTGATTCAGTTTCATCTAATCTAGGAATGTGCAATTCAGTGTTGCCAAAGAAGCTTTCAGAACACATGCCATTAGCTTGGTGACCCTTTAACCAAGTCATTTTCATAGTCAGATCAACATGATATCTTACAGGAAACAGTACAGGCAACTTACCCTGCTATAAAGACAAGGTCCAAATCACACCTTTTAAGAATATTCTATAAATAGCTTCTGAGGGATAAATCTGAACTCACTGCCAGAACATTTAATAAAGCCAGTGACAAAGCATAGTGAGGAGAAAGATCATCACGGACACCTATGTTTCCAAAGTAGCCTAAGCTCTTGCTTGATCACTTACAGCATTAACATGGAATGCCAACTCTGTAACACTGGGCTGAGAAGAATCATAAGGCCAGGTTAGGGTTCATCAGACAAACACCCATGAAGAAGTGATGTCTGGCATGGGCCTTAGTACTGTCTAAACCAAGATTAACAGTCTTTCAGACAAGGAATTTGTGTACAAAAACGTTACCAATCTTCTAACGACAACCCTCTACTCACCAATTAGTACAGAAGTGATATTGATATCCAACCGGGGTTTGGCCTTGGCTTCCAGTTTCAGCCGAGGAGGATGGAGACGACTGGCTGCCTGTTGTTGCCAGGATACGGAGCACGGCCATGGCTCAATAAATGGCTCCCAGCCTAAAAGAACACAGGAAATAAGACATCTGTTCAGCAGATACAAGAGCTTATAGGGAAACGCTATTCACAAATGCTCAGCAAAAACAAACTATATAGCTTAATAGCTTTCTATTTCCAACTTAATCTCACAATGAAAGCACCATCTTCAGCTATGGGTCACCCTACAGATGGCTGGGCTGTCTAGAGGATATAAGTGGAAGAAGTTATATGTACCCCCACCATGGTCTTCCAGAAATGGTAGGAAGGAGGGCAAAGAGTATATATGCCTTCTGCTCAAGGGTAAGTAGTATCTACTCTTGGCCCTCTTAATGAAAAAAGTTTCAGACTCAGGTTGAAAAGTAATACAGTGGCATAAATACTAAAGTTGATTCTCCTGGTTACATCAATAATACATTAGTTGAGTCAAGTAGATATCTTTGAAGGGTCATTAACTTTTTATTTTAATCTTAAAATATATGTACAAAAAGTATATAAACAACACACATGTACAGTTTAAAAAATAATACCTCAAATTCTCATGTACCCAGCTTAAGAGAAAATCACAAGTTCCTCTGACGTCCCTGAGTGCCACTCCCCCACCTCATTTCCTCTCCCACCCAACTGCGGGTAGCAATTATCTTGAATTTTTCATTAATCATTCCCTTGCTCTTCTTTATGGTTTTAACACGTGTATATTTCTAAAGAGCACGATGATTACTTTGTTCTGTTCACAGTCTTTACCTAAATGGAATTCAAGAGTATGCATTTTTTCACAGCTTTCTACTTTTGCTCAACGACATGTCTTTGAGATTCATTTGTTTCGATGCACGCAGCTGCGGTACATTCGTTTTCACCACTGAACAGTAACCCATTAATAAACATACCACCATTTATTTATCCATTCTGCTGCTGAAAGACATTTAGCTGATTCCAGTTTTACTGCTATTAGGAAGAACACTACTAAAAGGAGTCTTGTACATATTTCCTAATAAAACCAAAAAACCAAACCCACTGCCATCAAGTCAATTCTGACTGATAGCAACCCTACAGGACAGAGTAGAACTGCCCGATAGAGTTTCCAAGGAGCGCCTGGTGGATTCAAACTGCCGACCTCTTGGTTAGCAGCCATAGCACTTAACTACTACACCACCAGGGTTTCCTGTTTCCTAATACACACTGGCCAAAGTTGTTCTAGGGTATACACTTAAAAGAAGTGTACTGCTGTGTTGTTGGGTATGCTCATACTCACAGTAGGAAGTAAGAGTTCTACTGCTCATATTCTCACCAATACTTAGTATTACTGTTCCACTTAGTTCTCGATAATCTGTTGGGTGTAAAATGGTACCTCATTGTGGTTCTAAAGGCTCGACTTTTCAAGAATAGTTAATTTTTAACGAATTTCCAAATACATTCTCTCCATCAGCCATAGACCAGCTGATTCACCTACCCAAATTCAACCCAATGTGCAGCATAAAGTAAGTACATTAGTCTCCTCACATCATTTATCGCTTAGTGGCCTGAATGTGTTCACGCAACTTTAAAAGTAAGCAATATGTGGTCTGAGAAAATAAATGATTCTCAGAAAAATAGCTACCATATGCCTTGCAAGAGTTTCTCTCAACTAGCAAGATCTGGGTCATTATTCTGAAGTTAAACATTTTGAACAATTAGGAAATAAGGGTGCCACCTTTAAGTACACCCAGAACAGAAAGGGGAAATGTTAACTAACATGTAAAAATAAATGTGACATGAACTCTAGAAGAAAAAGCAACAGCCCAACAACCAGGCCTAATTTCTCACTGAAATCGAAGGGAGCAATCACTCAGGCTTAAGCATTCGACTGCACAGCTCTGTTGACTCTGTCCACATCTACTAAGCATTCTGATGGGAATTTCTTTAAATGTTCTTAAGGCAAAGAACTTCACGGCTCAAACTGGTTGGCCCTGTTATACAATGATTCCTGAATGTCAACCTGTATAGCCCCTCGCCTTGGTTTTTCCAATGGATGGAAAGAGGCCTGAAAAAGCTTTGCAAAATATCCAGATTTTATGTCTCCTGAAAAATAGCTTGCTCTATCAACTGCGTTTTGCCAGAGGAGGTAGGTAGGGAAGATTATACATCATCCCTGACTCAGTACAGTCCTAATGAAACAAGTTCAATGAGGAGTGTGAGGAGACCTGAAGTTTAAGATGCTTACTGGGCATAAATCTCCTTTGAAATTCAGCTACTAACAATCAGGGCCAAGCAAAGGATCCTTTGCTATTGAGCAATTTTATGGTCTGGAATGAGCCAAACTCAAGGATCAAAAAGAAGTAACTATGAAAAGTTCTTTTTTAATACTTCAGTTGCAACATATCAGATAAGTTTTTAGAAAACTTGCAGTCACTTGCTCTTAATCTTTCCCTCTCCCGCCCCCTTTCCCTCATGTGAAATATCATGTAGTTATAAAGCCAGGCAATCATTTAAGTTAATTTTTTAAATCCCACAATAACATGCATTTTATACTGACCTGACAGGGCACGGTTATAGTAATCTCCAGAAAGGGTGAAGTGGGCGTAGCCTTCAGGGCTGGTTCTCACATGCTGAAGAAAATTCAGACCTGTAATGCAAGCCAATCTAGTGCAGCAGCAGGGCAGGGGCACCCCAAACTGTCTTTTGCAGACAAGTCACGTTAAAGATTAAAAAGAGATGTTAGTCGTATCTAATACTCATGGTCTCCTAGGAAAACATACAAAATGTTAATATTCTGTACATGATGGAATTTCGTAAATTTTTTAAAAAATATTATTCATGTTGATTACTGAGTTGATTGGCACTGTCTTAAATGTTATACCTGAGGCAACTGCCTCATTTGCCTCTCCCTAGAATCGACTCGACGGCACTAGACTGGGAGTCACAGCCCTGGCACCCAGATTTATCCAACACCTGTGGGAACATGAAAAAGTGATTTCATCCACATATTTCACCTGACTATCTGAAAAGAAGACAGGGTGATAAGAGCATTCATGTCCTGATAAGCATCAGCTCAAAATTTTAAGATTACCACAGAAAAATAAGAAACAATCTAAATATTCTCTGCAGAAAATACACTTGCGGAAGCAGTCAAAATTCCAGTTGTTACTCTTAATCAAGTGGCCCTTGTGGTGCCTAGAGGTGCAGGGAAAATGAAAACTCCCACAACGGGCAAAGGTTGGATTAAAGCCCAAAACTGAATTTTGCTTGAAGGGAGAAGAGGCTGGCAAGGTCAAAACAATGGAAAATTAAAAGTCAACACGGCAATAAGAGTGTCATCGGCTCTCCTCACAGGCCTCATTCTAACCTGGCTTGCCATGGTGAGCTTGAGGACAAGGTACTTCTACTCTGCTCCCCACATGAACTCATATGACCAGTGTCTCACTTCTTACCTGGCCCTATGGAGGAGACTTGGAGGTGACCTTTCTAATAAGATTCTGATTCTTTATTTTCAAGAGATGAATATGATAGAAGCATTATTTTCAGAGCTCATCTTTTAAATGCCTTTAGTAACAGGGCTCACTATAATCTTTAGGTACATAAAAAGATAAACCAAATGAAGAGATTGGGAATTATTTAGGCAGAGTTGTTAATGTAACAGAAATTTCATCGATGACAATTTCTATTACTCCCAAGCTATAGGCTGAAGGCCACATATGGCAAATGAATATGAATTTATTTAACATACTCATAATGAAAAACATATGTAAAACCATTATCTAAATTTCACCCAGACTACTAGCTAGAGGAGAGCATGAATAACATAAAAGACAGGCCCTGAATAATTCAGCAATCACTGCGAATGCTCAAGAAGAAACTGAAAATCAGGAAAATACTCACGGGAAAAGGTGAGCTCAGCGAGAGGAACATCACAATCCATGCAGTCATCAATAAAACAGATGCACACACTTTCTGCTTTAATCTCCACTCCAGAGACCAACGGTGCCGGCACAGTCCCCTGGCTATCTCGGCTCTTGGAGGCCAGGGAAAGAGACTTCAGAGGCTCAGCATTCTTAAACAACCAACTCGCTGCCTTTTTCAATTGGCCTTCAAAGAAATTAAAAGGTGATCAGTTCAGCCAGTTCCCACAGCCACTCCAGCAAGTCACACAGGAAATCGAGAAACAGAGTCTAAAGGACCTACTGGACAGCCCAAGACAGTCTTGATCCCAGATGTATTCCTAGACTAAGAAAAAAAAGGAAAGACAAAAACTAGCATAAGAGGAATTCTGCTTTTAAGCAAACAGAACAAGGCCCTCTTTGTTGTGTATCTTCAAGTTTACGACACCTTTTGTGATCTGGCTCAAAAAGCCTCAAGGAAACCATTCCTCCTCTACTATGACATCTGTTGAAAGACAGGCAAGAAGAGGGAAGGTGCTTAAGTACTTAGAAAAGTACTTAAACCAGTTGGTACTTAAGTACTTAATCTTCACTCTGCAGCTTTGCATATATTGATGTGCTGCTTTGTAATTACTCTCAGATTTCTTACATTGTGTCTAATTTGTCTTAACCAAATCACAAATTCTTTGAGACTACCGAGCAATATGGGAACTGTGTGTGCGTGACATACAACTGTTAAACAACAACCCCTTGAATACAACCAGATTGCTAAAGCCAAAAAAAGAAAGAAAGAAAAGCAATGTAATCCCATACTTATAAATTACCAGAGACCAGTACATGAACACTGGTAAGAGGTTAAGGGGATGGGCTTTGATGCAAGATCCTAATTGTGCATTTATTAGCTGTTGGATCTTGGGCAAATTACTTAACCTCTCTGCGTCCTACAGCTCCCACTTATAGGACTGATGTGAGGAGGAAATGAATGAGTACATGAAAAGTTCTCAGAACAAAGCCTGGTATGTAATAAAGGCTCTATAAACATCATTTGCTATTATCATCTTTATTACTTAAGAAGTCTTAGTTACTAAAGAAATTAAAATTAAAAAAATCAATGAAACTAAAAGCTAACTCACTGACAAGATCAATAACATTGATAAACCTCTAGCTAGGCTAACCAAGGGAAAAACAGAAGATACAAGTTACTAATATTAGAATGAAAGATGGGCCATCACTACTGATTCCAGGGGCATTGTTGTTCTTAGCGGCCATCAAGTCAGCTCTGACTCATAGCGACCTTATACATAACAAAACAAAATGCTGCCTAGTCCTGCACCACCCCCATAATCATTGCTATGCCAGAGTTCACTGTGGCAGCTACACTGTCAGCCCATCTCACTGAGGGTCTCCCTCTTTTTCGCTGACCCTCCAGTTTGCCAATCATGATGTCTTTCTCCAGCAACTGGTCCCTCCTGATGACACATCCAAAGTAAGCAAGACCGAGTCTTGCCATCCTTGCTTTTAAAAGAGCATTTTGGCTATACTTCCTCCAAGACAGACTTGTTCATTCTTCTGGCAGTCCATGGTATAGTCAATATTCTTCACCAATACTATGATTCAAACACATCAACTCTTCTTTGGTCTTCCTTTTTCATTGTCCAGCTTTCACATGCATATGAGGCGATTGAAAATACAATGTCTTGGGTCAGGTACACCTTAGTCCTCAAAGTGACATCTTTACTTTTTAACATTTTAAAGAGGTCTTTTGAAGGTCACCCATGGTTTCAGCAGAGCTTCCAGACTAAGACAGACTAAGGAAAAGGCCGGGTGCTCTTTTTCTGAAAATTATCAATGAAACCCCTATGGATAACAACAGAACATTATCCGATACAGTACTGGAAGTGGAGCCCCTCAGGTTGAAAGGCACTCAAAATATAACTGGGGAAGAGCTACCTCCTCAGAGTACAGTTGACCCTAATGACATGGAAAGAATAAAGCCTTACGGACCTTCATTTACTGACGTGGCAGGACAGCTGTAAACATCCATTAATTATAGGAACGTGGAATGAATGAAGCATGAATCAAGGAAAACTGGAAGTTGTGAAAAATGAAATAGAACACTTGAAGATCAATATGCTAGGCATTAGTGAGCTGCAATGGGCTAGTATTGGCCATTTTGAAGCCAACATTACCAGTAAATAGCTAATACATGGCATAGTAAGGATCTGAACACAGGCAGTCCATTTCCGGGCCCACATTCTCATCCACCATAAAATATTGCTGCTCACTATTTTTTACTGGCCCAAGGTTATATTCAGTCCACAGAAGACACAAGAAGGATCTTCTAAATACGCTCCAGGTCTCTAAGTCACCTTGTGGGGTCGGGGGAGCAAATGGGAAGGAAGCATATTATCAGGATAAACAATGAAGAATGGAAATCCTCATTCGAATTACCTTGACACAACAAAAGAGCTTTGCGACAATCATCCATGCTGAATCCCAGCTCCTGCAGTCTAGCTAGTTGTAACTCTAGAAAAAAAAAAAAAGTACATGGGTTTTATAAATTATTTTATGTAAATTATTCCTCAGACTAATTTGGAAAAAAAAACTCAGGAACTGGTGACGAAAACACTTCATTTCTCTAGGCAAAAATGAGTTTCTAATCAGAGACTTCTACTAAGCGTACCCTGATTTTAAGAATCTTTGCCTTATATTGACTGTAGCTTAAAAAGCTTAAAACCAAAACAGTATTATCCACATATCTTTCGAAGAAAACTCTCAAAGTTTAAAACTAAACCTTAGCATTGTCATATAAGTTTGGAAGAAATTATAAGAGGAAAATAGCACAGGATAGATCAGTTGGTTTGTGGTGTTTTGTTTCTAAATTAAAAAAAAAAAATTAGAGAGTCGTACTTATGACTTACAATTACACTTAATGACATACAATTATACTTTAAACAATTTAATTGTGCAAAAGGAAACCTTTAAGAGTTAAAAAGGAAGGCTATGAGGAAGGCTGAGTGGGTCATAGCTAAACACCTACCCAAGACAGGATCTAAGGTACGTCTCGTCCCTTCTCTCATTTCCTCGCTGACGCGAGATGAACTGGGAAGGTGACTGCTAACAGAGTCGGTCTCCAAGGCCACCGAGTCTGGCATAGCGGTATTAGCTTGCTCAGGGATGGATTTTGCAATGGCAAGAAACAGCTGAACATCATTATAGGAGAGTCTGATATCCAGGGCTTGTAACTGAATCTAACGAAATAAAAAAGGTGGTCATTTTTTTTTTTTAATTGTACTTGGTTTTGCTTCCATACCTCTTACAGATGTAACTCTTTTTTAAGTTCTAATTCTATAAGTTCAACAGACACTACACCAAATTTCTCATTTAGAAGATTGTAAAGATCTTGAAATTAAGCATTAACGAACACGGGGTAAGGTGTCTCAGCTATGAGTTCAAGCAGTCACAATATCCTATCAAATAAAAAATACTAAGGTATAAAAATTACTAGAGCAATTAACGTTTCAGTGGGATCGTTTTCATACAAGTATTAAAGCACAGGATCAGAAAATGGCTCTGGGGCAGTCTGGAGCCCTTATTAGCAACATCTTGTTCATCCATTTTGCTTTGATGTATTTAATTTTTTAAATTTCTGAAACCATCTGACAAACCAACAAAATTTACCTCTTCTTTATTCAGATATAACCCTAGTGTGAGTCCAGTTTCACATTAATATTCTCTGAAACCCAGTCTTCCTCAGAGACTAGCAATTGAGCTACTGTTGGTAAGGCAGTATAGACACCAGGAGTAGGCCACTCTAAAAATGGTGGCTCTGAGATAACTATTTGAATTTTTGGAAATAGCGCTTTATTTATTTACTTTTTCCTGTGAGGAACTCCTCAGACAAAAATCAGAATGATTTTTCTCTTTCTCAATACCCTATGGTCCTATCTACCAAAAAAAGAAAACAACAAATTCCGAAAACTTCTTTGCCTAGCTTCATCTTCCTTGCCTCACCTTATATCCTCCTTACTTCCCTACATACGCTTTTGTTCTAGTCAGACCTTACTCTGTTTCACATATGCTGAGCCAATTCTGCCCTTGGCTTTGCTCCTTCCAAAGTAGAATGCTCTCCCTCTTCCTCTCTGCCTATTTTCATCCTACCCTTCCTCCCAGACTTGACTTACCTTGAGTTCCACTCACAATCAGTATTAATACTTATGTCAAATTCTGCTTTCTGTAAATTTTTACAAAACTTTAAGATTATACCAGACAATTACAATCTCCTTCATCCTCTACAAGATTACAAGATCCTCTGGGACAAAGTCAATGTCATATTTCATTTGCATTTGCTAAAGAAACTAATTTCTTGCCAGGGTTCAGAGTAAAGAAGTAATGCCTGCACAGGAAAGTGTTCGAGTGTATCAACACGTTATATATTTTTTCCACATTACCTCTAAGACAGGTGGGAAATCTTCACTGTTGAATGCATCCATCAATCCCGAACTATTCTGATAAGAAGAATTCCCCACCAGCTCCACCTGAATTTGTACTGGATCAACAATTGAAAGAGCTGTATCATGTTCACTTCCTAGTCGGCATGAAAACACCTAGAAAATGAAATGAAGCATGCAAGAATTAATGTCTGATTTAGGAAGAGTCAGGAGAAAAAGAGACTATCTCAGAAGCAATCGGCCCTGTATTATCACAAGAACCATGAAAGCTGCTGAAATAAATGTTGCAAAAATGAAGCTGGTACTCTTACCCGCTGCCAAGGGCATGTACAGTGGTTCACCTCTAGGAAAGGGAGTTTAGCGATGTGTCAAGAGGCTTCAAAGTCTTGCACCCTAGAATCCTACTTCTAGGAGATGGCCCAAGAAAATAATGTGAAATATGAAAAGATTCACTGAGCCATTATTTAATAGGGAAAAAAAAGGTTATAACCAACTGAGCTTACAACACATTTACTCAATGAAACATTTGCAGCCATTTAAAAATGACAGCTAAAAAGACCATACAGAATGTAGGAAGACAGTTACAACACAGATTACGTGACAATGCAGCCTAATCAAAATAATATGATGCCATGAGTTTCTTTACAGGAAAAAAACATATCAAAATGTCACTAAAGATTATGTCTGGTAGGATAGGTGGTTTTTCCCTCCCCTGCTTTTAGGCAATACACTTGTTACTTTCATAATTAAAAATAAAAACATTAATTGTTGAAACTGGGTGATAGGTACACAGGGGTTCATTATATTATTCTGTTTACTTTGTATATAACTGAAATATTCTATAATAAAACAATTTTAAATAAATACATTAATGGGGAGAGAGAAGGGAGGGATGAAAAAAGGAAGGGTCCCCATTCTGGAACCAGATTGTTTTACATGCTCAAGAAGAGTACAAAGAGAAGTGAGAGCATTCATTTTGGTCTCCCTTGCCCCCCTCCCCCCTTTGGGGGGCATTTTCTAGCCCTATTGAAAAACATGTGACACCAAGGTCCTTTGCTATATTCAACATTAGCTCATTATGCTCTCTTTATAAATTCTTCCCCAATGATGTCTCAAGGAGGTTTTAAAATTCAGATCCAATTATGCTGCCTAAAACACAAGACTGAAAGGAGTTTCCAGGAATCTCAAATATTTTGCCACGCAGTTTTTCTAAGACTTTGGAGCAGAAAAGTTTCATTTTCCTTTTTTTCTTCAGGGGCTTCTGCTACACAAAACCCAATTGTACCTGACAGTTCATTAATCAATCACCAAGATTTTCCATTCAAAGCTGGTATTGTAGTGGCTTGGAAAGCAGATGAATTGCAATTTCATGACCAACTCACACTATACCAGCATACAAATCCTTCCTCTCAAGTGGAGGTTTCTTACATGAGGAAAACAAGTGGTCAAAAGTGAAATCCCTACATGTTTTATTCATCTACAGCTGACCAAATATATATATATATATACACACACACACACACACACTGCTGACAGTGAAAATAAGTTTTATTCAATCTCTGAGCAATACCACTGGAAAGAACAGGGCATGAGAAGTTCGGTTGTAAAAGGAAAGGAACGATGAATAGACACCAGCTAGCCCCAACAGATACTCTAACATTATAACAAGAGGAACGTTAGCTCAATGAATTGAGAACATTTGATAGAAACAATAATCTTTCTCATCTCCCCTCTGTCTCTACAACACATGGCTTAAAAGGAGACAGAGCAGGTTTTTGCTTAATGCAGTAAAATGTAATTTACAGGCTACAAAGGCCACTAGGGGCAAATTCTCTCTTCATGAGATTACAATAGAATCTAAGGCAACACTCTTAGGATCACTCCTCTAGGTTATGCATCACTCTCTAGAGCTGGCCTTTTAGGGCTGAAAGGATAATACCAAAACCCTTAACACCTTTTATAAACAAGTTTCCATTACCATGAAGCCCTAGCTCTTCCTAGAGATAAGCACTCAATATGGGGAAGACCATTTCCTCACCTTCACAAATTTGCCAAGGACTAGTCCTACTGAGGAGCTCTGGTGGCACGGTGGTTAAGAGCCTGGCTGCTAACCAAAAGGTCGCCAGTTCAAATCTATCACCCGCTACTTGGAAACCCTTATCGGGCAGTTCTACTCTGTCTTATAGGGTCGCTACGAGTCGGAATTGACTTGATGGCAACAGGTACAGGTAGTCCTGCAGGACTAGAGTAACAACCGGTACCTCACACAGTACTGGAGACTAGAACAGTCTCCTAGAACTCCTTGAGAAAGGGAAAATGTAAGAGAAAAAGGTAAAGTCCCTCTGTATACTTATAGCCTAAGATCATACGACTAAATTTACACATTAGAATAACCTGCAAGATCTGAAGAGAAAGCACAGGCCAGGGTCATCCAATTCCATGAATTATTTCCCCTAATGAAAGTTCAGGAGATAAAGTTCTCTCGCAGATGTTTTTCTCTTGAGCCAAACATACAGTATTTTGATCAACACACAGACTCCTTACCTCGATGCCAAACAAACTTCCTGAAAAGGGGCGGTCGACAAAACGGGGCTTATAGGTGAGCACTGTGGTGCCTTTCAGAATGATGGCATTGGTATCGAAGCAGGACACATCTTCAACCACCACAAACTCTGTGCCTGGAAAGGACAGCATCGTCACTCAAGCTGAAGCTGGGGAGCTAGAGAACTCCAAGCTGCTGTAAACTGAATAGCACGTTTCCACCAGGGGAGAACATTAACCAGTGTGAGCTGTTTCTCCAGGGTGGCTGCCGACATTGTGTGTCACTGTCATCCTGAACAAATTCTCTGTATCTGGCCAGGCACGGCTGAGCCAACAAAGCGTGCACAGGCAGACAAGGATTGGGATCCAGTTTCTCTCTTCAGGATACATTTTTAAGCGAGGTCTCCTAGGAGGCCTAACAGATATTCAGAAGCAGAGAAAATCGCCCTTTGTCCAAGAAACGATCTGCTTTAAAATCGCAGGAAGTAGATTCAGACACTAACGCCACTCAGGCAGCATAAGGCACGATGTCATCTCTGCAGCTGCTCATTAAGAACGTACACCAAGTTAATGTCGAAATTTATGAAATCATTCAATGCAGACCGTTTTCTATTCATTTGTATATGCCAAGTTTACTCTGATTTACACTGTGTGTTTTCATCAAAAACTGTATAAACTCAATTTTTGAAACTGAATGGGTTTAAAATGCATTGTGCTAATTAGCTTCTTCAAAACCACTGAGAAGTAGGTAGAGTATATCACAGACATAAAACTAAATACAGAAATACATACAGACGCACTAGAAGAGTACCCTACTTAACAAAAACCATAGTAAACCCATTTGTAAGAGAATATACTCTTTTTATAAAGAAAATAACAACCCCCTCACTTACTTATCTTCTAAACTCAGATTTTCACATGCCAAATTTGCCTAAACTTAGTAAGGGACATCTGTTGGGGCTCTAAAAATCAAACAGAGAATTGCAGCCTGACTTAACGTTGGGGAAAAAGGCCACTGTCCAGGTGGATGCTCAAGAGAATGCTCAGGCTGAACATATGAACTAGGCTGGCAGAAGAGGACAAGAGACCCCTGCCGCCTCCAGGGTGGACCAGGCAGTTCACACCTGAAAATGGAGGTCAAGAACTTTGACACCTGTTGGTCTGTAAAAGATGCAAATATGTGTTTGTGTCAAAAAGTGACAGGCAATAGCAAAGTTATTCTGTAAGACACATATTGAACCTAACATCCAAATTAAGAATCAATGAATCACACCTGTATATAATCACCTGTTACATTGACCTTGACCTCCAGGTGCCTTTCAGTGGACACAGGAAGGGAAGACCGCTTGGTAACTACCCCACTCTTCACAGTTTTGGGGACTACAGCAGATTCGCTGCTAGAGTTACGGTGGCGAGGAGTAACAATGTCTTGTTTCTTAATATCACTGGGAGTGTGGAGAAAATCATGGACTAACAGTAGCCAGTCAAATATGAGAAACACACGGAGATTGTTGAGAACTACTGTGAAACAGGAGGAATCCTTGGTAGATCTGCAAGGAAAAAAAGACAGAAAAAAAGAGAATAGGAAAAAGGAACATAATATATATTTCAATAATCGATAAATTACTTGGTTTTGGCAAGTGGTATGCCAGTATTTTCTAAACTGACATCAAGTATCAATAAACTCTGAACAATGGCTTAATTACACATTCAGTGTGCATCTCTCAAAAGTTAATCATATTTTTAAACATGAAGAAATAGGTATAAGAAAGCAATATAGTGTAGTCAAGTGATTCTCATCCAGGGATGACTTTGTCCCCAGGACACATCTGGCCACATCTACAGACATTTTTCACCGTTACATTTGGAGCAGGCTGCTACTGGCATTGAGTGGGCAGAAGCCAGGGATGATGCTAAACACCCAACAATGCACAGGATAGCCCCCACAATGAAGCATTACCTGACCCAAAATGTCAATAGCGCAGAGGCTGAAGAACACTAGGGTAGTGAAAAGAGTACAAGCTTCGAAGCCCTGTCACTTACAAATTCTGTTACCTTGGATAAGTCATCTACCATCTCTGAACTTGTTTCCTCACTTATAAAATGAGAAATACTGTAAGAGATAAAAAGTACCTGGCACATAGTAGGTTTCAGTTTTCTTCCCTAGAGACTATTTCAAGAAGACTAATGAGGCACTCTTTCTCTGATATCTAGGATCACTTCTTTATAAACTCCAAGTTTATATACACTAGATGGTTTTTTCGGAGCCCTGGTGACACAGTGGTTAAGAGCTCAGCTCGTTGGCAGTTCGAATCCACCAGCTGCTCCTTGGAAACCCTACAGGTAGTTCTACTCTGTCCTACAAGGTCACTATGAGTCAGAATCGACTAGACGGCAACAGGTTTAGATGGTTTCTCAAGCTGAAACCAACCTGAGAGCCTAGATCTGTCAGCTTGAGAAGGAAAACAAACAAGATGATAGTTGCCACGGTCATATCCCCAAGCACTCTGTAGGCGGTGGGACAGGGGTGGGGGATGGGGGCTGGGAAGAGGACAGACAGGAGGCCCCAACACCCCAAATTCCATATGTGAGATGAAGGCCCAAGGAGGAATCTCAGGCCCCTGGCCTCAACCTCCAGTATGGTAAGAGGCCTATTCAGGACCTATGAGTAGGCACAGCTGGGTAGTGGGGGGTGGGGGGGAATGGGCTAAGGATACTTCTATAAGGTATTCTAGGTTGAACCTGATTTTATAAGCCCAAGAGAGGAATTCTGGGACTCCAGCTACTACACATACCTAGTTCCCTGCCCTATCTATTCAGGAAAAGTTGATTTGGAGACGCTGCTAAGACTGGTTTCTCTCGTTCTTCATTTCTCCAAAGCCTGGCTCAATGCCTCCAGAGAAAGGACACAACGATGCATGTCTCCCTCCACACAGACCCAACATTTTCCACAGAAACACTTTCCCTTTAGTAATAGAGAAAAAATGTTGCCCTCAGTAAAACTTTTCCACCCCAGTTTGAACATAGATTGTCAGAGCTAGGCACTCGCTGGAAAGTCAAAATATGTCTGATCCCTTTTCTGGAAAGTATTTCAAGCCTTTAAACACTGTGAAGTGATTTATATTTGACACACACAATCCCAACAGAAGAGTAATTCTTCTTGAGACACAGAAAGCGTTCAAAAGTTCCAATCAAGACAGCATTTTAACCCTCTCACTAACAATGGTATTTCTGTTAGCAAGAGCTTTTATCATTGACTCCAAGAAATTATATACCAAAGGGGGATACTTAGAATAATATTTCAAGGCTCCATGTCCTCTTATATATTAAAAATGTGATATGTGGAACAACTAGGGAGACCTGGTGGCACAACGGTTAAGAGCTCGGCTGCTAACCAAAAGGTCAACAGTTCAAATTCACCAGCTGCTCCTTGAAACCCCAGAGGGCAGTTCTACTCTGTCTTACAGGGTCACTATGAGTTTGGTTTCTTTTTTGGAACGACTAGTTGGTAGTTTAGGAAATTACATCAATAATAATAATAAAGCAAAGCCAAAAAGAAATTGTTTCTGCAGATGGACCAAATATGTGCGAATCTTTTATTCAAGTAAACATCATCCTCAAACAAAGGAAGTGCAAATCACAACCATCTTATCTGACTGGCGATCAGCCCAATAACTAGAAACCTGGTGGGCCTGAGGCTGTTAGAAAGGACACAGGCTGTGAAGTCAGAGACCCAGGTTTGAGTTCAGATACTTCACTTACTAGCTGAGTGACCCTGGAAGTGTTACTTACCCTCTTCAAGCTTCTACTTTTGCATCTATAAAATGGGGGAAAAGTCACCCACTTTGCAGCCTTGTTGTGAGAGCTGAATTAACAGTAGCCAAAGTGTCTGGCTCATGGTAGGGCTCAATAAAAGGAAACTAGCATTCCTATTATTAGGCACTTTGAATCCGTCAGGCACTCCTTGGAAACTCTTTGGGGGCAATTATACTCTGTCCTATGGGGTCGCTATGAGTCGGAATCGACTGGACGGCAGTGGGTTTGTTGGGTAGCATTCCTACTATTGAACTTTTTAAAAGTTCATGCAAGAGTTTAAATGTCTACTTTGCTGAACTTTCTAAGGGTACATGAAAAGACCATGAGCTCTCCCTAAAAAAATCTGAACCCTGGGGAATTCAGTGAACAGCTCATAGAAATGTCATGCATATATAAATACAAGAATAGTCTTGATGACATTTTTTTCTTTTTTGTATAACTACCACGTTTTTTCCAGCTTTTCTACTTACTGATTTATATTTACATGTCTGATAACAATGAACACTAATTGAATTAAATTGACATCAGCTCCAAAGATCTCCTTCTGGATTATCACTGAAGGAATCCCTTAGATCAGACCTAATTTTTCAGTATTCAGATTTGTGCTCCTTAATCATCAAGTCTCACAGAAGTATATCATAAAATACACAAACCACATCAGGAGTAACAATAACAGCTACCATCTGTGCCAAGCAGTATGCCAGATCTATCTCATTTAGTTGTTACACCAACCCTATGAGATAGGTACAGGTATTTCTATTTTACAGAGGAGGAAACTGCCACTCGAAGAGGTTGCCATATCTTTACGCACATAACACGCACGTTACATGTTTCACCAACCACACAATCCCGGTGTATTATTTTTGTGAGCATTATATGCATGTGTGTTATATGAGAAAAACACTGTAAACAACCTGTCCCAGGATGCATAGCTGGGAAGTGGTAGAATAAGGTTTTGAGCCCAGCTCTGATTCCAAAACATATGCTCTTTCCACATGCAACACTGCCTCTCATAATACCAGGAAGAAAAGCATAATCTAGGGCAAAACAGCTAAAGCTCTTTATACATACAGAAGTGAGTCAGCATGGCTTAAATAGGTAAACAGGCAATTTAAATCTAAACTATCTTTCCTTTGATTATTTGTACAGACTAAAAGTTTTTTCTTGTTTTGTTTTTTTTTCTTTCTTTCTGAACCAGGATAATTTCTTCCTTTCCTAAGTTGCTCTCTATATTAAAAGTTTACAGCTCACAGGGAACAAGGAAGTTTATTTTAAGGACCTGGCTCAACTGTGGACTACTTTTTTTTTTTTAAGGCAACAGAGACATCTTTTGGCCAATAAATGAAACTACAAGATTACAAGAATAATACGTTAATATACAGTACACTAAACTGTTAAATCATTATTTATCTTCTCAGTGATCCCTCCAACGCTTGGCTGTTCTTGAGCCAACATGGACTTGGCCTGTTGGCGACAAAAGCAAATGTCTTGACAAAGGAAAGCAGAGTCTCAGGGGCTGGATCCTACTACCTGAAATGTAGTTCAATCTGAATGGAACCCTGGGTGGTGCTGCTGTTCTTGGAGGGCTGAAAGATGCAGCTGAACACGTTTGTCAGGCCAGGGCTCGTCTTCTGCCCAGCATAGCGGGTGTCAAAAGCCATCATGGAATGGGAAACCAAGTTAATGGACTTGGTTTGGTTGGAAAAACTCTCATAGAGCAATTTACATTGCTTGAAGTCAAATCTAAGAGGGAGAAAGTAGATTAAGATGTTAAACATAACTCTTCCATTTTACAAAATCACGGACGTTCCAGAAGATAACAAGATCCTAAGCATATCAAAGTTCTACGGAGAAGGACAGCTTTCATTCAGAGATACTTCATTGGTTTTGCTATAAGAACGATCAGAACGGATCAGTGTTGTTGGGCCCTGGTTTCTTGCTTTTCCAAAGAGATGATCTGGTCCCTAGGAACCCCATGAGGAACAATAATACCACAGATTTATTATACTTTGGCTCATCTGTATTCCCAGTCCCCACCATAAACCTAAGGCGCTCTTTCATCTGTAATAATCCCCAAACTCTTCTAGTCCCTCTGGAATCCAAAATAGAACTGCTTATTTAACTTAGGGTCCTCTTAGATCGAGAAATTAATTTTCCTAGCATGCCCTCACAGTCCGGTCTTTCCTCTAGCAACAACTAGCCTTCCTGGAAGATTCTGTCTCCAGTTGCCCTGGGATTTTTATACAAGGCCACTATTGCCTGCTGGGAACAGCCAGAACAAATGATGCTCTTCTTACAGAGAAATAATAGAGCTGATGCACTGACAGGAAATGCATTTGAACTCCCCTTTTTTTTTTTAACAAGAGGGGAAGCAGCAGTGAGCAATTCGTACTTAGTATGATTATGACCATGCGTACAGAATTATAAGGCATTCTCTGTGTTGGCACAAACTAAAGGCATAGCCAGTCATCAGGAAAAAAATGCGGGAACACCAATCAGGCTGGGACCCCAGCTTCGCTGTACCACACTCTCATCAGCTGATTAGATACAGAAGATGACAGGCTCTGAAGAAAAAGACAAAATAGAAGACACAGTGGCTCAGAGGGGAAGATAGCCTTGAAGTCCTGTTTTCAAATATTGGGTCTACCACTTTTCCAGCCACATGACCTTTTTATGCCAGTCAAAACTTCTATCTGGAAAAGAGAGGTAGTATCTACCTAGCTATCTTACGGGGTTGTTAAGAGATCAAAACGAAAACCTAGCTTATTATGTGCGAAAGGGCACTGCACTATATCGGTAATTAAAAATTTACGTCAACCGTGACCAGGTAAGTGAAATAAATAAGTAAACTGCTAGGTAAGCACATGCCATATCTTAAGGGAGCAGGTGTCACTCAGTTTCCAGATGCTTCCCAGTGAAAGCATGGGCCCCCTATTGCCAAAAGCTTTCAATTTTTCTAAAGAAGTTGAAATTCAGACTTTTTATTTGCAATTCCCAAATTTTTCAATGTTGCCTACTAAGGTCATAATCAGTGCTACTCACCAAATAATTCTGGGTCTCCAGGTACACAGTAAGATTACACTTCCTGGCCCCTGTCTTGTTGTGTAGGACCATGTGATTAGTTCTGGCCAGTGAGATTTGCCAGAGCATATTAATAGTCATTCAAGATCCCCCCAGAGCTCTTGTTTTTCTCTCTGGCACATCAAGATGCTGGTTCCTGTCAGCCCGAGAGACTACAAGCAGCAGAGCACCCTTGAGACCTAGAATGGACATGTACTTTGCGAGATGAATACATCTTTGTTGTTTTAAACCACTGGTAAGTGCTCAGCAGCTAACCAAAAGGTTGGCAGTTCTAACCCCCCAGCTGGTCCACGGGAGAAAGATGTGGAAGTCAGCTTCCGTAAAGATTACAGGTTTAGAAACCCTATGGGGCAATTCTACTCTGTCCTATAGAGTCTCTATGAGTTCGAACTGATATGACAGCAATGGGTGTATCATTACAGCATAACCTAACCCATCCTGACTGATGCAGCAATGAATTTAAACTTTTAAAAAGCACTGTGTAGAGCAATCGAGGCACTTGCAGACCACACTCTGCCTGTGCACTGCCACTCTACAACTTCCGCTCTATGCTAATGCAGAAAATACTCGTATTATTGGTATGACTATTATCATTATTAAAAGTCAAATAGTATCAATAAAGCCATACCTGGCTAGGGACCCAGCACCTTCTTTTCCTTTTGGATCTTTAAGCTCCAGACTCACATTTACCATATCAACGAGGAAACACATGCCAGTGTACACTTCTCCACTCAGAACAGTCTGCAAAAGGAGAATACGGATCAATTCCTAACTGATGATGCCAACTTAAAAATTCAATTAAGATGACAAGAAATCTAATTTGCTGGTTCTACCTTCTTTGCCCAGGTGAGTCTGCGGACTATGTACATAGCGTGACCATCAGCTGAGACTATGAGAGTTATAGAACAACATAAGGTCACACTCACATGAATTCTTGGATCTTGTAAATCGTAAGGCCGCATAAATTCCTCTATGGGCTCTCCAAGGTTGTTCTCTAATAAGCCACGGATCAGCTTGTATTTATATAAGTCCAGGGAGCAGTGGACTGAGGATAGGTTGCCATGGATAGACATATCTGGCACAGTATGACTTATTTCTCTATGAAAAAAGAAAAAAGGTCACTTTCACAAACAAATCACTGACTTAACATTGACATAGCTCACACCCAAGTATGAGGGCTAAACTGTACCCACCTCCATTACCAACCAGTTAATTTCTAATTTCCAATGACAAAAATTTCATGTGGTTCCAAGTGAAGCAAGTTAGTATGACCAGAGTCCTTTACTCCCTTTTTCTCCCAAAATTTACATGTAGAAAATCCTTAAATCTAATATAACGATCTAACTAATCTCTTCATACGGAAAGACCTTATGATGCTCAGAAAGAGGTTAACATTATAGCTGGGAGAGCAAAAAGGAAGAGATACCAAACTATTTAGCTCTTCAAGGTTTGTTGCTGTTGCTGTTAGGTGCCATCAAGTCAGTTCCAACTCATAGAGATTCTATGCACGACAGAACAAAACACTGCCCAGTCCTGTGCCACCCTCACAATTGTTGTTATGCTTGAACCCATTGTTGCAACCACTGTGTCAATCCATTTCATCAAGGGTCTTCCTCTTTTTCACTGACCATCTAGTTTACCAAGCATGATGTCCTTCTCTAGGGACTGCTCCCTCCTGAAACATGTCCAAAGTATGTGAGATGAATCTCACCATTCTTGATTCTAAGGAGCATTCTGGCTGCACTTCTTCCTGGAGATTTGTTCATTCTTCTGGCAATCATGGTATGTTCAATATTCCTTGCCAATACCAGAATTCAAAGGCATCAATTCTTCTTCAATCTTCCTTATCCATTGTCCAGCTTTCACATGCGTAAGAGGCGACTGAAAATACCATGGTTTAATTCAGGTACACCTTAGTCCTCAAAATGACATCTTTACTTTTGAACACTTTAAAGAGATCTTTTGCAGCAGATTTGCCCAATGCAATGAGTTGTTTGATTTCTTGACTGTTGCTTCCATAGGCGTTCATTCTGGATCTAAGTAAAATGAAATCCTTGACAACTTCAATATTTTCTCCATTTATCATGATGTTGCTTATTGGTCCAGTTGTGAGGATCTGTATTTTCTTTAAGTTGAGGTGCACTCTATACTGAAGGCTATAGTCTTTGATCTTCATCAGTAAGTTGCTTCAAGTCCTCTTCACTTTCAGCAAGCAAGCTTGTGTCATATGCATATCACAGGTTATTAATGAGTCTTCAGGTTTAGTGGCAACTAAAGGAGAAAGGAGTCTCTGGGTGGTGCAAATGGCTAACACGCCTAGCTGCTTAAGAAAAGGTTGGCAGTTCAAGTCCACTCGGAGGCATCTAAGAAGAAAGGCCTGGCAATCTACTTTCAAAAACTCAGCCATTGAAAACCCTACGGAGTACAGTTCTACTCTGACACACATGGGGTTGCCATGAATTGAGGTTGACTCAACAGCAACTGGGTTTTTTTGTTTGTTCGCTTTGTTTTAAGGAAGAAACCAGTGTTTCGTGCTGAACCCAGACTACACATCTCAGCTGGGATGGGCAGAAGTAAAACTGAAAATAAGAAAATGCCCTAAAGAAAAAAAACCAAACCCATTGCCATCAAGTCGATCATGATGCAGAGCAACTGTGTAAGACAGAGTAAAACTGCCCCATAGGGTCTCCAAGGCTGTAATCTACAGAAGCAGGCTGAAACATCTTTTTCCCACAGAGCAGCTGGTGGGTTCAAGTTGCTAACTGAAAGGTTCAAGCTACTAATTGAAACTGCCAACCTTTCAGTGAGCAGCTAAGCACTTAACCATTGCTAAACCAAACCCATTGCTGTCAAGTTAATTCCAAATCATAGCAACCCTATAGGACAGAGTAGAAGTGCCCCATGGAGTTTCCAAGGCTGTAAATCTTTAGGGAAGCAGACTGCCACATCTTTCTCCTGCGGAGTGGTTGGTGGGTTTGATCCACTGACCTTTCAGTTAGCAGCCAAGTGCTTAACCAGTGTGTAACCAGGCCTCCTTTAATGACTGCTAACCAAAAGCCAAACCACTGCCATTGAGTCGGTTCCTACTCACCGCAACCCTACAGGACATGGTAGAACTGCCCCACAGGATTTCCAAGGAGTGGCTGGTAGATTCGAACTGCTGACCTTTTGGTTAGCAGCCATAGCTCTTAACCACTGGGCCACTAGGCCATCAGTGCTCGGGGGAGTAAGTACCTTATTCCAACACTGAAGAGCCTTCTGTAAATTCACATGGATGATATGGACATTATGGGTCCTTTAGACACTATGGAGCCCTGGTGGTGCAGTGGTTAAGAACTCAGCTGTTAGCCAAAAGGTCAGCAGTTTGAATTCACCATCCGCTTCTTGGAAACCCTATGGGGCAGTTCTACTCTGTCCTACAGGGTCACTGCGAGTGGGAATCAACTCGATGGCAACAGATTTTTATAGACAGTCTGGTCTGAGTAGATAAAGTAAACGGTTAGGATTTGAAGTGGAAAAGGAATGTAAAAAAAAATCACTGTCTATAAAGAAAACCTACAGACAAGAAGTTAAAGAAGACCAATGATGCAATCCACAAAGAAACACTAAAAAGAGCTACCAAGCCCATTTCTGTGACTTGAGAAGCTGACGGAACACCTTGTGTTCAGTATCACCTTCTCTCCGAGCTGGTGGAGTATAATTATCTGTATGTACATAAACACTGATGGAAGTGGGTAACGTTTAGATAAGCAGAGTACCAAAGCACTTTCTTTTTTTTAAAAGCTTTGCTTGAAAAGAAAACAAAGTGTTCCATTTCTAAATAATGAAGCTCCTCTTAAGACCGCTAAGCCAGTAAAACCAAATACAGCCCGTGCCAACCACAACTGAACACCAGCCAGGGAGCACTTAAACAACAAGAAAGAATGCAACAGGAACAGCCCAGGAACAGCTAAATTGTATCATTAATGCAGACAGAAACTAAAAAAGTGACATTAAATGACTTGCCCAAACCCAAGAACTACGAAGGGAGTGGCCAGAGAGAAATTAAAGTCATACTCCACGTAAGAAACGAGACTGCTTTCCAAAACGCCACAAATGAAAATCTCTTTTATTGCTTTACAGTCGCACCTCATCTTTTTCTACAGCTGAGATGGGAATGTTGCTGCTTCCTCCAAAACCAATGCCTCAAACGGAGAGCGCTCACGCCCTGTAACCAGTGGTTCCTCATCCTGGCTCAGGCTGGCAAAAGCACCCCCAGAGGACCTTGTTAAATAAAATACACTTGCGTGTCAGCCCTGAGAGTCAGATCCTGATGGTCTCAACTGGAGTCTGGGAATCTGGATTTTGAAAAAGGTTTCCCAGCCAGATGTGAACTAATGACAACTGAAGCAATGCTCTCAACTATAGAGTTAAGCATCCTGTGTACCAAGGCCAATTAAAAGGTAAATTAGGGTCAGTTCATTAGCATCTATGGAGTACTTTCCAAAAGCTAAATGGAGGGAACAGGCAAAACTGCACCTGCACAGTTAGACTGATTAAATGGAGTTTGGCGTGAACAGCAATCGTGCAGGTCCAGGATCTATTGTAAAGAGGACACGTAATCCAATGTCACCTGTTCTAGAATACTTCCCCTGCCCTCACTACCCGCCCCCACAAATCCATGCTAGACTCAGGGCCTTTCCTCTTTGTTTCCATAGCACCGGACGCTATCTCCTACCAGTTTGTAACACTGAATCATACACTGTACTAGGGTCATCTACTGGCCTTCCTATACCCCTCAACAGAATGTAACCCCCTGAGGACAGACTTTTTTTTTTTTCTTCTTTCCTGACAGTAGCCCCTCATGTCTAGCAAATAGCAGGGACTCAAATATTTATTAGATAAACAAGTGAATACCTGTGTTCTTCCAGATTTACCTTAACGGCACTGATTTCTAAGTTATTAATAGTCTACTTACACGAGACAGATATTCAGATGTAAAACACTCACTTATCCAAATTCCTTTCCACCTGCAATTTCAGCCTACAAGGCTCAGTTAAGAGGCTTCCTCCTGTCTGTCGCACAAAATAGGAAGGGAAGATCAGATCGCCGCTGTTGTCCTCTGATGCCTTAGAGTACTCTCGCGGATGCCTCTCTGCAGCAAAGATGTCCATGTCCTGTAGGTCCACAACGATGCAATCTAGCAGGCAGACATGGTCTTCTACAAGGACCCAGGAAGAGAGAGATGATCAAGAAAACGGAACCCAGAAAAGGCTGGCCCTGAACAAAACCAAAAAGTCAAAGAAAGTTCATTCTGTCTCTAGAAAGCATTTAGAACTACCTGCCTCCCCCTACTTACCACTACCCAGCACCATCTTGAAAGTGGACTGTCCAGATGTCTCCATTATGGCCCAAGACCTCCCTATGCAATGCTCCATGTGCTTGCCATTTCCTGCCTACCTGACCTCCACACCAAACACACATTGTGAAACACTGTGTCCCCTCAGTGTCTCATTCCTATTTTGAAACACTAACTGAGCCTGAAGTGTTTATGGGTAGAATGACTTACTTAACATGCAATTCCTTCTAGCGATATGCAACAGGGGTCTCATGTAGAGACAATGTCACGCAAAGATTTACACTCTTTCCAGCAGTAGAATTCTTTTTTGAAACAAATATTGCATGTAACCATTTCCTATGCCACTGATCTAATCCAAACCACCTTCATTCTTGCCTGGATCATCCAATATACCTACTTAATTTCATTCTGGCCCTCACAAATTCATTCTCTTCACACACAAAAAAATAATAATACTTCTTTAGAAAATAAATCAGACCATAGATTCATTCCCTTCCTTTATGCAAACTCCCCCAAATCCCTGAAAGGCACTCACTCAAGCCATTTTCCACCTTACTCACTAAGCCTCAGGATCTCTGACTTTTGTTTCCCCGAAAATGCCCAGCTCCTTGCTGCCTGGACAGCCTTCCCTGTGGCATGACCCTCCCGTCTCAATCTAAATTGAGTCCTCTCTGTTCTTTTGGCTTCTACTAGTCTGTCTTCCCCTTCATAATATTTATCATAATCTATATATCGATAAGTGTGTGTTTATTTAATGTCTTTCCCATTAGTCTGTAAGTTCTGTGATGGTAAGAACCAGGTCTAGCTTGCATGTTAATATACCAGGGAACAAATATTACAACACGTGGAATTAAGCAGGCACTGAATAAATAGCTCTTGACTGGCTGATTATATTGATAAGTATATGAAACAGATCAAAGTGCAGCTGATCTGGTAGAAGGGGTAGGGAACAGGGATCAAGGGCTCTAGCAATTCCCTAGGGACACATAGAAGCACTTTGAAAGCCGCTCCTTTAATCGAAGGTAGTGTATCAATAGGGGAATTCCAGAAACAAGCAGCAGCCTCCCTCAGCATGGTGGCCTACAGCTCTCAAAGTCCAATCACACTGCACTGAGCTTCATGACTAATCACACTCTGCTTCCCCTCTCTTACCCCATATATCCACCACCCATTCAGAACACGTTTAAAAACAGGCCAAAATTAGGCTCTCATTTGGAATAACCAAACCAAACCCAGTGCCGTCGAGTCGATTCCGACTCATAGCAACCCTACAGTACAGAGTAGAACTGCCCCATAGAGTTTCCAAGGAGCCCCTGGCGGATTCGAACTGCTGACCCTTTGGTTAGCAGCCGTAGCACTTAACCACTATGCCACCAGGGTTTCCCTCATTTGGAATAGCTAACTCATATTCTGGAGAAGAGCGCCCACAAATGGATGTTTCATGTCTTTTAAAAACTGTTACTGATAGTACTTCCGTTTTTACCTAATTCACATTAATATTTTTTTTTAATGGTTCTTTTTTATTTTTTACAATTATTGCCTGGAGAGCAGCTTATATGGATGAAGGAATTTCTCTAGTTATATTATCACTATCTAACTGGGGAGTGGCAACTATCTTGAGCTATAAGAAAAAGTCCTAGTAAATCTAAAATCTCTTTATGTAGGCTCTATCTTGTTAATTTAACCCTACTTTCAAAACCATTCAATGCTAAGTCTACATCCTAAAACTGTTAAGCCTTCTAAAGAAATATCACAATCAGATTACCACTAAAGAAATGCTATCTCTTTGTCAGCATCTACTGGTATATAACACATCTCCCCTTAGGTTCCTGGAACAGTCTCATGAATTTTCTCACCCTCCTTACTCAGCTCTTCTCTCCTCTTTTACCTGGACTACTGGAAACTTGGCCGACAGAGGACGTAGCTTGTTGCCCTTGCTGCTTGGTCAAGGTACTCGATGTAAACTCACTCTTCAGACAGCCTAAACTCATTCCAGCAGGACGCATCATGAAGAGCCCCTCAGAATGGGTCCCTCTGGAGTCCTCCGTGCTTGTCATTTTCCTAATACTGTGTTTGGGAGTACACACTGGGGAAGCTGAAGGGACAGATTCCTGGAAAGAAACAAAATGAAACTAGAACAAAGGAATGGTGGTTGAGGGTGGAAGGATGTGTGACTGGATCTTTAAAATCCTGGAAGTCTCAGTCCCTACGAGATCGTCCAAAAACTCGGCAATACTCGGCACTTCCATCAGCCTCCCCGATCTCATAGACAGAAGGGTAACAGGACCACGACATTTATTGCCATATGTAAGTCATTTGCAGAAATGTTACATATAACTCAATACCCATTGAAAACTATGTAATTTTGCAGGAAGATACTATCTTTTCAATGAAGAGCAAATGTCAAGAGCGAATTGCCTCAGGTGCTTTAATCTAGGTAAAACGCCACAAAAGCCAATGTCTCGGCCCTATGGTATACTGTTGCTTTCCTTAGGGGGTTTATCTTCTTAAGAAAATGTATCTAATAGCAACATGGTTCGAATGAAATTAGGCCATGGTAATGTACTTGTTTTCTAGAAGTCTCCCCACATGGGAGGCATTTTCTCATCTTTCTAAGTAAGTATGGAAATGAAAACAAAATAGAAAACATAGAAGCTTAGCCATTTCTATTATATTTCAAGGGTATAAAAATTAAGAAGAGCTAATACAGAATAAAATGGACTCTAACTCTTACTGAAAATACTACACACTTTTCTTACACAGGTAGTATATACTTCTTACACAGGTAGTATACCTTCGGTTAATTGTTAACGGGGTAAGTGTATTTCACCAGCGTGACTCAATTATTGACTTTGTAAACTTCCCAAGGCCTCTTCACCCAAGTCTCAGAGTTACACATTTGTACAGCTTCTGCATCATTGATCTGTTCTCATCTAACCGCTCTCACACGCCGGTTACGAGGAGGGAAGACTGGTTCTCCCTCCAGCGCTGCCTTATATATTTATTCCTCTCAGCTTTCGAAGAGGAGATGGCAATACTGATCTCCTTCACAGATACCTGGAGGAGTAATTACAAGTAACTGTCAAAGAGGCCAGTTCTTGCTTTTTGCCAAAATTTTTTTTTTGGATGGGGAGGGGGAGGCAAGACAAATTACTAGGTAAATGCTATTATTTAAGTATTTCAACATAAAAACCTTCCTTCTTCTTTAGTTTATTTCAACTGGAGAGCACGTGTTGTGCTTTCATTTGATTCATCTCTACAGCCTCTCTGTAGCTGGTTTAAATAAATCAATGGCTTGAGGAGATTAACCTCAAGATTTTGAAAGAATCTGACTTAGAGATTATGGCTTACGCACAAGCTATGGTTGAGAAAAATGAAAGGAAAGGATATGTAAAAAATTCCCATCTGCACTCATTAAAACACAGATTTATGTAAAACAATTCCAAACACACAGAAGTCATGGAAGTCAAGGGTAAATAAATAACCCCTCTGCAAGCTTTGACTTCAGAATTATTTCCTGTTCTTTAACCACACGAATGCATATTAGGCAAACCTCACACATGCAAATGTATTAAAGGGCAAATGTAAATGCAAACTGACCTCTGGTGAAAAAAAGAAGGCAATTATTCACTTCATATAGGCCTAAATCAATTAGGTTTGGCTGTATATGTGGAGAGGTAAGATATGTTTATGTGATCACACATACTTTAACAACTGACACACTTCAAGCAGCCCTTATGGAATTCTACAGAACCAGCACTGATATGTTACAAGATCAAGTTTTTCTAAGATTTAAGGAAATAAAATAAGATCGCCAAGAAAGTACCACCTAGGGCTAAAATAAAGAAATCACTTTTTAATGGTCTTTAAGAAGGACTTCTATAAAAGGGAGGGAAATAATTCACACCAAAAAATTGGAAAAGCAGGCTTTCTCAAGTAATGAAATATTTTAAAGGATTTTTTTTTTTTCTTTTTAAGTGTATGAATGTGAATTGACTGCTGAATCCCATAAGGTTTTTCAAAATAACCAGGGGGCAAAAAGCAATATTATACCTTGAAGAAAAAGCGATCCTTGTGTGCACTGCCACTTAGAATCAAATCCTTAAAAACAAATACAGGGAAATTTCTTCATTAAAATGAGACACACTATGTGTTGCCATTTGGTTTAGTTAACAAAATGGAAGCCCTTCTGCAGAAATTTCTTGAACTATTTTGGCAATTCTTTAGAGGCTAACTTCAAAGTCAGCTCATGAGCCAGCATAGAGATGTATCTGATGTGGAAAATCAGTCCTTTTCCTTTTAAGGAAGGGTAGAGAAGCAAAAAATGTCATTATCCAACTTGATCACCCAAATCTACCTCTAAGTGATCTCTTCCTAAAAAATGTGGCCTGGTCTCAAAGCAAAGATTTATCACAAACAAATATATTCCAAGGAATTTACTATAGGCTCAAAAGACGCTTCCTAAGGTTGAATTCGGCTCTCCTTCGGACAGTGATGGTAGCAGAGTTGCAGCAAAGATGCAGTACCGTCAGGTGGTAATAGGTGACGCTGGTTCATGGGCTAACACAAGTTCAGATACACTTGTTTAATAACTAGTCATATTATTTATAAATATCAATACTAGGGAAAATTAAGTAAGAATAACTAGGAAGCAGTTACCAAATTTTTTTTTTTTAAACAAATAGATCTTTTTTCATGTTCTTTAAAACTCTAGTAAGTGAATAACCAAATAGCTCTACTATGAAAGCAGATTTTCTTCATTAGACTAGGCCTACTGTGAAAGACCAGTGGTGGTTGATTTTACTTTTACTATCTTAAAAACATATACACCAATGGAAGCCTGTTTGTTTCAACCCATGAAAGCAGCCTCTGGCAGAAAGGTCTATCTATTATTCCGAAAGGGAGGCATATAAATCCACTGTGAAGGTTCCTACAGCAGAAACCTCAAGGTAAAAGAGCAAGTTCTCAATCATCAGCTGTCTGGAGCCATATCTGAGACATAAATGAACCTGATTGTGCTCTTCCTTCTGCAATGCTAAACACTGCTTTTTTGGTTTCACCCTCTGCTACTGGCACTAGATCACTGAATTTGCTTTATCTGAGCATCTGTAAGTGATATATGAACAACCTGCCCTCTAACCCCTCACCCAAGCACCCACACTGGGTCCAGGGCCCAAGGTTATGATACAGGAACATGGTGCATATGGTTCTCACTGCCTTGTCTTCACTCTTCTTCCTCTACACACTCTCACTCACTGCATCGGTTTTGGTTGGGGATGTTTAGGTTAGCAATAATGAGTAAAAGGATGAGTGAGAAGTAAAACAAAAGAAGAAAAATATGGAGATAATAAATTTGAAAATAATAACAACACTATTGAGTTTGGGAGTCGCTAACAAATACAGAGTTTTTCCTGTTGTTTTCTGAACATAGTTGAGGTCCTTGGCAAAGTCCTAGTGGGACTACTATCCTGGTCTCTGTCTTTCGTTTTCTTCTCCCTTGATACCTACGGAGGCAAACAATTACTGCTCAAATTTATTGTTTTTCTGTAATAATCCTTGGAGTTCTTCCATCTAAGTTATTTTAAAGAACTTACTGCCATGCGTCTCAGAAGGCTCAGAAGAGCTACAGCTATTTGGGAAAGGGCCTTTGCCAGCTTACTCCCCTCACATAAACCTAACCTAACCTGAGAGGTAGAATCGTATCAGGGTTAAGAGCCCAGAGCTCTTGGGGTCAGACACAACAAAGTCTGAGGTCCACACTTACTCTCCTTACTAGCTGTATAATCCAAAGGAAGTTACTTTATGTTTCCAAGCCTCAATTTCTTTATCTGGAAAAAATGGTGTTAACAACACTAGATACCTTTTAGGTTGTTAATTAGAAAAAAAAAAAAAAATGAACAAATATGTAAACGGCTCAGCACAGTCTGATATGTAATGAGCATTCAACAAATATCAACAATTTATTGGTATGGTCAGTCTTCAGTTTTCACAGTTAATCTTTGGCCCATCCTCCCATCAAAGACTACCCATCTCCCTGTGTTTACTAGCTGTTAGACTAAAAAGGTGCACAACTAGCCAAGAATTTCAGTAAATGTGCTTCTGATAGGCCAAAATGATTTTTCACTGGATGAGCAGATAGACTGAGAAGCTAACATGGAAGCGAGCAACAGATAATGAAAACACACACCAAGGAAAAGACTTTAGCTCTAGCTCTAGCATTGTCACTCTGTTTCCTCAACTGCAAAAATGAGTGAAAGCAGATTAGTTACACCACCTCCAAGGTCCTCTCAGCTCTAGGAGTCTGTGACTTACTAGATGCTTCCATTTTAATTGTTTATTCTCAATGAATTCTAGTTTTCTAAAATGAAAATAACCATTTTTATCCTGATTACCTCTGAACAGTGTTGTAAGACATAGAGCTAAAATAATTTTAAACTGTATAAGATTTTATTACTTTTAAGTTAACTAAGTTATTTAAGTTATTCAAATAACTAAGGGCCAAATCATGTCCTCTGGGGGAAAAAAAACACTAGAACAAAAAGTTTATATTACAAGGTCAGCCTGTGACAAAAGCATTATAAAAGATGTAAGGTTTTGTTTTCATTGACTTGTTTGTAGAACAAGTTACTACCTACAATAAGAAAGGGTTATAATTTATACTACTTCTACTAAAGGTTCACTGAAATATCAATAAAGTGTAAAAAAAAATATTATTCAGGCTATATATACTAGAAAGTAACAGCAGTTAAGGATTATGAATTTTTCAAATGGTGTTCAAATACTAGTTGAACTAGAAAGGAAATGGGTACAGATTGCTCACCTTATCTTGTAAGGAAAAGGTCCCAGGAAAACCAGCAAAGAGAAACTTGTTCTTCACTTTCAACTTGCCCAAATTTGCTACAATCAGATTATTTGATCTGGAACTTTCTGGGATAAGGACAACAGGTGCACCAGCCTCAATATCCAAGAGAACCCGGGAGCCACGCTGGGCTTGATCTCTCACCTGAGAGAAGAAGAAAAATTTGAGTCAGAGGCGAATTCCCTAATTTTATAATTTAATAACCTCAGGTTCCCAAAAGTTTCATGAATTTATAAAGTTATGTATTCTTAAAAATTACTGTTATCTGTCAATCATTTAACTGCGCATACACTATGTGCATAACACAAAGCCAAAAGGTTTTTCTGTTCATCCTCTCAAAACTTCAGTTGTCTAACATTTAGTATTTCACTGTTCATTAACATTTAATAATACATTAGTGGAAACAGAGTAAAGAAAAAATTCAATCAAATTAATTATGATCAAGCTGATCCTCATAGGATATTAGGTTAAGAAAACAAAGTTTAAAAGTTAAAATGACACTGGGAAGGAAAAAGAAAGGAAGATAGAGATGAGACAGATATAAAAATAACCAAAAACAACCAAACCTGTTGCCATCGAGTCAATTTTGACTCGTAGCGACCCTATAGAACAAAGTAAAGCTGCCCCATACAGTTTCCAAGGAGTGCCTGGTGGAATCGAACTGCTGAGCTTTTGGTTAGCAGCAGTAGCTCTTAAACACTATGCCATCAGGCTTTCCAAATAGCAGGATGGTAGGCATAAAGCCAAACCATACCAGTGATTACATTAAACGTAAATGGAATAAACAGACCAATTAAAAGGCAGAGATTGTCACACTGGATTACAAAAAGTAAGAGCCAGCTATATTCTGCCTGTAAGAAATGTACTATAAATAACAACACACAGGTAGGTTAAAAGCAAAATAACAGGCCAGAAGTATATATACTGCAAAACCACTAATCATAGAAAAGCTGGAGTGGCTATATTAATATGAAGAAAATAGACTTCAGGAAAAGGAATATTATCAGAGTTAAGAGTGATTATTCCATAGTGATAAAAGGGTTAATTCATCAAGAACACATCGCAGCACATAAATATGAATGCCCCTGATAACAGAGCTTCAAAATACATGGAACAAAAACTAACAGATTTCAAAACCACTCTCTAAGTGACAAAACAAGTAAGACAGAAAATTAGTAAAGCCCGAACAACATTACCAACCAATTATATCTTATGGACATTTACAGATACATTCTTTTCAAGTGCACAAGGGATGTTCACTAAGAATATATGCTGGTCCATAAATAAAGGCCTCAATAAATTTAAAACTATTTTGGTTAGCAGCACTTAACCACTACGCCACCACGGTTTCCCAATAGAATACTACTCAGAAAGAAAAAAAAAAATGAGCAAGGACGTCGAAGAATTTCAAACATGTTACATTGTAACCACTGAATTGTCCCTTTAAAACTGGTGAATTTTATGGCATGTAAACAATATTTCATAAAGCTGTTTTTAAAAAAAAAATGCTGAGCAGAAAAGACAGATACAAAAGAGTTCTTACTACATGATCCCATTTATATGAGCTCTAGAACAGAAGAAAACAATCTATAGCAGTAGAAATCAGATTGCTGAATGGGGCAGTGGTAAGGGAGGAGAGTACTAACTGCAAAGGGGCAGAAGGGAACTTTTTGGAGTACTGGAAGTGTTCTGTAGCTTGTCTGGGGTGGTGGTTACATGGGGTGGTTATATACATTTGTCAAAACTCATCTAACTATGATTAAAATGGGTACATTTGTTGTATATAAATTATATCTCAATAAAGTTGATTTTTAAAAAGTAGAACTGGGGATTACATATCCATGCACCCCCAGTTACCTAACACCCTGGATTATCAAGAGTCAGCCATAAGCCTTATAATTTTATCTGTCTCTTTTCTATCAATTCTACTTCTAGGGATATATTCAATTGGGGAAAAAAAAATAGACATGCACAAAGCCTGCAACAGAAATTTCTTTATAGTGCTGTCTTATGAAAGCAGAAAATACATATATGACTTAAAGTTCCAAGAATAAAGAACTAGTCTAAAAAGTAGACTTCCACTTGCAACCATGATGAAATACAGGGACTGGATTTACCAACTCATCTCAAACAATCAACAACCATACAAAAAATATCAAACAATGGTTTTCAGGTCTTGAGCAAGACGCAATGTAAAACAGTATTCCTAATAAAAGGGAAATAAAATGCCCCAGTTTATACCTGGAGAGAGTTTCCAGACAATACAGTAAGGAGGGAGCCAAATAGAACCCAGCGGTCTTGCTTAGTTGAGAAGGCCAGCATGGCTAGAATTTGCAGGGCGAATACTGGAGAGGAGAAAGCTGCACACACAGAATTAGCTCCAGAGATCTGCAGGGTATCTCCTTGACTCTTTAGGTGATAAATGATCTGCACGTGCATCTGAGGAAACTACCAATGCCACAGATAGAACCACCAGAAAGGAACAGGCAGAACAACCCCCAAAACTCACACAGGGCCAGTAATAGTTTGCATTCAAACTACAGCATTCAACCAGACACAGTGAAAAGATCTCTTAGTACACAAGGCATTGGATAGGGTCCTCAGGAGGTAAGACATCAGTATTTCAGCCAAATTAGTCCTAAGCTAAAGTCTGTTCTGGACTCGTCCTAAAAAAATTAAAAGCAAACTTCAGAACAATTAAACTGACTTCAACTTAACTGCATCTGAGAACAAAGCTCCTCTTCTTTTTTTTTTTTAAATTCAGCATCCAGCAACATAAAATCTGTGATATGTCACACCTGATTTTAAAAAAAAAACTATCAGGCATGCAAAAAAAAAAATCAAGAAAATATGACCCATGGCCACAAGAAAAATCGATCAATATATACAGTCTCAGAAATGACATATATGATAGAATAGACAAAGACTTTAAAACAGCTATTATAAATATATTTCATACATTCAAGATGATAAGGGAAAGCATGAGTATACTGAAGAAAGAGAGGGAAGATATAAAAAGATTCAAATCAAACTTCTAGAGATGAAAAACACAGTATCTTAAATGAAAAATACATTGGATGGGATTAATAGCAGATTTGACACTACAGAAAAAAGATTACAGAACATGAAGATATGGGAACAGACACTATGACGAAACGCCACCACCCATCTGCCAGTTTGTCACACCACAGTGGCTTTGTGTTGCTATGATGCTGGAATCTATGCCACCGGTATTTCAAAGACCAGCAAAGTCACCTATGGTAGACAGGTTTCAGCAGAGCTTCCAGACTAAGACAGATTAGAAAGAAAGGCCTGGTGATCTACTTTTGAACAGTAGCTAATGAAAACCCTATGGAGAACAACAGAATATTATACAGTATAATGCTGGAAGATGAGCCCCCTAGGTTGGAAGGCACTACACAATGGCCACAACAATGGACTCAAACATACTAACGACCATGAACATGATGCAGGACCAGGCAACATTTCATCCTGTTATACACAAGGTCATCATGAGCCAGAGCCAACTCAACGGCAACTAACAACGACAATGACGAAACACAAATAGTGAAGAGAAAAAAAAAAAAATGAACAGCGCATCAGTCGACTGGGGGACAAAATCAAGCAGCCTCATTCCCATGTATTTGGAGTCCAAAAAAGGGGGGAGGGCAATATTTCAAGAAATAATGGCCGAATTTTTTCCAAATGTGATAAAAAACTATAAACCCACATATTCAAGACCCTCAACAAACTCCAAGCAGAACAAACATGAAGAAAATCATACCAAGAAACATCATAATAAAATTGCTGAAAATCAACAATAAAGAGAAAACCTTAGAAGTAGCCAGAAAAAAAGGACACATATGTACAGAGAAAAAATTAGAATAACTGAAGACATCTCATTAGAAATAATACAAACTGGAAGATAGCAGAGTAACATCTCTAAAGCACAGAGGGAAAACAGCCGACCTAGAATTCTATATGCAGAAAAAAAAATCTTTAAAAAGAATGGTGAAATAATAACTTTTTCAGAAATAAAAAAGCGAGAAAATTCATCACGAGCAGACAAGTCCTTAAAGAAACGTTATAGGAAGTCTTCGGGGTGAAGGAAATGATTGTTGTTGTTGTTAGGTGTCGTCGAGTCAGTTTGGACTCATAGCGACCCTATGCACAACAGAACGAAACACTGCCCGGTCCTGCACCATCCTTACAATCGTTGTTATGCTTGAGCTCATTTTTGCAGCCACTGCATCAATCCACCTCGTTGAGGGTCTTCCTCTTTTCGGCAATTGACGGTCTGTTCCACAGTTGGCCCCTGGCCGGCCTTGTTCTAACTGATGATATTGAGCTTTTCCATCGTCTCTTTCCACAGATGTAGTCAATTTGATTTCTGTGTGTTCCATCTGGCCAGGCCCATGTGTATAGTCATCATTTATGTTGGTGAAAGAAGGTATTTGCAATGAAGAAGTCGCTGATCTTGCAAAATTCTATCATTCGATCTCCAGCATTGTTTCCATCACCAAGGCCATATTTTCCAACTACTGGTCCTTCTTCTTTGTTTCCAACTTTTGCATTCCAATCACCAGTAATTATCAATGCATCTTGATTACATGTTCAATCAATTTCAGACTGCAGCAGCTGATAAAAATCTTCTGTTTCTTCATCTTTGGCCCTAGTGGTTGGTGGGTAAATTTGAATAATAATCATATTAACTGGTCTTCCTTGTAGGCATATGGATATTATCCTATCACTGACAGCGTTGTATTTCAGGATGAATCTTGAAACGTTCTTTTTGACGATGAATACAACACCACTCCTCTTCGAGTTGTCATTCCCAGCATAGTACACTATACGATTATCTGCTTCAAAATGGGCAATACCAGTCCATTTCAGCTCACTAATGCCTAGGATGTCGATGTTCATGTGTTCCATTTCATTTTTGACAATTTCCAATTTTCCTAGATTCATACTTCGTACACTCCAGGTTCCGATTATTAATGGATGTTTGCAGCTGTTTCTTCTCATTTTGAGTCATGCCACATCAGCATATGAAGGTCCCGAAAGCTTTACTCCATCCATGTCATTAAGGTCAACTCTACTTTGAGGAGGCAGCTCTTTCCCAGTCATCTTTTGAGTGCCTTCCAACCTGGGGAGCTCATCTTCCAGCACTATATCAGACGATGTTCTGCTATTCATAAGATTTTCACTGGCTAATGCTTTTCAGAAGCAGACTGCTGGGTCCTTCTTCTTAGTCTGTCTTAGTCTGGAAGCTCAGCTGAAACCTGTCCTTCATGGGTGACCCTGCTGGTATCTGAATACCAGTGGCATAGCTTCCAGCATCACAGCAACACACAAGCCCCCACAGTATGACAAACTGACAGACACTTGGGGGGAAGCAAATGATACCAGATAGAAATCTAGATCTACATAAATAAATACAAAACACTAAATATTATAAATATGTGGGTAAGTATGACTTTTTAACTTTTTAAATCTCTCTAATGGATAATTGATGTTTAAAGCAAAAATAATAATATATTATAGGGTTTATAATTACAGAAATAAAATATATGACAATTATAGCACAAAGGTCAGGAGGGGGGAATGGAAGAATATTGTCATAAGGCTCTTACATGTTAGATGTGACGTAGTATAATATCACCTAAGGTATTTAACTGGGAGTTAAAGATATAAGCTGTAAACCCTTGAGCAACCACTAAAAAAATACAACAGACTTATGACTAATAAGATAATAAACGAAAAAATACGAAATCATAAGAATCAATCAAGAAAAGGCAGGAAAAGAGGAAAAAAGGGACGAAGAACAGATGAGGAAAAAATAGCAATAGATTTAAACCAACCTTATCAACAGGCATATTAAATGTAAATAATCTAAAAACTTCAATTTAAAGAGATAACCAGAATGGATAAAAAAACCTATCCAACTATATATAGTATATAAGAAAGCCATCTTAAATACAAAAACACAAATTGTTCAAAAGTAAAAGGATGGAAAAAAGATACACCATGCTAAGAATAATCGAGAGAAAGCTGGAGAAAAAGATAACTTTCAAAGGAAGGAATATTACCAGAAATAAAAATGGTCATTTCATAACGATAAAGGGGTCAGTCAACCAAGAGGACATTTATGTGCCTAATAACAGAGCTTCGATATCATAAGCCAAATATTTATGGTAATGAAAAGAGGAATAGACAAATCTAAAATTACAGAGATCTTAACATCTCATCCTCAATAATTGATAGAGTAAGCAGGTAGGAAATCAGTAAGGATACAGAAGATACGAACAACACAAACAACTAACCTAATTGGACATCTACCGATAACTCTTGCAAAAACAGCAGAACACACATGATTTTAAGTGCACAGGAAACAGTTACCAAGACAGACTCTGGGCCATGAACAAGTCTCAATAAATTTAAAAGTATTAAAATCATACAAAGTATGTTCTCTGATCACAATGAAATTAAATTTGAAATCACTAACAGAAATATTTGGAAATTAAACAATGTAAGTTCAAACAACCCATGAATGAAAGAAGGAGTCACAAGGAAAATGAGAAAATATCATGAACTGAATGAAAATAAAAGCTCAACGGAGCAAAATGTGTCAGATGCAGCTAGAGCCTTACCCAGAGAGAAATTTAAATTTTAAAATGTAGGAATAAAAATCCCAGCCGTAAGTCAAAGGTAGCTTATACCATCTGTCATCAGTCCAATATAAAAAGACTTAAATTCAGTTTCAAACAAAATAGCCTCTTAATCTTATTAGCAAATAAAAGTAGGTCTGTAGCTCTCTGTAAATTTATTTAAACAATTGAGATTAAAGATTCTGGAGAAGATCAGCTTTTCTTCAAACCCACACGCTTAGGAATTATCAAAATACAGACATTCCTTTAATCTTCTACTTGTCTTATATGATGTGATAAAGTAAAACTTAAAAGACTTATCAGTTTAACCTCTGCTTACTTCAGGAAGTTAAACCCAATTACTCAGTAACGCGCAAGTGTCTCAGTTCCTAACCGAAATGATTCATCACAGTTCAAAACACACATGTAAAAATAATCATTTTAAATGTATGGAGTAAGTATGTATGTATAATATATGTGTGTGTGTATATGCGTACATATATGGGTATACATATATGCAGCGTATGTATATGTACGTTATGCATAAGGAGCCCTGGTGGCGCAGTGGCTAAGCCTTCGGTCGCTAACCAAAAGGCTGGTGGTTCGAGCACACCAGCCACTCCATGGGAGAAAGGTGTGGCAGCCAGCTTCTATAAAGATTACAGCCTTGGAAACCCTATGGAGCAGTTCTACCCTGTCCTATAGTGGTTGCAATGAGTTGGAATCAACTTGACAGCAATGGGTTATGTTGTGTGTATGCATGTGTGTGTATACACACACACAGATATATTACATATACATTACATACACATTACATGCACATCGCATGCACATTACATATATATACACACCAAAAACCCACTGCTGTCAAGTCGATTCCAACTCATAGCAACCCTGTAGGACACAGTAGAACTGTGTCATAGGGTTTCCAAGGAGCGCCTGGTGGATTCCAACTGTCAACCTGTTGGTTGGCAGCCAAACACTTAACCACTACACCCCCAGGGTTTCCTATATATATATATATATATATATATATATATATATATATATATATATATAAAACATACATATAAGCTCTCCAATTACAGTTAAGATTTCTGCCAACTGTTTAGGTAATCTGCTACATGGAGGACACATTAGTAAGCATAAAGTTACCTTTACTTTTTTCAGTGAAATTTTCCAGATTTATCTCTAAAGGCTTAAAGGCGTAGTGATCAAACCAGAAAAGAAACGAGGCTACCTACCGTCTGCCCCTCAATAGCAGCTCGCTGGCGCCCTAAGACATCTTGCAGCTGGGTGAAATGCTGAATGAAGGCCACTACCTCGGCCTGAAAGCGCTGAGTGTGCACATATTGCACAGAGGCCATCTGGAGGCTCACTCGGACATCATGTTCCCTCCGGAGCAGAGGGTCAGGCCGTCCATATCTAGGAGTAAGGGTAAAAGTGTGACTCAGACAGCTGCAAGATACAAGCTAGTATTCGAACTGACCATTAAAATGGTAACCCACCATCAGGTTTTACAAAACAAACTCCAATAATTACTCCCTTTCCAAGTTTCTGTGGTGTGCTGGGAACATTAAATATAAGGTATAAGGCTGGTGTGACAGCCAGGGCTATAAAGAAGGGGGCAGCTCTGGGCTCTGAACTCACTCAGGGGAGCTTAGTTGGCCTAGGTGATGCTCAATCTTTTTTTTTTTTTTTTTTTTAATGTGCCAAGATGATCTTAACATTCAACCAGGGTAGAACTCACTCAGGGGCCACCTGTGGTTCTGCCCTTTCTCCTGCCTCTTTTTCCCTGCTTTTAAGGAAAAATCATTACTCCCGCTCACTCTGTTCCTGGCAGGGATGGTGACAATATGTCCTTGAAAGACAATAAAAATAAGGCCATGAAACAATGAGTAAAGAAAATTAGGCATCAAAACCAGTATTTCTGGGTAATACTGTCTTCTGGAGGCAAAAAGATGTCCCATTTTTTAAAGTGAAATGCAGGCCAAAAAGTTCTGCCGTCTATAAAGTTAGAAATTTTTTACAAATGGTTTTGAATTTAATGGTGCCTGGTGCCATAATAATCATAAGTTATTATGCAGGACAGAGGCACTGGGGAAATGAACTCGCATTGGCTTAGCACCTACTTTTCCCCCAGGCAGAGACTTAAGAGCTTCACATAAATTGTCTCGTGTATTACAGACGCATGTCACACATGTTACATAACGGTGTAAACCAACCAACCGGAATTCTCAGTATTAGATGCTATACTTCTCTTCAAAATGAAAGAAGTCCTCAGACATCTTTTAAACCAGTTTTTCTCAACCCTGGTTGAACGTTAAAATCATCTTGGCACATTAAAAAGAAAAGACTGAGCATCACCCTAGGCCAATTAAATCAAAATATCTGGGTACAGAACATGGACATCTGTACGTTTTAACGGCTCCTACTCAGGTTGAAAATACCATTTTCGAAGTTTCTGCCTTTTGAAAAACCATTCTTAGTAATCAGATAGGCCTAAGACGCCTTCTAAAATGTAAGATTGAAAGGATTCAATACAGGTCATGTTTATACAGAAAAAAAATACAAAATGCAATTTAATATTCCTATCATTAGCAATTTTCTCAGGCTGAAATCATTCCAGAACTTTTAGAACTAGATGGAAGCCTAGAAATGACCTCAATTCCCTCCATATTCAGGTAGCGAAACCAAAGCTTAGAGATGAAGCAACATGCCTAAGCTTACACAGCAAGTTAGCAGAAAGCTTAGCATGAGAGCCTGGGTGTTTTACCAATCAGAATTACTTCAGTCATTTATGAGTGGCCTAAGTAGTCCACTTCAAGGCAGATCCATTTTAATGGAATTTAATACAAAACAGGACTCCTCACAACCAGATTTTATCAATTTTACCTAACCCATTGACACGCCGCCATTGAGTTAATTCCAACTCACAGTGACCCTATAGGACACAGTAGAACTGCCCCATAGGGTTTCTAAGGAGCAGCTGGTGGATTCAAACTGCCAACCTTTTGGTTAGCAGCCATAGCTCTTAACCACTGTGCAACCAGGGCTAGTTTTTCAAAACTCTTCTTCATCATTTAGCCAATGAGAATTTGAAACAGTATGGGATTATGAAAAACTATCAAGTAAGGAAAGGTGAATATCTATACTTAAAAGTCTGGAAGATGAGTGCTTCTTCTCCGCTTGTAGTGAATCGTTCTCTGTAGAACTCTCCGTGGGATGTAAGGTCACTTAGAGAGAGACTCCCAATGCTGCCCTGCAAGGCCAGGTCTCCCTCTAAGGATGTTAAAATTAAAAGACATTATTACATATCCTTTTAATCATATACCTTAAAGAGGTCCTGGACAAAAACTGATATATGCATGCCTCAGGTATTTCATATTTAATCAAACTAAATGCCAAAAGTAAATCTTCATATTCCAATATACCCATAAAAATATGTTATGCAATATTTCAAATAATCTAAGAGTGATGAAAACAATAGAGCAACATCATATGTTAGTATTTACAAGGGGTAAGAAATTAAATGAAATGCATGTACAATTTAAATGATAAAACATTTAGACTGTAGATATAAACGTGACCTTTCTGAGATTAGGCCACTAATTAGAATAAGTGAAATATCATTAAGGTCTATTAATTGTACTATGGATAAAAGAAAAAAGGGGGAAGGTGTCAGAAATATGTCAGGTATTCAAACAAATTTAAGTGGACTTTAGTGCGATTTGTAAGTTTTCAAAAAGATTAATGAGTTAGACAGACTCTGGAAACATACAGTAGACTTGAAACTAAACTACCAGCCGATATAACTAACCATACACGAGTGAAGCCCTGGAAGGCGGGTAGAACAAAGAAGAAATGTTGAAACTTGTACACCTGGGGTGTGAACCTAAAATGAGTCATTGTCAAAACTGTATGGGTACTAAGAAGGAATATTCTGAACTTTTACTTCCTCAAAGCAAATTTTATCACCATACTTACCATTGCAAATCAATCGCTAACCTGTATACATCTGGCATGCTAGTTCAGCTCCTAACAAACTGAAAAAACATTCTTATGATTCTTAATAACTTCTTACAAAAATACCCAAGTTTCTCTCAATCTCAAAGATCCTTCTCTTCTAGGGAGCATTTACGAATGAATTTACACTAGAAACAAAAACCTCAATTTCGGTACATTCCTTCACCATAAGACATTCTTGTTTTTACTACAGAGTCAACATTTGAGCTTTGTAATCTTCCCTATTTAATTAATGTTCTTTGAGGAAGGAATAGTGCTTAGTTCACATTCCATAAATTCCTACTATTTAGAATTTGATGTAGTTGGTCACTTGTATGGTCAAAACTAGCAGGAATTTCAACCTACAAAGTCCCATTAGAAGGAATGTCAGCTTTGCAACAATATCCTCCTGCCTACAACCATGCCCCCTACTGGTGGCTGGCTATAGCGTGAACAGATGCCCTGGTTTCCCTGAAACAGTCTTGTTATATGCCTGTTTTCCAAGTGTAATTATTAATAGTGTCCCTATTCACTCTCAAAAATATCCTGATTTGGACAAAAAAAGTATATGGCCACACAAGTTTGTTAAAAACACAGAGAGATGCCGAGGCCCCACTCCAATCCAATGATTCAGATTCTTGGGGGTGGAGAGAGGGAGGGACGGAAGGGTGCCAGACGTGCATTTTTAACAAGCCATCCCAATGATTCTGACCCATAAACCAGTATTTAGGAAGCAGAACCACAAAACATGATCAGACCGATAACCAATCAAGCCACTGATCCACACTCTACTTAGCCCATGACGACAATTAGATTTGAGATCTGTATGCTCAAATCCTTACCAGATTTTGCAAGTTTGATTTTCCCCACTTACCAATCATTTCCAGGTGTGCCATTAGTTTAGACACATTCGCTTTAGCAAGCTCACTGGTGGTCTTATTCAGCACAAGAGAGAGTGAGTGGACCTAGGAACGCCGAATATAAAGCAAGGTGAGTATTAGTGAGGTGGAAATAACAGAATGAAATCAAGGAAGATGCAAAAAGGCTCAGGATATCTGAAGGTAAAGCTTTTAATGATGCCAACTTCAGTGTTCTTAAGCTAGTCAAACCACAATCTGAGGACAGGCCTAATAGGAAAGGCACTCAACTGAAGAATCTAAGATCCAGACACTGTGGTGTCTTCTCTATGGTTTCCTCGTCTAGGCCCTGCTAGGAAATTTTTTTACATATACAACAATTATTTTTTCATTTTTGCATTTGTGTTTAATATTGCAGTATTCTGTAATAATACAGACCCATTAAGTATAGTCTTACCCTAAGAAATTTGCCAAAGCAAAATGATGTACATTATTCAGATTCTTTGTTGATGCCTTTGGACAAATATTTAATATAGCCCCTGTTGATCAACTGGGACTCCATCTAGAATTATTTGTCAGAAACATTTGTCAAAGATTTTCTTTCCTAAGGATAATGATAAAAAGAACAAAACAATCCTCTGGTTTGGGAACAGCATCCTTTGCAACAAATAAATTCTATACTGTAATATAGTAACTGCAACTACTAGAAGAACTGATATACCTAGGATTTGTTGAGGCATGTCTCCATAATCTTTTTTGCTCTGAGTACCATCATTGGGGACTAAGGCACGGGTAGAAAAGAAGGAGAGGGGAGAAGATGGAGAGTAGATTCCAACTTCAACTAGCATCCACTGCTCCCAAATGGCAGGGACCATGCCTTCCTCACCGCTTTTTTCTTCAGTGTCTACCACAAAGTAGGTACTCAGTAAATGTCTGATGAATGAATAACTGGGACCAAAAAAGATGGGATAAGAAGGAGAGAAAATAATAGGAGGAAAATATTTGTCAAGGAAGCCTGAAGAAAAAAAGGAGATTATTGGATCAATGACCTTGGTCATTGTGGTCACTCTAGTGCCACAGGGAGGTTCCCCGGTGGAAAGCTTTTTGACATAGACTACAGAAGGATTTCAAGGCAAGGAGGCCATCACAGAGCGAGGAAATAAAAACCTCTAGTCATTTAATCATCAAAGGTTTAAAAATGCCTTGTTTAGAGAAATCAGGCTCTCACCACCTACCCGAACTCACTCTTAGCATCACTTTAAGTGTCACCAAAAGTGGGATAGCCACAAGGCCTGTGCCTCCTGCTGTGACTCAATGGAAAGCACTCAGCACCACCTATGAGTTGTTCTTACTAAAAAGCTGAACCTGAATCAAGTCTCCAGAACTAACTTTCATTTCTAAAAATACAGAGGATAGAGGAAGAAGTCAAATGGCACCACGGGAAACCAAGAAACAAATCCAGAATAGTGGACACTTTACCAGACACTACCCCAGTTTCTGCAATAAGCGGACTGCATAGGGGAGAGAAGAGGGAGGAAATGCTGGATTACTTTAACTGAAGGAGATTTAAGAGACATGACAGCAAATGCAACTTGTGAACCTTGTTTGAACCCCAGTTCAAAGGATTCACACATCACTTTAAATCTTCTCATTCTGTAGATGAGGAAATGATGGCTCAGAAAAGCTAAGTATTCCACTGAATTGTGGAGACCAAAGGGAAGAAGTTTCCTTCACTGTTGGTTCCTCTAAAAGTCAATAGTAAAGAGGCATTTTTGAGACAATCAGGGAACTCTAATTATGGACTGGTGGGTATTACGTAATACCAAGGAATCTTTTTAATTTCTACCACTCATCTGTCAGTTGGTCCTACTGTGGTGGCTTGCATACTGCTGTGATGCTTAAAGCTATGCCACCAGTATTTCAAACACCAACAGGGTCACCCATGGTGGACAGGTTTCAGCAAAGCTTCTAGACGAAGACAGACTGGGAAGAAGGACCTGGCGATCTACTTCTGAAAAAGCTGGCCACTGGAAACCTTATGGATAGCAGAGGAACATTGTCTGATATAGCACTGAAAGATGAGCCCCTCAGGTTAGAAGGCACTCAAAATACAACTGGGGAAGAGCTGCCCCCCCCAAAGTAGAGTCGACCTGAATGATGCGGATGGAGTCAAGCTTTCAGGACCTTCATTTGCTGACATGGCATGACTCAAATGAGAAGAAACAGCTGCAAACACCCATTAATAAACGGAATGTGGAAGTACGAAGTGTGAATCAAGGAAAATTGGAAGTTGTCAAAAATGAAGTGGAATGCTTGAAGATCGATATTCTAGGCATTAATGAGCTGAAAGGGACTGGTATTGGCCATTTTGAAAAGGAAAATCATAGGATCTACTACGCCAGGAATGACAAATTGAAGAGGAACAATTGAACATTGTCAAAAACAGCATTTCAAGATCTGTCCTGTAATAAAACACTGTCATTGAAAGGATAATATTCATAAACCTACAAGGAAGACGAGTTAATACAACTATTATTCAAATTTACTCACCAGCCACTAATGCTAAAGATAAAAAAATTGGAGATTTTTACTAACTTCTGCAGTCCGAAATTGATCAAACATGTAATTGAGATGCATTGATAATTACCGGTGATTGGAATTCGAAATGAAGAAGGGTTGGTAGTTGGAAAATATGGCCTTGGTGATAGAAACAACAGAAGAGATCTCATGATAGAATTCTGCAAGACCAATGACTTATTTCTTGGAAATACCTTTTCTCAGCAACATAAATGGCACCTATACAAGTGGACTTTGCTGGATGGAATATACAGGAATCAAATCAACTACATCTGTGGAAAGAGATGATGGAGAAGCTCAATATCATCAGTCAGAACATGGTCAGGAGCCATCAACTGCTCATGTGCAAGTTCAAGTTGAAGCTGAAGAAAATTAAAACAAGCCCACAAGAGCCAAAGTACAATCTTGAGTGTATTCCACCAGAATTTAGAGACCATGTCAAGAAGAGATTTGATGCACTGAACACTAATGACTGAAGACCAGATGAGTTGTAGGGTGACATGAAGGGCACCATATGTGAAGAAAGCAAAAGGTCATTAAAAAGACAGAAGAGAAAAAAAAAGACCAAAATGGATGTCAGAAGAGACTCTGAAACTTGCTTTTTCTTGAACGTGGAATAGCTAAAGCAAATGGAAGAAATGATGAAATAAAACAGTTGAACCTAAGATTTCAAAGGGCAGCTCAAAAAGATAAAGTAAAGCATTATAATGAGATGTACAAAGACCTGGAGTTAGAAAACGAAAAGGGAAGAACACACTCAGCATTTCTCAAACTGAAAGAACTGAAGAAAAAATTCAAGCCTCTAGTTGCAACAGTGAAGGATTCGATGGGCAAAATACTGAACGCACAAAGCAACAAAAGCAGATGGAAGGAATACAGAGTCACTGTACCAGAAAGAATTGGTCGACCATCAACCATTTCAGGAGATAGCATATGGTCAGGAACCAATGGAACCGAAGGAAGAAGTCCAAGCTGCACTGAAGGCATTGGCAAAAAACAAAGTTCTAAGAATTGACGAATACCCATCTAGATGTTTCAAGTAACGAATTCAAGGCTCAGAGCATAGATCTTACGTACGCTCTCACTGAATCCTCACAACGACCTAGGATGTTGATACCATTTATCATCCCCAGTTTACTAAGAAAATGAGAAGAAAGAGGTTAAGGCCACATAGCTACATGGTTACAGTGAAAATGCCAGGATTCAAACCCAAGGCAGTTTAACTTTTTAGACTCCATTCCTAACAGCTACACTGTTGCAGTCAATGAAAGCCAGAAATGTTCAAAGATAACAAAAAGAAACAACAATAAAACCCATATTTTAAAGTAGCTACCATGTACTGGGTACTATGCTAGGTGCTATAAGAGTTCTGCTACAAACCAAAAGGTTAGCAGTTCAAATCCATCAGCTGCTCCTTGGAAACCCTATGGGGCAGTTCTACTCTGTTCTATGAGGTCGCTATGAGTCGGTCGACTGGACAGCAACAGGTATACATACATTATTTCATTTATTTATGAGATAAGGCTCAGGAAAGTCAAGTAGTTCCATTGAATTAATATAGCCTGAAAGAGAAGTTACTTAAACCATTTTTCCCCTGACTCCAAATGGATTTACCCTAAAAACTTTTCTAAAACATTAATGTCTGCCCTCTTATAACACACACCCAGAAGACTATATAGCTCCCCTGCTAACAAGAGCTGTTTTCCAGAATGTAAGTAAAATGCGAGTGTGGTGAAATGAGTTCCTTTAGGTGACCTTTTGCCTCCGTTCTTTGGAAAAACCGCTTGAGAGATTTTTCCCTTAAGCCCTGAGGAGTTACCTTTGCCTTAGTTTTCTATCCCAGGTTTGTTACCCTTGTCCAGGTTGATTGACATTTCCTGGGTAAGCTGTAAACAATTTGGTTTTCCTACCTTTCGGCTGGTCCTGCGCTGCAACCTGCCCTGTGATTGGTATGCACTTTGCAGGGATTGGTCAACAGACTATGCAAACATAGTGACTACAGCCTAATGTGCAAATGAAGTACCCGTGGCCTACCGAGAGGGTATTGGTCCGTTTGTGGCCTCCCCGCTGGGCATGCCCTGAAATTGATGAAGGGTTGTGCATATAAGCAGCCAACCTCACAGAGGTTTTTCAGACAGAAAAAAGCAGGAAGAGAACAGGTAGAAACAGAAGAGAGACGAAGCAGAGAGAGGAGGCAAGGAACTTCCTGAAAGACCTACAACACATGTCAAGGGCTGTAACACTTAAGATGGTGATAGCAGAGCCAGTGGTGACAGACAGCAGGGCCAACAGAAGCCTGTCCTGAGGGAGCTGAAAGGAACCTGTCCTTAAGGGGCCAAGAGGAGGCCTGTCCTTGAGAGAGAGAGAGAAACACTTGCACGACTGAGACAGCTGTCCTGCAATGAAGAAGGGAGACTTTCCCTACATGACTCATGATCCTAATCCTGAGTGGTAGCCTGCTGATCATGACCCCAAGTTGACCCTGTGACTTCCATAATAAACCACTTAACTGTAAGTATGGTATGTGAGTTCTGTGTGGCCATCACAACAGATTATAGAATCCAGCTGAGAAGGAAAGAGCGCCACGGGAGGGATGCTGGTATCAGAATTGGTAAAAAGATTGAAGAGTGGAAGTATGTCTGACCTCCACCTCACAGGGATCAACCTCGGGCTGATTTTGAGTCACACTACCCTACCTGAAGTTAAAAGGTTCTGACAGCGCTACTACTACTCTTGCCATTTCACAGCTAGTGTTTAAATAACCAAACCCAAAACTCACCCCTAGAATTTAAAGGAGCCAAAGGGAACTGATACCTTGAGATCTAGCTTGGTGTTAACTGGATCCTGAAGTTCAGACTCTGTCAAAGCATTTGACTCTGACTTCACGTTTTGTAAGATATCCTCAGCCGGCGCCTTCATTGCATGGTTGTCTGCAGTGGAGCCAATTCCAAAAAAATCTAGTATCACAACCCAGGTTTGCAGTGTGATCAGAACATCCAAGCAGTTAAAATCAACATCAATGCTCCGGTTAACTCGGTTGTAACTGGAAGAAAATTCTGGGTGTTTCTTATCCACCAAGAATATATTGATGTGGACCAAGGAATCATCAAATTTACTCTTCCCAGCAAGTATCTTGGGCTCATCTACTGTTGGAGAAGGTGGTGGAGTTAAGGGATAGTCCTTGTCTTGGACTTCCTTCTGCTTTTTCCGTGATGCAGAGGTGGGCCTTTGGTATAACTGAAAAACATTAGGAGCTTCTTCCATGTGAGAAGGGAGAGACCGAGGCATATCAGGATACTCCGCATTGGATACCGAAGGGCAAGACTGAGAAAGGTATTCTTTCTGTGCTAAACTAGATGGCTTAGGGGCTCCCCGAGACACCATCAGGTTCTTATACTTGGAATCTGGATTTTTCTCCAATAAATCTTCCATCAGGAGAGAGCGCAGTGCAATCTGAATGGATAAAGTCTGAGGATGGTCTTTACTGAATTCCACCTCAAAATCCTGAAACTTTAAGCTCACAAGACCCTGGGCCCCCAAAGTCAAATCTCCACTTAGCTGAACTTGAAGCTCTGATATACAAAAGTTGGCTTGAATCTGGGTGAAGGATTTGACTTCCTTTACAGACAAGGACTTTTGAGAAGAGTTAGAAAGGCTGGAGTGGCTGAACAACCCATTCTCCTTCCTTTCAACAGAAGGCTCTCCACTGGAACTGAGGGAAGGCAGAGGAGAATGAGGGCAAGGTGAGGCGGTAGCACTGACTGGAAACTTATTCAGATCTTCACTATACACAAGATTGTCCAGCGTCTGTAATACCTGCTCATACACATGCTTTGCTAACACCACCTGTATTCAAAGAGAAAAATTCAGTTATTCCGCTACTATTATTAATTGCCCTCAGATGCACTGCCCATAAATTTTCAAAGCTGATTTTTGTGGTGTTCTCCACCAAGTTACAAGTTAGTTGATAACAAAGACTATCTCTTTGGTTTCTCTCTTCTGTCCTTATCTCTCTCTGTCCCACTTCTATTCACAAGCCCTCCTCCAGCACCTCACAGAATATTCTGTACACAATCAGTGTTCAATAAATGCTGTTGATTATATGGCTGAATCAGCAAAGTCACTCTTTCAAAGTTACAAAAACGATTGCAGAAATTGAAGGGAATACTGCCAAACATCTAACATGGTTACACCATAGAAATGGGAAACGAAACTCAAGGGATCTAAAACTGGCTGATCACCATCAATTAGTTTAATAACCTATGAGCACTACTAAACAAAGAAGTAGTACTTTTTAAAGATGATAATGATGATTTGTTACTACTTATGTTTCCTTTCTCCTTACTTTTTCTTTAGTTACAATTTCTTATTAAAAATATTTTCAGACAAGTTTTTTTTTTTTAATTAATTTACTCAAGGGTAGTTTTTCACAGGATTCCAACCAATTAATGTGGAGATAATGACAGAATTAGAAAGTGACCATTCTGTAACCCTTAACTAAATAATTTATTCTGACAAAATTCATCAGTGGGTACACTATCAGGTGAATGACGGACAGGGAATTTCACAATGGAGGGATCAGGCTCTTGCCACCTGAACACAACAATCAGTGTTGGCATTACCGAGAGACAACTAGAGGTTATGTGCCTCCTAACAGAGGCAACTGCAGCACCTTGGAGGTGTTCAAGCCAAAAAATAAAAAAAAGAACCTAAATCTACTTAAACCTGTAGCACTGTGTTACAGTTTACAGGAAATACAGGGGAACAAGTTGTATGACATCACAAACAGCCAAATCCGGAATGTGGGACATTCCACCGGGCAAATGAGACAGGTACCACAATGAAATAATGGCATGAGGAGAAAAACAAGAAGGAATTTAGATTAATAAAGACCTAAAAGACAGATCATCCAAATGCAACATGTGGGCCTTGTTTGGATCTGATTCAAACAAACCAGAAGTAAAAAGACATTTGTGAAGACAATCAAAAACATCTCTGAAATTGGAAGATGGATTAAAATTTACACGCCGAGGAATCTTCATTAATTTTGTAAGGCATGATAATAGCACTTTGGTTATAGAATAAAATGCAGATAGTTTTTAGAGATACATTCTAAATATAAAGGGGGAAGGATGGTATGAGGTCTGCAATTTGCCTTAAAATATTTCACCAAGGAGAAAAATAAATAAATAAATAGATGGATGAAACAAATGTGGCCAAATCTTGATAACTGTTGAATCTGAGTGATGGGTGCATAGATTCGTTAGACTATTCTACTTTTGTGTATGCCTAAAGTTTTTCATAATAAAAAAAATTTTTTAAGAAATAGTTTCAACAAAAACAACAGTAAGTCAATGGTAACCAAAAGAATAAGTCAATATAATACAACAGAATTCATATTATCTGCTAGATTTGATGTAGGAAACTCATTCTAGAAGCCGCTGCGGATGATGTGAAAGCTAAGCCTGCAGAGCGAAATCTTTGGGGAAAGCTCCTCACTCAGAGACCCACAGCAGGAACTGATATCAAGAGGGACACATCCATTAGCAGCACTCCTGGGTTACTCCAGAGCCGCTCTTAGAAACAGACCAGTGATCAATTTCTGCCTAAGACTAGGGTCCACTCTCCTAATAGCCTGCCTGTCCTTGCTCTTTTATAATTTATGTATAATGTTATAATGCACAGTTTAATGCCCTGTTAAATCAGGAAAACTCAAACTTTTGAAGGAAACAGAATGACAGATGTATGCACATACACATACCTGCCACACACAAACACACATACTACAAACATATACACGCAAAAGAAATTCCTATCCTGGCCCATTTCACTTCAAAGCGGGCAGGACTAATTCCCTCTCGAAAGGACCTGTCGATAGGTCAGATTATCAGATTATTTCATAGGCTGGGCCAAGTATGTCAAAAATTTGATAAGAATTACATCCTCCTGGGAAAGAGAGACTCTGACTTTTTAAATAATAATTTCCGTTGTTTCTGAACTGCAATGGAATTAAGGCTCTGCCTTCTTCCTCTAAACAACTTGCCCCTCTTCCCTACAACATGAAGAAGGCTAACAAGACTAATTCTCCAGGGATACAATGACACAATAAAGGGATTCCAAGTTTATTCAAACTATCAGCAATAATAATATGCATTAATGATGTCTCTTTGAATTTATTTCCTTCCAACTAGAGTACATAATATATATAAAATATGTACTACATATTATATATAATACACACATATATAAAAAACTGTTGCTGTCGAGTCAATTCTGACTCATAGCAACCCTATAGGACAGAGCAGAACTGCCCCACAGGGTCTCCAAGGAATGGCTGCTGAATTCGAACTGCCAATCTTTGGGATAGCAGCCGATCTCTTAACCACCGTATGTGTATATGTATATGTATATATGTATGTATGTAAGTGTATGTATGTACGTGTATATATGTATATGTACATGTCCACGTGTGTATATATATATAATCTTATATTCTCTCATATTATCTCTTAGTGGAAGAAGAGATTAGTAATTCTAGATGTAGACTAAGAAAAAAGGAACATAAATGACTGGTCCAAGGTCACGATCAAAACTGAACAAACTTCTATTCTAATGCCCTCCATGTTAGAAAATGCTTTCAACATGTAATCCCACAGCAGGTGGGATGTAAGTTAAGAGAGTGAGCCAAACTTTTCATAGGTAGTATACAAACAAACCCTAAGAAGTAGACAAACGGAGGGAAGCCAAATAAAACAAAATGACGCTTACAGAAAGAGCTTCCAAATCTGAGTAGCTCAACTGGTACTTCACTAGCCTAACCTTCACACTAAAAGTTCAATGACTCAAACTATGTGCCGTTTGCATAGCAAGTGCACATGCTTCCCATATCAAGTCAATTTGAATCTTTGCCAGAACATGCACATACCCACTATTCATTGGCGGGGTTCAAAACCTCTTTGTGATACACAGTAGTTTCTGACCTAATGGAATTAATCATAACGAGGCCAGGCATTTTGTTTTAATACAGTCATTTGAAAAAATGAAAATCCACAAGGTTTTTACCTGAACTGAATTAACAAATTTCCCTTCAATCTTCATGATGCTAGAAGTTCCCAGGTCGTCTGGACTAAGGGAGAAAGTCAATTCCGATTCCCTCTCTATAGGGATCTTCTCCAGTTTAAACTGGATGGTGGTGTTGTTCAGGATGTGAAAAGCTGGCACGGTAGAGAGGAATGACAGACGGTAAATACTACTTGCTTCGATATTGCTAATTAAGTGTAACCCATAATAACCATAACCCATTGCTGTCGAGTCAATTCCAACTCATAGCGACCCTATAGGCCAGAGTAGAACCGCCCCCATAGGGTTTCCAAGGAGCGCCTGGTGGATTTAAACAGCTGATCTTTTGGTTAGCAGCTGTAGCTCTTAACCACTGCGCTACCAGGGTTTCCTGATTAAGTGTAGAGTACATAAAACAGAACCCATGGATTACTCTTAGCCTGGGAGGGCAGCTGATTCTGGCACCTGGGGTCTATGGCTGAGTATAGACTTCGATGTCTATCCCAAAACCAAAATTCACAGCAAGCAGAGCTACAAGGTAAATTTACACACAAAAAAAAAAATATTTTCATAACACATTGCATCTGGTGGCTTCAAAATGTGATGTGGTAAATATTAATCCAGGCCATGGTCTATATTAAACTTCTCTTAGCCTTTCAAGATGCCATTTTCCAAATCAAATTGCTCATACTTATCTAACTTCCAGATATAATATTTTCCCCTTTTCATCGAGCCTAAATGAGAATCAAGGATGATATAGGTTTCCATGTGAACAACTTTTATCCCAAGCAGAGAAAGCAATCCTTCGGTATGTAAATGAATCAGAGTGAATTAACACCTAAGAACCACAGAAGGATTAATTCTCAAAGACATTAATTTCTCTACCAATAAATAAAGTCATGCTCTAAGGTATACCTGATTTCTGTGAATTCGGAGAAGTAACAGGCTGAACTGTTTGGTTTTAGCTATTCAGATCCAGGACACAAACACAAGCATTCTATTCCTAGAACCTTGGATTAACCCATTAAGAAACAAGACGGAAGAATATCGAAAGGAAAACATAACATCCACAGACTAAATTTCTTATTCTGTTTACATCCATCTCTCCAGGGGCCTTGGGCTACAGTATTTAACTAGGAAAAGTCTACAACTCAAGAACAAAAAGACAAGATATATTTGACCATATACAGTACTCCAAGAGAATTCATTCACTAAAGCATCTCTCAAGGTGAGCACTCACCAGATTTCAAAGAAAGTCTTATTCTGCCAAACATGGCATGAAATAAAACAAGCCGAAAACATACCAGCCTACTCTATATGAAGCATTCTACTAAAAACTTCCGTTTTGGTTTCTTAAATATTAACTGGGGATAATTTTAAAAAGAAAAGTTTTTTGTTAGTGTTGGTGTTTTAAGCCAAGTACTACGTGAGCTGGAGTTTGAAATCTTTAAACAAAATGAAAGAAAAGAGTCATGCTCCTCACCTTGACCTCTATGCAAAGATTCAAAGAAATCATGGCGGGTGAAAGGAGTTTCCTCCTGACTACTGACACTGGCAGACCCAGAAGGAGGGCAAACTGCCCGGCTTCCTTCAGACCCAGGACCCTCTCTGCCTGCCAGCTGGGTGCAATTCAAAGAATATAGTTTAATATCTTTGATTTCCACTTGCAGACGGTCATTTCTGGACTCATCATCTCCTGTCACAAAATTCTGGATGACTATCTGTCCCAAGTGTCCTACCAACAACTCAGGACTCCCCGGCTTCCGAGGGATAGAAACAACTGGCGATTCAATGTTTATGTTCAAGATGAGCTTCACGGTGTCAGAATGAGATGCGGCTAGGCCAAACTCATAGATGTCATTTTCTTCTAAGATAAAAGGCTCCCGAGTCTTCCTGGGAGTTTCAAAGAGTGATATCATCTCGCTGTACTCAGCGGTTTTGGTAGCTAGTACTGTGGTGACTTTGGTGGCTGCACTTTTCAGCATACTTCTAAAATTTTCCTCCAGCTCATCCATGGATAATGTCAACTCCTTCAAAAATTTAGCAGAGTGGTTATAATGCAAGGAAGCCATCTTGAGGTTGAGAATACACTCCTGTTTAGATTTCTCAACAAATGTAAAACTCAAAGCTTCAGTGAGGGCTACATCTTCCATTTTGACAAATACAGATTCAAAGTAGCCAATGTCACTGATGATATTTTCATAGCCTATGGAATTCCCAATGCTGACAACATATTGGTTTTTAACATTCTCTTGTGTCAAATCCATAAGCTGCAAACAGCCAAGGGAGCCATTCACATCAAATGTGCTACCCATTGACACGTTAACTTTGGTGCCACCTATACTTGCGGTTGCAATTTTTCTGCCGTATTTCTCTCCGTTTGCCATTTCCACTGTCCGAAGGAGCAGTAAGTTAAGCCTATGGATTTCCACCGCAACCTCAGTGTTCTGTTCATATGTAGATTGATAAGTTCCTTGTTCCCTAAAGCTCCTTTCAAAATCAGTCATTAAAGGCTGAGGACTCAAATCATCTTTTTCCTTGGGTAAAGATTTCTGAAGAAAACCAATCAGTTCTACAATTGTCTCTGGATTCAGAATAATATCCAAATTATTCACTTGTAATGATATCACCTGAAGAGTGCTGTCCAAATTCATCGATGGACACTCTGAACTCACAAACTGATACTCCAATTTAATGAGGGACTCTTGTTCTTTGGTGAGAATTCTGTCAAGTGAAACACTAGCAGCTGACCGATCATTCAGTGCGGCTGCATCGGTTAAGTGGGCCACACTGGGTCCAGAGACAGGGGACTGGGCCCGGCTATCCCGGAGGCTTCCTGTTGGAATATCAAAACTCAAGTTCTTGTGTGAAGCCATCAAAAGGTCAAAATCGGCACCATATGTCTGCATGGTATCCACCAGGAGTAGACTATGAACAGTTAGGGAGACTTCAGCATCATAAGGCCTCTTCACAAAGTGAGCATTGGTACCAAATACCTTGAGCACAGAAATATACCGGCCATTGCTCTCAACGCCAAGCTGCATACAGTTAACTTTAAATTCAGCAAGGAGGAGCTGTGACTCCACCAGGACCTCCCGGGTGTGCTGCTCCAACATCACAATGCTCTGGGTTAAATTCATTACCGAGTCTTGCAAACTTCCCCGCTGTGCCTCTTGGGTAAAAATGTTCTCTTTAATCTGAGTGTCAGAAGTCTTCATTTCTGAGGAGGTCAAAAGAGAAAAGCAATTCTTGAGAGCGGATATTTTATCTTCATTGATGTGGATCTTTAAGTCTGGTAAGTTGCCTGAGAGCACTGCTCCTGGGTATTTGGGATCTGAAGTATAAATCAATCGGCGTTCTAACTGTAGATGAACATTGAATTTCTCTACCACATGAGTTGGCCCCACATCAATATCCTGGACGTGCTTCCAATTGTCTTTCACTCGTCCAACCATGATCTGGAGGTCCATAAACGACAGGGAGTACCTCTCGTACATCTTTGTGCTCATTAAATGTGCCTGAAGCTGTTCTTCACTGAATTCAACTCCCGAAAATGGAGGTGTCTTCTCTCCACTACTGCTGCTTGTCTCAGGAGGTGGGGTATTAGGAGGTGTGGCAAGAGGGGTCTTGTATTCATCATCACTAAATTGATTCTCTTCAGATGCTGACCCATCCCCGCTTTTCCTCTTGGAGTCATCTGTGGATAAAAACAGAAAAGATTCAAAGTATATGCCTGCTCTTTCCTTCCTCTTTCCTTTAATGTCATGATTAAGAAAAGTAGAATTATCAACCAGAGCCATCTAAAAAAAAACTAGGTGATAACTCTAAGTATAATATTCTTTTTTCTACCAGTTATTCACTGTGACTTTATCTATTAATTTGGAAATCAAAACACAAAAAGTGAAAATATACGAACATGAAAAAGGCTGGCGACCCACTGACATATGAACACATCAGGGTGGGGAAACCACCAGCCTGCTGCCCAAAGCTGCTCTGCCACCATAGGAGCTGCACTGCCACAAGCCCAACCCCTCCTACATGGCTCTATATAATTATCTATTTGTTCATTGTTTCCTCTGTTTGTCTATGTGTCCATTTTGTTTCCCACACTAGAATGTTTCAAGAGAACAGTAGTCTCAGCTGTCTTACTCAACACAGTATCTCTCCTGCGGAAATCTGTGCTTCGCAAGCAGTAACTGCTCAATGTGTCACTTTTCTAGGTCCAGAGTCCACGCTTAGCTCCTCTCTTCTACAGCCAAGCAGTGCTGACACAACTGCAAAAGCACGTCACTAATTTCTGTCACCTAAGTATGTTACATGTTTATATTTTATAAATCGAAGCAGGTGCTTTCTGAAGTTGTGTGATCCTTTTACGCCAATCAAATTTCCTTTTATCATTCCCCTTAGCACCAAACATTTCCATTCCTTCTCAAGTCCTCCACCCCCTTCTTCCCTTTCAGATCTTCTCAGTGACATAAGATAAGGTTTGGATTATTTGATAAGCTTCCTCAATTTCTTTTACCCATGAATCCTCTCTTCTTCCCTCTCGTCTCAAGGTAAACAATGCATACTTTTTGGATCTAATAACTGTTATGAAATTATCTTGTAGGAGTCTCTTTTTATGTTTTCCCCTAAATAGCAAATAGATTAAGTCTCCATTCCTGAAATTAAGTACTGGGGAATAGTGTTTATTAAAATACAGAATGTTTCCTAAAAATACAAATAAAAGCCACAATGAGATACCACTTCACACTACTAAGATAGCTGTAATAAAAAAGACAGACTAGTGTTGGTGAGGATGTGGAGAAACTGAAACATTAACATATTGCTGGTGAGACTGTAGAGGTTATAAAATGGTGCGGCTGTTTCGGGAAACAGGTAATTTCTCAAAATTTTAAACATAAAGTTACTATATGACCCAATAATTCCACTCCTACTAGATATATACCCAAGATAACTGAAAACATTTGTCCATATAAAAACTAGACATGAATGTTCATAGCAGCATTATTCATAATAATCAAAAGGTGGAAACTACCCAAATGTCTATCAACTGATGAATGGATAAATAAAATGTGGTGTATCTATATGATGTAATACTATTCAGCCATAAAAAGAAAGTACTGATTCATGCTACAAACGGACAATCCTGAAAACGTGATGCCAAGTGAAGGAAGTCAGTCACAACAGACCATATATTATAATTCCAATTCATATGGAAAGTCCAGAAGAAGCAAACCCATAGAGAGAGAAAATAGATTAGTGGTTGCCAGGGGCTGGGAGTGAGGAAAGGTGGAGCGACTGTTTATTTTTCGGGTGAAGAAAATGTCTGGAATTATATACTGATGATAGTTGCAAAACTCTATCAATTATGCCAAAATAACTGAATTGTACACTTTAAAAGGGTGAACGTTATGATATGGGAATTATACCTCAATAAAGTTATTATTAAAGAAGTAATAAACTAACTTTAGTGTTAAAAATATTACATAAACCCTTTTTCAAGCTTTATTTAGTTAAGCATAGATAGACAGATACATCTACCAACATGTTTTCATTACTCCGCATTCACACTATACCTTGGGTATTTGTCAGTAACATTCTTCCTAGATCCACAACAACTAACACGGGATTCTTGAATTTGAAATCATCGGGAAATATCACCTGAGGGGCAGAAATATCTAGTCGCACACTCCACCGCTTACTTTCTTCCTGTAAAAAAATAAGAATAAACTACGATTAAATAACATTTAACTGTAACTGCTAAAACTAAATAGCTTTACCAGTGGGGCTCAAGCTTTTCTGAAAGCCACAGCTAGGATTACAGAATGATTTAACAGTCTGTGGTATCAGAGCAAGAAGTCTGAAATGGAAGTAGATTCAAATGCTTGAGGATTAAAGACATTACCACAGGCAAATGTCTGAAGCAGGGAGAAAAAGTTATCAAATTACTGATTTGGGACGTTGTCTGCGCTTTGATTGTGATAGTCCATAGTTTAAGAAGGATCTTGTTTCTAACTTAAAAAGTTTAAAACTTTAAAGTATTACAGAAAGTATGAATTCAAATAAATTTGTATAAACCCAAATACGTTTTATTTATTTATGGATATTGGTAACCATTAATTTTCATGCCAAAATACCTTAGTGAAAAATATAAACCTTGACTTTTGAAATATAGCACTCCAATTCATGAATTTGCTCGTTGTTCTTCCCTGCAACTAAAACTGCCTAAATTGTATATATGCAGTCAAAGCTGATTTATCTAACATTATCAAAAAGAAACCTCTTTTGTGTAAGATTAACAAGAGAATACTACTAATTGTTGTAATTTGTGTTGAAACACACAAACACACTCACATAAACACCCCAAAATAAAACACAGGACTAATTCTCCATCCCATATAACATATTCCTAAGTATTTCATTGTGGAAACCCTGGTGGCGTAGTGGTTAAGTTCTACAGCTGCTAACCAAAGGGTTGGCAGTTCGAATCCACCAGGTGCTCCTTGGAAACTCCATGGGGCAGTTCTACTCTGTCCTATCTGGTCACTATGAGTCGGAATCAACTCGACGGCACTGGGTTTGGTTTTTTTGGGGGGTATTTCATTTTGAAAACTTCTGCCACCTCTTACACTTTTACAACTGGCTTCAAACCCGTTGCTACTGAGTCAATTCCGACTCCCGGCGACCCTACAGGACAGAGTAGAACTGCCCCATAGGGTTTCCAAGGCTATAATTTTTTTGGAAGCAGACTGCCACATCTTTCTCCCACGGAGTGGCTGGTGGGCACTGCCTAAAAGAAGCCACACTACTTCTAATTGCTCCATCTAAGCAGTGCAGCTCCACGCCACAGTGTTAGAAACTGTTTTAGTGAACTGTGAGACACTTCCTGGCTCTCCCTGTCTGTGGCAGTCTCACTTCAGCTAATCAAGTGACCACTGTACCCTGGAATACAAACTAGGGCATCATTCCAGTTGTTTTTCTTTCAATAACGCTAAGTAAAAATGGAAAGCTCTTAAGTGAAACTTTCGCAAAATATCAGATCTAGAAGATGGAACAAAAGTGAGTCTTGAAAGTGTTCTAAGATTGTTGATCTAGTCGTTCATTTTTATTAAACCTTGACTGTAAAAGACATGAGATTTTATTTTTTGTTAGCTGACACGAATTTCCTATTTCCAGTTGACTTGATCAGTATAACTGACGCAAGCATGCCTGTCTGTAGTAGGTAAAGCCCTTGACAGACAGAATGCCTATCCCTACCTCACCCCAAAATGAGTACATATATGCCCACTTACAATGAAATCACCCACTAGCAAACGATCAAGAGTTTGTCGGATTTCAGCCTTGGTCTGCATCTTTAGTTTGTTGTATTGTCTTCTGGCAGCTTCAGCCACTCTCAATTCAAGTTCCGACTGATAACCAAAACCTGCAAGAGTGGAAATATATAGGAGAATCAGCATTCTCCAAGTGGCTGGGTGGAAGAAACCACTGCAACATCTACTCTCACCAAGAATTCCCATCAAACCTAAAAAACAACCTGTGACAACAATAGCTGCTTACTCCACATGACCTGGCGTCATACAGGGTAACAGGAATGAGGCAAAGATGGTGCACGACAGCCATGGTGGGGAAAGGAGGTATGTGAGGGAAGGGTACCTAAGTTAGGAGAATTTCTTGAACCATTTCTGAAAGATGCCAATCTATTATATTTCAAATTCCTTAAAAAGTCAGGACATTACATTGGCAGTAAAAATGGAATTTGGAAGGAAATGCCTTCTGATAGTCTATTAGAGACAGGACAATGAAGCCAAGACATTTAGGGCTACTGTTGAAGTGAAAAGATTAAAAAACTGAACCAGAGGTAAAATGGCTTGTTAAAAGAGGTAGGGAGAAGGATGCATTCAGGAAAGTAATATTGTTCTAATAATTTCTTTGTCAATTAAAATACTTTTTCTGCACCCACTGTTTCCAGTCTTCCTTGCGAACACGGGGTGGAATAAACAACGATATTCAGAACCTTGCAGTATTAATGCGGCACTGAGCTTGTAAAACAGACCATTGAGAAGGAAACTCTTGAACGTTTCTCCTAAGGTCACTGGGTAGCCAAAGAAACCACCACCCTAATGAAACTGGGGGGTACCTGGGTGGTGCAAAGGTTAACACACTCAGCTGCTAACAGAAAGGCTGGAAGTTCGAGTCCACAGAGGCACCTACTTCTGAAAAATCAGCCGTTGAAAACCCTATGGAGCATAGTTCTAGACTCTGACACACACATGGGGTCACGATGAGTCTGAATCAACTTAACGGCAACCGGTTTAATGGAATGGGAAATATTTTAAAGTGCTTGCTATAGGGGGGCAAAGAAAGAGAAAATATTTAAGAACATTGATTTCTCTTGGAGAAATGGCAAAGTATAGCCACCTTGATATAATAACTAAGGAAAACCCTACCACTTTCTCCGCAGGCCTTTTCTATCACTACGAGGTCAGTCAAACATATAATAACCCTTGTGCAGAACACTGGAAATGACAAGAAAGAATTTTTTAAAAAGGTAACGTAAGAGTAAACAAACAAAAAAGTTAACCTGAGGTATGAACCTTTCCCTTGTAGAAAAAGTCAGCTACTTTTTTAATAGCCTGGGGATTATAGATGATGTTCAAGGGCCTTGTGCTGACATTCAGCCGCCTCTCAAAATGGCTGTGTGCTGGATTCCTCTCATATAGCATCTCAAACACTGGATCATTTCGATCAGCAGCTAAAGGAGGGAAGAGGAGAAAGAAAATGGAACACAGCAAAAACAATTTCCTTACTCTTAACAGAACTGTGAGGAGTTCTGGAAAAAAGGCATTTTCTAAATTATTTTCCAATTAGTTCCCAATTATGCACATTTTATACAGAGCCTAATAAACGCTGATTCTTTAATTTTTGATATAAATCCTGAAAACTGAAGTGGTATAATTGCTCCCACTATGGAAACTAAGGACCCAGAGGCCCTGCAAGGTTTAGCACTGGCCCCAGTCACACACCAGGGTAACAGTTCAACTGAGAGAGCACCAGGACTCACACAGTAGAACCACTAGGCACAGAACGGGACATACTTCCTCTTATACAGTGACAACTGTGACGACCGGAACTTGACAGGACTGCCTTGTTTTTCCGGGCCTCACAAGTTTTCCATCTTTGACAGGGTGCAATCTTACCACTTTTCTATTGCTCATTTTAGTGGAAAATATTCACATTTTTCTTCTCTCACATTTTTCTTTTCTTTTCTGTCTTACACAAGTTCCAGCTTTTACAGCTTTCGCCGTACTACTTCTCAAAGTCCATAGTAGTAATATTTTTAAGGATTAGTTTTTAAGAACATATGACAGATTATAAAGAAGACTTGGTGGCGCAACAGTTAAGTGCTCAGCTGGTAACTGAAAGGTTGGTGGTTCAGACCCACCTAGCGGCTCCTCAGGAAAAAGACCCAGCGATCTGCTCCCATAAAGATCACAGTCTAGAAAACCCTGTGGGACAGTTCTACTCTGTATGAGTCAAAATCGACTCGATGGCACCTAACAACATGACAAATTACCAGCATAATGATCACTTCTGTCTGAAGATGTTGTTTGGAGACCAAAAGACTGTGAGACTCTGCCAACTTCTTTTTGCTGTTGAACACACACAAAATGCATAAATGTCAAAGTTAGAGGGTCATTTACTACACACACACACACACTCACATTTTACCGTCACCATCACCCACTCAAAATACAGTTCAAATCAGATTACTGAGTACTTGCAGGCTGATCACTCAACTTTTGCTGCTTTTTTCCCAATCTAGTAAAACCAGCTTTTCCTTTGTACTGATCTGTACTCACCGCTGTCAAGTCGATTTCGACTCACAGCAACCCTACAGGACAGAGTAGAACTGCCCCAAGACAGTTTCCAAGGAGCAACTGGTGGATTCGAACTGCTGACCTTTTGGTGAACAGCTGTAGCTCTTAACCACTATGCCACCAGGGTTTGCTCTGTATTGACAGTATGCTACTTCATACTTAGCACATTTAATGACCAATTGCTAAATGAATATTATACATGTATAGCTTTTCAAACTTTAACTCTGGGCTCCTACCCTTTCCACAGCCACCTCTCCTCCCCCCAAAAAAATTATGGACAAAGTAAGTGGCTAAATATTCAACTATTATGATCATATCTTTGCCAACTTGATAAAAGATCCTATAATTAATAAGTTACATTATAAAAAAACCCAGTGCTGTCGAGTCAATTCCAACTCAAAGCGACACTACAGGACAGAGTATATATTAAACAATTATATGCACACAGAAAACTTGAGATGGTTCTCTTTTGGACCTCTGGAAAGATGACACTTCCTATCAGTGACTAAGATCAAAATGCATGAAAATGGCTGTCAGATACAGAGGAAATTCAAACACTGACCCTGAAACACAGAAAATAGTAGGGTTTTGGGCATTTTCTTCCAAACTGACTTAAGCACATAAATCAAAGAAAAATATTCCATAGTGGCTACAACACAGGAAGAGATGAAGGCAAAGGCATAACCTGACCATCATTTGCCTTCTAACAAATACAAAAAAGTTATCTAACACCAATTTCTTTTTAATCAGCCTATCTGTCTCAGGAAACCCTGGTGGCATAGTGGTTAAGTGCTATGGCTATTAACCAAGAGGTCTGCAGTTCGAATCCGCCAGGTGCTCCTCGGAAACTCTATCAGGCAGTTAGTTCTACTCTGTCCTATAGGGTTGCTATGAGTCGGAATCGACTCGACGGCAGTGGGTTTTGGTTTATCTGTTTCAAGATGACCAAATGTCAGAATGAATCGAGTTCATATTATTTATTGCTTGCATGAAACAGACACAATTCACCAACACTCTCAATGTATGAACCATTCGCTGTTGTACGTATACGTACTGGATTAGGGAACACGAGAAGAGGAAACATAGTCCCCTCGGTAGCCAGGTCTCGAAGAAATAGTCCACCCAACCGGACTAAAAGCAAGGAGGAATTTCTTCGAGGAAGAGATTCTGCTAAAAGTTTCACATCTGCAAAAGATAAATATAAGAGTTGATGCTATGCCATGAGAGCCTAAAGTATCTTAAAAAAGTATTAGATATAATATTTTACAGAGGACTTAGGTATCAAGGAGCCCTGGTGGTGAAGTGGTTAAGTGTTTGGCTGCTAACCAAAAGGTCAGCAGTTTGAATCCACCAGCCGCTCCTTGGAAACCCTATGGGGCAGTTCTACTCTGTCCTATAGGGTCGCTATGAGTCGGAATCAATTCTACGGTGGGTCAACATTAGCTATAATGAACCATTTTTCCTTGAAACCAGAATCAGAAAAAACAACCTTCTACCTATATTAATATACAAGAAATATTAGAAGTTTCCCAAGCCAAATGAATTTTAAGCAAAGCAGTCTATACTTAAGCTCAAGCAATCTGCTAATCATACAAAGTTTATGACAGCTCAGTCTTCAATGATTATAAAATAAAACAAACTCATTTTTCTTTTTCTTTCTTTTTTTTTTGTTTGTTATTTGCCTTCTTAAACTACTGGAAAACCTCAGAAAAGTGGCTACTTTATGGGCTGAAATAAAGATATCTGCAAGATGTCAAAACTAATACCTGGGCATTTACGTATACACTTTTAACTCAACGTCACAAAAAGGAGTCAAGTCCATTGGCTCCTACAGAGACAGGGCAGTACCTGAGAACTCAAGCTGCATGAAAGCACTTTCGTTCACTTGAGGAGTCCCTTGCTCCTTGTGCAGCAGAGTCACTGTACCACGCTGCAGCTGCACATTCAGTTTGGCAAAGACATGATCTCGCTTTGTGAAGGTGTTCAGACAAGAGGCATCTGCAGTGGGATCAAAAAACTCATCTGTGCCTAAGTGGAGAGGAAGAAAGACTTAAGAAAAATACGGGAGAAAAAAGTAAAGCAAACAGGGCACGCTGATGACAGCTATGATAACATTAGTTAACTGTTTTTCTATTTTCTTAGTGAAGGACCCTAAAGTCATGGGTGACATTTTACTCACTAATGTTAAATAGCCCCAACTGTTTTATAAAGGCTCTTATCAATTTATTGTCAAACCAGAGAGGATGTGAAGATTCATGATACAGTCCAGTATAAAGCAGCACTGTCCAATACAATGAAATGTTCTATTTTTTTCTGCACTGTCCACATATGGCTATTGAGCACTTATAATGTAGTTAGTGCAACTGAGGAATTGAACTTTTAATTTAATTTAAATTTAAATAGCCACTTGAGGCTATCAGTACCATATCGGGCAGTACAGGTCTACAGAGTGAATCTGGACTGGTATTCAAGCTTCAGAGTTTAAAATTTTTTAACTTGCTCAAATTTAGTTTCCTTACAAAATCTGCCACTCAGATCCATCTGAAATTGTGCTAATATTGATATTCAGTAATAGAATTACAAACAAAGACCTCTCAAAACATTTCCTTTCTCAGCCTCTTGTACCCTATGAACACAAGGCAAACTGTTTTCCAAATGTCTTATTTTTATTTGAAAAATACCATAGGCTTTTTACAAATAACAGACCCTATTTTATGAACTAAGTGTCTCCCTTCTCTATTGTCAAGGGGAGAGTTAAGGCCTGCCCCACCTTACCCAGGATCTCTTCAGGAGTCCACTGTTCAGGCTGCTCTGCTGACAGGCCCTCCACTGGTTTTCCCTCAGGGGTTTGCTGCCCATACCAGCCACCCCACCCAGGAAACCAGGACTGAAGATACTGCAGCATCCCACTGCCGCCACTGGTCTCTGGGTCTCCAGGAGAGTCTCCCGGAGAATCAAATTGAGGCTCTCGTAGACTCTGTGTCAATCACAAATGAGCAAATATGAGCACTCAAAGATAAAAAGAAGCCATGCTATACCAATGATTACTGTCTGTCCCATACAGAAGCATACGCACACAAAAGCTGGAGCGCTCAGAGTGTACTGGGTCTGACCCAATCTTCTTAGAGAAGACTTCTTACCTCTGCCAATTCTTCTTGTTTATGAAATCGTTCGTGAACCAGTTCACGCAAAATCTTCAGTTCCTCAAAGCTCTGTTCCTCTTCAATCCGACACATTTCCTCCTGTTTGGATGGGATTAAAAAAAAACGGATATTGTAGCCCCAAGAAGCTGGACATCCACACAAACCACCACAAGCATGGCGAAGGAATCTATCTAGTCCTCAACATTTCCAGAGAAGGCTTAATAAACAATTAAACAGTTCTAAACTTGAGTGCTATTTCCGGTTTAAACAGCTTTTCCATAGAATCCAATAGATTTTACTTGGTCTAAAAAGCCTCAGTCACAAGTTTCATGGTATCTGGGACTAACAGTATGTAGAGAGAGAACAAAGGACCATACTTAGTTATAAATGGGTAACGGAAACATACGCACTGCTGTACATTCTGTGTAGCACTGACAGTTTACCATGTACTGTCACATGCAATACCTCAGTTGATCAAAGTAGACTAACTAGGTATAACTCTTTCTTCCTTTATTTATTTTTTTATGTATTTTTACTTCTTATTGATTTATTATCTTTCTTCTGAAGGGGATACTGAGGCCCACATTTACACAGTAGGTGTGCAGGCCTCCAAACCCTTTATGTTTCACATAGGACATTAGCAAAAACATAGTCATTGTAATTTGTTTCATGTTGGTTAGAAAGGAACAATGGTAGCCAGGTACATGCAAAGACAAAAGAGAAAGTAGAATTCACTATCCCAGACCGTTTCTTATACTCTAACATTAAAGAAGGGGAGATTATGTGTTTGCTTGATGACTACAGTTATAATTCAGACTTTTCTTTCCCTCTATATCCTGCCTGTGCCTTTAAGAAAGCTATTCAAAACAAAATCATTCTTTTATTAAGGAGCCCTGGTGGTGCAGTGGTTAAGTACTATTGGGCTGTTAACCGAAAGGTAGGCAGTTGAAACCCAGAGGTCCATGGGAGAAAGATGTGGCAGCCTGCTCCTGTAAAGATTACAGCCTGGAAACCCTACGGGGCAGTTCAACTCTGTCCTAGAGGGTCGCTAAGAGTCAGAATCAACTCAGTGACAACAGAGTATAAATCACATTGATGATACAAGCATTAGTGCCTGCCTCAGGTTAAGATGGGTGAGAAGGGAGAACACAGGGGTCCTAAAGGCAAAGCACAGGGGTCCCAAAGGCAAAGTAACATTTCTTTTTGCTTGGAAGCATTTGGTGTTGTTTTCTATAACCCTAATACCAAAGACATAGCTAATTTAAAGATAGTGCTTGAGCCAAAATTTTGAAGAGAGTCTAAATTGCTTTTGCAAAAATTAAGGCTCACAGAACCAGTCAAATGAAGGCATACAGCAATTCCCATTGCCTTCTCCTAGGAGTTAACAGACTAGGGGAACGGTGGAGTCCCAGCCAGGCCCCCAGAAGTGTAGTTCTAAGAGTCTCTAGCCCTACTGCTCACTAGAGCATGAGCTTGTCCTCATCACCCCCTTTCCTAACCTATACCTCCAAAAGAGTCCAAGATCACTCAAGGCAATTGGGATAGGGAAAACACAGATTGAAGTCTACAGAGATTAGTTATAGAATGTGGTAGAAAGAACTATGACTAAGGTCGGGCTTTGAAAAGACACAGATGAGTACATGAAAAAGTCACTCTGGTAGAGGGAGAGCATGGGCACAATGGCACAGCAGGGCCATGGCCATATTTTTTTCCTTCTACCCCACAGCCTGGCTCTCCTCAGGCAACAGAGGGTGGAGGATACTTCTGGCTACAATAAGGCTGGTGGCCTTCCAAGAGAAGCCGGACCCTGATGAGACCAATTCTGTCCTATAAAATTATGATCTTTAGCAAGGGATCTTACATTTTTTTCACAGATTCCATTTTCTTCAGCCTTTGAGAGAACATCTTTATCCTCTGAAGGAAGACCAGAAACGCAAGACAACAGTGCTGCTCAAAGTCACCACCTCCAACATGAAGCCGTGGACACTCTGAAACTAGGTAGACGTTTCTAGACCACTCACCTTGTCATCTGCAGACAGCAAGCCTCCTTTTAACTTGTTGAAATACTTGTCAGTGTAAGACACAGCATCGCGGGCACGGTGCAAGAGAAAGTCCCAGGTACAGCATTTCCTCTGCTCTCTGATCTCATATAAGTTAGCGTTCAAAGCAAAACACCACCATTCTCGGCAGCTGAAATATTTCATAACAAAGGAATTACTTCTTACAAGAAAAACAACTAAAAGGCTACCAATCCAGGAGAAGCCACATAACACCCACTTCTCTTCTGAGACAGCTTTTCTTTTGTCAGCCATCAGATTATACCTCAAGATCCAAGTTCATTTCAACAGCAGGCTAAACTCAGCATGTAAGGAAAGTAAACCTGCTGCCAAACAACATCAAATAATGGATCCCACATTTATGTATCAGGAATTATACAGGGTTCAATTGGTTTGAATTGCCCACAATATCAGTCCCTTTCACTGGCATAGAAATTCACGTTGTAATTATAAGGTAAGTACCATCTTAAGAGAACTAGCAAGGATTTGACTACTGGAGATTTTAAATGGAGTACAAAGAAAGGAAACGGAAATACTTAAGATCTAAAAAAATTTTAATATATTGATGGTCAAGTTTATTGTTGACACATGAATTTTTATCTTTGCTATGGAAGTTAGAAAGCTTACTATATAAATAACTGACCCAAATAACCTAGGAGAAAAGACACAGGGAAGTAGGTCCAAAGAATACTCAAAGCATTTACTACCAGATCCCACCAGAGCAACACCAGTCTACTTGCCAGGCAGACTGAGAAGCCCTTCTTCATGCCACTACACTCAATCTAAGAATAAATCTGTAGCTTTATCTCCAAATGCGTAAAGGACAGTGAGAGCTATTTCTGAGCTTTGTACAAAAAAAGGAGCATGCTATAAAATGTATTTCACATACACACGTCATTCAAAAGCTCTTACTTCTCAGATACTGCCACTTTTGGTTTCCATTTTCGGAACTTCACCTGCCTCTCCTTTCGTTCCAGCTCCTTGAGGAATTCCATGATTTGCCGATATTGCAGCTTTTTATTAGAGGTTAACAGAGACTAAGTTAGAACTGATTGGTTTCATTTACTCAGTTAAGACTTTTTTATCTAATAGGAACAATTCCCATTTGTCAGTCTACTGACTTAAAACCCGGTGCAAACTGAAGGAGCAAAACATTAGCATCAAATGGCATTTCTCTCTGAACACGGACAGTTAAGTATTTATATTTAGTATTTGTATTTACTGTATCTCTTGTACTCCGCTCAGCAGTTAAAAAACATCAAATAAGAACCAATCTGAGATCAGTCCTTAACTATATAGCAGATAGCAGTTTCTGCACCTAACATTTTGGGCTGGAAGAAATGGTTTCACACATCCTATCTTTCCCACTAAGAGTACTGTAAGATATCAATGCCTTCTATCAATACTTTCCCTCCACCCCTAGTTACCAGCCTGACAGTGATAGCGTAAGCCCCTGGGAAGAGAGTGTACCTGAGAAAGTTTCAAGGGAATGGTCTCCAGCTGAATATCGCATTCAATTCGGGGAGAGTGCCGAGACCTCAGAGGCTCTTTGGAGCAGTTTCTCTTCAAAAGGGCAGATGCACACACAGGCTCCAAGATGTAGTGATGATTGCGGCTCTCCATACTCCTGCCCATCGCCTCCTGCGTGTCACAAGAAAACCCATGCTGTCCAAACCGTCTTTCTTTTGGGTAGTCATTCATTTATGATGGGAGGTTTATGACAGATAAGGTCAAGTTCAGCTACAGGTTGCAATTAAAGCAAACGTTTACAGGATCAAGTTACATGCTGGTATATTATTTAATCTGTAGTATATTACATCAGAATCCAAAAGCAGTATAAAACTGCAGAATCTAAAGCTCTCTAGTATTTTTTTTAATTGATTTATACTTCTTCATAGGTTATACATTCATATGGTTTAAAATCCGAAAGGCAAAAACGGTGAAGCGTCTCCTTCCCATTCCCATCTCCCAGCCACCCAGTAACCCATGATACCAGATTCGTACGCATCCCTCCAGAGCCATTCTGTGCATACTCAGACAAATTCATAATTTTCTGGTTACTTTAAATATTCTTACACAAATGGTACATATGCTGTTTTGCCTTAGCGTTTTAAACTAAATAATGTATCTTAGAGACTATTATATACCCATCATAAAGGTCTTTGTTGTTATTTTTTATAGCTGCATGCTGCTCTGCTGTACAGATACACAGTATTTATTTAATGAAAGGAGCAAAAAACTCATTCTGTACACTAGCATGCAAGGCAAAAATAACCTGGCCTCAGGGATGGGGAGGGAATGAGTCATTTTTCCTCATCTCACTTAAGCTACCTATAATTTCCTTACAAGAATTTCTCTAAATTAAAGTTATTTCTTGTTCTTTACAAACAATAATACTTTATATCTAATGCCTTATAATGACTAAGTATTCCTGTAAAGAAATGCCACAAGCTAATTAATTCCACCGAAGGTGAAGTCTGAACATAGCATAATATGAAAGTTCTTTAAAACTCAGATCTGGTGTTTTATTCATTTAAAATCTGGATGCCTAACACATGGTGGCTGAGAAAATGAATAACTCTAATATGGTAGACGCATACTGTGGAACAGTACGTACTCAGAAGCAATGAACCAGAAGTACAAAGAGTAACATTGATCAATCTTAAAAACCGAGCTTTAAGTGGAAAAAAAAAGTAAGAAACACAATGTATATTTAAAACATACACAAAGTAAAACACTGTTACTATTCACTATTACTTCCAGCAAACAGGCTACAGGGTGGATGCCTATGAAGAAAGAGAGGGGTAGGGATGGGAATCAGAGAGGCAGGGAACAAACCTCCATGGCAGTGATCCTACACCTTTTTACTTCAATGTTGCGTTTCAATGAAGCCCTCTGCTGGAACCATACCTGTAACTCCGCCTGAGGCAAATCCCCCAATAAAGCGCAATCAACATCCCAATAGATGCTAAACTCTGCCACATCTAATTGCTTTTTCCGCATTAATTTCTGTACCTGAGGAGAGAAAGACAGGGAAAAAAACAGAATCACTCTCTTTATTCACTAATATTCACTCAACAGACGGTTTGTGAAGAATCATACATCAGGCCCTTTGCAAAAGTGCTGGGGATACAAAACGGAATTAAAACATGGCTTTGCTCTTGCAGAGTTCAAAAACTAGCTGGCAGGGTATATACACGTGTAAACGATTTTAATTAAGCAGAGGAAAGCAGGGCAAGAATATTCAAGACATTGTGAGCCAACAAAAGAGAAAATATCCCTGTGCAGCTAAGTATCAAACAGCCATGAATTTCAGACAGGGTAGGGTAGGAGGAAGAATGGGAACACATTCCAAAGGGTAGGAATGATGAGACAAAAGCCTGATTTCTTCAGGGGATGGTGCAGTTGGAACACTGTGCACGTGGCACGGGTGGGAAAGGGGAGCAGGGGCAGAACTGGTATATGTGAATGTACACACATTTGGAATGAAGAGTTAGTTAAGCAGGAAGATTTGGTACACGTGAATGTACACACATTTAGAGTAGAGAGTTAAGCGCGAAGATCTGGTACACGTGAATGTACACACATTGGGAATGGAGAGTTAGTTAAGCGTGAAGATTTGGTACATGTGAATGTACGCACATTGGGAGTGAAGAGTTAGTTAAGCATGAGGACTTGGTACACGTGAGTGTACACACATTGGGAGTGGAGAGTTAGTTAAGCAAGAAGAAAAGCAGCTTGGGATGTTACTAGGAAAGGAAATGTACACGTCAGTAAGGAGTCTGGACTTCACACTGTAAAACACAAGGGGCCACTAGAGCTTTTGACGGAGCCATGCACCAGGATGAGGCATGTTTCAGAAACAGAATTCTGGCAATGGTGTAAAGCCGAGCTGCCCTCCCCCCTGTCGGCCCTCCCCCAAGCAGTGCACCAGAGAAAAATGAGTAAGGGTGTGTCAAGATCACAATCAAGTCTATCAGGTTACATTTGGAAACATCTGGTTTCCAAATGGAAAACCCTGGTGGTATAGTGGTTAAGTCCTACGGCTGCTAACCAAAGGTCGGCAGTTGGAATCCACCAGGCGCTTCTTGGAAACTCTATGGGGCAGTTCTACTCTGACCTGTAGGGTCGCTATGAGTTGGAATCGACTCAACGGCAGTGGGTTTGGTTTTTTTTGGGGTTTCCAAACGAGCTCCAGGCAACAGCCACATCCATTTATCCCTGTGTGCTGTACGAATACTATAGAAAAGGTTGGGAAGCACTGATATAAATCAAAAGCCAGGGACGGGAGCAAGGAGTCGACAAAGAACAGGATATTTCATCAGCCCAAGCAAAGGTAGACAGGATCCTGAAGATAGCTGCAGTGAGGTTGGAGAAAAGGAGCCACATGTGAGATATTTTGCAGGAATAAACTGAGGGGACGTTGTGGCCCAGCTGAGGAAGAAGTGAAGGAGGAGCACAAGGCTTCCAGAGATGAGTGTAGGGGATGAGAACACTGTGTGAGTGGAACACTGTGTGTACAGCGTGGAGGGGGAGGGTAGTACTGGTACGTGTGTATCTACACATATTTGGAGTGGAAAGTTAGTTAAACTCTGGGGCAGGGCTGGCAAACTTTATCTGTCAGGGGCCACATGGCAAATATTTTAGGCATTGCAGGGATACACTATTGTAACTACTCAACTCTGCCACTGCAGCACACGAAAGCGGCACAAAAGGCAGTATGTGAACAAATAGGCACGGCTGTAATCCAACAAACCTGTAATTACAAAACAGCCTGGGGTGGGGGCAGGATGGAGTGAGTAGGGTGGGATGGGACAGGGGGCTGGATGTGGCCCGCAGGCCACAGTCTGCCAACCCCTGCTCTAGAGCCAGTCCACCTAGGTTCAAACCTAGCTTCATCTCTCTGCACCTTAGCATTCTCATTTATAAAATGAAGCTTGAGAATTAAATGAATTACAGCAGGTAAAGCACTAAGAACAGTGACTGGCACATAAAAGGACTCGAAAGATGTTAGCTTTTGTTTGTTTTAAGTGATTACCATTCAGTAGCATACTAGGGAACGAAGGGAAAAAATCAGCTTCAAGTGGGCAAAATGGGCAGGTGGAACATAATGGGACCTCCTTGGTTATGACGGCCCTGAACTATCAGAGATGTCCCACAGGAAGTTAAAAAAAAAAAAAAAACGAATATGAAGGTCAGAAGAGAGGTGGAGAACGCAGCTCGAGATTTGGGATAGTCCTAAATGGTGGCTGAAGCTATGAAATAGACTGAGACTACTGCACACAGTATGAGAAGAAACTCAAGAATGAAGTCCTCTCGGTGCCTCAGTTTCTTCGTGTATAAAATGAAAGAGACTGAGCCAACATTTAACGGATGGGTGAAATAACCAAAGGTCAAAGAAAATTAACTGTTTCCCTATTTCCGCAAATCAGGTTTGTTTGATACAGACAAGAGACATGCATATACACCACAGCCCGTGGTGGAAAAGAATGCCACCTCAACTACACAAGATCAAATGACAAACAGCAGGGCCCCAGATTCTCTAACCCCACTGCATTCTTCCTGGCCTGCAGTCAGTCGTATTGCATACTCACAGGCTCATTGACAGCATTTTGCATGGACACATTCTTAATGCAGACGCCAAATGCAAAAGGATGGGGAGGATTGGTAACACCATCTTCAAAGCGCAAATGGACATCTTGAATTTTTAGCTACAAAGGGGAGAAAAATTAAAAAACATGTAGATAACTGCTGTAGGTAAAATACCATAGACAGGTGTCAAACTGTCCAGGAACCACTAAAGAAAACCATAGCATACATTTTATACACACCCTGGCATCACACACACACCCAACACTCTGTGAGTGCCTAAAAGAGTCATGATCACAAACAGGATATGAATGACATTTTCTTTGTGATTAGCACAAATTTTATTATTTTGGAAGACATCTTAAAGAAACACTTAAAGAAAGTCACATTGTCATATCCAAATAATTGACCCTCCCTCTCTTGTAATAGCTTAACTGTGCCTCTATATCCATCCCAGCACCTGGACCCAGGATCACCAGCAGGACATATAAACTATCTGTGCATGTAAGTATGTATATTTGTATTTTCCCTAGTCCCTGTAGGCAGGGCACAGAAAAGGCATTCTGCTTCAATGAATTAAAAAATGATAATAGAAAGTGAAAAGACAACCTACAGAACGGAAGACGGTATTTACATCATATATCTGATAACAGGCAAGTATCCAGGAAATACAAAGAATTCTTATAACTTAAAAAGACAAATAAGCAATTAAAAATGAGCAAAGGATTTGGCCAGACATTTCTCCAAAGAAGACAAAAAATAGTAAATAAGTATATGAAAAGATGCTCAACATCATAAGCCATCAGGAAAATGCAAACCAAAACCACAATGAGATACCACTTCACACCCGCTAGGACGGCTATATTCAAAAATTAGACAATAACAAGTGTTGGCAAGATGGTAAGGAATTTGGAGCCCTCATACACTCCTGATGGATACAGAAATTGTGCAGCCACTTTGGAAAACATTCTTGGCAGTTCCTCAAAAAGTTAAACAGAGAGTCATCCTACCGCCCAGAAATTCTACTCCTAGGTATGTACCCAAGATAACTGAAAATATATATCCACACAACATGGACAGGAACACTTATAGCAGCAAGATTCACAATAGTCGAAAGATAAATGTGTATATCCATACAATGGAATCTTATTTAGCTATAAAAAGGAATAAAATACTGATACAAGTTATAACATGGATGAACCTTGAAAACATTATGCTCAGTGAAAGAAGACAGTCACAAAGGACCACATGTTGTCTAATTCCATTGATATGAAATGTCGAGAATAGGCAAATTCATAGGGGCTGGGGGAAGAGAGGAATGGGGAGTGACTACTAACTGGTACGGTGTTTCTTTCGGGGATGAGGAAAATGTTCTGAAGTTAGATAGTGGAAATCAATTCACAACTTTGTGAATACACTTTCAAAAAGCCTAAATTGTATACTTCGTAAGGGTCAACTTTATGGTACACGAAATTATACCTCAATAAAGCTGTTTTTAAAATAATAACGCTGAATAAAAAAATCAATGACAGCTTTAAAAAAAAAAAAAACTGCCTGAAACAGAAGTCAAAGCCATCACCTCAAATGTACCAATCTTTTTTGTCAAAGTTATGAAAGTAGCAGCCTCTGATTACCACATTTTTGGGGAAGTGGTATACGTTGAACACATTTGACCTGTGTCACCTTGGCATTGCATAAAAACCCTGGGGGTAATAAGTACAGGCTAATTCTTACAACATTCATGAAAATTAGCATGGACTCTGATCAAAACAAACTTGAAATTAAAGCAGGAAATGTGACCAACAGCCCCAGCACTAAAGCTCATCAAATCATCGCCAGGTACATCAATGAGAGATTAACTATCTGAGTGGGCCGTTCACAACTCACTATGGAGTCAATTAGAAACCACAGAGTCCAACCTCTCTTGTTTTACTGATGAAAAAACTGAGACTAGAGAGGGTAAGTGATTTGCCTTGAAATGACAGACATCAAGGCTTCTTAGGAGGTAAATCTTTCAGCAAGTGGGACTCCAATATTCAAAAAGAAAGTAGGGTAAGTGAAATGGAAATGAAGCAAAAACTCCTACTCACACCAGATGTAGCAAGAAGAGCCTGTGTCTATCAGAATAGAGGACTTGCTTTTCAGGTTCTCCCTCTGGCACAGCCTATAAAAGGGCACACCTGAGCAGCCAACCCTACAAAACACTGTTTATCAGTAAGCCCACAAGAAACAAGCAACTAAGAAGTGACACACATTTAGGCCTGAGCAATCCCTTTCATGTTTATACCTTATGAAAGTCAGAACTTACTTCAATATTCTCCACAATTCTGGTAACTACTGAGGCAGTAACTGAATACCAATAGGATTCCCCTTTCTGCTGCCGTTCGTTCTAAAAAGGAAAGAACCAGCGTTAGCAGACATCTCCAGCTTTTGCTCAGTTAATGAGCGTCACCACAACTGCTCCTAAGGATTTCTGCTTGCCTTCCATTTTTCCTCCAGGGCTTGAAGTAGTACTTTCTTGCGTTCCCTTTCCAACAGTTTCTCCTTTTCATCATTGAAATCCTGAATTTTTTCAGGGGCTCCAATTAAGTGAAGGCTGGAGATGGAGATCACCCAAGGGTCCACATGGGGGCGATAAAAAGGAATCTGAAGGGTTACTTTGCCAATTAAGCCTGTGAGGAAAAGGAAAAGTCTCGTTAAATGCCTGTACGCATTTTTTCCTTCTTTCCATTTTTTGTGTATTTTTCTATTTTTGAGGAGCAGGTTCTACTTTTATCATTTATATTTTAAGAGAACAGTTAGCAGACTTGCATGTGTGAAAGAAGTACTAGCAGGCTGAGGCCTGTAAGAACGAGGCACAATGAATCAGATGCTGGAAAGGGTCCAGGGAGCCTTTGATCAAATCACGGGCAACATCTCTCCTCTGGAAACTCTCCCTTTCCCAACTTGACTACAAGTTCCTTGGTGTTATCTCTCCTCCCACCTGCACGTGTACAAACCCATGGGCACAAAACTCATTTCTTGTTAGTTATTAACTGGCTGGTTTGGTAAGTTCTCTTTGACAATTATCATACCAATAATATGTCCAATCTTGAACATAACCATCACAAACTGGAATGCAGGTAACACGGTAGTGGCACTCTATTGATAAAAGAATTCTGATTCTGTATGGAGAACTTGGGTTGATGAGAAAGCCAGAGGTCCTGGTAGAGTTGTGATAACTTATTTCCCACATTCTACCATTTCTAGCCAAGCCTCCTAGAACACACACCTTCTTTAAATTTAATGAATAAGAGGCAAGTCACCACTCCAGGAATAATGCAGAACATCTGAACCGTCTTAACGGGCCCCCAAAGATCCAAACAACCCAACTATTATGCCTCTGAAGTAGCACATGGTATCAGAGTATGATCATTACCCACTAAGATCTAGAATTCAAGTAGGATTGATCTGTTACATTTAAAATAACAGAATATCATTACAATGGCATTTTTTTTTTACAGTGGTATTGTTAATGCCAACACCAAGTGATCAACTGTGCAGTCCAGTAACAAAAAATTTTACAACAAATAATAAAAATTTTTTATTTGGATTTTATCTAGAAAAATGAAATTGAAATGTATGAAATTTTTCTATATATTAAATAAAATGTATAACTGAAACCGTTTACCAATTTTCACAACAAAGTATTTAATGAGAAAAGTGCACAGCTGAAACTCTAACTGGAATTAATTGGGGAAATGCATAATATTCTGAGTTAGATGAGACCATAACATAACTTCTGTTACTTTTCATTTGTAGAACAAGCACAAAAAGGGTCATTTTTGCAAAAGTATTAGAAAATGTCATCAGTTTTTCCAAGAGCCTCTCTTAAACCTTTACTGTGCAAACAATCCTCCTCGGGAAGGACCCGTAGTCCCAACATTCTGGAGGGTTTCCATCTGTCAGGGCGTTGGCTTATGATTCTGGCAGTTCATCTATCCCTTGAACTGACTTCAAGAAAGCCTAAGTTTTTGCAAGCTTTCTATTCTACTTCACCTAGCAACTGATTTGCATCGTACTGGACTTGTATTTTACTGTCATGTTATTGTTAGGTACTGTCCTGTCGGTTCTGACTCACAGCGACCCTATGTACCACAGAATGAAACACTACCCGGTCCTGCGCCATCCTTACGATCCTTGTTATGCTTGAGCCCATTGTTGCACCCACCATGTCAATCCATCTCCTTGAGGGTCTTCCTCTTTTTCGCTGACCTGCTACTTTACCAAGCATGATATCCTTCTCCAGGGACTGATCCCTCCTGATAACATGTCCGAAGTATGTAAGACGCAGTCTCACCATCCTTGCTTCTAAGGAGCATTCTGGTTGTACCTCTACCAAGACAGATTTGTTCATTCTCTTGGCAGTCCATGGTACATTCAATATTCTTCACCAAAACCACAATTCAAAGGCGTCAACTCTTCTTCAGTCTTCCTTATTCATTGCCCAGCTTTCACATGCATATGATGCGACTGAAAATATCATGGCTTAGGTCAGGCGTACCTTCGTCTTCAAGGTAACATTTGTTTTTCAACACTATAAAGAGGTCCTTTGCAGCAGATTTGCCCAATGAAAGACGTCCTTTGATTTCTTGACTGCTGCTTCCATGGGTGTTGATTGTAGATCCAAGTAAAATGAAATCCTTGACAACTTCAATCTTTTCTTCGTTTATCATGATATGGCTTCTTGGTCCAGCTGTGAGAATTTTTGTTTTCTTTTTGTTGAGGTGTAAACCATACTGAAGGCTGTGGTCTTTGGTCTTTTACTGTAAGTACCCCAAAAAGGGCAAGATTGACTGTATCAACGGGCTACTGTTAAATGATGAGAGGTGTCTGAATAGGGACTAATTTTATAAGTAGTCAGTTCATTAATGAACATTTTTGTTCTGTGACATTTCTTGTTGCCTTACTCAACCTAGTAACTGCAGAACTCCTGTAACAACTGCTAACATCTATTTAGTGTGCCAGGAATTGTTATGAGTGATTTTAATGTACTAACTCATATATTCCTCTCAGCAATCCTGTGATGTAGGTACTATTATTATCCCCATTTGAAGAAAGAAAAGCAGACTATAGTGGTTAGGTAACTTGCGTAAGGTCACACATATTATTATCCCCATTTTAAAGACAAGAAAGTAGACCAGAGTGGTTAGGTAACTTGCCTAAAGTCACACAGCCAAAAAATACAGAACTAGAATATAAACCTGACCATACTGCTCCAATACCCACATCTTATTCAATAGACTGTCTCTCAGTAATATTTATAATAAATTCTCTGAGAACAGAATCCCCGGTATCTGGAAGAGGTTCTTACACTTTAGTAAACATAAGACTCACCTGGGGTACTTATTAAAAATGCAGGGTCAACAACACCCTTCAGAGATTCTGATTCAGTAGATATGGGGGCTACTTGGCTTCCCCGTCGTCACCCCGAGGTAATCCTAATACAGGTAGCCCACAACTTACAACGGAGTGCCACTCCCATGACTCCGTCATAAGTCAAGTCTGACGTAAGTCAAGGATCTTTTTTTTTTTAAGTTTCCATTATTATTGCCTCTTATTATCAGTGACTATAAATCTGATCTTTGTCTTTGGGGGTTGGAAACATTACATATAAACTTACAGATATATTTTAATATTGTATGCAGTAATACTACTAATGACAAGACGTTAAAAAAAAAAAACCAACTGTTGTTAAGTGCAGTTGATCATAACTTGGATACATCCTAAGTTGGGGACTACCTGTACATGCTGCCTAGAAAGCACACTTTAAGACAGAGCTAAACTCTAACACTTTGTGTCCTCTGTCTTCTGGTCAAACAGAGCCAAACTAAATGGTTCTCAGTTTTCAATTCCCAAACAATTTAAGGCTCCAAACTGCCTCCCTCTCCTTTAGTTCCACATACCAGCTTTGACTTCAAACGGTAACTCCAGTTCTTTCAAGGCATCTTTCTTTAAGGGCAAGTTTTCTAATTCAACAGCACCTGAAAAATAAAAGTAACAGCATGACATGTTCATCCAGCAAATGCATCAGGTGCCCGCTGTGTACAAAGCAGTGAAGGGTAAAGGCAAGTTTTCCATCCAGAACTGGGCTATAAAAAGTCACAGGTAGATCTACCACCAGCCCACACGCTTTAACTCCTTGACCTCCCCAATCTAACATGTAAAGGCATTGAAGCTTACAAGAGGATAAAGCGTTCAGGCAAGGGTCTAATTTTTCCAGTAAAGGGCCAGGGAGTAAATATTTTAAGCTTTATGGTCTCTGTTACATATCCTCCCCCCACCCACCCCACAGTCCTGTCCCTTTTTCTTTTTTTTTAGCAACCTTTTAAAAATGTAAAAACCACCCTTAGCTTGCAGGCCAAACTGGGCTTACTGATGTTTGCAGTTCCCTAGTTTAGGCATGAGTCCCTGGGGAGCGCAAACAGTTAACACGCTCAGCTGCTGACCAAAAGGCTGGAGGTTCAAGTCCCTCTCGAGGCTGCTCAGATGAGAGGCCTGGCAATCTACCTCTGAAAAATCAGCCTCTGAAAACCCTGTGGAGTACAGTTCTACTCTGACACCCATAGAGTCCCCATGAGTCGGAATGGACTAAAAGGCAACTAGAAGAAGGAACATTTACCACAGGACCATTAACATCGGAATTACCTGGGATGAAACGTAAGCTCCTGGGCTCCAGACCTACTAAATTAGAACCTCTGGGATTGAAACACAGCAATCTTCAATTTTTTTTTAAGTCTCCTTCCCAACCCAACTCTCATCCCCCACCAAAAAATGAGTATAGTACATACAAAGTTTGTGAGCCCATGGTTTCACTAAAAAAAAAAAAAAGGCCATCAAAAGGAACTACGCTCTCTCTTCTGGAAACCACCTGGCTTGTTCTCCTCTGCACCTCCACTTGCAGGTATAATAACAACCAGTCAGAAAGTAATGAACAGGCTCGCCACTGTAGGTCCTTGCAGAGCTGGCATTTAAGATTTTTTAGTTAACTTCAACTCAAACATGCAGGCTGTCTCTGCAGCAGTTCTGAAGGACTAAAATGAGAGGGTGCAGCTGATCTCTCACCCTCCTGGCTCTGGAAGTCATTCATTCCCACACGGGACCCAGCTCCTACTTTGTACTAGGACCTGTGCTGGCCGATGGGAAGATAAAAAGATGAGAAGACAGGTTCTCCCCATCCTCAGGGGTAGGGAGACAGCCATCATTTTAAATAACTGTTGTCACAACACAAGACAATTTCTGAGCCACTTAAACCTGTCTGAGATACACAGTCTCAAGAACAGGGAGCGCAGACAACACTGTTCAGCAGCCATTAACTGGTAAGAAGACCCAGAAAAAGGATAACCTTTTTACTCCAAAGATAAAATGACACAAGAAACTTGCCTATTTTCCCCTTTAAATTAGTGTTTGGGCATTGTGGGTTACTGGCTTTCAAAGAAGTACTCAAAGCTAGCATTTTGGTAGGTTCTGAGCAAACGGAATCAACTTATTTTTTAGACTTTTGTGGGAACATTTGTCCACATGGAGCACCACATACCTTAAGACTAGCCAACACCTTTCAAACTTGGAACTGAAATCACTCCCAAGGATCACATTATAGCCATACAATAGACCCTATAGGGTTTCCAAGGAGCAGCTGGTGGATTCGAACTGCCGGCCTTTTGGTTAGCAGCTGAGCTCTTGACCACTGCGCCTCCAGGGCTCCATACAACAGACAGAACAGTAACACCAGTAAGGAATGTACACCTCAGAACAATCAACTATATGAGACCAAAAGGGCAGCATTTGCCCAAAAGCAAATTTTAGAAGGAAGGTAGGGGAAGGAAAGTTGGCCAAATGGACATGGGGAACCCAGGGAAGAAGCGGGGAGAGTGCTGACATATTTAGGTGTTTGCAACCAATGTCACAAAACAAGCTGTGCGTAAGTTATTGATTGGGAAACTAATTTGCTCTGTAAAGTTTCACCTAAACCACAATAAAATGTTCCGAAAAAAAAAAAAGATGAGTCAAAAAGGAAAAGTTAATAACCCCAGAGAGCCCAGAAACAACTCTACTTCCACATTTGGGGAGAAAATGATCAAAAGCACCATAGAGAGAAAACCATGAAACATCTGCCTTAACAATTGAAGCTGACCTACCCAAAATCAAACCCATGGCCACCAAGTCGCTTCTGACTCATAGCGACCCCATAGGGTTTCCAAGGCTGTAAATCTTTACGGAAGCAGGCTGCCACATCTTTCTCCCGCAGAGCAGCTGGTGGGTTTGATCCACCGAACTTCTGGTTAGCAGCCAAGTGCTTTAACCACTGTGCCACCAGGGTTCCTTGAAACTGACTTCAGAGGTGGGGAAAAACATAGTTTCTTCTTTTGAAGAATATCATTTGCCTTTGAACTGTCCCAATTTTCAATACCCGAATCTGCCACAAAGCAGACAGGCCCTAGGTTTCCTTGGCCGCTATACAGCCTTGGAGAAGTAGAAGGAATTGTAGGCAGTTCAAACCATGAAAAATTAAAGAGGCTGGAGAGCAGAGAGCAAAGGAGAAGGGCCAGAAAGGAGAGGGAATGAGAAGGAATGGCAGCCTTTCTCAAATATGTCAAAAGCAAAGGAAGCAGGCAAAACAACAGCAGACATGATTCAAGAGAGAAGGCTTCCTAATCTCCCACCCACTCAAATATGCACACACAACTAGCCCTGCTGGGAAAGGTCACTCCAGGGGCCATACAGTAAAGTACTCAAAGTAGGTGAGTATTTCATAATTAATGCTGTTGTTGTTGTTAGCTGCTCTCAAGTCAGCCCTCGACTCATGGCAACCCCATGCATAGCAGGATAGAACCACTGTGATCTATAAGGCTTTCAACGGCTGATTTTCAGAAGTAGATCACCAGGTCTTTCTTCCTTCCTTGTCTTAGTCTGGGAGCTCTGCTGAAACCTGTTCAGCATCACAGCACCATGCAAGCCTCCACTGACAGATGGGTAATGGCTGCATTTGAGGTACATTGGCCAGCAATCAAACCCAGGTCACCCACATGGGAGGCAAGAATTCTACCACTGAGTTGCTAATGCCTTCTTTATAAATAGCAATGTTCATTTATTTCCAGGCTGGTAATTTAATGTTAATTTATTTCCAGACAGATAATCTGCAGGCTTATTCATGGATGTCTCAGCAAAAATGCCTCATCTCAGATTAGCAAAATATCTCTTCACTAGAACTGGGGTGAATTTAGAGGTTGGTCATTTTTCAGCAATCTCTAACACTACTGATTCTCTTCATTCTCCTCTAGGTCCTTTAAAGGGCCAAGGTGAGGCTTAAAGATCATAAAAAGAAAAACGAGGGGGGGCTTTAAGTTCCAAAATATACAGATATGCCCATTGTTTGGAATAGAATTGTGTCCCCCCAAAAATACATTTAAGTCCTGAGCTCTTATATTCTCCCGCCTCCTCTCTTTCTATCATCCCATCACAGAGTCTTTCTTGCCCAGGGCAAGTGCTCAATAAATGCTTGTTGAGTGACTAAACAAGCGGGATCTTAACAGCAAGTGCTCTCCCTGTCCTTCCACTACTCATATGTTACTTTGCATTTTTATTACTTTGCATACATGTATACAACCTACCCTTGAAGATTATAAATCTTTCATAAAGAATTTTAAAATTAAAATGTCCATGCATTTTAATGCTTTGTTTTTTAAGACCTGCTGATAAAGTGAATACTGTTTCTTTAAACATTAAAATGTAATATAAACTTTTAATATATGCACTTAAAATGTTACAAAACTTTTGTGGCCTTGTTGGGAAATAGGGCTTTTCCTTTTGTTATCAGTTAAATTAAATGAGGTCATACCAGGGTAGGGTGGGTCCTCATTCCAATCCCTTCTGAGTGGTGTTTTATAAAAGGGAGGAAACAGAAGGAAAACCTCTACAAACCAACAACTGCCCAGAAACGCCGAGGACTACCAGAAACTGAGAGACAAGGAAGGCTCTTACCCTGGAGCTGACAGAGACAGCATAGCCCTGCTGATGTCCTGAATTTGGACTTCTAGCCTCCAGAACTGGGTGACAATAAATCTCTTTAAAGCCACCTACTTTGTGATATTTTATCATGGCAGCCCTAGGAAACTAAGATACCCACAGACCAAAGTTCAGATTCCTTGATGTGGCAGAAGGTAGAGACCTTCTGGCCCTAAACTATCCCAAACACACCCCCTGCAAGATTTCAGCCTTCTGCCTGTTCTCACATACTCCATTCTACTTGGAATGTTGTAGCCTCCTCCTGTGCCACCATGTAAATCCTGCCAAGACCCAGCTCAAAAGCTACCTCCATAATTACTTTCCCAGATCCTAAAGACAGAAAGAATGGTCCCTCTGCTTTGCACCCCATGGCATTATGCCTGCATCCCTAGTATAACACTTTAATAGATACTACCTCGAGTTACTGTGGAGCCCTGGTGGTGCCGTGGTTAAGAGCTCGGTTGCTAACCAAAAGGCCGGCAGTTCAAATCTACCAGCTACTCCTTGGAAACCATATGATGCAGTTCTACTCTGTCCTCTAGGGTTGCAATGAGTTGGAATCGACTTGGCAGCAAAGGGTTTGTAAATGGAGGAACTGGTATTCAAACCCACAGTCTGACTACAAAATCTATACTCTCGACCACTACTTCAGTCTCCTCTGCCTCTCCCAAAGCAGCTATTAACAGTGATTATTTGCAGGTTGTGAAATAACTTTCTTATTCCTTTCTCCACCCCAAACACTGCTTAACTATGTCATCAAGATCAACGGCGTCAACATCTTTACAAAACCATCCTCTCAGTACCCTGCAATGCTCCCAGGACTTTCATGGCCAAGCACCACAGCATGCTTAGGGTCTCTAAGCACAGGATCCCGTACTAACACCAGTTACAAAAGAAAGCATTTTTCTATTCTGCAGAGAAAGATTCTTCAAATTTCAGTTACATTAAAAGCCCTAGAGACTAATATTTTTTAAAAGAAAATAAGCACAGATGAGCAACTAAAGGACCAGACAGGTACATACAATTATCATTACAATTTATGTTGTCTAAATTACAGAGATTAGAAATCTGTTACTAGTACAGACTTCAGGATGCATCAGATACCACAAAATTCCTATTTATTTATTTCTTCACCAAACATTCTCTTATCATACCACTCTTGAAAGACAGCCACCTCTTTTACTAGCAAGGTTGTAGTTTGCAGTTCTCTTTCTAGGCCCTTTTACCTACTCCATACAACTTAGTTACCTTCAAGTGTGTCTGAGAACATCAATAAGCAATCAGAGAGGTCAACTTGAACAAGCCCTCATCCCTACAGACTGGTCACTCTCACTTTTCACTTAGCAGCTGCCTTCTAAGGTAGGAGGAAAAGGAAGGTGAGAATAGGAAAGAACCCACTCTCTGTTTCCACTGAAACAGAACTTCAGCCTATCACTGCCACAATCATTTTACTGGCTTCGCTGGGTCAACAACTTTGTTGGAAAAAAAAAAAATGACTTAGTTGGGACAACTTTGGGAACAGATGAACCACTGGCACCCTACTCTCAGACTGTACCAATATCTGTATCACTGCTATCTCTAATAACTTGTCCTGGTCCACTTGCCAAAACTGATGCTCCCAGGAAGCTGAGGTTTTCAACGAGTTAGAGGTGTCCTTTCCACTCTTCTATGGTTTCACACATTTGTAAACTGACTTTATGTTCTTTTCTATATGTGTTCAGGGGTTCCATTTTGAGGTGAGCAAAGAGAATTTAAATTAAAATGAGGAAAAGGAGAAAATACACTTTTCCAACTCCAACACAAAATCATTGGACTGTGTTTACCAAATACAGGCCTGTAAAGGCGTAAGGGTCTTAACCTTTAATTAGCATGATGAGACCTCAGAAACTCTGTCAAAGGCCTCACAGAAACATATTTTAAAACTTCTATTGGGCATCTATTATATGCCAGGAAGCATATAATAATTAAATGTTACTCCGTTTGATCCTTTTGACCCTTATAAAACCCACTGCTGTCGTGTCAATACCAATTCATGGCAACCCCATGTGTAGCAACCCTCTTTTTCTAAAGAAAACTGAGGATCAGAGTTTAAATGCTTGTTCACATAGCTAATAACAGACAGGGTAGGATTTGAAGCCAAAGTCAATACCACTTGTACTACATCATGGTTGACTCCATAAAGCTCTAAAAGTAACTGGTTAAAGCAGTCACCAGTGATATCGTCTTTTTTTTTTTTTTTTAACAGCTCCCTAAAATCTATAGCAATACACCCACACACTTAAGTTACCCTAATAATAATCAGTGTCACATCAGAGAACACACTTTCTCTTACACATATTTAATACAAAGCCGTTTGGACGTTAAAACCCGTTGCTGTTGAGTCAATTCAGACTCATAGCAACCCTACAGGGCAAAGCAGAACTGCCCCATAGGGTTTCCAAGGAGTGGCTGGTGGATTTGAACTGTCAACCTTCTGGTTAGTAGCTGTAGCTCTTAAGCACTGCGCCACCGGTTTTATTATACTCAATGCCACCTGCAAAGCTTTGTACTTTACCAAAGAGAAGTATGTGTACTCACCTTTCAGAAGCGCAACCGAGAGCTGGTCAGTGTTGAGGTTATTGACGTATTTCCCCAGATAGGTATTGAGGACCCAGGCTACAAGACCTTCCAACATGACTATATCCTCAGGAAAAGGTGGTTAAAAACCATGGATCATACTTTATTTCTCTCTCTCATGGTCACAGGAGAATCTATGAAGGGAAAAAAAAAAAATGATTTCCTACTCTACTTAGCCAAAGGTGGAAGAAAGCAAAGTATAGATTTAAAAAGATGGGATGAGAAGCATGTAAGACGCCTTAGTTAGTAAATGGAGGGCCAAACCATATACTACATTTTGATACTGCTGCAAGAAACAGTCACACTTAAAAATTTAGCAAAAAAAAATCCGCAATTCAAAACCGTGCACCTTTTCAACTGCTCATTGAACTGCTTGCTTTTAGCAGGGATCAGACTGTCCTGATCTGTGATTCTCATCTGGGCGTGTCTGGAGATGTTTTAGATTGTCGTGCCTGGGGGCTGTTCATGGTACCTTGTGGGTAGAAACCAGGGATGCCACTGAATATCCTACAATGCATAGGACAGCGTCCCCCACACACACACAGCAAAGAAGTGTTCAGCTCAAAATGTTAACAGTGCCAAGGGTGAGAAACCCTGATCTAGGTTAAGGTAAAAACACCCTGAGAGATTTATGAATGAACTTCACATTTTGCAGTGATTCTCATTAAGGTTGCCCTAATTCAATTTTGCAAATTCGTTCATCAGAATCATTTGTAAAATAATACAAATGGGAGAGAGAAGGCAATGCTTTATCACTACTCTGAAATGCCCTGGAACTCCATCGCTGGTATCTGGACATCAGATGAAGCTGTTACAACGAACTGTCTTAGTCAATAAATGCCAGGAATCCTCTGGTTCCAACTATAGCATTTAGATGCAGCACTGAGTTGCTACTAGCCTATCATAAACACCTACTAAAAAAATAGAGAGATTGGTTCTATTAAAAGTTAACAAGAAAGAAGCTGAAGCACCAAAGTTTGACTGGGTTCTCAGGTCACTCAGCTAGTAGATCCCAATTAGAACTGTGAGCGCCAAGTCCTGCTTTGAGCCACCCATGTTGGTCATCAGCCACCATGCCATCCACTCCAGATTTGCTATGGCATGGATCCCACTTGGCACCAGCTCACTTTCAGGATCCTTTCCAAGCACTGTGCCCCACCTCTAGCGATTCATCTTAGTGCCAGAAGACACTCTTACCCCAACTGAAAGGCTGCAACCAAACTAAGACCCATCATACAAGGCCCTGTGAGAGTTAACTCAACCTCTAGGAAAGATTTACTTTTATTTGTCAACAGTGTCTTCACTTCCAGACAAGATTACCTCGTATTTGTCAACAAACACAGTAAAAAAAAAAATAAACAAAAAAATTAACATTTGGTAAAACACTTGATTTTTTTAAAGCTACATTTTATGTAAAACTAGGAATCTGCTAGAGATTTTGGGGTATGTTTATTTAAAGAAGAGATGACGAAAATAATTTTTTTTTAATAAGAAATGTTTAAAAGTCTAAGTCAAAGAAACATTTCTCTATTGTAACTTTATAACAAGTAAATCTATAAGAACAAAATGTGGCCCTGACTAATCTAGTCTTACTATGTGAACTCCAAACACCCCTAGGCAAGGAGCCAAAGTCAGAGTATTCTTTATTTTTGGAGTTACTGCCACTGAATGCTAAATCTCTCGGGAGTGCCAAACGTAAATACTCTCCCAGTAAAGGGAAACCACTGTAAGCTTGTACATAAGATCAGACCCTACTCTACTTTCCCTGAAGATGGAAGCCTGCAAAGCACAGACTTAAAGATGCCCTGGTCAGTAAATTGAGGGCCAAAGCAGAAAGCATCCATTAGCTCTGCTAAGCATCTAGATCGGGCTTGAAGGGACTTCAAGGATTCCCTTAAGGAATTCGGTGTCAGCAAGGGCCGCCAGACTGGCCAGAATACGAAGTGTTTACACTCCCGCCCATCAGGGCTTCTAGGCAGCTGCCTGGCACTAACCCCCACCTGGCCTCCCCTACTCGGTGATGCAGGTGGCACTGGGGATCAGTGCTTAGCCCATGGGCAGGCAGACAGCGGGACATGACCTTGAGCCAGGCCACTCCCTCGAGGGGCGGCAAGAGCCGGGAGTAGGAAGGACAGGCAACCGGAGTGGGCACCCCTCGCGGAGAAGGCCAGGGCTGAGAGCTGCCGAGGAAGTGGGGTGTCAGGCGGGTGGCCCCTCTGAAAGAGTACTGCCCAGAAGACAAAGCTCCCACCCTCGGCCCTCAGAACCTTAAGCCCCCATCCGTGAACAGAGACACCCCCACCTCCCACATAAGGCCTGGAGGGAAAGGCGCCGAGGGTCCCAGACCTGGGAAGATGGGTTCCGCCGAGGCTTGACCCGGGGGCGAGGAGTTCAGCTGGGTTAGAGACAGGATGTTCCAATCCCAGAGCGTGACCCCGGGCGGCTAGTTAAGAGAGTGGTTAGGACAGTCTGGAAAACCGACCGATGTCCCATTCTTGGGCGTAAGTGGGAGTCTGGCACTCGGGGTCTCGCATTCAGACCGGGGCTCCGACAGAGGGACGCAGGCTGACACCTCCCCAAAGCCTGGGAAGGGCGTCGGGGGCTCGGACACTCCAGGACGCGAACGCCGGAGTTCCACAGGAGGCTCAGCCAGCCCGGACCCAATGCCTGGGGTGCCCGCGGGCGATCGGACGCAGTGATCCTGGGACGTCGGGGGCTCGGACACCCCGAGGCTTCCCCGGAGGAGCTCAGACGGCCAGAGGGCCGAACGCCGGGGTCCCCCGGGTTCCCAGCGCCGCACTCCCCTCGGACGGGCCCGGCCTCCCAGGTCTAGGCCCGCGCCTGCCCGTCGGTCCCCGGCCCAGCCCGCCGACCTGCGCGGCCCCGCCTCGCCCCTACCTGTCGGTGTCCGGGGCCGCCCGCCCCAGTCCGGCGCTGCGCGGCTCTTCCTCTCCTCAGCTCCTCAATGGCGCTGGCCGGCGGCGCTCGGGCCCACCCCGACCCGACCAATCGAACGAGCGACGCGCCGGCGCCTGGCCAGCCGAGCGCCGAGTCATCGAGGAGGCGCCCCCTACCGCTGGCGGGCTCTCCTGCAGAGCGGCCGGGGCCTCCTGAGCTCAGGGGTGCTCAGGGTGAAACTGGAGAACAGCCCTAAGCAAGCCCCATTTCACAGGTGGGGAGACTGAGTCCCAGGGAAGGGCAGAGCTAGAAGTGAATCTGGCTCAAACAGGATTGGCGCTCAGGATTCTTCGCCCTGCAACACCTGCCTTCGCGCGTTCCATTCACAAGAAGGGTGTAACTGACCCTGTGGCCACCCACAGTCCGTTCTCCACTCAGCAGCTACCAGTGTGTTAAAGCATAATTCAGGCCATGTCACTTTCCTGCCTAAAACGGCCTCCCCGTTATGCTTAAATTAAAATCCACCTCCTTACAGAGCAGACACCAAGCTCCTGCTGGATTTGGCCCTTTCCTACTTCTGCCACCCATTCCCTGACACAACCTGCCCCGGAGTCCTTCATCTCCTGCCGCAGGACCTTTGCATTTGCCATTCCCTCTACGAGAAAGAATGCTTTTCCCCTAGACTAGAGCTGTCCAATAGAAATACAATGCAAGCCACACACTGTGAGCCACATAGGTAATTTTAAATTGTCTAGTTGCTATAAGTCAAAACAGACTTGTTGGCAATGAGTTGAGTTTTTAGCTGGTACCTTGCTTGCTGAGAGCAAAGAGGACTTGAAGCACTTACTGATGAAGATCAAAGGCTACAGCTTTCAGTATGGATTACACCTCGACATACAGAAAACAAAGATCCTCATATCTGGAGCGATAAACAACATCATGATAAATGGAGAAAAGATTGACATTGTCAAGGATTTAACTTTACTTGGATCCACAATCAATGCCCATGGAAGCAGCAGTGAAGAAATCAAATGATGTATTGCATTGAGCATATCTGCTGCAAAAGACCTCTTTAAAGAGTTCAAAAGCAAAGACATCACCTTGAGGACTAAACTGCACCTAACCTAAGGCAAGACATTTTTAGTCGTTTCGTACACATGGGAAAGCTAGAAATGAAAAAGGAAGATGGAAGAAGAATTGATACCTATGAATTTTTTACGATGTTGGTGAAGAATATTGAATGGACTGCCAGAAGAACCAACAAGTCTGTCTTGGAAAAAGTACAGCCAGAATGCTCCTTGGAAGCAAGGATGGTGAGATTTTGTCTCACATACTTTGGACATGTTCTCAAGAGGGATCAGTCCCTGGAGAAGGACACCATGCTAGCTAAACTAGAGGGTCAGAGAAAAAGAGGAAGACCCTCAATGAGATAGATTGACACGGTGGTTTCAACAGTGGGCTCAAGCATAACAATTATTGTGAGGGTGGTGAAGGACAGGGCAGTGTTTTGTTCTGTTGTACAGAGGGTCACTATGAGTCGGAATTAACTCAATGGCACCCCAAAACAACAACGGTTGGTACATTTTTAAAAAAGGGAAAAGAAAAAGGTGAAATTAATTTTAATACTGTATTTTATTTAATCCTACATATTCAAAATATTATCTCAACATGTAATTAATATTAAAAAGTATTAATGAGATATTTTAGGGTTGTTTTTTTTTTTTCTATGCTTAGTTTCTGAAATCCCGGGGGTACTTTGCACTTACGGTACATCTCACCACAAACTAGTCACATTTCAAGTGCTCTGGGTGCATAACAGCTTTGAATAGTCATATAGCTGGCTCCTTCTTACTTCAAATGTCTCAACTTAGAGAGGCCTTCCCTGCCACCCTACCTACCAGTTGTCATTTCTGGCTCATGGCAAATCCATGTGTGTCAGAGAAGAGTTTTGCTCCATAGGGTTTTCAATGGTTGTTTTTCCAAAAGTAGAACTCCCGGGTCCTAGCCAGAGCAATTAGGCTAGATAAAGAAATAAAGGGCATCCAGATTAGTAAGAAAGAAGTAAAAGTATCTCTGTTTGCAGATGACATGATCATATACACAGAAAACCCTAAAGAATTCTCAAGAAAACTGCTGAAACTAATGGAAGAGTTTAGCAGAGTGTCAGATACAAGATAAACATACAAAAATCACTTGGATTCCTCTACACCAACAAAAAGAATATCGAAGAGGAAATCACGAAATCAGTGTCATTTACAGTAGCCCCCAAGAAGATAAAATGCTTAGGAATAAATGTAACCAGAGATGTAAAAGACCTGTATAAAGAAAACTACAAGACACTACTGCAAGAAACCAAAAGAGACCTACATAAGTGGAAAAACATACCTTGCTCATGGATAGGAAGACTCAACGTTGTAAAAGTGTCTATTCTACCAAAAGCGATCTATAGATACAATGCAATTCTGATCCAAATTCCAACATTTTTTTAATGAGATGGAGAAACAAATCACCAACTTCATATGGAAGGAAAAGACGCCCCAGATAAGTAAAGCATTACTGAAAAAGACGAACAAAGTGGGAGGCCTCACTCTACCTGATTTTAGAACCTGTTATACCCCCGCAGTGGTCAAAACAGCCTGGTACTGGTACAACCACAGATACATAGACTAATGAAACAAAATTGAGAATCCAGACATAAATCCATCCACATATGAGCAGATGATATTTGACAAAGGCCCAAAGTCTGTTAAATGGGGAAAAGACAGTCTCTTTAACAAATGGTGCTGGCAAAACTGGATATCCATCTACAAAAAAGTGAAACAAGACCACACCTCACACCATGCACAAAAACTAACTCAAAATGGACCAAAGACCTATGTATAAAATCTAAAACGATAAAGATCATGGAAGAAAAAATAGGGACAATGCTAGGAGCGCTAATATATGGCATAAACAGTATACAAAACATTACTAACAGTGCACAAACACCAGAAGAGAAACTAGATAACTGGGAGCTCCGAAAAATCAAACACCTATGCTCATCCAAAGACTTCACCAAAAGAGTAAAAAGATCACCTACAGACTGGGAAAAAATTTCTAGCTATGACATTTCCAATCAGCAGCTAATGTCTAAAATCTACATCATACTGCAAAAACTCAATAACAAAAAGACAACTGAATTAAAAAATGAGCAAAGGATATGAACAGGCACTTCACTAAAGACATTCAGGTAGCTAACAGATACATGAGGAATATGCTCACCATCATTAGCCATTAGAGCAACACAAATTGAAACTACAATGAGATTCCATCTCTCTCCAACAAGGCTGGCATTAATCCAAAAAACACAAAATAATAAATGTTGGAGAGAATGGAACACTTACACGCTGCCGGCAGGTATGTAAAATGGTACAACCACTTTGGAATTGATTTGGCGCTGCTTTAAAAAGCTAGAAATAGAACTACCATACGATCCAGCAATCCCACTCCTAGGAATATATCCTGGAGAAATAAGAGCCTTTACACAAACTAACATATGCACACCGATGTTCATTACAGCACTGTTTACAATAGCAAAAAGATGGAAGCAACCAAGGTGCCCATCAACGGATGAAATGGATAAGTAAATTATGGTATATCCACAAAATGGAATACTACGCATTGATAAAGAACAATGATGAATCCGTGAAACATTACATAACATGGAGGAATCTGGAAGGCATTATGCTGAGTGAAATTAGTCAGTTGCAAAAGGACAAATATTGTATGAGACAACTATTATAAGAACTCAAATAGTTTAAACAGAGAAGAAAATATTCTTTGATAGTTACGAGAGTGGGGAGGGAGGGAGGGAGACAGGTATTCACTGATTAGATGGTGGACAAGAACTATTTTGGGTGAAGGGAAAGACAACACACAATACAGGAGAGGTCAGAACAACTAGACTTAACAAAAAGCAAAGAAGTTTCCTGAAGAAACCGAATGCTTTGTAGGCCAGCGTGGCAGGGACGGGGGCTTGGGGACCATGGTTTCAGGGGACATCTAGGTCAACTGGCATAATAAAATCTATTAAGAAAACGTTCTGCATCCCACTTTGGAGAGTGGTGCCCGGGGTCTTAAGTGGCCATCTACGATGCATCAGTTGGTCTCAACCCACCTGGATCAAAGGAGAATGAAGAACACCAAGGACACAAGGTAATTACGAGCCCAAGAAACAGAAAGGGCCACATAAATCAGAGAATACATCAGCCTGAGACCAGAAGAACTAGATCATGCCCAGCTACAACCAATGACTGCCCTGACAGGGAACACAATAGAGAATCCTTGAGGGAGCAGGAGATCAGTGGGATGCAGACCTTAAATTCTCGTAAAAAGACCAGACTTAATGATCTGACTGAGACTATAAGGACCTCGGAGGTCAAGGTCCCCAGACCTTCTGTTAGCCCAAGACAGGAACCATTCCTAAAGCCAACTCTTCAGACAGGGATTGGACTGGAATAAACCCACTGCCGTCGAGTCGATTCCAACTCATAGCGTCTGGACTATAAGATAGAAAATAAATTGGTAAGGAGTGAGCTTCTTGGATCAAATAGATACATGAGACTATGTGGGCAGCTCCTGTCTGGAGGTGAGATGAGAAGGCAAGACAGGGACAGAGCTGGCTGAATGGACACAGAAATACAGGGTGGAGAGGAGTGTACTGTCTCATTAAGGGGAGAGCAACCAGGAGTATATAGCAAGGTGTATATATTTTTGTATGAGAGAATAAGTTGATTTGTAAACTTTCACTTAAAGCACTATAAAAATTAAAAAAAAAAAAAGTAGATCTCCAGGACTTTCTTCTGAGGGACATCTAGGTGAACTTGAACCACTAACCTTTCAGTTAGCAGCTGAGAGCTTTAACAGCTTTCACTACCCAGGGACTCCCTTCATCCATTGTTATGTGCCATCAAGCAATTCCAACTCATAGCAACCTATAGGACAGAATAGAACTGCCCCCATAGGGTTTCCTAGGCTGAAATCTTTAAGGGAGCGGATTGCCAGGTCTCTTCTCCCTCAGAGTCGCTGGTTGGTTGAACTGCCGACCTTACAGTTAGCAGCCGACCACTTAAGCATTGTGCCACCAGGGCTCCTTCCTCACCCATTACACTGCTGTATTTTCTTCACAGTACTTAATGTTCCCTGAGATTATCTTATTTATTTGTTTATGCATGTGCTGTTGTCTTCCCCTACTCTGGAAGTTCCAGGATAGCAGGGATTTTATCTTTTTCACAGGTATATCTTAAGCACATAGAGATTGCCTCCCATGGAAGAGAATAGATGCGTTATGAATGATTAAATGAACGAAGGAATATTTCATCCTTGTAGTATTATAAGAAAGGCAGGAGGAACACTTCCGGCTCAGCTCATAAAGTTGGGAGAAGCAGGAAACAGGATGGTAAGGCTGCAATAGCTTATTTACCATTATTATTATCCGCCCTCATAATGCTAAATTAGTGAGGGCGACAGGGGTTGAGCTCCCTTATAAACAAGGCCTGGGTTCCTGTGAGGGGAGTCTCAGCACTGGGTCCCCTCAGGGACTGAGATTTGCATGTGAATCCCAGATTCCACAGACCAAAGGCAAAAGGAAGGCAACTTGTCAGAGCTGAAGGACCTCGGAGTCCGGGTCATCCAAAACGGAGACACCTGGCTTCACCTGGGAAGCTTGTTTAAAATGTGGGTGCCAGGGCCAATTCATGAGTCAACACTACTGAAAGTCTTTGAGCCCTCAGTTTCTCATAAAGCTACGTACATATTTACCATACTGCAATCCCACTTCTTGATACGTACCCAAGAGAAGTGAAAACAAATGCCCACACAAAGACTTATACATAAATGTTCATAGTGGCTTTATTCGTAATAGCCCAAAACTGAAAATAATCAAACTGTCCAACAGGAGAATGCACAAAGAAACTGTGATATACCTATACAATGGAATACTGCTCAGCAATAAAAAGGAACAAATGATTGACACAGGCATCACCTAGGATGAACCTTGAAAGTATTATGTCATATGAAAGAAGACAGACCAAAAAAGAACACATACTGTAATGATCCCATCTATATGAGACTCCAGAAAAAGCAAAACTATAATGGCAAAAAGCAGATCAGTGGTTCCCAGGAGCCAAGGAAGGGGGAAATTGACTAGGAAGGGGTACCAGGGAACTTTTAGGGGTGATGGAACCTTTCTATATCTTGATTGTTATGGTGGTAACGAGACTTCACATGTTTGTCAAAATTCATCAGACTGCACTTAAAATTGGTGAACTGCTTGTAAATTATTCCTCAGTAAAGCTGAGTGTTCTGTTTTGTTTTTTTTTAATCCCTGCCCTCACAGAACTTGTTGTTGTTGTTAGGTGCCTTTGAGTCGGGTCCGACTCATATCGACCCTATGCACAACAGAACAAAACACTGCCTGGTCCTGCGCCATCCTTACAATCATTGTTATGCTTGAGCTCATTGTTGCAGCCACTGTGTCAATCCACCTCATTGAGGGTCTTCCTCTTTTCCGCTGACCCTGTACTCTGCCAAGCATGATGTCCTTCTCCAGGGACTGATCCCTCCTGACAACCTGTCCAAAGTATGTACATGCAGTCTCACCGTACTTGCTTCTAAGGAGCATTCTGGCTGCACTTCTTCCAAGACAGATTTGTTTGTCCTTTTGGCAGTCCATGGTATATTCAATATTCTTCGCCATCACCACAATTCAAAGGCGTCAACTCTTCTTTGGTCTTCCTTATTCATTGTCCAGCTTTCACATGCATATGACGCAGTTGAAAATACCATGGCTTGGGTCAGGCGCACCTTAGTCTTCAAGGTGACATCTTTGCTCTTCAACACTTTGAAGAGATGCTTTGCAGCAGATTTACCCAATGCAACGCATCTTTTGATTTCTTGACTGCTGCTTCCATGGCTGTTGATTGTGGATCCAAGTCAAATGAAATCCTTGACAACTTCAATCTTTTCTCCATTTATCATGATGTTGCTCATTGGTCCAGTTGTGAGGATTTTCGTTTTCTTTATGTTGAGGTGCAATCCATACTGAAGGCTGTGACCTTTGATCTTCATTAGTAAGTGCTTCATGGAGCTTATATACCAGTAAAGAGAGGGCAGACAATGAACAAAGTCAAAGTAAAATATAGAGTAAACCAAGGTAAATAATCAAGGTACTAAAGGGAAAAATAGTTCAGGGAAGCAAGACAGGAAGGAGGGGTGTGCAGTTTTAGATGGGTGGTCAGGGAGGGGCTCAGTGAGAAAGCCTGGCCCCAGGGGTTCTAAGTGGGTAAGTCTGCAGGGGGCCCAGTGTTGTTCTAAGGTGGTGGGTTTGGACACTGCAGAACTGATCCAAAGCCCGAATTGTACAGGATGAGAACACGAAAGGGAAAAGGACCTACTAAAGGTCACACAGAGAGATCATGGGACAATCCAAGACTTTGCTGAAAGCCTAGAAGGCCCTCCAATATAGCCCCAGCCCTTCCTGCACCAGCCTAACCCTGGGCTGTGTGTTCTCAACTTTTAGTGCAGAAATTATACCTGTTGTGGGGAAGCCAGATCCACTTTATAGTTAAAGGGTCAGAGAGATCAAACACTGGTCTGGCCAAGGAGGAGGAGTGATTATTGGCAGCAGGAAAGGTCTCACACTGGCTCCCTCCTATGCTGTGGTGGTGCCCAAAGTTGTAGGCACAATAGGTGAGGGGTTGCAGGAGATGAGGAGGTCCCTTAATTACCACCCATCCTAGACCCTCAGAAGCATGTTGACATGGAGAGTTTTCTGAGACAGGCACATTTGAGGGGCCCCTGCTTATCCGCCATCATCCCCTCCCCACTTGACCTCCAGAATCATCTAGACAAGAGGGGGTCCAGACGGCAGCCGAGGACAGGCAGCCCGAAGATTGAAAAGGCCCACAAACATGTATCCTTTGACCTGCACGATGCTTTAAAATAACCCAAATTAGCTACAACATTTAAAAAGCCAGGAGGAACACATGAAAATCTTTATTTGGAGTTTCTCTAGAAAAATTAGAAGATTTGTCAACTGTGGGACCCCGACACTTCCCAAGCCTCCATTCATTCAATCATTCATTTGTTCTTTCAACATTTATTGAACACCTACACTGTGCCTGGCACTGTTCTAAGCACTTTGGGGTTACATCCCTGAGCAAAATAGACAAAGCTCTGCCCGAATGAAACTATGTTCTAGCAGGGTATCTTAGTTATACAGGGCTACTGTAACAGAAATACTACAAGTGGACGGCTTTAACAAAGAGAAATTTATTCTCTCACAGCCTAGGAGGCTAGAAGTCCAAATTTAGGGCATCAGCTCCAGAGGAAGGCTTTCTCTCTCTGTTGGCTCTCGGAGAAGGTTGTTATCATCAATCTTTTCCTGGTCAAGATGCTTCTCAGTGCAGGGACCCCGGGTCCAAAGGACTCATTATTCTCCTGGCTCTTGTTTCTTGGTGGTATGGAGGGCCCCTGTCTCTCTGCTTGCTTCTCTCTTTTATATCTCAAAAGTGGTTGACTTAAGATACAACCTAATCTTGTAGATTGAGTCCTGCCTCATGAACATAACTGCAACTAATCCCACCTCAACAACGCCACAGAGATAGGATTTACAACACATAGGAAAGTCACATCAGGTGACAAAACGGTGGACAATCACATAATACTGGGAATTATGGCCTAGCCAAATTGATACACATATTTTGGGGGGACACAATTCAATCTATGACACAGGGGGAACAGAAAATAAGCAATAAACACAACAGATACATAAATCATCCAGTATTGAGAAGGTGAAAAGTACTATGGACAAAAAAAGAGCCCCATAGTGGGGGTAGGAATTCTGGGAGTTGCAATTTTAATTGTGCTTTTAACTGGATCTCAAAGGCTTTTAGCCTTCCAGAACAGCACAGTCCAATAGAAATATAATGTGAGCCACATACTGTAATTTTTAATTTTCTAGGTGCCACATTAAAACAGATAAAAAGAAATGGGTGAAACTAATGCTAATAATATTTTTATTTAACCTAGTGTATTCAAAATAGTTACATTTTAACATGTAATCAATACAAAAAATTATTAGTGAGATATTTCCTCTTCTTTTTTTTTTTTTTGACTAAGTCTCTGTCAGTTTGTCCTACTGGGGGGGGCTTGCATGTTGCTGTGATGCTGGAAGCTATGCCACCAGTATTCAAATGCCAACAGGGTCACCTATCCATGGAGGTCAGGTTTCAGCTGAGCTTCCATACTAAGACAGACTAGGAAGAAGGGCCTAGAGGTCTACTTCTGAAAAATATTAGCCAGTGAAAACCTTATGAATAGCAGGAGAACATTGTCTGATATAGTGCCAGAAGATGAGCCCCTCAGGTTGGAAGGCCCTCAAAGGACAACAGAGCTGACCTTAATGACGTGGATGGAGTCAAGTTTTCAGAATCTTCATTTGCTGATGTGGCACGACTCAAAATGAGAAGAAACAGTTGCAAATATCCATTAATAATTGGAATGTGGAATGTACAAAGTATGAAACTAGGAAAATTGGAAGTTGTAAAAAATGAAATGGGATGCATAAACATTGATATTCTAGGCATTAGAGAGCTGAAATGGATTGGTATTGGCCATTTTGAATCAGATAACGATATGGTCTACTGATCCAGGAATGACAACTTGAAGAGTAATGGTGTTGCATTCATCACCAAAAGAACATTTCAAGATCTACCCTGAAGAACAATGCTGTCAGTGATAGGATAATATCCATACGCCTACAAGGAAGACCAGGTGAGCCAAATATTATTCAAATTTATACACCAACCACTAAGGCCAAAGACGAAGAAATGGAAGATTTTTACCAGTTTCTGCAGTCTGAAATTGATCGAACATGCAATCAAGATGTATTGACAATTACTGGTGATTGGAATACAAAAGTTGAAAACAAAGGATTGATAGTTGGAAAGTATGGCCTTGGTGACAGAAACAATGCTAGAGATCACATGACAGAATTTTGCAACACCAAATGACTCATCCTCGCAAATATCTTTTTTCAACAACATTTGTTGTTGTTGTTAAGTGCTGTCAAGCCGGTTCCAACTCATAGCGACCCTGAGTACAACAGAACGAAACACTGCCCAGTCCTGAACCATCCTGAAAATCCTCATTGTACTTGAGCCCATTGTTAGAGCCACTGTGTCAATCCATCTTGTTGAGGGTCTTCCTCTTTTCCGCTGATCCTGTACTTTACCAAGCATGATGTCCTTCTTCAGGGACTGATTCCCCCTCACAACATGTCCACAGTACATAAGACGCAGTCTTGCCATCCTTGCTCCTAAAGAGCATTCTGGTTGTACTTCTCTCTTCCAAGACAGATTTGCTCATTCTTTTGAAAGTCCATGATATATTCAATATTCTTTGCCGATATCACAATTCAAAGGCATCAACTCTTCTTTGGTCTTCCTTATTCTTTGTCCAGTTTTCACATGCAAATGATGCAACTGAAAGTGCCATGGCTTGGGTCAGGTGCACCTTAGTCTTCAAGGTGACATCTTTTCTTTTCAGCATTTTAAAGAGGTCTTTTGCAGCAGATTTGCCCAATGCAAGACATCTTTGATTTCTTGACTACTGTTTCCATGGGTGTTGATTGTGGATCCAAGTAAAACGAAATCCTTAACAACTTCAATCTTTTCTAAGTTTATCACGATGCTAATCACTGGTCCAGTTATAAGGATTTTTGTTTTCTTTATATTGAGGTGTAATCCATACTGAAAGCTGTGGTCTTTGATCTTCATCAGTAAGCACTTCAAGTCCCCTTCACTTTCAGCAAGCAAGGTTGTGTCATCTGCATATCACAGGTTGTTAATAAGTCTTCCTCCAATCCTGATGCCCGTTCTTCTTCATATAGTCCAGCTTCTCAGATTATTTGCTCAGCATACAGATTGAATAAGTATGGTGAAAGGATACAACCCTGACATACACCTTTCCTGACTTCAAACCATGCAGTATCCCCTTGTTCTGTCCGAATAACTGCCTCTTGATCTATGTACAGGTTCCTCATGAGCCCAATTCAATGTTCTGGAATTCCCATTTTTCACAATGTTATCCATAATTCGTTATGCTCCACACAGTTGAATGCCTTTGCATAGTCAATAAAACACAGGTGAACATTCTGGTATTCTCTGCTTTCAGCCAGGATCCATTTAACATCAGTAATGATATTCCTGGTTCCACGTCTTCTTCTGAATCTCGCTTGAATTTTTGGCAGCTCCTGGCAATATACCACTGCAGCCACTTTTGAATGGTCTTCAGCAAAATTTTACTTGCATGTGATATTACTGACATTGTTGATAATTTCCACATTTTGTTGGATCACCTTTCTTTGAAATGGATACAAATATGGATCTCTTCCAGTCAGTTGGCCAGGTAGCTGGCTTCCAAATTTCTTGGCATAGACAAATGTGCACTTCCACTGCTGCATCCGTTTGTTGAAACATCTCAATTGATATTTCGTCAATTCCTGGAGCCTTGTTTTTCACCAATGCCTTCAGTGGAGCTTGGACTTCTTCCTTTAACACCATCAGTTCCTGATCATATGCTACCTCTTCAAATGATTGAACGTCGGCCAGTTCCTTTTGGTATAATGACTCTGTATTCCTTCCATCTTCTTTTGATGCTTCCTGAGTCATTTAATATTTTCCCCATAGAATCCTTCACTATTGCAACTCGAGACTTTAATTTTTTCTTCAGCTCTTCCAGCTTGAGAAATGCAGAGTATGTTCTTCCCTTTTGCTTTTCTATCTTCAGCTCTTTGCACGCGTCATTATGGTACTTTACCTTGTCTTCTAAAGCCACCCTTTGAAATCTTCTGTTCGGCTCTTTTGCTTCATCATTTCTTCATTTTGCTTTAGCTGCTCAACATCCAAAAGCAAGTTTCAGAGTCTCTTCTGATATCCATTTTGGCCTTTTCTGTCTTTTTAATGACCTCTTGCTCTCTTCATGTATGATGTCCTTGATGTCATTCCACAATTCGTCTGGTCTTCAGTCATTAGTGTTCAACATCTCAAATCTATTATTACAATGGTTTCTAAATTCAGGTGGGATATACTCAAGGTCATACTTTGGTTCCCGTGGACTTCCAGTTTTCTTCAGTTTCAACTTTAACTTGCACTATGAGCAATTGAAGTCTGTGCTATAGTTGGTCTCTGGCCTTGTTCTGACTGACGATATTGAGCTTCTCCATTGTGTTTTTCCACAGATGTAGTCGTTTTGATCCCTGTGCATTCCATCTGGCGAGGTCCATGTGTATAGTCACCGTTAACGTTGGTGAAAAAAGGTATTTGCAATGACGAAGTGTTTGATCTTGCAAAATTCAATCATGAGATCTCCAGCATCGTTTCTATCACCAAGGCCACATTTTCCAACTACCAGTCCTTTTTCTTTGTTTCCAGCCTTCACATTCCAATCTCCAGTAATTGTCAATGCATCCTGATTGCATATTCAGTCAATTTCAAACTGCAGTAAAAATCTTCTATTTCTTCATCTTTGGCTTTAGTGGCTAGTACATAAATCTGAATAATAATCGGATTAATTGGTCTTCCTTGTACTTCAGCATTGTACTTCAGGGTAGATCTTGAAATATTCTTTTTGACAATGAATGCTACACCATTCCTCTTCAAGTTGTCATTCCTGGCATAGTAGACCATATGATTGTCCAATTCAAAATGGCCCATATCAATCCATTTCAGCTCACTAATGCCTAGGATATCAATGTTTATGCATTCCATCTCATTTTTGACAATTTTTGTACTTACTTTGTAGATTCCACCTTCTGATTATTATTGGATGTTTGCAGCTGTTTCTTCTCATTTTGAGTCATGCCACATCAGCAAATGAAGGTCCCTAAAGCTTGACTCTATCCATGTCATTTATGTGGACTACTTTGAGGAGGCAGCTCTTCCCCAGTTGCCTTTTGAGTGCCTTCCTACCTGGGATGCTCACCTTCCGGCACTATATCAGACAATGTTCTGCTGCTATTCAGAAGGTTTTCACTGGCTAATTCTTTTCAGAAATAGACTGCCAGGTCCTTTGTCCTAGTCTGTCTTAGTCTGGAAGCTCAGCTGAAACCTATCCCCCATGGGCTCTGGGAGAAGGTTTTTTTTGATCCCTCTGGGGAAAGGTCCTTGTCGCCAATCTTCTCTGTCTGAGGAGCTTCTCAGCACAGGAACCCAGGGTCGACTAAGAGAGAAAGCCTTCCACTGGAGTTAGCACCCTGAATGTGGACTTCTAGCCTTCTAGGCCGTGAGAGAATAAATTTCTTTGTTAAAGCCATCCACTTGTGGTATCTCAGTTATAGCCGCACTAGATGACTAAGACACCATCTAAAGAATAGATTTGACACGTTGAACACTAATGACTGAAAACCAGACAAGTTGTGGAATGACATCATACATGGGAGGCAGGGCCAAGATGCCAGCATAGTCAGATGCTTCTTGTGGTCCCTCTTACAACAAAGACCCCCAAAACAAGTGGATTGATTATATATGACAATCTGGGGGCCCTGAACATCAAAGACAAAGTTGAGTAGTCAGACTGAGCATTAGGGGGAGGTGCAGACAGTGAAGAAGCAACGTGGATTTGCCAGACCTGACCTGTCAGCACCTTGCAGGCTGGATCTGCTGAAGCACCTGGGTTGAGGCAAGCAGTAGCTCTCAGACATGTTTTCCACACTGGGAGAAATCTCAAGGGATCAAAAAAAAACCTTCCCCCTCTGGGGAGTACCTGTCTCCCATTCACCCAGCCTGGTCCAGGTTCAGCAGTTGCCACAACCCCTGGGCCAGAAGTAGGGACCTGTCACATGCCACAGCTATTCTCCCAGCTTTGCAGAGCGAACAAATTAACAAACAGGAAAAAATAATCTGCCAGCTCTCCTAAGCGGAGAGCTCGGGGCAGGCACAGCTTCTTTGCTCATGGACTTTGAATGCCTTTCACCCCTGCCTAGTCTTGTGTGGGCCCATTTCAACAGCATAGGCCCTTATTAGCATAGAACAACTGGGTATCTACCTGAAGCGTATTTGCAACTGCAACAGCTAAGAGGGAGTGGCAGATTGGTGACATTTGACACTGCCCTGCCCATTAAGCAGGGTCCTCACTTAAAAAAAAAGAAAAATTTTTTTTTTTTATTTCACTTACCCACATCAGGGACCTGAAGACTCCACCTAGCTACCCACGCAGCCTCTCAGCCCAATCTCCCCAGCTTTCAGGATGCTGCCCTGGTTGCCCGCCCATTGCTGCCGAGTCAATTCCAACTCACAGAGAGAGGCCCTGTAGGACAGAGTGGAACTGCCCCATAGGGTTTCCTAGATTGCAATTTTTACGGAAGCAAACTGCCACATCTTTCTCCAATGGAGCAGCTGATAGGTTCAAACCACTGACCTTTTGGTTAGCAGCCGAGCGCTTAACCACTGCTCCACCAGGGCTGCTCTCTAAATATGGAGCCCATGGAGAAAACCAAAAAAATCAGTCTGACTCATGGCTACTTTATGGTGACAGGGTAGAACCGTGTTCTGTGGGGTTGATTGTTTTTGGAAGTAAATCACCGAGTCTTTCTTCCAAGGTGCCTCAGGGTGGACTTTAACCTCCAACCTTTAGGTTAGCAGAGACTGCGTTAACTGTTTGCACCACCCAGAGAGTTCATGGAGAGAACACTTCCCCTTTAAATCCAGGCATCTTCAACTTTCTTGTAAAATTCTGAGGAGTTACTTATCAAGAGCCTCCGACAGTTAACAGATCATCCACCCATCCAACCGACTCCTTAGATAAGTATTGAAACCAGCAAGTTCTGTGACTCAGTGTCCTCCTCTGCACAGTAGGGATAATAGGGACCTTGCTTATCTCAAAGGGCAATTAATAGAATAACCCAAGCTCTGTCCTCTCAACCCTTAGACCTATGGAACTTCCCGCACTCCCAGGCTCAGTCCCCTTGCATCATACCTAAAACAAAACCCAACCTCCTTTCCATGGATTCTGAGGCCTTTGTTGAGCTAGCTGAGCCCCTTCTCCCCACCCATCCTACTCCAACCCTCTCCCCCCCAACACACACTCTGCTCCAGCAGCACTGGCCCTCCTCTGTGCCTCCAACTAGGCAAGCACATTCTGGCCATGAGGCCTTTGCTTCCCCTCAGATGATTGGCTTCCTCACTTTTTCATGCTTCAGTTCAAAAGCTGCCTCTTCCAGGATGCCCTCTCTGACCACACTACATAAAACTGCAGCCCTCAAGTACTCCTTTTCCCTTTACCTGGCGTTATTTTCCTCCCAGGTATTCATCATAGCCTGACATTATATTACAGGTTCGTCTGTTCATTACCTGTCTCCCCTTCTTGAATGTAAGCTCTAGGAAAGCAAAGATGCTCACTGCTGTCTCCCCAGCACCTAAAACAGCACCTGGTACCTGGTAGGTGCTCTAAAAACCCACCCACTGCCATCGAGTCGATTCCGACTCATAACGACCCTATAGGACAGAGTAGAACTGCCCCATAGAGTTTCCAAGGAACGCCTGGCAGATTTGAACCGCCAACTTCTTGGTTAACAACTGTAGCATTTAACCACTATGCCACCAGGGTTTCCGGTAGGTGCTCTACAGCTACCTTATTGTGTGAGAAGTGGGTGCTCGGTAAAAGCCTGTGAATGGGAATGACAGATCTTTCTCCATGATCTCGCAGCAACCCCAGGACACAAGCTTAGAGAGGGGACAGGACACCCAATGTCCCACTGGACCACCAGTGCTCCCACCTTTCTGACCTCCTTCGCTGACCCCAGCAGCTGGCCTTCCTGGGAGAGCTGATAGTTGCTTACCTTGTCTCCCAGAGTTCACCTGCTCCTACTACAGAGGGAGGTGGGGTTGTGGGAAGGCCTGCCACACCCAACACTCCCTGCCCCCTGCCGCCTCCTGTCTTCAGGAACCTCTTCCCAGACACCTGGCTCAGCCTCTTCCCTTGGCCACCACCATTTGGCATGTCCAGTTTTTCTACCCAGTATTTCTGAGGTCACTGGTTAGTGGGAGGTGGCAAGCCTTTGAATGTCTGTCATTTTCTTGAACCCCAGATTTAGAAATGGCTATTCCCTCATTTTGCAGATGAGGAATCAAAGGCACAGTGAGGTTGGTGGCTTCCTCAAGGTCACACAGCAAGCTGCATCAGGGCTCAGCAGAGGCAATGGTGAGGGTGGGAAGACCCTTAGGGGTGTGCCTGGGCAAGTGGGTTCTCCTGGTGTGATAACTTGAATTGTACACCCCTCCCCCCATATGTGTTGGAATCCTAACCCCTGTACCTGTCGATGTAATCCTGTTTGGAGATAGGGTATTCTTTGTTATGTTAATTAGATCATATCCAAGCAGGGTGGGTTCTAAATCTAATAACTTCTGAGCTACGAAAAGAGCAGTTGAGACACACACTCGGAGGGGGCCTGGAGGCGGGGCGGGGGGGAGCGGGGAAGCCAAGGAATGAACGAACACCCAGGACTGCCTAGAAGGAAGCAATTGACATGCACAAGACCCTGATTTGAACTTTTAGGCTCCAAAACTGTGAGGAACAAAAAAACTTCATCTTTAAAGCCACCCACTTGTGGTGTTTCTGTTACAGCAGCACTAGTAAACTAAGAGGTTCCTGGGTGGTGCGATCAGTTTGCTAACTTAACCCCCACACATCTGTCAGTTTGTCATACTGTGGGGGCTTGCATGTTGCTGTGATGCTGGAAGCTATGCCACCAGTGTTCAAATACTAGCAGGGTCACCCATGGCGGACAGGTTTCAGCTGAGCTTTCAGGCTAAGGCAGAGCAGAAAGAAGGACCCAGTGGTCTACTTCTGAAAAGAATTAGCCAGTGAAAACCTTATGAATAGCAGTGAAACTTTGCCTGAGATAGTGTTGGAAGATGAGCCCCTCAAGTTGGAAGGCACTCAAAAAATGACCAGAGAAGAGCTGCCTCCTCAAAGTAGGTCGACCTGAATGGCATGGATGGAATCAAGCTTTTGGGACCTTTATTTGCCAATGTGCCATGACTCAAAATGAGAAGACACAGTGGCAAACATTCATTCATAATTGGAATGTGGAATGTACTAGTATGAATCTAGGAAAATTGGAAATCCTCAAAAATGAAATGGAACATATAAACATTGGTATCCTAGGCATTAGTGAGCTGAAATGGACTGGTATTGGCCATTTTGAATCAGGCAGTCATATGGTCTACTATGCCAGGAATGACACTTGAATAGGAATGGTGTTGCCTTCATTGTCAAAAAGAACATTACAAGATCTATCCTGAAGTACATCTCTGTCAGTGATAGGATAATATCCATACGCCTACAAGGAAGACCAGCTAATACAGCTATTAGTCAAACTTACACATCAACCACTAAGGCCAAAGATGAAGAAATTGAAGACTTTTACCAACTTCTGCAGTCTGAAATTGATCAAACATGCAATCAGGATGCATTGACAATTAATGGAGATTAGAATCTGAAAGATGGAAACAAAGAAGAACGATTGGTAGCTGGAAAATATGGCCTTGGTGATGGGAACAATGCTGGAGATCACATGATAGAATTTTGCAAGACCAAATGATTTCGTCATTGCAAATACCTTTTTTCAACAATATAAACGCCGACTGTACACGTGGACCTCGCCAGATGGAATACACAAGAATCAAAATGACTACATGTGGAAAAGCTCAATATCATCAGTCAGAACAAGGCCAGGGGCCGACTGTGGAACACACCGTCAATTGCTCATATGCAAGTTCAAATTGAAACTGAAGAAAACTAGAACAACTCAACGAGAGCCAAAGTACAACCTTGAGTATATCCCACCTGAATTTAGAGACCATCTCAAGAATAGATTTGATGTGTTGAATGATCGAAGACTAGACGAGTTGTGGAATGACATCAAGGACATCATACATAAAGAAAGAAAGAGGTCATTAAAAAGACAGGAAGGAATGAAAAGACCAAAATGAATGTCAGAAGAGACTCTGAAACTTGCTCTTGAAAGTCGAATAGCTAAAGCGAAAGAAAGAAATGAGGAAGCAAAAGAGCTGAACAGAAGATTTCAAAGGGTTGGTCAAGAAGACACTGTAAAGTGTTATAATGACATGTGCAAAGACCTGGAGATAGAAAACCAAAAAGGGAAGAACGTGCTCTGCATTTCTAAAGCTGAAAGAACTGAAGAAAAAATTCAAGCCTCGAGTTCCAATATCGAAGGATTCTACGAGGAAAATATTAAACAATGGAAGAATCGTCAAAAGAGATGAAAGAAATACACAGAGTCACTATACCAAAAAGAATTGGTCCACATTCAACCATTTCAGGAGGTAGCATATGATCAGGAACCGATGGTACCGAAGGAAGAAGTTCAAGCTCCACTGAAGGCACTGGCGAAAAACAATGCCTCAGGAACTGATGGACTACCGATAGAGATGTTTCAACAATGGATGCAGCAGTGGAAGTGCTCACTTGTCTGTGCCAAGAAATTTGGAAGACAGCTATCTGGCTGTCTAGAAGAGATCCATATTTATGCCTATTCCCAAGAAAGGTGATCCAACCAAATGCAGAAATAATTGAACAATATCATTAATACCACACACGTAAAATTTTGCTGAAGATCATTCAAAAGCGGCTGCAGCAATGTATCAACAGGGAAGTGCCAGAAATTCAAGCTGAATTCAAAAGAGGACATGGAACCAGGGACATCACTGTTGATGTCAGATGCATCCTGGCTGAAAGCAGAGAATACAAGAAAGATGTTTACTTGTGTCTTATGGACTATGCAAAGTCACTTGACTGTGTGGATCATAACAAATTATGGATAACATTGCGAAGAATGGGAATTCTGGAACACTTAATTATGCTCATGAGGAACCTGTACATAGATCAAGAGGCAGTCATTCCAACAGAATAATGGAATACTGCCTGTTTTAAAGTCAGGAAAGGTATGCATCAGCATTGTATCCTTTCATTATACCTATTCAATCTGCATGATGAGCGAATAATCCAAGAAGCTGGACTATATGAAAAAGAACAGGGCATCAGGATTGAAGGAAGACTCATTAACAACCTGCATTATGCAGATGACACAACCTTGCTTGCTGAAAGTGAAGAGTACTTGAAGCACTTGCTGTTGAAGATCAAAGACCACAGCCTTCAGGATGGATTATACCTCACCATAAAGAAAATAAAAACCCTCATACATGGACCAATAAGCAATATCATGATAAACAGAGAAAAGGTTGAAGTTGTCAAGGATTTCATTCCACTTGGATCCACAATCAACACCCTTGCAAACAGCAGTCAAGAAATCAAAAGACGCATTGCATTGGACAAAGTTGCTGCAAAAGACGTCTTTAAAGAGTTGAAAAGCAAAGATGTCACCTTGAAGATTAAAGTGCACCTGACCCAAGCCATGGTGTTTTCAATCACCTCATAGCATGTGAAAATTGGACCATGAATAAGGAAGACCAAAGAAAAATTAATGCCTTTGAATTGGTATTGGTGAAGAATACTGAATATACTACGGACTGCCAAAAGAATGAACAAATCTGTTTTGGAAGAAGTACAACCAGAATGCTCCTTAGAAGCAAGGATGGCGAAACTATGCTTTGGACACGCTATCAGGAGGGACCAGCCCCTGGAGAAGGACATCATACTTGGTAAAATAGAGGGTCAGCAAAAAAGAGGAAGACCCTTGATGAAATGGATTGACACAGTGGCTGCAACAATGGGCTGAAGCATAACAAGGATTATGAGGATGGTGCAGGACCAGTCAGTGTTTCATTACGTTGTGCATAGGGTCACTATGAGTCGGAACCAACTCAAGGGCACCTAACAACAACAAGAACACTGCTGCTGTAATAGAAACACCACACATGGGGGGCTTTAAAGAACAGACATTTATTGTCTCGCATTTCTAGAGGCTAAAAGTCCAAACGAGGTGTTGGCCATGTTGATTCCTTCTGTGAGTCTCTCTCTTCGTTGTGGTGTTTGCTGGCGATCCTTGGTATTCCTTTGCCAACGATCTCAGGCTACCTTCACACATCGTCTGTCTTGTCCTGTATGTGTGTGTCTCTGTGTCTATTCTGGTCTTTTTATAACTCAGAAGTGATTTGGTTTAGGATCCACCCTACACTGGTATGACCTCAACTGATTGACTATATTACATTAGATTGCAATGTGGAAAGTCATTACATTACATTACAGAAGGCAATGTACTTTACCCAAGCCCAATGGATTTAATCACACATAACTACTCCATGACAGCAACCAGACTGAACAACAAGGAACCATAGCCTAATCAAGCTGACACATAAGAAGAACCATCATAGAACTGTTTACAGAGGAGGGGGCAGCATTAAGAGAACCCACAAGAGCTGTGACTACTTGGGGGAAGCAACAGTAGGAAGCCATTAGCAACCCTGGACTCAAAGAGGCAAGGCAGGGAGTGCAGGAGCAGTGTGATGAAACCGTGGTTGTAGGCCAAGGCCACTGGGGCCAAACCTGCTGGAAGCCTGAGGGCAAGTAATGCGAGGTCGGCCTCCCAGGGCACAGAGCCGGTGAAGAGAGGTACTGGAGGAGAAGACAGAGAATGACCAGCACATCACTGGTCTCCCGGCTACCTCCCAAGCCATTACCCAATGTGGCCAGAAGCAAGGAGATTTCAGAAAGGGCCAACCCTATCTCCTGGTAATGAGACAGCATGAGAGCCAAGGATGAGATTAGCATCCCTGGCCCTGCAGCCCTACTCACCAATCTACGCACCCCCTACCCTGGCAGCCTGAAGCAAGTCTGGTCATGTCTCTCCACTGGTTAAAGTCTTCAGGGAGCCCCTTTACCTCACTTTACAGGGCAGTCAGAGCTCTTTGGACCTGGCCACTCTTCAGTTTCATTCTCTCCCACTGTGCACACCCCACTCCACCCAAGTCTGACCAAACACTTGGCTCCCCCCTCACTCCTCAGGCCTCTGCTCCCAAGTTATCTCTCCAGACAGGAGGCTTCCCTGGCCTCCCAATCCTGAATAGCACCCCCTTTCCTCTGTCATCCGTGTCTGGTTTAATTTTCCTCATCATCATCCAATATTGTCTGCTTATTTTTATTGTCTCTCTTCCTCCCAGTATGGAAGCCTTGTTTTAGTAACTACGGCATCCCCAGCCCCTAGAGCAGTGCCTGATATGAATGCAGTAACTACTTGTTCATTCAAACATTGCGAAGTGTCAGGGTCCTGAAAGTCATGAGGCTGGATGAGATCATCAAGAGAGTGAGCTGGAGATGGAGAAGAGGTGAAAGGATCGAACCATGTGCCCCCTCGAACATTCAGTCATTGATATAAAGAGGAACCAGCCAAGGAGACAGAAGGGTCAGTGAGATGGCGGGAAAGCCAGAGGAGTGTGAAAGCCTGAAAACCAGGGGAGAAAAGTATCCCAAAGAGGAGGGACTAATTGTGTCACTAATAGGCAAAGGGAGTAGAAGACTGACCACTGACCATTGAATTTAGCAACATGGAGGTCAGTGGCGACCTGAACAACAGAACTTTTAGTGAAGTGGTGGGCACAAGCCTTCTTGGAATGAGTTCAAGAGAAAATGGGAGAAGATAAACTAGAGAGAGTGACTATAGAAAGACAACTTTTTCCAAGTGTCTCTACTGTAAAGAGAAGCTGAAAAATCTGATAGTATCTAGATGGAGAATGGTGCTTGAGGATTTTTGGTTTTGTTATTGTTATCTTTTAAATGGAAGCAGTGTCAGTATGTTTGTGTGCAGATAGAGAAGATGGGGAGGGGTTGGAGGTTGATGCTAAAGGAGAGAGAAGAGCAGTGTCCTTCAGTAGCAGAGAGACGCTAAAATCTGGTACTTGAGTAGAAGAATTGCCCTTAGCCAGTCCGGGTGTTAATCCAGTCACAGGAGAGAGTGTCCCAGCACAGTTGCAGGTGGGAAGAGAGAGGTGGTGGTGGGAGCCTGAGAAAGATCTCTCGTGTTTGCTTTGATTTTCTCAGTAAAACAGGAAGCCAGGTAACCAGCTGAAGGTAAGGGTGAGGAGAGGTAAGAGGTTTGAGGGAAAAGGAGAGGGTGTGAAATAGCCTACCTAGAAGGGTGGGACAGTGAGTTACACTAATGAGGCAGGGCCAGGATAGGGTGCACCTTAAATCAATCTCTTTTAAGATATAAAAGAACAGATTAAGCATGCAGCAATAAAGCACAGATGGGAGAAGATAGATGCCACACTACATGAGATCTCCAAGTAACCAAGAAACAGAAGCTAAAAAGAGAAAAGAACCTTTCCCTAGAGCCAACAGAGAGAAAAAGCCTTCCCCTAGAGCTGGTGCCTTGAATTCGGACCTCTGGCCTCCTGAACTATGAGCAAATAAATTTGTTTGTTAAAGCCATCCACTTGTGGTATTTCTGTTATAGCGGCACTACGTAACTAAGACACAAGGTAAAAGGAGCTTTGCAGATGTGATTAAGAACCTTGAGATAGGGAGATTATCCTGGATTACAGATGAGGACACCACGAGTTGGAATCAACTCAACGTCAGTGGGTTATCCAGGTGGGCCCAGTGTAATCACAAGCGTCTTTATAAGGGGGAGGCAGAGGGAGATTTGCGTAAAGAAGATGCTACCACGCTGACTTTCAAGATGGAGGAAGGGTCCAGGAGCCAAGGAATACAGGCAGTCTCTAAACTCTGGGAAACTACCGTAATATATCCTGACACTTTCCAATGTCTGAATGAACGAGTATTTATTGTGCTCTTACTTCAGATTCTCCCCTAAATCCTCCAGGAGGAATGCAGCCTGACCAAAGAACAGGTCAGATGTCACCTCCAAAACTCTCCCCTGACCTTCAGGATCCCCTACCCTGTGCTCCCAGAGCCCTTGTGCCGAGCTAAGCACACATCAAAGGGCCTCAGCGGTAGGTAGAGCCTAGCACCCAAGTGAGAAGATGGTCTGTGTAAACACCTTCACCCCCATCACAAGAGGAGGCTGAGGAGACAGAGATGGCAAGAGCACACTCTGAGGCCAACTGGGTGATCCTGGCAGGAAGCTGCCATCTTATTGTCCACAGGCCTGAAGGAGCAGCAGGGCTCTCAGCTAGGGCAGCTGTCATGGAGATGCCTCTCATAGTCCAGCCACAACATGGGCCATCACACTCCAGTGCCCAGGACCCCATCTCTCCCCACACACCTGCTTGGCGGCAGGCAAGGAGGACCACAGACAAACCCCAGTCCAGACCCAGCCAGAGAGCCAGGGCTCAACATGTAAAACAAACTAAAGGTTTATTTATAAGCAGGAATGCTATTCAGCATACAATGCAACGCTCATTGTCTTGGGATCAACACAAACCAGGGGAACTAAGGACATACCCCCCAAAAATCTTCCAATTCATCCATTCCCTGGGTGAGGAAGCGAGGTCTGAGGTCCTTCCAGGACTGTCCACCAGGGGGCAGACGTGTTCTACCACCAGGCGGTGTCTGACTTGGGCAGAGACCACGGCCAGTCCAGGCAGTCTGCCATCTTGATCCCAGAATGGGAAGTCCTGCTTGTCTCTGTGGTAACGGGTAGTTCAGGGTCCAAGTTCAAGTCCGGTGGAATTTATCAGTGAGGGATTCAAGTGCCTGGGACGGAACCAGCCTCTTAAGAGTCCTCATACCCATTCCTTCTAGAATCTGGTATAGTCCATACTTGTCCATCCTCTCCAGTCCTCTGGGCATGAGTTTGCGGGGGAAATGGTTGACTCTCTAATGGCGACAAAACTCCTTGGCAAAATTACTGGCTTTAACTGCTTCAAAGCAGGCTATCCAACCCGACAGTATTGGCTACACAGACACACAACACAGATACAGACACACAGACCCAAGTTGGCTCTCAGCATCTCACATCCACTCAGAATCACAGTATGCACAGTACCAAAACGGCTCTGCAGCTCCCCTGGGGCCTGAGACCCCAGGAACAGGGGGAAGGACCAGGGGGACAGAGGAGCACCCCTCAGTAGAGAAGAAAGGTCCAGGCTGAGGTAGGAGGAAAAAGATGCTTGTAGGGGGGTCTCAGACATCTGCAGTTCCAGAAATTCCCTGATAGAAGAAGGTATAGCTTCACGCCAGACAGTGAGGGACAGGGGGAGGGACACAGTGTAGAGAGAGGAGGGGGCTGGGGCTGTGGGTAACTGGAGTGAAGATCAAAGGCAGAGGATGCAACCGTAGGGGCTGTATGCGTCCTCAGAGTTTTGCTGTTCTGTTTGCCCGCATGGTGCTTAATTTTTTTTTAAATTGCCACATGTTAAAATAGGAAGATTTCCGGTTAAGAGTTTGCCATCAGCCTCATTAAGGTTGCCTTCCTGGGGCATCTGGGCACCTGATTTTCACACTGTGGTACAAGAGGACAAGTTGGCAGACGTGGACTTAGAGGAGGTGCTTTCCAGGGGTTCTGAGTAAGGTGGGGGACCTGTGTCCCCTGCAGGGGCTGCCACCCCCTACCCACACAGAACCATCTGCTAGATGGCCACCCCAGCTTGTCTGCTCGCTGGGACTGTCCCGCAGTCTCAACATTCAGACAGAAGCTCTGTCCTTCCTCCCTGGATGGGTGTCCAGAGTCCCTCCTCCCCTATGGGCTTCCTGGGAAGCCGGAGTCAGGTAAAAAGCGCCAAGGGCTCTAGAGGCCAGGTTCTTCAGGACAGGCTGGGGGCAGTTCAGAGAGAGGCAGGAACTCAGCCTGGGCTGCCTAGCAAGTCCAGGGCCAGCTCTGCCATCGTCTAGCCAGCTTTCCCAGGAGGACGCACGCCAAGGCAGAAGAGGGTCTCCACGACCCCTCCCCGCCTCATTCCCCTGCCTGCAGGAGAGAGGGAGGCGGAAACTGTGGACACCACTGAAGGAAGTGGCCCAGAGACAGTCACAGAGTCCTGGGAGTTGAGGCCTGGAGGAACCAGGAGCTGCTTCGCAGGGTTGCCCTGCCGAGGGTCAGTATCCACAGCTGTGACATGGCCCCCGCTAGCTGGCTAACGGAGCTTCATTCCGGCATCCGGCACACCCAGAGGCAGCGGCTTCTCCTCGGAGCTCTGTTGCAGCATCTCTGGTGACCCCAGCTGGGACTGAAAGGGGCTCTCCTCTTTGGAGAAGGGGACCTGCTCATCCTTCGGGGAGTCTGAGGGGCTGGTGTCCATGGCCCCCATCATGGAGCTGGCCTGGGAGGGGCACTGCGAGCTGTGGTCGGAGCTGCTACAGACGTTCACGATGCAGGTGACGTTGACCTGGGTCCCACAGCCGCCGGGGGAAGGCTCTGATAAGCACAAGATGGGAGATGGGGGGGTCAGTCCAGGGGTCTCAGAGCAGGGGATGTGTTCCTAGCTGGGGGAGAGGGGTCGCTGGACCACAAAGAGGACAGGGTTCTAGCCCAGCTCTGCTATATCTGGGGTGGGGTGGGCCAGTAGTTTGTCCTCCTTGCTGAGGTCAGGATGGTGTGGAGCTTTGCAGTCTGACAGTCCAGGGTTTGAATACCTGACCTACCTTCATATTCTAGGCCAAGTCACTTCTCAGAGCTTAGTTTGTTCAACTGTAAAATGGGTATAATGATCTTATACAACTCTGGGCAGGAATGAGTCTGTCATGTTCACTGCTATATCTCCAGCACCTACATGGCTCTTGGAGATGGAGAGACCCTCTCAATGAGCCAGGGGTTGAAAACTGCTCCACGCTTCTGCTTGTATGCTTACAGACACCTCTAACTTAACTCAACTCCACCTCCCACCTCCCATCCAACCTGTTCCTCCCCATCTCAGTTCACACTGCCACTGTCCACCCAGCTACTCCAGCCCAAAGCCTTGCACCCATTTTGATTCTCTCTCTTCCTCGCATAACCCATATCCTACCATGTCTACCTTCAAAAGATAATTTAATTTCACTGTCTCTGCTGCTACCATTCCATGTAAGCCTCCGTCTGCTCCCACCTGTTTCCAGGCTTCTGCCCTACCCCTCTGCCATCTGTTCTCCACCAGCAGCCAGAGCCAGCCTTCAAAACTCAGTAGCTCATTTCCTGGGCTGCTTGAAAAACCACAGTCCTCACCACAACCTCCAAGGCCTCTCACAGCTGGGTCTGCCGTCCATCTCCTACCGCTCTGTGATCCTGGTTGGGTCCAATCCAGCCACATGCACCTCCCTGTAGCTCCTTGAGCCCTCCAAGCCTCGGGACCTTTGCAATGCTGTTCCCTCAGCCTGAGGAGCTCTTCCCATTCACACAGCTCACTCCCTCCTTTCACTCAGGGCTCAGCTAAAGGCCGCTTCCTCCAGGAAGTCTGTCCAGATCTCCCTCTCTAAAGACACTCACCTGCTGTCCCATCTGTCATTCCCTGTTCTATGATCTCCAGGGCCCACAATCAATTTCCTCAGTCACTTGTTTGCCCCTGTCTCCCTCACCAGACCCTGGACCCAGGATGGTGGGGACTTTTTGACTGTTCCCTGCTGTAGCCCTAGTACCTAAGACAGGGACACATGCTGAATGAACAAAATTCAGCCCAGAGGTGTGTTCTGTTATTGTTGGTGGTAGCATTTGGCTACCGACATGTAGGATTCAGGAGTTTACATTTTGACAATCTGGATTTCTGGGTTTCCCTGGGAGCCAGATGTGGGAAAACCAGCAGGAAGGACTGTGGGATGCAGGTCTCCCCCACCTCCCCTCCTGTGTAAGTGACCCACCCAGCACCAGCAGGTACCTGTGTTTCCTAACTAGCTGGTGAGGGACCCAATGGTGGAGTAAACTGGGGAGACGAATGTCAGGGGCTGGACACACCATCGTCCCTCAAAAGTTATTGTTGCTACTGCTGCCCTGGGGACCTGCTGAGTGCCTGAACGCACATGGTGTCCAAAGCGCTTGGGCATAGCTGGCCCTTTGTTCCCCCCGAATCCAAGAACTTGGGGGAGCTGGAGAGGAGGTCCGGAGCTGGAGAGCTGCTCTGCTCAGAACAGCCCCAAACAGGAAGGTAGCGGCGGGCGGCGGGGGGTGGGGGGTGGGGGTGGGGGTGGGGGGTGCTGAAATCATAGGGCCAAGAGGAAATTTCCACCCTGAGCCTCCACAGCACCCAAATGTCACCCGGTGTCTCCATGGCCTTTGTGCATGATGCAAGACAGTGCGGGGGCGGGCTGGGGGCACAGCCCTGAGGTTTACAGGTTATACAGAGAAGCAGGGGAGAAGGGGGAAAGGACAGGGGGAGGGGAGGAGAGAGACAATGCAGACACTAGGAGGGTGACTCTTGGGAGAAGGAACAGACAGCAGGAGGGGCCGAGGGTAGAGGGGACAGGGAAGAAAAGGGCAGACACTGGGGCCAAGGAAGCCACACCTGGGCAGCTGTAGAACAGGTGGGGCTAAGGAACCAGAAAGGTAAATCCAAGGACTTGGTCAAGCACTAAGAGCTTAGACTTGGAGCTCATTCATTCAGTCAACAAACATTTCAGGTCACCTGCTCTGTTCCAGGCCCAGACCCCAGTCCCTCCCTCAACGGTTCTCAGGCTCAGGGGTTGGGGGTGCACTGACATCACACTGATGAGACATCACTATGATAGAGAAATCAGAGGGGGCACCTGAGCCCATGCGGGCAGTCAGGGGAGGAGGTGGCCCTGAGTGAGGTGACAGGTAGGAAAGGATGTTTCAGGCAAGGGATGGCATGAGTGTAGGCAGAGGCAAGGTGGTGCAGCAGAGTGTGGTGTGTGGAGCAGCGCTGTGGCTGGGGGGTGCCTGGACCCAGCAGTCCTTGGTGCTGGAGGTGGCCCAGTGAGCTGGTGCCCCAGCGAGGCACCCAGCCGGGCATGTTGTCACTCGTCACTCACCAGTCTGCTAAGAGATGCCATGCCCCCGCTCTCAAGAAGAGGAAACTGAGGCCTGACAGGGTTAAAGAGCCAGCTCAGCTTCACATGGCACCCAAGCTCAAGTCCACGTTCATTCCCTGACTTCCCTCTAGCCAGTGCGGCCAGGTGACAGGGAGAGACACAGGCCTGCAGCAGGGCCCATCAGCAGCCTTGGCCTCTGCACTGCAAAACCAACCTGAGGAAGCCCCAGGGTCCGTAGGGGACCCCTGCAGAAGCCTGTGTGAACGCGGCATATTTCAGCCTAGGGGTATCATCTGTCACAGACCAGGTCTGGGATACAAATGCAGCCTGCATAAACAGGGCACGGGCCCCACACTTCTCCGTAGCCCACACAGACCTGATAATCCTCTAAAGGGACCAGCAACAGCGGCAGCATGGGGAGCCCTGGAAGTATTATTAATCATCTATCTTCTAGCCCCTGGCTCTGGCACTGACTAGCTGTATGCCTTTGAACAAGTTGCTTAACCTCCCCAGGCCTCAATTTCCTCATCTGTAAAATGGGATAATCATAATAGCTGTTACTTAGCATTCATGTGCAGATTAATTTTATGTATGGAAGGTGCCCAGAATAGTGCCTGACGTAAAATATAAGCGGTTATTATTCTTATTGTGGTTGTTATCATTAGCCAGGTGGAGTGTTGGGACAAATGAGATGGTCCAGGCTTACCAGGAGCGCCACAATCTGGTAAGGGTAACAGGAGCAGACAACTATGGCTATACAATGTGACAATCCTGTGAAAGGGAAGCAAGGGCTTGGCGAGCCCAGAGGTGCAGACAACCCAGCCAGGGGCAAGGGAGCCAGAGGGGAGAGGGTTTCAGGAAAATTCCCCACCTGGATACTGGGGACTCGAAAGACAAGCTGGGGTTGTCCAGGTGCAGAGGTTGGGGCGAAGGAGAAGGAAGGGTGCTCCAGGTGAAAGTACCAGTGCAGGCAAAGGTGGGGGGAACACAGTGGGTTCAGAGAACTGAGGGAAGTTTGGTGTGGCCGGATGCTGAGCAGGGAGTAGGGAGATGAGGCTGGAGAGCAAAGCCAAGGCCAAGTCATGCCCCACTAAGAACTCAGACCTCGCCCTGCAGCAGGGGCCCAGGAAGAGGTGGCTAAGGCCTAAATCAGGAGAAACACAAGGATAGGGGCAGGGTGAGGAGAGGCTGAAACCAAGTGTGCTCTCCCTCTTACCTGAGCTCTCAAAGCTGGCCCGGGCCTCCCCGGCACCACTGGTCTTCTCTGCACCCGGTGCCTGCGGCTGGTTCCTGGCAGGCACCCTCCTGTCTGCAGCGGGGGCCGAGCTCTCCAGGGAGCTGCTGCTGGAGCTGGGCGATGTGTTCAGCAGGTGCTGTTCCTCGGGGCCCAGCACACTCCGCGCCTTATCAGCTGGTAGGTGAGGCTAGACAGGGAGGAGAGAATGGGAGGTGATCAGCCCCAGCAAATGACTCCTCCTCCCTCCTCCTTCTCATTGCCATCTGCACCCCTTGCTGTCAGCACTTCACAGTTTACATAGTGCTTCTGCCCACACCTGCACGTTCTTTCCACACACGGCGCTTTTTATAAGGTGAGATTCTCCATGGGTTTTGTGTTTCCATGATTAGTGACTGGCTTCCCCCCTGGAGTGTGAGCCCATAGAGCAGAGGTCACATAGTCACCAGACAGCCTTGAGGGCCCGGTTTGCCTCTCATTTGGTGTAAGAAAACAGAGACCCAGAGAAGGGAAGTGACTTTCCTAAGAGCACCCCATCAGAACAGGAAGACACAGTGCACTTCAGCAGCCAAGAGCATGGACTCTGGAGCCAGACCACACGTGTGAATTCTGACTCCACCACTCATAGCTGTGTGACCTTGGACAAATTACTTAACCTCTCTGTGCCTCTGTTTTTTTTTTTTTAATCTAAAAAAACCGTTGCCGTCAAGTTGACTCTAACTCATAGTGACCCCATGCGTGTCAGTACAATCATGCTCCACAAGGTTGTTAATGGCTGAATTTTTTGGAAGAAGATCACCAGGCCTTTCTTCTGAGGCACGGCTGGGTGGACTCAAACCTCTAACCTTCAGTTAGGCAAATGAAAACAGTTGCCACTGAGTGGGTTCTAACTTATGGCAACCCTATGTGTATCAAAGTAGAACTGCACTCCACAGGGTTTTCCATGGCTCAGTTTTTGGAAGTAGATCACGAGGCCTTTCTCAAGAAGCACCTCAGGGTGAACGCGAACCTCCAATCTTTCAGTTAGCAGTCGAGCACATTAACTGTTTGTACCACTCAGGGACTCCTTTTCATCTAAAAAGGGAGAATAAGAAACTACCTCATAGGGCTGTTGTGAGGATTAAATGGTCAAATATTTGTGAAGTGCTTTAGAACAGTGTCTGGTGCATAGCAACGCCCACACAGAGGTTTATTAAACCAGGGGTGAGCAACTATGGCTCGTAGGTCAAGTCGGGCCTGCCACCTGCGAGCAGAGAATGGTTTTCAATTTTTAAGTGGTTGGGGGAAAAGAAATTAAAAGAAAAACAGCATTTCATGACACATGAAAATTGTGTGAAATTCAAGTTTTAGGTTAAAAAATTAGGTTTTATCGAAACAGCTGTTTATGTACTGCCTATGGCTCCTTTGGAAACCCTGGTGGCATAGTGGTTAAGAGCTATCACTGCTAACCAAAAGGTCAGCAGTTCGAATCCACCAGTCACCCCCTGGAAACCGTATGGGGCAGTTCTACTCTGTCATACAGGATCGTTACGAGTCAGAATCAACTTGATGGCAACGGCTTTGGTCTTTGGTTCTTTTATGGATGCTTTGGGAGTCCCTGGGTGGTACAAGCGGTTGATGTACTTGGCCACTAACTGCAAGGTTGGAGGTTAGAGTTCACCCAGAGGTGCCTCAGAAGAAAGGCTTGGTGATCCAAAAAACAACCAGTGAAAACCCTTTGGAGGACATTTTTACTTTGATACACATGGGGTCACCAGGAGTCGGAACTGACTCAACAACTGGTTTGGCTTTATGGCTGCTTTCCTGCTATAACAGCAGGGTTGGGGAGTCGCAACAGTGACCATCTGGCCCACGTTATTGTTGTTAGGTGCCATCAAGTCAATTCTGAGCTGCCCCATAGGGCTTCCTAGGCTGTAATCTCTATAGGAGAAGATCACCAGGTCTTTTCTCTTGCAGAGCCGCTGGTGGGTTTGAACCACTGACCTTTCGGTTAGCAGCTGAACGCTTAACCACTGAGCTACCAGGGCTCCTTTATCTGGCCCATAAAGACTAAAATATTTACTATCTGGCCCTTTACAGAAAAAGTCTGCTGACCGTTGTGTGCAATCAATTAGTCCAGTGCAGGAGCCCTTTCATATGGGACCTTGGACATGCGGTCTCCGCTCCCTTTTCCAGACTCCGGTCCCCAGGCTACTTTGGGACACCTCCTAATATCTTTTCCTCATAGGAAAACCTAAGTAATAATAATAGTGATAATAACATATGTGCCGGCATTTGAGTGTCATCTAATGCTCAGTGTGCCCAAGTTCTTCTAGACACTATCTTTCTAACAGTCTAGTGTTATCCTTGATTTACAGATGTGAAAACCAAGACACAGAGACGTGGAGTTACTTGCCCAAGGTCACACAGGGTGTGTGCAGCTGGTCTAAAAAACACAAGGGTTGTCCTGAGTCTGGGGTTTCCACTTTGGAGGCTCGAGACAAGGTCCCTGTTTCCAGACACCAAGGTGGGGACGCACCCGGAAACTCCATGCCAAGGCTGCTGCCTATCCACACTGTTGGAGAGGTGCACAGGCCTTGCCTTGGGGTTCTGAGTGTTCACTCGATCCCAGAAAGAAAGAAGGAGGCAGGGGCCACATCCTCACCAGCTACCTTGGCCCCAGCCTGCCCAGGGTGGGGGAGTCCAGGGGTAGAATGAGAACTGAGGTGAGTGAAAGGCCAGTGGGACCCAGCACCCTGACTGACACTGTGGGAGGAGGTGAGAAGGTCAGTGTTTGATGCTGGGGGGGCACATTAGCCCCTCAGCAAAATGCCAAGACCCCCTGGCCTCCTTCCAGAACACCATTGAACCCCACTGCCTTAGAGTGGATTTCAACTCAAAATGACCCTACAGGACAGAGTAGAACTGTCTCATAGGGTTTCCAAGGCACAGAAGCAGACTGCCACATCTTTCTCCCAAGGAGCGGCTGGTGGGTTCAAACCACCAACCTTTTGGTTAGCAGCCAAGCACTTAACCACTGTGCCACCAAGGCTCCTTGCCTCCTTACAGAAAACCAAACCGGTTGCCGTCGAGTCATCTCATAGCGACTCTATAGGACAGAGTAGAACTGCCCCATAGGGTTTCCAAGGAGCAGCTGGTGAATTCGAACTGCTGACCTTTTTGGTTAACAGCCAAACTCTTAACTACTGCACCACTGGGTCTCCAGGGCTTCACAGAGCAAGCTACAATTCCAGAAAGTGACCCCACCCTGGTCTGTCTGCTCCTCTCTAGCCAATCACCCAGCCCCAGCCCCAGCCCCAGCCCCAGCCCCAGCCCCACCCACCATTGCTGTGGCCTCTCAGACATCTGAGCCCGCCCACCACCTCTGACTCTAAGCTGGAAGGATCCTTTGCATGTCCTCCCCATGAGGCCACCTAGATCCAGAGAGGGTAGGTCCCAGGCTCAGCACCACACAGCTAGTTGGTGGCAGAAGCGTGACAGAGCCCAGAGCTGCCTGCTTCCCACCTCATCATCTGGCTTCCCCAGGAGGCGGTGGGGTCCGCCACTCCCAGCTTTGGAGGGATGGAGGGGATTTCAAGTTCATGCTGTACACCTCCCCTGGAGGGTCTATCTCGGCCACTGGCATCCACCCTCAGCTCTGCTCTGAGCAAGGACAGGCGGTGGGGGGGCGGGGGGAAGCGGGGGGAGGCGAGGAATTGCATCCAAATGTCACTCCCAGAGAAGGGGCTTTTCTGACCTGTGTCCTGCCCCTTCTGTTGGCGGCTCAAGCCAGGCAGAACAAAAACCCCTAAAGGTCACAGCCACCTCCCTCCCCAAAAGCCACAAGCTACAAAGTTCAGGCAGGCTCTGAAGAAGGACCCATAAGGGGACTCATGTGAAAAACAGGATCCCAGCCAGCCAGACACCTCACGGACTAACCCCTCCTGGTCCAGTCCTGCCAAGGGGAGGAGCAGAGACCCCTGGTAGAACCTGGCAGAGCCAGAGGCCTGGGTCCTCCAGGTTTACCACCGGGTCTGTGTCTGTGTGTCCATGAGGCTCACCCACCTGTATACACAGGTGTGAGTGAGGATGTATGGAGTGTGCACACATGTGTGTCTACATATGGGAACACGTGAGTACATCTGTGAGTGGTGCAGTTAGTGTGACTGCTGCGGGGGAGTAGAGAGAGGCACTCCCAAGGCTTGTATCCTAGGCTCCTCTCACTAACTGTACAACCTTGGGAAAATTACTGAACATCTCTGAGTCCAAGTTTCCTGAGCTGTAAAATTGGGCCAATAATGGTACTACCTGCATGGTGGCTGTGAAGATGAAGACTGCACACGACAGGCTCAGCACAGTGCCTGACATACAGTCAGCGCCTCATAAATGTTGGCTCTCGTTATTATACATGAGCCTGTGCATGAGTGTATCTGTGGAGTGACTGTAGGTGGCCTCACATATGTAGACGCATTGGCCTTTCTGAACAAAGAGGAAGTCACTGTCCCACCCATGCCCCGGGAGTTATTTCTGCAGCAGGAGGACAGATCACCCCTTTAAGGGTGAGTCACCCCCACCCTCAACTCCAGCTGGCCTCTTAGCAGGGACCAACTGCCAGCCAGCTGAGCTATAAAAAAAAAAGTGGGGCAAATAACCCCTGTGAACAGCTTGGGACAGCTCTGAATGTCTCTCCTGGCAACAGGGCAGTGGGTGGGTGACGGCAAAGTCTGCAGATTCCAACTGGGTTTCAAACCCAGGCTATGCCACTTACCTAGTGGTCTAACCTTACACGAGTACCTGAAACTCCCAGAGTTTCAGTTTCCTCATCTGTAAAATGCGGGTGGCAATACCTCACAGAAGTGCATGAGGGTCCAGTGGTGGCACAGCCGCCTCCAGTGAGGTCTTGCTGGTAGCCTGAGCCTTGCCGTGGTGGGAGTCTTTACACAGTGGAAATTGGCAAACACCACCAATCAGGGTTTTTTTCCCTGGAGAGCTGGTTACCAGCACACCACTGGGCTCTGTACACAGCAAACAGAAGTTAAGCTGCTTACACTCGGTGAAGACAAAGCCCAAGGAAGGAAAAGAGGAAGCGGAGGCTCCTGGGCCACCCCCTGAGACATCTTCATGGCACTGACTATTGGGAAACGCTGAGAGGGGAAAGAGAATGTGGTGGCTGGGCTACCAGGGAAGAGCTTGAAGGCATAGCTGTTGGCATCACTGAACTAAGGCCAGGAAAGGGAGAAGTGAGATTTGCACCATGGAGGAGAAACTGTCTGATTTCCCAAACCAGAGTTTATATCCATGTGTCTAGTTTATATCTAGTGTCTAGTATCTGGGAGTCTAGAGACAACACTGTGACTAACTGCTCTGTGACCTTGGGCAAGTCACTCTGCCTGCCTCTCTGTATTTCTTTACTTGTCAACAAAAGCAGGAGATAAAATCAAAACATGGTCCTTACCAGATCTAACTCATGGCAACCCCTGTGTAAATCTCAGGCACTGGGCCACCCAGGGCTGAGCTTTTCCCTAGCCCAGAGGTTCTCAACCAGGAACAATTTTGCCCCCCCCCCAGGGGACGTTTGTCAATGTCTGGAGACATTTTTGGTTGTCACTGCAGACATCTAGTGGCTAGAGGCTAGGGATGCTGCTAAATGCCCTACAGTGCATAAGACAGCTGCCACCAACAAAGAATCATCTGGTCCAAAATATCAATAGTGCTGAGGTTGAAAAACCCTGCCCTAGCAGAACAAGAACATGGAGGAAGCTCCTCAGGCTTGGCTTCCTCATCTGTAAAACTGTGTAAAAAAAAAAAAAAAAATCTTCCCTGCCTACCAGGCATGGGGCTGCAGCAGGCACTATGTACTGGCTCCCCTCCACACCCATTCCCAGCCCTTATCCCTCGTCCTCCTCCATCATAAAACCAAACCAGCTGCCACTGAGTTGATTCTAATTCATGGTGACCCCATGTGTGTGAGAGGAGAACTGTGCTTCACAGTTTGCAATGGCTGATTTTTCAGAAGTAGATCACCAGGCCTTTCTTCTGAGGTGCCTCTGGGTGGACTCGAACCTCCAACCAAGCATATTAACCATTTGCACCTCCTATAGACTTCATCCTCCATCACAGAGGCTAGGAAAACAAATCACTGACTTTCCCAGACTCCCTTGCAGCTAGGGTGGTCATGTGTCACAGTTCTGGCCAATGAGGTGGAAGCAAAGGTCTGCCTAGGGCTTCTGGGAGAGTGTCTGATTTACTGATAAACGGCTGGCCTCACCATTTCCCCTTCCTCGTCCCACTTTGAATTTGGAGGTCACATATGAAGTGGTGGTCACCATCTTATGACATGAAGCCACAAGCAAGAGGACAAAAGCCAGTACACTGAGGGTGGCAGAATCTGAGGTACCTACTGGTATCATGAGAAGGTGCGGGTGAACCCATCCCAACAGCTGTCAGCACCTGAACTTTTTGGTATGAGAAAAATAAAGCCCTTCTGTTTTAAGTCACCCTTAGGTTTTATGTTACTTGCAGCCAAATGCCTTCCTGGTGAAGAATTCATGAAATACGATGTAAGCATCGATTCTAACAAAAATTCTTCACAGATGCTAATAAATAAAACAGATCAAAGGTGAGCTGCTTTGACCGAAGTTGGGGACGACTCAGGCATATCCACCTAACCTCCACCCCAACCCCCATAGATGACCCTCTAGGACTCTTCCATGGAACACCAGGTCACTCTGGAACTCAGTCTGAAAACCACTGCTGCATAAGAAAGTGCTTTGTAAACCCAATCAGGATGATCATTACTGTTGCCAGCTAAGTGGATGGCACAGTGGTGTAAGCTGGGCTGAGCAGACACTTGGCAACTGCCATCGAGTTGGCGCCCAACTCATGGTGACCCCATGTACAACAGAACAAGACACTACCTGGTCCTGTGTCATTCCATAATTGTTTATGGATTGGACCATTGTGATTAATGTAATTTTCACTTGCTGATTTTCAGAAGTAGATTGCCAGGCCTTTCTTCCTACTCTGTCTTAGTCTGGAAGCTCCACTGTTTGGCATCAAAGCAACACGCAAACCTCCACTGACAGACAGGTGGTTGCTGCACATGAGGTGTGTTGGCTAGGAATCAAATCCAGGTCTCTTTATGGGGGCAAGAATTCTATCACCGAATTGTCAATATCTGTGCAGACACTACACCAGTTGCTGTTGGCTCTGACTCATGGCAACCCCATGTGTGTCAGAGCAGAACTGTGCTCCATAGGGCTGTCAATGGTTGAGTTTTCAGAAGCAGATAACCAGGCCTTTCTTCTGAGGTACCTCTGGGTAGACTCGAACTTTCAGCCCTTCAGTTAGCAGCTGAGCATATTAACCACTTGTACCACCCAGGAACTCTGAGCAGACATAACCCCCATTTAATGGTGAGGAAACAGAGTCACCCAACAATTTCATGTCTGCCCAAGGTTACGCCACAAGTCTATGGCCACATGTTGACCACTGACACTACAACCTCCCCTGCTCCTTGACGTGGTATTTCATGCTCACAGTCTCTGTATCCCATAAAGGGCGGCCCCGACCCCCAAGGACAGACCCTAGCTGGTCTTTCCTCAGCTTCCCAGGGCTCTGCACACAGCACAGAGCCTGACACTGGCCAGACCAACCTACAGAATTCACCACTTCCCACCCTGGCCCGCCACAAAGGACGCTAGAGAGGGGAAGGCAGAGGGACACTCACCACTTTGGCTTCTCCGGGCAGGCAGGAGGGCTTCTCTGTAAAAAGACAGGGACAAGTCAGGGAGAGTGACCTCCCGGGGCACGTCTGTTCTAAGCAGGAGGGCCACGTCGGCACAAGCAGAACCAGGGGAGTGAGCCCAGCCCAGGGTCAGGGGGTACAATTTCCTACCAGACGATGTGAGCCGTGCTACCACTGTTCTACTCCCCTCCCCACCCCCCCCACCCCCACCATGTTCCCACCTCCCCATCTTTGCTCTTGCCATGCCCCCTGCTCAGGATGTCTGCCATGTCAGTCATACCCAGCCCTGTGATCCTGCCCCAGGAAGCCCCTGGACAATAATCCTGAACTCCCACCTCCTCTGACAGCCCTGATCCCGTCTTGCCTTTTAGCAAGAACTTTGTGGGAATGTCCCCAGCCCCAGGCTGTAAGCCTCTACGGAACAGGGACTACAGTGTCCAGCTTCTGTCTGACTCATGGGCAGCACCCAGTGCAGACTCACAGTTGGCACCCCGACACACATACTGAATAAAGGGGTGAGTAGGCACACACAGGAGGGCAGGAACGGCATCTTACTTTTCCTCTGGGTCACAATGATGCAGTTCACCAGCACTATTACGACCAGGCCCAAGGCTGCCACGCCCACAATCAGTCCTAGAAAGGAAAGAAAAGCTCAAAAGGGCTGCAGGGAACAAATGCATATGTCCCCAAGGGCCAGGCAGGTCACAGGTCAGGCAAGGAAGTCAATGAGCACAGATGGCCACAGTTGTCGTGGGGAGGGGCAAGTCCAATCTAGAGGCTCTCAAACTCAATTACAAAACAAACACATAAAAAACTGTGTCCCAAACAAAACACATCTGTGGGCCAAATCCTACATGAGAGCCACCAGTACGAGACCTCTGGCCTGATACTACCCTAATCGCAAAAAGAAGCCTGGAGGTGACCTAGCCCAGCCCTGTGTCATGACCCACAGGCAGGGTTCCATCTCCGCTGAAACTACACTAGTCGCTGTCGAATCTGCCTCGTGGCAACCCCACACACGTCAGAGTAGAACTCTGCTCCACAGGGTTGTCAATGGTTGAGTTTTCAGGAGTAGATCGCCAGGCCTTTTTTCTGAGGTACCTCTACCCACCCAGGGATTCTTGGTGACAGCACTGGGTCTGGGAAGGGGACCAGCCTTGCTGTCCCCTGTATCCCGGGACAGAGCACAGGGTCTGGCTGACAGCAGGTTCTCACTGAGACCATGTGAATGAATGAATGAATGGGTCCTCTGTGACTTACCGATTGGAAGAGCGATGTCTTGGGGGGCTGACCCCAAGGCCACTGTAAGGACAGGACCCACAGACATATTGACCGTGTTCATGCTTGTGTTGCCAGGGATGGTCACAGAGCTACAGCTGAGGACGGAGGAGGCTTAGTCAGGAGGCAACAGAAGACAGGGTGGCCAGGGTGGCTGGGCCATTCATGGGAGCCAGGCCAGCGGGCAAGTGTCCCAGTGGCCAGGATGGGAAATGAGAGTATGGGCCACACCCTCTTTCAGGACAGTCCTCCCCTGTCCCTCCTCTCACTTCTCCCCAGGCACTCCACCTGGTCTTGACTTCCCTATGCACCCTACCCTCAGACCCACCCAGACCAGGCATGGGTGGGTAGTAGACAGCTCAGTAATGCCTCAACTAGAGGAAGTGAATGGGGGGGATTTCAGGCACCATGGCATGGCTGCTCTGTGGCTGAGACCCCACAGTCCCACAGGGACACCCCTCCCCGCTCCTCCAGTAGCAAAGGATTCATCCACTCACTTCCGGTTACGCCTGCACGGGTCTGTGGATGAAGTCCTGTCAGAGAATGTCCCTGGGGCACAGGCAGTGCACGACACTTTCGGTGTTGCAGTTCCTTCAGGCAAAAAAGTATGATCTGTCACTAACTCAAACCTTCATGGGCGGATGGGCCTTGGCACTGGAGCCCTAGGGGAGGCCCAAGGTGCCCAGGACATCTGCCTGCACCTCCACCTCTCAACACATACACACACACACAAACCACACACACCCCCACTCACACACATGGCTGGGTGGAATTTGTCCTTTAGCCAATTCTGGTGACTTTCTGGACTTCTGAGTCACACGTGTCCACCTTCCTGTGGTATCCCCTGACTTTCTAGTAGCTTAGGGCTCAGTCTGATCCACCTCTGGATCCCCAGGGCCTAGCACACAGAGCAAGCCTAATCAGGAGTGCTGGGGGAAGAATGAATGATGGGCAGATGGACAGATGAATGGGTAGCAAGCACCGGGCCAATCCTGACCACGCTCCCAGGATGGGCTGATTGGTGGATGCCTGTGACTTCACAGGGGTGTCATGATGGGGGTCCCCAAGGATGGCCAGCCCTGGCCCATACCTGATTTGGCCGCTCCGGAGCCTGGTAGGTGCTTGGGTTGCGGCGCACATACCCGGCACCCCTCCGGCCTCCCCAGCACGCAGTACCAGCCTTGCTTGCAGGTACAGATGCGGTTCTGTTCTCGAGTGCAGGCTTGGACTTCCACCTGGTCTAAAGCAGCGGGAAGGCAGCCCAGGGTCACTTCTGCTGCTACCACCCTGCCCACTGCAACCCCCACTCTGCCCTCCCAGCCAGCCCAGCATTCCAGAAATCTCTGATCTCCAGGAGGCAAAAAGAACACTGGCCACAGAGTCCCAAGACCTACTGTCTTGTTCCAGCTCCACCACAGTATGAGCAAACCATGTCTGCTCTCCGAGACACCATGTCCCCAGCCCTAAAATGAATACAGTTCCTCTTCCCAACCCCGTCCTGCCTGCCCCATGGGGCTTTAAGAAGATTCAGTGAAACACAGGATGAAAATGCCATTTGTAAATGGTAAAGAGTTGTGCCCATGCACACAATCATGCCTGGGGCATGGTGACCACTGGCCTGGTGTAGCCCCAGACAGATCACTGATAAGGGGCTGGCATGCATGGCGGCCAGGGGTGGCCATCCCTCCCTCCGGGGCCTACTCACTGGAGCTGCAGCGGGAGTTACAGCTCAAGCATTCGGAGACCCGGTTGCAGAGCTGGGTGTATGTGTTGTCCTCGCAGGGGGCGCACACAGTGTCTGAGGTCTTGGTGCAGAAGTTTTGCACGAAGTGACCTGAGAAAACAAGGGCCAAAGTTCAGGGGCAGGGCTTCTGCCAGGTCCCTGGGTTCATCCACTGCTCCCTGAGTCCCAAAGTGCTGAGGGCTTACTGGGGAGCCTCTTGGATGGAGTTCCAATTCCTCCATCAACTCACTTTAAGCAAGTCCCCGAACCCTCTGGACTTAAGAGCCACACAAATCTGAGTTCTAATCTCACATCTGCCATGTGTCAGCTGTTACTCTACCTCTGAACCCCCACTACACAAAAAATATCTTCCCTTCTGCTCTTCCCAGATGCCTGAAATTCCACCACTGGAAGCCTATTATCAGTCAATCACACTTTAGTGAGAACTAGTTTGCCTTTTTACAGTTGGCTAAAATATTCTCCCTGTGGGTATGAACTATAGGGAAAGAAGGCAGTCAGGAATGTAGTCCCTGGGTTCCTGTCAAGGTTGAGATTATGGGGCTCCTGAAGGTATGGAGAGAAGGCAAGCCAGGGGATGGGAGAACACCAAGACAAACCCTTAAGGAGTTTATTCTTCTGAGTCCCATCCCCATTCCCATTCTGCTAAACTTATAACTTCCTTAACTAACAATAGAAAAAAGAAGAGTCACTTCCTCTGGGGTCTGCTAAAATGGCTGAGAGAAGTGATAGGTATACATGTGCCCACACACACCTCAGGCCAATGGCTCAAACCCTCTGTTGGCTTCCTGACTCCTGCAGAATAAAATCTAAACTCCTTGCCATGGGCCCCTACATACCTCTTCCTCCTCATCTCCTACCATACCCCTCTTCACTCACACTGGGCCACAGACTCTGGCCTTGCTATTCATTAAGCCCACCAAAGAGGCTCCCACCTCAGGGGCTTTGCACTTGCTTGCTGTTGCTTCTGCCTGGTCTGCCATTCTCCTGTATTTTTACATGACTCGCTCTATCACCTCCTTCAGGTCTCTGCACAAACTGTCCCCTCCCTGGCCACCCCATATAAAACAGCGTGCCCACTCCAACTGTCTCTATCTGCTTTACCCTGCCTTGTTTTCTTCACTGTACTTAGCACTCTCTGATATGACCACAATCTATTTCATCTATTGGTTTATTTGCTCTCCATTAGAATGCAAGCTCCATGAGGACTTTCCTGCTCTCTGTTATACTCCCAGCACTTAGAACAGTGCCTGACACACAGTAGGTGATTTCTAAATATATGAAAGAATGAATGGATGGATGGCACTGGGATAGGCCACCTGGCTCTTGCAAGTGAGGCTGCCTCAGGTCTGCCATCTGTGAAATGGGTACACATTCACTGATTCAGTCAAATATGTACTATGTGTCAGGCACCATGCCAGGTGCTGGGGATTCAGTGAAGGACAAGACACAGTCCCCATCTCGGAAGAGCTCACAATGGTGGTGATGGTGGGGGTGACAGGAAGTAACCAGGCCATTCTTACACAGTGTGAAAAGAGCTGTAATGGGGGATGTCAGGGGCCGGGGGGGAGGGGTTCAAAGGAGGCAGTGCGGAACAGGCTCCCCGCCTGGCCCAAGGGTTGGGGTCCCGGTGACTGGCTTCTTACCAGGTGGACACATGCTGCAGTACCTCTGGGCTCTGTTGTCATAGTACTGTTCTGGCTGGCACTTGGTCCCATTCCCAGGCTCTGAGGCATAGGTGGGAAGCATAGCCTGGAAGGGGGAGAGAAGGACAGCCATCAGCATCGTCACCCCTGGATTCCACCACTACCGAAGCCCAGATTCCTAGCCTATAAATGCCAAGACTCCACTGATGTGGGGATTTCTACCTTTTGTATGGAGGGAGTGAGAGAAGGAGCTCCTGCCTTCTGTTGCCTCCTCTTCCTCCCACTCAGTGTAGCCCGCTTATGTCTGCATACAGAGGCACTAAGCCAGCAAGGCCAGGGAGGAGTACAGATGGCTTTAAGTAGCCTTCTCCACTGCTGGGTAGCTTCCAACCCACAACAGGGCAGGTGTGGGGCCCTGAATCTGCCCAGCAGACAGAGTCTTTGTCCCAGAGAACCAAGGTGCTCAGCACAAAGTAGCCCTCTGCCTAGGATGTCTCCCCTTCCCTCCTGCACCCAGTAAACTCCCCTTCCTCCTTCAAGCTGAATGCCACCTCCTCTGGGAAGCTCTCCCTGACTCCTCCAGGCTGATGTAGGCTCCTCTTTCTCTGTGCTGTCTGTGAACGCTGGATATGCCCCCTTCTAATAATCATTTTGCAGTTCTGAGATGGCTTACATGCTTGTGTCCTGGCCTTGCGTGGGTGCATAGGCATACACACGTGGGCATGCATACACACAGGTCTGCGATGCTAAGAGGGCAGAGACGGTGGCCTCATCACCTTGGATCCTCAGCCTCTGACACAGGGCCCACCACAGAGTTGGTAAATGAGTGCTTGTTGAGAACTATGAACATTTACTGAGCAGTTACTAGGAGTCAGGCACTGCTGAGTGCTATAGATGCTCTCGGCAGTGGATGCTGTTGGAGCCCCACCCAGACCCCTTTACTGGCAGGTGCACCCACCCCCTAGTTGCTGTGGGTGTTGGCTAATAATCGTTCCCCCAGCCTCCAGGAGGGACCCATGCTGTGATACAGTTCACTCCTGGAGCCCTCACGGGATCAGGCTGAGGTTGTCGTCAGCGGAGGCCACACCCTTGCTTGGCTTTTCCACTGGTCTATCCGGTTGCTCTCACTCACCCCAAGAATCCCTGCCTCAGGCTCTGCTTCTAGAAGCCTCGACCTGATCTCAGCAAACCCTCCCAACAGCCTAATGAAGAAGGTCACTTTCTTATGGACAAACTTGCAGAGTCAGTAAGCGGCAGAGAAGAATTCCAACCCAAGTGTGTCTGACTCCATGGCTCATTATCTCAACCACTGTGTTCTATGCCTCCATGAATCAACAAACAGCAATGAATGAAAAGAAAGGAGGAGAGAGAAGAAAAGCAACACATAGAAGGAGCAGAACTGAACAGAACGACAAAGAGTTCTCCTCCCTCAGGTCTCGGTCGAACCCTCAGAGAGCACAGAGGGCAGCTGACAGTCACCACTGTGCCCGTCCCAGGACCCCTGGCCGCACACAGTTGAGAGCTGCCTTCCTCCTTAAAGATGTGGGCTGGAGGTCCAGGCCCTCTGGGATGAGCGTTAAGCCACCTATGTGTGTCTGTGAGGTCCCTGAGTGGCAGTTTGCGCTTGACTGCTAACCTAAAGGCCGGTGGTTAGAACTCACTCAGTAGCGCTAGAGGAGAAAGTCCTGGTAATCTGCTTCTATAAAGATCACAGGCAAGAAAGCCCTACGGAGCAATTCTACTCTGAACACGTGGGGTCGCCATGAGTCAGAATCAACTCCATGACAACAGGTTTGATTTCTTGGTTTTGCACTGCTGTGGGCATGCTCCAAGTAGGTATATTCATTTGTAGGCACACATGGGCTTACACACACACTCAAAGTCTCGCAGACACGTCCCCCCTCATAATGACCACAGAGGCAGTGCCAAGAGGCAAGAGTTGCAGGCTGGGTCTTGCCCCACTAAATCCCCAGCGGCAATCACTGTGCCAGGTCCACCGTCAGTGCAAGCTCAATAAACCTCTACTGAACAAGTGATGAGGACTCTCGCCAGACGAGGGAAAAGAGAGCACAGCCTCTGGAGTCAGAAACCTGGCCTCAGTTCCTCATTACACCACTTACCAGCTATGCGGCTTTGAGCAACTATCTTAACCTCTCTGAACTTTAATACCCAATACATAGGAGCAGCGGGGATTCTCAAAATATTTAACAACCAGCACAATATGAACTGAGCAGTCACCCTGAACAAACCAATCAGAACAGACATCACCACAACTCCAGGTACCACTGGGCCAGCACAGACCTGGCCAAATTTTGTCCCTGCAAAGGAAGCGATTATCCAATATCCGAGGTGAGTTCCCTTTGCCCCCTGCTTCTTCCCCCACAGCTCTGTCTGGGAGTCTGGGGCAGGCAGGCTGGGCTCCTGGCTGACTCCTGCAGGCAGTGACCAGTCAGCCTGGAAACCCAACCATCTGCCCTCCTTGGCTGCACACAACAGGGTGTCAACAGCAGGGACCCATCAGGGGAGACAACCCAGAGGGGCTAGGAGTTCTGCTGCCGGGCAACGTGTGCCTCTTAGAAGCCCCAGCCACTTCTAGCCCCACGTCTTTGCCCGAGCTGTCTCCTCCACCTAGTATGGCCTCCTGCTTCCTCTGACAAATTCCTTTTATCCTTTAAAAACCCTTCTCAGACAGTGCCACCTCTCTGAAGGCTTCCTTGCCCGCACCCCACCCTGAGTGAGTCCCTGGGACCGGCATCTCAGACATTCCTCTGGCGTGTCCAAGCGGACAGGCTGCCATCACTCTACTTGCTGTGGCTGCAGCCTGGGGTGCTCTGCTACTGCCCCAGGGCCTGCATGAAGCAGGTGACCAGGCTTTGCTGATCTAAGCATGGGCTCTTTTGCACTGTCACCTCCTACAGGGGTCTGACCCCAGGACCAGGCCATGAAGCCCAACATGGACACACCCCCCCCGGCCTGCCCCTGAGGCCCCATCGCCCACCCTCACCCCAGACCCAGGGCCAGAGCCAAACCCCAGGACAGTCACTCGGGTGAGGCTGGGAGAGACAAAGGTGGCTGGGAAAGGGAAGTGGAGATCATTTTGCATAGCAGAGTCCAAAAAAGTTAACTTCAACTTCCTTCCGGACTGTAAACTCACACTTACCTGTGTACACAGACACGTGCACACACACACGTACACACACACCTGTGTGCACACAAGCATGCACACATACACAGGCACACATGTGCCCACACCGACATGCACGTGTACACACATGCACATGTGCTCAGGCAAACACACACACATGCTCAATCCCAGTTCTTCTTCCCTCCCAGGCTGGTCCTGGAACAGGCTGCCAGGCACCCTTGGCAAAGGGCGAAGCAAGGGTTTAGGGCCCCTTATCTGGTCTTTCACAGTGTGTGGGAGGGGGCACTGCCTGTGTCTAAAGCACCTGGGGCGCCCATCCCTAATGCAGGCTCCTACCTACCGAAACAGAATCAGAGCCTCCAGGGGTAGGCCCAGGAACCTACGCTGTTAACTAATGAAACAAAAGCAGACAGACAAAAACCGCCCCCCGTGATTATGATGCTCCAAGGCTGGTATGCGTGGATAGAGCAAGATGATTAGGGGTGCACGGGGAGGAGACCAGGTGATGAAAAGGCCGGGGCTGCAGAAATGAAACCATTCCCGAAGCCCACTCTTCAGACAAAGATTAGACTGGACTATAAGACCTGAAACGATACTGGTCAAGAGCGCGCTTCTCAGCTCAAGTAGATATGCAAGACTAAATGGGCAGCTCCTGTCCGGAGGCGAGATGAGAAGGCAGAGGGGTACAGGAGCTGGTTGAATGGAAATGAGAAATCTGTGTGCATCCCATTATAGCAAGAGCAACTAGGGTCACATAACAATGTGTGTATAAATTTTTGTATGCGAAACTAACTTGAACTGTAAACTTTCACTTAAAGCACAATAAAAAAATTAATTAAAAAATAAATAACTTTTAAAAGCCTGGGGCTGATCTGAGCAGCCCTGTCAGCTACCAGCCACCACCTACGTAGAGGAACTATCCCTTTGGCAGCTTCCCCTGCACACACCATTCAACTGAATAGAAACTGAGGCTTGAGGGTCTGCCTGACCCCTAAGCCCCCGAAACAGGCCTTCCCTGGAGGCCTCTGAGGTATAGGTGCATGGGGCTGGGAGCTTCCGAAGGGAAGAGGCTGTGCCTCCCCGCTCTGACTGAGCACCCCACCCCCCCGGAGCTGCCTCCTGCCCCTCAGATAGCATCCCCAAGGGGCAGAGCGGGGCTTTGCCTTCTGCCCTTGCAGCTGCCTGCCGCACAGAGTGGTCACGAAAGTCTCATCTGAACCCTACACCCTGGGTGGGATGGGTGGGACGGTGGGCACTGCTTTGTCCCACGAGTACCTCCAGCAGTAGCTAAGGGAGCCCTCGCTCATAAGAACCATGAAAAACACAGGGCCAGAGCAGGCTCCAGGAGGGGAGAGAAGTCTGGCAGAGTAGAACTCCGGGGTGGCCTGGTTGGGGGCAGCATTTCCTGTCAGGGCTCCAAGCGCCTGATGGGAAAGGCCCTGCTGTGGCCAAGTTTGTGCTCTCACGCCACCCATGGGCCGAGGGGTCCTGGCCGCCAAAGGCAGGGAGCTGGACCACCAGGGCCCCCCACCCCCTATCTGCGGACCCTGGCGTCCCATCCCTCCTTCCAGCGGCTTTTCCATCTGCAGTTTCCATGAGCACAGCAGCCTTCCCTCCACTTCCTCCTGCTGCTCCAGCCCCAGCGGCAGGCTGAGGGGTCAGCCCTCCCTTGAGCAATCCTGAGGCCTGTTTATCTTCTTGGACAAGAAAAAAAAAAAAAAACACAGCCCTGTCATGGCTAAACAATGAGGAACAGAAAGCCCCTCATCAAGCAGGCAGGACAAAAGGTCACTCCCTACAGTTTGCAGGTCCCAAGATCAGGAGCTGGGCCAAACCACAGCCCTGGGAGCTGGGCCCAGGTCATCACAGGGGCCATGGCAGGCAAGCCGCCTCTGGGAAGCGCTGGGCCATGGAAGCCTCCAGAGACTTTGCGTTGAGTTGAGAAGGCTGAGACTTACTCCCCACCCCAAAGAGGATCTCTGATTAGCGGTTTAAAATGAGGAAATAAATTCAACAGCACTGGATTCACTCAGCATGTTTAGCAAACCCAATCTTTCAAAACGTGGGGTCCCCAGATGAATATGTGGTAATAGCTGATGGGAGTTAACGCCCATTTAACAGTTGGGGAAGCTGCAATCTGGTAGTGGGAGGCAGAACCAGGGAATGCATATGTAAAGAAAGAGAAAACTGCCCGTGGGTCTAATAACAAATCTGTGCGGCAGGTCAGACTATGCCTATTTCACAAAAAAGAAAATCAAGGTGGAAAGAGATGAAGCCACCACCCTGGGTCTCCCAGAGACTGTGGGGTATTCCAGAGCGTTGTTGGTGGCAGGCTGCAAGGGGATTGGGCACAGCAGACCCTCACCTGACCACAGGCCCTAGAGTGGCCTCAGACCAGTGTCCGTAGCCCCTATGTAGGCTCCTTAACGTTGGGCTCACTCACTCCTCTTCACAGAGGAGGCACCTGCAGCTAAGAATAGCTCATACATACTGGGGGGTTCCTGGGAAGTACAAATGGTTAACACACATGGCTGCTAACTGAAAGGCTGGAGGTTTAGTCCACCCAGAGGCACCTCCTAAGAAAGATCTGGGGATCTACTTCTGAAAACTCAGCCATTGAAAACCCTATAGAGCACGTTTCTACTGTGACACACATGGGATTGCCATGAGTCGGGGTCTACTGGATGGCAACTGGTTACTGGTTAACATGTGTTGAGTATCTACTATATCCCAGGAGACTCTACATGTTAGAGCCACTGTCTGATACAGTCTTCTCAACTGTCCTGGTAAGCCAGAGCTCCTACCATTTCCCAGATGCTCAAAGAGGTAAAACAACTTGCCAAAAGCCACACCTGGAGAGCTCCCACTTCTGACATCTCCTATTCTTTGTTTTGTTTTATTGTACTTTAGATGAAGGTTTACAGAACAAACTAGCTTCTCATTAAACCGTACACGTGTTGTTTTGCAGCACTGGTTACCAACCTCATGACACGTCAACACTCTTCTTTCTCGACCATGGGTTCCCCATAACCAGCTTTCCTGTTCCCTCCTGCCTTCTACTGCTTGCCCCTGGGCTGTTGTGCCCCTTTAGTCTTGTTTTGTCTCAAGGGCCAGCCTAATCTTTGGTTTAAGGGTAAACCTCAGGAGTGACTTCATTACTGAGCTAAAAGGGTGTCCGGGGTCCATACTCTCAGGGTTTCTCCAGTCTCTGTCAGGCCAGTAAGTCTGATCTCTTTTTTGTGAGTTAGAATTTTGTTCTATGTTTTTCTCCAGCTCTATCTGGGACCCTCTATTGTGCTGGTACCCCTATTCTGCCTCCCTCCTCTTGGGGACACAAGTTTCCCCTCCTCCTGGACACAGACCCCAGACCCAGGACTCCAAACCAAACAGCCTAGCTTCAGCACCCTTCCCCATCTCTCCCCCATGCCGTCTCTATCCCGGGGGGTGATATGTTTGCCACCCCCCACTTTGAGTCCCAGCCCATCACTGCTCCAGGTTCTCAGCTTCAGCCCTCTGGGGAGGAAGAAAAACAAGGGCGTTATTGTTATTCCTTAAGCACCTACTGTGTGCCAGGCTGAGCTGCAAGCACTTTATGGAATCCCACATCAACCCCAAAAAGCAGGCGTACACATGCCCACTTCAGGGCTCAGAGAGACCAAGTCACCTGTCTGAGGTCCTCCAGGATGAAGGGGTGAATTGGGGTGTAAGCCAGGCTGGCACTCTTTCCCTGGCGAAAGCTTGGTCTCCTATTCATGGTGGCTGAAGAAGCCGGCTCCTGGGCTCCGCCTGATCCTTGAGTCCCTGCTATGCCACCAGCCCCCAGTTATTCACCTCCAGTGCTGAGCTGGGGCCCAAGCTCTTGTTCTCTCTCTTTGTCTCTCTGTGTCTCTCTCATGACCCATCCTCCCCACCCCCCCAATGCAGGGGACCCCTCTCGGTCTTAGGCCAACATCCTCTGACCTCAGCTCTGACCTGTTTTCCTCGGTGACTACACAGGAACCTCAGAATAAGCCATACAGCAGGCAGGGCCATTCAGCACCGGAGACCCAGCTCTACCCAGAACTGCCGTCTGGACACTGGGCTCTAAGAGAGCCCATCCTCAGCCAGGCAGCTCCTCAGCGGTAGGACTGGGGCAGCCAAGGCTCAAAGGTAGGAATATGTGAGCCAGGAGGGTCAGATCAGAAGGCCGTGGTGAAAAGGAGGAAGGGGCACAGATGCAGGGACAGGACAGACGCATAGATCTTGGAACTGACAGAAGCCAGTTTTAACGGTGGAGGAAGTCAGAGGCAAAGGTGAACAAATTCATTCATTCATTCACTCTGCAAACATGTACTGCTCCCCTAAAATGTGCCAGATGCTGTTCTATGGGTTGAGGCTACGGCATTGAATAAGCAGACTCCCTGCTCTCAGGAAGCTGATACCCAGGTGGGGAAGACGTATACATAGATAGGATCAAATGGGAGGTGGTAATGAGAGCTAATAAGGAAAAAGCTATAGCAAATTGTGGGACCAGGAGCAACAAGGCAGAACACACTTGGAGTGTTCAATGCACAGCCAGGAGGCCAGTGTCACTGGACCAGAGTAGGGAAGGTGAGGGAGGTAGGAGACCAAAATAGCAGCAGCAGCCGTGGCAGCAGGGGTGGCTCCTTGTAAAAGCTTGAAGTCGGTACTATTATTATTCCCAAGTTACAGATGAGAAAAGTGAGGCTCAAAAAAGGTTTCCTCGCCTCCAGTGCTGTGTTTCTTCTCTGACATCGAGCTGGTATATACGTGTCTCCCACACCCCAGGAAGACTGTCATTCGACTCCCAGGTCTACCCCAGAAAGGTCCTTCCTTCTCACATTCAGTGCCCCTCTGCTCTGGATAGTAACCTGGCTTCTCTGTGCCTCAGTTTCCTCGCCTGTAAAATGACACATGATACCTCAGGCCCTTCCCTGATCTGGGTACTATAAAAAGATGGTGTCAAAAGCTTGGCCCCCTCCTGAGGCCTCAGAAATACTGAGTGGGTGAGGTGGGGTGAGTGAAGGCAGCCTGAGCAGGTGACCTCCAGGAGAATGGGAGCAGAGGTGTTGCCTCTCAGGTACACTGGGCAACTGGCCCCATAGGAGGGGCACTGGACTCGGAGTAGAAGACCTTGGACTTGAGTTCCCACAGGCCAGTTACTAAGACTAGCCCACCCAGGTCCTGGAGAATCGGGGGCACCACTTACCTTTTCTGAGCCTCAGCACTTTTACCTATAAAATGGGCATCAAAACACCTTGCCTGCCTCCTCCTGGGGTTGTGAGGAGCAGTGGGGTTGTGGGTCCATCATATTCTCAAAGACTCCAGGGAGGCCCCTGGGGGAGCTCTAAGGGGTCTGCGAAGCCCCTGAGTTGTTGATGTACGTTAAGGAGGATGAAAACTGGGCCCTTTCTGCCTTGGTTTCGGCTGAGAAACTGAAAGGCCAAGAGCAAAACCCTGAACAGCAAGTTTCCTGGTTCCAGGGAAGTGCTGGACTGCCCATGTAGGCCAAGAAGGTGCACCCTGCCCCTCACCTCAGGGGCAAGTCTGGAGAAGCTGACCTGTGAAGTTGTGGGCTCACCCATAGGCTGGCATTAGGCCCAATCCTCAAAGAGCTAGAATGCCAGGGACCACAGCTGGCCAGCTGCTAGAAGGTTGGGGGCCGGGGCAGGGGGCAGGGGATGGCAAGGGCCTGATGGGGGCAAAGGGAGGGTGTAGCTTCCTGAAGACCAGAAGCGAACGTCATAGGAATGCGACCTCGTGTCATCTCAAAGGGACTTTACTCAAAAGGAACACTTGGAGAAGTGATGGAACCCCAAAATAAAGAGCCCAGGTAGTGGGTGGCCAGGGTCTGTTAAGTGGCCGGCCAGAAGACTGAGTGTCCTCATGAAGGGATATTCAGCAAAGTGGTGGTCAGTCCCTGAAAGAAAGCGAGCCTCAAAGGCCTGCCAATGGCAAAATCAAGGGCAAAGATAAGTCTCAACTGGTATACTAAGGCTTACCTGGTAGGGCAGTTAGGACCTTTCCTACTTGCTGCTCCCTCTCCTGCCCATCCCAACCCCACTCTCACACTAGAAGACTCAGAAACCTCAGCTAGCAAATGGGGCTGGGAGTGACCTTAGCTCACGGTGGGGATATAAAGAAGAAGCCAACCTCTCGCTTGCCCCCAGGCTTCCAGGCCAGAACAGCCTGAGCAGAGGGAAAGCTCTTCAAATGAAGCCCAGGATTCAGACTATGAAACAAAACTCAAGGTTTTAAGACACAGTTAAGGTCCTTTGGTGGTACAAATGGTTTGCTCTCAACTACTAACAGAAATGTTGGCAGTTCAAATCCACCCAGCAGTGCTGCAGAAGAAAGGCCTGGCAAACTGCTTCTGTAAAGATTACTTCCAAGAAAACCTTACAGAGCTCATTTCTACTATGTAATACATGGGGTCAAAACTGACTCGATGGCAATGGGTTTGCTTTTTTGGTTTATGACACAATTGTTGTGACCAGCAGTGCTTAGAGGATTTTTAATGATTCGAGCGGATTCACAGAGGCAGGGCACCCCCAGCATTTCTCTCAGGGGCACGAAGATCCAGCCCAGAGGTTTGAAATGGGCAGTGGGGGCAGGGGAGGTGCTGTTTTCTATGACCATCTTGTGCACCCGGCTCTATTAACCAAACCAAAAACAACAACAGCAACAAAAACCCAGTTGCTGTCGAGGGGATTCTGACTCATGGTGACCCCATGTGCGTCAGAGTTGAACTGTGCTCCAGAGGGTTTTCAATCGCTTATTTTTCAAAAGTAGATCTCCAGGCCTTTCTTCTGAGTGCCTCTGGGTGAACTCAAACCACCAAACCTTTCAGTTAGTGACCGAGCCTGTTAACTGTTTGCACCACCCAGGGTCTCCATTAATAGTCACATATAATTCTGGGCATATGTATGTGTTTCCAGAAAGATGGTCCATGGTTTTCTTCCCATTCAAAGAGGTCCATGAGCCCCAAAAGGTTAAGAGCCCCTGAGATCAGGGATGTAAAGGTTTCCAGCTACACATAAAGTACTGTGCTCACAAGCCATGTGGCCAGCAGTTAAAAATATCAAGATTTGTGTCCTCTCCCTCTCCACAAAGGTCCCTTGGGGCCAAAACCTCCCAAGCATGAGGTCCCCTACCTCTGACTCCCTCATCACTGTCACTCTCCCAAGTAGCATGTATGGTCCTCAAACTGAGTCATCCCAAACCCCAGAGAGAGGAAACTTACCCCAGTACAAGCTAGGGCTGTCCCAAGCACTTTCTTTCACAAGCATCAAACCAAAAAACTTGTTGCCGTCGAGTTGATTCTGACTCATGGCAACCCTGTGTGTGCAGAATAGAAGTGCTCTGTGGAGTTTTCAAGGCTGTGACCTTTCAGAAGCAGATCACCAGGCCTTTCTTCCCAGACGCCTCTGGGTGGGTTTGAACTGTCAGCCTTTCAGACAGTAGTCAAGTGCTTAACCATTTGCATCCCCAAGGGGCCATCCTCAGCACAACCTTGTGCTAAGAATAAAGATTACCCCCATTTTATGGATGAAGAAACTGAGGCTCAGGAAGCCATGTAGCCATTAAAAGATAGGACCAGGGCAGTCATGCAGGTCTGGGTGAGCACTCGGGGAATTAGGCAACCTGGCCCAGCTGATTTCCTGTTCCCAGACCAAGACCCTGTGAATATCCCTAAGCCGGTGGCCCTCAGCCCCTTCCTTCTCCTATTTATATAAATAGATAGTGAGAGAGAGGAAGGAAAAGAAGAGTAGCCCTGGGGAAGGAGGAAGGGGCGGCTACCCTAAAAAAAAAAAAGTCATTTGAAAGGACTGAAACTGTGGTGCTGGCTCCTTTTCCTTCCACCACTAGACAGCATTCTTTGGAGTCTTCAAGGCTTTTTAATTTTCTGGAGACCCCTCTTAGATGCCAGTACCCTTGGGAAAGGGTCATACTCCCAGCATCCATCCCCAACAGCACCCCTGGGCAGGGATCAGCTCGCTGCCAGCTGAGAGCAGGAAGGGGACACGGTGGGAAGGAGGAAAAGTTTTGGGCTTTAGGGAATATAAGTTCCCCTCAAACTTACATATTTTTTTTTTCCTATGTGTCAGAGAGGATATTTATTTATTTTAATTTGGTGGGGGCAAGGTGAAAATACACCAGCAAAACACACCAATTCAACAATTTCTACGTGTACAATTCAGTAACACTGATCACATTCTTCAAGTTGTGCGTTCTCACCGTCCTTTTCCAAATCATTCCGAACCATTAACATAAATTCACCTTCCTCTGAGGTTCTCATCTAACCCTTCAGGTTGCTGTTGTCAGTTTGATCCCATATAGATAATTCTTTAAAAGAGCACAGTACTAACTAAGCTAAATTATTGTTTGGTTTAAATATAACTTTAGGGTATAGTTTCAATTTAAAATTTAAAAGATTACCTCACGGCAACAGCATAGGCGGAGGGGTTCAAACCTACACTTTTCACAGAGCTAGACAGACCCATAACGGGTGTTCAGACCCAGCAGGAACACCTACTGTGTGCCAAACAGTGCTGAGCACGTTCACACACATTCTCTCATTTTATCCTTGCACCAACACGATGATGGGAGTATTACCCCATTTTACAGGTGCAGAAATAGAGGCTCTGGGAGATTCAATGCCATGTCCAAGCCCATGCAGCAGTGAGTCGCTGACCACAAGCTAGTCGCAGCTACATCTGACTCCACGTCCAACACTCCGGCAATTTTACACCCTATGATCTTGTCCTGCTCCCTCATTTTACAGATGAAGGGCTCAGAGAGGGAGAGTGGCTCCTCTGAGAACACACAGTGACCAAGGCATCATAGGCTCAGGACTCTCCCAGACAACAGGGTCTCCAGGGTCCTGGGGGCAGATACTGCAGCTGTGGGAGGGGGCAGAGGCGTCTGCTCAGTGACCCAAAGACCCTCACACAACGCACACCGGAAACCGTCTTTAAGCAATAGAGAAACCACGTCATTTGCAAGGCAGGTCCCTGGCCCCTGAGTGTGGTGGTAGGCTCTTAAGGCCTCAGTCTTGGAGGGTTACAGGCGCTCCATGAGCTGGTGGGGTACAGCCACATCAGGCCAGACCGTCACGGCGACAACAGACTAGGCGACGGAGGCTTGTCTGCCGTCACGGAGAGAAGCCGCGTCTGCGTCAGAAAGGACCAACCACATCACAGGCAGCAGCCCGGAAGTGACACATCCCACTCCCTACCTGCTGCCTGTGATGGTGCTTTAGAAGTGATCCAGGGGCAGACAGGAAGCCTAGGCTGGTATCTGGTTCTCTAAGCCTAAAGGTAAAAAGACACCTGGGTGCGGTCCCTTTACCCAAGGAATGCCGCAAACCACTCCCCCGCCGCCCATACTCACACTCCACCAAGGCCTATCAATATCGCCTCCTAAATCTCCACTATGGTCCCCTTTTCCCCACCCTCGGCAGCTTTTGTCAGCTATGGCTTCCTCACTCTTGTCCCCAGCCTTCCGTCCCTTTCCAGATGGGCCCAAAGCTACCTTCCTACCTCCAAGTCTGATCCTGTTTAAAAGCTATCATTGGCTCTCACTGCCCTCAGGCAGGAACATAGCCTCCTCCGCTTGGCACCCGGGCACCACATGCCAGTGTCTCCACCTCGTCTCACCTCCTTGGCATCATCACTTTCACTGTCTAGAATACAGAGAAGCATCTGGTTCCCTCCACCCTTTTCCACACCTTTCTCCTGCCTCCCCCTCTGCCCACACAGAGGTCCCCTGGCTCCTGGAGTGTGGTGGGAGCACCCCCACTTTGCAGGGCTCATTCCTAGCTTCTTTCAAACGATTCCTCCATCATCACTACCAGAAAACCTCTGAACCCCGAGCTGGGGTCAGGGTGCGTCCTGGGGGCTCCAGTGGCAACCCGAGTAGACATCTATCCTGCCCAAACCACCTTTTGGTTTAATTAGCTGTTTCCCTTGTGTCTCCTCCTCTAGACTGAGCTCCTTAAGGGCTTCCTCTGCACACCCTTGAATGACCTCTGTCTGAGCCAGATGCCAGGTTTTAATTCCAGTCCTGCCATTCACCAGCCTCAGTTCTGTCATCTATAAAATGTGGACAAAAAAAAAGAGTGTCCACCTCATGGAGCTGTTATAGGTCACCAAGTCAGTGGTGTAAAGTGCTCAATGCTGTGCCCTGCCTGCAGTCAGTGCTCACAGTTAACCAGTGTGTTTATTACTCATCACTCTACACCCAGCCCTGGGCATGGCCCACAGCAGGTGCCTAAGAGATGCTGATTTGTTCAACAGAAGCAAACTTTTAATTTCCGATTTGTTGAAATGAGTTGTGGCTAGCATGACTGAGAACGGGAAAGGAAATGGGCTTATTATAGAGACGGGGGGAACATCCCTCGTGGGGGGAAACCGAGCAACAGTTTTCAGATAAAAGCCCATCTCAGCCACCTCAGGAGTTCCCAGGTAGTGCAAACAGTTAACACACTCCTCTGCTTACTGCAACGTTGGAGGTTTGAGTTCACCCAGAGGTGCCTCAGAAGAAAGGCCTGGCAATCTAATTCCAAAAACTCAGCCATTGAAAACCCTGTGGAGCGCAGTTCTACTCTGACACACATGGGGTCACCATGAGTCAGAGCTGACTTGACAGCAACTGGTGGCAGCCGCCTTGATCACCATTACTTCTGGGCCAAGGTTTAAGCACAGAGGTCTACAGCCCGACTACCTGGGTCCAATCTTGGCTCTCCCTCAGTAAGTTGTGAGACCCTGGGTAGGTAGTTTCACCCCTGTGCCTCAATTTCTTCTTGTGTAAAATGGGAATAATAACAGGTGCTTAGTGCACGTAATGCATCAGACTCTTGCCTGGTACCCAGGAAGTACCCATGAATGTCATCTTGTAGCCCTTGGTGCACTGCACTCTCTCCTTTGTTTGGAGTGTCTCCCAGCTCCAGTGGGAAGTGACAAAAGAGGGACACTTTTACTCCCACTTTTCAGGTGAGTAAGCCAAACCTGAGAGAGGGGCTGGAGGGGTCCCCAGGTGTGTTGGCAACAGGGCCAGGCAAGCCCCGAGGCGTCCTACCCCCAGTCCATTGGGGACACATTCTTTCTCACATCTGAACTGACAGAGTGAGTCAGGTCTGCCCAGTCTCATGCCCACCCCAGCATGGCCACGGGTGACAGAAGCCAGGCTTGCCCTGTGGCTGGCCACGAGTGCTCCAGGTACACAAGAGGCTGACACTGACAAGAATCAGGACACTTGCCTCTAGATGGGGCAGAGCTGAGGCCAGAGGGCCCCCCTCTTCTTCTTCTGTGCTTCTTCCTTCTCCCTGAAGCCTCTTGTCCTCTCCTTCCTGTTCTGCAGCCACTCCCAGCCCAGAGCTCTTGCCTAAACCACTGCAATAGCCTCCTAATGGGCCTCCCTGCCTCCAGTCTCCTCATCTCATCTGTCCTTCACACTGAAGCCTGCGTGATCTTCCTAAAACACTGGCTGCCTCCAGTCACTCCTCTGCTCAAAAACTATCAATGGCTCCCTATTGCCTGACAGGAGATAAGTGTGGTACCTGAGAGCTTTGACTCTGGAATTAAGGTGCCTGGCTTTGAATTCCTACTTATTAGCAAGCAGCACTGAAGGAATTTGTCTTCTTTTTCTTTTTTTTTAAATCTTTACACCTCATCTGTAAAATGGGACTGATAACAGTACATACCTCATGGGGCTGTTGTGAGGATTAAATGAGAAAACACCTGTAAAGTGTTTAGTAAATCCCCCCAAAATGATAGTTGCTATAATTTTTCAATATAATTGTCATTACTACATCCATAAACAGGCCCCAAACCAGCTGATGGCACCATGTGCCCTCACAGCCCCTAACAAACTTTTTGCTCCAGTTAGGATGGTCCAGGCTTGTTCCCTGCCACTCATTCCTCCCTGTCTTTCTCTAAACCATTCCCCCACCTGAGATCCACTCATCCCAGTCCTGCCCAGCCTTTAGGGCTCAGTGTTTTAGAAGGACCCCTGTATGGGCATTGCCGGAGGAGGGCCTGGAGGAGGGCAGGATGGGGTCAGAGTATTTACCAGTCAGGAGGGTGAGAAGAAAGGATGAAGCCAGTGATCAAGAGGCCAGGCCAGGACAGGAAGAAAGTAAAGCCATTAGGAGAGGGGCGATGGCCAAGGAGAATGGGGAAATCATGCCCTGGGGTGCAGGAGAAAGGGCTCGAGAAAGCTGGGAGGACGTGACAGGAAGGAGCAGGGCTCTGAGGCTGAGATTCCAGAGGAATAGCAAATTGGAGGCCAACAATGGGGTCACCAGGGAGCCTGTGAATTACAGGCAGACGTCCAGGCTACAGGTCAGCAACCAGGGGGACAGGCAGGGGCATCCAGGGAGTCCCACTAACTAAGGCACAGTCCTGAAACCCCTTCCCCAGAGAATTGTTGTCAAGTCCAGAGCTGGGCCAGATCTGGGCCTTCTGAACCAGGACCACCTGGACACAGGAGCTGCACCCCAAGCCTCACACAAAGTCACCAACTCCCTCTACCCCCTCCTTCCAGCCTGTCACTTGCAGCCAAAGGATTCTAAAGCTGGGGCGAGGCTGGGGGTGAGTCCTTGCTAATCCCAATTTACAGATGGGGCAGCTGTGGTTTAGACAGGAGAAGGGCATCAGCCAAGTCCTCCCTGAGTCGGAGGCCGAGCCAGGACTGGGGCTCAGACCCCAGACTCGCAGCCTCACACTCACTTGGTCCACTCCTGCAGCCTCTGGCATCTCTCATGGACAGGACAGCCCAGAAGATATCCTGCACAGAGTCTACCCACTCGTCCCCAAATCCCTTCCCACTCGGGCTCATACCCCCAGGCCCACTCAATTTCCCGAACCTTGGCCACATCAGCCATGCCCACTGCAGGACCAAGCTCAACTGAGCCAGATGAGTGGGCCACTGTCTGGATGACAAAAGAAAACAAACAAAACCCCCTGGGGATTTCTGCCCCTGTCTCAGGTCAGAGTGGCTAGGTCAGTCTAGGGCCAGGACCCCAAAAGGGCACTGAGAGGTGGCTTGCCAGGCCTCTCAAGGACAGCCAGCGCTCCTGAAAGGGATTCGCCCCGTGGCCCCGCTCGTCAGTCTGTGCTGTCAGTTTTCCCAACAGGACGTGCCCACTAGTGTCTGCTACTTCACGTGGGAGGGCAGCAGTCCTGTCTATCGGGGACTGAGAAGTGGGGTGCAGCCTCCTCTCCCAACATTCAGCCTTTGGTGCCAAATAGGTGGCTAACGGGCCTTCTTACTCCAGGAACGGGTCAATAAGCTAGTGTTCATAAACCTCCAGAATTGACAGTGGGAGATTTAGTCTGTTTCAACCACTGCTCTTCTGTGAATGGAGGCTCAGAGAGGAAGGGTGACTTGCCACGGTCCACCTGGAAAGCAGGGCTGGAGTCAAGACCAGCTGGGAGCTGGGATCCTGGGAAGCCACTCCACTTCCTCCAGCGTTGCTCACACCTGGGGGTTAGGGGAGGCTGAAGGAAATTAACTCTTTCAAACCCCAGGTGGTAAATAGGTGCTTCCTCCTCCAGGGCTCACAGCCCAGTGCCCCAAACCACAGTGATGTCACCACCGTGAGTGATATCACCAAGCGCCACGAGTGGTGGAAAAAGACTGAGCCCCAGAGGGGTGGGCCCCAGGCTCTGAGCCCTACCCAGGCAGTCAACAGCTGGGCAGGAAGAGATGAGCACCCCAAGATCTGGGCTGTAAAGGAGGAAACAGGACTCAGAACCAGGCCAAGGGGCGTGTTCCCACCACCGGTGACACAGGGCTGCTTCTTCGAGGAAAGCACCCATCTGCACAAGGCTTCCTCTAACCTGTGGGTTCCCAGACAGCGGGCCCTTCACTGCATGCTGACGCTATGGACTTTCCCATAGTCTGGGGTCCCAAAGGGTCTGGGTTCTGAACTTGAAAAGGTGCTAACTAGGTGGCAAGGGGCCAGGAGGCAGGAAATCTGTGAACTCTGTTCTGCCCGAGGGTTCCAAGATGACAGGCAGCAAGGAATTCTTGAGTCAAGGAAATAATTCCAGCCAAAGCAAGTGGGATTTAGGTCAGCAAGAAGAGAGGCTGGGAAACAAAGCTATTAACAGTGAGGAATGCTGGGCTCTCCTTCCTGGAAGAACTTTAGATCTATTATCCCATTCATGGCCTTTGTCAAGCACACTCAAAGCTAATACTTCCCAACATTCCAGGGACAGCATTGGGACCAGTGCTGTTAGGTCCTATAGTGAGAGATGCTTAGGCCCAGAGAGGTTAAGGAACCTGAGCAAGACCACACAGCAAGTTGGTCACAGTGCCCAGATGGGAACTCTGGTCTCCCAACACCCAGTCCAGTGCTCCTTCCTCTTGGAAGTGACTTGGAGGCTGAGAGATGGACGACATGACCTCAGAAGAGCCCCCACAGAGCTTCCCTTCCTCAGGGTCATGAGCATCACAGAGGTTAGAAATGGAAGAGGCTTTAGAGACTGTCTGGAATCAACCCGTGCCCATTTAACACACGGGAAAGCCGAGGCCATCTGCATCCTCTTCAGACAGGCCACAAGATCCCTCCATACTATACCAAATGCACCCCTAGCTCAGCCCCAAATGGCATATGGCAGGTGTCACTCACTGAAAGGGGTGGGAGGGGCAGGGGAGTGATTTCCTGACCCCACCACCTTGGCCACACGCCGGCCAGGTCCTCAGGCCAGGCAGGCAGGCAGGTGGTCTGAGAGGCTCAGCAAGGGGGCATGGGGCAGGAAGCAGAGCCGTGAAAAGGTAGGCAGGAGGGAAGTTGTTCTCAGGGGTGGGCAGTAAAGCCATCTGGGCAGGAACTCCAGGCAGAGGTCTGCCAACCAGGCTGCTAGACCCTGCAACTCCCTGGGTGGTCCCTGCCTCCTGGGCCTGAGCACCCACCCCATGACCCAGAGGGTCAGATCAGGCCCCGCAGAGCCACGAACGGCTCAAATAGCAGCTGGTGAACTTCACAGCCCATAAAGCACTCAAAAGAAATTTTTTGTTTGTTTGTTGTGGTACAGGTATAGATAACAAAACCTATGCCACTGGTATATATAACAAAACCCACGCCGTCTCAACAATTTCTACACGTACAGTTCAGGAACACTGGCCCATGCAGCATTTTTAATCGTAACAACCAGCCAGTGGAGGGGGGGCAGATAATTCCCATTTCACAGATGAGGAAACAGAGGCTCCCAGAGATGAAAAGACTCGCCAAGGTTACATACATAACCAGTAAACAGCATTGTGAGGGTTTGCGTGGAGGTCTGTCTGCTTCGGAGGCCTGGGCCCTTCCTCTAAACCATCAACACTGCCTGCCTGTGCCAAGCAGAGGAGGATCCGGAACCAGAGCCATGACATCTCCTCCTGGCTATGTTCTCCCCAGAACACTGCTTTCCCCAGCCCACTCCCTGACTTCCTTCCCTGCCTGCTTTCCAGACAAGTCACTTGCCCCCAACCCCACCCCGCCCCCGGCCCTGAGTCACTGCCCGTGGGCTGCCCCATCACAAGCCAGGGAGGGGGATGAGAGGGGAGAGCACCTTGGGGAGAGCACCTCTAGCCTCAGCAGACCCAGTATAGCAGGGGAGGAGCCCTGAGAAATATCCCAAAGAAAGAGACAAACTAGAGCCCAGCTCTGCCGCCACTGGCTTCGCAAACCCTCCTGCCTCCCCATCTGTAAAACAGGATTACTGAAAAGGTCAGATGGATATTTTTTGAAGTTCATTAATATTTATTGAGTGCCTACAAAGGGCCAGGCACAGAATGGGTCTGGGTTTGTTCCCTGGGGACATTTGGCAACGTCTGGAGACATTTCTGACTGTCACAACCAAGGGGAAATAGCGGGGAGAGGTCAGAGGAGCTGCTGACCACCCTGTGATGCACAGAACAGCCCCCCAGAACCAAGAATTATCCAGATCACAAAAGGACAAATACAGTTTGAGACCACTATTATAAAAACTCATGAAAAGGTTTACACACAGAGAAAAAAGAATTATCCAGCCCAAAATGTCAACAGTGCTGAGACAGGAAACCCCTAATCTAGGCTACAGGTCTGTAGCAGTGAACAAGTCTCTGCCCTGCCCGAGTTCACATTGTAGCGGGAAGATACAATAAAAAGCGAAAGGAATGCAACAGGTCTTGAGCGCTGTATAGGAAAGCAATGAAAGTCAAGGGGAGGTAGTGTACCTGATGGTGGGCTTTTGTTGTAGGCCAGGTGCTCCAGGAAGGATATATTTGATTAAAAGGAAGTAGGGGAATGAGACCTGCGGATATGGGAGGGAGGAGACAGAGATTTGAGGAACAGAAAAGCGGCTACTGTGAACTTGTTGAGCACAGCAGAACTGTCTCTCTCTCTCTCTCAACACACACACACACACACACACACACACACACACACACACACACACGGCACAGCTGGCATGAGAACTTGTCCTTCCCCCCACAGCTATTGTTTGAGATACGGTGGCTTTATGTTTACGGTGATGGGAAAGTTGCCAATGGTAGATGATGGCTGCACCCAGGATTAATGTAATTAATTTTGCCAAATTGTACACCGGAAAAAAATGTTGAATTGGAAAATGTTGTATATATATATATATAAAATATATATATATATATATATGCCCCCCAAAAAACCACTGCCATCGAGTCAATTCTGACTCATAGTGACCGTCTAGGACTGAGTAGAATTGCCCCACAGAGTTTCTAAGGAGTGGCTGGTGGATTCAAACTGCCAACCTTTTGGTTAGCAGCTGTAGCACTTAACCACTGCACCACCAGGACGCCATATACACATGTATGTGTACGTGTATACATAGATACAGTAACAATTTAAAAAAGAAAACACCTCTTCTGCCATGAACAACCCTCTGATCACTCCTCTAAGAAGCGCTGAACAGTCAGGACCATAAAATGTTGCCCAGCCCTGGGGTGGGACAGTGCCCAGGAGAGTCCCAGGACTACAGTGAGGTCCACTTCCTGATGCAAGAGTCCCAAGCAGGTTCTCAGTTTTATATGTTCCAATGCCTTTCCCATCCACTCGGCCCCACGAGGAGCGCAAGGTGGTGTGTACTCTGTGCATCCACAGGTGAGAAAACAGAGGCTCTCCAGCTTGACCCAGGTCACAAAGGCAGCCAGGGGCAGAGCCCAGGTCTTGTGGCCACCTGGCAGTGTGGATCCTGAGGGCTGGGGCTAGGTTGTGGTCATCTCAGGGTCCCCAGACCCTGGCACTGGACTGGCCTTAGAGTAGGTGTCCACGAATGTCTGGAGAATAAATGAATGGCACTACCTCAGGGTGCCTGGCCACCTGTCCACTTCCCTTTGTAAAGGATGCCCAACCACCTGGCCACACTCTCAGCCAGCACACAGATGTCCCCTCTGGGATGTGGGCAGGTATAGGTGAGAGGCGCCCCACAGGCAGCAGGTACCACAGATTGCCAAACTCCACTCAAAAGGCTAACATCTCTAGGCCTACCTGGGAGAAGGGACGGATTATCCAACAAGTAAGGTAAGCACGGTGCAAACAATTTCACGTTTTTTCACCACATCAAAGATTCTGCTTCTAGATATGGCTGGCATCTGTCTCTCTCCCAACTCCACAGCACCTTCCTGCAGAATCAAAGCCTCTTTCTAAATTTACAATCCCTGACAGGGGTAGATGACCCAGAAAGCAAGGTAAACATGGGCTTACTTGTGTTTAGTGACTCATCTGTAGTGAAAAATTTCCCTTGGGTTTCACCACATCTTTGACGTTCACTACAGGTGATCTGGTAAGCAAGGTAAGCACTTGTGGATAATCCGTCCCTGCCTGGGAGCTCCCAACCTCTCAGCCAACCCAAGCTGGCCCAGCTCCCTGGGTAATAAGGAGCAAAACATTGGCCCCCAAGTCTCAAGCCCTCCAGAGACAAACTAAGGCCCAGCAAGTAGAGACCCCGTTACCCTCCTCCTTAGCAACAAGCAGACAGCCAGACTGCCAGGGTCCTGCCCATCCCCAGCAGAGGGCACCAAGCACTCACCTATCCCGCCAGCTTTTCTGGAATTTATCTGTCAAATGAATGAATGAATGGCCAAGTGAATTTAATGAATGATGCATTCCAGATAGGCTGGTAATACGGTTTTTAACAGAGGCAAAAGCCCCAATGATAAAGTGAGTTTGAATCACCTGCCAAACGTAGGTCTCCTTGGGGCTCTTTCTGCTCAATTTAGTAAAATCCCAACATTACTGAGTAACCACTGTGTGCGAAGGACTGGGCTGGGGGCAGAAGTGGAGACATGCGTACTGGGAAGGCTACAATGAAAAGAGCTTTGGAAGCAGGCAGACCTTTGTTCAAACCCACCACCCCGACTCCGTATCTCTGTGATCCTGGGAAATCTCCTAACCTCTCTGAGCCTCGGTTTCCACATCTCTAAAAGGCAACAGCATCACCCACCTCTTAGGTGGTGCTGTAAGTGAGATTTCAGGGAGATTCTATAGTAAAGTACCCAGCACAGTGCCTGGCACTTAGTAAGTGTTCAACAAACAGGAACTAATGTGATAATAATGAAGAGGAGGAGAAACCCATGGTCCCTGCCCTCAAGGAATCTTCTATCTATTGAGGTAGATAAGACATAAGGAGCCCTGGTGATGCAATGGTTAAGCGCTCCCCTGCTAACTGAAAGGTCAGTGGTTCGAACCCACTCAGCAGCTCCAAGGGAGAAAAGACCTGGTGATCTGCTCCCATAAAGATTAAAAGATTACAACCTAGGAAATCCTATGGGGCAGTTCAACTCTGTCATATAGGGTCGCTATGAGTCAGAATCTACTCAAGAGCACACAACGACAACACACAACCTACTTTAAAAAACAGAATGTAATCTGCCCTAGAGAGGGGCAAAGGGCTCTGAGAGTTGGGAGAGAAAAGGATTAAATCCAAGGGGGAGAATGAGGAAAGGCTTCTTGGAAGGGGTTGCATTTGTGAAAGGCCTTGAAAGAGGGTGTCAACACAAAATGGGGATGAGGGGCATACTCCAGAGAGGGGCCGGCATGGCAAAGGCAGAGTAGGCAGACATGACGACCATCCAGTCATCCTTCTCTCAGGGTGTGAGGTCCGTGTACAAGAGGTGGGAGAAAGGATCCAGCACCTCAGTGGCACCTGGGATACCTGAGGAAGTTTCTGTCTCAGCCATTGGGAGCCACGGGAGGCTTCCCAAGTGGGAAGAAGGCAGTCCAGGCTTGAGGAGGGTGGTTCCAGCAGTGCTGCCCAGGAGGGGTCACTGGGAGCAGGGGCAGAAGGCCTATGGCAATTGGCAGGGGCTTGGGGTAGGGGGGGCTCTGACCTGATGAGGGGGCTGCTGTTCAGGAGGGGAAGGGTGTGAGCCACACTAGAGAAACACCGCTCAAACAACTCCAGGACTTTGGCCAGGTATCCTGCAGAGAAGCCCCGTGCCTCCTGCCCCCTGAGGCTCACATACCCCTGAAGTCACCCCAGAAAGCCCAAATTAGCAGCAGGAAGCCCCCATCAGAGACCCAAGTCTATGGCAAGACCCTGCCAAGCTGCTGGAGACCACAGCTGCCAGCAATCCTATCTACTCTCAGAGCTGGCACTCTCCTGGCCCAAAGTTCACCCAGAACCTCCCCTGCCTTCAGGACAAGCTCTGGGACTGCCCCCAGGAGCCCCCTCCAACACCCACTGTGGATGAGTCAATTCCAGTCCAACAGCCCCCATCTTCCACTCTCAAAAACTGGACTCTAAAGATGTCTTTGGTTTTGCATCAGCAAGTCCCCTTCACATGTCGCCACAGAAGCCAACACCACCTCCCCACCTTCCTCCCCATCGAGACATCCAGTTCCTTCTAGGCAGGATCACGAGCCAGGGGTTGCACGCACACCTCCTCCCTGGCCAGAAGAGTGACCCGCGCCCTTCCATAAAACACAAGGGGTCCTTTAAGTTTCGGTTTTCCTTCTCTGTAAAATGGAGTTACCCTACGTTACCAAACCATGGTGACAGCCAAACAAGGAAAGGACATTGAATCTCTGTAGATTCTCCGTTGCCACTCAGAGCACTACTGTGGTGGGTGATGTTAGTTTTGAATAACAGCTCTGGGGTCCCTTGGAGGCCACCTCCGCCTTGATAACTAGCCCAGAAGGTCCCCCTCACCTCCTCTGTCCCCACAGCTCCAACACAGGCCCTTCCAGGATCTCAGCCTGGGAGGCTGGAAGACACTGTTGCCTTCCTCTCACCCCCAGAGCCCACAAAGAACAGGCTCTGAAATGGTCCCTGGGAAGGGATCTGGGCAATGGAGGGGAGAGAGCCCTCAGTCCCACTATGCCCTTATTAGGCACTGACTGCACACCTGGCCCTTTTGCTCAGCCGGGCAGCCCTGGTGTTTCTAACAAAGAGGAAAACCATAGCCCAGAGGAGAGGAAGTCTTCTGAAGAGGGTGCCAGGACCTGGCCGTGGGGGTAGCACCCCGACAACGACCCTGCCGGTGGGATGGCATGGTCGTGGTAGTCGCAGGAGTAAAGGAGGGTCCAAGGTCTAGCGGGGATCTCGCCGGGGCCAGCTAGCCGGCCCCAAACGCCCTGGTCTAGGCTCTGGTGGGTGGATGCGGAGCCCCTGCCCCGGGATGCACCCCTTCGCCGCGGGGCTTATGGGGACCAGAATTCCGCCCGGAGCGATTTCAGGACCCCTGAAACCTCTCACCTCTGTCAAGGCGCCGCGGGAAAGCGCTGATGGAGCATCTGGGGGCTGCCCATGGGTCCCCACAGGACCGCGTGAGACACCCGCTTGGGCCGGCACCGCGACCCAGAGCTGCAGTCCGACAGCCAGCGCGGCCCAGAGGCCCGCGGGCACCATGATACGGGCGTCGGCGGCGCGGCGGGGAGCGGCGGCGTCTGGCGGTGCCCGTTGGCCTTGCACGTCTCTCCAGGCTCCGCTCTGCGCGCTGAGCTCCTTCGCCTCCGACTGAAAGCGAAAGCAGGCGCCGGCTGCCAGCCTAGGGAGATGGGGGAGGCCAGGGGCGGGGCCACCCCCCACCCTTCGCCTCGGACACACCTCCTCCTCGTCCTCCCATGACGTTCGCCCCTCCTCGCAGCCGGCAGCTGGACACCCAGACCCGACTTTTACCCCTAACAAGGCTGAGCCTGACCCAAGCCTGCCAACCCAGCACTGGGTCGATACCCACAGTCCTACTCCCAGCCGTCAGTGACCCCTCAACGTCCTTCTAGAGCTCCCTCCCCTTCAAGTCACCCTTCCCAGTGCGGGATGGGAGACCTTCACTGGAGACAGGCTCCCACCAGGTTTGTGGTGGCCCTGAGGCTGTGTCTCTCAACCTGCCCTGCCTCCACTTACCCTTTCCACAGGCCACCCACTCCCTGGGAGTGGGACATGGAATTTGGAAACATTCCACGATGCTGACACGCTCTGGGGGAACCAAAGGAGTTGTAGACCATTCACTCTTCAGACTCTAGAGCCAGACCACCTGGGTCTCTGAATTTCTGCTGTTCTGAGGGTTAAAAGAGCTAAAACAAACAAAGGGGTTGCCCTCAAGTCAATTCGGCTCATAGATACCCCACGTTTAGAGTGTAGAACTGCTCCGTAGAGTTTTCTTGGCTGTAATCTTTGTGGATGCAGATCACCCAGGCCTTTCTTCAGCTGTACTACTGGGTGGGTTCAAATTGCCAACCTTTAGGTTAGTAGCGTAACACAAACTGTGCCACCCAGGGACCTAAAGATATATAATACAGACAATACAATGTGTGTATGTGTATGGGTGTGTGTGTTTGTAAGCATATATGTGGCTTAAACACTGTATAAGTATTAGTTGTTATTACCATTATCCATTTGTTCATTTATCCTTAAACATTCATCAGGCCCTTCTCAGAGTAAGCCAGACCCCACTCTGCACACCTTTTGAGTTTCCATCCAGGTGGCTGGCAGGTAAACAGAGGCTGGGACAGAAAGTCATCCAGGAAGCTGTGGGGGCCACAGAAGTGGCTTCCCTAGAACTCACTTCATGGCTGAACACCCACCCTAGCTGCCACCTGCTGCTTCGTTCAGGTGCCAGCCCTACCACTAGGGCCACCCTGCAGAGCCAAAACATATTCTCCCAGTCCAGGCATATGGGGGAGTCCTTGCCCTGGCACACAGAGCATCTTGAGAGTGAGATGCTGCCCTATTTCCCTGTCCCTCTGCCCTGGGCTGCCCCAAGAGGTGTAGGGCACCCTGCTCTGGGCCACCAGTCCCCATGATGAAGACAGCAAGGACGGTACTTCCAGGCACTGAGTGAGGAACTGGGACATGACCTTCTCGGAGGATGGAAAATCCCACCCCCTGGTCAGGAGGCTGGGAAATCACCTGGTTCCCATGTATTTCTGAGACACGGGCCGTGCTGAGGGTGCAGCTAGCGCTGTCTACAACCTAAGTCTACAGAGAAGGTCAGCCACCAAAACAAGCACAAAGACTTCCTTGCAAGCCTCACCTGGGAACAATTTTAAGATTTCTCAGGTCCAGAAGAGCAAGCCAAAGTTTAGGAGTAGAGGTGGCCCCCAGTGGAAGAGCGTATGGTTCTCCTTGGATGTCCCCCTGGCACCTCAAACCCAATTGGTCCAGCTGGCTCAGTCCCTCCAACCAGTTCCTTATGCCAACTTCCCCATCCCAGCAAATGGCCCCATCACCACCCAAGCATAGGAATCCTCCTAGGATCCCACCTCCCACCACGACTCCCAAATGTAGTAACAGTGAACTCTGCAAGAGCTGGGCTCCACGGGGTGGGTGTCAGTCAAGAATGTTGCCCAGTCCTGCTCCACCTTTACGATTATTGTTGCAGCCACTGTGTGCTTTGAGTGCCTCCCAACCGAGGGGGCTCATTTTCCAGCACTATATCTGACAATATTCTGTTGTGATCCATAGAGTTTTCATTAGCTGATTTTCATAAATAGGTGGCCTGGCCTTTCTTCCTAGTCTGTGTTAATCTGGAAGCTGTGCTGAAAACTATCCACCATGGGTGACCCTGCTGGTGTTTGAAGTACCAGTGGCATAACTTCCAGCATCATAGCAACATGCAAGCCACCACAGTACGACAACGTGACAGACGACTACTGAGCAATGATGTTAGAAGAAGTAAAAGAACAATCAGGAGGAGGAAAGATAACCCTGAGATTAGCCACTGCAAGAAGCCAACATCACCTCTGGGGCTGGAGGCTGTGTAACCAGGGCCAGGAACCAGGGCACCTGGAGGAATATGGAACCAAGGAGGAGACATACAATCCTGGCTTCTGCCTTCCTCCCGCCCCCCAGTCTCCTACCTCCCGTTGGCCAAACCTAAGACAGGACCCATTTGGCAAGGGAACCTGGGAAATGTAGTTTGTAGGTGTCAGCCCACCTTAATAAAGGGCAGCGCAGGGTGGGTGGCAGGAAGTGGAGCTGAGAACAGACAGATAACCGGCATAGGGTGTAGGGAGGAAGCCACACTCCCTGTGAAGCTTGCTTGGGACACCCATCCTTTCCCAGCCTCTCATGAAATCTTGGGCAGGTCCTAGAGTTATTCCAGCCCCTCTGAAGCACAGAACCATCCTGCGGTTTGGCTCAGATCATAGAATTCAGTCCTGCCCTGGGAAATAATTACAGCTCTGATCTTCTCCTATCCAGTGTGGAGCTTCTCCCCTTCTCCACCCAGATGGCCCAGGCTGGAAGCCTACCCTGGGGGAGAAGGACATGGTGATGTCTCTTTTGACTCTGCCAGATATGACTGATCCAGGCCAAGCCCAGGGGAAAAGGTTTAGGGGAAACAGCGTTTCCTGGCACTACAGTTGTCGTCTACCTCACATTGGGGCCCTTGGAAGGCAGTTTCTGGATCCTTCTCTCTGGGAGCACTTTTGCAGGTTTTTTGGAGCTCTTCCAGCTGATTCCTCGGACCATGGCTCACCCGTACCTGCAATGCCTGAGCCTCCTGCTGCCCACAACTTACCACATGCCCTTCAGCTCCTCCATCTAATAATGGTCCTATTGGCTTCTCCTGATGAGGCCACCACCAACAGGAAGCCCTTTTGGTTAGAGTCTCTTTCGAGGTGGCCCAAGGCTGACTTCCTCCATAGAGCCCACAGTGGCCAGCCCTTTGCACTGCACCTGTAGCAGCATAGCTCACGCCGTGTACCTGTCTCGCTCCAGCTCTGCCACTTCAGGCCCACCTAGCCACAGGCTCTAACACAGGCCACAAATCTTTATCACTCACCTACTGTGTGCCAGTCATGTCCTGGTGCTGGGGACTCAGCAGTCAACAAAGCAGACGGGAATCTCCCATCAGTCTCGTGGTCCCTAAACTCCCAGTTATACATAAGCTCTCCCAGTGGTCCCTTGTAGCCCCTCCTCCTTGACCCCAGGTAAGGGGAAGCACCCCTCTACCACCATGAGGGGCAGCAAGGGGCGGTCTGCACAATGGTGGCTACTTCCCCAAAACCCTTTGTCTTGGTGTCTCCAAACTGGTTGTCTTGTTTGTAAAGGCTGGAGGTGGGCAATGACAAGTTCTGCCTGAACCATTTTCTATCCTTTAGCATGGCCTGCACAGGTGGCCCAGGACTCACTCTTCAGGATGGGGGATTGATCTCGGCACTCACCATATTTGTAGCTGCCACTGGGAACTCTGCTAAAACTCAGCAGCAGTGGGGATGTGCCACAGTCTGGGTCACTTGGTCCCTCTCCTCCTGCTCCACAGCCCCACCCTGGCTCTGGGCTCAGCCATCTCTCAACCGCAATGCTCCAGTGGCCTCCCAAATGGCCTTCTGGCTTTCAGGCTCTGGCCCTCTAATCTGTCGTCCACACTGTGGTCAATGCCAGCTCTCAAAGACATAACATAGCATGTCATCCCCCAATCGTGTGGTTCTCAGCAGGTGATTTGGCCCCCTGAGGGAACCTTTGCTAATGTCTGGAGATATTTTTTATTTTCACAGCTTCGTGGACGGTGATACTGGCATCTAGTGAATAGAGGACATGGATGCTACTAAATAGCCTACCATGCACAGGACGGCCCCCACAACGAAGTCAACGGTGTTGAGGTTGAGAAATCTTGCCCTACCTCATAACTTGCCACAGCTTTCAGAATTGAGTTCAGCCTCCTCAGCCAGACCCTAGAGGCCTTCACCACTTAGCCCAGCTGGCCTCCCAGGCAGACCTCCTGCACGCCAACCCCCAACTCCATACCCTAACCACCCTGGGCTCCCAGAGTAACCCCGAGCTCCTCGCTCCATGCCTTTATCCATGTGAGTTCCTCTGCCTGGGATCTTTCCCTCCTTGTTTGCTTGGTGATCACCTACTTGTCCTTCAAATTGCAGCCCAGCCCTCTCTCCTCTGTGAAATTGCCCTTGATCACACCCCACCAACCCAGGCAGAATACCAGAGCCATAGTTCTTCTATAGACCTGTAGCGTTAACACTCACCTTGTTATCGTTCTCATGTCCCTCTCCTCTCTCAGTAACCCCCTGAGCTGTACAGCAGAAGACAGGCCTGGCGGTCTGCACCCACAAAGGTTACAGCCAAGGAAACCCTATGGAGCAATCCTACTCTGTAGCACACGAGGTCACCATGAGTTGCAGTCAACTTGACAACAGATTTTTTGAGTTTTTTTTTTAACTGTGTGCCAGGCATTCTAGTGGACAGTGTGGAGGAGTCGCTCTCCAGCCTTAGCCAGCGCCAGAATCATCTGGAAGGCTTGTTAAACATGCAGGTTCCCTGGCCTCACGTCCATGTCCGTCAAGGGCCTGACTACTGGCTTTTTGAGGAGCCCCCAGGTTACTCTGACTGACGGAGACTTTTAGAGATACACTGCCTAACACAGAGGTGTCAGCTGTGGCCAAGGGCGGTTTAGAAGACTTCCTGTGGGCAGTGCAGGGAGGGGCTGCTTGCACCATAGGGAGGTCTCAGTAACATTCTTGCTGAGTTCTCCCCCAGGCCAGCTCCTTCTGACCCAGTGTCCTTGGAGCTCAGTGCGATCCTGCCTTTCAGGGACTGCTTGGACAGCAGGGTCCCTCTCCCCTCCCCCACCCAGCCTGGCCCACAGCTAGAGCAAACAGGCTGCTCTTTCCTCACTGTCCTGCTTATCTCAGCGCCCTGAAGGCGCTGGGCCAGCCCCTAAATGACTCATGTCCTAAAATCACGAACAGGAAGTGACACTTGGTGTCGGCCACAGCCCTGTCATGGCCTCCTTCGTCTTTCCTTCCCGCTGGCCCTCCCACCGTCACTAGGGCCACATCTTGGGCTGAGATGGGGACGAGGCCGCTGGACCAGGGGATGCTCACCAGCTCCCATCTCCAACTCCTTCCAAAGATGGGGAGGGCCTGAGGGTGCTACTCTCCCCCAACCCTCAAAAAGACCCCAGGCAGTTTGGGGATGGGCTCCAAAATAGCCTGCAGGATTCCTCCTACCCCCTGTTTCAGGTTACCTCTTTCCAGGACCCAATCCCCAAATCAGTCCCAAGCCTGTGGAGAAGACCCTCACTGTCTAAACCCAGTAAATGGGGCTAATCCCCCCTCTGTGTGACCTTGGGCCAGCCTCTACCCCTCTCTGGGTTCCAGCATTCTCATTTGTAACATGACAGGGCTGGCTCAGGGGGGGCAGGCTAGCTTCATCCTAAATGTCAATGCCACTTGGTGACTGCTGCGAGGGCTCTGTGTTCAGAAGGGTTCTGAGCCTGCATGTGGGCTCGGCAAGACAGGATATGTGATCTGTTAACCAGATGTGCCCTGGGGTGGGGGGGAGGGGCAGCCACAGCAGAATCACTGGGCCGCACCGGCCATCTCTGGACTTGAATCAAGAGTCCTTCTTGCCCTGATGTTTCATGAGATGTGGGGAGTTGGGCGATAGAGCAGAGCTAGGCTTGATTCCAAATCCCTGCCTTTAACAGTACACAGGGGCTGTGCGTGCCCTGCAGAAATGACTACCTGATGGGGGATTTCACAGTTTGACCTTGACTCCATGCAAGCCCGTTGCCAGATGGGAAGTTCTCCCTTTCATCCTACTACAAACCGTGCTGCTGTATTTTATGCCTATCGGTCATTTAACTTTGCATTATCTTTTTTTGAATTTTCTTTTTTTTAGAAATCTAAAAAAAAAAAAATGCAAAGCCTAATATAAGAAATGCCCATATTCCCATTACCCAGAATTGATGAGTGTTCACAACTGGGGCTTCCCTGGTTCCTCTCTGACCTCATATGGTAACACTCGACCCCTCAGGCCTCCTGGTTGCTCCTAGAACACGCAAAGCACGCTCCCGCCTCAGGGCCTTTGCACTTGCGGTTCCTTCTGCCTGGATCACCCAGCCTTCCTCCGGAGACCTGAACGTTTACTGCCTTATTCAGCCTAGTCTCTGCTCAGAGAGGTTTCCCTGACACCCCCTAACTAAAATAGCTGCTTTCATTGTCTTCATGGCAGTTATTATGATTTCTCTGTCATTGTCAGTCTCCCCAGTGACAACAGAGATCTTGACTGTTGTGCTCTCTGCTGAGTCCTGAACACCTGGAGACCAGTGCAGATAGCAATAGATATTTTTAAAAGATCCTAGGTTCTCTGTAAACATTGGATGAAATGTCTTTGCTTCAAATTCTTTTATTTTATAATTAAAACTAAAGTCCTCTTTGACCCTCCAACCCCGGGTCTAGTCCCTTCTCTCTCCCCAAAGGCACCTGAGTTTGCTGTGTTACTCCCTCGTCCATTTTCTGCCATTCATATATTAACGCCCACAAACAATGTAGCGTATTATTTTAGGTGCATGATTCAAACACATACATTCATGTAACGGTAGAAGACCAGGTGCACTATTCTGCCCTTGGCTTTTTCCCCTCAGCTCTGTTTCTGAGAACTTTCCGTGTTGATGAATTCAGACCTGGTTTATTCTTCCTATCTGCTGTGTGATGTTTGGTCCTGTGACTGTCTGCATATTGTTTGCCCACACTCCTGCTAATGGGCTGTTAGGGTGCCTGCCGGGGATTGGTGGCTCAGTGGTAGAATTCTCGTCTTCCATAGGAGAGACCCAGGTTCAATTTCCAGTCAACGCACCTCGTGTACAGCCACCATTCATCTGCCAACGGAAGCCTGCAGGTTGCTATGGTGCTGAACAGGTTTCAGGGGAGCTTCCAGACTAAGATGGACTAAGAAGAAAGGCCTGGCTATCTACTTCCAAAAATCAGCCAACGAAAATTCTGTGGATCACAGCGGTCCGATAGGCATCCAATCACGGGGATGGCACGGGACCAGGCAGCACTTTGTTCCATCGTACACAGGAGCTAACAACAGAACAGGGTATCTGCACTTTTGCTGTGTCCCACACACTGTGATGACATTCTTGCACCTGTCTCCTAAGGCACATGGTGGAACCTCTCTCTAGGGTGTAAACCTAGAAAGTAGAACTGCCAGGTGGTGGGGTTTGCACATTTTCATTTTCACTAGGTCCTGCCAAATTCCTCCTTGAAGGGGCTGTACCCACTTCCACTCCCGCCGGCTCGTGAGGCTCCGCATGGGCCCACATCTGCAGCAAAATTTGATTTTGTTGAGGCGTTTCCTCTTCCAGCCCTTTATATTTTCAAAGTGCTTTCAATTCTACCCCCTTTCAGCCTTACCAGTGTACAGCTTGCCAGCATGCCTCTCACGTAATAGAAGAACATCCTGTCCAGACAGAGCTCACCTTTACCCACCCCTCCCCTACCTGTGCCTCCCCAGCCCCCACTGGGCAGAAGCAGCTGGTCCCCAGCCTCCAGATCAGACTTCTCTAGACAAAAAAGCTCAAAGACAAGCAATGGCTGCCTTCCAGCCAGGCTCTCTACTGACACAGTATGCTCTGGCCTCAGTTTCCCTGCCTCTCCTGAGTCCCCTCTGAGCCCACCACCCTCTTACAAACTGGGCCACTCTGGCCTGAGGAGGAACAAATATTCCCTCATTGAGTCCTCCTCCAACAACCCCCCCTTCTTATTGTGCTGATAATAGACATAAAAAAACATATGCCATCTCAACAATTTTTACATGTAGAATTCGGTACCCCTCCCCCCTTTTTTAATAATTTTATCATTTTGTGGCTAGTGTGAATGGAATCTTTTTTTTTTTTGCATAACTTCTCTCTCTCGTTCACTAGTTGTTTTTGGACCTCAGGTACAGGGGGTTGAATGAATCACACTTCTCCGTTCTTGCCATACAAGGCTTCTCTCCTGCTGTATTATTTTTTTCCCTAATCCTTGCTCTCGTGCCATTCCGCCCCCATCAGGGACACCAACCTCCTCATTTGAGGCATCCTGGTAAAACACGTGGTGGTAGTGTTTGTGGATGTTTGAATGTCTCTGGAGTGGGAGTGCTGGATCGGGTAATACTTGTGTACCTGTTTCACTAAACCCTGCAGAATTTTCTCCAGGAGAGCCACACCAGCCACAGCCGTGGCAGAGGGCTCCAGGGTTCCCATTTTCACATGGTCTTCCCGAAATTCACCCTTTGCCAACTTTCTGACTTTGGCCAGTTTGATGAGTGCAAAGTGGAACTAGCTGTTGTTCATTTGCATTTCTCTGAATATTCGTGGGTTTGAGCACCTCTTCATTACTTGTTAGTCACTTGGGTTTCCCCTTCTAGAAGTGAACTGCCTGTTCACATCCTTTGGCCAAATTTCTATCATGTTTCCTGTCTTCTTGTAGCTTTGCAATAATTCCTTGAATATTCTGGTTATTCATCCTGTAAAAACTTTAGACGTTGTAGATAACTCTCCCATTCTGTCATCTACTGGATATCTTTGTTTATAATATTTTTTGTTGAAAACAAAAAAAGTCCTTAACTTTAACATAATCAAAACCATCCATTTTTTGGCCATTTGGATTGTAGTTAAAAGGTACTTCCCTATCTGTGGGTCACAAAGATATTTTCCTAAATTTTTTCATTAGCTTTATTATTTTACATCCGACATCTAGGTCTTTAATACATCTGGATTGTATATGGTGCAGAAGGTGTAAGGCAGAGACCTGGCTTCATTTTTCTCCATAGAGTGAGCCAGTCTTCCTTATTGCTATTGTTGTTAGGTGCCATTGAATGAAACGCTGCCTGATTCCGTGCCATCCTCACGACTGTTGCTGTGTTTGAGCCCATTGTTGCAGCCACTGTGTCAGTCCCTCTCACTGAGGGTCTTTCTCTTTTTTGCTGACCCTCTGCTTTACCAAGCATGATGTCCTTCCTTCTAATGACATGTCCAAAGTATGTGAGATGAAGTCTCACCATCCTTGCTTCTAATGGGCGTTCTGGCTGTACTGCTTCCAAGACAGATTTGTTTGTTTTTCTGGCAGTCCATAATATATTCAATATTCTTCGTCGACACCATAATTCAAAGGCATCAATTCTTCTTCGGCCTTCTTTTTTCGTTGTCCAGCTTTTGCATGCATATGAGGTGATTGAAAACACCATGGCTTGAGTCAGGCACACCTTAGTTCTTAAAGTGACATCTTTGCTTTTTAACACTTTAAGGAGGTCTGTTGCACCAGATTTGCCCAATGCAATATGTTGTTTGATTTCTTGACTGCTGCTTCCATGGGCGCTGATTGTGGATCCAAGTAAAATGAAATCCCTGACAACTTCCATCTTTTCTCCATTTAGCATAATGTTGCTTATTGGTCCAGTTGTGATGATTTTTGTTTGCTTTATGTTGAGGCGTAATCCATACTGCAGGCTGCGGTCTCTGATCTTCATCGGTAAGGGTTTCAAGTCATCTTCACTTTTAGCAAGCAAGATTGTGTCATCTGCATATTGCAGGTTGTTAATGAGTCTTCCTCCGATCCTGATGCCATGTTCTTCTTCATATGGTCCAGTTTCTCAAATTATTTGCTCAGCATACAGATTGAATAAATATGGTGAAAGCACACAACCCTGATGCTCACCTTTCCTGGCTTTAAACCACGCAATATCCCCTTGTTCTGTTTGAATGACTGCCTCTTGGTCTTAGTGCAGATTCCTCGTGAGCACAATTAAGTGTTTTGGAATTCCCATTCTTTGCAATGTGATCCATAATTTATTGTAATCCACACAGTCAAATGCCTTTGCATAGTCAATAAAACACAGGTAAACATCTTTCTGACATTCTCTGCTTTCAGCCAGGATCCACATGACATTGGCAATGATATCCCTGGTTCCACGTCCTCTTCTGAATCTGGATTGAATTTCTGGCGGTCCCCTGTCAATATACAATTGTAACCGCTTTTGAATGATCTTTGGCAAAATTTTACTTGTATGTGATATTAATGATAATGTTCAATAATTTCAGCATTTTGTTGGACCTCCTTTTTTTGGAATGGGTACAAATATGGGTCTCTTCTAATCAGTTGACCAGGTAGCTGTCTTCCAAACTTCTTGGCATAGACAAGTGAGCACTTCAAGCGCTGCATCCATTTTTTGAAACATCTCTATTGGTGTTCCATCAATTCCCAGAGCCTTGTTTTTTGCCAACGCCTTCAGTACAGCTTGGACTTTTTCCGTCGGTACCATGAGTTCTTGATCATATGCTTCCTCCTGAAATGGTTGAACGTTGACTCATTCTTTTTGGCACAGTGACTCTGTGTATTCCTTCCATCTTCTTTTGATGCTTCCTGCATGGTTTAATGTTTTTGCCCATAGAATCCTTCAATATTGCAACTCGAGGCTTGAAGTTGTTCTTCAGTTCTTTCGGCTTGAGAAACGCTGACCGTGTTCTTCCCTTTTGGTTTTCTATCTCCAGGTCTTTGCACATGTCATTATAATACTTTATTTTGTCTTCTCGAGACACACTTTGAAATCTTCTGTTCAGATCTTTGACTTCATCATTTCTTCCTTTCACTTTAGCTACTCTACATTCAAAAGCAACTTTCAGAGTCTCTTCTGACATCCGTTTTGGTCTTTTCTTTTTAATGACCGCTTGCTTTCTTCATATCTTCCCTATACCACCAGCCGAACAGCCCATTCTTTCATCATTATATCATTGATCATAATTGCATCAGTTTATCACTGAACAATCTTTTCTGTTTCATCGATTGTTTTGTTCCTGGACTAGTTCCATATGGTTTTTATTATTGGAGCTTTGCAGAATGTTTACTATGTAGTAAATTCTCCTACTTGTTCTTCTTTTTTCAAAATTGACTTAATTATATATGGTTCTTTTATTCTTCCATACACATTTGTCAACTTCCTTAAATTCCAGCTGTGATTTTTAATTGAGACTGCACTGAACTAATAGGTGAATTTGGAGGAAAATTGACGTCATTGCAGCAGTAGCACACCTTATCCATGAACATGGTATATTTTTCATTTGTTCAGTACTTCTATGTCTTTTACTAGCTTTAACTAATTGACTTGACAGCAATGGATTTGGTTTTTTTGGTTTATTCACAAATTATGGATAACATTGCAAAGAATGCAAATTCCAGAACACTTAATTGTGTTCATGTGGAACCTGTAATTAGACCAAGAGGCAGACTTTCAAAAAGAACAAGCGGATATTGCATGGTTTAAAATTAGAGAAGATGTGCATCAGGGTTGTACCCTTTCACCATACTTATTCAATGTGTCTGTTGAGCAAATAATTGGAGAAGCTGGACTATACGAAGAAGAACATGGCATCAGGATTGGAGGAAGGCTCATTAACAACCTGCAATATGCAGATGACACAACCTTGCTTGCCCAAAGTGAAGAGGACATGAAGCCCTTACTGGTGAAGATCAAAGACCACAGCCTTCAGTATGGATTACACCTCAACATAAAGAAATCAAAAATCGTCACAACTGGACCAATGATTGGCATCATGATAAACTTAGAAAATATTGATATTGTCAAGGATTTCATTTTACTTGGATCCACAATCAATGCCCATGGAAGTTGCAGTCAAGAAATCAAATGATGTATTGCATTGGGCAAATCTGCTGCAAAAGACCTCTTTAAAGTCTTAAAAACCAAAGGTGGCACTTTAAGAACTAAGATGACCCTGACTCAAACCATGGTGTTTTCAATGACCCCCTGTGCATGCAAAAGCTGGACAATGAAAAAGGAAGACCGAAGAAGAATTGATGCCTTTGAATTATGGTGTTAATGAAGAATATTGAATATACCATGGACTGCCAAAAGAACAAACAAATCTGTCTTGGAAGCAGTACAGCCAGAATGCCCATTAGAAGCAAGGATGGGGAGACTTACTTTGGACATGTCATCAGGAGGAACCAGTCCCTAGAGAAGGACATCATGCTTGGTAAAGTAGAAGGTCAGCAAAAAAGAGGAAGACCCTCAGCAAGATGGATTGACACAGTGGCTGCAACAACGGGCTCAAACACAGCACCAATTGTGAGGATGGCACAGGACTGGGAAATATTTTGTTCTGTTATGTATAAGGTCACTATGAGTCGGAAGCCACTCAATGGCATCGATGACTTTTCTCTAGAAACTAACTTGAACTGTAAACTTTCACTTAAAGCACAATAAAAAAAGTAAAAAAAAAAAAACAAAAAAACTTCTCTGGGCAATTGGGCATGGTAGGGGTGAGAGGTGTCAGTGTTCCTCCCTAGCTCACCACCTTCAAACTTGGAACCCAATTTGATATTTTCAGTAACTCCAGGTGAGCTGAGTGACGGGGCCAAGAGTCCCATTTTAAGCAAGTCACCCACACATTCAGCACGGCGTGAACACGTAATACAGAACAAATGTTTGTACATCTGATCTTATTATAACCTGAAAAGCCTGTTTCATGAAGGACTTGCCAGGCAAGGCAGCGGCCACTTGTTTTAGTTATGGCGCTCATCATTCATTGTAAAAACGTCCACTTCATAGGTGGAGAACCTGAAGTTTTTCATGTCTCCTGAACACAAGGCTCTCTCCAGGGCTAGCCTGAGCGAGGGGCTCATCTCCCCCCATGACCAGTGGCCCATGCCCACTTTGAACCGGCTCTTCAGATAGGCCCAGTCCGGGGGCAAAGGTCACACCTGTCACATCTTCCATGTGGCCTCTCCTAAGGCAAGCAGCATTCCTGAGCCTGAACTAACCTCACCGTCCCCAAATGCCTCCTCTAAATTATCTCCCCAGAGTGCTCCCCATCCTGACCCCCTGAGACAAATAATGAATCCCGTACACTTAAATGTGATGCCTTCTGGTTTCTGATGCTGAGCCAACCTTCATGGCTCAGTTCCAACCCAATTCCTCCTTGAAACCTTCCAGGATCTCTCCAGCCTACAGGAGTCTTTTGCCCTTTTTGCAGGCAATGTGGCACCAAGGGAAAAGGCCTGGAATAAGCTAAACTCAAAGACATTTCTGGCCATGAATCTTTGTTCAAATGAAATCTTAAATGGAGAGGTAACTTAGTTTTCTCAGATTGCCTGGATTTGGATCCCAACTCTGCTACTCATTGGCTGTGTGACATTGTACAAGTCACTCTACCTCTCTGAGTCTCAGTTTCTTGATCTGTAGAAAGGCAATAAAAACTGTACCTGCCTCCCAGGGTTGCTGTGAGGGTTAAATGAGATGATACATGAAAAGCACCTGGCACATAATAAGCACTCAATAATTGATGGCTATTAGGATGTAAAGGTCCTTGGGTGGTGCAAGTGGTTTGCGATTGGCTGCTAACCTAAAGGTTGGAGGTTCAAACCCACCCAGTGCCTCTGAGGAAGAAAGACCTAGCTAACTGCTTCCAAAAGGATGGAACAGCCAAGAAAACCCTATAGAGCACAGTTCTACTTTGTAACACCTGGGGTTTCCATGACTCGAAATCAACTTGACAGCAACAGGTTATTGGAATGGAACCCCAGTTTGTAAAACAGACCCACGGAGAGCCGCTCTGGTTGAGGGAGAGGGGAAGGTCTGCTCCTCATTAACTGGGCTCACCCTTGAGGTACATCCTCAGGTCTCTAAAATCCATGGTCTGGACCAGTGATCCAGACTCGAGAACAATGTATATAATTTAAAACCTGAAATAGGCAAAGGAGATTCCCTACAGCAACACAGGCATTCAGAAGGAACAGGTCTTCCATCTAAAATGAAAGAATAGGATCAGAAAGCAACAATCAATCTAGAAGTTCCATTCACTCCCTTTGAAACAAATCCCCTCAGAGGGGATTTCAGGGTCAAAGCCATGAACTTCTAATGGCATTTGTAATTGTGGAGTAAAAGAACTTTCACAGGCTGAGGAGGGCTACGAACAAATCTCCACAACCATCATAGCCGTAAGGTGGGAGGTTCTTTTGTTAATAAGTCATTGAGGATAACTTTTCAACTATTTGAAAGAAAGGAAAGAAACTGAAATATTTAAAGTAGGTTTAACAGGTGATGGGACTGTGGGTAATTTTTATTACTTTCCCTGTACTTTTTTCTGCTTTTATTATTATTTTTTAAATCATAGTTCCTTCTCTAATTCTAAAGTGCCCTTTTTTTTTTTTTTAATATTTAGTGCATCAGCAACTAGTCCTGATGATCACTGATTCTCTGTGTGACCTAGAGCAAGTCTCTCACCTCCCCAGGGCTGTTTTCCCCTCTGCACTCTGAGAGGGAGGGGCTTCACGGTGCTACGAGTGCCAGGAGTCATGAATTCCTCGTGCCCAGCAGGCCTGGCACGATTTTGGTCATGTCAGCATGCTGCCTCACCCTGGGCCCCAGTGACACAGGGAGAAGTGAACCAGCACATTTTTTTTCTGTTAGCGAGACCTCAGCTCAGAGCTCAAGCAGCCGGGGAGTGAGGACGGGGGGACAGGGGCTCGGGGACAGTCCCCTGCCTATCTGCCATGTTGGGCCCATTTTCCTGGCAGACTACCTAGCCTTCCCTTTGGGAAAAGCCATCAGCAAGGAGCACGCAATACCAGAGCCACTGACTTCATTTTTCCGGCAACTCTTCCCTTCCCCAATTCAAAGGAGGAAGAAGTAGTAATTTTCTCCTGATACAATTTCCAGTCTTCACTCATTCAGATGTTTACGAAAAGGCATCTCTGTGGCCAGAGCTGGGCAGGGCTGGACGTAGATGACTCAAGCTGGGCACACCCCTGGAGGAACTTGGAGTGTGGGTGTCGGTAGGTGGGGAGCGTGAGGGGAGCGGGGCCGTGGGTGGGGGGAGGGCAGAAACTTAGAGTGAGGGGTCCTGGCTAGGAGCCCTGGGGTCTCTTGGAGTAGGTAGCAGCCACTTGGCCATGTCTAGTATGTCCTCTTGAGGAGTCCCTGAGTGACACAAACGGTTAAGTGCTGGTCTACTAGCTGAAAGGTTGGTGATTCAAACATACCCAGATGCACCTCGGAAGAAAAGCCTGGCGATCTGCTTCTGAAAGGAAACAGCCATGAAAATACTATGGAGCACAGTTGTGCTCTGACACACATGAGGTCACCATGAGTTGGAATTGACTCAGCAGCAACTACCTCTGGTAGTACGTCCTCCAGGTGAAGTTTGTCTTCAGGATCTCACTCCAGGGAAGCAGAGCCCTCCCCACCCCCACCCCAGGCCGGTCCTGTAGAGTCAACACATACATAATGAGCACCTACTATGTGCCAGGAAGCTGCTCTATCACTTCTCCCATAGTCCCTCAAGACCCTGCTCCCAGCCATATGCACCAAAGGAAGGTCCCAGGAATCTTTAACCCCTACAAATGAATGGTGAAAATTTCAGGCTTGAAAAAGAATCGTTTTAGGCAGTTGGGCTATCTCAGAAGGAGAAAAAGTATCAACTTTGCCATCACCTAGATCTAGGTTCAAGCCCTAGCTGGTATGACTTTGATCTTGGACAAATCACTTAATTTACTTGAGTCTCCATTTCCTCATCTGTAGAAGAGGGATAAATAACTCCCACTTTGCAGAGATCAGAGTTTGGGAGTCCATGGCCCCTGGTACACAGTAAAAAAAAAAAAAGGTTGCCATCCAGTTGATTCCAACTCATGGCTACCCTACGTGTGTCAGGGTAGAGCTGTGTTCCACACGCTTTTCAGTGGCTGGTTTTTCATAAGCAGATCCGCAGGGCTCTCTTCTGAGGTGCTTCTGGGTGGACTCAAACCTCCAGCCTTTCAGTCAGCAGCCACTAACCGTGTGTACCAACCTGAGGATGGCCATGTATTCTGCCTAACCAGAATGGAGTACCAGGTTCTCTGGGGTGCAAGAGGAGGTTTCCCTGTGAAGTTCCCGAAATGCTCAGCCTCACTCTTTCCCTTCACTCTCAAAGGAAACCGCCCTCGGGCCCCAATTCCTCTCAACTCCCCAGCCTCTCCTGAGGCTGTTGCAACTTCCCTCCAACAACCCGCCCAGTCCTTCCAGCTCCTGAAAACAATTTTTGCCCCATGAAACTTTTTTGGTCTGTAACATCTCACCCCTTTCTGCTTTGAAGATCCAGAGAAGCAAATTGCAGGGGTGGGGTGACGGCCACTGAGACTAATAAATACTCAGGTGTTGACACCCCAATTGGCTGCTTGCTTCCTCCTGCATGTCCCAGGATTGCTCTGTCCTCCCAGACCTTTGTAGAACGGGTGCCACATCCCCGAGCCCTCATGGAGCACCTGACTTACACAAAGGACCCTACATTGCATTCTTTGTCTCCACAGCAGTTCTCACAGCTAAAGTTATCTCACAGAGTCTTCATGGTCCCTCTCTACACTGCCCAATATGTTCCATGAGGGGGGTGCTGTGTTGGTCATGGTCATGGCTCTGTTCCCCGTACCCAGACAAGCATATTGTTTAAACTTGACAAATATTTGTTTAACAAATGAGTAAATGAGTTTAATCCTTGCAACAAGGATTCAGGTAGATACTGTTATTAAACCCATCTTGCAGAAGAGGAAGTGGAGACCCACCATCTGGGCTAGATGCTCATCCAATTGGTTCCCACAGCCCTATGCTTCCCTCGGTCATAGCAATTATCATGCCGACAGCTATTGCCTGACCCCGGCCCTGCCTCCCCGGCTGGTATTGGGCCCCCTGTTACCTCCCAGCCCCCTAGTATTTCCCCAGAACCCAGCACATTGCTTGACCCACAGTAGGGGCTCAGTATATCTTTGTTGTTTGAGTGGCTGAATGGATGAATAAATTTCTCTTTCCAGACCAGAAATTTTTTATAAGAGCCTTCTGGAACTTGGCCTCCAGCTCTCCTCAGAGTCAGTGCTGCAGAGGCCACTGGTCCTGGATGTTCCAGGTAGGTTTTCTGGGGGAGGAGAAAGACGAGTTGTGGGTCTGAGCAAAGATTTCATGTAGGGATGTGCCCTCCATATTTGTTGACTGAGGAGACAACAGTTGGGTCTCAGAGGGAGTTTGGATCTGGGAGCCGTGGGAGGTAGTAGGACCTGCCTGAGAGGACACAGGTTGACAGGCTTTTGGCCTCTAAGTACTGGGGAGCCATTGCAGGTTCTGTGAGGGAGTGGCTGGGCTTTGATATGAAAGCCAGGAGACAAATTCCATTCCCTGCAGGCTTCCTGAGTCCTGTGCGTGCTGGCAGGCCAGGGACTCAGGGTGGAGGGCCTCAGCACAGCAGTGACCCCAGCCTGAGCCACACTTCAGCAGCCTGGCCAAGTGGTCACAAGCCCAGACTTGAGCAAGACAGCCTGGGTTTAAATCCTACCTGCCCCACTTAGCAGCTATGTGATCTTGGGCAACTGACTTCACTGCTCTCTGCCTCATTTTCCTCACCAGTAGGTAACCTGGGGATAATTATAGCAACCACTTCCTAGGCTGCTGTGAGGCTTAAATGAAAGAGCACGAGTCCCTGGCAAATGAAAAGCCTCAATAATGAATAGTTGTTATTAGAGGGGAATCCTCCATTAGATGGATTGACATAGTGGCTGCAACAATGGGCTCAAACATACCAACAATTGTGATGATGACGCAGAACTGGGCAATGTTTCGTTCTCTTTTACATAAGGTTGCCATGTGTCAGAGCCAACTGGACAGCAACTAACAACATTAACAATAGTCTTTCTAACTAAAATGTGACTTCCTGGATGGCAGGGGGCTGGCTCTTCTCTTTCTCTTTGGTCAGACCCAGTCCAGACAGAAAATGAGCAGCTTTCAGGGAACTTCTGTTGGATGAACCTGGCCCAGAGGACCCTGTCCACCTTGTGAGTGCCCCGGTGTTCACAGGGGGTCTCCCGCCAGGGACAAGAGGCCCTCATTTGTAGCCGAACTATGGGTATTTCCTGAGTGAAGAGTAATGCAATGAAAAACAAAGTCCCTGAGACAGCTCTGCTCTTGCATAATTTGCCCACAGCTCTCTGTGACTTCCTGACCAGGCTCTGTGCAGCACTTGGGGCGGGGGCGGGGGGCATCCTGCCCAGGAAGGTGCCAGACCCTGCCCCCTCCTCAGAAGCTGCCTAGTAAGACCCCTTGGAGCCTCAGTTTCCCTACCTGGAAACAGGGTGGCGGGGGGGATACAGCTGATTATTTCTAAAGCCTCAAATGTTCTCAAGTCAGACAGAGGTGGGCTTGAATTCTGGCCCTACCATATTCAGACTGCCTGGGTCCCTGAATGCACAGGACAGTCCCGTGGTCCAGAGCTCACCCTCTGGAGACAGACAGACATGGATTCAAATTCCAACCATGTGACCTTGGTCAAGTTATTTAGCCTCCATGAACAGGCTTCCTTGAGCCAATTCTGGGAGCAATGATGGTAGAGTTATTGGGAGGATTAAATGAGACAAGGTACGTGATGTGTTCATCACAGTGCATATAGTAAGTGTATAGTAAGATATCAAAATTCTTTGACATTCCTCCTAACACGTGGTGGGGGTCTACATCCCCATCCCTTGAATCTGGGCTCTGTCCCCACTTGACAAAACTGATGCTGTGCCTGTGTCTGGGCCCAGGCCTATAAGAACCTGGCAGCTTCCACTTTCCATCTCTGGGTTGTTTGGGTATGGGACCCAGCTACCATGCTTTGAGGAAACCCACGCTGCACTACAGAATGGTCCATGGAGAGAAACTATGGGGTTTACCTTAACTTTACCCAAAGCATTTGGTCTTTTTCCTCAGCTCCTGAAAGAAAATCTCTTTAAGAAACTTTGCACTGTAAGTGTCTTTGATAAGGACTCCAGACCACACCTAACTAACAGGTGATGCTAGCGAAGTGATGAGGTGACTCTGGGGTAGGGGCTGGCCAGGCCAGAAAAACCCACCATGCGATACTTCACATCAACCAACCTCAGGGAAAGTGGCTAGAGATTCTATTACATAATGAGACCCCAGTAAAAGCTTCGGACACTGAATTTCCATGGGTTTTCTGGTTGGCAAAAGACATCTGCGCTTAGGAGAGTGACATGCTCATTTTGGGACACAGAAGCTCCACCTTGAAAAGCCTCCCAGACTGCACCCTATGCGTCTCTTCTTTGTGCAGATCTTGATTTGTATCCTTTTTAATAAATCTGTAATCATAAGTATCCCATTCCCATTTAAAAAAAACCTATTGCCATGGAGTCAATTCCTACTCATAGTCACTCCATGTGACAGAGTAGAACTGCCCCGTAGGGTTTCCTAGGCTGTAATCTTCATGGAAGCAGACTGCCACATCTCTCTCCCGCAGAGCCGCTGGTGAGCTCAAATTGCTGGCCTTTCTGTTGGCAGCCAAGTGCTCAACCATGGTGCCACCAGCCTTCTCAATCATAAGTATAGCACTTTCCATGAGTTCTGGGAGTCATTCTAGGAAATTATCAAATCTGAGGGAGTAGTAGGAGCCAGCAGGTCAGAAACAAGGGTGCTGGGGACTCCTGAGTTTGTAGCTGGTATCTTGAAGGGGTAAAGGGAACCCCCAAATTTGTAGCCAGCAGGTCAGCAGTGAGGAGAGCCCTGGGGACTCCCGAGCTTGCGGCTGGTGTCTGAAGTCTTAGGCCAACTTGGCAGTCAGAAGGACCGTGTCCTTTAACCTGGGAGCTCTGATTGAGCTCTGGGGGGCACAGGAAGAAATGCTGCCCGTGGAGCTGGAGTCAGAACTGAATAGAGAAGTGAAAAGTGGGAAATTTGATTTATGTTGATTATTATGCTCGCAGTTGACATCAGAACAAGTGGTTGATTGGTCTACGCGGTCACCCACAGGCAGCACCAACTCCCCACCTGTGAGAGTGGATTCTCCCACTCCTCCAGCTGCCCAGCTGGCCCCGTGTGGAACAGAAACCTGCTTTCCCTGCCAAGCCCAGGCCCAACTGCAGATCTGTGAGCAAAACAAAAGACTGCCATTGTTTTATACCACCAAGCATTGAGGTGGCTTGTTACATAGCAAGAGAGAAGCAAAACAGTCAGTTAGAGTCAGTTACTGGTCACTTTACACTTTTGAAAAGTAGGGATACACATGTTCATCTCTAAGGCCACTGTGAGGTTAACTGGCAGTGTACGTAAGGTGCTTTGGCATTGAGTCAATTCCTGAGAAACAATTTCCCTGCCCCCAGGCAGGACTAGTAATTTGCAGAACCCATGGCAAAATGAAAATGTGGAGCCCCTTGTTAAAAAATTATCAATAACCTTCAAGACAACGACAACAGAGCATTAAGCCAAGTACAGAGCCCTGGTGGCACAACAGTTAAGCACTTACTTGGCTGCTAACTGAAACTGAAAGGTTTGCAGCTTGAGCTCACCTAGCAGCTCCAAGAGAGAAAGACCTGGTGACCTGCTTCCATAAAGATTACAGCCAAGCAAACACTTTGGGGCAGTTCTACTCTGTCACATGGGGTCACTATTAGTCAGAATTACTGAAGGGCACCTAACAACAATAAGAGCCCCTCAGCTGCACAGGTTGTATGCCCAAAAAGACAATCTTGCTCCTACTGTGTTCTTGTCTACCCTGATTCTGTGGGCCCTGTGGACTCTTGCAGAAAAACTCATTGCCATTGAGTGGATTCCAACTCATAGTGACCCTATAGGACAGAGTAGAACTGCCCCATAAGTCTTCCAAGGCCGTAAATCTTCACGGAAGCAGACCACTGCATCATTCCGCCTTGGATCAGCCGGTGGTTTGGAACTGCCTACCTTTCAGTTAGCAGCTGAGAGCTTAACCACTGCACCACCAGGACTCTTACAAAGCTGTCTTATAAACAAGGACCCAACTCTTGCCACTCATACTTTTATTTTAAAACCAAATTAAAAAGAAAAAATGGGGGAGGGGCAAAAATCAGAAGTAATTTAATTCTTGCTCATCTGGACTGGAGAGTAATTCCCACTCACCTCCCACCCCTGACTTCCAGTTTCCCACCATTAGAGGGGCAGCTTCAGGCTGACAGACCACTGTGTTGTCTCCACCACACAGCAACCAAGCTGTGACCTTGGGCAAACCACTTTACCTCTACGGGGTTCGTTTTCCGTCTGTAAAATGGAGAGGTTTATTCACCACCTGTCTTCCTTCCAGGGATTCTGGGATGGAGCCCAGAGCAGGACATGGGTGCCACTGAGAAAGTGAAAGCTGACTCAGCTGTCGGGCAAATCTTCAGTAGAGTTTCTCTGCATGCCTGTCCTCCCAGCCCTGAGTCTCCCCGACCTAAGGATCAGACACACACGCCTTCACGGAAAGACCCTGTGAGGCACAGGCTCTGGTTGGGTTAGCTCGGTGTCCTTTCTGCCCGGTCAGAGGAATCAGAAAGCCACACCTGGCTGACCTGATCTAAGTTACCCAGCCTCTTGTGACTGTTGTTGCCTTCCCCATAAAAGAGAGGAACAAAATCGACTTCCTTCCCACTTTCCAAGGGTGGTGGCTTGGATGAAGGTGGAAAGAAACTAGTCCAGGAATTAGTGAGACAATAACTGAGATATAGACACAACCCTGACGACAGAGGCAGCTGGACTGCCCGAGCACATGAAGGGGTTTAGAATCACAGCCCCAGCATTTTCCAGGTGTGTGACAGCCGGCCAGTTGCTCCCCCTCTCTGAGCCTCAGTTTGTTAGAGTGTGCTGATACCCGCCTATCTACCTTTTGGGGTTATTATTATTGTGAAGCCCAAATGAGTCCAGGATGCAGAAGCTCGGGTAAATTCTAAAGCTCTTCAAATGTGCTTATGTTAACAGAGGAGTTCCTGGGTAGTGCAAATGGTTAACGCAGTCAGCTGCTAACGAAAACGTTGGAGATTAGAGTCCACCCAGAGATGCCTTGGAAGAAAAGTCTGGTGATCTACAGCTGAAAAATCAGCCATTGAAAACCCTAGGGAGCACAGTTCTACTCTGACACACAGAAGGTTGCCATGAATCAGAGTCGGCTTGACAGCCGCTGGCTTGGTTTTTGGTTTTACGGTAACAAATTCATGGCGGCTATCATTTACTGAATAGGGAAGATGTGCCTACCACTGGGCTGAGCACTTTACATACATTCCCTCTAAACCTCACAGCCGTCTTGGAAGGTAAACATTACACCCATTTTGCAGATCAGAAAACTGAGGTTGAAAGTGTTTCAGGGCTTTGCACACACGCAGCTGGTAACTGGTTGAGCTGGAGGTCAACTCTGCTCCGCGTGTTTCTCCACACCTCACATTCCTTCCCTCCACCACGGGGCACAGTGATGAAATGGCTCAATGCCCCTGGAAGGCAGGGTCCCTGGAACGGGGACGGTGAGTCAGGCTAAAGGGCTAAGGAGGGAAGTGTGGGCCACTGCTGCCACTGGGATGCTCTCAAGACAGCCCGTGCTCTGAAAGCAAACCCCACATCAAAACACAAAGCTGACCCAGGGTTTTTTCATTTGACTTTTACTCTCCTGGAAGACACCAAAAGAAAGGGAAACCTAGACCTACTGGGTCCTAACCTCCTGTGGTGACATCAGTCTTGGCCCCAGAGCTGCGCTATCACCAGGAGTGTTGTCAGCTCTCAGCCCTTTCTCAGAAAACACATCAAATTGCTTCCTGGCTACCAGCCACAGCTGCCTATTTTCCTGACTTCCCTTTCATGTACGTTAAAACAAACTACGGCGCCTAGGTTGGTGGTTCTCACCCATTGCTGAAAGAATACCAGGATGTTTACTGTTCTAAAAGGAGGAAAAGAGAATAAGAGTAGAATGTTCTTCTTACAAGAAAATCTGATCTCACAATGGCCCACCGGACCCTCTGATCCTGACAGCCTCCTCCTCGCCTTCTCCCTCACCATGCTTCTACCACAGCGGGGTCTTCCTGGGTCTCAAGGCCAAGACTGCTCCCACCTCAGGGCCTTTGTGGGGTTACAGTTCCCTTTCCTTCTGGAATGTTCTGCCCCCAGTTTTCCACTTTGCTCAGCTGTCATGTCACTGAATCTAGCTCAGAGGGCACCTCCTCAAATAAGCCTTTCCTAACCACTTGGCTAAAGTTGATTCAACCTCCAGACACTCCGCCATACTTCCTGAGGGGTTCTCATGGCACTTGGCATGACCTGGCTCTGAAATGATCTTCGCTGATTCAATTGCTCACTTACCTGAGTCTGTCTCCTCCGCTGGAACACAGGCTCTGTGAGGGCACGTCTGTCTGCTCCCTGCCACACCCTCTGCAGATGAGATCCAGCCTGGTTCATCATAGGTGCATTTGAAAGAGAGGGAAGGAGGCCACGCTTCACTTGAGGAAAGATCTCAAGCAGCAATGCGGTGGAGCCTGGAATGTACTAGAACCATCCAGAATGCACTAGAATCATGAGTATGTGTCCCCTGCACAGGAGACTCATCATGTCACGAACATGCTCAGAGTCACAAACATCCAACAGGCAGTTCTACAAATGCAATTTGAGGGGCCTTGTGGGGCGCCCCACAGAGCAAGAGGGACCACTGTGAGGGCCCATGCCTGCTCACTTTGGAGTTCCTGCAGCAACTTGACCCCAGTGGAGGTTCAGATCCCCAGACTAGCATGAAAGCCCTATTAACCTCAAGGCTTCAAACCAGTTCTTGCCAGTTCAGTCACGGCCAAGGAAGCAAAACCAAAACAGACCCAAATTTTTTAAATTTGGGTGAACCAGAAGTGTAATGGGAAAAATTACTGGTCAAAGACTTCTTAGAAACTTAATCTCCCCCTCAGAAAACAAGGGCAATGTACACGTTGCATAGCAACCAAATCTCTTGCCTATCAGATTTTGAGCACAGTTGGAAACAGCCGTGCCCTGCTCAAAGATGGTGGCCAATCGCACAGCTCTGAATGTATGTCACGCTCCACAGTACTGCCAATAATCCAATCTCACCCTTCAGGCTCCTTAAAGGGCTCACTATGCCTCTTCCGAGTCTCCGCTCCAGGGCTTTGAGCAGTAAATTTTCCCATTCCGGCTCATCCAAATTGTAAAACTTGGGATCTGTTCTGGTTTTACTTCCTCAGCAATGACTGAACCAGGAAGAACCAGTTTGAAGCCCTGGTTAACCTTAATGGAGCTAAAGTAGGCTTTTCTGGGCCAGCCTCAGAACCAACCACTATAACATTGTTTTTCTGGGAGAAATGTCTCCCAAATCCAATGTCCTTTTGAAAGTGACTCATTTGTAAGTTGGAGGGGGTTGAATTCTGCAGGCCTGGGAAGTGATGCCCAGGCTGGAAGGAGGGCAGAAGGTGAATCAGGTTCTGAGCCTAGAGCACCATCTCCATCTACACACTGCAGCCTTCTGCGTCTGGGCCACCAGGGTGGCAGACAGGCCTCTCGGCACTGCATCTTGCTCACACCCCACCACCCCACCATTGCTCCTTGGGCTCGGCCTGTGCAAGGGTCTAGGATGTGTGTCCAGCAGGGGATGCTGGCCATGGGGAGAGTGTGGAAGAGGGTCATGAGCCCAAGCTATATCAAGGCCCAAGGAGCCACACTTAAAGTGTTGAGTATTCTCACCTTGGCTTTCGGGTAGTCCAGCCATATTCATGTGTTTAAGCTTTTCTCTTGGGCCCTGCTGTGATTTTGGTGCCCTCTTCTATTCTGGTCCCAGCCCCTTCTAACCCACCCCTCCCTGCCCCAACAGCTGTATCATTGGAGCGCAGGGAGGGGGCATGAAGAAAAAGCAGCCAAGGAACTGCAGCTGAGAGCATCTGTCCCTACACAGATGTTCATGTCTGTTCAGCTCAACATTCGATCCCGGTGGCTGAGGGACAGAGAAGACTGAAACACAGTCCTGGGTCTTTAGGACCTCACTGTTGGGGTGGGGGGTGCACAGAGAAGGAGAGAGAGATGTTCTCTTATCCCATTTTAGGGACCTGCACCGGGCCTTGGAGAATCTAAGAACCATAGAGCAGTCGACAATTGACAAAGTTGCTTTGGGGAGCACACTTGACTCTGAACACCAGGGATGGATTACCCAATAAGTAAGGTAAGTACATGTTTAGAGCATCAACAGGGCACCAGTTGTCCAAAGCAAAGACCCATAGATGCCAAGCGACAGAATACAAGGAAAAGCGAGCACATAACAGCGAAGAAAGTCTTGAAGAAAGACTCAATTCATTATCCTTATTATCTATGGAAGTAGATATTGTTTGGCAGCTTAACTGTGACAAAATCACTGAAGAATTTGTAAGAGCAAAGAATAGAAATATTTTTAATTATAACATGTTAGGGACGAAAGGTCTATCTAAAAATATAGTAATTCTTCTAATATTTGTTTTCTGATTATTGGATTTTCTTTTATGACACCTTTTCATTTATTCATTTGTAATGATAGCATTTATTATGAAACAAGCAACAAAATTGAGATATGAGCCCTTTAAAGCAAAATTGCAGACAATCAACTTTTCGTTGTGAGGGATCAACAGAATTTTACATAGATGGTTGAAACCACTAAGTTCACTGACTCATTTTCTTTGTTGTAGAATATGTGAAATAGTCTTTTTGTAGAAAATGTGATAATCAGTAAAAATCTTAGTACCCCACATCCACTAAAAATTTTATAATCCAGTTCATTTCATTCCACTAAAATGGCATACGCCACTTTTGTGTTCAATCGCTAATATTAGAGTCACATTTAAAAAGAAGTTACATCATGGATAGCTAAGACACACACACACACTCACGTGTATATACCTAACTTACGTATCTTCTTTGAATACATGAGTAAACAGAGCGGGAAGCACCACAGATTATCAGTGTTTAGGGACCTCACATGCCTTAATCCAATCCTGTGGAACACAATAGCTGCTGTTAAGACAATCATCACTTGCTTTCACTCCCTGTTCCAGGAAAAGGGTGTGTGTGGTATGGTGTGGGGAGGGGGAGGGTGTCTTTACAGCCTGGGACTTACTGCTCTGAGGAGTTGGGCCTTGTCCAGCTACCTTTCTGGACATCCAAATGACCAGAAGCTAGGACAGGACATCCATCACCGGTCAGGGCAGGGACTTCATCCTTGGCCTGACCACGTGGTGGGCAGTGGCTGGTGCAGTGGCCGGGCAGTAGTGAAGTCTAAGTGTCAGCTGCAGCCTGGGGATAGGGTGGGCGAGGTCTGTCCATGGTCTCTCCTGGGGCAGAAGTTGGCCCCAAACTGCCCTGTACTGTGACCAGAGAGACAGGTCGGACCCCTCCCAGCTCACGACCAGAAGCCCAAGGCTCACCTGCACCCTTCTCTGCTTCTAGGGCTAGGCGCTCGAGTTGCCATCCTGTGGCCCCCTTTCCTAAGCTGCAGGACTGCTTCGTTGGTTCAGAGGGAAGAGGATCATGGGGCAGCCTGACTTCTTTGTGCAAATACCTGAAGAGAGCCATATGACAAGAGTGGCTTTATTTTGAACCCCCTCAGAAGGCAAGTCGTGGACCAGAGAGTGGGCGTTACATGGAGGAAGAGTATGTGTTGATAGGTGAGGAGGAACCGCTCTGTGGTTGGAATTGTCCAGCGATGGAAAGGGCTGTCCCAGCAGTAGTGGCTCCCTGTCCTCAGAAGGGCTTGATCAAAGACTGGCCCACTAGATGTCTGGGGTCATGGGGCTACAGAGGGAGTCCCTGCTCTGGGTGGAGAGACTTCTCAGACACTTCCCCCCCAGAGGATCTAAAATCTTCTCAATTTCAGTGATAGTTTCCTCGGCCATATGATCCTTGGTTTTAAGGGGCCTTACGAAATTTTTGAGTACCTGTGTGGTGCAAATGGTTATTACCACACTCAGCAGCTAACCGAAAGGTTGGAGGTTCGAGTCTACCCAGCAGTGCCTCAGAAGAAAGGCCTGGCAATCTAATTCCCAAAAAGCAGTCCTTGAAAACCCTATGGAAACCAGTTCTACTCTGATACATATGGAGTCGTCATTGAGTCGGGGTTGACTCGACGGCAGCTGGTTTGGGTTGCTGGTATGAATTTTTAGAGAATTAAATGTTTTAGGAAGAGCCATATGGTGAGGGAGTGCATTTACTGCATTGAAACCTGAGTCAGTACTCTCACATGGAGGCTGCCAGAGCCACCCTATTCAGTGGTGTGTGGTCTCTGTGTGCCGCTTACCCTCTGAAGCACTGGGGGGAGAAGACACCCACACTACGGTGGCACAAGGGTATTTTGGCAAAAACAGAATTTTCCCCCACTTTAACTTCTTCTTGCCAATGTCCAGGGTTCTGGTGTAGTCACCTCTCGCGATGCCCCAGCCTCTCCAACTTTCCCCAAAACATCTAAGTGGTTTCAGAAACAGGCCTCATGATTCCTGACCTGGCCCCAACTTCCTCCAGAGAGTGAGCAGGCTGGTGAGTAAGCAGTAGCTTTCCCCGGCGAGGTTTGCAGCGGGTAAGTCCAGGAGTCTCCCAGCAGCCTGCCAGAAAAGCCTGGGCTGTGGCAAACTCATCTTCTGCCCACATGTCTCCTCCCCAGGCTCCTTGTATGTTTGCATGAGCCTGCAGACCCTGAGGGAGTTGGGGCAACTTTCCTCCTTGGTGTGAAATGCCAAAATCCTGAAGTCCAGACTGAACAACCAAGCACTTTCTCTCCTATAGTCCAGATAAGGCGGGACATGTTGGGGAAATCATGTCACTTTGTATCGCTCGACGTCCACCCCAATCACAGGGACTTGGTTGCTGGAGCCAGATGTCAGGGACCAGTGGCAGCCTGACTTGCAAGTAGGGCAGATTTCAGGCAGATGCTTCTTCATTTCCCAGGACAGACTGAGACAGGCAAGAGATCAGGCTGGCTGAATTAAATAAGGGCTACATTTCAAGGCCCTGTGTGCTTGAACAGCTATAATAGTCCTAAGTGCAGACCACCATATAACTTTTGCTGCTGGCACCTGAAAACTACTTGTGATTAACAGACTAGGTAGACAAGATAAGGGGCTACATTTCAAGGCCCTGTGTGCTTGACCAGCTATAAACTGCTGATAATCCCTCCTGAGTTGTTTTTCAAAGCCTCACCAGGCTCAGAGCATGCTCAGTAAAGATCCACATGGCCCAGTAGTCAAAACAGCCTGGTACTGGTACAACAACAGATACATGACCAATGGAACAGAATTGAGAATCCAGACATAAATCCATCCACATATGAGCAGTTGATATTTGACAAAAGTCCCAAAACAGTTAAATGGGGGAAAAGACGGTCTTTTTAACAAATGGTGCTGGCATGACTGGATATCCATCTGCAAAAAAATGAAACAAGACCCATACCTCACTCCATGCACAAAAACAAGCTCAAAATGGATCCAAGACCTAAACATAAAATCTAAAATGATAAAAATCATGGAAGAAAAAATAGGGACAACGTTAGGAGCCGTAATACATGGCCTAAACAGTATACAAAACATTACTAACAATGCAGAAGAAAAACTAGATAACTGGGAGCTCCGAAAAATCAAACACCTATGCTCATCCGAAGACTTCACCAAAAGAGTAAAAAGACTACCTACAGACTGGGAAAAAGTTTTTAGCTATGACATTTCCGATCAGTACCTGATCTCTAAAATCTACATGATACTGCAAAAACTCAACTACAAAAAGATTAAAAACCCAATTAAAAAATGGGCAAAAGATACGAACAGACACTTCACTAAAGAAGACATTCAGGTAGCTAACAGATACATGAAGAAATGTTCATGATCATTAGCCATTAGAGAAATGCAGATCAAAACTACAATGAGATTTCATCTCACTCCAACAAGGCTGCCATTAATCCAAAAAACACAAAACAATAAATGTTGGAGAGGCTGTGGAGAGACTGGAACACTTATACACTGCTGGTGGGAATGTCAAATAGTACAACCACTTTGGAAATAGATTTGGTGCTTCCTTAAAAAGGTAGAAATAGAACTACCATATGAGACAGCAATCCCACTCCTTGGAATATATCCTAGAGAAATAAGAGCCTTTACACGAACAGATATTTGCACACCCATGTTCACTGCAGCACTGTTTATAATAGCAAAAAGATGGAAGCAACCAAGATGCCCATCAACAGATAAATGGATAAATAAAATTATGGTATATTCACATAATGGAATACTACAGTGATGAATCTGTGAAACATTTCATAACATGAAGGAATCTGGAAGGCATGCTGAGCTGAGTGAAATTAGTCAGTAGCAAAAGGACAAATATTGTATAAGACCACTATTATAAGACCTCAAGAAACAGTTTAAACAGAGAAGAAAATATTCTTTGATGATTACGAGAGGGGAGAGGGAGGGAGGGTAGGAGAGGGGTATTCACTAATTAGATAGTAGATAAGAACTACGTTAGGTGACGGGAAAGACAACACACAATACAGGAGAGGTCAGCACAAATGGACTAAACCAAAAGCAAAGAAGTTTCCTGAATAAACTGAATGCTTCAAAGACCAGCGTAGCAGGGGCAGGGGTTTGGGGACCATGGTTTCAGGGGACATCTAAGCCAATTGACATAACAAAATCTATTAAGAAAACATTCTGCATTCCACCTTGGAGAGAGGCATCTGGGGTCTTAAACGCTAGCAAGTGGCCATCTAAGATGCATCAATTGGCCTCAACCCACCTGGATCAAAGGAGAATGAAGAACACCAAGGACACAACGTAATTATGAGCCCAAGAGACAGAAAGGGCCACATAAACCAGAGACTACATCAGCCTGAGAGCAGAAGAGCTAAATGGTGCCCGGCTACAACCGATGATTGCCCTGACTGGGAACACAACAGAGAACCCCTGAGTGAGCAGGAGAGCAGTGGGATGCAGACCCCAAATTCTCGTAAAAAGACCAGACTTAATGGTCTGACTGAGCCTAGAAGGACCCCGGTGGTCATGGCCCCCAGACCTTCTGTTGGCCCAGGACAGGAACCATTCCCGAAGCCAACTCTTCAGACATGGATTGGACTGGACGATGGGATGGACAGTGATGCTGGTGAGGAGTGAGGTTCTTGGATCAGGCGGACACTTGAGACTATGTTGGCATCTCCTGCCTGGAGGGGAGATGAGAGAGTAGAGGGGGTTAGAAGCCGGTGAAATGGATATGTAAAGAGAAAGTGAAGGGAGGAAGTGGGCTGTCTCATTAGGGGGAGAGCAATTGGGAGTATGTAGCAAGGTGTATATAAGTTTTTGTGTGAGAGACTGACTTGATATGTAAACTTTCACTTAAAGCACAATAAAAATTAAAAAAAAAAAAAAGAAAAAGATCAATGTGGCCTATGAATGCCCTTCCACATGAGACAAACATGAACAGGGACCCCTCACTGGGGCTCAAACCAAGATCCAGAGGCATCACGCATGCACAACATCCCCGAATAAGTCCTGTTCGACCTCTCAACAGCCTTTGTGACAGACTCCATCTTGGTTCCAGCAACCTCTGTGAAGAAGTCCATCTTGAATTCTAACTGCACCGCATTTGATTTTCTTAATCCCTCCCCTTCTCCTGGAAATTTCCACGCACGTAATGAATAAAGATAATGCCTTCTTCCCACCTAAAAACTTTTATAAGCCATGAGAAATCCTTTGTTCAGTGAGAGACTGGAGGCTAGCATAAATGGAAACCCCTCTCCCTCTCTCTCTCTCTCGTGAGCCTTTTACTTTCTGTCTGTCACTAATAAACCTTGTTTGTGTGGAACCTCTGAGCCTCTCCTGGTCATTCTTGGTCAGAGGAAGGTAAAAACCTAGGCAGGGCTTAGTCTCAAGCTGGGAAGCCTTGCCTTGTGACAAGACCGGGTGGCATCCACAGCATAGTCAAGGGCCCCAGGCAGGGCCCGAAGTTCCCCTTGCCGTGTTCAGCAAAGAAGTCACAGGCAGAGCCAAGCAGACCCTTCTCTGAGTGTCAGCCAGAGGGCAGGGTTTTCAGCAGGGGTGGGGTTCCACAGCTGCTGAGGACCTGCAGACATCGGGGGTCTTGAGATGCCTCCTCCTGTGGGCACAAGGGGGACTCTGGGACCACCATGACAGCTCTGGAATCAGGAAGGGCTGGCTACACCAGGAGGGCCCCATTCAGTCCACTGGGCAGGAGGCCAAGCTGGGTGCCCACTCTGGGCATATGCAGGCCAAGCAGGCGTCTGCGGTGACTGAGGTGGGTTGGCCGCCGGTGATAGCCCAGCCTCCACTTTCCTTTTGACTCAAAAGAAACTATCACAGGCACTGGTTCCGTGCCCATGGGGGCCACGTTTACAGTAACTGGTGGCTGGTGGCACGCCAGCAAGGCCTGGTGGGCGTCACCTCTGAGGCCAGGGAGGAGTGTGAGGGTGCTGGGGCAGGGGTGAGGCTTGGAGCCAGCCTCAAAGCTTGCACCCCTCCCATGGCAGGCCAGCCCTTGTGGGTGTGCCTGGTCCCCAGGGCTCCTGGAGAGGTGCTCTTCCTGGCAGAGCAGAAGGAAGGCTGCCTGGCTCCTGCTTGTCTCTGTGGCCCCAACAAACATCACTTCAGATCCAGCCCCCTGGGAGTGTCTCTTCTGTACAAGCTCAGGGTCCCTGGGGAGCTGGGTGGGGCAGCTAGGTAGGATGCAAGTGGAGAGCACAGAAACCCTCTGCGTTGATACTGGAACCACCACTAGATGCTAGAACCTCAGCTGAGGCCAGATGGGCCTCTGCTCCTCAACTTGGTGCCTCCAGGGCCACCCTGGCCTCCCAGAGGTACCCAGCTGCCTTCCCAGTCCCATCCCAGGCCAGGCCTCACTTCTCAGAGATGGTCGTGGTCAAGGACTCCTCCTTCCCTTCCTCCTCCACAGAGAACATGACATCCTCACAGCTGCCCAAAGGCCGCTCTGTCTCCTGCTCTGGATAGTGGGGGGCATGGTCCACCTCCAGCTCCTCCTCAAACTCAGGCCCCACGGACACTGCCAGGCCCCGGCTCTCGGGCACCTCGGTCTTCACGGTCCCAACAATCACCGTGTCGGCCTTCATAATGTAGATTTTCTCTGCAAGGCAAAAGGAGGCGTGAGCTGGGAGACCGACGCCCAGCTGTGATGCGGGCAAGGAGGAGGAGGAGGGTCACATCCCAGGTCCCAGCTCCGCCACTCCTGGTCTGTGGGGTCCCAGGTGGGTGGTACGTTCTCTCTGGGCACAGTAAGCCCCAGCCACCTTATAGGTGTACTGAGCCTCAGAGGAGGTAAAGCAGCTAGAAAGTGCATCCTGAGGAGTTAAGAAGGGCCCCTTGGTGCTTCTAGGAAGGGACACACACAAAAAAGCTGGCACCGACATAGACAACAGTAACACAAGTAAACACACACCCACTAACTCCTGGGATCCTCAACCTCCTCCTGTGAGGCTGACATTCTGTCATCACCCCCATTTTATAGGTAAAGAACCTGAAACCCAGAGGGGTTAAATACTGCCCAAGGTCACCAGGTAATTAGCAGAAATCCCCAAAGAAATTCCCACGCTGCCTGGCTGCCCCTTCTGCTCCCTGGGGCAGAGGGGGACAGGCGGTAGGCAGGGGCCGGGCAGCCTGCCTTCTCCTCTACCAAGGAGAGCACAGGCAGAATCTGTCCACGTGCCTAAAGCACAAACCTAGGGCAACCAACTTATCCCAGTTTGCCTGGGACTTTCCTGGATTTAGGACTGAAAGTCCCTGGTCCCAGGAACATCCTCAGTCCCGGGCAAACCAGGACAATTAGTCAGCCTCCAGAAACCTCAAATTACCAACAGCAGCCAAATGAGTCTAGCAGTCTTGCTCTGGCCCTGTATTTGTCAGTGTTTATGGCTTACTGCTGGTCTCTCACCTGTTTCCTTCACAGCACATAGTAAAAAAAAAAAAAAAAAAACGAACTCCTTGCCATAAAGTCGATTGCGACTCATAGCAACTCTATAGGACAGAGAAGAACTGCCCCATAGAGTTTCCAAGGAGCACCTGGTGGATTTGAACTGCCAACCTTTTGGTTAGCAGACCTAGCTCTTAACCACTATGCCACCAGGGTTTCCTAGGTAAATATTGCTGGGATGAGTGTCCAAGTTCACCCATAAAGGCACAATTCCATGTAGTCCTCACCACAGTCTGATGCCGGAGCTTCCAGCATTGACATTTTATAGAGGGAGACCCGGAGAACAGGGGAACAGAGTAAGTTGTCCAAGAAGCTAAGAAGTGGGGCAGCCTGGACCTCCCCCAGGTCACCCACTCTAACCACAGCAGCCCGGCTTCTCAAGCTCAGGGAAGGTCAAGATCCTCGCTACTGTGCCCTGGGGCTCAGAAGGATGAATGGGGAAGCTCCAGGTGGAACTGTAGAGCTGGGGTAGGGAGGGCTCAGAGATCCCTGCTTCTCTGGATAACCTGGTTACACCTGTCTGATTCAGGAACCCCAAAGAGATTCTCAAGGGCCCCTGCACCCTTAGCCCCACTGCAGAACACCAGCTCTTCTGTTTGTTTTTAACACCCCCAGGGAAAGAGAGGTATTCAAAATAGCAGCGGGAATTGGAGGGAGGTGAAGGGATGGGGCAAGTCCTGGGCTGGGCACCCTGAGCCCAGAGGCAGAGAGAGGACAGGGCAGGGCCTCAGACTGTAGCCACATGCCTTCCATCAGCCCTGTGCCCTCACCCTGGGAACCCTGGCTGGAGGGGCTGGGCAAAAGAAGGTGGTCAGAGGTGGTGACAGAGAGGGGGGTCCAGGAAGTGAGACAGGGCAGAAGAGGACAGATGGGGGAGGGAGATAGAGGAGGAGAGAGATGGGCAGAGGGAGAGATCTGGCCATGGTGGCAAGGATTGGGGGTGATCAGGTAGAAGAAGCCCAAGCTGGGGGCTACTGCACATTCAACGAGTCCTGGCCCTCTGGTTCTGCCCCCATTCCCGGGCTTCCCACTCCCCAGTTGGGGAGGGGTTTCCTCCAGAAGCTGCTTGGACTTCCTGTCCCACCCAAGGCTCCAGAATCCAGGGAAGTCACCTTGCCAGGGTAGAGGGTGCAGGTGGTGGGAAGGGGTGCCCCCTGCCTGGCACACAGGGAAGGGGGATAAAGGCTCTCAGCTCTTCCCCAGGCCCCACATCCCCTCCCGGGAGCTCAGGTCTGAGGCTGGTCCGTCCTGGGAACTGGGGTTGAAGAGACGCACTTCTGGAATGGCATTGGCAGGACAAGGGGATCACCTGTCTCTGGGGTGTCCAAGAAAACCCCAAGGCCTTCCCTCCCTTCATTGTGGGGGGCGGTAAAAACACCCTTCTCACCAGAAGGCTGCAGGCTGCTCCAGTAAGGCTGCCCAAGCCCTGAACCCCTGGGATCCTGGAACCTCTTCATCCTCCCTGTAAACTCTTGAGCCCCACCCTCGAAGTTCCAGGCACGAGTGTGGACCCAAATGTTCCAATTAGGACTTCATAGGAAATTTGAAGGAGAAGCTTTGGATGGTATTTCCCAAAACACATTTTCTTCTTCTTCTTCTTCAAGTAAAGCTTGTTGAAAGCTTCAATTCTAATCATTTCAGCTTGGTACAAAAGACACTGCCCTAAAGAGTTTCATCCACCAGAGTCTGCCATAGAAATGTGCAGAATTACCAATACCTCTGTAGTATTTGGAAACCCTGGTGACGTAGTGGTAAGAACTACAGCTGCTGATCAAAAGGTTCCCTGGAAACTCTATGGGGCAGTTCTACTCTGTCCTATAGGATGGCTATGAGTCAGAATTGACTCGATGGCAACGGGTTTGTTTTTGTTTTTTTTTGGTTTTCTGCAGTATTATCCGAGGACAAGTTACCCCTTCAGAAGGGACAGAGGTGGGCCCACTGAGGCCCCACTCCAGGGGGCTCACACCCAGGTTGAGGGAGGAGGCAGACCTGTAAACACAGTCACACAGCTGGACACTGAGGTAACTGGGGGGGTGGAGAGGGAGCCGAGGGGTGAGGGCAGACTAGAGGGGCATCTGGGCCAGACCGAAGAGAGGAGGGGGCAAGGATGGCTTCCTGGAAGAGGAGGCACTAAGCAGGGCCCTGTAGGACAAAAGGAATTAACTAGGTTCAAGAGGGTGGAGTTTGCTGTTCCAGGAGGAAGCAGCTCCGACAAAGGTCTGGAGGCGAAAGAGCTCAGTACATTCAGGAAACTGCCATTTAGTGAGGCGGTCAGCCCTGTGGACTACGGATAGGATGTAAGGAGGCGAGGGGAAGCTGGTGGGGAGGACCCGGAATTAGGATCCTGATGGGTGACGGGAACCACTATTATGACCAGGTATAAATTTTCGGGAAAACACAGGGGGTGGGCGGGGAGACCCTAGGGGGACCAAAGCCTGTCCCAGCTGGAGGGCAGCTTTAGTTCAGAAAGTGCCAGGCACCTGGGCAGGATCCGGCCATGCTGCCCCTGCAGCACCACTGAGGCCAGTGTGGTGCAGGCAAGCCATGAGCGTCTGAGACCAGCAGACCTGGCGGCCAGTCCCAGCTCTGCCACTTAGCAGCTGTGTGACAGGAAAATCATTTCATCCCTCAGGGCCTCAGTTTCCCCAATTATAAAATGGAGAGAAATACACCACCCTCAAAAGGTTGTGTGATAAATAGGGGTGACAGAATGTGGGTGACAAATGGCAGTCTAGTGGCTACTAGTGTGTCTTCCTCCTGTCCCCATGAGGGGCAGGCTCTTTGCTGGAGTGGGGATAGGGGGAGGCAGTCACTTTTTACTTTAATGACAGCAGACACCGGGCTCAGCACTTTGGGTGCAGTATTTCATTTAGCTGAAGTAAGTGCTGCTCCTATTCCTATTTTGCAGAAATGGAAACTGGGGTAAAGAGGCAAAGTGAAGCAAGCTGTGCTGTACAGTAAATACTGTTTAACTCTTTCACAAAATGCAGGAGCCCTGGTGGTACAGTGGTTAAGTATTTGGCTACCAACAGAAAGGTTGGTTCGAACCCACCAGCCACTCCATGGGAGAAAGATGTGGCAGTCTGCTTCCCTAACAATTTACAGCGTTGGAAAGTCTATGGGGGCAGTTCTACTCTGTCCTATAGGGCTGCTATGAGTCAAAATCCACTTGATGGCAAGGGGTTTGGTTTGGTTTTGGTTTTCACAAAAAGCATGCCCTACTTCCGGCCCCAGGCCCCTTAGTTCTTGCCCTGAGGTCCAGGATCTAGCGCCATCTTACCCCCTCCCCACCCTCTACCCCTTCGGCCCTGCCCCCACCAGGACCCCCAACCCACCGACTCACCAATCTTGTTATTGGTGTGCTCCGTGGTTGCCCGGGGCTCTGGGGGGCCCCTGGGGGAGGAGGGACCCTCAACTGGGCTGGCCTCCAGCAGCCTTAGGCTCTCCAGGCAGGCGGTTCCCACGCTGGGGCAGGTCTCCACAGCTGGGACACTCATCAACCCCTGCTCTTCTGGGCCTGGCTCCACCACCGACACGATTCTGCAGGGCTCCTGGGGGCACAAGAAAGTGGGTGCTGATGCGGGGTATCTCAATCTTTGTTTCTATGGACCCCCTGTGTGAGTCTTTCTCTCTGCTTTAGCAACCTCAGCCTTGACAGCACAACACACTCATGTGTAGATCTGGAGTGATGTGTTACTTTTAACTTGGACTAACAACAAGAAAAATAGCCAGCAACTTATACAGTGCTTACCCTCTCCTGAGTCCTTGACATTTATTAATCCTCAACAACCACCCCATTTTACAGATCAGGAAACTGAGGCCCAGAGGAGTCAAGTAATTTGCTCAGAGTTATACAGTTAGGAAATGTCTAGGCCAGAACTTGAACCCTGGCAGTCTCACTCCAGAAAAGTCTGTAAGGTGTCAGCTCCTGGCCCACTGCCTCCTGGAAACCCTCCCACTGCACCAGCCCCTGGTCCCCAGTGACACTTACTGCAGGAGTGAACCACAGTCACTGGAGACCCCGCCATACGAGAGCCTGGCCCCACACCTCCTGATGGGCCCTCACGCTCTGCACTGGCCCTGGGGAGCTGGTCACAGGGAACGGCACCAGGGTGGGGCTCCTATGCTGTGTGGCTCTAAGAATTCATGGTAATGTTTGCAAAGCCCCCACCCAGTGCATGGCACACCATGAGCATTGATAAAAGTAGATGAATACTTTCTCACTATTAGGAGGCAGCCCACGGTGACAGAGCACGGGCCTTGGAGTCACACAAACCAGGACTTAAATCCGAATCGATCTAAAATTTCCAACTGTGTGGCTTTAGGCCCCCATCTGGCCTCTCTGGGCCCCTCTGTTTCCTCCTCTGTAAAATAGGATTACAGTACCCACCTCTGATCACAGGAGATAACTTCTATAAAGCACAAAGCAAGCAGCCTGGTGCACAGTAAGGGCTTAGCACATGGGAGCTAATTTTCCTTTTTAATTCATGCTATCGATTTCTTATCCCAGCTTTAAGGAAGGACCCACGGAGGAGTTACAGAGAAAGAGGAAAATAAGCCCAGGCCTCCTTCTGACTAGACCTGGCACCCAACGTGGCCAAAACCAGATCTGCTGTCTGGCAGGCCCCTCTGGAAGTCCCCGGCAGGCTAAGCCAGGAGCTGGAGGCTGCTCTGGGGGCAGGGAGGAGGGCTGAGGCCCCGGGCCAGGTCCCCCCTACCCTGTGCACAGAGCTCCCTGCAGTGGGGCAGACCCTGCCTGAACCTCCGGGGAGCCGCACCACCCCAAGCTGTTTGGGGGGCACATGACTCGCCCTACAGGTCTCCTAGGGAAGAAGGTTTAGAGGCTTGAAGCTGGAGCAAGGGCAGGGGAGGGGTTGCTTACTGTGGGCTTCCTCCCAGGCCTGGAATCTGGAAAAAAAGAATGAGCAGTGATTTCACCACAGAGACCCCGGCAGCCACCTGGCCCCACCCACCTGTTGGCAAAGGCCCCCTGGATGGTCAGTGGTGCTGAGTTCCACCCAGAGGCCAGACCCTTGGTCTGTAGAACAACACATGAGTTTTGAGAATCAGCATCCCCATCCCCATCCCCGCAGACCCCAGGCACAGGGGTTCACCTCTCTGTGCCAACCTCCCCAGCAGTGGGCAGTCATTGGGGTTGGCAGCTCTGGGGAACCACTGTCCCCTGGCCACTCTCACTTCAAGCCTATCAGCCTTCAGGACCCCCCCCCCCCACAACACACTGTAATGGGGAACACAGAGATGCCCCTCCCAACCAGAGCCAAGGAGGCTTCTGTGGGGTCAGAAGTGGGTCTGCCCCCCTCTGCAGGCTCCAGGATCTGGAGAATCCAGAGCTGCCCAAAGCTCCATGTGGAACTCACAGGGAAGACCTCACTGCAGGTGACAGAGAGAGGATGGAGTCTGGGGACCTTGGCTGAACACTGCATCCAGACATGCCTGAGACCAGTCCACTCCAGGGCCTTTTGGGCTGAAGCCAACCTGAGTTCGTTTTTCTATTATTTTCTACAACTTCTAATTCACCCCACTTCCTTTGCCTTTTGTGGGCTCCGGGGGTATTTTAATTTCTGGCAGTGATTCCTAGGATGCAGGCTTTATCGTCCATTCCATGCCCCAACCCTCCACTCTAAGATTTCTTTTAATCTAGGGTACCAAGTCACAGCCAAGTGTACACTGACATTTACCCATGACCCACTGGCCTTCAGAGAACACCATAGAGGGTACCCAGGCATCTAGTCTATCTGCAAGCAAATCACCTCCCAGTCACAGAGGTTCTTGGCAGGACACACAGCATTTAACAACTCCCGAGGAGGCCAGCCACAGATTCCTGGCGTATGGCTTGCTAGGCGTGCACACCCGACTAGAGAAACCGGCTACAAGATGCCAGCATGCAGCCAAATCACCTCCCAAACACACTGGTTTCATTAGCTCCGGGAAGCCATTGGCCATGGATCCTAGCTGAATACTCCCTGAAGGCCAATCAACCAAGATAGCACAAGTAAGACTGGCAATATAAAAATGCCACTGAGACACCAGGTCAGTTTGGGAAACACCCTTACGTGTGTCTTTTAAATGGAAGTGATCATCAGCAGGTAGAAAGATCTGATGGGGAGACAGGCCAGAATGCTGGTTGTTATGGGCTGAATTACATCCCCCCAAAAGATATGTTCAAGTCCTAATTCCAGGTACTGTAAATGTGACCTTGTTTGGAAATAGGATCTTTGCAGATATAAGCAAGTTAAGATGAACTAAAAGCCATTGCTGTCAAGTCAATTCCAACTCATAGCAACCCGATAGGACAGAGTAGAACTTCCCCATAGGGTTTCCGAGGCTGTAAATCTTTACAGAAGCAGACCACCACATCTTTCTCCCATAGAGCGAGCAGCTGGTGGGTTCAAACCACCGACCTCTTGGTTAGCAGTCAAGCGCTTAACCGCTGTGCTACCAGGGCTCCTTAAATTAAATGAGGTGGGTCTTAATCCCATATGACTGGTATCCTTATAAACAGAGGAAAAAGACACAGAGACACATAAGGAAGACAGCCATGTGAAGATGGACATAGATACTGGAGTAAAGATGCCGCAAGCCAAGGAATGTCTGGGGCTACCAGAAGCTGGGAGAAATAAGGAAGGATCTTCCCCTAGAGCCTTGAGAGAGCACGGCCCTGCTAATAGCTTGATTTCAGGCTTCTAGTTTTGATTTAGGACATCTAGTCTGTATCACGGTCTGCCAAAAGAATGAACAAGTCAGCCTTAGAAGAAATACAACCAGAATGCTCCTTAGAAGCAACGATGGTAAGACATTGGTTCACTTACTTTGGACACATCATGGGGAAAGATCAATCACTAGAAAAGGACATGAGGGTTGGTAGAGAGTCAACGAAAATAAGGGAAACTCTCAATGAGATGGATTGACACAATAGCCATAAAAATGGGCCCAAACATACCAACAACCATGAAGATGGTGCAGGACTGGGCAACACTTCCTTATGTTACACGTAAGGTTGCCATGAGTAGGAGCTGACTGAATGGCAACTAACAAAAACAGCCTTCAGAGCTGTGAGAAAATAAATTTCTGTTGTTTTAAGCCACTCACTTTGTGGTATTTTGCTACAGCAACCCATGGTCAAAAGAAGTTGTATAAAATAACCCTACTGATTCTTCATTTAGCAAACACACCAGGCTTAAAAAAAAACAGACTCATTGCCATGGAGCTGATTCCAACTCATGGTGACTCCACGTGTTAGAGAGGAGAACTGAGCTCCATGGAGTTTTCTTGACTGTAATCTTTACAGAAGCAGATCACCAGGCCTTCCTTCTGTGGCGCTGCTGGGTGGGTCTGAACCGTCAATGTTTTGGTTAGCACTTGTGCACGGTTTGTGCCACCCAGGGACCAACACTTGCACTAATAACTGCTGTTCCCAGCAAAGTGGTCACCTTGGGGGACCATGCCTCGTTCCCACAAGGCAGCCACTGCCCAAGCCACCACAAAGGAAATGCTCTTGTGGCCTGAGGCATGTTCTTTTACGCAATGTCAGAGAAGCCAAATCCTTGTCCCTTGAGAGTGCTTTTGAGTTTTGAAAACAGCCAACTATTATTTGGTGCCAAGTCATTGGTGTGGCCAGAGACCAAAAAAAAAAGTGAAGGTATGTGACAAAGTAACAAGATAATAAGTGAAAATAAAAAAGAAGAGTGATAAAACTCGGTGTTGGAGAGGAAGTGAGCAGACAAGGGCACTGGGCTGCTCAGGCCCAGTGACAAATTGGTTCCACCTTTCTCAAGAGCCATCTGGCAGTGAAAACTTCACACACCCTTCGACCCAGTAATTCCTGTTTGGGGAACACACCATCAGGAAATAACCCAAAAGAAAACAAAAAGGCATGCACAGCAGTGACATTTATAATCACCAAAAAATGGAAAACAAGCCAAGTGCCAAACAATGGGGCAGCTTTACATGCATGGGGGGGCAGGGGGGGCATGTACGGGCCATGACACTCTGGCCAGAATGACTTCACCTCTCTGAGCCTTAGTCCTCTCCTCTGGACAACAGGACGTAGCACACTAACTCTGGACAGATTTTTTAAACAGTAAATGAGATATCAAAACAAAGCTTTTGATACTGAGTTCCATTAAGTTTTCTTGGCTGTACTCTTTACAGATTGTCAGGCCTTTCTTCCATGGTGCCATGGGGTGGGTTTGAACTGCCAACATTTCGGTTTGTAGTTAGGTGCAGTTTGTGCCACCCAGGGGCCTACACTGGCCCTAATAACTGCTGCTCCCAGCCAAGTGGTCACCTTGGGGGACCGTGCCTCGTTTCCACAATGTGGCTGCTGAGTTTCTGTTAGTGGTGGTGGAATAATTGGGAAAAGGATGGTGGTGACAGTTGGACAACATGATGAATGTAATCAGTGTCATTAAATTGAACATATAAAAATTGTTGCATTGGCAGCCTTGCTACCATTACTGAATATTTTGATTGAAGATTTATAGAAGAATTCTGATCAAAAGGGGGAAATATAGAACAGAATTCCAAAGGCTCATAGAATTCAGGCAAGCTTTCTAGATCCATGGAGAGTAGATAAACCCCCAAAATTATTGTCCTGAGATAATCTTTAAACTTTAAAACTTAATCCAAAAGTACCCCCTGAAGTCTTCTTTAAACCAAACAATATTTCAGCTTAATTAGTACAGAATGTCTTCCTTGAGCATTGTGCCCCTTTAAGAACTACCTGTACGAGAACAAACTGACAACAGCAACTCAAAAGTTTAGACAGGAAGCTTAGGAGGCAGTGGAGCTTTTATGTTAATAGAGGAGGAACACCTCAGAAAAGACAGGTGAGAATGGTTGAATATAACGAATGTCACTGAATTGTACATGTAGAAATTGTCAAATCAGTGTGTGTTTTATTGTGTAGATTTTCAACAAAGGTAAATAAAATAAATGATTTTTTTAATGCTGAATTGGCAAATGTTTTGTTATACGTTTTTTACCACAATTAAAACAAAAAACAGTGAAGGTGCCCAGTGATAAGTCACGTTGAGAACATGGACTCTCTATATGATATGATGAGAATGGCACTTCACCTCCATGGTCTTTCTCCTCAAAATCTATTATCATCAGTATGGTTATGACAAAAACATCAGACAAATTCCACTTGAACAGCATCCTACTATACACCTGACCAGGACGCCTGAGGACTGCCAAGGGCATCAAACACAAGGGAACTGTCACAGCCAAGAGGAGCGGGCCTAAGGAGATATGACAATGAAACATAATGTGGTATCCTGGATGGGATGCTGGGACAGAAAAAGGACATGAGGGAAAACTAAGGAAATTGGAATAAAACATGGAATTTAGTTAATAGTAATATACTGATATTGGTTCACTCATTGTGGCAGATGTTTTCACATGAAAATGGAAGATGTTAATAATTGGGAGAACTGTGTGTGGGGTATGTGGGAACCCTTTGTACTATTTTTTCAGGTTTTCTGTAAATCTAAAACTGTCCTACAACATAAAGCCTACTGAAATTTTTGAAAAATCAGAAAGGATGCCAGCAAGTACATAGTAGGTTCTGCCCAAAGCCCAGGTTGTTGGCATGGCTTGGCACTCCATCACCCCGAAAGAAAATCAGCATTTGATACTGATTCTCAGAAACAAGTGCAAAATAACATAAAGGCAAAGAAGGTGTTGACACCTGCCTACAGCCTTGTCACGGCCCAAGTGTGCTTTGATAGAGACCCAAAGCAAACCTTGCCAAGCACAAAGGTCAAACTTCATGAGTGCTTTTCCCCTAAAAGTGTTGCTTCAGTCCATTGTGTTCATGTATTGGTTTGTTTGCTTTTTAAAAGAACAATGATCTTCTCGTAAAACCCATCTGGCACTCTAGGACACAAGTTCAGAACATGCTGGGCCCCTGGAGCCCCCTAGAACCAGTGCTCAGTATCCCAAGGCTGCTCCGAAGGCCACTCTCATGGAGTACATGATCTCTGACACATGATTTAAAGCTCTCTGCCCTTCCAACTACTTCGTTCTCTCCCTTCCAGCCCCATCCCCCCTCTGGGCTGATATTCAGGAAGCAGAATAAATCCAAAGAAGCAGATTGACACAGAGGTTCAGCCAGGCTTTGGTGGCAGGCACCGCTAGATTCAAATCCTGGCCCTACCAGGGCTTCTCTGGAGAAGTGGCTAGTTTCAGGGCTGGGGCAGGGAAAGTACAAGATAAGCCTGGAACAATGTTATAGACTGAATTGTGTCCCCCACCCAAAATGTCACGTCAACTTGGCTAAGCCATGGTTCCCAGTACCGTGTGATTAACCACCATTTTGTCATCTGATGTGATTATCCTCTGTGTTGTAAATCCTACCGCTATGATGTTAATGAGGCAGGATTAGAGGCAGTCATGTTCATGAAGCAGGACCCAATCTAAAAGATTAGGTTACTTTTTTTTTTTTAGGTTACTTTTTGAGTCAATCTCTTTCAAGACATAAAAAAGAAAAGTGAGTAGAGAGACAGGGGGACCTTATACCACCAAGAAAGTAGTACCAGAAGCAGAGTGAGTCCTTGGACCCAGAGCCCCATGCTGAGATGCTCCTAGAGCAGAGGAAGATTGATGATAAAGACCTTTCTCCAGAGTCAACAGAGAGAGAAAGGCTTCCCCTGGAGCTGACACCCCGATTCAGTCTTCTAGCCTACTAGACTCCGAGAGAATAAGTTTCTGTTTGTTAAAGCCATCCACCTGTGGTATTTCTGTTATAGCAGCGCTAGATAACTAAGACAAACATCTTAAAGCAAAGAAGTGCTCAAACAACAGAAGGGTGGAGGAATGTAAAAGGGACACAGGAGCTTGCTTGAAGGGGCTCCCACTGGCCTAATCAGGGACAATTTCAGCATCAAAATAATGATAGTAACAGATTATAACCCACTGAATAAAAGTCTGCAAGCCCACACAGACATAAATATATAAATGAATAAGATGAAAGTTTGATGAAGAACTGGTTATTTACACAGTCTCGAAGTATCTTTCCACGAAGTACTTAGTAATTACCAAGAAGCGGAGAGTAACTTCCCAGTGGAGAAACCTGGCCAACACCACCTCGATTGTGCAAAGCAAACATAGCCAGGAAAGGAATAAGCTGAAACCTGGAAAGCTACAATGAGCAGAGCTCAGCATCACTTCCAGAATCTTCCTGCCAACGGTGTACAACCTGAGACCACGCACAAGGAAGCATCAGACAAACCCAAAGTGAGGGGCATTCACAAAATCACCGGGATACTCCTCAAAAGTGTCGAAGTTGTGAAAGTCAAGGGGAAGACTGAGGAACTGTTCCAGACTGAAGAGACTAAATGGAATCAAACACACCAACAAGCATGAAGACGGCACAGGACTAGGCAACGTTTCATTCTGAGATACATAAGGTCACCATGAGTTGTAGCCAACTCGATAGCAACTAACAACAACAAAAAGACTTGACAACTAAATTGAACACTTAACTCTGAACTGGATTCTTCTGCTATAAAAGGGCCTTACTGGGACAAATGAAAAAACTCAAAAGGATCTAAGGATTAGCTGGTGGTCAATGCATCAATGTCAACTCCTTGGTTTCGATAGTTTTATTACAGTTGTGTAAAAAATTGCCCTTGTTTATATGAAACACACACTAAAGTATTTGGGGGTCATAAGGCAAGTTAGCAACAGGCTCTTAGCAAGGGAAAAATAAGCTCTTTTTTTACTGGACTTAGGACTTTTCTGTAAGTTTGAAATTTTTCACAACGACAAAAAACGTTTTCAACTTAAAACCTGTCTGTAATACAAGACAAAATAATGACTCTGGTGACCATTAAAATGAAAACTTAAAAGAATTTAGACCAGTGGGACATTCGGTGATGTCTGGAGGCATTTTGGGTTAACACAACTGGGGAGATGTTATTGGTGTCTGATAGATAAAAAAAAAAATAGAGGCTACTAAACATCCTACAATGCACAGGACAGTCCCCACAACAAAAAATTATCTGGTCCCAATGTCAATTGTGCTGAGGTAGAGAAACCCTTTTTAAACCAAAATCTCAACAACCACAAAATTCTAATCCTACTGCTTATTAACCAAGCAGCCTTAGACAAGTTACTTTAAGGTATCTTCCTGTGTCTCAGTCTCCTTATCTGTGAAATGGGACAGTAACAGTACCTGCCTCCCAAGGCTGCTGGGAGGAATAAAATGGGATAAGTCTTCGCCATTGCCTGCCACCAAGGACACAGGCAATGAAGTCAAATCAATTCTGGAGCTGGTTGGTAAGCATCCAGTAGGCACTGTTTAAGCACCATGAGATCCCCCGGCCCTAGAGTTCCAGGTGATGGAGGGGTGGGGCACACACTCCCAACCTGTTTGCCTTTAGCCCCTTCTAGAATGTGACAGGAGCCCTGGTAGCACAAATGTTAAGCACTCAGCTGCTAATTGAAAGGTTGGTGGTTCAAATCTACCAGTGACTCCGTGGTAGAAAAGACCTGGAGATCTGCTCCTGTAAAGATTCCCATTGCCATCGAGTCCATTCTGATCCATAGTGACCCTGTAAGACAGGGTAGAACTGCCCCATAGGGTTTCCAAGGCTGTCATCTTTACGGAAGCCGGCTGTCACATCTTTCTCCTGACCACTTGAACCTCCAACCTTTCGGTTAGCAATGGAGCACTTAACCACTACGTCACCAGGGCTCCTCCCCATAAAGATGACAGTGTAGAAAACCCTCTGGGGCAGCTCTACTCTGTCACGTGGGGTCGCTATAAGTCGGAATCAACTCGATGGCACACAACAGCAACAATAACAACAGAATGTGACAGTGGAGTCCCTGGGTGGCACAAACAGTTAAGCACTCAACCACTAGCCAAAAGGTTGGCGGTTTGAACCCACCCAGAAATACCTCAGAAGAAAGGCCTGGCAATCTGCTTCCGAAAGGTCACAGCCTTGAAAACCCTGTCAAGTAGTCTTACTCTGCGAGTGGCAACTAACAACAACAGAATGTGACAGTAATTGACATGAGACTGACAGCTTGGAAAACAAGGCCAGTTCCTGTTCCCAGCACAGAGCCTGCACCTAGGAAGTGCTCAGTGAAGACCATCTGAACAGACGCGTCAGCAGATGAATCCATGTGCCTTCGCCCCATCAGCACCCGCTGCTCCAGGGACAGGAGCTCCACCTTGCTCAGTCAGCCCTCATCCTGTGCTCTGCGTGCTTATCCTGGCCTCTCCTTCATCTCGGACCTGGCATCCCAGACCCCAGGGGACCCTCAAGGGAGCCAGTATTGGCTCTGAGGGAGGGTGATCGTCACTGAGTCTCCACGCTCAGTTCCAGGTCTGGTTTCTTAAGCGAAGGTGTTTTCTTTGCTTTTCTTCTTTTTCTTTCATCAAAACTGCTACCATGAAGGTTTGAAGAAAAAATATATATAGACAGACAGCAATGGAAACTCTAAAACTAGAAAAATGTCAAGAAAGCAAACGCGGGTTTCAATGAGACACTGAGGCTGACAGCTCATGGAAAAAGGTTTGAAACTGTCAAAACACAAAAACCCCCCTTGCAAAGGGAACACAAGCTCCTGGTTTTGAAACTCATCAAATTCAAAACATTTCTCAGTGCAACTATGTTTTTGTGCCCAAGTCCAAATTAGGGTGATGGCCAGGCTCTCAAGGGTCTTTGGGATTTGGGGGTGAGGGGGGTCTTGGGATGGGGACAATGCTGGGAGGAGGGAGGAAGATGGGACAGAACCGAGCCTTCTACAAACAAACCGAGGCTGGTGAAGTCACCGCCAGGGCTAAGCCTGGCCATGTGGTCCAGGCCAGTCATCTACCTTGCAGGGCCATCTCCTTATGGAATGAAGGTCATCACATGGACTCCCCTAGGGTTCCAGGAGGAGTCAGGGAGCCCCCCTCCAGGAGCCTTGTAAAGCAGAATGCCCATAGAAGCTCAGACAATTCGAGTTCCTCCTTCCCTCACGCTCAGGGCCCAGCACACAGCAGGTGCTCAATCAGTGCTTGTGGGATGTTGAGGAAGACCTGGCCCTGCCCTGAAGGTCACAGGTGGCCGCACAAGGGAGAGAAGACACTGGTGCAAGGTGGCCAGAGCCCATCCGCTGCCAGGAGAGCTGGCCTGGGGGCTGGGCAGGGATCAGAGAGCAAGAACCAGGGAGGACTTCAGAACAGCCTAGAACTCTGGAAGGCCTGGGATTCCTGGTGAGAGAACAGGACCCAGGCATAGCAGGGCCTGCCATCATGCAGCAACCTCTGTTCCTGACTGCAGGCAGGCACTGCGGGAAGGGCCTCAGAGGCCCTACATCAATCCATCCACACGCTAACCCTGTGAAGTAGGTGCCACCCTCCCCATTTTACAGATGAGGAAACTGAGACACAGAGGAGGGAAGTAACACGCAGGAAGTCACATAGCTTGTAAAGGGCAGAACCAGGATTCCAGCCCTGCCTGCCCTCTATGCACCTCTGTTGCCTGGGAAATCAGTGAGAGAGGGAAGAGATGGGGAGAAGGGGAAAGAGGAAGGAAGGAGGGGAAGGGGGGAGAGAGAGGGAAGGGACAGGCAGGGAGAAGGAGGAGAGAGGGAATAGTGGAGGGAAGGAGGGAAGGTGGCAGAAGGGACAGGGAGGGAGGGGAGAGAGGGAGGAGGAGGAGAGGAGGGGAGAGAGAGAAGGGAGAGAGAGGGAGGGAAGGAGGGGAGAAAGGAGGGGGGAGGGACAGGGAGGGAAGGGCAGGAAGAGAGGGTTCAGGGAGGGTAGGAAAAGGGAGAGGGTGGGAACGGGAAGGGAGAAGTGAAAGCAAGGGAGGGTGGGAAAAGGGGGAGGGAGGAGGAGAGGAAGAAGGAGGAGAAAGGGGAGAGGGAAGGAAGGGAGAAAGAAAGAAGGGGGAGATGGGGGGGAGGAGGGAGGGAGGAAAGGTGGTCAGCAATGCCTGTCCTGGAGGTTACTACAGAGGAAAGAATGAGAGGTAGATTTCTGAACCTCCACGCCAGCACCCTGTCCAAACAGTTTTGCAGAAGATGTGTCACCAAGTCTTCACCCACCCACCTGTTAGCCCCGTGACAGATGAGGCTGGGTTCCGAGGAGAATCTAAACCTCCTGAGCCCAAACCCACAGCCTATAGCTGCCTCTTGGGCCCTCTAGACACTTACCCCCAGGCTCCGGCTTGGTCCGGAAGTTCTGGCCTGGGAAGCATAGGTGGAGCTCTGAAACGACACCAGAAGGAGTTCTGGGGGTGCGAGGGCAGGGACCCAGGCCAGGCTAGCACCAAGCAGCCCTCTCAGTCCTCCCCAGGCCCCAGGACATGTCCACTTACTCTGCTGAATCCCCCTCCTGCAGGCCTTCCAGTGGCACAGGAGGAAGATGCCAGAGAACAGGATCACCAGCAACACCATAGTCACCCAGAAAACCACAGGTCCTGAAACACAAAAGCGCCCTGAAAGCTCTGCCCTGCGCCGAGAGCAGTGAGCCGAGGCCCTAGCTACAACCACACAGGACAGCCCTAGGCCTGGACTCCTTCCTCCATCCCCTGGGACCTGGATTCCCTTGTGGCTGAGAGTACCCGACCCTTTCCCAAGCCAGAACTGAAACCCAGCCCCTGTATCTGACCCAGCCCTCACTCACCTGGCTCCAGGCAGCCCATCAGGGCTGACAAAATAGTTTCAAGAAGAACAAAGTATTCCTAAACCAAAAAAACCCAAACCTGTTGCCGTCAGGAAACCCTAGTGACATAGCGGTTAAGAGCTACGGCTGCTAACCCAAAGGTCAGCGGTTCGAATCCACCAGGCGCTCCTTGGAAACTCCATGAGGCAGTTCTACCCTGTCCTAGAGGGTGGCTATGAGTCGAAATCAACTCCACGGCAGTGGGTTATGGGTTGCTGTCAAGCCAGTTCTGGTTCATGGGGACCCCATGTGGTACAGAGTAGAACTGTGCTCCATAGGGTTCTCTTGTCTGTAATCTTTACAGAAGTTCACCAGGCCTTTTTTTCATGGCGCCACTGGGTAGGCTCGAACTGCCAACTTTTGGGTTCGTAGTCAAGCACAAATTGTTTGCACCACCCAGGGGCAGTAGCCACTGAGTTCATTCCAACTTACGGTGACCCCACGTGCGTCAGAGTAGAAATGTGCTTCGTAAGGTTGTCAGTGGGTGATTTTTCAGAAGTAGATCTCGAGGGCTTTCTTCTCAGGCACCTCTGAGCGGACTCAAACCACTAACCTTTCTTTTGGTTATCAGCCAAGCACTTAACAGTTTATACCACCCAGGGACTCCAAATATCCCTAGAGAGTGAGAAATTAAGGAGTGAAGAAGCCAGAAGGAAGAAGGGATTAAGTCCAAAAGAACAAAGCCTGGGGACTGTGGAGGAAGGCACAGTGTGGTGAGCAGCCCCGGGCACTGGAAGCACTCATGGTGTGGCCAAGGTCAGGGTCAGGAAGGCAGAGCAGTGAGGATGGGTACAGTGAGTGAGTGTGTCTGACAGGGCTATGCACTGCAGAGCCCCTGGCCTCCCTGCTAGACTGTAAACTCTGTGAGGGCAGGTGGATGGTCTATTCTGCACACAAACAACACTCAGTTCCCCTTGAGTGAAGGAACCAACAACACTATGCTGTAGACATCATTACTACATTACAAAGGAGGGAAATCCAGAGGCTCATAAAGGTTAAGTGCCTTGCCCAAGGTCACCCTGAGGGTAAATGGCAGTCACAGCTCAGTCCAAGCCAGGCAGACTCTAGAGTCTGTGCTCTTAATTGTCACCTGCATGTATTTCTTTACAACTTAGTGCCTAACTTGCTTCCTTCCTTTTTTTTTCTTTTGTCACTTGTAAAGATCATATATCTAGTTACTGTGCTTAAGTCCAATTTTAGATGTTAAAAAAGCAATAAATACTAGGTGAGTGCTTCTCAAACTTTAACGGGCACATGAATCCCCTGGAGAGCTTGTTAAAATGCAGATTTCAGCTCAGCAGGTCTAGGGTGGGGCCAATAATTTGCTTTCCTAACAAGTGTTCCCCTACTAGCTGAAAGTTTGGCAGTTTGAACCCACCCAGAGGTGCCTCAGAAGACAGGCCTGGCAATCTGCTTCTGAAAGGTCATAGCCTTACGAACCCTATGGAGCAGTTCTACTCTGCACAGGTAGGGTGGTTATGAGTTAGAATCTACTTCAGCAAGCAAGTTCCCAGGTGGTGCTGACGCTGCAGGTCCACGGTTGTACTTTGTGAACTACCGGCCTAAGGCATTACCACCACCTAGTGGCAGCTACTAGAATTGTAAGCCCTAAAGTCAATTGGTCTATAATTTTGGTTTTTTAGCAACCTGGATGGCACTCACTGGGTTTTTGGGTGGAGCCGTGGCGGCGAAGTGGTTAAGAGCTCGGCAACTAATGGAAGGGTCAGCCATTCAAACCCAGGGAGCAGGAGAAAGATGTGGCAGTCTGCTTCTGTAAAGATTTACAGCCTAGGAAACCCTCTGAGGCAGTTCTACTCTGTCCTATAGGGTCACTAGGAGCCGGAATCAATTCGATGGCACACAACTTCTTTAGTGGAGTCTCTCGGTGGTGCAAATGGCCTGGTGATCTCTTCCAAAAAAAATCAGCCACTGAAAACCCTATTGAGCACAGTTTTACTCTGCACACGTCGGGTGGCTATGAGTCAGAATCAACTCCAGCAAACAAGTTCCCTACACTCACACCCATGAGCCAGGGTCAACTCAGTGACAACTGGTCTTTGGTTTAACACTTATAGCAACTGTCTACAACGTCCTACGTACACGTCATGCTGCTTACAACCCCGGTAACAACCCACACTCTACGGTCATGACCCTGCACGGTATATGCTGTAACAATTTTACAGATGAGAAAATGGAGGTTTAAAGTAATTAAGCAACCAGCTCAAGGCTATGCTATCGTCACTCAACAAATATTTTCTGAGTAGTGACTATGGATCATAGAAATGAAGCTGTAAATAAAATCCTTGCACACAAGAATTAAAGAATCATTACTAACAAGTGGTAGAGCCACAACTCCAACTCAAAAAAACAGAAATCTTTGGGTCAACCTTGATTTCCCCCACTATGTCCACACACAGTGGAGGCTGCCACCCTGGAAGGAAGCCCCTGCTTCATGGGGGCCAGTTATTACCTGTAACCAGAACGGGCTTTTCCATGGAGGAGACAGCAACGGGAGCACTGGTTGGGGTGGAGGTGTCCTCCCGGGCATAGGTGGTGCTCCCTCCATGCCTCTTGCTGGTCTCGGAGTCCAGTGGGGACATCAAGGTGGGGATGGTGCTGCTGAGTGGGAGGGAAGCCAGAGGTAGAACTATCAAGATGGAAAAAGGAAGTGTGTGTTCAGGAACAGTCCCCTTTTCTATGGAGACCTTGTGGACAAGGCCAGAGTCCCCAGGCCCTCTGCCCACAGTCTCTGCAGGCACCTTGACCTTCTGGCTTTCTAGTGGTGCCAAGCCGGTTTCCACAGTGACTTGTAGGTTTGGCACAGAGAATCCAGTCCAGGCCTCCCTACCTCCATCCTGAGTCAAGTGCATCCAGTCATCCCCTGGGCGTGGCAGGGACAGCCCCACCCTGCAGCAGTCTAGAGGGAAGGGACCAGGTAGTCACCTGGAAGGCATCTCTCTGTCCTCTGGGCTGGTGAGGCAGTCAGGGTGGGTCCCTGAGGGAGGCAGCTCAGAGGTGGTGTCCCTCGAAGCCGTACCTGCAGGGGACAGCATCGTCTTAGAATCAGTCCAGGAAAGGCCTAACCGGCAGAGACTGGTGACTCCCAGGGGCATCCCAGCGGGGCCTCAAGGATGCAGGCCCTGAGTCAGGCTGTCCCAGCTGGTGTCCTGCAGTCTGTCCCTCTTTCCCTCCCTCCTTCCTTCCCTCCATGCAGTGATGTACCAGGCACCGTGCAGGTGCTGGGAGAAACAGCAGAGAGCTAAACTGATAAGGTCCTTGTCTCCACCTGCTCACAAGCCTGTGGGGCTCACAGACGTGACTCAGTTGAGGCAGATGTGGATCCTCGTAATGGGGACTCGCCCTCTTCTGATCAGGAAGGCTTCCCTGAGGAGGGGATCATTGGGATGCGGGGGGAATGGGGTAGAGGTGCTATAAGCAGCAGAGATAATAGGTGACAAGGCTCAGAGGTGGGAGGCGGGTAGGACGGTGCATTGGAATTGCTTGGGAGGACAGAGAGGCTGGTATGGAGCCCACACTGGACCTTGCAGCTGAGTCTCTTGCGTGTAAATATCCATAGCAGTATTATTCATAACAGACAAAGAAATAGAAACAACCCCAATGTCCACCACTGGAAAATGGATAAACAAAACGTGGTCAGTCTATCCATCCAATGGAATATGATTTGGCAATAAAACGAAGTGCTGATACATGCTACCACACGGACAAACTTCGCAAACATGCTGCTCAAAGAAACTGTGATTCCACTTACATGACATGTGCAGAAACGGTGACTCCATCAAGACAGAAAGTGGACGAGGGGTTGTCTGGGGCTGGAGGTGGAATGGGGAGTGACTGCTGATGGACCCGAGGTTCCTTAGATTGTGATGATGGTGCCAGGGCCATGGGGAGACCATGCCCCAGTGGGCAGGGGCGGATTAACCAGTAAGCAAGGTACATGTGGGGTTAATTGTGTTTTCTTACCAATCTGTAGCCACTAATTTCACCTGGTTTCCACCACATATGAACTTGGTCACTACAGATTAGTAAATAAGCACAATTAAGCCCATACATTCCTCGCTTATTGGGTAATTCTGTACTTGCCCATGGGGAGCCCCCACTGGTCCTGGAAGGATGACAAACATGCAGGGCAAATCAGAACCAAACCTGCGGCGAGCCTGGCAAGATTAGCAGTACCTCCCTGCAACTGGCTCTGCAGAATGAGAAACATGGCTGGAATTTCGAGGTTGTTTGTACTGTATTGTTCCTGCTGCAAGAGTTGATTGAGACCATCCAATTCATATTTCACAGGACGGAAGAGGAAAAGCTGTTACTCTCCAGCCAACTAAGGCCACGCAGGACGGTGGGCCCAGTGGCTCTAGACTTTCTGGTTTTATTTAAGAGAAATAAGCATCATAAAATCTCCTGATGTTTAAATGTAGCCTGGATACCTAAAGTTTATTTTCTTTTTAAATCAACTTTGTTGTTGTTGTCGTTAGATGCCATCGAGCCGATTCTGATGCCTAGAGGCCCCATGTGACAGAGTAGAACTGCCCCATAGAGTTTTCTAGGCTATAATCTTCCCAGGCTGTAATCTTGATAACTATTGGTGATTGAAATGGGAAAGTTGGAAACAAAGAAGAAGGATCGGTACTTGGAAAATATGGCCTGGGTGATAGAAACAGTGCCAGAGATTGAATAATAGAATTTTGCAAGACCAACAACTTCTTCATGGCAAATACCTTCTTTCACCAACATAAATGGTGACTATACACATGGACCTTGCCAGATGGAACACACAGGAATCAAATTGACTACATCTGTGGAAAGAGACGATGGAAAAGCTCAACATCATCAGTCAGAACAAGGCCAGGGTCCGACTGTGGAACAGACCATCAATTGCCTCATATGCAAGTTCAAGCTGAAACTGAAGAAAATCAGAGCAAGCCCACAAGAACCAAGATATGACCTTGAGTATATCCCACCTGAATTTAGAGACCATCTCAAGAATAGGTATGACGCATTGAACACTAGTGACCGAAGACCAGACGAGTTGTAGAATGACATCAAGGACATCATACATGAAGAAAGCAAGAGGTCATTGAAAAGATAGGAAAGAAAGAAAAGACCAAGATGGATGTCAGAGGAGACTCTGCAACTTGCTCACGAACGTCGAGCAGCTAAAGCAAAAGGAAGAAATGATGAAGTAAAAGAGCTGAACAGAAGATTTCAAAGGGTGGCTCGAGAAGACAAAGTAAAGAATTATAATGACATGTGCAAAGAGCTGGAGATAGAAAACCAAAAGGGAAGAACACGCTCGGTGTTTCTCAAGCTGAAAGAACTGAAGAAAAAATTCAAGCCTTGAGTTGCAATAGCGAAGGATTCTATGGGGAAAATATTAAACGATGCAGGAAGCATCAAAAGAAGATGGAAGGAATCCATAGAGTCATTATACCAAAAAGAATTAGTCAATGTTCAACCATTTCAAGAGATAGCATATGATCAGGAACCGATGGTACTGAAGGAAGAAGTCCAAGCTGCTCTGAAGGCATTGGCGAAAAACAAGGCTCCAGGAATTGACAGAATATCAATTGAGATGTTTCAACAAATGGATGAAGCATTGGAGTTGCTCACTCGTCTATGCCAAGAAATATGGAAGACAGCTTCCTGGCCAATTGACTGGAAGAGATCCATATTTATGCGTATTCCCAAGAAAGGTGATCCAACTGAATGTGGAAATTATAGAACAATATCATTAATATCATACGCAAGCAAAACTTTGCTGAAGATCATTCAAAAACAGCTGCAGCAGTTTATCGACAGGGAACTGCCAGAAATTCAGGCTGGTTTCAGAAGAGGAGGTAGAACCAAGGACATCATTCCTGATGTCAGATGGATCCTGGCTGAAAGCAGAGAATACCAGAAGGATGTTTACCTGTGTTTTATTGACTATGCAAAGGCATTCAACTGTGTGGATCATAACAAATTATGGATAACATTGAGAAGAATGGGAATTCCAGAACACTTAATTGTGCTCATGAGGAACCTTTACATAGATCAAGAGGCAGTTGTTTGAACAGAACCAGGGGATACTGTATGATTTAAAGTCAGGAAAGGTGCACATCAGGGTTGTATCCTTTCACCATACCTGATCAACCTGTATGCTAAGCAAATAATCCGAGAAGCTGGACTATATGAAGAAGAACGGGGCATCAGGATTGGAGGAAGACTCATTAACAACCTGTGTTACGCAGATGATACAACCTTGCTTTCTGAAAGTGAAAAGGACTTGAAGCACTTCCTAATGAAGATCAAAGACCACAGCCTTCAGTATGGATTGCACCTCAACATAAAGAAAACGAAAATCCTCACAACTCGACCAATGAGCAACATTGTGATAAATGGAGAAAAGATTGAAATTGTCAAAGATTTCATTTTACTTGGATCCATAATCAACAGCCGTGGAAGCATCAGTCAAGAAATCAAATGACGCATTGCATTGGGTAAATCTGCTGCAAAGGATCTCTTTAAAGTGTTGAAAAGCAAAGATGTCATCTTGAAGGTGAAGGTGTGTCTGACCCAAGCCACGGTATTTTCAAGCTGGACAATGAATAGGAAAGACCAAAGAAGAACTGAAGCCTTTGAATTGTGGTGTTGGCAAAGAATACTGAATATACTGTGGACTGCCAGAAGAACGAATAAATCTGTCTTGGAAGAAGTACAACCAGAATGCTCCTTAGAGGCAAGGATGGCAAGTCTGTGTCTTACATACTTTGGACATGTTGTCAGGAGGGATCAGTCCCTGGAGAAGGACATCACGCTTGGCAGAGTACAGGGTCAGCAGAATAGAGGAAGACCCTCAACAAGGTGGATTGACACAGTGGCTGCAACAATGAGCTCAAGCATAACAATGATTGTAAGGATGGCACAGGACCAGGGAGTGTTTCGTTCTGCTGTGCACAGGGTTGCTATGAGTTGGAACTGACTCGACGGCACCTAACAACAACAACAACAATCTTTACAGGAGCAGACAGCCAGGTCTTTCTCCCACAGAGCAGCTAGGTGGATTCAAACCACCAGCCTTTCAGTTACCAGCTGAGTGCTTAAACATTGCACGACCAGGGCCCCTTCATGCTTTATTGAAGCATAATTTACATACAAGAAAATGTCTCCCAAGAGTACAGCATAATGAGTTTTGACAAGTGTAGTATTCTACCATGTAACAATAACCCTACATATAACTGTTCTATGTAACTATAACTCTAATCAAGATCTAGAATGCCCCATCAGCCCCAGCAAGTTCCCTAGTGTCTCTCTGCAGACCATCATCCCCCACCTACAAACCCAGGCAGTCACTCCTCTGCTTTACATCACTAGACATCAGTTTCCCATTCCAGAATTTCATGTAAATAGAATCATTTGGTATAATTTCTTTGGTGTCTGGCTTCTTTCACTCAGCATGGTTTTCAAACTCATTCATCCTGAATGGACAGCTGTCTCTGCATAGGTGCGCCACCATTTAGTATTTATCCAGGCACCAGTTGACGGACATGGGATTGTCTCCATTTGAGGCTATTATGTATTCATAATACACACTACGTATTATATTATTAAAATATGAATACTATAGTATTATAAAATTATAAGGTAGCTACGAGCATTCTTGTACAAGTCTTGTGTGGACATGTATTTTCATTTCTCTTGAGTAAGTATCTAGGAGGGGAATGGCTAAGTCACTGTATTGGCCAGACGAAATGTCTTTGAGGGCCTGTTCAAAGCTGGTCACCTCTGATCTGACCTAGCCACCTTGTTTTACAGCTAGGTAGACAGGGAAGGAGCTTGAGCCAGAACACAAGGATCCCGAGTCCCAGTCCAAAGCGCTTGCCACTGGACCGTACCACCTCCTGCCTGGGGCCTGGGGGGCTTTTGTACAATCCTACAATCACTGCTTTTCTGGGGCAGAAAACTTTGGCCCAGATTTGAAGCAGATCATGCCCAGGCACTACACCTCCCCACCCCCACTTCCCTGACTAAGGCACCCCTTCTTTGATGTGGTACAAAGCAAACACACACCCCCATACACACACATCTCCCTTCTAAAAAGTTCTCACAACGCCTCTCAGATTTTTCCCGAAACATTTAAAAGAGAAAGTGAAGCTAGTATTAATCTCCTTGTTGGATTGACAGGGTCCTGAGGGACACTTCCCCTTTGAGGGCCTCCAAACAAATGCTAGGTCTTTCCGTTTGTCACCAGACTATTACCCAAATTAATTGAAGCCTGTAGGCCTTAAGCAATGAGGAAACCAAACCAAACCCATTGCAGTTAAGACTATTCCGACTCATAGCGACCCTTTAGGACAGAGAAGAACTGCCCCAAAGGGTTTCCAAGGAGTGGGTGGTAGACTCGAACCGCCAACCTTTTGGTTAAGATGATGCAATTTGTCACAGTAGTTTCTATTTATAAGTAAATCAGTACTTGGCGTATTATTTGAAATGTCATTGGGTTTCAGTGAAAGTTTAAAAGGACTGGAGTATCTCTTGTGCTCAAATGCACTAACCTAAGAGCCATAACTACTCTCAGTTGGCACCATGAGGAGAGAGCCTTCTGGCCCCTCTCTGAGACAGGCTCAACTGTCTGAGCTGCCGCTAGAACACCTGCTAGGTCCACCAACGGAGCTACTGTCCTGCCTCTGAGCAGAGAAGGTACAACCAGCCTCCTCAGTATACACCCCACCCCCTCACCTCTAACCTTCCTCCCACTTCCCTGGGTTAGTGGCTTTTCCCTTTTCCTCCTCCTTAGGACCTAGAGGAAACCCTGGTGGCATAGTGGTTAAGTGCTGCAGCTGCTAACCCAAGGGTCAGCAGTTTGAATCCACCAGGTGCTCCTTGGAAACTCTATGGTGCGGTTCTACTCTGTCCTTTGGGGTTGCTATGAGCCGGAATCGACTCCATGGCACTGGGTTTGGGTTTTGTTTTAGGATCTGGAAGTCAGCAGAAGGCATTGTTTAGCCCGGAGCTGGTGTGCCTGTGTTCTCTGATAACCGTCTGCCGGAAGAGGAAAAAAAAATCTACCTACACTTAGTTTCAACTATTTTTTTTTTCCAGTTGCTGTTGAGTCAGTTCCAACTCATGGTGACCCCATGTGTTTCAGAGTAAAACTGTGCTCCATAAGATTTTCATTGGCTGTGATATTTCAGAGGAAACCCTGGCGGCGTAGTGATTAAAAGCTACGGCTGCTAACCAAAAGGTCAGCAGTTTGAATCCAACAGGTGCTCCTTGGAAACCATGTGGGGTAGTTCTACTGTGTCCTATAGGGCTGCTATGAGTCAGAATTGACTTGACGGCAACAGGTTTGTTTGGATCTTTCAGAAGTAGATCACCATGCCTTTCTTCTGAGGTGCCTCTGGGTAAATTCGAACTACCAACCTTTCGGCTAGTAGCTGAGCACTAGCCACCCAGGAACTCCTAGTCTCAGCTTAGGAACTAAAAAAATATATATTACTTATTAAACTTTAAGTTCAAATACCTGATCATTGAGCCATTTAAAGGAGATTGGTCTTAGCATCAAGGTCAAATCAAATGGATTCTCTTTTTTGTACATCCATTAACTGCTTAAGATTAGATGAAATTTTCATCTTCATATTTGGACTGTAAATTTTTGTTTTGTTTTGTTTTTGGTTTTTCTTTTCATAATTTTTATTGTGTTTTAAGTGAAAGTTTACAAATCAAGTCAGACTCTCATAGAAAAAAATTATATACACCTTGCTATATACTCTTAGTTGCTCTCCCCCTAATGAGACAGCACACTCCTTCTCTCCACCCTCTATTTCCGTGTCCATTCAGCCAGCTTCTGTTCCCCTCTGCCTTCTCATCTCCCCTCCAGACAGAAGCTGCCCACATAGTCTCACGTATCTACTTGATTCAAGAAGCTCACTCCTCACCAGTATCATTTTCTAGTGTATAGTGCTCGGACTGTAAATTTCTTGTCAGCTTTTTATTTTCCCTGGAGTTTCCAGTTGCCTTTTTTTTTCTTGTTGACAAAGGAATAATGTGCCTTCACTATATCCCCAAGTTTTTCAGTTCTACTAATCTTGAAATTTACTGTTGTCCTCCCTTTTATTTCTGCAGACATCTCCCTGGAGTCTTCCATTTTTCTGCTCGATGGGGCCCAGTTGCACCCTAGGTCTGAAGCACAGATGTTGTCCTGGAATTTCCCTTCCTTGCTCCCCTAGGATAGAGCCATTGTGTTTTAGATTTTATGGCTTCCTCTTTTTTTTCCTCCCCCTCATTTAGCTGGATAACATCTTTGAGTAATTTTCTAAGACACAATACATGGGGAAAAGCTTTCATATCTGAAAACGTTTTTATTCTGCTTTCTAACTTGATTGTAATCTCTCTGGTAAAGAACCTAGGTTCAGAACTGTGAAGATACAGTTCTTTGTAGATTACTTCTTCTTGTTTTTTTTTGTTTGTTTGTCTGTCTGTTGCTTTTTAACCACCCAAACATTTTTAGAATCTCTCTTGGTCCACAGAGTTCTAAAATTCTACAAGAATGTGTCTAGGTGTGGGTAATTTTCATTTATCCTGCTTTGTTCTTGGTCTCATATTTTTAAGTCTGGGAATTTTTTCTTGTATTATTTCTTTGATTACCTCTGCCTTCCACCCCCAGTACCTTCCCACACTTTCTATGTTCTCTCTGGATTTCTACTGGTAAAACGCAGGACTGTCTGGATGAATTCTCTGTATGCTTATCTTTTTGTTCATATTTTCCTTCTCTCTGTTATCCTGCTGTATGTTCTGGAAAATCTTCTTAACTTTATCTTCAAGTCCTTCTACTGAAACTTTTTATTTCAGCAATTCTATCACTTTCTGCACCAGTGTGGGTACAATCAGGAGACAGAAACTGAACAGCAATTTAAATAGGGGAAGTTTAATATAAAGAATTATTAAACTGCATAGAAGAGTAATTATAAAAAATGTAGCAAAAATCTCTAAAGGGTACCCTCGGCTAAAGGAGAGTACCCAAGGAAAGACAAACTTCAGAGCTGATTAGAGAAGATGTGGTTGCAGCCCACTGGATGGCAGAGAAGTCTTCTGGATTTCCTGCACCAGAGCTGGTCTGTAGTCACTGAACAAGCAGGAAAACCCTCAGAAATGCAGAAGAGCTAAAGCTGGTGGGCAGGTGGGTGCTCAGAGAAGGTGGGTGCCACTGTGGGTGTGAGGCCTCGAGCAAATGGTGTCCATGTCGGGAGGCCAGAGAAAACAGGCCTCTGGGATGTATGAAAGCCAAGGCTGGAGGGGGGTTGCAAAGCAAATCCGGATGCCTCTGCTGGCACAAGGGCTGGAACGTCCTTTCTAGAAACTTGTTGAAATCTCTCATCTGCTAATAAGCCCTTTTTGTTGCTGTTGTTGTTTAACTGTCAAGGGTTTATACTTTTTTACGCACTGACAAATGTCCACCATCTTGGAGTTGAAAGCCTCTTCATAAACTTTATATCCTTCTACCTTGAGTCAATAAAACACCCTTGCAAATAAGTCAAAATTTTACCAGTGCAACAGTTACAAGAAAAAGAATTTTTTAAAAAAAGAATCATCAGAGACTGTTCTCAAAATGCCAAATCTGGATTTTATTCCACTCACTAGGTCTAACTATGCAAAGACTAGCCAAAGTTCAAATATGACCTAGCTGACAGCCAGGGTTGAAGGTCATTTGCCCCATTTGGGTGGGAAGAGGTACCATAGTAGGGACACAGACCTCAGCCCCTTGGTTGGGGTGGGGACTGCTTACCCTGGAGTCTGGCGGCCATCCCTGATGGGCAGATAGAGCGGGTGATGCAGCGGGCACAGGAGTGGGTGGCTGATGTGGCACAAAGCATCCCAGGTCGACATTCGCAGACACGGGAGGAGTTCCATGTGCAGGGTGTCTTCTCCACAAGGTCATCTAAGAACAAAGAGAAGGGTCATGGAAAAGATCAAGAGACCCACTTTGAAATGCGGCGTCTGGGGTCTTAAATGCTAACAAGCGGCCAACTAAGATGCATCAATTTGTCTCAACCCACCTGGAGCAAAGAAGAATGAAGAACACCAAGGTCACACAATAACTAAGAGCCCAAGAGACAGAAAGGGCCACATGAACCAGAGACCTACATCATCCTGAGACCAGAAGAACTAGTTGGTGCCCGGCCACAATCGATGACTGCCCTGACAGGGAGCACAACAGAGAACCCCTGAGGGAGCAGGAGATCAGTGGGATGCAGACCCCAAATTCTCATAAAAAGACCATACTTAATGGTCTGACTGAGACCAGAGGAATCCCGGCAGTCATGGTCCCCAAACCTTCTGTTGGCACAGGACAGGAACCATTCCCGAAGACAACTCATCAGACATGAAAGGGACTGGACAGTGGGTAGGAGAGAGATGCTGATGAAGAGTGAGCTAATTATATCAGGTGGACACTTGAGACCGTGTTGGCATCTCCTGTCTGGAGCGGGGCTGGGAGGATAGAGAGAGTTGGAAGCTGGCAAAATTGTCACGAAAGGAGAGACTGGAAGGGCTGACTCATTAGGGGGAGAGCAAGTGGGAGTATGGAGTAAGATGTATATAAACTTATATGCGACAGTCTGACTTGATCTGTAAACGTTCACTTGAAACTCAATAAAAGTTAATTTAAAAAAAAAGGAAAAGATCAAGAGATGGCAAGGGAAGGGGGTCCAGAGACCCCAGGGGGGTTGGGGCAGAGAAAAAAATGAAATAAAATGTTAGAGGCTTTGCAAAAGCCTATATATATATATATATATATATATATATGTTTGGAAATATTTTGCTTTCTCAGTTTTATAGGTGAAAATAGAATTATTTCATCAGTAGATTAGAAGAATATGACCTGGTCAACAAGAACATTTCTCAATCGGCAAGATACTTGCAGACCTAGCATGATAAAGGTAAGGGCCTTCCTTGTAATCTCCAGAGAAAGGGTGAACTGAGGAGGATTTGGGGACTTGGTGCCAAGGGCATGAGATCAACAATGAGGGAGATGACCTGAGCCAATGATGTGAGTGGGAGCCAATGGATGACTGTTCAAAAATGTCAGAGAGGTGAGCTGAAGCTCTGGAAGGCTGAGCAGTCCAAGACCAAATGCAGGACTCCTCACCCCCAGACTTTCTGCAGCTTCTCTGAGACACCCCCTGCCCTGCTGAAGGAGCCAATGGAGGAGGACAAGGCCCTTACCTCTAGAGCAGCTCACACAGGCTGTGCAGCGACCAGCCTCATCTAGGTAGTAGTCAGGCCCACACTGCTTCCTGCAGTCAGCAGACCCCTGTGGGCATGGATGCTGTGGGGACAGCCCTGGAAAAAGAAGCAGAGAAACTCCAGGCTGGGCCCACCTTGATGGAAGCCTTGCCCCCCAAACTTTTCCCAAAGCCCCCAGATCTATGGCTAGTTCCCAAACTCCCCACGTGTCAGACTGGCCCTCCCTCTCAGAGGAAGCCCTGAGGCTCAGAGAGGGAAGGAGTGTGTTGGTGGATTTGAGCTACCAACCTTTTGGTTAGTAGCCGAGCTCTTCACCACTGTGCCACCAGGGCCCCTCTGAGGCCACACAGAAGAGCACTAATTGCTTCCTAACTGCCACCTGCTTTCTGCTCCACCCCCTTGGACCCACCATGGCCACTATTGCCAGAGCCTTCTCCCCATTCTCACTGCCATGTCACTTCCCTGCTCAAAACTGTGGCAGTGATTTTCCCCTTTGAAATTAGCAACAAGGCAAGGATGCCTACTATCATAACTTCTATTCAGTATAGTTCTAGAGATCCTAAACCAAACCAAACTAAACCAAACCCATTGCTGTGGAGTTGATTTTGACTCATAGTGACCCTATAGGACAGAACAGAACTGCCCCATAGGGTTTCCAAGGAGCAGCTGGTGGATTCAAACTTCTGACCTTTTGGTTAACAGCTGAGCTCTTAACTACCTAGCCAATGAAATAATGCATGAAAAGAAGTGAAAATGATAAAGTTTGGATATGAAGATATCAAACCTAATTATTTATAGGTAGTATGATCGAGTGAGCAGACAACTCAAAAGAATCTGCAGATATGTGATTAGAATTAATAGTGAGTTTAGCAAAGTAGTTGGATACTGTCACTATATCCAAATCAGTTGAAGTTTTATATACTAGATTGACCCAAATGAAATTGCTGTTTTTGTAAATCAAAAATGGTCAAATGTTGGCAATTTCTCATTGTTCAAAATAATACGAACAATAAAGAGTTAGAACATGAAATATTGAAAAGGACACCATTTCCATTATCTTCAAAAATATAAAATATCTAAAAATCTAACAAAAAGATGAACAATAGCTTTACACAGAAAACCATAAAATGTTATCAAGAGAATTTAAAGAAGGCTAAACAAATGCAAGGCTATACTATGCTCATGGATAAGAAGACTCAATATTGGAAAGATGTGGATTCTCCCCAAATTGATCTATAGATTCAAAGCAATCCCAAGCAAAGTGCCAATACAATGTTCTGTGGAATTTGGAAAAGTATTTCTAAAATTTATATGGAAATGCACATTACCATGAATAGCCAATATACTATCGAAGAACAGAGTTGGAGAAGGTGTTCAAGCAACTATCGAGATGTTTAAAAACTACAATAATTAAGACAGTAGAGTATTAGCACAGAATAGATCAATGGAATAAAATATAGAGTCCAGAATCATACCCACACATACGTGGGCCCTTGATTTACAACAAAAATGACATGCATAACAGTGGGGGAAAAACAATTCATTTGATTAATGGCATTGGTCTAACTGGATATCCATGTATACACTTTGAAATATGACCACTGCCTCACATTATACACCAAAGTCAAGGTGACTGCAGATCTAAATATGAAAGACAAAATCATAATATTCTTAGAAAGTAAACACAGACTATCGCTGAGACTTCAGTGAAGGAAAAGACTTTGAAAGCAGAACACAAGAAGCACTAGCCATAAAGGGAAAGACCAACCAATTTCACTTCATTAAAATTAAGACCATCTCTTCATTGAAAGACACCATAAAGAGAACGAGAAAAGAAGCCACAGGGCTGGGGAAGATGTTTTCAACACATCTGTAGGACCCAGGGAGCTCTGGTGGTGCAGTGGTTAAAAAACTTGGCTGCTAACCAAAATGTCAGCAGTTCGAATCCACCGGCTGCTCCTTGGAAACCCTAAGGGGCTGTTCTACTCTGTCCTACAGGGTCACTATGAGTCAGAATTGACTCAAGGGGAACAGATTTGGGTTTTTTGTTTGTTTGTTTATAGGACCCAGAGTTATTTTTTAAAACATCCTGAAAATCAATAAATAGTTTTGAAAGCATACATCGAACCAAAAAAAAAAAAAAAAACATTAAAGACAAGTCAGTTAAGACTCATGGCGACCTCCTGTGTTTCAGAGTAGAACTGTGTTCCACAAGGTTTTTCTTGGCTGGTCTTTCTTCTCCAGGATGGCTGGATGGGTTCGAACAGACAACCTTTCAGTTAGTAGTCAAGTGCTTAACCATTTGTGCTACGCAGGGACTCCTATGCATTCCTTATAAACCAAGCCCACTGCTGTCAAATCATTTCCAAGTCAAAACCACCCTATAGGACAGAATAAAACTGCCCCACAGGGCTTCCAAGGAGCAGCTGGTGGATTTGAACTGCCAACTTTTTGGTTAGCAGCCCAGCTCTTAATCATTGTGCCACCAAGGCTCTGTGTTTCTTATAGTTCTACTCAAATGCCACTCTTGACCTAATCACTGTCCCCCCCGCCAACATACACACAGTCTCATCTTCACCCAGAATTCTATTCTTTGGCTTACTTATCACTGTCATGATTTCAAATACTCTACTTCAAAGAGTGTCCATTCTGAAGCCTGTCTCACCTGCCCCATTGTAAGCACCATGAAAGCAGAGCAGGAATCCATACACCCAGCACCTACCACAGTGCCTGGCACACAATACCCACCCAGCACCCAGTGCCATCGAGTTGATTCAATAGGTGCTCAAATATGTTGCTAAATGAACAAGCCCTCCCATCCAGCCTTCACTACCAACAGTCCCAGGAGATCAGATCTTGAGACCCTCTTCTCTCCCTCTGAAAGAGAGCACAGCCCTGTGCCCACAGTCCCATGCCCACCACACACTGGTCACCACTAATCAGACACCCTGGCCAACAACCCACAGCTTGTGGAGAGATTACCTGGATCTGGGCTGGGCTTCCCTGCAGAGGAGGGAGCGTGGGGAGGCCTCGTCAGTTTGGAAGCATCTTCTGTGGCGTGGACTGGGCCCCCTCCGTGGGGCATGGTCCTGGCACTAGAGGTGGCCGGGGAGGTCAGGCTGGACATGGCCTCGAGGGTGGTGCTTGTGGGGAAGAAGTTGAGATGAGACTGACGATCGAGGCCATTCTCCCAATGGGTAACAGTGTCTACAGAAAGGGGCACCCAGGCCCTCTGCCCCTGCCTCCACAGGTCCACTATAGGCTCCTTGGGAGCCAGAGCTGCATTTTCCAGCCTCTGGGTCTCCTGAGTGCTCAGGGCAGGGCTGGGTACACAGGCAGGCCTTGGGTGAGTTGTGCGCTTGGCAGAGAGACACCCTGGGATCCCGATACCCCCAAATACCCTGGACTGGACCCCACCTGCACCCCCTGCCCAGCTGTGCCCTGGGCATCCTCTGGGGTTAGGACAGCTCCACCTGAAGGTCAGCAGAAGAGAGAAGGAGGAAAGAGAGGCGGGGAGTCACCTGGCAGATGTCTTGCAATTCTCTGGGCTGGTGCTGCAGCCAGGACGGGCCCCTGTGGGAGCTGGCTCACAGACAGTGTTCCTTTCAGCTGTGCCTAAAGGGGGATGGCAATGCCTTCAGAAATGGTATCAAGGAGCCTGAAGTCTCCAAGAATAACCCTTTCACCCCACAAAGCAGAGCCAGAGATGGGGTACCTGGAAAGCTCAGTGACCATCTGGTGTTTATTCCTATGAGGACCTGTTCCCACATTGGGGTGAAGCAGCCCAATTTTTCGTGGGGGATTACTCTCCCCCAATCTCAGTGTCTGTGGTGAGGGCTTGGGACTGGCTGACCCTCCTTCCAGGAAGAGCCATGAGACCAGGCTGGGCCAATCAATACATTCCATTCCTCTGGCCATATGGACTGGTTCAGGAAGGGCACAAAACCCAAGCCAGGCCTTTCAGGAGCATTTGTAAGGTTTTGTGTTTGGTTGTTGAAAATGCTGAAAGGAGAAGGTGTCTTTCCCCTGGGGTTGGTTGGATACAAGTGGACCTGCTGATAGGAATTTTACAGACAAACCAACATAGGAGGGAAGCAGAGACGAGAGATGGGAAAAAATAGAGTCCCTAGATCCAGCCATGCCTGAAGCTGTTAGAGCTGCCCCTGACTTTCCAGTTACATAAGCCAAAAAAATTTGGGATTTTGTTACTTGCAACTCAAAGAGTGCTTCAGAATGCTGGGTGGAAGCAGAGTAGAGAGGGCATGCACCAGGCTTTCCATCAGGTGGAAGTGAGTTCGCCTGCCACCTCTGCTATGTTCCACCTGTGCCAGGCAAGTCAACCCTTCTAAGTCTGTTTCCTCCTTTGTAAAATGAGTATAATAATACACTCTTCACAAGGCTGTCATCAGGATAAACAGACTAACGTAAGTCGTGTCTACCCCACTGTGTGGCACATAGTAAGTGCTCAATAAATATCACATCCTTTTCCCCATCTGGACAGCTGTCCCATCTTTTAGAAAGTGAACTACATGTTGCTGGGACATGATCTGAAGGTTTCAGGGGAGGAGGGCACAGCAGTGCTGACTTCTCCTGTGTATCTGCAGTGGTGGGCTCCCAAGTTCAAATCCTGGCTTGGTATTCAAATCCAGGCTCTGCCGTTCCCTGCTCTGTGCTCTTGGGCAACTGATCTACCTTCTCTAGCCCTCATTTCCTCAGTGTGAAATGGGGCGAGTACAGTGTGCCTTACCAAGTGTTGCGATTTCAGGAGGGAAAGCCTGTGAAAAGTCTTAGCATGTGGCTTAAACACGAGCTGAATCTGAAGAAGTGACTTTCCACTTTGGAGCTGGGGAAACTGAGACCCTGAGAATTGCCCTGCAGAGAGTCCATAGGGGAATCCAGAAATTAAGCTGGGTGTGGCAGGCCAAGGTTGGAATACTTCTTCTAAAGCAGCACCGTGGAATAGAAACACGATGCAAATCACATATAATTTTAAATATTCTAGCAACAACATTGAAAAAAGTAAAAAGAAAATAGGTGAAATTAATTTTAATACATGCTTATTTAGCCCAAGGGAGCCCTGGTGGCGCAGTGGTTAAAGCGCTCAGCTGCTAACTGAAAGGTGGGCAGTTCAAACCCACCAGCTGCTCCAAGCAAGAAAGATGTAGCAGTCTGCTCCCATCAAGATTTATAGCCTTGGAAACCCTATGGGGGCAATTCTCTGTCCTATAGGGTCTCTGTGAGTCAGAATTAACTTGCCAGCAATGGGTTTTTGGTGAATATTTAGCCCAATGTATTCAAAATATTATCGTCAACATGTAATCAATATAAAAAGTTATTGAGATGTTTTATTTTTTTTATGCCAACTTGAAATCCAGTACATATTTTACCCTTATGACCCCTGGCAATCCCATGTGATAGAGTAGAACTGCCCCATAGGGTGTTCTAGGCTGTAATCTTTATGGAAACAGATGATCAGGTCTTTCTCCTGCGGAGCCGCTGGGTGGGTTCGAGCCACATTTCAAGTGCTCAATAGCCACTTGTAATGAGTTAAGGTACCTAACTGGAGCCACATGTGGTGAGTTAAGGTACCAGATTGGACAGCCCTGAAAAGGGCAGCACAGAGAGGCCTCTGGCGCCACCATGTGGCAGTCGTAGGAACACCTTGCGGAGGGCCTCTCCAGCTAGAACCTGGTCCACATGCCCTGTAACGACTTAAAAAAAAAAAACTTGTTGCAATCGAGTCGATTCCGACTCATAGTGACCCTACAGGCCAGAGCGGAACTGCCCCATAGGGCTTCCAAGGTGAGGCTGGTGGATTTGAACTGCTGACCTTTTGGTAGCAGCTCAATTCTTTACCACTGAACTAGAGGCTATTTTTCACAGAGACGCAAGAGTTTCTGACCTGGCAAGGCCCCAAAAGCCTTTTGGCTATACTTCCTCATTCTACAGGTGGGAAGACTGAAGCCCATAAAGTGTGGGAATGTGCCCCACAGATACAAAGCTATGCAAAAACCCAGGTTTCTGACTCCCAGTCCCAAGCATTTTCCCCTCAACCACCCTGCCCCTCTCATGGGTGGATGGTGTCAGTGTATCTCTTAGCAAAGTGCTTTTCTATGACTCAGGGAGAATTTGGCCAGGTTTGAAGGGACCCCACCCGCCCCAGCTCTGACCCCCAGTCAGGTACCCCACATTCATTCGATAACTATGTGCTGAGAGCACATTGGGTGCTGGCCCTGGGTGAAGCAGAGGGAGATAACGGCATGGCAGGGAGACAAGCAATAACTAAAGACTGAGACAAATGGGGCTGCAATGAAAGATCATCACGGAGAGACGGGACCTAGTGCGAGGTCAGGGCAGGCCCCCTGAGGCAGCAATGTTTGGACAGCAAATTCAAGGCTGAGTAAACCAGAAAACCAATTGCCATCAATTTGACTCTGACTCATGGCGGCCCCGTGTGTGTCAAGAGTAGAACTATATAGGGCTTCAATGGCTGATTTCAAGGAGCTCTAGTGGCACAACACTGCTAACTGAAAGGTTGGCAGTTCAAACCCACCCAGTGGCTTCCATAAAGATTACAGCCTAGAAAACTGTATGGGGAAGTTCTACTCTGTCACATGGGGTCACTATGAGATGGTATCAATTCAATGGCACCTAACAACAACAACCACAGATTGCCAGCCCTTTCTTTGAGGCATCTCTCGGTGGACTCAAACCGCCAACCTTTTGGTTAGCAGCCGACTGCACTGACCATTCGCACCGCCCAAGGAACAGCACGTGCAGACGCCTGGTGGGAGAAGAAGTATGGCATGTTCACGGAGCTGAAATAGGAGCAGGCTTGCTGGAACCTGGAAGGTGAGGGTCAGTGCTGAGAGCTGAGGCCGGAGGACACATGGCTCCCACCACATATGGACTGTGTTAAGAACGGTGTCCTTGTGACCTCCACTTCCAGGAGGATGGAGCAGCCATACTTTTCCTTATTCCTCCCACTTCACCTGTTTCTGTAGAGTCTATTCCAACTCATGGCGACCCTATTGGACAGAGTAGAGCTGCACCCATAGGGTCTCCAAGACTGTAAATCTTTACAGAAGCAGACTGCCACATCTTTCTCCTGAGGAGTGGCTGGTGGTCTCGAACTGCCCACATTTGGGTTAGCAGACAAGCACTCAGCCGCTGAGCCACCAGGGCTCCTTATTCCTCCCAGTAAGTAGCACTAAAGCGGAAACCCTGGTGGCGTAGTGGTTAAGAGCTACCCCTACTAACCAAAGGATTGGCAGTTTGAATCCACCAGGCACTCCTTGGAAACTCTATGGAGCAGCTCTACTCTGTCCTATAGGGTCGCTATGAGTCAGGATCGACTCGACGGCACTGGGTTTGGTTTTTTGGTTAAGTAGCACTAAAAACCCCAGACATTATGTAAAAAACAAACATAATCAGACATTACGTAAAAAACAAACATAATAAGACTCTAAATGGTGGAGAGAGGAAGGCTGACTAGCTAGGGATCTCGGGAGCCGAGGAATGATGGTGGTGAGTCCCTGGGCTTTTTCTTTGCTTTATATATCCCAGACCCGGAGCTAAAGAAGCCAGCAACCCAGAAATGCCAAAGGGTGCAGACAAAACAAACCCCGACAAAAGTCTGCTCTCTTTAGCTAAAGGATGGTGTCCTTGTCATGAAAGTAATGGGAAGACACTGAAGGGTTTTAGGCAGGGTGTGTGTGTGTAGGGGGGGTTGTGTGTTGATCAGATTTGGTTTTGCAAAGGTCACTGTGGCTGCCTGTCATAGGGGAATAATGAGAGGAAGAACTGATGAGGGGGGCTGGAAGGCAAAATCTACAGGAGGTGGGGGGTGAAGGGAGAAGGGTGAAGGAGAGGGTGATAGGGAAGGAGCTGCTGGTCATCAGGTTTGTGCAGCAGGAGATGGGGCTTTAGGACAGGAACAGGTTAATGCGGAGGGGTCATGGGCTTTGTTTCGGCGGTGGGGGGCAGAAGTGATTTTTCTTCCTGGTGGACACATGGCTCCCCCTGATCCTGTCTCACTCTCTCTCCATGCCCCTCTGTGGCTGTGGCACCTTCTGGGGGCTGTGGTCCAAATCACACCCACGCCCCATCTTCCCTTTTGAAAGGTGCTCTCTGACATGATCTGTCACCCTTACCCCTTTTCTGGCCATTACTCACACCCACCCCGCTGTGCTGTCAGAAAATTAGAAGCCCCGAGGGGGTAAAGAACTTACTTGAGTTCACCCAGCAAGTTGGGAAAGCAACCCAGGCTTCTCAGCCCTGAGCCTGGTGCCCAATCTCTGGAGTCCCTAACCCGCAGTGACTCAATTCGGAACAGGAAACCAGCCCCAATCTTTCAGGGAATTCCAGAGTTTTCCTTGTTGTTTATCAAGCATCAGAGAGCTACCCTGAGCCTCAAACCAATCCAAGACCTCCTCCAGCCATGTCCGTGCCTTGGGCCACCAGGGTTTCTCTGAGCCTGGAACCCAAGGCACAGGGAAAGGGCATCAGAGGGCTGCAGGTGCCTGATGCATCCATGTCATTGGGAATAGAGACATCGTCTGGGCAACAAGAAGGAGGACGTGGGAGCCAGAAGTAATTTGCCAGGTTAGGGGTGGGGAGTGGTGACACAGCACTGGCCTAGATCTTGGTCTGGGCATGGGTAGAACTGCTTACCCTGGAGTTTGACAATCATCCCTGGTGGGCAGATGGTGTGGAGTAAGCAGCGGGCACAGGAGTTGGCGGCTGATGTGGCACAGAACTTTCCAGGTCGACATTCACAGACGCGGGAGGAGTTCCTTGTGCAGGGTGTCTTTTCCACAAGGTCATCTAAGGACAAAAAGAATGGCCATGAGAAGGATAAAGAGGTGACAAGGGAAGGGGGACCAGGGAATCTCCTGGGGTGGGGGTGGGGGTTAGCAAAGCATTTTCCCAGGGGTTGTCCAACAAGAAAATAAATGGTCATTTAACTGTTCCGTAGCGCAGGTTTTCTGGCATGCTGAAAACACTTAATGCTGAGTGAAAGAATCCAGACAAAAGAGGGTAGGTATATACTGCATGATTCTACTGATATAAAGTTCTAGAAAATGCAAACTATTCTATAGTACAGAAAGTAGATCACTGGTTACCTGGGAATGGTGACTGGGGCAGGGAAAGGTAGGACAAAGGAGCTCAAGGAAATTTTGGGGGTGATATGTTCATTATCTTGTGATGATAGCTTCACAGGTGCATGTATATATATATGTGAAAACTTATCAGATTGTACACTTAAAGTATGTGCAGTCTATTGTTCGTCAACTCTGTCTCAGGTGTGGGAGGGATCCCATGAGCAGGGTCATCTAAGACAGAAGGAGAAGGGTCAAGGAGGAGGACCAGGAGGGTGCAGAAAGGGAAGACCCCCAGAGACAGTCCAGAATGTGAACTAAGAAGCTGCCGTGGCCTTCTCTTGGGCAGGGCAGCTGACATAGTCAGTTCTTCTTTCCAGAATGTTCCTGAGATGAGGGCAAATGATAGACTGGGCCCATGGTACAGGCTCCGCTTCCCAGCCCGTATCCCTGGTGATCAGAGAAATGATATTAAAAATAAATGAATGCCCCAATTTAAAAATCGGCAAAGGATTTGATAGACATTTCTCTAACAAAGATATATAAGTGGTGAATAAGCACGTGAAAAAGGTGTTTAACATTAGTCATCAGGGAAATGCAGATCAAAAGCACAATGAGATACCACTTCACACCCACAAGAGTGGCTATGATTTAAAAAAAAAAAAAAGAGAGAGAGAGAGATAACAAGTGTTGGTGAGGATGCGGAGAAAATGGAACACTTGTAATTGATGGTGGGAATGTAAAATAGTGCAACCACTGTAAAAAAGAGTTTGGCAGTCCCTTCAAAGTTAAACACGAGATACCATATGACCCAGCAATTCCACTCCTAGGTATATACCCAGGAGACTGAAAATATATGTCCACAAAAAAATCTGGACATGACTGTTTATAGCAGCATTATCCACAATAGGCAAAAAGTAGAAACAACTGGATAAACAAAATGTGGTTTATCCATACAATGGCATTCAGCCATCAAAATGAATGAAGTACTTAAAAATGCTACAACATGGATGAATCCTGAAAACATTATGTTAAATGAAAGGAGCCAGACACCAAAGCCCGTACATTGTATGATTCCATTTATACGAAATGTCCAAAACAAACAAAAAAAAAAAAGTCTACTGCTATAGAGTCGATAGCGACCCTATAGGACAGAGTAGAACTGCCCCCACAGGGTTTCCTAGGCTGTAAATCTTTACGGAGGGAGACTGCCACATCTTTTTCCCACAGAGCGGCTGGTGGGTTCGAACCACCAACTTTTCGGTTAATAGCCAAGCACTTAACCATCGCGCCACCAGGGCTCCTTATGAAATGTCCCGAATAGGCAAATCCATAGAGACAGAAAGTAGATTTATGGTTCCCAGGGGACTAGAGGGGGTAGAGAATTGAGAGGTACAGGGTTTTTTTGAGGTGTCCTGGTGGTGCAGTGGTTAAGAGCTCAGGCTGTTAATCAAAAGGTCGGCAGTTCGAATCCACCAGCTGCTCCTTGGAAACCCTATGGGGCAGTTCTACTCTGTCCTATAGGGTCGCTATAGGTCAGAATCGACTCCATGGCAATGGGTTATGGGGTTTTCTTGGGGGGAGATGGAAAGGTTCTGGAATTAGATAGTGGTGATGGCTGCACAACATTGCGGCTATCCTAAAAACAACTGCATTGCACACCTTAAAATGGGTTAAATGGTGTATTCATATTATATGAATTTTATCTCAATTTTTAAAATTTACTGATTTAAAAAATAACAAATTAATGCATAACATCCCTGGAAAGCACGAAGGGGCATCCCTGATAGACCAGAAATGATAAAGACTCCCTGAATATGGAAGGCACATGGAAGAAGGAAACCACAGCCCAAAACACACTCAAAAGGGTCATGCTGGAGAAGGTGGGAGAGGGTCTGGGTGCTGCAGTCTCTGAGTAGATGTAGGGCTGGGGCAAATCGGGGGTCTAGGGAATATGATGTGGGGTGCAACATGAGCAGTCAGGTGGGCCAGTCTTCCCCCACACTGCTTACCTGCTTATGATACAAAGCTAGAAGCCAAGTGTCTCCTGCCCCCAAGGAAACTCTTAGGTAAGGGGAGCTGAGCAGTGCCCTGGGGTTGGTCACCTGTGAGGAAAAGGAGCCACAGACCCAGAAGACCAGCCACTGGCAGACTCTGCCTGGCACCACACCTCACCCCCTTGTCCGTACAACCCTTGGAGGTGGGTTTCAGAAGCCCTACTCTCAGATTTCCAGGCTCACCAGATTTCATGCAATACAACTAGCAGTCACTAAGCATCGGGGGAAAACCAGCATCATGAATGAGGGGCCTTAAATTTAAAAAAAAACAAACACTCAAAGAGCAGATAAAAGAGAAAAAGGAACAAGTCTTCAGAATCAGTATAATTAATATCATCAGAGATGCAAAAGGAAGTTGCAGCGATAAAAAGGGATTCCGTGGGCCACAACGCTGTGTTCACCACATCCCGTTTCACATGGGATCAGAGAAAAACTACATTTGCAGCCTCCTTTGTAGTGTGTTTGGGGTCGTGTGACTGCGTTCTGGTCAATGGGATGTGGTCAGAAGTGATCAAAGGCTCTCTCAGCCCTGGTCTACAAAACCAATTCAGGAAACTCCTGCCTTTCTATTCCTTGATGTAGAGATGCTGGTGTAGTCCCTAAGGCTGACCCACCCCCAGAAACCGTACTCAGGAGAGAATAAAATCCTGAGAATTTTCAATAATTTGGAGAGCAGGAGACTGAGGGCAGCAAATACGCATATCTGTAAAATTCAAGAAAAGCCCTCAGGGTAGCAGCCTGTACACAATATCACAGGCCTCATCAGAGGCAGGAAGGACTGCCTGGTCATGCCAGCTTCTGGGGAGCTGTACCAAGCTGTGAGGATGTGCAGAAGCCATAGGGGTGGGGTAGATCCCTTTCTAGACAGCATGAGCTCCATATAGACTATCTGACAGCAGTTCAGAGAAGAAAACAGATCCCTGTCTCCCAGCCAGGACTACACCCATATCTGGCTAAACTCTGCCTCCTTCCCCAGCCCCTCAGGGGGCTGAGTTTCAAATAAGTTTTGGAATGAGTTTCAAAAGTAACACTCAGTCTCCAACCTAAGCTCTGAGCTGAGAAGACAAACTAGAGCCCAGTGAGGAACAGGTATCAAGAAGTCACCCACACCACAGAAGTCCTCCTAAGCTTGAGCAAGAAAAAAAAAGAAATAACCAGGCAACTCTGCAAGCATACTATTACAGGAAAGAAGGGAGGAAGGGAGGGAAGTGGGCAAGAAAAAAATAAGGGAAAAAGAAAAAAAGAGGTAAGTACATAGTTGGCAAAGACAGAATCAAGTCTAAAAGAAACAGAATCAACCCCAGGAGAGCTTCACACTTTAAAGGAATTTAATAAGCATGTAAATTTAATAAAGAAAGAGCTCAAAGAAAAGATGATCAAATAAGAAGGAAAACTGCAGAGATAAAGGAAACAAACTGAGAAGTTGTCATGGCTTGAATTGTGTCCCTCCCCAAAAAATGTGTCAACTTGGTTACACCATGATTCCCACTATTGTGTGGTTGTCCTCCATTTTGTGATTGTTATTTTATGTTGAGAGGATTAGGGTGGGATCGTAACACCACCCTTACTCAGGTCACCTCCCTGATCCAAGGTAAAGGGAGTTTCCCTGGGTTGTAGCCTGCACCACCTTTTATCTCTCAAGAGATAAAAGGAAAGGGAAGCAAGCAGAGAGTTGGGGACCTCATACCACCAAGAAAGCAGCACCAGGAGCAGAGCGCGTCCTTTGGACACAGGGTCTCTCTGCCTGAGAAGCCCCTTGACCAGGGAAAGAATGAGGACAAGGACTTTCCTCCAGAGCCGACAGAGAGAGAAAGCCTTCCCTGGAACAGATGCCCTGAATTTGGACTTGTAGCCTACTAGACTGTGAGAGAATAAACTTTCTATTTGTCAAAGCTATCCACTTGTGGTATTTCTGTTATGGCAGCACTAGATGACTAAGACAGAAGTACAGCATCATCATTAGAAATCTAATAAATAAATTACCAGTCCCTGCAGGGTTGCTAGCCCTGGTGACACAGTGATTAAGAGCTCAGCTGATAACTAAAAGATCGGCAGTTCAAATCCACCAGACACACTCCTTAGGGACACTTCGAGGCAGTTCTATTCTGTCCTAAAGGGTTGCTATGAGTCAGAATCAACTCAATGGCAATAGGTCTGGTTTTTTTGTCTTGGGGGGGTTGCTGATACCTGAGAGGTAAGAAAGAGAAAAGGCTTGGCAGAAAATTGAATTAATAGCATGAAGAAGTGATTGAGAAAATGCCAGTGAATGCAAAGTAAAAAGACAAAAATATTCATGTAATTAAAGAAGAACAGGCAAAGACAATCCAACATAAGGATAACTGGAGTCCATGAAGGTGCGATTGATTAGATAGATTGACAGACAGATAAACTAACACTCAAGGAAGCAATAAAAAAGAAAACAGAACCAGTCTTTAGAATCAGTATAATTAATAACCTCAGAGATGTAAAACAAAATTGCAGCTATAAAAAGGAGTATATATATATAAACACATATATGTTGTTGTTGTTAGGTGCCAATCCATCTCATTGAGGGTCTTCCTCTTTTTCACTAGCCTGCTACTTCACCAGGCATGCTGTCCTTCTCCAAAGACTGATCCCTCCTGACATGTCCAAAATATGTGAAATACAGTCTCACCATCCTTGTTTCTAAGGAGCATTCTGGTTGTACTTCTTCCAAGACAAATTTGTTTGTTCTTTTTGCAGTCCATGGTATATTCAACATTCTTCCCCAACACCACAATTCAAAGGTGTCAATTCTTCTTCAGCCTTCTTTATTCATCATCCAGCTTTCACATGCATAGGAGGCAACCGAAAACACCATGGCTTGGGTCAGGCTCACCTTAGTCTTCAAGGTGACATCTTTGCTTTCAACGCTTTAAAGAGGACTCTTGCAGCCAATTTGCCCAATGCAATGTGTCTTTTGATTTCTTTACTGCTGCTTCCATAGGTGTTGATTGTGGATCCAAGTAAAATGAAATCCCAGACAACTTCAATCTTTTCCCTGTTTATCACGACGTTGCTTATTGGTCCAGCTGTGAGGATTTTTGCTTTTTCTTTATGTTGTGGTGTAATCCATACTGAAGGCTGTGGTCTTTGATCTTCATCAGTGCTTCAAGTCCTCTTCACTTTCAGCAAGCAAGGTTGTGTCATCCGCATAATGCAGGTTGTTAAATGAGTCTTCCTCCAATCCTGACGCCCCATTCTTCTTCATATAGTCCAGCTTCTCATATTATTTGTTCAGCATACAGATTGAATACTAAAAACCAAACCAAACCCAGTGCCATCGAGTCGATCCCGACTCATAGCTACCCTATAGGACAGAGTAGAACTGCCCTGTAAAGTTTCCAAGGAGCGCCTGGTGGATTTGAACTGCCGACCCTTGGGTTAGCGGCTGTAGCACTTAACCACTACACCACCAGAGTTTCCACAGATTGAATAGGTATGGTGAAAGGATACAACCCTGCCACACACTTTTCCTGACTTTAAACCATGCAGTATCCCCTTGCTCTGTTTGAATGACTCTCTCTTGATCGATGTACAGGTTCCTCATGAGCACAGGTAAGTGTTCTGGAATTCCCATTCTTCCCAATCTTATCCATAATTTGTTGTGATCCAGACAGTCAAATGATTTTGTATAGTCAATAAAACACAGGTAAACATCTTTCTGGTATTCTCTGCTTTCAGCCAGGATCCATCTAACATCAGTAATGATATCCCCAGTTCCACGTCCTTTTCTGAATTCAGTTTGAATTTCTGGCAGTCCCCTGTCTATATACTGCTGCAGCCATTTTTTAATGGTCTTTTGAATTTTACTTGTGTGTGATATTAATGATAATGTTTGATAATTCCCACATTTGGTGGGATCATCTTTCTTGGGACTAGGCATATAGATCTCTTCCAGTTGGTTGGCCAGGTAGCTGTCTTCCAAATTTCTTGGCATAGACAAGGGAGCACTTCCAGCACTGTATTCATTTGTTGAAACATCTCAATTGTTATTCCATCAATTCCTGGAGCCTTGGCACTAGTTTTTTGTTGTTGTTGTTTTTTGCCAGTGCCTTCAGTGCAGCTTGGACTTCTTCATTCAGTAGCATTGGTTCCTGTTTATATGGTACCTCCTGAAATGGTTGAACATCGACCAATTCTTTTTGATGCAGTGACTCTGTGTATCCCTTCCATCTTCTTTTGATGCTTCCTGAGTCGTTTAATATTTTCCCCATAGAATCCTTCAATACTGTAACTCAAAAAAAATCAATACTGTAACTCAAGGCTTGAATTTTTTCTTCAGTTCTTTCAGCTTGAGAAATGCAGAGTGTGTTCTTCCCTTTTGGTTTTCTATCTTCAGGTCTTTGCACATTTCATTATAATACTTTACTTTGTCTTCTCGAGCTGCCCTTTGAAATCTTCTGTTCAGTTCTTTTACTTCATCATCTCTTCCTTTCACTTTAGCTACTTGATGTTCAAGGGCAAGTTTCAGAGTCTCTTCTGACATCCATTTTGGTCTTTTCTTTCTTTCCTGTCTTTTTAATGACCTCTTGCTTTCTTCATGTATGATGTCCTTCCACAACTTGTCTGGTCTTCAGTCATTAGTGTTCAATGCATCAAATCTATTCTTGAGATGGTCTCTAAATTCAGGTGGGATATACTCAAGGCTGTACTTTGGTTCTCGTTGACTTGTTCTAATATTCTTCAGTTTCAACTTGAACTTGGATGTGAGCAATTAATGGTCTGTTCCTCAGTCAGTCTCTGGCCTTGTTCTGACTGATGATATTGAGCTTTTCCATCGTCTCTTTCCACAGTTGTAGTCAATTTGATTCCTGCGTATTTTATCTGGCAAGGTCCACATGTATAGTCATCATTTATGTTGGTGAAAAAAAGGTATTTGCAGTGAAGAAGTCGTTGGTCTTGCCAAATTCTATCATGCCAACACCAGCATCGTTTCTATCACCCGGGCAATATTTCCCTACTACCGATCCTTCTTCTTTGTTTCCAACTTTCGCGTTCCAATCTCCAGTAAATATCAATGCATCTTGATTGCATGTTTGATCCATTTCAGACTGCAGAAATTGGTAAAAAAAAAAAAAAAAAAAAACTTCGATTTCTTCATCTTTGGCCTTAGCGATTGGTGTGTAAATTTGAATAACAGTCGTATTAACAGGTCTTCCTTGTGGGCATATGGATATTATCCTATCACTGACAATGTTGTACTTCAGGATAGATCTCGTAATGTTCTTTTTGACGATGAATGCAACGCCATTCCTCTTCAAGTTGTTGTTCCTGACATAGTAGATTCAAAATGGCCAGTGCCAGTCCACTTCAGCTTACTAATGCCTAGGATATCAATCTTTATGCGTTTCATTTCATTTTTAACAACTTCCAATTTTCTTAGATTCATACTTCGTATATTCCAGGTTCCATTTATTAATGGATGTTTTGAACCCTGGTGGCATAGTGCTTAAGTGCTACAGCTGCTAACCAAAAGGCCAGCAGTTCAAATCCACCAGGCACTCCTTGCAAACGCATGGCGCAGTACTACTCTCTGTCCTATAGGGTCTATGAGGCAGAATAGACTCGACGGCAGTGGGTGGTGGGTGGTGTGCAGCTGTTCTCATTTTGAGTTGTGCCACATCAGCAAATGAAGGTCCTGAAAGCTTGACTCCATCCACGTCACTAAGGTTGACACTACTTTGAGAAGGAAGGTCTTCCCCAGTAGTCTTTTGAGAGCCTTCCACCTGAGGGGCTCATCTTCTGGCATTATATCAAGCAATGTTTCACTGCCATTCATAAGGTTTTCACTGACTAAATCTTTTCAGAAGTAGACTGCTGGGCCCTTCTTCCTGGTTTGTCTTTGTCTGGAAGCTCAGCTGAAACCTGGCCGCCAGGGGTGACCCTGCTGGTATTTGAATACTGGTGGCATCGCTTCCAGTATTACAGCAACACACAACCCCCCACAGTAAGACAAGCTGACAGACACATATATATACAGAGATAAAATTTCCCTGAAGAGAAGGAAGAAGTAAATCTGCAGATAGAAAAGACATACTAGATACCAGGAAGAACAGAAGAATTGTTTCCAAACAATTAACATGAAGGCATATCCTGGTTAAGTTATTGAACCTCAAGGAAAATAATTATTCTTGCAGTCACCTAGAAAGCGGAAAAAGGCTAATTGTAGACTTCTCCATAGCAACATTCAACGCAGAAGGACAATGGGCCAATGCCTGCAAGGCTCTAGAGAAAATTTGTCCCAAGAATATTATACCTGCCCAAGTCGTCATTCAAGTATTAAGGCTGCAGACAAACATTCTCAATTAGAAAAGAACTCAGGGAATATGCAAAGGGGGCCCATCCTGAAAAATCCACATGACAGTGACATCTAGCCAACCAAGTGACCAATTAAAAATTTCAGGAATGAAGAAGCTGTAATAAATATACTCATAGAACACAGTGAGTAAATTGAAACATCAAAGTAAGGCTCACGTGCAGAGGGACTTATGGTTACAGAAGGGAATATAAATGCCATAGACTATGATAAAGTAAAAATGATGTCAGCAACATCAGGAAGAGGATGGGGAAGTGGGCAAGCTAATCACTTCATTTTTCATTACTGATGGTCAATCTATTCTATACTATGCAAAAACTGGAACAAATAGACTTTAACACAAGAGACAGTAGTTCCTTAAATGATTCCCAACTGCTTGTTGATTTTCATAAGCTCTTTTCTTAATTGTACAGAGTTTTGTTTTGTTTTGTTTTTTAGGAACCACAGCCATGCGTGGCTTAACGTCCACAATATGTTCTGTGAGATAAGACGTTATGTGATTTGGACATTGTGGGAACACCATATTATATACTTAGCAAAGCTATACGGGGTACATTTTGTTTTACTTCCAAATTGATGCTTCTCGTTTGCCTACACGGGTTTTGCTGCATTTGGGAGCCACGATGCACTTCATGGCAATATTTTTGAAAGAAAATCAAGCAGAGAGATAACGCTACAACACTCAAGAGACACACGATACACGAGATTGGATGCTGCTGCCTATGAGTGGAAGCATACGCTGTTATACAGTAAGCTTTTTATTTGTAAGTAGGGAGTAGGGAAAGTTTACATTAACATAATGATAGAAAGTACACTACAGTAGATACATAAACTAGTAACACAGGTGTTCATTACAACTATAAGATACAGGTATTATAGTTATATGTACTGTACCATTATACACCTGGAAGCACAGCCACATTGTGTACAAGAGACATGAGATACACGTGTTGCATGCGGGAAGCTGTTGCAGTCACTATGTCCGGTTACGTCCACTACTTCCCATTCTCCAGTTGGGATTTCTGAGCTGTATTATAACCTTATGGGACCACAGACATATATGTGGTCAGTTGCCTGCCCAAACAGACGTTATGCAGCACATGACTGTACTATTTCTTGTGGTAGGCACATTAATCAATCTGAGACTTGGCCTTCCTTTGACTTCACTTTAGTTTCTTCTTCTAGTACACTTGACTAAAAATAAGTGTAATAATTTTAATGCCATAAATAGTATGATTTCATTCTCTTAAAATTTCTTCTTTGTGAGTACAGTGTGTCTGGTTACTAACCTATCCGCTCTTCTCTCTGTATACAGGTATATAACTGTGTCAGTCAGTCATGATGACCATCCAGTGACAATACGATTTATTTGTGGATGGAGGGAAGGGGGTGAGGTTTGGCTTTTTTCCTTACACTCTTATGTATTGTTTGAATTTTTTATGATGAACATATAAATTTTATTTCATAAAATGCAGCTGTTACTTTGGAAAAAAAAAAAGTAAAGATATACCAGAGAAATACTAACATAAAGAAAAAAGAAATGACAATTATCAAGGAAAAATTGAATTTAGGTAAAAAGCATTATAAGAAACAAGGAGGTCCAGCTCCTACTGATAAAAGGTCCAACAATGAAAACATAATATTCATGAACATTCATGTACCAAATAACATACCTTTGGAATATATAAAGCAATAATTGATAGACTACAATGAAAATCTCATCAATGAACAAAACCATACTGGGAGATAGATTTTAATACATCTGTCTCAGAAATCCATAAATGAAGGCAATATATATATATATAAAGATACATATTATGGAAAATAACAATTAACAGGCTTGATCTTATATTAGGCCACAAGAGGTCTCAACCAATTTCCTCACTCCACCCCACGTACACACATAAAAAAAAATACCAGCTAGCCCACAGGCACATTCACTAACCAAAATAAGAAAATAACAGTAAAAGGGCTTGTTGAAACCATTCTTTTGGAAGCACTGTGATCTTGGGGAAAGAACCAAGCTCCAGCTGCCAGATCATTGGCTCAAACCCAGTTCTGCCACTTGATAGAATTTTATGCTCTTTCGAAAGCCACTTAACCTCATTATGCCTCAGTGTTCTTACTGTAAGCAGGGATAAGATAAGAATCCTCCATAAGCATATCATGAAGATTAAACTCAATAAATGTGAATCCCCTTGAGGAAAAAAAAGTCAGCTACGTCTCTCTGAAAAGTATGGCTGGAAAAGATCACCCATAACCCATTGCCATCGAGTCGATTCCGACTCATAGCAACCCTATAGGACAGAGTAGAACTCCCCCATAGAGTTTCCAAGGAGTGCCTGGTGGATTCAAACTGCCAACCTTTAGGTTAGCAGCTGTTGAACTTAACGACTATGCCACCAGGGTTTCCACAAAAGATCACGGCTGGTATCAACTCAAAAATCCAGAAAAGTAAACTGAGACTGCCGGGGAACAACTCAGAGAACAGGCACCGAATCCCAGTGCTCTCCACCTTCCAGGTTCTCCGTCACTCCTCTGAAGCCCTCCATGCTCCCTGGAAGGAGCCCCTGAGGGAGGACAAGACCCTTACCTCCTGAGCAGGTCACACAGGCTGTGCAGCGGCCGGCCTCATTCAGGTAGTGGTCAGACCCACACTGCTTCCCGCAGTCAGTGGAGGACTGCACACACTGCTTCTCCTGGGACGGCTCTGGAAAAAGAAGCAGAGAGGCTTCAGGCCAGGCTTGCCGTGGTGAAGGCCTCGCTTCCCACTCTCCACTGCTCATCCCTAAAATCCACGCCCCCCACAGCTCCATGGCCAACCCCCAAACACATCAGCCCAAGTCTTATGTTATAGATGGAGGCACCGATGCCCCGAGAGGGCAAACTTTGTCCAAGGTCACCTGGCAGGCAGGAGACACAACACAGGTAGAGGTGAAGAGTTGGGCCTGAAACTCCAGGGCTGCCACTTGCCAACTGCATGGCCTTGGGCAAGCTATGACATCCTCGCTATTAAAATAATACTAGGACCCACCTCCCAGGTTTGTTGTGAGGATTAAAGGGAGTGTGAGCATTAATGTGGAAACCCTGGTGGCACAGCGGTTAAGTGCTATGGCTGCTAACCAAGAGGTCAGCAGTTTGAATCCACCAGGCGCTCCTTGGAAACTCTGTAGGGCAGTTCTACTCTGCCCTATAGAGTTGCTATAAGTCAGATTTGACTCGACGGCAGTGGGTTTGGTTTTTTGGGTTTGAAGCATCAATGTGAATAAAGTGCTCACAGAAGATCCAGGCACACAGCAAGCACTATCCTGATGGGCTTCCTGTTTTCACTGCAGGAATTGGAGAGCTATAAGTCCCTAGACCATGCAGAGCCTAATCCAGTCTGACCTCGAGGTGGGCAACTCACCCAACCATCCCCTAACAGCCCAAACAGAGGAGACTCTGGGTGGTCTCACTTTGAGAAATCGGGGACTCGGTTTCCCATTGCACAAGAATGGGAGACACATGATGTTGACACTGATTAAATAGGACATAGGGGTGAGGTGGGGTGAGGGATGTCTACAGGACTTTCTGCCTGCCCTGCCCCATTCTTTGACCAGTGAGATTCTGGTCTGGTCAGGTCCAGGACGAGCACATGACCCAGACAGGTCAATCAGAATACTTTATCCCTCCAGCCGATGTAATTGGTTCAGGCTGAGCACATGACCCAAGCAGGCCAATAGGAGTACTCTGTCTTCCTCACCACTGTGATTGGCTCAGCAGGGGCACATGACTTATGTCAACCAATGAGGCCCACCACTGGCAATTTCACAAGAACAGCTTCGGAAGAGGACATAGTACGAAGAATATCATTGCTGTTATCAGATGTATCCTGGCTGAAAGCAGAGAATACCAAAAAGATGTTTACCTGTGTTTTATTAAAACTATGCGAAGGCATTAAGCTGTGTGGATCATAACAAATTATGGGTAGCATCATGAAGAATGGGAATTCCAGAACACTTAATTGTGCTCCTGAGGAAACTGTACATAGATCAAGAGGCAGTCATTTGAACAGAGCAAGGAGATACTGCATGGTTTTAAGTCAGAAAAGGTGTGTGTCAGTGTTGTATCTTTTCACCATACTTATTCTATCTGTATGCTGAACAAATAATCCAAGAAGCTGGACTGTATGATGACGAACAGAGCATCAGGACTGGAGAAAGACTCATTAACAACCTGCATTATGTAGATGACACAACCTTGCTTGCTAAAGTGAAGAGGACCTGAAGTACTTACTGATGAAGATCAAAGATCACAGCCTTCAGTATGGATTACAACTCAACATAAAGAAAACAAAAATCCTCACAACTGAACCAATAAAGAACATCATGATAAATGGAGGAATGACTGAAGTTGTCAAGGATTTCATTTTACTTGGATCCACAATCAACACCCACGGAAGCAGCAATCAAGAAATCAAATGACATGTTGCACTGGGCAAATCTGCTGCAAAAGACCTCTTTAAAGTATTAAAAAGCAAAGATGTCACTTTAAGAACTAAGGTGCACGTAACCCAAGTCATGGTATTTTCAATCATCTCATATATATGTAAAAGCTGGACAATGAATAAGGAAGAGCGAAGAAGAATCGATTCCTTTGAATTACAATGTTAGCAAAGAATATTGAATATACTGCCAAAAGAACAAACAAATCTGTCTTGAAAGAAGTACAGCCAGAATGCTCCTTAGAAGCAAGAATGGCGAGACTTCGTTTCATATAATTCGGACATGTTATCAGGAGGGACCAGTCCCTTGAGAAGGACATCAGGCTTGGTAAAGTGAAGGTCAGCAAAAAAGAGGAAGACCCCCAACAAAACAGATTGACACAGTGGCTGCAACAATGGGCTCAAGAATAATGGCAATCATGAGGATGGCACAGGACTGGGCAATGTTTCATTCTGTTATACATAGGGTTGCTATGAATCGGAACCAACTCATCGGCACCTAACAACAACAACAACATTCAGAAAGAGGAGTCCCTAGATAGTGCAAATGATTAACAGGCTAGATTGCTAACCAAAGGTTGGAGGTCGGAAGTTCAAGTCCCCACAGAGGCACCTCAGAAGAAAAGCCTGGCAATCTACCTCAAGAAATCAGCCATCAAAAACTCTGTGGAGCACAGTTCTACTCTCACACACATGAGGTTAACGTGAGTCAGAGTGGACTCGACAGCAGCTGGTTTTTCAACTAGTATCCAGAATGAGGCCCTCTCTTTTCTGTTGGGTTTCTGATTCAAAAGGCAGTTTAAGCCCAGAGCTGTCTAGGTGGTTGTTCTGCAGGATGGGCATGGGCAGGACCCACCTAAGGAGACAACTCAGAGGTGAACAGAGTCCAGAGATGGAGAGAAATGGACTCCTGTGGATTTCACTGAAACCCCTGGATTCAGGGTCCCCGCACTTTTCCATACTTGAGCCAAGGGTTTCACTTTTGTCTTGTTTGGCCCTGTGTGAGTTAAGCTTCTGTTAGTTACAAACAAAAGGTTTTAACATTTCTTGTGCTCCATTGGCAGTGTGGGGAAGCATATAGACATGCCTCAGAATCATATTTTTAAACACACAGGATTACAAAGGCACCCAACTATACCGAAATATGGTTATCAAAACATTAGGCAGAACCACATTAGTAATAGTAGTAGTAATGTGATTCTTGGTAAGCTCATTAAATAATAAGATCTAATGACGACCATAGTTTTGGAGGCACAATGTCTGCAGCAACTGTAAAATAATTTGAAAGTATCCGTGATTTCAACTGATAACAAAGTCTCAGGTACTACTATTACTACTTTGGTTTGTTGCCTTAATTCATAGTGGAAGGAATTCATAATGAAAAGTCCAATTAGAGGCTAACAAAAATAGAAATCCCGGGGTAGTACAAACAGTTATAACCACTCGGCTGCTAACCAAAAGATTGGCAGGCCAAACCCACCCGGAGGTAACTGGGAAGGAAGTCGTAGTGATCTGCTTCTGAAAAACCAGTCATTGAAAACTCTATAGAGCACAGTTCTACTCTGACACACATAGGGTCACCATGAGCTGGAATCGACTCAAAGGCAACTGGTTTTAACGAAAATAACTGAACCCTTTTAGGAACACCAGCCAACCAACCAGTTGCCGTGTTTTGGAATAGAACTGTGCTCCATAGCATTTTCATGGCTGTGGCCTTTCAGAAGCAGATGGCCAGGCCTTTCTTCCAAGGCATCCTTGATTGGGTTCAAACCACTAACCTTTCAGTTACTAGCCAAGCACTTAACTATTTGCACCACCCAGGGATCCTTCAGGTTCACAGACATCCTGAAATCTACCCATCAAAACTTGAGAGTCCATAGACCCCAAGGTAAGAGCCCCTACGGAAATCCTAGCTTGATGACTCTCACTCTGAAGCTCAGAAAACTTCAGTAGCTCCCCAGTGGTCTTTCCAAGAGGTAAACCTGGTTCCATCATCCTTGCCTAAAACTTTCAAAGCTCTCCCATGGTTCCCAGGATAGAGGCCTGGGTCCTTACCATGGTTTATGAGGCTCTGCCCACCTACATCTCCCTTACTCTCTAATCTCTAGTTCCCTCCTGCCCCAGAGCCTTTGCACAAGCTGGTCCCTATGCCAGGAACACTTCTCCCCCTATCCCCCTAATAAACCTTCACATCATGGTCAAAACATCACTCCCTCTGCAATGTGGCTGGGACTGCTGTTATCAACTGTCAGAGGCCCATCAATTGCAATCTCACTTTTATTTGTGGGATGATTTTCTTAGTGTCTGGATTCCCCACATGAATGCTGGCTCCTCAAGGGTGGATTGTTCCATCTTTGCTCACCACTGATTCCCCTATCACAGTCCCTGGGATATATTTATTTGATCAATATATGGTCTGCAAACCTAATCAATACAAACTTCTCAGCGTGGCATTCCTGGGCCCTCACTCTATGTCTCCAGACTCCATATACGGTCCACTTCATGCACTCTATGCCTCAGCCAAGGTGGACATCTCAGCCTTTCCCCTGACCTCCCTCATATGTCCTGGAATGTTCTGTCCTCAGGCTAAGATGCCCCTGCACCTCCATTACCACCCACTGGGAACTCTTCACATCCAATCAGGTTAGACCGAAATACTATCTCCTTGTGGAACTTTTCTGATCATCCAACCCCATCCAGGTCCCCTCTCCAGATGCCTTTAGCATCATCTTTTAGCACCAGGGTCTGATCTGGGAATGCTTTAGAACATTCTGCTGCAGAAAATATACCCAAGGGCTCAGAGTAGCTAATTTGGTGGTGGGATTACTCATTCACTCAACTCACATATTCTGACCACCCCCCACTCAACTCACATATTCTGACCACCCCCTAGGGACCAGGTACTGATTTATGGACTGAAGAAAACAAAGTCCCTGCCCCCATGAAACTTACACTCTCCCCTAGGGAAGAAAGACAAATAAATAAAGAAATAAATTAGCCTCCACCAGTCTGAGTTCAGAATAACTAGATGGTGCCCAGCTACCACCACTGACTGCTCTGACAGGGATCACAATAGGGGGTCTCAGACAGAGCCAGAGAAAAATGTAGAACAAAATTCGAACACACAAAAAAAGACCGGACTTACTAGCCTGACAGAGACAAGAGAAACCCCAAGAGTATGGCCCCTGGACACCCTTTTAGCTCAGTAATGAAGTCACTCCTGAAATTCACACTTCAGCCAAAGATTAGACAGGTCCATAAAACAGAATGAGACTAAAGGGGCACACCAGCCCAGGGGACAGGAAAGCTGGTAATAGAGAACCCAAGGTCAAGAAGGGAGAGTGTTGACATGTCATGGGGTTGTTAACCACTGTCATAAAGCAATATGTATACTAATTTTTTAGTGAGAAGCTAGTTTGTTCTGTAAACCTTCATCTAAAGCACAATGAAATAAAAATTTTAAAACTATCAAAAAAAGAAATTAACAAGTTGGCTTCCAATGTGGATACAAACTCAGAAGAAAATAAAGCAGGTGCTCTGAGAGAGGAAGACGGGAGAGTGGAGCGAGAGTTCAAGACAGTGTGGGCAGGGAGATCTCACTGAGACCCAAAGGCTGGAGGGCAGCCGTCATGCATGGAATGGAGGAGAGCATTCCAGGCAGAGGGAAGAGCCGTGCAAAGGCCCTGGGGCAAGAGCAAGCATGACACCTGCAAAGAATAGAAAGGCCACGGAGGCTGGAGCAGACAGAGCACAAGAATTATGGGTGTTTGTTCATTTCTCTCTTCTTCTTTTCTGCATTTTTCAGACAGATCCTCTCCATTGAGTATTACTTTTGTAATCAGAAACAAAAATGGTTAAGAAAGGCTCCGGAGTTGTGGAGGTGTTCTTGGAATGATTTCCCAGTGTTCCTCTGCCCTGTACACCTCACCCCCAGTCTCTGGTTAGCACCTTCCTGCCTCCAGCTGTTCTTACAGACATTTCCAACACCACCTCACCTCTGGGTTAACCTCGGGGCAGACAGGCAACTCAGCCCCAGCTGCTTTGGTCCCAGAAACTCCCACATGGAGAAATATTCCTGCCTGAGTCTAAGCCACCAGCCACTCCATCCTCCCCACCTCGCCCCCTCTCTACACCCTATTCTCCAACCAAATGGAACCCCTCCAGCTCTTGAGTGAGCCACTCTTGCCCACCTCCAGTCTTTGTATATTCTGTGTCATCTAACCAGAGCACACACTTTCCCCACCCTTGCCCAGCCAACTCCTGCTCAACCTCAGATTCCTTTAGTTGCTACCTCCTCCAGGAAGCCTCCCCTGAGTGCTCCATCCAGATGAGGTCCCCCAGGAGTGTGTTCCTGCGGCTCCCAGCGGTATCACCCCAGATCGTACCAGCCTGTTGCAGCAGATACATTTTGGAGACTCTTCCTAGCCCACTGCCCCCCACCCTTACCTCTGTGGCCCCCCGCCACACACACACACACACACACACACACACACACAAACAGCAGTGGTCTGGCCTTGGGTACCCAGAGCCAGTGTCTTAAAACACTGATATCAGAGGCAGAGGCAGATATCTGGATTTATCTGAGCCCCTACCCCCAAGGCTTTCTCCTCTCACTGGAATTGGAATTGAGATGCTTGTCGAATGTCCCTCCTGCTGCCCTGAAGGAAACTCAGACTTGACAGAGAGCTGTACACTGGCCAAGCTCGGGCAAGAGTAGCGGGGACAGAGGAGGCCACTGTGCAGAAAGAAGAGAATGCTATAGGGAGAGTAGACAGCTAAGTTGTACCTGAAGGATGACAAGGAGCTAGTCAAGCAAAGATGGAGACCCAGGGAGGCAAAGAGGCTCTGTGAGGAGGGGCTCCACAGGACAGAGTCTCAGATGGCGAGGTAGCAGCCCTCATGCCAGGCCTGCAGGCCCCGTGAGGAGCTAGGCTTATCCACAGGCATGGGAGCGGGGCCGGTGAAGCCCTCCTCTCACAGCCCTGGGAGAAAGCCTCAGCTCCCCAGACAAGGTGGACACACCACCCAAGCCCAAACAGACCATGATCTTACCTACCTCCATGCTTGGTTTCACAGACCTTCTCCCCACCATATGGGTGAGCCTCATACAGACCCTTTCCTGCTCCTGTGGGGAGGGAGCCTGGGCACAGAGGACGGGGGTCCTGGAAGCATGGCGTGAAATAGGAAGTGGGTGTGTGGCCCCAACACCAGCTCCTCACTAGTGCGCTCTACTGCCTCCCAGGAAGCAATGAGTACGGGATAGCTGTGAAGAGCTCCGGATTCTGAGTGAGAAGGACAGGTTTAAGCCCCAGCTGAGCCGCTTCGTACGTAGCCTGTGACCTTGGGGAAATCCCTGAACCTCTCCGTCTCCAAGTTTTCCTACTTGCTTCTTGTTAGCTGTCAAGTTGGTCCCTAACTCATGGAACAGAACGCTGCCTGGTCCTGCACCATCCCCATGATAAGATGTGAATCGGACCATAGTAATCTATAGGGTTTTTATTGGTTGATTTTTGAAAGTAGATTGCCAGGTCTTTCTTCCTAGTCCTTCTTAATCTGGAAGCTCTGTTGAAACCTGTTCAGCATCACAGCAATATGCAAGCTTCCACTGACAGACAGGTGGTGTCTGCTCATGAAGTGTACTGCCCAGGAATTGAACTCAGGTCTTCCGTATGGAAGGTGAGAATTCTACTACTGAACCCCCACTGTCCTACCTCACTTGCTAAGGATGTTTAATAATAGCACCTACCTCTCGGTGGTGGTGGTAGTGGTTGCCATTGAGTCAATTCTGACTCATGGCGACCTCATGTGTTACAGAATAGAACTGCTCCTGCTCCATAGGGTTTTCTTGGCTGCAATCTTAACAGCAGGTCACTATGTGTCATGGATTGAATTATGTCCCCACAAAAAAGTGTATACTAACTTGGTTAGGCCATGATTCCCAGTATTCTGTGGTTGTCCTCCCTTTTGTGATTGTGATTTTATGTTAAAGAGGATTAGGGTGGGATTGTAACACCCTTACCAGGTCACATCCCTGATCCAATGTAAAGGGAGTTTCCCTGGGGCGTGGACTGCACCACCTTTTATCTCTCAAGAGCTAAAAGGAAAGGGAAGCTACCAGAGAGTTGGGGACCTCATACCACCAGGGGCAGAGCACAGCGTTTTGGACCTGGGCTTCCTGCACTGGGATGCTCCCTGACTAAGGAGGACTGATGTATCACAAGGACCTTCCTCTAGGGCCTACAGGAAGAGTGGGCCTTTCCCTCAAGCTGGCACCCTGAGTTCTGACCTCTAGCCTACTAGGCTGAGAGAGAATGAACTGCTCTTTGTCGAAGCCATCCACTTGTGGTATTTCTGTTATAGCAGCACTAGATGACTAAGACACCAGGCTTATCATCCGTGGTACCACTGGGCGGTTTTAAACTGCCATCTTTTCGGTTAGCGGCTAAGCGCTTAACCATTTCATCACAAAGCCTCCTCACCTACCTTCCAGGGTCCCTGTAAGGGTTCAACATGCTAATTTAGACTAAGGGCTCAGCACAGTGGACGTTGTATACAGCATGCTCAATCAGTGTTAGTCGTTGTTATGAGGCAGCGAGCTCCCTGTCATTGAGGGTAAGTAAGCAGAGGGCTAGGGACCATCTGTCAGAAATGGGATTTCAGTTCTGGGTGAGAGAAGGGATTTGATGATATCTAAACTTCTCAGATTTGCATTGGGCAAATCTGCTGCAAAAGACCTCTTTAAAGTATTAAAAAGCAAAGACGTCACCTTGAGGACTACGATGCGCCTGACCCAAGCCATGGTGTTTTCAATCGCCTCATATTCATGTGAAAGCTGGGCAATGAATAAGGAAGGCCGAATAAGAATTGATGACTTTGAATTATGGTGTTGGTAAGGAATACCGAATATACCACGGACTGCCAGAGGAATGAACAAATCTGTCTTGGAAGAAGTACAGCTGGAATGCTTATTAGAAGCAAGGATGGCAAGATTTCATCTCACATACTTTTCTCATGTTATCAGGAGGGACCAATCCCTGGAGAAGAACATCATGCTTGGTAAAGTAGAGAACCAAAAAAACAAAACAAATCCTGCTGCCATTGAGAGTCAGTGAAAAAGAGGAAGACCATCAACAAGATGGATTGACACAGTGGCTGCAACAATGGGCTCAAGCATAACAAGGATTATGAAGATGGCGCCGGACCAGGCAGTGTTTCTTTCTGTTGTACATAGGATCGCTATGAGTCGGAACGGACTGGATAGCACCTAACAACAACAAACCTCTCAATCTCAAAGATCTCCAGGCTTCCTCCCTTCACCAACCCGCCCCCGTATAAATGCAGCCTCACAGCTGAGCGCTGATTGCAGAGGGCAGTCAAAATGTCAGAAATTTCCCCGAGAGACCAAGGGAGGAGTTTTTGTGGGTTTTTCGTTTTTCCTTTCTCCCTTGCCCGGAAGCACAGGGTTATTAAAACTTCAGCAAAATGCCTCACCCACTGCATTAGCATAGGTGCTCAGTGGGTCTCCACCCCCATCACCAGCATCTTGAAAAAGGGCGGTGGGAAAGGGAGCCCCCCTTCCTAAGTCACAGCTCCTCAAGGGAGGAGACCTCTGACCTGGAACCTGGGCTGTCACTTCCCCCCTCCCCCCACCAACTTCCCATCAAGGTCCCTCCAGGCTGGGATCAAAGGGGCCAGAGGAAGGTGGGAGGGAAATGTCTTTCTCCCAAGGCTGGAACTGTGAATCCCAAGAAAAGCCACAGAATGTTGTAGGGCACATTACTCCAAAGGGAGAGACTAAAAAACCCTGACTGAGGCCGGCCTGGGAGAAGAAGTGTGGGAGCCACCCAGCACTAGGTTTTCGAGGGCAGTAGAGCAGGGAGGGGTGCCAGAATTTCAGCAGGGAGAGGTGGGGTGGACATCATAGGTGGAGGGAGAGGCACGCACGAAGGCCCAGAGACTCAGAAGTGCACAGGTGGTTCAGACAACACCAGGCAGAGCAGTTCCTGTAGAAAGGCGAAGAGAGATAAGGCTCGAAGGGTAAAAAGAGACCTCACTATACCCCTGAAAACCCTATGCCGTCGAGACTAGCAATAAACAGTTGCTGGATGGGTGGGTGGATGGGTGGGTGGGTGGGTGGGTGGATGGGTGGGTGGATGGGTGGATGGATGGATGGATGGATGGGTGGATGGATGGATGGATGGATGGATGGATGGATGGATGGATGGATGGATGGATGGATGGATGGATGGATGGATGGATGGATGGATGGATGGATGGATGGATGGATGGATGGATGGATGGATGGATGGATGGATGGATGGATGGATGGATGGATGGATGGATGGATGGATGGATGGATGGATGGATGGATGGATGGATGGATGGATGGATGGATGGATGGATGGATGGATGGATGGATGGATGGATGGATGGATGGATGGATGGATGGGAGGAAGAATGGGTAGACAGGTGAGCGAGAGAGTGAGTGAAAAGTCAGGAGGGTAGATGCGTATGTGCGTGGATGGGTGGATGGATGGAGGCCCAGCCAGTTAATCACTGAAGTCCTAACTCTGAAAAAAGGATGGGGACCTACCTGATATACAATTCAAAATCAACACTAAACCACAAAATAAAGGTGAGAAAGTCCAATAAAGTTCTGCTTCCCCACCCCCTCCCCGCTCCCCACCCATAATTACTTGAATTATTTGGGGGAATAGAAAGTATCAAATTATCTCCCAAAAGGTTTCCTCGTCCTTTGGTGGCCTAAGCACGGGCTTGGTCTGCATCTCATGGTGGATTAACAAGGCCACAGGTCTAGAATCAGGCTGACCGGATCCCGTCCAGCTCCAGCCACACACCCGCCATGGGACCTGAGGCAGGCATCGAGCCTTCCTGTGTAACGTGGGCCTATCATTACCTCCAGACAGCATGGCTGGAGGATTAGATGAGCTTATGTCTGGACCAACACAGGGCATCTTCCTGATGACTCTCGCCCACTCCCAATGACCTACCCTCCTCCAAGCACTGCAGCCATTATGATGAACCATTGTACACAGCAGCTTCCTTACATCCTTCACTGGCATACTAACATCTCTCCTCCCCTCTGATCTTGTCTGATCCTGGAGGTGAGACCACAGTTCATCTTTATCTGATGCCTCACACAGCTGAGGTCACTGGATGTGCCTTGGGACTTTTGATAATAACCACAGATGATGGAAATGCCTGGGGACCCTGTTCTAGTTGCTTCCCTCCTCCGCCCTGAGCATCCTCTGCAAGCAGAAAGAACAATGGTCCTCCCTGTTCTGGAAGTGCTTCCTGATAATCTACTAGGAACAGACCACCGTGATGGGGGCAGGCGGGCCTTCCAGGAAATGAGCTCCGGGCAGGAGACTGGTCACTGAAAGATCTCTAGTCCTGGCTGCCCTGGGGCAAATACATGTTCTGGGCTAGAGCAGATGAGGACCATAACGGACTTGCGGAGCTGCTGGGCAGTCAGGAGATGTTGATAGTCCAGGCGCTAGGGGCACAGATCAAGGACATAAGACATGAAGAAAGCAAAAAAAATGACACAACCTTACTTGCTGAAAGTGAAGAGGACTTGAAGCACTTACTGACGAAGGTCAAAGACCACAGCCTTCAGTATGGATTACATCTCAACATAAAGAAAACAAAAATCCTGACAACTGGACCAATAAGCAACATCATGATAAACAGAGGAAAGACTGAAGTTGTCAAAGATTTCGTTTTACTTGGATCCACAATCGACACCCATGGAAGCAGCTATCAAGGAATCAAATGACACATTGCTTTGGGCAAATCTGCTGCAAAAGGCCTCTTGAAAGGGTTAAAAAGCAAAGATGTCACTCTGAGGACAAAAGATGCTCCTGACCCAAGCCATGGTATTTTCTATCACCTCATATGCATGGGAAAGCTGGACAATGAATAAGAAAGACCGAAGAAGAATTGACACCTTTGAACTATGGTGTTGATGAAGAATACTGTATATACCATGGACTGCCAAAAGAATGAACAAATCTTGTCTTGGAGGAAGTACAGCCAGAATGCTCCTTGGAAGTAAGGATGGTGAGACTTTGTCTCACATACTTTGGACATGTTATAAGGAGGGACCAGTCCCGGGAGAAAGACATCATGCTTGGTAAAGTAGAGGGTCAGTGATAAAGAAGAAGACACTCAACGAGATGGACTGACACGGTGGCTGTGACAATGGGCTCCAGCATAACAAAGATTCTGAGGATGGCGCAGGACTGGGCAGTGTTTCATTCTCTTATACATGGGGTCACTACGAATTGGAACTGATTCAATGGCATCTAAAAACAACAACTAGGATCACAGAGCCCTGGGCTCCAGCCCCAGCCAGCTCCGCCATTTCCCAGCTCTGTGACCTTGGGCAAGTTACTTAATCTTGCTGAGCCCCATGTCTGTATCTCCCAAATGGGAATAAAAAGTAGAAATTTTAAGAAGCCCTGGTGGTACAGTGGTTAAGCGCTTGGCTGCTAACCAAAAGGTGGAAGGTTTGAACCCGCGAGCTGCTGCACAGAAGAAAGACCTGGCAACCTGCTCCCATAAAGATTTCAGCATTTAACCCTATGTGGTAGTACTACTCTGTCCAATAGGGTCACTAGGATTCAGAATTGACTTGAGAGCACACAACTACAACAACGAGATGATGCAATGCATACACAGGTTTCAGACTAGTGTATTGTAAGTGTTCAATAAGAGACAGCTATAAATTAAAAGCAAAAATGCACAGAGATGTTCTTTCCTCCATGTGGCAGCAACAAACCCAGCCCTACCCTCCCAAGAGAAAGTTTCTGGATTCTGTGACATTGGGGAAGGACTTCAGAAATCTTTAACCAACCATGCCAATGATGATGTTTGCTCCCATCTTCCCTGCTCGCCAGTCCCCCCAGATGGTTGTGACTTGAGGACAAAAACCACCCCTTATCTGCACCCCCAGCATCCCCACTCACCTGAGGGGCAGCGGTAACAGCACTTCCCAGCATCCTTGTCATAGTAGCGGTTGGGGTCTCCAGCACAGATGTCCTCGGGGCCTCGATCCTAGAAAGTCAGACAAGCCAAGAGCTAGTGAGGCCAGGAGGGCCCCAGACATACATTCTCCCCCATTGCCTCTGGCCCCAGGAAGCCTGGTCTGCACTGGATGTCAAATCCAGACCTGAGCTGAACCTCATGTTACAGAAGAGAAATCACAATGGAATCTCCTCGTTTGCTATTTCCCTCAATCCTGCTCCTCCCTCCCATCTTTCCCACTGGAGTTGATGGCAACTCCAGCCTTCAGGTCAAAAACCTTGGCATCTTCCTTGACTCTCTCTTTCTGTCATATACTTATATAACCCACCAGCAAATCCTCTTGCCCTCTTCAGACCACTCTCCCTACCCCTCCATCACCCTGGTCCCAGCCACCATCAGCTCTCGCTTGGATTAATCCATTTGCCTCCTACCTAGTCTCTGGGGTGGGCCTAGCAATATGAAAGTCTGGTAAACTTGTTTGTTGAAGTCTAACACCTATACAGAATAGTGCACAGACCTCAAGTGCACAGTCCCCTGAATTTTTACAGTGTGAACACACAATGCAACCAGCACCCAAATTAAGAAACAGAGCATCACCAGTCCCAGAAGCTTCCCTCATGCCCCTTTCCACTCACTACCCCCAAAAAGGCACCCACTAACCTGACTGCTACACTATACATTAGTTTTGTGTTTTTTACCTTTACAGAGTATAATCATACAGTCCCTTCTCTTGCAACTGGTTTCTTTAATTCAACATTATATTGTGGAATTATCCACATTGTTACACATAGCAGGAATTTGTCCACTGCGTGAATACACACAATTTACCTGTTCTACTCTTGATAGAGATTTGGATTAATTGCCCTTTTCAACTATTATGAATAATGTTGCTAGGAATATTCCTATCCATATATTTTGGTGAACAAAATGTGCATCTTTCTGTTACATATATACCTAGAACTGGAATTGCTGGGTCATGAGGTATGTGTGGAAACCCTGGTGGTGTAATGGTTAAGTGCTACGGCTGCTAACCAAGAGGATGGCAGTTTAAATCCACCAGGCACTCCTTGGAAACTCTATGGGGCAGTTCTACTCTGTCCTATAAGGTCGCTATGAGTTGGAATCAACTCGACGGCAGTGGATTTTTTGGTTTTTTGAGGTATGTGTATAGTCAGCTTTGATAAATTCTCCAGTTTTCCGAAGTGATTATACCAATTGACATGTCACTGCAGTGTATGAGAGTTCCAGTTGCTCCACATCCTTGACAACACTTGGTATTGTCAGTTTTTTAAATCGTAGTCATTTTGGTGGGTGTGCAGTGATAACTCACTGTGTTTTTTATTTGCATTTCTCTGATGAATAAAGATGTTGGGCACCATTTCACATGCTTATTAGTGATTTGGATATTCTCTTGTGGAAGATGCTTATTTGAGTCTTTTTTTCTATTTTTTTTTTAATTGGGTTGTCTTACTTTTATTGATTTGTGGAAGTTCTTTATATATTTTGAATGCAAGTCCTTTGTTGGGTATATGTATTGCAAATATCTTCTCTCATTCTATGGCTCGTCTTTTCACTTTCTTAATGGAGTCCTTTGTTGAGCAAGAATTCTTAATTTTAGTGGACTCCAATCTATTGATCTTTTCTTTTAGGGTTAATGAATGCCTTTTTGGTGGTCTTGTTTAAGAAATATTTGGCCACCTAATGTCATTGAGACATTCACTACATTGTCTTCTGGACAAAGTATTTGACCTTTTACAGTTAGGTTGGTAATCCATCTGGAAATCATTTTTGTGCATGGTGTGAGGTCGGGGTCAAGGGTCACTTTTTTCAGGAATCTAAATTTCTAACAGACTCCTCCATGTGTTTCTGGGGCTTTTTAAAAGTTAAGCCCCACTGCTAGAGGGGGTTCAAGAGAAGAAAAGTTTCTGCTAAAATCCTGGGGAAATAATTCTGTCCTTCCTGGAGGGATGACAGTGGTGCACCAAAGAAGGTTTCCAGGGAGACTCATAATGGTGAACTCCTTGGAGGGAGGGAAGAAGGAACTGTGTCCCATCTCCATGTCCTCAGCATCCAAGATGAGGCCTGGCAAAGAAAGTGGCCACTGTGGGATGAATGGAGATGCAATTTTCTTGGTTTGGAGGAAGAATGCAGAAGAGGTGGCACCCGAAAGCCTCCTTCTTCTCTCCCCTGAAGGGAACAGTGAAAATTAATAAACCAGTATTTCTGGTATGTTCAGAGAATACAAAGGAAGCCAGTGAGGCTGGAAGCGGGGGGAACACATGGGGTGTTGATTACATTATTCTGTTTTTTCACATATATATCACCATAATAATTTGAAATAATAACTATAACCTGACATTTGCATGACACTGGTCTCAGGACATTTGTGTGTCTTCTATCTCATTTAATCCAGAGCCCAGGGCCTTGAGGACATCCTCTTCTCCCAGCCCACATCTAGCCTCCTCCCTCCAGCAGGATCTCATTTCTCTCAGGCTCTTGGGGGCCTCTCCAGGGGGCAGGGAGCTTCCTGGACAACCCAAGATTCTCCTTGAATCCCAACATCTCACCAGGTGAGGTTTAGAAGCCTACAGATAGGGTGGGGTAGGGGTATTATGGTTCGACCTGCTGGGCCGGCTAAGTATGGGAGAAATTCTGGTTGTCGGCCTGGGTTTCCCTGCCTTGCTTGCCTGTTCACCTCACTGACAGCCTGAGGATCTGAGGGGCCATGGTCTCAGGCCCCAGCTCACTCTGCCAGGGTCTGTGGGTGGCTGAAGGGGAGCCCTGGATGCTCCCCTTCATCTCCTGGCTCCAGCATCCTTGGTCAATGGAGGGATGGGATGTGGGGATGCAGGGAAGAATAGGGAGCCAACAGTATTGTGCACTCACTCCCCTGAGTTTGGCCTTGGGTGCCTGCTTTCACACAACTTCTCCTTTACTCCACCCCAGTCTATGTTGATGAGGGCCCGGAGAGGTAATCACCGACCCAAGATCACCTAGCTGCTCAGTGCAGAGAGGAGATTCAAGCCTCACTATATCCCCAACTCTCTCCCCCTCTCTGGACCCAAAGCTCCCCATCTTTAAAATTAAATATCCAGTGCACTGATCAGGACACAGTATCACTTCTGTGGTCTTCCTACCAAAATCCATAACCTGAACCTCATCATGAGAGCACATCAGACAAACCCAAACTGAGGGACTTTCTACTTAACAACAGATTTGGGTTATTTTTTCTTTTTTTAATTGGGTTGTCTGGCTATTCTTATTGATTTGTTGAAGCTCTTTATATATTTTGGATGCAAGTCCAAAAGCCTATAGGTAGGGACTCTCCGGACTCTCCAGATGCTCCAAACACGTCAACGCGTGAAAGACAAAGAAAAGCTGAGGAATGTTCCAGATTAAAGGAGATTAAAGAGACATGACCAATGTTTGGATCGGGTCTTGAATAGTGGGGAAGAGGGGGGTTGCTATAAAGGACAATATTGGGATAACTGGTGAAATTTGAATACGGACTTTATGCTTGCTAACATTATATCAGTGTTAAATGCCCTGAATTTGGTCATTTGTTTATTAAGAGATGTCCTTATTGTAGAAGAAACATGATGGGATATTTAGGGATGGAGGGCCACAATGTATGCAACTAACCAGCAAATGGTTCAGTAAAACAAAATAATAATACAGTAAAACCTGTGAAAGCCAGAACCCGTGTAAGGCAGAAACCTGTCGGAGAAGGAAAATTCAAATATTTTCCACTAAAACAAGCAAAAGAAAAGTGGTAAGATTGCATCCTGTGAAAGGTGGAAAACTTGTGAGACCTGGAAAAACAAAGCAGTCCTGCCAAGTTCCAGCTCTCACAGGGTTCACTGTAACAATAATATGTGGGTACATAAAGACAGAGAGAAACAAAGCAAATGTACAAAACCACACATGTAACTAATGGCACCTAAAGGACACCAAGTGCTCAGGAAATGCGTTGGAATCTACTCAACAGCAGTAGATTGTTGGGTTTTTCAACAACAGGACCCATAAAAAACCAAACCCATTGCCCTCGAGTCAATTCTGACTCATAGTGACCCTATAGGACAGAGTAGAACTGCCCTATAGAGTTTCCAAGGAGTGCCTGGTGGATTAGAACTGCCGACCCTTTGGTTAGCAGCCGTAGCACTTCACCACTACACCACAACAGGAATTCTGTGTAAATGGCGGGAGACAGGGAGGTAGAGTACACGGTGTGCCACTACCGGGCTGCTGTCTTCTCACCGTCCAGTGGGACCATGGGATGTCAGCCAGGTCACCAGGGCCAACTCATCAGAGCTCCATGAAGGGAAGAATAGAGGATTTGGGGGCCTCCGTTCCCTGTGGGGCATAGGGGAAGGAGAGAAGCCCCCTAACCCCACATATGGACTGGGCCCCAAGTCCCTGCAGCTATTCCCAGAGGTGTAGGCTGGACAGCTCAACCCCATCACCCAACACCCACCCCAGATGTCCCCAGGCCACTCTGGAAGCCTTCTCTGATGGGGACACTGGGGAATTTTTTTGCCTATGATGTCACTGTCTTAGAAGCGTCAGAAAATGGGGTCAGTTCAATGCATACTTGTTGTTGTGGAAGTAATGACAATAGCAGCTACTGAAGCCAGCAACCCCATGAGGCCCTACACCATGGGAACTGGACCCTGAGAGGTGAAGAGCCCTGCCCAAGGTCACACTGTGTAGCCGGGTCAGGATCTGAATCCAGGTCATCTGACCCTTGCCCACTCCACCAGAACACCAAGCACCTACTGTACGCCAGGGAGCTAAGCGGGACCGGGACCAGAACCACCACCACCACCACCACCCTCCCCCAAGCCCTGGAAGCTTTCACTTCAGTCAGAGACATGACCCACTTTCCCAGAAACTGGAGAGAGGAGGCATCTGGGACCCTTGCAGCACTGTCTGTGGTCCCCAAAAGCCAGTCCCCTGCCCCAGACAGAGCCCTCACCCCAGCCCCCCTCACTGCAACCCTCTGCCAGCTCCGCATCTACCCCACTGTCCCCCACTGCGCTTACTTCCCACTTACATGAGCCCTTCACCCATTCCAGCCTCCCACAGACTACGCAGCTGCAGCAGCCTGAGCATCTAAGGCAGCCCCCACCCCACCCCTGAGGTCTGTTACGTTGTCTGGCAAGAGCCACCAGCTCCCATTGGCCTAGGATCCAGGTCCTGGATGGCCCACCAGCTCCTGCTGCCTCAGGGAAGTGGGAAAGATGGCTGGGACAGTGCTCTGGCCCCTGTCTGGAAGGGGAGGGGGTCCAGAGAGGAGAGAGGGGAGAAGGGGAAACCCCAAGGACTGGAAGGGGGGCTTTTGGGTGGGGTTCCCCGACAGGTTTGAGGCAAAGCAAGGTGTCCCGCAGGGTGATGAGCTGTACAACCCAGAGGCTCGTGGCCAGCCTTAGTGGCATCGAGATAAAAAGAGAGTGGCTGAAACCTTACCATTTTTTTTTTTTTTTCTATTTTCAGGTTAGTTTGGTTTTCCCTGTAAAACCTGGTACATTTCACTTTCAAAAAGTCCCACCTGAGCTCATCTAGGAGCCCTGGTGGCACAGTGGTTAAAGGGCTTGGCTGTTAACCAAAAGGTCAGCGTTTCGAACCCATCAGCCACTCCACAGGAGAAAGATGTGGCAGTCTGCTTCCGTAAACTATGAGCCAGGATCAACTGGATGGCAGTGGGTTTTTGGTTTTTGGTCTTAGGTGAATGGAGGAAACAGAACAGGGCGATACCTGGGGGAGCCAGAATCTAGAGCTGGTGTGGGAGTAAGGGTGGGAGAGGGGGAAGAAGGGGTCAGATCAAATGCAAAATCCCAAAGGGGGCCAGAGCGGGAGAGGCAAGTCCCACCCTCTCCTGGGGCAGGCGTGTGGGGGGCCAGTATCCACTGAGGTCTCCTACTTCTGTGTGTTCTAACACCTTATCACCCAGGTGAGGCGCCTGGACCAGCAGCACTGGCATCACCTGGGAGCCTGTTAGAAATGCGGACCCTCAGGCTCCACCCCAGACCTAGTAAATCAGAATCTGCATTTTAACAAGGCCCCCCCAGGAGAGTCGTGGGCACGTTAAAGGTTGAGAAGGCCTGGTCTACCAGAAGCAGAGCCCAAAGACTGAAGCTGCAGGTGCTACATCATTTTGCTTCTGAAAGGAAAGATTATTCTAAGGGTCAACAACAACTAGTAGGTACTATGATCACCCCATTTGACAGGTGGGGAAACTGAGGCACCTGGAAGTTTAGAAATGCCTAAAGTTGCACAACTAGGCAGTGGCAGAGCCAGGATCTGGCCCCAGGCAGTCTTGCAACAAGCTCATGCTCTTATCCACCAGGCTATCTGCCTCCTTCTTGGGAGGGTCCAACCAGAGGCAGGAGGTGGGACTGGGGTGGCCATGAGGATGGGGCCCGCAGCCCAGGGCTGTGAGACTTTAGTCTCATGAAACTAAGATCAAGGTGTCCAGCAGAGCCACATCTTTCCTGGAGGATCTAGGGGAGAATCTTTTTCCCTGCTCACTAAGGTTGTTTGCAGAATTCAATCCCTTGCAGGCACAGGACTGAGGTCCCTGTTTCCTTGCTGGCTGTCAGCTGAGGACCACTTCTAGTACTAAAGGCTGCCCGAATCTTTGGCTCATGCCCATTTTCAAAGCCAATAAGGGCAGGCTGAGTCCTTTTCACGTTGCATCTCTCTCCTTCTCTGTCTCATCTTTCTCTAACCCACTGGGAAAGGCTCTCTGCTTTTAAGGACTCGTGCAATCAGATTTGAACCACCCAGACAATCCAGAATAATCTCCCTATCTCAAGGTCCACACATTTCATCACATCTACAAAGTCCCTTTTGCCATGTACCATAACATATTCACAGTTTCCAGGGATTAGGGTGTGGACACCTGGGGGAGGGGGGGACATTATTCTGCCTCCTACATCCCTGCTCATAAGTAACCGCTAGGCTATACTGCCAACATGCTGGGCTTCCTCATCTCCTGGTTCTGGGAGGCGCTGAACCCCTCTCTCCACCCTGAGTGCTCACCTGAGCTCCAGACCTACAGACCACCTGACATTGAAGCCATGGCCCTCCCACACCTTAAGCATACCCACAGGCACACCTAGTTGTCCCTAGCCACAAGAGGCATCCCTCACCCTATCCGCCACACCCTAGAAGCAGGAGTCAGGCTGAGAATCGCCCAGTTCCCACCTCTGGTCCCCAGGGAGCTGAGGGGGAGTGTGCATGGCTCCACGCAGCCTGACCCCACAGTTGAAGAGAAAACCCACTGACAGTGGGCCCAGAAACAGCCACAAAGATGGAACCTGGAGTCCCTGGCTATAGGGAACCCCAGGAACAGGTAAGCACCTTCTTTGAGATGAAATTTTCAAGAATAGTGGGCAACCTGACTGAGTACCTACCAGGCGGGGTGGAAGAAAGAGGTGGGAAGGGGCCTGTGGTCAGCAGAATAGTGATCCCCAAAGATGTCCACGTCCTAATCCCCAGGGCCTGTGAATATATTAGGTTATGTGGCAAAGGGGAATTAAGGTTGCGAGTGGAAGTAAGTTTGCTAATCAGTTGACCTTGGGGAGATGATCCTGAATCATCTGGGTGAGTCCAGTGTGACCACAGGTTCTTAAATGTGGAGGGGGGCGGGAGGACAGAAGAGGGACTGATAAAGAAATGAGATGACGGCAGAGCAGGGTCAGAGAGATAGGGTGATGCTGGGCCTGACAATGGAGGAAAGAGTCTAGAAGCCAAGGAATGGTGGCAGCCTCTAGATGCTGGAAAAGGCCAGGAAACAGATTGTCCTCTAGAGCTTCCAGAAAGGAGTGCAGCCCTGTCAATGCCTTGATTTTAGCCCAGTGAGACCTGTGTCAGACTTCTGAGCTACGGAACTGTAAAATAACACATTTAGCAGCAGACAGGCCTAGAAGTCACAGCCTTGAAAAACCTGATCGGCAGTCTTTTCTGCACATATGGGGTCACCCACCATGAGTCGGAATCGATGGCAACTAACAACAACAGATGTGATTAAATAAGAATCTTAAAATGGGGAGACTAGCCTGGATTATCCAGGTGGGCCCAATATAATCACTTATATCCTTACAAGAGGGAGGCCAAACCAAAAAGACAAACCCGGTGCCTTCGAGTCGATTCTGACTCATAGCAACCCTATAGGACAGAGTAGAACTACCCCATAGAGTTTCCAAGGAGCACCTGGAGGATTTGAACTGCCGATCCCTTGGTTAGCAGCTGTAGCACTTAACCACTACGCCACAAGAGGGAGGCAGGAGGGTCAGAATCAGAGAAAATGTGGATGCATGGTCAGGGAGAGAAAGGGAGAGAAAAAGAAAGAGGGGGAGAGAGAGAGCGTTCTGAAGCAGGGGTGGATTATCCAGTAGTACAGGCTTACTTGCACTTACTTACTAATCTGTAGTGAACAATTTCACACATCTTTGATGTGGTGAAACCCATGTGAAATTGTTCATTACAGATGATCTGGTAAGCAAGGTAAGCACTATGCTCACCTTGCCTATTGGATAATCCACCCCCGTTCTGAAGATGCAATGCTACTGGCTTTGAAGGTGGAGGAAGTGGCCAGGAGCCAAGGAATCCAGGCAGCCTCCAGGCTCTGGAAAAGATAAGGAAACAAATTCTCCCCTAGTGCCTCCAGAAGGAACGCAGCTCTGCCAACTCACTTTAAACTTCTGGCCTCCAGAACTATAAAATAATAAATGTGTATTGTTTTAAGCCACAAAGTTTGTGACATTTGTTACAGCAGCAAATTCATATTAGGAAATGATACAGCATTTCTATTAGGAAACTAATATAAACTGCAACCAGGACGAATGAAAGAGACGACTCTGGGGTTAGAATCAATCAACAGGGTAATTTGGCAGCTAACAGAATATGGGGCCTTGGGCTGCATGAACAGAAGCAGGGTGGCTACAGTGAGGGTAGTGTTGATGCTCTCAGCCCTGGCCCAGGCTGCCCCAGAATTCCACAGAGGCCCACATCAGGGCCAGGCTCTGCCAGGGGCTCCACACACCAACATCCAACCTCCCACTTGACGTTTGAACACAGGCAAAGCAGAACCGGTGCTTTTCTCCAAACACCTAATCTGTTCTTTGCTCACTTTTTCCCACCTCCGTGAACAACTCCCACCATTCAGTTGGATGTGGAGCCCCCAATCAGGACATGACCCCTGGTTCCCCCCTTGCCTCTGCACTCACACTCAGTCCATCTGCAGGTCCTGTTTCATTCCATCTCCAACGTATACCCACCTCCATGTGCCACTGCCCTGGTCCAGGCTCCCTCATCTCTCCCCTGGAGCCCTGCAATAGCCTGGCCTCCAGCACCCATCCTGATTCCCCCACCCAGCTGGCACAGTCCACCATCCAGACAGCAGTCAGAGGGAACCTTAAAACGTGATGTCGCTCCCCAGCTGAAATCCTTCTTACCGCAATCCACAAAGGGTCTGCACTGTCCACCAACTTCTCTGCCACCGTCTCATACCACCCTCCCCTCGCCCACTCACTCCAGCCATACTGGCTTCTTCCTGTTCCTCCAGCTTTGAGGTTTTACCTCTGCTCCCTGTCTGGATGGTCTTCTCCTTGGCAGGCTCCCTCTTCCCATTCAGTGTGCATGTCACTGTCTCAGAGAGGCCACTCTGCTTTCCAGATCTAAGAGAGCCGTCTTGTCTCTCTCACACCGGCTGGTTAAAATCCGCACCTCCCCCCCGCCCACCACCACCACCACATTGCAGTGACTGCCACCAGGCTGCTTAACATCTGTCACCACCAGCAAAATGTCAGTCCCATGACTCGGAGACTGGGTTCGGCCCTTCATGAATATATCTGCAGCGTCCAGAACGGTCCCTGGTACCCAGTTGCCGTTAATTGCCATCCAGCTGATTCCGACCCATGGTGACCCCATGTGTGCAGAATAGAACTGCTCCATAGGGTTTTCAAGGCTGTGCCCTTTCAGAAACGGATCACCAGGCCTGTCTTCCGAGGCACGTCTGAGTGGGTTCCAACAGCCAACTTTTTAGTTAGTAGTCCAGTGCTTAACCACTGTGCCACCAAGGACCCCTGGTACACAGTAGGTGCTCAGTAAGTGTTTGTGGAATGGGTAGCAACAGGTTGACAAGAGGCTTTGAGCCCATGTCACATGAGAAATAAAAGTTGGAGGACCTCAGTGTGGTTGGCTGGGACACTTCAGGGGCCCAGCGTCACTGTCTTCACATCACACAATGATATTTCTGAGAAAAAGGGAGCTGACTTGCTGTATGCAGCCCCATCTGCTGGAACTAGGACTGAAGCTTCAAGGAGATAGATTTCAGTGCATTGTAAAGAGCCTTTAAGCATCAGAGCAAAGATTCCCGGAGTGGCGCAAGTGGTTTACACTCAACTACTAACCTAAATGTTGGCAGTTAGAACTCACCCGGTGGCGCCACAGAAGAATGCCCTGGTGATCTGCTTCCATAAAGATCACAGCCAAGAAAACCCTATGTTGCAGTTCTGCTCTGTAATACATGGGGATTTCCATGAGGAGGAATCAACTTGATGGCAACAGTTCTTTTTGTCTTTTTTTTAACTATCAGAGCTAACCCAAGACGGCATGAGCTGCCTCGGGAGGGAGTGAGCACCCTGTCACTGGAGGTGTACAAGCAGAGACTGGATGATTACCTGGGACAGCTTGGAACGAATGCCCCATGGAGCCTGGAACCCTGCCTGGCACAGGGCAGCTGCTCCCATACCATGTGCTAGAAGAATGCACGAATGAATGAAACAAAGATGCATGTCTGAGAAGGACTTAGGCACTCAATGAGTAACTGGACTGAGCAGTGTATAAAAGTCTCTCTCCACCAGTGAGGCCACCGAGAATGGTCAGTGGTTTTCAACCATATGCAGTGAAGATTCCGGAACAAGTTCCCTCCTCCACCAACAGCCGCTACACATGGTGGGAGGAAAAAGGGAGGGAAACTCGGAGAACTGGCAATGCCCAGAGCTGCCTTTTTTGACATTATACACTTCTGGGCCTGGGGCCCAGCTTACCTGAGTTCTCATTCTGCTCTCTCCCTGCCCAGTCCTGGGACTGTGGACAAGACCATTCCTCCACTTCCCCATCTGGAAAATGGGGACCATGCTACCAGACAGACCCACACCACAGGACCAGTGCACGGCCCCAAAAAGACCATAAAGAAGCAAAAGCCAAACCCATTGTCGTCGAGTCAATTCTGACTCACAGCAACCCTGTAGGCCATTAAAAAAAAAAAAAACCTCACTGCCATTCAGTTGATTCCGACTCATAGCAACCCTATAGGGCACAGTAGAACTGCCCCATAGGACTTCCAAGGAGCAGCTGGTGGATTCGAACTGCCGACCTTTTGGTTAGCAGCCGAGCTCTTAACCACTGAACCACCAGGACTCCCCCCCCTCAAAAAAAAAAACAGTTGCCGTTGAGTCGACTCTGACTCATGGTGACCCCATGTGTGTCAGAGTAGAACTGTGTCCCATAGGGTTTTCACTGGCCAATTTTTCTGAAGTATATGGCCAGGGCTTTCTTCCAAGGCACCTCCGGGTGGACTCCACTGGCTTGGTTAGCAACCGAGCACATTTACTGTTTGCACCACCCAGGGTCTCCTAAACTAACCATCTGTTGTGCCTCTCACCACTCTCCAGGCCCAGATGCAGACACTCTTCAGCCCCATTTTCCTTCTGATGACTTTCCTGAGGTGAACAGCAGCGGTGAGAGTGCTGGCGAGCCTGAGGATGAATCACAATCAACTCAAGAAACAAGTCTAGGTCTGATATGAGTGAAAGCCTTCGAGTAGAAGCAGAAACTTACAGTAAACGTGGCCCTTCTCCCAGCACTGACTGCTCTCAAGCTGAGTAATGTGGCTGCCCAACCCCAAATGTGTCCTCCTTGCTGCCCCAGCCTCTCACAGAGGACGGGGAGGCCACCTTTAAGATAAGCCAACACCTCTCAGTGCCCCTCACGGCAGGGTCCCCTCATCCTGGTGCATAAGGTGGAATTCTGCCTGCATGCCGGAATTTGAGCAGCCCTGGAAAAGTTTCCACTTTCCAAAGTAAAACCAAAAAGTCTCTTCTGCCATCCTGCCCATGCCTGAAATCCCACCATCAGCACTCTACTCTATGGGGAAACTACACTTTCAAAGTGGAAACCCCAGGGGGAGGTGTGACACAGCTTATCTATCACCTGAGCAAAGATTCATTCATGAGAACCTTGCACCTCCATGAGCGCCAACTCGGAGAAGAGTCTTCTAAGTCCAAGTCGGGCTGGAGGAGAATCGAACTGGAATTTGGGGGCATGGATGTGGGAGAGGAGTGTCCGGGTAGTGAAAACGATCAAGGGCTTGGCTGCTAACCAAAAGGTTGGCAGTCTGAACCCATTCAGAAGCGCCTCAGAAGAAAAGCTTGGTGACATGCTTCTGAAAAGTCACAACCACGAAAACCCCATGGAGCATCATTCTATTCTCAAACACATGGGGTCATCATGGTCAGAATCGACTCAACAGCCACTGGAGTGTGTGTGTGTGTGTGTGTGTGTGTGTGTCCTCCACGCGCACTGGAGGAAATCTTGGTGTACCCTTAGTACTGCTGGGAAGATGATGGGGGAATTCTCCTAACTGCTGAGTTCACCATTTGGTTCTGGAATGCCGTGGGCTTGCCCCTACGCCCTACTTGTGGGTGAAAACGGTGGAGTGTTGAGGGGAAGCCTCATGGTAATAAATTCTTCTCTCAGAATTTGCAAAAGTCATCCTAGATAACATTGTAAAAGCCACACTTGGGGAGGCTGTGATACAAAGCGTCACAGGCTAAATGTCTTCCTCAGAAGTTTCCATGCCAGCAAGTAGGCATTCTTGCTCTCCGCTGCCAGCCACAAAATGATGCTTTGTACAATCAAAAAGAAGGATTTAAAAGTCAGAGATTCAAGCCCTGGCTTGTGTTTTGCTTTGTTGTTGTTTGAGGGGTTTTATCTGTTTGTTTGTAGTAATAAGCTTCTCAGACTTTTATGGGAAAAACAGAAGTGGAAAAAGGTTTGGATGGTCAGAGGAAGTACTGTGCTGGGCAGGCAGTCCCCTCCCCCACAGATCCCCCCCCCCCCACCGCCACATTCCCAATGCCAAGAAATGACCCAGGAGCTGGGCCCTCAGGAGAGATGCTTACCCCTCTAGTAGGCGGGAAATGCAAATTAAAACAAGAAGGATAGAGTCCTTTTCACAGTCACATTGACAAAAATACAACCTCTGATAAGATCAAACGTTGGTTAGGATGTGGGGAAGTCGTTACCCTCATGTACTGCTGGTGGGAGGGCAAATTGGTTACCCTGGAAGGCAATCCAGCAATATCTTTTCATTTGGATACATATTTACCCTGTAACCTCAATATCCCACTTCTTCACATCTTCCCTGGGAAAGAATCACACACATTCCCAAAAGCTTCCATATAGGGCTGTACATTGCAAGAGCAATAAAAACAGAAGGAAAAAAAAAAAAAAGGAGTACGAACCTTATTACCCATTGAGAAGGAACATAAATAATTAAATTATGGAGCACCCACTTGGTAGAATATTAGACAGCATTTTAAAAGACAAGTGGAGGATCTATAATTATCAGCGTGGAAAATTCTCCAAGACATACTGTAGACATTGTGAAAATCAAATGAAGAAACATAGGTACCATATAGTATTGTATGTGGAAAACCCTATATATTTCTGCTAAAAAAATATAAAGATATGGACATACATTTGTATAGGGTTGCAATGAAACACATCAAATCAATGAGGGCTGTTACTTCTATGAAGGAATTGGGATGAGGAAATGTCAAAAGAACTTAGTTTTATCTGTAGTGTTCATAGTTTTTGCTTTGAGGATATATTCATACATTCTTTGGAGAATATATAGAGGTTTCACTCTGTAGAAAAGAAGCATGCTAGGTTCCACCACCAAACACTAGCAAAGCCTGCCTGGCCCTCTCACTTTTTTGGTTCCCCTTCTCTCCCCAAGATCTTGGCACCCCAAACTCTCACCTCCCCCGGGGTCATGAGCAAAGGGTTTGGGGAAGTAGGAAGGGTGTTCTTTAGTCAGTGTCTCTGCCTTGTAAGGATGTCAGCTGCTCACTCTGTTGAGGGTGTCTCACGTTGCCCGTTGAGATGGAATTGGGGAGGTGAGTGGACCTAGGAGGGAGGTTTGGTGTACCTGCAGTATGGGCCAGGAAGATGATGGGGGAATTCTACCTCTGCTGAGTTCACCATTGTGTCTGGAATGCTTGTTCCCTTTCCTGCCTACATCCTCCTTCCGTCTGCCTGAAGCCCATGGGCCCTCTCTTTCCTGATTTCAGATTTGGAGGAATAGGACTAAGTTCCAAGTGTGGGTCGCTCTCTACCTGTAGGGATTAGAGGGGGAGCTAGACCCTGCTCCCCCCAAGCGGACTGCTATTGCTCTGTCCTTTGCCCCCTGTACCTGTTTTCAGCAGGCATCCACCAACACCCTCTATGTGCTACCCCAGGGTCCACCAGGATATTATGGTGGCCCATGGGCTTCTCTCTGCCCTTCAGACCCTGCACACAGCACTGACAGCAGTAGATGACGTGACCAGGTCCACATTGTGTTAATCTGAGCTCTCCCCCCAATGCCTGGTTTGGTGCTGGCCACCAGTAAGTGCTCAGTTTTCCTATAAAGAAGCCCCAAACTCGGTGGTGGGACTTCCCACCAAAGGAAGTCAGTACTGACCTTTCTAAATGGTCAGATGCCCACCACGTGCTCCAGGACAGGAATCCTCACATGGTTGGTAGGCAGGACTGGGGCCTGGGGGCCCGACTCTGGCTGGTCCAGCATCTTCACCTCTGCTTCTCACCCACACGCAACTCTCCCTCCCTTACTAGACCCTCCCAACCCCCACCCTCCCTCAGGGCGAAGAGCTGGAAGAATCAGGCAGAGGAACAGAGCCCAGGCACCAACCTTTTCTGACCACGGGAGGCCCCACCTGCCTGCCCGAGACCCCACGAGCCTCACCTGATCAGCCCCGGACCCCGACGGGGCCACTCACCGAGCGGGATAAACAGCGTCTGTCTGGTGCCACGCAGTGCCCCCAGCTCAATTAATGTTGAATGAATGATCGCCAGCGCCTGGCGACGGCAGGGAGGAGGAGCCCCCACTAGCCCTTCAGTCAACCACCCACCTGTGAGAACTTGTAGATTCCACCACCCTTCTTGTCACTTGCGCCCCCTCACCCCAGTTGGGCGGGAATGGGGTGAAGAGCTTCCCTGCCCCTTCCCCTGCGCCCCCACGCGTGTTGTCTGGGGCTCAGGGTACAGGGTGAGAAGGAGGCGGCTCTGGATCGCTAGCGCTCCCCCCGCCCCCAACTCCCGCTCCAGCTCCAGTCACCTCTTACCGTCGGGGGGGCTCGGAGAGCCCGGAGGAGCAGCAGTCCCAGCACAGCACGGAAGGCGTGCATCCCGGCGACCGGAGGAGGGCTCCCCAGCCGGGGAGACTGGGAAGCGCCCTAAACCCACGTGCGGTCCCCACAGCTCGTAGACGCGCGCTGTAGACCTCAGGCGCCGGGGGTTGGGAGCTCACCTCCCTCAGCACCGCACGCACATAGTGAATCACTTCAAAAGTGTGTGCTCCTTCCCCAAGGGTTTGGCCCCAACTCTTCCCTCCCCCATCACCCCGAGGCTCGCTGGGTACCTAGAGCGGTTTCCAGGAACATTGCTAATAACAAATACGAAAAATCCGCCAGGGGTTGGCGGTGTGGGGAGCAAAAACGTGCAGAGATGACTGAGGGACAGGCTACCGGGAGCACACTTGTAGGTTGCGCTTTGAATGGCCCGCCCCGGATTTGACGACTGAATGAGTCCCCTGGCACCAGGGAGGAGGCCTGGAGTTTGCTGCCCTGTCCTGGCTGGTCGGAGGAACATAGAAGGCAGCTCCCCGCAGGAGGTGTGGAGCTCAAAGGAGACTAGGAGACCGTGATCTGATCCCAAAGTCTCTACTCCCACCCCATGAAAAGTGAGACCTGAGCAGGTTCCTGCTCCTGACACTCTGATCAAGCCAACCTTCTTCCTCCAACTGTAGGTTCTTTGGAAGAAACAGCTGGAGTCAGGAGACTCACAGAGAAAGCCAACACCATCCACACACCCCCCTATTCGTAAATATTTGCTGTAAAGTGAATCAAGGGATGGATGAAGGATGGATAGATGGATGGATGGATGGATAGGTATGGATGGACTGATAGGTAGGTGGGTGAGTGGGTAGAAAGAAGGAAGGAAGGAAGGAAGGAAGGAAGGAAGGAAGGAAGGAAGGAAGGAAGGAAGGAAGGAAGGAAGGAAGGAAGGAAGGAAGGAAGGAAGGAAGGAAGGAAGGAAGGAAGGAAGGAAGGAAGGAAGGAAGGAAGGAAGGAAAGAAGGAAGGGAGGGAGGGAGGGAGGGAGGGAGGGAGGGAGGGAGGGAGGGAGGGAGGGAGGGAGGGTGGGTGGGTGGATGGGTGGATGGGTGGTTGGACTGACTGTTAAAAACATGGATGGACAGAAGAACAGCGTATGTGGTTATCAATCCACAGATGTTTCTCCGCCCGCTAAGAGTTTTCAGCTCAAAGGAGGAGGCTGGCACTCTGACATAGAAAAAAGAAACAATAAATTGCTGAGGCTGCTTATGTACAACCAAAAACCTCATAGGATTTAGTTCCTTGGTTTGAAGGCTTAGGGTCATGGTTTCCTGGAACATCCCAGTTAATTGGCCTGATAACATGTTTAGTGCCTCTAGTTCATTGCAAGCAGCCATTTAAGGCATGACAATTGGTCTGTATTTGCCTGGAGCCACAGAGGAAGAAGGAGAGTCAGGAATAGGAGGATACGGAATGTGTGGCTAATTGCCTCCATGACTAACTGCCTCTTTGGCCATAAGACCAGAAGAAATGGATGGAACCCAGCTACCATTACTGAACTTTTTGATTAAAAATTCTATAGAAGAATCTTTATCAAAAGGGGAAAATACAGAACAGAATTTTAAATTCTTATGGACTCCAGACTTTCTGGAGCCATGGAGGCTGGATGAACCCCTGAAACTGTTGTGCCGAGATAATCTTTAAACCTGAAACAAAAAACATCCCCTAACATCTTCCTAAACCAAACAATAGTTTAGCTTAACTAGCAAAAAATGTCTGCCTTGAACATTATGCTTTTTTAAGGACTATCTATATGGAATCAAATTGACAACAGCAACTCAAAAGATGAGACAGAAAACTTAGGGGCAGTGGGTTTATATTAATGAGGAAGGAACAACTCAGAAAAGGAGGGTGAGAATAGTTGCACAACCTGAAGAATGTAATCAATGTCTCTGAAATGTACGTATAGAAACTGTTGAATTGGTGTGTGTTTTGCTGTGTATGTTCTTAACAACAACAAAATAAATTTTAAAAAAGAAAGAATACAAGCCTCATTCTAATTAGGTTCTCATTTGTGCGGGGGATGATTTTCTCCGCCAGAGCTTTCTCATCCCAGAGGTTCTCTTTTGACTCCTTTCATTCAGTAAATGTTTATTGAGCAGCCACTGGGTAGGCCCAAGACAATGGTTATTTTGCCACTTTTTTGTTTGTTTTTTTCAGATGAGGAAACCAGGGCTCAGAAACAGGCAGGCAGCCCTAGGTTCTCTAACTAAAGTTGGACAGGTTTTTTCCTATGAGCCCAGAAAGACCCAAGGACCCTCAGGCTTTTACATCTCAGCCTGTCCTGTAGAAGGCCAGGCCCCTATCTTCTGGAAATAACCCCATCTTCACCAGCAATAACCTCCAGCCAGAACGTTCCCAACAAAAATCTCAACTCTTGATCAACCCACACCCAATCTTCCTTGGGCTCCTGGATTCCACTTGGAAAAATTGCCCCTCTTATGCCCCCTCCCAGGAGATCCACTTCTGAGCTCTCCCCTGGATGCCCCAGGCCCAGTGTCGTAGGATGTTTGAGCTGGGACTATGTTAAATAAGTAAGTTATGGGAGTAGCCTGCCTAGGATATTCCCAAAGCCAGGCAGGGGTGGGAAGAACCCAGGATATATGTTTCCCAGTCTAGAGCTTTCCACAATACAAGAGCTGGTGTTTTGAATAAATAAATACTTGTTAAACACACATACAACCAAACAACATCAAAACAGTTTGCATGAGGGAAAATACAAGTAAAAATCAATTACAACTTTTGAAAGTTCAACCTTTCTAGTAATCAACAAAGATGCAAATTAAGGCAAACTTCAGGAACTTTTTAGATTTATTTAATCTTTTTTTTTGCTTTATAAAAATGATTTCTGTAAAATCGAGCCCCACAGTTGCGGTGAAAACGGAGTATTCATTCATACTCTGCTGGTAAATTTTACAGTTCTTTTCAGAAAGCAATAAGACAATTCTTAGAAAAAGCTAAAAAAAAAAAAAAAAAGTTATTTCTGACTTGTTGCCCAGTAATTTCATCTCAGTGAAAAGACACTAAGGAAATAGTTGAATCAGAAAAAGAAAACTATAAACACAGTGCTGTTTCCCAAAACATTACTTATAAGAGCAAAATTTTGGAAACATCCTGAGTGTCACAATAGAGAATGGTTAAATAAATCATGATACATCTATTTAATGGGGTATTACACATCCATTAAAAATTAAAGTTATATAAGCATAGAATTATCCTATGACCCAGAAATTCTCCTCCTAAGTATATACCCAAAAGTACAGATACTTGTATATCAGTGTTCATTAGAACGCTGTTTACAATAGCCCAAAGGTAGAAGTAACCTATACGTCCACCAACAGATGAATGGGTAAATAAAAAGGAGTACATAGGTTCAATGAGCTATTTATTACTCAACCATGAAGAGAAATGGAGTCCTGATGCATGCTGCAACAGGAATGAACCTTGAAAACATGATGCTGAGTGGAATAAGTCAGTCAACAAAGGGACAAATTTGTATATCCCACTTACATGAAATATTTAAAATAGGCAAGTATATAGAGATCAAAGTTGATTAGTGGTTACCAGAGGTGGGCAGGAAGGAGGGGAACAGGTGGACTCACTGCTTAGGGGACACTGGGCTTCTGTTAAGGATGATGAAAATTTTGGAAATGAATAATGGTGATGGTTGAACACTTGATAGACATAATAAATGTCACTGAATTGTACATGGAAGAATGTTGAAATCGCTAATGTTTTGTTTTATATATATATATATATATACCACAAAAAAAAAATTTTTAGAGATGCCGCGGAAACCCATCTCTTCCATGGGCTTCCAGAGGCACCCTCCTAAACCCACCAACCCACCACTCTGTATAGAACCCTGGTGGGCCAGGGACATGGCTCATTACCCAAAAAATATTATTTGCTTAATAGTAGTAATAATAGAGCTACCTTTGAGTGTTTGCTTTGTGCCAAGAGTTCTGAGGCATAGATTCCTTGGATCTTCATGGAAACTCCCTGAAGCAGATCCTATTTTTGTACCCATTTTGCAGGTGAGAAACTGAGGCACACAGACATAAAGCCACTTAGCCAGGTCACAAAAATCCAACGGTGCCCAGGACCCTCCACAGCCTGGCTCAGACCAACTTCTCTAGCTTTGCTTTAGCTTCTTTGCCTTCTCTCTGTTCCAAAACAAAAAACCAGCTGCCATCAAGTTGATTCCAACTCATGGCGACCCCTTGTATGTCAGAGTAGAACTGTGCTCCATAGGGTTTTCAATGGCTGTGATCCTTCAGAAGTAGATGGCTAGGCCTTTCCTCTGGGTAGATTTGAACTGCCAATCTTTCAGTTAGCTGCCGAGCACTTAAATGTTGGCACCACCCAGGGACTCCTACCTCTGCTCTGCTCCAGCCCTCCCCAACATGCCAGGCTTTCTCGCCTCTCCTTGCTTTTGCTCCTGCTGGTCCCTCCGCTTGGAACCCAGTCATACTTCTATTTCTCTTCATCACCTGCCCCCAGGCCACCGCCTCTTGGTTGCTTTCCTGGCACTGCCCTTCCCCCCTCCCCAGCCATCTTTCCAGCTAGAAAGGCGGTTGGTTTCTGCTGTTGTCTGTGCCTCAATTCTAGAACTGAGCTCGGCCTGTCATAATGGTAATGAGTGGCTCATGTGTCCCTCTGCCCCAGGAAACTGTGGGCTTCTGGAGAAGTGGCATGGGGCTGCTGGCCTGCCCATATGCAGGTGATGCGCGTGCTGGTCTGCATGTGCCCTGTCTGTGCATGCCCCCCCAGTGCCGTTCACAGTGCCCGGGCTGCCCCCCCATGCTGAGCACAGTACCTGGGCCATAGCTCTGAACCAATGACTGGCCAGCTGCAGAGAAGGGCATGTGCAGTGGGCGGGGAACTGCTGGGAGAATTTGGCCTCTGTTGTTGTAAACTGCACCCACCTAGGAACATGGCCAGATAAGGACCAAGCAGAGATGGCCTGGTGGTTCGCAAAGGCCTACAAAGAGCAGATGCTGGACAAGGCTGAATCTGCGCCTTCTGCAGGTTTCGGGCGGTTCGTGAACCCCTTGACGCATGTGAAAGTGCTTTGAAGAACAGGAGGGGAAGTCCCTAGGCCCCATGAGAGGCACTGCAGCAGGCTCTGTTGTGGGATCACAAGGGACAAAAGGCCTCCTCCCGGCCCTTGAGAGCAAGCTCTGGAAGCCACTGCCACAGCCTGCTTGAAGCAGGAGGGCAAGCAGCATTGAACGGACAAACTTCTGCAGGCTGCCTCCTCAGAGGAAGGGAGAGAAGGTGGGGGCCACAGGAAGCCCTCCAAAGGGAACCAGGAAAGGGGTGCTGAGCAAGACACAGTCCCAACTAGGTGCAGGAAATTCAGGGACTTCCCTAGCAGCTGAGAACCCCAGCCTCAAATGGCCCCAAATTACCCTCAGCCAATAAAAGAATCCTTTCTGCCACAGGCAGCAGCAGTCAGGTAGGAAGCTGGAAACCAAGAAGGAAGGCCTGGTCCCTTCTTCTCTGACACCCTGGTACTTTACTAAGTAACTTTCTTCGGTGCCTGAATGGAAGGAGGACTCTCCACAGGTGGCCAAAGTGGGGAGTTCTCTGGCTCACCTTTGGCTGCGGCTGGTCCCAGTGACTGAGACCAGCTGGTTCCAGTGACTGAGACCGAGAGGTCAGGCTGCTTTCAACTCAAGTTTCTAGAGCCCCACCCCCTCCAGGTTCAGGATGCCACCTGCGTCTTGGTGGCTCAGTGCTGGCCCCTCACAGGGTGGTGAGAAGTGAGCAGGTGGTACCTACCCTTACTGGCCACTGAGGGCCATGGCCGAGAGTTTGTTAAGGACACACATGGCTCAGACATGGCAGTAAATGTCAGAGTGTCATGGCTGCAGGGTAAACCCCAGGAATGTACACCCACGAGCAGAAGACTTACAGAGGCCTAGCCATCCAAGCTCCCACTGCTGAGCCCTGGTTGGAAATGAAACACCACAGGGGCTCTGCCTCTCCAGGATTGGGGTAGTGCCCCTTCCCACAGATGAGAGAGAAGGTTGGGAGGGCCTCAGGCTAGTTCTTGGTGACTTTCCACCGTAATGACATTCACCGTAACAGTGGCATTCTCTAAGCGCCTACCAGACATCTAATCCTGGCACCAAAATTTCAAGTCAGTATTGCTATCCCCATTTTGTTTTGTGTTGTTCAGTGCTGTCAAGTTGCTTCTAACTCATAGTGACCCTACTTACAACAGAGTGAAACCCACTCCACTGCCGTCGAGTCGATTCCAACTCATAACAACCCTATAGGGCAGAGTAGAACTGCCCGGTAGAGTTTCCAAGGAGCGCCTGGCGGATTTGAACTGCTGACCTCTTGGTTAGCAGCTGTAACAGTTAACCACTATGCCACCAGGGTTTCCACACAACGGAGTGAAGCACTGCCCAATCCTACATCATCCTCACGGTCATTGTTATGCTTGAGCCCATTGTTACAGCCACCATGTCAACCCATCTCATTGAAGGTCTTCCTCTTTTTCGCTGACCTTCATGGTACTGGTCCATGACAATTGGAGAGCCAGCCAGGAGGCCAAAGAATTGGTGAGTGGAAGTGAGGCATCCAGGGAGTTGGGGAGGAATCCTAGGTTGACCAGAGACCTCCATGTGGGGAGGCCTGGCTTGCATACTTGGTTTGTGCAGCCCACACTGCGTGAGTACAGGGACGTCCCCAAAATGCCAAGCAGCATAACGTGGTTGTGGGCAGACGTGCACTGTCACAAGTGTGCAAAGGAAAATAGGAGAGTAGCAGCAGCCATGGGATGGCCTCTGCTCTGGGCTGCTGGGCTGGCCACTGAGGCCCACCTAGCTGCTGAAGCACACATAACAGCCCTGCAGGAAGAGCTGCAGTTAGAAAGAGATGTTCGCCAGTCCTGTGTGGCAAGGACTGATGTATTAAGTAGTCGCATTCGAGAGTAGGACAAGAAATTAGAGGTGCTTGCCTGCAGGCTTGTAAAGATAGGAACAATCCCCTAGCCATTGCTCAAAACCCTCCAGCAATGGCACTGGACATAGTTGGAGGGGCTAAGCAGGTCCTGGTGCTGAGAACACCCTGTAAAACCCAGCACAAAGCAAGAGTTAAAACAGCAGTGGAAAAAAAAAAAACAGGAGTAAAAAGTCCTTTAAATCAGCTTGTGTTGGGCAGCCTTGAAGAGACCTTATTGGCCTTCTCTGGAATTCTTTGGTAAATACTCCCACCAAGATAATCGAGCAGCAACATAATTACACCTGCAAGAGTAACGGGAAAACTAAAATAGGAGGGCCTGCATCCAGGTTACCAGGCAACTGGGCTGAAACCATGCTTTGCTGAGGGCTCTGCCAACTTTGCCCAGATCTCCTGACTTTCAGAAATAATTAAGACTGAAGATTAAGCCTAGATCCTTCTGTCACCAGGAAAGAAAGCCAAAAGCAAGGATTAAGGCAGTGTTGATGAGAGGTGACTGGGATGTGAAAACGTGAAATCCATGGGAGAGTGAATCCGGTAGTGACATGTGAAAGTGATAGCGGAGGAGGAGTCTGAGAGGGCAGAGCACCCCTTCCCTGCTTCCCTCCCCCTTCTGCCCTCTTCTGCCCGACACCAAGGAATCAATGACCCCAGGCATTTGGTGACTACATCTTTGGGATATCACGGGAGATGGTGTCTCTTTAAATGGAGCCAAGACAGAAACGTGATATGAAGGTCCAAAGGCCCCTTGAAAGTGACACGGAGGCAGATGTGGATAGACTTAGTGGCTGCCTGAGCAGCAGTGCACATGAAAAATAAGCAACCAAATGCAGTATTGGTTAGTCTTTGGAAGGATCTGAAGCCCAAGCAACAGTATCTCCCTCTGGGTCCTACTGCCCACCCAAGAAAGTGCCCCTCGCTGCAAGATGGACCCCACCTGTCCCTAAGTACTAGAGGTGGGGCCAAGGTCACCTGCAGATCAGGGCCCTGCAGGGGAACCGGAGGCCCCATATAGAAGCCACAATACATTGGCCAAGAACAAAAAAACAGCTGATGCTAGCTCTGGTTAATACTGGGACTGAGTGCACTCTTATCTTTGGAAACCCTGAGTGGTTTCAAGGATCCCCATCCCCCACCCCACTTGGCAATTGATGGGTACAGCAGAAAGTCCATTCACTTACGCCAGGCACTTCTAACCCTATGTGTAGGACACACTCCTCCTAAACCATATTGAGTTTAAATTTTCCCAATACCAGAATACATTACAGGGATGGATATCCTCATGGGACTGACTTTGATCACATCTGTGGGAGAATTATGACTGCAAGTGAGGGAGGTAAAGGCAGTCCTGAGGGGGAATCTGACATGAGAACCAGTGACTCTGCCCCTACCATGAAGAGTGCTAGACATCAAGCAATAAAAGTTGCCCAAAGGACCTAAGATTAGTGAACAACTATTTTGGAATTAAAAACAGTAGGCATCCTCCAAGAATCCCACATGTTTTTAATAGCCCTGTGTGGCCTGTGAAGAAACCAGATGGGTCCTGGTGTATGACCATGGTCTATAGGGAACTTCACAAAGTGATTCCTTCTATACATGCTACAGTCCTGAGCATAACTTCTTGGTTAGAAACCCTTAGTAGAGACTTGGGCACAAATCATGCCTTCACCTGACAGGGGCAGCAATGGACATTCAAGTGCTTCCCCCAAGATATTTACATAGTCCCACTATTTGCCATGGTATGTTGGCTAGAGAGCTGATTCTTTTCCCTTTCCCCACCGCTGTCCATTAGTTTCATTACATTGATGAAAAGTTAACTACTGAGGGGGTTGTTTCTGTTACAGGAGTGTCTAGATGCCCTAATCATTCACCTACAGGGGAGAGGACGGGCCATGAATCCCCACATGGTACAGGGGCCGGGAACATCCTTAAAATTTCTAGGGGTCCTCTGGTCAGGTAAGACCGATGTGTTGCCTGAAGCCATACACAGATGGCTGTAGCCAAGGTACGCCACCACTGTGGATGGCAGTGGCTGTGCAAGCCTCCACTGATGCCACTTGGTTTAAAACTGGCTCAGGGCAGAGCAGTCAGTGGGCTGAATTAAGGGCCACATGGATGGTCATCACTTACAAACCCTGGCCCTTAACCCTGTGCACAGACATTTGGGCAGTCAGGCCCATGGGCTAACGATGTAGATAGGCTAATAACACAAAAAAAACAGTGGAAAATAATGGATCAAGTCCTGTGGGAGAAAGCCTTGTGGCAGAACATCTGAAATAGCCTCTCAATCCCAGGCGTTGACATGTTTTTCATGCAGCATCCCATTCACCCCTCTCCCCACTGGGGTACTAAGAGGCAGACATGGTAGTACAAGTTAGAACAGCGCATCCCAAGGGAGAAGCCGCCCATTGAATTCAACAGAAAAGCAGACACCATAGTGCCCATGTTGACTGGAAATAGCCAAAGAGACAGGCATAGAAGTAAAGTACAGTGATCTGGCGGGTGCTGTACAAAATTCCCCATGTGCTTATGCCAATGCCCAGGTATCTGCAACATGATCCCAGGCAGATACTTAAGGGAACACAGCCAGTGATGGACTGGCAAGTAGATTATACAGGGCCCTACCACTCAGTGAAGGAGCAAAATATGCTGTCATTTGTGTGGACATATTCAATGGCTTGACACAGGCATTCTTATGTTAATGAGTAAACCAGGTTGTCACAATAAAGGATTACAAAAATTGAGTGTTATGGACTAGATACCCCGAGAGGTTGACAGTGACCAGGTGGCACACTTTACAGGTCATGATGTGTGCAAATGGGCAGCTGAGAATGAGGTACAATGACATTACCACCTGTCCTATAACTCCCGAAGCTCTGGCGGTGTAGTGGTTAAGAGTTTGGCTGCTAACCAAAAGGTTGGCAGTTCAAATCCACCAGTGGCTCCATGGAAACCTTATGGGACAGTTCTACTCTGTCCTATAGGGTCACTATGAGTAGGAATCAATTCAACGGCAATGGGTTTGGTTTTTTGGTCTACAACCCCCAGGCCATGAGCCTGGTGGAAAGGAAGAACAGTTTCCTGAAACAGGCAGGGATTTCCTGGTGGGGGTAGACCAGGATGCTGCCCGACACTTTGAGGTTGATCAATTCAGCTCCCACTTGGTCTTTAGCCTTGTTTGCCAGACTAGGAGCCCTGAGCGACCGTCCAGCAATGATCCAAGTGATGTCACAAGCTCCGGAAGCATATTCACCAAAGTTGTGGCCAGAACAAAACAGCATGGTCCTCCAGACACCCCAGGACCTAGCACCAGGAAGTAGAACCATCTATTGACACCTGTGGTGGGTCACCACACCAGGGTAGATTGGTTACTACATCCCTCTGGAGGTGGAGGAACTCATCAGCCAAATGTGGGAGCCCACCATCCTGCTGCACAGGAGGTCTTGGCAGTCACACTTCCTATGGAAGGGAACAAAGGCTATACTACGAGGGATGGAAGTGGGTCTTCTTTTCTGGCATACAACAAAATGGGTGACTTTACTCACAACCCGTCAGGTGACTTCTCTGGGGCAGCAAGTATGGTACACTTAGCCAGGAAAAAAATGCCTAAAGCAGCTGCTTTTCTCACTACCCAAGGGGAACCCACTAGTGTGGTCCTAACAGAAAGGGAGGATTTGTCTTTCCAACTGTAAGTATGGCCCACTCTGCATTCTTCCCTTCGGGGCTGCCAACCTCTTCCTAGAGTGGGCTCACAGCTTTGCCATCCAAAACCAAACCAAACCCAGTGCCGTCAAGTCGATTCCAACTCATAGCGACCCTATAGGACAGAGTAGAACTGCCCCATAGAGTTTCCAAGGAGCACTTGGTGGATTTGAACTGCCAACCCTTTGGTTAGCTGCCGTACCACTTAACCACTATGCCATCAGGGTTTCCAGCTTTGCCATAGGCCACAACAAGAGCAACTGCTAGATCTGCGGACAGCTCCCTTCCTCAAGCGCTGAAGGCATGCCTTGGAGCATGGAGCCCCTGACTAGAACTGGTTGGGCAGCCCTCTAGTTGGCATGGTGTTTTTTTAATGGGTCTTGGTCTTTTCCTGGGTATGGGGATTGTCTGCAGTGTTTGTCTATACTGCTGGTGTGGTCTGTGCCTCCAATTGCAGCAACGCTGTCTGTTCCTACAGTGACAACTCCTCTTGGGGCCCTCAGGGACTTTGCGGAAGAGGGGGAATATGTCAGGTTTTAAGTGCCAGCCTCGAGGGGTGAACTCAAGGGGAAGACAGGATTTGCAAATCCAAACATGGCTGCCCTCAAGCTTTCCATTATCCACTGCTGTTTTCCAACCCCCTGTTATGTGACCTTGCTGAGGCAGTCTTATGTAACCTTCTGTCATGGAGCCACCTTTGTCCTTGACCATTATAAACCTCCCCCTCCCTCCCCGCCCTCCCTACACCGTGTGTGGAGAACTCCTTTGGTCCTGCGGCAGCCCAGAACCACCTGCCTTGGTACGTAAAGCTTCCTAATAAAGACTCCACCACGCTGGAGTTGCCCACCTCTTTCTTTGGCACCCTACAATTTTGGAGGCAAATTTCAAGTTACTGGTCCATGACTGGACAGGGCAAGTCATTTCTTTTCTCTGAATGTATTAGTTATCTACTGTTGTAGAGCAAAGCATCTCAAAACTTAGCAGCTTAAAACAACAATAAACACTATATCACATTGTTTCTGTGGGTCAGGAATTCAGTTGAGCAATTAAAGGGTGATTCTGTCTCTTTTTTTTTTCTGTCTCAGAGTCTCTCATGAGGTTGCTATCAAGATGCTGGCTGGGGCTGCAGTCTTCTGAAGGGGTCCCTAGGACTGCAGAATCTGCTTTCAAGATGAGCCACTCACAGGGCTGTGGCAGGAGGTCTCCATCCCTCACCGTAGGGGCCCTCTCACAGGGCTGCCTGAGCATCCTCACAACATGGCAGCTGCCTTTCTCCAGAGCAAGTGATCCAAGAAAGCAAGTTGGAAGCCACAATGTCTCTTATGATCTAGTCTTGGAAGTCACACTTCATCATTTCTGAAATAGTCTCTTTTTTACACATGCTGGCCCTATCTATCGCTATGAGTCGGAATCGACTCGATGGCAGTGGGTTGGGCCCTATCTAACGTGAGAGGAGACTACACAAGGGCCTAGAGCTCATTGAGCATCAGTTTCCTCCTTTGCCAGATGGGGATTTTAACACTTCCAGGCAGGAATGCAGGAAATGAGAACTGCAATGAACCCTGGATAAAAGAACGGGCACTGAAAGCTCTTTGAAATGCAAGGGAAGAAACAAAAAGGCCTTCTTTCCCCTCTGCTCCACTCCCACTGGGTACCCAGGCCCCTACTATGGCTCCAGACCTCTCCACTCAGGACCTGCTCTTTGCCATGCTAAACTGACTATAGCTAAAATGCTGTCAGCCTGTTGTTCCCCTTTCCAGGTGACATATTTACCATGGCATTCGGTGCTCTCTCCAAAGGATAGTGAACGCAGGGGCTTGGAGCACTGTGGCAGGCCTACAGGAGAGAATTTGGGTCAGAGATCTGTCCCAGCCCCTCAGATGATGTCAGATGAGTGACCACCTCCTGCACCTCAGCCCAGGCCAGTCAGCTAGTCATACAATCACCATGCCAGGTTTGGGCTCAGCCTTGATCACAGCTTGATCTGTGGCACCTCTAAGGTTGAGAAGACTAGGTTCTAGCCCAGGCCTTGCATCTAACTGTGTGACTTCCTCTCTCTGGACCTCGGGGCTCTTACCTATAAAATAAGGGACTCAAAGTCATGAGCTGCCAAAAATCTCCTTACTCTGAGGCTCAGGAGCAAGACTGGGAGAGATAAGAGGCCTGGATCACCGTCTGGGCCTGGGGGCTCCCACAGGACTGGAGGCTCCTATAGGACCTTTCTAACTCTGTGCTTCTGGGCTAGCGCAGGCCCCAGAGCCAGATAGCCTAGGCCAAATCCTGTCTGTATACTTACTAGCTGTGTGGATTTGGGCAAATTCTCACCTTCTCTGAGCCTCGGTTTTCTCATCTGTAATATGAGAATGATAATACCTATTGCTAAGGGCTGTAGTAAGGATTAAACACGGTAATGTGAATAGCACCATGGCAAGCCCTGCTTTCCTGGTCTAAGCCCCAGAAGGGGATATCCATGTCCCAGGGCTCCTTCCTCAATGACAGCCCAGCTCCCAAGCTCAGGCACCTCTCACTTAATCAGGACCTCCTAGCCGTTAACCCTCATAAGCTCCTGGGACTGGAAGGTGGGGAGGAGCCTCTGCTGTTTTCTCCAGATTTTCCAATACTTAATTCCACTTCCCAGAGAGACGGGTGAGGAAGCTAAGGCCAGAGAGGTAAAAGAGACTTGGTGAAGTCTCGCAGCGTGGTGGGGATGACCTTGTGGGCTGTGACTCCCCATCAAGGAGTCCCCATCTCCCCGATCTTCTTGCTCAGCGGGGCCGTTGTGAATGGAAGTGAGTCATCTAGACACTCAGGAAACCCAACTTTGTCCAATATTAATCACGGAATCAACCGAGACCCTGTGGGCAAGAAGGAAATAGAACCAACCGTTGGTGGCATGGGCGGATTATCTGTTAGGCAAGGTAAGCACAGTGCTTACCTTGCTTACCAGATTATCTGTAGTGCACAATTTCACATTTTTTCACCACATCAAAGATACTACTTCTAGATATGGCTGGTATCTGTCTCTCTCCCAACACCACAGCACCTTCCTACAGAGTCAAAGCCTCTTTTCAAATTTACAATCCCTGACAGGGGCAGATGACCCAGCAAGCAAGGGAAGCACAGGTTTACTTGTGTTTACTTACTAATCTGTAGTGAACAATTTCACATCAAAGACGTGGTGAAATTTTTCACTACAGATGATCTGGTAAGCAAGATAAGCACTGTGTTTACCTTGCTTATTGGATAATCCACACCTGGGTGGTGGCCACTCAATCAGAGTCAAAGGTGAAGAGAGTGGTACTCCCAGGCCTAAGATGCCCAGACATGGGCATGTCCACGCAGGGAGGACCAGGGTGCCCATAGGAGGGCAAGAGGGAAGGTCTCTGAGGAAGGAAAGGATCACTCCTCAAAGTCCCATCCTGTCCAGATGAGCCTCCCCACATAGCACTGCCCCATTCTGCAGATGGAAAAACTGAGGGCAGGAAGAATCCACTGGGACAGGGGTTTCATCTGTCATATCACAAGGTAGATGCTGGATTAAATAAATTGCAGAATAAAAGATACTCACAAGGTATCTGGCCCTGGCCTAGGTCTTTTCTTTTTCTCCTTACATGGTTTCATTTGATCCTCACAATAGCCCTGCAAAGTGGCTTTTTTTTTTTTTTTTTTTAACTCATAGGAAAACTGATACTCAGAGAAGTAACTTGCCCAAGCCACCCAGTTTAGCAAGTTCTAGAGCCACAATTCAAACCCAGGCCTGTGACTCCAGGCTGAGCCTCTCCCCTCCCAAGGTGGTTTGCCCTTACTGTAACCTGCACCCCAAAATCCTGTCGTCCCAAAGGCCAAGGGGCTCCCACACTCTCTGGTGTCCTCTCTGCTCTCTGCTCCCCAGAGCTGTCTGTTATAAAGGAATTTGCTCTAAGGGGATTGGCCTCGTGTTTCCTGTTATCAATGTCCTTCCCCCACGTGGGGCTGAGCCTCTGGCAGTCAGACAGAGAGTGGCTCCCAAGAATCATCCCTGACCACAGTGAGCCCTGGAAGGCTTGAGGGGTCTAAAGACCTCAAACTGTAACTTACAACTGAGAATTTTCATACCTTCATGAAAACTAAGAATACATTCAGAGAAGGATTGATCCAGGGCTCCATCTACCAGCCTGCCCTCTACCTGAAATTCCATTAGTCGCTCCTTTGGTCAAGATACTGCAGGCCTCCTTTAAAATGTAAATCATTTCTGGGGGAAACTACTTACTAAATCACTGATAGGCATCACAGCCCCACACGGGCTGGTCTTTCAGAAGAACCTTGGCAAAGAACAAGGCCAGAAGGTTCTGATGGCCAGGTGGGGTGCGCTGCTTACTCACTGGTCAGTGAGGGCTTCGGAGAGCTCATAGATTCAGACGGGAGCTCCTCACTTCTATCAGCAAGCCCACCCTGACCTCATCCCCTGTCACATTCCCCATTGGTATCTTCTCTGCTCCTGGAGCTACCAGGCTTGTCCTTGCCCCAGGGCCTTTGCACTGCCCATCCTTCTGCCTAAAAGCTTATTCCCTCAGCTCTTCAAAATGCTGCCCCTTTGAGGAAACCTTTGGGGGTGATGGATATGTTCATTATCTTGGCTGTAGTCATAGATGTATATATAGGCCAAAATTTATCAAATTGTATACTTTAAGTATGTAAAGTTTAAGTATATACCTCAAGAAAGCTGTAAAACAAATTTTTTTTTTTTTTTTTTTTTTTTTTTTACTGGTGTTCCTTCTCATCCTGCAGATCTCAGCTCAGGTTAAACCTCCTCAGAGAGGCCTTCCCCAACCCCTAAACCTCACGTTACCACTTAGTTACATCACTCTGTTTCTTTCCTTGAAGGGACACTCCACCATGTGAAATTACTTTGTATAATTGCCTAACCACCACTCATCTATCAGCTTGATGCAGAACCTGTATGAAGACCAAGAGGCAGTCATTCGAAAAGATACTGCATGGTTAAAAGTCAAGAAAGGTGTGTGTCGGGGTTGTATCCTTTCACTGTACTTATTCAATCTGCATGCTGAGCAAATAATCTGAGAAGCTAGACTATTTGAAGAAAAATGCGGCATCCGGATTGGAGGAAAACTCATTAACAACCTGTGTTATACAGATGACACAACCTTACTTCCTGAAAGCAGACTTGCTGATGAAGATCAAAGACTACAGCCTTCAGGATGGATTGCACCTCAACATATAAAGAAAACAAAAATCCTCACAACTGTACCAATAAGCAACATCGTGGTAAACGGAGAAAATATTGAAGTTGTCAAGGATTTTATTCTACTTGGACCCAGCATCAATGCCCATGGAAGCAGCAGTCAGGAAATCAAATGACGTATTGCACTGGGCAAATCTGTTGCGAAAGATTTCCTTAAAGTGTTAAAAAGCAAAGATGTCTCTTTGAGGGCTAAGGGGCGCCTGACACAAGCCATGGTATTTTCAATCGTCATATGCATGCGAAAGCTAAACAATGAATAAGGAAGACCAAAGAAGAATTGATGCCTTTGAATTATGATGTTGATGAAGAATAGTGAATATACCATGGACTTCCAGAAGAAAACAAATCTGTCTTAGAAGTACAACCAGAATGCTCCTTAGAAGTGAGGATGTCAAGACTTCACCTCACGTATTTTGAACATGTTACCAGTAGGGACCAGTCCCCGGACAGAACATCATGCTTGGTAAAGTAGAGGGCCACTGAGAAAGAGGAAGAACCTCAACAAGATGAACTGACACAGTGGCTTCAACAATGGGCTCAAACATTGCGACGATTGTGAGGATGGCATAGAACCGGGCAGTGTTTCTTTCGGTTTTACATAGGGTCTCTATGAGTTGGAACTGACTCGAAGGCACCTAACGACAATAACATTTGCCTATAGCCTGTCTCTCCCCACCAGGAAGGAATTTCCAGGAGCAGGGACAGTGTCTGTCTTGTCCACCAGTGTGAATGGGGCTAGGCTCCATGGATGACCAAAGACAAGGCGGTGTGGCAGAAGTCAGACTTGCCCCCCGCCCCAGCTGCCCGGCTCCCTCCAGGGGTGCAGAGCAGTGAAAGGTGGAACATAGCGACTGGTGCCAGAGCCACCCTCCCACCTGCACCGCCATCCTGGCCATCAATGCTGCCACCAGGGTGGGAGGGGGCTGAGGTCCAGTCAAGGGGGGCCTCTGTTCCCGGCAGCAGCTGCTCCATCGAGTGTGGAGTTCACACAGAAACACCCTCTGGGATTTCCCCACTCGGTCCCTGGGCTCCTCTGGGCCAAAGTCAGCCTCACACCGAAGACCTTCTTTCCCTCCACACAGGAGCCAAGAGGACTGAGGCCTGGTCTGGCCTGGGGCTCACCAGGCGTGGAGATCCTGGAGATCTGGGGAAGCTGAGGTGTGACCCCCACTCAGACCTCAGCTAGGTGTGGAGCCTGGGACTGTGGTCTGGGCAGAGAAAAACCCAGCAGTTACCACCCATAACCCCAGCCACTCAGTAGTAGTATCTGATGGTGTTTTAGCACTGCCTTCTGCTAGGTCTTCCACACACATATTATCTCTTAGTGGCTCTGTACGGGAGGTTGTTATCATCCCTCATCTCCAACCTACAGGGGAGGAAACTGAGGACCCTGGGTGGAGCCTGGTCCCCAGCCGGGTCTGCTGACAGCAGGGCCTCTTCTATCCCCCTCACCTGGACCCTGGAAGTCAGGTGTCCAAGCCCAGCAGGCTCTGTAGCCCAGCAGAGGCAGCCTCAGGGAGCATTTCCCATGCCTGCACTAGCCATCAGAAGGTGGCCCAGAGTGTGGGAGCCAGCCGAATAGAGTCCCGTCCCCCACCCCGACAACCACTGTCCTACCCGATTTGCACTGATCCACCGATTTGACCTTGAGGCCAAAGTCAGGCAGCAAGTTCCTGCAGGGACAGCACCCAGGCCCTCTGCCCCCAGCTGCTCTCTCGTGTTCCTTTGCTGCTTTGGATCGCCTGCCTTCTCCAGGCCTATCATCAGGGGAGCAGAGTCTTGATTCCAGAGCCACAGACCTGGTAAGGCAGGCAGGTGGGCAAGGGGTGGGAGGGGCTACTCAACTGTGACTGCAGAGGCCGATGGAACATCAGGGGTTGGGTAGCAGTCAGCTGGCTTAATTAAATGCTGCCTACATGCACACAGGCACACACACATACACAGTCACACGTGTGCACACACATGCATGCATACACGTGCACACGCACAGATATGCACACACACATGCATGTACACACCTGTGCAAACACACACATACCTCCCAGACTCAGCACCCATCATCCCAAACATCCAGGACAGCTTATCCACCTATTACCTGGGAAACAGTCCTGGCTGTCTGTCCAAAGAAATCTTGGAGAAATAAACACTTTGGCAAGGACAAGAAAGGGGGTGCGTTATTTGCCCAAGTCCACATCTGAGGTCTGTGTGTTGGTGGGCAGACACTTGCATTTCAAACACTCACTAGGTAACTTTGAACAATGTCACAAAGGAAGCAGGCAGTCCTGGAGTTTCCTTGAGGCCTAAAGTCTGGCTAGTCACTGGCGTCCTCACCCCTCGTGCTTGGTAGCAATAAGAGAAGCCACTGTCCTGGCTTGGGCTGACCCCGAACAGGTGACCAGGAGCCTTTCTGAGCTGTGGCCTTCCACTCTGTCAGTGCCATCAGGCTAAGCCAAGTAAAGAAACTATTAGAAGCAGCCGCAGGTGCCAGTGGACAACACTACGACCCCAACCTGAGGCTCCTTCCTTGCTGCCCCAGGGGCCAAGCTTGACCATCCAGGCCTGCATGGTCACTTTAAGGAAAGCTAGGTATCCAGCAGGACCTGGAATTCTGCCATCTAACAGGCTTGCAGTCACAAGACTGGATGAACAGGACACATCCCTGGTTATTTAAGGAGTGGGTGGTGAGGTTGTCATTCATTCATTCAGCCAACACTTACTACAGGCCTATGGGTACCAGACGCCGGGCTAGCTGCTGGGGATACATCAGTGAGCAAACAGTCAAGAATCTCTGCCCTTGTGGAGTTCCCATTCTGGTGGAAGAAGACAGACAATAAATAAAATAAGTGAGAAAATTGTGTGATGTATTAGAAGAGTGTTGAACCAAGGTCTGGCATCACCAACCAAAAGCACAACTTACGTACACCACCGATCAATGGAACGATGCTTTCCTCACATAGAGAAGAGACAGAATAAGGTCACCTTCACTAGAGGCCCCGGTTCCCATGGCCACCATGTCACCTCCCAGGGTCAGTGCAGGGCTTATTCTGCCTGTACCCCTCTCGTGTCACAGGTGAGGGACATCATTCCCTCCCCACCAGGAACAGATACAGAAGTCGGCGTGGCCGGTACTGCATAGTACACACACGTGCAAAGCAGAGTGAAAGTCTACTGTGTACCCAGAACAGGGAGGGGAGCTCCCTGCTAAGGAGAAGAAACTGAGAGACAGAAAGAGGCTCAGTTCCCAGACTCTGTTATCAGGGCCCAAGGCTTCTGAGTAGGCAGTCCAGGTGGGGTGGTAAGGCTACACAGTAGACTGCTTTCTCACTTTCCCAACAAAGAGGACAAGCACTATAGAGAAAAACAGGGGAGGGGATGAGAAGGTAGTTGGGGTGTGCCGAGGTGGAGGGGTATAAATTTTAAAAAGTGACCAGGGATGCCCTTACTGAGAAAGCTACTTTTGAACCAAGACATGAAGAAAGGGAGGGAGGGAGCCATGGAGATGCAAGTTCCAGGTGGAGGGAGCAGCCTGAGCTGGGTGTGAGCTCAGAGTGAGGAAGGTAAGAGCAGGAAATGAGGCCCGAGGAGGAACGGAGGGTCAGGCAGGACCTGTAGGTCCGTGAGGACTTGGGCTTCTACTCTGAGTGACATGGCGGCCAAGGCAAGTTTTGAGCAGAGGAGGGACATGACCTGACTTAGGTTTTTACAGGCTCGCTCTGGCTGCTGCGTGAGAACTGATGGCAGATTGGGGGAAGAGGAGAGGAAGGACAGAAGCAGAAAGGCCTGTTAGAAGTTCCTGCAGCATCGGTGAGAGGCCCGGGAGGGAGCAGTGGAGGAGATGAGATGAATTCGGAAGGTAGAACTTGCTGATGGATTGGATGTAGGTGTAAGGTGTCAAAAACCACTCAGGGGTTGGGCCTGGGAAACTGGAAGGATGGCGTTCCCATCAGCTGGGTTGAGGGGCCAGGGGTAATCATTAATTACCCCACTGGTGACTCTTAAGAGGAAGGACGGGTAGTACAGAAGTGCATCTCAAGGGCCCCCTAACCAGATTGTGACAGGATGGGTGTAGTGGTCAGGGAGGACTTCCCAGAGGAGGTGATACTGAGGCTGAGATCTGTAGGAAGAGCAGGGAGAAAGGGCAAAAACAGGCAGAGAGTGGGGCTGCTGGGAAGACCTCACCCGAGGGCAGTTGTTGGGAACTTCCAGCAGCCCCAGGGGGCCCAGATGCTCTGCTCGCTGAGGCCAAGGGCAGAGAGCTCCCGATGGGGCCAGAGGTGGGCAGGCTGGTCTGGGCTGCTTACTCAGCACCCACAAGGAGGGAGGTGCGGCCTGCAAGCAGCCCAATCAGACCGAGAAATGGAGACGGCGAGAAAGAGCCACAGATGAGTCATCTCAAGCCCCGATTCTGAGCCTACCTCGAAGCATCACGGCCTGCACCCTTCCCGGGAGGGGCCCTAATTTCAGAATGACCAGGTCAGGCGGAGCTCAGTCCCCAGGGCCTCCCTGCTAGGAGCTCACCCCTGCACAGGCCCACAGCGGCAGATGAGTCATTCAAGCCCCAATTCTGAGCCTGCCTTGAAGCATCGCAGCCTGCACCCTTCCCGGGAGGGGCCCTGATTTCAGAATGACCAGGTCAGGCAGAGCTCAGCCCCCAGGGCCCCTCACCCTTGCACAGCCCCAGGTGGCAAGGCAGCTTTTCCTTCCTGCAGCTGGTCCACATGGCCCTTCCCCGGACGCCTTTTAAAATAAACTAAAAAAAAAACAGCACACAGAAAATCCTTTTCATGTGATCAGTGCTTCAAAAAAAAAAAAAAAAAAAAAGTCTTGTATTAATAAAACGTAATTGGAGGCATCCAAGTATTGTAAAAAAAAAAAAAAAAAAAGGTATTTGGGAAAGTCAGACAAAGATGGGTTCCAATTCTAACTTTGACACGTCTTAGCTGAGCAACTCCGAGCAAGCTGGTTAAACTCCCTAAACCCTGGTTTCCTCATTGGTCAAATGGGGATGACAGTGGCACCCACTTCACAGGGCTGGGCAAGGATTAAAGAAATGATAAACGCTTAGCACGGTGTTGGGTATACAGGAAGCTCTAGAATGCTCCTTGCCTGACCACTACAAAGACAGGGGTCTACTCTAAATGTGTGACCTCCTAGTCAGGGCCCGGCAACATAACAGAGGTGTCAGCCACGCCTCCTGCAGGCCCCGGGTCTGCTGGGCACCAGGCTCAGGGTGCAGAGAGTGTCTACCTATGCTCACCCCAGCTTACGCCAAGCTGCCGCTAGAAAGGAAGCTCCTTGAGGGCAGGGACTTTTGTCTAGTTTGTTCAGTGCTTTGTTCCCCAGGGAATAAACATTTAGTGAACTAATGAGTATGACCATCCTGAGTTGGTAATGGGGTCCCTCTGTGGTGCAAGCAGTTAATGCGCTCAGCTGCTAACCGAAAGTTTTGAAGTTAGAGTCCACCCAGGGGCATCTCAGAAGAGAGGCCTGGCCATCTACTTCTGAAAAATCAGCCACTCAAAACCCGCTGGAGCACAATTCTACTTTGACAGACACGGCATCACCAAGAGTTGGAATCAACTCGATGGCAACTGGTTTGGTTTTTGGTCTTTGAGTTGATGATAATAATAGTTAAGCAGTTAGTCTGGCTTATCACAGAGTTCGTAGATTGGGTTGGCGTCTTAGTTATCCAGTGCTGCTGTAAGAGAAATACCACAAGTGGATGGCTTTAACAGAAATGTATTTTCTCACAGTTTAGGGGGCTAGAAGTCCGAATTCAGGGTGCCAGCTTTAGGGGAAGGCTTTCTATCTGTGTCAGTTCTAGGGGAAAGTCCTTGTCTCTTCAAACTTCTACTTCTGGGCAGTCTTCATGCATCTTGGCATCTCTCTTCCCCATCTCTGCTTGCTCACTTGCTTGGTTAATCTCTTTTATAGTTTAAAAGAGATTGACTCAAAACACACCCTACACTAATCCTGTCTCATTAACATAACAAACACAACCCATTCCCAAATGGGATTATAACCACAGATACAGAGGTTTGGATTTATAACACGTATTTTGGAAGGGACACAATTCAATCCATAACAGTGAGTAAGTAGGCAACCAAACCAAATGGATATAAACAGTTTACTACTCAGGGCATAGCAGGCACATGAGCTTCATGTTTCCTTGGGTCCTCCTGGCCCTCCAAATCCCACAGCGGGGTGGAGGGGATGCGGAGCAGACCAAGCAGTGGCATCTGAGTCACGACTTTGGAAACCCCCAATATTCTTTGTGTGTGTGTGTGTGTATGCGTGTGTGTGCTAAAATACATATAGCAGAAAATTTGCCGTTTGAATCATTTTAAGTATGTATACATTTCAGTGGCATTAATTGCACTCAGAGTGTTGTGCAGCCCTCAGCACTATTCCCAAAATCTCATACCCCAAACAAAAACAGTACCCATTAAGCAATAACTCTCCATTCCCCCTCTCTCCAGCAGCTAGAAACCGCTAGTCTATTTTCCGTCTCTATGCATTTGCGTATTCTAGATATTTCCATATAAGTGAGCTCATACAATATTTGCTCTTTTGTGTCTGGCTTAGTTCACTCAGTATAATGGTTTCAAGGCTCATCTCTGTCATAGTTATTTTCAGAATTTCACTCCTTTTTATGGCTGAGTAATATTCCATTGCATTGATAGACCAGGCTTTGCTTACCCATTCATCTGTTGGTGGACACTTGGGTTGACGAAAACCACAATCTTATATACAGCTGCTGGCAAATCTGCCCAACACTAGCCCCTGAGAAGAGAGTATCTTTATTACCCTGAAATGGAAGTAGGAGGGAGATTTTACCTGCTTGGGATGTAAATAAATCTGTACTCGAATTCAGAGGGAGACACTGTTACTAGCTTCCAAGACTGTTTACTATGCAAACATCCTTGAAAAGATTGCTCGGGACAAAAGCTGACATACAAAAAAAAAAAAAAACACCCTGTTGCTGTCAGCTCGATTCCTACTCAGAGCGACCCTAAAGGACAGGGTAGAACTGCTCCATAAGGTTTCCAAGGCTGTAATCTTTGTGGAAATAGACCACCGTATACATCTGGCACGTTCGAACCGTCGACCTTTTGGTTAGCAGCCTAGCACCTAACTACTGCACCACCAGAGCTCCTAAGCTGACATAAAACCTGTAGAAACACCAGGGAGAATTATTTCCCAACAATAATGTTGACTATCATTTATTGAGTATACATGCCAGCTACTGCATCCTACCCTGCCCTGTATTGTACAAGGTTGTTGTTGTTAACTGCTGTCAAACCAGCTCCCAACTCCTGGTGACCCCATGCACAACAGAATGAAATCCTGCCCAGTCCTACACCATTCCCGTGACTGGTTGCACATCAGACTATTGTGGTCCACAGCGTTTTCATGGATTTCGGAATGACCAGGTCAGGCAAAGCTCAGCCCCCAGGGGCGCCAAGTTTTCTTCCCAGCCTATCTTAGTCTGGAAGCTCTGCTGAAACCTGTTCAGCATCATAGCAACACACAAGCCTCCACCGACAGACAGGTGGTGGCTGTGTGTGAGGTGCATTGGCCAGGAATCGAACTTTGGTCTCCTGCATGGAAGTCTAAAATTCTACCACTGAGGCAGCCCTGCCTTCATCCCCGAACGCAAGCATAATAAAAGCTATTCTATAGACATGAAGCTGAGCCAAGAGGTGAACTGACTTGTCCAAAGTCACATCAGAAAAAAATATGCACAACTTCCTCGCTATTGCCATGAATACTGTACTTCTCCTCAGACCTCCCCCCATTTCAAACAATTTGGAAAGAAGGAAGCCATGGGATTTGGGGTCTGAAAAGTCTCTCAGCAGGAAGAAATTGTTTTGTCCCAGGGATTGTTCTAAGACTTTACATACCTAACCACCTAACCTACCTACCTACCTGCGCGTCACCCCTTTTACAGATGAGGAGGACCGAGCACCTTGCCCAGAGTTACCCTGCTGGCAGTGGCAAAGCTAGACTTCAACTCAGGCTGAAGGACTCACACAGGTGCAGAAAAGGAATGTAAATTGCAACATGGAGGCCTTCAAAGCAGATGGCTGGGGGAAGGACTACAAGACACATCTGGGGCAAGCAGGTGTCAGCATCCCCAGAAAGCTCTGTGATCACTGGGTGACCCCGAGTCCAGGAAGGGGCCTCCCCACTATAACGTCACACCTATCTTTACTCAAGCACTTCTCGAATTGCTCACAGAGATGCCGCACTGAGGAGGTTTGATCGACGCACTCGTGCACTTGGGGTCTGTCTTCAACCCCTGTCCTCTGCTCTGACATCACTTCTCCCACTCACGTCCTTCCTCTCTACCTCTCTACATTCCGTAAACCGCGGGCAGCATGAGTGAGTGCTGACAAGAAGGAGGTCCTGGGCACCTCCAGCCAGAGCGGACAGATCCCGGAGGCTGGGGGTTTGAGCTACAGTTGCAGGAGCTGTCAAAGCCAGGAGAAAAGAGAGATTGAAAAAAAAAAAATCCTTCCCAGTCAGAATGAAAAGTGAGACTGAGAGAAACTGAGAAGATCTCGGCAAAAGAAAAGCCAAACGTTGGCTTCCATGAAAGAAACACAGCCCAGCAGGGCTGTGAAATGACTAAGCAAGCTCTGGGGCCACAGTGCTGGCAATAGGGCTTTCTGCAGCACGTGTGTGCATATGCGTGTGTGTGTACATGTGTGTGCGTGTGTGTGTGTATGAGTGGGGATGTGTGAGGTAAGGGTGTGTGGGGGGTGTGTGTGAGGGCATGAGGGCACAAGGGTGCATGTGTGTGAGAGTGTGTGAGTACGTGTGTGTATGTGTGCAAGTGTGTGTATGATTGTGAGGGGTGGACTCCTGTGTGAGGGTATATGTGTATGTAAGGGTGTAAGGAGTGACAGTGTGTGTGTTTAAGTGTGTAGGGGTGTGTTTATAGGAATGCGTGTGAAGGTTTTTGTGTGTGTGAACGGTGAGGGGTGAGAGTGTGTGTGAGGATATGTGTGCAAGGATGTCTGTGTGAAAGCATGTGTGTGTATATAAGTGTGTGAGGGTGAAGGCATGTGTGTGAAAGGATATATTTGTGAAGGTGTGTGTGTAAATGTGTGAGGGGTGAGGGTGTTTGTGTGTGAGGCTATGTGTGGAAGTGTGTGTGAGTAAATGTAAGTTACCTGTGTGAGGATGTATTTGTGTGCAAGTGTGTGAAGGTGTGTGTGTAAGCACATGAGGGGTGAGGGGGCATGTGTGTAAATGGGTGAGGTGAGGGGGTGTGTGAGTATGTGTATACAGGGGGTGTGAAAGGGTTGTGTGCCTGAGGTTGTATGTGCGTAAAGGTGTATATATGTGTGCAAGTGTGTGAAGGTGTGGGGGAGGTGTGAGGATGTATTTGTATGTGTGAAAGTGTGTGTGGGTGAGAGTGTGCATGCGAGGATGTGTTTGTGTTCAAGTGTGTGAGGGCGTGTGGTCAGTGAAGCATTAAGGAACCCCTGTGCCCCCAGCTTCACAGCAGCCTGGGCAGAAATGCCCCTATCTCCCAGGGGAGGAAAGAAAACTCACAGCGGGAGGGGACTTGCCAATGTTACAAGCTTCTGTGAAGAGGTGACCACAGACAGGGTCTTGCTCATCCCGTGCCCAGGCTTTGCGGCTGCTCCCTGCTGAACTGCCCCCCAAGGAAAACAGGAGCCCAATTCAAAGCCAGCCCCAGGAGAAAAGAAATACCCAGATTGATGTTGCCAAGATGCAGCATGGTGTAGGTTAAAAGCACAGGCTCTGGAGGTCATGATGGTATGAGCTTGAGTCCTGGCTTGGTCACTAGCTAGCTGTGTGGCCTTAGGCAAATCACTTAACCTCTCTGTACCTCAGTTTCCACATTTATAAAATGGGGATAATAATCTTACCTCATAGGGTGGTTCTGAAGACTCAAAGAGTTAAGAGATATAGAACTCTTAGAGTAATGCCTGGCACAGAGTAAGTGCTATATAAATACATTTGTGTCATTATAATGATTAGTGGTACCTATGAGTCATGAGCTCCCAGATTTAATAAACTCTTGGGACCAATGAGGAGACCCTGGGTGGTACAAATGATTAACACACTCAGCTGCTAACTGAAAGGTTGGAGGTTCGGGTCCACCCAGAGGTTCCTCAGAAGAAAGGCCTGGCAATCTACTTCTGAAAAATCAGCTACTGAAAATCCTATGAACACAGTTCTCCTCTGACACAAATGGGGTTGCCATGAGTCAGCATCAACTCGATGGCAACTGGTTACTGGTTATGGCACCAGTGAATCCCCAGGATTCAGCTGCAGAAATCACCAAACACCAAGAGCAGCCAGGCTAAATCCCAGCTTGTTAGTGACTCAGGGAAGAGCTGGGTGGGGGGTGAGGGGCCCTGTTCCTGGGCCTGTCTATTGTCCACCCCCACCCACAGTCCATCTCCCCCACATGTCATCCGTGAGAGGCTGGTTTGGCTGGGAAGATAACTGGCATTCACTGGTGGCAAAAGCAAGGTCCAGGTAAGGGCAACTTTGGGGCTCAGGGACCTCAAGGTAGGGGCCTGGGTCCTACAGGCACCCCTCCAACTACCTCCCTTCCACCTCCTCAAGCCCAAAACAAAGCTCTAGAATAAGGAAGTTTCTGGCATGACGAGGCTTCTGCTTTCCCACCAAAATAAACCCCGACTCAAGCCAAGAACCAAGCTGTGGACTTCCACTGTTAGTCGCTATAGAATCAACTCCACCTGATGCCAACCTTATACGTAACAGAGTGAAACACTGCTCATAAAGATCTTGTGCCATTTTTATGATCGTTGGTATGTTTGAATCCATTGTTGCAACTGTTATGTCAATCCATGTCATTAAGAGTCTCACTCATTATCTCTGACCCTCTCCCAACCACATTGTCCTTTTCCAGTGACTGGTCTTTCCTGATGACATGTCTACACTAAGCAACTGTGGACTTTGGTGTGGTCTACACAGTTGTCTATGTGGCCAGTTCCAGCATGGGCAGTGGGGGTTGGGAGGGTGGGGGGACTGTGCCTTGTCATCAACTATCATCCCGTGGACTGTCTTAGTTTCCTGGAGCTGCTTAAAAAATCACTACAGACTTAGTGGCTTCAAGCAACAGAAGTTTATTCTCTCTCAGCTCTGGAAGCCCGAAGTCCGAAATCAAGGTGTCAGCAGGGTTGGTTCCTTCTGGAGGCTCTGAGAGAGAATTGGCTCCATGCCTCTCTCCAAGTTTCTGGTGGCTGCTGGCAATCCTGTGTTCCTTGTTGACTTGTGTTGACTTGAGGCAGCATCACTCCAATCTGTCTCCATCACCACATGGCCTTCTCTGTGTCTTCTCATTTTCTGTCTCTTATAAGAACATCCATCACTAGATTTAAGGCCCACCCTAATCCAGGACAATCGCATCTCAAGATCCTTACCTTTAATTAGATCTGGCAAAGACCCTTATTCCAAACAAGGTCACCTCCTGAGGTACCAGGTAGAGATACCTTTTGGGGGACACTATCCAACCCCATCACATGAACCCTGAGAAGATGCTGGCTCTCCATGATGGTAGTGGCCATGGAGTCTTTGACAAGCATCAACGAACTGGGGCCTACAGGGCTGAGCAGCGTCTGGGGACCCCTGATCCTTCAAGAGGCCCCAGACCAGCAAGGCGAGAAGATGCGATGAGCCCACCCAGCCTGGGTCAAGCCTAGGTGGCCTGATGAGGGATGGCTTCAAGAAGGTGACAAGGGGGTGAGGAGCACTCATGGGCAGGTGGGGAGACCGGGGAAAGTTTGGGCAATATTGCTGGGAGGCAGGACATGAGTGAGCCTTGTCCCCAAAGGACAGAGATGAAGGCTTGTGTAATCCTCCCTCTCCTCCCCCGCCCCCCAGCCCCTCTCTCCCACATCCTGCCATGTTCCCCGGAAGCATTCTAGGCTATCCCCGTGGACCTGGTTTGTATCTGAGGATTCCCCAAAGGGGCTGAGAGTTTCCAGGGCCTCTGACCCTCCCACCCCTCACCCAGCAGCCTCGTTCTCTCCCACCCCCCTGGCCAGCATTCTTTTGAAGTGCCTCCTCTCTCTGGCCAACCCTCCCAGGCACTCAGGCCAGGCCCACTAAGTCTTATGGAGGCAGAGCCCGGCACCAATCATTTAATGGAGAAATCACCCAGAACCTTTCCTTTACCCCTGCTCACATTCCTCATCACTTTTCAGGTCAAGTGAAGTGGACCTTCCCAAGGACAATGCCCCAATATGCACACAGGCCCTTGTTTCCAGATGATAATATCTCAAATTTATTAAGCACTTACTAAGTGTCAGGAGGTCCCTGGGTGGTGCAAAGAGTTAATGCGCTCAGCTGCTAAAAGAAAGGTTGGAGGTTCGAGCCCATCCAAAGGTGCCTCGTAAGAAAGGTCCAGTAACCTAGTGAAAAATCAGCCCCATGGAGACAGTTCTACTCTAACCCACACAGGGTCTCCATGAGCCCATAACAGCTCGATGGCAACTAATGACTAAGTGTCAGGTACTGACTGGACTCAGCAATTTATTATCTGATCATCTCATTTCATCCTCAAAACATCCTTATGATAGCTATTATATTTTATGATATATGGTGCGATGGGTAGGTACTCAGCTGCTGACTAAAAGGTTGGCAGTTTGAACCCACCCAGCAGCCCCTTGGGAGAAAGACCTGGCAATTTGCTCCCATAAAGATTACAGCCAAGAAAATGAAGAACACCAAGGTCACACAATAACTAAGAGCCCAAGAGACAGAAAGGGACACATGAACCAGAGACCTACATCATCCTGAGACCAGAAGAACTAGTTGGTGCCCGGCCACAATCGATGACTGCCCTGACGGGGAGCACAACAGAGAACCCCTGAGGGAGCAGGAGATCAGTGGGATGCAGACCCCAAATTCTCATAAAAAGACCATACTTAATGGTCTGACTGAGACCAGAGGAATCCCGGCGGTCATGGTCCCCAAACCTTCTGTTGGCACAGGACAGGAACCATTCCCGAAGACAACTCATCAGACATGAAAGGGACTGGACAGTGGGTAGGAGAGAGATGCTGATGAAGAGTGAGCTAATTATATCAGGTGGACACTTGAGACTGTGTTGGCATCTCCTGTCTGGAGCGGGGCTGGGAGGATAGAGAGAGTTGGAAGCTGGCAAAATTGTCACAAAAGGAGAGACTGGAAGGGCTGACTCATTAGGGGGAGAGCAAGTGGGAGTACGGAGTAAGGTGTATATAAACTTATATGTGACAGTCTGACTTGATTTGTAAACGTTCACTTGAAGCTCAATAAAAGTTAATATAAAAAAAAAAAGATTACAGCCAAGAAAACCCTAGGGGGCAGTTCTAGTCTGTTACATGGGGTTGCTATGAGTCGGAAATTAACTCGACGGTGCCCAACAACTATATATATATTATAATAAATTATTATATATAATTATAATACCCATTTTACAGATGAGGAAACTGAGGTTCGGAAGGGTCCACTGGCTTGCCCAAGGGTAGGAACAGATACTGAACCCCAGTGCTCTGCACACACGGCTGGCACAGACCCCACACAGATCCGAGAGGGTGTTTCCTCACGCTTCTTCTTTCTCCACTGGCAAAGACTTTGGCAAGAGGAGCCAGGGGAAGTCTTTCAGTATTGTTGGAAGTGGGAAGGAGGGGCAGCTGGGTCTCCCTCAGGGCTGGGGTTCCTGGCATCTCCCAGCCTTGGGGGCAGGAAGGAATCTTCCCACCAGATCTGAGGTCTGAAGAATTCTTCCCTTCTTCGCAGGTGGAGAGCTCTAGGTTCCAGTCCTGGCTGGCCACGAACAGGCTCCTTGGCTTGGGAGCCGAGGGCCAGAGCACTGGGTCCCCCCCGTTTCCTGCCATAAGAGCGGGCTCTGGGGAGGGGGGTGCAGAGGGGCTTCTGTTGAGTTTCAGAGGCTGTGTTGCGGGGGGGCCTCAGGGAGAGAAGAGAGAAGCCCTGCCACCCCTAGCTTCAGACAAAGCGGGCCTGAGAGAGGGTCCATGGTCAGGGCCCAGCTTGGTGCCACAACAGGGGATGTCCCCAGAAGCCACCAAAGCCACCATCAGGTACCCAGTCACAGAGGGCTCCAACCTCATGCCACCCTCACCAACCACAGGCATAATCCCGTGGGGCCTGGACTTCCCCTTACAACTCCCTGCTCAGCCAGCCGCTGGCCAGGGGGAGAGCCCTGATCACAGCCTTGGCTTGTTGACTTGTTCATGCCTCCCCTTCCTGTCAGCGGAGCCAGAACTTCAAGAAAACAAGCGAGGAGAATGTCCTCACTGCATTTGCTCTTAGCAACGGTCCCCAAAGGAGCTGGGAGATCTTCGAATCAAATTACTGAGGAATCCCTGGTGGCGCAATGGTTAAGAGCTACAGCTGCTAACCAAAAGGTCGGTAGTTCAAATCCACCAGGTGCTCCTTGGAAACCCTATGGGGCAGTTCTACTCTGTCCTATAGGGTCACTAGGAGTCAGAATCGACTCAGTGGCAACAGGTTTTTTTTTTTTTTTTTTTCTAGTTCCAGTTTTCTATTTATCTCCCTGGGGAGACGTGTGAGCAAGAATGAACTCAGAGGGCAGGCCACCCACCTGAGGCACCACTCCGTTCAAGGAAGTTGATCTTGGGGCAGGGAAGGGGGCTGAGCAGGAAGAGTTGATGGCAACTGTGATGCCTTATCATTTGTTTGCTCTTCTAGGGTCAGCCCATGGGCCAGCCTCTGCGTGTCTGATCTCATTTAACTCTGAGTATAATCATCATTTTGTCATTGTTGCTAGCTGTCATTGAGTCTGCCCCCGACTCATGGCGACTCTACGTGTATCAGAATGAAACGCTAGCCGGTCCTGCACCATCCCCATGATCAGTTGCAGATCAGACCATTGTGATTCATAGCATTTTCACTGACTTTCAGAACCAGATCGCCAGACCTTTCTTCCTAGTCCATCTTAGTCTGGAAGCTGTGCTGAAACGTGTTCTGCGTCATGGCAACCCGTGAGGTGCACTGGGGTAGAATCAAACCCAGGTCTTCCAGATGGAAGGTGAGAATTCTACCACTGAACAACCACCGCCTCATCACCGTTTTACAGAAGAGGAAATTTAGCTACAGAGGGGTTAAATGACTCAATCAAGGACTTATCCATGGCAAAGCTGGGGGGTCTGACCTTGTCTCTTTGAATCCACGCTCTGTGCCTTCCCCAAGATTAGGCTTCCAACGTGTCTTCCAACTTGGGCTGAAACACTCAGAGCAGTCCTAGCACCGAGGCTGGAGGAGAGCAGGAATGTTCTTTGGGCCAGGATGCGGTAAATTCTTAGAACATCAGAATGCCACATTTAAAAGGCACGTGGGAAAATAATTCTGGACTCTCCAGGGTTTTCGGTTTTCTGGGCCAGGCACATTCACCTCCATGAGGACAGAGAAGCAGAAGTTGCCTGGCCACTCAACCCCTCCAGGGAGAAGCAAATTTGGCAGCCTCCCTCCGAGAGCTCTGGCAATCAGGGGCCAAGGAATGCTTCTGTTCTCTGGAAAGTTAAAAAGGTCTGGTGGAAGGCAAGATAGTATTGATTTGTTTCCACACACACCCCGTTTGCAGGCCCAAGGACGGCAGCCCCCGGCTGCTAACAAATGTTGGAAGTTCCCAGGGGGGAGAGGTCATCTTCCCAGGAGACTGCAGACTCCTCTGGGAAGCTGGTGCTGAACCAGAGCTCCAGGGTCTACCTGAGACATTGGGCAGCACTATGTACTGAGAACCAAGAATAGCTATGACAGCTATGGCTCTGCTCCCAGCAGCATATCCCTGGGACACAGTCCGTTTAGGTCCCAGAGATGTCCCAGGCCTCTGTCTTCCCGAGACCTGGGGGCTCATTCACTCATTCCATTCATCCCATGTTTATTTAATCCACATCTAACATATGCCATGTGCTGTACCAGACCCTGGGGATAGGCTGAGGATGGAGAACACTTGGTCTCTGCTCTCAGGAATCTTACAGTTGATTGTAACAAAGGCTGTGAAAGGCTGAGCAGAGGGGACTGCAGGACCTGGGACTCAGGGCCCCTTAGCCAGTTCTGTGACATCGGGGAGGCCTCCTGGGGAGTGCACATGAAAGCTGAGGCCTAGGGATGAGTTCAGGAAGGGAGCTTTGGAGAGAGGGAACAACTTGGATGGAGACCAGAAGCCAGAGGGAACCTGGCAGGTTTAGGAACCCAAATAAAACTCTGCAGGGCTGAAGCCCCGCCTGTGAGGGGTGCTTGAGGTAAGAGATGTGGGACAGGGAAGTGGTGGCCTGACCATGCTCTGGCTTTCCTCACAGCACTCATCACCACCTGGCTTGCTTCATCCCGTCACCCCTAGTAATGTGGGAGATCCTCAGGGCAGGCTTCCATGGTTGTCGGTCTGGTCCATCTGCAGAGCCTAGGGCAGCACGTGGCACATAAGAGGAGCTCAATATACATGTACTGGATGAGTGGATGGATGGATGGTGATGGATGGTGGATGGATGGACAAGTGGATGGGTAGGTTGCTGGATGAAGGGAGGGTGGATGGATGGATGGTAGATGGATGGATGTCACAGAGTTGGGCTTTATCTGGAGAGCATTCACTGAATCCCATATATCAGTTTGGTCCTACACAAACAGCATTTCACATTGCCCAACCTTACACAAACAAAGGATGGGAGAAAAACGGGGCACTTACAAATCCAGGAGAGAAGATCCAGACTCTCTCCAAACCTTGCCTGAGGCACTGCCTGGCCCTGTTTCCCCACCTAACCCTGGTGGGGATCTAGATCACCCATGGTAACAAAGGGCGTGGAGGGGCCGCCAGCCCCAAGGACTTCAAGAGATACCCTCTATCCGTGGACTCGAGTTTCAGGGAGCAGGAAAAGGGGCACTCTCTCACTTCCCCCATTGCCCACAGCTTCAGCCCCATCCACAGGGGACAGGCTGAGACCCCCAATTCTCTCCCTGAGATGGCTTTTTCACTTTGACTTTGCCCCTGTCTTAAGGAACCCCCGTTTCCACCCATACCCACCTTGGTAAGAACATATACTCAGAAGTTGGGGAGCTGTGGAAAAAGGTACCCTCAAGGTGCTGGAGCCACATCCCACACCCAGGTGGTCAGAAATGTCTCTCCCAGGTGTTATGGATTGAATGGTGTCTGCCCAAAATATGTGTTGTAATTCCTAACCCTTATACTTGTAGATGTAATCCCATTTGGAAATAAGACCTGCTGCCAACCTACCCCCCAGACATGTGTCCTTGGGACCATATACACATTTGAACATGAAAACCTTTAGAGGGCATGTATACTTGCCAGGTGGCACCAGGCAACACCATTCCCAGTCACCTAACCTACCTGGCAACGGAAGGCAGTTGAGGTTGGAATCCTAGATAAAGTGAGGGAAGATTTTAGGAAAGACCAATAGCTAGAAAAGGACATCATGGTTGGTAGAAGGTCAGTGAAAACGAGGGAAACTCTCCGTGAGATGGACTGACACAAAAGCCGCAACAATGGACTCAAACATACCAATGATCCTGAAGATGGTGTAGAACCAGGAGACGTTTTGTTCTGTTATACATGGGTGGATTGACCGGCAAGCAAAGCACGGACAGAGTTACTTGTGCTTCCTTACTAATCTGTAGTGCACAATTTCACCTGTTTTTGTGCACTACAGATTAGTAAGCACAAGAAAACCCACTTGTTATTGGGTAATACGCTCCTGGTTATACATAAATTCGCCCGAGTTGGAGCTGACTCTGTAGCAACTAACATAAGCCTTTCCCCAGAGGCAACCTGAATTCCGACTTCTAGCCTCCTAAACTGTGAGAAAATAAATTTGTTAAAGCCACCCACTTGTGGTATTTGTTATAGCAGCATTAGATAACTCAGACACCCCCAGGTAAGGGAAGGGTGGGCTGAGAGAACAGGTGTCTTCTGGGCATGCAGATAACAGCAGGGCAGACCCAGCACACGCAGGAAGGAGGAGCTGCAGAGAGCTCCGAACTTTATTTACAGAACTTTATTTACAAACATATAACAGAATCCCCTCACACACCCACATACCCCTGAGCTTTCCCATTCCCAGGAAGCAGACAGGCCTGGGTCCACCCACCCTACCCGACCAAGGAGGGTGGGGCCCAAGTCCACTTCCAGCCAAGACTGGGCAGAGGCTTTTCCCTCGTTGGCTCCCCCTTCCCAGAAGGGAGAGGCTGGGGGGATGCCAGGAGGATGCCTCCTCCAAGTGGTCAGTCCTCACTGCTTCTGCCATGGAGTACGGGGCCGGGTGACCTGGGGTTCTAACCAGATCGGGGTGGGGGGTGGAGCCCGCGTTGGCAGTGCCTGGATGGTGAATGGGAAGGGCAGCATCAGAGGTCTCCCCAGGGCCAGCCTCACCCCTCTGTCCCCCCCGGATCTGGGTCAGGGTCACCTTCCTGGGATAGGGTGAGGTGGGTGGGACAGCCAGAAGGAATGGGTGGAGCCTTGAGGGATGCCTCAAGCACTGTCTTGGGTTGGGCCCAGGAGGGGTAGGGCCCTGCAGAGAAACACTTCCAGGCCCTGGACTCCCCACCTCAGCACTTCCCCCAAGGGCAGTCTATGGTTCCCAGCCCTGCTCCAAGGTACCTGTCCCTCCCCAGGGCACCCAGGGCTAGGGACATGGCCCAGACCATACCAGGAGGGTGGGGCTAGTGGCAGACAGCTTCTGATGCTGGGCCTCGGAGGAGACACAGGACCAGAGGTCCAGGTTCCTGGGTGCTGAGCTTTTCTCTGGCTTGGGAGGGATGATATCCCAGCCCAGTAGGCAATGCTATGGAGAACGAGGGGTTAAACACACCTGGGGCAGGGCAGAGGCTGACAGGGCACATACCTTAGGATGGGACTGTCTCCCCCATCAGGTGGGAGGCACCCCCTGAGCAGAAACAGCCTCCTCACTCAGACTCACAGTTCTCCCAAGGAAGGGCTGTCTTTCCTCTCAGACTGAGGCACCTCCAGGGCAGACGCCTGGGTCCACCCACTGGGTTACCCCAGCCTCAGTTTCCTAACCCTGCAAGCGTCCCACCCTTGGTGCTCCCAGCCCCAAGCTGGGAGGAGGGAGGACACTGACAGGAACTGGGCACTTACTTCTTTCATGCTGGGCTCCACCCTATGCACCTGAGACATGTTAATTTCCTGATCGGGCCAACCTCACCCACTATTCCAACGGTGTTATGTAGAAGAGTAAACTGATTTTCCTTTTCTCCTCCCAACCCAGCTCCCCAGCCCAATCAGCACGGCTGGGGGCTCTGACCACCCCCTACCCAGGGGACACAGAAAAGGGCATGTATAGGAAGGTGCTATGGAAATAGAAAGAGCCAGATTCAAACCCCAGCTCTTGCACCTGCCACTGGCTGACCTTGGACAAGTCCCTGCCCCTCTTTGCCTCAGTCTCCCCATCTGGAAAATGGGGATAATAGCAGTACCTGCCTTCTTGGTTGCTGAGGGACTCAGTGAGAAAAACCTAGGATGGTGCACATGGCACACAGAAGAGCTCAGTAAGTGGACCCATTCTCCTTATCCCAACATGGGACAGACTCATCCTGGAGGGCATGGGCACCCTGCCTCCCAGCCTGGGCCTCTAAAGACTTGGGTTCCCGCCCTCCCCCAGCCCAGCCTCACTGTGCGGCCTTGGGAAGGTCCCTGACCCTCACTGGGCCTCAGGATCCAGCTGGTGACCTAGGTCAGATGGTGATGGCACCTCCCGCCATGCTCACCCGGGGCAGGGCCAGTGTGTCAGAGGCATCGAAGCTCTTACGCCGGTGGATGCGATAGCGGTGTGGGGGCTCCAGGACTGACAGTGGGATGCTCACCCTGGGTGAGGGGCACGGTGGGCATCAATGCAGGCATCTCCGGCCACTGTGGGTCACAGCCCCAGGTGCCATCCTCCCCTCCCCAAATCTGGGAGGACGCAGTGGGAGGAGATGCAGAGCCTCCCCCCACTCAGGTGCTGTGCCACTTGTAGCTGGCCCGCAGGTGTCCCACTGGCCCTGGTCACTCACCTGACCTGCGCTGGCTCTGCCAGGGTCTCAGGGCCCCGCTGGCCCCGCTGTGTCCTGCACAGGCGGCAGGGGGTGCCGGGATCCGCGGGCACCAGAAACAGGCGCCGGTTGACACGGTAACAGTACACACCTGTGAGACCCATGAGACGCCACACCCTGACTAGAGCCCTCAGGTCCCTGGATCCCCTTTTGCCCCAACCACATGGGCCCCGGCAACCCCTCTGGGCTCATGGTCTACCCCCAGGGCATACACATACACGTATGCTCACATGTGAAAACAGTGAGCATGTGACAAACATGCATACACACACATACACACACCCTGGCATCTTTACAGGTACAAACACAAAGCATGTTCTTACAGTCACCTTCGTGGACATACATACACATGCATATATTTAAAATTACACACCTATACAGTGTATACACACGTGTATTCATATGAATACATGAATACACCTCTCACCCAGATGTATGTACACACTCACATTCATGGTCTTCATCCACGTCGCTGCTCTCACAGAAGCGGAGGAACTGGGGTCTGTAGGGGTGAAAGGGGTGAGCGGGCCAGGCCCGGGAGTCCCCAAGCCACCCTGGCCCACTCCTCACCCATCCTGCTCACTCAGGGTCGCTGGAGATGCACTCCTCCTTGTTCGCTTCCCGGAAGTTCTGTAGCTCCGAGAAGAAGGCCTCGGACTTGCCGGTGACAGGAGAGGTGCTGTCCAGAGACCCTGGTAGGGTAGAACATAGGGGGAGCTGAGGGACAGGCGGGGGTCTGTGGTGTGGCCACCGGCCAAGGCTTAGGGATGCTCAGCCCTAGCATCCCGTTCTCCTGCATAGGGCCCCCACCATGCCTCACACTGACCTGGAGGTGACCTCCACTCACTGTGACTGTTTTCACTGAGTCGGTGTCTGCCTATCCTGATGCTATTTAACCGTCCATTCAAAAAATATTTACAGAGCCCCTACTGTGTGCCTGAGTTCCACGTGCTAGAGAAACACCCGTAAACTAGACAAAGCCCCTGCCCTCATGAAGCCTACATTCTAATACAGTGGGACAGATGAACTAAGGACCAAAGAACTCCGTGACACAACATAGATGGTGATGCCTGCTGGGAAGTTAGAGAGCAGGGTCAGGGAGCCGAGAGAGGCAGGGCAGGGGTGGCCAGTGATAGCCTCTCTGAGGAACCAACACCTGAGCAGAGACCTGATGAAACAAGGGAGCCGCATGAACACCCCAAGGAGAACATCAATGGCAGACAGCATAGTGAGTACAAAGGCACTGCTTGATATGGGTGAGGAGCAGCAAGGAGGTGGAAACAGCTGGCAGAGAGTGAGAGGTGAGGGCTGAGGAGATGAGGTCAGGGAACCCTGGAGGGTTCTGGGCCAAAGAGTGACACAATGAGAGTGCCCATGTTTTTGTTTTTTATAAACAAATGCTTTATTTGAACCACTTTTTTTGACAGCTAAAGGAAACCCTGGCGGCGTAGTGGTTAAGTGCTACAGCTCCTAACCAAAGGGATGGCAGTTTGAATCTGCCAGGTGCTCCTTGGAAACTCTATGGGGCAGTTCTACTCTGCCCTATAGGGTCGTCATGAGTCGGAATCGACTCGACGGCACTGCGTTTGGTCTTTCGGTTAAAGCTAGAGGGCTTGCCTGCTAACCAAAAGGTTGGCAGTTCAGATGTACCAGCCACTCCTTGGAAAACCTAAGGGACAATTCCACTCCGTCCCGTAAGGTCACCACGAGTCAGAACTGACTCAAGGGCAACAGGTTTGGTTTGATTTTACCAGCTAAATTATTTGTTTTCTTTGCTTCAAAGAATGCTGATTTCACTTTGTGGTGGGAATTTTTTTTTTTTTTTTTTTGCCTAGGGTGTTAGGAAAGACAAAAATTTTTACAAATATTTATATAGGCCAGTTATCCTTTGTATCTTCTGAGCTTCCACTGAGTTTCCTACCGGCCAACGTCTAGGTAGCCATTAGAAATATTTTGGCGAAATGTGTGGAGAATTGGGACAGATAAGATGCTTTCAAAACTATTGATATGCCACAAATTTTAATATCAGGACTTTTCTCTGTAAGAAAGTTTAGGAAAAAAGTGGTGTTTCTGAAAACTTCACCTTTTTTCCTTTTACTCTCCAGAACTCTTCTTTTATCTCCATTGCCTAGGCACAAACTATAACTTTCAGCCTGACCTAGATGCCTTCAACTTTGATCAAAGTCCTCCTGACTAGCTTCGCGGGGACTCCTAGGGGCAAACATCCTTTTAATTTGGCATTTTCTCTTCTTTCCAAGTTCAGCCCTTGGCCTCCTCCTTCCTTACCCAGGGATGGGAACTGGGAGACTCGAGAGCCACTCCTGTTAATGAAAGAAATTGCAGAGTACCCATGTATTTTTACAGGATTCCTCCTCTAGCTGCTGCACCGTAAGGGAAAACAAGGGGACCAGTGAGGAGGCTGCTGCAGGCGTCCTGGTGGAAAGAAGTAGCTGATTCTAGAAGTATTTTGAAGGTAGGGCTAACTGAATTTGCTAATGGACTGGACGAGGACTATGTTAAAGGAGAGACTCAAGGTCGATCCTAAGGTTATGGCCTGACCTATCAGGTACACAGAGCTGCCATATACAGAGACAGGAGAGAATGACGGAGGAGCAGGTGGGATGGAAATCAGGACCTTGACTTTGGACATAAGATTAATATAAGACATCTGTTGGGTGATGTGGAGTCCCTGGGTGGTACAATTAACGTGCCTGGCTGCTAACTGAAGGGTGGGCAGTTTGAGTCCACCCAGAGGTGTCTCAGAAGGAAGCCCTGCTGATCTACTTCTGAAAAATCACAGCCCCTGAAAACACTATGGAGCACAGTTCTACTCTGACACACATGGGGTAGCCACGAGTTGGAATCAACTCAACGGCAACCGGTAGGTTACTGGGCAACAGAGAGAAGACAGTCAAACACGTTAAGTCTAGAATTAAGAGGAGAGGTGTGGCTAGAGATAAAAGTAGGGAAGCACAGAGAGCGTGGAAAGCTAGTGCAGTGGGTGGGATCACAGAAGGAGGGAAGGCAGACAGAGAAGAGCCCAGGGCCTTCAGGGAAGTCAGGACAGGGAAGGGGGTCCCGAAGAGACTGGGAAGGAGCAGCCAGCGAGATAGTGGAGACCCAGGGAGTGTCCCACCCTGGAAGTTGAGAGAAGAGTTTTGGGGAGGAGAGGGACCTGTGTCACATGTTGCTCATGGGCCAAGGGGTGGACTGAGACATGAGCCCAGGGGCTGGCAACACAGAGGTCAGTGACAGCTTGGACAAAGGCAGCACCAGGGGAATGTCGGGGCTAAAGCCTGATTTAGGAAAAAGGGGGGGGGGGCGGAATTAGACAGCCCTTTTGAGGAGTTTCATTATAAAGAAATGGATCAATAAGCAATATCATGATAAACAGAAAATACTGAAGTTGTCAAGGATTTCATTTTGCTTGGGTCCACAATCAACATCCATGGAAGCAGAACTCAAGAAATCAAAGGACATACTGCACTGGGCAAATCTGCTGCAAAAGACCCCTTTAAAGCGTTAAAAAGCAAAGATGTCACTTTGAGGACTAAGGTGCGCCTGACCCGAGCCATGATATTTTCAATGGCCTCATATGCATGCAAAAGCTGGACAATGAATAAGGAAGGCCAAAGAAGAACTGATGCCTTTGAATTATGGTGTTTGCGAAGAATACTGAATGTACTGTGGACTGCCAGAAGAACAAACAAATTTGTCTTGGAAGAAGTACAGGCGGAATGCCCCTTAGAAGTGAGAATGGCTAGTCTTCATCTCACTTAATTTGGGCATGTTGTCAGCAGAGACCAGTCCCTGGAGAAGGACACCACGCTTGGTAAAGCAGAGAGTCAGTGAAAAAGAGGAAGATCCTCAGTGAGATGGACTGACACAGTGGCTGCAACAATGAGCTCAAACAAAGCAATGATTGCGAGGATGGCACAGGACCAGGCAGTGTTTCATTCTGTTGTACACGGGGTCACTATGAGTCAGAACCAACTCAACAGAGCCTAACAACAAAATCATGAAGAAAAGCAGAGATTGGTTGTAACTAGAAGCAAATGTAGGATCAAGGGAGAAGTTTTTCATCCAGACGGGAAATCACACGCTGCAGCTTTGCCCCTCACTAGACATGCAGTTGTCATTTACAGAGGCAGGAAAGGCAGAATGAGGAGCAGGTGAGGTGGAAATCAGGATCTTGATTTTGTACGAGAATATGACTGACACCTAATGGGTGATATGTGGGGACAGTTGTGGTTCAGTGGTAGAATTTTCATCTTTCAAGCAGGAGACCCAGGTTTGATTCCCAGCCAATGCCCCTCATGAGTAGCCATCACCCATGTGTCAGGGAAGGCTTGCACATTGCTGTGACGCTGAACAGGTTTCAGCAGATCTTTCAAGGTAAGATGGACTAGGAAGAAAGGCCTGACAATCTACTTCCGAAAATCAGCCAATGAAAACCTGTAGATCACAACAGTCTGATATACAGTCAATCACGTACATTGGACGGGACCTGGCAGTGTTTTGTTCCATGCTTTTTGCTTTCATTAAACAAATTTAGCATTATAGTCTGCAAATTATCAATTCTTTGCATTAGTCTCAAGTCCACAGGAGAAATTTCCTCTTCTTCATGTTTTGCTTTTGATTGGTCCTTCTTCTCTTGTGATTTTACTGTTTTGTTGAACTTGGACCATCTGATTTCCATGTTTAAAAATTTGTTCTGGCTGCTGTGTTGAAAATGGATTGTAATGGGGGCAAAAGAGGCCAGAAAGAGACCAGCCAAGAGGCCACTGAAGTTGCTCAGGGGTAGTAAAATTTAAAGAGATGATCTAGGTACACAGCTTTGCATAATGCCTGGCATGTAAGTACTCAAAAATACAGTGGCTCTGACTCACTCAGTCATTCAACAAACATTAGGTGAGCACCGCCGCTGTGCCCATCACTAAGAGAACAGACACGGTGCAGAAGATGCTTATCGAGGAGGGCAGCACAGACAGACAGCAGCAGCACTTTATTTGGACATGTTATCAGGAGGGACCACTCCCTCGAGAAGGACATCATGTTTGGTAAAGTATGAGGGTCAGTGAAAAAGAGGAAGACCCTCAGTTAGATGGATTGACACAGTGGCTCCAACAATGAGCTCAAACATAACAACTATTGTGAGGATGGCGCAGGACCAGGCAGTGTTTTGTTCTATCTTACACAGGGTCACTATGGGTCAGAACCAGCTCAACAGAACCTAACAACAACATCATGAAAAAAGCAGAGACTGGCCGTAACTAGAAGCAAATGTAGGATCAAGGGAGACATTTTCCATCCAGATGGGAAATCACAGACTGCAGCTTTGCTCAGGCAGGTTCACTGGCAAGCTGGGCCCCCACCTCCCACTCCCAGGAAACCATGGACATGGAGGCGGGCCACACCTGCAATCCAGTCGTAGCCCAGGTACGGCCTTAGGCGCCAGTTCCACTCGGGCACTGCAGGCTCCTTGCTGAAGGTCACTCTGGGCTGAGGAGGGAGGCAGAGGAGAAAAAGGGCTAGGCCAGCAGGTCTGGCCCAAAGGAGGCCCCACCTTGGGGAAAGAAAAAGGGCTGTATCTCATCTTATACCCTGACATAGGCCCCAGAGCTCAGTCAAGGGCTCAGGAGCTGCAATATACAGTTTGACCTCCACTCTGTGTGACCTGGAATAAGTCTGACCTCTGCACCTCATTCTTCCCATCTGTAAAATAGGGCTCATCACCTTCTTCCCAAAGTTCTGTCTGAGAAACTAATGGCCACCACTCATCAAGGACCTAGGCTAACTCACATATAACTCACATGGCATCTCCTGGAAGCCTCACACCCTGCAAAGGAGACTGCCCATGAGCATGTCTGTCAGATGGGGAAACTGAGGCTAGAAGAAGATCCCAACAATGGATGACATGCCACCCCAGTTACCTTGGATGGCTTGCTTTGTCGAGGAGTCAGGATGGATCTTAGGGCCTCCCGAGGCCCTGGACTGCCCAGCTCTGCTGAAAGCTCTGAATCATTCAAGTCCAAGGTGACCAACAAAGGTGCTGAGCGGGGCCTTGGAGGGCCCAAGGACTCCTGGCGTTGGCACTTGTGGGGTGGGAGAGAGACTGCCAGGGAGCTTGTCCTGCCAGGCCAAGCCAGATCACAGGTGCCATCTTGGTGGGCGCTCGGTGGGGAGGAGGCCCTCGAGGCCATTGAGGTCATCTCCCGTAACGATGGTGTCTCTGCATCGTGGCTGCTGCTGGAGTCCCGGCTTGACTGGAGAAGAGGGGCCAGGTCACCCAGGGAGTGGTCTGGCCCCAGGCCATCCAGAGCTGGCCTGAATTAGGCATGAAGGCCTTGGTCCTCATCACTGATCTGGCCTCAGCAGTGTCCTATGTCAGTCTCTTCTCTTGCTGGGCCTCAGTTTTCCCAACAGTAAAATGGACACATTGTACCAGAAGACCCTGGGCACCTGCATTCTGGCCTGAGGTTAGGCAGACCCTGCCTATACCCACCTTGGAGGCTGCCTCAGCCACAGACCGCCGCACAGCATCCTGTCCGGCCCACAGCTGCCTCAGCAGCTCCAAGTTGAGCTTTCGCAGCTGCACCAGGTCCTCAGTCTCCATCATCTTGGGTGTTTCATCGAGCTTCTCACAGAGGTATTACTGGCTCCTGGGCTGAGAGATGCCCTCAGGCCTGGGTTCCAAGCCCAGTTCTTCCACCTGAAGTCAAGACAGCACGATATGGGGTGAGTAGGGTGTCTTTCAGCCAGAGGCCTGGGTTCAAATCCCTGCTCTGATACTCGCTGTGTGGCTTCAGGCAAGTTATTTAGCCTCTCTATGCCTCAGAGAGGTTTACACATCTGCCAAACAGAGATGATAATAGTATCTATCTCATAAGGTTGTTCTAAGGATTAAACTCCCAAGTACAGTGCCTGGCACACAGTAAGCATTGAATTGTTGTCGTTTTTAGTTGTTTTCAAGTCATCTCCAACTCATGGAGACCTCACGTGTGCAGAGTGGACCTGCTCCATAGGGTTTTCAAGGCTGTGACTTTTCAGAAGCAGACCGCCAGGCCTGTCTTCCGAGGCGCCTCTGGGTGGGTTCAAACCACCAACCTTCTGGCAAGTAAAAAAAATCAAAAACCAAATCCGTTGCTGTCAAGTCGATTCTGACTCATAGCAAACCTATAGGACAGAGTAGAACTGCACCATAGGGTTTCCAAGGAGTGGCTGGTGGATTCGAACTGCTGACCTTTTGGTTAGCAACTGTAGCTCTTAACTAGGCAAGTACTCGAGTGCTTAGCCATTTGTACCACCCAGGGACCACATATTCAATAAACATCTATTATTATTAGAGAAAACTGTTCAGGGTGTGTTTCCTTACCCACCAACAGAGAATAATCCTCCCCTGACAGCCTTAACTACGAAATCAGACTAGCTTAATTTGTAGAAACCACCGCCTGTCAGTTTGTCACACTGTGGTGGCTTACATGTTGCTATGATGCTGGGAACTGTGCCACCGGTATTTCAAATACCAGCAGGATCACCCGTAACAGACAGGTTTCAGAGGACCTTCCAGACTAAGACAGCCTAGGCTCTATTTCTAAAAATTAGCTCGTGAAAATCTTATGGATCACAACAGAACACTGCCCAACTTGCTTCCTTTGGATACATCATCAGGTGGGATGAACTGCTGGAGGTGTACATCATGTTTAGTAAAGTAGAGAGACAGCCAGGGAGAAGACCCTTGGTGAGATGGACTGACACAACAGCTCAGTGACAGACTCAAACATGCCAGCAATTGGGAGGATGATGCAGGACCACGCAATGTTTTGTTCTGCTTCCATAAGGTCACCATGAGTCAGAGTCAATTTACGGCAGCTATCTAACTGTAGGAAACAAATGCACATGTAAAGCATTATAATTCCTGAATCCAACAGAAATCAGGCTCCTGGGGACTCTTCCCTCCTTCTTAACCTTTTTTTTTTTTAACAGATGAAGTGACCAAGGTTCAGAGAAGTTAATCTATCAGCCCCAAGTCACACAGTGAGCAGCAAAGTCAGAATTCAAACCCAAATCTGGCTCCAGGTCCACGGTCTGCCAGGTGGCAGTGTAGGGAGGTACTTGGGAAGCCTTCTACTCCCAGCCTTTGGCCACCCAAGGATGCAAGATCAAGAAGGGAATGCTCTGGAAAGGATTTCTGCAGACTGGGGAAGGGGCTTCCCACTTCTCCCTCTCACAGCTCCAGACTCAGACTCTTCCAACCAGAAAATGTCTCCCCCAGTGCGCACCATGCCATTTTAATACTGCGCCGGGTCAGGCATCCTGCTCTCAGGGACCCTGCCCCCGAACACTCCCACCTACACTCCCCCCCCCACCCCCGGGCGCACTGCAAGGGCTGGGGCAGAGAAGTCAGATGTGCACGGAAACGCCCCTCTAACGTACACAGGCCCCGCAGGGAAGGGAGTCAGTGGAGGGGCAGACACCGGGGCAAGCCGCCTGGTCCTCAGGGCTGGGAGTCCCTGCCCCCACGTTTAAAACGATGGAGCTACGCTGGGCCGTACCCCTATGGTCCGAGGGCCTTCGTTTTCGCAGGATGTTAAAGAGAGTCGCCTGCGCAGCCCTCCTCCCGGTTCGGCCGCGTCAGGAAAGTTACAAGCAGCGCCAATTCAACAGAAAATGATGTTCAAAAGAGAAACTGGGGGAAGAAAAGTCAAAGAGAAAGCGCTCGCGGACGCAGAGGCACGACCCCAGGTAAGGGGGCGGTCCCCCGAACCTCCCGGTACTCACGTGGGACTCACAGCCGAGGCCCGCTCCCTCACTCACCGCCCGGAAACACCAAACTGCGCAGCCGTGGCAGCCCCTGCTGCAATGCGTTCTCCCCGCCCCGCCCGTCCCCAGCCGGGGGCGGGGCCCGCGCCGGCAGTCCTGATTGGACAAATGCGAGTCTCTCCGCCAAGCGTTACTCGGCGTTCTGAAGAGGCAGTTTCAATCTTCGGGCGAGGCCAAGAGCCACGGCCAAGAGCCGATTGGTCAACTTCCAAGGCCGGTACTGGCGGCAGATTTTCGAAATGGGGCGGGTCCCGGAGGGGGCACTCCGATTGGTCAGGCGCGAGGCCGCGAGCTACTTCGCGTTCTGCAGCTGTAGTTTCAGTCTAGCGGCGTAGGAGGCCAGGCCTGGGCTTGGTACCGGTCTTGGGTCGCAAGCTGTGTCATTCGCCGGGGCAGAGTCGTAGGTGGCAGTTGGCAACCCGTTCTTTCATACATAGTACACTCATCCATTCGTATTTATCGAGTGTGTACTCTGTGCCCCCAATGCATTCATTCTTTAAACATATATATCGGGCGCCTGCTTTGTGTCAGGAGGCACTGTACTAGGCACTGGGAAGCAGAAAAAAAACAAGAAGAGTCCCTGCCTGGGGGATGGGGAAAGGCAGTGGAAAATATGAACACAAATACCTATAATCCAGACTGTAAAATATGAGCAGACATATACTGAGTGCTACTATGTCCCAGGTATTTGTGCTAGATGCTTTTCGAATGCCAATGCATTCTAGCCTCAAATAAGCTCCAAGATGGGTATTATTGTCCCCATTTTATAAAGGAAAACAAAACCAAGGCTACTAGAGATGAAGTTAGTTGCCCAGAAACCCACAGCCAATAAATGCCAGAGAGAACTAATTACACCTCAATTTAAAAAAAATTTTTTTAATTAAAAATAATGGTACATGCAGTCTTTAAGATCTGCTCCTATCATCACTCTCTGCCCCTAGGCCAATAAACAGGGTCAGGTCTCCCTGCCCTGTCCAAGCACAGAAGTAAAGCCTTGCTTACACATCAAAGAAATTGCAAGACCTGGCTAATATGTCAATAAAAAACAGAGAGATATGTGTGGGAATACATCTTGAAAGTATTGGGTTTGGGGGTGGCAAACCTAAATCTGAATGGGGGAGAATTATTGCCATGGGCCTTCACCCGTGATTTGGGATCCAATCTTCTGATAAGGGCGCCTGGAGCTGGCTGTGACAGTCTGTTGAGATGGCCCCCTGCAATCTGGACATGGTGGTGGTTTACAGCAAATGAAGTAAAGATACCAGAATTTCCCTAGCATAGTATTGAAGGAAGAGGTCGGAAGTCTCAAGGTGGTAGGTGCAGCGAGTGCACTAAAAAAGGCATGAGGCAGGCTAACCCTACTTTTATGACTAACTGCATGAGAAGGATCAGCATGAATCCAGTGCTCAGCTGGGAATAGATCGTGGCCTCACCTTCCCACATCTCCATACCTAGTCGCCAGCCACTTCTGTGGCAACTCTCTCTGACCCTAACCACCCAGAGTTAGATCAGACCTCATCCCCAGGCACCCTGAGGCTAGGTAATCAGAGTAGACTCAGGAGTCTGCCCAACTCCCTGCATGTCAGACCTGCCTGTCTTTCTCTCTCTCATCCCCTGGGACTAAGTCACAAGCTAGAAAGAGTCTGTCCTTCACTGACTGTCCTTGCAGCCTTTCTCTGTCACCCAGCCACCTGGAGCTTGGTCTACACAAATCAACTCTGTACGGCTAACCCCTACTGACTCATTATCCCTGTGGGTTCATTAATTCTCTGTAATGGCTCACCAAATTCAGAGACTATTATTTACGTTTCACCATTTATTACAGTCAGAAAGGATAGAAGCGAAGCAATGCATCTGACAAGGCTAGGTCTGGAGAAGTCCTGGCACCAGGAGGCTTCCATTGTCCTCAGGGACGTGCTGTACCCTCTCCCATGCACAGATGTTTCCACCAAGCCAGGAAGCCCCAAGGAGAGAAGCTCCAAGGTCCAGGGTCCCCCCTAATCATTAGGATCTCAATGAATATGCATAACTGGGGCCTGAATGCAGTTATGATCAATCCAAGCAATTAATACACATGACTGCATCATGCTCCCGCCCTTCCTGAAGTTGGTTTGCCAGGTATGGGGCCTGTGTAGCCCCTACTTATTTATACATATTTAAGTATACCAAACCAAAAAACTCATTGCCGTCGAGTTGTTTAAGACTCAGTGATCCTATAGGATAGAGTAGAACTGTCCCATAGGGTTTCCAAGGCTGTAAATCTTTATGGACGCAAACTGCCACATCTTTCTTCTGCAGAGCAGCTGGTGGGTTCAAACCACCAACCTTTTGGTTAGCAGCCGAGTGCTTAACCACTGAGTCACCACAGCTTCTTATATTTAAGAATAGCCTGGCTATGTTAGAAAGAAAGAAAGAGCACCTTAATTGCTCAGGGTATTTTCAAAAACCAAATCATATACAAAAAGCCAAATACATACCGAATCATTGTTGTTGTTAGGTGCCATCAAGTTGGTTCCAACTCATAGCGACCCTATGCACAACAGAAGGAAACACTGCCGGGTCCTGAGCCATCCTTACAATCCTTGTTATGCTTGAGCTCATTGTTGCAGCCACTGTGTCAATCCACCTCATTGAGGGTCTTCCTCTTTTCCACTGACCCTGTACTCTGTCAAGCATGATGTCCTTCTCCAGGGACTGATCCCTCCTGACAACATGTCCAAAGTATGTAAGATGCAGTCTCGCCATCCTTGCCTCTAAGGAGCATTCTGGCTGTACTTCTTCTAAGACAGATTTGTTGGTTCTTTTGGCAGTCCTTGGTGTATTCAATATTCTTCGCCGACACCACAATTCAAAGGCGTCAATTCTTCTTCAGTCTTCCTTATTCATTGTCCAGCTTTCACATGCATATGATGCAATTGAAAATACCATGGCTTGGGTCAGGCGCACCTTAGTCTTCAAGTCTTTGCTCTTCAACACTTTAAAGAGGTCCTTTGCAGCAGATTTACCCAGTGCAATGCGTCTTTTGATTTCTTGACTGCTGCTTCCATGGCTGTTGACTGTGGATCCAAGTAAAATGAAATCCTTGACAACTTCAATCTTTTCTCCGTTTATCATGACGTTGCTCATTGGTCCAGTTGTGAGGATTTTTGTTTTCCTTATGTTGAGGTGCAATCCATACTGAAGGCTGTGGTCTTTGATCTTCATTAGTAACTGCTTCAAGTCCTCTTCACTTTCAGCAAGCAAGGTTGTGTCATCTGCATAACGTAGGTTGTTAATGAGTCTTCCTCCAATCCTGATGCCCCGTTCTTCTTCATATAGTCCAGCTTCTCATATTATTTGTTCAGCATACAGACTGAATAGGTATGGTGAAACAATACAACCCTGATGCACACCTTTCCTGACTTTAAACCAATCAGTATCCCCTTGTTCTGTCCGAACGACTGCCTCTTGATCTATGTAAAGGTTCCTCATAAGTAGAATTAAGTGCTCTAGAATTTCCATTCTTCTCAGTGTTATCCATAGTTTATTATGATCCACACAGTCTAATGCCTTTGCATAGTCAGTAAAACACAGGTAAACATCCTTCTGGTATTCTCTGCTTTCAGCCAGGATCCATCTGACATCAGCAATGATATCCCTGGTTCCACGTCCTCTTCTGAAACCGGCCTGAATTTCTGTCGATATACTGCTGCAGCCATTTCTGAATGATCTTCAGCAAAATTTTGCTTGCGTGTGATATTAACGATATTGTTCTATAATTTCCACATTTGGTTGGATCACCTTTCTTGGGAATAGGCATACCAAGTTCTACCAAATACAAAAGGCCAAATCATGTTCTTTGTCCCACAGTAGGAATATATGAATAGTTTACCATGTTTTCCTTCACCCAAAGGACATTCTCTTCACTAAGGCAATAAGAAATGTATCATCAAGGGGAGGTGGACTGGCATCTTTGAGAAGTTCAGTGGTGGCTGCTCTGTTCACTGATGAGGAGAGATGCTGTCATGGAACTGGGCTCCCTCAGATCAGTGGGGATGATAGGATTCTGGTATGGCAGAGGCATAACTGTCAGAGGCAAGACAGATCATAATAGACAGCAGGGGTGGAGCAGCAGAAAGAGTCCCTAGACCCATGGGATCTGTGACAATGGCCATTAAATCATGATGTTCCTAGGAGTCACATAGATGAACAGTCAACTAAGATGTTCCTCAACTTGAATAATTAAAAAATTGAGAACTGGCTAGCCAAAAGTTGACTTCTGCTGCAGCAGTGGAAAATGATGGTCCCTCATCTCCTTCCCATATATGTTCAAGTCATTTCTCAGATTCTGAGCTCACTGATTGAAGGGAAGGCCATGCCAGATGTGGAATCTTTACTGGAGCAGAACCACATAGCCTCTGGTACTTGGTGTGCAGTTATTATTACTCTGTGTAATATGCTCTTTTCAATTGCCATCGGTAGGGAGGAACAAAAGCAGTTTCCATTCACACAGTGGGGACAGCAGTAGACATTCTGTCCTGCCCCAGAACTATGTATACTCTCTTTCATAATACAGTATAGTCAGTCCATAGGGACTTTGATATTATGCATAAATACTGATGTCCCTACTAAATCTATGGCATCAAGCTACTTGGACTTAGTGAGTAGAATGTGACTAGCACCCTAGATGCTCCTAGGAAGCCACATGTGTCAGATGGCAGTAAATAAATCCCACCATTTTTAGCCCAGTGTCTCGAGCATACTGGAACATCCCTCTAAGGTGAAAGACAGATTATGGCACCTCCCCTCTCCACCTACTAAGAAAAAGGAACAATGCTTGGAGGGTCTCTTTGGTTCTGAAGGTAATATATGTTACCCTTGGAATACTCTCACAATCCTATTTTGGGTAACTTGGAAAGCTGCTAGTTTTGAATGGAGCCCAGAGCAAGCAAGGGCTCTATAGAAAGCCAGGCTGGGATGTAAGCTGGTGCTACAAGTATTCATGGTAGATAAGGAGGCTGTATTAAGTCTCTGGAAAGTCTCTAAAGTAGAGGTTCAACACAGACCCTGAGGGTTCTGGAGAAAGGCCAAACATTCTGTTGCACAGAGCTAATCTGTTTAAAAAAACAGCTCTTGCTTTATTCTTAAATGTAGAACCTGAAGGATAAGGATGTTATATTTCTACTTTGGTTTTGAATGATCAGATAAGTCTTACTTACCCAGTCTTAATAGTGTACCATTTAATGCATTAAATGTCTACATTATTTACATGCATGAAAAATTCAATAAATTTTAATACGAAACCCAGCTCCTGGCCTGCTGCTGTGCCTAGTACAGGCTGAGCACCTCACCATAGGACACTGAATAACTGAATGGGGTATTATCAAAGTTACCAAGATATAAGTTCAGGCTAGGCACAAGTATCTTAAAAAGTTAAACACAGTCATATGACTCAGCAATTCCAGCCCTAGATATATCCCAGGAGAAATGAAAACGTATGTCCACACAAAGACTTGTACACACATTCTCCTGGCAGCATTATTCATAATAGCAAAAAAATAAATAAATAAAAAGGAAGCAATCCAGGTGTCCATCAATGGGTAAATGATAAACAAAATGTGACATATGGCATATCCATACAATGGAATGCTATTTGACAATAAAAAGGAAGAGAGTACTTACACATGCTACAACATGTAAACCTCATAAGCATTATGCTAAGTGAAAGAAACCAGACACAAAAGACCACAGATTATATGATCCAATTATATGAAATTTCCAGAAAAGGCAAAGCTATTGAGACAGAAAATAGATTAGTGATTCCCTGGAGTGGGGTTGGAACAGTGAGTTACTGCAAATGGGAACGAGGGGTCTTTTGGGGGTGATAAAAACGTTCTAAAATTGGATTGTGGTGATGGCTGTATAACTGTAAACTTACTAAAACAACTGAATGACCACATTTTGTGCTATGGAAATTACACAGTAGCATTTTTAAAAAGTTAAACATACACCTACTATATGATCTGGTCATTCTACTCCTAGGCATTTATCTCAAAGAAAAATAAATATATGCCCATATAACCAAAAGGTTGGCAGTTCGAATCCACCAGCCACTCCTTGGAAACCCTATGGGGCAGTTCCACTCTGTCCTATAAGGTCGCTGTCAGTCGGAATCAACTCGACAGCAACAGGTATGAAGACTTGTACGTAAACAAAGCAGCTTTATTGTAAATCCAAATGTCCACCAAGAGGTGTATGGATAAACAAACTACCGTATATCCATGTAATGAAATACCACTCAGAAATGAATAAACTTTTGAAATACAACAACATGAATTCATCTCTAAATAATTATGCTGAGTCCAAAAAAAAAAAACAACAGTACAAGCTATATGATTGCATCTATGTAAAACTTAAAAAAATGGAAACTAATCTGGAGTGACAGAAAGCAAATCAATGGTTGCTTGGAGATGAGATGAGTGGGAGGAAGGATCATAAAGGGGCACTAGGAAACGTTTTCACTGGCTAATGCTTTTCAGAAGTAGACTGCCGGGTCCTTCTTCCTAGACTGTCTTTGGACGCTCAGCTGAAACCTGTCCTCCATGGGTGACCCTGCTGGTATCTGAATACCAGTGGCATAGCTTCCAGCATCACAGCAACATGCAAGCCCCCACAGTACAACAAACTGACAGACACTGCGTCTTACATACTTTGGACATGTTGTCAGGAGGGATCAGTCCCTGGAGAAGGATATCATGCTTGGCAGAGTACAGGGTCAGCGGAAAAGAGGAAGACCCTCAACAAGGTGGAGTAACACAGTGGCTGCAACAGTGAGCTCAAGCATAACAAGGATTGTAAGGATGGCTCAGGACCGGGCAGTGTTTCGTTCTGTTGTGCATGGGGTCGCTATGAGTCGGAACCGACTTGACAGCACCTAACAATTTTTTTTTTTAACAACAGCAGGGTGATATGTTCATCGTATCTTGATTGCGGTGATGGTTTCACAAGTATATATATATATATGTGTGTGTGTTGAAACATCAAATTTACACTATAAATGTGCAGTTTATTGTATGTCAATTATATCTCAAAAAAATTTAATGAAGTAAAACAAACAAATAAGCAAGAACTTGGCCCTAGTTGGGTGCAGTACATGTGCGCTAGCTGAAAACGGACTGCTGCCACAATACAAGCCCTCTGAGGAGTGGCCAGAAGGCGAGAATGAAGGTTAATTTTCCAGTGGATGGAGCTTCAAGCTGTACACTCAGTCAGCCATTCATACCAGTACACCCATTGCCACTGAGTCATCAACTCTGATTCATGGCAGCCCCTTGTGTGTCAGAGTACAACTGTGTTCCATAGGGTTTTCAATGGCTGATTTTTTGGAGGTAGATCACTGGGCCTTTTTTCTGAAGTGCCTTTAGGTGGACTTGAACCTCCAGCCTTCTGGTTAGCAGCCAAGCATGTTAACCATTTGCACCATCCCATCCATTCATAAGGAGGAATAAAAGATCTGAGGAGTAGATATACACGCCCTCCTGGGCACTGGCAAACAACTCGGCTGGCTAGTCAAGAGTCCTGGAGAAGTTTGGAAGATTGGGAGATCATGGCAATCTGGGGAAAAGGCATGATAAGGAACCAATGATTAACCAATAGGAGGGGCACAAGGATATCAATCTTTGTCCACCAGCGAGTGCTCACTGCAGGGGAGGCAGTCACAAACCAGGCGGAGAGGATGACGTGGCCAGCAGACATCAGCCAGCCTCTGTCTGCAGCTAGGCTAATGTCACTCCTGCCACTGTTGGATGCCTGATCTGCTGAAAGCACCACCCACCAAGAGACCAGCCAGCCACTTGGCAGCAGATAGATTACATCCCACCCGCTTCTGCCCTGGTTAGGGTAGCAATTTGTACTTACTGGAATTGGCACTACTCCATATATGGGTTTGCCAGACCTGCTCACAGGGCATTCACCCGCACCACCATCTGAGTGTTTTAGGTTGCTTGCTCTAGCGACATGGATCCCACATAACATTGCCTTACACCAAGGGACTCTTTTTATGGCAAAGACAAGTGGAACGATGGGTATCTGACTAAAGAATCCACTGATCCTACCAGGGACCTCAACACCCAGTGGAACAGCTGGTAAATGCTTAGCTTTGGGACCACACTCTGCAGCTCTGTTCTCCAGGGAGCTGACATCTGCCCCTGTGTCCCTTGTGGCAAGAGTACCTGGGTACAGGAAGCAAAGGGTAGAATTTGAGGCCTCTTTTTTTTTTTTTCTCACAATTACTCCCAGTGAACCATTTGTGGAATTTGTGTTTCCTGTCCCTGCAAATATCAGCTCTGCCAGGTTGCAGGTTCTAGTTCCTGAGAACTTCTGCCGGGGGACACAGTAGGGTCCCAGGGTCCCAAGAAGTTGAAGATGTGACCATCATCTGGTCTTTGGGCCCCTCCTGCTAGTGGACCAGCAGGCAAAAAGAGTTACTGTATTGACAGGGGTGATGCATTCTGACGACCATAAGGAGTTGGGGCTGCTGCCACACAATGGGGCAGGGCTTTGTCTAGAACCCCCTGGGGGTGTCTCTTGGGGTGTCCAATCTGATAACAGTAAACAGCACATGCAGTAAGCACAGTCCCACAAGGGCAAGGCATCTAAGGGCTCAGACCGCATGGGGTGACAATCTGGTTCACCCAGTGGGTAAACAAAGCCAGCTGCAGGCTTGGACAAGGATAAATTTAAAATGGGGGTGATGAGGGCCTGCTGCAGCAGCAGGGCCTGCAGCTTGTTTCATGAACCCTTTAAGTCTTCCACAGATTGGGCTGGGCCCCACCTTGAAAGGGACTCTGACTGGTTGGACCCAGCCCTCCCCTCTTCTCAGCAAAGAAGTGGGAGAAAGGTAAGAGCACACTGAGTGGTTTGCGGAGTGGACTGTTCCAGACAAGCGCCCCCTCAGCCCCTCTTGGCCTTACTCTCCTTTGTTCCAGCTCAGGCTGATTCAATGCAATAGGACCTACCAGCATCGCACCTCCTGCCACGCTGTGCCCTCTCGCTTCTCCTACCACCTACCACAGGCCCCAGCTTAGTGCCCAAACCCTTAGATAAGCAACCCAGACATGTGGGAGGATCAGTGCTCCATGGGGCAAATCTTTAACCAAGGGAGACAGTAGATGAACACCTCCCCCTTTCTTCCCACCAGGTCGCCAGGTGGTGCAAAGAGTTTGCACTCGGCTACCAACCAAAAGGTTGGCGGTTTGAGCCCAGCCAGCAGCACCACAGCACAAAGGCCTGGTGTGCTGCGTCCATAAAGATTACAGCAGCACAAAATAAAGGACGTTCCCATGATACAGTGCTCCATTAAAAAAAACCATCTATATGAGCCCAAAAGGCCAACAATCATGCTAAAGCAAAGATGAGATGATAAGGGGGCAGAGAAACTAGAGCACTGGGAAGGGAACCACCAGAATGCAATTAAAGGGAATGGTGACACATTGTGAAACATGTAACTAATGGTACTAAACAGTTTGTTTAGAAACTGTCAAATGGGAACCTAATTTGCTGTGTAAGCTTTCACCAAAAACACAAAATAAAATATTATTTTTAAAAAGATTACAGCCAAGAAAACCCTATGGAGCAGCCTACTCGGTGACACCTGGGGTTGCCATGAGTCCGACTTGACAGCAACAGGTTTGGTTTGGGTTTTTTCTCCTCACCAAGGGAAAATGCTGAAACTCATTTAAACAGCTTCTCAGGGCAGTCTTGACCCAGCAGTCATAGTTAGCAGTGGCCAACTCCAGCATGCACCCTTCTGCTGGCTGTCCCTCCCTCACTGCTCCTCTCTGAGATTGGGATGCCAAATAAGAACTCATGAGTTCTCTGCCTTAGGCTTTGCTTTCTGGAGAACCCTGGCTTAGACACCCACCACGTGCTGACTCCCAAATGGCCAGATTCTCCCCTCAGCTCCTGAACAGGAACCTTAAACTTAACATTTCTAAAACTAAGCTACTGATCAGCCCCAAACCTGTGTGACCTGAAGCTCACCCCAGCCAACCATGTGCCACGATAAAAACCTTGAATCATCCTTGACTCCTCTTTCTGCTTAACCCCTATAGTCAGTCTGTCTGCACTATCTTCCAAAGGTATCCAGAACCTGACCACTTTCCACCATCTCCATCACCACTGCCCTGGCCCCATATCCCCTGCCTTGAACCTTGTGGTAGGCTCCTCACGGGTCTCCCCTGCTTCCACCCTCACTCTGTTGTCTAGTCTCCACACAGTAACACATAGTAGGTGCTTGTGTTTTGCTGAATGAATGAACTTCCTCCTCTGTAAAAAAAAAAAAAAAAAATTTTCTTTTTTTTTGAAAGAGGAAAATAGAGCACAGGTTTTTTGAGAGGATTCCTGCTTGTGCATAAATATCTAACACATGCTGAGCTCTCAACAAAAGGTGGCTCTTATTTCCAGCCTGAGTCTGACTCAGACAGAAAGTCGTGACCTTGAGCAATGTGTGAACTTGGATGACATCTGCCTGCGAGGAGGCCCTGCTTCAGGAGAATCCTGATGAACCAGATAAACTCCCTGATTGGGCTGCCTGGGTTGTCTCCCCAGCACTTGGAACAGAGAGGTGCATTCCTGGCCACATACTCTGTGATTAACTGAGGACATTGTTACTGGAGGGCCGGAAGTCCCAGCCGCTCTGATTTCCCCAGAACTCTCCATGAGAGGGTGAAGTAGCCTGAGAACTCACAGGAATTAGTCTAGCCCTGACTGGAAATAAAGAACAAAGCAGAGTTCAATGAGGCAACAAGGTGTTGAAGAAAGACCCTTTTTTGGACTACAGTTCACCATTCAGGAGTAACTGATCAGTTTAGTGGATTGTAAACAGCACATTCTTAATGACAGAAAATAGCTGTGACATGAGATATCCAGAATAGGCAAATGTATAGAGACCAAAGCTTATTAGTGGTTACCAGGGGTAGGAAAGGAGCCCAGGTGGCACAATGGTTAAGTGCTTGGCTGCTAACCAAAAGGTCAGCAGTTCAAACCCACCCAGCGGCTCTGTGGGAGAAAGTCATCAGCTTCCATAAAGATTACAGCCTAGGAAACCCTACGGGGCAGTTCTACTCTGTCCTATAGGGTCGCTATGTAAGAATCAACTCAGTGGCATACACCACCAACACAACGGGTAGGAAGGAGGAGAAAAAGGAAAGAGGGAGTCATTGTTCAAGGGGGCACTGAGCTTCTCTGAAGGGTGATGGAAAATTTGTAAATGGATAGTGGTGACGGTTGCACAACATAATGAATGTAATGCCACTAAATTGTATGCATAAACAATATTGAAATGGCAAAGGTTTTGTTTTACACGTGTGTGTGTACATATTATATATATATAAAACATGCCACAGTAAAAGTAATACCTGCATACTGCAGGATTAATTTAAAATTTCTTGTCAGTTTGTGTGTGTACTGGATCACGATTATGTCTAATTGTGGTCAGGATACAAAAATAAATTTGAAAGCCATCATCTAGCACATAGGCTCTGGGAAATGCAGACTTGGGCTCAAGTGGAGGCCCTGCCACTATCCAGCTGCTGGGACTCGAGCTGGTCCTAACCTCTCAGAGCCTGAGTTTCCACAACAGAGTTGAAAATGCCCACCTCCAGTGGTGGTGAATACATCTGAAAGCACCTAGTGCACTGCCTACCCAGAAGAAGTTTTCAGTAACATTTGTGAGTTCTGTCCTCACACCCAAGAGGGCTGGCAGATGTTGGGACAGTGTTATCAGGACCCAAACCAAATCAAGCCTAATGCCGCTGAATCAATTCCAACTCATGATGACCCCACGTGTTACAGAGTAAAACTGAGCTCCGTAGGGTTTTCTTGGCTGTAATCTATGGAAGCAGACTGCCAGGCCTTTCTTCTGCAGCACTGCAGGGTAGATTTGAACCACCAACTTTTTGATTAGTAGCCAAGTACAAACTGTATGTGCCACCCAAGGACCTTTTGTTATCAGGACAAGACTTATTAATCCAACAAATCCCCATTTAGCTCCAATTCTGTGCCAGGCAGTTATCAATAAATAAAACCGAGACGTCTCTGCGCTTGTAGAATTTGTTTTAGCAGGTGGAGACAGAAAACAAACAATCATGATGAGTTAGATAACTGCTATGAAAAATACGTATACGACATATGTTGCAGGGCTTATGAGTGCCAGGGAATAGGGAAGAGGGATTTTAAATATCGGGGTCTGGGGAGAACTCATTGGGGTGACACTGGAGCGGACTCAGAGATAAAAGAGTTAGCTGTACAGACACCTAGAAAAATGGGCAGCGGGTCAGCCAGGACAGAGGCCTTAAGGACCGTGTGTGCTAAGCATGTTCAAAGAGCCAGTGTGGCTGAAGCGGAGGGAACAAGGAGGTGGGAGGTGGTCAGAGAGAGGATGGGGGCCAGATGGGCGCTCTGCAAGGCTTGGGCCTCGATTCTGAGTGGCATGGGGAGCCACAGCAGTGTTGTCAGCAGAGAAGTAGCATGAGCTGAGTTCTGCTTTACAAGCTCTCTCTAGCTCCTTGCCATAAAAGGGCAGGATGGGAGGAGGGAGACAAGTTAGGAGGCTCTGGTGGTAATCTGGGTCAGCCTGGGGTGGGGGTGAGGAGAAGCACTCAGGGCCTAGATAGGCTATGACGATAGAGACCGATGGATTGGACGCAGCATGTGTGACAGGAGTCCAGGATAACGCCCAGGTCTGTGGCCTGGGAAATTGGGAGGATAAGCCGTCACCAACTGAGATGGTGAAGAATCAGAAATGAACGAGCAGCAGCACAGGGCAGCACAACGCAGTTCACGGTGCCAGGGGCCAGGTAACAGCATGCGGTCAGGCAGGGCAACGGACTCGCGTCACGCTCTTATCCACTAACTGAGGGCCTTCCAAAAGAGACTAAAAAAAGTCACAACCAAATTCTCAGGAAGCTAAGCAGGGTGGAGCGATCTGAGTCATTACTTTTAAGTGAGCTTTGGTAATGGTTTGGAGTTACAGAGAAATCTGTAAAAAAAATCACTCTAGATTTCCTGGGCCTTAGAGATAAGTTACACACTTGTTCTTCTGAGAGCATAAGATTCCTTCCCAAGTAAGAAGGAACCCACAGACAGATTAGAGTGGGAACTTCCCCTTAACAAAGTTAAGGTCACTTCAAAATACAGCCTGTGAACTGACAACCGCATCTCAAAAGAATACATAGGAAACTCAGGGGCAGTAAGTTTATGTAGATGGGGGAGGAACGTTCAGAAAAGGACGGTGAGAATGATTGCACAACTTAAAGAATGTGATCGATATCACTGAGTTGTACACGGAGAGAAATTGTTGAATTGGTGCATGTTCTGCCGTGTATATTCTCAACAACAATAAATTACTAAATATATGTATATACACACATGCACCCTGTGGACTTTCTCATGTAAAAGAGAAGTTTGCACGAGAACAGTAAATGACAAGGTAGAGAACCCCACAAAGGGTTTCCAACTATGCTTTATTTCTGCGTCCATATTATCAGCAATGATACAAGAGTAATTCAGGCAAGTTATGTCCCCTTAAATACATCGGAGAGAAAACTCATGGTGTCAAGCATGTCTTGCGCTCTAACAATTAACAAAAAACAGAGAACAAAGGTAGCAGCATTAAATTAAAGTGCCTTTTGCCAAATTTTTTTCAGAAAGAGTCTCTCCCTCAGTGGTAAAAATTTAATTGTACTTTTTTCTAAGTAGCTCAGGATTCCATTCATTCCTCAGGGACTATATCAAAAAAATTCATGTGTGGGGTTATTTTAAATAATTACTTTAAAAGAGCACAAAATTCACTAGAATTGTGTGGCACTGATTTTTCCTGACATGCTGTGAGGTGGCCGCCATCCAGGCCTGGCAAAATGCTCAGAACATCCTCCCACCATACGTCCACCTTGGCAAAGTCCATCGCTTTGTGCCACACAACAGGGTAGACCAAGGCTTGAAGAACAGCAGGTACGTGGAGAGGGCATCATCCATTTCCCCTCAACCCCGTCGGTGGCAGAGACCACCCACTCTTCTCCCCAAAGATGGACGGTGGCTGGAATCAAAGCCCGACAAGAATCCCACTGCTGCCTAAGCCCCTGCCAGGTGCTTCTTGCTGGGCGATGCACTGCTTGTTTCGTGAAGACGCTCTCTGGCCTGCACTTCAAAGGCTCTGCCACCCAAGGGCTGCTTTCCCAGACAGTTAATGCCCCGCGGACAGGAACCTGCCCCACTTCAACCAGTAACAATCCCCAAACTCAACAACAGAAAACATTTCTGAAGGTCACCAAGAAGCCAAATGTGTGTCAGTCTGGGGCTGTGGGAAATCGGGGAAGGTGGGTGTTGGGTCTCCCACACTTTCTTGGGGCCAACTGCAGAGTCATTGGCACAGGAAACTTCCTCCAGAGGCCAAAAGCTCCTGGGGCAGGGGCTGGGGGGGATCTCTAAGGGACATAAAAGGGATGCAATCAAGCTAGTAGGGTGGGGGCTCTCAGGCCCCATGAAACCCCTGCAGAGGAAGGTCCAACAGAGGCCCTGCTCTGGGTCAACTCCACAGTCTCCAGCTGTCCTAGGTGGAGCCCAGTCCTCTCAGCCTGCACCAAGGTCCACTCCTTCTGCCATACTTCCTTCTAATATATCCTTTCACAAATCTGAACCAAACCATCCTTCACCAGCAATAACACCAGACTGCACAGGCCAAGGAACAAAACTACAGGAGACACAACGGGGAAGAATAGGGAGTCCCTTCTCATCATGGTGACAGCCACCGGCCCGACACACCTCTACACCCTCTCACCCCTCACCTGCCCTGCAGAACCCTCTCTGCCCCTATGGCAGGGCCCGGCCTATCTCAATCCAAACACCAAGGCCCATCACAAAGACTGGTGTGAAAGGCTCCGCAAATGCAAAGGATGAAAAACTGAAGAACCAAAGTGACGCGGCCACATCCTTCTGGGATAGACTCAGCCTTCTTGGAAAGATGCAGTCTGGGAAAAATCCAACCACCCTCAAGGCAGCCTCTCTCTGCAGGTGTGCTGGAGGGCAAGAAGGGCACATGTGCACAGGCCCAAAGGAGGGAAGTGTCTGTCCGATCCCTTTAAAGGCTCCACTGGACACCTTGCAGTGCTGAGAGCCGTAGACCTGATCAAGCAACCACAGGAGTCTCCGTCAGGGTAGACTAATAAGCAGAGGAGATGTGGCACCCACTCCTTGGTACCACGCTGTCCATCATCACCAATGTCTCCTAGGGGGGCAGGAGGCCAAGATCTTCCTGCAACAGCAGACAGGGTGGGGAAAAAACAACTAGTGCTTAAGGGCTCAAAACAGTAGAAGACAGTGGGTGCTTTCATTCTCACAGTGGCGCCTGGACAGGAGCTGCAGGTGTCCCGGTGGGGAGGGGGGGAGGCCCACGCAGTGCTGAGGCGCCACGGCCCTGCCCTTCTCCACTCAGTCTCCGGCTCCGGTGGCAGCCCACTATCTGCTGGGCTGCAGGTACTGGTGCGTGAACATGTTGAGTTCACTGTCCAACCACCCAGCTTTATTCCTGCAATGAAATGGTTACTTTGTAGCAATAAGAGCTGATAACAGAAAATAACACTACGTGCATGTGTCTTCATTTAATCCTCCCATAACCAAGGTACCCCCATTTTACAGATGAGGAAAATGAGGTCCAGAGAGGTTGCATAACTTTCTGGGGTCACACGGTTAATAGGTGATACAGCCAACAGCCCAGTTTTTTTTTGACTCTTGAGCCTTGTGTTTGGTTCAGCCTGGGACCATGAACAAGTCCCCTCACTGCTGCAAACTGCTTTCCTATCTGCCAAGCCCCTCGAGCCATTGCACAGCTGACCTGCAGCCCTTCCCAGGTCCCGCTGTCCCTGTGGCTGACAAGAGGCAGCAGAGACACCTCCACACACCACCCCCCTACCCCGGGATTTCCCAGGGGATAAACAGTGTGGCCCTGGGAGATGGTTGCCTGGGGGGCAGGGAGGGGCACCTGCACAGCCAAGGGCAGGGAAAGTCCAGTTATCTGGTGAGGGAGTTGGGGTTGTACCCTTTGAGGCAGCTCCCCTCTGGCTCTGATGCTCCAGGGCTCTGACGTCAGGGGCGGGGGCAGGAAGTGCAGGGACCCCGTGTGCTGATGTTATCGTGAGCTGTGGACTTTTGCAGGGCACTTTTACACTCAGCTCTGTGGCTGTGTCATGAAATTTCACTCCCATTTTATGAAGGCAATGAGACATAGGAGAGTGAAGTGATTTGCCCAAACATGAGTGCCTGGATGAGGGCCCAGGACTCCTGGCTCCTTAGACTGATACTCTTTCCAGCAAACTATGAATGGTAGCTCTGAGTTTACAGGGAGACACCACACAGATGTGGGTTCAGATGCTGACCTGCCAGTCGCCAGCTCAGTGACCAGCTTCCCTGTGGTGAAAAGGGTGAGATGCCCCCTTGCCTAGGCCTGAACAGAAACGAAAGACACACAGAGCCCCAGGAGACAACGAAGGAGAGTCGGCGTGCAGTGTCGAGGGTGCAGGAGCCAGCATCCCTGGGTTCTACCCTAGCTTGACCAGTAACTGAGATTCCAGGCAGGTAACCTAACCTCTGTAGGCACCAATTCTCCCATTTATAAAATGGAGATCATGATACAATCCTCAAGGCGCACCGGACATGGAGGGAAGCAGCACACATAAGGTGCCCGAGATGTCAGTTAAGTAAGAGGAGCTGCGGGTTGTGACATCATGGCACTGTGACACCTGCCTCCTCTGCTATCACCTTCCCCTCGGCTGTAGGCACCTTGAGGGTGGTGACTAACATCTTGTTGAACTCCCTACACTGGTGCAGTGTCAGGCACCTATCAGGAACCGAGCATATGTCTAACACAGGTGACCTAAACCCCCTGAGAGAGGCTGTCCACACCTGAGACACAGACAAGCAGCCAAGCTGCCAGGGCCTGGGCTGCATGGCAGCCTTACCTGAGCAGCTTTGCTTTGCTCTGAAGGGAATCAAGAACCTCAATTTTCTTGTTCATGGCGGCAATTTCCTGCTCCAGGTTCTCCCGGGTGATGTCAACTTGCTGGCACAAATGAGCAAAAGTCCCAGACAGTTCCCTGTGAGGGAAAAAGCTGGGCTCAAGCGGGTGGTGCTGCTGTTTGTGCAGGCCACAGTCACTAGCTAGATCAGACCCAGAGCGGGGCAGATCAGGGTCACTGGCACCCTGCAGCAGCTCTGCCCTGCACCAGTCCTGCAGAAGCGGTAAACAATCATAACCACCCAACACTCAGCATTATGGCACTGTGAGAAAGGGGCCCAGGGCAGGGCACCAGCTTCAGCACAACAGCCCAGGCCTCGGATGCTGGCTCTGCTGCTAACTGGCAGGAGACCAGCAACCACTCTGCAAATCTCCATTTCCTCATTCTAAAAAAGGGAATGCCAATAAAAACAATGTGTGCCTCAGCCAATAAAAACAATGTGTTTAAAAACAGGTGTAAAATGCTTCAAGAAGAGTCTGGCATACAGCAATAAAAAGAAGGAAGTGATTATATTCATCCCCCACCACCCCAAGGTAAGCAACAGATTCAACCTGACCCAAGACTTGCTATGAAGAATAGGCTGTGACTGAGGATTTCAAAGCTAGATCCACAGCCCAAGCCCTTAAGACAACCTCTAAAAACTCCTGTTAATGTCTCTTGTCTTGTCATTTCTTCCTTTCTTGGGGGAAAGAGGCCTACTCGGTCTCAGGCAGGACACAGGTGTCCCTGGAGACCTCTCTCCCCACCCCAGCCTCAAAGGTGGCCCTGCAGGGCTGAAAGCCCAGGGTCACGGATGCCCAGGACCCCGCAGCAGCAGTCAGGGTATTCAGTGCTCTTTTTCGTGGCAGTTTCCAGGCCAGGACGGAAGGGAACTGTGGCTGACCCTACCCAGGGAAGTCCTGAACCACAGGGGCGGGAGCTGGCCGCTCAGGGCTGACAGGCCTACTCACTGCTGGACTTGGTGGCTACAGTTGGAGCCAGTATAGCTGATGATGAGCTGCAGCTTCTCGCTGGCATACTCCACAAACTGGCGCTTGAAGGCCCTCTCCTTGGCCTTGGTGGTCCAGGTCAGACGCTCGTAGACATAGAGGAGGCCATAGAGTCCAAAGGACAGAGCTATGAGCCGCCAGCCCACCGCCTTCCATACCTGCAGAGGCACAGCAGTCAGCCCGCAGCAGAGCGCCCCACAGCCCCGCCGCTTCCCCTCCTCTCTGGTCAGCCGCTACTGGGACTTTCCCAGCAGCTTGGCAAGGAGCCTCGTGCTTCAACTCAGAACCTCTTTCCAGATGTGTCTTTTAATCCTGCTGAGGCCAGAGGGATCATCTCTAGTTTGGAAATGAGGGAAATTTTGTGTTGGACACATGACGTGGCTTGTGCAAGGTGTGGGAGTTAGGACCAGACCATAGATCCAGTACACAGATAAATACTGGCATGTTCTGATGACAATGACAACAAGAATTTCACCGTTATTCCTCAGTGGATAGCTTCCTTTGGCCTGGTTTACAATACTTTTGAGCAAGACAGTGTCACTCCAGTCAAAGAGCAGGATTGGGGTTGGGGAGGAGGGTACCATCCTGGCTGTGAGAAGTTTCTCTGTGTCTGTTTCCTCATTGACAAGTGGACATGATGGTTCATGCCCACTTCACCAGGCTGTACAGGTAAAACATGATACTGTAGGCTACACAGCCATCAAGTGTTACCAGCTGGGCCAATGACCCTCTGCCAAGTTAATGTGTATGATACAAGGGCCAGGGCCTGTGCCATCTGTAGTCCCAGAGAGAAAGGGGCCTTGGCTCTGACCCTACCCCAGACCCACACACTGGGAATGCAATCCTGGCCGATTCATTACAGCTACATTCTGTACAGTCACAGTCTACAATACGGACTTCCATGACAGACGCAGCTTGCCACATCACCAAGGCAATCTCAGCTGCAGGCAGGACATGGCAAGTACCCCAATTATCAAGAAGGCAGCCTGCCATCTCGGGCCTCTGGGCAGAAAGGAAAGGTAGGAGATGCAGATGTAAGCAGGAGATAGAGAGACGAGGGTTCAAGTCCTCCCCTGGCCTATTCTGTCTTCTACCCTTGCAAGTCATGTTCTTGATTTCTTCATCTACCAACAGGAAACTCCTCGTCAGGCCTGCTTCTCTAGAACCCAGGTTTGCCAATTCCTTAGGTCACTTCCTATCCACCCATGTAGTACAGGATCTACAGGGAAAGGTCATGGGTTTGGAGTCATATGAGGCCAGAGGTCTAATCTTAGCTGTGTGTCTTTCGCAAATCACTTATCCTAGAACTTCCCTCATCTGTAAAACAGGAATGGTGCTATCTAAATGCCACATTAATTGAGTGAGCCTTAAAGTAAATAAATGTACGTTTAAAGGGCTACGGCTGCACAGCTCTCCATGAGATCCCTGTGAAGTCATCAACGAATGTGAGAACACTTTGCTCACTATGTGGTACTGGACCAACACAGAAACCACCACCAGGCCTGGGCCCCTCAGTCCTCACCCGCCTGCCCGCCCCACACTCCCCACCCTCCCTGGGCAGGGCTTGTCACTGACCACCCCTCCAACAACGAGAATGCCCATGGAGGTCCTGGATGTCAGGGAGGCCAGGCCAGTCACCATGGAGACCATGAACTCTTCTTGGGTGAGTGAACCCTGTGGCAGGGGGGGCATGCTGGGGTTGGCTGGTGTCAGAGGGACAGGACGCTGAACCTGAAGAGAGAAACAACGAAAGGGGTAAGGAGGATGTGGAAAGTCTCTTCATTAATGAACCCTCAGCAACCCTCAAGCCAAGGGTGCTAGAACAAGGACACAGAGAGTAATCTTCAATTTCCAAAAAGTAAAAAGGCAGAAAATAAGCTTTGCGTAAAGCCAAGGACTTAAGCTTTTAACAAACCTACCAGCAAAAAAGTGAGCACACAGGATACCACAAAATCCAAGCAGAATTCTTCAGCGGTTTCCCAAAGCGAAGGACATGTACACAAATGCAAGGATAACCCAGGTGGTATACAGACGGATGCTTTTAAAATCTAAATTTTAAAATGCTGGCATATAAACAGATAAGGCACCCTGGGGGTACAATGGTTAAGTGCTCACCTGCTAACCGAAAGGTTGAAAGTTCAAACCCGCTAGCCCCTCCACAGGAGAAAAGACCTGGCAATCTGCTTCCGTAAAGATTACAGCCTTGGAGACCCTATGGGGCACTTCTACTCTGTCCTATAGGGTCGCTATGAGTTGGAATCAACTCAATGCCACACGACATACAGGTGGATAATTTAAAACTCATCTATATGTAAGAATTACATACTTTAATGTGTATTAGAAAAAATACAGCTAACGTGTACTTTCACAAACCTAACTGCTTAGAATAAAACCAAGTTTATCTGAGGCAAACATCTTGCCCATGGCATACCGCACGATGGCACACATTGCCACCACTGACCTCAGGTCCTCCTGACCTCATTTCAGAATGGTCCCCGTGTCTGGAGGGAGGTACAGACCCATGACCTCCTCAATGGCCCTGAGGCTGAGGAGCTTCGCTTGCCTGGTCGTTGTAGCCCATCAAGGCCCGACGGCTGTTCTTGGGGCCCAGGAACCTATTCACGAGCATGGTCCACCCGAGAGAAAAATGGAATTCGATGTCCTCCTGAAAGTCAGCACACAGCTTGTCACAGTTCAGGTCGTAGCTGAGGGAGAAGCACTGCCGAGGGACCAGCATGTCGATCTGGCTCCGCAGAGACACAGGAAGGAGGGGCTTCAAGCCATCTGCAGGGAAGAGACATGGAGAGAAGGCACATTAACTCGGCCTGGTGTTACACCAGTGCCACGCCTTCAACCAGCCACCTCGGACACTGAACAGCTCTGCACAGACACCACGCCCAGGACAAACGGCTGCAGGTCTGAGGGGGCCCTGCTCTCAGAGGGCAGGCCAGGACCCCAGAGCTTCGCAGGTCAAGGCTCCATCCCTACCAAGCATTTACACCTCTTGTGGGATTAAGGATCAGGCCAAATTCTCAGCCTATCACAGCCTATCTGGTAACACAAGATGGGTTCCCCAGTCTATGTACAGAATGAATTCATGACCTACACCCAGAACCTGAAGGTATTGAGTTGAATCATTGTAAGAAGTTGACAGGTAAAGAAAGGTCGTTATTTCTTTAGCTTGGCCTCCAGATCTAATCTCTGGGCAGCCCCCAGGCCCCAGCTATGCCCACCCCCATGGCACTGACCAATCATCTCCTGCTGCATGGTTTGCAGGGAGCTGGTGATGGCCGTGGAGCAGCGGTCCGACATGTTCCGGCCCAGTCCCTCCTCTATATGGCGGTGCAGCTCCTGCCAGCAGAGAGGGAAGGTGAAGAGAAGGAACACTGCCCCCTACACACACCAAAGGATGAGGAGATCCTGAGGGTGGCCAGCCCCACACCCACCAGATGACCCTGGAACGCTGAGTAAAGCTGGGTCTTGCCTCCCTGGCTTTCACTTCCACTGAGGAAGCGCCCTGACCCAGGCCAGCTGTAGCTGAGTCCCTATCTGCATGATGAATCCACCCAACAGCCAAAAAGAATGAAGATGGACTCCCGCTGAGAGCACCTGAATGACTCACATTCTTATAAACCTTGAGAACCACTGGAGAGGGGTGAAAATCCATCTGGTATTCATCTACCAGCACAGAAAGGCGCCTGATCTCCTCTGCCATTGCAGTCGACACCTACAGCAAAGGGAGCAGCCGTCAAGTATGAAGAAGGAAGGTGGTTGACTGCTGAAGCACCATGAGGGACTCTAACAGACTGTAAATCCTTCCTCTCAAACCAGTGATTTCCTCAGCTGATACATGGAACTAAAGGTTTTTGGGACAGAAGTGACCTTAGAGATTGGCTGATCAAATGTCCAAGTAGATACGGAGGAGGAGGCCCAAAGAAGGAAGACTTGCCCAGGGTCACACAATGGGAGAAGGGAACCCTAGGGGAGGCTCCATGTTCGTTAAGTCTGGGCCACAACTGCCTTCTGGAAGGCTGAGAAGAACCCAAAGATGACATCTGCTTTCAATTTCCGGCACCTTGCACCCACCCTGAGTTCAAATCTCCCTAAAGAGGCTTCCTCCTATCACTCACCTGCCTCTCCACTTCCTCTGTAATCTGTTTAATTCGAAGTTTGTAGTCTTGAGCCAAGAGCTCCAGCTGTTTGTCAATAAAGCTCAGCCGGTCTTGCCGCTCTTCGCGCATTTCCAGGCAGTAAACCCTGAGCGCAAAGAGCACGGGTTAGAGACCCGCATTTCCACCAGACTAACAGAACAGCAAGAGGGATGCCACAAACACACATGCCCCTCAGTCACCCTGGCCACAGCAGAGTTCACGCATGTGCCCAGAGGCCTGCACCTACTGCTCACTCCTAAGTCTCCCTCTTGGAAGATGTGGTTGTGACAGAGGGAGGAGGGCACTTTAAGGGTGTTTAGGACAAGCTCTGCCAATGAGTACAGGATGAAATGCTCACCCCCACTGGTAATCAGGGAAATGAAATTAAAAAAGAGGTACTACTTTCTATCCAGAAGCCTGGCAAAAATGGCAAAGTCTGAGGTACTGGTGAGGGTATGGGCAGCTGGGAGCTCCTGCACGTGCTGCTGGTGGGACCACGAGTGAGCGCAGCTGCTCTGGACAGCAACTGAGTAAAACTGAAAATGCAGACAGCCTAAGAGGGAACAGTGTCACCTCTAGGAATTAATATTAGAAAGACTTACAAATGTGTGCAAGGAGACCTATGAACAGATGTCCACTGCAGTAGGGTTTGCAATAGCGAAAAAATGAAGTCTAAATATCAACCCATGGGAAAACAAGGTACAGTCAAAATGGAATATGCTACAATAATTAAAAAGGGGCCCTGGTGGTACAATGGTTAAGCATTTGGCTGCTACCTGAAAGGTCAGTAGTTTGAACCCACCAGTGGCTCTGTGGGAGAAAAGACCCGGCAATCTGCTCCTGTAAAGACTATAGCCTGGGAAACCCTAGAAGGCAGTTCTACTGAGTCAGGATTGATTCCACAGCACATAACAACAGTAGTTCAAATCAATAAACTCAATGTGTATCAAGAATAAAGTACAACCTATACACACCCACATTCACTGCAGCATTGTTCACAATAGCACAAAAATGGAAACAACCTAAGTGCCCATCAACAGATGAATGGATAAACAACTGGTACATACACACAATGGAGTATTACACAACGATAAAGAACAATGATGAATCTGCAAAGCATCTCACGACAGGAATGAATCTGGAGGGCATTATGTTGAGTGAAATAAGTCAAACACGAAAAGACAGATATTGTTTGAGACTGCTACTATAAAAATTCATGAAAAGGTTTACACACAAAAAGAAACAATCTTTGATGGTTACCAGGGAGGGGAGGGGTGGAGACAGAAAAACACTAAATAGACAATAGGTAAGTGGTTAACTCTGGTGAAGGTTAAGAGTACACAATACTGGGGAAGCGAGCACAACTTGTCCAAGGCAAGGTTATGGAAGCTCCGTAGGCACATCCAAACTCCTGAAGGGACTGAGCTACTGGGCTGAGGGCTATAGGGACCACCATCTCGGGGAACATCTAGCTCAACTGGTATAATATAGTTTATAAAGAAAATGTTCTACATTCTACTTTGGTGAGTAGTGTCTGGGGTCTTAAAAGCTTGTGAGTGGCCATCTAAGATACTCCACTGGTCTCACCCTGTCGGGAGTAAGGGAAAATGAAGACAACTAAAGACACAAGGGAAAGATTAGTCCAAAGGACTAATGGACCACAACTATCACAGCTTCCACCAGACTGAGTCCAGCTCAACTAGATGGTACCTGATACCACCACTGACTGCTGTGACGGGGATCACAATAGAGGGTTCTGCGCAGAGCTGAAGAAAAATATAGAACAAAATTCTAACTCACAAAAAAAGACCAGACTTACTGGCCTGACAGAGACTGAGAAACCCCGAGAGTATGGCCCCCAGACATCCTTTTAGCTTAATAATAATGTCTCTCCTGAGGTTTACCCTTCAGCCAAAGATTAGACAGACCCATGGAACAAAACAAGACTGAACGGGCACACTGGCTCAGGGGCAAGGGCTAGAAGGTAGCAGGGGATGGGAAAGCTGGTAATAGGGAACCCAAGGTCGAGAAGGGAGAGTGTTGACATGTGGTGGGGGTGGTAACCAATGCCACAAACCAATATGTGTACCGTTTAATGAGAAGCTAGTTTGTTCTGTAAACCTTCATCTAAAGTACAACAACAAACAAAAGAATAAAGTGCTGAGTGGAAACAAAAGGAAGGTGCAATACCTTATCTGTACATTTGAAATGGGTGGTAAGCTGCATTAAGTATTCTTCAGGAATTATGTAAACAGGACTTTTTAAAGAGAGAATAAGAATACACATCCAATTCATGCCTCTGAGGAGTGGCAGTGAAACTGGGATGGTACAGAAGAATCAAAGGTGATGTATAATTTTTTTTTTCTGTGTTTTATTTTAACTTGAAGTCCTTGGGTGGTGCAAATAGTTAAAGCACTTGGCTGCTAATCAAAAGACAGGCAGTTCAAGTCCACCCAGAGGTACCTTTGAAGAAAGGCCTGGTGATCTACTGGAAAATCTGCCAATGAAAACCCTACGGAGCACAGTTCTACTTTGACACACACGGGGTCACCATGAGTTGGAATCAACTCGATGGCAACTGCCTTCAACTGATATTTGAACTTAAAAATAGTATCAAGTAAACATTAACTGTCAATTCCATGTAGTGGAAACAAGGTGTTTTTATATTATTCTCTGTATGTCTATGTTTTAAATCCTTCCCTCACCGCCCCACCCCACCAAAAAAAAACCGTATTATTTAAAAACACATTCTACATAAAGTTCTGAGAATGCCGCTGGGGCAGCCTGGCGTGGACCTGGAGGCCTCCACCACAGGTTTGCAGGGGTGGCATTTCATGTTTCATGCCTCACAGGCCAGGCTCAGGAGAAGGGGTGCCAAACCCCCTCCTCACCAGGCTGCTCCAGGTAGACCAACTACAGTCTGGTGACCAGTGGAAAGTGCTCTGATGAGAACCCGGAGACTCAGCTCTGCCATCAAGGAGATGTGACCCCGGGCCCGTTGCGGCTGACCCAGGCAGGGTTGAGCGCAATCACTTCTCAGTACCCCCTCCGCCTGTCCAGTCCTGGGCTCTTACCGTTGCTCCTGTGCCGCAATGTGCAGAGAGTCCATGATGAGGCGCACAGCCTCCGCGATCTGCTTGGCCCGGACCGTGTGCTGCTCAAATTTGGTCTTCACTGCAGACTGGGAGATGCACTCCTGGAATACAAGAGGTGATGAGGGAGACAGGGGCCACCTAGGGCTACAGCCAATGCCAGGTTCTGGCTTTTGCCACCAGGGACATGGCCACAACGGCTGTGGGAGGCACAGATCGCCAGACACCAGAATCATAGGACTCACCTCAAATCGCCTCTCAAAATTCTGAAACTCAAACATCCTCACTTGAAAGCCTTCTGCAAGAGCTCCCCCTAGGCGAATTGCACAGCATTAGCCCGGAAATTAGCAGCGCAGGAAAATGACGCAGTCACCCAAAGCCAACCCCACCCTGGCCCTTTGGAGACACCAGCTGGAAGGCAAAGAGCCTCTCGCTGCAGAGCTTCTACCATCTCATCCTCAGAATATTTTTATCAACTGACAGCATGAGGCCAAACATCTCCAAACTTCAGGGAAAAGGGAACGTTTTTGTTTTCATTGTTACCTCCTTCGGGCATGCCTTGGGCTTTCTGGATCCTGGCGTTGAGCACCTCCTTGGCAGACACGAAGAAGATGCGGTCCCCAGCCTGGGCTCGGTCCACCACACCCAGTTCATCCACCAGGAAGCCCGTACAACGTTCCATGTGCTGCCGCCGCACCTGGAACCCAGGCAGATGGGTGTGCGTGACAGGGCCTGGGGTGTGTGTGCATGGGTGTATGTGTGTGGGAGGCCTCCAGACAGAGCCCACAGTCCCCAACTGCCTTTTTTAAAAAATCAGTAATATAGCCATATGGTTCAATACTCAAGCGGTAGAAGCACAAACACCATGCAACGTCTCTTGCCCATCTCTGTGAGGCACCAAGCTTCCCTGAAGAACCAATGCCATGAGGATTTCTTGGGGTATGTCCTCCCAAAGGTATTTTATGCATATATAAGCAGGGTTAGTGAAAAAGGGGAAGACCTTCAAACAGATGGACAACAATGGGCTAAACTTAATGGTTATGAGGATGGTGCAGGGCCAGGCAATGTTTCATTTTGTTGTACCTAGGGTCACTATGAGCCAGAATTGACTCAACAGCACCTAAAAACGACAAAATCTAAGTAGAAATGTTTACACACTCCCCAAAGTGCTTCTTGTTAGAGCCCACGGCATCTCACTCTGGCGCCCCAGAAGGAAAGGGCCCCGGAAGTCAGGAAACCTAGGCTCCATACTCTGCCAAGCCAAGCCCTCCCAGGGCCTCCCTTATAAAATGAGTGAGCGCCATTAGAAAATCACATCTAGTTCTGAGGTTCTCGTGTTCTATTTAAAGAACTGAAAAATAACAATAGCCTCCCGTGGACACCTACCACACGCGCAGCACTCTTCCACATGCTAGCACATTTCATTCTCTCAACAACTCCACGTATTATACCCATCTCGCAGGGGTGGGAACTGAATTACCAAAAGGCTAAGCAATTTACCAAAGTTACACTGCCACACATCAGCCAGAATGTGGACCTGGCCTGCTGGGTGCATGATCCACTATTACCAACTGGGTATCCCTTTTCTTTCATTCCACATAGAAAGTTAAGAGCCGTGAGTCGCTGGTAAGAACCAACTATTCTTCATTCCTCTTTTAAGACTTTTTCCTGGACGTCTTCCTAAAGCTGAGCCTGTTTTGCATTGATTAAATCTTCACGAACAAAATGAACATCTGGCCCCAAACAAGGATGAGCTAATGCTGTGGTTATGATGTCAGATACGTGTGAAAGCCTTTCAAAGACGGATTGATCTGAGAAAGTGAATGGATGAAGAGGAGTGTTTTTAAAGCAGTAAGACACCACTGTGACTCCAGGGAACACATGGGGAGTCTTTGACAATGAAATTAACTCAGGGAAGTCACTAGACCTAATGACACCTAGGCGTGCACTCTGGCCCTGTGTAAACCATGTTCGTGCAGGTGGCATTCTCCAAACCAGCAAATAAAGAGGCACCAACCTCCTCCATGTACTCGGGCTCCGAGGCAGATGCATCCCAGCGGTTATTCAGGATGAAGATGTTTGGGCGGGAGAGGCGCTCACTCACCTTGTGAAAGAACTGCTTCTCCTAAACAAGGGGGCAAAGCCTCATTTAGGAGAAGGAGGAGGGGCTGTGCCTGCCAAGGCCTCGCAGCCTGCCTGCCCAGCTGGGACCCAGAGTGTTGAGAGGCCACGGAGGGCTTACCGTCTGCATCAGGGTGGACTCCGAGTTGGCCACCAGCACAAACACATCAGCGTCCAGGCAAAACTTGTCAATCCAACTGTCCAGCTCTGTGGTGACATCGATACCAGGGCTAAAGGTGATGGGGTAAACCAACATTGTCAGGCACACAGAGCCATGGGCCCTATTCTTCCTGCTTTGAAAGCCCTGGGGTTTGAAAGGCAGTCAGACAAGGAGCAGAACACTAGAGAGAGAAATCTGGACTGACCCTTACTGGGGGAAGTCTTATCTTCCGTTTTATATCCTTCCCAATTGTCTGAAAATGTGTTTTTTTACCATGTGCATCTATCACTTTTATAAAAACATGATGTACAGTGACACCTGTGAGAGCCGGAACTCAACTCGGCTGCCTTGTTTTTCCAGGTCTCGCAAGTTTTCCACCTTTGACAAGGTACAGTCTTACCACTTTTCTATTGCTCTCTATTAGTGGAAAATATTTTAGTTTTCCTTCTCTGGCAGGTTTCTGCCTTACACAGGTTCCAGCTTTCACAGGTTTTACTGTATAATTTTACTCTGGGGATACACATTTAAGGTAAAGTTTTGTATTTATGTAAATCTAGGTAAATACTATAGGACTATATTTCTTGGTATGGGTGCAACCCATCCACAAAGCGGGGACAAAGTACCCCTTCAAGAGAAATAAAACATCCCACTGACTCCAACACTGCAACCCCCAGCCCCTAATACAAATACTACCATTGGGTTGAGGTTAAGAACCATCCTGTATTTTGGGCATCCCTCCTGCCCTTTTTTATAGACCATCAATGGGACGTCCTCAGGGCACCGACACTGATGGGTACAGTAACTAGATGCTGAAGGAAATTCAAGAGGCAGGAGGATTTGGTTAAGACAGTGTGAAAACAGCAATACTTAAACAGAGTAAGGGTGGAGCCCAGAGGACCCTGGCCTGGCTGATCCAAAAATGACAATCTGGTCCTCCCAGGAAGGCGCCCACCATCTTACCTGTCCATCAGCACAAGGTCATCCTTCAGAAGGGGGCACTTGGAGTTGGGCCACATTACGCTCACCAGGCTACCGGCATGTAGCTGCTCATCCTGGTGGAGGGCATGGGCCAACTGGTTCACAGTCTGATGAGGGAGAAGGGAAAGAACAATCAGGGCAGAGAAAGAGCCGCTCGGCCAGACTTCTCGTACCACCTGACCAGTGTGATGGCCCGACACTACTGCCCAATTGGTTACTCCTTTTTTTCATTCCACACTGTAAGTTGTCAGTACGAACCAACTAGGCTCCGCTCCCCTTTTTAAATTAATTTTATTTTTTGTTGTTGTTGAGACCATACACAGTAGAACATACATCAGTTCAAAAGTTTCTACAGGTACAATTCAGTGACATTGATTACAGTCTTCAAGTTGTGCACCCATTCTCACCCTCCTTTTCCAAACTGTTCCTCCCTCATGAACATAAACTCACTGCCCCCTAAGTTGCCTATCTAATTTTTTGAGTTGCTGTTGTCAGTTTGATCCCATATAGATAGTTCTTAAAAGAGCACAGTGCTCAAGGCAGACATTCTTTACCAGTAAAAAGCTATACTGTTGTTTGATTTTAAGAAGACTTCAGGGGATAGTTTTGGTTTAAGGTTTATGGATTATCTCAGGGCAGTAGTTTTGAGGGCTCATTCAGCTTCAGTGGCTCCAAAAAGCCTGGATTCCCTGAGAATTTGAAATTCTGTTCCGTTTCCTGCCTTTTGATCAGGATTCTTCTATAGAATCTTTGATCAAAATGTCCAGTAATGGTAGCTGAGCACCATCCAATTAGTTGTTCATGGAGGCAATTAGCCACACATTCCATTTCTTCCTTCTATTGCTGACTCTCCTTCCTCTGTTGCTTCAGACAAATAGAGACCAACTGTTGTAACTTGGATAGCCATTTGCAAGCTTTTAAGGCCCCAGGTACAACAATGAACTAGAATCCCTAAACATGTTATCAGGCCAATTTACTGGGATGTCCCATGAAACCATGACCCTAAACCTCCAAACCAAGGAACCAAATCCCATGAGGTGTTTGACTGTACATAAGTAGCCTTGTTACTTTTTTTGTCATTGTTGTAAATATATCACACAACTTTCACCCATTCAACTTTTTACAAGTGTACAACTTATTGACAGCAATTACATTAATTGGCTGAGCAACCCTACACTTAATCAATGAGATTTTTCCATTTCCACTTCTCTTTTAAGCTTCTTTCCTGGGTATCTTCCTAAAGCTGAGCCTGTTCTACGTTAATTAATTCTTTATGAACCAAAGGTTGCATGTGGCTCCAAACAAGGACATAGCTGTCTCTCAGAAAAATCAAAATGTCCGAGTCCCTAGCTGATACGTCAGAATCACAGAGTAACTGCAGGAATCACTCTGGCAACATCCCGAGAAAGATCAAGGCCCACTCTCTTCTTTAATTGGCAAAGGGAGAAGTCAAATGGCCTGCCTAGCAATACACAGGAACTGAAGGGTCCTGGTTCTTGGCCCTCCACATTTCTGACTCTCCCTAAAGCTCTCACATCCTCTGCAGAGGTACGTCCAAAACAGGGTTTGCCATATTCCATGCACAGGGAGGCACTGCCCTCTTCTTAGTCAGTGTTGGTCCTGTCACCATGGACATGCTGGTAATATAAGCCCAGATTCAATCCGCCACATGCCCAGGGTGGAAAGCAGGGCCAGGCGCTCTCTACCCATCACGGTCCCCCAACAGCACTCTCACCTTGACGCTCTTCTTCTCCTCTGAGCCTTCGGTGAGGAGGAAGGCCTCGTGGCCATCTGTGCCCTCTACCCGCAGGAAGCAATTGGTGGTGTGGCCAATCCCAGAGGGTAGAACTTTGTCCCAGAGCATGGCGTTGATCACAGTGCTTTTCCCATTGCTCGTCCTGAGGGAGATACTGGCTGTCAGTGATATTGTCAGGGGTCTGCCCTTTTGGCTTTCGCAATGAAGTTCTTAGCCTCGAAGTCCAAGGTCATGTGCTCTGCAGTGTCCTCAGTCCCCAGAAGAGTGCCTGCCACATAGCAGGTGCTCAGTGTTTTATGAAAATTGAGAAATGAGTCGCCCTCGGGTGGTACAAATGGTTAAGTGCTGGACTACTAACTGAAAGGCTGGTAGTTCAAAACCACCCAGAGGCACCTTAGAAGACATGGCTAATGGTTTCCTTCTGAAAGGTCATAGCCTTGAAGACCCTACGGAGCAGTTCTGCTCTGCGCACGTGAGGTCACCATGAGTTGGAATTGACTTGATGGCAACTGACAACCACAATAGTCTGACTCAAGAGTTACGTGCTTAACCAATATCCTATACGAAGAGTCAAGGAACTTGTCTGTAGAGAGCCAGATAAAAATTAGGAACAAACGCCTCTGGCTCCGTGCCCGTGACATGCACCTGGGACATCACTTCAAACCAATGCTGTAGAGGGCTCAAGGAGTCCGGTTCCAGCACAGACACGAGCCCTGCCCCATGAGGAACCCAGCCATCGACTGTGAGCCTCTCAGCACCCTTCAGGTCCTGTGTATTGCTAAGCAGGCCATTTGGAGACAATGGGTCTATCCTTGAAGGCTAACCCACATCTCCTCTACCTGAAATTGCTGACTCACCTCCAGGGGCGTCTTCCTCAGACTAGGAGACCTAAGTGACCCAGTGTCTTTGTTTTCCACACAGGGCCTATTTCCCTGATCTTCTCCCCTCACACTCCTCATCCACAAAGTCCACCCCAGCTCTTAACTGCCCAGCAAGAGGAAGGGCTACTTTAGCACTTTTGCATCTCACACCCCTTTCCTACATTCTGGTTCTTGACAACGGCTCTTCTCAACAGACTCATAGGCTCTGAGTCTCAGAGCTTTCAATCTGGGCCAAGCACGGTCTTCCTCATCCTGAACTTGCAGCATCCCAGCTGCATTACTTCCTTCATAGATAGAAAAGACCTCACCTGCAGCCAGGAAAACATGAGGTCCCCTAGCTCACCCTAATAAAGAGCCATACTCCGAAGGTGAGGATGAAGAAATGACAGCCCAGAGGAGCCAAGAGCCACATCTGAGCTCAGTCTTCGGGGGCAGGACTCTAAGCACAGCAACTATTCCTCAGCTCCCACTGTGTGCTGAGCACCCACCTGCTTGGGGGCCTGCTGTTCCCTTTATTCAATTTTTTTTTTTTTTCTTAAAGGTGCCTCTTATACCTCAAGGAGTCCCTGAGCAGTGCAAATGGTTAATGTGCTCACCTGTTAACTGAAAGGTTGGTGCTTTAAGTCATCCAGAGATTCCTCAGAAGGTGAGGCAATCTATTTCTGAAAAAGCAGCTACTGAAAACCCTCTGCAGCACAGTTCTACTCTGACACACATGGGGTGGTCATAAATCAAAATCAGCTTCATGGCAGCCAGTAAACTGGTTTTTAGATCTCAAAGAGTAACAAGAAGGAAAGTGGAGGAACTCCTAGGGCATGTCAGCTGCTCCCTGCCGTGGGCCAGTCAACTGTGCATCTGTACAAAGTGTCTCCCTCCCTCCCGACCAGAATGAAAGAAAGTGTGAGGGCTACAGGACTCACCGGCCAAAAAAGGCCACTTTCATGTGCCGCCGGGCCAGCACCTCGCTGATGCCCCTCACTTTGGACAGGTAACCTTTGACGTCCAGAAACTGCTCCTCTGTCGTAACAGGGTCCAGTTCTGCATTCCTGTAGGTGTCTGGAGGTGGGGATTGAAAGTGGGTCACCGCATGAGCAAAGGAGTTCTATAATCACAGTCTGGAAGTGACAAGAGTCCTGGCCCTGCACATCCAAATCACCAGTCCCCCACTGTGGCACGCTCCTGTGGCCAGATTCCCTCCTGTGGCATCCTATCCAGGCGATTAGGGACACAGGTCCGGAGCAAGACTGCCTGGCCCATTTCTCACCACTTCCTGGCTTCGTGACCTCAGGCAAATAAACCTTTCTGGGTCTCAGTTTCCTCATCCATAAAACTTAGATAACAGAATCTACCTCATGTGATTGTTGTGAGAATTCAATGAATTAAAGTACATCAAGTGCTAGAATAGGGGCCGGTACATGGTGAATACTCAAATGTTAACTGCCATCATTTACTTATATATTTTTCACCTAACAAATACTTACCAGAGAGTTCTTACTACATGCCAGGCACTGTTCTAATCACTTTCCAAATATGGTCTCATTTAATTCTTGTTATTAACATGTCACACAGGTAGTAAATGACAGAGTTGGGATTTGAACCCAGACAGCCTGGCTCCAGAGTATGTCCCCTTAACCAAACCCACTGCCCTCGAGTTGATTCCAATTCATAGTGACCCTATAGGACAGAGTAGAACTGCCCCCGTAGGGTTCCCATGGCTGTAATCTCTACAGAAGCACGTTGCCACATCTTTCTTCCACAGAATGACTGGTGGGCTGGAACTGCTGACTTTTTGATTAGCAGCCAAGTGCTTTACCACTGCATCACTAGGGCTCCCTGCCCTCTTAACCACTCAGTGTGATTTGACAAGGTCCTGCCCGATCTGGCCCTGCTTACCCATCCAGCCTAGTCTCTTGCCATCCTCTGCCTCACACTCACCCAAACTCACTCAGCTTCCTCATCCCTCTGGGCTTTGTTCAGGTGGCCTAACCCCCCTCCTCCGCCCCAAAGAGCTAAAGCCCTACATGGGTGGCTTACTTCATTCCCACTTGGCCTCGGGTCTCACTTAGACTGCACAGCCTTCAGGAAGTCTTCCCTGGCCACCGCCAACCTGCTAGATCCCCTTGTGTGTGCTCTCACAGCACCTGTGCCTCTCCTGTCTATCGGAGCACTTCCCTATCTGTATCACCTACCAGGTGAGGCTGAACAGTGGTGCCTATATGATCCCTGACACTGCACTTAGCAGGTGCTCAAGTGTTTGCTAAATTAATGGATGCTGGGAACATGGCACTGGTGTTTCCTGAATGCCCCTGACAGGCAGATGGATAACAAATGATCACAGACAGGAGTGGTTGAGGCAAGACCCTGTACCCCCATTCCATCTAGAACTTGCACCCAGGTAGGTGCTAAGCTGGTGGAAGGAGATGGGTGTTTGGTCCCTTGGCACACTCTTGCAGACCACCAGCTGACAGGCCCAACCCTGAGCACACTTACAAAGCACATGGAGCATGGCATTTCAGAGGGAGCCCAGAAAGTTTCCCCCATAGCTGGTGCCATGAAAGCAAGTAGCCAAGCCAACAAGGCTTCCTGTATCCTCCAGTCACCCCCGCCCCAGATCCATCAACATTCCTCCCTTATACGGGAGGCACAGCCTCTGAAATGCCCCTCAAAGGAGCTGGCTCTCAAGCATGTGGCCACATTTAAAAGTAGCAGCCACAGGCCAACAACCTCTTGCCACTTGCCCTTTGGGATAGTTCCAAGGTAGTAATTATCTCCTACTCAGGGCAACCAAGGGCACATCTCAAGATCACCCCAGCTCCACTCAAAGGGGAGGCCTCTTATTGTCACAAAAAAAGAAATCAAAGCACGCGCTCCTGAGGCCATCCCATAAACACCGCCATCTGCGCAAATGATTCAGGGCATCACAGAATGTCAATCTTGGGCTTTAGGAAGACAGCGACCTGGTCTGCCCATCTCTGCACACCCAGAGCTTGGCATGGTGCTGGGCACACCAGAGCTATTGCTAAATAAATGGACAATGATCTGGAATAATTTCACCCGTCAATTCTTATGACTTAAAAGTTCAGATTGTTTAATTCAACAGATATTTAAAGCGCACCTTCTCCTGCACCAAGCACTATGCTAAGTGCATAGTGAGGAGAATGAAACTGGACAGGGGTGCTCTCTTTAAGAGGAGCCTCACATATAAAAGCCTGAACTATAAAACAACCAGAGGCCGAGCTGTTCCTGGGTGAGAGCTGAGAGTGAAGTGTATCCTCCTTCAAGAGGTCAGCCCTGGGGGCATGGCCACCAAGCTTCTAGGGTTCTGCCAGACTAGAATTTAAAAATCCCTGGTCTCACCTAAGCCCCTCTTTCATAAATGAGGAAAACAAGGGCAGATGAGATTCAGCTACTGGATATTCACAGACAACCTCAAGACCTGGAGCCTTCTAGAGAGGGAGGCTGAGAAAGTCAGAGGCTGGAGTTGGCACTCAGAGTGAGGGGGGCCCAGGAACCTGTCTCCCTCTACTAATAGAGCAGGGACCAGAGGTTGAGCTCAAATTAGTAACTAGTGGGAAAGGTACAGGTGATGTAAGTTTACTATTCACAGTCCTGTCGCCAATCTAAAAATATCAAGGAGAGAACATCCTGGTCAGGAATAACCAACAGCCTGACAGTGACCAGTATTAACGGCAGCAGCCAGAACCAGGCCAAGAAAAACACACGTGCTTTGCGGTCAGAGACACCTGGTTAAAGCCCAGCTCTGGCACTTGCAAGCCGTTGGACAATCTCAAAATCTCAACTTGCAGGCTTTTAAAAATAGGGATAAGACTCACCTATCCCCTGTGATTAAATAAAACAGAATACATGGAATTCTTAAATATATTCTTAACTGGCAGTTCCCCTGCCTTCCTTGTCAAATCTCCCCTGAGGCCAGCTGCCCGTAACTCTAAGAGTAGCACGTCATAGATGGCAACAGCCCATCTGGGCAGGAGCTTCCCCCAAGAACAGGGCTGTGCCGCGCCCCCCCCCAGATCCTGCTAAATAAATGTCCAAACTGATCACAATGGGCCTGGCTGAGCAGGCACCAGCCTCACCTTCCAGGAAGGTGGCACTCTCCTGGATGTAGGCCCCCAACTGCTCAAAGATGCCATTGATCTTCTTCTTGGCAGTGACAAAGTGCTTGAGTGGGGAAGCATTCACCTCAGCCATGTGTCTCTTATCCTTCTTGACTGTGACGATGGAGTTGCATCGAGAGAAGAGCAGGGACATTGCGCTGCAAGAGAAGACAACGTAAGCAAACCCAGGAACGCCCACCTCAGCTAGGAGTATGGAGGGGTGCGACTAGGGGAACTGGGACCAGCTCTAGGTTCCATCAAAAATATGGGACTTCCTGGGTCTAGATCAAACGATGGTAAGGTAAGAACCAGCATCTCCAGAATAAGAAGGGCAATATAAGGAACATAATTAAGGTCACTGAAATGTACATTTAATAAATTTTGAAACAGCAAACATTTACATACATATTTACTACAATTAAAAAAAGAAAGCATAAGAAAGAGCCTCTCAGGACACTTGGGCCAGGCTCCACCTCACACAGCATGGGCACTCAGAAGACTGGAGCCTGGGCCCAGAGTTCGGGCCTAGCGCTGACAGTTCCTTGACTGTAGAACAGTGACAGGCCCTGCCTTCACTACCTCAGACAGAGACAAGGAGGAACTATGAAGTAACACAGAGAAGCCTTTTTCTGAATCTTAGGCAGAAAAGTGTGACGGAAATGTGACTTCTTTCCTATAAATCACCCACCTGAGAAAAAAGCACGGAATAATGAAACCAGTGAGAGCAACGTGATGCTCAGTCTCACCCTTTTGTCTAGGAACCCAGCAGCCCTGATTCTTAACAGGATTTTTTTTTTTTTTTTTTGGTGAAAGGGAACAGGTACACATTGGTGAACGGTAATTTTCAAGTGAGGGGGGCCGCTTCCACAATTTACAGAATATGTGCACTGTAGAAAATGTGAGAACTAAAGGACAAAAATCCATAACCCCACCATTCTTGGATCAGCACTGTTAAATTTTTATTATCATCAGAGTCTAAGTTTGTGTAGGTATCTCTCTTGCTCTCGCTCCGTCACACACATCTTCGTAAACTTTTTTTTTTTTTTTACACACCACTATCATGTTAGGGGCTCTGAGACTTGACTCCAACATCCTAGAGATCTTTGGCCGAGAGGCAGACATACCAGAGAAAGTGGCAGCTGGGAATCCCTGGCCCCAGAAGCGAACCCCTGCCAGGTCCCTCCTCAGAGTCCCCACCATGGAGAGAACTAATGCCCCAGCACAGCCCTCAGGTCCAGGGAAGTCAAAAAAAAAAAAAAAAGTCTCTTCCCAGGATGGGAGATAGTGTGCGCAGCTGTGTGCGTGCCTGGCTCTACTGTCTCCAACAACCAAGCACATTCTTGTCTAGCCACTCCCTCTCCAGCCACCTAATCACAGCCATCAGCCCTCTACCCAACTCAGCACTCAACTTTCTCCAGTTGGGCAATGAGAAGGCATTGCTCACGAGTGCTCACAAGAAGCTTCTAAAGGGTGTTGGACAAATTCCTGAGAAACAGAAAGAACGTCTGGAAAAGGTGTGTGATGACTGAATGCCAAAGCTGGCTCTGAGGAACCAACCATCCCAAAGAGTGGGAAGAAAGACAGACCCACAGAGAGATGGGAGCCCACATGTTTTGTCCAAACTCAAAAATTATTTTGCAATGTTAATGATTTCTGGAGAGATATGAGGGAAGTGATCTATTTTCTTTTTTACCTTCATCCCCTCAGTATAACACACAGCTGCAAGAGATGTCTTCTTAGCATAGAGGCCATGTGTCAAGAGATAAAGTAACAAAAAAAAAAAAAAAACAGTGCTCTGAGAAGGGGAACTGAGAATGAAAAGAAAGCATTCTGAAATCAGGCTCTCTGTGACCTAGCAGGCTGCGCCCAAGCTCTCAGAGCAAAAGGCAGGCAGGCAGGCAGACCACCCAAAGGAGAAGAAAACAAGCCTGGGGTAGGGCACAATGTAGCACTGTAAATGAGAGATTTTTGGAATCAGATAGAGCTGGGTTTAAACTGTGACCATACTATCTGTGGGCTGTAAAACTTGAGCAAAGTATTTAACCTCAGAGCCTTGGTTTTTTCATGTGGACGGTATGATACCCTATAAACAGGAGAAAAGATAATGCAAGCAATATGCTTAGCATATCACAAAAGCTCGAAGGTAGCTTTACATGTTAAGAAGCAGTAACAATAATAAACTCTACCAGCAAGCTCACAAGACTCTCTCTGGGCAGCGGCAAGTTCACCAACACATCCACAGCCCCCATTTGCTGCTATGGCAATGGAGTAAGCAGGTCTGCTCAGTGATGAGGAGCGGCAGTGCCCAGCCCCAGAAGCGATTTGCTTACAGACAGCAAAGTTCCCTGAGATTAGCTGGGCTTTTAGAAGCAGGTGCTTTAAGTTCTAGTCATTGGTGGCAAGTCCAAAGGAAATAAAACCAAAAGTGTTAGTGTTTAGTAAGCATAATATTCAAAGACATGCACAATAGTAAGAGCTTAACGGGTCAAGGTTACAACGCCTGCTAGGAGTTCTGCTGGTCCAGGAGCTGGCCTCTGCTCTTGCCATTACCCAGGCTGCGCTACATGTCCCCAACCCCCTCTGTGGAACCCTCCAAACTCACCAAACTCTGATTTCTCTGGTTCTGCTAATTCCCAAGCTAAGATTCTGTGTTTGCACTGCACATGCTGCTTTTAGCCTGGAATCCTCTTTCCTTTTTCACCCATTTGGCATACTCCTATCTGTCCTAACCCAACTCAAGTGTCACCCCCTCTGTAAAGCCTTCCCTGACATCTCCATGGGGACACACAACCTTACCAGACCACACCCTGTCTCTCCCGCTAGTCTGTGAACTTCTTGAAAGCTAGTCTTTGACACAGAGCAGGTGACCACCTGGGGGGTGTACCATCTTACCCTTCCATCCCTGGAATACACAAATCCACTTTTTTTTTACTTAAAAAGCAGCTGCTAGCTAAGTATCTGTTTCTTACTATTTGGAACCCAGTGAGTTAAAAGAGTTGAACAAACCTTTCAGGTTCCAGGATTTAATTCTTCAAAAGAGCAAACCAGACATATATATATGCACAAAAGGAGCAAAACCGCAAAACACACACACAAATGCCAAGACAGTCTCCCCCATCTCAGGGCTTCATCTGCTGGCTTCCTACCCATCCAGCATGGCAGGAAGCAGTGGGTTTCCTGTACCTTCTCTGGAAAGCCCTGATAGCCCCTACTTCACCACAGGGCTAGCCGCAGGCCCGTGGGGCCCATCCCGCAAGCATCGCTGGGCCAGAGAGTCCAGCTCTAATATCAACTACACCTTAAGTGGCACAGTTAGAGCTATTCTGATCCTCAAAGTGCTCTTGAGGTCATTTCTCAATAGTGTAAGACAGCTTAAGGCATTATTTCTCTACGAGGTCTGCAGAACTCTAGTTGCACCCAATGTTCCATGTAAAAAGGGGTCTGTAATAGAAGCAACCTGTGAAACATCATATGCTACCGCCCCCTCCATCAGAGCACATGAGCACAATAAAGGCTTTGGGAAGGTCTGCTGTAAAGATACCATTTAACAGTACTTAACGTAGCATTTCACAAATTTATCTGACAAAGAAACCCTTCTTTTGTACAACAGACTTTAAAATCCCTAGGATCACACTGGGAGGAGGCTCATTTATCCTGACAGTCCCCTATTCCCATTCCAAAAAAGTGCCGAGGGCGCAGTACTAACAGATATTAACCTGAGACCAGAACCAAACCCAATTCTAAACTAAAATTGCTATTAATGCTCCAAAGTCATCAACAGCTTTGCCTCGGCCTAGGCTGTTAGAAGTATTAGGAATCTTGGGTGTAGTGGGAGCACTAGCAGAAATCACTCCAAGGTGTGTCTGGATCCCAAGCACAGTCCCTCAGTCCATACCATCTCCTTACCCAGTTTTACGCACAGCAACTCCTAGCAGGGAAAATAAAATGGATCCACAACCGTCTGCTGGCACAACTGGAACAGAGAAGCTGAGAAATTGAAACAAAAAAGTGTACAGGGTAGAGGAGCAGCGCAGACTCTTAGAAGAGCTGTGACAAGGAGCCAGCCTCTGCTGGACAGAGAAGGGGAGGAGAATAGCCAGCACAGCAGAGAACAAACAAGGAAGCTAGAGACTAATGCTTCAGGGAGCCCAGGAGATCCCAACCACTTTCTGAACTGCCAACCTTTTTTCCCAGTGAAACTCTCCATGGAAATAAAAAGAAACTGTAGTTGTTGTTGTTGTGTGCCATCAAGTTGATTCTGACCCATAGCGACTTTATAGGACAGAGTAGAACCCCCCAGAGGGTTTCCAAGACTGTAGCCTTTACGGAAGCAAATTTACACATCTTTCTCCTGCAGAGCAAATGGTGGGTTCAAACTGCCCACCTTTCAGTTAGCAGCCAAGCACTTAACCATTGTACCACCAGGGCTCCTTAGAAAAAACCTACGGTATTTTTGTTTGTTTGTTTTTTCCCAACACAGGTTGGAAAATTCCAGCTCTATGCAAAGATGACCTCATCCAAGAAACCTTTCCACCTGACCCAGAGTGCCAGAAGTCACAACTACTACTTACTTTTTGGATGGTGTGGAGATCTTCACAGGGTGGGCATCGTGGGCATGGCTGGAGTCAAAAAGATGAAAAGAAATTGACTTGTTGTCTGTCCTGACTCAGGCTGAAGATGATTACTGATTCTGTTGACTCCACCAATTTCCTGACTTTTTAGGAAGGAAAAGGGAGATGTCCATAGGCAGCAAGAGAAGAAAATAAAAAAATGGTGTATAAAACACGTCTGATCAGGTTTTGAAGACAAACTGATCCCTGAGGGAAGTTTACTCACTGAGGTACTGAGGAACTGGGCTGGCACGTGAGGAAGTGCCCTGGGGAAAAACACAGCACAGAAGTACGGGGCGAGTCCTACGTGTGCACAAACATGTGTTCAGCCATGTGTGCAAGGCATCAGGAGGTCCCCGCAGGGATCCTGGTAAAGGCACATCCACAAAGTTGCGGGAAGAGGAAGGCACAGAACCAGGACAAGGACTGGGCCTGAGGAACTGTCAGGATTAGAAGTGGGATATTGGAGGTGGGGAAGGAAAGTGGAATTTATTGAAAATCTATGCGTGGCAGATGCTTTACAAGAGTACCTTTCTTCATTCTCAATTCTATGGGGCAAACAGGTTTAGAGTAGTTATAAGATTTATAGGCTGCTAACTAAGCCAAGAGGAGCCCTGGTGGCGTAGTGGTTAAATGCTATGGCTGCTAGCCAAAAGGTTGGCAGTTCAAATCCGCCAGGTGCTCTTTGGAAACTCTATGGGGCAGTTCTACTCTGTCCTATAGGGTCGCTATGAGTCGGAATCGACTCGACGGCAGTGGGTTTTTGGTTTGGTTAATTAAGCCAAGAGGAGCCCTCGTGGCACAGCAGTTAAGCTCTTGGCTGTTAACCAAAAGGTTGGCGGCAATTCAAATCCACCAGCCACTCCTTGGGAGAAAGACATGGCAATCTGCCTCAGTAAAGATCGTTGTTGTTGTCATTATTAGGTGCCATTGAGGTAGTTTCGACTCATAGTGACCCTAAGAACAAGAGAACGAAACACCGCCCAGTTCTGCACCAACCTCACAATCTTTGTTTGTTTGAGCTCACTGTTGCAGCCACTGTGTCAATCCATCTCATTGAGGGTCTTCCTCTTTTTTGCTGACTTTTCACTTTACCAAGCATGATGTCCTCCTCCAGGGACTGGTCCCTCCTGATAATAGGTCCAAAGTATGTGAGACAAAGTCTTATCATTCTCGCTTCTAAGTACAGCATTCTGGCTGCACTTCTTCCAAGACAGATTTGTTCATTCTTCTGGCAGCCTGTGGTATATTCAATATTCTTTCCTAACACCATAATTCAAAGGCATCAATTCTTCTTTCGTCGTCTGTATTCATTGTTCAGCTTTTGTATGCAACGCATATGAGGTGACTGAAAATACCATGGCTTGGGTCAGGCGCACCTTAGTCCTCAAAATAATATCTTTGTGTAATCTATAAAGATTACAGCCTTAGAAATCCTATGGGGCAGCTCTATTCTGTCCTATAGGGTCACTATCCGTCGGAATCAACTCACTGGCAATGGATTTGGTTTTCTGGTAGTTACGCCAACCTAGGGATTGAGATTCCATCTCCTCTGACTCCAAAGCTCACTTGTTTTCAACTACATAGAGCTGCTTTCCACCCCACTGGAGGTGGTAAGGGCAATGTCAGAGCCCTTTTCTAGGAGGAGGGAAAGAGAGAATATAGAGAACTTAAAGAAAGGGCAATGAGAGGATACAAGAAAAGAAGGGGACGGGCAGTTTTGGCTTCATGCATCCAAACATCTATTTATTCACCATTTTCTGTGTGCCTGGTTCAGTGCTAAGTGTAAGGAATCTTCTTGCTGTGTGCCATTGAGTTGACCCTATATGACAGAGTAGAACCGTCCCACAGAGTTTCCTAGGCTGTAACTTTTAGCGGAGCAGAAAGCCTGTCTTTTCTTCCACGGAAGGGCTGAGTGGATTCAAATCGTCAACCTTTCGGTCGAGCGCTTAACCACTGTGCCACCAGTACCCCTTGGCCTAGGGATAAGGATGGATAAAAAACGGTCCTTGCCTCAGAGAGTCTTATGGTCCGAGAAGTCATACAAGTAAATAATCGGCTGTAACACGGCGCAATAAGCGCTAAAAGTGAGGGAGCCCAGAACAAGGAGTTTCGGGGTGAACGTGGGTACCTGCCAGCTGCTGAATAAATGCTGGCAAACGAAGAGAGCTGGATGAGAAATGCGGCAAGGGCGGGATGGAACATAACCACAAAGGCTGGGAAGGCGGGGACGATAAGGAGCCTCAGGGTATCCCACGCCTCAGTCCCGGTTCTCCCGTCCCGCCCCCTCCTCTCAGGGCCGCAGGGGGCCCAGCGCCGAGGCCGGAGCGTGGAGACGCCCGCCTGCCAGGACCCCGAATCCTCGGGCCCCCAGCGTCCCACCGATCCACGCCGGGCTGTTCAGGAATCCCCAGGTCAAGCCAAACCAGCCTCCGCCACCCCGGCGAGCTCACCCTCTCACCTTCACCTTCCCGGCCTTGCGGCGGCCATCATACAACTACATCACCAGCGCGCGCCACCGGGGGAAAGGCGGAAGGAGGGAAGGATGCGCGCGTCACCAACACCCGCAGGTTTGCCGCTCTGGCTCCGGTGAGTCGGTGGGCTCCGAGTTCAACCGAACGACCCAACGACTCCTAATGGAGCAGGTGTCCTCCGGCTCGGCGCCTCCTTGGGAGGAATCTCAGGGCGCTCGTTTACCGCCAGGGCGTCCCAAGCCGATGACGTAGGCCCTGGGCGGCTCGCGCTGCATCACGGGTGCTGTAGTTCCGGCAGGCGCCCGTCAGGGCGGGCGGGTGGATGGGGCGGGGCCTCGAGCTGTCAAAGGACAAAGCAAGGGCGTGAATGAGAGGTTCCCGCCCTTTCATTTGCTGCCCCAGAGCCTCACCCCAAGGCCTCTGCTAGCACTGGAATCCAACCTGGCATTGTGTAATTTTGAAGAAGAGCTCTCAAGAGTTTAAGGCCGTTAGGGCGAGGTGACTCACCCAGGGAGACAGCAACAACCTTGGGCCTGGTGCCCTTCTGTTGTCTTTGAGGAAGTTAAAAAAACAAACAAAAAAAGCAATGGCCTTAGGGTAGATTCTGACTCATAGGGACCCCATCTGTGTCAGAATAGATCTGTGCTCCATAGGGTTTTCAATGGCTGATTTTTTAGAAGTAGATCACCAGGTCTTTCTTCCCAGGTGCCTCTAGGTGGACTGGAACCTTCAACCTTTTGGTTAGCAGCCAGTCAAGCACATTAACCGCCTGCACCACCTAGGGACTCCTTTAAGGAAGTAAGAATTGCAATAACAACAACAGCAACAACAATGTATCAGCACCTATTAAGTGCTTATCACTATGGCACCTAACATGCATCATTTTGTGTAATCCTCACTACAATCCCAGGTGGCTCGGAGGGGAGAATTACCCAAACTCACCTGCGGTGGACCACTGAGCCCCTCCTATGTGCCAGGTACTGAGATACAGCAGTTAACAGGTCTCCAGGGAAGCCACCAGCCACATGTGGCTATTGAGCCCCTGAAATGTGGTTAGTGCAAATTGTGATGTGCTTATAAGATTTAGTATGAAAAAGAAATGTAAAATATTTCATGCATATTGATTATGTGACGTGTTAATATTTTGGATACATTGGGTGAAAGAAAGTATGTTACTGATATTAATTCCATTTGTTTGTTTTTACTTCTTTAAATGTGGCTCCTAGAAATTTTTTAATTTTGTGAGTGGCTCCCATTCTACTTCTATTGGGCAGCACTGCTCTATAACCACAGTAGAATCTTGCCACAGTTACCTCTGGAGGCAAATTAGTACTTGAGTGACCAGCTTATCAGTCTCCTGGGAGGCACAACCGGTCAAAAGGAGGCTGTCCTGCCTTCAATACCCTGAGTGAACTAGTAGCCTAGTTTCCTAAAAGTCCAACTCTGGAGTGTGGGGCCACACCCAGGCCCTGTCTTGGGGTTCAGCCAGGCCTGTCTGGGATGTGGCCGCACTGGGGCCTGTTACTCACTGCCTTGCACTGCTGCTGTTTGTTTCCTCCTCCACACTGCTCTCTGGCCTCCCTAAGGGGACTGTCAGTTCTTGCGCTTCCTTTCCCTTCTTTGGCAGAATCCTGCCAGAGTCAGGTAGGGGCCTGGGGCTCTCCCTCCTAAACATCAGTCCCGTCCATTCCCTCTTCACTAGACCTCCTTGCAAGCTCTGGCCCAGGCCCTGGTCTCTGGTCCAGACACCTGCTGGGGCATCCGAATCCATCCCCAGGCCTCTAATCTTGCCCTTTACCCAGTACCTGGGTTCTCTCTCTGAAACACAGCTCCTAGATGTGAGGCCTCTCCTTAAACTTTCCTGATGACAAGACTCCCCGACAACTGCCGGTAACGTTAATGGGAAGGTATGGATGGCAGGGTTGGTGTGCACTTGCAGGAAACTTTTTTTTCCTGCGTTAACTATTTCTAATTGATTTTTCCAGTGGACACAAATTGTGTTTGTAATCAGAAAAAGATAACATTAAAAACAGCTCTTAAGATACACACATACACACACACAATGCTTATATATGCACAGACCAGCTCTGGAAGGACACCCAGAAAGGATTAGCCATGGTCACTTCTCAGCAAAGGAGCTGGGAAGACAGGAATGAGGAATGGGAGAGAGATTAAGATTTGTGTTTTATTTTAATGTGGGCCAACTTAAAAAAAAAAACTTTAAAATGCATATACACAATCTCTGAATGACTCCAAGCACCTCTGGATAAAGTCCAAACTCTCCTTAGCCTGGGAACATAAGCCTTTCCAATCAGACCTCATCAATTCTACCCACACCAGCTGGCCAACATTCTCAGCCCTCACCTGTGCCTAGCTGGCTCTAGCACTCTGACCTTGATCAAGTCTTTCGGCCTATTGGAAACCTCCTTACCTTCCAAGGCCCAGCTTAAATTGCATCTGCTCTCCTCCACACGTCTGTCAGTTTGTCGTACTTTGAGGGCTTGTGTTTTGCTGTGATAGTGGAAGCTATGCCACCGGTTTTTAAATACTAGCAGGGTAACCCATGGCAGACAGATTTCAGCTGAACTTCCAGACTAAGACTGACTAGGAAGAAGGATCCGGCTGTGTGCTTCTGAGAAGAATTAGCCAGTGAAAACCTTAGGAATAGCAGTGGAACATTGTCTGATACAATTCCAGAAGACGAGCCCCTGAAGTTGGAAGGCACTCCAAAGACTGGGAGAGAGCTGCCTCCTCAAAGTAGAGTTGACCTGAATGGCATGGATGGAGTCAAGCTTTCAGGACCTTCATTTCCTGATGGGGAATGACTCAAAATGAGAAGAAACAGCTGCAAACATCCATTAATAATCAGAACATGGAACGTACAAAGTATGGATCTACGAAAATTGGAAATTGTCAAAAATGAAGTGGAATGCATAAACACTGATATCCTGGGCATTAGTGACCTGAAATAGACTGGTATTGGCCATTTTGAATTAGACAATTATATGGCCTACTATGCCGGGAATGACAACTTGAAGAGGGATGGCATTGCATTCATCATCAAAAAGAGTATTTCAAGATCTATCGTGAAATACAATGCTGTCAGTGATAGGATAATATCCATATGCCTACAAGGAAGACCAGTTAATATGACTATTATTTAAATTTACACACCAACCACTAAGGCCAAAGATGAGGGAACTAAAGATTTTTACCAACTTCTGCAGTCTGAAATTGATCAAACTTGCAATCAGGATGCCCTGATAATTATTGGTGATTGGAATGCAAAAGTTGGAAACAAAGAAGAAGGACTGGTAGTTGGAAAATATGGCCTTGGTGATAGAAATGATACTGGACATGACATGACAGCATTTTGCAAGACCAACGACTTCTTCATTGCAAATACCTTTTTTCAACAACCCAAACAGCAACTATACACGTGGACCTTCCCAAATGGAATATACAGAAATCAAATTGGCTACATCTGTGGAAAGAGACAATGGAAAAGCTCAATATTATCAGTCTGAACAAGGCTAGGGACCAACTATGGAACAGACCATCAATTGCTCATATGCAAGTTCAAGTTGAAACTGAAGAAAATTAAAACAAGTCCATGAGATCCAAAGTAGGACCTTGGGTATATGCTACCTGAATTTAGAGACCATCTCAAGAATAGATTTGATGCATCGAACACTAACGACCAAAGACCAGACGAGTTGTGGAATGAAATAAAGAACATCATAAATTAAGAAAGCAAGAAGTCATTAAACAGACAAGAAAGAAACAAAAGACCAAAATGGATGTCAGAAGAGACCCTGACACTTGCTCTTGAACATCAAGTAGCTAAAGCAGGATGAAGCGATGATGAAGTTAAAGAGTTGAACAGAAGATTTCAAAGGGCAGCTCGAGAAGACAAAGTATTATAATGACATGTGCAAAGACCTGGAGTTAGAAAACAAAAGGGGGAAAACATACTCAGCATTTCTCAAGCTGAAAGAAATGAAGAAAAAATTCAACCCTCGAGTTGCAATATTGTAAGATTCTACAGGGCAAAATATTAAATAATGCAGGAAGCATCAAAAGAAGATGGGAGGAATAGAGTCACTATATCAAAAAGAATTGGTCAGTGTTCAACCATTTCAGGAGGTAGCATATAATCAGGAATCAATGGTACCAAAGGAGGAAGTCCAAGCTGCACTGAAAGCATTAGCGAGAAACAAGGCTCCAGGAATTGACGGAATACCAATTGAGATGTTTCAACAAACACATGCAGTGCTGGAAGTGCTCACTCCTCTATGCCAAGAAATTTGGAGGACAGCTATCTGGCCAACCGACTGGAAGAGATCCTTATTTCTGCCTATTCCCAAGAAAGGTGAGCCAACCAAATGTGGAAATTGTTGTACAATATCATTAATATCACACGCAAATAAAAATTTGCTAAAGATCATTCAAAAGTGGCTGCAGCAGTGTATGGGCAGGGAACTGCCAGAAATTCAAGCCTGATTCAGAGGAGGACGTGGTACAAGGAGGGATATCATTGCTGGTGTCAGATGGATCCCGGCTGAAAGCAGAGAATACCAGAAAGATGTTTACCTGTGTTTTATTGACTATGCAAGGGCACTCGACTTTATGGATCATAACAAATTATGGATAACATTGCAAAGAAGGGGAATTCCAGAACACCTCATTGTGCTCATGAGGAACCTGTACATAGATCAAGACACAGCTGTTCAAACAGAACAAGGGGGTACTGCATGGTTTAAAGTCAGGACAGGTATGTGTCATGGTTGTATCCTTTCACCATATTTATTCAATCTGTATGCTGAACAAATAATCTGAGAAGCTGGACTATATGAAGAAGAATGAAACATCAGGATTGGACGATGACTCATTAACAACCTGTGTTACACAGATGACACAACCTTGCTTGCTGAAAATGAAGAGGACTTGAAGCACTTACTGATGAGGATCAAAGACCACAGCCTTCAGTATGGATTACACCTCAACATAAAGAAAACAAAAGCCTCACAACTGGATCAATAAGCAACATCATGATAAACGGAGAATGAAGTTGTCAAGGATTTCATTTTACTTGGATCCACAATCAACACCCATGAAAACAGCAGTCAAGAAATCAAAAGACGCATCCCACTGGGCAAATCTGCTGCAAAAGACCTCTTTAAAGTGTTAAAAAGCAAAGACGTCACCTTAAAGACTAAGGTGTGCCTGACCCAAGCCATGGTATTTTCAATCGCCTCATGTGCCTGCGAAAGCTGGACAATAAATAAGGGAGATCGAAGAAGAATTAACACCTTTGAATTGAGGTGTTGATGAAGAATATTGAATATACCATGGATTGCCAAAAGAACAAACAAATCTGTCTTGGAAAAAGTACAACCAGAATGCTCCTTAGAAGGATGGAAAGACAAGGTCTCACATACTTTGGAGATGTTGTCAGGAGGAATCAGTCCCTGGAGAACGACATCATGCTTGGTAAAGTAAAGGGTCATCAAAAAAAGAGGAAGACCCTAAAGGAGATGGACTGACACAGTGGCTGCAATGATGGGTTCAATCATAACAAGGATTGTGAGGATGGTACAGGACCGGGCCTTATTTTGTTCTGTTGTATGTAGGGTCAGTATGAGTTGGAACCTACTCGAGGGCACCTAACAACATCAGGGTTTCTCGACCTCGGCACTACTGACATTACCAAAAAAATCAAACCCAAATCCATTGCTTTCAAGTCAATTAGGACTCATGGCAAACACATGTGTTACAGAAAACTGCTCCACAGGGTTTTCTTGGTTGTAATCGTTACAGAAGCAGTCTCTCAGGCCTTTCTTTCATAGTGCCTCTGAATGGATTCAAACCACCAGCTGATCTCAAATCACTTGCGCCACCCCCCCAAAAAAAACAAACCTGTTGATGTTGAGTCAGTTCTGGCCCATAATGACCCTATAGGACAAAGCAGAACTGCCAGTAGGGTTTCCAAGGAGCAGCTGATGGATTTGAACTGCCAACCTTTTGATTAGCAGCCTGACCACCCAGGCTCCTCCTGTGGACATTAAACCCATTGCCTTCGAGTTGAATTCCAACTCATAGTGACCCTTTAGGACAGAGTAGAAATAAAAAACCCAAAACCCACTGCTGTCGAGTCAATTCCGACTCATAGCGACCCTATATAATGCCCTATAGGATTTCCAAGGCTGTAAATCTTCTACAGAAGCAGACCACTACATCTTTATCCCATGGAGCAGCCAGTGGGTTGGAACTGTCTACCTTTTGGTTAGCAGGTGAGCACTTAACCACTGCACAGGGCTCCCTATTGACATTAACCGAAAAGAAAAAGCCATTGCTGTCAATTCCGACTCACAGTGACCATATAGGACAGAGTAGACCTACCTAACTCATATTGACATTCGAAAAAACCCAAAACCCATTGCTGTCAATTCTGACTCATAGCGACCCTGCAGGACACAGGAGAACTGTCCCATGGGGTTTCTAAGGATCCGCTGGTGGATTCGAACTGCCGACCTTTTGGTTAATAGCCATAGCTCTTAGACACTGCACCACCAGGGCGCCCGTATTGCTATTAAAAACCCATTGCCATTGAGTCAATTCTGACTCATAGCAACCCTATAGGACAGAGTAGAACTGCCCCATAGAGTTTCCAAGGAGTGCCTGGTGAATTCAAACTGCTGACCTTTTGGTTAGCAGCCATAGCTCTTAACCACTATGCCACCGGGGTTTCCATATTGACGTTAGACATGGATGATTTCGATGTTGCAGGTGGCTATCCCATGCATTATAGGATGTTTAGCAGTATTGCTCATCTCTACCCACTAGATGCAACCAAAAATGTCTCCAGACATTGCCAAATGCCCCCTAGGGAATAAAACTGCCTCTAGTTGAGAGGCATCAAGTTATACCAAGCTGGCTGGTCCCTTCTCCTCTTCCCAGCCCACTGATAGTCATTGTGGCATTTATCACACCGGTCCATGGTGAACTGCATGTTTCTTTCTTGCTCCTCCACTGACTACAAGTGTCTCGGCAGGGACCAGATTTCTTCAACCACTGGAATCATATTCAAATCCCTGTCCCTACTACTAACTTGCTGTGTGGCCTTAGGCAAATTACTTGACCTCTTTGAGCCTGTCTCATCTGTAAAAAGGAAATGGGAGCTCCTAGCCCAGAGGACTGTGTACTCAGTGCCCGAGAGGCTTGGCGCCTGGCCCACAGCAAGGGATGGATAGATGTTAAACCAAAACCATTGCCATCAGGTGGATTCCAACTCATAGCGACCCTACAGGACAGAGTAGAACTGTCCCATAGGGTTTCTAAGGAGCACCTGGTAGATTCGAACTGCCGACATTTTGGTCAGCAGCCAGACTCTTAACCACTACACCACCAGGGTACGCCCTGAAGTGTAATCAGCACTACAAGATGAGTCTGTCCAGGGTATGGTGGGGGCCACCAGAAGCAGCAGCAGTTTTTCCTGTTCATGTTTGCAGGAAGGGTGGTCAGCAAAGGCTTCAGAGAGGAGGCAACGCCTGATGCAGGCCTTGAAGGAGTAAGAAGCGTGCCCCAGTCTGCCAGTGTTGGGCTCATAGGGAGGGTTTACGGAATACACCAATGACTTGGAAATCACATGTGACTGGGTCTGGGACACAAAGAAGTTGCCCAATCTCCTGACAGTCTTTTTGCCTCCTGAACATACCAATCATTGGCTTAAATCAACCCACTGTACCACTCACCACACCCCACCCACTCAGCAGCTCCCACTCCATGGTTGTCATGACGTTTAATAGAAACTCTCCTGTTTCTGTCAGTCCCTCTCGCCAGAGGCATAGGGACAGGGTGACCCAGTACAGTGTGTGGACACTTCCCGCCTCCCCCAGCAAGGGTCAAGTAGAGGATCCAGCTGTGGCATAAATAGATTCCCTTCTGCCTTCCGGGAGGTCTTCTGAGTCGCTGTCTCCAGGGGACAAGTTTTTGCTGCCATGACAGGAACCATAGAGGATGGGGGGCTTCCATGGTCCCAGGGTCAGGGCAGGAGCATGAGTCTGACCCAGGTCTCTGTGTCTACCCCAAGCTTGAAGCAGGAAGTCCCTGGGGCTGTGGCTCTGCCTGGGAGAAGCTCTGGGGCATGGCTTGTTGCCCCTGGAGACTCTCTGGGCGCCTTGGGTAAGCCCCAGCTCTGCCCAGGTCTCGCCCAGTGGAAGAAGCAGAGAAAGGGGAACTCAGTTTTTCAGGAAGAAGGTTTGGGAAGGATGACTCTCTACAAAGCAGTGACAGTGAACTGCCTCTCCAGGGTGGGGCCAGAGCATCCGGAAAGCCTCAGACAAGGAGATCTGCTCCGCCTGTGGCCTGCATGCCCCATCTCTCTGACTGGAGGTTCCCCGAGCAACAGGGAGTCAAGAGCCTGGAAGACGGACCAGCTCCCTGGGACACTGAGGCCCTGGAAGCTTCTGGCAGTGGTTGTCAGCAAAGAGAAAAAGTCGGAGGTGGCCAGCTCTGGGCAATTAGGGGTCGACGAAGGAGACGGCGATGTAACGGGTGCCCTTGGTGGTGGGGAGCCCCTCGTGGTAGTGCGTGAGCCGCCCGGGGTGCAAGAGGGTCCAGCCCTTTCTCGGGGCACGGATGGAGCAGTTGTAGCGCAGGAACCGACAGCCTCCGCCCTGGGAGACAAGAAGCGTCAGTACCCAACAGGAAGTATCAGTTTCCCAACAGGAAGCTGGGCCCTTCCCCCACTCTCCCTCTAGTCTCCCAATAAGCAGCCCTCGGCATAGCCTGCCTGGGGTGCCGCATGATACCCATAGTGCCTAAGGTGGAGACTCGGCAAAGGCAGAGCAACCGGGCAAGAGCTCTGGAGTCAGGCAGCCCTGGGCAAATCTAGGCTCCACTACATATTCAGTGGTGGGCTTCAGTATCCCCATCTGTAAAATGTGGGAGAAACTGCAAAGGGTTGTGAAAATTAAATGAGAGGCTATAAGAGCTTAGGTCTGGGTACTTCAACCTTAGCACCACTGACATTTTGGGCCAGATAATTCTTTGTTGTGGGGTGCTAAACTGGGCATCCCTAGCCTCTACCTATGAGATGCCAGTAGCACCTCCATAGTTGTGACAACCAAAAATGTCTCCAGACATTTCCAGATATCCTCTGGGGGTGAGGGGCAGAATCACTCCCTGTTGAGAACCCCAATGCCTAGGTGCTTTCTCAAAAATTATAGCTGTTTTCATGAGTGTTCTTCACAGTGCTAGCCCAGGGCTGAGGCCAGAGAAACTCCTTAAAAATAGTAGCTTCAGGAGGCCCTCCAGGGACCCAGTTCTATGGTGCTGGAGTACCTAGAGCCCCTCTGCCACCCCCACCCTGTAAGCAGCTCAGCACCCAGCCTCCCCACTGCCTGCCCTCAGCCCTGCTCACCTCGTAGTCCACTCCCACCCGGTTTAGGGCAATGTTGATGGTGAAGGTGGAAGCGTCATGGTGTGGCATCAGTGAGGGCTGCTCATCAGGCTTATAGCGGACAACGAAGGCCAGGTCAAACTGGGCCTGCACCACAGGAGTGGGACAACAACCAACGTTAAAGGAGAGAGGCCGAGGACAGCCAAGGGTGGTGGGCCCTCATCTAATCTGCTGGAATGTCAGATCCCTGAAAGCATATTGCTCAGCACTGTGTCCTCTGGTGCCTGGCATGGTGCCTGACATGGGGAAGGTTCTCAACAAAAATGTAAGGAGGGGAGAAAAGGAGAAAGGAAAGGAGAGAGCTGGGGAAGAGAGAGGAATGGAGGGAAGAAGGGAAGGAGAGGAAAAGAGGGAGAAGAAAGGAGGGAGGGGAAGGAGAGTGGGAAAGAAAGGAGGGAGAGAGGAAGGGAGGGAGAAACTAAGCTTTACAGCCCTTTCTGGCAACCATCTGGACTGGTGGTTCCTTGAGGGCAGGGCACAGGCACAAACACACAGAGCAAGAGTTCAGAGAAAACCAGGGGAATGAGGAAGTAACTGAGTGAGTGAGGGAGGAAGAGGGAAAATCAAAGGGGCAGTTGACAGATACATGAGTGATGGAGCCAGAGACAATCTGAGGGAAGGAATGGGGATGTGCTGGCCAGCTAACTAGAAGCTTATTTGCTGGGCCAGTCTAGGAGTCACAGAAGTGAAATTTAAGGACATGGAGAAAGGGTTAGGAAGATGGGATAAGATCAGAGGGGCCTCCCCCTACCCCAGACTCTTCCTGAGACCCCCACCTCCTGATGCCCAGCCTGATGGGGGAGACCTCATTCCTGCCTGGGGACTCACTATCCAGGCCTCTCCCCCAGGCCAAGATTGCCTGACCACCGTTGTCCCCTCTGCCTCATCCTGGCCGCACCCTGCGCCCATCCTGGCATAGAGCCCCCACGCCTACCCTGGTATAGCAGCCCCCATACCCACCCTGACTGGCATAGCAGCCCCCACACCCACCCTGACTGGCGTAGCAGCCCCCACGCCCACCCTGACGTAGCAGCCCCTGTGCCCACCCTGGCGTAGCAGCCCCACACCCACCCTGGTGTAGTAGCCGGGGTAGAGCTTCTCCGTCATGGGGGCAATGTACTCCACCAGGAACTTGTGCCACTCCCGCTCAAAGTTGATCTGGTTCATGTGGATGTCAATAGTTGGCACGTTTTCGTAGCCACCCTGGATGCGGTTGTCCTGCAGGTGGCCAAGGAGGGTGTGAATTCCAAGAAGGCAGAATTCTAAGATGAACCCCCAAGATCCCCACCCCCTGGTGGACTGACCCTGTACATACCCCCCAACTCCCTTGAGTGTGGGTGGGACCCTGTGACTATGATAGTTGTGTTACATGGCAGAAGTGAACAGGTTTTGCGGATGTCATTAAGGTCCCTCATCAGTTGACTTTCAGTTGATCAACGCGAGATTATGCTGGATAGGGCCTGACCTATTCAGACGACGTACTTAAAACAGGCTCTAAGAAGAGAGACAGACTCTCCTACTGGGCTTGAGGAAACAAACTATCATGAGTTCTGCAGCTGCAAGGAAATGAAATCTGCCAACAACCATGTGATCCTGGACTAGGACCCTGAGCCTCAGAAGAGACCCCAGCTGCAGATGATACCTCAATTGCAGCCTTGTGAGACCCTGGTGAAGGCCCAGATTCCTGACCCACAGAAACCATGTGATAATAAATGGGTGTTGTTTTAAGCCTCTTAAGCTTGTGGTAATTTGTTACACAGCAGTAGATAACTAATGCACAGTGGCACTGGTGTCCAGGGGGTAGCATGGTCACTGGGGCATAAGAGTTAGCAGGACCACAGACTGCATGGGCCATCCCAGCTACTGGGTCCTGGAGATAAGCTCAGCCACCCAAGTGTATGAATGAGGCAGGTAACCAGAACCACAGGTTAGTCCAGCTTCCAGGTGATAGGACAGCCCAGCCTGAGGCCTACAGGCTCAGGGTCTCACGCACCTTTACAAGCAGTGCCTGGACTTGCCGACATGAGCGCAGGCTGGGATTCTCCTTCAGAGGGCGCAGAGCCTCCCTTATCCACTGTGCCACCTGCTTCTGATGCTGATGAACTTGGAGCCCCACTACTGGATACTCCCCATCCTACACCTCCTAATTCCTGCCCTATCCCACACACAAGTCTAGGGCAGGAAGCTAAACCATTTAAATCACCAACCCGGAAGTGAAAACCAAGCAATGTAAGTTTAAGGGAACTCAGAGTCACACGGCAGCAACGGAAGCTTTGGGGACAAACTCTGCTTCCAGTTTCTCAACACCTCTACACCTAACTGCCTGTGGGCACCCCTTCCAGCACCCCATCTAGAGGAGTCCCAGAGAACAGCCCAGAAAGTGGGCACGGGAAGAGGGCCCCACCTTGTTATCACCCCGAGACCACTGGCCATAGTGCTCCATCTCCTCCACCAGCTCATCACAGGCCGCCTCCGTGAAGATGGGGAACCAGTAGACGTCCGGGCAAGGCTGCGAGGGGAGCCTCAGTCAGAGGAGTCCAGGGGGTCCCTACCATATACTCCTCCTGCTCCCAGAGCCCTCTGCAGGCCCTGCCATGCCCCCTGGCTGCCCCCACCCTGGTCAGTGAGCCTTGAGTGTCTTCACAGAGCAGGGGCTCTGTCCACTCTGGGTGGACCTAGTGAGCCGCTGAGGGAGAAAGAGGCAGGAACTCAGAGATGGCCCGTCTCAGTGAGGTCACAGAGAAAAAAGGGTGCACACCCAGGGAGTAATGGCCTCAGGCTCCCGGGGGACGCAGGCAGGGAGTCCAGAGGAGCACCCACTGGACAGTTGAGATGACATTTGGGGATGTTCTTCTTTTCTCCTATATGAGCCAGGGGAGAGGCCTGAGGCCCCCAAGGCCCTGCAGACTCCAGCCCCAAAGTGCCAGCAGGTGGAAGGGGACCATCAGCTGCCCCTTCCCTACCCCAGCACTGCCAGCGCAGACAGAAAGGTGCCCCTGGTCCTCAGGTCAGTTGGCTCCATTCCTCCCCCACTTACTTCCCCTCCCGGGGGTGGGTGTGGAGGGGGTATGGATTCAGGGGCTTTGCTCCCAGGGGCACCACAGGCCCTTACCGTCTCCACCAGCTTCCCCTCCAGGGCTTTGGTGTAGTTCTCATGGATGTACTTCTCCTTCCAGTCCTGCAGGGAGGGGGAAGCAGGCTGGGGTCCTTGGGCCTGGAGCTGACCATATGCTCAGCACCACAGGTTGCTCCAAGAAAGGGCTCCTCCCCAGAAATCCCCACACAGTGTGATGGGCATGTGCACACCTGGGTGCTGAAGTGTGCCTGCAGGAGCTAGTATTTGCATGCATGTGTGGGGGGGGGGGGGGGGGTATAAGTACGCACCCACATCAACCACAACCTCCCAATACCTAGGTGCACTGTCACAACTGTTACCTCCTCTGACCATCACAATACTCTCTGACACGAGTGAAGCTGGTATTAAAAAAAAAAACTCATTGCCAGAGTTGATTCTGACTCATAGCAACCCTAAAGGACAGTAGAACTGCCCCACTGGGTTTCCAAGGAGCACCTGGTGGATTTGAACCGCCAACCTTTTGGTTAGCATCCGCAGCTCTTAACCACTATGCCACCAGGGTTTCCAAGGCTGGGAAAGTATAACCATTTTAGAGCTAAAATAACAGAGGCCCTGAAAGTTGAGAGGCTCAACTAAGTCACAGCCAAAGGCAAAGCTGGGCCTCAAATCCAGGCCTCCGACCCCTGGTCCCTTCTCCACTAGATGGCGCTGCCTCTCAACGCATCCTCCTCTCCCACCCAAATCTGGCCATACAGACCTCCTGAGGCAAATGGGAGAGAGATGGCCCAGGGTCCCAGCTCTGGTTAGGATCAGAAAGGGAGAAGCCTCAGGCCTCTGGATCAATGGAGTCCCTAGTGCTCCTCCCCTCCCAGCCCCACTCAGGTCCTCACCTCAGGGTTGCTAAACACTTCCCACAGGTCATTGTGGAGGTGGGTGGTCTGGTAGCTGTCCAGGGAGAGCAGGTGCCCAAAGGTGTGCCGGTTGGTCAGGAACATGAACACGGCCTGGGGAGAGCAGCCTGATGGGGGAGGCCTGCCTCCCTCCCCATCCCCTGTAGGCCCCTGAAAGGGCCATCGGCGCAGCCTCCTCTGCCCACCAGACTCAGGTCACAAGCTGCCAGGGACCAAGTGGGGTCACCCCCGTGTCCCCAACACCCAGCCCAGGCCTGACACTGGGGATGCAATCAGGGAAGGCTTCCTGGAGGACTGGATGCAAAAGAAATGAATAAATGTGTGAAAGAACAAATGCATGTGTAAAAGGATGGCATTTTGATACTGAAGTTTTGGCCACTGGAGAAAACATTACATGGATTACACTTAGTGGCAAATACAATTATCTTTTTGTTGTTAGTTGCCATCTAGTAGGTCCCCAGCTCATGGCAACCCCATGCACAATGGGATCAGACCACTGTGATCCACAGGGTTTTCATTGGCTGATTTTCAGAAGTAGATCTCCAGACCTTTCTTCCTATCTCGTCTTAGTCTGGAAATTCTGCTGAAACCTATGCAGCCTCGCAGCAACACGCAAGCCTCCACTGACAGATGGGTGGTGGCTGCACATGAAGTGCACTGGCCGGGAATGGAACCCGGGTCTCTTGCGTAGAAGGTGAGAATTCTACCGCGGAGCCACCACTGCCCTCTCAATTATCTTTAGGCTGTGTCAAAAATGTAAGTAAAATAGACAGTGTGAAAGCTCTGTCTGATAAAATGGTCCCTGCAGACCACTGGGGACCTGCCAACATGCCCGGCGCCCTGTGTACCCCCGCCAGACCCTGGGGGCCTCTGAGCAGCCCCACTGATATCTCAGCAGCTCCCCAGGCCTATGGTGACAAGGCTGCCCACCTTCCCTGTCACCAAGGCCTCCTGTGACCCTCAGCCCCAGGGCCAACCTGCTGCCGGACATTGGCACAGAAGGACATGTCGGGGTCCAGCTTGCTGTGGTGGAACAGGTCTTTCTGCTGCAGATCAGACCGTAGGGCACTGCCCTTGATCAAGTAGATGTTAGAGATGTAAGGCACATTCCAGACACCACTATAAGAGAGATGGAAGGGGTCACAAGCTGATGGTGAGGTATCATAGATGAGGTCAGGGGCAAGAGGGATCACAGGAGGGAAGAGCACAATACTGCTGACTTGATTCTCCCATCCTGGGCACAAGGGCCTGGAATAATTGTCAGGAAGTCCTTCTCAGTATCTGACTGCAGTCTTCCTTGCTTCATGGTCAGCAGGAATTTAAGGGCAACAAGGACAGGAATATTGGGGAGGGAGGTGCCACAAGCCTTGGAGGAAGACAGATGAGAGTGCCCCCCCATACTCACACACGCCGACCCTGCACAATGTCCACGTAGTCCTCGGAGCGGGCGTAGTAGCCATCTGCACTCAGTGCCCCCCAGAAGTTCGACCAGAGCCTCCCATGGCGGGTCATCAAGGGGGCTATGACATTTCTGAGGAAGGAACACCTCAGTGGGAATCCCCTGCCGACCGCAGGGGTGGGTGGACAGACCTAGCCAGAGGTGGGGCAAGGGAGGGACATGAGCTCCAAGAACCTCACTGGGGCAGAGGAGGACCTAGGCCTGGAGGTGGATTTGGCTCACCTGGTACTTGTTCCCTCCCATGGTGCAGCCAGGGACAGACTGGGGGAGGGCTGTGGCATGAAGGTGAGATGGGGTGGGGAGAGGAACATCCCAGACTAAGACAAAGGTGGGTGCCGCTGTCCATGAGAACCTGGGATTGCCACACTGGAGGCGGGGACCCAGGATTCCACAGGTGAGGCCGAGGGTACGGGAACAAGCAAGGGAGGGACTCCCACCATGAGCACAGCCCATCACAGACCATTGCTGGTCTGGGAGCTCAGGCTGTAAGAGTTCGCTGCCCACTCACCCACCCACCTGCCCTCAGCCTTACTTGTTCTGCTCAATCAGCAGCCGCAGGGTGTCGGGCTCCTTCAGGGCCACGTCGGCGTCCATGCTGAAGTAGTAGGTGCAGCTCTGGTCCTTCCGACACAGGTCTCTGCAGGACAGATGGAACAGGGTCAGCAGGGCTGGGACTCCACACTAGCCTCCCCACCCAGGATCCCAGAGCTACCTGGTGGCTGCATCTCCACCCCTGCCCCACCGTGAGCACATTCTGGCTTCACCAGGTACCAGCCCAGGGCCCTCTCAGAGGGGCTGCCAGCATGGGTGGGGGTCAGCACCAGTAGCCTCCAAGGTCCTGCCAGACTCTAAGGCCCAAGCCTTGGGCTACCATGCTCTCAAGACGAAGATCCGGAGCTTAGCAGCTGGCGTTAAAAGCCCTGAAAACCCTGGTACTGGGGTGAGCACGGGCCACCAGGCAGGTTCCCACACTGCCAGGGCTGGGGAGGGTGGGAAGAACGGTACTGCTTTTCTAGAAGGCCATTTGGCAACTTGTACCAAAAGCCTCAAAAAAGGCTTTTTGGTTATCTGGTCCAGAGCTCAGCCAGCTATGGTCCGTGGTCCAGACCTGGCCAACTGCCAGTTTTTGTATAGTTTGGAACGGTTTTTACGTTTTTAAATGGTTAAAAAAAAAATCAAAAGAAAACAGATGAAATCATAAAATATGAAATTCAAGTCAGTGTCCATAAATAAAATGCTGTTGAAACACCCCCACATTCATTCGTTGACATATGATCTTACATAATTATCATAAATAAAGCACTTTCCTAGTACACCAGCCAGTTGAATGGTTGCTACAGAGACAGCAAAGCCGAAAATATTTCCAGTCTCACCCTTTGCAGGAAGTTTGCTGACCTCTGGTCAGGACTGTCCAAGTCTTTGACAGTCAACACACATTACTTAGGTTTTTTTTTTTTTTTTTTTTAATAAGGAAAAAAGAAATCAAAAATTGTATCTCCCAAAATACGTGTCATAAATCCTCAACCCCTATCCCCATTGATGTAATCCCATTTGGAAATAGGGTTTTCTTTGCTATGTTAATGAGGCCGTATCAGTGTAGGGTGTGTCTTAAACCCATCACCCCTGAGATATAAAAGGAGCAGATTAGCACAGAGAACCAAGCACAAATGGAAGGGAAGATATACCACACATGAAGACGGCCAAGGAATCAAAGAACAGAAGCCGAAAAGAGACAAAGACCTTCCCCCAGAGCTGGCAGAGACAGAAAGCCTTCCCCTAGAGCCGGCAACCTGAATTTGGGTTTCTAGCCTCCTAAACTGTGAGAAAATAAATTTCTGTTTGTTAAAGCCATCCACTTGTGGTATTTCTGTTATAGCAGCACTAGATAACTAAGACAGACTGCTTCTCTAATTGTCAACATTTGCCTACTTCAATTTTTCCAGTCCTTCTCCTTTCCCTGATTTGCTTCCTGAACCCAACTGATATGGCTCAGCCCCGCCTAGGACCCCTGAGGTCAGCAGGAAGGAGACTATTTCCCCACTTGACAGATGAGAACTCTGAGGCCCAGAAACGGGCAGGAACTTGCTGGAGACCACGAAGCCTTCTGAACTCCTGTCTCGCAGCCCGATGCTCCTGAACCCTGGTCCCTCCCTCCACCCACCATACCCACCCCACCTGCTCCTGGGCCCCGACTCACACGCCCAGGTTCCTGGCATCAGCATTGGCCATCCGGATCTCAGGGCCCACGAGCTTCACGGACTGATACTTGCTGCCATGCTCTGCCAGGAACTGCTCCACCTGGGCCTTGTGGTGTTGCTCCTGGGAGGAGGGAGGTCAGGGGGAGGTATAAGGATGAAGGTTCACGCTCCAGCCCAGGGACCACACCAACTTCTGCTACTGCCAGGCCACGTCCTTCCACCCTGGCCATCCCTGGTCATCTGCTTTCCTGTCTTGGGTCCTTTCCCCATGCCAGAACCTCTGCCTAGAGGGGCCCTTCCCAGATACGCCAAATCCTGGCCATCCTTCAACCACTACCCCCTGACAAAGCCAGGCTCTACAAGCTTCCTAAGAGGCTTTGTCATCACGACAGCACCCACCACTTCCCAGGCCCCATGCAGAGATGTGGAGACTGTGGGTCTGGGGTGTGGACCAGGGCTCTGCATTGTCACAAAACACTTCAGGATCCATAAGTTGAACACAGAACAACACATGACCCAGCAATCCGAACCCCAGGTATATACCTGGAAGACACGAAGGCAGGAACACAAACAGAAGCCTATAAAACAGTATACCAATGTTCACTGCAGCATTTTTACAATAGCCAAAAGGTGGAAATGAATGAAACGTCCATCAACAGAGGAACAGATAAAAGAAGACTTGATGGCATGGTGATTAAAGTGCTCGGTTGCTAACTCAAAAATTGGTGGTTCAAACCCACCAGCCACACCACAGGAGAAAGATGGCAGCGGTCTGCTTCTGTAAAGATCAGTCTTGGAAACCCTACGGGGAAGTTCTACTCTGTCCTGTAGGGTCGCTCAGTCAGAATCGTCTCAATAGCCCATAACAACAATAACAACAACAGATGAATGGATAAGCAGAATATGGTACCTACACATTATCGACTACTACTCAGCCATGAAGAGAAACCAAGTCCTGATGCGTGCCACAACACGGATGAGTCTTGAAAACATCATGCTGAGCGAAGTCAGTCAGTTGCAAAAGAATATTGTACAATCTCTTACAAGAAATAAGCAAATATATAGAAATCAAAGATGATCAGGGTTACTAAAGGTGGGAGAAGGGGAAAGGGGGGATTTTTGCTTAGAGGGCACTGAGTTTATGTTAATGGTGGTGGAATCCTTTGGAAAAGGATAGTGAGAATGATGCCACACCTTGGAGAAGGTAATCAATGTCACTGAATTGTACATGTAGAAATTACTGAGATGGTGTATATTGACATATATTTTCACCACACTTTTAAAAAAGCTGGAGGCGGGGGCGGTATTCAAAAAGACTTTTAAAAAAACAAAACTCCAGGAGATCCCTGGACCACACTTCGAAAAATAATGTTCTATACCTGGGGCCCCATGTGTGGGGACGTGGTCAGAGCAGGGTTTTTAGAAGAAACCCTGGGTTCAGAGCAAACCCTGGCTCTGCTATACCTGGCCATGTGACCTTTACAAGTCACTTCCCCTGTCCCACTTTAGCTTCCTCACATGCAAAATGGGAGCAACCATGTCTCCCTGACATGTCACTGTAAGGATTCACTGAGTCACACAAGGCACACAGCAGGTCCTCATGGGCTGCCTTGTGACAGTTCTTTTTCTACATAAAGTCACAGACATGGGTGCACTGCTTGAGGTCTCCAGGGCTGCTGAGCCTCCCAAGGGGAGGCCTCATCCCCCTCTCTGGTTCCACATGGCACAAAAACAAGTGAACGAATGTCTGAGAAAGAGGCAAAGAGTGGAGCCCAGGCTGGGACCATGGACCCCAGGGGTAGGGGGCACAGATTGGCAGGACTGAGAGTCTCAGAAAGGAGGACCATCATCCCAGATGGGGCAGCAGAAAAGACCTCAATGATGACAAGGAGCCCTGAAGAACAGGTAGGATTTGTAGAGTGACTCTCCATCCCAGGGACGGAGATTGACATAAGCAAAAGCCAAAAGGTGGGACTAACGAGGAGAGGCAGGAAGGGAGGTGCTGGGGATGTTGAATCCAAGCCCACCCCCACAGAGCAGCCGACCCTCCCCGAGTCCCAAGAAAGCACTCAAGGAATGAAAATCAATTTGGCCATTACTAGATCAAATTATTGTTGTTAGCTGCTGTCAAGTCAGCCCCCAGCCCATGTCGATCCCATGCACCACGGAACAAAACGCTGCCTGGTCCTGCGTCATCCCAATGACTGGCTGCAGATGGGACTGTTGTGATCCACAGGGCTTCCACTGGCTGATTTTTGGAAGGAGATTGCCAAGCCTTTCTTCCTAATCCATCTTAGTTTGGAAGCTCTGCTAAAACCTGTTCAGCCGCTTAGCAACACACAAGCCTCTACTGACAGGCAGGTGGCTGTGCCTGAGGTACCTTGGCCAAAAATCAAACCCAGGTCTCCTGCATGAAAGCTGAGAATGTGAGGATTCTACCACCGAACCACCACTGCCTCCAATTAGGAGGGATTAATTGGGGCAGTGAGGGAAACAAAGATAATAACAGCAGCTAAGAGAGCACCCACCATGTGCTTCCTACACACCAGGCACTCTTCTAAGTGCTTCATGTATCAACATATTTAATCCTCATGACAATTCTATGTGGTTGGCACTATTATGAACCCTATTTTATAGATGGGAAAATGGAAGCACAGAGAGGTTGAATAACGTGCCTAAGGTCACACAGCCAATAAAAGCAGTGGTGTTGGGATTTAAATCCAGCTGGTCTAATACTAGGGTCCCCCCAGTGATTTGGGATACGGTCCACCACCCCCTCCCATTTGGCCCAGGTAATCACGGCTTGGTCAGATCCTCAGAGGGCTCAGCCCACCTTGTGAGGCTGAGCCCCTGACCCAAGCCACAAGGCGATCCCTCCGGGGGCCTGCTGCTCACGTGGTTGTGGATGAAAAGCCGCATCTGTTTCCAGGGGTAGTGGAGGCGCAGAAGCCGCTGGAAGAACAGCACCAGGAACGGCGTGGGCTGCTCGATGAAAATGCCGACCAGGACTGTGGGCAGAGCTTCGTCCTGCATGGGGAGGGGGCGGCATAAGAATCTAGCAGTGTCTAAGCACAGCACCTGCCACTGAGCCCCTGGGGGACTAGAGGGATCCAGAGAAGGGGGCAGCAGCATGTAGACTTAGCTATCAGTGATGCCTGGGCATGGAACTCTGAGCAGGGTGTGTGGGTGGGCAGATGCAGGGCCTGGCAGGGAAGCTGCCAGAGGAGGCTGGGGGGCAGGAGAGGAGGAGGGGGAGCCCAGGATGGCAGCGACGACCAGGTGAGCTCTGGTAGACTGCAGTCTGTTGGGAGATTGTGGCTGGCGTAGGGTGTTGAGAGGGGCCATAAGTGAGGATTAAGGGTCATGGGAGCAAGAGGGGGCTGCAGAACTGCCTGAGAGACTAGGCGGAAGAATCTGGAACTTGGGCATTTGGGGGAAGGTGGAGTCATGTGTAGTTTGAGAACATTTCCCAGAAGAGGCACCTGGGGAGAGCAGGATGGGATCTTGGGCAGGAATCCCTTCCACCAACACAGTGGAGTCTTCCAGAATCTCCCATTCTCCCCCGTCCAGTGTCCCCACGCTCAGGCCCTCACCCTGATGCCCTTGAGGAGGCGCAGGCCCTCATCACACACAGTGCAGCCCGTCTCGAAGGTCCAGAAGCGTGGGATGTAGTTGCCCAGGTAGTTCAGCTGCAGCTGTCAGGGGACGAGGGTTGGAGAGGAGCCGGGCCAACCCGCCCACCAACAACCACCGACAAGGCTGTTGGGCCCACCCAGTCAAGCCTCTGTGGACCCCTAGGGGGCCCACACAACCCAGTCCTCTCCCACTCCACCCCCACAAAAAAAATCCAGTTGCCATTAAGTTGACTCTGACTCATAGTGACCCCATGTGTGTCAGAGCAGACCTATGTTCCATAGGGTTTTCAGTGGCTGATTTTTTAGAAATACATAGCCAGACCTTTATTCTGAGGTGCCTCTGGGTGGACTCAAACTGCCAACCTTTTGATTAGCAGCCAAGCTAACCACCCAGGAACTCCTCCCACTCCTAAGGGGGCAGGAATGGGATTATATTTTGCGCAAGTCTTGGAAAGAATGTCCCATCCCCCTGGATATCATCAAAACTCTTCTGAGGGAGGATAGAGGATGGCACTCCAGAGCTTCTTCATCTTTGGATCTCCTGGGGTACTTATAAAATGCAGATCCCTGGGTCCCCTCCAGAGATTCCAAATGAGCAGCTCTTGTATGGAGTCAGGAAATCTGCATTTTTCACAAGCTCCTTCACTACCCAACACCACCATGGGATTCTGATGCTGATGGTTGAGGACCTCACTAGAAGACACTAGGAACCAGGGCTCAGCAGTGTCTAGCTCCGCAGGGTCCAGTTAGGCCCACCCTGTGCCTGGCCATAGTCTGCCCCCAGGCCCTGTCTGTAGCTCCAGGAGCACAGGGACCAGTCTGTCCTATTTCACTGTATCCCTTATTCCCTGGTGCAAATATTCAATAAATGTTTGTTAAATGAATAAACGAGTATGTCCTGGGGTGCAGAGTAGGGATGGCTAAAGGCAGCCCAGCTGAGGCCTGGAAGGGAACAGAGGCCTCCTGTGCATTCTGCCATCCAGCAGGGATGGATAGGCATCACCGTCCCCCACAGCAGGGAAAGATGGCATGTTGAACTCTGAAGTGAGGTCAGAGGCAGCAAGCTCACAGTAGGGCCCAGATAGATGGCCTTGGTCCCAATGAAAGGTTGGGGGTAACACTGAGAGTAGAATCGGGGCCCTGGCCCCTCTCCCAAACTCCTCTAGGGCTGGGGCCGCTCCCTACCTTGGTAGGCCCATTGCCATGAATCAGGACCGGAAGAGTGTCGTAGGCCAGGTTCCGCACTCTTACGTGGCCCATTTCAAACTTGAGCACGACCTCATCTGAGGGTCAGAAAGCACAGCCCCGTCTAGTGTCAGGCCCAGAGGCCGAGCTCAGGGCTGACAGGCTAGGCTTGAATCCCACCTCTCCCCAAGTGACCAGGGTGTGGCCTTGGGCAAATCAGTTCTCTGAGCCTCAGTTTCCTCAATGGTAAAATGGGGATCATCCCATCTTTATGGGGTGAGTGGAAGGATTCAGCATCTGGCATGCACTTGGCACCACAGCTAGGATGTAGTGAGCACTGAATTCATGGCAACCCTATTACTTATTGTGCCAGAAGCAGTTGATGGGAGAAAGGCAAAGGCCTGGAACATCCCAGCTCCAGACACAGTGCAGAGAAGCCCCAAGGACAGCAGAATGGGAGGTAACTGTTCTGACGGGCATGCAGAGCGCCCAGGATAAGCTGCCATCCAGGGAGGCCAGGGTAGTGGGCGTACATCCTGTTCGGGTGGAGACAGCGCATGCTGGCAGGGTCCTAACACCCATGCTCTCCCTGTTAGCCTGCACTTTAGACCCGGTAGGAAGCTGCCTGGTCAGTTATACAATGCAGGGGTCTTCTCTTCTCAGAGGCCTTGCTAAGGATGGCAGGGAGGGAGGCCCTCTGAGGGCGGTGATCACGTCAGAAGAGCCCCTCTGTACAAGTTCCCAGCCTGCCCAGGAGGTGACGTAGACCTGGCTTCTTAACCCAGGGGTCACAAACCCCCAGAAAACACAGGGAAAGGCCCACTGTTTCTGCATCAGCCTGGGAGAGGAGCCATAGCTTCCATCAGACTCTCAAAGGGGTCTATTTGCTCCATAAAACCACCCATCAGTGATCTCGTCCAACTCCGCCTTTCTAAAGATGGGAAAACTAAGGCCCAGAGAGGAGACTTAACTTGCCTGAGGTTACCCAAGACAGTGACAAAGTAATGCCATCATCAGCCACAGAGTTGGGGCTGGGCACAAGGGTGTTCGTGGCTTCAAGGACCCAGGGGCCTCTGGCTTTCCAATCAGCCATCAACTCACTCCCTACCAGCTCAGTCCCTCCCCTCAACCCAGGGAGCCTTCACCTGGGAAGCGCGAGGGCAGGAGATGGAGGTGTAGAAGGTTCACCTGTCAGGACCTGCTCTGCATCACCCAGCTCCTCTCGTGATGGCTAGCCACCTCCCCTGCCCTGGTCGCCTGCTGGGCTCTGGGGACTGACCTCTGGAGCCTCTATTCCCCACCACCTAGCACAGAGACACAGCTGTACCCCAGGACGTGCCCCCAGGTGGTCTCTGGGGACATGGTGATGGGGCAGGTGACCTCCCAGCACAACACCCAGAGGGACTAGCTGAGCTGTCCTCCTTGGGTTCAGGCCCTGCCTCACATCCTCACCTCCTCCCTATCACCCCTCTCAGGGCCAACCTCTTCTGTCTACCTCCCTCCCCTCCCCTCCCTGTGGGGGCTGCTCACCCAAGGCTCCATCCAGGTTCTGGAAGATTCGGCAGCGGTGGTCCAGGGTGATATTGATCTGCTCCTGCAGGAAAGAGGATGTCAGGCTGCAGAAAGGAAAGGCTCTGGGCAAAGGAGAGGGGCTTCTTTACCTCAGAGGGGAGCATGCCCCCTGCCTGACCCCCATGGCTGTTGCTGCCTCTCCCTATACCCACCTACCCCACCACATCAGGGCAGCTGAGGGTCCTGAGAACACTAGCCATAGCCAAGCCCCTGGGATCTAGCTACAGAGAACCACGGGCTCTCAGAACTGGAAGGAATCTAACACAATAGCTGGTTCAATTATACCAACAATGGCAACCGTAATAATAACAAACACAGGCTTACTGTAGGAGCCCTGGTGGCACAGTAGTTAAGAGCTCAGCTGCTAACCAAAAACTCAGCTGTTCAAATTCACCAGCCGCTCCTTAGAAACCACACGGGGCAGTTCTACTCTGCCCTATAGGGTCACTGAGTTGGAATCGACTCAACAGTGATGGATATGGTTTTGTTTTTGGTTGCTTTTTTTTTTTTTACTGTACCAGTCAGTGTTCTAAGTCTTTTACGTATATCAATTAATTTAATCTGTACAACATCCCTACAAAAAAGTACTATCGTTACCCCCATTTCACAGATTTCAAAAAAATAAGACACAGTGAGTATGTAACTTGCCCAAGATCACACAGCTATTAAGTGGCCAAGCCAGGATTTGAACCCAGGCAGCCTAGCCCTAAAGTTCTTATTCTTAACCATTAAGCAATACTGCCTCTCTGAGTTTCAACCGTGTCTTGTGGAGCCCTAGACCTGGGAGAGTAAGGGCAGGTGGCACCCTGGGCTCCAGCCCCCATCTCAAACAACTCAGCTCCCCTTCTACATTTTGGACCCTGGGCTTCTGCAAATGATATCATCAGAGGCAACGGGGAAGGAGGAGGAAGGTCTGAGTTAACAAAAAGATCATAGTTTCCACTGCACAAGCCCGAATGCTCCATTTTATGTATGACAAAAGGTGAGGCTCAGGGAGGGAAGGTAACTTACCCAGGGTCACACAGCACAGCATGGCTAGGGGTAAGTGAGCAGGGAAGAATTCAGGATCCTGACCCCAAGGACTCCCTGAATTTCCTGCCTGCCCAGAGGACACTTGCTGGATCTGGGCTGCACTGGCCTGCTTCTGCCACCGCTACTCCCCTTGATGTTGCCTGCCTCAAGACAGCTCTGAGGTCTGGCTTCTAGGCCCAGGTCCAGTCAAAGGCCCATCAGCCCCTATGCACCACCCCCTGCAGGATGGGGGAGGGACAGCCCAGCCTGTCAGTTCCTTTCATGTCAGTCATCATGACCTCACATGAGGTTGTTTCTTGTTTTCTCATCTCTATCCATAACAGCAAAGCCCCTCTGTCTTGTTCACTGCTATATCCTCCCTGACCCCCGCCCATGACACAGTGGCAGCTTCTCAACAAATGCCTGCTGAATAAATGAGTGGACCAAAGAATAGATGGGTGAATGGGTGTCACTGCCCACTCCAGGGTCCAGGCCCCCAAGGGACGACTTCTGGTGCACCCTGGCCCCTGGGCAGCCCCTCCTCCTTGACCCTGCCTGCTGTCTCTTACCCTTTTTTCCGGGTCTAAGAAGATCTTGGTGTAAAAGAGCTGGTCGCTGTCGCTGTCCTGGCCCTCCCACTCGGATACCAGTTTGCTGAGGTTGGGGGCGTAACCGATGAAGCCTGATAATTGTAGCGGGGCACACAGAGACAGACATTTAGCCTCCAGGTCAGGGGTCTCCCCTGCCTCCCCTCTCATTCACCTCCCATTGTTTATCCACCAACCCTGCCTCCTCTTGGAAGTCCCCTTGGATTGACAGGAGGTGGTGTCTGCAGGGTGGAAACAGCCTGTCAATTAACACCACTGGCTGACAAGTTTCCAGGTACCCCAGAGGGAAGGCTCAATGGTGCCCCTAAACTGCAGCAGCTCAGCCGCCAGCACAGAGCTAGGCGGCTCAGTGTATAGACACAGGTGATGAATGAATAAATAGATCAGGATCCCCCACAGAGCCAAGCTGGCAGTGCCTGGGCTTGGAGCCCCTTTGATACTGTTATCTGGGACAGCTTGGCCCAGTGGAGGGAAGGCTCAGCCAAGGTCGTACCATGCATATCAGAAGCTGAGCCTTGGCACAGTGGGGGAAACCCATGCGGGCTCCCTGGCTGGGTTCAGACTAGCAAGAGAAGGGGAGAAGGTGGGCAGCCACAGAGTCCAGGGACACTCCTACCCTGGGCAAGCAGGACCAGGCCACCTGGACTGTGCTTTCAACCAGGGGAGAAACGTGGGTGCTGGGGGTGGATGCCTCTTCCAAGGCTGGACGGGGTATTGTCTGGGCAATGGAGTGATGTGTGAGATCTGCATCTTTTAAAAGGTCCCTCTGGCTGCTGAGTGGAGAAGGGACTGAACAGGTGAGGGTGGAGGTAGGCAGAGCAGTTAAAAGACTACTACAGATGTCCAGGAGCCAAGGGATAATGGTGACCTGGATGAGATGGTAGCAGTAGACGTGGAGTTAAGAGCGTAAGTTCAAGAGGGCTTCAGGAGGTAGGAGTGATGGGGATTGTAATGGGCTGGAGAGGTGGCAGGACAAGGGAGGAGTCAGAGGGACTCCTGGGTTTTGCCCTGTGCAGCTGGGTGGCTGTTTCATGAAATGAGGAAGACTGCAGGGGATCAGGTTTAGGGGTAAAAAGGTCAGGAACTCTGTGGTGGTTAATTTTTTTGTTACTTTTGTTTTTGCTGTTGCTTTGTGACTGATAAGACCCCGTGTGTGTCAAAGAACTGCTCCATACGGTTTTCTTGGTGGCAATCTTTACAGAAGCAGATTGCCAGGCCAGTTTCTTCCACAGTGCTGCCAAGTAGGTTCAAACCGCCAACCTTTTGGTTACTAGCCAAGCATAAACTATTTGTGCCACTCAGGGACCTTGTGTGATGGTTAATTTTATGTGTGAACTTAGCTAGATTATGGTTCCCAGTGGTTTGGCCAAACACTAGTCTAGTTGCTGTTCCATAATCTAATCTAATCTGATTTAATTACTTTCCACAATCTAATCTAATGTAATGTAATCAATTAATCAGCTAAAAAAGGAGTCACCTTAGCTGTTCTGCCTCCAGACTATAGATATTTTGGCAGAGCTGTCTCTCTCTCTTGCTCTTCACTCTGCACTCTCTCCACTGCCTGACCTACAGCTCTTGGGACACAAGCCTGCAGGATCCCCAGCCTGCTTGCCAGCCCCCACAACCTTATGAGTCGATTCCTTGAAGTAAATCTCTGTCTTTCCTTCTGTGTGTATATATAGCTCACTGGTTCTGTTTCTCTAGAGAACCCTAAGACAAGCTCTATTCAGGACATTCTGGGTTCGAAACCTGTAAGACATCAATGTGGGGCATCAAGCAAGGGGGGATCCTCACAAACGCAGTGGCTGGACCCCCTGCAGCCCTGCCCAGCCCCCGCACCCTGCTCCGCGCCCAGCTCTCTCACCTCCAGAGCCCAGGAACCTCTTGCCGTCTGACACCACTGGGTACTTGGCCTCTAGCCTGCGGTCTGGGTAGATGAGCTCCTCCGCAGAGAAGACCACCTGGCTCCTGGCCTGCCGGAACTTCTTCAGGAGCTCCCGGGGCCCCGATGCAAACACCACATCATAGCTGCAGCCAGAATGGAGAGCAGGGGCAGGGTGAGGGTACAGGCAGGAGAGAACCAACTAGAGATCATGGCTTTCCACAATCCTTCACCTCCTGACCCAGCTCTGGGCCACAACCTGGGAAATGAATCTGCCCATGTCTGTGGCCCTGACTGCCATGTGTCCACCCAACTCTGGGCAGGGAGATGGCCCCCACAACCCATGTCCTTCTCACACCCAAATCATGGCTCACCACACCTGGGCAGGTCACCCCTCCCATCTTTCCACCAAGAATGAGAATGAGCTACACCGGAAGGTCTTATCCTCAGGATCATGGATCCTCTAAAACTGTAGGCAACCTTAGCTAGAGTGATCCCCCCTCATTCCCAATATTCTGGAAGGGCTTCAGTCTAGAATATCTACCCATGGGGGGTCCAGCCCAGGAGGCCCCAGCCTAACACCTGTCTGTGAAGAGAATGACTAGGTTTTCCTTGTCTGCGTGCTTCTCCAGAGCTCTCTTCAGCAGCCGAACCTTCTGCCCTCCACCTGCTGGCGTCTCCTGCCCACTGTTCCAGTCCTCCCCCAGGCCAAGCGCCTGCAGAGAGAAAGGTCCATTACCACTGGTTTTAGGTGAACAAATATCTTCTTCCTGTCAAATTTTCCATCCCTAACCTGAGCAGTGAACGCCTTTGCTTCTGTCTATTGAGCACACCGCCCTCCCCCACACACACCATTCTATGGCATGTGTGAGGCTGACCTGGCTCCGGGGTGATCATGTGACCCTACCTGGCCAAACAGAATGCCTTACTGGTCCAGCTCTAACCCTCCAAAGCCATACGCTTGAGCGTGTGACTCATGAGTGACTTATTAGAGTCTTCCCTGGGACTGTTCTGTGAAAGCTATCTTGTTCTGCTCAGGTTGCAAAGCTAGGACATGTGAGTCTGTGGCTGGCGGTCACCTTGCCACCATGTGGAAAGAACATGTCTGCAAATGAAAACAAACAGAGCCTAGAGATGGAAAGACAAAGCCTGTCCCATGCTGCTTAAATGCCTCAATCCAGCTATGCCTGAAGCCAGCCTTTGTTGCAATCCTCATTCATGTGAGCTAATACATTCTTTCTTGTCTAATGTCACTAGGTTACAAGTACCACAGAGACGGTGATGTGGTCTGTCTTATCCATCACTCCATCCCCAGTGCCTGACATTGAGCCTGACAGAGGGAGGCACTCAGCACCCTCTCTGCTGAATGGAGGAATGTCTCCCTGTGTCATGGATTGAATTATGTCCCCCCAAAAATGTGTGTATCAACTTGGTTAGGCCATGTATGGTTGTCCTCCATTCTGTGATTATAATTTTATGTTGAGAGGATTAGAGTGAGATTGTAACACCACCCTTACTCAGGTCACCTCCCTGAACCAAGGTAAAGGGAGTTTCCCTAGGGTGTGGCCTGCACCATCTTTTCTCTCTCAAGAGATAAAAGGAAAGGAAAGCAAGCAGAGAGTTGGGGACCTCATACCACCAAGAAAGCAGCACTGGGAGCAGAGTACTTCCTTTGGACCTGGGGTCCCTGTGCATGAGAAGCTCCTTAACCAGAGGAAGATTGAGGACAAAGACCTTCCTCCAGAGCCAACAGAGAAAGGAAGCCTTCCCCTGGAGCTGACACCCTGAATTTGGACTATTAGCCTACTTTACTGTAATAAAATTAATTTCTCTTTGTTAAAGCCATCCACTCGTGGTATTTCTGTTATAGCAGCACTAGATGACTAAAACACCCTGCTGGGCTCAGCTGGATGGTCTGCACACACAGGATATGCCACTGATGGACCAGGCATTAGCTCATGTTTATACAAGTATGGTCTCCAAACCATATCTACCCAAAATCACCTGGAGATTTGTTAAATGCTAATTCTCAGGCCCTGCCTTCTAATCTACCCCCAGGTGAGTCTTATGCCCCCTATCGTTTGAACTCCACTGCCTACCTCCCAGCCTCCTCTCGCCTCACGCTTCGCTCCCTCCTTGACTTTGCTCACGCTGTGTCCTCTGATCCCTCTTCCTTCCCCTAACACATCTTCATCCTTCAGGCTTCCACAGTCTTCCCAGCGGCCCCAAGTCTGTCTCAAGGCCTCAGTAGTTTCAGAAGGGAAAACACCCAGCTCCTAATTCTCCCACCACCCCTTGGATGCCTCTGCCCAGCACCATGAGCCCCTAACCTGGATCTTGTAGTTGAAGAACTGGGCTGAGCGCTTGAAGCGTCGGAATCCCTCGGTCTCCTTGGTGGCCACCGTGAGGACTAAGAGGTTGTCTGAGGACAGAGAAGAGTATGGTAAATGGAGATGGAGGATGAGGGCAAGTGACAAGGAGGAGCGGGTCACTGTTCCCGGTGACCTGTCAAATCCTGGCAGGCTGTGTCTTCATATCAATCCATTACAGATGGAGCCTAGGGCCTGGGTAGGAAGGGACATGCCTAAGATATTCAGCTGGTCAGTGATATAGCTGGGACATAACCTGGTCTCCTGATCCCCCTCCAGGGCTCCTTCCATTTGGTAACTGACAAACGTGACTGGAAACATCCACAGGCAAGGTGTTTGCAACTTACATTGTGGGACTGAGTCTTTCTAGCTTTAAGGGCCCAGGTCCCTCATGGGGACAGATGGAAGGATCTGCTCTGAATGATGAACTCGAGGAACACTTGACCAATGCTGGGATGGCAAATACACAGCATAGAAGCCACCACTCTCAACACCCAAACCCAGGGCAGACATTACTAATCAATCCCAACAGTCTCACGTGGTCTTGGATTCTCCCAGTGCAGTACTTCAGGCTGATACAACCAACCAAAGTCGGCTGACAGTAGAAACTAAAGATCCCTCTATCAGTCCACACATGACCTTTGGCTAGAGCAGCTTGTACTACCTTTTTAACAAGGGACCTCCCTTGGACTTTGTAGTGTGGCTTCACCTCTGCAATGGAACTGCCAGCATCTCTGGGTTGGGGAGCTCTGGGGAGCCCCTCCCAGACCACACTGTGAGGTTGTGTTCCTGAGAAGAGAGGGCCTGGAGGTGGGCTACCTGCTTAGAATCCCAGGTCTGCTCCTTACTGGCTGTTGTGGGTTGAATTTTTTCCCCCAAAATGATATATTCAGGCCCTAATTCCCAGTACCTGCAAATGTAACTTCATTTGGAAATAGGGTCTCTGCAAATGTAATCAGTTAAAATGAGGATTAAGATGGGCCCTAATTCAATGATTAGTGTCCTTATAAAATGAGGGAAATTTGGACAGACACACAGAGAGAAGGCGGCCATATGAAAACACAGATAGAAACAGTGGACAACGTCCCATAACAGAGGCAGAGACCGCAGTGATGTGTCTAGAAGCCAAGGAATGCCAAGGATTGCTGGCAACTGGAAGAAACAAGGAAGGATCCTCCCCTAGGGCCTTCAGAAGGAGCATGACCCTGCCAACACATTTGATTTGAATTAACAGAATAAATTTGCATTGTTTTAGGCCACCCAGTTAGTAGAACTTTGTTATGGCAGCCCTAGGAGACTAATATAGCAGCTGTGTAACCTGGGGAAAGCCCCTGTCTCTCTGAGACTGTCTCCTTGTAAAATGGAGGTAGTAATAGTACCTACTTCTCAGGGCTGCTGGACTGATTAAACGCTGGGGTGCTTGCCACATGCTAAGGGCTTCCTAAGTATCAGTTATTACTGGTGTTGATTAGAAAAGAAAAAAAAAAAAACCTGTTGCCCTCAAGTCGATTCTGACTCATAGCAACCGTACAGGGCGGAGAACTGCCCCAGTGGGTTTCCAAGGAGCACCTGGTGGATTTGAACTACCACCTTTTGGTTAGCAGCAGAACTCTTAACCACTATGCCACCAGGGTTTCCACTGGTATTGATTAATGAGAGTCAAAGGCTTTGTCCTGGCATTCAAGGCCCTCTCTTATGCACCAGGAGACTTATTCATCCCCTCTTCCAGCTGGGGGTAAACACCTTGGTAGGTTCCTCCCCTCCCGACATAGCTCCCTCTCTCTGCCCTTTCAGTGACACCCCCTCAGTCACCAAGACTTCTAGGAAGCTTCTTGGATTTCTCCTGCCCTCTCTGGCCTCCACAAGCCTCAGTGGCAGGACCTCACTTTGCAGCACTCATGTTTGGTTCACTGTCGGAGTCTTAGTTCTCTGAGAGTCCAGGACTGACACCTGGAGGGTAACAGACCCACTCAGTAACCAGGCCTTTGGCAGGCAGGTAAAGGCCCACCCACAACCCCACCCCAGGAATCAGGAGGCGCCTAGGCTCAAAGAACAAAGGAGACCATGGAGTTAAGCCTGCTGAGTGGAGAGGGCAGCCCTACAGGCTGCAGGCCCCAGAGCACGGGGCTGGCGCCAGGCAGCCCAGCAGGGATTTTCAGGAATCAGCCAATCACGGGGTGGGGGTGGGGGGGCTGCGGGGTTGAGGGGGGAGGGCAGGGACCTGAAGGAGGAGGGAACAGGACCAGGGATTCACCAAGCAGGTGTGGCAAGGGAAGAGCTCACTACCCCGATCCGGGGTCCAGAAAGAGGTGCTGCTCACACTTGGTGAAGACCTCCCCGAACTCCCACCAGGACGGTTAAGTCTCCGCCCAGGTGAGGGGGGCCGGAGCCCCCAGCTCAGAGGCCCTCGTGCCAACGGGCTGCTGGGGCCAGGGAAGGTGTCACATTTCATGGACAGAAAAAGGCAGAGTGTTCCTTGTGATCCTGGATTCCCAATCGGATGGAGCTCTTGAAGCCAGGAAGATGAGGTAGGGGATGGGGTGGTGTGTCTCCAGGCTCCTTTCTCAAGTTCCTGCTTCCAAGTAACAGCAGCAGCACTGGCTTTATTGAGAATGTTCTCTGCCAAACACTGTTCTAAGCACTTTATGATACTAACTCCCCACGTACAGTCAGGAAACTGAGGCTCAGAGATGGTGGATTTAACTATGAAGCAGCAGCACCAGGATTTGGGTGCCAGACGCCTGGGTCCAGGACACTCCCCCTCCTCCGTCTTGCACACTGCACCGCCCAGGACTGGGACAGTGGCCAGGCCAGCTACAAAAAGGGCCCCATTTCTCCATATGTCTAGCTGGGCTGGACCACAGGGCCCCAGGCCAGGTTGGACCCTCCCCACACACCCGCCCTTCTCCCACTCAGCCTGTCACCTCCCCTTTTCCTGGTGGCTGCCAGGTGTACCCCCTCGGGCCCTAACAAATTCTGGGTTCCTTGGACCACGTAGCACCCACTCCCTGGCCCAGGACCCCATGAGGTCGCCAGCCCAGAGGGTCCTAAACCTGCATGCATATCCGCATCACCAAAGGAGGTTGTAAAATGCAGATTCCTGGTCCCTAGGGCCAAAGGTCTGGGTTGAACCCAGGAATCTGGGTTTTTCCTCCATTTCCCAGGTGATTTCCAATGCCAGCCACATTTGGGGACCACAGGTCCAACCCAACCCCCTGGTTGTCTGGCTCTAGGATCCAAGGGCCTGAGAGGTGGTTCACAGCAGGCCCCTGCCCCGAGGGACCCTAACATCACCTCTCAACACCCCCACAAAAATCACCTCAGTAAACTAGCCAGGTGCTACTCACCCCAGCCTGCACCTCATACCCTTGTCCTATCTGTAAGATTTACCCCTCCTCTAAAGAGGCCCCAAGTCCACCTCCTCCAGGGAAAAAAAAGCCCTCCTTAATCTCCTCCTCTGATCTGGTCACTCCTTTCCACAAGCAGTCTTGGGTTTGCCCAGCACTTGATGTACCAGTGTGATGCCATTCCTTCTCCCTTGGTCAGGCCAGAGCCATGTCTTTTATTTCCTCGGCCTCCCACCCCCTCACTGAGGCTGGGGCTGAGCACAGCTAAGGCATGCCTGGCCTTAAGGAACCATGTGGAAAGATAATCCTAGTAAGGGCTACCACTTGTTGAACATTTATTAAATGCCATGCACTGTGTGAAGCGTGTGACACTCATTGCCACATTTAACTCTCAAAGAACCCTGTGAGGTAGGGGCATCTTTATCCCCTTCTACAGGTGAGGAAACGGAGCAGTCGTGGTTCAGTGGCAGAATTCTTGTCTTCCATCAGGAGACTTGGGTTCGCTTCCTGGCCAAGGCACCTCGTAAGTGGCCACCACTCATCTCTCAGTGGAGGCTTGCGTGTTGCTATGATGCCGAACAGGTTTCAGCAGAGCTTCCAGACTAAGAGGGACTAGGAAGAAAGGCCTGGCAATCTACTTTCAAAAATCAGGCAGTGAAAACCCCACGGGTCACAACAATCTGATCCCATTGTGCGTGGGGTCTCCGTGAGTCAGGAGCTGACCGAATGATAGCTGACAAGTTAGAAAACAGAAGCACAGAGGGGCTGCGTAACCTGCCCAAGGTCACAGAACCTTGGGATGAGAAGAGAACGCTCAGCATTCCAAATGCCCATGCTCTTAAAGTCATCATTTCCCTGCCCAAGAGTCCAACATCCCAAGTGCCAGAGACTCTGGGCTGCAGATGAAATCCAGTATTCCAAAACCTTCCTAACGTCGGCACTCAGCTCCCTTCACGTGGTGAGTCTCCTCCCGAATCACCATCAGGCCCAGCCAAAGCTCTGGGCAATCCATATGGTGTCACCGTGGAGGATTCGGGTTCCAACCACCAGTTCTCCACCCACCTGCCTTCTGTCTAGTCCACACAGCCTGCCTTGGGCTGAGGCCAGGACTCTATTAGGCCTAGTGCCCGGGGCACTTGGTCCTTGGGACCTACTGCCCAAAGTCCAGCAGTGCTTTCCCCAGAATCGACCCACGTGCCAGGCTCAGGAAAGATACAACAGAGACAGTAGAGTGAAAAAGAGATTGCTGGGCAAATTATTCTCTCTGTGCCTCAGTTTCCTCATCTGTAAAATGGGAATAATGCAGATATTCATAGTACCCTTCTCCAGAAGACTCTCTTGAGGATTAAGTGAGCTAATGTACAGAAGGTACTTAGCACAGAGCCTGGCTGTGGTGGCCTGAGGGTTCTTACTACAGGAAACCGCCCCCTCCCCCCCACCAAGAGAGGGAGCCATAGATGTGATATGCTGCCCTGGGGTCAAGCATGAAGAACAAGGCTGATGTGGACAGGCCATTCAAGGGGCCTGCAGCAGGGGTGCAGCGCAGGTGAGAAGGCTCCTGGGAGAAAGGGACTCCTGAGGAAAAGGCAGAGCTGTGAAAGGACCTCTGTGGCCCTGAGGAAAAGGCTGAGAATTTTAACCTGGCTAGGTCACCCTCAGAAACCCTGGTGGCATAGTGCTTAAGAGTGTCAGCTGCTAACCAAAAGATCTGCAGTTCGAACCCACCAGGCAGTCCTTGGAAACTCTATGGGGCAGCTCTACCCTGTCCTATAGAGTCACTTATGAGTCAGAATCAACTCAAAGGTAATGCTTTTTTTTTTTTTTTAAGGGCATTCTCTGGGCTGGTGCCCCACTTCCCTCCCCTCCCCAACCCCTGCCCCAAGAAGCAGTTCCAGCCCAGACAAGCGAGTGGATGGTCCGAGCACACTCAGCTCCTGGGTCTCATCGCACTGTTTCGACACACCCGGTCTGCTCTCTGGGGAGGTGGGAATAGTCTCTCCCCTTTCCGCCCCCCTCCCTGGACTTGAACGGAAGTCATAAATGGAGTCTGGCAGAAGGGTAGGGGATGGATTCCCAGGGCCCAGAAGCCAACCTTGGCTTCCCCAGAATCTGGCTTCCCCCAGGTCTGGCCCCACTCATTCCTTAGTTCTCAGGTCTCCTCCACCACTGCTCCACCTCACTCCACCCCCACCTCCAGGGCCTGCTTGACTCCTGGGATATCCCCATTCCCTGCAATGGAATAGCACAACCGAGAGCCCCGAACCAAGCCTGGCTGACATCCCAGCCTCTGCACTTAGCAGCTGTCAGGCCCCAGCTGGCCTCCCCTCTCCGTGGCCAAATCAAGTCCCACAGGAAAGCCTGAGCCCAGGGAGAGGGCAGGGATCAGCCAGCCACCTCTGCAAAGGGAGAAGGGACCTCTGGCCTCTTGACCCTCCTGCTCCCCTCAGCTCTCTGGGCATTTGCCTGTCTGAATGTTGCCTTTTTGACAGTGTTGTTCTGTCTCCCACATTGGCCTAGGAGCTCCCCCAGTCCAAGGGCAATGTCTCCTCCTTCAGACATGGGCACCCTGAGAACAGAGAATCATGTCTCCCCCATCAGACTTGAAGTCCACCGAAGGGAGAAGCTCTGCATCCTCCCTCAGATTAGGGGCTCCCTAAAAGAGAAAATTAAATTGTAAACTCCATACCCCAAGTCCACAAGTGTTCAGCTGCGGGAATGGACAAGCTGCCCAGGGCTCCCTTACCGCTTACTCCCCAAGGCTCCATAGCAAATTCCCTTCCCCACCTCAGGCCTCGCCGTGCTCAGGCGGACAGACAGGGCACATCTCTGGGCCTGCCCCAACTGAATACTCAGCAGCTGCCCCATCCTGGCAGCTGGTGCTGGCTGGGGGGTCCTGGCCCAGCCAGGGGAGGGAGGACCTGGCCTCTCTGGGGGTTGCTAGGGTGCCCCCTCTCCAACATCAGTCAGTGGCCAGCTCAAGAACGACCTGCAGGAAAAATGACCACCCCACTCTGTCCTCCTGTCCAGGTAACTGAGGGTCCCACCTCAGCTGGGTCTGGGGGAGCTTGCCCAGCTACCCCAGGTAGTGTTTCCAAGCAACAGCCTTCCCAACCCAGGAAGTGGGGGCCAGTGGGAACGAACAGCAAGTCTGAGTCCATCAACAACAACTCTTTCAACCAGCTGTGGCAACTGGAGGCCAGGTGCTCAACCTCTCAGGGCCTCAGTTTCTCCATCTACGAAACAGGACTAACAATTCCTTCCTTACCAAAAGGGTCTAAATGTGGCAAGGGAAGCAAAAGGCCCCCACTTGAGAGCGACCTGACAGTAGCCCCATGTCTGGGGACCCCGTTGCCTCTTGTCCATCAGATAATCTCAGCAGCACCCTGAATCCTGACCTTGGCAGCACCCTCAGTGGGAGCTGCCTTGCGCCTACTCCGCTGCAGGATCACCTGCCAGGGGTCAGGGCACCTGAAGCCCTGTTGTTGATTTGGTCCCTGCCTACCCCACCTCTCTGGGCTTCCGTGTGGGTGGCTGGAGGCAGATCTCATTTCTCTTCTGGGGTGGTCTGGGGTGGACAGAGCCCACAATAGCAGAAGCAGAGGAAGGAAAGGTAGGGGGGAGGGGGGAGGCTATTGTAGGGCTCCTGGCTCCCAGGCAGAGTGGACCAGGCTGCGGGCCCCTGGCCGGGCACATACCCCAAGCCCAGCCCTTCCCTCTCTGGATTCTTCAACCTGTCACACTGCCCTGCAGGCAGCGCTGAGCCTGGGAGGAAAATGTCCTTTGCTGAGGGCCTTTCCAGGCCAGGCATTGAGCTGACCCCTCACCGACAGGCCCCACCCCATGGAATCCTTGTAACAGCTCCAGGAGTGAGGTATCACCCACTCCCTGCTAGACGACAGAGCCCCGTGAGGAATAAGCACCCTCTGACTTTGGCACTGGGAGCCATGTGTCCTTGGGCACAACTTGGCACAAAGGAGGTTCTCAAGAAACGGTGGCTCCCATCCCTTCCCCAAGCCCCATCCCCTATTCATGGTTCCCAGGTTCTCCAGGTGACCTGGAGGTGAGGAGGTGGGGAAGATGGAGCACTCAGGGGAGTAGGAGCCACCAAGGAGCGTGTGGCTAGTTTGGCTCCAAGGTTTGCTTCACTCGGTTGTCCTGGGTCTGTGCTCTCCTTGGGGCTCTCGGGTGCTCCCTACGTAGCCCTGGAGGTGGCCACATCAGGGAGGGCTGGAAGGGGAGCAGTACCCACTCAGGAGAGTGGGTACACTTTGAGATTCACTGCCTTGGGAAAATAGAAGGAGCACTAGACAGGAGTCCAGAGGCCTTGAATCAACCACTCCATGGGCTGGACAACCCTGGGCAGTCACTTCACTTCTCTGGGCTTCAGTTTCCTTGCGTGCAATAAGCACCTGGCAGGGGGCTGAGCAGACCACAGACGGCATGGGTGAAAGTGCACACTGTTCGAGGAACATGAACCAGCCCCTCCTCCAGCCCCATTCGCCCCCACCATTAGCCCCTCACCCCCACTTTCAGGCCCAGTGGCTCTGAAACCAGACAAGAGCCTGGGTGTGAATCCTGGTTCCCAGGCACACAAGCTGTGTGACCTTGGGCAAATGACACCACTCTGAAGCCTGTTTACCCAGCTGGAAAATGGGGGTGATAGAAGGACCCACTTGTTGGATTGTTGGAGGGTGAATGCCAGCATGCTGTGCTTAGCAATGCCTGGCCCATAGTGAGTGCTGCATAAATTGTAGCCACTGCCAGTAGTAATAGCAGTAGTATGAGTACTAGTATTATTTGACCCAATCCGTGCTGAATGGGATACCCGCTGTCACCCTTGCGTCACCCTCCCTCACTTGCTACACTAATAAGGGAACCGCAGCCCGGAGAGGGGAAGAGATTTTTCAAGTTGCCAGTAAGTGGCCAAGAGGGCGGAACGCAGACGCTCTCCTGAATGTAAGGCCTCCCGTATAGACTGGTCCTTACCGAGGCGGCCCCGGGCCGGACCCGGCAGGGACCAGCCCCCGCGACCTTGGGCCCCACCCTGGCCCGCCCGCGCCCAGTCCCCGCCTCACCCTCCGGCTGGGAGTCGCCCTTCGCTTCGGCCAGGAGCAGCCAGCCCAGCGTGGCCAGGAGCAGCAGGGGCCGCATGGCGGGGTCCTGGGGCGTTCGGCCGGCCGGGAGCAGCAAGCAGAGCTGGAAACGTCGCGAAGCGGCCAGCGGTCCCGCTGCCACGCACTGGGCCCGCCCCGGGGGCGGTGCCGCACCGCCCGCCTTCCCGTTCCCGCCCCGGGGGAAGGATTTTCCTGCAGATGTTCCCTCGCTGAGGCCTCTCGCAGTGGGGACAGCTGCCTGGGCTAGTCTCTGAGCCTTCCGGCCCTTCCGCCAGGCCTGCCCTCTTGCCCTGACGCCTCCAGGGTGATTCATTGAGACAAGGAAGAATAAGGGGATGAAGAGGGGGAGGCAAACACAATTTCTATATCCTAGAGTCTGCTCGAAGGCTTTACAGTACTGTATCAATAGCTGTTAGCCTCAGTTTTCTCACCTGTAAGTGGGGACCATAATAGCATCTACTCATGGGATCTTGCGCACTGAGAACAGCCCCCCCCCACTAAGTCTCAGCTCTTTCATTTAGTCTTTCTCCCCAACCCAAGGGGCACCCACTATTGTTCCTCCCCATTTAACAGAGGAAGAACCTGAAGGTCAGAAAAACCAAGTCGTTTGCCCGAAATCCGACAGCCAGGAGTCACAGGGACTGGATTTGCACCCGGATAAATCCCACCTTAACCACTGGGCTAGAAATCTCTTTCAGTTCTGTGGCTCTCTTTTTGAAGCAGTTAACCTTATTTTTCACATTCGATCCAGAGAAAAGTCCAGGCGAGGCAGGTATTATTGCAATACCCCCATTTTACAAAGGAGCACATCCAGACTGAGAGAGTACAGGCTTGCAGGCACAGAGGATGTCAGTGGGCCTTGGACCTGGGCTTCCTCTCACCTGAACTGCCTCCAGCCCCAGCTCACTCTGGCGCAGTGCCGAACAATGCTTCTGCTTTTCTGACCGTTGACCCTCTTGAGGCTTTCAGCAGGGGAGCATCTCAGCCAGAAGGACCTGGGAGTCCTGTCCAGGGGGTGAGAGTGGGCACAAAAGTGTTCAGAGGCACACCCTTGCCATGTGTCTCTGGCCACAAGAAATGCAGAAATCTAAAGGGAGTCCCTTAATCTGTCTTTGGGTCCCTGAGGGTCAGGCTGAACTCTGGGCCAAGGAAGGTCTTGCTCCTGAGGGCTCATTGTCAAATGAGTGAATGAATGTGTGTTGACATTCTTAGGGCCTCTTCACAGACAGGATTTTCTTCAAAGCTCAATAAACAACTGAAGGGGCTCTAGAGCAAGGGCTCCTGGACCAGATGTGGGCTAGGGGTAACAACCTCCAGAAAGAAGCCCTCCCTTCCCGGGCAGAGGTCCGCTGGCAGGGCCTTGGAGCCTCTTTCTGGCAGATGAGGCTCCAGAGAGGCAGTAGACTTGGGGCAGTGGGGGGTGGTAGGTGCAGCCCTGGGTAGGGTCGGAGTGTGGCGAGGGGCTCCCCGGGAGAAGGCACAAGCTGGGGGAGGTGGAATGTCATGGACATCAGTGAAGCAAGTAGAACAGGTGGTATGTAGGTGCTGGGGAAACAAAAAATCAACAATATTCTTTATACAGAATGACCCCACTTAGTAAAAATATATTCTTAAAATATAGATAGGTCCCTGAATAGTGCAGACAGTTTGTGCTTGACTACCAACCGAAGGTTGGCAGTTCAAGCCCACCCAGCGACACTGAGGAAGAAAATCCTGGCCATCTGCATCTATAAACGTTACAGCAAAGAAAGCCCTATGGAGCAGTTCTACTCTTTAACACATGGGGTCGACATGAGTCCAAATCGACTCTATGGCAATGGGTTTGGTTTTATTTGGTTTGGTATGGATCTAGATACACATAAAGAGCGTCCTGGAAGAAAATTACGTCCAAATGTTTGCAGTGATTATTTCCAGGTGGTGGGATTATAGGTAGTTTTTATTTTCGTGTTTATATTGTATATTTTTTCATTTTTATTTTTTATAATGAATAAATACTATTTGTACAATCCAAACAAAGCCAGTGCATGTTATTTTTGAAAGATGAGTACAATCACTAGGAACCTTGGAGATCATCTCATTGGACAGATGGCAGAAGGGAGGCCCAGAGGGACTCACAGGCAAGTAAGGGGAAGAGGCAAGAGCGGGATCCAGAGCCTCTACCTCACAGCTTTGACCCAGGGAGGGGAGATTCTTCAGCTGGGGACCAGACTTAATGCCAGAAGCCACCGGATGTTTTGGATTCAGGAGGATGAAAACAGGGATTCCAGACCCTTTGAGGAGGAAATGCAGGAATGAGCAGAGAGGAGGAGAAGGAGCTTGTGTTGGCTGGCTCAATTTTCAGAGCTCTCTCTTATTCCATGCTCACAGCAGCCCTGGGTCTTAAGCCCTATTGCTTCCATTTGCAAAATGAAGACTCTGGGGCTTAGTGAAGTGAAGCCACCAGATCTGTGGGACCACTATTAGAGAGGCAGGATTGGGACCCAGCTCTGACTCTCCATTTGCTGGGCCCTAGGGTCATGCACTGCGGCGAGTAAGAACCCCTGGGCAGTAGGGCTTCCATGGCCCAAGTCCCCAGATTCATTGTGAGTCAGAAAGCGAAATCAATCTTGGAGGCTGCTGCCCTCCCCAGAAGAAAAATTTCACCCAGGCGCAGCCTGCTCCACCCCTTTGACATGTGTTTCCAGCTCCCTTCACTCAGTTGCTAGAACTTGAATCTGGTCCAAGCTGCATCTAGAAGGAGGGCCTGTCTCTTTAACTAGAGGTGGCTGTGGCCCAGATGTTACTCCTGGTACGTGCAGCACGTGTTGAAGACTGTTAAAGGCACAGGACTCTGCTTCCCTGGGAAGGTGAAGAAAAAGAGGTGTCCCCGTGGTAGCCAGCCTGGAGGGCAGTTGCCCGTGGTCATGAAGGGCTTTTCTCAATTTCTTCCTCTTCTTTTACCCATTTCCTTTGTTGGCTGAAGGAAGAGCAAAGGTCTCAGTGGCATGGTCACGGTCTGTGCTGCCAGGTAGCTGTCACCAGCCCTTAGCCCCTTCCCCTTACACCTGTCAGCCTATCCCTTTAATATTGACCACAACCAGGACAATAATAATGGAAATAGAATTTCCAAGCTATTCCCCCCTTAAGTGAAAATAAATAAATAAAAGATTCATGTATGTATCCTATGCTGTAATTTCTGTGAAAGGAAATATATATTTGTATACATATACAGATACAGATGGATACAACACCTGCAAAAATGGATTCAAACACACAATGATCATGAAGATGGCACAGGACTGAGCAACATTTTGTTCTGTTATACATAAGGTCACTGTCATGGATTGAACTCTGTCCCCCCCAAAATGTGTATCAGCTTGGCTAGACCATGATTCCCAGTACTGTGTGATTGTCCACCATTTTGTCACCTGAAGCAATTTTCCTGTGTATTGTAATCCTATCTCTATGATGTTAATGAGGCAGGATTAGAGACAGTTATGTTAATGAAGTAAGACTCAATCTACAAGATTAGGTTGTATGTTTTGAGATATACAAGAGAGATGTGAGCAGAGAGACAAGGGGACCTCATTACCACCAAGAAACAAGAGCCAGGAGAATAGCCCATCCTTTGGACCCGGAGTCCCTGTGCCAAGAAGCTCTTCAACAAGGGAAAGATTGATGACAATGACTTTCCCCCAGAGCTGACAGAAAGAAAGCCTTCCCCTGGAGCTGGTGCCCTGAATTTGGACTTTTAGCCTCCTAGACTGTGAAAGAATAAATTTCTCTTTGTTAAAGCCATCCACTTGTGGCGTTTCTGTTATAGCAGCACTGGATAACTAAGACAATCACTATGACTCAGAGTCCACTGGGTGACAATTAACAATAAGAGCAGCAACGTGTATACAGAATTCTCACCTTCCGTGTAGGAGACCTGGGTTCAGTTCCCAGCCAAGGTACCTCATACACAGCCACCACTTATTTGTCAGTGGAGGCTTGCAAGTTGCTATGATGCTAATAGGTTTCAGCGGAGTCTTCAGACTAGGGCAGGCTAGGAAGAAAGGCTTGGCTATCTACTTCCAAAAATCAGCCAATTTAAACTCTATGGATCACAAAGGTGTGACCCGCAAAGGATCATGGGGTTGCTACAGGACTGGGCAGTGTTTTGTTCCATTGTGCGTGGGGTTCCCATGAGTCCGGGGCGACTCAGTGGTGGGCTAACAGCAATAACAATGTATACAGATATGTATATATCTGTAAACAAATAAGATTTATCTGGAAGAATACCCAATAGGTAACAATGGTTGCTTCTAAGGAGAGGAACAGACTGGCTGGGGACCCAGGAAGAAGGAAGACTTAGTTTTCACTCTTTATCATTTTGTACCTTTTGAATTTTTTGTCATGTAGCCATGTTTTCTAGTATTATTTTTAAGCCAGGCAATATGCTAAATGCTTCACGCACTTATCCAATGTAAAGTCTCAGAGAAATCCTACTTTGTCTTGTGATCCCCATTTTATGGATGGAGAAACTGAGACCCAGTGAGTTTAGTTGGCTTGTTAGCAAGGGGCAGGGCCAAGATTCAAAGCCCAGGCAGCCTGATGCCAGGGTCCTTACTCTTGGCCTCCCGGCTGTGCTGTGATATGCTGCTCATCCTTGTCCTTCAGCTCCCCAGGTGGGGTGTTTGAGAATGGCAAAGCAGTTAAGAATAAAGGAGTAATGTGCTTTCCCTTTGACCTAGGAATCCACATGAGTTTATACTCACTGAGGAGTCCCTGGGTGGTGCAAATAGTTAACATGATGGACAGCTAACCGGAAGGTTGGAGTCCACCTAGAAGTACCTCTGAAGAAAGGCCTGGCAGTCTACTTCCTAAAAATCAGCCTTTGAAAATCCTGTGGAGCACAGTTCTACTCTGACACACGAGGGGTCTCCGTAAGTCAGAGTTGACTCGGTGGTGACTTTTTGTTTTTTAGAGTTTACTGAGCATGTCCTGCGTGCCACGCACCATACTTGCTTTACCTGCCTTAACTTACTCATTCCTCAAAAACCCCAGAAGCAGGTTGTCTGATCAGCCCACTTCCCATGTAGAGTCAAGTCTGTGTCTGGTTCTGAGCTCTCACCTCACTGCGTGCGCCTCCCAAATACTGGTCAGATTGATTGCTGTCTTTCTAACTGGAGGCCATGGATTCCTGCACTCCAGTGAGTAAAAGAGTCTGTAAATTTTCCATAAGAACGTAAACTTAGTGTTTTTATGTTTTGATGATATAATGAGGGGGAGGGTAAGCATAGTCTCAGATTGCTTGGATAGGCACGTGCTCCACTATCGTCTGTCAGTTCGTCATACTGTGGTGGCTTGCATGTTGCTATGATGCTGGAAGCTATGCCAGCAGTATTTCAAACATCAGCAGGTCTCCTGGATTTCAGTGAAGCTTCCAGACTAAAACAGAGTAGGAAGAAAAGCCTGGCTATCTACTTCCAATAATTAGCCAATGAAAACCCTATGGATCGCAAAAGAATATTGTCCAACATACCTGAGAGTTTGGTCCCCAGATACCCCTTTAACTCAGTACTGAAGTCACTCCTGAGGTTTACCTTTCAGCCAAAGATTAGACAGGCCTATAAAACAATAACACACATAGTTCAACGGAGACTAAATGGGCACACCCGCCCAAGGAGCAAGGACGAGAAGGCAGGAAGGGACAGGAAAGCTGGACCAATGGAAATAGGCAATCTTAGGTTGAGAAGGGGAGAGTGTGATACGTTGCAGGGTTGACAATCAATGTCACAAAACAATATGTGCATTAATTGTTTAATGAGAAACTAACTTGCTCAGTAAACTGTCACCTAAAGCACACACACAAAAAAGAATACTGGCCAATGTGGTGCTGGAAGATGAGCCCCCTAGGTTGGAAGATACTCAAAGTACACAGTAGCCACAACAATGGACTGGAGCAAGTGCAGGACCAGGCAACATTTTGTCCTGTTGTACATGGGATCACCATGAGTCAGAGCTGTCTTGTCAGTAACTAACAACAACAGAAGGCTGGCCCCCGAAACAGCAAAGACTTGTGTACGGCCCACAGGAAACCACCTCGAGTGACCGTTTAATTTTTAACAACTGGTAAACACAGTTTGGCTTTGGAATGTCCCAAAAGCAACATGAAAACAATCATCCCATTGTCCACCTCTGTGCTCATATGGAATTTTTTCTCCAGAAACAAAAGCAAATGTCTCTTTTGCATTGATACTTCACAATTTAAGGATTTTCAAAGTATGAGATACTTAGTGTCTAATACCCGTTGCTGTGGAGTCAATTCCGACTCACAGCGACCCTATACAACAGACTACAACTGCCCCATACGGTTTCCAAGGAGCGCCTAGTGGATTCGAACCGCTGATCTTTTGGTTAACAGCCGAACTCTTAACTACTACGTCACCAGGGTTTCCATCGAGTGTCTAGAGGTATTTAATAAGTTGAAATTCAGGTTTGACATCAAGAAAACAGACTCGGTGTGGGAGAGAAACAGACTAACCTCCCGGCCCTGGGCTAGACTTACGTGGCCCCAAGTGCCATATGTACTGCCAGATAGCTCTGGAAGTGTTGTCAACAAAATATTTTCCAGTAGTTTTTACTTTTTTTTTTTCTACTTTTCTGTACTGTTCCAAGTTTTTTTTACAGCGAGGATGATCTTTTTTACAGAAACAATGAAGTTTTGTGTTTTTTTTGTTTTTAATCCTAGGGGTGTTGAATCCATCAGTGGCAAACCGAGGCCTCACCGGCCAAATTTGACCCTAACACGTGGTCGACGTGGCCGGGCAGGTGTTTTGTTTTAATCGCGGAATTGTCTCAGGCCCCTCTACCGTCGACGTCACTGCTTCAGGCCCGCCCCCGCTATTACTCCGCCTCCTTCTCTCTGGCCCGCCCCTCTCTCTCCCTTCTGCCCTTTTCCATCTGTCGCAAAAGATACGGCGGCGCTTAACGGCTGGTGGCGCTTGACGGCCGGAGGCAACAGAGAGGGAGGAGGAAGTGGCGGTGGCGGCTGCTGGGGAGGCTGCTGGGGCGGCTGTGACCCGGGCCAAGGTGGGCGCCGCGGTCTGGGCCTGGGAGTGAGGCGCGGGCGGCCGGGCCGGTGGGCTGGGCGGCGGGCCCGGCGGCCGCCCGTGCGCCGCGCCCGCGCCTGGAGGCCCGATGTGGCTGCAGCAGCGGCTTAAGGGACTGCCGGGGCTGCTGTCGAGCAGCTGGGCCCGCCGCCTCTTGTGCCTGCTCGGCCTGCTGCTGCTGCTCTTGTGGTTCGCTGGCTCCGGGGCGCGGCGGGCGGCGGGCGGCCTGCATCTGCTGCCGTGGGGCCGCGGCGAGCCGGGCGCTGCCGAGCCCTCCGCCTGCCTGCAGGCGGCCACACGTGCCTGGCGTAGCCTGCGGGAGCGCGGCGAGGCTGTGCCGCTGGGCCCTGGCGTGCCGGCCCTGGTGGCCAACGGCTTCCTGGCCCTGGACGTGGCGGCCAACCGGCTCTTGGTGATCCCCGGGGAGCGGGAGCCCGCCGTGGCGCCGGACTTCGTGCCTTTTGTGCAGCTGCGCCCGCTCAGTGCGCTGTCCGAAGCTGGGGAGGCTGTCCTGCTGTTGCGGGAGGGCCTGCTGCGCCGGGTGCGCTGCCTGCAGCTCGGGGCTCCAGGCTCTGGGCCCGCGGCCGTCGTCCCTGGGCCCGCCTCGGCCTCTGGCCTTGTTGCAGGGGGCGGCCGCGACTGCGTGCTGCTGCAAGAGGACTTTCTGGCGCACCGAGGCCGACCTCACGTCTACCTGCAGCGCATCCAGCTCAACAACCCCACGGAGCGCGTGGCCGCGCTGCAGACTGTGGGACCTACTGCTGGCCCAGTCCCCAGGGCCTTCACCAGTACCCTGGAGAAGGTCGGAGACCATCAGTTCCTTCTCTACTCGGGCCGGTCCCCGCCTTTGTCCACGGGACTGGTGCACTTAGTGGTGGTGGCCGCCAAGAAGCTAGTGAACCGGCTCCAGGTGGCTCCCAAGACACAACTGGATGAGACAGTGCTGTGGGTTGTACATGTCTCCGATCCCATTAACCCCCAGGTGCTCAAGAGCAAAGCAGCCAACGAGCTCAAGACGCTGCAGGACTTGGCCCGGAAGGAAATGCTGGAGCTCTTGGAGATGCCAGCAAATGAGCTGCTTCAGGACCACCAGCGTCTCTGGGCCCAGCTCTTCAGCCCAGGTGAGGCCTGGCGAGTGTCTGGGGCAGGGAGGTAGAACACAGATGCGGAGGTGACACTGAAGGAGAGGAGTGGAGTGGTTCACACTTGGGCTTGGCCTTGACCTGGGGCTCAATCTCTGTTCCACCATTTAGTAGCAGTGCAACCTTGGATCAAGTCACCTCTCTCTGGGCCTGTTTTTGGTAATAACAGTACCTACCTCTGGGAGCTTTTATGAGATTTTAATAAGAGAATGAGTGTAAAGGGCAGGTCTTGTTATTTGTTCCTGAAGGGGAGGCCTGAGTTGAGCAGGGTGAGGTCTTTGGAGTTGGTTTGTAAAGGGTAAACCATGAGGCGGAGACCTGGCAGATCCCAGGAGTCTTTCCTCGGTTCCCAGCCCGGCTGGTGACAGGTGTGAGCTCCTTGACGTGACTCTCGCTGGGCTGTGTGTACCCTGCTGTTGTGGCTGCAGCTTCTTCCGAGGCGGTTGGGATGGTCCTGCCAAGTGACAGCTGCTCTTCCCACAGGCTGTTTAAGGAAAGAAAAGCCTTTGCTGAATGAGAGAGGGATTTTGATTGCCAGGGTTCCAGCTGTCTGAGCCCTTAGGTTTGGTTGCTCAAAGAGAGTTGTAATTCATTCAACAAGTATTTAGTGAATGCTTGTGCCAGGGGCTCTTCTGGGCACTGGAGACACAGAAGTAAACGGAATGAAGTCCGTGTTCTCATGGTTCTTGCTTAAATTCTGGTTGGGAGGAAGACATGTATTAGAAAAGTGAACATTTGAATAAATAAGCATAGTAGTTTCTTAGAATAAATGCTATGGGGAAAAGTTAAAAATAGGGTGATGTGATCGAGGGTGATGAGTGGGGTGAGAGTATGGGATGGAGGTGCCTCCTTTTAGCTGCATCGCTGGGGAGGCCTCTCTGAAAAAGAGACACTTAAACTGAGCCCGAATGGCAAGAAGAAGTCGCTATGTAATGATTTGGGAGCAGAAAGCCCAGCTGGGAGCCAGCAAGGGCAGAGGCCCGCAGGCAGGAGCAATACAGGTTGAGCAGCTGGCAGGTAGTGAACGGGAGACGTGGTCAGACAGGTGAGGGTGTTGGCGGTGGCCAGATCATAAAGGGCCTTGTCAGCCTTGGTGAGGACTTTGAATTCTATTCTAAGTGGAATGGAAAGCAGGGGAGAGTGTGAGCTGGTAAACCTTTTTAAAAGATCTCTCTGGCCACTGTATGAAGAGTACAGACTGTAGAAGGGCGAAGTGGATGCATGGGGACCAGTCAAGAGGCTTTTTCTGGAGCCCAGGTGAGAGGGGAAGATGGCCTGGGCCAGGGTTGTGACCACTGAGGTGGAGAGAAGTAGATGGAGCCGCCAGGACTTATCATGGATTGGCTGTGGGAAGTGAAAACTTGAGGTGGACTCCTGGATTTTAGGGGGTTGAGCAGTTGTGTTGTTGCGGGTATTATTTACCAAGATGGAGACAACTTGGGGAAGGATGGTTTGGGGTTGGAAGAGTTCAAACCACGTCAGGTTCAAAATACCTCTCAGATAGCCAGGTGCAGACACCAAGCAGGCTGGTGACTGAGTCTAGAGTCCACATAAATTTGGGAGATGTCTGTGTTCAGAGATTATATAAAGCTGAAAAACTGGAGGGAGAGATGGTGGAGAAGAGAAGTGGCCCACGACTGGTCAGGGCATTGATGAACACAAGGTCCTGGCATGGAGGGGACCAGACTTTTCTCTTGATGCCATAAGCTGAGAAATCCTGGCCGGGTCTGTATTCTTCTCAGCTCTGGCAGGAGGCCTCACTGCCATGTTACCAGAATTTTAGGGGTCAAGCCTTTAGAGCTGAAGATGGTCAAGTGAGGAAGATAGGCAGGACAGCTCTGTCCTGAAATGAGGGACGCAAGCCACTGCCTTCAGCATCAGGCACTAACATGTCTCTGCTCTTGATTTTTGTTTCATAACCTCTGTCTCCCGGCCATGTCCTGCCTCTAACGTGCAACCTTGGGGTGTTCCAGGAGTAGAAATGAAGAGGATCACTGACACCCACACGCCGTCCAGCCTGACCGTGAACCTGACACTGTACTACATGCTGTCCTGCTCCCCAGCCCCACTGCTCAACCCCACCCTGAGCCACAGGGAGAGAGACCAGATGGAGTCGACGCTCAACTATGAAGATCATTGCTTCAGCGGCCACGCCACGATGCACGCGGAGAACCTCTGGCCTGGGCGGCTGTCCACGATCCAGCAGATCCTGCAGCTGTCCAACCTGTGGAAGCTGACCCTGCAGAAGCGTGGTTGCAAGGGACTGGTGAAGGTGGGCGCCCCAGGCATCATGCAGGGCATGGTGCTCAGCTTTGGCGGGCTGCAGTTCACCGAGAACCACCTGCAGTTCCAGGCCGACCCCGACGTGCTGCACAACAGCTACTCGTTGCACGGCATCCGCTACAAGAACGACCACATCAACCTGGCCGTGCTCGCAGACGCCGAGGGCAAGCCCTACCTGCACGTGGCCGTGGAGTCCCGCGGCCAGCCCGTCAAGATCTACGCCTGTGAAGCGGGCTGCCTGGACGACCCCGTGGAGCTGACCTCGGCACCCCAGGGCCACACGTTCTCCATCATGGTGACGCAGCCCATCACACCGCTGCTCTACATCTCCACCGACCTCACGCACCTGCAGGACCTGCGGCACACGCTGCACCTCAAGGCCATCCTGGCCCACGACGAGCACATGGCCCAGCAGGACCCCGGGCTGCCCTTCCTCTTCTGGTTCAGTGTGGCCTCCCTCATCACCCTCTTCCACCTCTTCCTCTTCAAGCTCATCTATAATGAGTACTGCGGGCCTGGCGCCAAGCCCCTCTTCCGGAGTAAGGTACAAAGCCATTGGCCGAGAGCGTGAGGCCTCTGCCTTGTTTCCCATCCTCTGTCTAGGAGGAGGCTGGCCTGGAGAGGGCAGGGCGAGGCCTGGGTGGTAGTGGGGTTCGATAGCCAGTGCTCTCAGCATCAGAGAGGTAGGAGTGTTTTTAGAGGACACCAAAAAGTGAGTGTAAAAGGGGACCATAAGAAAGGGAAAGCTGTGGAAATCTAGGTGCTGAGTAGACAAGTCCACTGGCTTTCAGAGACGTAGGCGGTTTCTCCCCATAAACTGCATTTTAAAATAACTCCAGCACGTCCGTAGACTGACCTGAAGCCTCTGTCCACTGCCAGCAGCCCTGTCCTCACCCCTGAGGGCCTCTGTGTTGTGTTTGGAGCTCAACCCCTCACTGGGGTTTCAGCAAGGTTCCATTTCTCCCCCTCGCCGCCTTCCCGCTGCAGTGAAAATAGAGATCTTTGAGGCTCTAGGTCTGTGCCCTCAAGTAGTTAACTAGCCTGGAGCCCGCTCAGGAGAGATGCGTCATAGCATCAGTAGAGGGGCTTTGTGGCTTCTGGTTTCTGGCCCAAGGCCAGGACTTGGAGAAGAAAACAGCAGTGAAGGGGCAGGAGGAGGGCCGGAGGTAGGTCTGAGTTTCTCAAGCTTGAAGAATAGATTGAAAGATCAAAAAGCAGTGTGCACACTTGAGACTATGTTGGCATCTCCTGCCTGGAGGGGAGATGAGAGGGTGGAGGGGGTTAGAAGCTGGCGAAAAGGACACGGAAAGAGAGAGTGGAGGGAGACAGCAGGCTGTCTTATTAGGCGGAGAGTAATTGGGAGTGTGTAGCAAGGTGTATATGGGTTTTTGTGTGAGAGACTGACTTGATTTGTAAACTTTCACTTAAAGCACAATAAAAATTATTTAAAAAAAAAGAAGCAGTGTGCAGAAGGTCTGCCCATTAACGGGCTCTCAACTGGCTACAATGGACCAGGTGCGAAATTTGTGTTGTGTGGCTTTGCTGCCGATGCCGTTACAGAGGCGGCTGCACTCCCCTGCTTTTCAGCATGCTTTGCTGTTCTTGCTCTTGGTGTACACCCATCCACCCTGGGTTCCCTGCATAATCTAGGAGACAGGCCAAACCGCCTTTGCAGAGTACTGACCCATGTCCCCCAGTTTATGCGTGGTCGAGCTGTGCCACACTGGAGCAGAGCCAGGGGAACACTCTGTCCCAATCTGAGGAGCCCACAGGCCACAAAGTCCGTGGGAATTCCAGTGTCACCCTAGGCTAGGTGCTGTCTGCAGGCCGGGTCAGAGCCTGGCTGCGGGGGGGAGGGGGGGCCACAGGGTGGCCTCCATCGCCTGCGTCTCTGAGTATTTCTGTGGCTGTCCAGGGCTGGTGGCAAACAGTAATACCTTTTTTCGTTCATTGAACAGGAAGATCCCAGTGTCTGAGTGAACAGATGGTCCTGCTGGAAGGTCCCAGTGTCTGACTGAACAGATGGTCCTGCTTTCAGCCACCATTTGCACAAGACATCCAGCACTGAAAGTCCTGCTGCTACGAACAAGGGATCCTCCGAAAGCCACCACCCTTTTGTGCCTTGTTTGGGGAAACCAGCGACTCGGTGCGTTTGTGGATATTCAGGACTCTGCGCCGGAAGGAAGGAGAGTGTCCAGTGGGGAGCAGGGAGGGGAGGGGCCAGTGGACTCTTTGTAAGCTTTCGGCTCAATAAAATGATATGGAAATGGAAAATACTTGAAATCGAACTTACTCCTTCCATGTTCCCCCTTTCGTCTGTTCCAGGAAATTGACCCTCTTTTGAAAAGACTCGTTTAGGAAAAATTGTTCTTTTCCTAATTTAAGGTGTTCTTTCTTGAATGAATTTTTAATTTATTTTTGTGGGGTGGCTTTTGCGTCCACTTTAGGCAGTGAGTCTTGGCAGCGGCTCGGCTCGGCATCTGAGCTGCCTCTGTGGCATTGCGACGCCATGGGCGGTTTGGAGGCCGGGCCGGGCCCTTCTCCAGGGAGGGCACTGCCTGTGGGGGCGCCGGTCTGGCTCACTCTTAGCTCGCCCTTTGTCTCCTTCTCATCCTGAGCCTGTGGAAATCTGTGGTTTTGTACTTTTGGGCCTCGGGGGAGGTGTTTAATTTTTTAGTAATTGATGATTGTTGGGTTTTGAAATACCAAAGCTTCTTTTTGTTCTGTTTTTAAATAAATAACTTTTAAAACTTCCATGACCGGTTTTGTGTGTGGTTGAAGCCTCTGTCGCCAGATTTTTGCGTAGTGCCTGCAGCAGAAGGACACGCCTCACAGCCCTGCCGTAGAGACGGTACCTTCCCGTGTCCTCTACTCCTCTCCAAAGGAGTCATTCAGAAGGTGTGGAGGTGGATACCTTTCTGGCGGCCTGGTGAGTAGGTTGGTTGAGGGCCCCTAGCATCACCCAGGTCCTTTCCTGCCCTGGCGTTGGCTGGCCATGGGGCTGGGCAGCAGGAAGAAACCCTGAGTGGGCTTTCTGCAGGGTGTTAGCCAAAGCCATGGTCAGACCACCCTCTCTCTGTGGGAGGTGAGAGTCATCCCAGGGACTGCTGGGCGTGGCAGCCCACCTTGGGGCTGCCCCAGTGTTCTGGTTGTCTCCCAGGCTCCCAGACAAGCAGTTTAAGCAGCATGACTCACCAGGGACCAGGTTGCTTGCCAAGGAGCTGCAGTCTGGCCACAGCAGATGGCTGTGGGAGAAAGTAAACAAGCAGAGCAGACTCTACAATGAGCCGCCCTGTCTTTCCAGCCACTTGAGTCCCAGGAGCCTTCTCTTCCGGCTCCGGGTAGTACAAAGTGCGAAATGCCATCGGCCCATGGGCTGCCTGCCTCTTCAGGGAGCGAGACTCTCATAATGGGCAGTTGGTGTCATTCACAGTTTGGAAGGCGCTCCAGTTGCTCCAGTTAGACTGGAAGCTGCTTGACAACAAAAGCCACGCCTGACAGCTCCCATTCACCTGCCTTTAACTTGGTACTGGGCGTGCCAGAGGCTCCCGTCAACATAGACGTGAACACGGGCACCTGGCGCTCGACAAACACTTACTGGTGGAATGATTAGCATTTCAGTGAACTAATATCCAGAAATCAGAGCTCACCATATGTCAGAATTATGTTAGGGTTTTACATCAACGTGGCTCTATGGGAGGAGGAGTTGGTGAAGGGGGCTGTTAGGATCCCAATTTGAGAGATGAGGAAACGAGCTTTGCGCAGGTGTAAGCACCCACAGCACTTCGCTTCAACCGCTCTCTTATCTGCAGGGACCTGCTGGGCACCCATACGCAGCACTCACGCATGCGCAGCCTCAGCGTGTGAGGCCAATCACACTGCACGGGGCGTGGGAGAGGACCATCAGGCAGCCGGAATGGTGAGCAAACACACGGGTGGGAACGTTCGGAAACGCCCAGGGAGCAGCTGGTACCTCAGATTGTCTGCAGAGAGTTGGAGATGATTTCTTTCACATCATTGACTTCTAAGCGTAATGAGTAGGCTCTGGTCCTAATTCATGGCAGTAACAACAACAAAAACAGTTGCCACCGAGTCAGCTCCGACTCATGGCAACCCCATGTGTGTCAGAACAGAGCTGTGCTCTACAGGATTTCCCGTGCTGAGTTTTCAGAAGTAGGCGACCAGGCCTTCCTTCGGAGGGGCTTTTGGGTGGACTGAAACCCCCTACCTGTGGTTAGCAGCTGAGCGTGGTAACCACATGCACCACCCTGGGACTCTGGCAGTAATATTGGAGACAAAAATGTCTCCTGTGGGCATACCACTTCCTCTCCCCTAAATTCTGTCATAATTTTGGCCAATTTGTACTGCACCCCTGAAAACCAAGGGAAGACAATTTATTGCCCCATTTTACAACGTGGAAACTGAGACCCAGTGAAAGAGTGGGTTGCCAAAGGTCAAAGGGTGGCCCCAGTAACAGGTTAGGTTAATTATCCCTTCTGCTAACATGTGAAAGACTGCGCTACAGATCACAGCACCTGAACATCCACCAGCATCTTGAGAATCTTGTGATAGCTCGCTGTGTGACCTGAAAGCTGAGAAAACCAGGTGGACAGGTGAGGAGTGGGGGCAGGTGAGGAAGGACAGATGAGAAGGGTGGGGCAGGTGAGGAGCGGCAGGTAAGCTCATGAGAAAGGTTGTGGCTTCTGTCAGAGGAAAACTTTGAGAAAAGATAATTAGGCAACATTATTGGGGAAGGAAGTTGGATATAAAGGAATGAGCACTGGACTGGGGGTCAGGGACCTGAGTTTCATGTTCAGCTGTGTCATTATCATTGTATGACCTCAAACAAGTGAATTAGGTTCCCACCTATAAAATGGGCTAACACCTTCCAACTTCATCAGATGGCTGGGAAGTCCCAAGAAAGGACTGTTGGTGAATGTGCTTTGCTAAATTCAAAACTCTCTACCAACACACAGGAGAATCCTTTGTTGTGTATACCTGGAGGCAGGTCAGGGCTTCTAAACCCAGGGTCTACAGATGGAATTTTTGTTGGTATTTTAAAAAGTAGTCAAAGCTTACAATAAGTGCAACACTTAGGACCCAGAATGGTGTCTGGGACTTGCCTGACATTTACTAGAATGAGATGCAGTGCCCAAGCCTGAACTTACAACAACAAAAAAAGTAAAAAAATTTTTTTTTGGTTTATATGTTACAAGGCCTGGGCAAAACCAGACTAACCAGATATTTTATATTTAGGAAACTTCTGTGCCAGGCCCAGGGGAGGCACAGGAGCACCCAGGTGATAATGTATAGTGGTCTCCAACGTATCAACATTTCATTATAAGAAATGGAAACACTTAGGAGCGCTGGTGGTACAATGGTTGAAAGTGCTCTGCTGCTAACTGGGTGATCTGATTTAAACTGGCAACCTGATGTTTTAGAAATTATCAATAAAATACTCTACCAAACTTTTGCAACAAAATGAACAATTTATAGAAAAAGCTAACCAGCTGAAAAAGAAAAGTGTTTAAAACCAACTTTACTAAAATTCACAAAAAAAGTCTGTTTTTTATAACTCAATGTAAGCCCTGCCACTATGCAAGGCTTCCAAAAATTGGTTGTTGTTGTTTTGTGCCGTTTACTCACAATCGTTGCATCTCCAGACGCCTTTGATAAAAGACCAAAGACTAGTACATTCTGGAGAGAAACCAGAGTATGCTTGCCACCAACGGAACGCATTTCTCGAGTAACTGTCACACCTAATTCACTAGCGGTGACTAGTCACTAGAAAGGAACAGTGACTTCTTCCTTTTTCACAGACAATTATATCAGGGCATTCTCATATCTATATTATAAAAAAGGAGTGTATCTAATAGTTTTAAGGTCGAAAATTGTCCTCTGTGCAATGCATTGTGGATATGTAAATGAAGGTGCGTCATCAACCTCCTGTTTCCGGAAATAGTTTTCGCGCTGGGCTCAAGACCACCACAAGGGGGCAGGGCGGAGACCAGACTTAACGGAATACAGACTTGGTCCAACTAGCAGAGTCTGACTTTGTTTTAAAATTGGCGCTCTAAGTAAAACTTTATTTTGAATTTGAAAAAAAAAAGTCTTGAAAATAATTGTCTTTGTTCATCCAACAAAAATTTATTGAGCTGTGTCAAACTCTGTGTTGGGTCCTAGGACTAGAAATATATCCCTAAAATTTAATATGCAAGGAAGTCTGCCATGGAGACAGGTCTGTGTGATGAGCGCTGATGACAACGTTCAGCGACGCCTGGGTGGTGAGGGTGTTCTAGGCAGAGACCCCGTAAGCTGTGTGAGGCTGAGTGGCTAAAAGGCAGGGACCACATCTAAGAGCTTGAATTTTACCTCGAGGGCAAAGGGGGAACCATTGAAGAGTTTTGAAAGACAGTAAATTATCAGAATCGTGTTTTAACGCAGTGGTTTTCACCATGTGGTCCCAGGACTAGTAGCATCAGCGTCTCCTGGGTAACCTGTTAGAAGTACAAGTTCTCAGGCCCCACTCCAGACTAGCTGAGGGGAGAACAGGGCAGCAGGGGCGCCCTAAATAGAAGCAGAGACCAAAGCAGGTGAGGGAGGGGGAGCCTGAGCGCTTTTTCTTCTCTTTCTCGAAGTCTGCAGTATTTGCCAAGCACACGGCCCTTCCGGAGGTGTCCTGCTCCTCAAGACCAGCTTCCACCCTCCCCACGCATGGTCCCCACTGCACTCTGCTATCCGACCGGGGCAGCCCGAATCCCTAGCCAGACCTGGACTAGGGCTGCCCCGAGCCCCCCAAATCACTCGTCCATTGGGCCATCTGGCTTCCCATAATCAGATGTAACCTCCACCCTAGGCGGCCCCTAAATCGCCCGGGAGTTTGTGGCTTGAACCTTGCGGCTGGGTCTGGGGCCCACCGGCAGAGCCGTGTGCTGCTTCAGTGAGCGCCCCCTCACCCAAGCGCTTTCTCCAGTCGGGCTTCGTCCGCTCCCCTTCATTCCCACTTCCCGCCTTCCCCCCAACTCCCACCTCCTAACCCAGTTAACTCTGTCATGCCCCTGGATAGAGCAGACAAAACAGTAGCCCCAAACCCACTGCAATCAATTTGAAACTTTTCAAGGCTGTAATCTTTAGGGAAGTCGACTGCCAGCCGTATCTTTTCCAGCGGAGCAGCTGGTGGGTTCGAATCGTCGAGCTTTCTGTTGGCAGCCGAGTGCTTTAGCCGCTGTGCTACCAGGGCTCCTTAAGGTGGATAGAGTGGGCAAAACAATAGTTCCAGGGATTTAAATCACTTTGCCTTGGCTTGGGAGTACAAGATGTGACTGGGGTAGATTTGCTTACTGTTCGGTTTTGCGATAACCAGTTGCCATTCACGGCGACAGCATGTGTGTCAGAGTAGAAATGTGCTCCAGGGGCTTCTCAATGGCTGACTTTTCTGATGTAGATCACCAGGCCTTTCTTTCCTGGCACCTCTAGGTGGGCTTGAACCTCCAACCTTTCTGTTAGCAGCCACACACTGTTCACTCTTTGCACAACAGATAATGGAATTAGTCTGCCTCCCTCTCAAAATGCTTCAAGTGAGGGCAAGGCAGAGATTAGATCCGCGCTGCTGATAAGAACCAAAACCCAAAACCAAACCCAGTGCTATAGAGTCGATTCATAATTAGAGGTAATACTGGTATTATAGGTGGCCTGATTTTGAAGTGGTTAAGAACTTGGCTCTAACCAAAAGGTTGGCAGTTCAAATCCACCAGTTGCTCCTTGGAAACAGGGCAGTTCTACTGTCCTACAGGGTCACTATGAGTTGGAATTGACTTGTCTGCAACAGGTTTTTTTCTTTTTTTTCCCTTGGAAACTCTATGGGGCAGTTCTACTCTGTCCTATAGAGTCGCTATGAGTCGGAATCGACTCGACAGCAATGGGTAATGGGTTTATGCTTAACTCCTTTAGTCCTCAAAACAAACCTCAAAATAACCCTATGAGGGTAGGTATTCTTATTACCATTTCCATTTTTATAAGCAGGAAGTGAGGCACAGGGTGGCGAAGGCTCACAGCTAAAAAGTGGCAAAGCCAGGATTTGAACCCAGGAAATCTCTCCAGAGTCCATGCCCTCAACCAGGTCACTAAAAACCAAACCAGTTGCCCTAGAGTCAGACTCATGGCGACCCCATGTGACTCAAAGTAGAATTATGTTTCATAGGGTGTTCAGTGGCTGATCTTTTGGAAGTAGATTGCCAGGCCTTTCTTCTGAGGTGCCTCTGGGTGGACTCAAACCACCAATCTTTCACCAACTTTTCAGTTAGCAGGGAGCACATTAGCCATGTGCACCACTCAGGGACTCCAACCAGGACACTACTCTCCCTCATTCTTAATCTTATGATTCTCATTTATTGAGCCCCTCCTGTGCACCAAGGGCTTTACACACGTCAAGTTAATGCAATAAATGTTATCATCATTTGGGGTTTGCACATGAAGAAATTGGTGCTTGGAGATGGGCATAACTTGGCCAAGGCCACCATTGTGAATATAGTCCCCGGTCCATGAGCCCTGTGAACTCCCATGTGGGACTCCAACTTTCCCATGAATCCTTGCCCTACCTGGAAGCTATTGTAAAATTCTTACTGCCTCCCAGAATCCCAGCCCCATCGAGGCCCATTCCTGAGCATCCCAGCGGTGCTTACTGCAGAGCCAGCCAGCTGCTGTGGAGGATGCTGGCCACCTGTGTGTTTTCTCAAGCAACCCTGCTGGGGGCTGTCATCCCGGGCCTGAGGGATAACCTGGGCCAATGGCAGGTCCAAGAGCAGACTCGGTGCTGCAGGAATATCCTTCTGGCCTTGCTGATCTGCTTCCTCCGAGAGGAGTAAGCGCCCTGCTGCTGGGGCCCATGGACAACGCTGACACTGGCCCTGGCTCTCTGATGGCTGCTGCTCAGCAGGGTGGAGGCCCTCTGCCAGGCAAAGCTGGGCAGGGTGAGTGCCCACAGGGCCTGGTGTGAGCAGGAACCAGGCTTAGCCTGTGACCTCTATGTGCAGAAGGCAGCTCGGAGCCTCAGGAGCCAGCTTGCTGCTCTCAGGCACCATCTCTGAGCTGCTACCACTCCTGGAAAGCCGCCAGTGAGTCCCTCACAGCTCTGAAGACCAACCCTGACTAGGTGGATATGGTGGCCCTGAGCTTCCTCTTTGAGGTCCAAGAACTTCTCCAGACCTGGCAGCTTCTCCCACATGGGCAGGCACATTGGTACCACCCACCGCCCACCTTGGCTATGCAGTGATGCTTTCTGAGAAACTTCAGGCTTGCTGGAGGGCGAATGCTAACCTGTCCTTCCTCTGGCCCCTGTCTGAGAGCAGCCTTGTCTTCCTCTCACCTCCTTCCTCCATGGTCTGCTTGTCACCAGCACTGGCCCTGGCCCGGAGCCTCATGGGTCTGCACAGGGCTGCATGTGGGAGCATGGCTCCATGGGACTGGGCAGCAAGGTCGAGGGGGCACTCTCCACTGTCAGCCTGAAGGTCAGCCTGGTGCTGATGGCCAGCCTCTTCCACTCTATCATACTGGTTTCCTTCAGACAGATGACCTGCTTGGGCCAGGCCTACACCCAAGGCCTCTGGAGAGGACTGAGAACCTGCAGCAGGAGGGGCGGCTGGCTGAAAATCTGCTGCACCAGATACTGCCCAGGTCTGTGGCCCGGCAGCCCTGCATGCACAAGCACGTGAAGGCTGAGAACTATGAGCGGGCAAGGCTGTTCCAGGCAGGGCCACGTGGGCAGTGGGGTGAGGCCAGATCCAGGTGACAATGGAGCAAATCCCACCCTGGCCTTGGCTCTGCAATGGCCCCATTTCTGATCTATTTACCACGGAGCCCACCTTGCAAGTGGGCACAACTGGTGAACATCTCTCCACCTAGTGCAGATTCAAATCCTCTGCCTCAATTTCCCTATATGAGCTGTAGGGGTAGGAACAGAATCTACCCCATAGGGTTGAGTGAGGGTTCAATGAGTTAGTGTGTGAAGTGCACCTAGCACAATGCCAGGCATTCAGTAAGTGCTCAATCAGGATCAGCCTTTGTTATTATTGGCTCTACCCTGGCTCAGAGCCCTGGTGGCACAGTGCTTAAGAGCTCGGCTGCTAACCAAAAGGTCAGCAGCTTGAATCCACCAGCTGCTCCTTGGAAACCCTATGCAGCAGCTCTACTCTGTCCTATAGGGTCGCTATGAGTTGGAATTGACTTGACAGCAATGGGTTTGTTTGTGTGTGTGTGTGTGTGTTTTTTAAATAATTTTTATTGTGCTTTAAGTGAAAGTTTACAAATCAAGTCAGTCTCTCACACAAAAACCCATATACACCTTGCTACACACTCCCAATTACTCTCTCCCTAATGAGACAGCCTGCTTTCTCCCTCCACTCTCTCTTTTTGTGTCCATTTCGCCAGCTTCTAACTCCCTCCACCCTCTCATCACCCCTCCAGGCAGGAGATGCCTACATAGTCTCAAGTGTCCGCCTGATCCAAGTAGCTCACTCCTCACCAGCATCCCTCTCCAACCCATTGTCCAGTCCAATCCATGTCTGAAGAGTTGGCTTCGGGAATGGTTCCCCTCCTGGGCCGATTGAAGGTCTGGGGGCCATGACCACTGGGGTCCTTCTAGTCTCAGTCAGACCATTAAGTCTGGTCTTATGAGAATTTGGGGTCTGCATCCCACTGCTCTCCTGCTCCCTCAGGGGTTCTCTGTTGTGCTCCCTGTCAGGGCAGTCAGCGGTTGTAGCCGGGTGTTTGTTTTTTTGACTCTACCCTGGCTGGACGTTAGAAAAGCTACCAGTTACCACTTGCAATCAAGTCGATTCTGACTCAGGGCAACTCTGTGTGTGTCAGAGCAGAAATGTGCCCCACAGGGTTTTCAGTGACTGATTTTTCAGAAATAGATAGCCAGGTCTTTCTTTTGAGATGTCTCTGGGTGGACTTGAAACTCCAACATTTCGGTTAGCAGCCGAGCGAGTTAACCATTTAAAAATATTCCACCCCTTGCTGTTCAGTCAATTCTGACTCATAGTGACTCTACAGGACAGAACAGAACTGCCAGATAGGGCTTCCAAGGCTGTAGTCTTTACCGAAGCAGACTGCCACATCTTTCTCCTGCAGAGTGGCTGGTGGGTTTGAACCTCCAACCTTTTGGTTAGCAGCTGAGTGCTTAGCCACTGTGCCACCAGGGCTCCTTTTAAAAAATGCTAATACTACCCAATTCATCAGTAGTGTAGAAGTAAAGATAGTGGTTACCTCTGGGATGGTACTGAGAACAGACAGCCTCCAAGGAACCTTCTGGGATGCTGGAAATATTTCCTATCTTGATCCTAAATGATTTCATGGTGTATACAAGTATAAAAATTAATTGAGCTTACACAACCCCTGCCTTCAAAAAGCTCACTTTCTACCAGAAAGAATTTATAATCACTCTGACCTAACTACAAGGCTGTCTTGAGGACCCAACCAGATAAAGGACGTGGATCTGTCAGCTTTGTAAACAGTCTGTTCCTACCTCGCTGAGAGTGATCTGGTTGTCTTTTGTAAAATATAACAGCAATCCAAGAGGAGGAGCGGGTTGCCCTAAGCCTTCCTCACCCTCATCTGGCCCCATCTCAACAATAATAACAGTAGTGCTTACTGAATGTTGAGGTTCATACTAAGTTCTTGCGGAGATCATGAGGCATTGGTGGTTTAATGGTAGAATTCGCCCCTTCCGTGTGAGACACAGGTTTGATTCCCCGGCCAGTGCACCCCATGTGCAGCCACCACCCATCAGTGGAGCTTGTGTGTTGCAATGATGCTGAACAGGTTTCGGTGGAACTTCCGGACTAAACTGCTACGAAGAAAGGCCTGGCAACTGACTTCCAAAAATCAGCCACTGAAAACTCTATAGATCACACAGTTCAATTCCCAACTGATCATGGGGATGGTGCAGGATGGGGCAGCATTTCCTTCTGTTATGCATAGGGTCACCATGAGTCAGGAGCTGACTCCAGGCAGCTAACAACAACATACATTATCTTGATGTATCTTCAATACAGCCCTATAGGGTAGGGACTTCTATCATCACCTTTTTATGGAGAAGGGAGCTGAGGCTCAGAGAGGTTTGGTCAGGGTGATACAGGGAGTTACAGATCCAGGATTTGAACCTTGGTCTTTGTGACCCTCAAACCCGTGTATTTACCCCTTACCCCAAGTTGACTCAGACCACGTGGCCCCTGCTGTACAGATGATTGGCACAGGTGAGTGAAAGCTAAAACTCCCCTGCATTCATATAAAACTTAAAATCTTTAAAGTATCTAAAAAGTTTCATATCTGCTTCTTCAACCCCTAATGTCCCAGGGGCACAATGGACAAAGTTGCTCCTCTTGGCCTCCAGCCACAGCCCAACTCAGACAAGCACTGGGATGGGGTCTGGGTGCCCAAGTTTTTGTCCCAGGCCTGCTGAGAGCAAACGTGGCCTGCTCCTCGCTGGGTCTCAGGCTCCTGGTTTGTGAAGTAGGTGGGCCTCCGAGATCTCATGCAGCCCTGTGTCGGTGCCCGGCTCTCAGGTGACCATCTTCTTCTCTGACATCGTGGGCTTCACTGGTATCTCCGGCGCCTGCACGCCGCTGCTGGTGGTGGAGGTGCTCAACAACCTGTCCGTGCACTTTGACTCGCGCATGTAGTCCCGTGACTTCTACAAGGAGAACGGGGCAGAACCGCGAGAACGCGGGGGGCGGAGCCGTGGCGGGGGTGGGGCTGGAGGCGTGGCCTTGGGCGGGGCCGGTAGGCTGGGCGGTATCTGACCGGAGGCAGGGCTTGAGGCGGAGCCACTGGTCTCTGCGTGTTCGGAGAGCGGCTGGAGTGAGGCCCGAGGCGGGGCTGGGGCGGGGCCAGGCCGATTGGGGAGGGGCTGGAGCAGGGTCCGAGGCGGGGCTGGGGCGGGGCCAGGGGCCTGGGCGGGGTCGCCGCTCCGAGCTAGGATGGCGGCCTTCTGAGCTGGCCCTGCACGCCCACAGGTGGAGACCCTTGGCGAAGCGTACATGGTGGAGAGGCGGCTGCCTGAGCGGGACGAGAGACACGCCGACGAGATCGCTACCATGGCCCTGAACCTGGTGGCCGCCGTGCCCCACAGGCCAAGCTGGGCGCTGGAGCCGAGGGCGGGTGGGCGGGGTACGTGGGCGCCTTGGCTTTGCTGACAGTGAAGGGACATTGGTGCCAGCACCCTCCGACGTGCCAGGAGTCTGGAGCCCTTGGCTGTGACCCGCGCCTCTGCTCCTGCCGCGCACGCGCAGCCCAGCGTCGTGCACACCGGCTCCCACCTCTCCTGCAGCCGCGCTTGCTCCCGCTGTTGCCCTGTAGAGGGAATAGGGCGCCCCTCCTCCCCGCCCCTCGCCGGCTTGCTGCATCCTTAAACTTCAGCAGTAGAAAAACCACTTTAAGTCATGTGTTGTGTGGCCTTGGGCAACCTTTTTCTTCTTCCTGGACCTCAGTCTCCTAACGATGCCCGTTTCCCGGGTCTAAGGTCTGGATTTAAAAAGTCACCCAAAGTTCCTAGGAGAGTGCTCGCATACAGCAGGCCCACGATGAAAGGCAGGTGTGACTACGGTTACTGGGGAGGCTTTCACTCACTCGATCTCCCACCCTGAGGAGCTCTGCTCAGTTCTTCCCACACCCACTGGCACCCATCCACCACTCAACAGACACTAGCTCTCAAGGTCTCACTCTCTCCCCTAAGATTCATGGACCCTGTCCCTCCATCGGGGGAGACGGAACTTAAGCAGCTTGTAGTCTCGGTTGGCCTTCTCGCCTTCAGCTCTAACTCTTCTGATTCACGCTACCATCACTGCCAGAAAAATACCTCCCGAGCCCCACCTTGCCGGTGCAGCCTTCCACAGCCACACCCAGAAACTCTAGCCTAGCGACTGCCTTGCTTCTTCACTGCGGGTGCGCCGCCTTGTGTGTGGGTCCCCAAGCCCGGCTACTCTGGGTTCTGTCTCTCCTTCTGCTCTCACTTCCCACAAAGCCCCTCCTCATCCTTGCTCTGATGTCCAGCTCTCATGCCCCCTCCTCCAGGAAGCCTTCCTTGGCCACTCCAGCCAAAGGTACTGTTTTTCAGGAATCGTGCTTGTTCTGGAAACCCTGGTGGTGTAGTGATTAAAGTCCATGGCTGCTAACCAAAAGGTCAGCAGTTTGAATCCACCAGGTGCTCCTTGGAAACCCTATGGGGCAGTTCTACTCTGTCCTGTAATGTCACTATGAGTTGAAATGGACTTGACAGCAGTGGGTGGGTGTTTGTCCTTGAGCATTTGCCTGTTGGCATTCCTGACATTTTTCTACTTGTGTTTTAAGTCCTGCCTCCCCAAAGAGGGAGACAGAGGCCCTGTCTCTTTGATCTTGGGTCCTGGGATCTGAGTATATGCTTCACAAAGTGTAGGCGCTCAGGAACTGTGGCTGCTTCTGACCCCTTGATTACTAGACTCATTGCCCCAGCTGAGATGAAGAACTGCTGACAAATGTCCAAGGTTTATGTCCTCTGGGACATTCTTACCCCAAACTCCTCCCCTCCCTGTGTGGCCTCTGCTTTGGGAAAGCTTTGGGCAGCCTTGCCCACCTCCTCTCACTCGCCTGCCCTATTTCCTTCCAAGACTCTACGTTGCTGGTGTGGTTGGTTATAAAATGCTTCCTTACTGCCTCTTTGGTGACAAGGTCAGCACGACCTCTTGGATGGAATCCATCAGGCTGCATGAGTGTTGGGGTCAGTCTGGGCCCTTAGTCCACCAGTCTGTGCCCTTGGTCCACCAACCTGGCTCCCGGGTTCTGGCAGGGCCTGGCCCTGGAGTTCCACATCTGAGAAGTTTCGTCAGTCCTCCAGGCCAAAACTGGGCAACTGAACAGGACTTTCTGAGTTGACTTCCCACTCCAACAGCCCAGAAGGTTAGACCTTCCTGGGTCCAAGAACGGAGTCTGAATCCAGGGTCAGGAGCTGCTGGGTTCTTCCCAGACTCCCAGCTCAAACTAGTTGGTGCCTTTAAGCAGCTAGAGCTGCAGCTGAGGATTTTGTAACCTTAAGGGGGGGCGGGTAGACCATAAGGTGCCTGTGATGCTACCTCTTCCCTAGTGAACTCAGATGCAGTCCCATTTCATCCTTCCTTCTAGTGCCTGTCTCTTAACTTCTGAGGGAAGTCCGCACAGGAAGACCTCCCTGGGCACATCACCCCTGTGCCCCAGGCCTCTTCCCTTTTGATGAGGCCGGGCCTCCTGACAGCTTCTGCTCCCTCCAGCTCAGAAGGTATGCATCATCAGCTCAGCCACAAACCAAGCCCTCATGAAAGATGATGCTCATGAAATTGAGCTCCGAAGGGAAATTGAAGTCAAGGTGAGGGTTCACTGTAGGCAAAAAGCAAGACCTACCTTGGATGTAGGAGTCTCTGAGTGGCACAAGCGGTTAAGTGCTCAACTGTCTTAGTTATCTAGTGTCACTGTAGCAGAAATACCACAAGTGGGTGGCTTTATTGAACAGAATTTTATTTTCTCACAGTTTAGGAGGCTAGAAGTCGGAATTCAGGGCACTGGCTCTAGGGACGGCTTTTTCTGTTGACTCTGGGAAAGATCCCTGTTGCTTGGTTCCTTGGTGATCTTCATGTGGTATGGCACCTATCCTCCCCAATCTCTGCTTGCTTCTATGTCTTAATCTGCTCTTTTTATATCTCACAGGTGACTGGCTTAAAACACACCTTACACCGATATGGCCTCTCAGTATAATGAAGAAAATCCATTCCCAAATGGGATTATAACCACAGGTATAAAACCAAAAAACCCCATTGCCATCGAGTCAATTCTGACTCATAGTGACCTCATAGGACAGAGTAGAACTGCCCCATAGGGTTTCCAAGGAGCGCTTCGTGGATAGGGGTTAGGACTTATAACACATATTTTGGGGGGACATAATTCAATCCATAACAACTACTAAAACTACTAACTGAAGGGTTGATGGTTCGAACTCAACTAGAGCCTCCTCAGAAGGAAGGCCTGGTGATCTGTTTCTGAAAGGTCACGGCCTTGAAAACCCTATGGCACAATTCTACTGTGCAACACATGGAGTTGCCATGAGTTGGAATTGTCTTGATGGCAACTGGCTTGGTTTGGGTTTTTTTAATTTTATTTTTCATTTTTGTTGTTGTTGAGAATATACATAGCAAAACTTACACCAATTCAACAATTTCTACATGTACGGTTCACTGACACTGACTACCTTCTTCAAGGTGTGTAACCATCCTCACCCTCCTTTTCTGAGTTGTTCCTCCCCCATTAACATAAACTCACTGCCCCCTAAGTTTCCTATCTAATCTTTTGAGTTGCTGTTGTCAGTTTGATCCCATATAGATAGATCTTGAAAGAGCACATGTTCAAAGCAGACATTCTTTACTAGTTGTTTTTTATTGTTTAGTTTTAAGAAGACTTCAGTGAATATTTTCAGTTTAAGTTTTCAAGATGATCTTAGGTCTGAAGACCATGGTTTTGGGGGACATCTAGGTCAATTGGCATAACAAAGTATATTAAGAAAATGTTCTGCATTTCACTTTGGTGAGTGGTGTCTGAGGTCTTAAAAGCTTTCAAGTGGCCATCTAAGATGCATCAAGTGGTCCCAACCCACCTGGAGCAAAGGAGAATGAAGAACACCAAAGACACAAGGAAAATATTAGCCCAAGAGACAAAAGGGCCACATAAACCAGACACTCCATCAGCCTGAGACCAGAAATAGATGGTGTCTTGCTATCACCAATGACTGCCTTGACAGGGAACACAACAGAGAGTCCATGATGCAGCAGGAGAAAAGTGCAGAGCAGAACTCAAATTCATGTAAAAAGACCAGACTTATGGGTCTGACTGAGACTGGAGGAACCCCTGAGGCCATGGTCCCTGGACACTCTGTTAACCCAGAATTAAAACCACTCCCAAAGCCCACTCTTCAGGCAAACCTTAGACTGGTCTATAAAACATAAAATAATACTCGTGAGGCGTGTGCTTCTTAGTTCAAGCAAATACACGAGACCACATGGGTGGCTCCTGTCCTGAGGCAGGATGAGAAGGCAGGAAGGGACAGGAACCGACTGAATGAACACAAGAAACCTGGGGTGGAAAAGGGGGAGTGTGCTGTCACATTATAGGGATTGCAACTAATGTCACGTATAACAGTATGTGTATAAATTTTTGTATGAGCAATTAATTTGAGCTGTAAACTTTCATCTAAATTACAATAAAAACAAACATAAATAAATAAATAAATAAATATTATCTCAGGGCAATAGTTTCAGGGGTTCATTCACCCTCCATGGCTCCAAAATGTCTGGAGTCCATGAGAATTTGAAATTCTGTTCTACATTTTCCCCCTTTTGATCAGAATTCTTTTATTGGTTTGGTTTTTGGTACCTTGGATGTGGGATCCTCGTCTCTGATAGAGAATCATACTAGAATTTTCTAGAAGTACTTATGGGACATTTGAAGAGCACACCCTCCTACTTTGCCTTCTTCCTTCCTTTCTTGTTTACTCCAGTGTGACTGGAGCTAATTCTTTTTCAGAAAGGAGTTATCAAGCTGCCGAATTCATCCCTACTGTTTCACAGATCTCTGTAATCTGTGGACAACATTGTGGGATCTCAGTGCAACCATTTCCATCAATGCCCTCCGGCCAGAAACCACCAGAAACACATCTGGGTTTGAACAGGTTGGATTTATTGTTGCAGAGAGGGAGAAGGCACACCATGGTGAATTGTGGGTGTTTCCGTAGGAGAGTGTTAGAAAGAACTTACAGGATTTGGGTTTTGGTTGCATGCTGAGCACTGGATTCGGCCGATAGGACATGCTTGATACCTGTTAGCTTTGTGGAACAGCCTTGATCGCTTCCTTTTTCTCTCTAGGACTGAGCTGCCTGTTTATTCTAGGTTCCTACGGCCAGTGTCACCCAGTGCCCCCCTCAGTGGATACTATGTGGCAGCTAGCCTGGGAGATGGAAGATAGAGGTTTATTGTGGCAGCGGCCAGAGGCTCACTAATAAGCATGATTGTTATGAGGATTTCAGGCTGATCAGAAATAGGGATGACACGAGCCCCCAGCTGGCCCCTCTGTCATCTCCTTTCCTGGATGCAAGCACCCAGGACATTGTTCGGAAAATTGCCTTGTGTCCATGCTATGGTAGTTAGCCAGCCTGCTTCCTGGCCTGGCCCTCGGCAGCAGGCATGCCTCCATCCATCCATCAGTCCATCCGTTAGACTGTCTGTCCATCTGTCTGTCTGTACTTGCAAGGTCAGGCCCCTGCTCTGAGCCTTCCAGCTGCGACTTTTTGAGGTTTCTAACAGGAGGAAGTCGTGGTTCCACACCTGCTTACAGGAGAATAGGAGCTAATCTCCTGAGAAGCAGCCCAGCTGCCTCTCTGTCCCTTCCTTCCATATCCCACCCCCAGTCTCCCTAGTGGCTTCTGGAGAGATGACTTACTCTGGAGATGGCGGGTGCACTGGAGAATGCTGCTCCCAAGTCTCCAGCAGGTGGCGCTAAAGTCTCTCCCCTCACCTGGGTGACACTGTCCGCTCCTCCCTGGTCTTGGGAAGGAGTGGGCTGATCAGACGTGGCCCAGTCTGAGGCAGGTTGGTTTCTTCCCCATCTCCCACCCCAGAACATCTTGGTCTTTGGGTGGGTGTTCCTGGGCTGTGCAGGAGGGTCTGTCCCTCTCCTTGTCTGGGACCAGCTGCACAGTAGTCAGAGTCAACTTCACTTTCTCCCCTCTGAAAGTCAGTGCCCAGTGCATCAGAAAGGGCATAGGCCTTGGTGTTAGCCAGTTCGAATCCCACGTCTGCCTCCTGAGGTCTGTATGACCTTGGGCAAGTTGCTTCATCTCTCAGAGCCTCAGTTCACACATCAGCAAATGCTCAGGGTTAGCGTGGGGTTAAATGGGCCAGCACATAAAATCCCCAAATGTATAATAGCTGGTCAGAGCACAGTGGCCTCCCCTCTCCTGCCCCAACACTCCTCATGTGGCTGGCACTGTTGGCAGGCAAAGCCAAGCATGACTATTTCTGCCTCACTGTATATCTTTCAGAGTCCTAGTGGCACAGTGGCTAAGAGCTACAGCAAGCTATGGCTGCTGACCAAAAAGGTTGGTAGTTTGAATCCACCAGCCACTCCTTGGAAACTATGTAGGGCAGTTCTATTTTGTCCTATAGGGTTGCTATGAGTCAGAATCGACTGGATGGCAATGTGTTTTCTACACTCTTCAGAGCCCTGGTGATGCAGTGGTTAAGTGCTCAGCAGCCAACCGAAAGGTCAGCGGTTCGAACCCACCAGCTGCTCTGTGGGAGAAAGATGTGGCAGTCTGCTTCCCTAAAGATTTACAGCCTTGGAAACTCTGTGGGGGCAGTTCTCCTCTGTCCTACAGGGTCACTGTGAGTTGAAATTGACTTGACAGCAATGGGTTTGGTTTGGTTTTGGCTACACCCTTCTCTGAACAAGGACAGAATTAGGCTCCTGGTAAGACAGAACTGAGGGGTGGGGCAAGGAAAGTTCCAGAAACCATCTTCCCTAGTGCGCTAACAGCCACACTCTAGCTGCACCCTCTTTTGGGGGGAGTCAGGTACATCACCCTGATTTTCCAATAACCCTTGTTGCTTTCACACACAACAGGGCTGGAGGGAAAATTCTACTTTACTTAAAAAAAAAAAAAAATTGCTCTTCTAAAGTCTGGCAAGGCAAACATTATAATGTCAATATGTGATATTAAAACACATGAAGGACCAGGGATTAAAAAATAACAACAAAATGGGGGCTTTCAGTGTAGTTCCCTCGGAAAGGCGAACCTGGCCCCACTGGCATACTAATGGTGGAGGCATTTGTTTCTGAGCAGGGCCAGCAGGAATGGCATGGGGTAGGGACAGCCTACAGCCGGGGAGAGGGAGAGGACCCCAGCGTGGGGGGCAACTTGAGCCATTAAACCACAGGGGGGGTTGGCAGCAAAGCCACAGTCCAGAGCGAGAGGCGCTTAACAGGTGTTTCCAAAGTGTTTGAGTACTGGTGGTCAAAAGTTGGGCCTACCTGGATGGTTGGGCTGTGGTGGTGGCAGGAGTCATCTCCCAGCCCCACTAACTTCTCTTAGGTTTCCTTTGCTGTCGTTGTTAGTTGCTGTCCAGTTGGCTCCAACTCATAGCCTCCGTATGTACAACAGAACAAAACATTGCCTAGTCCTGCGCCATCTTCGTGATGGTTGGTTTGTTTGAGCCCATTGTTGCAGCTATTGGGTCAATCCATCACATTGAAGGCTTCTCACTTTTTTTTCTATAGTTGTGTTGAAAATATACATAACAAAACATATACCATCTCAACAATTTCTACTAGTACAATCCAGTGACATTGATTACATTCTCCAAGTTGTGTACCCACTCTCGCTATCCTTTTCCAAATCATTCCACCACCGTTAATATAAATCACTGGCCCCCTGCGGTGCAGTGAATTACTTAATATGGCCCTTCTAGCCATATGGACCTTGTGACCATAGTCCTTGTGATTGCCACAAAATGATTGGGTAGGACTATGCAAATCAGGTGTTTGCGGCCCAAGGAGGGGACTAAACAGCCTGCTAGTAATGCAAATAAGGTACAAGGAACCCTTTCGAGGGTGGGTGTGCAGATAAGGTATATGGAACCCTAGCGAGGGGATTGGTCAGTTTTGCCATCCTACTAGGCTTAAAGGAAGCCAATCCCAGAAGTGGAGGAGGGGACCTCACTGCTACCAAAAAGAGCTAAGAGCAGAATGCATCCTTTGAACCAGGGTTCCTTGCGCTGAGGACCTCCTAGACCCAGAAGACAGAGAGCTGTAACCCCAGAGACAGTGTGGTACGGTGAGAAGTGGCGAAACACATGGCAGAGTCTGGTGGCAGAGAAATGGTGACAGCAGAACCAGAAGACTGGCGAGAAATGATATGGTGGGCTTCCTGGCCCACTGAGCAAGGCGGCTACAGTGGGTAGGCCAATCCACAGAGCAAGAGGAGTGAGGGCCTTTGGGCAGGAAACTTGCTGACAGAGTGGGGTGCCTCTGGGCATTTACTGGCAGAGCCAAAGGGCTTTGTAACACTTGCTGGAGCAGGGCAGAGGCTGGGGTGAGGGCTGAAGGAGAGTCCTGCCTTAGGGCATAGCTGAGAAGCAGCTGTTCTGGTGGGAGAACTGTAGTCTGAGTTGTTCCTGTTACTTCCGAGTTGATCCTGATCTTGAATTGTAACCTGATACTTCCCTAATAAACCGCATAACTGTGAGTATGGTCTATGAGTTCTGTGTGGCCATTGTGACAAATTATTCGAACCCAGCAGAGAAGTAGGGATGGCTAAGGTCAGAATGGGTAAAAAGTTGGAGGATGGAGGTCTGTCTGATCTCCACCTCATAGGAATCAGCTTTGGGCTAATACTGATGATGGTCATTCCCTGTCTTCCTGAAGTTAGATGAGGAGGTCTGATGCTGTCACGCCATTTTTACACTCCCTAAGCAAAATATCCCTTTTTCTTCCTCCCTCCCACCGCTGGTAATCACTAATAATCTTTGCTTTCTGTGTATTTGCTCTTTCCATATAATAGTTCTCTTTTTGTGACTGACTTATTTCACTCAGTGTTTTCAAGGTTCATCCATGTCACATCAGGACTTCATTTCTCTTGATGGCTGAGTAATATTACATTGCATGGATATACCACATTTTGTTTATCCATTCATCTATTGGTGGACTTTTTTTTCTTTAAATTTTATTTGTTTTGTTGTTGTGATTGAGAATATACACAGCAAAACATACACCAATTCACCAGTTTCTACATGTACAATTCAGTGACATTGATTACATCCTTCAAGTTGTACAGCCATTCTCACTCTTTTTCTGAGTTGTTCCTCCCCCATTAACATAACACATTGCCTCCTAAGGTTTCTGTCTAATCTTTGGAGTTGCTATTGTCGATTTGATTCCATGTCGATAGTTCTTAAAAGAACGTAATGCTCAAGGCAGACCTTTTTTACTAGTTAAGCTAAACTGTTGTTCAGTTTTAAGAAGAATTCAGGGGATATTTTTAGTTTGAGGTTTAAAGATTACCTTAGGGCAGCAGTTTCCAGGGTTCATCCACTCTCTATGGCTCCAGAAAATCTAGAGCCCATGAGGATTTGAAGTTCTGTTCTGAATTTCCCCCCTTTTGATCTAGATTATTCTATGGACTCTTTGATCAAAATGTTCAGTTATGGTAGTTGGCCACCATCCAGTTCTTCTGGTCTCATGGCAAAGAAGCCAGTTGCTCATGGAGGCAATTAGCCACACATTCCATATCCTCCTTCTATTCCTGACTGCCCTTCCTCTGTTGCTCCAGGTGAATAGAGACCAATTATTGTGCCTTTGATGTCTGCGTGCAAGCTTTTAAGATCCCAGCCACTACTCAACAAACTAGGAGGTAGAACAGAAGCACTGGACACGTTATTAGGCCAATTAACTGAGGATGTCCCAGGAAACCATGACCCCCTAAATTTCCAAACCAAGGAACAACATTCCATGAGATATTTGGTTGCACATAAGCAGCCTCAGCTACTTTTTTGTCATTGTTGTAAATATATCTGTCATGGATTGAATTGTGTCCCCCCAAAATATCTCTCAACTTGGCTAGGCCGTGATTCCCAGTATTGTGTGATTGTGCACCATTTTGTCATCAGATGTGATTTTCCTATGTGTTATAAATCCTATCTCTATGATATTAATGAGATGGGATTTTCGGCAGTTATGTTGATGAGGCAGGGCTCAATCTATAAGATTAGGTTGTGTGTTAAGTCAATCTCTTTTGAGATATAAAAGAAAGAAGCCAACAGAGAGACATGGGGACCTCATACTACCAAGAAAGCAGTGCCAGGAGCAGAGCATGTCCTTTGGACTCCTGGTTCCTGCACAGAGAAGCTTCTAGACCAAGGGAAGATTGATGACAAGGACCTTCCCTCGGAGCCAACAGAGAGAAAAAGCCTTCTCCTGGAGCTGGCGTCCTGAATTTAAACTTCTGGCTTCCTAGACTGTGAGAGGATAAATTTCTCTTTGTTAAAGCCATCCACTTGTGCTGTTTCTGTTATAGCAGCACTAGATAACTAAGATGTCACCTTGAAGACTAAGGTACGCCTGACCCAAGCCATGGTATTTTCAGTTTGATTAAATACATGTGAAAGCTGGGCAATGAACAAGAAAGACTGAAAAAGAACTGATGCCTTTGAATTGTGGTGTTGGCAAAGAATATTGAATATACCATGGACTGCCAAAAGAACAAACAAATCTATCTTGGAAGAGGTACAACCAGTGTGCTCCTTAGAAGTAAAGATGGCGAGACTGCATCTTCCATAGTTTGGACATGTTGTCAGGAAGGATCGGTCCCTGGAGAAGGACATCATGCTTGGTAAAATGCTAGGTCATCGGAAAAGACGAAGACCCTCAATGAGATGGATTGACACAGTGGCTGCAACAATGGGCTCAAGCATAACAATGATTGTGAGCATGGCGCAGGACTGGGCAGTGTTTCGTTCTGTGGTACATAGGGTCATTGTGAATGGGAAATGACTTGACAGCACCTAACAACAACAGCAGATAACCAAGACAATATCTATTGCACAACTTTTGCCAATTTAACTTTTTACAGGTATACCACCTACTGACAGCAATTACAATAATTGACTGTGCAACCCTACCCTTAATCAATGCAATTTTTCCATCACCATTAGCCCCCTTTTCTCCTCCCTCCCACCCCTGGTAACCACTAATAGACTTTGGTCTCTATACATTTGCCATTTATTGTCTTTTTATATAAGTGAGGTCATACAATATTTGTCCTTTTGTGATTGACTTATTTCACTCAACATAATGTCTTCAAGCTCCATCCATACTGTAGCATGTACCAAAACTTCATGTCTCCTACTGGCTGTATGTGCCACATTTCGTTTATCTATTCATTTGTTGATGGGCATCTAGGTTGTTTCCACCTTTTGGCTATTGTGAATAGTGCTGCAGTGAACATTGGTGTACAAGTCTCTTTTTGAGATTCTGCTTTCAAGTCTTTTGGGTATATACCTAGGAGTGGAATTGCTGGGTTATTATTGATGGACATTTTGGTTGTTTCCACCTTTTGGCTATTGTGAAAAGTGCTACAATGAATATTGGTGTACAGGTTTCTGTTTGCCCCCTTGTTTTTGCTGACCCTGGTTTTCACTGGTCTCCTTCAGAGGAGCAGTAAGGCCTGGGCCCTTTCAGGGTGATGTGGAAGGCAAGGCTGGCAACAAACCAGTTTGGTACTGCTCTATGGGAGGCATGAGTCCAATGGGAGGCACCTGGGATATCCTTCCCTCACCGGAAATCTCACACCTCAGGGTTGCTATATACCAAGAGGTAGGCAAGCCCCAAAGATGTGAAGACCCTTCGGAGGGTGGAAAGCCTACCCAGGTGGGATAAAGGAAGCCCAAGGATCAGGAGGGCAGCCTTGGAGGTAGGGCAGGTCTCAGTCCGGAGCCGCAGGGGTGACACTGGAATCCATCCATCACTGACGCCCTGATGACTCTTCTTTTCTGCATTCCACCAGCCAGCCCTGGAGAGGAAAGAGCTGCAGAAATCCTCCTGTCACATGCCCCGTCAGCACCTCTGCAACCTTATCTCCACCCCTTAGCATTTCTCAGGGTGCTGAAAGCAGGGAGCCGGGCATTCAGGTGACAGGATGTGGGATCATGACCTTATCTAAGACGGGGCTGGGACCCCTGTGCCCTCCCAGACTCTGCCTCAGCTGTCTTGGTGCAAAAGTGCAGACAGTGGTGCTGTACTCCTGCAGGCCACCCCACCCCTTCCCTCACCACACAACCTTGCCATAGTAGAGCAGAAGGAGCACCCACTTGGAATCAGACAGACCTGAGTTTCAATCTGTGTTCTGTCAGTGCTGCGTGATGCTTGCAAAGCACTGGACTCATATGGGCCTCAGCTTTCCTAATCTGTCAAATGGGCACAGCAGACCTGCCCAGTCTGCCTCAGAGGCTGCTTTGTAAACAATTAAAGTATAACCTCACAGCAAATGCTGCCTCCAAAGCTCAATACAGCCTGCAGATGTGTTTTGTGTGAACCTCTCAGCAGTAAAAAATAAATAAATAATCTTTTGGCCAACCTTTAAAAGTCAGGTTTTTACATAAGATTTTGAATTTACTTCTTCTGAAATATTAGACTATCTGACATTGCACTCCCAAAAGACAGTACTCAGACACACCGAGCTATCCCTGTAGTCAGGGCCTGCCAGGTCCCCACAGCCCCCAACATGCCTTGTTATGTCTCCAACACCTAGGCTAAGGTCAGGTGCTACTCGTCACCTGTCTTGCTTCACTCATTACATCACCTGTTTTGACCCCTCTAGGTGTTTGAGTTTGCAACTCCTGTACAGTGTTGTTCAGATGGGAAGTACAGTATTATCATTTCTCCCTCTGGTCATTTCCAGTTATAAAAATGGCACAGTGACATCCGACATCCTCAAACTTCAAAAGGGGGCAGGAGAATCAAGAACAGCAGCAGCCCAAAGCTGATTCCTATGAGGTGGAGGTCAGACATACCTCCTCTCTCCAACCTTTTTACCAATTCTGACACCCGCCCATCCCTCCCACGGCACTCTCTACTTCTCTGCTGGGTCCAATAATTCATTGCAGTGGCCACACAGAACTCACAGACCATACTCACAGCTATGGGGTTTATTAAGGAAGTAATGGGTTACAGTTCAGGATCAGGGAAGACTCAGGATACAGTTCTTTGGTCAGGACAGCTTCTCGACTGTGCTCGCAGGCATGCCTCTCTCTCAGCCCCTCAGCCTGATGTCCGGCTGGTGCCCTGCTCAGGCAAGTGTTACAAAGCTCTTTAGCTCCACCAATAAGTGCCTGGAGGCACTCCACTCCACCAGTAAGCCTCCTGCCTGAAGGCACTTGGCTCTCTCCCTTTGTGAGTCACGTGCCCACTATAGCCGCCTTGCTCCATGGACTGGGAAGCCTGCTGCACTGTCTCGTGCCAGTCTTCTGGTTCTTCCACTGCAGTTTCTCTCCCAAACTTGCCGCCACTTCTTGATGTCTCATGCCTTCTCCGGTGTTACAGCTGTCTGTCTCCTGGGTCTAGGAGGTTCTCAGGCAGGGACTCAGGGTCCAGCAGACATGCTCTGCTCCCAGCTTTACTTCTTGGCAGTAGTGAGGTTGCCTCTCACCTCTTCTAGGATCGGCTCCCTTTAAGCCTAGCAGGATGGCAAAACTGACCAATCCCCTCGTTAGGGTTCCATGCACCTAATTTGCATCAGTAACAGGCTGTCCAATCCCGTTGGTGGGCCACGAGCACCTTATTTGCATAGTCCCACCCAATCATTGTGTGAGAGTCACAAAGACTATGGCTAGAAGGGCCATATTAAGTAGTTTACTGCAACGCATGCGACTTAGCAGCACATGAGTTTGCTCCTGTTCTGTGGGGGGGATACATCCAATGGGAGGCACTTGGGCTCCTTTGTGCCCTTGCGGGTGGGTAGCATCTCCCCTCTTTTGTGTGGCTCCCCCTTCTGGCACTGAGTACAAACCTGGAGGGGCAGCATTTTGGAAAGTTGCTCACTTCTGGCTGTTCTCAGAAGAGTGTCTATTGTCCACTGGGACAATAAATTGCATTTTCCTGCCATGATATTTAAAGGCTGCTTGAGCAAATCTAGTAAGTTTGGGGATTTGAAGAAGCTAGGGAGTCCCCAGGTGGTGCAAATGGTTAAGTGCTTGGCTACTAACTGAAAGGTTGGCTGTTTTAACTCACCCAGAGGCACCTCGGAAGAAGGACCTGGTGATCCACTTCTAAAAGTTCACATCCATGAATACCTTGTGGAGCACAATTTTACTCTGAAACATATGAGGTTGCCATGAGTCAGAATTGAATCCATGGCAACTGGTTTTCCCAGAGCCCTGAGGTGTTCTTCTCTGGCTGGTGTGAGCTAGACAGCCTGATTAGACTCAGCGCACAGGTCCTCCCATCTCTGCCTGATACCCCACACTTGTCACCTGATGAGCTGGTCCACGTGGTCAGACTCTCTGGTCACAGGGCATGAGCCCATCAGAGGAGCCAGACCTCAGGGCCCAGGAGAGAGCTCCCGCCACCCACAGCCCTTCTAGGGAGCCCTGAACATGGGGCTCGGGCTCTCAGCTTGCAGCAGGATGAGGCCCAGAAAGGACCACTTTGGCTTTTCTCTCTAGCTGTGTGTCCACTTCCCTGCAGGAATATGGGTCCTAATGGGCTGTGTCCCTGCAGCCTGCTGAGCCAAGCTTCCAGCCACCAACCTCTCAGTCTGCTGGGGACCCCATTAGAAAACTGAATACATGGACCTGTTTGGGGAAGGGCTGCCGAGTAAGCCTGACCAGGCCAAGATGCCCACCCTGGCTGTTCTTGGAAACCCCTTCTTGGTTTACTGTGGTTGACACACAGCTGTTTCTCAGACCCACCACCTCTTGGCTGAGGAATGTCGGCTGGATCTTGGAATTTTGGAGCTGGGTGTCCTCATACACCACCAGTTTGTTGTGTGACCAGGTGCCTTCATTTCTCGTTGTTAGTTGCTGTCAAGTCAGTTTGGACTCATGGTGACCTCATGTGTGCAGAGTAGTACCGCTCCATAGGGTTTTTAAGGCTGTGATGGTTCAGAAGCAGATTGCCAAACCTATCTTCCGCAGTGCCTCTGAGCGGACCCCAGCTGCCAACCTTTCAGTTAGTAGTCGAGCACTTAAGCATTTGCGCCACCTAGGAACTCTGTCTTAGTTTCTTAGTGCTGCTGTAACAGAAATACCACAAGTGGGTGGCTTTAAAGAACAGAAATTTATTTTCTCACAGTTTAGGAGGCTAGAAGTCTGAATTCAGGGTGCTGGCTCTAGGGGAAGGCTCTGTCTGCCTGCTCTGAGGGGAAATCCTTGTCTCTTTCAGCTTCTCTTTCTCAGTTCTTTGGTGATCTCCACATGGCATCGATTTGACCTTATTTGTGCTTTTGAATTTCTGTGCCCAATCCCCTTTTATATCTCTAAAGTGATTGGTTTAAGACACACCCTACACTGATATGACCTCATCAGTACAACAAAGAAAACCCTATTTCCAAACGGATTACATTTATAGATATATGGGTTAGGATTTACAACACATGTTTTGGGGGACATAATTCAAATTCATAATATTCCGCCCTTTGGCCCCCCAAAATTCCTGTCCTTCCCATGTGCAAAATACACTCACCCTATTTTATCCCATCAGGCAGGATGACCCCTCTGGCCTGCCCAAGTAGGAAGCCTAGAAGATTCTGGTACAGCCTTCTGTGGAAGGGGCTGTGTCACAGGCAACGGGCAGATGGCTGTTGTGAGAGTCACAGGAAGGTCTTGGGGGGCAGCACCATGGAAACAAAGCGGAGTGCGGGCGCCAAATTTCCTGAGGTCAAATCCCAGTCCCACCTCTTGGCAGCTCTGTGACCTTGGGGATAATAATAGTACCTACCTCAAGGGGTGGTTGAGAGGGTGAATGAGATCATGCACGAGACACATTTGGCACCATGTTTGGCCCCTACGAAGTGCTCAGAAAAGGAGTTGCACAGAACCTGCAGAGTGAGAAATTGAGGCTCCCCTGGTCAGGGTAAGCCGGCCCATAATTCCTGTAGGAGGAGCTAGGGTAGGCAGGCTTGATTTCAAGGATATGTGTGTCTGGATTTGGAGCACATGAGTGTGTGGCACACCTGAGCTCGCAGACCTACAGGTACAGGGGGCGTGAGTTCTCTCTGAGGCCTTTCTGATGTTGCTGCTGTGGGATCCCTAACATGATGGCCACCGCGAGCTGCCCTCTCCTGAGGCAAGTCTTCTAGGATGGCCACATGGACAGACACATGGCAGGGACATGGATCCCTCCAGTGAAACCCATACAAGGCCTCGGGCCTGGGCTCATCAAGTTGAGTCACGGGGATGTGGGGGTTCACCTTCTCCAAGGAAGGGGCAGGGACAAGAGGGAAAATAGGGAGCTATTTTGAGAAGGTGTCGAGGGCCAGGACACTAAAATTAGACCCTTGGTTCCTAAAAAGACATTGGCGCCATCCAAGCCCTTGGAGAGGGGCTCTTCAGCTCGGAATGTGACCCCAGGAAGCGCCTCTGCAGGCCTGGGCAATGAGGTCAGCCTGCAGGACCAATAGGATCACCCAGTGGCTGGCGGTCATAGGCACCTCTCCCAGCACCAGCCCCGCCTGCAAAATTCTGGAGCTGGTTCCACCCTTTTCTGTCTGTGCCAAGCATGGAAGCCAGGGGTTGGAGCCGCCCATTCCTGGGCACCCACTGACTGACCTTCCCGGCAGCGTCTTTCCTTTTTTGACTCTGGGGCTCCAATCCAGGTGTTTGTGTGTGTGTGCTTATGCATGCACACATTTATGTGTTTTTGTGTTCGTGTGTGAGTAAGGGTGTATGTATGTATGTATGTGTGTATGTTTATATATGTGTACGTATACATTAAGGAGTCCTGGTGGTGCAGTGGTTAAGCACTTGGCTGCTAACCAAAAGGTCAGTGGTTTGAACCCATCAGTCGCTCCATGGGAGAAAGATGTGGCAGTCTGCCTCCATAAAGATTATAGCCTTGGAAACCTCATGGGGCAGTTCTACTCTGTCCTGTAGGGTAGCTATGAGTCAGAATGGATCACCTGAAACAGGTTTGCTTTTTTTGGTTTGGATGTTACATTTATGTATACATATGCATGTTTTTGTGTGTGAGGGTGTGTGTATACGTATGTGGCAGGCCTCCAAACGAGTTCTAAATGGTTTAATCATGGCTGATGAAAATAAAGCAGAGCTTCAAATCGGTTTGAAGCAGTTCAGTGAGTAGTGGCAGAAAGAAACAAGAGCAGCATATGTGTTCCATAGCAACCGAATCTCTTGCGAGTTGGCGTTTGGTCAAGTAGGAAATAGGCAGCAGTGCCCTGCTCGAAGATGGCGGCCGACCACACCACTTTGAACGTATGTCGCTTTACGCAGTCCTGCCAATAATCCTGTCTTCCACAGCAGGGAACTTTCAGGAACACGTGAGGTGCATTGGCTAGGAATTGAACCTGGGTCTTCTGCATGGAGGGTGAGAGTTCTACCACTGAGCCACCAGTGGCCCCATTGCATGCTTAGGTTTGTATGGAACACTCAGAAAAGATGTGTTCAGTTGAGTTGAACTATATTTCACCTGGCTTTTGCTTTATCTCTGAAATAATTCCTTCTAAGACATATTTACTTATGGACCTTTCCTTCTAGACTACAAATTCCTTGAGGGCAGGGACATTTATGGGGCTCCCTTTACCCACCAGAGTGTCGAGCTGATGGTAGGTGGTACATGTTCTCTGGTCTAAGTTCAGGGGAGTGGAGGAGGGTACAGCCTATCTCCCAGAAGCAGGAGCCCGTGGGGGAATCTTTCCAGGTGCCTGGCCTTTGGTGCCCTTCCACCTTCTCTGAGTGTTTTTTCCAGCTCTCCTACCAGGAACAGCTGACACAGAATCTTGTAACCAATTCTGGTAGAGTCGCTGCTTAGCAGGTAGCAGCTCCAGATTTGATTAGTGATGCCTGCCTGGGGTGTGGGAGGGGAGGACAAGGGTACCCAGGTGTCTGCTAGTTATCCTGCCCTGGGCAGAGACTCTCCTGCTGCTTGCTTCCTGAGTGACAGTAGCTGGGGCTCTCAGCATATTTTCAGGCTCCTCTTGGTCCCACACAGGCTGGTGGGCAGGCTGAAGAATTCTAGGAACGTGGCAGAGCTGCTCACAGTACCTCATGCTCTGCGTGTGACCTGCTCGTGTGACTTCCCCAGGGGCCGAATGAAGAAGAGACCGAGGGGGGGTTCAGCTCCCCAATCCTCAATCTCCAAGGTCTTCTTGGCCCCAGCTCTGGTGCTGAAAAACAGGTCAGGGGGGATCCAGAGATGAAATTCAATGGACAAGGCCAGTCATAATAGCTGTCCTCCCTCAGTCTTCCTGGGACCTTAAAATGTAGTCATGATAATAGTAATGACTGTAATAAAGGCTCATTACTGAGGGGCTACAGTATGCCAGGTCCCTGGGTGGTACAAACGATTAACATGCTTGGCTACTAACCGAAAGGTTGGAGGATCCACCCAGAGGTGCCTGGGAAGAAAGATCTGGCAATTTACTTCCCAAAAATCAGCCACTGAAAACCCTATGGAGCATACTTCTACTCTGACACACATGGGATCGCCATGAGTTGAAATCGACTCAACGGTGACTGGTACTGGTACAGTGTGCCAGGAGTTGTGCTGAGCAGTTTACAAGTATCATTTCACTTAGTCCTCACAAAAGCCACGTGAGGGAGACACTATTATTATTCCCATTTTAGGGATAGGGAAAAGTGAGGCTGGAGGATCCTAAGTGATTTATCTAAGATCACACAGCTGGTGGGTAGGAGAGCCAGGATTTGAACTTGGGTTTGAGTAGAGCCTGAGGTCTATTCTAAGAAATCAGCTATTAGTTCCTAAAACCATGTGGCACGAATGAATTATTCATTACAGTGAAAAACATCCTGCCTTACAGCCTTGAATGGTGCTTGCTTCTACTGACTAAGTGGATTACTGAGCAGCACTATCTCAGGCATTGAGGGAAGGTTCCCACCAGTGAGCAGCAATCAAACAAAGCTTCTGGAAACTAAACCGTTATTTCAAAGGTTCTCTTAAACTCTGGAGTTCCTGCCCTAGAAGGAATAATAGAAATGCAGTCAGAGCCTTAGCTCTGGAGTTGGGCAGATTTGGGTTCTGCCCTGAGCGCACCCCTTAGTAGCTGCGTGACCTTGGGTAAGTCAGTTAATACCTCTGAGCTTCACTTTCCATATCTGTAAATGGGGTTGATAACAATCTCTACCTCCCTTCCTCCTCCAGTTGCTTCGTAGAAATACCACAAGGGAGAAAAGCCCTCAGCACGGTGTCTGGCTCACAGTTGGCTTTCAGGAGATGGCAGCTGTTATTTCCTATGTCATTCCTAGAATGAGTGTGCTCAGAGGCTACAAGACCAGGAAATACCTGCATTTGGTACCTGAGGGAAGGGAGAGCCTGGCTAGACTCTGGAGGAGAGGCTGATGTAGTCTGACCTTCCCAGGGCCATTTGGTACCTGGGGGGGGTGGGTCCTCCCCAGCCCTGGCGCATCACTGAGCTCCAGGGTAGTGCTTGACTTGGCTTTTTCATCTCTGGGTTGAGGTCCCGTTTCCATGCCCACTCCTGCTGTTGTCTAGCTCAGAGTTTTTCAGCCTTGTACTCTTGATGCTGTGGACTGTATCATTCTTAGTTGTGGGAGACTGTCCTGAGCACTGCAGGATGTTCACCACCTTCTTTGTTGTGACAACCAGTAATGCTTCCAAAAACAAAAAAACCCAGTTACTGTCAGGAGTCCCTAGGTGGTGCAAACTGTTAAGCGTTTAACTCCTAGCCAAAAAGTTGAACCCACCAGAGGTGCCTTGGAAGATCGGCCTGGAGATTTGCTTCCAAAAGGTCACAGTCTCGAAAACCTTACAGAGCAGTTCTACTTTGCACACATGGGGTCACTGTGAGTTGGAATCAATTTGATGGCAACTAACAACAAGAAGTTGCTGTCGAATTGACTCTGACTCATGGCAACCCCATGTGTGTCAGAGTAGAACTGTGCTCCGTAGGCTTTCAATGGCTGTGACCTTTCAGAAGTAGGTCGGTTGCCAAGCCTTTCTTTTCATGTGCCTCTGGGTAGATTCGAACTACCTTTGGTTAGTAGCCCAGCCCTGCCAATGCCCCAGGGGTGGGGGGGAGGGGTCAAAACTACCCCCCATCAAGAACCACCAAGAACCCCTCATCTGGCTGTGTGCTTTGGGAAGGGCCTGAGCTCCTGAGCCCCCAGGTACCAGCAGGTTCCCAGGCCCACCTGCCACACACAGACCCAGAGAGACTAGAGGAAGCCGAATCTGGAAGCCGGAGCCCTGGCAGCCCATGGGGCAGGTGAACCTCTGTCAGTTGAACCCGCGCCCTGTCCTGAGTGAACTGTCCTCCTTCCCATTCCTGCTCCCTGGGGTCACCTCAAGGTGACTGTGACCTGGCCTAGGCACGGTGGCCAGGGTTTGGCTGTAAACAGGCAGCAGGAAGCCCAGATAGGGGTAGGGGCGCTGGCAGGTGCTGAGGGGCTGGCCGGCAGGCACTGCTCACTTGCCTAGGGGCAGGTGTGGACATGGTGCTGACAGGCCTGACTTGTCAGGACAAGAGCCCGGCTTGGATGTCCAGGCTTAGGGAATGTGTAGGCTGGGGGTTTATCAGCCCATTAGCGTGAGAGAGTTTGCAGCAATCCTGTCGGCCTCAGTGCTGAGAACCAGCATGTTCCCCTGGCTCCCAGCCCTGGGGCGGGAGGTGCTCACGGCAGGGACACTTCCTGAGAGAAGAGGAAAGCAGGCAGAAGGAGAGAGAATGAGATGGGCGGAGGGGCTTTCTTTCTCCACTACTTTTCTTCTTTCCTGTGTGGTGCAAGTTGTTAATGTACTCGGCTGCTAACCAAAAGGATGGAAGTTTGAGTCCACCCAGAGGTGCCTTGGAAGAAAGGCCTGGTGATCTACTTCTGAAAAATCAGCCACTGAAAACCCTGTGGAGCACAGTTCTCCTCTGACACACATGGGGCTGCCATGAGTCAGCATTGACTCAACAGGAACTGGTATACGCCAAGAACAGAGGGTACCTGGGGAAGGCCATGGTAGGCAGAGTGAACTGGAAGGTTCTCCCCAAGAAGGTACCATTAATGCTGAGACCGAAAGAATGAGGAGGAGTCAGCCATATGAAAATTCCAGTGAAGAGCATTCCAGGTAGAGAGAAGAGTCGAAGCAAAGGTCCAGAGAGAAATGACTGGGCTGATAAAGGAATCGTAAGAGGCCAGTGGGCTGGAGCAGAGAAAGTGTGGAAGGCTAAGTGATGGTCTCCAAGTCCATGTCCTAATCCCTGGAACCTGTGAAACTTACTATGTGAGCAAAACAGAGTCTTTGCAGATGTGACTAAGTTAAGGATCGTGAGACGGGGAGATTATCTTGGGTTGTCCAGGTGGATCCTAAATACTATCACGTATATCCTTATGAGAGAGGGGCAGAGGGAGATTTGACACAGACTGCTGTGAAGTTGGCCCCCCAATCATGGCAACCCCATGCACAACAGAGCAAAATGTTGCCCCCATCCTGTGCCATCTCCATGATTGGCTGCAGATCAGATCGTTGTGATCCACAGGGTTTTCAAATGGCTGATTTTTGAAAGTAGATCTCCAGGCCTTTCTTCCTAGTCCATCTTAGTCTGGAAGCTCTGCTGAAACTTGTTCAGCATCACAGCAACACACAAGCGTCCACTGATAGATAAGTCGTGGCTGCACATGAAGTGCCTTGGCCGGAAATCGAAACCATTCACCGGCATGAAGGGTGAGCATTCTACCATTTAACTGTCAGTCCCTCACTTAGCATGTAGTAGGCACTCAGAAAATATTTGCTGAATGAATGAATGAGAATGCCTTACTTTCCTTACCTATAAAATAGAGAGAATGGTGCCTATGTAAATTAGTTATCTATTGCTGTGTAACAAATTACCCCAAACCTAATGACTTAAAACAGTAAACATTTATTATCCCACCTTTTCTGTGGGTCAGGAATTGGGAAGGGCTTAGTTCTGTGGCTCTGGCACAAGGTCTCTTGTGTGTTTGGTCGAGATGTCAACAGAGGCTGCAGTCATCTGAAGGGTTGCCTGGGCTGGTGGGTCTGCTTCCAAGATAGCTCACTTATATGGCTATTGGTGGGTGGCCTCAGTTCCTCGCCACATCCTCTCCATAGGTTTCTTGATTGTCTTCATGACATCGCAGCTAGCTTTCCTCAGAATGAGTGACCCAAAGGATCAAGGAAGAAACTGCAATTCTTTTACGACGTAGTTTTAGAAGTCACCCACCATCCCTTCTGCCATGTTCTATGTCTTAGAAAGTAGTCACTAAGTCCAGGCCACAGTGAAAGGAAAAAAAATTAGGCTCCATTCTTGAAGGGAAGAGTATCAAAGTATTCATGGACTTTTCTAAAAAAACCGCTGTAGTTGTTAGCTGCTGTCATTTTGGCCCCGACACACGGTGACCCCATGCACAATGGAAGAAAATGCTGCCCCGTCCTGTGCCATCCCAATGACTAGTTGTGGATCAGACAGTGTTCTGTTGTGACCCGTTGGGTTTTCACTGACTGATTTTTGGAAGTAGATCACCAGATCTTTCCTTCTGGTCCGTCTTAGTCTGCAAGCTCCACTAAAACCTGTTCAACATCACAGCGAGCATCCACTGACAGATGGGTGGTGGCTGTGCATGAGGCACCCAGGCTGGGAATCAAACCCAGGTCTCCCACATGGAAGGCAAGAATTCTGCCATTTAACCAACACCTTTGAAAAACCTCTACACCACCCTACATGATCTCTTTGAAGATTACGGTAAGGTACTTAACGGAGTATAGGCACGTCATTAGTCCCACATGCATAGCAGCTAGTATCGCAATTGTGAATATAAGCTGATTGTAGCTTGCACAAGCCAGCAGTCTCAGATCTGGAAGAACAATGTGTGAGATGTCCATGCTAGAACACAATTACTACTGCTGGGTGGGATGGCTCAGATTCCAGCACCTCACCCCGCAGGTGTGATGGGGTCCTTGGGGACAGAGAAATGGGCACATGTCTGGGCATGAGAGATATCCAGTTCAACCCCCTCCTTCTGGACCTGAAGAACATGAAGTCAAGGGTCAAGAACACAGGATGGGCTGGAATGACTGAACAGAGTGTACCGGCGGTGGGGCTGTGAATGGATGTTGCAAAACAGTTGTCCTGAGGGTGCTGTCGCGTGTAATCCAGTGGTGAGAAGGCTGTGTTGTTGGGCTTCCGAGCTCACACACTGTCACAGGGATGTGTGTCCAGGCCTTCAGGCTGCCCAGAGGACTGGCTATGGTGGAGGGTCAGGAAAGTAGGCCAAGAGATCTCAGCAGAGTTTGGGTCCAAGCTAGAGGAGATGGTAAGAGGACTCACAGACACCTTCAATGCTGCACCATTTGGCTGGGGCAAGGCTGGTGGAAGCCAGAAGAAGGCAGTGGATAGAATGTTCTCTCCATCCTGAGCCCTCACTTCCCCATCCCTCCTGCTCCTGGAGCAGCACTGGAGGGGCCACGGGCCATGGTGGGGGAAGGGAATAATCCATGGAGATAGATGAGGAGTTCTCTTGTAGTAGGCTTGAGTGGAAGGAAGAATAGAGTTCAAAACCTGACTCCCAGTGAGTGCCGAGGTCTATGTTTTCCACTCTACTAGAAAATGGAAATGACTAGTGGGACTTATGTATTCAGTAAAACCTGTGAAAGTCAGAACCTGTATAAGGTGGAAACATGTATAAGTCAGAGAAGGAAAGACGCAAATGTTTTCCACTAATAGAGAATAATAGAAAAGTGGTAAGACTGCATCTGTCAAAGATGGAAAACCTGAGAGACTGGGAAAGGCCAGGCGGTCCTGCTGAGTTCCAGCTTTCACAGACTTCACTGTAATAACTAAATATTACGTAGTTATATAAGGAGTCTTGCTGGTGCAATGGGATGGAGCCCCATTAAATATTCAGTTGCTAAACTAAAGGTCTGTGGGTTGCCCCCATAAGGATTACAGCCTAGGAAACCCTATAGGGCAGTTCTACTCTGTCCTATATGGTCGCTATGAGTCGGAATCAACTCGACAGCATGAAACACCAACAATATATTTATATAATATTAACAACAATAATACGTATGATTGCTAATTTGTACTGAACACTCATTTTGTGCCAAGCTCTGTGGTATTAATTTTCAACCGTCCTATGAGGTAAGTAGATCACCAGGCCTTTCTTCCAAGGTGCCTCCGGGTGGGCTTGAACTGCCAACAATTTGGTTAGCAGCTGAGTGTGTTAACTGTATGAACCACCTTAAAAATCCTGTAGAACACAGTTCTACTCTGACACACATAGGGTTGCCGTGAGCTGGGGTTGACTTGATGGCAACTGGCACGAAGTAGTATTGTTATTAGAGATGAGAAAACTAGGGAGAAGAGAAGCTTAAGTGGCTTGCCTAAGGTACACAGCTAGCACTGTTGTTATCAATCGCTGTATAACAAATCACCCCAAAACGTAGTGGCCTAAAACACTTAGTGGCTTAAAACAATAGCAATCATTTTATTCTCTCTCATGATTTGGGTTAGGAATTTGGGAAAGGCCTGTGTGGCTCTCTCATGCTGTTGTAGTCTGATGGTGGCCAGAGCTGGAACAGAGGGGGCCGGAGCAGAATGGGGCTGACCAGGCATTCATCTCTCTTCACATATTCTCAGGGCTTCTCCAGTTTGGGCTTCCTCACAACATGGTGGCCTCAGGGCAGTTGGACTGTTTCCGTGGCAGCTCATGGCTTCGGTGCAAGCTTTCCAGTAGCAACACAGAAGTTACTTCCCCTTTGATGACCTAGCCTGAGAAGTCAACACATAGTGTCGCTTCTGCCACAGTCACAAGCCCATCCATTTTCAAAAGGAAAGAACGTGGACCCCACTCTGTGATGGGGGAAGTGTCAATTTCACATTGTAAGAAGAGCATGTGGCACGGGAGTTACTGTGGCCGCTGTTAGAGATACAATCTGTCACAGCTAATAAGAAGTGGTACTGAAATTTTAACCCAGGTAGGCCGACTCCTGAATCCAAAACTCTTCATTGCTGCACAGTGTAGCCCGTATTAAAGGCTAAATACTTCAGAGGCCTAAGGCATAAACCTAAGGACACACTGAGGTCCAGATCAAAGACCTTTAAACATACAAGATGCACCTGTCTGGTTTTCCTGCCACACCCTCCTGATGTGACCTCGGAGCTGAGGTTCTCCCCTGGCTACTTATCCAGTCTCTCCCATGGCTCTATCCATTAGTAGCCAGGTGCTGTTGAGTCGACTGTGACTCATGGCAACCCCATGTATGTCAGAGTAAAACTGTGCTCCATAGGGTTTTCAATGGCTGATTTTCAGCCATTGAACTAGGTTGCCAGGCCTTTCTTCCAAGGTGCCTCTGGGTAGACTCAAACTACCAAACTTTTGGATAGCCAAGTGCATTAACAATTTTCACCACCAGGGACTCCATGTAACCCTTCAAATGGGGGAACATGGCTCCAGGCCACCAGCCATGTTCAGTGAGGATGCAGCTAGCCTCGAAAGGCCTAGAACTCTTAGTCTGTGTGGTGATGGCTGCCTTGACCAGGGAGTAACACCAGTGAAGAAGAGCCAGCCAGAGGACCCAGGGTGCCCTGCCAGGTCCTTCCCCATTCCCTGTGGCAGGGGTGTCACAAGGGCCTGCTTCCGGGCCTTGCTGCTGTGTCAGTCCCTCCCAAGCACATTGCGTCCTCTCCTGGAACAGCTCTATTAATATCTCTCATGTGGATGTTCTGGGACGACCATTCATAATCTACACCCTCAGTGTGTCGGACTCCAAACCATTCATGAGTGTGACTCTCCGGACGTGGCTGGCTTCCCTCCCTCTCTCTGTTTCCTGCTCCTTCCCTCCCTCTCTTTCTCCATTTCCAGAAAGTCTGCAGGATACAAGCCTCGTCCTGCTTATCTTCATGATGACCCCCACTCAGTCAATGGCTGCCCCATTCATAACAAAATCTACATGAACCATATCTGCCTCGAGTAGGCACTGTGCGGCCCTTCCAGTGACTCAGTGTAAATGATGCCCCAGGACTTGGACTCAGGTCTACGTGTCTCTAGAGCCTGTCTTTCCTGGAATTAGGGCCCTTGGGCATGCAGGTGCCATTCCTTGTCTTCTATCAACTCTTTCACAGGTGCCACGCTGCTTCCTTGAGGATCCTTGAGTCCATTCTCCTGTCACTCATGGCAAAGACACCGTGAACTACTACAGTCCTGTTGAGGGGCCGTTCATGAGCATTAAGACCCATCAACAAGTTCAGGAAATGTCATTCTTAGCTATTTATCCTGAATATAGTATCTAAAAAGAAGTTCTCAGCCATATCTGATGTTATCCTCCAGGTGACATTTGGCAATGTCTGGAGATATTTTTTGTTGTCACAATTTGAATGGGGAGGGTGCTACTGGCATCTGGTACATAGAGGCCTGGAATGCTGCTAAACATCCTACAATGAGCAGGACAGCCCCACCACAAAGAATTATCCAGCCCCAAATGTCGATAGTGCCAAAGTTGAAGGATCCTGATCTAAAAGGACAAAAACCCTATGAATTTGAAGATAGCTCAGCATTATTTAAATGGGCAAAAAGTCTAGCCACTATCTAAATAGCCCAGATCTGGGAAATAGTTCATTGTTTCAAGAATATTAAACTCAGTGGACTATAAAGAGCCATTTCAAAGAATAAATATGACAGCTTTTTAGCAACACGGAGTATATTAAAAAAATATATGTCTTTACACACACACACTCCCCTGTATATATTCTTCAAATGATTCAGCATAGACTTGCCATATGACCTAGCAGTTGGTACATACTCAAGAGAAATGAAAATATATACCCACACAAAAACATGTATCCAAACATTTCTAGCAGCCTTGTACGTAATAATCAAAAAGTAGAAATAACCCAAATGCCCATAACTGGATGAAAGAAAGGAAAACATGGTACTTCTATACAACGGGATATTATTCAGCTATAAAAAGGGATGTAGTAATGATGCATGCTACAACATGGATGAACTTTGGGAACATTATGCTCAGTAAAGGAAGCCAGTCACGGAAGTCCACATACTATATGATTCCATCCATATAAATTCCAGAAGAGGGAGATCTGTGGAGACAGAAAAGTAGTGGTTGTCTAGGACTGGGGAGGGGCATGGGGTGCGGTGTGTTATCTAAAGTGTATGAAAATGTTCTAAAATTGATTGCGGTGATGGTTGCACAAATCTGCAAATACACTAAGAGCCATTGAATTGTACACTTTAAATGGGTGAATTGTACGACATGTTAGTTATATTCCAGTCATCTAGTGAGGCCCCTTCCATGTGTTGGGCCCTCTCCAGCCATTCCAGGTACAAAGGTACAAAGATGGGCCATCTGGCACCTGCCTCTGTGGATGGAGCTCCTATCCCAGCGGGGGAAAGAGACGAGCCGTTGAGCAATTACCCTACAGAATCAGTTCTTCCACATTGTAGATGCTTAATAAATATTTCTTAAGTAAAAGAGAAGTACTAGAATCATGCCATTTTCCAGATGGAGAAACTGAGGTTTAGGGAGGTTGACCTGTCCAAGACCTGCATCTGTGTGTCTCCAGAGCCTCTCATCTCCGGAATCAGGGCTCTCAGGACTGCCCTGAAAAGATGGGCCCCATCCTCAGATCTGCAACACCTGTTCTCAGGGGATCCTGCTGGGTCTCTCTTTCTATTTCTTTGCCTGTGCTCTCAAAGGTGAGATCATGGATAGAAAAGAACCAGAAGAGATCCTCGGGGTGAGCTCTCCAGAATGGACAGTGGCACACTTAATATAAATCTCACACACTTGTACATGGCTGGAGATCGTTCTTTCTTGGCTCAAATGGCCCCCATCTTACTGGGAGTAAAGTTATTCAAAGTCTTAACAGTGGTCTTGAAGGCTCTGCTCTGTCAAGCCCTCACTGCCTCTCTGAGCCCATTTCCTTTTCTGTCCCCCCCACTCACTCTATGCCCCAATGCTGACCTCTTTGCCATTCTTGAACATTCTAGACATGCTGTAGGGGCTTTGCGTTGGCTGTTCCCCCTCCCTGGCACATTCTTCCCTGGAATATCTTTAAGGCTCCCTCTTCACCTCATTCAGGTCTTTATTCCAATATCACCTCCCTAGTGAGTTCCTCTCTGACCTTCCTGCTAAAAACTCAACAACTCCCTAGCATGTCCTTCTCTCTCCTCTGCTTTATTTTCCTTCTTGGCAATCATCGCCTTCTAATATACTAAGTATTTTAGTTATTTTTTGGTTTATTGTCTATCTTCCCTCTACTAGAATGCATGATCCACAAAGACAGGGATTTTATCTCTTTTGTCTGCTGCTCTTTCCTCAGCACCTAAAATATAGTGTTGTTGTTAGCTGTTGTCAAGTTGGCCCCCAACACGTGACGACCCCATGCACAAGGGAACCAAACACTACTCCATCCTGGACCATTGCGATCCTTAGGGTTTTCATTGACTGATTTTCAGAAGTAGCTAGCCGGGCCTTTTTTCCCAGCCCATCTTAGTTTGGCAGTTCTACTGAATCTTGTACAGCATCATAGTAACACACAGGTCTCCATGGACGGATGTGAGCTGCACTGGCTGGAAATTAAACCTGGGTCTCCAGCATGGAAGGCATGAGTTTTACCCCTGAACCACCAATGCCTCAAAGTAGGCATTCAATAAATATTTGTTGGATGAATGAAGGAACTAGAGATTTTTCAGTTTAAAGGAAGCTACTTGAAAAAAGAGAGCCCGTTGATTGCTCAGCTCTGAAAGAACCTGTCTGCCCTCCCTGTCCCTGCCAGGACACAGGCCACTGGTGTTGTTCTGTCCTGGTGAAAACTGGAGGCTGTCCAGTTACTCCCTGATCCATGGCCTTGTGGAGTCTCCGAGCCTACACTGGCCCCATCCAGCAGGAAGTGGTATGATTTCCTGATGGACCAGGCCCAGTGCCTCTGGCCGGAACCTGCCAGGCCAGGGAAGGAGAGCTCTGTAGAAAGATATGTGCGAGTCACCTGTTACTCTCGCAGCCTGCCTGTCCTGAGAACCTTGTGGGAGATAGCAGCTGAGAGCAGGTGACACTCCAAAGGGCTGACTTAAAATAAGCACCGAGCAGGGCCTTGTGACTGTCCTGGCTTCTTCCTGCCCCATTCTCAGGCCTGGAGTGCTTTTTTCTCCTTTACAGACAGGGCTCAGCTCAACCAGGCCTGCCTGGACAAGCCATAAGAATTGTCTAAAGAGCAGTCAGTACAGCCATAACCAGGAAGAACAACCACCCAAGCTCAAAAACCATTATGTAATGATGATAACAAAAATGAAGATGATGATGATGACAAAAGATTATAAGTGAGGGTCCCAGTGGAAAATATCCCACTCATATTAGAATAATTCAAGGAAGTTTCATAAAGGGGATATTTACAAAGGTATGGACAGGGTAGAGAGAAACCACTAGTAACTGTGCCCAGGGAAAGTAGTAGCAGCTGTATTTTTTTTTCTTTTTAATTTTTTTTTATTGTACTTTAGGTGAAGGTACAGAACAGACTAGTTTTTCATCAAATAGTTGGTACACACATAGTTCTATGACACTGGTTAACAACCCCGCGACATGTCAACACTCTCCCTTCTCAAACTTGGGTTCCCTATTACCAGCTTTCCTGTTCCCTCCTGCCTTCCAGGCCCTGCCCCAGGGCTGGTACGTTCCTTAGTCTTGTTTTGTTCCATGGGCCTGCTCAATCTTTGGCTGAAGGGTGAACCTCAGGAACGACCTCAGTACTGAGCTGAAAGGGTGTCCGGGGGCCATACTCTCAGTGTTTCTCCAGTCTCTGTGGTAGCAGCTCTATTAACACCCCTAAGCCTGAAGGATCCTGAGGCAGAGAGGCCTGGGGAGGAGGTAGGTGCCATCTCTAAGTGACACCTAGGGCAAGAGAGAGCTGGTTTTCATAATCCATAAAAGTCAGCCTCATGGGTCACTGAGGAGGGTGGAAAAGGATAGTGGATCTGTGGGGTCAGACTAAAGATTTCCAGTACAAGAGGTAACTACCATTTACTGAGGAAATTTATCCATCAAATGAGAATAATAATAGTATCTCTTTCCTAGGGTTATTGGGAAGATTAACTGAGTTAATCCATCTAAGAGTACTGGCAGGGATGATAGTGGCCACCTGAATTCAAATCTCTCTGTACATCCTCCCCTAAATATGTCAGGTCAAAAAGAATGCAGCTAATACCACACGTGACCCAACCTTACTAGGAGACAAGAATACAAAAAACTTCAAATTACCTGTAAACAGAGAAAAAAAGGACAAATTCCAGCAAAGCTCGAGTTGCTACTAAAAGTCTAAGGATGGGGGCAGCAGAGAAGAGGCTTAAAAGGCTTGGTAAAAGAATAGACAAAGCCCAGACAAAAATCATCCCCAGAAAGAGAAGGTCTAACACTATATATCCAAATACTAAACACAGGTAAAAAAAAAAAAAAACAACACAGGTCTAGGACTTGGTAATTCACAGCACTAGCTATGGGGAAGGGGATTAAGAGCAAGTGGGTCAAAGACAGCAGCCTCAACAAAACATTTCTTCTGGGAGAGAATCTGATCAATAGATGTTGTAGCTTATCTCCAAGGTGGTCACCATTAATTCTTTCCCTTTGAATAGATGTGGATGATTTCCCCATTGTCTGGGTTCTCTAGAGAAGCAAAACCAGTAAAGCATATAAATATATATAGAGATAGATTTGTATTAAGGAAATGGCTAACAGTTGTAAGGCCGGAAAGTCCCAAGTCCCTGAGTCAGGCTGGAGGCTTCTCCTGGCTCACTTAGCTGCAGGGGGTGGTGAACCCAAGATTAGCAGGCACTTGCTAGCTCAAGTCCCAAGAACTGGAGGTCAGATGAACAGGGGCCAGCTGCAGGATCCAGTGCGAGCAAAAGTCCACAAGCCTTGCCAGAATGTCCATTTATATTCGATGCAGGTCACATGCCCAAGGAAACTCCCTTTAAATTGATTGGCTACTCACAGCAGATTTCATCAGGGAAGTGATCACATTATATCAAATCTCATCATGGAAGTGATCACAACATCATACAACTGCCAAACCACTGAGCATCATGGTCCAGCCAAGCTGACACACAACCTTAAACATCACACCATGTAAACAAACAAACAAAAAAAAAAAAACCCATTGCTGTCAGGTCGATTCCGACTCCTAGCCACCCTAGAAGACAGAGTAGAACTTCCCCATAGAGTTTCCAAGGAGTGGCTGTTGGATTTGAACTACTGACATTTTGGTTAGTGGTTAACCACCACACCACCAGGGCTCCATTGATCTCCATAGGTCTTAAAAAAGCTCAATGCTCAGTGCAGGCATTCTTTACTAGTTAAGCTAAACTATTGTTTGGTTTTGAAAAGACTTCAGGGGTATTTTTGTTTAAGGTTTAAAGATTATCTCAGGGCAATAGTTTCAGGGGTTCGTCCAGTCCCCATTGCTCCAGAACGTCTGGATGCCATGAGAATTTGAAATTCTGTTCTGCATTTCCCTCTGTTCTATGCCCTTAAGTAAAGGCGATTCTTGCCTTTCATTGGTCAAGAATGAACAGGTGAGGCATGGAGAATTTTTCCACACAAGCAAAGCTTTAGTGAAGAGGCTTGCAAGGGGAGATGAGGAGAGCCTAGGCAACGCTTACCTCCATCTCCCAGAACAAAGGATTTGCATGGGTTTTTAAAGGTTTTTGCGTGGAAAAGATTTATGTTTATTCATAGGTATAGGTGGGGTTTTCCAGAAAGTGGCCCATCTGGGTAGGGATATGTTTTTTCTAAGATGGCTTCAAGACGGCTCCAGTCCCGGGGGCTTCTAGGATTCATAGCAGGACTTAGTATGGGGTCATGTGCCTGCACAGTCTCTTGCTCCCCAAGTTCAATTCCCCAGCTATGACTGCAGCCCTCTGCTGCCCCTGGTGCAAGGTCATGTAGTGGTCAGAAGTGGGTGTTCTGCACATGTCCCTAGGGCTGGTTCCATCTAGTTGCTTCTGGAAAAAAAAAAAAAAACTGCTCTGAGGAGATCTGTGAGCTTTATCATTAAGTCACGTTGACTCATTGTTCTAGGATGTATTTGGTCTGTTGGTGATTTTTTGTCCCTTATCATCTATTTGCAGCTTTGGTTACATACAAGTTTAGAGCTGACCTCAGGGGCCTCTGGATTGCCTGTTTTACCTCTTTTTGTTAAGGATTCTTCTATAGAATCTTTGATCAAAACGTTCAGTAATTGTAGCCAGGCACCATCCAGTTGTTCTGGTCTCATGGCAAAGGGGGCAGTTGTTCATGGAGGCGATTAACCTCACATTCCATTTCCTCCTCCTATTACTGACTCTCCTTTCCTCTGTTGGAGGAAAATAGAGACCAATTATTGTAACTTGGATGGCTACTTGCAAGCTTTTAAGACCCCAGACACTATATACAATGAACTAGGAGGTAGAACACAAACCCTAGACACAATATTAGGCCAGTTAACTGGGATGGCTCTTGAAACCACGACTTTAAACCTCCAAATCAAAAAACCAAATCCCATGAGGTGTTTGGTTGTACATAAGCAGCCTCAGCAGCTACTCTTTTTTTTTTAATTGTTGTAAATATATCTATCCCACAACTTTTATCAAATCAACTTTTTACAAGTGTACAAATTACTGCCAGCAATTACATTAATGGGCTGTGCAACCCCACCCTTAATCAATGTGATTTTTCCATTACTGTAAACTGAAGCTCAGTACTCCATAAGCAATAGCCCCCTTCCCTCTTTACTGTCTCCCTCCCACCCCTAGTAACAATTAATAAACTTTGGTCTCTATACATTTGCCTGTTCTTATCTTTTTAGGTAAGTGAGGTCATACAATATTTATCCTTTTGTGACTGACTTATTTCACTCAACATAACGTCTGTCTTTAAGTTCCACCATATTGTAACATTATCAAGACTTCATTTCTCTTACTGGCTGAGTAGTATTCCATTGTTTATATATACCACATTTTGTTTTGTTTATCCATTCATCTATTGATGGGCATTTGGGTTGTTTCCACCTTTTTTGATATTCTGAATAGTGGTACAATGAACACTGGTGTACAACTATCTGTTTGAGTCTCTGCTTTCAAGTCTTTTGGGTATACACCTAGGAGTGAAATTGCTGGGTCACATGGTGGTTCGATTTTTAGTTTTTTGAGGAACTCGCCACACCGTTTTCCACAACAGCTTTTTGCATTCCCACCAGTGATAAAGGTTTCAATTTCCCCACATCCTTGCCAACATTTGTTATTATTTTTATTATTATTAATCGTAGTGAAACAGTTTCTCATTGTGGTTTTGAGTTGCATTTCTCTGATGGCTAATGACATTGAGCATTTTTCATGTGTTTTGTAGCCATTTTAATGTCCTCTTTGGTGAAATGTCTTTTCAAGTCCTTTGCCCATTTTTTGGTTGGATTATTTGTCTTTTTGTTGTTAAGTTGTTGAAGTTTTATATATATTTTGGTTATTAGATTCTTATTGGATATGTGGCCTCCAAACGTATTGTAGTCGGTAGCTTGGTCTTTTCACTTTTTTGGTAAAGTCTTTTGCAGAACAGAGGTTTTTAATTTTTATGAGGTCCTATTGATTTATTTTGTCTTTTGCTTTTGCTATATTAGATAATCCATTGTTAAAAGCTGGGAGAGGCAACCTTGCCCCTGCATTTTCTTCTAAGAATTTTATGATTTTAGTTTTCACATTTAGGTTTTAATCCATTTTTAATTTGTTTTTGTGTATGGTGTGAGGCATGGATCCTGTTTCCTTTTTATGCATGTGGAAAGTTTCCCAATACCATTTATTGAAGAATATTAAATAAAAATTAATGGTCATTTGTGCCAGGTGCAAAAACCTTTCTAAGAACAAATGAATCAAAATGGCCATTTGTACCAGATATTGACAGAACAATAGAGAATGTTCAAAGTGTTCTAACTATAAAAACCTTTTGAAAAGAACAACTTGACAGTTAAAAATGCTTTTGACTCACCATACCAGACTCAACCAATTCCCATCAGACAAGTGTATTTACAAAGCCAATGACAGAAAGACTCTGGCTTTGTAAGACCCTCCCTTCGATTAAAGACATATCTAAGATCCAATCAATATAGCTTCCTTAGTGGAAACCCCCTAACTGCCTTTAAAAACTCTGTTAACAAGCACCTTGCAACTTTCTGCAAGGATGCTTCCTGTCTTCGAACAGCTTCGTGCCTCAATAAACCCTATTAACTCTAATCAACTCATTGACCCTAATAAAATGACCTATGCATTTACTTTTCCAACACAGCAATTCCATTTCTAGTAGCAACAAGCACAACCAGCACCTAGAACTTCGTTTCTAAATACCATTCCCCACTAAAAGGAAAAATGGCTGATTCAGGGGCTTGGGCAGGAAAATTAGAAGATGAGTTTGGAACATGTTGCTGTGGCAGAAAATAGGGAAGTGTCTCCCAAAATGATGGAGGCAGGTCAGAAAGAAACATGACTCCAACTGGCCAAATTTGGGACAATTTGAACCTTACAATAAATAAGGACGGATTATAGCCCCCTGAATAAAATAGGAATTCATGCTGATAGAAGAAGAAAGAAAGGGAGAGAGGAAGAAGAAGAAGGAGAAGGAGGAGGAGGGTAGGAAGGAGAAGGAAAAGAAGGAGGAGAAAGAGAAGAAAGAAGAGAAAAGGAAGGAGGGAGGATATTCCTTACAGTGTAACATCAACTGATGGTTGCGAGGAGGAAAAAGAAACTGTGCAATGGAGAAGCCAGACAACACCTTGACCAGGTGATCAAACTTAACACTGCCAATGAGAGGCAGAGAGGCACGATGTATTTCTGAGTGTAATACCCTGAGAAGGAAACAATCATCTATGTCAGATTGCAGCAGGGAATACATAGCCTGAATCTAATAATGAAGACACTTCAGGCAAACATACATTGAGGAGCATTCTACAAAATGACTGGTCTGTATTCTTCAAAAATGTGGATATCATGAAAGACAAACAACTGTTGAGGAAGTGTTCCATGTTAAAGGAGACTAAAGAGACGTGGAAACTAGAAGCAATATGGGATTCTAGGCTGGGTCTTGTACTAGAGGAAAAAAAATTCTATAAATTATTGGGACAATTGACAAAATTGGAATATGGGTTGTAGATTAAATAGAATATTGTATCAATGCTAAATTTCCTGAAGTTGACAACTGCCCTGCAGTTATGTAAGAAAGTATCCTTATTCCTAGGAAATAAACAGTGAAATATTAGAGGATAAGGGAATGACATAGGTGACCTAGTTTTTTCCAATAAAAGCAGTTTATTCATGGATTACAGAGATTAACCTTTTGTCTTTTTTTTTTAATTTTTAACTTTTTTTCTGCCAGCACAACTTTCGCATTTGCAATTCAATGACATTGGCTATATTTTTCATATTGTGCCATCATTATTGCTATCATTTTCCAAAATATTCCGTCACCATTAACGTCAATTTATTGGCCCTCAAACAAAAACTCCCCCTTTTCCCCTCCCTCTCACCTCTGGAAACCATTAAAAATCTTTGGTTTCTATGTATTTGCTTATTTCATATAAGTGAGATCATAGAGTATCCTTTTACAACTGACTTATTTTGCTCAGCATGATGTTTTCAAGATTCATGCATGTTGTGGCACGTATCAGAACTTCATTTCTCTTTACAGCTGCATAATATTCCATTGCATTTTGTGTATTCATTCATCTGTTGGTGGACATTTCTATTGTTTCTGCCTTTTGGATTTTGTGAAAAGTGTCGTGATGAACATTGGTGAGCAGGCTTCTGTTTGCATTCCTGCCTTCACTTCTCCCAGGCATATAGTTAGGATTGGGATGGCTGGGTCATATGATAGTTCTGTGTTTAACTTTTCAAGGAACCATAAAACTGTTTTCCACAGTGGCTGTACCATTTTCCCTTCCCACTAGCAATGGATGAGAGTTCTATTTTTTTTTTCACAACAGTGCCAACACTCATTTCTGCTTTATTTATTTATTTTTAAATCATTGCCTTTCTAATGGGAGTGAGGTGATAACTCATTGTGGTTTTGATTTGCAACTCCCTATAGGGTTGCTGGAAACCCTGGTGGCATAGTTTTTAAGAGCCCATACTGCTAACCAAAAAAGTTCAGCATTTCGAATCCACCACATGCTCCTTGGAAACCCTATGGGGCAGTTCTACTCTGTTCTCTAGGGTCGCTATGAGTCAGAACCGACTCGATGGCAATGGGTTTAATGGCTAATGAAGAGCCCTGGTGGCTTAGTGGTGCTTGGCTGCTAACTGAGAGGCCAGTGATTCAAACTCACCAGCCTCCCTCCGAGGGAGAAAGATGTGGCAGTCTGCTTCCATAATGATTAAAGCCCTGGAAGCCCTATGGGGCAGTTTCTACTCTGTCCTATAGGGTCACTATGAGTCTGAATTGACTTGACGGCAATGAGTTTGGTTTTAGAATGGCTAAAGATGTTGAGCATCTTTTCATGTGCTTGTCGGCCATTTGAATATCCTTTTTGGTGAAATGTCTGTTCAAGTCCTTTGTCCGTTTTTTGATTGAGTTGATTGTCTTTTTGTCATTAAGTTGTAAAAGTTTTATATATATTTTAGACATTAGGCCCTTATCTGATATATGGTTCCCCAAAATCTTCTCCCAATCTGTAGGTTGTCTTTTCACTTTGGTGGTAAAGTCCTTTGATGTACGCAAGTATTTGATTTTTATTAAATACCTATCCATTTTGTCTTTTGCTGATGAAGGTTTTTTTTTTTCATATCTGATAATCTATCACTAAACACCTCACATGCATGCGAAAGCTGGACAATGAGAAAGGAAGATCAAAGAAGAGTTGGTGCCTTTCAGTTATGCTGTTGGCAAAGAATATTGGGTATACCATGTACTGCCGGAAGAATAAACAAATCTGTCTTGGAGGAAGTACAGCCAGAGTGCTCTTTGGAAGTGAGGATGGTGAGACTTCGTCTCACATACTTTGGACATGTTATCAGGAGGGGTCAGTCCGTGGAGAATGACATCATGCTTGGTAAAGTAGAGGGTCAACAAAAAAAGGGAAGACCCTAAACAAGATGGATTGACACAGTGGCTGCAACAATGGGCTCAAACATAACAATAATCCTGAGGATGGTAGAGGACCCAGCAGTGTTTCGTTCTGTGGCACATAGGGTTGCTGTGAGTCAGAACTGACTTGGCAGCACCTACCAACAACTACACTAAACGCAAGGTCCCACAGCCTCATTCCTTCATTTTCTTCTAACAGTTTTATGGTTTTAGTTTCCACATTTACGTCCTTGATCTCTTTTGAATTGGCTTTTGTATATGATCTGAGGCATTGCAACTTATTTTGAAAAAAATGAGAGAGAGAGAATGAAAACAAACGTGGCAAAATAGTTTATCTAGGTAAGGAGTGTATGTGGGAGTTCTCTGACTTATTCTCGCAACTGTTCCATAAGTTGGAAAGTATGTAAAAATAAGAAGTTTTTAAAATAGTATCTGGCACCTAGAAAGACCAAAGACAAGTGACAAATTGAGAGAAAATGTTTGCAATATATATCACAGATAAATGGCTAATGTCCCTAATATATAGAAACCTGATATATAAGTATACTGAAGTACATTGGGATTGGGGATGTCACATGGTGTGGGGTGGGAGCCCTGGTGGTGTAGCGTTAAGAGCTATGGCTGCTAACCAAAAGGCCAGCAGTTCAAATTCACCAGGCACTCCTCGGAAATCCTATGGGCAGTTCTGCTCTATCCTTTAGGGTCACTATGAGTCAGGATTGACTCGCCAGCACCAGGTTACACACTCACATGTGGTCTGTGTGGTCCCTACAGCCACCCAGTATGGCAGACTTTGCCCTTACATCCAGTTCACAGTTGGATCAATCAGCTGAATCCCTGCTTCCTGTGTGACCTGGAACAGAGACTTTGACCTCTCCTAACCTCTGTTTCTCCAGCTATAGAATAAGGAGAGGGAGCAGAGATTGAATTTTCCAGAGCAAGTGCTAAGAAGCCCTGGGGAGAAAAAGAGGGAAGAGAATCACGGGAGGGGCTCCGCAGTAGCAGCAGCAGATTTACCCAGGGCAGCTTGGAGTTTCTCTCTTACATACGGGGCATCTGCATTACATTATGTTCTGTAAAGTAGTCTGCTGCTAAAACAAAACGAAGCCAGATGAAACTCACATCCTACATGCCTCGAACTAATGGTCTTTCCATCCATTCCCAAAATCGTAGTTCTTCAGGGCTGACCGGGCCCTGGGTCAGTTCTAAGGGAAAGTCTCACTTAGACCCCATCCTGCCCTTTATGGGGCTCCCAATGAACGTTTCCTTTGCCCAGTTTGGGGGTGGGGAAGTGGAAGAATATGTCCCAGTCATGGAGATGACCATACCTAAAAGATAGCTCTCCATTCTCTGAGCTGAGTGACCCTTGAAAGACAACCTCCTCAGCCTGATGTGGCACCAAGACAGAAAGGGCACCAAGTACAAAGCAGAAATCCAGCCACTTGTCTGCAAAAGTTTTAGAGGTTGTCTTGTACAAGGAACCACCCTGGGGACCAGGGCCAGGCACTTGCTGCACACAGTTGTTTTTGTTGATGTTGTTAGGTGCCGTCAAATTCTTTCTGACTCATAGCAACCCTATATACAACAGAACGAAACACTGCCCAGCCCTGTCCCATCCTCACAATTGTTATGCTTCAGCCCATTGTGGCAGCCACTGTGTCAATCCATCATGTTGAGGGTCTTCCTCTTTTTCACTGACCCTCTGCTTTACCAAGCATGATGTCCTTCTCCAGAGACTGGATCCTCCTGATAACATGTCCAAAGTATATGAGACATAGTTTCACCATCCTAGCTTTTAAGGAGCATTCTGACTATACTTCTCCCAAGACAGATTTGTTCGTTCTTTTGACAGTTCATAGTATATTCAATATTCTTCACCAACACCATAATTCAAACGTGTCAATTCTTCTTTGGTCTTCCTTATTCGTTGTCCAGCTTTCACATGCATATGAGACAATTGAAAACACCATGGCTTGAGTCAGGCACACCTTAGTCTTCAAGGTGACATCTTTGCTTTTTAACTTAAAGAGGTCTTTTACAGGAGATTTACCCAATGCAATGTGTTGTTTGACTTCTTGACTACTGCTTCCATGTGTGTTGACTGTGGATTCAAGTGAAATGAAATCCTTGACGACTTCAATCTTTTTTCCATTTATCACGATGTTGCTTATTGGTCCAGTTGTGAGGGTTTTTGTTTTCTTTATGTTGAGGTGTAATCCATACTGAAGGCTGTGGTCTTTGATCGTCTTCAGTAAGTGCTTCAAGTCCTGTTCACTTCCAGCAAGGTTGTGTCATCTGCATAATGCAGGTTGTTAATGAGTCGTCCCCCAATCCTGATGCCCCATTCTTCTTCATATAGCCCAGCCTCTCAGATTATTTGTTCAGCATACAGATTGAATAAGTATGGTGAAGGATGCAACCTTGACACACACTTTTCCTGACTTTAAACGACGGAGTATCCCCTTGTTCTGTTTGAATGACCGCCTTTTGATCTATGTACAGGTTCCTCATGAGCATGATTAAGTGTTCTGGAATTCCCCTTCTTTGCGATGTTATCCGTAATTTGTTATGATCCACACAGTCAAATGCCTTTGCGTAGTCAGTAAAACACAGGTAAACATCTTTCTGATATTCCCTGTTTTCAGCCAAGATCCATCTAACATCAGCAGTAATTAATCTCTAACTGCACACGATTAAGAGTTTAATAACTGTTTGGCGGTGAAGAAGTCAAGTCCTGATGTGAACGATCTCCAGAGAGGTTCCATAGGCTCTCCCGCAAGAACGTGGAGGCACCACATCCGTCATCTAAGCCTCAGAGCTGCCCAGGATGTAGCATAGAGACAAAAGGAACAAGAGAAAGAACACCTGAGGTTTCTGAGATCTCAGAACCTGCCGGGGTGTCCTAACCGTTGTCTGTGGCTTAATTCCTTAGAAAAGATAGTATTGTTCCCATTTTATAGATGGGGGAATAGGTGGCACAGAGGGGTAGGGTGACTGCCTGAGGTGGCACAGCGGTACTGGCAGTGTGATGTGGTTAGAGCTGGAACCTGGTCCCTTAGCCTTCCTCCTCGGATTAGGTGCAGACACTGAGCCCAGAAGGGGGAGGCAGCTTCCACAGAGCGGGTAGCTCAGAGACAGAGGCAGGGCTGGGATCTGGGTTTCAGGCTCCAGAGCCTGTGCTCTTTTCCCTGATCCAGGAGGAGAGGGTGGGAGGGCAGAACTGCCGGAGGAGTGCAAGCCCGCCGAGCGATGACGTCGAAGAGTGGGGCGGGGCGGCGCTTGCTGGCCAGCGCGGCTGCAGGTGCGGCAGAGCCCGATAATTAGCCGCTGGAGCTGGAGACCGGCGTCGCCGCAGTACGACCCTCTCTGCCAAAGTCAGCGTTGTTGCCGCCCGATGGGGCGGCCTCAATGAAGTCAGACGCAGGGTGTCAATGCCCTTGAGGGGGGCGGCAGGGCAGCAGGGCGAGAACTTGATTTCGGCTGTGTGGGACCGTGCTCAGGAAAGCTGGGAAAAGCCACCGCTCTCCTCCAACACCCATCCCACCCAATTCTGCCCAGTCCGACCTCCAAGTACCTGCTGACTAAGAGGGAGAAGCAAGCAAGCAATCTTTTTTTTATTATTGAACTTTAGATGAAGGTTTACAGAACAAACTAGCTTCTCATCAAACAGTACACACATTGTTGTATGACATTGGTTAACAACCCCACCACATGTCAGCACTCTCCCCTCTCAGCCCTGGGCTCCCTATTACCAGCTGTCCTGTTCTCTCCTACCTTCCAGGCCCTGCCCCAGGCTGGTGCGCCCCTTTAGTCTTGTTTTGTGCCACCGGACTGTTTAATCTTTGGCTGAAGCATGAACCTCAGGAGTGGCTTCATTACTGAGCTGAAAGGGTGCCCAGGGGGCTACTCTCAGAGCTTCTCCAGTCTCTGTCATGCCAGCAAGTCTGGTCTTTCTTTTTGAATTAGAGTTTTTGTTCTACATTTTTCTCCAGCTCTGTCTGGGACCCTCTATTGTGATCCCTGTCAGAACAGTCAGTGATGGTAGCCCGGCATCATCTAGTTGTACTGGACTCAGTCTGGTGGAGGTCGTGGTAGATGTGGTCCATTAGTCCTTTGGACTAACCTTTCCCTTATGTCTTTAGTTTTCTTCATTCTTCCTTGCTCCCGAAGGGGTGATACCAGTGGAGTATCCTAGATGGCCGCTCACAGGCTTTTAAGACCCTAGACACTACACACCAAAGTAGAATGTAGAACATATTCTTTATAAACTCTGTAGCAAGCAGGCAATCTTGACCCTCACTCCACCACAGGTTGGCCAGTTTAGCAAATAGGAATACACGACATCTGGTTAAATTTGAATTTCAGGTAAACAACAGATACTCTTTTAGTATGAGTAAGCCCCAGCTGGAGCACAGAATTGGAGGTGCTGGTGTGCTCCTCACAGGTGTGCAGCAGGAAGTGTACAGGTACAGGAAGCCCCAGGACAGCAGCCCCCGGCAGATGCTTGTTAATGCCAGTCTAGGCAGAAGGAGAGGATGGGTTAAGTAGGGAACCCTAGAATGGGAAGGGCCAGGGGCCAAGCCTGTCCAGGGTCTGCTCCTACCTGCGAAGTCAGCTGCTGCCCCAGGATCAGCCTGTGTGGGCCACACAGCATCTCTCCAGGGACTCCTGTACCTGGCTTTTCTGTGTCCCTGGAACCCAAACTGGTCCTTTAGTTGGTGGGCCTGTGCCACCCAAATCAGGCTTAGCCTGGGCCAAGCCAGGTGGCCCGATCAGGCCTGTGGAGGTCAAGTGTAGCATCACTGTGGTCTTGCCCCCACCCCATAGGACACTGGGGGCAGACCCCAGCTCCCTGCTGAACTAGCAGCAACAGAGAATGATTGTCACATCTCATTTCCAGGTTGGTGGCTCTGAGCTGAGATGTGCCCTTAACCTTTCCTTCGCCAGGAAGGAGGTGAGTTGCCTGTGGGTTGAGCTACCACTGTCACCGCAACAGCCTTTACTGAGGGCTTACTATGTGCCAGGTACTATGCTCAGCATTTTACATAGACCGTATTAGTTTCCTATTGCTGCTGTAACAAGTTGCCACCAACTTAGTGGCTTAAAACAACACGAATTTATCTTACAGTTCTGATGACCCGAAGTTTGAAATCAGTTTCAATGGGCTAAAATCAAGGTGTTCCTTTTGGAGATGCTAGGAGAGAATCCATTTCCTTGCTATTTCTAGCTTCTAGATACCACCTGCAATCCTAGGCTGGTGGCCTCTTCCTTCATCTTCAAAACCAGCAGCGTGGCATCTTCTCTCCTCTCTGACCTCTGCTTCTATTCGTATGTCTTCTCTCAATGATTTTGATCCTTTTGCCTCCGTCTTATAAGGATCCTTGTGATTACATTGGGCCCAGCGAGATAATCCAGGATAACTCCCCATCTTGAGATTCTTAAGCACATTTGCAAAGTCCCTTTTACCATGTAAGGTTAACATAATCATAAATTCCAGGGATTAGGATTTGGACACCTTTGGGGGAATGTTACTGAGCCTGCCACATGTACCATCTAATTTAATCCTTGTACAGTAATGCTATGACATATGTGATATCATTACCCTCAATTAATAGAGCTGGAAAGTGTATGGCATACAGTAGGCACACTCAGTATTAAGTTCAGTGTCTTCTCTAAAATCTTCCACAATCCCCTTCACTGGGATGGCTCCTTCCTGGCCTGATGGGGCAGGTGGAGGCTCTGTCAGAGTGTTTAGCACTTAATTGTTTCCCCTGGAGTTACTCTGTCTTCTCAGCAATATCACAAATCCTTTGGTGTAGGGACCAACTCTCACACATATTTCTAATTATTTGGTTCTTTTCACACTGCCAAAGTCTTTTACAGACATCATTTTCTCACTTTTATTTATCTTCCAAGGATGCAGAGCACCATTATACCCAATTTGCAGAAGAGAAAAGTAAGGTTCAGGCTAGATAGTGTCAGTGCTTGAGAGGTGCTGGTTGGCTGCTGTCTTTCTCCCGACCCTTCCCTTCATGATGCCCAATGTGAGGGACCCTCTACACTCTTTGCAGTTCCCAGTCCTCTACTCAGCTCTTCACTTTGTTGGATTCTGTTGCCTCCCCTCTATTCTCAGTGAATCTTTGGATATTCCTCTTGTGGTATGCATGTGCACACACACACACACTGGCCCAGCCCCTAGAACCTCCTAACCCTTCCCCCTCTCCCATCCTCATCTGTAAAACACTCATCTTACCCACAGTTAACATCCTTCCCCTGCACACACAGCCACCAGACTCACCCCACCCCCTCTAGCACAGCTCCCTATACCTTCACAGATGACAATGAATTAATTTTTTTTCTAGTAGAAACCCTTTGCAGTCACCCTAGCAGTGATTAAGAGCTTCAGGTCTGGAATCAGACTGCCTGGATTGGAATCCGGGCTTCACCACTTGTCAATTGTGTGGCCTTAAGAAAGGTGATAAATTCCTCTGAGTTGTTTCTTCATCTGAAAAGTGGGAATATCAGTATTCTTTCCTACTTAACACTTGGCAACTGCTTTTTTTAGGCAAGAGTTGCTTAGGGGCCCAAGCTTCTTGCTGCCCTTCCCCCCATCTGTCATAACTTATCTTCCTTCCTGTACAGCCCTATACATTCACCCTGCTTCTTGTTAACATAAATTCTCTGGAAGGGTGTTGACATTAGTCATGCACACTTTAGGGGAGGTTTAAGCAGCTGTTTCTCTTCCCAGAGCCAATTTTTGGAGCCCTATTTCTGATTACAGGTGGCAAGTCCACCTGTGCTCCCATCTGCTAATGGGAATTAGGTAATGAATAATCATATGGAGGAGGAATTGGGGGGGACTCTCCATACACCTTGTCCCACCAAATAGATAACCATCCTTCCACCCATCACCTCTTTTTCCATCATGTGTCTTGGTTGGTGGAGGAGAGGAGGTGTTGGCAACTGGAGGACCAGCGATAGAAGGCATTCCTGGATGACTTCATCTCAGGGGCCTTGCCTCTCAAAATTCCAGCCGAATCAGCTCTACCCTTTAAGGGATAGAAGAAAGGTCAACATTCCAGAAGTTCCTTGTCATACCCAGGCATTTAATTAGATGATATTGGGGGGGTCAGCATCCCAGTGCTGTAAGGCTCGAGGGGAGTGGGAGTAAGACGGTGAGAAGGGGTCTTAGAGATCTCTTGCCCCTGCCCCGTGCAGGTCTTTCTGGGCGGGAAACCCCATGAGAACCAGACTTCATGAGTAGAGTTTGAGCAAAGTTCGAGGTCAGCACCACGGACAGCGGTCGGCGCTCCGGTACTCGCAGCCGGGCTGGGCGTAGGAACTCCGGCGAATTGCTGAGTTACAGGCGGGAGGGGAGGTGGGGGAGATGTCCGGTGTTTGGCGTTGTTCTCACTCTGAGTCACCGTGCTCCCCGCGCTAGCGTCGAACTTTAGGATGCTGGAGTTCTTCCTACCCTCTCCAGGAATGCTTGGGGGTGGAGAGCGGAGGAGATGGAGCCATGCCTTGGCCCTTGGATTTTTGCAGGAAAGAAAGAATCAGGAGAGACAAGGAACCTGTTGGTGTCCACCACGAGTTCCCGTCCGGGCCCTGCCCATTTCTGTACAAGGCCTGTCCTCCCCAGCCTCCACCCCCAGGGAGTACTAGTACCAGACCCTGAAGGGAGCATGCCTGGGCCCTGAGATCAGCGGGTCGGAATGCAGCTGATAAAGCACAGATAACCCAGGAGGGCAGGACAGACCCTGCTCCCAGCACGGGGATAAAAGGCTGTGGTTGCCCAGGAAGCCAGGAGAGCGCCTGTGGACCTCAACAGGTGGGACTGCAACCGGGGCTCTGAGCAGCCACAGCAGCAGTAACCCCCGCCTGGCTCTTCGACATGGACCAGACCGCGCTGACCCGGGCACTTCTGCTCCTCCTGTTCCTGCACCTGTCGCCTCCGGGAGGTCATTCCCACCCTCTAGGTGGCCCTGACCTGGACTTGGAACTGCCCGGGTTACAGGTGAGCACTGCGAAACTGTAGATACAGCCAGCTGGGAGAGTGTTCCTGTAGCAGCAAAGAACTGGTCCACACCTCTTGTTCCAAGGAATCCCCACCTTCCTGTGGGAGTTAGTGAAAAAGGAATCAGGAAGCAGTGAGACTGGGTGCTAGGACACCCTACCCAAGCAGTTGGTTCACATGTGCTCCATGGAGGGGGTGCTGAGGGAGTGGGGGTTACTGAGGCTCGGGCTCCCCACCCATCACAGAAGCTGTTGGACCATTTGCAGGACACGGTCTCTGAGGTGCAGACGGAGCCAGTGATCCTGGAGCCCGTCCAGCAGGGCCATAGCCCTGTCGAAGCCGGGGAGGCCCAGGAGGTCACGGTCTCTGAGGTGCAGACGGAGCCAGTGATCCTGGAGCCCCTCCAGCAGGGCCATGGCCCTGTCGAAGCCGGGGAGGCCCAGGAGGTATCCCCGATGGGTGTCCCCCAGCCTCAAATCCCTGAGGCCCAGGGGAGACTACCCAGCCCCAAGATGATGAGCGATTCTGGCTGCTTTGGGGGGAAGATGGACCGCATTGGCTTCCACAGCCGCCTGCGCTGCAATGGTGAGTCCCCAACTTAGCACTCAACAGGAATGCTGCACACCCACCCCATTCTTACACTGTCCACACTTCCATACACTTCTGGGTTTTTTGTTTCTGGGGGCCACCAAAAAACCCAAACCAAACCCGTTGCTGTAGAGTGGATTCTGACCCATAACAACCCTATGGGGGCCACAGTCTTTGCAAAAAGGGCACCTGGACACATCACTCCCTCTTGCTGAGACCTTAGGGTCAAGGGGTGCCTTTCTAGAAATATTAAATACGGGCACCATTCATTGCCATCCTCATGAGCCCCACCCACCTCTCATCATCTCTCTTACCAAAAGGGGCAGAATTAACTTAGAGTGGACCCCATTCATTGTCTGGCAGCCCCTATCTGGAAGGGCCCCAGATATCCTTTCTCCTGGTTTTCTCAGGGCTACTATTACACCCACTTTACAGATGAAGAAAATGAGGCCCACCCACAGAGATCAATTGTTCCAAGGCTTCAAACATCAAAATCAGCCAAGGGCTGGGGGTGGGTGGCAGGGACGGGACATGGTGAGGGGACACTCAGATCCTGCCTCAGTCTTCTAGCCTAAAGATATAATCACTCTCTCTCTTCTCCCCACAGTGCTGGGGAGCCCTTAAGAGGAAGTCCTGGCCTCAGGCATCTGCCTCTGATCCTCCAGCTGGTCTTTCCCCAACCCTGTGATCCCCTTCAATGACTCCTATTTATTTATCTTTATTTATTTGGTTATTTTACAAAGATGGTTTCTTACTTTTGAGCACACGATTTCCATGGAGAAATAAAGTCAACATTATAGTGTTATCTTTTGAAACTAATTTGTCTCTGGGCATTAAAAGAATAATTTCCAAAAAACAGAACAAAACCCTGTGTTTTCTTGAAGGCGTCTTGATGGTGAGGTGGGGACACTAGCCTTAAGGGCTGGTTAAGCTGGGTGGGAGGGTGTCTTTCTTTAAGGGTTTTTCACGCTCTGAAATGTCTACAAACATCTCAAGCACTTGAGACACTTGGCAGAAACTGCTTTTCAAAGCAGGGCCGTTTCTTCCTGGGAGAGAAATGGGCACGACAGATTCACACAACAGAGTCACACAAGTGAGGGTGTATGTCCGCAAGTCTGCCCCACTAGTCAGCCCTTTGCCCGGAGTTCCACCATTAGAGGTACTCTCCTTGGTGACTGTTGTTTCCAGAAGGTCTAAGCTAAAATGGCAGAGATTGGGAACAATGTGTGTGTGTGTGTGTGTGTGTGTGCGTGTGCGTGCGTGCGTATGCACATGGTCACGCCCAATGTATTGGCTCATTTGGGGTGATCCCTCCATCCAGCCCCAAACCTCAGCTTGAAGACTTTGCTTCCTGAAGTCATCTTGGAAAAGACCCTTCAAAACCCCAAGTTCATAGTAGTTTCATTCCAAGTCCACGTGGTTAAAGGTGTCTGACAAGAGGCCCAGCTTTTCAGGGTACCCCTTCTCTGGGGTTCACATGCTCTCTTCCTCCCCACCCCAAGAAGAGAACTTCTCATTCTAATGCAGAAAAGTAGGCCATCACCAGGGTCTACCTGTGTTGTCTTAATCAGCAGGGAGTTCTGGTGGGGGTCAGTGGCCTTCTCTATGGGTCCCTTTCCAGTGCACCCTGCATTCCATGCCTCTGGTCCCCCTCCCCACAACCTCTTGCATGCTTTCATGTTGTTCCCTTTTCCCAGAATGCTTCCTTTGATCCTAACTCAGCAGAGGGGAAAAGTATCATGGGGTCAGGACCATTATTATCCCCATTTTCTGGATGATAAAACTGAGACTCAGACAAATAAAGCACCCTGCCGAGGGCATGCAGCTACTGAGTCTTGGCACTGGGATTTGAACTTTCTTCACACTCTCCAGCCTTAAACTGCACCCCATGCCCTTTCTGGTGGGTTCTTGTGTTATTTTTCTTTTCAACCCAGAGCACATCAGAGATTACAGGTATTTAACAAGGTCAAATTAAGATTTAAAACAATGAGGTTTTACTAAAGTACCACGACTACCACGACCTCCACCAGACTGAGCCCAGAACAACTAGAAGTTGCCTGGGTACCACCATGGACTGCTTTGGCAGGAATCACGATACAGGGTCCTGGACAGAGCCAGAGAAAAATGTAGAACAAAAATTCAAATTCACATACACGTAAAGACCAGGCTTGCTGGTCTAACAGAGACCGGAGAAACTGCAAGAGTGTGGTCCCTGGACACACTTTTAACTCAGTACTGAAGTCACTCCTGAGGTTCGCCCTTCAGCCAAATATCAGGCAGGTCTACAGAGCGAGCCAACAATAACACACATGAGGAACATGCTTCATGGTTTAATCACATATTCAAGACTAATGGACATACCAGCTGCAAAGCAAAGACGAGAAGGCAGGAAGGGCCAGGAAAACTGTATGCATGGAAGCTGGGGTGGAGAAGGGGAGAGTGTTGACATACCACGGGGTTGGCAACCTATGTCACAAAACAATTTCCATATTAATAAGTTTAATGAGAAAATAATTTGCTCTGTAAACTTTTACCTAAATCACAATAAAAGAAAAAAAATACAGTTGAAAAAAAAAAAAAAGAAGTTTTAGGAGCAACTTATTTTCCAACAAAACTGTGAACCGTCTTTGCCTAATGTTTCTGGCCTGGGGAGGGCAATGAGTAATTAGGATGGTTAGCATTTATAAAAGCCTCATTATGCACTAGGCAGAGCTCCAAGTACTTTACTTGTTTTAACTCATATGTTCCCCACAACAACTCTATGAGTAAGAATGCTTATTAACTCCATTTTACAGATGGGAAAACTGAGGCTCAGGGAGGTTACACAACTTGCTTAGGGTTATACAGTTAGTAAGTGGTAGAGTCAGGATTCGAACCCATTCAGCCCGGCCCTAGCACTCAGGCCCCTAACCACTGCTACACCTGGCTTCTCCCAAGTCAGTGAATTATGCTTGTGGGTGGAATGGAAGGTCCCCCTCCTAACAGCATTACTCAAAACCTCAAGTTTAATAGTATTTTCCACATTTGGAGCCACTGCCTGCTGACAGTCTTTCCCCTCTGCTTAGGTGATGGAGGTAGATCCTTCCCAGAACACCCACTCATTCCCCAAACCCAGCCAGTGCTGCAGAGTTCTTCTAGGCTGAGTCCGGCTCCGCGAGCAAAGGTCCAAGAAAGAAGGCTACAAAGTGACCTGTGAAGGAAACAAATCTGACTGCTGGGGGCTGGGTAGTGGATGGCCCGAAGTACCCAGTGAAGTGACATCTAATCGAGCTCCCTACCATTTGTGAGGAGTTGGCGTTTAAATACCCCAGCTCCCTCAGTCTGCTGGTGGTATGTGTTTTACTCCAGTTCCCAGAATTCCTGTGGGAGATTGAGCTCCAGTTGCTCAGGGTGGTAACTGATTTCCTTCTCTCCCTGTATTGCTTCTCCACTCTCTTGCCCATGTTTCCTGGAATTGTCTCCAAAATAAACTACACTTGAATAAGTGCGTTTGCCTCAGGTTCTGCGGAACCCAAACTACAACACTCCCAAATGATTAAACCATCTCACAGTGCCCGGCTTTGATGACTTGAGTCCTTGGAATCTTTTTTTTTTTTTAGATTGATAAGAATTTATTCATGAAATACTAGAAATACAAAGTGTGCTATTGTACCTAACACATCAACACATAAAGGCAAAGTGCAATAAAAAAATTAATCCTTTAGTATTCACCCCAGTTCAAAGCTGCAGAATTGCTGTAACGTTACATAAAATAAACATTTATTACAAATACAGATTTCATTCATACACAATTATACAGTTCATTTAGAAGACATCATTGCAATAAACCATAATTACACCTACTTAAAAGAAATGTTCTCTAGTATTTTTCATTTAAGCTATCACTTAAATTTTATCATATAAGCAAAGATGTCACCTTGAGGACCAAGGTATGGCCAGCCCAAGCCATGACACTTCCAATCACCTCACATGCATGTAAAAGCTGGACAATGAATAAGAAAGACCAAAGAAGAATTGATGCCCCTGAATTATGGTGCTGGAAAAGAATATCGAACATACTATGGACTGCCAGAAGAACAAACAAGCCTGTCTTAGAAGTACAGCCACAATGCCCCTCAGAAGTGACGATGGTGAGACTTCATCTCAGGACTTTGGACACGACATCAGGAGGGACCAGTCTCTGGAGAAGGACATCATGCCTGGAAAGGTAGAGTGTTATTGAAAAAGAAGAAGAGCCTGGACGACATGTTGTTGTTATTGTTAGGTGCCATCAAGTTGGTTCCGATTCATAGCGACACTACATACAATAGAACAAAAGATTGCCTGGTCCTGCACCACCCTCACAATTCTTGTTATGCTTGAGCCCATTGTTGCAGCCACCATGTCAATCCATCTTGTAGAGGGTCTTCCTCTTTTTCACTGGCCCTCTACTTTACCAAGCATGATGTCCTTCTCCAGGGACTGATCCCTCCTCATAATGTGCCCAAAGTATGTGAGACATAGTCTCCATCCTTGCTTCTAAGGAGCATTCTGGTCGTATTTCTTCCAAGACAGATTTGTTCATCCTTTTGGGAGTCTATGGTATATTCAATATTCTTCGCCAACGCTACAACTCAAAGGCGTCAATTCTTCTTTGGTCTTCCTTATTCCTTGTCCAGCTTTTGCATGCATACGAGACAATTGAAAACACCATGGCTTGGGTCAAGTGCACCTTAGTCTTCAAGGTGACATTTTTGCTTTTCAACACTTTAAAGAGGTCTTTTGCAGCTGGTTTGCCCAATGCAACGCATCTTTTGATTTCTTGACTACTGCTTCCATGGGTGTTGACTGTGGACCCAAGTGAAATCCTTGACAGCTTCAGACTTTTCTCTGTTTATCATGATGTTGCTTATTGTTCCACTTGTGAGGACTTTTGTTTTCTTTATGTTGAGGTGTAATCCATACTGAAGGCTGTGGTCTTTGATCCTCATCAGTAAGTGCTTCAAGTTCTCTTCACTTTCAGCAAGCAAGGCTGTGTCATCCGCATATTCCAGATTGTTAATGAATGTGCCTCCAATCCTGATGCCCCGTTCTTCTTCATATAGTCCAGCTTCTCGGGTTATTTGTTCAGCATACAGATCGAATTAAGTATGGTGAAAGGGTACAACCCTGACACACAACTTTGCTGACTTTAAGTGTTCTTTCCAGAACACTTGATTGTGCTCATGAGGAAAGTATACATAGATCAAGAAGGAGTTGTTTGAACGGAACAAGAGGATATTTCACGGTTCAAAATCAGGAAAGGTGGACAAGAGAGACTGACACAATAGCTGCAACAATGGGCCCAAATATAGCAACAATTGTGAGGATGGCAGTATTTTGTTCTGTTGCACATAGGTCCCGGTGATTTGGAACCAACTCGATGGCAATCAACTTGGAATCTTTCTTGACTTCATTCTCTCGGTGGACCTTCCCAAGCAGGCACCACCTCCACTCTTACCTTCCTTCATAGCATCTCCTTCCCTTCTCTTCCTGGTTCAGCCCCTCATCACTTATGCTGATATGGGTACACCACTTCCTACTTCCTAGCTGACCTTTCTATCCAGACTCCCCTAATCCTTTTCTTCCTGCATCAGTGGAGAGATCAGAATATTCATGCTTCAGCCAGAGAGTGATTTCCACTTCTGCTGGGGACCGAGGGAGGGCAAGGTGCAGTAGTGGGTCTGTACCTGGTTGAAGGAGGGGAGGGGAGGCACTGAAGGCAAACTTGTTGGTTCAGTTATTCACAAAACATGTTCTGAAAACATGTTCTGGAGTCTGTGCTAGATGCTGGGTGCCGTAGTGTCCTGAAGTTGATTCATGCTCAACCTCATATCTGCTTGGCCCGCCTATACCTCTGACTCCCAGGAAATACAGCTTTAACAACAGCTGGTATGGTTCCCGTGACTTCGAAGCCCTGGTGGCTGCCACTACCCTCCTCCCTTGGTACTACCACCATATGTTCCCAGGAGCAGCTCCAACTGGCAAGGAGAGATGGAACCTGAGGACCAGACCTTGGATCCTTGCTGACTGTTGGTTGAAGACCTCAGTTCCTTGCCACATAAGGCAGCTCACAATGTGGCAACTGACCTCTTAGATGGAGTGAGAAAGCATGTGCACAAAAGAGAGACGGACAGACAGGGAGATGGGGCAATGATGGAAGCCATAGTCTCATCGTCACCTAAAGTCAGAAGTGACATCCCATGACTTTTGTTCTATTCTATTCACAACTAAATGAAACAATCCCAGTCCTGCACCATCCCCATGATCAGTTGTGGATTGGACCATTGTGATCCACAGGGTTTTCACTGGCTGATTTTCAGAGGTAGATTGCCAAGCCTGTCTTCCTAGTCTATCTTAGTCTGGAAGCTCTGTTGAAACCTATTCAGCACCATAGCAACATGCAAGCCTCCACTGAGAGACAGGTGGTGGCTGCACATGAGGTGCATTGGCTGAGAATCAAACCTCCAACATGGCAGGTAAGAATTCTACCACTGAACTACCAATGCCTTCTTACCTTGAATTGGAACCCCTATAAAGCTGCAGTAAGTGAGCTTTTGCCTTGGGCTTTGTTTCCTAGGGAAGGTGGGCAGTGAACCAGGCTGAATCACTGCTCTCATGGTAGTCACTATCCAGCTGAGGAAGTAGCTTTCTCTATTTCCTTGTTCTACTTTGGGACCTGCCCTGGGCTTCCAGTCCCCAGTGAGTCCATATTGTATGCAAGAAAAAGAACAGCACCTTCAAACTCAGAAACAACCGTCCCTAAGTATGCAACGGCGTCCTAACAGTTTCTCCCAACTGGGGCTTCTGCTTTAGACTATCTGGGTCTGACAGAATCATGTTATGACTGAGATGGGTTTTTCCTGCTAGTTCTGCCCACGTGTGCTCCCTGCAGCAGCCCCCACATTCCCATGGAAGGTTGTGAGACCAAGCTCTGGTCTAGCAACTGGAGACGCCCAGACTCTGGGTTCTCCTACCCATCCGCACTGCTCATTCTCTCATTTGACTAAGACAACTTCTTGCCTGTGATAAAGAAATAAACACTTGCGATTTTTCAGCTAGAGAGGTAGGGGTGGAGGGTGGATCTGATTTTTTGCGTCTTTTGCTTTTTTCTCTCTCTCACTCCTACAGACTGGCTTCCAAACACCCCTTCCTCCACCTCTCCACACACACCCCGAAGTTGAGCAGGGCATGGAAGTGAAGAGAAATGTTATGTCAAGCCATTTTCCATTTCAGGCTGAAATCAAAAGCTTTAATGGGGATATCAGTGCTTTTGAGGATTTTCTGTTTTCGCTGGGCCCTGGGAGGTGGTAGTCCTGGCTCTATGAAAGCCCTCAGGGCAGGAAGCCTGAATGTCCTTTGTCTTAGAAAAAAATAATAATAATAAAACTTACACACACACAAACACAAATTTGACTAGCAGAAGAAACTCAACAAATGATGCTTGTGTCCCACTCTAGTTTCACTCTGGGAGCAGAAAAGTGACTGCAATAAAAGGAAGCGAGCAAATTCCGAAATTGTCTTTCTGGAATCTTGGATGAGATTCTACTTCACCTTGGGCCACCTACAGTCTCCTACAGGCTTCAGAAATGACTCAGGGTAGAGCAGCCACGTGGCCCTCAGAGGCCGAGCCATCAAGAAGGGGCCACCTGCCTTGATGCAGGCCTCGAAGTCTTCCTCCATCAAAGGCCTATCTCAAAGGGCATCTCCAGGAGACAGGCTGTGTGACGCACGCGGCATCAGCTCCCCCCAGCGTGGCTGCAGGCTGGATCCTCTCTGCTAATAATAACTTCCAGCCGAGCAATTATGCTGTGAGCACATTTCGGGGACGCATCAGGGTATGGGGGTGTTTAGTTCCCAGAGCTCCTACTCAGAACTGTGGCCCATTTCAGATGCCAAGTTGAGTTTGACTGACCCAGATAAGTTACCCAAACCCCCAAGCTTTCTGAAGAGGATCCCTTTTTCCTTCCGTCTTACAATAAAATCACTCTGCACACCTGTGGGGACCTCTGGCCACCAACTGCCCTAATGCCCTGTCTTCTCATGGTGTAACAGCCTCTCTGCCTGGTTGGTCACAGAGTAAGTGCAGCTGCAGAAGGATTTGGCCAGGACAGAGCTGGTTGTTCAACATACATTTTCTGAATTTCCATGTTGTCATTAGTTGCCATTGAGTCAGCTCCCATTCATGGCGACCTTACATATTGCCTGGTTCTGCACCATCTTAATGATCGTTGGTATGTTTGAGTCCATTATTGAGATTATTCTCTCACTCCATCTCATTGAGGGTTTCTCTTGTTTTCATTGGCCTTGTTCTTCATCAAGTAGATGTCCTTTTCTAGTGATTGGTCTTTCCTGATGACATGTCCAAAGTAAGTGAGTTGAAGTCTTGTTATTCTAGCTCCTAAGGAGCATTCTGGTTGGTATTAGGTGTGTAAACAGATTATGGGGACTGGATGAGCCCTTTCTTTAAGAAAATCCAAATGGGGAGAGCAGCCAAACACAGAGAGATTTGTCCCACACACAAAGCTACAAGCCCAGCTGCAGTAGGAGGCAAGAGATGTTCAGGGTAATGGGAGAGATCAAGTGTGGGGGGAGGCATTTAATCAGGAAATGCACCCAAGGGCTTGTTAATGAGCCGCCATGTGAAATGGGTTAAGATCATGGGCTTAAGTATCAAACCTGGGGCTCAAGTCCTGGTTCTGCCAATTGGGCAAATGACATGGCCTTGGGCGAGTGACATAATCTCTCCAAGTCTCAGTTCTGGCTCTCTGCAAATGGGAACAATACTACCCACCTCCTGGGAGCGGTGAGGAAAATCAAGTAATTCACATCAAGCTCTCAGCAGAGTGCCAGCTCATTGTAACTGATCAATAAAAGACCATCATTACTACCCCCTTGCAATTATATAGCATCTCACACTTCACACAGTGCTGGCTCTATTGAGCCTCACAACTGCCCTGTGAAGTGGGCAGGACAGCTTTTTATATTTTTCTCATAGATGAGGAAATGGGGGTCCCAAAAACTTATGCAACTGGTTTGTTTTTGGGCTACAATGCAGGTTTCTCAACCTTTCAGTTTTAGTATTTTTTCTTCCAGTATGCATTGCCAGCTGTCTGTCAGTGTGTTGTACAACGGTGACTTGCATATTGCTATGCTAAGCTTGTTTACAAGCTATGTCGCTGGTATTTTAAATATCAGCCTAGTCATCCATGGCAGACAGGTTTCAGTGGAGCTTCCAGACTAAGAGGGTGGGAAGAAAGACCTGGTCATCTATGTCCAAAAATGAGCCAATGAAAACCCCATGGACAACAGGATATTGTCCAATATAGTGCTGGAAGATGAGCCCCTAGACTGGAAGGCACCCAAAATATACAGTGGCTACAACAATGGACTCAGCTATACCAACGATCATCAAGATGGGGCAGGAATGGGCAATGTTTCTTTCTGTTGTGCATGGGGTCGCCATGAGACGGAGCCAACTCTATGACAGCTAACAACAGCAACATGCGTTGCATTGAATGGTATACTAAAGTCGAGTTCAGCACTTAGAATGTGGGGGCCACTCATTAAATGTGGACAGACTCGCTGCCTATTATTTGTCCTTGGGGTTCAGGAAAATTGAGGCCTTAAGTGGTTCAGTCACTTGGCTGGCCCTGGAGAAGGACATGGTGGGTTTTAACGGAAACTGTGTACATCAGGTTTGCCTCCCACCTCATTGTATCCAGCCATCAAAGCTTTCATGGGAAGGGTGGGGGGCCATTACAAGCATCAAACTCAACAAGTCTGAGCTTCTATAAACAGTGAGGTGAAGAAATAAAAACACCGGCATCTTCTAAGTGCCTACCTCCCTGGACACCTTGGATGGGATCATGGGGGATGGGAAGGAGACAGAGTTTGGAAGAGGAATGACTGATTCCCCCAGCTTTTCTTGGTGTTTGTATTTGGGAGCTGAATTCTTGAGACGTTCATCACATTTGGTTCCTGGCTGATTTAATACTCTAAAAAATAGCTCCCTCTTCACCTGACTGCTGAGAGTGACTATCAGAAGTGTGGGCGGTCTTGTCTCAAACAGAGGCAGGAGGTCTGCCACGCTTGCTCATGAGTCAGGTGTGAGGCCAGCCTGAGCATCTGGGCTGATTTGTCCTGAGCTGCCGGCTGCCTGCCATTTCCTCCTGTCCCGCCCTTATTTGGAGCCGCTGCCAGCGGAACCACAAACCAACTGGGGGAGCTGGGCGCCGGCCAACCGCCACCCTTCACTTCCCTGCATGGGTCCTGTTGCTGAGGAGAAAGAATCCTGAGGCATCACTGTGAGATAACCAAGGACTCTTTTTTGCTCTTCTCACACCTTTGAAGTGGGAGCCTCTTGAAGCCAATCAGCAAGAATGTGGCTCTTGTAGCCGAGGGTCTGGGGGGTTGCTGGGGCTGCTCAAGGCAGAGGGGCTGGGACAAGCTCTGCTGGGCTGATAACTTTAAAAGGGCATCTTCTGCTGGCTCCTCACTCAGCTGCTTTATCGCTGCAAGTGACAGAATGGGGAGGGTTCCATCCCTCTTGTGCTCTCGGAGAGCTGGGGGGGCTATAAAAGGAGGCGGCTCAGGGCAGCTGGTAGGCAGAGACGGACGAAGACCACGAGAAGGAACCCAGAGAGGAAGGAGAAGACGCAGCAAGCACCAGACCAGCTCTTGGCCAACGCCAGCATGGGCTCCTTCTCCACCATCACTGTGTGCTTCCTCCTTTTCCTGGCATTTCAACTCCCAGGTCAAATCAGAGCGAACCCTGTGTACACCTCCGTGTCCAATGCAGACCTGATGGATTTCAAGGTAGGGCCAAGAAAGGGGGCTTAGCCTGGGACCAAGGGGCTTTCTGATACTGTGCCTATTTCTGGTGATTTTCTCCGAGCCCATGAGAACTTTCCCTTTCCCTGTATTTTCCTTTTGTAAAGAATTTGCTGGACCATTTGGAGGACAAGATGCCTTTAGAAGATGAGGTCGTGCCCCCGCAAGTACTAAACGAGCAGAATGATGAGGCTGGGGTGGCTGTCAACCCCCTGCCTGAGGTGCCTCCCTGGACCAGGGAGGTCAGCCCAGCTCAGCGAGATGGGGGTGCTCTTGGGAGGGGCCCCTGGGACTCCTCCGAAAGATCTGCCCTCCTGAAAAACAAGCTGAGGGCACTACTCACTGCCCCTCGGAGCCTGCGGAGGTCCAGCTGCTTCGGGGGCAGGATTGACAGGATTGGATCCCAGAGTGGCCTCGGCTGCAACAGTTTCCGGGTAAGAGGAGTGGGGGTAGAAATGGGGTGGGGAGGAAAGAGATTGTGGCTTTGTTGAAGCTGAAACCTTGTCAAAGAACACAACCAGGGGACACTTTCAGCAGGAAAGGAGCCAGCATAAAGGCTTGTTCCCTTTGAAATTTCTGCCCTAACTTGGTGGGTGGCCCTTCAGGACAAATGCCATCATCCTCAGCTACTGCCACTACCCTTTTCTCCATTGCTGTCAAGTGGATTTTGACTCATAGCAACCCTATAGGACAGAGTATAACTGTCCTATAGGGTTTCCAAGGCTGTAAATCTTTATGGAAGCAGGCTTTCCCTCGCAGTGGCTGGTGAGTTCGAACTGCCGACCTTTCAGTTATCAGCCAAGTGCTTAACCACGGCACCACCAGGGCTCATTCCTACTGCCACTAGCACAGAGAAATTAAAATGTTCATAGGCCCAAGTCATCTTTGTACTGCTGATTGGCATTCATGTTCCTTCCCAGAATTGCAAGATTCCAAAAGATCAAGTGAAATTGACAAGGGCTGCCCTCACTAGCTGCTAATGAGTAACTTGTTTACCAGTTCTTGAAACTCAGAGAGTCATCAGGGTGAGCATGGGAGCTGGTAGAAGTAACTGGTCAGAGGTCTAGTTCAGAGATGTAGCACTGTCATCCAAAGCTGACTTTTCCTGTAGAGCTGGTCACTGAGCCCAACATGTCTGTGTTCTTTTTGTAGTACCGAAGATAATGGCCAGGGAAGAAAAGGTGGCCCAGACCCAGGCAGACTCCGAGACCCTCACCCCCTGGGATCTCTCACTCAACCTTGTCCTACCCCATGGCCATCGAGTTGACGAGCACCTGTTCCAGCAGCAGCTTCTGGTCAACGTTTCTCATATTTTATGCTAACTGTAGATAAAATGGGTTAATTGTGTCTTCCCCCGCCTCTCCTACCCCCATGCCATTAACTTTTAGGATACACCCCACCTGCTACTGAAAGCGGTTTGAAAATGAATAAATGTCAGCACCATGGACAGAAGCCAATGGCTTGGGTTGGTGTGATTTCTTTCGTTTCCAGGGGAAGAGAATCCAGCCCAATTTACCTTGTCAAAGGAGCCCTGGTGGTGCTGTGGTTAAGCGTATGGCTGCTAACTGAAAAATCAGCAGTTGGTGGTTCGAACCCACCAACTTCTCTGAGGGAGAAAGATGTGGCAGTCTGCTTCCATAAAGATTACAGCCTTGGGAACCTTATGTGGACAGTTCTGCTCTGTTCTGTGAGTTGGAATTGACTTGAAGGCAACAAGGCTTTTTTTATTCCTTGTCATTTTACCCTTTGTCAGAAGAATGCTCAGGTTTTTTTTTCTCTTTTCTTTCCTTCCTCCCTCCCTCCCTTTTTTCTTTGGCCTCAAACTACAGTTCTCAACCTGCTCTGCTTTTCGTTCTAACCTCAGTCACGATCCTGAGAAATGCCCAGGAGAAAGTTTAGTTTGCATTTGCTCACATCCACCAAACCAAACCAAATTCGTTGCCATCAAGTCCATCCTGGCTCATAGCAACCCTATAGGACAGGGTAGAACTGCCCCATAGAGTTCCCAAGGAGCACCTAGTGGATTTGATCTGCTGACCCTTTGGTTAGCAGAGTAGCTCTTAACCACTACACCACTAGGCACTTATTTATTGAAACACAGACTTACAAACAACTGGACTTATTTTCTGGTTATACCTAACATAGCTTGTGCTCAATAGACAATTTTTGCACTTGTAGGCTTTTTGGTTACAGTTATTTTCAAGAACCACTGAATTTCCTCTGATATATTTTGAGAGAGCGACCTGCTGGAGGCGAGTGAGTTGCACTTCTAGTTTGGAAAAAAGGAGGCAGCGTGTTGGGTTTAAAAACGGAGGAAGAGAAGAAAAATATTTGCTCTGCTGACAGAGAGTTTATGTGTCTTTCGAGTGTTAACACATGTGCCTAAAATATAGCCATTGGCTTTTCCTAATTCAAGTTCAAGGTGCCTGGACTTGTGGACTTTACTGAGAATATGAGAACCACGAGGGGAGATGCAGCATTTTGGAGTCTGCTTCTGAAAAGGGTGTTGTCCTAAGCAGAAAACACCAGGCATTAAGTTCACCTAGAACAGGAAGTAATACTTTAAACTATTTTCCCATCTGTTACCCCCTGAATCTCATTCTCCATATCAGATCCTGTGCCCCTCCTTCAGGCCTCCTATACCCACCTATGCCCTTCTCTGTGCCCTTACTTATGCTGTTTCTTCCACCTGGAAGGCCCTTAATCCAGTCCTCCTGAGAACATTCTACTCATTCCTCAAGGCTCATTCCAAATGCCACTTTTTCCCTGAAGTCTTCCCTGATACCATGTGTCAGTAAAAACTTAATCTCCTCTTCCTCTCTCCACGGGCAGCATTGCATATGCAGCTGTCCCAAGATGACACAATGTTGTGTGTGTCTATATCCCAAACAAGATTGTAAGTTTCTTGAAGACAAATGTCCCTTCAGCACCTCTTGCAGCTCATGGTACTCAGTGCTCAATAAACATGGGTCAAATTGTCTTGGTTTTGTACAGAAATTTGGAAAAGGGAAAATAATGTAACAATTCATTCCTGTAGAAGAGAAGTGAGGCCAGAAGAAAACTGATGGTTAAGGAGTGGGGGTGGAGCTCTAACCTAACCACTTCCGATAAAGATGTGCCTTATTTGAACTTTAAGCAGAAGGGCAGAAAACCGAGCAGCAGTGAACACCTAGCAAAGACAAGGGTCAAGAGACAGGAAAAGGCACCTGGCCAAGTCTGGCCCCAAGTTCCGGCACAGGGGTGTGGGAGTTCCTAGGAGGGGGAGACTGGTGGCTGGGCAGATTCCCAAGGTGTCCCCGAAACACAGCGGCTTCTCATCGGATGGAATCTACTTAAAGTGCCAAACACATAAGGCAGAAGATGCCCCTACAACTTAGAGGAGCCTTGGATAGGTGGAGGAGCTTGAATGCCTGACCTAGGTGGTTTCTACCACTGCTGGAATGGCAACTTGAGGTAGATCACAGAGAGACAAAGACAGTTACGTTTCTTGTAAAACAAAAGGCAAACGAACAAAAACCAGTGAAATGGCCTTGGCAGAGGGTAGCCACAAAATCTAAACATCTACAGATGCAGCAATGATTTTTATTTCTTCTTGTTAAATCTCAGGGGAATCTGTTTGTGAGACAAATTCCTAAGTGTAACACCGTCGGAAACACAAATACCTTCTCAATCTATTGCTCTGGCAAGCAGCAGCTGGAGGGAATAAGTGGTCTTTATAAGAGAGGGAGGATGTAACACCTTTAAACAAGTCGCAACACATTGCATTAAATGAGATGTAATGTGTTCATGGAGTCCTTGGGTGGCATAATGGTTTAACATGCTCAGCTGCTAACTCAGAGATTGGTGGTTCAAGTCCACTCAGAGCTGCTTCGGAAGAAAGCCCTGGAGATCTACTTCCAAAATACCACCCGTTGAAGACCCTGTGGAAGACAGGGGCTGCCATGAGTTGGAATCGGCTCAATGGCGACTGGTGGTTATTTTTTTTAAATGTGTGGATTTGAAGGGAAAAACAGAATAGTGGTGATTTTATGATTTTTGCTAGGATCCACAGGACGAAATCTGTTCTTATGATTAAGGTAGCTATCTAACACAGACAAGTGGACCCCCCCAAGCTGATGAGGCATGCTGGGAGAGCTACGGAAGGAGAGAAGCAAGACTATGAAACTACTTTCCAACTTTGCAATTCTTACATGTTAGAAAGCACGGTGGAGACAAAAGGCTAAAGGAGACAGATGAAGACATTTTATTCTGACATGTTACGGTTACAATGAGAACTTCCAAGTTCCAAAAGCTCAAATAAAAATAGATTTTTACAAATTAAAAAAAATACAATTTATATACACAGTGGAATTAGCTAACATTACTGTATAAACAAACAGTGCAAACAAAAGAGAAAGCTGCTGCTGTGAAATGGCCAAAGTCCACAGGAACTGGGGCAACACTGCCCGTCAATACCGCACAGGCCCTCAAGGAGGCGCTCTCCTCCGTCCACCGGGGCCGGGTCGCTGTGCGATTTTGCCTCAGGAATGTGATACGGTTGCCTGGGCCTAGCGAGCAACTTTCTGCTCCAGCTGGGAACCGTTAGTTATACAACGTCAGGATCAAATCATCCCTAGAGTGTGAAGGGCAGGACCAGACTCTTGTGCCCCTTCCGTCATCTCAACCACAGCACACCAAGCTGGAGATGCAGAAAGCACCTCCAGGCAGCCTCAGGCCCTGCCCCTGTGGGGGTCTGTTTTACTGAGGTGCCTTGTCACTGGGAGGTGATGGAAGTTCAGCTCTCTGGGGCTGGGGAATTGGGAAGATGTTAGAAGTGTTGGTCTGGTTTCTAACACAGAACTCAAAGGACGAGGCTTACAATTATTTTGTCGTAAGTGGAAAAATTGCTGTCTTTGGGCTTTTCTGAAAGGCAGACGCAGATGGGAGGTAAGGAAACAGTGCGCCTCTGCAGAGGACCTGGGCCCTGGATCCTCCTTGGCAGTCATCCAGTTGTTTCAGGAGGGGAGGGTGCCATTTGCATTCTCCTGTCTATCTCCAGGAACAAAATATCCGGTGACTCAAATATAATGTGATGTGCACGAGGGAAAAATTCCAGGAACGATCACCCCAGGGTGGCCTCAAGGCCGGGGGCAGGGGACCCGCCCTGCGGGGGGGGGGGGAACGACTCAGTGTCCGTGACAAGCTGTCACACCACTCTTCTGACTTGGTAATTCAGTTTCTTCTTAATAAAGGAAGGACATGGCCAAGCTCTGGACACCTCTGTAAAACAGAGCAGCAGCTAGTGGGGCATGGTCGTATTTGGACTGTTTACCTTTTTGATCTTGTGATTTCCTGAACTATTGATTGGGGGTCCAGATGCACGGAGGGAAGCTGAGAACTTCAGAAATGGATTTTGGTCAAGGAGATAATGGGGTTGAATGGAGGGGGCCACAGTCAATTGGAAAAGATCTAGAAGCAGCAACTCACTTACGTGGGATACTTCCCAGGAGTGCTGAGCTCAAGAGCTTAACTGGCCAAGCCAGGGCTGCCCCCACCCGCAGCCTGAGAGGCAGGCTTGGCAAACGCAGTTGGTGTGGCGATGTGGGTGAGACAACAGGCTGCCGTCCCGAGTCCCTCAGCACACCCGCCCCAGGGTTGCCTGTTGGGATGAAGGTGCTGATAAACGCCCAGGGTTGCCTGTTGGGATGAAGGTGCTGATAAACGCCCAGGGTTGCCTGTTGGGATGAAGGTGCTGATAAACGCGTAGGGAAGCGAGCAGAAGTAGGAGGAAACTAAGTGCCTGCCTGAGACCCAAAGGCTCGGTTTTGGTGCCTATTCAGGAAGGGGGGCTGATTTTAACCTGCCTGGAGAGAAACTAAGTTACTGAAAGAAACGAGGGGTTCCTGTGTTTCATGCTGACAGGGAACACCTCCCACTATAGCGTCGCAGGCCCTCTGGAAGTTTACATTTCTGAACTCCAATAAGTTGGGGATGCCTACCGGCCGAGGAGTGGGAGAAGTTTAAAAGGTGGATACCCTCTTCCTCGAATAAACCATCTGCTTTCACGTTAACACTCTGGCTTTTCAAGCTGCTTCTCTTACCTTTTAGTGGTCACTGGCTCAGGACTCTCCTTCCTTCCAACTTATAAAAAACTGTGCCACTCCTCCAAGTGAAGTTAGCAGTTTCACTGAGGGGTGCCCTGCTTTCAGTTAACTTTGGGGGTGGTGCCAAGATCCTGGCTGTGGTCACTTCACCAGGAAGACGTAACGAAAAGGTAAGGAAGGTTTAGGAATCTGTGGAGATGAAAAGGCCCAGGGCCAGATCAGAGAAGAAATGTGTTCCTAGGAGACCTTGAGGAATTTGCAAAATGCGGAGAAAGCTAAAGTGTTAAAAACGAGGGTGGGTGTACTTCTGTCCCTATTTGAAGATTTTCCATTCAAAGACTATTACTGGGGTTGTAATGCTTTGTGCTTCTGGAAGGTGTTGGCTGCAAAGAGTCAAACCACAGGGCAAGCCTAGAGGACCTGCTCACACCCCAGAAGCAGAACATTTCCCTCCAAATGAACTAGAGACGGTATCGAGAGTCCCAACAAATGAAGGCCTCCCTGCAGCCTAGATCATTTTCTCAGGGCCCAATTCCTAAATTGGTATTAACTGAATTTTTCAACTGGCATCCCCCTAGTGTTTGCCTTGGCCAAAGTCCCTCCCAGGTTTAAGGCAACAGCTGGGTTCTGTAGGAAAGCAGCACAGAGGGGCGGAACAACGGCTTTGTGGTCCCCTGGTGGCTGGGGCCTGACTTCCACCTCTGGTCTGGCTCCAGGGGGGCCTGGGGCCCGCCTGTGCCAACACTGGATGGTAGGAACATGGGGAGCAGGAAATGGGAAGATACTTGCTGAGAAAGTTCACAAGTCCCAACTCTGATGGTTCAAATACCCTCCCTAGGGGTCTCCGACCAGCCAAGTGTTCGACAGTTCCAGGCTTTCCAAACGAGTGGGGACTGGGAATCTTTCGTGCCCTGGAATGGCCCCAGCCAGCTGGACAGGCTGGAATGGGAGCGAGCCGGCTCCCTGGGCAGCTCCGGGGAGGCGGGGGGGACAGGCAGTGGCACAGGCAGGGTGAAGCCGAGCAGGCCGTCAGATGCTCTGGTAGTGCTGCCGCAGCCGGGCCTGCAGAAACTCATACGTCAGGTTGTGCCGTGTGATGATCCCGACGATCTAGGCAGGGAAAGAAAGACCCAGGTGACTGGCTGGAGAACCCTCGTTGGCAAGAACACGAGTGAAAAGTGCTCGCCCGGCTGCCGTGGTGAGCGAGGGAGCCAGATCAGGGGTCAGAACAGATGGCACACGAAGATGCTCACTGAATGCTTTCTAATGCTGACAAATGACCCAAAACCACAACTCAAACTCGCTGCTGTCAAGCTGATTCCAATGCATGGCGACCCCATGTGTTACAGAGGAGAACTGCTCCGTAGGGCTTTCTTGGCTACAGTCTTTCTGGAAGTAGTTTGTCAGATCTTGCTTCTGCAGAGCTGCTGTGTGGGATTGAACTGCCAACCTTTAGGTCAGCAGCTGATCGCAAACCACCTGAGCCACCCAGGGGTCGTGATAAATGATCAGGGATGCTCATTTCAAAGGTTTTCTAACGTCGAGGTGAGAAAAACATGTATAGCCAAGTAGGGGGTCATAACTGGAGACCCATGGGACAAATTAAACTCCACAAAGGTTTTAGCTGGGCCAGGTGAGATGCGAATTTGATGTCTGTTTGAACAGGACACACACTCTCTGTCTTTCTCAGTGCCACCACATCCAGCCTGCTGCATACATGCAAACAGCTGGTGGTGGTGGTCTGTACCATCAAGGCAATTCTGACTCGGAGCAATAGAGTCAACCTGCCCCACAGGGTTTCCTAGGCTGTAATCTTTATGGGAGCAGATCACCAGGTCTTTTCTTCCACAGAGCCACTGGTAGGTTCGAACCACTGATCTTTCAGTTTGCAGCCAAGTGCTTAACCACCACCCCGTCAGCGCTCCTTTGCAACAGGTGTGGCCCCTGCTAAAGCTCATCATTCCCACCTTTCAGAAAGACCCAGAAGAGTCTTTTTTCACAGTTCATCATAGTGGTTCAGTTTCTCACTGGCGCCAGGCACACCAAAGCCACGTGACAAACCATTAGAGCTGGTCTGTGTCAGCAGTCATGTCTTAAAGAACACAACTGGGTCTACTGAGACATTACCTGTGTGAGAACAAGCTGTGCTGTGCCAGGGTTCTGCTGTATGAGACTATTTGATTTTGAAGCGGTATGATCTCCTGAGTGGCAATTTGGCAGTATGCATCAAAAGCCTCAAAGATGTCTAATAATAGATGACTACTGAATACATGACTGTCCAGCTGTACAAGGGAATGCTGCAGAACCGCTAAAATATTAACGGCGAATGTCTTCTGCCGTGGGAAATCATTTCCTGCATAGCAAGTAAAAAATCAGGCTGGCTATTTAGACAGTATAAATAACGGTTCCATCTCCATTAAGCCTTGATAAAATAAAACCTCTGTTTCTAAATGTACAGAAAAAAGATTGAAACGATGTATTCTGAAAAGTTAACATGACCACCTCTGGATGGTAGAAGTAAGGGTCTGGTTCTTCTTAGTTTTGTTTATCTGTATTTTTTTATTTTTCTACAATGAAAAAACAGTTGTTTGTGTAATAAAAAAGCAATAAAGTTCTAAAAAAAAAATTAGAAAGTATGCAGCAATAACCACTAAACCCAAACCAAACCCAGTGCCGTCGAGTGGATTCTGACTCATAGCGACCCTACAGGACAGAGTAGAACTGCCCCATAGAGTTTCCAAGGAGCGCCTGGCGGATTCCAACTGCCGACCCTTTGGTTGGCAGCCGTAGCACTCAACCACCACGCTACCAGGGTTTCCCAATAACCACTAGATACTGCATATTTTCAAAGGAGTCCTGGTGGCGCCAACGGCTAAGTGCTCAGCTGCTAACCGAAAGGTTGGCAGTTCAAATGCAACCACCGGCTCTGTGGAAGTACAACCTGGCAATCTGCCCCCATAAAGATTAAAGCCTAGAAACCCTACGGGGCCGTTCTACTCTGTCACACGGAGTTGCTGAGCTGGAACCAACTCAAAGGCACCCAAAAACATTGCATATTTTAAAACAAAGTATTTTGCTTGGAATTCTCTCATCCAGTGTTACAAATTCCCGTTAGAGGCAGGTAACTGGGAAACACAAAGAACAGGTCTGCTCAGGGAGGAGCCAAGTCAAGGGTAAAGAGAAACATTTTAAAATAAAGGAGACTGTCCTGTTTCTGGTAAGCAGAAAGGCCAGTGTCACACGGGTGACATCTGCTGGCCAAACAGGAGACAGAGCATCATAAACCCAGGAGGGGCACAGCTGAACCCCAGGGAAAGGTTCTAGAAACTACAGGCATTCCCTGGACTACGAAGGAGACCTGTTTCGAAGTTTGTCTTTAAGCTGAACTTGTAGATAAGTCAGAACAGGTACACATGGTTCTTATTTAGTGTCAGTCAAATGTACTAAGTATTAGTATATAGTTTATATACATACTATATACTAATACTTAGTATATAGTATGTATCTTCACCTTTCTGTGCGTATAAAACATTTAAGAAACACATCCAAACCATGCAGGGCTATCATGAGCATTACGAAGTGGTGCTTGTGCTCCTTATTACGAACCATTGTAGTTATTTAACTCAAATGTTTAACATAATAGGCTTTATGGCAGTCTGTTCCTTAAATAAGAGTTGTCCGTTTAAGTCAGACTTTGGTGACCCAGGGACTGCCTGTACAGCCGTCAGTCAGCCACCCCCTCGCCCTGCCTGCCCACACTCTCCCACTCTTGGTGGGGAGCTGCCCAGGGGTTTCAGACTGAGACACTTCCCTCTGAGATCCCAATGCTTCCTCCTGGTTGAGCACCCCTGTTGTTGGAAGGTGGGTGGATGGAGGGCACACAGCCACCAACACACAGGCCTTCTCCAGCCAGAAGACCACTCACCTCTCCCACAGCGTTCACCACCGGCAAGTGCCGCAGGCCCATCGTTCTGAACAGATTGAAGACTTGGGAGACGTGGGTATTTGGTGAAACAGTAAAGGGTGAGGGGTTCATGTATGGGGTGACGTCCTGCAGAGAGGATGCAAGCACAGGTCACCTGTGACTGCCGCTTCTACCCCAGGATCAGACGCAAATGGTACAGACAGGCAGAGCTCAGCAGGAGCTGCAGCAGCGCCCCCTCCAGGTCAGTCCCAGGGCCAGTGACCTCCTTCCCAAAGGGACAGCCCTCCTCACCACGATCATCCGTGGGTTCAGCAGCGTCAGGTCCAGGTCGTGGATGTCAGGGTACCGTGGGTAATCCTCGGCCATCTCCGCATAAGAAAGGCGCGGCTGGCTGGCACTCTACAACCCAACCAAGACACTGTCCTTGCACCGAGCGGCAGTGACTGAGGAGGTCATGCTTCGGGCCTCCTCCCCCTTTAGGTGCGTATGCCCCAGCCGAGAGGGAGACACTGCAGGGCAGGGGCTTTGCAGTCTGACATTTAGACCCAAAGCCAGTTCTGGGCCGATTCCTAGCTGTGTGATCCTGGGCGTGTTTCCTAACCTCTCTGAACATCCCTTTCCTCGTCTAAAAAAATGAAAATGGGTTATTCTGAAATAATGCCCCACTTATCGCTACAAAAACAAAATGAAAGAGAAAAAAGAAAACTACAGTGAAGTTAACAGGAAAAACAGTATTTCTTTTGCTAACACATGTAAAAAAGTTCATTCAGACCAGAAATTAAAATACGTATGGAAAGGGTATTACAAGCCCCAATCCTGTCAGACTTCAGGAGGTCAGTACGGGGCGCTGAGAACACCCGGCCCAGAGACAACGTGAAGAGCTCTGGCTGGAAACACACCCTCCCCCTGCTTCTCGGCCCCTGGAGGAGACGAGACACTGACTTTGCTGACCTCGCAGAGGGAGCCGGAGGGCTACGCTCGCTGCTCAACAGCACCCTACTCACACAACTCCCAAAGAGCCGCCTCTCCTCTCCCTGAGGGACGTGGAATGTGTTCCTACCACCCCTGAGCCTTCCAGAATCCCAGTGCTAACAAGAAGCGAGACTTACTGACTGATTTTCAGAATAACAAACTCCTCGGACGAGCAGGGTGACCAGTTGCGACCGAAGGATCAGGCCATGGAAGGTCAGTGGGCGGAAGCGTTCCTCCATGGTCCAGTCTTCACTCGGGGACTGGTCAGGGTATAGGTTGGGGTAGGGAGTGTATCTGTTAGACAAAAATCAGACACAGCCTAGTACACCTTCAGCAGGATCACTTCTCATCCACATCCCCCAACCCACTCCCCAGTTCCCAGAGAGCCCAGGAACTGGGCAATGACTCCGGGTCCCCTGCGGGCCCCCATGTGACCTCTCTCACCTCCTGTCAAGCATCTGCTGCAGCAGGTCCTCCTTCTCTGCCGGCTCCTCGGAGGCGATGTGCTCGTCACACATGTTCCGCAGCTCGCTTGATGGGTAGGACTTCATGGACTGGCTCCGCTTGCGCTGCTCGCCGGCCCGCGTGAGGATGCTGGATTTCTGCGGACGGCAGGGTGAGGGCGGCTGAGGCTGTGGGCTGCTGCGCACCAGCACACCAGCTGGTTTAAGGATTTGGACGACAGTGAAGGTCAAGAGCATATAGTGATACAGGAATGGAAAGAAACGCTCACAGTGACTCAAGGTCTTGTCATTCAAATGAGCCTCTCAGAGTCCCAGCACTTGGCTGAAACCCTGTGATCTTTAGTGACCCAGTATTGCCACTCCTTTGATCTGGGACTGCCCTTCAATTGGAGAACAACCCTCATCCTATGTCATGTCTTGGTGGAAATGCCCCCCGGCCCCAGCCAGCAATGTCAAGGGGGAGGCATGTGACCCAAGTGAGGCAACTGGACTCTCTCCTCCTGGGTTTTGAATCTGGAGTGACCCAAAGACAGAGATTGGCCAGTGTCAATTCTTCCTGGTCCCTAAAGAGAGCCCCTGGCACCCTGGCACCTTTGTCCCCAGAGCATCTGATTCTGGTTCTTCAGCTTTCTGTCAGTCCCAGAGCTTCCAGAAATAGACAGGCCAGACTGCGTTTCTGTTGCTAGTGAGTCTAAAACCCTCCCAGATACAGTGCGCACACAGTATGTAAAGAACGAAGGCTGCTGATTAAAAATTCACGGCTTCTTAGGGCAAGAAGGAACGCCTGTGCAGATGACCTAAGAAAGTCCATGCTTGCTGCTGATGCTATCTATACTTGCTGTCGTGTGTAATGGAAATCGTATACCAACTTTTCATAAGGGCCGTCGTGTCCTCCCTTCCAGAGGTGTGGCGAGCACTAGGTCGGTGCGTCTCCTCTCGCCCACCTTTCCTCTCAGGCTGCTTTGGTTACCTTGAATTTGATGTTGTTACTGATGAGCTGGTTGCCCTTCATAAACTCCTTCTCGTTGCCCCGGTTCTCCGTGACCACCGGGAAGGCGTGGTGGACCGTGGTGCGCAGGATGCTGACCAGGGACTGGATGCGGGTGTGCGGGTAGACGTAGGTCAGGTTGGGCTCCATGACGTCGCTGGCTCTCAGTCTGTGGGAGAGGGGTGCAGAGGGAAGCATCCAGCCTCACCGTGGAGCACACAGCTCCAGGAGCTGACACGGCTGCCCTGGTCCTCCTGCACTAGCTGGACTACTGGAGCCTTCTTCTGGACCACCTCTAGATGGCTCCTCGAGCCCACTGAATTCCTTGTACCTCCGACCCCTCTATACATGCTATTCCCCAAGCCTCCAACCCTCTTCTCCTCTTTGTCAAATTGGTGCCCTTTTACTCATCCCTTAGAGCTTGATACGAATATCCCCTCACCATGAACCCCATCAGCTTGCCCAAGGGTTGGTCATCCTCTCCTGGTACTCCTATGGCACGTCCCACATACTGCTGCAGAGTTTCTAATTATGCTACTGGAACTGAAAAATACATATGTTTGGGTCTTCCTGTAGTTTAGGGGAAGGCGAACTACAGCCCACAGGCCAAACCTGGCCATGCTCATTCATTTACGTTGCAGCTTTTGGGCTGTAACAGCACAGTAGTTGGGACAAAGACCAAATAGCCACCAAAGCTGAAAATATTCACCGTCTAGCCCCTGACAGAAAAAGCATGCCGACCCCAGCATTAGACTGTAAAGGCCTTGCCTGATATCCAGACACAGGAGGCCCAAAGTGTGGACTGATGACTATTACGTGGTCGTGCCCAGAACCATCACTGGCAGAACGGCATTTCGCTAGGCACGTGGGGGGCAGGCAGTCCTCACTCCCAGGGCTTTGCACGCCCTTAGTTTAAAAATGGAATCACAGCCCTAACTTTACCCACAGACCTCTTCTGGGAGAGCAGCCACAGGAGCCAAACCAATCCAGTAGGCATGGTCCAGCCAACCTCGGATCCCATTGGGTCCCTCTCCCACCGGGGCCCTCTGTCCCTTGTGCCCCCAGCCACACTGTGCTGCCCAATGCGCCCCAACACACTCAGGGACAGACGGCTTGCTTTTTGAAGGGCCTTCCTGTGGTTATTTGCTGTTTCACCTTTTTCCAACCCAAGAACCATCTGTGACTGTTTCAAACGTTCCTGTTTCCCACCAGAATACAAACCTTCCTGAGGCCCTAGAGCTTATTTTACAGCCTGAAACTAGGACGTGAAAAGGAGTCATGGCCTCACTTGTCCATTTCCACCTCCGTCTCCCATTCCAGAAGTGGCACTCCTCGCAGGCCCACGTGGATATCGTAAATGCCCTTATTGAAAAAGTCCCCTGTCCATTTGGCTACCTGAAACACAAAGTGAAGGCCTGAAATAGGCCCTGTGGGGCGAACTTAGCCCTGGACCAGAAAGAGGCCGAGAAGGGATATACTCACCATCAATGTGATCATAATGGGGAGCCCGTAAGTGATCTCGTTGGTGGACTCAATCAGGATGACTGTGAGGCTGATGGTCATGCGGACAACCCCACCCAGGAAAGCTGCAGCACCGATCAGGGCAAAGGTGCCTGAATAGATGTGGCCCAATCCAATGTAGCTGGTGAAGGAAACCGAGAGCACGGCTTAGAATCATACTGGTAGGTGGGGGGGCCATAGCTGGCACACTAGCGCACATGTACACAAAGGCATGTGCACACGCCTGTGCGTGCATACACACATACACACACACCACACACACAGAGTACCTTTTTAGCACATTGGCAACTAAACGTCCAAAAGCAGCTCCACACAGCAGAGAAGGCACAAAAAGGCCACTTGGAACAGAAATGCCGTAAGTCCAACAGGCAAGCAAGAAATAGAGGACGAAGAATAAGGCCAAAGTGATGGGGCTGAAAGTACCTGCAAGGCAAGACCCGCCCTGAGTCCTACTGCAGATGCCAGCCCAGGCCCCAGGCCAGCGCAGCCCGCAGCAGGCCCTTCTAAGCCCCAGCCAGGTCCCCTGCCAACACCAGAGGCAGAGACCCTAATCTATGGTCTGGGTAGGTATCACAAAGGAAAAGTCCTGTTCTTGTTCAGCATTAAGGGAGAGCCCGGTTCTGTTTACAGGGCAATGGAAGGGGCAGAGGGGTAACAAACGTGTTCCCTGTAGAAGAAACCAGCCACCCAGTAATGGGTTGAAGCATTGAGACTCACCATCCTGGTGGAAGAGCTGAAGGATGGCTGACTCCTGGGGATTGAAGAAGAGGGTGGCCATGTCATTGTAGGTCTCATTGGGACAAAAAAAGGTCTTGATACTTGAATTCACATCTTCTGACATGACCTAAGAAGTACGAATCAACAAGTTAGCACGAGGGTGCCTAATCGGGACACTCCTGAGTCTTTTTGTAGAAAGGAGGTTTCCAGCAAGGTAGAGCAAGCCTGGCTTGAGAGCTTTACCAGTAAATTAAACAGGCAATAAAAAAAACATCTGTGGGGTAAGAAATTTAACTTTACCCAAAGTAATTTGATCTTCGCCCTTGTTTCCTGAAAGGTAACTCTAAACCCTTGGAATTTCCTGAGTAACTGAAATGCTTTTGTTATCTAAGGAGCCCTGGTGGTGCAGTGGTTAAGAGCTCAGCTGCTAACCAAAAGGTCGGCAGTTCGGATCTACCAGCCACTCCTTGGAAATCATATGGGGCAGTTCTACTCTGTCCCGTAAGGTCACTATGAGTTGGAATCCACTCTACGGCAACAGGTTTGGGTTTTCGGTTTTTGTTATCTAAGGCCTCCAGACTATACCTGAGCGTTTGTGCTAATGAGTGGCCTGATATCAGCAGACCTCAGGGAGGAGGGGCATGATTCAATCAAGCATGTCTATGCAATGAGGCCCAATAAAGGATCTGGACAGGGAACTTCCAAGGGCTTCCTGGTTGGTGAAAGACATCCACACACATGAACGGGTATTACTTTCCTTATGGGGATATGGGAGTTCCACACTTGGAAACCTCCCAAATCTCACCCTACACCTCCCTTTATTTATATCCCTTTTTTCCTACAGTAAAACTGTATTAGTAAACGTAACACTTTCTGTGAGTTCTGTCATTCCAGTGAATTATCAACCCTGACGGAGTAGTGGGAGCCAGCAGGTCAGAACTGAGAAGGGCTGGGAACCTCTGCACTTACAGTTGGTATCTTGAGGGGGTAATGGGAACCCTCGAATTTGTAACCAACAGGTCAGCAATGAGTGAAGCCCTGGGGGGTCCCGAGCTTGTGGCTGGCGTCTGAAGTCTTGGGCCAACTTGGCAGTCTGGAGGACTGTGTCCTTTAACCTGTGAGCTCTGCCCAAGCGCCAGGTGGCCAGGGGCACAGGAAGAAGTGCTGCCTGTGCAGCTGGTGTCAGAACTGAGCAGAGAAGTGAAAAGTGGGAAATCTGATTTATGTTGATTAATGTCCTTGTAGTTGGTATCAGAAAAAGGAGACGCTGAGATTTATTACCACAACATCCGACAGTAGTCAACTGTGATATTGTATTCTTTGCATTTTGAGAATCAAAGAGTCAGGATGGGGGCCATTGTTCTATACTTGTAATGAAAAAGTAAACTATGGCTCACCATGGATTCAGCTATGTTTCCCGTCCTAATAAGCAACATTGCTGGAAGCCCGGCCTGATAGCCCCCAGGACAATGGGAAGATGAGGCAGGTAGGAGTTGATAGGGGTCTGGAGAGGAGAGCCCAGGGCACTGCTTGACCTAAAGCCCCAACTTTGGCTTCAAATGGAAAAACCCTCCATGGTGAATTTGCTGCAAAAGAAAACCAGCCTCAGCACGAGGCCTGGATGACAACTCCAATCTCTGCCCCTGATGCTCTCTGGCTGAAGAGAACCAACACCGGGAAAAAAGGACATTATACATAAAGCAGATCTCCTGTTCTCTCCACCACTTGGTGTGGGAAGATGAGATGCTGCTATGGCCTGGCTTATCACAGGGTAAGGGTGTTTGGAGTACGACATCTGTTTCTGTTTTCTAATTGATGCTGTGCAATAGTAGAGGGGCTGTTCTTTACACCTATCACTGTGCATGCAAATAGGGAGTGTTGCTAAAAAGATTAATTATGGATATGGATTTTCTTCTGGATTCAATCCTATTGATGACACTGTAGGGATGCCCTTATCTGGACATCAGAGGCGATGGGTTTGTAAATCCTATCAGATGAACCTGGCTGGGCAATGGAGCTGCCTGAAGGCTGCCACAGGAAACAGGACAGCACCCCTTATTGTCAGAACCTGCAGGTAGCAGCTGGCAAAGCAGAAATGTGTAGAGAGTCTGGATCCAGCATCACAAAGTGGAGCAGGGAGGGAGGGTTTGGACCTGAGAGGATAGCTTAACAACCAACACATGCAGTGTCTCCCAAACTATGTCTGGAGGACCAGAAGGCAGTCTGGAAAGAACCCTACTGCCAAATGCACTGAGCAGTGTGGAGTTCTTCTTGGAAACCAGTGTATCTGCTAAAAGCAGAGCCCAGGCTCTACCATCAGACAGATTTCTGACTCTGCCCCTCACTAGTGACCTTGGGTAAGGTATTCTGTGAAGCTTTTTTCTTCATCTACAGAATACCTACCTTATGCTAAAAAAATTCATATCATGTTATATGTAGATCAAAAAGTACAGCATAGTGGTTAAAAGTCTGGACTTAGAACCATACTGCCTCACTCAAAACCCGGCTATGTCACCAGCTAAGTGAGCTTGGTCAAGACCATACTTTGCCACCCTGTCAGGAGCAAGAGAGAATGAAGACAACTAAAGACACAAGGGAAAGATGAGTCCAAAGGACTAACAGACCACAACTACCACAGCCTCTGCCAGACTCAGTCCAGCACAACTAGATAGTGCCTGGCTACCACCACTGACTGTTCTGACAGGGATCATAACAGAGGGTCCAGGACAGAGCTGGAGAAAAATGCAGAACAAAATTCTAACTCACAAAAAAAGGCCAGGCTTACTGGCCTGACAGAGACTGCAGAAACCCCGAGAGTATGGCCCCTGGACACCCTTTCAGCTCAGTAATGAAGTCACTCCTGAGGTTCACCCTTCAGCCACAGACACATCCATAAAACGAAACTAGACTAAAAGGGCACACTAGCCTAGAGGCAAGAACTAGAAGGCAGAAGGGGACAGAAAAGCTGACATTAGGGAACCTAGGGTTGAGACAGGAGAGTGCCGACATGTAGTAGGGTTGTAACCACTGTCACAAAATAATATGTGTACTGTTTAATAAGAAGCTAGCTTGTTCTATAAACCTTCATCTAAAGTTCAATAATTAAAAAAAAAAAGACTACTTTGTCGCAGTTTTCTCATCTCTAAAATGGGGATATTGCTACTAGCCAACGCGGTTGTAGTAAGACTTAAATGAAATCACATACATAACATGCTCAGTGGAATATCTGGCACATAACAAACATTCCACGTTGTCTAGTGGGACTATAATTATTATTCACCATTATTAATAAACTATTAAAGGTCCTAAGAAATCCTGTACTAAAGAAACTTAAGGCGCAAATAGTTAAGTGCTCGGCTGCTAAGCAAAAGGTTGGCGATTTGAACTTACCTGGCAGCTCCGCAGAAGAAAGGCCTGGGGATCTGCTTCCGTAAAGATTCCCAAATCCAAATCCGCTGCCGTTGAGTCGATTCTGACTCACAGCAATCCTATATGACGGAGTAAAATTGCCCTGTAGGGTTTCCAGGGAGTGGCTGGCTGGTGGATTGGAACTGCCGACCTTTTGGTTAAGAGCCAAGCTCTTAAGCACGACACCACCAGGGCTAAGATTACAGCCTAGAAAACCCTGTAGGGCAGTTCTACTCTGTTACATGGGGTTGCTGTGAGTCAAAACCAACTTGACAGCACCTAACAACAATCCATTTGAACAAAGGAAACTTTTGTGTTTATGAATCATAGATCACATTTTGGAAAATACTGGTCTGGTAATTATGGTCTTGGGGAATAACTAGTAATGATAAAGAAGGGTTGGCACACTTTCTGTAAAGAGTCAGATAGTAAATACTTCATATGTGTGGGTCACATAAGGTCTCTATCATATGTATTATTCTTTGCTTTTTTAAAAAAAATGCTTTAAGAATGTAAAAACAGTTTTTAGCTTGGGGGTCACAGAAAAACAAGCAACTGCTAAGGGCCAGATATGGCCCGTAGGTTGTAGTTTGCTGACCCCTGGTCTAGTACACTCTAGCTATTGTTGAACCGTTCCTGGGACACTGAAGAGGCCCATGGGGACTGAGAGACCCACAACGAAGGTCCCAAAGGGGCTCAGAAGATTCAAGTGGGTACTTGGAAGCAATGAAAAGGACTATAACAGCAAACTCAAGAGAAAACAGAAGCATTAAGAGAATAGTCACCAGGCTCCACCCTAGCAGGCCAGAGCCACAAATCTGTCTGACCACAGTCTAGCTCTTAGACTCACTGGGTTGAACCAAAAAACCTAGGGTACAGTAAGCTCCACCAGCTACCTCACTGACCCTGCTCTTTCAGGGAAAGGTTCTGGGAAATACCACATAACCCTAAGAAGAGAAAAGGAAAAACACAAGACAAATGCATGCTTAAAAGAAAAAAAATATACATATGTATACACACACACACACACACACACTGATAACTGTTGAACCTGGGTGATTAAAAAGAAAGATGCATAACTTAGTAAAGGCGATGACCCAGTAAGAGCTCTAAGATGCTTAAGAGTTAGGGTGGTCATTCACCCTGTGGCAGACATCCCCTTTCTCCCCGTCTTAGGGGTGACTCTGACAATTATAAAGCACCTTTCAGGCCTGGTGAGGTGGGAGGGTTAAAATAGGCCTCGGGAAAGAAGCGGACAGTCAGCGGTGGCCAGTGCTGTTTACAAATGTGGAGGAGACAGAGGCAATCTGGTGCACATACTGTTTTGGGCAAGAAGGTATTACATATTCCTGTATCTCTTAGGAATCAATGGGCATGAAACAATGGCCCCAATGGATCTACTAGCTCTAAACAGAGGCAAGCCATACATTCCTGAATTCTTCTTCTTTGCGGGTGTATGATAAAGGAAGCAGCTGTAGTGGGGTTTACCTGGGGCTGAAATGAGTCATTACCAATTTGACTCGAAGAAGACATCTGTCGGCATTCTCCTAGCACCATCGAGGCCATAAATACCACCACAGTGGTTACCAGAGACACCAATAGGCTCTCTAAGACCCTAGGAAACAGAGCACAGCTGTTATTACATGGAAACAAAGACACCCTGGTCTCAGGAACACATGACCCCCAACCCTCATGACCCCCAAGTGCACTCACGAGCAGCTCCTATTCACTCAACACATGTGAAGAATTTATCAGCAACTAGCTGTGTTCCCACAATTTGTACATAAAAACGCAGTCAGTAAAGTGGGCTGCTGTATCCACATCATCTCCCTCCGAGGAACGGAGTGGCGTTAAAGGTAAGCCTCGGGGCAACAGAGTCTTTGGACACGAGAGAGTGCCTGTAGCAGGGCCACACTGACCCTTTGGACTTTGTCACGTGTCTTAGCACAAGTCAAGGGAAGCTGGGATTCAACCAGGAACTGAGGTATAAATTAACCTCAGACTCAGCTTTTTGGCCTGACAGAGCAGATTTATAACCCTGTTTATATTCTCGGTCTTAGACGTGAAATCAGAGAGCAGGGTCTGCTCACACAATTGTCTTGGAGATGGCCCTGCTCACGCGAAGCTCAGGGAGCCCCAGCAAGCTGGCGGAGGCGACTGCACAGGTACCTGACAAGCTTAGGTTTCGGATGCACGTTTCGCATACGGTACTTTGCAAGCCTCTTGTTCAGACAGTTGAATGTGGCTCCCAGGAGGCCCCCAATGACCCCCATGACGACGAAGAAACCCAAATCCATAGCTGTCCAGAGATGACATTTTTTATCAGAGTCAGAGCACTGAGAGAAGGGGAAAGGGAGGAAGAAAGAAACCACAGAGCCCATGAGAACAGGGAAGGGCAGGAGAGGAGACAGAAACGAGAGCAGCACTACCTTCTCTCTCTGAGTCAGGGAGGGAACCTGCCCACACCGACCACCAGGAACGCACAGCAAAGAGACTACAGGGGCAGAGATAGCCCCATGTGAAGCGGAACCCGCCCTTCTGATCAATTCTCTTTGGGGCTTTACTGAAGAGGGTCCTGGGGGAAAGGACAAAGCATACCTTAAACTCGCCAAAGTTCAGCAATCCAGGGAGCTGGAAGGAACCCCAACTTCCAAACTGAATTCCAGAGCGAAAGAAGTTGAGGGTGAAGGTGGCAGACATGGAACAAAAGAGCTGGAGGACAGGGGACAAAAACAAGGAAACTCAATAGTGACAAGTCCTACTTCTCCCCTGACACTTGCTCTTAAAACCTAAAATTTTACACAGAAACCTGAAGACTCTAGGTTTGGATACAGGGATCTGGTAACTGCTACAGTAAATACTCCAAGTTGAGCAACTTAAATCAGGCTATGAAGAGTTTTCATTCAAATAGCCAATAAACACTTATTGAGAGCCTACTCTAGATCAGACCCTGCGCCAGAAAAGGACAGTAAACACAAAGGGCAGATCGCTCTACTCTGAGGCAGGAGACTCAAGTTCAAGGCCTGGCTCTACCACCTCCTGCCTCAGGACTGAGCCAGTTTCAGGTTTAATGCCAGATTGTTTGCCAACGAGAACAGCAGTTTGATTTGGGATTATTGTTTGGGTGATGGGAGTGTATTAATATGAAAAGTATTTTTCAAAAGTTTTTAAAATGTGCCACTAATCCTCACGTCAAGGAGTCCTGGTGGCACAATGGTTAAGCACTCAGCTGCTAACCAAAAAGTTCGTGGTTCGAGCCCACCCATTGGCTCTGCAGGGAAAGACCTGGCAATCTACTCCTGTAAAGGTTACAGTCTTGGAAACCCTACGGGCACAGCAGTTTTACTGTCATACAGGGTCACTATGAGCCAGAATAGACTTGACGGTACACAACAACAATCCTCACGTCTATAGTTCAGGGGTTACGTGTACCTATTATTGTTATTAGGCACTGTTACATCAATTCTGACTCACAGTGACCCTATAAGACAGAGTAGTACTGCCCCATAGGGTTTTCTAGGCTATAATTTTTATGGAAGCAAACTACCAGGTCTTTCTCCCACAGAATCGCTGGGTGGGTTTGAACCGCCAACGTTTTGGTTACTAGCCAAGCGCTTAACAGTTGTGCTGTCAGGGCTCCTTATGGGTATCTAGAACATAGGAGTTTCTGACAGAGCCAATCCTCCTAGTCTCATCAAAGATATTGTTAAATGTGTTGAGTGAGAGATGTCCAGTTTAATTTTGGGGTTTAATGAAGTTTCAAACAAGGTGCCCACTGAACGCCTCCTCACCACTTTCCATGTGAGCCCTTGGTTCCAAAAGGATGAGCCTTCCTCCAGACTGAACAAGGTGCCCCCAATTGGGGCTCCAAAAGCTGCAGCAACTCCGGCAGCCGCTCCAGCTGATACGAAGTCTCGCTTGTCTCTAAGGAGAGAAGGAAGGGACAGCATTTATCAGAGAAAGAGCCTTCTGGCCACGAAAGTCAGTTTTCTACTTGCTTACCCAAGCATATTATCTCATGACCTATGAGCACTTGGGTTTGAGAAGAGGCAGCTCTCTGTAAGGCGGCCTCGGCAGCAAATATAATTCCCCTATCAGCCAAACACCCTCCCCAGGCAGGTTCCTCCAGGTGGGGGCTCCTCTGCCTGGGGGACATCTCAAGCATCATCCTCCTCTGCGAACACGGAATCCAGATCACGTCTCAGCCGCTATTTCAGGAGGCAGGCCAGAGATTTCTATAGTCACTACTGACCCACATTCCTTCCAGAAAACCATAGCATCAGTGAAAATGTCCACGTGCTGGTTACACCCAGAGGGGCAGCTGTGCAATGACATGCTGAATAAAGACGAGAAGGTGGACTCTTACCTCTGAACCTGAGCGCCTGACTCCAACGGCCTTGCCAGGTGTGCAGGTTGAATAACACACACAAAGCCCACAGGGCTAGAAAAGTCTACTGAGAATAGCCAATTCCAACCTAGCAAGGCAGCTGAACCAATTAAATCGTTCTGGAATACAAAACACATTCCTAATAATATGCCCATGGACGTTCTTTGTTGTGTTTTCGATCTTGGCATCACTGTCTGAGATACTTCTAGGCCTCATGTCATGATAAAATACAAATCGTGATGCCAGCTTGGTCCTCTGACTTCTCATTTTCAGAAAAGTAACTCAAAGCCTCTTCTTTTCTAATGGTTGGGCTTCATACGGCCTGCCTATACCGGCCAGGCTGGAGAAAGTATCAAGTCTGACCCGCAGTAAATTAACACTTTGCTTTTTAATAAAACCCAATTCCTAACCCTTCCATACCTGTCACTTCGGAAATAGGGGAAGTTAAACTGGATCTTCTGGAAGGAGATGCTCTGGAACTAGAACAAGAGGAAATGAAGTCAGAGAGGGGCCTACAAGGCCCAGAGATGCAGGAGACCACAGCACCTGGAGTCCCCTCTGCTTGAGCACACCTGGGCAGGTGTCCTGCCAGGAGGAGGTCAGGATGGCAACCTGGAGAAAACAAGTTACCCCCTTGGGAGCAAATTCTTTGTCCTAACCGCAGATTTCTAGGATCTCCAGAAGCTGTTTCTTTTTTTTTTCAGAAGCTGCATTTTGCATGTAGTCAACAGGTCAGAAACAAAAGGGGATAATCGCAGAGCGGGAGGAACTAGGAGCTACTGTAGGAGATAAAGGTGGTCCTTCTAGAAGATGCTGGATAAGCGAGGAGGCCAAACAGTCATTTTTCAATCTGTTTAGCAAATTCTCATGCTGACACCGATTTGTGCTTGGCCTCCTTCCACCTCTCAGCTCACTTCTGGAAGACCTGGTAGTTGACGTAAAGGAGCTGAGGCAGCAGCAAGAGAGATGACCAAAACGTGGGCTCTGGAAGAAAGGATCTTTTCTGTTTTGCCTCAAGGAATCACAACCACAGCAACTCCTCCCTCCCTCAGAGCACGGGAGGTATGAGTGAACTGGGACTTGCAGGCATGCAGCCCAGGAATAATGGGAGCTTTGGAGTCCTGAGTCCTGAGAGAGTTCCTTAGCTTCTCTAAGCCTCAGATTCCGCATCTGAGAATGGGGTTGATGGTTAACAACAAAACACTTAGGGTGGCTATAAAAAAGGAGCTATGTGTCGCGTCTAACACAGAGTCTGGCACATAGCATTTCACAAGCAGTAGCTATTACCACCACTGTCCTACTTTACACAGAATCCACACAGAACCGTGCCTAAAACCAGCTTAGTCCACGCTCCCAGCCTCTTGAGATCTGGCGGCACTGAGCTGCTGTTACCAGGCCACCCTAACCGGAGGCACGTGCCAATGGCTGTGAGGATGCCACGTTGACTTTCATTTGAACTGACTTCCTCTATATCCCATTTTGGTGCTCCTAGTATTTGGCAGGGCATTGTTAAGACTCTGCAAACAAGTTGCCTGCTCGCCTGGGACACCGACCACATATTTTTCATACCAGTCCACACTGACATCAGGATTCTGTGGCTGTGGACAAGGGAGTGAGAACTTCAGCCCTTACCTGAGGTAGGCCAGCTCCCACCACTGCTCCACTGTGGATCATGGGACCTTCCTTCCCCACAAAGAGCCCTGGAACAGGGGAGAAGACCACCAGTCAGCCCAGGAAGGCCTCTGGGTCAGGAGACCTTTGCCATGTAAACCTTATTCTTTATTTTTTAATGTGCTTTTTTAGGTAAAAGTTTACAAATCAAGTCAGTCTCTCATACAAAAACTTGTATACAGCTTGCTATGTACTCCTAGCTGCGCTCCCCTTAATGAGACAGCACATTCCTCCTCTCCACCCCATGTCCATTCAACCAGCTCCTGTTTCCCTCTGCCTTCTCATCTCCCCTCCAGACAGGAGCTGCCCACATATGTCTCATGTGTCTCCTTGAGCCAAGAAACTCACTCCTCACCAGTATCATTGTCTATCTTATAGTCCAGGCTTATACCTGTCTGGTGAGTTGGCTTTGGGAATGGTTCCAATTTTGGACTAACAAAGGGTTCAGGGACCATGACTGTCAGGGTCCCTCAAGTCTCAGTAAGACCATTAAGCCCGGTCTTTTTACGAGAATTTGAGGTCTGCATCCCACTGTTCTCCTGCTCCATCAGGGATTCTCTGTTGTAAACCTTTCTCTTCAGAATACAAAATAGAATGTACAACTTTATAAGACAGTGACCCAAATTCCCACCAAACAAGCTCGTTTATATCTTGCTATAAGAGAAAACACTCTTTAAACCCTAAATCAGGGTCCGTACACTATAGCTCACAGGCCAAGTCTATTTCCATACAGCCCATGAGCTAGGAACAGTTTTTACATTCTTAAATGGATATGTTTTTAAATGGTATATACCATTGCCATCGAGTCAATTCCGACTCACTGCGATCCTATAGGACAGGGTAGAACTGCGCCATAATGTTCCCAAGGAGTGGCTAGTGGATTCAAACTGTCGACCTTTTGTTTAGCAGCTGACCTCTTAACCACCCAGCCACCAGAGCTCCTAAATAACATCTTTGATTTTGCCTCTTGGCTATTTACAGAAAAAGCTTGCTGACCCCTTCTCTAAATACACAAAAGTTGTTTTTCTAAAAAGCAAACTCCAATAAACCAACTAGACAGTCTACTTCAAAACAGAATGTGCTTGTCAAGAGATCTGTGAATAACATGTTCACAGAGTCTGTATTTGCAAAAAAAACTCATCAACAAAAATGTGTGGGGCCTTGCATCCAAATCTAATTAATTTATACATGTAATGCTTCTTGTCCTCTTATCCCTTGAATACCTAAAGGATAAAAATCAGAAAGCCCCTCCTTACCTCCAGCCACACTGAAGAACACTCCAAAGACTTTGCAGATCAAGGTCCGGAGACGGACAATTCCCGGCACCTTCACGCCATTCAGGTAGCATTTGATCTCAGGTATCCCCGAACCTGCTGCCACTGGCTGACGGGGAGAGCAGGCACACCCATAAGCGCAAAATCCATCAACTCTTCAGCTCACCCTCAACCATCTCAACAGCCAGAGGGGGAGCATTGATTTTCATGTTCTAGCAAAGTTTAGCAGTAACGGCATCTCCTCCTTGGGGGCTTGTTCAAACACTGACTACTCTCTAGACTTTCTGGAGCCGCGGAGGGTAGACAAACCCCTGAAACTATGGCCCCGAGAAAATCTTTAAACCTTAAACCAAAAAATCCCCTCTGAAGTCATCTTAAAACCAAACAATAGTTTAGCTTAACCAGTAAAAAAGGCCTGCCTTCAGCATCATGCTCTGTTAAGATCTATCTATATGGGATCAAATTGACAACAGCAACTCAAAAGATTAGACAGGAATCTTAGGGGCCACTGAGTTTACGTTAGTGAGCGAGGAACAACTCAGAAAAGGAGGGCGAGACTGGTTGCACAACTGGGAAAGTGTAATCAATGTCACTAAATTGTACATGTAGAAACTGTTGAATTGGTGTATGCTTTGCTGTGTATATTCTCAACAACAAACTAAATAAAATTTAGGAAAAAAAAAATCAAAACACTGACTACTGGGCCCCACCCTTAGAGTTTCTGATTTAGTAGGTTTGGAGGTGGAACCTAAAGATTTGCATTTCTAATCGGTTCCAGCATCACCTGGAAGCTTTCCAGCCATTAGTGCTGGCACCCGACTCCCAGAGATTCTAACTGGTCAGTATTTTTAATATTGATTTAAGGTTGAGAACCACCATCCTAACCGAGATTTTCCTTCCTCACTAATCTCACCAAAGGCTGAAAATTTTACTTTCAAAAACTTCTCTTAAGTCAACAGCAGGCCGCTTTGTACAGGAATCTATATTCTAAATCTCATTTGGCTTCCTGGCCTTCTGGAAATGGAGATGGAGACAAGAGTACAGCAATCTGAAGCCTCATAAGCAAACGAAGAAGCCTCACCTCAATTAGGACAAGAAGGCTCCCCAAGAAGACAAACATCAGGTTAAAACCCAAGAGTTCAAGGAGGGACAGGGCGAGGCAGCCCTTCTTGCTGCATTCTTCCACCGCTGCAGAGGCCAGGTTAAGGAAAACCTGTTCACCACCCAAAGGCGTTCGCCTGAAATGGTGCAGCTTCTCTTCTTCTACAGCGTGTTGGCTACTTCCTACACACCCGCCTGTCCTTCCTATATACGTATTTTAAAAACCGTCTGAGATGTCTTCTACTTTTTTGTAACTTTGAAACGTTACAAAAAGAAATATCCATGCCTCTACAACTAGACCTTTAACAAACCTCCACATCCTGCCATCTGTGTGTCAATTAAAAAAATAAAACATTAGATATTATAAAAAAACAAACAAAAAAAACTCCTTTGTTTCCCTTCCTCCCTTTCCTGAGAGAAACTACTAGCCTGAAATTACTGTGTCCTTCCCTGCATGTTTTCAGATGTATCCATATAGTTTCATGTTTTTATAATTAAAACAAATGGTATTGTACCTTACATACATTCTGTAACTTCGTTTTTTCTCTCTTTCAACATCAAGTTTTTCAGAATCAGTCATGTTGATACATCAGGTTTGGTTCATTCACTTAAACTTCCGTACAGAACTAGACTATGTGAACATACTATAATTTTTCCAATCTCCCCTTTAGTTTGATTCCAACTTTCTGCCACCACAAAGTAGCAGTGAACGCCTTCGTACACTTCTAGGGTACGTATGCAGAAGAGAAATTCGTGAGTCACAGGAACCCACACCTACCTATTTGTTTTCACTTGCTCTTCAGGATTAGCAGTGAGGTGGGCACTTCTCCAGGGAGTTACCGGACATTCAGTTTTCTTCTTCTGAGAATCGCCTGTTCACACCCTCGGCTCATTTTTCTATTGGGCTGTTTGGTTTTTTCCCTTACTGAGTTGCAGTTCTTTCTGTACTCTGGCTACTAATTACTGGCCTCTCATATGCACAGCAAATAATAAATCCAGGTTAGGGACTTATTTTTCACTTTGTTTAGGGTGTTTTATTGTTGTTGCTGTTGTTTAGGATTTTGTTTTGTTTTTATAATCAATATTCACTTTGATGTGGTCAGGTTTATCAACTGTTTTCTTTATAGTTTTACCTTGTGGAGCTTTAAGAAATGATTCCACAGTCTTGTCATCGTATCCCAAAACCCACCGCTGTCCAGTCGATTCCAACTCCTAGTGACCCTGAGGACAGAGTAAAACTGCCTCACAGGGTTTCCAAGGCTGCAATCTTTACAGAAGCAGACTGCCACATCTTCCTCCCCAAAAGTGGCTGGCGGGTTCGAACTACCAGCCTTTTGTTCAGCAGCCGAGCACTTTAACCACTGTGCCACCAAGGCTCCTTTGTCATCATACAGTCTCTTTAAAATTTCTTTTGTCCATTTACATCTTCAGTCCATCTGGAATTTATCTTTATTTACAGTACGAAGTAGGAATCTACTTTTCTATTTTTCCATACGGGTAAACAAATGTCCAGGCATCTTGTACTGACTAACCCGTCCCTTCCTCGCGGATTGATAACACTAGCTCTGTCATTCACCACATGTCTATGTCTGTCTGGGCCAGCCTCTGCTCCTCTGTTTCTCCACTGGGATAACTGGGTACTCCTGTTTCAGGTACTAGATCTTAAATTTTCTTAAGTCCTGACATCCAGTAGGGTAAGTCCACCTGCTTTTTGTTCCAAATTGTACTTTTGGCCCTTTACTCTTCCATACAAATTGGAAAGAGAATTTTCAAGCCCTATGATAAATCTATTGGGATTTTTATTATTATTATTATTGGAACTACATTGAATTTATAGGTTGACTGGGGAGAACAGGCTTCTTTATGGTATTTGTGCCTTGCTGACCATGAACATGAGCATATCTCTCTATATTAAGATCTTCCTTTTGTGTCTCCCAACGATAATTAGAAACCATAAAGCTGAATGGCTAATAAGAATAACCCTTCAAAGATCACGTTTACTGTGAAAACCATTTCTGGATAACAGAGCAATCTCGGCTGCCACTGATATTCGGGAACACCAGGCACCGTGAAAAGGATACATGTTTGTACCACTCCAAACTTGAGCTGGGTGAAGAGTCGCACAAAAAAATCCACAAAGAGACCCACCTGTGAAGAATAAGAGGTCCGTCAAACACGCTCAATCCTGGGGGCATGACAGGCACTTCTCCTGAAAGGATCTATGTCCCCACTGCAGTTACCATGGCTGGGAAGGGCACTGTGTTACCAGCCAGCAATGCATGAGTGAACTGCTAGTCACTCTGGCTTTCAAGGCACTCCCTGTTCCAGCCTGGTCCCTCCACCCTCCAAAGAACAAGGGAAGGGAGAGAGAGTAAAGTAAAACAAAGAGGGAAAAGGATGTAGAAAAAGATGTGAGATCAAGGAAGACTGCCCCAGGATCAAATAGGACTAATGCTGTGTTGTATGAGTAACTGCTAAACTCTTCCTGAAGGCAGTTTCGGAAAGAAAATTCCGTAATTGTTGTCAGTGATACTCAGTTGGATCGGCGTACAAAACAAAAACCAAACCCCCTGCTGTTGGGTCAATTTTGACTCACAGCAACCCTATAGGACAGACTAGAACTTCCCCAGAGGGTTTCCAAGGCTGTAAATCTTTAAGGAAACAGACTGCCACATCTTTCTCCCACAGAGTGGCCCATGGGTTCGAACCACTGACCTTTCAGGTGGCAGTCGAGTGCTTACTCACTGCACCACCAGGGCTCCTGAATATGCATATAGATCAGAAAATTACTTTGAAAGACAACATTTATTTAGGGGTACATGGTTTTCGCATGTTTGCTATTGCTATTTCATACATCCTACTTTGACTTACGCTGGCTAAGAAAAAACAACCAGAGTCCCACTATTCTACTCTCCTAAGTCCATCTCAGGGTTTCAAGAAGAACTAGAAAGACTTCTGACTTTGTGAACCCAGGATCAAAGGCTTCATGTCTTTAACTCTGACCTCTCAAGCCAATGCCCAGAGGTTCTTTAATACGGAAGCAACAAGTCATGACACATCAGAGGATAAAAGAGTCAGTAGCAAGAGGAACAGGTTGCTACATTATGAAGGTGGGTCTGCCTTGGTATCACATGAGAGTGTAAAGTTGCTAGTACTGATACATGGCAGCTCAAAGGAGTTTGATATGAAAGGAGCAGAATGACTAACAACCAGATGGCTAAAGACTATGCTTATTATAGGGAAAGCTACAACCAGAAACATATATAGCAAAACAAATACCCTGAGATTTCAATAAAACAAATCAACTCAAGTTCCTCCACAATGGTATCCATCAGAATGTTACTGAAGAAGCCTTCCAAATGCCATTAGTCTTATCTAGTAAGATGTCCCTCTACCTCTGGATCTACTACAGTAAAAACCTGACAAGTGCTATGAAAATAAAAACTGTGGTTGGCCCTTGTGGCTGTATTTTTTAAAATACATGTTCACATTTTACAGGTATATTGTCATGGATTATGTCCCCCCCCCCCCCCGCCAAAATGTGTGTATTATTAACTCAGTTAGGCCATGATTCCCAGTAGTCTGTGTTGTCCTCCATTTTGTGATTAAAATTTTATGTTAAGAGAATTAGGGTGGGATTATAACACCACCCTTACTCAGGTCACTTCCCTGATCCAATGTAAAGGGAGTTTCTCTGGGGTGTGGCCTGTACCACCTTTTCTCTCTGAAGAGATAAAAGGAAAGGGAAGTGAGCAGAGAGTTGGGGACCTCATACCACCACGAAGGCAGCACCAGGAGCAGACCACGTCCAGTGTCCATGTGCCTGAGAAGCTCCTGAACCAGGGGAAGATTGAGGACAAGGACCTTCCTCCAGAGCGGTCAGAGAGAGAAAACCTTCCCCTGGAGCCGACACCCTGAATTTGGACTTGTAACATACCAGACTGTGAGAACATAAATTTCTCTTGGTTAAAGCAATCCACTTGTGGTATTTGTGTTATTGAGACAGATAGGGTTAACTGTGCTGGCAGAACAAGACAGCTGTTAAACGATTACCATCTAGTTGGCATCTCCTGCCTGGAGGGGAGATGAGAGGGTAGAGCAGGTTAGAAGCTGGTGCAATGGACACGAAAAGAGAGAGTGGAGGGAGGGAACGGGCTGTCTCATTAGGGGGAGAGCAACTGGGAGTATGAAGCAAGGTGTATGTAAGTTTTTGTGTGAGAGACTGACTTGATTTGTAAACTTTCACTTAAAGCATAAAAAAAATTAAAAAAGAAAAAAAAAAGATTACCATCTAGAAGTTGGGTAAACAGGAACCACATCCTATTAACATGAGATAAAGCTGAAACAACACATGAATTACTCTCTTTCTTAGTGTTTTTCTAGTCCCTTCCCCCTTTACAGGCTCCTGCATACGCAGAAGAATAAAGTGTGACCACTCTTTAACTCTCCTTAGCCCTCTGAAGATGGTGATGTAGTGCCAAAGATCAGTGGCTTGTGCTACATCCCATAAGTGATGCCAAGGGCTGCCAAGAGGACTCCATCTTGAATGACAGCGGGTTCCATCTTGGATTCCAGATGCGAGCACAACCTAATTAACATGTACCACCATTCTGAGAAGTACCCGCCCCTTGAAAGAAGCCCACTAAATATTCATTATTCTATTGTCTCCGTAGAACCCATATAAGCCCTAGCCTTGCTTCCCTTTTTGAGTCAGTCTTTTGGAGACGCTTAGATCCCCACTGACTCCTTTTGCTTGACTCAAGCAAAATAAAACTTGCTGAAGATAAAGTTTGTCTTTTGTGTGTATTCTTACTCGGGAAAAGACAAGGACCCTTTGTGTCAGATCGGCAATTGGTACATTATGGCAGCAGTAGGTGCCCAAGATATATATCATGTACAGCGAGCGGAATATGGGATTTTTGGTCAAGTCTAGAGAAAGGTGATGTATAGGAATATTCAAGAATTTACATAACCCTCTATTCTAACAACGGAGCCCCTGGGTGATATAAATACTTCATGCACTCAGCTGCCGACTGAAAGGCTGGCAGTTTGAGTCTACCCAAAGGTACCTCGGTAGAGAGTCCTGGTGATCTACTTCTGAAAAATCGGCTATTGAAAATCCTGCAGAGCACAGCTCTACTCTGACACACAGGGGGCTGCCACGAGTCAGAGTTAGCCTGGCAGCAGTTGGCTGATTATTGTATTAATGGAAAATCAGATTTGACATTCCTCACTGTGACTGCCTGCTAAGTGTTCCAGCTTCTCTTCCTCAAAATTACCAATATTAAATCAGCAATAATGGTTCCAGAACTTTTTTAACATAATCTCTGGCAATGTTTCACTTTTTTTCCATCTGTGATTCATCTGTGAACTTGCTGCATCCAGGGGCGCCACCGTTCACTCTGCCTTCTAGACGAAATTAGCAGCGTGCAGGGAGGAAGCCCAGGACAGCACAATGAGTTCACTGAGACCCATGGCGTCCTGTCCTGCTTACTGGTACATTATGATACAGGAAAGTACGTGCTATTGAAAACTTTGTTCCCACTACTTTGCTTCTTCCCAGTAGAGTGACCTCAACATCCACTATGTACTCTGTTACCTATTCAGCAGGAATATAGTCACATCATAGGAGGTAAGTCTGGACCAAGCCTTTGAGGACTTAAAGAGCCCCATAGCTGCATGACTCACTTTCAATTCACAGTGCAAAGGCAACAGAAGTACGAAAAAACTGTCAGGATTACTAATATAGGGGGTCGGGAGAATAAAAGACAGTCTCTGTTATAATGACAAATGGCTTATTTGCCAGGCCGGGGCTTGCCCTTTTGACCCCACTCCCACCACTCTGGCCCCCACCTCACCACGGCCCATCTGCTCACCAGCCCAGTGCAGACTCCAATGGCAAACACCACCATCCACTTCACCGCCTCATACCTTCGACCTTTCTGTTCACAGAGGAAAAGAATGATTCAGTTTAGCAGGGTTCTGATGGCAGAGGAGGAGAAACACATCTTGACCAACTAGTTTTAGACTAAATTCCACATGGTTAGCAAGCATGGCGAAGATAAAGTATGGGTCATGGGTTCTTTACAAGGGGCCAGATCAGGTTCACTGACAGTTGGTACTCTGGTTGGCAGGATGAAGGTCTAGGGAATGAATGCTGATATCTCATGAAAGGTGTTAAAGGGCCAAGGGTAAAGATCTGTACCAGAGTTTTTGGAACAGAAAAAGAAGTTGATCTAAGATCTGTTCAGTCCTGACAGATCAAGAACTGTAGGACTCACCTTATTATCCATGCTCTCCAAAACTTCCAGGTAAGGGTCATTGATACAGCGATCATAATCCAAGCTCTGAAGGAGGGACATGCAAAAAATAAATAAATAAATAAAAGAAAAGAAAAATCACTGCAGGTAGGAGGACCTACCTGAGAAGGGACAAAACACTAAGTTCCTGCTACGTGAAGTGTGGATGGGCACCAGCCAGGAGGAGCTAACTGGAAATGCAGAATCCCAGGCCCCCTGGTCCTACAGCATTAGAACCTACACTTTAACAAGATCCCCAAATGACTCACGAGTACATGGAAGTCTGAGAAGCACTGTGTTAATACTTCATGCTTCAGAAGAAAGTTCTAAATTAGCAAATTTTTAACTTCCTGTATCTGCAAAACATTTAAAGACCTTCAGCTATCACCAGCCTTACCCAAGTTACTCCGCTAGATATGAACAAAAGCTTCAATTAATCAGGACTAAATTCATTTTAAGAGTAAATCAATTATAACTGCCTTGAGTAGTTAGCCTCTATGAACAAGAGGTTAGTCACAGGACAAAGTGATATGGAGGCTACTTTACAAAGCAACTTCCAGTTTATTCAGTAAGAAGCACAGACTCAGCCCAGTTCCTGTAACTTCTACATCTAAAGCCGTGTTCCTCCAGCCACGCGTCACAGAAGCATGTTCTGCGAACAATTTGCACGTGTGCCACATTTAGAGGAACAATTCAAATGAAACACCTTTATTTCTATGTCTTGTGCGAGAAGCAGCAGTCTGGCAGCAAAGGAAAATGGTCTACCATGCTGCTCTTTCCCATAACCTGCTCTTATCTACATGTCAGCTAATGAACAAGCTGGATACTGGCCTGGTGAACATGCTCTCAGGCAAGGGCTTGAGGTCAGGCCAGGTGTGACGTGTGATAACTGGATCCATTGCTATGACTATCCTAAGTCAAGTTCCCTTTTAAAAAAGGGTACTGGAGTTACCAACGGGGAACTGACTAAATCAATTATGACACATCCAAAAATGGAATACCATGTAGCAATGAAGTAATTACGGTAGATCTATGGACAGATGGAAACCCTGGTGGCGTAGTGGTTAACAGCTATGGCTGCTAACCAAAAGGCTGGCAGTTCAAATCCACCAGGCACTCCTTGGAAACCCTATGGTGCAGTTCTACTTCGTTCTATAGGGTTGATATGAGTTGGGATCGACATGATGGCAACGGGTTTGGTTTGTTGGTTTTATGGACAGATGTGGAAAATGTCCAAGTACAATAAAGTAAAATAGCAAGATGCAGAATAAAACACATATGATCCCACTGTGATTAAAGAAAACTAGTATCACATAGAGGCACTGGTGGTGCAGTGGTTAAGAGCTCAGCTGCTAACCAAAAGATTGGCAGTTCGAATCTACCAGCCGCTCTTTGGAAACCATATGGAGCAGCTCTACTGTGTCCTATAGGGTCACTAAGAGTCAGAATCGACTCGACAGCAGTAGGTTTTAGTATCACGTAAAAAAGATGTCAGCACACATATGGCACAAACATCTGGGAAGACTATTGACAGTTATCATCTCTGAGGTGGTTATTTTTCAGGAGGTGTGCACATCTGTGTATTGTTTGAACTTTTCACAGCAGACATGGTATACATTTATATTCTAAAAAATTATCTTTATTTTTTTCTGATTACAAAACAAAAAACTACAGTAAGAAATACTTTTGCTGGGAAGCTAGGCTGATCTATGAGTAATTAAACCAACATACAAGTTTCTAAATCAACAAAGTCACAACATATTCTAGAAACAGAGAAAGAGTATAATGCTGAAACACATGAATATCCTTCATACTAAATATATTTAGAAATGACTGGTCAATTAGTTATTTGCTTGGTGAGTTTTGTCCAATAATGTGATGTCTTCGTAAATACTTAAAAGGTATTTAAATGTCCAGGAGAGACAAACATATGGAGATAGAAAGTAGATTAGTGCTTGCCTATGGCTTGGGGGAGGGGGAGGCGGAGGGGGATGGGGAGTGACTGCTAATGGGTATGGGGATTCTTCTGGAGTGAAGAAAATGTTCCAATACTGACTGTGGTGATGGTCGCACAACCTTGTGAATATACTAAAAACCATTAAGTTGTATACTTTAAATAGATGAAGAGTAAGTTGTTATTAGGTGCCATGGAGTTGATTTTTAATTCATAGTGACCCCAAGTGACAGAGCAGTACTGCCCCATAGGGTTTTCTAGGCTGTAACCTATACAAGAGCAGATCGTGGGGTCTTTCTTCCGTAGAGCTGCTAGGTGGGTTCGAATTGCCAACCTTTTGGTTAGTAGCCAAGCATTTAACCACTGCGCCACCAGGGTTCCTTTGGTGAATTGTAGTGTATGTGAAAAAAGGGGGAGGGGATTAGAAACAACTGCAACTTTAGAACATGGATCTTTTTTTTCCTTAAATAGAGTTTGACACTATAAATAGATACCAATGGAATATGTAATCTGTTATTAAAATTAGATACTGTTGCTTCTCCTTTGCCATGACTAACTAAATTACTTCCCTTTACTGCTGCTGTATATGTTGTTCTTTGGTTCTGCAGACTAACAACTTATTTTTTAAATAAAATGCTTCCAAGTGTTCTGCAGGGCTGCTCCAGGTAGCTGGAAAGAATCTGGCCATGGGGGCAAGTAGGGTGGAAATGCAGCCCAAACTGAGCCTGGAAGAGGCAACTTGATCCTTACACAAAAAGCACCTGCAACTGGCCTGGAGCTGGAGGTGTTGCTGTGGGCCAAAGTGGGAAGAGGCACTTTCATTCTAATTCCTCTGCTCTTGGAGGGGTGCCTCTTTCTAATTCAAAAGAGCACTACAGGCTCTGTGATCTGCATGAAGTTAGGATCTGCTGTCTACCGTCCCATAAATAGAAAGTAACTAGTACTCAAATCATCCAGAAATCAGAAAACATATCATTGGATAAAGTGTTTTTTCAATCATTAAAATCAGTTCCCATAAAATAAATTATAAAAAGTGAAAAGAAAAAGAGTATCAAACTATACCATGATGGTACAATTGACAAAATCTAGACTGTAGAAAATTCCAGAGTCCTTATATGCCCTGGAAACCCTGGTGGTGTAGTGGTTAAGTGCTACAGCTGCTATCCAAAAGGTCAGCAGTTCGAATCTACCAGGCGCTCCTTGGAAACTCTATGGGGCAGTTCTACTCTGTCTTATAGGGTTGCTATGAGTCAGATTTGACTCAACGGCAAAGGGTTTGGTTTTTTAATATCCCCTGGTAGCACATTGGTTAAGCATTGGGCTGCTAACCAAAAAGTCAGCAGTTCTAATCCACCAGCTGCTCCATGGAAACCTTATGGGGCAGTTTTACTCTGTCTTATGGAGTAGCTATGAGTTGGAATTGACTTTACGGCAACAAGTATTTTGTTAATATGCCACCCAGGGCCCTTGCTCGGCTGCTAACCAAAAGGTTGATAGTTCAACCCCACCAGCGGCTCTGAGTAAGAAAGATGTGGCAATCTGCTTCCGTAAAGATTTACAGTCTCGGGAACCCTATGGGACATTTCTACTCTGTCCTGTAGGATCGCTGTGAATTGGAATTTGACTCAATGGCAACGGGTTTGGTTTTTTTGGTTTTAACATGTCATTATACAAATTACACAGACGAGGAACACAAGAAGCTGAGCTGCCACAGTCTCAAAAGGTATGGCCATGACCTCAGGGTTTCAAATGGTAGAGCCAGGACCTCTGGTGTTTCTAAGGGCGGAGCTGACACTCAGATGGAGTAGGAGAATGGTGCGCCTAAAGCCGAGGGAGCAGAATTGCTGTCCCGGTGGGCCTGGAAGGCGGAGCTGAAGCCCCAGGCTGAAGGGCCTCCGCTCAGAATCCACTCAGAGAGTGTGGCCAATACCTAGAGGCTGGAGAGCAGGGTTATTGTGTAAATTGTCTCAGAGAACAGAGGATTATTTTCAAAGCTTTGAGGGCTAATATAATGTGTTCTGCTGACTTGCTTGGTGCCTGTTATGCCTTCTTTCCTTTCAGTTTCTCCCATTTGTAATGGAAATGTCTAGCTTGTACCTGTTCTGCCACTGTACACTGGAAGCAGATAAAGCACATGCTAGATTTCACAGATGAAGAGGGATTTTTGGGTTTTGGACTTGGAGATAAGACTTTTGCTATGATATGACGGGGTGAATATGTATGTGATTTTTGGGGGGCCAAAGGGTGGAATGTCATGGATTGAATTGTGTCTCCAAAAAAAAGTGTGTAGCAAATTGGTTAGGCCACGATTCCCAGTATTGTGTGGTTGTCCTCCACTTTGTGACTGTAATTTTATGTCGGGAGGATGGGCGTGAGATTGTAACACCACCCTTACTCAGGTCACCTCCCTGATCCAATGTAAAGGGAGTTTCTCTGGGATGCGGCTTGCACCACCTTTTATCTCTCAAGAAATACAACGAAAGAGAAGCAAGCAGAGACAATTGGGGACCTCATACCACCAAGAAAGCAGTACCAGGAGCAGAGTGCACCTTTGGGCCCAGGGTCCCTGCGCCTTAGAAGCTCCTTGACCATGGGAAGATTGAGGACAAGGACCTTCCTCCAGAGCCAACAGACAGAGAAAGCCTTCCCCTGGAGCTGAAGCCCTGAATTTGGACTTGTAATCTACAAGACTGTGAGAAAATAAATGTCTCTTTGTTAAAGCGAAATTTAGCAAAATTTAGGAAATAAGTGAGATTCAAAGCCATCTATGGCAGCACTAGATGACTAAGACACATACTAAAAAAAAAAAAAAAAGATCAAAGATCATTAAATGAGATTTAAAAGACACACAAACAACTGGATTGTGAAGACCTTTGGAATCTGATTCAAACAAACTAAAAAGAACACATACGATAAATTCAACAACCAGAAAATTTACACACTGGATAGTTAATGATATCAAAGACTGTTAATTTTTTTTAGGTGTGATAATGGTATTGTTTTATGTTAAAAAAAATATTTTTATCCTTTAGAGATATACACGGAATTACTTATGTGGAAAATGATGTGATGTATAGAATTTCCTTCAAAATCAGAAAGAAGAAAGTTGGATGGGGCATAGATCAAACAAGATTGGGCATGAGTGGAACAGCTGTTGAGGTTGGGTGATAAGTTCAGGAGGCTTCGATACACTATTCTCCTTTTGCATATGTTTGAAATTATCCATAAAAATAAATAAATAAATAAGTGGCCCATGCTATACTACAAATCCTAACGTTGTTAACTGCCATTGAGTCAGTCCTAACTCAAGGCAACCTTATGTGTAACAGAACAAAATGGTGCCCAGTCCTATAGCATCTTCATGATCGTTAGTATGTTTCACTCCACCGCAAATCCTAATTAAAAAAAAAAAAAAAGACAAAAACCCGCTGCCGTCGAGTTGACTCCGACTCATAGCAACCCTACAGGACAGAGTAGAACTGCCCCATAGAGTTTCCAAGGAGCGCCTGGTAGATTTGAACTGTTGACCTTTTGGTTAGTAGACACAGGTCTTAACCACTATGCAACCAGGGTTTACAAATCCTAATAGTTACACTGATTTCTACAGCAAAAGTTAAGACAAAAAGTTCAAAAGAAAATTAATCTGGATATGTTTGGACAAAAACAGGTTAAAATAATAAATTCAATAAAATCTGACTTCTGTCACTTAAAAAAGCAGAAAAGCATATATGTAAACATGGAAGAAGACCTAGTATGACATTTAGTAAGGTTTTAATAATAGTCATCCTTTAATGAATGGGATTATAAACTTTTCACTAACTTCTTCTTTTTGTAAATAGTTCCTAAAAACTCTCTGCAATAACTATGGTTTGTTTTTCTCATTTCAGAAATCACAGAAAAAAATCATCATGAGTTGTTTAATAATAAAAAGTAACTCAATGTTAAGCTTTACTTTAGCAGCACTGGCCTTACTAAAAACACACACACTCTAATAAGAGTCCCATGCTTGAAACTGGGAGCTACAAACAAGACCATTTCAGAGAGAAGTTGCCAGGATAGGCAACAATCATTTGAAAACTAAGTGCTCTCAGAAGAGAAGCCAGGCTTCCTGGTCCCACACCTATTCTGAGCACCCACTGTTGGTTGCTTTGACCCTGGGTCTCTGAAAGTCATAAAACTCCAACAGTTGAATGGCAAATACACACTCTATCCAGGCTATGGTACCATAGATCTACGGAAGCATAAAGCTACTCAAACCTTGTTTTTGGGGCTTCTGCCCAGAGACAGGTCACCTGTTACCCCCTCACCCCCTGGAATAGCAGGTCACCAAAGAGCATCTCTGGTTGGAACCCTAATGCTTCGGTCTGAAGTGACCAGGCCACTCAGTACTTTAGTTACCCAAGAAAGCATCTAAGAATCTCACCTCATAGTCTTTCCTTGGAAGGATCTCATCCTCCTCCTCCTGTGTTTCTCCAAGAATGGTCTAGAAAAGCAGACCCACAGAGGGGAGACTCTTTTAATGATTAAAAGTGAAAAGAGGCAAAAGTATACATAAAAAACCAGTTGCTAGATTCTAAATCATCAGAAGCCATTATCATCAAATGGGAATAAGACCTCAAAATTAAAACACAAAACAAAAAAAACTTCGGGGGTAGACAGAGATGTGGATAAGAATTGACAGCCATTCAACTGAGTTCTTTCTTTCAACTGATACATTCTCCAAAATGCCACTCTTGTCTTCAAGACACTTCAAACATGTGCAAAGCCAGTTTTGGCGGGGGGGGGGGGGGGGGGGGGCGGGGATCAGGTTCCAACCTGACAATGTGGCGAATCTGAAATCAGTAGGGAGCTGTCAACCCTGGGGACACAGCTCAAGTTTTCCCAGTGTGCTCTGCAGTGGGGAAGCTGGATTGTCAGTGACCCAGAAAGGGTGAGGTATAGAGTTAGCTCTAAAGGGAAAAACTAAGCCAGTTGCATAAGTACAAAGTCCTGTGCAGAGGCTTAGTCTGAAAATGCTTGTTTCATTCAAAACTCCTTCCAAATACAAATAAAAGAAAATACGGGTGGGATTAACTGGAGTTGGCCTGGGATATTTCCCTTAGATTTCAGGGCGGGGTTAGGAGAAAAGACCCCACACTTGGGCACCAGCACGTGAAGCCGAGCAGATCCTTCGAGAGTCTAGGCTTGCGGTCCCCAGGCCCCACTCGCTGCCACCTGCAGGCCTAGCTCGGCCCGGCCCCACCCCCGGCAACGCCTCCCGCAGTCCCTGAGCAACCGCCCCCTCCCCAACCCTGCCCCGCCGGCTCCGTACCAGCTCCTCAGGAGTGCGGGTCTCACGCTCACCGCAGCAGCAGCACCACCTGCAGCAGCAGCACAGAGAACCCCTGCACCCCGCCATCTTCCTCCTTTACTGCCACGCCGGACCCTTTCGCCCCCTCCTCCCACCCAGACCCACGCCTCACGTGACTGGCCCTGGAAGGGTCACGTGGCCTTCTCGAGCTTGGGGACGGAGACAGGGAGTGGCTGCAGACGGGTGGGGCGAGGGGCTGCGTCACATGACGGTGGAGGGACGACTTCCAACCAGCCCCCTGGAGGCGGCCATGTTGGAGGCGGAGCCTCCGGGTCCCCTGCACCACTGGTTTCCACCCTCTGGCCCCGCCTCCCGCAGCCACCTGACATCTGCGCAAGGCTCCCCCGCGCGCCCCTTCCTCTCCGCAGGCACCCCAGCAGTGGCGACACTGCTGCGGCGGGTGCGCGCTCCGAGTCTTATGCGACAGGAGGGTGAGTGACGGCGGAGCAGGGGGTCGTTGGGGAGGAAAAGCCCCCGGAGCCGGGGAACACGCGCTCCGGAGCGGAGTTGTTTATGGGCGGAGAGCGACAGAGGTTCGCCCTCCTCCTACGTTGGGGGAACTTTGGCTCCCTCGGCGCATGGCCTATTTGGAACTATCGTAACCCCCCAGCGGCTGCCATTCCCCGGAAGCCCCCGTCCCTGAGGCGAAGAATCACTTTCGGCCCCCGGCCTGGGTGGCCGGGACCTCGGGGCTGAGGGTGTTTCCAGCCCTGCGGGCCTGGGCCCCTGTCCTGTGACCCAGTGATCCAGTGACTCCTTCTTGGCCATCGGGCCATCCGGCGCCGGAGGCGGCCTCTGGCTCCAGCCCCCTAAATCTGCCTGCCTGCCAAGCACCTGGAGGGGAAGAGGTGCGGGTTGCTGGTACTGCTGTTTCCGATGCCCACAGCGTCCAGCTGTGCACAGGTACCTACCGTGGCCCTTCTGGGAGTGGTGGGCTTGGTAGCCCCTGCCCCCCTGGTGCTTGGCACAGACTAAGTAAGTGCTCAGTAAATGGCAGAGAGTTATTTTGAGAATGGAGTGGCAGTCCCTAGCTCCTTGATGCTCAGTGAGTGCTGGCTGTTATTCCTACATGCTCCAGCAACTAACAATGACAAGAGCAGGCACTAGGATACCACAGGAAGGAGATCTGGTCCTGGTCCCGGGAACTGGAGGGAGGAAGGGGAGTCAAAGCTGTTAGCCCACAATTACAGCAGGATGATATGGGATCCCAGCTTCAAATGGTTGAGAGAATGAATAATAACTGGCATGTGCCCGGCACATACTAGGAACGTGGTGAATCTTTATTAAACAAATAAAAGAGCCGATAGTTTGCAAGCAGCTCAGCCTCCTCCCTCTCTTGGTTTTATTCCAGCAGTCAATTAATGAGGTGCTCCGTTGGATGTAGGAGGGAGGCTGGCCAAGCTGCTTTTGCCATTGCCCCCTTTCTCACTCCTGACCACCAACCTCACTGGAGTTTTAGGTCAGAATCAAAATGGGCGTCCCTAGGTGGAGAAAGTGGTGTACACCTGTGTATGTTATGTGCACTTGTGGGTATTTCAGGAGATTGGAGCAGTGGATTTCATCAAATTCTCAAAAGGGACCCCAAGATGGTTAAAGATACTGCCTTATCAGTGGATGTTCCCCCAAAGAAATGAACTTGGCCTGGTCATTCCTTTGTTGCCCCATGTTACCACACACCGAATTTTCACTACTGTGTGTTTGCTCATTGCTGTGCAAGAGCAGTGTTGTTTTAAGTGTTTCTTATTTTCCCTACCAGTCTGCCAACTGGCACCGCACCCTCTGCTGGCGTGCCTGTGGTTGCCATGGTTCAGAGCTTTGTACATGGTGGGTGTGCAGTCGTTATAATTACTCTAACTGACTTCAGGGTGTGCAGAAGGAGAACAGTGTGGAAGGCAGGCACGTGCGGGGCAGCCTTTGTTCTGAACTGGATGTAAATTGATGCCTTTGCTGAACTTGGATCTGGCTGCTGTTGGAACACACTTGAGAATTCTAACCTGTGACCTGGTCTTTGTGGAGTAGCATGAGCCCAGGAATCATCAGGCTGCATGGTCAAGCCCTCAACCTCTCCCATCATATACACAAACTGCTCCAAGTACCAGGAGGTATTCAGGCAGGGCCAGGCCAAGCTAGTCTTTCTTTGGAGAGTGATCCAGGGACTTTGAACCTCTGTTGGCCCCATCTCCACCAGCCCTGTTCCAAGTAACGGGAGGTGTTCCAGGCAGGGCCAGGCCGAGATAGGCCTTCATCGGAGAGTCATCCAATGTCCCTGAATCTGTTGGCCTCATCTCCAGCAGCCCTGGAGTCTGGCCCGCCTCCCCTCCTCCCACCTACCCCGCCTCCTTCCCTCCGCCTTGGGCTGGAGACTCAGCCCGCCCTCTGCCTGGAAGCCTCGCCTCCGCCCTCTTTCTTTGTCACAGCTCCTCCCATTCAGGCAGACCCGCTGAGGAAGGTTCTTCGGTTCCCACCCCACCCACTCTGGGTCTAAACTGGCAGACATGGACCATCTAAAAGCCAGGGCTCTCCCAGCCAGGCACTGCTGCCCCTCCCTGGGAACGCGGGCCTGGGTGAGCGGCAGCGGGAGGTTCTCTGTGCCACCCTCCACCAGGTAGCTGTCACCACAGCCCGTGGGCTGAAGGAGTATGTTTCTGTGCCGGGTGGGGCTGTTGTACATAGAGCCAGGCAGCTGGCCAAGGGCAAAGCTTTGAGTGAGACAGTCCTAGCGGAGGGGCGCGGAGCCCCTGGGTGGGAGCTGTGTCAGCCTTCCTCTCACCGACCTACTTCCTGTGCAGAAATGCAGCATCTCTTGCTGGAACTTGCCACTCAGGTGCCTGAGTGTGCCTGGGGCTTGGCTGCCTGGCCTCTGACGCCCCTGCTCCCACCCCACCCCATGCAGCAGGAGCCTGGCCATGGTGAACGAAGCCCGAGGAAATGGTGGCCCAGGGTCCCGCTCTGAGGGCAGCAGCAGTGGTAGTGAGAGCTCCAAGGACAGCTCAAGATGTTCCACACCCGGCCTGGACCCAGAGCGGCACGACAGGCTCGGGGAGAAGATGAGGCGGAGGATGGACTCTGGAGACAAGTGGTTCTCTCTGGAATTCTTCCCTCCCCGGACCATTCAGGGGGCTGTCAATCTCATCTCAAGGTGAGTTGGTAGAAAGTTGAAGAGTCAGGCCAGGTGGGGGTAAGGTGAGCTGTCAGCCCCTTTGGCAGGGCAGCACCTTGACCCGGCAGAAAAAGTCAGCCACGGGGGGCGGAAAAGAGCGAAGGCAGAACAGGACTTTTGACCTGCGGCTTCTCAAGTGTTCTTTACAGTGTCAGGAATTTTCAGGCACGCTTTTCTGAAAATCCGGTGGTTAAAACTGCTTATTCACTCAAACTACATTCTTTGGAGGAACTAGGGGCTGGAGCATGAGTACAGTTCAGGAAATCACAAAGCAGCTACTTGGAGAATGTTTGCAGTGAGTTAGGGATTTGGATTAGGCCTCTTGAGCTTGAAAAATGCCAGCTGGGTGACGTTAGCACTGTCTGCACTGCAGTTTCCTTCAGATGCCTTTTACTGCTCGCACGTCTCGTGTATCTCCCCAGGGTTTTGAGATTTAAAGGCACAAGGACATTTACAGATGCCATGTTTCAGTAACACATGTGTGCGTGTGTCCACAGGTTTTGAGTCTAGCTCAAAGACTGTAGCCTTGGTCCACATACTGTCCGCTGCTACCCTGGGCCAGGGAGGGAGCATGAAAGAGACTTGGGTCTGCGGTCCTCCTCTTCCCAGTTCCTGGAAAAAAAAAAAAAAAATCCCACTCAGAGATTTCTCCAGCTCTTGACCATTGAAATGTCTTAACGCACTCGTCTAAAGTGCTAAAGTGCTGCTTTCATACCAGTGGTGACGTTGTTGTACGCTGTTTCCATAGTAACAGTAATTGTCCTCATCATAGCAGCTTATACCTATTGAGTGCTCGCTATGTACCCGGCACTGTTCTAAGTGCTGCGGTGCCATCTGTCTTGCTGTTCCCAGGGTTACCATGAAGTTATTGTCGTTAGTTGCTGCAGAGTCCGTTCTGACTCACAGCAGCCCCACGTGTGCAGAGGAGAACTGCATGCCATAGGATTTTCAAGGCTGTGACCTTTCAGAAGCAGATTGGAAGGCCTTTCTTCCGAGGTGCTCTGGGTGGGTTTGAACTGCCAACCTTTCAGCTGGTAGTCGAGTGCTTAACTATTTGTGCTGTCCAGAGACTTCTAGGAACTGTTGTCTGCCACCTTTTATTGATGAGGAAGTGTAGGCTCAGAGGGGTGACAAATTCACCCAAGATCACACAGATCAAAAGTAGCAAAGCCAGGACAGGCCTGACTCCAATGTACATGTTATGCATCTCTAGCTCCCGGACGGTGGTGAAGGGTGGTGCTCTCCCAGGAGCCGCTCTTCAGAAAGACATTACCTACAGGTTTGACCGGATGGGGGCTGGTGGTCCCCTCTTCATCGATGTGACCTGGCACCCAGCCGGGGACCCGGGCTCTGACAAGGAGACCTCTTCCATGATGATCGCCAGCACTGCTGTGAACTACTGTGGCCTGGAAACCGTCTTGCACATGACCTGCTGCCATCAGAGCCCAGAGGAGATCACGGGCCATCTGCACAAGGCCAAGCGGCTGGGACTGAAGAACATCATGGCGTTGAGGGGAGGTGTGGCGCCAGCACCCTCCTCCCCGCTCTCTACGTTCTTCTTTCCTCATGGCCTATTTCATCACTGGGATGGTCCTTTAGTTTTCCCTGGGCCCCACACTCATCATGCTCAGGGCCCCATCATAGACCGGAGGATCAGTAGGCATTGCGGGTCATGAATCTGCTGTGGGCACCATGCAGATGGAGCCACCTCTGACCTCAATGCAGGAGTTCAGTCAGAAATGCAGCCAGTGCCTGATAACCCTCTGCCCCGGCCATACACAGCTCCATCAGTCTCTGGCTGTACCCAATTCTTTTTTTTTTTTTTTTAATTTTTTTATTGTGCTTTAGGTGAAAGTTTACAATTCAAGTCAGTTTCTCATACAAAAACCTATGCACACATTGTTACGTGACCCTAGTTGCTCTCCCTACAATGTGACAGCACACTCCTTTTCTCCAACTTGTATCTCCTGTGTCCATTCAGTCAGCTCCTGCCCCCTTCTGCCTTCTCATCTTGCTTCCAGACAGGAGCTGCCACATAGCCTCATGTGTCTACTTGAGCTAAGAAGCACACTCCTCACCAGTATCATTTTATGTCTCATAGTCCAGCCTAACCTTTGTCTGAGTTGGCTTCGGGAATGGTTTTAGTTTTGGGCTAACAGAGTCCAGGGGCCATGACCTCTGGGGTCCTTCCGGTCGCAGTCAGACCATTAAGTTTGGTCTTTTTACTAGAATTTGAGGTCTGCATTCCACTTCTCTCCTGCTCCATCAGGGATTATTTGTTGTGTTCCCTACGAGGGCAGTCATTGGTGGTAGCTGGGCACCATCTAGTTTTTCCAGTCTCAGGCTGATGGAGTCTCTGTTTGTGTGGTCCTTTCTCTCTCTTGGGCTCATATTTTCCTTTTGTCTTTGGTGTTCTTCATTCTCCTTTGCTCCAGGTGGGTTGAGACCAATTGATGTGTCTTAGGTTGCACCCAATTCTTGACCCAACCAGGGAGTGCAGCCCTGGCCTTTCTTCCAGGAGTGAGAAGCCAATTATGCTGTCATTCAGGGCACCCAAATGTGGGAAGAATGAGCCTGCTAGGTGGGATATTGTGGCCTCATGTTCCTTGTTAAAGGCCATTTCTCCTTGATTGAGCTGAATAGAACAGAAAATTCTCAATGGAGTTAAGAGCTCCAAGAGAGTGGGAGAGAGAAGAGTTGAGTAAGGGTGCCTAGACACACCCAAGTTGAAGTGGGAAAGGAATTTCAAGTCTTCCAGGCTAAATGGAGAGCAGCAGCTACCCCCCCCCCGTCACTACTAGCACAGTGCCCAGCTAGAGTCAGCACTCAGTAAATGTTTGGCAGGGGCGCTTTCTTCCCTTCCACTAGTTACCAAGTGCTGTGATAGAAGGAGATAAAACTTAAATTGTACGAGGTCTCTGCCTTCAAGGAGCTCACAGTGCTGGGTGGAGGAGTGGGTAGAAGGAACAAAAAGGCTGTCTGAAGTCAAAAAATGCCCAGAGAGGTTGGGCAAGATCCAGTGACCATGACCTTTACCCTGCAGACCCTGTAGGTGAGCGGTGGGAAGAGGAGGAAGGAGGCTTCAACTGTGCTCTAGACCTGGTGAAGCACATCCGAAGCGAGTTTGGTGACTACTTCGATGTCTGTGTAGCGGGTGAGTGTCTGGAGCCTCCGAGTGGGTGGGGACAGAGAGGGGAAGGGACAAGATGCCCAGCACTGAGCAGAGGCACAGAGAGCCACCAATTAGGACTGGCCCCATTCAATCAGGACAGGATTATCAAGTGCTCCAAGCACCTGAGTTTGTGTTAGATAACTCAGAAACCCAGTGATAAGGGAGGTGCAATGGTAAGTTAATGTCCTCACTCTCTTTCTATATTGTCCACTGCACTCCGAACGCCACTACCACCCCCTTAAGTGTTTGTGCTTTGCATTTTCATGCTCCTAGCCTACTTCCCAGCCCTATTCTTCTCTTTAGCAAAAAAAAATAAAAAAAGGATGTTTACTAAGAGGATTCCAAGGGACGGGGATCTTAGAAGCCACAGTCTGGAAATGGCACCAGACCTCACTAAGCCCTGGAACTAAGAGCCAGGAAGCAGTCAAATCAAGGCTGAACCTCATATTGTCAGGGCCACAAGTCACCCCCTCTGCCTCCCTCTGGACAAATGCCTCCTGCTTCATCCTATAGACCTGATGTATCCCCTTCTCTCCAGACCCAACTGCCAGCATGTCCTGAGTGTAGACGGTGTCAGTTTCAGCTGTAGGCCAGACCCATTGACAGGTCTCAATCTCGGTTTCAAATTCAGGGGAGAGAGAATCTGATTAGCCAAACTCTAGTTCCACTGGCTGTAGCCGGTAGGCCAGTTTCACCCAATAGAACATGGAGTGGTCTTCTCTCCTACCCTCACTGAGGTTAGGCCTTCAGCGTCTCAAATGGGGGCACAGGTACAGTGTGGTGGTATGTGTAGGGGGCACACAATAAGCCCATGATAAATTGACACCTCTTCTCGGAATGAACAAACGAGTTTCTGTCGAGTCGATTCTGACTCACAGCAACCCTATAGGACAGAGTAGAACTGCCCCGTAGGGTTTCCAAGGAGCAGCTGGTGGATTTGAACTGCTGACCTTTTGGTTTGCAGCCATACCTCTTGAACACCGTGCCACCAAGGCTCCCTTGGAATGACAGTTTTCTCAAATATTTTGGGGGAAAGTCGTATCATTTTTATATTAAAATAAACATAGCTAGATTGTGAAGTAGCATATTAAAATGTAGGCCTTTAAAAAACAAGCTATGTGGCTTCAAGGAAATTACTCACTTGTGGGTGAGTGACTTTTGGCTGTCTCCTCTATCCCCAAGTACATATTCAGTCAACAGGACGTTTGGATACGTTTGGGAAGCACTGAGAACAGGTGTTTCCTACTGTTCAAATGTTCATTGCTCATATTGGCCGTAATGCAGTCAGTTAATTGGGAAATGTGGACAGGTGCACCAGTCAGTGGTGGAGTTGACCATGGTTGGGAACTAGCAAAGCTGTGTTCTTACAGTGGCTGCATGGTGTTGTACTTGGTTTATCATCAAGTGGATGATAAAGGAGGTCAGGGGATAAGCACCACACAGCTGGTAGTGATAGCAAAAGAATATAGTAAATTGAGCAGAGTCCAAATGTAATCAAATGCTAGATTTGTTCAGTGACATTTAGGCTTTGTGGTGACATAGCTTCAGCTCTTAGGAGCCTTTTCCTTTCTGTAATTGAAAGTGAAAGTCTGGTGCTTGATTCTGCGCTCCACCCCCCCACCCCCACCCCCCATCGAAACAATTGTCTTTATATCCAGTTTTGATGACTTGGGGTTTCTTAAGAACATAACTTCCTTATCATGGCAAAGCAGCCTGTGCTTGGCTGCTGACAGCCCAGACCTCAGGCTTCCCCCTACCTAGCATGGGGTCCTGCCCTGGTTCAGGCTGAGGGAGCCAGGGCTCCTCCTCTGGTTTCATTAAGGCCTGCAGTCAGCCTTGCCCTACCCTGTCCATGCAGGGCCAAGAGTCAGTTCAGTCATTTAGGGAGGGACCACAGAGTTCATAGAGCTAGAAGGACCTTAGCAAACATCTGGTCCAAACTCCAGGCAGTTCCGGAACCCCGTCTTTGGTATCCTGGAAGATGACCCCCCAGCTGTCCCAGTATTTGCAGACTTAAGGAGCTCATTGTTTTGAGGGGCTGCTTGTTCCCTCGTTAGGCAGCTTTCTGGGACTAATCCTGGTTCCGCCATTAGGAGCAACACAGAATCCAGCTAATAAGGAATTTGACTAAGGTGAATCCTTTTTCCCCGTGACAGAAAGTAGTTGTTACCATGTTTTCTTGGTTCTTCAAGCAAAACATCTCCACTTTCTTCATTTCTTCCTTGTATAACATGGTTTCTAACTTTTCACTATCTTGGACCCCTGAGTAGTTTTAATTAAAAACAATATTTTAATCCTGTGCCTGGAGTCAAACACAGTACTTCAAGTGCTGAGCGCATCACAGTTCTTTTCCATCGTCACAAAGTGCAGTCCTGATTTGCCTGGCTGGCTGCAAGGGAGGTGAGACAGGACAGTGTGGGGAGTGGGGAGCCATCCACCCCCACGCCCTGGGAGAGGGGCTAGAAGCCAAGTCCCACGGAGATCCATCTCCAGGGGGAAGGAGCCCATCAGCGGTGAGCCCAGCCACCTAGGGCTTCAGCTCAGCCCGTGCTGAGTGTTGGGAGGTGTAATCCGGAACCCCGAGGCAGAGGACTCCTTGTTTCAGGCTCTCTGGTTTCTTCATCACTCACTTTGAGCAGGTGGAGGCCAGGCTCTCCCTACTGTCATCCCTGTTGGCAGGTTACCCCAAAGGCCACCCCGAAGCAAGGAGCTTCGAGGCAGACCTGAAGTACTTGAAGGAGAAGGTATCTGCAGGAGCCGACTTCATCATCACCCAGCTTTTCTTTGAGGCTGACACATTCTTCCGCTTTGTTAAGGCTTGCACCGAGATAGGCATTACCTGCCCTATCCTCCCCGGAATCTTTCCTATTCAGGTGAGGGTCCCAGGAGGGCTAATAGGCTCCATCGATCGCCCCTATGGCACACAGCCAGGGTTCTGGGGCCAAGTGCTGAGTTCACGCTGAAGTTCTTCTGTGATGCTTACTAGATCCTACCAGATAGTCAGATGTGCCAGACCTTGCAAAAAAGATGTCATCTTGCCACCCAATTGCATCTAATTTTCTCCCGAAATACCCAGCAGTGTGTTGGAGGGGATCATTCTACTTTGGCCTCCAGACGAGAAGTGTTACAAGAGATGATGGCTCTCATTTTGATCATGAGAGGGTTAAATCGGTGTTTCCCAAGCTTGGCTGATCATCAGTCATTTGATAAACTTGTTCAAAAAGTAGAGTTTCAGGCTCCACCCCTACAAGTTCTGATTTAGTAGATTTGAGGTATATTTTTACTTCCTAAGTTTTGCAGGTAATTCTGATGATTAGTGAAGCCTGGGAACCTCTGGGTTAGGTGACCAGCATGTTATCAGTGAGTACACCTAGGGGTTAAAGAACTGGCTCAGACTGATGGCCGAACTGCAGTTGCTGTACATAGCAAAAGGAGGGTCAAGCAGGACGAACGAACTCACAGAATACGGCCCAGCTCTCCTGGGTCATTCTGCATCGCACTACAGCTGGCCAGGAGACTCGGAGGGGGATGGAAAGGCGGTAAGAGATGGACTGGGAAATGGTACCCACCACCGCTTGTGTCCGGACAGGGCTACCACTCCCTTCGGCAGCTCGTGAAGCTGTCCAAGCTAGAAGTGCCACAGGCAATCAAGGACGTGATTGAGCCCATTAAAGACAACGATGCTGCCATCCGCAACTATGGCATCGAGCTGGCTGTGAACCTGTGCCAGGAGCTCCTGGCAGGTGGGCTGGTGCCAGGCCTCCACTTCTATACGCTCAACCGCGAGGTAGCCACCATCGAGGTGCTGAAGCGCCTGGGCATGTGGATCGAGGACCCCAGGTGAGGACAGTGATCCTGAGTTCAGACCAGGGGAGCCACAGAGGAAAGTCAGGCAGGGAAGTCAGAAGTGTTGGGTACAGCTGTGCCCTAGCAGTACTGGCTACCCAGGTGGTACCGAGGCGTGCTTTGCACCCTAGCTGGCTGGGCACACTTGGGGTTCTAATCTTGGCAAGAACTCCATGTGCAGCTTAAGATTTACTAGTCAGACCAAAGAACCCAGGTCCGTTGGGGCTTCCTTACTAACTGCTCCCTCTAACCCACTGAGACCAAACCTGTTGCCATTGAGTTGATTCCAACTCATAGTGCCCCTATAGGATGGAGTAGAACTGCCCCATAGGGTTCCCGAAGCTGTAACTCTTTAAAAAAACAGACTGCAACATCTTTTTCCCCTGGAATGGCTAGTGGGTTTGAAGCAGCAATCTTAACTATTTAATTGCCGAGCACTTAACCACTGCGCCACCAGAGCTCCCTTCTTGCTTCCTCTGGCCAGTCCCTTATCCTGTGGTCTCCCTTCTCACCCAGGCGTCCCCTGCCCTGGGCTCTCAGTGCCCACCCCAAGCGCCGGGAGGAAGATGTGCGTCCCATCTTCTGGGCCTCCAGACCAAAGAGTTATATCTACCGCACCCAGGAGTGGGATGAGTTCCCCAATGGCCGCTGGTGAGCTCTGCAGACACTCTACTGCAAAGGAACCCTGTTTCAAGAGGATTGACAGGAATGGGTCCCCTGGGCACGTGGGTGGTAACTGTTCTTCTTTCAGGAGCCCAAGGTCAGGAGTGTGCCTTGACCTCAGGCATCTCCTCCTCCAGGGGCAATTCCTCCTCTCCAGCCTTTGGGGAGCTGAAGGACTACTATCTCTTCTACCTGAAAAGCAAGTCCCCGAAGGAAGAGCTACTCAAGATGTGGGGGGAGGAGCTGACCAATGAAGAAAGTGTTTTTGAAGTCTTTGCACACTACCTCTCGGGAGAGCTGAATCGGAATGGCTGCAAGGTGCATGGTGCTGGGGCAGAAACTCTGCTACTTGCGTCGAGCTATCTCCAGCCTTGGGCACAACCTTGGGGCTGTAGCTTCCTTGCTCTGAGCCTCGTCCCCTCCATGTCGCAGACGTGGCATTTCGGCACAGGGAGAAGGGAGAGAGTTGGGAAATCTCTACCTGGGGATGCCTGCAAGGAGCTTCTGTGGGGTGTCAGCCGTAGAAGTCAGTGGGGACGCCTCCCAGTCATCCAGGGCTGACCGTGAGAGGGAGGGGCCAAGGGAGGCCAGATAGGACCGCTGCCCCAGCTGGCTCACCTTCTTGCCTAGGTGACTTGTCTGCCCTGGAATGATGAGCCCTTGGCGGCTGAGACCAGCCTGATGAAGGAGGAGCTGCTGCGGGTGAACCGGCAGGGCATCCTTACCATCAACTCCCAGCCCAACATCAACGGGAAGCCATCGTCCGACCCCATTGTGGGCTGGGGCCCCAGCGGGGGCTATGTCTTCCAGAAGGTGTGGCGGGGTGCACAACCAGCACCCAGGGGTTCTCCAGAGGGTGAGGGAGGGAGAAGCCTTTCTGTCCTGGGCACGTTGTTCTGAACAGCAGTGGGTCGCAGAAGACAAGAGCTCATGCTTAAAGTCAGAGAGACCTGGGTTCAGATCTGGGCTCTGCCGTTTACTAGCTGTATGATGTTGTACAGGCCACTTGAGTTCTCTGAGTCTCAGTTGTCTCATCTGTAAAATGGGGACACACCTCCTCCTGCCCTGGAGGTGAACTGTGATAAAGTGTGTAAAGTGCTCAGCACAGCAGGAACAGCACAGAGGGAATTCACTAAATGAGTTGACACTTGTCTCCTAGAGCTGCCAGAGCTAAAATTACATTCTAAACTAAAGCCCATGGGCTCTGGAGTCACAAAGATGTGGGTTTGAGTACCAGCTCTGCTGTTTACCATCGATGTGGCCAAGTTGCTCAACTTCTCTGAACTTAGTTTCCTCATCTGTAAAATGGGGGTAGGAGTGCCTACCCTGCAGTACTGTGAGCATCCCAGCAAATGAATGTGAATATTCCCAGCCTATCACCTGATTTAAAAACAAAAACAACAACGACAAAAAAACCCGTTGCCATCAAGTCAATTCTGAGTCATAGCGACCCTATAGGACAGAGTAGAACCACCCCCTTGGGTTTCCAAGGAGCACCTGGTGTATTCGAACTGCCGACCTTTTGGTTAGCAGGTGTAGCTCTCAACCACTATGCCACCAGGGTTTCCCATGATAGTTGGTGCTAAAGAAGCCCTCAGTGTCATTGTCGACATCCAGCGATGGCGAGGATGGAATGTCGTACCTCTCTCACATACCTTAACTTACCAAACCAGACCCTCTGCAGAGCCCCCCCGGAATGGCCTCTCCACAGAGCCTTCCCTGATGGAGGACAAGTTACAGGCATTCCTCAGGCCTGCCCAACCTAAGGATCTCACGTACCTCCTCCCCTCACCCTTTCCTGTGTATTTGCCAATCATAGCTCCTGATGTGTGGCCCCTGCTAGTCCCAATGGCCTAGGGGTCCTGTCATCTGTGTCTGCGGGGTCCCTCCCTGAGAGAGCTGGAGGCAGGCATTTGCTGCTGGCGTGGAGCACACAGCACACCAGGCAGGCCACAGAAGACATTGGGCACGCACTGGGGTTACTGTGATGAGCATCTGTCTTCCTCACAGGCCTATTTAGAGTTCTTCACTTCCCGTGAGACCGTGGAAGCGCTCCTGCAAGTGCTGAAGAGATATGAGCTCCGGGTCAATTACCACATAGTCGACGTGAAGGTAGGCCGGCTCTAGGGGCTCAGACAGGATGGGCCGAGGGCACCCACATCTGTTTCTTCATTTAGCAATCACCGACACCTAGCCCGGGCCAGGCATTGTGCTAGAGAGAGATAGAAAGCCAGTCCCTGCCCTCTGAGAGCTTCCAGCTAGAGGGGGAGACAGACAGACAGACAATTTCGAGTCAGTGCAAGTAGGAAAAGAAAGTTCAGTCTAGGATGCCATGGGATTGCAGAGGAGGGACATCTAACTTGGAGGTCAGCTTCTTGGAGGGGTCATGTGTGGTCTGAGTCCTTAAGGGTGGAGGGGAGTTGTCCAGAGGTTAGAGGGCATTCCGGGGAAAGGGCAAAGGATATGCCAAGGCATCAAGCTGCCTGGCCTATGAGGGAAACTGCTGCAGGTTGAGGAATGAGGCTAACGTGGGAAGCAGGAGCTAGGTCCTCAGAGGGCTTGAATGTCACTCAGTGGCAACAGGGAACATTGAGCGACTTGGTTCCATGTTTAATTTTAGGAAGATCACAGTGAGCTGCTGTATGGCTAACAGGCAGAGAAGATGGGAGCCAGGAAGGCTAGTTAGGAGGCTCTGAGTAATCCAAGTAGGAGACAGAGGCCTGGCAGTGGGCTGGACCACAGGGAACCAATTAGAGTAAGCGAATAGAACCAACTGGATGTGGAGGCTGATGGGGGCCTGAAGGAAGTGCCCAAGGGACCCCTGGGTTTTGGGCTCACATGGAGAAGGGATCGAGGAAGAGGGCAGGCTGTGGGGGAAGGTAGAGGATATTGAGCAGAGAAGGGGCCCCAGTGAGCTGGGGCTCTCCAGGCAATAAAAGGAATATAGTTGTCTTTGTCCCAGATTTGCTCTTACCCCTCACTCACCCCATCCCCAGGGTGAAAACATCACCAATGCCCCTGAGCTGCAGCCCAACGCAGTCACTTGGGGCATCTTCCCTGGGCGAGAGATCATCCAGCCCACAGTGGTGGACCCTGTGAGCTTCATGTTCTGGAAGGTAAAAGAGCTAGAAGCGAGCTGCCCTTCCCACCCTGGAACCTTGGGGTGACAGTATTGCTGAGTCCTTAATGTGTGGCTGGAGGCCACACCCCCAGGGTGGCCAACTTGGCCTTGGTGGCAGCAGCCCAACTCTGATTCAGCAGGGTTGTACTCACCATGTTTATTTCTGGGTGGTGGTAGGGGTGGGGTGGCCCTAGTAGCAGGCCTTGTTCTATTCCTGGAGACACCGTGTTGGGAGCAAGCAGAAGCCCTTGGGTGCTGAGTATGAATGGGGCCCTGACCTGTGGGCAGCCTATTAACCTGGCCTGTGTGCAGGACGAGGCCTTCGCCCTGTGGATTGAGCAGTGGGGCAAGCTGTACGACGAAGAATCCCCATCCCGCATGATCATCCAGTACATCCACGACAACTACTTCCTGGTCAACCTGGTGGACAACGACTTTCCGCTGGACAACTGCCTGTGGCAGGTGGTAGAGGACACATTTGAGCTGCTCAACAGGCCCGCTCCGAAATGAGAGCCAGACGGAGGCTCAGTCACCTGGCGTCCTGACATCCTTAGCCGGGGCCACTTGAGTCCCACCTGCCTCCGCCCACAAGCCTTGATTATCCTGGGAACCGTCTTCTTCCCTCCTTTCTCTCCAAGCCCTCTCCACGTGGCGATGGCAGCTAGACTGGTGTGAGGCTTCCAGGCTTTGGTTGGAGCTGAGTCGGCCCTGCATAGAGCCTGGTGTTCCCTGTGGGGGTCCCCCTGCATCCTGCAGAGAGCCATGTGGGGGGCACACCATCCTCTCTGAGGGGAGGAGGTTGGCTATTGAAGGCTAAGCCTTTGTACCAGTGCCGCCCCTCCGAGCCAGGCAGAGACTTCAGATGAACTTGCACCTGGGGCCCATGCAGGATGGGTGGAGTGAGTACACACCGGCACAGGCTGTCTGCAGAAGACACATGGCTCCAAGACCCCGGCAGCTGGGCACTGCCCACTTGTGATTGAAGGTACAAACCACCGCCTGCTTACCTCCTTGCCTGGCCAAGCTCCAGGCCCCCAGACAGGCCTGGGGCTGAAACCTGTCAAGGCAAGCATTTCTTGCCACCTTCTACCTGAGAGCTCAGCTGGGTTTTTACTTAAGCTGCTTTTTGAAACAGTCTGTATACTCTGGTGGCTCAACAGAGAAAGTGTCCCTGAAAGGTTAAAGGCAGTCTGCACCCTTGTGCTTTATGGAGCCCTTGCCCTTCCCTGACTTCCCCATCAAGGAATACACTACACCCATTCTTGTCAAGGGTTCACAGAAGTGGGTTGGGGGCTGAAGCAGCTGGAGTCATTTTTCACTTCCTCTCGGGCCAGCCTCTGGGCAGAGGGGCAGCCTGACGAGAGACGGAGCAGGAGAAGCCACTAGGACTCGGAGGGCATTTTATTGTCCCTCAGAGCCCCATCCCTAGGCCATGGCATGAGCACCCATGGCCTCAGCCCGCACTCCCCGAAGGGGCGGCCCATAGTTCCTTCCCATGGGAAGGCCAGCTCACTTCTGCTTTTGCCTTTATGGGAACAAGTCACAGCTGCAGCTGGGCCCCTGCTCCATCCTAAGTCTGCTGTGCCCAGGGGCGTGGGCATCTTCCGGCCCACTCCCAGGGCCCCTGGGGCCCAGCTTGCTTGGGGGTCTCAGGCTGCCGTTGGCTCCACTTCGGCCCCTGGCTGCCAGGCGCTGGTGCCACTTCGCCAAAGCCTGAAGTCGGGAAGGGAGGGAGCTGTATGCCTCTGTCTCGGGCTCCCCCCCCCCAGGTCCGTGATGTATGTAACAAAGTCACAGCTGTGCCCAGCCCCCCGCAGTCTCCCTGAGGGTGGCTGAGGCCCCTCTCCCTCCCCAGGCCAAATGCACAGGCTCAGAATAGATCTGACTTTGGCCTGAGAAAGTGTGTTCAGAGCAGGGGCAAAGAAGGGAGGGGCCCTCCGGGGACCGGCCCTACAAGAGTAAGCATGAGCGGCAGCTGTGGGCATAGGCTAGGCCTTGTTACCAAGCTGAGTGGCGGGGGTGGGACTGGATTGGGCACATGGCCCACGGCAAAATCAAGGGTTCAAAACTCTTTTCTGTGGCCAGACAGATATCTCTGGAAATGAAGGGGTCCCGGGATGTGATAAGGAGCCCTGGTGGCTCAGTGGTTAAGTGCTAGGCTGTTAACTGAAAGGTTCAGTGGTTTGAACCCACCAGCTGCTCCATGGAAGAAAGATATGGCAGTCTGCTTCCGTAAAGATTACAGCCTTGGAAGCCCTATGGGGCAGTTCTACTCTGTCCTGTAGGGTCACGATGAGTCAATTGACTTGATGCCAACAGGTTGGGGTGTGGCGAGCCTGGAGGGCCCCAGCTCAGAAATGTCCCCATGTGTCACTGGAATGGTTGACGGGGTGAAGTGGAGTGAGGGCTGCACCACCTGTTACCTGGGAAAGGATGCAGCTGTTTTCTTGTTGCAGGAATCGCTGAGCCACCCACAATTGCAGGACCCGCCGCCGCCATGTCCCCCAGGCCCATCTCAGGTGCCACTGTCTGAGCTACGAAGACAGTGAGCAGAGAAAGGCCAGGGCTGAGCGCACCACAGCCTCCCATACCTGGGCTCCCTGGCTGATCCCAGCCCTCTGTGGGTGGGGGGAGGAGACATCATCTAAAGAATATGTTAACAATGCAGATTCCTGGGCCTGACCCCCAGGTTTCAGACGTAGTAGGTCCACAGACCTGAATTTGAGAAACGCTCTTTTCTAGTTAGGGTTGAGAAGTGGCTGGAACAGGGAGATGAGCCCCTGGGCTCTGAGATCTCTTGGTTGGGGGGTACCTCACTCACCAGGGTCCGTGCCAGCTGCTCTGCCCCATGAGCATCTCCCCAGTGCTGCCATGCGGCTGCCAGGCGCCTGGCCTTCTGGGAGCCCTGGAACTGGTGAAGCAGTGCCTCAAGGTGCCAGTGCTGCAGGCTCATCCTGTGGGGAGAGGCCCCCGGGTGTGCCCTGAGCATCACGACCCCTCAAGAGCAGGGAAGAGCTGCAGAGCCACTGGCCTGGGCCTGCTTCAGCAGATTCTGTAGGAGTGAGCACTGGCCAGGGGGAGCCCAGCTCGGGCCCTGCTCAGGCGAGCCTGCGCACACCACCCCCATGCCCTGAACCTCCATACCTGCACACCTCTACCGCTGCCCCCCACGCCCGTGCACAGCTGCCCTCACCCAGACCCCCCACACCCACACACAACTACTCTCACCCAGACCCCCCATGCTCACCCACAGCTATCTTCCCCCAGCCCCGCTCCCCTCCCCAGTGCCTGTGCACAGCTGCCCTCACCCCAGCCTCCTCTGATAGGCCTCTCCAGTTCCTTTGAGGGTTCTGCTCTCAGGGCTACAGTCTCCACCTGGTCCTGTAGGGGGCCTGCTGGGTGTTGTCCAGAGAGGCAGGCCTTGGGCCCCGTGGCAGTGGACAGGCCACTGCAGCCAGAGCTGGAAAGCGTGGTGGAGGGGAGGCCAGCAGGGGGCAAGGGGCCACCTGAGGTTCTGCTCTCTGTCGCCTGGAAAGGGTAGTTAAGTCATAGAGGTTAACTCATCATTCAGGCTGGCAAATCCTCCCTTAGTATGAACACTCAGAAGGCAAGTGCCATGATGAGGGTCACCAACAAGCAGCTGCTTGGGACTGCTCCTGTGTGGAGTGGTAACCCAAAGAGATGACGGGCAGGGAAGGAGAAAACTTCTCAATCTGGCTGAAATAGCCAAGAGGAGGAAATGGGTGGGGAAGACACAGAACAAATATAAGACAGGTTCACCAAGGAGGCCCTTGGGGGCTGGGGACCACCTGCCCCCTGCACTTCAGACCTTGTCCCCAGGGGAATGGTTTTCTTACCCTGAGCCCGGGGCGTTCCTTGCTGCTCCCTGTGGCTACTGAGGTGGTGGTGCTGTGCTGTTCCAGGCAGTCCGAGCCCTGGGGCCTGTGTCCAGCAGCTGTGGGTCTGAGGGAACAGCCAGAGAGGAAAACTGGAACTGATGGGCTGGATTCCCTGAGCCAGGGTGACCTGGCGGAATTCCCTTCCTGGCCTTCCTCTGATTGCTAGCAGGACCTCCTCCTCCTGTGTGTAGAAATGGGGTGGTTCACATCGCATCACACTCTCCATGTACCCCAGGCTCCTCCAGACTGAGAAGGTGCCACAGAGCATGGCCGGCAGTACACACCTTGTCTCTTCCCATTCTCCCACAGGGCTCCCACTCCATAAGAGCTGGCTCTGTGCTAGGCACTGGGCTAAGCACTTTCCATGTGACCCTGTGAGGTGGGGATCACTGTCCCCACAGCGTGGAAGTGGTCCGACACCAGAGCCTGAGCGTCCACCTACGACTGGTCAGACCAGGCGTCTTTAAGGGGACTCCGTGTCATAAGATGGCATCACACCTCTGGGTGGCACCTGGCTGGGCATTTGCATTCAGATGGTACAAAGGAGGGGGCCCAGAATTAGGAACCCTAGTTACCATTTCCTGCATTTACTTTTATTCCCTATAAGCCTCACTTTCGCCATCAATAAAATGGGATCCCTGCCTTACTTTGCTTACAGGGATGGAATGAAAGAAATAATAAAAATCCTCTGAAAGTAAAACTGCCCTATAAACGTATCTAGAAGTAAAATACCCTGAGATCCCAGAATCTACTGTGGCCACAGCCCCACATGTGTGAATTCTGCAAATAACCAAAGCTAGTCTCTTTGGATACCATTAAAAAAAAATAACACTTTAAGACTGACAATTGGCCTCACCTCCGGAGGTGCATGGTGGGGGGACGGTGCTGGCAGCGGCCTGGAAACAGATGTCCCGGTCCTACTACCAGTACCTGCTCATGAGAACGCTCTACATGCAGGGGCCCTGGGAACGGGCTGTGTCCAGTTCTATGCCGGTTCCCATCGTGGGGACGGATGGCGCTGCACAGGGGTGTGTCTTCACGCCACAGCACATCATGGCTGTGTTGCCACGACTTTGAGATTGTGCAGCCACCAAAATGTGACCAGGATCCAGAGGTTCCTTAGGGAGGACTCACCCTCCAAAGTTGGAATGAGACTTCAGCAGCTGTCCTCAGAAAGTACTAGATGCCAACATAACCAACCTTATGAAACAACCTTAGAAAATTCATGAGTAGGAAAATAATCCTGACTCTTGTGTCGTGTTCTTTAATTTTAAAAGAGACTCTTGCAGTTTTTGTCTGTTTTAGCAGTGCAGTCACTCGTACTTTGATAGCAGTGTTTTCTTAACCTTTGTGACTGTTTCAGTATTACCTCGTGGAAGCTTTTATTAATGTAACTTTGAATACATTTTAATTGCTTTCTGTTTTTAAAATCCGAAGTCATTAATTGGCTTTACTGTTCTGGCTACTGTATGGTATACACCTCAGCCTGGATCTATTTCTACACTTGACCAAAGTTTTGTATGAAAAAATACAGGATTTGGGGTGAGGGGAGAGAGGAGAGAGGCTATTTTACTGCACACTACTGACAGAAGACCAGTCTGTAAGTTTGAACTCAGGAGTACAGTTTTACCTACGGAGGCTCCCCTCTATTTAACAGCTTTTGCTTTTAAACTATTAAAACATTTAACAGTGTGACAATGAAAAACAGATCCCACTAAAGTTAAAGGAACATTTCACCTTAAAAAAATATATATATATACTTTAATCTTTGTCCTTAAAATCTTTCTAAAATCTATTATACACTTCCTGGCATTCTCAAAGGAGTCCCGATGGTGCAGTGGTTAAGTGCTCGGCTGCTAATCCTAAAATCGGTGGTTCGAAACCACCAGCCACTCTGTGGGAGAAAGATGTGGCAGTCTGCTTCCGTAAAGATTACAGCCTTGGAAACCTCACGGGGGCAGTTCTACTCTGTCCTATAGGGTCGCTATGAGTTGGAATTGACTCAGTGGGTTTGGTTTTGGTTTTGGCGTTCTCAAACAGACTTCTTGGCGAGGCAGATCATCTTGGGAACATTTCTGTAGGAATGCTGCAGTGTGGGGTTGACCTACAGGGCTGCCAGTAACTGGGGCTCCGTGTCCCTCAATGACCTGTCCCCAAGCTGCCATGCAATGTCAGTTCTTGAGCCTGGTTTTCATTGTTGCTGCTGCTTCCCTCCTACTAGGCCATCAAGCTCCTATCGCTGTTTTTGCAGGTGTCAGAACTAACCGCCTCTCGTCTGGAAAGGAAATTGGCAGTTATCTTTCAGTAGATAAATTTATGGGAGAGAATTTTTTTTCTTTGTATTTTTTTATTTTTCTGTAACGAGTGTGTTTCATTTTTCCAACAAGAAAAAAAAAACTTAAAAACTTAAAAAAATTGCTACTGTCCGTGTGTCCCTATTTCAACCCTAAACGGCACTGTGATGTGTAAAGAGTTCAAGTGTCTGTCTCCTGTTAGACTGTGATCTGTCGCAATCATCTTTGCAGCCAGGCCCCGTGGCACACGGTGCTCAGTAAATGTTTGTGATGAATCACACCCTGGAGTTGGCTGGTGGCCAGTCTGGAGACTGCCCATAGGCCAGAGGTTGCTGTTTTACTGGAACCGGTAGGGACGGTGCCAACGAGGAACAAGCTGATTCTAAGGCCAGTGGCACACGTTCATTTTTGGACCTCCCACCCCACCTGCCATCAAGCACGGTATTTTCAATCACCTGATATGCATGCTAAAGTTGGACAGACGATGAAAAAGGAAGACAGAAAAATTGATATATTTGAATTGTGGTGTTGGAAAAGAATATCGAATATGGACTGTCAGAAGGATGAATAAATCTGACATGGAAGAAGTACAATCAGAATGCTCCTTAAAAGCGAGGAACCAACTTGACCACACCTAAAAACACCACCACCACCCCATCTGGACCCCACTTCACCTGTTTCCACCAGGCAGGGGAGTCCATCAGCAGTAGGAGCTGCCCTCTGCTGGCCAGCCTCAGGCAATGCGTGAGGTCAGCTCCGGGCCTGGGGTGGACAGTGCTGGTCTCCTCCACCTCAGCCAGTACTTCTTGCCGCACTCTGAGCAGCGCTGTCTGCCACTGGGCCCAGTGGGTCCGCAGGAGGAGCCCGAGCCCACCCTGCTGGAGCTGGGCAAAAGCAGCTCGCTGGACCCAGGACTGGGCTGCTGCCTGAGCCCAGGCCTCTAGGACCCTGGGGGGAGAGAGAGGAGCCAAACCTGAGACCATGAGAGCCACCCACGTATGAGCCCTGTCAGGAGCTCTCCACAGCCCTCACCAATGCCCTGGCATGACAGGGACCTGTGGGCAAAGTGTCAGGCCTGTGCCCCTCATCCCCTATCCTTCTTCTGGAGAAATCGGGTTAAAATGGACATGAAGACTAGCCTGCAAGGGTGGAATATCACACAACAGGGAAAAGCATCCTGTTTAAGGGATAGAGAGAGGGTTGTCCTGCCAACTATGTTTTGCCTCTGCTTCCATCACCAGAGCGCCTGTACTGAGCACTTGCTGTGCACCTGGCCCAGCTGAGTGATTTCATATGTAGTCTCTAGTCCCCCCAGGCACCCTACAAGGCAGGGCTGTTGTCTTCCTTTGACAGAGATTTGCCCAAGGAGGGTCACCCAGCTAGAAAGTGGTGGAGCTGGGATTTGACCCTAGGTCTAGGTGTAATGACCAGAATCACCTCTCCCTACCTCCCGGAGCCTCTGCCCTGCCTCTCAGCCAAGAACACCCTCCATCCCTGCTAAAAACAGAGCTCAAAGCCCAGTGGGGGCTGCCCAAGGCCCTGGGGCACTCACTGGGCACTCAGTTTTCGGGCAGCATGGGCTCTGCTGACCTGGCACAGGCGGGACTCACGAACCCACCATGTCCAGCACAGGGCCACCCCTGCCTGGGCCTGGGCCAGGGATCTCTCTTCTGCCTGCTGGTGGGCCTTATGGCACAGGCCCGGGGCCCAGCTCCATGCCTCCAAGGCCTGCTGGGCCTGGACCCGCCTCAGCTGCTTGCATGCCCGGCCCTGCTGAACGTCCCTGCTCCAGCAGGTGATGGCATCCCAGGCCACGTGCTGCTCCTGGGCCTGGGCTGCTGCCACTAGGGCTCCCTGCCATGCAGCAAATGCATTCTTCAGTGCCCTTCTCTTCCGGCCATCCTGGAAGGCTTGGCGCCGGGCCCAGAGCATTCCAGCCTCTCTCACAAGTCCATGCCAGGCCTGGAAGTGGCTGCAAAACAGGAGCGGGAGGAGGGTCCAGCTGGATCTTGGAGGTTAGGCAGACTCACAATTACCCACTTACACCCTTGAATCACCCACCAAGCACCATAGGTTATACACAGTTTTGCATACACAACCCTGGGCCTAAAATGTGCTGACCAATGGGTAACAGGTGAAGGCACTGGCTTTTGTTTAGGGGCCCAATGCACAGAGTCCCTGTCTTGGAACCCCGGGCTCAGGGGGCAGGTGTTGCCAATGTGAGGGGTGCAGGGACCCAGGTAGTGGTGGGTTCAAATCCCAGTTCTGCCAGGGGAGCAGCCGTGTCCTGCCTCCCCTCACATGGCCACTCTGAGGCAGGCGGTCAGTCCCTCACTCCCTGATGGCTCAATAAAATGCCCATGCAGTTCAGATGTGAGAACACAGGTGTCAGTCACTCTGTGGTCAGGGATCCCCTGCCCTAATGGGGTCACCGTGAACATGTGCAGATCTGTTGCTGAACTGTGTACAGACATAGTACGTGCCCTCTACGTTTAAAACATGCATTGATGAACTATATACATGCTTTGCTGGAGCATCTCTATTTAAATTAAGATTTCACACTTTTCCTTCAGCAACTGTGCTGACTGCACCAGCAACTACAATAACACGCGGCTTTGGAACACGTGCTACCGTGGATGCTGGAGGAGTTGGTGCAGCCCATCTTAATTGTACCCTCTGGAGTCCCTGGGTGGTACAAATGGCTAATGCACTCGGCTGCTAACCAAAAGGTTAGAGGTTCGAGTCCACCCAAAGCAACCTCGGAAGAAAGGCCTGATAATCTACTTCTGAAAAATCAGCCTTTGAAAACCCTATGGAGCACAGCTCTGCTCTGAGACACATGGGGTCCCCAGGAGTTGGAGTCAACTCAGTGGCAATTGGTCATTTTTTAAAATTCTATCTTCTGGAACCACAGGATTTACCTGGCCAGGAGGGGGAGTCCTGGGGCTGGTCGGGGCCATAGGTTGTGGTTGGGGGTTTGCCATCTCCCCCACAAAGCAGAGGTTGGTGGCCACGGCCCTGCGTCTCCAGGCTAAGGTCTCCTTTCATGCCTCCCCTTTCCCAGGTCCCAGACCTCCAGGCTGAACTACCTCCAGAGGTGCAGAGGTGACCCAGCTCCCCATTGTCCCTGGACTCTCTCCCTGCTTTTCCTGGTGGGGATGACCCTCACCTGGCTTGCCATTTCCCACCTTCCCACCCCCAGGCCCACCCACCTCTGCAGTAGGAGTTTCTCTGGCCTGGTCACCATGTGTCTCCGCCGAGCTGCTGCCTGCTGCCAGCCCCAGAACACGGCCCTCCGTAGGCCCTGGAGACGAACCTGGGCCCACACCCGGTACTTTTCCTGCAGGATTTGCTGCCCTGTGACCAGAGAGACACTGGAGTGCCACTGGGTACTCCACCCCGGCCCTTGTTGACCCATCCCTTTGGACTCTGTCCAAGTGGGAACAGAGGAGGCCACCCTAACTGTCCGAGGTAAGATGCTTCCGTTACAGGTGTATTACTGGTGACCAGGCCAATCCAGCTCATGTTAATGTTAGCTGTCATTGAGTTGATTCCAACTCAAGGTGACCACATGTGTGCAGAGTAGAACTGTTCCATAGGGTTTTTATGGCTGTAACCTTTTGGAAGCAGATTGCCAACCCTTTCTTCCGAGGTGCCACTGGCTGGGTTCAAACTGCCAACCTTTTGGCTCGTAGTCAAGTGCTTAACAATTTGCACCACCCAGGGACTCATATCTAGAATTTTTCTATTTGTTTAAATTTCTTGATGATGTTTAGGAATCAGGAGAATTCACATAAAAATCAGATTTACTAGCTTTTCTCTAAAGAAAGTTTTTAAAAACTAGAAGATTTGCCCACACTGGGCCAGCATTCCCCCTGGGCAACAATTGGGCTGGAGAAGCAGCTATACTGGTGGACAGGACAGGAGCTTTCTAGAACAACCAAGTCTTCACCTGCGGACCCACTGATACCATGTATTGGTGCAGCAGGCCGCTTCTAACACGGTCCCCAATGTCCCCCACATCCTGTGTCCATGCTCTTGTGTAATGCCCTCCCCTTGAGTAAGGGCTGAACTTTATTGACCTGTTTCTAACACAATATGGCAGAAGCGATGGGATGTCAGTTCTGAGATTACGATATAAAAAGACTGGCTCTAGCTTGGGTGCACTCCCTTGCTTTCTCTTGGATCCCTCCCCTGGGAGAAACCAGCTCCCAGGTCATGAGGAAGCGCTGTGGAGAGACTGACATGGCACAACAAGGTCTGCCAAGCTTGGAAGTGGATGTTCCCCTACCCCCACCTTGCTGAGCTTTCGGATGAGACTGCATCCCTGGTCATGGACTTGACTGCATCCTCATGGGATATCCTGAGACAGAGGCACCAAGCTAAGCCATACTTGGATTTCTGACCCACAGAAACTGTGAGATGATAAATGTTTGTGGTTTTAAGCCATCACATTTTGTGGTAATTTGTATGCAGTGATAGATAACTAATACAATTGGTCTGAGCGGTCCCTCAGATTGTTCCCCTGACTTAGCTGAATTCAAACTGAGGTGCAAAGAGAACAGCTTTCTTTTTGCTCTGAGGCTAGGACCCCCAAAGCAAGCTGTCTGGGAGCCAGCCCTCCTCTTTTCCTTGGTTATGTCTCTCTGGCCTGTCCAACAAGCTACTGCTCAGGTAGCTCAGCACACCTAGTCCTTCCCACCTCCCTACCCAGGCTGAAGCCATTCCCACTGCCTCAATTACCCTTTCCACTGCTCTGCCTACTGAGCTGTCCTCTTCACTTCCTCCTGGGGGACCTTCCCTGACAGTCTGCTGGGCTCTATGGGCTCCATGACACTGCCCACCCCTCCTTTCAGCTCGGAGCTCAGACCAGTGATTCCTGAGGGCCAGGCAAGGATGACGAGGATGAAGATGCTGCTGGTGGTGGTGATGATAACCTCCTAGAGCTGGATTCTGAGCCAAGCACTTTCCATGAATTGTCTTGTAGACCCCACAACCACTCTATACTACTACTATCCCCATTTTATAGATAAGTAAGTTGAAGAGAAGTTTTGAAAGGGCAGCTTGAGAAGACAAAGTAAAATATTATAATGAAACATGCAAAGACCTGGAGTTAGAAAACCAAAAAGGAAGAACATGCTTGGCATTTCTCAAGCTGAAAGAACTGAAGAAAAAATTCAAGCCCCAAGTTGCAATACTGAAGGATTCTATGAGCAAAATATTGAACAATGGAGGAAGCATCAAAAGCAGATGGAAGGAATACACAGAGTCAAGGTATCAAAAAGAATTGGTTGATAGCATATGATCTAGAACTGATGGTACTGAAGGAAGAAGTCCAAGCTGCACTGAAGACATTGGTGAAAAAAAGGCTCCAGGAATTGATGGAATATCAACTGAGATGTTTCAACAAACGGATGCAGCACTGGAGGTGCTCACTCATCTATGCCAAGAAATCTGGAAGACAGCACCCTGGCCAACCAACTGAAGAGATCCGTATCTGTGCCCATTCCAAAGAAAGTGACCCAACAGAATGTGGAAATTATCGAATAATATCATTAATATCACAGTCAAGTAAAATTTTGCTGAAGATCGTTCAAAAGCACTTGGCAACAGTACATCAACAGGGAGCTGCCAGAAATTCAAGCCAGATTCAGAAGAGGTCATGGATCAAGAGATATCACTGCTGATGTCAGATAGGTCTTGGCTGAAAGTAGAGAATACCAGAAAGATGTTTACCTGTGTTTTACTGACTATGCAAAGCATTCAACTGTCTGGATCATAACAAATTATGGATAACATTGTGAAGAATGGGAATTCCAGAACACTTAATTGTGCTCATGTAGAACCTGTACATAGACCAAGAGGCAGTCGTTTGAACACAGCAAGGGGATACTGTGTGATTTAAAATCAGGAAAGATGTACACTACGGCTGCATTCTTTCTCCATACTTATTCAATCTGCATGTTACGCAAATAATCCAAGAAGCTGGACTAGATGAAGAATGTGGCATCACGATTGGAGGAAGACTCATAAACAACCTGCGTTATGCAGATGACACAACCTTCCTTGCTTAAAGTGAAGAGGACTTGAACCACTTACTGATGAAGATCAAAGACCACACCCTTCAGTATGGACTACACCTCAACATAAAGAAAACAAAAATTTTCACAACTGGACCAATAAGCAACATCATGATAAATAGAGAAAACATTGAGGTTGTCAAGGATTTCATTTTACTTGGATCCACAATCAATACCCATGGAAGCAGCAGTCAAGAAATCAAAAGATACATTGCATTGGGCAAATCTGCTGCAAAAGACCTCTTTAAAGTGTTAAAAAGCAAAGATGTCACTTTGAGAACTCAGGGGCGTCTGAGTGAAGCCATGATATTTTCATTCTCCTGTGCATTCGAAAGCTGGACAATGAATTAGGAAGACTGAAGAAGAATTGACGCCTTTGAATTACAGTGGTGGCAAAGAATATTGAATAAACTGCCAGAAGAACGAAAAAGTGCTTCTTGGAAGAAGTGCTCTTTGGAAGCAAGGATGGCGAGACTTCGTCTCACGTATTTTGGACATGTTATCAGGAGGGACCAGTCCCTGGAGAAGGATATCATGCTTGGTAAAGTATAGGGTCAGTGAAAAAGAGGAAGACTCTCAACAAGATGGACTGACACAGTGGCTGCAACAATGGGCTCAAACATAAGAACAATTGTGAAGATGGTGCAGGAACGGGCACTGTTTCATTCTGTTGTACATGGGGTAGCTATGAGTTGGAACCGACTCAAAAGCACCTAACAACAAGCTGAGATGTGGAGGAGTGAAGTAGCTTGTTTAAGGTCCACATAGCCAGAGAGTGAAGAGCAAGGACAGTAGCCTATACCCCTAAGTCTGTCTGGCTCTGCCACCCATCCTGAGTGTGCCCCTGTGGGGGGTCCTATCAATGGACTCTGTGCTGGAGGAAATAGAACCCTGGGTCTCCCTGATGGACCCTGGCCCTTCCCTCACCAGTGGTAGCCTCGACCCAGTCCCTGACTCACTCTGCCAGCAGGAGTGCCAGCGGCGCAGGGCGTCTTGTGCCAGTCCCCGGCCCCGGTCCTGGGCCCACTGCTCCACTGCCCACCACTCTGCCAGCCGCTGCCGCCACAGGCTCAGTACCGCCCTGCAGCTCCGGGCCCAGGCCCAGTGGGCTGCCAGCTCTCTCCGAGCCCTTTGGGCCGTAGTCCAGTGGCTCCAGCTGAGGAGGACGCTGGGGAAGGTAGTGTCCACCCTGACGATGGTCACTGCCACCCTGGCAGCCCCAGCCCCACTTCCCCTTCCCAGCACTAGGAGAGGCTTGGGTGACTCTTCTCCCTGTTTCCATCATGGGGGAGAATGGTTGCTGGGGGCTAGAGGGATTGAATGCCTCTCTGAGGGTCACAGTGACAAGTGGTGGGGATAGGACGGGGTCCGGGTTCCCAGTGCTCAGCCACTGGTGGTAACTACTCTGGACTATTTGCCAGGCTCCGTGCTTGGGGATGCATGTGCCCCTACTTCAATAATGCTCCATTGGAGTGAATACTATCTCTACCCCATTTTACAGATGAGGCAATAGAGGCACAGAGAGGTTAAGCAACACCCAGTGTGAGCAAAGCTGGGATTAGAACCCAGGCAGAGCGACTCTTAAGCACTGTGCTATGAGTGAATAAATGAACAAACCACAGCTGGGAAATCTCCAAGAGAAGTGATTACCACACAAAGTATCCCCCCTCCCCCCACTTTGGTAGGCAGGGTAGGAGGGTGGATGGAATTCAGAGGAGCTGAGTCTGGGGGCTGAGCTTGGCTGGGCATGAGGGGGCCTCCTGGGATGCAGGGCATGAGGGGGCCTCCTGGGATGCAGGGCCCAAATGGATGCTGCTATGAAGGTCAAGGGCGGATGGAGAGAAGGGGCTGGGAAAGCCACAGTTAACCCACAGAGTGGCGGTCTGCGGGGCTGGCCCTTCCTGGGGAGAGGTCCCTACCGCCTCTGGAGGGTGCGCTGGTACCGATATGCTGTGCTCCGGGCCTGCTTGGCCCGCACCTGCCAGGGCAGGAGGCTCTGCTTCTGCTGCCACTGCCCAGCTGGCCGAAGAAAGGTCGCCCGGAGGATCTCCAGGAGGGCGGGGTCCCTGGGAGGCTGGGGAGGAGGGGTGGAGTCCTGGGACCCCCGTCCCTAACCCCATCTTCTCCACCTGCCTGCCCCTGCCTGCCCCAGCCCACCCCACCCCCGAGCCCCTCACCCTCTCTAGGGAACCACAGGGTGAGCTGCAGCCCAGTGAGGTCTTCCCTTCCGGGACACTGTCCAGTGACTCTGGGGCCGAGGTGGTCCTGGCGTTGCTGGATGGGGTACAGGGACCCCAAGCCTTCGAGCGCCATTGGTGCAGGATGTGCTGCAGGGTCCGCTGCCGCAGGCCCTGGAGGAAGAAGCTACAGGAAGGGGCAGGTGAGTGGGCCCCAGCCTCACCTCCGGATGGGTGTGAGGGCCACCAAGCAGGGCAACCCCCACACTGGCCCCTGTGAGAAGGCTGAGCTGAAAGGGTGCTCGCCATGTACACCCTCTGCCCCACTGACTCTCTAACTGGCTTCTCACTGGAATCACTGGGAACTTTGAGAAATACTGATGCCCACTGGGCCCCACCTCCAGGGATTCTGATTTGATGGGTGTGGCCTGGGCGTGGGGACCTTTCCAGAGCACCCCAGGCGACTCCAGTGAGCAGCCAAGGCAGATCCATCTTGCTACTCTCTGGGGTAGGAGTGGTGACCACATAGCGATGAGGGGGAGAACTAGGCCCCAGACCCAGGGATCCCCAACTCCAGAGCCCACACACATAACTACACCAGTAATTTTGCCTCTGCTCCGTTGTAAAGACAGGGAAACTGAGGCTTGGGGAGGGCCATTTCCTTAAACTCTCACGGTGACCCAGCAGCAGACCTGAGATCCAACCATTCATCTCAGGCTAGCAGGGTAGCCCGAGTGTGCCTGATGCCCCAAGGCCAGAGGATGGACTAGGGGCTTGCATTCTGAAGGCTCACAGAGAACTGAGTCCCCCTAGGGGCCCAGGGTGCACTGAGAGAGACCAAGGGTCCAAGTGGACCAAGTGGGTGTGGGGACTGTGGATGCCAGGTGTGTGGCTTTCAAGGACAGACTGCTGGCTTATGTTCCTCCTGGCATCCCATCAGGGAAGCGCCTTCCACCTTACCCACAACCACCAACCTGGGGTCGGGGTCTCAGCAATGGCCCTTTTGTGTAAAGGCAGCGCCATGATCTTCCTACAGGGCCCCTTCATGCTCCTGATTCACAGTGGGATTTACAGCAAGCTGCTCCACCCCTCTGAGCCTCAATTCCTCTAATATTTGTATAATGAGGCAGATAAAGGTACGAGCTCTGCCCATGGCTCCTTCACTCCTTCATTTGCAGTACCTATCCCAGGCCTGCAGCATGCCAGGCACCTGCTGGATGCTGGGGAGCCAATGGTGAGCAGACAGACAGGGCTCCTGCTACCAGGGAGCTCCGTCTAGAGGGGTTGATGGGCAGGGGCTGTTCCAGATACTGGGGAGGGGAGGCCTTCACGTCAGGTCCCAGTCCCCTTGGCAGAGCTCTGTGCCTGTGTCCCCACAGTCCCACAGCCCTCAATGGCTCTCTGCCCAGTCATCATCTGCAGGCCACCTCCCTAGGCCCTGTGCCTCTGCCGATCCTGTGCTAGGAACATGTGGAGGAGCAGGATGTGGCCCGTGCCCCCCGGGGCATTCCTCCCAGCGCTGAGCACTGCTCACGTCCCCACCCCATGCCGCAGGCCCAAGCCCAGGTCCCAAGCCCAGGACACCTACTCAGCCCGCTGGCGCTGGGAGAGCCGCATCCTCCAGAGCAGCAGCACCCGGTAGAGGGCCAGCCTCTGGCAGGCTTTCTGCAGGGAGCCCTGACCTCGCTCCAGGAGCAGCCCCTGGGCCTGGGCCACTGCCCGGGGGCTCTGGGCTGTGGCCACTCCAGGGGCTGGGCTGTGAAGGGCTGCAGTCCCTGAGAAGTAGGCAGAGATGAACCAGCCACACCCCTGCTGACCTCCCTCTGCCCAAAGCTGTTGGTAGCTACTGCCTCAGGCCCGCTCGTGACCTCTCGCCATCATGGGGATGATCCCATCTTCCCTCATCAGGTTGTACTTTTTTTTTTTTTGGTGAGAAGGGGCTGTTTCCCAGGAGCAGGGGCTGCTTCCCCTCCAACAAACTAGGAGCTTCCTGTGAGCAGGGACCAAATAAATCCCTTCCTGGGGGGTATGGGATAACCCAGCACTAAGCTGGGCCTCAGCAAGTCCTTGGTGGGAGGGGATGGAACCGTGTCGCTCTGGCCTAGAGGAGGTCACAATGGGGGTGAGGATGTGGCCTAGCACACCTAAGAGCTCCCTGCTCTACCACCTTCCATCACAGGAATCCATAAATCTAACAGGGCCAACTGAAGAAGGCACTTAGCTGCCACTTTCACTGGGGAGGGAGAGCCCTGGCAGGGAGGGAAAGGGGGCCCCATCTTGGTGTGGCTCCTCGGCCTGCCAGTTGCTCACCTGCCTTCTGCCGGCAGAGGAACAGCTGGGTCACCTTCACCTCATCCGAGGCCCGGAGCTGCTTCATCTGCACCCACTGTCGCAGGCACGTGTTCAGGGTCCCCACCCGGCGGTCAGCTAGGTGGTTCCGGCACCGGACTCCTCTTTGCAGAAACCGCTGCCAGGCCCCAAAGCACCTGGGAGAGCCAAGGGAAAGTGCTGGTACTAATCTTAATGACCACAGGGACAGCTGTCTGTTACGTACCAGACACTGCTGAGGGCTTGGGCAAGCCACTTTACCTCTCTGAGCCTCAGTCTCCTGATCTGTGAAATGGGGCTGCTGTAAGAACAGCATGGCATGGCCCGTCAGGCTAGGACACCATCATCTCTGGGTGCTGGGGTGGCTGCGGCAGCCTCCAACCTGGTTTCCCTGCACCCACTCTCGTCCCCCTCCAGTCAGCCTCCACTTGGTAGCCAGAGTGATTTTTCTTTCAAATCTCAATCCAAAATAATTTACTTTCCTGCTAAAATCCTCCAGGGGTAGCCCGCTTGCTCTGTGATAAAATTTCAACTGCTCCCGCAGCCTACCTGGCCATACATACCTTTCAAACCTAATCCTCAACCTCTCCCTGCCTACTAGCAAGTCTCCAACTTGACTCTTTGCTGTTCCCTGCATTTCCTGTGTTCCTCTGCCTCAGGGCCTTTGCACATGTTATTCCCTCTGACTGGCAGTCTTCTCCGGACTCCTTTCAATAGTCAACTGTCCACCCTTTAGCTCCCCGATAAGCCTATGCTCTAGGTCAGCTTTCTTTGTAATAAGTTCTCATTTTGGGAACAAAATCAGCAAAATGCAGCCGGCTGACAACGCTACCAGACAAGCCACCTGGTTTCTTCAACAAATAAAAAGCAAGGGGGAAAAAAATGGGGGAAACCCGTATGTTAAAGAGACTTCAGTGACATATCAGCCAATTACAGTGTAACGAGCTCTGACAAAATCTGTATTTGTGAAACAACTGGAATTCTAATGTTGTATGCAGCTGTCGAGTTGCCCCCGACTCATGGTGACCCCATGTGTTATGGAGTAGAGCTGCTCCATAAGGTTTTCTTGGCTGTACTGTAATCTTTATGGAAGCAGATTGCCAGGCCTTTCTCCCATGGTGCTGCAGGGTGGGTTCGAACTGCCCACCTTGAGGTTAATAGCCGATCACAACCACTTGCGCCACCCAGGCTCCTTGGAAACTTGAATACAGACCAGATATTTGTTGGTATTAAAGGATATTGTTCATTTTCTTAGGTGCAATAATAGGATTGTGATTACATTTTTTAACAATTCTTATCTTTTAGAGATACATACAGAAATATTTATGGGTGAAATGATATAATGTCTGGGATTTGTCTCAAAATAATGAGGGACGGGGATGTAGTTACGGTACAGATGAAACATTCCCAGGAGGTGATTTTGTTAAAGTTAGCGACAGGTACATGAGCGATTATTACCCTGCTCTCTCTACTTTTGTGTAAGATGAAAATGGCCCATAATAAAAAGTTAACGACAAGGAAAAAACAAACTCTTCTAGACCTGTGTCCATTTCTGTCACAACACGTAACTCGGGCCTTATGCACACACTCACTTTGTGACTGCTGGTTTTTTGTTTGCTCCCCTTCCTGGCCCGGGTTCCGTGGGTTCTGTGAGGGCCCAGGGATGGAACCAAGCTTTGCTTAACCAAGTCCCAGCCCCTAGGGTGGTGTCCAGCAAGTCTTGTGTGAGGTTGTTAGGGGCTTTTGAGTTGATTTTGATTCATAGTGACTCCATGTGACACAGTTAGAAATGCCCCACAGAGTTTTCTTGGCTGTGATCTTTCTGGAAGGAGGTTGCCAGGTCTTTCTCCCTGGGAGCAGCTGAGTGGGTTCCAACTGCCAACCTTCTGGTTAGCAGCTGAGCGCTTAACTGTGTGCACCACCAGGATGTCCAGGTGTTCAGTAAACAGCAGCTGTTTTCACCAGTTGCTTCTGTCCTTGTCTCTCAATACCAGGAGTCCTTGAGAGCTGACTTAAAGGGCACCTCCCTGCTGGGTCCTACATGGTGCCACAGGCAGGGGACCCCCAAGCCCCAGTACCACCCACACCCACTATGTTCCCCTACCTGCAGAGCCAGGCTCTCTGGCACTGGGTCTCCTGTGGGGCCACCCTGGCTGGGGCTGCATGCCAGGCCTGGTGAGGCCACTTCGCCCTCCGAGTCCTCGGCGGGGCCCAGGCAGCTTCTCCCTGAACTCCTGTCTCCTGCCTGGCCAGCCCCTTCTGATGGCACCACAGGAGGAAGACTGCAAGGGATGGGGGAGAGAGAGAAAACAGAGGGAGTGAGATGAGGGGAGGTTCAGGAGGGGCCACTGACACCTGGGACACCAAGTTGTGTGCTCCCTGTCTCTGGTCCTCAGTTTCCCCACGAGTGAGTGATTCCTAGTTCTAATGCTCAGATTTCTGCCTGGGCCTTTATCGTCCTCATGCTGTGTGTCCTTAAGCTGTTCACTTAAATTCTCTGTGCCTCAGTTCCCCATCAGTAAAATGGGCATGCTCCCTTGCCAAGGTCACCAGGAGGCTCAAGTGGGTTTGTATCTAGAAAGGCACCAGAATAAAGCTCAGTAAACACTGGTTCGCTCAGGACTCACTGCCCTCCCTGTTGGGGTCTCAGATCCTGTCCAGCCTGGCTCCATCTGCCCCCCAAACCCTATTTTCTCCACCATCTCACCAGCCAGCCATTGCAGTGCCTGCAGGATCTGGGCTCTCCCGTCTCTGCCATCTGGTCTCAGTCCAGGATGCGAAGGAATCGGCAGGCCTCCTTCCTCCTTCCTCAGGTTCCCTTTACTGTTAGTGAAGCTGCCATACCGAGGGAACCACACAGTCTCAACCTGCCCACCCCAGGCCGAGGCTGGTGCTGGGAGCGGGAGGTGCAGAGCCACCCTGCTCTCTTCCAGACACTTCATTTTATTCCTGATTATAAATGCCATGGTGGGAGGGGGAGAGGGTCTGCCTTTGCTTTAGTCTCTTCAATGCTATTTGAATTTTTTACAACAAACATGCAGTAAAATAACTGTTACTAAATAATTATTTTAAAATACGTTTGTTTAATTTAAAAACAAGAAAAAAATACCACATGGCTGTAGTGGAAAAACTGGGGAAATGAAAAAGAAAATAACAACCAACTTAAATCCCACTGCTCCAGAGATAAGCCCCATGCCCATTTTGGCTTTTTTTCCCCCAGGTCCATTGGTCCTTTTGCGACTCCACGGCAACTTTTTTTTTTTTTTTTGGTCCTTTGTCAATGCGCTGTTTTATGTGGTTGAAAAAAAAACTATTCTAGATACTATTTTTTATCCTCCTTTTTAAAATTTAACATTAGCAATGACCATTTTTTCTTGCCATTAAAAATTATGCAAATACCCATAAAAACACTCCCAGAAAAAGGGATACGTGTGGGGTAAAACTTCCAATTTAATTTATATACTTCCAACTCTTTTTAATTTTGTTTTCCAAACCAAGCATGTATTGTTATTGTGGTTGGCAGTAAAACCAATAAAGATATTGAAAAGAAAAAAAAAAAAAAAGAACGAGGAGGAATTTTTTAAAAGTCCTCATAAACATCATATTGAATGGCAGCCAAATGGTTCACCACATGGTCAAACTTTAATTTACCTACTCACTTTTGGGCATTTAGTTGGTTTCTGAGGTTTTAAAATGATAACGCCCTGACAGCCATCTTTTTGCATATCTCTGCCCACATCTGCTTCCCCATTCTAGTGTGGGGGGAGGGGGAGACAGTGAGGCAGGAATCATGGGAGGGAAGGCCACCAGCACTGCAGGCCACCCTGGATGCTCCAGCCCACCTGCTGGTCAGGGCGGGGTCTGCAGCTGCCTTCCTTCCTGAGCGGCCTTGGCCCCAGACTCCCCCAGAGGCCGGGGACTCTGGCATTGCCTGCGTGTGGGGCTCCTGCTTCTGCTGTGCGGCCAGCTGTCTCCACTGCGTCAGGAGAGAAGGGAGAGAAGGAGGTCAGCTGCAGCCTTAACATGGCCCTGGAGTATGCACAAGGAAGGGGCAAGAGCAGGACCTAAACATTTCTGCTGGACTCCAAACCCTGTGGGAATCCTGAGACTCTCCTGTCTCCTTGAGGATGAATGAATGAATGAATGGAGAGACGGAGCCTGAGAAGCAGGGCTTTCCTTGGTCACTATGGGTCGGAATCTACTTGGCAGTGGGTTGATACATACAATGGTTCGTAATAACAAAGGAATGATACTTTGCAACACACATCAAAACATTACTAACACTGTATTATTATGTTAAAGATGTTTTAGTGTATCTGGAAGTGTTTCTTTAATGTTTTTTATGCATAGAAAGGCACACTATATGCCATATACTAACATAAATATCTGACTAACTGACGTTAGGTACAAATCGTACCTAACTGTTTCAACTTACGTACAAATTCAACTAAAGATAGACCTAGGAATGGAACTCATTCGTAATCTCGGGACTGCCTGTAAAGGCAAATGCTTGTAAGGTAGGTAGGTGCTTGCTATGTTTTTTAGCCTTACAAGAACCCTATGGCATATATACCATTATTATCCCATTTTAGAGATAAGGAGATTGAGGCACAGACAGGCTGAGTAACTTGTCCAAGGTCACACAGCTAGGGAGTGGCAGGGGCAGGATGTGAACTCAGGGCAGAGCTGGTTCAGGCGTCTGAGCTCCTAACCATTGTGCAATATGGCCAGTCACTCATGAGGTGTAATCTGTGCCCTCTCAGGAGAAGGAGCCTTCTCCTCAGACACACCAGGGCTTCATCACCTCCCCTTGGCCCAACCTGGAGGCCACTGACCTCTCGGAAGCTCCGGGCCAGCAGGATCTTCATGTGCCACCCTGACACTGCCTCAAGCCACGCCTCCCGGAGGTACAGGGCCCACCGGAGTGCCCGCAGGCCCTTTCGCAACAGCTGTCGGCGGCACAGAGCCTCTGCTGCCACAACTGTCCGCCGCTTCTGCGCCGTGTGCTGCCAGGCTCTGAAACATCTGGGCAGCAGCTGCCAGCTGGGAACAATGAGTGTTCGTCAGGAGGCGGGCCTGGCCCCCTACCCCAGTGAGCAGCTTGGGGCACCACCCACATTGCCTTTCCAGCATCTACACAGTGATGCCCCCATGCTGCAGCAGGAAGGACTAGTTGCAGACTTGAAGAACTTCCCTCTTATTCATGGCTAGTCTTGGAAATTCCAGACAAGAAAGCCCTCGGACGCTGGAGGATGCCCCATTTGACCACCAAGAGCTCAGGGCAGCCCAAGAAGTTTACAATTCCCCATGTCCCACACCCAGGTGCAGTGGCCCCCATGTCTCTGTCCTTGGGGCCCAGGGGGCTCCCCTCATCCCAGCAGGGATAATGTGGAAGAAGGAAGCTCGGTTCCCTTCCCTTTACATCCTGCCAGGGATATACCATCAAGGCCTTAGGTCAGGCCTAGTCTCCAGGCCCCAGGCAAATGGGAGAGAAGCTGTCACTATCCCCCTGTTCCTGCAGCCCATGGCCTCACCAGTCTGTCTTGGTCTCCAGGGTCACAATGTTTGGGACCTTATTCTGGAAATGCAAGAAAACACAACACAGTTCTCAGGCCAGGGAACAGGTAGGACAGACACCCTCTGCCAAGCTTGCTTGCCCAAGGCCTCCCTACCTGGGCGGGGGAAAGGGAGGACAGGGTAGAGACAGTTATTTGGAGAATCCCTGGGAGGAGGCAGCCTGGTCAGGGAGCCACCCCTGCTCCCCCGCCGCCCAGGCTGTACCTGCAGGGTGCTCCTCGCTGAGATGGTGTCTGACAGACAGGAGAAAGCCATCCTTTCTTCTTCTCCGCTGACCTGCTCCCTCAGGGCCCCCTCCCTGCCTTCCTGCCCAGGCAGGACTCCCCAGGCTGCACTGGAGAAGGTGGAAGAACAGGGCCTGGTCTCCCGGTTGCCCGCCCCGTGAGGGAAACTAGGGCTCCCCCTCTGCCCTCCATCATATGCAGGCCCTGGGGAGCAGTTCCCTCTTCTGCTTAGGGTGTAGGCAGGAAGAACCCCTTTCTCAGGGTCAAGGGGGTCCTCCATCAGTATCCCAAAAGTAGTCTCCAGTGATGCTGGCTGGCTGTTTGCCTGAGAGTCTGGGAGACTGGCCCAGGCTCCTTGTGTCTTTTCCCTGGGATTTCTGAGGCATCTCTGCCTCTCATCCCAGCAAGCAAGAGCAGGCTGGCTGGGCTGGGGCTGGTCAAGGACTGCCTGGCCACTGCTGGCCCAAGGGTCCTGCTGCTCAGGGCCCAGGGGTTCCTGGGATCCCCAGTGCCTGAGTCGGGCTGCCTTGTGCTCCAGGTGTGGCATGGAGGACAGCAACTGATGGACACCAGCATGGGATGGGGCCTGAGCCTGGCTCTGGGCAGGGAGAGCAAGGTCCTCCAGGGTGAGGGGCTCACCCACGGGCCCGGAGGTCCATCGGCCCAGGGCACACCAGGATCTGGTGGTTGGCCAAGGACGCCCATCTCGAGGGATGAAGCCTGCAGGGGGCCTGAAGTCCAGGCGGGGAGTATCTGGGGCTGGTGGCTGGGACTGCCTCAGGCTGGGTGATGGGCAAGTCACCTGCCCGCTGCGGCAGAGTGGGGTTCTCCGTGGCAGAGTGTGGGAACTGAAGTTTTCCTGAGGTTCTGGCCAGAGGTGGGGGCTGGTTCGATTTCCACGCACGGCAAAGCTGGTCTTCCTTAGGCTCAGGTTGCTTTGCTGGATGGCAAAACTCTGGGCCCTCCCATGAGGCCTCCCAGCCCAGGGCTGCAGGTTGCTCTGCTGCAGGAAGGTTGAGTTGGCCCTTTGGCCAGTTGTGTCCTCCAGAGCAAGATGTGGGCTGGGGCCAGGGCTGGCCAGGTTTGTCTGGACGAGGCAGGGCTCCTGGCACAGCACTGTCCCTGGGGAGGGTGTGGCGGCAGACCCTCCCCTCCTGGCCCAATGCACGGGCACCTGCTGGCCATGCCCACTGCCCAGGCTGACACCCAGGCTCTTCAGAAATCTCCGGGGCTCTAAAGAGAGGAGAGACAGTCAGGCCCTGGGGGAGGACTCTAGAGGTCAGTGCTCAGTAGGACAGGTGAGCCTAGCCAGGTCACAGAACTGGGGCGGGAGCCAGGACTTTTGTCTCCCTGGGTGGACGAAAGGCAGCCCCCAGGGGTCCTGAGCAGAGGGGTGACATGGCTGCCTGGAGCATGGGCTGGGGGCAGGGGGCGTTTGTGCAAAGGGCAGAGGAAAGCAGAAGGCAGTCAGGAGGCTGTTGTAGGATTCCAGACGAGATAATGGTGGCCGGGACCAGGGTTGGCAGTGTGGATAGAGAGAAGGAGATAAATTCAGATTCTCTGTGGAGCACAGCCAACAGGCATGGAAGAAGGGGATGGAAACAAGAGGAGAATCAAGGATGACTCCTTGATTTCTGGCCTGAGCAACGGGGTGATGGGGAAAACAGGGGAGCAGCCAACTGGGATGAAAGCAAGACCCGCTACATGAGCAGCTGAAGGGGGCTGTTCTGGGTAAAGTGGGGGTGAGATCTAGAGCTCCTCTCTCCCTGCCGGTTCCCCCAGGCCACTCTGCAGCACGGCAGAGTCCTCGCAGGGACTGAAGGCGGCCTGGGAGGCTTAGAGCCCAGCAGGCAGAATGAGCAAGAAAAGTTGCCACCTTTGGGGAATATAGCATCTAAGGCTCAGAGAGGTTAAGCACCTTGCTCTGTGGTCACATAGCCAGAACAGAGAAACTGGTATGTGAATCAGGATCAGAATTGTTCTTGGGCTGCTCTCTTCCTGGGCTGGGCCAGCTCCAAGGCCTTCTTGTAGCCCAGAGTGGCTAAGCAGGAGGGTCTAGAAACTCCTGGCACAGACTGACCTGTGGGCCCCCTTCCCAGCCAAGGATCTCCACCAGGCCTACCCCTGGTCCCCTTTTCCTGACCTCACTCACCCGAGGCCATGTGACCTCCCTTGAGCCCAGGCTGGGGAAGACTTTGTCCTCAGCCCAGCTGACCCTGATTGGATTATCCCTGGAATTAGCACCCCCTGGGCTGCCCCGCCTGGGAGGGGGGCTCTGGGCTAATAACTTGAAGGCAAGGGTCCAATGCTCCTGCCACCACTCCCCCAGGTCTGCTAAGCCTCTTGCCTGGCCTCAGGGGGGCCGGGGGTCTGGGGGGCACATTCTCCTTGCAGCTGGCGTTCGACCTCAGCTCCATGTGCTCCGGGGCAGAGCCAGGGTGGTAGTGGTGGCCTTGGTACAAGGTGCTGGCCTTGGCAGAGGTCTGGCCTGTGTGATCAGATGGGGCTCTGAAGGATGAGGTCACACAGGCCAGGCCCGATCACCCCCATCCTTGGCAGCACCCCCAGCTGCCCCTCAGGCCCAGCCCCAGCTGCCCTGGCCTGGATCCCCACTGGTCAGGCCCCCCTGCAGTCTCCTCTCCCTGCCCCCCATACCTCTTCTTCGTAATTTCCTGGTATCCACCAGTGCCCACTCCATCTAGCACTGACTGCAGATCCCCAGCCCTCCCCTGTGGACCCTGCTTCCAGGCAGCCTTTCAAGGTGGGAACACCTTCTCTCCCAGCCCTTGGACCACTGGGCCCAGAGGATGGCAGGGCCTTCTCTGCTGCTGAGTTGATTTCGATTCATGGTGAGTCCATGTGTGTCAGAGTAGAACTGTACTGCATAGGATTTTCAGTGTTTGTGATCTTTTTGAAGTAGTTCTTCAGGCCTTTCTCCCAAGGTGCCTCTGGGTGGACTTGAACCTCTAGCCTTTTGGTTAGCAGCCGACTGTGTTAACCATTTGCACTACTCAGGGACACCACGAGCACATAAACCAAAAAAACCAAATCTGTTGCCGTCGAGTCGATTCCGACTCATAGCGACCCTATAGGATGAGCAGAACTGCCCCACAGGGTTTCCAAGGAGCGTCTGGTTGATTCAAACTGCTGACCTTTTGGTTAGCAGCCATAGCTCTTAACCACTATGCCACCAGGGCTTCCCATCAGCATATAAGTAGGTGCTTATTTCTCCCATCATTAGGAAATACACACAAAACAACACTCCCCCGCCCCGAACTTCCAGGTCCCTGCCGCTTTGTCACCTCTTATTACACCCAAATTCCAAATCCTTTTCCCACCTCTTTTGACCCTACTTCAATCAGGCTTCCCATCCCTACCCCCACCACCCTCCAGTGAGCCTCCCAGAGGCTGAGTCCCACAGACCCCGGTTTTTGTGAGGCATCGGCAGCCCTGGGCACAAGTGGTCACTCTGTCCTCCTGGAAACCCTTGCTTTCCCGATTTCAGGATGCCCCCTCTCTCATTTCTCTGCTTCCTCCCTGCCCACTCCTTCCCAGTCTCCTCTGCTGGCTCCTCTTCTCCCCGGTCAGGGCTCAGCCTTGGGTGCCCCTCTTTTCTGATACACTCACTCCAGGTGATCTCAGCCAGGCTTGCGGCTTCGGACATGTTTAATGCTGCCTTTTAATGGGTGTCTCAACATTAATATGGCCCAAACGGAACTCCGGCCTGTCCCCCCAAACCAGAGCTCTCTCATCTCGGCGTCCCCCCTTCTCCATGAATGGTAGCTCCATCCTTCTGGGGGTTCAGGTCAAAACTCTGGAGCACCCCCCCCGCCCCAACTCCTCTCTCTCACATCATATTCAAGCCATCAGCTGATCCCATTGACTCTACCTTCCAACCCATTGCCATCAAGTTGATTCTGATTCCTAGCGACCCTACAGGCAGAGTAGAACTGCCCCATAGGGTTTCCAAGGCTGTGATCTTTACAGAAGCCGACTGCCACATCTTTCTCCCACTGAGCGGCTGATGGTTTGAACTGTGACTTTTTGGTTAGCAGTGAAGCACTTAACCACTATACCACCAGGGCTCCTTCTACCTTCCAAAGGTATTCAGAATCCAACCTTTTTCCTTACCTCCATCCCACCTCCTAGGTCAGGTGACCCTCACTTCTTGCCTACATGTGGCAGTGGCCTCCTAACCGTCTTCCTGCTTCTGCACTTGCCCCACCTCTGACAGTCTGTTCTGCACACAGCAGCCGGAGTGACCCTGTGAATACTCAGAACATGCCCTGCCTCAGCTCAAAGTCCCCAAAGGCTCCCCACCCCATTCAGAGGCCCTACGAAGGCCTTCAAGGCCCTGCAACAGGGGTTGGCCAGTTATGGCTGGCCGGCAGCCTGTTCTGTAAATAAAGCTATACTAGAACACATCCACGCTCATTCACGTGTCATCTATGGCTGCTTCTGCACTACAAGAGCAGAGCTGAGTAATGGAGCAGACACCGGATGGCCCGCAAAGCCTAAAACACTCTGGCCTTTAAGAAAAAGTTTGCCAACCTCTGCCCTACGTTACCTGACCACTGGCCACCTCCCCAACCTCATCCCCTACTCCTTGTCCCCTTGCTCACTCTGCTCCAAACCAGGGCTTCAAACTGGTTCATCCTGGTTCAGTTAAGGCCAAGGAAGTGAAACTAGAACAGATCCAAATTTTTAAAATTTGGGTGAACTGAGAAGATAAATGAAACAGGAAAAATTACCCGTCAAAGCCCTGCTAGAAATCTAATTTCTGTCTTAGAAAACAAGGGCAGCATATGTGTCGGATAAGCACGAAATCTCTTGCCCGTCAGATTTTCAGCAGAGTCTGAAAAAATGGTGCCTCTCTCAAAGAGGGCAGCTGACTGTGCCACTCGGAATGTGTGTCCCTCTCCACGTTCCTGTCAATAATCCACATCTCATGCATGCCTCAGGCTCCTGAAAGGGTTCACTACACCTCTTTTGAGTCTCCCATTCCATAATTTTTCCCGTTTTGTTATTGTTCTGGATCACCCAAATTGTAAAACTCCAGGTCTATTCTGGTTTCACTTCGTCAGCCATGACTGAAACGGTCTGAAGCCTTGCTCCAAACACATCAGCCTCCTCACTGCTCCTCAGAAACACTACCCATGGTGCTACCTCGGGGCCTTTGCATGTGCTGTTCTCGCTGCCTGAATTCTTTTGCCCTTACTCCTTCAAGTCATGTCTTACATCACAGGGAGCCCTTCCTGAACATTCTCTTTCCAACTGCAGCACCCCTCACACACTCTTTCTCTTGGCCCTGCATTATTTTCCTCCATAGTACTTATCACCATCTAACATACTGAAAAACAAACTGAAAAACAAACACGCTGTTTGTTTTTCTCCCTCCAGTGGACTGAGAGCCACATGAGGGCAGGCCATTTTGTCTTTTTTTCCTGCTGTGCCTGCAGCACAATGAACAGTGTTTGACACATGGTAGGAGCTTACAAACGTGTGTTAAGTGAACAGCTGAACCACGATAACCACCATGCCGCCTTTAGGCTGCATCCTATCATTGAGTCCAGCCCTAAGAGTGAGCTTCCCTGTTCTAGATGAGGGAACCAGACCTTAGACAGGCTGTCTGCCCACCCCAAGGTTCTATAACTGGACTTCGGTTGCAGAGAGCCCAACCCAGGGCTGACTCCACTGCTCATGCTCCTAACCAGGGCCATGCCTGACTCACCTCTTTCCAAAGGAATGGAGGTAGCTCAAGCCACAGCATCCTTTGCCTAGCACCCCACCTCTCCACCCCCATTCCCCATCCCTTTGTTTTACCGGGTTCTGCCCTCCAGGCGGGAGCTGTCCATCTACTTGCTCCTCACCCCCCACCAGGAGTGGATTAATCCGTAAGCAAGGTATGCAACCAGTTTACAGTAAGCAAGGTATGTATGGGCTTAACTGCGTTTACTTACTATCTGTAGCACACAATTTCAAGGGTTTCGCCACATCTTTGATGTGGTGGAAAACAGGTGATACCGTACACTAAGTCAAGCCAAGCCCAGTGCCATCCAGTCGATTCCGACTCATAGCGACAAGTAAGCCTGTTCATACCTTGCTTATTGGGTAATTCCTCCCTGCTCCCCACCCTCTCTACCCGCCTCTATCCCCATCCCTGCACACTTAAGGACACTCAGAGCCTCCTTCCTCTCCTAACCAAAGATACTTGCGATCAGTTTTCCTGACCTCCTGGACCTGCCCTCAGGAGCGTCTGTCTTCTCCTCTTGGCGTTTGAACCTGGAGCCGATCTCAGGCAGGACGGTAACGACCCTGGCCGGTAGGGGGGGTGGGAGTAGCAGCGTGCGTCCGACTCGAAGGCGCGTGGCCGCCGGCGTCGGGGTGAGTGGGAAGGGCAGAGCGCGGGGCGTCAGGAGCAGAGCCTGCAGGTGCGCTGCTCGTGGGTCCCCCTCCTGGCGCCGTACAGCCGGTTGCAAATCACATGGCTCCGTGCAGACTTCTTGCACTTGCAAAAATTGGGCAATACTCTTCCCCCGCCTTCAGATCCCTCCGAAATCGGGTTGTAATCACTCCTCTCTGCTGTGCGCCTGACCCAATCACTCTTCCTCTGGACTCCAAACGTTCCTGCATTTTCTCTGCCAAGCCTTTGCCCTTGCTGTTCCTCACTGCGCATCTGCCCCTTCCTTTCTTCGCCCAGTTTCTTTTCTCCTTTCTAAACTCCCGCTGGGGGAGGAAAAAGCTCTGGGCCAGGAGTCAGAAGACCTGGGATCAGGATTGTGACCTTAGGAAAGTTCCTAACCTCTCTAAGCTCCGGTTCCTCTTCTGTAAAAGGGAGATGGTAACACTTATCCTACCTACCTCACCGGTTTGATGTGAGGGTCAGATATTTAACGAATACTCGTCAAAGAGGCATTTAAACTGTAAAGCAATTCTTGAAGAAGGGGGTGATTCTTACTTCCATTTTAAGTCTATGTGTCTAATCTCCTACACCTGGAGAATTGAGCCTAACCTTTGTAATTTAAGTTTAACCTAATAATACCTTTTACCTTAAAGTCAAGTTTGATATTAATTTAGCCATGTTGTTATATGCCATCGAGTCAATTCCGACTCATAGTGAGCCTATAGGACAGAGTAGAAGTGCCATGGGCTTTCCAGGGAGCACCTGGTGGATTCCAACAGCCGACCTTTTGGTTTGCAACCACAGCACTTAACAACTACACCACCAGGGTTTCCAGTGTACCACCAGGGCTCCTTAATTTAGCTATACCAGCTCTATTTTGGAGCCCTGGTGGCTTAGTAGTTAAGAGCTACAGCTGCTAACCAAAGTCAGCAGTTCAAATCCACCAGCCACTCCTTAGAAACGCTATAGGCCTATTCTACTCTCTTATAGGTTTACTATGAGTCAGAACTGACTCAACGATACATAACAACAGCAATTGTATTTTGGTCATTTGCCTAGTATAACCTTTTCCATCCTAACCTTTTCCTTTCAGTCCATGCAGTTCATGGATGTCTCTTGTAAATATGGTTGAAATTTTTAAAAATCTAGTCTGATAATCCTGTATCTTAACTCCAGAGTGTAATTCATTTACAAATGTATGATTATTACATATTAACTGTATTATCTTGTGCTAATGGTATTTCGTGCTAATGGTCACCATGTGTCGGAATTGACTTGACAGCAGCTGGGTTACATTTTGGTTTAATGGTCAAACTTTTTTTTTTCCTCTTTTGTAATTTTTTTCAAATTAAGTTTTTTTTTTCCTCAGCATTGGCTTGGAAATTACGCATTCTATTCTGTCCCTTCAGTAGTCATCCAATTGATTTAACAATGTCTAAAGTTAATTCAATATTTACCCTTCTTTTAGCCAAAAAAAGACTTTAGAACATTTTGTCTCTGGTCAGCCCTGTCTGATATACACGGTCTTGAAGACTGACCACATGCTTACCATTAACTCCTTGCATCTTAGATCTTCCTTCTGGAAAATTTTCCTTCTTCCACAAAAAGATTTAGATGTTTCTATATTAAAAGTTGGTTGTCAATAAAGTCTATTGTTTACTTGACTACATCTTTATTTTTCCTCATTCCTGAAAGATTCCTCAGTGGTATACAATTCTAGGTTGACAGTTTTTTTTTTGACTGTACGTTAGATAAAGGTTTACAGGACTACCTTCTCATTAAACAGTACGCACATTGTCTTATGACATTGATTAACAATGCCGTGACATGTCAACACTCTCCCTTCTCGACCTTGGGTTCCCTATTACCAGCTTTCCTGTCCCCTCCTGCCTTCTAGTCCCTACACCTGGGCTGGTGTGCCCCTTTAGTCTCATTTTGTTTTATGGGCCTGTCTAATCTTTGGCTGAAGGGTAAATGAACTTCAGTAGTGACTTCATTACTGAGCTAAAGGAGTGTCCAGGGGCCAAACTCTTGGGGTTTCTCCAGTCTCTGTCAGGACAGGAAGACAGGAATTGCCCACATAGTCTCATGTGTCTGTCTGAGTCTAGAAACTGACTCCTCACCAGTCTCATTCTCTGTCTTATAGTCCAGTCCAATTCCTGTCTGAAGAATTGGCTTCGGAAATGGTTCCAGTCTTGGGCTAAGAAAGGGTCCAGGGACCATGACCTCCAGGGTCATTCTAGTCTCAGTCAGACCATTGTCTGGTCTTTTCATGAGAACTTGAGGTCTGCATCCCACCGTTCTCCTGCTCCATCAGGGGTTCTCTATTGTGTTCCCTGTCAGGGCAGTCATCAGTGGTAGCTGGGCACCACCTAGTTCTTCTGGTCTCAGGCTGATGTAGTCTCTGGTTTACATGACCTTTTCTGTCTGTTGGGTTTGTCTTTACCTTATGCCTTTGGTGTTCTTCATTCTCCTTTGATCCAGGTGGGTCAAGACCAATTGATGCATCTTAGATGGCCGCTTGCTAGCAAACGTTTAAGACCCCAGAAGCCTCTCGCCAAAGTGGGATGCAGAACGTTTTAATATGTTTTGTTATGCCAATTGACCTAGATGTCCTCTGAAACCACGGTCCCCAAACCCCCGTCCCTGCTACTCTGGCCTTTGATGCATTCCGTTGTATTCAGGGAACTTCTTTGCTTTTGGTTTAGTCCAGTTGTGGTAACCTCTCCTGTATTGTGTGTTGTCTTTCCCTTCACCTAAAATAGTTCTTGTCTACTATCTAGTGAATAACCCTTTCCCTCCCTCCCTCCCCACCCTCATAACCATCAAAGATTATTTTCTTCTGTGTTTAAACTTTTAGAATGTAAGTCAGATCATGTCCAACTCTGTTCCTGGGGGCCAGGGACATTTTTTCCACTCTGATATCTCCAGCATCTAGAATACTCCTAGCTCACAGTAGGCTCTCAGTGTTTGCTGAATGAATGTCAGCAGCTCTCCTTTATGGGGCCTGCTCTGTGGAAAGGGGGCAGCCACCCTGGTGCCCTTCACTGTTTCTGTGCATTTCTGATGGCCCTCTCCCTGAACCCCTCCTTGGAGGATGGCCCTCGGGCTCCTGGGGCCACTTCACCTGCATGGTTTGGGAACCAGGGTGCTTGGGAATTTAAGTACTCCTTCCCCAGCTCCAGAACAGCCCTTGGCCAATGACTGAGAAAGCCCAGCTCTCTTGCTTGGCATCAAGCCACACGCTCTGAGGTGTCACTCACATACCAGAGTGCCCCCGTGGGACCAGGCTGAGGTGGTGCCTGTAGGACTTTGCCGGAAGTCACACCCTTGCTTGGCTTCTTCCCTTGCCCCACCCTGCTTCCCCACTCTACAACACAAGCACGTACAGAGCAAGCTGTCTGTGTGCCAGGCACTGGCATAAACGAGAAAGAAAGCATGCCATTTAGTCCCATTCTCCCCAGGCCAGGCCACCCCCAGACATCACAATAATGGATTTGGCATATGTCCACCCAGAGGCACCTTGGTAGAAAGGACTGGCAATCTAGTTCAGAAAAAAAAAAAATCAGCCATTGAAAACGGAGCAGAGTTCTACTCTGACACCACGCGGTTGTCACGAGTCAGAGCTGACTCAATGGCAACTGATTGGTCCAAGTTTTATATTCTCACCCCATGTACAGCCGGGGACAATGTATGGTTTAGTTTTAGGTTTAAAAAATCCACCCCAATTCTCTCATATTGCATGCCATCCTACGTGTCGTTCACACTGAGGGGAACCAATGTGGATATGGTTAGGTCTAGCTTATTCACTTGAATTCTGAACAGTATTCCACGGAACGAATGTAACGCATCTTACTTGTCCATCTCATTCTGACAGTTGAGGCTGTTTCGTTTTCCACAACTGCAGCCACTCAGCACCCCCTGGCCCCAGAGCACGACTCCCTTCCCCCAGAAGGCTCCCTCGCCTGCCAGGTGGCCAGTGTTCCCTTTTGGGGCTCTTGCCTCAGTCTGAAATCCTCTGATGAGAACCAGTTGCCCTCAAGTCGACCCCAACTTATGGCAACCCCATATGTGTCAGAGTAGAACTGTGCTCCCTAGGGTTTTCAATGGCTTAATTTTTGGAAGTAGATTGCCAGGCCTTTCTTCCAAGGCATCCTGGGTAGACTTGAGCCTTCAAACTTTCAGTTAGCAGCTGAGCATGTTCACTGTTCACACCACCCAGGGACTCCCCTCTGATGAGAAGAATCATTTAGTATCTCTTTCCCCACTAGCAGGCACCTGAGTTTACTGGTGTAGCCCGGGCCCTTGCCCAGCACACAGCAGGCACCCCGCTTTATCTGACTGACAGATGGATACAGGGGAATGGTGGGGGATGTGCTCCAGGCCTTGATCTCTCAGTGCCAGGGAGAAGCCAGGATAGCCTCGGAAAGCCCAGGCACCTGGGGCCCAGTGGCCACCTCTATGGGCCTCTGGAGAGGAGTGAACTGTGAATGCTCAGACCCAGAGTGGGGTAGGGCCAGAAAGTGCTGCTGCTGCCCCTCAACTCCTGTCCCAATATATCATCACAGGTTCAGTAAGTGACTCCACTCCTAGTCACTTGGCTGTCGTTTAGGAAGCCCTTCCAGGGGCCATGCACTTTACATGCGATTTGCAAAGTCATCCCCGTGGGCAGCATTGGCCCTTTCCCAGAGGAAGACTCTGAGGTCTGAAATGCTAAGTTTCCCAAGGTCACACAGCTAGTAAGTGGCAGAGCAGGGTTCAAACCAATTCCCAGTTCCTCTGATTTGCAGAAATGGACAGGCATTTGCCACACCACACAGCCAGGCCTGAGCTGGAGGCAGGGCAGGCCCCAGCTGGTGCCCTGAGCCCTGCTTCCTCCTGCCATGACCACCACCAGGCAGCCTGGCACCCTGTACAACGTTGGTGCTCAGACATCAGAGGGCAGGCTCTCCCCCACGGCACTGCTGACACAGGGCTGGATCACCGTCTGGGATGGGGCGTCCTGGGCACTGTAGGGTGTTGAGCAGCATTCCTGACCTCCACCCACTCGATGCCAGTAGCACCCTCCCCAGTCAAGACAACCACAAATGTCCCCACACATCACCCAATGTCCCCTGGGGGCAGAACCACCTCAGGTGAGAACCCCTGGGTTAGGGGATTCCGCTGACCCCCAAAACACTCTGCATCCCATAATCATCTGACCTGCTCACCTCCTAGGATGCTGCCCACATTTAAATCTACACACTGAGAAGGGAGGAGAGAGGAGGGAAATCACAGGAGCTGGAGGGTTCCCCTGGCTTCCACCGTCCATCCCACTGAGAATTTATCCTGTGTAAGCTGTGAGCAGGGACCAAAGCCACATTCTTTCCAAACAAGGAGCCCGGCTCTCTCCCCCGGCACTGCTGACATGGGAGGAACAACCTCAGTTGGAGGAAGGAAACCGGGAATTATTGCCTGAAGGGTACTGAGTGCGTTAAGGGCGATGAAAAAAAAAAAAAAAAAGGAAACAGATAGTAGGGAGGTTGTACCACACGGTGAATGCACTTAATGTCACTGAATCATACATGGGTGTTTATTTTTCTGAAGACATGCTGGTCAGTAACACGCACTCAGAATTCTGCGCTCACTGAAGGCTTCCTCCCAAAATGGCCAGCCAGCATCTTTGCAGCCATGACAGAAGTGGCAGCTAAACCTGGATTCTACCCAGGGATTCAGAATGAGAACTCTTTCAAGGAATGGCAAGCCCCAGGCCCCAGCCCAGCCAGGGGATTAAATATGGGTCAAAACACAGCCCAGCAACAGGATTCCCCAAATTTTAATGACAGGGCTCCAGGAAGGCAGCTGGCGGCTGGCTGTAGCAGTGTCTCTGGTACCATAGACACCCCTGCCTCCAGCCTGGGGGGTCCCCAGGCACCATGTGATCAGGCACTGGGACCTCATTCCCATGCTTCACTGTCCGTGGGCTGAGCTTGGCCCAAAGTTATCAGAGCTTTTACAGAGGGGCCCGATAAGTGGGGAGTGAGGAGTGGGCAAGGGCCTCACTGGCCCATAGGTACCTGACTCTGCCTGGCTCAGGGATGACTTGGTCTGAGGCCTGCACAGAGCAGCTAAGGGGCAGACAATTGGGACAGAGATTATGGTTCCCAGTCTGGGGACCAGTGGGATGATGGAGAGGAGGGAAGGCTTAGGGAATCTGGGGCAGATATGTGCATGGGGTGGGGGTGCATGGGGCTCCTGGCCTCTCCAGGCGCTTGCTGCAGGCAGCTCCTGAGATGGGGAACGAGAGGACACGTTCCATCCGAGGTCCGAGAAAGGGAGGTCATGGGCATCCCTAGAATGGCCTCTAAGGCACGAGGAAGGCGATACAGCCCAGGCGGGGTCAGAAGGGCGGGCCTGACTTCAGTACCCATGGCCCGGCTGACCCCTGCTCTCTGGGCCTGCAAAGGGGTCGTTGGATGCTTCTGGTGAGTCAATGGTCTGGTAGGCACTGCGCTCTGGCGAGGGTCCAAGAAAACCTGGGGCAGGGGGCAGGGAAAGAAAAAAATGAAGGTTGAGAACTCAGGAAATTCTGCTGAGTCCAAACCAAGATCCACCTAACCCCTGCTAGGAAGGCCAGAGCTGAGCACCCTGGCACCAAGGACAGTGACAGTGGCAGCAGCTGCAGGGCACCAAGCCTTTCACATGCATCATTCATTCAATCCTCTTGCAGCCTACAGAGCAGGAGTCCTATGAAAAGGGCACTGCTGTACTCCTCAGGGAGTCCCGTTAAACTTGATGGCTTCACCACAGCTGGAGTGGCGTGTTACGCCTGACAACCGTGAGAGATTTTCATACAGGAGCCAACGCAGCTGCTAAACCAAAGGATGGAGATATGAGTCTACCCGGGGTGCCTCAGAAGAAAAGCCTGGCAATCTACTTCTGAAAAATCAACCACTGAAAACCCTATGGAACAGTTCTACTCTGACACACGTGGGGTTGCCATGAGTTGGGATCAACTCGATGACAACTGGTTTGGGTTTTTCTGAGTGGAGTAACTTCCCTCAAGGTGTAAGAATATGCTGAGGAGAAAAGCTAAACTTTGTCAGCCACTTCGCACTGAGTTCAATTGGTAGAGAAGCCAGAATTCCAAAGTTGGTGGCAGGGCCCTGAGGCCAGGCCCACTGTTGAGGGGGACCAGGGTGGGCGTGGGCAGGCATGCACGCACGCGCAAGCGTACGCGCAAGCGTGCACACACACCCACACACACACCCACACACCCACTCTTATCCTTGCCCCAGCTGCTCCCTCAGGCAGGTCACAGGCCACTCTGGACCTCTCTTCTCAGGAGTAAAAGGTAGAAGACCACACCCTGGCCCTCCCCACTTCTCTCTCAGGGAGAGAAAGGAAATGAGAACATGTGTCAGAGAGTAGGAAAATGGCTCAGCCACCCTGAGAGGGACACAGGAGACCAGAGAGGCATGGGAGGGAGCAGATGGGGGGCTGGCTGGAGGCAAGAGAGCCGGTCAGCAGGTTAGTGCTGCCTTAGCAGGAGGCTCGGCACTGCCTCTGCCACAGGAGAGGGAAGACCCCACCTGACAGGAGGGGGCTTCCTGGGGAGGGACCAGGTGGGACCTGAAAGGAGAAGCTGACAGTGTAGATGTCTGCACATCTCAGAGTGACCCAAATCATACCCTGGAGGAGGGCCTGGCCACTGCCCCCAGCCCCATCTGCAGCCTGATGCTGGAGAGTGTGCAGCAGGCTGGGATAGCCGGGGTCACTGGAGCTCCTCAGCAGGGGTGTCCACACTTTCTAGCTCTGATGCCCATGCCACGCTCCCCCCTTTAGCCCTAGTCCCATGGGGCAAGGCCTGCTCATTGGCAGGGGCTGTGGGTCATCCAGGCAGACAGAGAGGGAGGCTGGGAGAGGGCACCTCGCCAGTAGAGGGCAGGTGGGGAGCTGGCAAGGGGAGGGCGGGCTCACCGACATGGAGCAGGAGTTCACCCCCACGCTCCCGGTACATGTGGTAGACGAAGCAGCAGGAGAACGGCTTCAGGATCAGGCTGAGGATGGCCATGCCGGCCCCAAAGCGGCCCGTGTCCGTGAGGTCCCCCCGCGGGTAGAAGACACTAATGTGGATGATGTCCAGGAAGATGGTGGCCACCAAGCCACCAAGAAACTGTAAGACATGTGGGGTTTGGAGCTGAGGGGGTGTACACATGACATTACAAGTTTGTGAACACATGGATACCCTGTAATACCCCTGTCCTCCCCGAGACTGGGAGCTCGTGAAGGCGGGCAACAGTCTGGACGGTTCCCTACTGTATTCTGAGGGATCAAAGTAGGCAGGACTTTGTGCGTGAGATGTCAGATGGAGTGTGGCGCTGGAAGACAGGGACACTGGGCCCCACCTGCCAGCTCCACTACAGAGCCTCCCACCCTCCCCCATCTCCTGAGGCCACGAACAGGCACAAACTTGGTTCCAGAACCTCTGAGTTTGAAGGTCTTCTGGGGTTCATCTAACCCAGTCTCCACCCACAAAGGAAATCCCTTCTCAATCATCCTGAAACGAGGCTCTCTGCCTTGATTTGAATAGCCTCCACGCCAGAGAGGTCACTGCCTCTCGGGACTCCCTGGGTGTTGGGAAGCTGTCCTGTTATAGCAGATATCAGTTGGGCTGTGCCAACTCATGACTTCATAAGAGTGGTAGTGCTCTCTCTTAGCCAGGTCTCCCAGCTGCACCCCTCCTCTGAAAAAGAGCCCTGGAGTCAGGTGATTGGGGGAAGTTCCACTGCCTGCATAGAGTGGCCAGTCTGGGGGCACTGGTGGGGTCCTACCTCATGTGCTTCCTGGGGAAGACAACAAGCAGACCCTGGGCTCTCTGAATCAGGTAGGCAGAGAAGCAGGCCAGGCTAGTGAGGACACATGTAGGCTGGTAGCCTGGTGGGCTTATTTACAAGGCTTTAGAAAATGCAAGGGGGGGCACAAGGAAGAGAGAGTAGATTGAGATGGGAGAGGGGAAGACAGCAGGGGCCACGGCTCACCCTGAAGCCACGTTCCCTGGCTGCTGCCCCCGTGCCCCGTCCTCCCCCGAGCTCACCATGCTTATGGCGTCGATGGAGTCCCTCTGAGCAACAGCCCACACGCCCAAGGCCAGGATGGTGAAGTTGGCCCAGGCATAGGGGCCCGAGAATACGATGGAACCCCTGAAGAAAGAGACACCCCTAGTTCAATCAGGCGGCTACCACCCCCGGGTACCCACCCCCAGCCCACCTCCCTCATGCTCCCAGGTTCCAAGGCCTTCCCTGAAAACAGGCCACAGTCTGGGAGGCCACAGGGTGCTCGCTCTTCTCTACCCAACTGTGCCTCAGAAATGCCAGTGGATCCCATTGGCTCTGTCTCCCAAACAGATCCCCGAATCTGGTCATTTCCCTCCAGGTCCCAGCTACCATTCTCTCCAGCCTTTCTGCTGGTCTCCCTACTTCCACTCCTGCCCCCTGCAGGCTATCCTCTAAATAGCAGCCAGTGATATAAGTCATAGAGCCCCTGGGTAGAGCAAAAGGTTAACGCGCCTGCCTGCTAAGGGAAAGGGAAAGGTTGATGGTTTGAGTTTACCCAGAGGCTTCCAGGAAGAAAGGCCTGGCAATTTATTTTGGAAAAACCAGCCACTGAAAACCCAATGGAAGACAGTTCTACTATGACACCCGTGGGGTTGCCGTGAGTCAGAGACTTCTTGACTGGCACTGTTTTTTCCTTGTTTCTTGTTTTTTTTAATGTAAGTCAGGTGATGTCACTTCTCTGCTAAAAATCCCTCCACTGGAAATAAAACACTGACTCCTCTCCACGGCCCACAAGGCCCTGTGAGGCCCGGCCCGGCCCCCAACATTGCCCTCCTCACCTTCCAACCCTCTGTAGACCTCCAGGTCCCTGGCTGGCCTTCTTTCTGCTCCTTGAATATGCCAAGTTCCCTCCAACTGTCCAGCCACTCTCCACGCTGTTCCCTTTGTCCAGAACACTCGGCCCCCTTTTGTCATTTTGGTCTCAGCTCAAATCTTAACTCCAAGTCCCTTCCCTGACTTCCCAATTTTACATGCCACCTAGTCACTTTCTGGAAACCCTGATGGCATAGTGGTTAAGAGCTACGACTGCTAACTAAGAGGTCAGCAGTTTGAATCTGCCAGGCGCTCCTTGGAAACTCTATGGGGCAGTTTTACTTTGTCCTATAGGGTCACTATGAGTCGGAATTGACTCGATGGCACTGGGTTTTGGTTAGTCACTTTCTAACACAATGCCTACTGTATTTTATTTTTTAGGGTATTGCTACTAACTGCTATTGTTTACTTACTTATTTGCTTGTCAACTTAATGAAAATAAAAGTTAACACTTCCTAATATCTGGATGGAGCCCTGATGGTGCAGTGGTTAAGGGCTTGGCTGGTAAACAAAAAGTCAGCAGTTTGAATTCACCGGCTGCTCCTTGGAATCCCTATGGGGCAGTTCTACTCTGTCCTACAGGGTTGCTGTGAGTCGGAATGAACTCGGCAGCAACAGGTTTTGGTTTTTGGTAATATCTGGCATAGTTCTAAGAAATTTATATTAACTAATTTATGTGCCTGTATGTTAATCTTTGGAGGGAAGAAGTATTAGTATTCTCATTTTACAGATGGGGAAAGGGAAGCACTGAGAGGCTGAGTAACTTGTCCAAGGTCACACGGCTATGGAGTGGTAGAGCTGGGATTTGAACCCAGGCAATCTGGTTCAAAGCCCATCCTCTTACACTCTATTGCACAGAATGTCCCTGAGGACAGGGATCTTGTCTACCTTATTTACCATTATATACTCTGGGCCTAAACTGCCCCTTCATGCAGGGGGTGCTCTGTAAATTTCAGTGATACCCACTGAAGTGTAACATACAGAAAACATGTAGGAAGCAGCACACGTGGAGTGCAACCAGGATCTATAAGTCTTTGAATAAATAACCTCATCCCTCGGTTTTAAGAAAGCAGGTACCCAGGCCCCAGTCCAGACTCCCCAAATCAGAATCCCAGTGAGTGTAACTGAGAAATCTGTATCTTCACCTTGCTCCCCATGGTCATTAGCTATGATTAGCACTGTTCACATTATTCATAAACATATACATGTACACTGCACTTAAAAGCTTCCAAAGTGCACACACGAGCTCCATGGTTTCTGATCTTTGTTTGGAAGAGAAGTCCTCTCTATAGAAGAAACCTCCCGGAAGCCCACTGGAGAAAAGAGAGAGTACCCAAGGAAACCCAGGCTCAGTCCTGAGTCTCCCTCTGTGCCAGGCCCTGGGGGTGTCAGACAAGCACCACACACTTCTCAGGGCTCCTACAGGGCGTGCATCCCTAGCCCCATTGTACAGATGGAAACCAAGTCCTAAGAGGTAGAGCTGCCTGTCTAAGGTGACCTGGCTGGAACATGGCACTGCCAGTACCTGACCAGACCCCTCTGAATCCCAAATCTGCCTTCTCTGGGCGGAGAGTATGGTGTGGAAGAATGAGGATCCACCCCTAAACAAACAACTCCAACCCCATGAGTCTCAGGTTCATTGTCTGTCAAGGTGCTGAGCTAATCCACAGAGGTGCCCGGCCCAGCAGCCGGCTCCTGGACGCCCCCAAAAATGTGAGCAATTATTGCAGTGTCTAAGGTAGTGTTTTCACCTGCCAATGACCTTACAAGATAAGCAGGAGGGTAATAGTCCCATTTTACAGATGAGAAAACAGGCTCAAGAGAGTTCATGGTCCGAGCTTGACCTAGGTTTATAGAAACACAGAGCTCTTTCCGGCTGCCCACCCACGGCTGCCTCGGGGGTTCATGTGGTATTTGAGACTGGTCACCGGCTTTAGCACCGTAGGCCTTCTGATGCAGAGGCCTTGGGAGAAGCCAGTCATCCAAGCTTCCAGGAGGCCTGAGTGGTGTCTGGAGGAGATCTGAGCTGTCAGCATTTCTGGGCCTGCACCTCTCCTAGGATGAGAGCTTGAAGCCCCTCAGAGGCAGTGGTGACAGAGGCCTCTGGGAACTGCCTGCTTTTCTGGCAATCTTGGGGTGGTAGGGGGCTTGCCAGTGATAAAGTTTTTATTTAGTCTTGGGACCAGTGGGAGATACAGACATGCACATAGACCCAACACCCATGGAGTCACTCACCAGGTCGTCAGTATCCAGTGAACCAGGAGGATTGCCTGTGACACAAAATTGTGGGGGGAGGGTTAGAATAGGTCTGTGAGTATGACTGCGACAGGGTGTGGGGGAGGGATGGCTTTTAGAGCCAGAAGACACAGGAGACACCTAAGAGGGTGTTATGCATTAAACTGTGTCCCTCCGAAAGTTATGTGACAGTCCCAACTCTGTCCCGGTAAATATGACCTGCTTGGAAACAGGGGGTTTCTTTTGTTATGTTAATGAGGTCATACAGAGTAGGGTGGGTCCTAAACCTAATCTCTCTGAGTGGTGTCGTATAAAAAGAGCAGAAGACACAGACACACACACGGGGAAGGCAGATACTAGGTGAAGACACATCTACAGGAATTTACCTAAGGAACGCCAAGAAATGCCTAGAGCTACAGAAACTGAAAGAGACAAAGGTCTTCCCCTAGAGCTCACAGAGAGAGAGACAGCCTAGCTCTGCCGACGCCCTGAATTCAGATTCCTAGCCTCCAAAACTATGAGACAATAAATTTCTGTTCTTTGAAGCTACTCACTTGTGATATTGTTTTGTTACAGTTGTTGTTTGCAGTCAAGTTGATTCTGACTCACAACAACCCTATATGACACAGTGGAACTGCCCCATAGGGTTTCCTAGGCTATACTTAAGGAACCATAGTGGCATGCACCGTGGTTAAGTGCTCGGCTGCTAACCGAAAGGTCAGCAGTTTGAACCCCTCAGCTGCTGCTCGGGAGACAGATGTGGCAGCCTGCTTCCATAAAGATTTACAGCCTTGGAAACCCTGTGGGGGCAGTTCTGTTCTGTTCCACAGGGTCGCTATGAGTTGGAACTGATTCGACAGCAGTGGGTTTTGGTTTTCTAAAAATCTTTGCCGGAGAAGGTTGCCAGGTTTTTTCTCCTATGGAGCTGCTGGTGGCCTCAAACCACCAACCTTTTGGTAGAAGCCAAGTGCTTAACCATTGTGCCGCCAGGGCTCCTTTTGTTACAGTAGCCCTAGTAAAGTAAGACAGAGGGTTTCCACGATGTCTGTGGAAGAGAAAACATCAGCAACAGAGAGTGGCCCAGGGGTAGAGAAGGAGAAGGGAGAACACAGGCCAGGCCAGGGGAGCCCCCACTTCCACCTTTCCCCACCCTGGGGGCAGTTGACACTGCACCCTTCCTGCTTCCACAGGCTGGTTGATGGCTCCTTCACGGAAGGCTGGGAGTCTGCCCTGAAATCAGAGGGAGGCATCGACAGGAAGCAGCCAGTTGGGACAGCAAGTACCTCCAAGGAATAGACAAGTGGCCAGTGTGGCTGCAGAGAAGTACAGGGAAGAGGGATGGGAGATGAGATGAGGTGGGTGGGCCTTGAGGGCCTGTAAGGAGCACGGGTTTTATTATAGGTGCAGTGAGGGAAGCCACTGGGGGTTTTTCTATAGGGCAATAACATAGTAAGATTCATGTGAAGAAAAAAATCCTTCCGACTACTGTTCCTGGATTTCTGTGACATCCCACCCTTTTTATTGCCTGATATATCCTTAAAATAACGGCCCCCTTTACTGAAACTGAGGTCCCTGGGTGGCAAAGATGGTTTGCGTTCGACTACTAACTGAAAGGTTGGCAGCTGGGACCCACCCAGCGGTGCTGCGGAAGAATGGCCTGGTCATCTGTTTCCATAAAGATCACAGCCAAGAAAATCCTATGGAGCAGTTCTACTCTGTAACACGTGAGGTCCGGTTTTACTGGAATTGGTGTCCCTGGATGGTGCAAATGGTTAAAGTACTTCGTTGTTAACTGAAAGGTTGCAGGTTGGAGCTCACCCAAAAGTGCCTCTGAAGAAAGACTTGGTGATCTGCTTCTGAAAAATCAGCTATTAAAATAACCCTATGGAGCACGGGTCTACTCTGGCACACTCGGGGCCACCACGAATAAGGCTGACTCGACGGCAGCCGGTTTTACTGGAACTGGTCTCTACTCCTGATAATCGAAAGGGCCTTGCCTGGAAAGGGGAAAGAGAAGGAAGGAGCAGGCATTATGGGGAGATGGGCCGGGACAAGGTGGCATCGGTGAGTACTTCCAGAGGGAAGACACACCGGAGCTGAGTGCTCAAGGATGAGAAGGAATTGCTGGGCAAAGCGGAGGGAAAGCAGAGTGACCTTTCAGGGAGGGGGCACATAGCAGCAAAGGCAGGGAGCAGGACCCAGGTGTGCATAGAGCCAGAAGCAGATGAACGGCGAGGCAATGGCCGAGGCCGTGGGTGATGCTGAGACTGCAGGAGGCCAGGGACCCCAAGCTAGGAGCTTCATGGAGCCTGGTGCCCGATGGGGGCCTTTGGAGGCATTTACTCAAGGGATAGAGGGGATCAGACTGGGAGGAAGATGCCAAGGTTGGGGCCGGACAGTATGCTGGGCCGAGAGAGCAGGGGCCAACCAAGGAATAAAAGGCCCAGGCTTTCGGTCTGGGTGAAAGGGCAGAAGGAGACACCCCACCTGTGATAAAGAACATGCCTGAAGAGGGAAAGGCACTTCTAGAAGAGCTACCGTTTATTGCACACCTGCGGCGTACCAGGCCCTGGGCCAAACACCTTGCATGACCTTGCCTGGGCCTCATGACAGCCTCTGGAACAGATACTATGATTATTCCCATTTTACAGTGGCAAAACGAAAATTAAATTTGAGTCTGATTCCAAAACCAGTGTTCTTAGCCCTTACACTGGAGGCACAGGACTTCAGCTGGGAGATCTTTGGACTGGGGACAAATTTGAGCATCCTCTATACATGGGGGGAGATGAAACCCAGAGCAGACATGGCTGGGATAGTTCACATGCACCTCCAGTACCCAGTGACAGAATGACCTCAAAGGGCTCTGGGCTCCGCAGCCCAAAACAAAGTCCTCTGCCAGCTACAGGAGACAAGGAAAATAACTCTGTAAGGACAATACGCCTAACTTTGCAGAGAATTTACATGGTCCTGAGACTCAAAAAGCTGAGTCTGTACATTACAGACCCTAAATGGTACAAGCAGTTGACATGCTCACAGCTAACAAAAAGGTTGGAAGTTTGAGTCCACCCAGAGGCACCTTGAAAGAAAGCCTAGCAATCTACTTCTGAAAAAATCAGCCATTGAAAACTCTATGGAGCACAGTTCTACTCTGACACACACGGAGTCTCCATGAGTCAGAGTCGACTCAATGGCAACTGGTTTGGTTTTTTCCTTTTTTAGCTCTAGAAGGAATCTTCAGGATCATCTACCGTTGTTTGTTATTGAGTACGCCCTACGTGCCAGGCACCAATTTAAGTGGTTTCTGTATACAAATGCATTTAATGATCATGATCCTCCAAGGTACTGTTATCCCATTTTACAGCTGAGAAAACTGGGGCTTAGAGGTAAGTAACTTGTCCAAGGTCACACAGCTGGTCAGGAGCAGAGCCAGGATTCAAACAGGCTGCCCGGTGCACAGTTGAGCTACTAACCCGGCATCACTGAGCTCCAGCTTTGCATCAGCCCTTGGGTCCCAATGGTGAGCAAACAGTTGTGGTGCCTGCCCTTCCCGAATTTACATCTCGTTAATCAGATAATCAGCTTTAGGAATGTGGGGTCAAATGAGACCCCATTTGAAAGGAAAGTCATAGCAAAGGAAAAGGGACCTCATTCTATTACAAGTAGAAAAAATTTAAGCTGAGATTGAAAGTGGCAAGTAGGGGGTTAACCAGGGGCAGAGAGGGGAGAATTGCATTTCAAGCAGAAGGGGCAGCACCTGCAAAGCCCCTGTGGCAGAAGTGGACAGATAAGGTTAACTGTGCTGGTGGAACAAAAGAGCTGTTAAAAGATTACCATCTAGAAGTTGGATAAACAGGAACCACACCCTGTCAACATGAGATAAGGCTGAAACAACCCGTGAATTACTACTATCTCCTTTTTAGTGTTTTTCTAGTCCCTTCCCCCATACAGCCTCCCTCATGCGCAGAAGAACAAAGTGTGACCGCTGTTTAACCTTCCTTAGCCCTCTGAAGATGGTGATGTAGTGCCAAAGATCAGTGCGCTTGCGCTATATCCCATAATAAGTGACCCCAAGGGCTGCCGAGAGAACTCCATCTTGAATATCAGTGGGTTCCATCTTGGATTCCGGATTCCAGATGTGCAGGCAACCTAAGTAACAGGAATTGCCATTCTGAGAAGTATCTGCCCCTTGAAAGAAGCCCACTAAATATTCATTACTCTGTTATCGCCACCGAACCCATATAAGCCCTAGCCTTGCTTCCCTTTTTGAGTCAGTCTTTTGGAGAGGCTTAGATCCCCACTGACTCCTTTTGCTTGACTCAAGCAAAATAAAGCTTGCCGAAGATAAAGGTTGTCTATTGCGTGTATTCTAACTTGGGAAAAGGCAAGGACCCTTTGTGTCAGATTGGCAATTGGTAACAAAATTTGGCAAACCAGCCAGAGACTAGGGGCTCAAATTAGCCCCTGGTTAGGGGACACAGACCAGGGGGACTGAGCCTCCAGAACAGGCCTCTACTCAGAGACAAGCTGCTGCCTGGACCTTTTTGTCTGGTGTCTCTTTGAAGTGGTAAGTTCGGGCGATTCTCCCCCTCAGTCCTCCTTCCCTCTTCAGCAACATTTACCATCCTCTTTTTTTTTTTTCTTCTCTGCATACCTTGTCTCCATTTCCTTTTTTTCTCTCTCTCTTCTTCTTTCCTCTTGCCACTGAATGGCTTGCGAGCCCCAAGAGGGGGGTTCACGGAGAGCATTCCAGTCATTTGGTTTTCGCAAAAGAGGGTTTGGGGACAAGGACTGAGTCCTTGTTAGGGGCTGATCACCCCATATCTCAAGGGTGAGTCACGGACTTTGGACAGAGCCGTGGAGAGCGCCCACCAAGTGAGTCACAAACCCCATCAGAGGGTTGTGGAGAGCACTCAGTAAACTGAGTGGGTTGCAAGCCTACGATAAGAGGAGGCCGTGGAGAACGCTCCAGAGAGGGTCATGTACCCCCAGTGGGAGGTTGCAGAGAGCACTCGGATTGTCTACTTTCTTGACCTTTTTTTTCTTTCTTCTTTCCTTTTGTTTTTAAACTATTCTTAGTCTTGGTGACTCTAGAGTTTTGGCAGGCGTATGAGTGTGTGGCGGCCATTGTTTTTGTCTAGATGTTATCTGTCTCTGGTTGGTACACCCTGCTTCTGGGGAATGGATGTAGAGGTCTCTGTTTAAATTGAGAGACTGAAGCCCCTCCATTTGGTATTAGAGATAAGCGGTATCTAGAAGATCGAGGTAGAAATTCAGATATTCCTAGTAATGTGTTAGACCTCACTAAGCCCTTTCTGACTTGTCTGGTCTGAGGGCTCTCTGTTTCTTTGATGTGTGACCGGGGCTGTCTGGGAAGGTTGAGACTGAGAGATTATCTCAGTCGCCTGTCTGTGTCTTATGTGTAATGTACATGTTGCATAGAAACTAACTGGTGAAGAGAAATTCACGTTGAATTGGAATATGCTTGTGGAGACTCCTGAAAATTTATTGAGCTGTTTACTGAACAACTGGTCATCTTTTGCTCTATAGATGGTTTAAAGGAAAAAGATAATTTTGTCTTAAAAGTAACAGTTCCAGAACAGCAAAAGAGAAAGAAATTGTTATCTTTTGCCTTTCAAAATGTCTAGAATTGGGATGACTCTCTCCAGCCTCCAGTTTCTCTAGCTAAGAATTGCATGATTTACAAAATTGCTAAAGGGCTTTGGTATTTACTGGGTAGATAGCCTTTCAAAATGCCTCTATGTAAATGAATCAGAATGGGTTAAAAGGAAGGTAAAAATAAAAAAAAACCTGTTGCCATCGAGTCAATTCCGACTCATAGCGACCCTATAGGACAGAGTAGAACTGCCCCATAGAGTTTCCAAGGAGCACCTGAGGATTCGAACTGCTGACCTTTTGGTTAGCAGCCATAGCACTTAACCACTATGCCACCAGGGTTTTCAAAAGGAAGGTAGGGTGGGGCAAAATCAGGCCTCCTTAGTCCCCAGGCCTCAGCTGCCAAGGTCAAATAGAAATCATAATGAAATGGCCTGGAGAAATGTTTAATTAGTCAGTTGAACAGAAACCTTGTGACTTTCAAAGCCAATTAGATTGGAAAAATATGAGAAATAGTAAAAGTCAAATGAAAATTTGGAATATTTAAAGAAACTTTATTTCAATTATGTTTTACGGTATACAGGCTTAAAATAATTTCTCAGATCTTTTAGGTAACTTACTGATGTTAAATTCAGTCTGCTTCAAAGACAAAGGTTCAGCCTGTCATTAGAATAAGATTCCTGAGTAGGAAACCAAGCCACATGGCTTAAAGGAAAAAAGCTGAAGTTTTTAAGATCTTTGAGGTAAATAACTATTGTTTCTTGGTGACTTACGATAATCTCCTGACAAGTTTGAAAGCCACGAAAATTTTTGTAAAGAAAAAGTGCTAAAAAGGTTTATTTAACATGTCATAAATTACATTAGGAAGTGTTGTTAAAACCATAAGTGCCTGATTCTTTCTCTTTGGGTTAAAATTTATATGTTAGTATTTCCTCTTGTGTTTTTGCCTAATATTAGACAACAAATGCATAATATTATGTCATCTTAATTGCTAACTCGGTTGCAAATGTATTTATTTATTTTTTGAACGTAGCATCATTAAAGCCAATAGTTTGATTGGAGAATCCACATCATTTACCTAGGAAGTTATTTTTCTTGCTGTTCAGGTATTTGGAGACTTGATGGTCTTGGTATATTCTTGATATAACCTGACTATGTGGTATTATGTCTCAAGATTATTATGTGTTACATCGGAAGTTCTTTAAAAATATGGTTCTAAAACTTTTTTTTAAACTGATTTTATTTGGCCTTTGCGGTGAGCTTGTAATTAATTTCTTTCTGGTCTTTCACCGTTAAGAATTATGTTTATAAATTAATCATGACCGTATTAAGTTTTGTCATCTACAGATAAGTTTTAACTTTCTGAAAATATCTGACCAGAATATCTAAACAAAAAAAATATGGATTATATTGGACTTATGAAGAGACTGTGACTAGACTCAATCACAATTTCCAAAATTCTTATGCAAATGCTGATGGGTTCTCAGACTGCGGTTGATCCAGTATGACATGGAATAGAAGTTAACTACATAAGGCTGAGTAAATGATATGATACTATGGGTTTTATGTGGGAATATTACTGATGTTTTAAGGTTTTTCTTTCTGGAAATAAGAAATGCTTTAAGGTCCTACTTTCTGGAGATAAGAAACCATATTCCTCTTTTCTCCTAAATTATCTAAATAGTGGGTTTAGATATTATAACTCTTGAATTAACAATCTTAGGTTTGGCAGAATATAGTTGTTGCTAATGCACATGGAAAGCAGTTACTGACGCTGCCTATGCATAGACAAGCACCTCATGAGATTTGTTTCCTTGGTTCAAAGATCTTAGGTCATGGTTTCATTGGTTATTTCACACAAATGGCCTAATGTTAGTGTTTCCATCCTACCTCCTAATTTGCTGTATGGTGCCTGAGATCTTAAAAACAAGTAGTAATTGAGCATTTTTGATTAAAGATTCTGTAAAAAGATCATGATCCAAAAGAGAAAACCATGAGAAAGTTGTATGTAATTCTCCCAGAATCCGTATTTCTGGCTTTCATAGAGGTGGGGCAACCCATACAGGCCATTGCCTTTGGGTGTCCTCTTGAACCTTGAGCTTTGAGAAAAAAAAAAAAACTAACTCCTGAAGCCACTTTGAGATAAACAATTGTCCAGATAAACTAACAAGACTATTTGTGCTCTGGGTGTTGTGCTTTTTTTTAAAGACTTCAGTCTGTTTTGAGAAACTGACTCCCAAGATCAGTAAATAGAGCTATGTTTAGGGTAAATCAGTAATCGGTTTAATCAGTCTTCAAGACAATGTTGTATAAAATACCTGTCTAATGTTTATAATCAAACTCTTGCCTTCTTGCTATACAGAAAATTATGTATCTTAAGAAAACCAAGCTCTCAGAGGAGATCGATCTCATGAGTCAAACTCCATTTTGTCTTAGATTCCTCTTTGCTTCTGAGAAAGTAACCCATGACTGTTAATAGGTAAACCAAGGAGGGGCAGCTTGCCCTCAGGGGGAACACTTAGTATGTTTTAGACAGACTAACTGGAGACCTCCAACAGAAGTCCATTCTGTATTACCTTGCTAATCATGAATTCTCTAATGAAAACTTAGTTGTCATATGTAAGTTCTTCTATATTTTCTGTTTTCTCTGGACAAATTTTGTGTGTTCCTTCTAGATATGTTTTTTTATGTGATATATTCACCTATACTAGTTTAGATGATCCCTTTCCAACTGATAGTAAAGTTATATAGACAATTTCTTGTTTAAATTCCTGATAAATGCATAGACAGTATACTCTGAGAACTTTAAGATTATCCTTAGATATCCATAGTAAATATTAGAAATGTAATCTTAAATTTGTTACCCATTGTAAAACAAGAATCAGAAAAAAAAAAAAAACGCCCATTGGTCCAACACTCAGGGTATGGTGGGTAATTTTAATTCCAATTTACAGTATATTTGAATTGGAGAAATCTTTAAGAAATTTATCAACCACTATGGGACAAATAACAGACAAAGTTGCTAGTGGGATGGAAACACAACAGTGATCTCTGGCCTCATTAAGCCAAGGTGACATGAAATAACAGAATAGCCTTAGATTTTTATTTATTGATCCAAGAAAAGTATAGTCTGTGCTGTAACAAATACCTCTTGTTAAATAACACAAGAAAAGTAGAACACATAGAATTGGACAACAAGCTACTTGGTTACACACTGTAATACCCTTATAAACACCAGATTTACTGGGTTGGTTACTAGCAAAAATAAGTACATGAGCTAGGTCACTACTGCAAGGGATAGTCCTGATAGTATTAGACACAATAAAATTTATCCTCTATTGTTTTACATACTTAAAAGGTAAAAGAAAAGCCTCAGACTAAAATGTTGATGTACATTGAGTTTGCAGTTGATGAGAACTTTGCTCTTACTTAAGATCCTAGTGAAGAACCAGATGATATCCGGTGGAAAGCCAGCACCGTGAGTTTAAAGAGTCTGCAGTGGCCACCACCTAGGAGCTCAACTAAGTCCAGGTATTGATCACTGATGTGTTCCTGTCCTCGAGCATAGAGAATGTAACCCAGCTGGAGCTGGGCTCACAAGGACTCACAAAGACACTTCAATTGAGCCCTGAGATAAAGACAATAGATGAGACAATCCTAAAAATTATCTTTTAGAGAACTTTTCACATAAAGCCAATCAAACAGAACACAAAAGACTTTCCACTCTTATCTTTTTTCTATTAGCATTTAGTAAATAGAAAATTTGTTAGACCAATAAAACCCCCAAAATCCTGACAAATTGCCAGCCAATAATGCAGTCCCTAGAATTGATCCAGAGTGGGACTAGTATTCAAAGGAGGACATGAGTAGGCTGAGGCATTATAGAAAGTGCTTACTAAAAGGCCTTCAAAGTGGGGTACAAAAACAGAAAAACCTCTTAAAAATTTACGAAGTAATTCAGGGACCTAAAGAAAGCCCCTCTGAGTTTCTTGAAAGAATTTTTCAGGCCTTCCAGAGACACACTGACATAGATCCTGATGTTACTGAAAATCAACGAATGGTTAATATCATCTTCATAGGACAAAGCTCTATAGATATCCTAAAAAACTCCAGAAATTAGACAGAGGACCAGACTGCAGCTGGTGAGATAGTCACGCACCTCAAGTCACAGAGATGGGCAGTAAACAAACAAAAATACAGGGGCCTGGCTTGTCTGTCAAGTACTTGAGTGTTATCTGGTCAGGTAAGACGGGAATGATGCTTGAAGCGGTGATAAGGTCTAAGCCGACCCCCGCCCAGAAACTGTGAAACAACCACAGGCATTTGTCAGGCTCCTAAGATATTGGTGCCCCTTCATACCCCATGTAGCCCACAGCCTATGGCCCCTATACAGGTTAGTGAAGAAAAAGTGAGACTAAAGTAAACAAAAAGACTGGATCAGAAAGTGATACAGGGAGATAGAGAAGAGAATGAGTGAGAGAGACAAAAAAGAGACAAAGATTAGAGAGGGCTAGAACGTGAGACTGGAGAGAGTTCTAGAAAGTGAGGGCATGAGAAGGAGAGAGCCCATAAGAAAAGAGACAGAGACATACAGAATGTAAAGAAAAGAACAGTGTGAGATTGAAAAACAAAAGAGGGGGAGGCCAAGATATTTGGTGGACAGTGTGGGAGGCATTTCCCTCTATTACTTGGTTTCACACCCTTTTTAGGCCCCTTTTTTTTTTAGTTGCTATACTTCTGATTTTTGGGCCTTGTCTCCTCAAGCTTCTCATTTGTGTCCTCTAGGTTACAACAATTCCAAGATGATGCAGGGTTTCCAGCCCATTACTGAAAGTGAGACCTTACAAAACTTTAGACCAGATAGGGAGAGATTTCTACTCTGCTAGGCAGGCCAACAACCCGGTGTCAGCTTGAAGAAGTTACAGAAGAAGAGACCTCCACCCCTCCACCCTCATAAAGCATCATGAGTATGAAATCTCTTAGGGGGGAGTGAGACAGATAGTGTTAACTGTGCTGGTAGAACAAAAGAGCTGCTAAAAGATTACCATCTAGAAGTTGGATAAACAGGAACTACACCCTGTCAACATGAGATAAGGCTGAAACAACCCGTGAATTACTACTATCTCCTTCTTAGTGTTTTTCTAGTCTTTTCCCCCTTTACAGGCTCCCGTGTGTGCAAAAGAACAAAGCGTGACCGCTGTTTAACCTTCCTTAGCCCTCTGAAGATGGTGATATAGTGCCAAAGATCAGTGTGCTTGTGCTATATCCCATAATAAGTGATGCCAAGGGCTGCTGAGAGGACTCCATCTTCAATATAAGCAGGTACCATCTTTGATTCCAGATGTACAGTGCAACCTAATTAACATGAACTGCCATTCTGAGAAGTGCCCACCCCTTGAAAGAAGCCCACTAAATATTCATTACTCTATTGTCTCCATCGAACCAATATAAGCACTGGGTTGGGTGGGTTATTGTCTCCATCGAACCAATATAAGCCCTAGCCTTGCTTCCCTTCTCAAGTCAGTCTTTTGGAGAGGCTCAGATCCCTGCTGACTCCTTTTGCTTGACTCAAGCAAAATAAAGCTTGCTGAAGATAAAGTTTGTCTTTTGCATGTATTCTTACTCGGGAAAAGGCAAGGACCCTTTGTGTCAGATTGGCAATTGGTAACAGAAGGGAAAATGGCACATTCTGGGAAGGGAAAAGAAGCCAGTATGGCTAGTGTGGAAGGCAAGAGGAGACTGGAGCGGGGACAAGAGGCTGGGAGGTAGGCAGAGTGAGTTCTGGGGCAGGGGATGAAATCTGATCTTTACCTTAAGAGCTAACCTCTGCCCCCTCCATCTCACAGGAAAACCTAGGCCACAGAGGGGACGGGACCCACCAAAGGCCACACGGCCAGCCAGGGCAGTCCTGATGCCCCAACTTTTAGCCTAAGAGAGGACAACATGGAAGAAGGCAGAGAGAAGGTAACTCACATCACCACTTTTCTCAACAAAACAAAAAAACAGTTGCCATCAAGTCAATTGAGACTCATGGCGACCCCACGTGTGTCAGAGTAGAACTGTGCTCTATGGGGTTTTCAATGGCTGACTTTTTGGAAGTAGATCACCAGGCCTTTCTTCCAAGGTACCTCTGATGGACTCAAACCTCAAAGCTTTTGGTTAGCAGCCAAGTGTGTTAATGTTAACCGTTTGCACCACCCAGGGATTCCTTCCTCAAGAAAATCAGTGTCTGATCTCTCCCACTGTTGACTTTTAATTGCAGAAATAATCTTCACTTCCAAGTGATCTCATGGTGGCTCTGGTTCCTGCATCTAGACTGTGCATGCACAGGTCTCTAGTACTGGATGTTTCCTGGCTCTGCAGAGCCTGTTTATTAGGGAGCAAATGACATATAGATGGAAGGCTGAGACACAGGCGGGTGACTGGCCTGGGGGGAACCTTGCGGGTCTGTAGCACCTCTACAATACAGATTGCTCCTAGAGCTAGAAAAGCCTGTAATACGGAATGCACACCTGGCTAAAACCAAAATCATGCCATTTCTCAGGGAAGAAGAGTATTACCTGGACAAACAGCGGATCCTCAAAGACATGCAATTCCCTCTGCATGACACTGCCGCTTTTACTTTATAAATATTTAAGAAACTTAGCACCATTTGATCACTTCTCTTAAGCCCCTGGAAAAAGAAACCCACATAAGACTAAACCTCTTTGGTTTCCCCATGTTTGTAGTGGGGAGGACACACTCACCCAGCCCTAGAGAGGCCTAATGTCAGAAAAGCTCCAGCAGAGCCTGGCCTAGCCTGGCCCTTCCCTTCCCAGCAGGCCCCAGGAGGAGGGGCCATGACTCATGGTCAGCACAAAAGGCTTGTCTGAGGGCTCTGGGGGAGGTTTCTGATGACCACGGACAGGCTAGGATTTTCAGGTATTGCTCAGGAGAGGAAGAAAAGCTGGGAGCATGGGAGGGGCCTGAGTGAAACAGAGGAGGGAGGGGCCAGAATCTAGAATTGCCTGGGCAGTGTGACCTTCCCTAGCTGGGCAAGAGGCAAGGAGCTAAGCCCTTGTTGTTAGTTGCTGTTGAGTCCATTCTGACTCGTGGCAACCCCACATGTACAGAGTAGACCTGCTCCATAGAGTTTTCAAGACTGTGACCTTCTGGAACCACATCTCCAGGCCTGTCTTCTGAGGTGCCTCTGGGTGTGTTCGAACTGCCAACCTTTTAGCTAGTAGTCAAGTGCTTAACTGTTTTCACCAGCCAGGGACCTTCTGAGCCCCTAGACTCTTGATATAGTGCTCTAGCCCAAGGGAGCTGCCCTGCTCTTCCCAAAGAGCATTTGATGTGTCAGACAGAGGCCAGGGGATAGCGAAGGCCCAGGCAGCAGGGGACTGCAGGACACTGAACTGGGAGTAGGAGACCTGGATTCTGGTTCAGGAATTACACCCGTTCATATATTTGAACCTCAGTCTCCTTATCTGTGAAATGGAGGCAGTACATGTCACCCATCTGTCCCATGGGGCGCCCCCTAGACCTTAGCCAACAGCATTGGGTTCCCAAAGTTGGGCTGCAAAACCCAGCCTCCTATGCGCTCTAGAGAACACAGACACGCCTTCCACCCAGGCTCTCAGGGGCAGCCATCAGCCACCTACCTTTCTTAGCATATAACCCCCTACAGCAGCCAGATACCTGGGCCTACTCCAATCACCCCTATGTAGCCCTGCCCATCCAGGACTGTAGGTGAGAGCCTGCACCACACACTCAGTGACCAACAACCTGAACACCTGAGCTGAATCCATACAAGAAAAGTAGATGGACTCCTGGGCTCACATACCTAGTCCTAACTCTAACCACCTGGTGACAAGATGTGAGAGCTTCAAAGATGCGAATAATCAAAGTAGCTCACATGACCAGCCTATTTTGGCATATAATACAAAACAAGAAGCTAGGACACAGTAAATAAACATAAAATAAATATATTTATGTATATCAAACCACATAAACAGGCAAACCATGAAGGCTTCAACAAGTGATCAAAACAAAGAACCAACAAACCTCATGGAGGAAAAGGTCTTGGAATTACCAGAGGCAGAATTCAAAAGATTAATATACAGAGCTCTTCGTGAGATAAGGAAAGAGATCAGGCAAAATGCAGACCAAGCCAAGGAACACACAGACAAAGCAACAGAGGAACTTAGGAAGGTTACACAAGAGCATAATGACAAATTTAACAGACTGCAAGAATCTATAGAGAGACAGCAAACAGCAATCCAAAAGATTAACAATAAAATTTCAGAATTAGACAACTCAATAGAAAGCCACAGGAACAGAATTGAGGCAATGGAAGTCAGAATTAGTGAAATTGAAGACAAAGCACTTGACACCAATTTATTTGAGGAAAAATCAGACAAAAGAATTTCGAAAAATGAAGAAACCCTAAGAATTATGTGGGACTCTACCAAGAGGAATAACCTACAAGTGACTGGAGTGCCAGAACGGGGGGGATAACAGAAAATACAGAGAGAATTGTTGAAGATTTGTTGGCAGAAAACTTCCCTGATATGAAAGATGAGAAGATATCTATCCAAGAGGCTCACTGAACCCCACGCAGGGTAGATCCCAAAAGAAAGTCACCAAGACATATTATAATCAAACTTGCCAAAACCAAAGACAAATAGAGAATTTTAAGAGCAGCTATGCCTGGTGGCGTAGTGGTTAAGAGCTATGGCTGCTAACCAAAAGGTTGACAGTTCAAATCCACTGGGTGCTCCTTGGAAACCCTATGGGGCAGTTCTACTCTGTCCTATAGGGTTGCTATGAGTTGGAATTGACTCAACGGCAACAGTTTTTTGTTTTTGTTTTAGGAATAAACGAAAAGTCATCTACAAAGGAGAGTCAATAAAACTTAATTCTGACTACTCAGCAGAAACCATGCAGGCAAGAAGGCAATGGGATGACATATATAAAGCCTTGGAGGAAAAAAACTGCCAGCCAAGAATTATATATCCAGCAAAACTGTCTCTCAAATATGACAGTGAAATAAGGGCATTTCTAGATAAAGAGAAGCTTAGGAAATTGGTAAAAACCAAACCCAAATTACAAGAAACACTAAAGGAGTTCTCCGGTTAGAAAATCAATACATCATATAACAACCCAAGACTAGAACACAGGACAGAACAACCAGATATCAACCCAGATAGGGAAGTCACAAAAATAAATCAAAGCTAAAACACTAGAAATAGGGAAACAGAGACATCAATATGTAAAAGACGACATTAAAACAAAAAAGAGGGACTAAAAAATGTAGTCACAGAACTTTCATTTGAAGAGGAAGTCAAGGCGATATCAAGAAATATAAGACTGATTTAAACATAGAAAAATAGAGGTAAAAAAAAAATAAGGAAATGAACAATCCTACACATCAAAATAAAAAACAAGAAAAACATAAAGACTCAGCAAATACAAAATCAAAAACAATGAAAATACATAAAGAAGAATGACTCAGCACAGAAAATTAAGTGAAACAAAGAAACTGTTAACAACACACACAAAAAATACATCAAAATGGCAGCACTAAACCCATACCTATCAATAATTATGCTGAATGTAAACTGACTAAATGCACCAATAAAGAGGCAGAGAGTGGAAGAATGAATTAAAACAGCATGATCAGTCTATAGACTTATATGCTGCCTACAAAAGACACACCTAAAAGACACAAACTAAAACTCAAAGGATGGAAAAAATATATTAAGCAAACAACAATCAAAAAAGAGCAGGAGTGGCAATATTAATCTCTGACAAAATAGAATTTAAAGCAAAATCCACCACAAAGGATAAAGAAGGATACTATGTAATGATTAAAGAGTCAATACACCAGGAGGACATAACTGCAATAAATATTTATGCACCCAATGACAGGGCTCCGAAATGCGTAAAACAAACTCTAACAGCACTGAAAAGAGAATTAGCTCCACAATAATAGTAGGATACTTTAACACACCACTTTTGGTGGAGGACAGAACACTCAGAAAGAGGCTCAATAAAGACACGGAAGAACTAAACACCTAAATCAACCAACTTGACCTCATAGACATATACAGAACACTCCATCCAACAGCAGCCAAGTATACTTTCTTTTCCAATGCACATGGAACATTCTCCAGAATAAACCACATATTAGGCCATAAAGTAAGCCTTAACAGAATGCAAAACACTGAAATATTACAAAGGATCTTTTCTGAACATAAAGCCATAAAAATAGAAATCAATAACAGAAAAAACAAGGAAAAAAAAAATCAAGTGGATGGAAATTGAACAACACCTTGCTCAAAAACTACTGGGTTATAGAAGAAATTAAGGATGGAATAAAGAAATTCACAGACTCAAATAAGAATGAAAACACATCCTGCCAGAACCTTGGGAGCACAGCAAAAGCAGTGCTCAGAGGTCAATTTATAGCAATAAATGCACACATCCAAAAAGAAGGGCCCAAATCAAAGCTTTAATCCTGTAAGTCAAACAAACAGAAAGCAGCAAAAGAAGCCCACAGGCACCAGAAGAAAGGAAATAATAAAAATTAGAACAGAAATAAATGAAATAGAGAATAGAAAAACAATTGAAAGATTAACAAGACCAAAAGCTGGTTCTTTGAAAAGATCAACAAAATTGATAAGCCATTGGCCAAGCTGACAAAAAAAAAAAAAAACAGGTGAGGAAGCAAATAATCCGAATAAGAAATGAGATGGATGGTATCACAACACATGCAACTGAAATTAAAAGAATCATAACAGAATACTATGAAAAATTATACTCCAACAAATTTGAAAACCTAGAGGAAATGGACAAATTTCTAGAAACACACTACCTATCTAAACTAACAAACAGAACTAGAACTAAATAACCTACAATAAAAGAAGAGATTAAAGAGGTAATTAAAAAACTCCCAACAACAACAAAAAAAACCCTGGCAGCTTTACTGGAGAAGTCTACCAAATATTTCAGAGCATAGAAAAGGATGGAATACTCTCGAAACTCATTCTATGAAGCCAGTATAACCCTGATACTAAAACCATGTAAAGACACCACAAAAAAAGAAAGTTACAGACCAATACTCCTCATGAACATAAATGCAAAAATGCTCAACAAAATTCTAGCCAATAGAAATTAACAACATATCAAAAAAATAATTCACCATGACCAAGTGGGATTCATACCAGGTATGCAGGGATAGTTCAACATTAGAAAAACAATCAATGTGTAATCCATCATATAAATAAAACAAAAGATAAGAACCACATGATCCTATCAATTGATGCAGAAAAGGCCTTTGACAAAGTCCAATACCCATTCATAACAAAAACCCTCAGCAAAATAGGAATAGAATGGAAATTCCTCAACGTAATAAAGGGCTTTTATACAAAGCCAACAGCCAACATCATCCTAAATGGAGAGGGTCTGAAAGCATTCCCCTTGAGAATGGGAACCAGACAAGGATGCCCTTTATCACCACTCTTATTCAACACTGTGCTGGAGGTCCTAGCCAGAACAATAAAGGCAAGAAAAAGAAATAAAGGGCATCCAAATTGGTAAGGAAGAAGTAAAAGTATCCCTATTTGAAGATGATACGATCTTATACACAGAAAACCCCAAAGAATTTACAGGAAACCTACTGGAACTAATAGAAAATTTCAGCAAAGTATCAGGATACAAGATAAACATACAAAAATCAGTTGGATTCCTCTACACCAACAAAAAAGAACTTTGAAGAGGAAATCACCAAATCAATGCCATTTACAACAGCCCCCAAGAAGATAAAATAGTTAGGAATAAATCTAATCAAAGACGTAAAAGACCTATACAAAGAAAACTAAAAGACACTACTGGAAGAAACCAAAAGAGACCTACATAAGTGGAAAAACATACCTTGCCCATGGATAGGAAGACTCAACACTGTGAAAATGTCAATTCTACCCAAAGCGATCTACAGATACAATGCAATCCCAATCCAAATTCCAATGACATTTTTTAATGAGCTGGAGAAACAAAACACCATCTTCATATGGGAAGGGAAGAGGCCCCAGATAAGTAAAGCATTACTGAAGAAGAAGAACAAAGTGGGAGGCCTCACTGGGAGGCCTTACACTACTGAATGTTAGAACCTATTATATTGCCACAGTAGTCAGAACAGCTTGGTGCTCATACAACAACAGATACAAAGACCAATGGAACAGAATTGAGAATCCAGACTTAAATTCATCCATCTGTGAGCAGCTGATATTTGACAAAGGCCCAAAGTCCGTTAAGTGGGGAAAACACGGTCTCTTCAACAAATGGTGCAGGCATAACTGGATATCCACGTGCAAAAAAATGATACAAAACCCATACCTCACACCACGTATAAAAACTAACTCAAAGTGTATCAAAGACCTAAATACAAAATCTAAAATGAGAAAGATCATGGAAGAAAAAAATAGGGACAATGCTAGGAGCCCTAATACATGGCATAAACAGAAAACAAACCATAACTAACAATGCACAAACACCAGAAGAGAAACTAGATAACTGGGAGCTCCTAAAAAATGAAACACTTCTGCTCATCAAAAGACTTCACCAAAAGAGTAATAAGACAACCTACAGACGGGGAAAAAAATTTTGGCTACAACATATCCGGTCAGGTTCTAATCTCTAAAACCTACAAGATACTGCAAAACCTCAACAACAAAAAGACAACTAAACCAATTAAAAAACCGGCACTTCTACAAAGAAGACATTCAGGCAGCTAACAGACACATGAGGAAATGCTCACAATCATTAGCCATTAGAGAAATGCAAATCAAAACTACAATTAGTTACCATCTCACCCCAACAAGGCTAGCATTAATCCAAAAAACACAAAATAATAAATGTTGGAGAGGTTGTGGAGAGACTAGAACACTTATACACTGCTGGTGGGAATGTAAAGTGGTACAGCCACTTTGGAAATAGATTTGGCACTTCCTTAAAAAGCTAGAAATAGAAGTACCATATGACCCAGCAATCCCACTCCTTGGAATATATCCCAGAGAAATAAGAGCCATCACATGAGTAGATATATGCACACTCATGTTCATTGCTGCACTGTTCACAATAACAAAAAGATAGAAACAACCTAGGTGTCCATCAACAGACAAATAAATAAATTATGGTACATTCACAAAACAGACTACTACGCAACAATAAAGAACAATGATGAATTCACGAAACATCTCACAACACGGATGAATCTGGAAGGCCTCACGCTGAGTGAACTTAGTCGCAAAAGGACAAATATTGTATCGAGACCACTATCATAAGAACTCAAAAAAAGGTTTCAACACAGAAGAAAACATTCTTTGATGGTTACGAGGGTGGGGAGGGAAGGAGATGGGTATTCACTAACTAGATAGTAGACAAGAATGATCTCAGGTGAAGGAAAGGAAAAACACACCACACAGGGGAAGTTAGCACAACTGGACTAAGCCAAAAGCTAAGAAGTTTCCTGAATACAACCAAACACTTCGAGGGACCAAGTAGCAGGGGCTGGGGTCTGGGGACAATGGTTTCGGGGGACATCTAGGTCACTGGGCATAACAAAGTTTATTAACAAAATGTTCTGCATCCCACTGCAGAGGGTGGCTTCTGGGGTCAAGTTACTTACCCTCTCTGAGCCAAAGTTTGCTCATCTGTCAAAAGTTTGCTCGGGAGGTTGTTGTGATTAAATAATTAATCCCGGCACACCACAGATACTCCATAAATGAGAGCTCTCTTCTTTCTTTTCAGTTCCTGCAGCACTGTCCCTCACCCGATTCTCCCATTTTTAGCAATTAGTTTGTGCAAATCTCTAATCAGAGGAAAGGCAGTCAGCAGGTGTATACCTTCTACATTAAACCCAACCCACCTGGAATAGCATAGGTGCTCAAAAGACTTGGGTACTGATACCAACAAACCTCAGATGGCCTCATGTGAATTTCTTCCCAGCTAAACTTTAAACCCAAGTCCGACCCCTTGTTCCAGGGATCTCTCCTCCCATCTGCTGATTGAAAAGAAAATCTGCACCCAGGTGAAATCACAGCACAGGCATGTCTAATCGAAACATAGATTATGAGTCGTTTTGGAATCAGCCACCCCTGGGTTCTTCTTGCACCAGGCACCACACCACGGGGTGCTAAATGGTTTGTCACTCCTGAGTAAAAGGGCATTCCTGGATATGGTCCCAAAGGAGGCTGCACCAAGACCTTAAATGGGCGGGTTTGGTCCAAGGTTCAGCCTTCCAGACCAAAGCTAAGGGCCCAGCCCCTCTGTCTGCAGGCAGAACCTAGACGAAGGCTGGAGGTGGGCGGGGAGAAAAAGAAGAACAGCCGCTGGCATCGTGACAACGCCGAAGACACAGGACAGGAAATGAAGACATCCCAGGAAGCCCCACAGTGTCTTCCAAAGTGCACAATGTGGGGTTTTTCTGCTCGCTTGAAATAAGAAAGCTAGACTTAATAATTCTGAAAACCACTTTCTGGCAACATCTGATTTTCTTAAATCTCCAAAACGAAAACCAAACCTGTTGCCTTCCAGTTGATTCTGACTCATGGCGGGCGACCCCATGTGTTACAGAGTAGAACTGCTCCATAAGGTTTTCTTGGCTGCAATCTTTACAGAAGTAGATCGCCAGGCCCTTCTTTTGCGGTGCTGCTGGTAATCCAGTTTAAGCCGCCCACCTTTAGGTTCACAGTCAGGGCAAACCATTTGCTCCACCCAGGGGCCTTTTCTTAACCTCACTGAGTGAATAAAGGAGGCTAGCAGGACCCAACTGGGGGCCCAAGTGAAAAGTGTGGTCTCAGCGTCTCCTTGGGGGAGATGTGGCCCAACCTCAAGCCCCTGCCGCAGGCGCTCAGTGGGCCCCTCCCCCCGCGCCTGCCTCCCTCCCCACAGGAATTCTGAGCGTGTAGGCCCTGCAATCCTCCGGGGCGGAGCTCCCAGCTGGAGGAGGCCGGCTCCGGGACCAGGCGGCCCTTCCGACCCTGGTCAGCCTCCAGTCCCCCCTCTGGATCCTCCCTGCTCGCTTTTTTCTGGATCCCTCCTCCCCGCTGAGGCCTACCTTCCCCACCTCCTTCTCACCTGGGGTGGTGTCCGTTCCCTCCTCCCCTTTCTCCCTGCCAAACTCTCCGTCCTCCCGCCTTTAAAATCCTTTATAGAAAGCAAACACCCAACACACTCCCAGATACCCGCCGCCCCGCCTGCCCGCGGCGTGGCCACCTCCGCCCCGTCCCGCCCGTCGTACCTTCAGGTTCACGGCGGGCAGCTCCATCCTGACCCAGGCCCAGTGCACCTGCGTTGCAGCGGTAGGAGCTCTTCGGCTCCGAAGTCTGGAAACAAACTTGCCCGGCCCCGCCCCGCCCGTTGTAGCAACTCCAACCCTATCCGCGCTCCCGGACCACGTGAGCGCGGCCCGGTTGCTAGGAGACGGCGTCGGTCTGTTCCGGTTGTCTTGTAGCCTCCTGGCTCCTGGACTGCCCAGGCAGTTCCTGGGGGCCCGCAGGCAGAATATCGGGGTTTCTTGAGCAAAGGGAGCGATGTCCTGCCTGGCTAATATGCCAGCAGGTGGTGACACCTGGGCTGATGAGACCACCTGCAGTCACGAGAACCTGGGGGGACTTCCAAGTGCAAACTGTGGATGTAGCGACAGCTGGTGTCTCAGTCCCTGGGGCACCCTCTCAACTTCCTCTTTCCCGGTGTTAAAATGGAGACATTTACAATACCTGCTAGCTTTGAGGAGCCCTGGTGGTGCGGTGGTTAAGAGCTCGGTTGCCAACCAAAAGGCCTCAGTTCAAATCCACCAACAGCTCCTTGGAAACCTTATGGGGCAGTTCTACTCTGTCCTGTAGGGTCGCTATGAGTCGGAATCGACCCAAAGGCAGTGGGTTTGGTTTTTGGTGTGAGTGCCAATGTAAAGTGCCCAGAAGAGTGCCTGGCACTTAGTAAATGGGCAGTACACACAGCTCCCTGGGTGGTGCAAATAGTTAAGCACCGAGCTACTAACCGAAAGGTCAGCTGTTCAAATCCACCCAGAGGCACCTCGGACGACAGGCCTGGTGATCTACTTTTAAAAACTCTATGCGATACAGTTCTAATGACACACATGTTTAATCTGAGCCTGTTAGTGTGTAATAAGACCGTGAGCAATGATCATCTCATAAGGAGAGAATGCAAAACAAACAATTTATGTGATTAGAGCTGACATTTATTAAGTACTTATTTTGTTGTAAAAAAAAAAAAACCTTCTGACTCATAGAGACCCTACAGGACAGGGTAGAACTGCCCCAGAGGGTTTCCAAGGAGCAGCTGGTGGATTCAAGCTGCTGACCTTCTGGTTAGCAGCCAAGCTCTTAACCAGGGCTGTGAAAAGCACTTCATAGTAAATGCTTGCAACAACCTCATGGTGTAGGTACTATTCTTATTTACAGTTAGGAAATTGGAGTTAAGAGATATTATGTGGCTTGCCAAAAGTCACTTCACTGGCTAGTACTACAAGTGGGTTGGGAACCCCGGAGGTCTGGCTTCAGAACCTGCACGTTTAACCTTGAGCTACACTGCTTGCATTGTCACAAAGACACAGACCAGGCTGAGTTGAAAAGGATGGAGCACAGTGAGGAGGGGAGGACAGGTTGGAGAGGGATGAAGGACAAGGCCGGGTCTGTGGCGGGTCCCTGCAGCTCACACACTGATACTGTATTCATTCCACTAGCTGAGGCCAGAAGCATGAGAGGCAGAGGGAGGGCCAGAGCGAGACCCAGCTGGCCAGAGCACTGAGGAAGAACAAAGGAGAATGAAACTCTCTGTATCCTCAAAGGATCCAGAGGTCCTGCCCTGCCCTGCTCCTGACTAGGAAGAACAAATGGATCCCCACAAAGGACATTCCACAAGGCTTCAGGTCATATTTTTAGTGAGCATACTTTGGAAAATTCAAGTTTAAATTTTTCATGTCCTTCACCAATCCTGTCTCAGCTCAAAAAGAAAAAAGGCACCTTGCACGCTCGACAAAGAACCAGACATATAATAGATTCATTCATTCATTCAATCATTCATTCAGTGCATAGTTATTAAACACCTACTAGGGTAAATTGCCCTGATGGCACAGTGGTTAAAAGCTTGGCTGCTAACCAAAAGATCAGCAGTTCAAATCTACCAGCCGCTCCTTGAAAAACCCGTAGGGCAATACTACACTGCCCTACAGGGTCACTATGAGTTGGAATCGACTTGACAGCAATGGGTTTGGTTTTTGTTTTGGGAGGGTAAATACCTAGGAGTGCTATGGCTGTATCATATGGCAGCCAAACTTTTTAAGAAACTGGCAAACTGTTTTCCAAGGTGGTTGTATTGCCTTATTTTATTCTCTTCTTAGCACTTATCAATATCTGAAGGATTGCCCTGTTAAATTATTTGTTTACTATTTATTGCCTGTCCCCCGACCTAGACTATAAGCTAGGAGGATGTTGCCTCCTCAGACCTTAGCCCAGTGGCTGGCATATAGTAGGTGCTCAGTGAATGAACAAATATACACCAACTCATAGACACTGTCATGGATTGAATTGTGTCCCACCAGAAATATCTGTCAACTTGGTTAGGCCATAATTCCCAGTATTGTACAGTTGTCCTCCATTTTGTGATTGTAATTTTATGTTAAGAGGATTAGGGTAGGATTGTAACACCACCCTTACTCAGGTCACCTCCCTGATCCAAAGGGAATTTCCCTGGGGTGTGGCCTGCACCACCTTTTATCTTTCAAGAGATAAAACGAAAGGGAAGCAAGCAGAGAGTTGGGGACCTCATACCACTAAGAAAGAAGCACTAGGAGCAGAGAGCATCCTTTGGACACGGGGTCCCTGCACCTGAGAAGCTCCTCGACCAGGGGAAGATTGAGGACAAGGACCTTCCTTCAGAGCCAACAGAGAGAGAGCCTTCCCCTGGAGCTGACATCCTGAATTTGGACTTGGAACCTACTAGACTGTGAGAAAATAAATTTCTCTTTGTTAAAACCATCCACTTGTGGTATTTCTGTTACGGCAGCACTAGATGACTAAGACAGACACCATATTTGTGTTATGGATTGAACTGGGTCCCCCAAAATGATATATTTAAGTTTTAACCCCTGGTACCTTCAAACTTGGCCTGGTTTGGAAATAGGGTCTTTGGAGATATTGTCTGTTAGGTTAACATGAAGTCATACTAGAGTAGAAAACTAAAACCAAACTCGTTGCTGTCGACTCGATTCTGACTCATAGCGAACCTATAGGACAGACTGTAACTGCCCCATGGGGCTTCCAGAGTGGCTGGTGGATTTGAACTGCCGACTTTTTGGTTAGCAGCCAAACAATTAACCACTGCACCACCACAGAACCATACTAGAATAGAGTGAGTCCTAATCCAATCTGACTGATGGCCCTGTGAAAGAGAGACAGAAAGAGGAAGGCTGGCCATGTGAAGATGTATCTGCAAGCCAAGGAATGCCGGCAGCTACTACGAGAAGCTGGGAGAGACAAGAAAGAGTCTTGCCCTGGAGCCTTCTGAGAGAACCCAGACCCAGTGCCATCGAGTCGATTCAGGGCCCTGTAAACAGCCTGAATTCAGACTCCTAGCCTCCAGAACTGTGAGACAATACATTTCTGTTGTGATACTTTGTTACAGCAGCCCTTGGAAGCTGATGCAGCAGGTCTTGTGAGGACAAGTCCAGGATAAATGCCTGTTGAATTGAAGAGGCAGGGGAAGGCCCACGTGTTGGGCAAAGTGGTGAGAAGACACCTGCATTACTTTTCTACAGGTGCTATAACAAATCACAAACTCCAAACCAAACCAAGCCTGTTGCTGTTCTGTCAATTCCGACTCATAGTGAACCCACAGGACAGAGTAGAATTGCCCCATAAGGTTTCCAAGACTGTAATTTTTATGGAAGCAGACTGCCACATCTTTCTCCTGCAGAACGGCTGGTGGGTTCAAACTGCCGACCTTTTGGTTAGCAGCTGAGGGCTTGACCACTTTACCATCAGGGCTTGTTCACCACAAACTGGGTGGCTTAAAACAACAGGAATTATTCCCTCACAGTTCCAGAGGCTCACAGTACAAAATCAAGGTGTCGGCAGGGTGGTGCCCCCTCTGAAGTCTTCTTCCAGCTTCTGGTAGATCCAGGCATTCCTTGGCTTGTGGCAGCGTCATTCTAATCTCTGCCTTTGTCTTTATGTGGCCTTTCCTGTGTCTGTGTCTCAAATTTCTCCCTGTCTTTCTCTTATAAAAACACTGTCACTGGATTTGGGGTCACTGTGGAGCCCTGGTAGCGCAGTGGTTAAGAGCTGGGCTGCTAACCAACGGGTCGGCAGTTTGAGTGCACCAGGCGCTCCTTGGAAACCATATGTGGCAGTTCTACCCTGTCCCATAGAGTCGCTATGAGTCAGAATCAACTCGATGGCAACAGTTTGGTTTTTGGTAGTTCAGTGCTAGAATTCTCACCTTCCATGCAGAATACCGGGTTCGATTCCCTAACCAATACACCTCATGCGCTCCCACCTATCAGTGGAGGCTTGTGTGTTGGTATGATGCTGAATAGGTTTTAAGGAAGCTTCCAGACTAAACCAGACTAGGAAAAAAGGCCTGGCTATATACTTCCAAAATCAGCCCATAAAAACCCTGTGGGTCACAGCGGGTTGGTCTGCAACCTATCATAGGGATGGGACAGGACCAGACAGTGCTTTGTTTCACTGCGCATGAGATTGCCACGTGTCAGGGGCTAACTCAATGGCAGCTAACAAAAACATTGGATTTAGGGCCCACCCTAAATCCAGGATGATCTCATCTCAAAATCCTTAACTTAATTATATCCCCAAAGATCTTTTTTCCAAATAAGTTCCCATTCATAGCTCCCAGTGGTTAGGACTTGGATGTATCTTTTAGGAGGGCTCTATTCAACCTATTACAACAGCCATATCCCATTTCCTACTAGCAGAGCCTGGGAGATCAGCCTCGGCATTCCAGCACACTGCGGAGGAATAGTGTTGCCCTAGGAATTTTAAGGCCTGGATTCTTGCCCTCCTCCCCATCCTCTCCTCCCTAGCTAGCTCTCCAGCATTTTATCTTCATGACCTTGGATGAATCACCCAATCTCTTTGAATTTGTTTCTGCATCTAGTAAAAAGGGACAGTAATATCAGCTCCTTCAGGGTGTGTGAGGCTTACAGAAGGCACCAAATATGACACGACTTTTGTTGTGGTGATGGTGAAATTATATACAACAAAACACACACTAATTCAATGATTTCTGCAAGTGTAATTCAGTGACGCTGATTACATTCTTCAGGTTGTGCAACCATTCTCGCCATCCTTTTCCAAATTATTCTGCCACTATTAACAGAAACTCACTGCCCTCTGGGCAAATCCCCCTTCCCCTCCTTCCCACTCTTGGTAACCACTAATAATCTTTGGTTTCTATATATTTGCTTATTTCACATAAGTGAGGTCATTCGGTATTTGTTCTTTTGCGACTGACTTGTTTTGCTCAGCATGACGTTTACCAGGTTCATCCATGTCGTGACATGCGTCAGGACTTCATTTCTCTTTATGGCCAAAAGGTTTTGAAATGATTTCCAAGTGTCCCTTGATTCACGGGCACTAACAACGCTGATGTGGGTCCCAGCCATAACCTTTCCCAAGTGGGTAAACCAAACTGCAGGTCAAAGAGCAGAGCGAATAACCAAAGTGCAGTCTGAAAGGCACTGTGAGAAGGTGGCCATTCACAGGAAGTACTTGGGAGGAGAAGGGTCTGGAAGGTGAAGCTGTGGCCGTTACTGGCACAGGGATTGTTGCTGGGTTTCAATCTAGAAACTTTTTCTCTGATGTTTCCCTTCCACTCATGACAAGCTGCAGGCCATGCTTCTTGGTCAAAGGTCTGCCAGGGCAAAGGAAGGCCTGCTCTTCTTATTAGTCTGTGTGGCTTTTTGTGTGTGTGGTTGTGATTTTTTCACTCCTGCCTGGAGGACCAGCTTCAGGAAGCAGTAAGCCAGTGGGAGATGGGGCCAGAGGAAATGAAGGAACTGATGGAATGCCTCGGAGCAGGATCTGGGTTGCTTGGGGCTCTCTTGTCCTGTCTCTGGTTGATGCCAAGATTCTGAAACTATCAAATAGTGTTGTGACTTGTCAGTAAAACCAGCCGTGTGCAGGGCACTCTTCACACAAAGCCAGGAAGGGGACAGGGTCGGGGGAAAACGTTCTTGGCAGTAGTCAGGCAGTCAGCTCACCTACTTCCATCTCCCTGTGTTTTCTGGAATAGTCTGGAGATCGCTGGGAAATGTGAGAGCCCTTCTCTCCAGGGGAGATGTTTGTTTTGTGGCTAGTCAAAACTAAGCGGGAAATATTCTATGATTCCACTTTATGAAATACGTAAAACAGGCAAATGTTTAGAGACCAAAGTTTATTAGTGGTGACCAGGGGCAGAGGCGGGGGTGGGGGCCATTGTTTTGTTAAGGGTGACAGGAAAATTTGAAAACGAATCCTGGTGATGGTTGTACAACACGATGATTGTAACTAATGTCACTGAACTATAAATGTAAAAAATGTTGAAATGGCAAATGTTTTGTTATATACATATTTTACCACAACAATAACAATACTAACAAAAATCTAAAGTGGGGGAGCTGATTTTGGAATATTTGCCCCACTGGCATAGAATTCAAACTCACAGCAGTATCCATCACTGAGTGTTATAGGCCTCAGCCAGGCTCCATGAAGGCTCCTCCTTGATCCTTAAAATGCAGGAAATACTCATATGTCCCTGTTGCTTCCCTACCTCCTCAGGGTCCTATGAGAATGACTCTTTTGTGAGCCTTACCAGGGCTGGCCTCTCTAAGTACTCAGTGATACTGCCCTGCCCTGCCCCTCTAGAGTCCTACATGCTCCATCCAGGCTCCAAAGAACCCCTCAAAGTGCCCCATGGAACCCTTGCTGATCGTAGAGAAGACAGAAAAGGAAATTGCCTATGCCATGGTTGGGCTAGAAACCCACTGTAAAGAAAGCGGATGTGAGAGGCTGTTGCCCAAGACGAAGGACAAGCTGCTCAGCCAACTGCTCCCTAAGACCCTGCCCCTATGGTGTTTTCTTCATACTTCTTATCTGTATCCTGTTTATTTCATCTCTTGTGTATGCGTGTCCATGCACACCCACTTGTGTTTGTGCACGTTTGTGCCTGTGTGTATGTGCAAGCGTGCATGTGTATGTGTGCTCTCTCCCCTGACATCTTGTTCAGAGCTGACCCCCAGCCCATGACCAGGGTGTGGCACCAAGGAGACTCTCACTAAATGTCACTGATTCCTTCCCACTTCCTGATGCCAGTCCTGGTTCTGTCCTGTGTTCAGGCTACCACCTCCTTCCCCCTGTCAGGCCTTCCATCTCACCACATGGATGGTGCTGGAACTTCAGGGAAGGCACTGGAAGCTCTGGCTGCACCTTGGTGATGGTGCTGATATACAAACAGCCCGTAGACTCAGGACGCCTGTCTGCCGGGTTTATCTCAGCACTGGCTTTCATCACTGCCTGCTTTGCCAACTCGCTGCCGGTGGCTTTCATGTTTGGCTCTGCAGCAGGTCCTGTGAGTCTCGCCTTCCTTGCTGGAGGGGGGAGTAAGTGGAGCCTGCACCCATAAAGAGGGAGAGATAAGAGAAGATGAAATGGGTGCGGAGATGGGCAGGGCGCCTCCACTGGCTCCGATAGTTCAAAGTCCCTGGGAGGAATTCTGATCCCTTTCTCCCTGAGCACCACTCTAGGAGGGGATTGAAGGTGAACGCGAAAACTTCAGGCCTGACAGTCAGGACAAGGACTTGCCTCAGATGGCAGGCTTGGTGGTCCTGGATGAGTGACACAGCTCAGTGTCCCTTCCTGTGTGCCTGGGCTCAGACGCCATCCGGTTGGACCTCTCCCTCCAGCTTAGGGACTAGTGAGCATCTTGTAGGTGCTCAGTAAGCATGGCAGCAGAGAGGCAGCTTGCGGCTGGTGGACATTATTAGAACTTGGAGTCCAACAGACTTGCTTGAGACCCCTGGCCCTGCTGCTTATTGGCCATACCACTTTGGACAAGTGACAAAGTGATCTTTCTCTGTGCTTTGGTTTTCCTCCTCTGCAAAATAGACTAACAGTTTCCACCTCCCACTACACCAGGGCATTAGCGTCCCATACGGTAGATACAGCCCAGTAGATGGAGGCCATCGTGTTCATGAATGAATACATTATTTTTCTAAGGACGTGTTCCATGCTGTGCTGGGCACTGATAGGAGGTCAAGGTTGGGGTCAGAGAGGACAGCCCAAGACCACAATGTACAGAGTTATCTAACGTGTCCTTGTTGTGCACTGACCAATCCTAAGCCTGGCCCCCCAGACACAAACGAGTGAGTTTCAGGATACACATTGTAGTGGGGAGCTGATAAAGGGAAAGGGGCACCTCTGTTCAGCTACTTGCTGCCCAGGCATATGTCCATATCACCTCCATCCCCACTCCAAACTGGGATTTTGTGTCCCGACATGAGAAGATGTTTGTCCAGGCACCACAGGGCATGTATACTCATGTATGTGATGGGGTCAGTCTCTGTTACCACCTGAGGCTCGAGCTGGCATATGGAGTAAGGAAGCCCACCTGCATGACCTGCCAAAGACATCTCTGTCACAGCCCAGGTGTGGGGTCCAGAGCTGGGGAGCTGAGCTTCAGAGGCCACCTAGTCCAGCCACTTCCCCTGCCCCCTGCCCCAAGAGCCAAAATCCCTGTGGCCTTCAAAAGGTGGAAACAACCCAAGTGTCCATGAATGGATAAACAAAATGCGGTGGATCCATAGAATTGAATGTTAACCAAAAACCAAACCCCATTGCCATCCAGTCGATTCTGAGTCATAGCAACCCTACAGACAGAGCAGAGCTGCCCCAAAGGCTTTCCAAGGCTGTAATTTTTATGGAGGAGCCCTGGTGCTACAGTGGTTAAGAGCTCAGGCTGCTAACCAAAAGGTCAGCAGTTCAAATCCACCAGTTGCTCTTTGGAAACCCTATGGGGCAGTTCTACTCTGCCCTACAGGGTTGCTACGAGTTGGAATTGAGTCGACAGCAATGGTTTTGTTGTTGTTTTTTAATCTTTATGGAAGCAGACTGCCACATCTTTCTCCTGAGGAGAGGCTGCTGGGTTCTAACAACTGATCTTTCAGTTAGCAGCCGAGCATTTAACCACTGTGCCACCAGGGCTCCTTCACAATGGATACAGTATTACTGAGCCATAAAGAGGAATGAAGTCCTGATACACGCAATGACATAAATGAACTTAGAAAACATCATGCTGAGTGAAATAAATCAGTCACAAAAGGGCAAATATTATATGATTCCACTTATATGAAATATCTAGAATAGACAAGCGTCTTAGTTAAATAGTGCTGCTATAACAGAAATACCACAAATGGATGGCTTTAACAAACAAATTTATTTTCTCACAGTTAGGAGGCTAGAAGTCTGAATTCAGAGTGCCAGCTCTAGGGGAAGGCATTCTTTCTCTGTTGGCCCTGGAGGAAGGTCCTTGTGTTTTTGAGTTTCTGCTCCTGGGTGATCTTCAGGTGGCTTGGCATCTCTGCTTCTCTCCATTGCTTGTTTAATCTCTTATATAATCTCTTTTATATCTTAAAAGAGAGTGACTCAAGACACACCCTACACTAATCCTGCCTCATTCACATAACAAAGACAACCCATTCCCAAATGGGATTATAACCACAGGCATAGAGGTTATATGTACATATTTTGGGGGGACACAATTCAATCCACAACAGCAAGTGTATATAGGCCTCAGTAAATTAGTGGCTGCCAGGGGCAGGGGGGAGGAAGGGAGAAAGGGGCACTCATTGCACAGGGGACACTGAGCTTCAGTTTAGCGTGATGGAAAAATTTGGAAATGGATAGCGGTGATGGTTGAGCAAGATGACTGTGATTACTGTCACTGAATTGGACATGTTAAGGAGGTTGGAATGACATAACGTTTTTCTACACATATATTTGTTGTCGTGTGCCATCGATTCCGATCATAGTGAGTTTATATGACAAAGGAGAAACCTTATAGGGTTTCCTAGGCTGTAATCTTTATGGGAGCAGATCACCAGGTCTTTCTCCCATGGAACTGCTGGAGGGGTTTAAACCACTGACCTTAAGGTTAGCAGCCCAGCCCTTAACCATTTTGCCATCAGGGTTCATCATACATATTTACCACAATCAAAAAAAAAAAAAAAAAAAAATCCCCGTGGCCTGGAGTAGGACTGGTCTTGACTCCTTATCTGAGCACTGCTCCAATCTTCCTTAGTAAAAATGCGTTTGAGTTGACACCCCAGGATAGAAGGGGTTTTTAGAAGCCCCGCATGCCTTTCTACAGCCACTGACCCAGAGGTCAGCGGCAGTGGTATCAGTAGGAGGTGCAGGGGGTGTGGACTGCACCAGGTGACATTGTCAGAGGGGGTGACACCAAAATGACCGTCTACAAAATTTTGGGGCAGTGTTTCAGCAGAAGTTTATTATATTTTATGAAAACATTCCTGTAGCTAGTTATAACAACAAAAACATTGTTTCGTAAGCCCAGCTTACACGTATCAGTATACGTACAAGCCTGGATACCTACAACTGCTGGATCTATGCTAATTGGAAACCCTGGTGGCATAGTGGTTAAGTGTTACTGCTGCTAACCAAAAGGTTGGCAGTTCGAATCCACCAGGTGCTCCCTGGAAACCCTATGGGGCAGTTCTACTCCATCTTATAGGGTTACTATGAGTCAGAATGGACTGCAACACGGTTTGGTTTAGTTGGGTTTTAATGCGCTCCATCAGGGCTGTCGTTATTACCCAATTACAGTGATGCTTCATATCACGTGTTTCATCTGCACAGGCTAGAAGCACTCGCTGTTTTCATCGCTGCTGGTGTTCTTATACTTGCTGATTTTGTCAAAATTTCTGTTGTTTTAGCTATAATATTGTAGTAATTTGTATTTGTGAACTTATCAATAACTTTTTTGAGAATGAAGTAGTAATTAAGGGAAAAGGAGTGATAGATGAGAATTATGACTTTACAAGTAACATTAGTACAAAAAACATTACTAAGGATTCTGTATGGTCTGGTACAGAAGGAAGTCCTTGGGAGGGTGTCACCATGAGTTACCCCACTGGGTGACACCAACCCTAGTGATGCCACTGATCAGCAGTATAGATTAAGGGCTGACAAACTACAACCCCATGGCCCATGGGTCAAATTCAGCCCACTGCTCTTTTGTGTAAACACAGCTTTACTGGAACACAGCCATGCTCATTCATTTGCACACCTACGTTTTCGTATCCTCAATGGCAGAATTAAGACAGAGAGGATAGGGCTCTAAAATCCTATACAACGGGGACTCTCTGGGCTCGGATGCTCAGAACCATGTGCAATGGAAGGTTCTCCAGCTACCTGGGTCCCCTCTGGGGAGGAAAGTGAGTTCTCAGGCAGGTTGGCAGCAGTAGTTCTTAAACCTGAGTGTGGACCCAAATCTCCCAGGGTGCGAGGGGGGCTTATCAAACATGCAGATTCCCAAGTTCCTCCCGGAGATTCTCAGTCAGAGGCCCACCCAGGTGGGCTCAGAAACTGGGGTTTTTTACAAGGTTCCCAGGGAATTCTGATGCTGAGAGTCTCGGGCACTCCCTTTGGGAAACAGGATTGGGGGCTTCTTTCATCCAGGCTGCAGCGGCCAGTGCCCCGGTGCTGCCTTGACTGGGAGATATCCATGGGGACACCAGGCTCTTAAGGACGGACCCTGTCTGTGGTTACCTGGCCCCCAGGCGGCTCTGGGCCCTGCCTTAACTCAGGACAGTGCTGCTGGGTACACACACAGCCTTGCTCCCACTGGCCAGACCTGGAAGGGCCCAGGAGGGTCTGGACATCATGTCTGGGTCATGCTGGCTGGAGCAGTCACTGAGTTAAGAGATGTCCTTCCTGGTACCAGGCCACCCCCTCGCCAGTTCACGCCTGTTCCCAGGATGGTATTCACACCTTCCCAGGCCGGGATTCAGGCTTTGCTCCACCTTATCCTACCAGGGCTGGTGTCTACTTTCTCTGCACTTGGCCATCCAGGCCAGGAATGAGGCCACCTGAGGCTGTCCTGATGTGACAACAGCCTCTTTGGGACCTCAGCTGCCCCAACTCTAAAATGGGAGAGAGAGAGAGAAAAATATAAAACTCCTACTCAGGAGGTCTGGATAAAGGACCACGGAGGAAGCTGCTGAGGGCAGGGACCGTGGCTGCCTAGTGTGCTACCGAGGTTAGCCCTCACACTGCTCACTCTCTGTGCAGATGGACCATCTCCTGGAGGGGCAGAGAGAGACGACACTCAACTAGTAACCATTATCCCTTTATTTACAGTTCCAGAGGACACATGCAACAAAACTTCCCAGGACTGTAGGGCGTAGCACCTCCCCACTCCCCTTCTGCTCCCACACATTAAAAAGGAGACACGATGCCCCCAGGAGAGTTCCTGGGAGTCTGAAAACCCAATGACTGAGGGCCCCAGGCCAAGGTACACCACTTGATTTCCTCCAGGAATAAAGACTGATGCCTGCCCTGAGGCAGGGCCAGTGATGCTGCAGGCTGAGGGCTGGACCCCAGCCTGTGAGTTCGTCATTGCCGGTTAGTAGCTAGGCAAACTGGAGCTCCAATTGGCCAACTCAGACCTGACTGCAAATGCCCTGCCTCATCCAGGTGCCCCTGACCATCCAACATTTCTGTTTTCTCCCATGGGTCCTAGACCAGTGTCTCCCAAACTTTGTCGTGCACAAGAATTACCTGGAGAGCCGGTTAGGACCAAGATGGGTGGATCCCACCCCCAGAGATGCTGTGCGTTCAGCAGGTTTGGGGCAGAACCCAAGAGTCTGCATTTCTACCAAGCTCGCAGGTAATGCTGATACTGCTGGTTCTGGATCACACTTTGAGTAACCAGCAAGTCTTTTGTACCCTAAGTGGCCTCAGAGCCTGTATCAGACCAACTGTGCTGACTTGGGATTCAGAAAAGTAACTCCTTGCAATATAAGCCCCTAGCTCTGCAAACTGCCAGTTCCTGCCAACCCCTCTCCTGCCTACACACCCATTCCTCATTGTTTCCTACAAGCATGAAGATCAGCTTGGAGGTGATGCTGCCCGTTGCAGCCCCTTAAAGCCCTCTTTGTTGTTAGGTGCAGTAGAGTCAATTTTTGACTCACAGTGACGCCAGGTGACAGAGTAGAACTGCCCTATAGAGTTTTCTAGGCTGTAATCTTTATGGGAACAGATTGCCAGGTCTTTCTCCCACAGAAGCTCTCTGTTAGAAGCCTAAATGGTTTGCTTTTCTGCTCCCTCTCACTCTCCTAGCACCCATTGTTCCTTACAGTTTTGTTGTTTTATAAACATGTTCCTGGTGGGTTACTTTCATGCTTACTGTCTCCCCAGTTGCAAAGCAAATCTCATTCCAGGGAGCCCTGTGCCCATCTAAACATTAGATTCTATTGGAAGCGAGGTGTGTTGAAGATGGCTTAAAATAAGCTGGTTGCCTGCGGCACGCTGGCAGTGCTGGCAACAACCGCTGTGTGGAAGGAGGTTATGGCTTTGGGATTTGACTGTGGCTCAGTCACTTCTCAAGGGCGAGGGATGCTGTCACTTTCCCATGAGGCTTGGTCCCCATATCATCTGACCCTCAGCCCATTCCCAGCAGGTTCAGGAGCCACTCTTGGCATTGTTGGACAAACCCTGGAAAGGCAGCCCCGTGTGAATGGTGGGTATCTCTGAGAATGGCTGTCAGGCTCCAGGAGGAGGAATGCAGGCAGGAGGGTACGGGCGGGCGGCAGTCCCAGCAGCTGTTGGTTTCCACTTGGCCCCACTGCTCAGCTCTCCCCCCATGATATTTTTAGACTCTTAACCTGTTATTACAAAGCTACTTACCCCTCCAAGCCCATGGAACAAAACAAGACTGAAGGTGTGCACCAGCCCTGGGGCAGGGACTGGAAAGGGGGGGGTGCAATGTGGCGTGGTGGGGGAGGTGAGGGTGTGGGGGGACAGGAAAGCTGGGTAATAGGGAACCCAGGGTTGAGAAGTGAGAGTGTTGACATGTCGTGGGGTTGTTAACCAGTGTCATTGAACGTGTGTTTTCTAACTGGTGAGAACGGGTTTGTTCTGTAAACTTTCATCTAAAGCACAATTTAAAAATAAAAAAAAAAAAAGCTACTTACCCCTCCAGCTCTACCTCAATGGCTGCAGTCTGTACGTACTGGCTAGGGCTGTGTTCAGAGCAATTTCCCAAACCTCTCTGACCGTGGAACCCCACCCTCTCTTTTCTAAAGAGCATCTCATGGCCTTCCCAGTGTCCCATGGTGCACACTTTGGGGAAAGATTCTGAATGGTGACTTAGAAAGTACCTTTGAGTATGTTTCTGATTATTCTCCAAGAACAGAACACCTACGAAAATTCTCCTACAATAATAAATGAGCTAACATCGGGGGGCTTATGTGCCAGGCACTGTGCAAAACACATTGGAAGGATTCTGCATTTACTCCTCACGACACCTATTTGAAGGATGGGTTATTATCCCCATTTAAAAGATGAAGAAATCAAGGCACAGAGACCTTAAGTAACTTTCCTAAGGTCACCAAGATGGTGACAGATAGGGCAGGCCATTTTATCCCCAGCTATTCTGCCACAGGTGGGAGGTTAAGAGCAGAAAAAAAACAGGGAAAAAACATGAAACCAGTCCACAACCCAGACCAATTAAAGCAAAATCATTTCGAGTGGGCCCCAGGTATCAGTACCTTTAAACGTTCCCCAGATCATTCTGAAGTGTAGATCGAGAACCAGCAGACTAGAGAAGGGTTGCGAACTGTGGCTCTGAAGGCCAAATACGACCAGCTACCTATTTTTATATGGTCCGTGAGCTAAGAAGAATTTTTACATTTTTAAGTGGTTTTTAAAAATCAAAAGAAGAATAATGTTTTGTGACATGTAAAAATGATATGAAATTAAAATCTCAGCATCCATAAATACAGTTTTACTAGAACACAGCCATGCCCATTCATTTATGTATTGTCTCTGGTTGCTTTCCCACTATGACAGAATTGAAGAATTGCAACAGAGACTGTACAGCCGGCAAAGCCAAAAATATTTGCCATCTGGTCCTTTACAGAAAAAGTTTGCAGACCTCTGCATTAGAGGAAACTGGTTATCTGTACCAGCAAGAGAAATTTAAGATAGGTCTGATTAAACCCTGAAGGGGCTTTGGGATTCCTAACCCTGGAGTTAAAGAGGATACCACTTACTCCCCTTTGCAAATGCAAAATAGAGCAGATAGGGCAAAGAGAAAACCTGTTGTCATAGAGTGAATTCCTAATCATGGGTGACCCTATTCATTTCAAAGTAGAACTGAGCTCTATAGAGTTTTCACTGGCTGTGCTCTTATGAAAGTGGATTGCCAGGTGTTTCTTTCGCAGCCCTGCTGGATGGATCTGAACTGCCAAAGTTTTTGTTAGTCACCAAAAACCAAATCAAACCTGTTGCTGTCAAGTCGGTTTCGACTCATAGCGACCCTGTAGGACAGAGTAGAACTGCCCCACAGGGTTTTCAAGGAAGAGCTGGTGAATTCGTTTAGTAGTCAAGCGCAAACCGTTTGCACTACCAAGAGACCTCAAGCAAAGAAATCAGCCCTGAATTTCCAGCTATGGTATTCCCCTGGTAGGCAGTGACAGTTCTGCCTGGCCCTTCAGCTTTGTCCAGACCTTCTGTGTTGTTCATTGGTGATGTTCCAGAGCCATCCTAACCCCCTTCCCTCCAGTCACAATCAATGCTGGGTTCTCTGCCATTAAGGTTTCGTCCCCACAGAGCCAGCCCAATCCCACAAACCAGCCCAGTGAATCAGTCACTGATTCCAGGGAATGAGCCACTGTCTGAGTCTGCACACCACGTGGTTGTCTGACTTCAAACAGATAAAAAGGCTGGTGGATTTGCTTTCCAACCAGCTGGCTTTGATCTTGCATACACGAGACTCCCATATCCATCAAATCTGAATAGGGAGACAAGAGCATGGAAGGTATCTGGTTTCTCCTAGATCAGTCTGCATTCCTTGGTGCCTGAACCCTAACCTGGCTGATTTTGCCAGTGCAGTAAACAGCCCTGGTGTCCCCTATGGGCATGACCCACTGGCAGCTGTCCAGGCCAGCAAGGAATTTGGACGGGGAAGGCTTTTGCCATTGGGAACGTGATTTTCCCTGGGTCAGAGGATGGCCAGGAACATGAGGCCAGGTGAGGGGACTTAGATGGTTCTCTCAAAGTGGCCCCTGGAGCCAGAGCTGCTGAAACAGATGTTCCCAGTGGGCATCAGGGTTCTGCCCTATAGGGGGCTTCAGATAGCCTCAGATAGCACCTCTACCTCAGACGTACACACCCCAACCCCTCAGCCTGCTCTGCTGCGGAAGTAGGGAAAAAGGGGTCCAGGGATGGTCCTTGGGAGGCCTGCGAACCACAAAAACAATCTGTAAGATGGGTGTACATGGGTGATATGTCTACTTTTTTTAGAGTTTATGTTTTCATCCAGTTCTCGAAGGGCATGAACCACTGGGGTAGATGTGATCACGGCAACTCCAATGTTCCTGGCCCAGGCCTGAAGAGCGGCACCATAGCAGTGTAGGAACGGCATTATTTTGCCCTTAAACATTCCTATCTCAGAATATCAACTCCCAGAGGGCAGGAACCAATCTGCCCAAGTCACTCCTTACAAACAAGCAGGTGCTTAATGAGCATCTTGCTTTGTTTTTAAAGATGATGGACCTTTTTCCAGGGAGGGAAGAGTCAATTCATTCCAGCCTTCGTCACATCAAAAAGACTACCAGGGAACACGTCTCTCTCCCTGAAAACCTAGAATAAGTCCTTAGTGTGGAGGGGCAAGAGGGTGGGCTTTGGAGCACGAGACAGCCTTGGCCCGGGTTCGGAGCCCAGGTCCACCATTTAGTAGGACCTGGCTACCACCCTGGACCAGCAGTATGAGCAACCCCTGGGAGCTTTTCAGAAATGCAGAATTGACTGAATCGGAATCTGCACTTCAACCAGATCCTCAGGTGGTTGCTAGGCATGTTAAGGTTTGAGGAGCACTGATCTGGTGCCCTGAACAAGTCATATAACTCACTGTGCCTCAAAGTTCCTCACCTGTAAAATGGTGATAATACCTACTTCAAAAGGTCATCGTGGTAACTGAATGCGATGATGTATGCCACGCACTTAGGTTAGCATTGTGCCTGGTACATAGGAGGTGTTCCAGTATTCATCCTTCGCCCTTGAGTTCCCTGCCAAGGGACCCTAGGCTAGACCTTTCTCTTAGAAAGTTGAAATTTCTTCTCCATTCTCTGAAATCTCCTCTTGATGGTGTTGCAGTGCTGCGGTCAGACAGTAGAGGGCACTCTCGACACTGCCATCGCGGAGCACCCAAACACAAGGGATGCGCAGGCTCTGGTGCGTCCCAGGGGTGCCGGGTGGTGGGTGCAAGTGTACTGCTGTTGGGATTCTGGGCAGGGGCCGCTTTTTCGCCCAGAGTCCCCTCCACGAGCGCTCCTCTTCCGGGGTCCAGTGTCCTGACCTGAGCCTGCAGCCTCAGTCACCTGGTCCCCCATTCGATCTCCCACTTCTAGTTATAAACAAATTGCCCAGTTCTTCCAAACCTCCTGGGCTCAGTCTCCAGGCCGCTGGGAAGGCGCTTCCCACGGGCCGCTAGACGTTGATGAAGGATCCCTGGTCCCCGTTGGCCGTCTCGGGCTCCACGCAGCGCCCCTTCCTGCGCGTGACCCTGCGGTTCCGGTGGAATTTGGCGTAGCAGCGTAGCCCTGAGTGAAGGGAGCAAGGGGGTCATGGGTAGACTGCCATTAGTGTTCCCCCCCAACATCTTCTCTCACAGCCCCTCCATTAGTCTGCCCTGCAACCCAACCCCCGCACCGCAGACTGAATGAGCTTTATTTATGTGAAATATACAGAATAGGCAAAGCCATAGGGACAGAAAGATTAGTGGTAGCCAGGGGTTGGGGTTGGGGGCAGGGGGCAATGGTAGTGACTGCTTCCTGACTATAGGGCTTCCTTTTGTGGGGAGGAAAATATTCTGGAACTAGATCATGGTGATGGTTGCACAACACTGTAAATATACTAAATACCACTGAATTGTACACTTTAAAATGGTTAAATTCGTAAATTTCATGTGTATTTTACTACAATCCTTTTTTTTTTTTTAAGTGAATCAGATTCTGCCCTCCGCATAAAACCTCCATGGCTCCCCATTGCACTTAAAATGAAATTCAAACTTCCAACCTTGCTTACAAGGCCCTCAGGGACCTGGACCCTGCTTCCTGTCTGATCTCTTCACCTCCCATTTTCCCCCTCACTCTTTATCTCCAGCCACTCCCAGTCTTTTTGCTGTTCCTCACATATCCAGCCATTTCCTGCCTCAGGACCTTTGCGTTTACTGTTCCCTCAGCCAGAAATCCCTCCCCCAAACTCTTCACAGAATCAGCTCCTTCACAGCCTTCAGGTCTCAGTGAGACATCCCTGATCACCCTAATTAAAGTAGGTACTGGGTTTTTTAGTCCTCCTGGCCCACCAGTAGGAGAGCTTTGTGGTTTTGGCTCACTCTGTCATGACCGTAAGGAGCCCTGGTGGCACAATGGTTAAGCATTTGCCAACCCAAAAGTTGGTGATTTGAACCCACACAGCAGCTCTGTGGGAGAAAGATCTGGCGAGCTACTTCCATAAAGATTACAGCCAGTAAGACCCTATGGGGCAGTTCTCCTTTGTCACATGGGACTCCACAGCACCGAACAACATCATGGCCATAGTCATCCCCAAGACACGTGGGTAGAGATATTTTTCACTTGAGGCCACATCCCCCTGATGATAGTGGAAAGAGATGTCATTGTGGCCTGAGCAACCCTACTTTCCAAGTTAGGGGTGGCCACAAGGAGAGGGGCCATCTCTATGTTAAAATCCACTTATCACCATCAAGAGAGTAAAGGGGCTGTTGTGAGGCTGTGCTTAAGGGCCTGACATTTGAACCTGGGCCACTGGGCTTTCAGACCTCTGACCATGCAAGTGACACTTGGGAGGGGGACAGGAGATTCACAAGCAGGAGTGCTTGACCACAGAAGCCCTTCCGGAACCAGGCTGGCTGTGATGGCTGGATTCTAGCCCTGGGCTCTGTGTTCAACATGTTGGGATTTCTCAGGAGTCCCGAGGACCCTTGGTCCCCAGATTCCTCTGATGTGGTGTCTTGGTGACAGTCCCCCTTCCATCCCTAGATCATCTTTAATGAGGCGCCTGGGAAGTAACTTCCATTCTCATTCTTTTCTGAAGTCTGCATCTCTAGGGAGTAACCAAGAGTTTTGATGGGACTGACTAGCATGAGCGGGAACAGAGGCAATGAGCAGATGGCGCTTTGGATGAGGACATACTTCTGGGAAAGCAGTGCATAATCCCTCCCTCCCTCCCTTCCCTGAGGCCCAGGGGAGGGAGGAAGGAAGGATTCCTGGGTGGAGGGGCACCCACTGAGTGCCCAGCCTGGTACCAACCAGGCTTATTCAGCAGGGCCATGTCCCCCTCACCCAGGCTGAGCTGGACCTGGAGGCCAGGGACTACAGTTTGGCCTCACAGCTGCCCTGGACTCCCCGGACTCAGGGCTCTCCAACCCACTCTACACCTCAGTCTCCTCCTCTGTGAAATGGGGCCTTAACAGGGCACACAGGTACCTGCAGGCACTGCCACACACTTTGCAGATGCCAGCTTCCCAGCATCACCCGCTTCATGCACTCTTACCTTTCTGCTGGTCCTTCCTGCCCCCACTCCTGCCCCCTGAAATCCTGCAGCCCATTGAGCTTTGTAACTTATAAATCAGACCATTTCATGTCCCTGCTTAAAATCTGCCAGTGACTTTCAATTACAAACTGGAATTCAAATAAGGTCAATGATTCTCCCCACCAGCTTCTCCTACCTCCCCTTGTACCATCTTCCTTGTTGGTCGCTACGTTCCAGTCCTACTCAGACAGGCCTGTTCCTGCCCAAAGCCCTTGCCTTTGTTCTGCCTCTTGTCTGGGACATTCTTCCCCTGTGATCTTTAGACACTGGCTCCCCTGTCCACCCCTGTCCATCCTTTCTAGAATAATTCCAGGGACTCCCTATCATATCATCCTGTATTATTTTCTTCACAGCCCTTATCACTTTCTAAAGGTATTTCATTTATTTTTTTGCTTATTATCTACTCTTCTTATTGGAATGGAATGCATGGGTACAGAACTTGTAGGATTTTTTCAACGCTGAATCCCCAATGTCCAGAATGGTGCCTGGCATGTAGCGTGTTGATGTTAGCTGCCATCAAACTGGTCCCCTGACACATAGCAACCCCGTGCACAATGGGATCAGACCATTGGGTTTTCTTGGCTGACTTCTTGGAAGTAGATCACTAGGACTTTCCTCGTAATCTGTTTTAGTCTGGAAGCTCTGCTGAAACCTGTTTGGCAACATAGTAACATATAAGACTCCACAGACAGGTAGGTGGTGGCGCGGATGAGGTGCACTGGCCAAGAACCAAATCGTGGTCTCCTGCATGGGAGGTGGGAATCCTACCACTGAACCACCACTGCCCCCCAGCACAGAGTGGACATTCAGTAAATATTCCTTGGCTGACTGGGTGAATGAGTGATTGAACCTAACCAGCTTTATTGCTTTTGCAGCAGATAGCTGTTAATAAGGATAATGTCAGCAGAAACAGGGCATGAGTCTCAGGATGGTTAAGAGCAGGGACTGAGACCTAATTCTCCCATGTAGGAGATGTGAACACTGATTGCATATCAGATGATATGAAGTAAATATTGTGAATTTTAGGTGTTATAATGATCTTGTGGCTATGTTTTCTAAAGAGTACTTATCTTTTAGAGATGTATTCAATGCCTATAAATTCCTAGGAATTGGTTCAAAATTGTAGGGGATTGGGGAAAGTGGGTGGGGGATGACACAGATTAGACGTGAGTTGGTAATTATCGAAGCAGGGGGACGGGAGATGGGGGTTCATTATACTACCGTAACTACTTCAGTATTAAGTAAACGACATTAAATTATGTCGTTCCCCCCCATCGCCGCAAAGATATGTTGAAATCCTAATCCCTGGTACCTGTGAATGTGACCTTGTTTGGAAAAAGGGTCTTTGAGCATGTTATCAGTTTGGTTAATATGAGGTCATGCCAGAGTGCGGTGGGACCTAGTTTAATATAAGTAGTGCCCTATGAAAGAGAAGTGGCAAAGACACCAGAGGAAAGACGGAGGTATGAAGATGCAACTACCCGCCAAGGAACACCTGGGGCTACGAGAAGCTGAGACAGACAAAAAATTGTCCCCTAGAGCCTTCAAAGAGAGCAAGGCCCTGCAAACACCCTGAACTGGGACTTCTGGCCTCCAGAGCTGTGAGAGGATACATTTCTGTTCTTCTAAGACGCCCACTTGGTGGTAATTTGTTATGGCTGCCCTAGGAAACTAATGCAGTGGTGTATTGTTTGAAATTTTTCAGTGGAAAAAAAAAAATTCTCCCACTTTTCTAGCTGCATAAGTTTGGGCAAATCACTGAACCTTTTCTGTGCCTCAGTTTGCTCATTTGTACAATGGGGATCAGAACAGCTCCAGTCCTGGAGTGGCTGTGTGGTTGTGACAGCTGCAAGAGCTAATGAGAGTGAAAAGCTTCGAACCAAGCCTGGCACACCTGGTCCCCACGTGTGCTGAAGGCAGGTACAGCTCTAGGTGGGAACTCGAGGGAGTTAAAGAGGCAGTGGCCAAATGCATCCTCCCCCAGGACAGTGCTGGGAGCCCCCTACCCCTCCTTGTTATTGAACTAGGAATGCCTCCCCTGGGATAGAATACTGGTGTGAATGCACCAGCCTTCTCAGGTTTGATCTTATTTAAAGAGATACTCCTCCCTTCTCCCACTTCCAGATCTTGGGAGATCATGCCAGCTTGTATTTCGAGAGGTGAGAAAAGCAAATCTGCGAAGCCATGCCAGGAATCGGGACTAAATGAGTTCACAGATTGGGAAGACAGCAAGTGAAGCTGTGCTTGCTGGCGTCTTCAGCTCCCAAGGGGTTCTCCCACCGCCTCCTTCGCTGCAGGCCACCCGGTCCCCCCTCTACCAAGAAATCTCATCCCCCAGGCACTCCTGCCTTCCACTCACTGCAGAACTAGCCTCCAGGAGCAAGGCAGGCTTCGTGGTTCTGGAGCCTGAGAAGCCCCCAGGGGCACCGAGGAAGCCTCCAGGGGCTCCGGGGAAGCCTCCAGGGATGCCCAGGAAGCCCCTGGATGGCGGCTTACCTTCCACACACATGCAGTCATCGAAGCATTTGTTGTTGAGGCCTCGATTGTGGGGAGTGCAGAGATGCTCCCGCAGGTCACAGCAGCTGCCTGAGACACAGCAAGCCCATGTGGTCAGCCATGAGAGCCAGACCCCTCCCTGCCACCCCCTACATCGTCCCCCTGGACAGGAGATCTATCATCCGTGTGGCAAGGCGGATCTGGCAGCATGGGCCATCTGGTTCACAGGGCTCCTGACTGGAGCCACAGATGGATGTCATGGCCAAGATTCCCTCTGCTCCCGCTCCGGCTCCTGCTCCCGCCCCCGCCCCCTCCCCCTCTCAGGGGGCAGGGACCTAGCTGCTCCAGCTGGGCAACTGATGGATCACAGGGAAGTGAAGGCAGGTGGAACCACCTCCAGGGGACAGTGGGTGGAACAGCTGGTGGCAGGGGTGGATTATCCAATAGGCAAGGTAAGCACTGTGCTTACTAGATCATCTGTAGTGAACAACTTCACATTTTTTCACCATGTTAAAGATTCTGCTTCTAGGTATGGCTAGCATCTCTCTCTCTCCCAACCTCACAGCACCTTCCTACAGAATCAAAGCCTCTTTTCAAATTTACAGTCCCTGACGTCGGTGGATAACCCAGCAAGCAAGGTAAGCACGGGTTTACTTGTGCTTACTTAATAATCTGTAGTGAACAGTTTCACATATTCTTCACCACAGACTCATGTGAAATTGTTCACTACAGGTTAGTAAGTAAGCGCAAGTAAACCCATGCTTACCTTGCTTATTGGCTAGTCCTCCCCTGGTTGGCAGCCACCAAGTGTGGAGTCGGCTGGGAAGGACCTCAGGGGTCATTGACTACAACACTCTCTTTGGACAGATGGGAAATGAGGCCTGGGGAAACCATGGGATGCGGCCCAACACAGGCATAGGCGCGGCTCAGCCCAGCCCAGAGCCAGATCTCAGAGCGAACTGTCCAGATAGCCCACGCCCCAGCCTTTCCTTCCCGCTCAGAGTGAACAATATTATTAGCTGCCATTGAGTTGATTTCAACTCATGGAAAACCCACGTGTGCAGAGTAGAACGGCTCCATAGGGCTTTCGAGGCTGTGACCTTTCAGAAGCAGATCGCCAGGCCTGTCTTCGGAGATGCCTCTGGATGGGTTTGAACCTCCAACCTTTCAGGTAGTAGTCGAGCCCTTAACTGTTTGCGCCACCCAGGACTCCTTAAGTGAACACCACAGTTTGGAAATGATGTAGCCTAAGCTGGTGGTCTGGCTTCCACAGTGCCACACTGCCACCTGGTTGCTCTGTTTGTAGCATAGTTTGGAATGAACAAGTGTGGGGCGTGGAGGTATGCACTTCGGGTCTCCCTATAGGACAGCACTTGCTGTTCACCTGTGAGGAGGGCAGTTCCCTGACAGCCGCCAGCTGTTAGCACCTTAGGAGCCACCTCAGCTTTCAAGTCCAGGTAACGCTGTCCCCAGCAGCCCCAGCCAGTGACTGATGTGAGGTTCCTGTAACAGGCTGGCTCTGCTCTGGAGCGCCCCCTTTGGGCTGGCCTAGGCTTTGTACCACAGTCTAAAGGTCCCTGCCCATAATGCTCCCTCCTCCTTTTATCTTTCTTAGGTGTTTCCCTGACCCCCAAAATAAACCGCCTGCATTTCTAAGTCCATCATAGCCTCTGCTTCCCAGAGGCCCCAGTGGACCCAACAAGGACCAGCAGGTTAAGGCATGAATTGGTCAAAACCTCAAGCACTTGTCTTTAGATGGTCCTGATGGTGATGGCTGCTGAACAGTGAAGATGCAGATGCCGGTGAAAGCATCCCCCCAAAGCCCTCCTGAGTTGTGAGGCAACAAGGACAGATCAAGCCCTGCCAGGTTTTTAGAGGAAGAGGTCAAGAGAGGGGACATGTGATTCAAGGCAGTGTGGGGCAGCTGTGTGACCTCGGGCGAGACGCTTAGCCTCTCTGGGGCTCAGTTTCCTTGTCTGAAAATTGGAGATGACAGTGTCTGTTCCTCCAGGTGGTTGTGTGAGGATTACACAAAGTAATGAGTGACAGCACCTCTCAGTAAGCAGTAACCCGTTGCGACTCAGGGCAACCCCATGTGTGTCAGAGTAGGACTGTGCTCCATAGGAGTTTCAGTGGCTGATTTTTTAAAAGTAGAACACCACCAGGCCTTTCTTCCGAGGGCACCTTTCTTCCGAGCCTCCAACCTTTCTGTTAGCAACTGAGTGCTTTAACTATCTATTCCACCCCGGGACCAATAAGTGGTAGCCAGTGTTATTATTTATTACCCGTAAAGGGTCAGGGAGCCTCGGGCCCTACTGACATGTCTAGGAAAGTGCACCCCTGCCCCCTGATGGGTAGGCTTCCTCCCAGCACCCAGCTTAGCCCCTTGAACACTGGTGCTGGTGCGGTAGGTACCTGGCAGGCAATCTTGGTGATGGTCGCACGGCTCCCCTTCAGCTGGTGACGTTTCATTGCCATCACTGGAGAGTTTACTCCAGTGTTTCTCTGAGGATAAGAAGATCTGTCGTCAGAAACTGAGGCCCAGCAAAGCAGAGAAGTTAATCACCCGGACTCTGGAGTCAGGCTGCCCGTGCTGCTCCTCCCAGCTCTGTATAAGACACTGTATGTCTCTCTACCTGTGTTTTCTCTAAAATGGAATCAACAGTAGTACTGACCTAACAGATTGCTTTGTTTTTTTTTCAGCATAAAATGAGCTGGTAGCTGGAAACCAAAACCCAAACGAAACCTGTTGCCGTTGAGTCGATTCCAACTCATAGTGACCCTATAGGACAGGATAGAACTGCCCCATACGGTTTCCAAGGAGCACCTGGTGGATTCGAACTGTCAACCTTTTGGTTAGCAGCCGTAGCTGTTTACTACGCCACCAGGGTTTCCTAGATGGAAAGCGATTGGCATATAATAAGCACCCGATAGCATTTAGAGTATTTTCCATTTTGGGTGTTGGGTGATACCCAGTTTGGACTTGACTGCCCTCCCCCGGCACCCCCCCCTTTTTGGGCATCAGTAGGTCACACCGGGCCCACTAGGGCTGTGCCTCAACAGAGGGTTGGGGGTGGGGGAGAAAGCCAGGTATGGAGGTGGAAGGGTAGGTATGCATACCTTTCTTCTTTGCAGAGGGCCAGACCTCGGGTTTTAGGTCTTCATAATCAGTCCAGTCGAACAAGGCCATATCCAGTGTGGGCATCACCTCCCCGTCAGGCCTGGGCTGTACCTGCAGAAGGGGGTACAGAGGAAGGAGACCTGGAGCATTCCAACCTCTGGAAGCAAGAATGTCGGCCAGAGCGAGTAAGAGGGGCTCTTGAAAGCTACCTCGTCCTTTGCTCGGCAGCCTGGAATCCCAGCCCAAGGGATGTTGAGATGGCTCCTGAGGCTCCCACCAGCTGCAGCAGCCACTTGGTTGGTGTCCTTATGTGCAGGCACCACCCACTGTGCTGCCTAAGCCCAGTGGTGCAGCCCAGAGAGTTATTTCCCAGGTCCTCCGTGGGAGGGACAGTGACCACCATCTGGGCTGGGAAGCAATCTTGCTGCTCAGGGTTTCTAAATGCACGTGGAGGGACTTGGACAGAGCCCAGCTGCTCATTTCCCTGCCTGTCCTCTCTCCAGCAGATGTTACCAGCTCTCCTGGCATGGTTGAGGCCATAATCAGAATTTAACTCTACACACAGCCCCAGCCAGCGGTCTCGGGATGCTGAGGGCCAGAAGCCGTGGCTGGATCTGCACACAGCCACCTGCTCACAGTGGGACGTGGGCAGTAAGAGCACCTTCGAGGGCTGGGTTCCTAACAGATGGGGTTGTGACAGCACAGGGAACCGTGCTTTCCTGGGGAGACAGGCCACTACTGTTATCAGCCTCTCAAAGGGTGTTAAGACCCGAGAAGAGACTAAAAAAAGATCTGTTGCTAAAAGAAAAAGCATTATTCTCTCTCTCTCTCTATATACATGGATCATTTTTAATGATTTTATTTGGAAAAAAATTCAAAACCATGGAAAAGGTACGAGAATAGTATGATTCACTCCTGTATACCCTTCACTAGATCCACCAATCCACCTCCCATCTGCCAGTTTGTCACACTGTGGTGGCCTGCATGTTGCTATGATGCTAGAGGCTATGCCACCGGTATTTCAAGTACCAGCAGGGTCACACATGGTGCACAGGTTTCAGCAGAGCTTCCAGACTAAGATGGACTAGGAAGAAAGGCCTGGTAATCTACTTAATTAGCCAATGAAAGCCCTCTAGATCACGACAGAATATTGTCCACTACAGCACTGAAGATGAGCCCTTTAGGTTGGACCAAAGAAACCAAACCTGTTGCCGTCGAGTCGATTCCAACTCATAGCGACCCATAGGACAGAGTGGAACTGCCCTCACAGAGTTTCCAAGGAGCACCTGGTGGATTCAAACTGCCAACCTTTTGGTTAGCAGCTGTAGCTCTTAACCACTACATCACCAGGGTTTCCTTAGGTTGGAAGGCACTCAAAATACACAGTGGCCGCAATGATGGACTCGAGCTCACCAATGGCCGTGAAGATGGTTCAGGACTCGGCATCGCTTCATTCTGCCATACATGGGGTTGCCGTGAGTTAGAGCAGACTCGACGGCAGCTAATAACGGATTTACCAAAGGTTAGTATTTTGGCCACAATTGTCACTTGCTTTCTTTCTGTATTAAAGATTTGAAACAGATGAGTCAAAGTGTTTAACGCTTGTTAATTCTGGGTCATGGGAACTCGGTTTTCTAAGTTAGTATTCTCTGTGCTTTTTCGTACATGTAAAATTCTTCCCCGAGGGCCCCACTGCTCTTCATGCAGAGACCTGCATGCTGAGCTGGCACTGGCCTCCTTGGCTGTCCCTAGAGTGAAGACCCTGGGCTACCTTCTCCTGGCCAGTGGCAGTCCTGTTTCAGGACACAGTGCCCACCCGGGCTGGAGCTGTACTAGACGGTGCATCAAGAGACCTGGTTTCAATTTAGGCCTGATAGTCTCGACTATCTCTTCCACAATCCTGTCTGTGCCTCAGTCTCCCTACACATGCCAAGAGGGGTTTGCATGATGTGCAAAAGAACCCTCCAGCTCCGAGGCTGTTCTGGTGCTCTTTACCTGGGGCTGCAGAGATGTGACAGGCAGGATCAAGGACTCTTCCGTGGCAGGTGCTGCCTCCAAGGTGGTTAGGAACAGCAGGGTGGGGGCCAGGCTGGTGGAAGACTCCTCCATCGTGGCATCCTGTGCCTGGTCTTCAGAGAATTCTGCCTTCTTCATCAGGGAGCTAGGACCTCGGACCAAGGCTCTGCCTGAGACAAGGAGCAGGAGCCATGGGGGTTCTGACTGCCCACTGCAGCACCCACATTTTCTATTTCAAACTACGAGGCAGCAGGGACCAGGTACCAAGCCCTGTGCTCAGCCAATATCCCTGCTACCCGCCGTCCGAAGGAGGTGAAAATGGGGCGTTCAAGGAGAAAATGCTTCCTGGGAGATAGCCCAGGGATTCCCCTAGTAAAGCAACATCCCAGCAAGTTCAAGTTGGAGTTGGCTGGGCGCAGCCAGGGGTATAGTGTAAGTGCAACAAATGGGAACTGGCAGGGTTAATCATGAGAGGCTTCCTGGAGGAGATGAAGAGTAGGGGAGCAATGTGATGCAGCTGGGGAAAGAGGCCTTTGAGAAGGCTGGGAGGTAAGCACAGCAGCTTCTCATATACAAGTGAATTATCCCTATGTGATGATAATCTCTAGTCCAGTCCTTTTATTGAGCACCCGCAGTGTGCAGAGTCCCATTATTTCATGAAACCATTGCAAGATCTCTGGGACGGGGGGTACTGCCTTCAGCCTCATCTACAGGGGAGGAAACTGAAGCACAAAGAGGTTGGGCAAATTGCCCAAGGATACAAAGCTCCTGAGTACCAGAGTCTGGATTCAAACCCAGGTCTGTCTGAGTACAAAGTTAATACTTTTAGCCACTAATGCCACCTTCCAAGGCCAATGGACGTGGGGTAGGTAGAGCATAAGGGACAGTGTGCAGGGTCAGAGGGTCAGGAACAAAGGGGCTTTGAGAGAGCTGGAGGCCCCAGACTCATCCTGTCTCCTTTTCTCAGGCCAGGTCTGGCCGCAGGTTCGTTTGGGTCAGCTGGGGTCCCTCCACCCTACAGATGAATCCCAGAGAGTAGAAAGGGGCCTTAGGGACTGTTCAGTTTACCTGTTCATTTTGCAGACAAGGAAACTGAGGCCCTGTCAGTCTGCGGTCCCACAGCTGCTCAACAGCAGAGCTGGCCTAGCCCCAGGCCTCCCATCCCCATATCAACTCACCTGGGTTGGGGAGCTATTGGTCTATTGAAGCTGGGGGAGCTGTTGCTGAGCTGGGGTGAGTCCTGTCCCATGTGGGCCCTCTGCTTTGTCCCCAACGATGCCAGCATCCCTCCCCTACCCAACACAGATGACCCCCTGTGGGGAGGGAACTGAGAGTCTAAGCTGAGGGACCATGCTCTGCCCACTTGGGGGGTTTCTGCAGCCGTAGCAGGGAAGCAAAGCTCAGCTGCTGCATAAGGGAGGCTGGGCTGCCATCCCCCTCCCCCTGCAGAAGCACTCCCTCCATGTTGGTGGCACTCTGCCTGCCCCCAGAAGCTCTCTTGTCACATAAAGACACTTGGAAGCTGAGGTTGCTACCTGGGCTCAGTGCCAGGTGTCAATGGAGAGGGGCCATCTGGGTGGAGCTGCTGGGACAGGTTTGCTCAGAGACTGAATGGGCAAAGGGGGCACCCAGGCCGTGGGGGCCAGATAGCTCACGGAGATGGAGGGATGTGGAGGAAGGGTCAAGTAGGGTGGCAAGGGCTGGCAGGCACCATGATGGGGACCCTCCTCACATCCCATCTCCAGGTTGGACAGCACTGACTCAGCTTCAAGAAAAAGCTGAGAATTAACCAGTTAACAGCTATTGCTTATCGCCCCTGCCATCTGTCGGGCACCATTCTAAGCGCTGTACGTATCAAGTGCCTGATTTTACACTAAGGATACATGAGAGACCAGTATCCTCATTTTGCAGAGGGGGAAACTAAGGCACAGAAAGGTGACTTGTCCAAGGCCACACAGCTAGTAAGTGACGGAGCATGGATTCGAACCTGGGCAAATCTGTCTTCAGAGTCTATGCTCTTAGTCACCACTCTGCTTTGGAGATGATGCAGTGATTGCTTCGAAGGCTAAGGCAGTTCTGTGGTGTACCTGAAGGGCACTGAACTGTTCCGCCTCTACTCAGGACTTACAACCAGTTGCCGTCAAGTCGACTCTGACTCATGGTGACACCATGTGTGTGGGGGTAGAACTGTGCACCATAGGGCTTTCAATGGCTGATTTTTCAGAAGATTGCCAGGCCTTTCTTCTGAGGCACTTCTGGGTGGACTTGAACTTCCAACCTTTGGGTTAGCAGCCGAGTGTGTTAACCATTTGTATTACCCAGGGACTCCACTCAGGACTTACAGTACCATGGATTTAGGTCAGATACAAGGTAGAACTTCCTGACTTAGATGGATCATATCCTTGTAAGACTGAGCTTCCATTGTCTCATATCCCTCTCCTAGTCCTGTACCCTCCCCGCTAGGCCTTTCTGCACCCCTTCCCCTTACCAGATCCTCTGACTTTAGTGAGATCCCTCCCCTCTACTGGGTGTCCACTGACTGTTGACTTTGGGGCCTCTGGATGTCCTCCCAGGGACCTCATCCCACTGATATCTCCCTCCGCTCCCCACCTCTTGTCCCTTGAGTCCCCCAGCCACCTGGGTCTGAGTCCACCCTTACCTCCACCCTGATCCCTCCCACCTCTTTGCAAGCCCCCCCCTCCTTGCAGATCTCCAATACCTCGGTGTAGCTTCAACCTGTCCCTGCGTCTTTTGTGCTCCCTGTCGTGTTTCTTCGCCCTCTCCAACCCTGGGGACCGGTTCTCCTTTTCTGGGTAGGGCGGGGCCAGCCCCAGGAACAGGTCCTTGTCCCGAAGCAGGCCTGCAGGACTCTGCCCAGGCAGCAGGCCCCCTACCCCAGGCAGCCTGGAGGCCTGCCTGGTAGTGGTGACCACAGCACCATCCTGGGCCCGGCCGGGCATGCCTGGGCCCCGCGCCTTCTTGCCCAGGCCCCGCCGGCGGTGGTGGCCGGCCTGAGGTGTCCAGAGTGCTGGACGTGGGAGGTCGATGTGATTCTCAGGGAGGTTCCGGGCGGGAGTTCCAGGTGCCAGTGAGCCTGTGGGGTTCAGCTCCAGGAGCAGCAGGAGGGCCAGGAGCAGCACAGGGGCAGCATGGGTGGGGGGCCCGGCCATGGCCTCCTTCCTGCAAGAAGAGCAGCACCATGAGGGCAGCTCCACAGCTTTCCTCCTTCTCCCTGCCCTCAAGTCCCTTCCACTACAGTGCTTCTCAACAGGGACGGAGGGAGAGGAATTTGCCCCCAGGGGACATTTGGCAATGCCTGGAGATATTTTTGGTTGTCACAACTGTGATGCCACAGTTATGACATGATACTGGTGTCTAGTGGGTCGAGGCCAGGGATGTTGCTAAACACCCTACAATGAACAGGACAGCCCTCAACAAAGAATCTTATGGCCCAGAAGGTCAACAGTGCTGTGGTTGAGAAACCCTGCTTTAAGTAGTTTAAGCAACATCCAGGTTCCAGGTTAATCTAGAAGTCTTTTCTCTACATAATAAATCTATATCCTTTGTCAAGTCCCCTGGAGCAGGGCCCAGCCTGGAGGGGCTCGGAAACACCCCTCTGGGTCCAGGGCCTTGACTGAAAGCCTAAACTCAAACAAATGGAAAACAGCTTTGAGCACATGCGGTATTCCAGGAACATGGTAGTCCCTTATGTGGATTTATGTCACTTAGTCCTTTCAACAGGAGCCCTGGTGGCGAAGTGGTTAAGCACTCAGCTGCTAACTGAAAGAACAGCGGTTTGAACCCACCAGCCGCCTGGCGGGAGAAAGATGTGGCAGTCTGCTTCTGTAAAAATTGCAAACAAAAAAAAAACTGGTCATCGAGTCACTTCCAACTCATAGTGACCCTACAGGACAGAGAAGAACTGCCCCATAGGGATTCCAAGGCTGTAAACTTTATGGAAAGGAGCGCTGGTGGCACACTGGTTAAGCTCTCAGATGTTAGTGGAAAGGTCGGTGGTTTGATCCTACCAGCCGCTCTGTGGGAGATGTGACAGATGTCTTCCGTGAAGATTGCAGCCTTGGAAACCCCATGGGGTACTACTTCCCTGCCCTATTATGTGTATGAGTCAGAATCAACTTGACAGCAATGGGTTAGTCCTTGTAACAGCTCTCTGAAGTGGGTCCTATTTAAAAAAAAAAAAATTGTTGCCAGCACATCAAAACAACCCTATAGCAAACCTATAGGACAGAGTAGAACTACCCCATCGGGTTTCCAAAGAGCAGCTGGTGGATTCAAACTGCCAACCTTTTGGTTAGCAGCCAAGCTCTGAACCACTGGGTCACCAGGGCTCAGGATCCTATTAGGATCCCAGTTTTTCTGAAGAGAAATTAAGGCTCAGAAAGGTTAAGCCACACATGAGTGACATCTATGTAACTCAGAAGCCTGTGCTTTTGAGCACAGCTCTGTCCTTTCTCCTTTTCTCCTCCTCATGATGGGCTCTGAGGTCACTTCCTCTAAGTCAGTATGGTTCCTTCTTCCCTCCCTCCCTCCCTCTTTCCAGGTACAAGCAGGGAGAGGGTGGGGCCTGACACAGCACAGTCTGGTGGGGCTGAGGATCTTGATTCTGACTCCTGCAGTGTGGGGTGAGCTGACCTTGACCTACCCTCAGGACAGCCCCCCATTGCCCACACAAAGAAGTGGGGCTTCCTAAGGGACCCACTGCTCTGTCCCCACACTGGAGGAAGAAGCTGACCGCTGAGTGGCCCAGAGGACCTCTAAACCTGGGGAGACAGAGGGGGTGTCTGTCAAACTCTGGAAACCACCCACCCGCCCACGGCCCTCACCTGTCTCCACTCCACCAGCGTCACTGTACCCAGACAGGTTTGGCACCAGGTTAGCCAGGCTGATTGAATTTTTATGGCCCCCGGGTCTCCCTCATAGTCCATTAGGCTGGCAAAGGTGCTTAGACAACTGTTTCTTTGTGATTTGTGGCCATATAACTGCCCAGCGCCGAGGCTGGGTTAGCGTCTGGGAAAGATTCCCGGCATTGTCCCCTCCATGCTCTCAGCTCCTGCAGCCTGCCTGGCTATGCACCTGAGGAGGAGCCTTGGTGTGGGGCCCTCTGGCCCAATCCACAACACACAGCAGCATTTCGGGACTGGGCAAGGGGGACAGGTGGGTGGGCCTCGACCCATCCCTGACCAGGCTGACCACTCTGAGAGGGGTGGGGAGGTGCTGAAGGGAGGAAAACACATCTTTCGGGTTCCCCAGCCCCCCAGCCTCACCTGGTCTGGGGAGGAGCCTCTGAGAACTGCCATTATCCTGCTGTCCTGTCACCCAGCCTGGTGTGTTCTGTTCCTTCAGAGGCCTGGGTCCTGGCCCCCATGGCCCACCCCTAGAGCCTGGCCTGAGAACGAGTTCCGCCCACTACTTAGCGTCTTGCAGTATTATGGGAGCCTCCTGTGTTTCCTGGGTAAGCCTTGACAGGGAGTGGGGAACACTGGGATGGGCTTGTTGTGACACCCCCCTGCTCCCCCTCACACACACTCCCATTCCTCAGTCCTCAGACTATAAATGCACACTCCCACCTCACCAGCAACAAGAGGCTCCTGCCCATCAGCCTCCCTCAGGCATCTCCATAATGAGGGCTCCAAAGGCTGAAGCTAAACACAGCTGGGCCTGAGCTCCTGATTCCTGAAGCAGCCCCGTGGGAGGAGGGCCCATTTTGAAGGCCTGTCAGTCAAGCATTGTTGGGCTCAGAGGGAGGACACAAACCCAGTTGCAAGGCCTGCAGTGGAGCTGAGCACCTCTCTGGGCTGGTATGTAGCCTGAGAGGGGCCAGACTGTGCCCTCTGCTCTCTCTGAGATGGAGAGAGGCTGGAGTCTGCGTTGGATGCTGTCTACCGCCCACAGTGCTCCTCTTTCCTGCTGGGACATTGAAGCCCTCAGAACACACCATCAACAGGGAACCTGCTGGTTGTTGCCCAATGAATGGAATCCTCCCCCCACCAGCCCCATCCTGGAGGTAGAGAGGAGCAAGGCAGGGAACCAGATGAGGCTTGGCAGACAGGCAAGTACAGGCAGCTCACAGGTCCCTGAACAGTAAATGCTGGTCTCAGAGGCCAGCTCCTCCCCTCCAGAGACACAAGACAAAGCCAATCTCATACCCCCAGTTCCAACACCCCCTGTATCATGACCCCACTCCATCATGGCATCTTCCCCCTCTTGCCTATGTCCTGTTGCCAAGCTCCTCTTCAGCCATGGGTCTCTTCATCATACCCAGAACCCCAGCTTCCATGCCATCTTTGTTCCATCCCACCCTTCATGCTCCATAAATCAAGGTTGCTGCCAGCCTGGGGCAGAGGAAGAGGGGGTTTTTGACGTACACCCATACAAGTGCCATCCCTCTCCCCAGACTTCATTAGCATCATCCTGTCCTCAGAACAAGCCCAGACCGTTGCCTGATCCAAACTATCCATGGCTCCCTATTACCTTTCCATTTAACCATAGACTCCTCACTTTGGCACTCAAGACCTTGTACAGTGTGGCCCCAACCTGCCTTTGCAGTGCTAACATCTACTATCTCCCCTTCACAGCCAAAGGAGACTGTCCCTTGGGCCCCAAACACATCTCACCTTTCTCATCTCTGTTTGTGCTTAGGTGGTTCCCCTGCCTGGAACCCCCTCTTCTCCCCACTCCCCTCACTATCTGTCCAAATCCTGCCGGTCCTTCGGGGCCCGCTCCAATTTTCCCTCCTCCAGGAATCTTTTCTGGTTTACCAGCTAGAAGTGTTCCCCTACTCCAGACTCCCTCATGGCTGTGCCTGCTCTTGAGACCTCATGTGTCATTTTGTGCTGGGGCTCTCAGCCTTCCCCCGACTAGACAGGCAGCTCTGCCCCAGTTTTCCCTCTGCTCCTCAAGTATCTACCAGTTGGCCAGTTGCTGTTGAGTTGATTTGATTTCAGCTTATGGTGATCCCATTGTGTCAGAGAAGCACTGTGCTCCACAGGATTGTCCATGGCTGATTTTTCGGAAGTAGATCTCCAGGTCTTTCTTCCAAGGTCCCTCTGGGTAGACTCAAACCTCCAACCTTTCAGTAAGCAGCCGAGTGCACTAACCTTTTGCATCAACCACAGGTAGCATCTACAGGATCCTGCAGATAATAGGTACTGAGAACTATAAATTGGAATGGAAGTGGATTAAGCACAATTAAATTTACACCTAAGCAGCAGATTATAAATAGATCCCCTGCGTGTGTATGCATGTGTGTGTGTATGCCTGCATGCATGTGTGTCATGGAGTGAGAGCTGGGGAAGTCCTAAAGTCTCAGATCCTGGCATCCCTTTGCCCTGTAGGTGGGCAAAGGGGCTCTCTGAAGACAGCAAGCATCCCCTCTCCAAGCCCACAGGATTTGTATACTGATCCTGGCACAGCCCAGCAGCTGAGATGCCAGCCTGGCAGAGAGCCACTCGAGAAACGTGGCTGCTACCGAAGTTGTGCCAAGGATCCACACAATGACGGATTCCACTCCATCCTGTCACTCTGGAAGCCAGCAGAGGCTGTACCCCAAAGCACCAAGGATCCAGGCAAAAAGGGGAAGCAGGTGCCCCCCCACCTCTACCCCCATCAACTCTAGAAATTTCTATCTGTGTCTTGCTCACAAAGCCTCCTCTTCTGGTCTCTCCTCCCTAGATTGGGGATCGTCAACTGCCTGGGGTTGCCCTGGACAAGAGGTGTCGAGGGACATAAGGACTGTCCACAGCCCAGACACAGCCCTCTCACTACTGAGGGCTCACGGTGGATGGTTCCAAACAAAATGACAGAAGCAATGATAATCATAGGAGCTGCCACTCGCCAAGCAGCTCTTAAGCCCCAGGCGTCTTCTGTGCTGCATGCCTTATTTCATCTTGCCCTGCAGGTAGAGTTCTCCAGGTTTTTAAAATGAGGAAACTGAGGCTCTGGGAGGGTAAGCCACACATTGGAAAGCACATGGCAAGGGAGTGGCAAAGCCAACTCAAGACTGGCTTCTCCCTGTACCCTGTGCACATGGGACGTAGTCCTCGTCCTCATCGCCTGTACCCAGTTTCATCAAGGTCACCTGCCTCCCCACCATCTTCACCCTTGAGTGCACTCAGGTCCCAGGAGGGGGACCAGACAGGGCAGCTGGGAAAGGAAAACATGGAGGGGAAGGGAAAGGGGCTTATCTCATGCCCCCTCCTACCCCCATCCCATGGTGAGAGCTGGAACTCTGCGCCAAGCTGTCTCCACCCAGGAGGCTCTGGGAACAGCATCATACACAAAGGAAGGCGATTAATCAAGCCTGGAGTCTGCTTTGATTTCTGAGCTCCTGCTTCCATTCAGGGTGTGCTATTTAGGGGCCAGGAGACGAAGGGGGCTCCTGCCCTACCCTCCTGAGACAATGGTGGAGCAGGGTCATCTCAGGACAGCTGTAGGGCAACGTCCCACCTTGCAGAGTGGGTTGGGAGGGGGCAGGGGAGAGTGCAGGGAGGGGGAAGGGCCGACTGGGAGGGGCTGGGCTGGGCTAGCTGTGATGTTCTGATGGAGTCCAAGGCTTAGGATGCTGGTCCAGGCTGTGAGCCAGACCCAACTTTTGGTTAGCAGCCGACTCTGTAACACATGCAGTTGCCATGAGATAGCAACGGGTTTGGTTTTTTAATATTCTCCACTTTTAGTCAGAAGAACAAATCTAATCACTTGCTTGCCTGCTCAAAAATTTTCAATGGACATTTCTGCACCACATAGGAAAAAAAAAAAAAACAAGGGATTAAATACCTTAACAAAAAAAGAACTTTCATTTCCCCTCAGCCCAGCACACCCCAGCCTGGGAGCCCTGGGGTGGGCCAAGGGTGGTATCCCCAGAGCCAGTTGGCACTCAGAAGTATTGTTGTTAGGTGCCATCAAGCCGGCTCTGACTCATAGCGACCCCATGTACAACAGAACAAAACACTGCCCTGTCCTGCACCGTTCTCACAATTGTTATGTTTGAGCCCATTATTGCAGCCACTGTGTCAATCCATCTCGTTGAGGTTCTTCCTCTTTTTCTCTGACTCTCTACTTTACCAAGCATGATGTCCTTCTGCAGGGACTGGTCCCTCCTGATAACATTTCCAAAATAAGTGAGACAAAGTCTTGCCATCCTTGCTTTTAAGGATAATTTTGGCTGTACTCCTTCCAGGACAGATTTGTTTGTCTTCTGGCCACCATGGTATATTCAATATTCTTCACCAACGCCATAATTAAAAGGCATCAATTCTTATTCAGGCTTCCTTATTCCTTGTCCACCACTTGTCTGTCAGTTTGCTGTAGTGTGGTAGCTTGCATGTTGCTGTGATGCTGGAATTTATGTCACTGGTGTTTCAAATATGAGTAAGGTCACCCACTAAGAAGAAGGACCTGGTGATCTCCTTGTGAAATGAAATCAGCGAGTGAAAACCCTATGAATAGCAGAACTAGGACTTATTTCGTTAGATGCAGACATGGCCTCTGATTTGAAGTTTCCAGGCTGACGTGAAGATTTTAGGGATGCTTTAACTTGCGCTTGACAAGGCCCAATTCTTCTCACTAGGCCCCTCATCAAACCAAGGACTCTTCCTAGAATGGCTGCAAGTGGAGAATGCAGATGGCTGTCCCAGATCCTCAATCTGCTCAGAGAACAGTGGGGCTGCCCTGAAGCCAGCTCCGCAAACCTTCAACTCCTATTGGGGGAACTTAGCACTCCTGGCCCCTGGGGGCAGCTCCTTGTCTTATTTGGTGGGGCTGACTCCCATAGGGCTGGAAAATGGGTAATTATGCATTCCATTAAAATAGTTACATCCTAGATGAGAGTGGGAAAAGCCGAAGGCGGATTCTAAATTCTTCCTGGGTTCTTCCCAAGGCTATTTGGGATGAGACTGTCCCTCTACCCCTGTTGTGGATTGAACTGTGTCCCCCAAATGGCTAGGCCGTGATTCCCAGTATTTTGCGATGGACCATCCCATCATTTTGTCATCTGATGTGATTTTCCTTTTTTTTTTAATCAATCCTACCTCTACGATGTTAATGAGGCAGGTCTCAATCTACAAGATTGGGTTGTATTTTGAGTCAATCTCTTTTGAGGTATAAACGAGAGAAGCAAGCAGAGAGACAGGGGGACCTCCTACCACCAAGAATAAAGAGCCAGGAGGGAACCACACACTTTGGACCTGGGGTCCCTGTGCTGAGAAGCTCTTAGGCCAGGGGAAGATTGATGACAAGCGCCTTCCCCCAGAGCCGACAGAGACAGCCTTCCCCTGGAGCTGGTGCCCTGAATTTGGATTTCTAGCCTCCTAGACTGTGAGAGAGTAAGCTTCTGTTTGTTAAAGCCATCCGCTTGTGGTATTTCTATTTTAGCAGCTCTAGATGACTAAGACAACCCCCTGCCCCTGATCCCTCCCACCATTTTACCTCACCATTAGTCTTAATTTTCCTATCCAAGAAATGGGATTATTAGCCCATCGTGAGTTTCGACTACTTAGGAAGTCACTGTTTCTGTGTGTGTGTGTGCGCTTGCACGTGCACGTGTGCGTGTGTGTGTGTGTGTGTACAGCAGAGGCAGCACAGTGGGGTAGGGGACAGTGAAGATGAGCTCACTGGTGGTATGTGTGAGCCTTGCACCTCCCGCCCTGGTGGGTACTCACTGGCATATCTGTGCCTCGACAGTCCTGGGCTAGCCCTATGCATTTCTCTGCCTCCTGGTGGCTCTGCACCTACAAAGTGTTACCGTCTCAATACGAAGTGGCCTCTCAACTCCCCACCTACCCTTCCTCAGGCTCGCTGAGCACCAGGTGCTTGTTTGCCATGGGGACTGCCGGCGAGCGTGAAACTAGTCTCAGCCACTTACTGAGCCCCTCTGAGGGGGAACCTGCTCCTGTCTGAAGACAGGGATGCAGCTTCTGCTCCAGGAAACTTCAAGTCTGAGGGAAGAGACCCTGCCCCACCTCCCAAAATCAGCCAGTCAATGGAGAAGACACAACGCTTGCTCTGGTGAGCTCCCAGTGTACAGACATAAAACCAAAAAAACCAAACCCTTTGCCATTATAGCGACCCTATGGGACAGAGTAGAACTGCCCCATAGAGCTTCCAAAGAGCGCCTGGTGGATTCAAACTGCTGACGTTTTGGTTAGCAGCCATAGCCCTCTCTATCTAAAGGTTTAAAGGTGAAGACAGACCTCCTGCCCCTAGGGATTTCCCAGTCTGATAGGAGGGACAGAGCTCTGGCCTTGGGAAGACACACCTCTTTACTTCAGGAGCGGCAAGTCTGCTGGCAAAGACACAATCCCTGCCCTCCAGGTATCCCTGCTGCTCTAACTGAGAAGCCACAGTCCTGGAGGGGGGTCACAGGCCTTTTGATAGATTGAGGCACAGACATAACTATTATTAATTCGAACACACAGATGTCACCTCAAACCATTAAGTTTGAGCCGAGTGAAAACAGCCCTGTGACCTTGGGCACAGCACTTAACCTCCCTGCACCTGTTCTTCTTTAGAAAAGATAAAGGTACGTAGTAAGTGCTCCAAATAGTGTTGTTGTTAGCTGTAGACTCCCAACTCATGGCAACACCATGTACAACTGACCAAACTGTTGTGATCCATAGGGTTTTCACTGGATGATTTTTGGAAATAGGTCACCAGGCCTTTCTTCCTAGTCCATCTTAGTCTGGAAGTTCTGCTGAAACCTGTTCAGCATCATAGCAACACGCAAGCCACCACAGACAGATGGGTGGTGGCTGCATATGAGATATACTGGCTGGGAATTGAACCCGAGTCTCTTGCATGGAAGGTGAGAATTCTGCCACTGAACCACCCCTGCCCCCCAATAAGTAGTAACTGTTGCTTTAATGAGAACAGAAAAGAGGAAGTAAGGCTGCCAGGGAAGAGGTTTTCTGGAAGCATTCGTGCATCCGTGCCTGTGTGTGCCGGGGACAGGCGCAGGTGGTTGTGTCCTTGGATGGGGTGATGGATAGCTTCCGTGGGCAGGGCATGACAGGCTGAGGCCAGCCACCGGAGGCGGAGAGGACCATTGTCTCAGCAAATGAGGTTTGGCTTCCCCACAGGGCCAGCTCCATCTGCTTTTATTGTTACCAACAGCAGCTTCAGGAGTTCCCATCCCCCAAGGCCTCACACCTCAAAAAAGCCCACCTACAGGGGCTCCTGGCTTTGGGCTTCCCTCACACGGTATTCCTCACCTCACCTCCTGAGGCTGAGTCTCAGCTCTTGCTAGATTATGAGTACCATCACCTTTCTTCCTCCTCCCCCAAACATTGTTGGGGGAGGGGAGGGACAACCCCTAACACCCTCTCCACCCAAACTTCATTATGTTGGTGTCCAGACAGTTTAACATCATTTGCTGTTTGGCCAGAACCACCAAACCACCTCTTAAACACCAAGTGACAAAATATCTGCTGTTAGGCTCTGGCAGAGGCCCAGTGTAGAGTGGAAACACACCTGGGATTCAGACAAGCCTGAGTGTGAAGCCTGGCTCCAGTGCTTAAAAGCTGTGTGACCTTGGGCAAGCCAATCAACCTCTCTGGGTTTCAGTTCCCACATCTGAAAAATGAGTATGTTTGTCTGAGTATCATTTACTGGACAGCTATAATTCTATCCCTAGAGCTTTACATGCATTATCTACTTTAGCCCATGGAAGTAGATCATTTTTTTCAGATAATAATGATAGCAACAATAGCTCACACCTACTTCGTGTTTACCTTGTGCCAGGCACTGTTCTACAGGTTTCCCGTTTATTACCTCATTTAAGGATTAGCCAGTTGCTGCTGAATGCACTCTGACCGATGGGTTGGTTGTTAATGGTGACCCCACGTGTGTCAAAGAAGAACCATGCTCCACAGGGTTTTCAGTGACTGATTTTTTAGAAGTAGCTTGCTAGGCCTTTCTCCTGAGGCACTTCTAGGTGGACCTGAACCTCCAACGTTTCAGTTAGCAGCTAAGTGCATCAATCATTTGTACCATCCAGGGACTGTTTAAGTATTTATAGCCTCATTTAATTCTCCAGTAACTTTATGAGGTAATGGCTGTATTTGTTCTCATTTTACAGATAGGGACATGGAGACAAAGATTTGAGGGATCTGCCCAACGTCAGGAAACCCTGGTGGCGTAGTGGTTAAGTGCTATGGCTGCTCACCAAGAGGCTGGCAGTTGAAATCCACCAGGAGCTCCTTGGAAACTCTATGGGGCAGTTCTACTCTGTCCTACAGGGTCGCTATGAGTTGGAATCGACTCGACAGCAGTGGGTTTGGTTTTTGGGTTTGGGCCCAAGGTCACACAGGAGAGTAAGTGGTAGAGCCGGGATTTGAATCTGACGCCCTGGTCTTACATGACATTCTGCCACCCCTCTCTGGCTGAGAAAAGCTGAGCCTTGAAGACTTAAGCCATCCACAGACGTAAGTGGCAGAGCTGAGATTTGAACTCATGGCCATCTGACTTCAAAGCACTCCTCACACTACACCGGGTAACTGATACTAGTGCAGCTGCTGTGAATCTCAAGATGACATGTGCTGGGGGCCTAACCCAGAGCCAGGGAGGAAACCTAAAAACCAGCAGGTCCTGAAATTAGCTCATCCCGGTTGCCTTGGGAAGGAGCCCTGGTGGTGCAGTGGTTAAGGACTCAGCTGCTAACCCAAAAAGGTCAGCGGTTCAAATCTAGCAGCTGCTCCGCGGGAGAAAAGACCTGGCAATCTGCTCCCCATAAAGATTGCAGCTTAGAAAACCCAATGGGGCAGTTCAATTCTGTCACATAGGATTGCTATGAGTCAGAATTGACTTGATGGCACACAACAGCATTAACAGCAGCTGCCCTGGGGGAGTCTTATTCCAGGAGAGCCCTCTCCCTTGCAACCCCCACCAATCTGGGGATGTGTAACCAGGTGGTCAATGCCAGGCCATGGTGTTGGGGTGCAAGGGGGACTGCCGAGGCTGGGACCTCTTCAGGGTGGGCAGGGCCTCCCGTGGCTAAGATTCAGCCACCTTCCACGTCCTTCTTGGGGAGAGTCTGCTGCCCCATGGGCCACAGATCGTGGCCTCCACAGAGGTCCACCAAGAGGAAGAGCTGGTGTAGGGGGGTCAAGCTTCCCCATGCCAGGGCCTCGAGGCAGCAAGAGAGGCAGATCCCACTTCAATGGGCTGACAGGGATGCTCCAGTGTGACCCCCCTCTGGAGGGAGTGCCTACTCGTCCCAGGTGTGGAGTCAGGGAAGACAGGGTGCAGATCCCTGCTCCTCACATTCTGGGCTCGGCTCCCTCCAGGTCACACACCTGCTGAGTGGTCAAGCCGGGATTCGAACTCAGTTTGCCCTACTCCAGCCCTGGCGATGGAAATGAATACTTCGGCCTTTGCAAGTCACTTCCCTCTTGGTGTGTTTTCTCCTGTATAAAGCAAGCACATGAATCCTCCTCATATCCAAGGCAATGAAGAGCCCCCAGCACCACAAGCATTTTTCCAGGCAGCTCCATCCTCCTCCTCTCCCCTCCCCTCTCCCCTCCTCCCTCCCCAGCCAATCGTCCTTTGCTCCAGGGCAACTCTGGCCCCACCTGCCTGGGGAACCCGGTGATAACCAGGCCTTGCAGCTTTTCATTCATTCCTGTCCCCTCGGCCAACCGAGGATTCCATTCAATACAAAATGAGCACAGAGCACCTAGTGTGTGTTCGAGGCACTGGAACCATGAGTGGAATAAGACCTAGCCCCAGCCCAGGGAGAAGGAGATCATGCTGTACAGACCATGAGACACAGGCAAGGAGAACAGGAGGATTTCCCATGGAGCACACATCTGCCCTTGGCCTGCAAGGATGTGCAGGCTGTGACTCCACCCCAGGGCAGGGAAGACATTTCAGACAGAGGGAAGAGTCCTAGCAAAGGTTCAGAGGAAGGCAGGGCATGGAGGTGTTTGGCGAGGTGACCAGCCCTTCAGCGTGGCTAAAATGCAAGATGCTGATGGGAGCGTGGTGAGAGGCAGACGGGGTATGGCTGAGCCTTGTGGAGGTCTCTGCAGTTAATTTAGGGGCAGCAGGGAGCCATTGAGGGGTTTGGGGCTGGGGAGAAGGGAGGGATTGAAGGCAGAGATGGTGCCACCATTTTTGTGTGGACCAGAGGCAAGGAGGGGCGGAGCAAGATTCCTAGAGAAGGGTTGCAGGAGCTGCAAAGCTGGCTGTGGGCTGATAAGGCAGGGGGTCAGAGATGGCGGGACTGCCTGGGCCATCAAAGCCAGGCCTGTCTGCCAGGCAGGATCCTGAGCAGGAGGCTGGGTGGCATGGCGTGTGTGTGCATGTCTGTGTGTGTGTGTGTGCATGTGTGCCCCCAGCCCTGTTCTTGCCTCCCTAAAGAGAAAGGCTCCTCTTGCCAGCCCTGGCTGTGGCTGAAACAAAAACTCAGCCAGGGGAGCCTGGAACCTTCCAGGCTGTGACAAGATCCCTCCTCTTCGACAGTTGTCTCATTAAGCCACTTAGCCCACATCACTGCCAGATTCCCAGAGCGATGGTGTGTCACCTGTTATGATGACACAGATGACGGTCAGGGAGCTTGGGGCGATTACACAGCAGGTCCTGGATCCAGCAAGATAATCCTCCTCAGAGGACAGGAAAGGGCTTGTGAGCTAGCACCATTCAAAAAGAAATTGGTGCAAGACAGGTTCAGAACTGGGGCTGAGTCACATGGACACTTCATGACGGATGGCCAGCTATTGGCAACATCGACATAGTCAACCTGATCTCATTTAGAGAGCAGAAACCATTTTCACCCTGATTTTTTGACTCTGATTTTCAGAAGCAAACAGGAAGAGGGAGAAAGAAAGAGTGACCATAAGAGGGTGGGTGCCTGCTGGAAAAGGGAGGTGACGGTGACAGGTCTGTGATGGGGGAAAGGTCTGTCATTGGGTTTCTCTCCAGTGTCTCTAATTCTTGAGTTTTTACCCTCTTCTGTTGCACACTTATCCCCACCCCACCCAGGGACTGCTGACCGCCTCCCACCCCACCCGCACTATATGAGCCATCACTGTGGGTCAGTATCCTGCTGGCACACACATTCCAAAGACACCCCTATTCAGTAGGTCCTATTATTGTTCCTGTTTTAAAGGGGGGACACTGAGGCTCAGAGAGGTGCATTCTTTTGTCCAAAGTGACTCCCAGAGCCAGGGTTTTAACGCCTGTTTGCCTGATCCCAGAGCGATGGTGCTGAACCAGTGCTGGGGCACTTTTTGTGTGGTCAAGTACTGTCCTCCCGTGGGCAGCAAAGACTGCCGCACGTAGGCAAAGGCGAGGGTGCACGCAGCGCAGGAGGGCAAGGAAGACTTGGCGCGAAGCCCAAGTGCTCTTGCGTCTCAAGCCTCGGCTCCCCGCCGGCTGCCGAGACCCCGGCGTGGGGATGGAGAAAAGTGGGCGGCAGGGAGGGCGAGGGGCTCGGAGCCCAGAGGAGGGAGCCCAGTGCCGTCGGGGATGCTAGGGCGTGGTACCGGTCCGGGGCTCACCCAAATCCCATCCACCCACCCACAAACTCCAGCCCACTGGGTGGTCTGGAAAGGAGCAAGTGGGCTCTGCTCATCTCTGCCCAGGGCTCAGAGTGTCCTCGAAGCTCCTTCCAACGGTGGCGCACTGGGGTCCCTGTTCCCAGAGATCATCCAGAGACTCAGAGACACACAAAGAGAGAAGCCGTTCCGGGGGTGGTGACCGCTGGGGCCAAAGAGGAGAGTGGGCGAAAGCCGGAACCCGGAGAGGGCGGCGGGGGCGCGCGCGAGGCAGAGTGTCAGAGCGAGGAAAAGTGAGCGTCCGGCGGAAGGTGGGCGAACTGGGAGGCCAGGAGCGGAGCCAGGAGCCAAGGTAGGACGCGGTGAGGAGCGGAGACAGCACACCGACGGACGGGTTCGAGGGCAGGGAAGAAAGCATCATCCTAACCTCCAGCCTCCGTCCCCCGCGCACTCGCCCCTGAGCGCGCCAGGTAGCCCACCTTTGTCTGGGCGCGCTGCCAGGTGAGGCGGAAGGGCGGAGCCAGGGGCGGACAGAGGCTGTGCCTTACCTGTCCGGCCGGCGGGGCGGGGGCCAAGAGGTGTGGGGCCGTGCGCCCGCAGGAGCCGAGCGCAGCCGAGGGCCAAGCGGCAGAGTAGAGACGCCAGGGAGAGGTGCGCGGGCGGCTGGAGGATGTGCCCAGGCTGAGAGGGGCGGCAGGGAAGGGGGCGGAGAGGGAGAAAAGGGAGGGGGCGGGAGCTCGGGGAGGGGGCGGGGGAGGAGCAGCAGGGAGCCGGCGCTGCTGCCCCCAGTCGAGGGGCAGCCCTGGGCCGGGCCGGACCCGGCGCGCTCCCGACCCGCGCGCCCTCACCAGCTGCGCTCGGCGTTCCCGGCCCGCTCCCCAGAGGCCTAGCCACCGCCGCCGCGAGGGCGCGGGGCAGACAAAGGAGGCAGACAAAGGCGGGCGCAGTCGGGCGGCCTTGTGGGCACCGGGCGAGGCCGTCCCACTCCTTTCGGTGCGTAAGAGCAGCCACCACGCGGCCCGGGACGCGCGGGACGGGCGGGGCTTGGGCAGCGGTGGCGCATCTGGAGCCGCCCGGCGGGGAGCGGGCGACAAAGGACCGAGGCGGGTTGGAGGGGGTTCCTGGTGAACCCCAACAATGGATCAAGGCTGCGCGCTCAGCTGCAGCCGCGTCTTGGCGGGCAGGGGCTGGTCTGTCCCCAAAAGGATTATTCCGCCTTGGCTGTCAAATGGGACGGAAGAAATGCCTCGGGCGGGGGAGGCGGGATGGGGCCCGTCGGGGCCTCTGAAAGTGCGCCGAGTGGGGGGCGGGGGTCTCTGAGAGGTCGCTTTTCGCTGTCGGGGGGAGAAGGGTCTTCAGAGCGCTACCGTCTCACCTGGGGCACCGATGGCTGCACCTGTGTTCCCCCACTACAAACCCTGGGAGGGAAGGGAGAAAGACAAGTCCCCCACCCAGCACACACACACTCACACACACTCGGTCCGCCTCGCGCCACGCCCCATCCAAAGCAGCCTGCTGCCCTCCCCAGCCCCGCCCAGCTGGGGCGAAACCTGCCCCCGGGGCAGGCTCATCCATCACCGCGCGGGGCGCGGTGTCCTGCCGACGCTGGGAGTCCCGGAATGCTGGGTTATGGGTCCCGCGGCCCCCATAACTCATGGCGGGGTCAGTGGGGCCGCAAGCGCTGCAAAGATCAAAGAGCAGCGGGGCGGGACCGGGCGCGCGGGAAACAGAGGGATCTCGCCGGGCGCCCAAAGCTCGCCGGCTAACTTCCATTTCGACCGTTTTCTTCTTTCTCTGAAATGTGGCAATTTATGGCTCAGAGGTTTAAGAGCAACTCTCTGGAGTCAGGCTAGATGACTGCATCTTCTTGTGGTGCCATCTCCTCGTGACCTTGACCAAGTCGCCTAACCCCTGTAAGCGCATTCTTATCCGTAACTTGCAGGGCTCAGGGATGCGTGTGTAAGGAGATAACGTTCCCAAGGGCCTGGCCCATAGGAAATGCTCCAGGAAAATTACCCGCCATTGTTACTGTAGCATTCTTAGCCGAAGTGGTGAGAAGGCAGGACTGCTTACTTACTGGAAGGTTTCAGTGATCCATCCCATAAACACCTACTGAGCACCTACTACGTGCCAGCACTGTTCTGGGCACTGGGGTTACAGTAGTGAATAACCTGGACAAAAATGCTCTCACAGAGGTGCATTCTACTGAGGGAGACAGAAGAAAAACACTGTATAAATAAATATATACTGTGTCAGGTGGTGATAAAAGCTATGAAGAAAAATAAAGCACTTGTGAAGGGGCAGGGGCATTATTTTCCATAAGTTTGTCAGAAAGTCTCTTTGGTGAGGTGATTTATTTCCCCCCAAAGAAAATGAGGGAATGAGCCATGTGGCTGTGGGAGAAGAGCGATGCAGGCAGAGGGAAGACCAGTGCAAAGGCCCTGGGGCAGGAGCGTGCTTGGTGTGTTTGAGTGAGGCTGGGGCCAAGTGAGTGAGGGGGAGTATTGGAGATGAGGGAGGAAGACCGGATAGGATCACGTGAGCCCGAGAAGGCCACAGTAAGGACTCGGGTTTTAGTCTCAGTGAAATGGAAGACATCGGTGGGGGGGGGGGGTTCGAACACAGCAGACAGGTTCACTCTGATTTTTAAGGTAGAAAATAGACTGCAGTGAAGCAGGAACAAAAGCAGGGATACCAGCTAAGAGCAGAGTCAGTGGCAGGGAAGAGGGGATGGGGGCTTGCGCCTGGGTAGGAGGCCGTGAGGATGATTCTCTTCCAGAGTGAAGCTGTGGCCCTGCATTTGCTGAACCAGAACCCAAACACTGGAGACGAGGGTTCAAATGGCACCACGGTACAGAGGCATAGTGAACGGGAGGATGGAGGGGGGACTTGCCCCCAGGCACAAGTCCAGGGGGCACTAGACAGGGCGTGGAACGATTCTGAGACACCATAAAATGACAGGCACCTGCCTGAGGCAGCCAGACGAGAGGGGGAAGGCATTTTTGCTGAGGTGTGCTGCTATCAACGTTTATTCGTCTTGAGATTGGGGGAAGACACAATTTAGAGATTGCCCTGGGCGCTCGAATTGAGGGGGCAAAATTTACAGATGTTGCAACATCATGATAAACGGAGAAAAGATTGCAGTTGTCAAGGATTTCGTTTTTCTTGGATCCACAATCAACATCCATGGAAGCACAGTCGAGAAATCAAAAGACGCTTTGCGTTGGACAAATCTGCTACAAAAGACCTCTTTAAAGTGTTGAAAAGCAAATATGTCACCTTGAAGACTAAGGTGCGCCTGGCCCAAGCCGTGGTGTTGTCAGTCGCCTCATATGCACGCAGAAGCTGGACAATGAATAAGGAAGACTGAAGAAGAACTGATGTCTTTGAATTGTGGTGCTGGTGAAGAATATTGAATATACCATGGACTGCCAAAGAACGAACAGATCTGTCTTGGAAGAAGTACAAACAGATGCTCCTTAGAAGCAAGGAAGGCGAGACTACGTCTCACAACTTAGGACATATTATCAGGAGGAATCGGTCCCTGGAGACATCATGCTTGGTAAAGTGGAAGGCCAGTGAAAAAGAGGAAGACCCTGAACAAGATGGACTGACAACAATGGGCTCAAGCATAAGGATGATTGTAAGGATGGTGCAGGACTGAACAATATTTCGTTCTGTCGTACCTAGGGTCACTATGAGTCGGAACCGACTCGACAGCACCTAACAATTTAGAGGTTGCCTCTGGGCGCTCGTTACCTTTACTAAGTCCCTGCAGCAGTGGCTGTTCCCCAGGTGGGTGATCTTGTGAAAATGCTTGCACTCTCTGTTCTCCAGGTTCTCCCAGAGTGATACAGTAGAAAAAAGTAGCTGTTAGGAGAGTTCTGGATTCCTATTCCATCTGGATCATGGTGACATTGGGCCTCAGTTTCCCCATCTGTAAAATGTGACAGTTGAATAGCTAAAAAGTGGAAACAACCCAAATGTCTATCAACTGATGAATGGATAAGCAAAATGTGGTATATATCCACAAGGAAATGAAGTACTGATCCATGCTACAACCTGGATGGATCTTGAAGACATTATGCTAAGTGGAAGAAGGCAGACACAGAAGATTCCATTTACATGACATGTCTAGAATAGGCAAACCCGTAGAGATATAAAGTAGATTAGTAGTTGCCAGGGGTTGGGGGATGGCGGGGGTTGGGGAGTGACTGCTAATGGGTATGGGGTTTCTTTTTGGGGTGATGAAAATGTTCTGGAATTAGATGGTGATGATTGATGCACAACTTTGTGAATATACTAAAAACCACTAAATTGCCCACTTTAAAAGGGTGAACTTTATGGTTTGTGGATACAGCTGTTATTAACAAAAAAAAAAAAGGTAGAAATTAAGCTGGATCAAGGCTTTTTACCCAGTGGTCCAGGGTGGCTTTGGAGGGGCTGGGAGTTCCTGAAATTGTGTAAGACATTTAGTGTCTCTGTGTATTTCTCTGGGGAAAGGTTCAAAGTTGAAGAGATGATCTGTAAGTTGCCCCTGACCAATGAGGGATCAGTGACTGAATGACTGGAAGCAGCCTGGGATAGTAGCCTAAGGTCAGGGCTCTGGCCTGGGTCTGAGGTCAGTAGTGGACCTTGGGCTCTGAGGCAGCTGGGTAGATCAGGCCTCACCAGAAGGCCGGGCAAGGGAGGAGCTGTCAGGGGGCCACAACCCTTTGACTTTAGGCATCTTGCTCTTTGAGGATGCATGTCCAATCTTAGGGCACCTTGAGGGTTGCCTGCTACCTTGAGAAATGGGAATGGTGGGAGCACAGTTAAGAAAGGGTTTTGAGGAAGTGTTGGAAGCATGGTGGCCAGTCCAGAACGTTTGTTCTATGGGCTTAGATAGTGCGTGTAGTTTTTAAAATTTTTTTTTATAATTTATTTTGTTGTTGAGAATACACACAGCAAACACACACCAATTCTGCAGTTTCTACATGTGCAATTCAGTGACACCGGTTACATTCTTTGCGTTGTGCAACCATCCTCACCCTCCTTTTCTAAGTGCATATAGATCTTAATTGTTGTTATTAGTTGCTGTGAATTGGTAGGAGTACTGGCGGTTTTGCCTGAACTTTTCTAACTTCAAGGGGATAACGCAAATCAAGATCGGTCCGAGGCTGATCGCTATGAGGTGGAGGTCAGACATACCTCCACTCTCTGACACCAGCCATTCCTCCCATGTCACTCTCTACTTCTCTTCTGGGTTCGATAATCCATTGTAATGACCACACAGAACTCACAGACCGTACTTACTGTTAAATGGTGTATTAAGGAAGAGACTACAATTCAGGATCAGGGTCAGGATCAGGAAGCATGTAGGCAAAGTCTGCCTTCTTCAGTGTAGGACAGCTCTCTCGGCTCCTCTCAGTTGTGCAGGCCACCTCCTGGCTCCTTGAGGACAGACTCCTCTTGGCCCCCTGAGGACAGGCTACTTGGCCCTGCCAACTTTCACTGCCAGCTTGCCACTGGGCCCCTTCTGGACCTGTCCCCATCATCAGTGTTACAGTCTGTCTTAGTTATCGAGTGCTGCTTTAACAAAAATACCACAAGTGGATGGCTTTAACAAACAGAAATTTATTCTGTCACAGTCGAGGAGGCTAGAAGTCCGAATTCAAGGCACCGGCTCTAAGGGAAGGCTTTCTCTTTTTGTCGGCTCTGGGGGAAGTTCCTTGTCATCAATATTCCTCTGGGTCTAGGAGTTTCTCAGCACAGGGACCCCAGGTCCAAAGGATACACTCAGTTTCTCGCTCTTCTTTCTTGGTGGTAAGAGGTCTCCTTTTCTCTCTGTTTGCATCTTTTATATCTCAAAAAAGATTGACTCAAGATACAACCTAATCCTGTAGATTGTGTCCTGCCTCCTTAACATGATTGCCTCTAATCCTGCCTTATTAACATCATACAGGTTAGGATATACAACACATAAGACAATTACATCAGACCACAAAATGGAGGACAACCACACAATACTGAGAATCACGGCCTAGCCAAGTTGACATGCATTTTGGGGGGACTCAATTCAACCTATAATACAGTGCTTGAGCTGTGTTACAGCATTTTTAGGAGATTCCTTGCCTTCTTTCTCTTTCTTCTTTTTCTTGCTCTTTGTCTTCTTGCTTTCTGTCTGAAAAACCTCTGTGGGGTGGATTGCTTATATACACAATTAATTGTCAATTTCAAAGTATGGTCCCTCCCAGTGAAGGGGGGCGGGCACAAACTGACCAAGCCCTCTCCATAGGCCACAAACGTTTTATTTGCATAGTAGGCTACAAGTCACCGTATTTGCATAGTCCATTGAACAATCTCTGCAAGGTACGTAACAATCACAGGGCAAACTGCAGCCTAGGACCAGACAAAAAGCATCAAAGCCAAGTTGTTTACAGCTTACCCAGGAAATGTCAATCAACCTGGACAAAAGTAACAAACCCTCTGGGGTAGAAAACTAGGCAAAGGTAACTCCTCAGGGTTTAGGGGGAAAACCTCTCAAGCTGTTTTTCCAAAGAACCAAGGCAAAAGCCCATATAAAAGAACTCATTTCATAATGGGTTTCCTTTGTTTTCACTGACCCCCCAGGATGTCCTTTTCTAATAATTGGTCTTTCCTGATGACATGTCCAAAGTAAGCAAGGCGAAATCTTGCCATCCTTGCTTCTAAAGAACATCCTGGTTATATTTCTTCTAAGACTGATTTGTTTGTTATTCTGGCAGTCCACTTTGTGTATTTGGTATTCTTCACCAACACCACAATTTGAATGCATCAATTCTTATGTCTTCTGTTTTCATTGTCCAGCTTTCTCATGCATATGAGGCTATTAAAAAGACCATGGCTTGGTTCAGGTACACCTTAGTCATCAAAGGGACATCTTTGCTTTTTAAATATCATTGTCATAATGGCTATAATTGAACATTTATGTGCTGGGCATTCTGCACTTTATATTTTTGCAGACAATATCTCCTTTACTCTTCGCTAAACCCTATGCGACTGGTGCTGTCATTATCCCCACTTTACAGATGAGAAAACTGAGGTTCAGAGAGGGAAGGGTCTTGCAGCTATTTAAGGGGCAGCGCTGGGGATGTGTCTGTGAGGGAAACAGCAGGTTGGACCCACGAACAGGCCCTGGGGTGGGAGTGTGGGAATGTAACTGAACGCCTCTCAGGTTCTCATTCTGTCCTATTAGCCAATTGAAATAAGACAGGCACCGGTTGCAAAGGAAACAGAAAGTGGCAAGTTCACTGTCTGAGCAGGTAAGGAGCAACACAAGGTTTAGTGACCAGAAGACTGCAGGCTCCCTGAGTTGGGGATTTGGGGATCTTTTATGGGGAGACTGGTTCCGGGTCTTACACCTCAGCCACCCTTAGCCCACCCATGGTTGGAATTCCCCTCCCATGTACAGGTTTGGGAGTCTGGTTGCCAAGTCATCTTGGGCCAGATATACTGGTGGATGGACCTCTCACCCCAGAATGGGCTCTGAGTACAACGGTGGGCTGGTAATTGCGCTCCCCTCCAGAGGAAGGTTCTGAGGTCAGGTTCTTTGCAAATGTGGGTGGCCGGTTAGAGCTGGTTCTCAAGGTGCAGCCTTCTGGCCTGCAAAATGTTACTTAAGAAAATGTTGCCTAGTGCATATCGCAGTTAGTCCTGAAGAAAAGGGAGTTAATGGGCCTTGCACAACAACTCTGTCTTACCTTGGGGTGTCTCTCAGGAGCCTTTAGCAAGGGCTTCAGGACAGCACCACGTTGAACATTCCACAGTCCTGGCTTTGTTTTCAAAAAGTAGCTCTTCCCCACACCATCACCACCTGCAGCCCAAGCGCTGAAATCAGAGGTGTTTGCCCCTCCTCCATTTGGTTTCTGGGTGGCTCAAATGGTTTGCCCCAGGGCCTTTGCCCTGGCTCTTCCCTCTCCCTGCATCGCTCTTCTCCCACAGCCGCATGGCTCATTCCTTCATTTTCTTCGCCAAAAAAGTCACCTCACCACAGATACCTTTTCTGACAGCCTTATGTGAAATAACACCTTATCCTTTGTTGTTGCTGTTAGGTGCCATCGAGCTAATTTTCAACTCATAGTGGCCCCATGTGACAGAGTAGAACTGCCCCATAGGGTTTCCTAGGCTGTAATCTTTACAGAAGCAGATTGCCAGGTCTTTCTCCTGCAGAGACCCTGGGTGGGTTCCAGTTGCTGACATTTCAGTTAACAGCTGGGTGTTTCACTGTTGCCCCACCAGAGCTCCCTCTTCTTAACATGCTTCATAGCCCTTGTCACCACCTGACACGGTATATATATATTCACTTGTTTACGCGTTAATTTTCTGTCTGTCTCACTTGAATGCATGCTCTGTGAGAGCAGGGATTTTTGTCCTTGTTGTTGGCTACTGTATCCCCAGTGCCCAGAACAGCGCTGGCACGCAGGTTAGTAGTCCGGCGCAAACCGTCTCCTCCCTTAAATTGGTCTCCTTTCCCCCTTCCTGGGATGTGTCTGATATCGCTACTGCAAACTGCATACTTGCTTCAGTCTAGCAGCCCTTTTCTTCCTCCTCTATTCATTTTGCCACTTCTAATTGGTGGGGGACTTGGAAACCATTCAGACACAATTTTTCTTTTGAATCGTGTATAAAAAAGGTTCCAGGGTAGCCCAGATGATTTGCACTTGGCTACTTACTGAAAGGTTGGCAGTTTGAACCTACCCATTTGGTGCCTCAGAAGAAAGGCCTGGTGATCTGCTTCTGTAAAGATTATAGCCAAGAAAATCCTATGGAGCTCAATTCTACTCTGTAACTGATGGGGTCATCATGAGTCAGAATTGACTCGATGGCAAAGGGTTTGGTTTTGGTTTGCCCTTCATCCAGACTACATTTTCAAGTCAGCCTCTGCCATTTGTTTTATTCATTCATTTAACATACAGTCACTGAGAACCTGAATTGCACCAATATTGGGCAAGGTGTTGTACTAAAGGGATGAATAAGGCTGATTCCCTGCTTAGGGTGTGTCCCAACAGGCTGATCCCCCAAGCATCAGGGTATTCGTGGAATTGCCACCAGCCTATATATGGCTGCCTCTCTGTGGCTCCCCTCTCCCCCACTGTGTTTGGTGTCCTGGGAACCTCAGACAGGGATGGGATAGATGACATGTCCCATGATCAGCCTGGCAGGTATAGGAGGGGGGTTTGGAAGCATCCTGGGGGTCTGGACACGTCAAGTTCATTGCCCGTGGGTTTACCCAGTTCACTCCTTGTGTGTTTGTTCAGCAAGCCCCTAGGAATCGGCCTTTACCCCAGGGTGCTCACACCCTTTGTAGCTCGCCTTCCCAGTTCGCATTTAAATGTCTCTTGGGAGTGATTTTTCCTTCATCCTCACTGCAGACCCTCAGGGACCCACTCCAGTTGGCAAATAAGCTCTCGCTCCTTCCAAACATCCATCCTTCCCTCCCAGACGCCCTCTTACATATTGTCATTATGGTGGAAAATATGCAAATAACTTTGACAAACAGTCTCCCAGCAAACGGGTATTCAAAAATGTAATAAATTAACCCCATAATGCAATCTGGGTGCCAGGACCATCTATCATGCTGATCCGATTAAGATATGAATAAGCAGATGCCACGGAACCTGATGGAGATGACAGATGGGTCCTCACAGCACTCCCTCGTGGGCCCCTGCTGACTTGGTCCCCTGCTCCAGTCCCAGCTTCTCTGCCCCCGTGGACCCCAAGTCCATCAGAGGTTTAGGGAACATCTGGTCCCTCCTGTTCATTTCACAAATGAAGAGACTGAGGCCTTTTAGGGTTAGGGGTCAGATCAGTCTGAATCCTCGTCTGGGCCCCAGCCTTAGTTTCCCTGTCTATGACAGGCACTGAATCCCAAGCCCCAAATCCAGGCGTTTTTATCCACAGATTTCTAGTTGATAAGGTGGGTTCTCTGGTACAAAGAAAGGCAGTTGAGACCTCAGATTCCTAGGGGGGAATGGGGGTGTCGAGTGGTATATTCTCTGAGGTTCTTTGACTCTGTGTGTCAGGACACCTCTGTGTGGCTTGTCCTGTGACCTCTCAGGACAGGGAGCTGGAGGTGGGGTACCATGGAGGGAGGGCCTGGACTGAGCCCCCTTACCCCTCACACTGTGCCCTGGGGGCCACTGCACAGGAGTAGCTGGGCTCTGAGCTTCCCAACCCAAAGGGACACTTTACAAGGAAGTGCCCCCTACCACTCTCTGTCACCAGTGAAGAGCTACTTGAGCAGCATCCAGAGAGGGACAAAGAAGGACCCTCTTACCCCAGGTGCCAAAGCATCAGCAGTGATTACATCCCAAGGAGCCAGGGGACACGACCTACAAGCCAGTGAGCTGGATGACTGGCTCCATGTAGAGGTGGTCCTCTCCTACAATGCATGACTTGGACAGGGTCCCACGTCTTTAGAAGGGTCTCTGTGCCCAACATGTGCTGTCAGGTGCCTCAGTTCTTAAACTAAATCATCCAACTCTTTGGGTTAAGCACTGCAATCTTAAGAAATGCAAACATTCCCTGGGAACAGCCCACCCCAGGGACACCCCTTGTGGGTGAGTCCCACTTTTTTGAGGGCATCAGAGCCCCTGGGAAGCTTGTTAAAGGACCAGTGCCTTGCTGTGCACCAGGACTCTGATCCCATAGGTCAGGGCTCCTCAGAGATTCTGATGTGGATTTCTAATGATTGTATTTTGAGAAATGCTTTGCTAGCATTCCTGGCTTCATTGGTCAGGCTATGTCATCCTTTCCTTCCCTGCGCCCCGTCATAAGGGTGTAAATGAAGGCTTGAAGCAGCTGGGTGTGTGTTTGTGTGTGCAGGTGTCCAATACCGAGCTGTAAATGTACATGTTTACACAGCAGTGTACAAGTTGCTGGCTAGATCTGTGTATAAACAGATGGGTGTGACTCCTAACAAGCCCTTGCATCCCTGGAGGTCAGAGGCAGGGTCCCTTTGGCTTCTGGCCCTTCTTGTGGCCCATCACTCCACAGCCACCGGTCTGACCTTAGCTTTCCCACTTGTCAAATAAGGGGGGGCTGGCCTTTGACAGCCCTGTAGTCAGAATAGGAGTCAGAACTGGGTCTGAATTTTGGCTGTGTGATCTTTGTGAATTCAGGAACATCTCTGGGCCTGTTTTATCATGTATAATATGGGGCTGTAAAATGGGTTCTTAGGTCCTAGGGTTAACGAGGAATTAAATAAATCAGTGTCTGACACATAATAAACGCTCAAGCTATGTCAATAATTAATATTATCAGTATCACCTAAGGGCCTTTCAGCTCTTCCAGATTGAATCCTGAGCTCCGGGGATCTCAGGAACAATAAAGGGAAATGGCAGAAGGGACCTCCTTGACAGCTTCGTCCCCCTCCCATTCACTAGCTGTGTGACTCAGGCAGGTAACTTCACCTCTCTGAACCTCATTGGGCTCATCTGTAACAATAGGACAGTCACAGCCACTACTTCATGCAGTTGTTTTGAGGATTCGGTGAAATAATCCTCGGGGACACTTAGCCCAGTGCTTGGCATACGGCTGGAGCTCTAGAAAGGTCGTCTATTGCTAAGACGCATAGGGTTGGGAGGTTGTGTGCTCTTGAGCGGTAAAGCCGGGCTGCATTTAGGCTCGGGGGCTGTCCCCGGTGCACCCTTGTCCTCTCTGACCCCGCCCCGGAGCCGGCGGCTTGGCTCTTGGCTGGGCAGCTGAAGGTCCAGAGTTGATGACTCTGTAGTCAGAAGTAGGTGTCGCTGCCCTTATTCCCAGCTGTGCCCTTTACCTGGCTGTCAGCAGCAACACCTACCTGCTGCCCCCTTCCAGCGTTCCAAAACGAAAGAAATGGCCTAGAGAGGAAAAGACGTAGAGATCCGATGTGGAGACCAAAGTTATCTTTTCCTGCTCCCACTCGTGGAAGGAGGAAAGCGGCGTGGCGCAATGGCAGCCACTCAGTGGCCCGGGATCGCCTCTCCAGGGCAGGTCCCCAGCCTCTCCCAAGCCCCGCCCCCGAGGCCCGGACCCGCCCTGTGCGGAGCCTCCGCGGGACTGGGCGTGGGGTGGGCGTGGCCTAGGGCGGACGCTAGGACCCGCCGGAGCGCCACGGACGTCAGCGAGCTGCGCAGTTGCCGCGGGTAGAGCCCCGGGCGCGCGTGTAGCGGCTGGCGGCTCCCAGCGCCCGGGGCGGAACTGGTACCGGGGAGGGCAGAAGGGCAGGGTCCCCGGTGGGGAGGGATCTGGCGGGCCAGGGCGGAGACTCAGTCCAACCTAGTTTCACTTTCCGGGTGTCCCGCTCTGCGCCCCGGCCCTGCACTTGCAGCTGTCTCTGCACCCGCAGCCCGGCTCTCCTGCGGGCAGAGCGCCGGCCTTTCCTAACCCCGAGACAGCGCGACGACGGGGGCCGGCGGCCGGTGGACAGACGCTGGTCGGCGCGCGCCTGATGCCCCTCAGCTGCGACGCCAGCGTGGAGGGGTCCCTTCCAGCTGCTCTATGTGAAGGCGCTCGTCTTGCCCGAAGCCTCCCGAAAGAGGGGAGGGGACAGGAGGTGGAGGCGGGCCCTGCCCCTGCCTGGGCCTTCGGAACTACAGCCTGTCCCTGTTCCTGCCCCAGCCCCAGGTGGCGGGAAGGATGACCACGCTTACGCGGCAGGACCTCAACTTTGGCCAAGGTAGGGAGGCTGGGCCTGTGGCCCGGGGTGGGGAGGTGGGTCTGGACCGCCGGGCGCCCCTGAGCGCTTCGAGTTCTGCCCCCTCTACAGTGGTGGCCGATGTGCTCTGTGAGTTCCTGGAGGTAGCAGTGCACCTGATCCTCTATGTGAGAGAAGTCTACCCGGTGGGGATCTTCCAGAAACGCAAGAAGTACAACGTGCCGGTCCAGGTGCGCCCCGCGGTCGGACTGGGGCCACCGGGGAATTCCTTGCGCGCCCGTGTCCACTGTGTTGCCCCAGAATCGCAGACTCGGTAGAGGATTTTTTTTTTTTTAACCTTCTTCCACCTTCAGGCCCAGCCCACTCATTCCCCAGAGGCCGCTCACGCCTTCCAGTTCCCCCAGCAGCTGCAGAAAGCTCGACAACCCCCCATCCCCCCTCACCTGTATGGCATTTGCATCCCTCCCCTCAGAACCTGGAGTTCCCCCTGCCAAAAGTTAGGGCCATGATTAGAGTTGCCCTGGTGGCATGCTTGCATTTTAAAAGTGCCCACTGAAGGGATCGAATCATTGGTTTGGAGAGGGGATTTCAATAGTCTCAGGCACCTTCCCCTCCCCTCACTCACCCTGAACTGTAATGGGTTGTTTTTGGTTAAAAAAAAAACAAAGCAGTAAATGTGCATTGCTCTGTTTCCAGTGTCTAGATGTGCCTGCCACTCAAGGCACTCAATAAATACTAGAATAAATGCCTGAATACCAGAAGGTGGGGGAACCTTAAAGAATATACAGGGAAAAGGAAAAATGAGTTAGCATTTATTTAGCACCCACGGTATACTTTATTTATTTTACTTAATCTCACTCGTTAAAAATGTTTCTTGTGCTTTAAGTGACAGTTTACAAATCAAGTCAATCTTCCATAAAAAATTCATACACATCTTGCTGTGTACTTCTGGTTGCTGCCCCCCTAATAAAACAGCTCACTCCTTCTCTCCACTCTGTATTCCCTGTGTCCGTTCAGCCAGCTTCTGTCCCCCTCATAATCCTCACTTTTTCCTCATGAGATCTTCACAGATGAAGTAATTGAGGCTCCAGAAAAACCAAAAACCAAACCTAGTGCCGTGGAGTTGATTCCGACTCATAGCGACCCTATAGGACAGAGTAGAACTGCCCCATAGAGTTTCCAAGGAGCGCCTGGTGGATTTGAACTGCTGACCCTTTGGTTAGCAGCTATAGCACTTAACCACTACGCAACCAGTGTTTCCAATTGAGGCTCAGAGAGGTTAATTGCCTGAGGCACACAGCTCCTAAAATTTCGGATTCTTTGGAAATTTGATTCTATTTCTGGATTCTTTGGAAAAATGCCCATGTGCACAAATACACACAACTTCGTGTACAGTTTTAGGGACATCTTAGACTCTGGAGGGGTCTTGGATTCTGAATTGTTGCTAACTGCTGTTGAGTGGTTTCCTGACTCATGGCTACTCCATGCACAGCAGAACAAAACATTGTCAGGTCTGAGCCAGCTCCTTGATCTGTTGCTGTTATAATCCATAGGGTTTTCATTGGCTGAGTTTTGGAAGTAGATCGCTAGGCCTTCCTTTTCCGGTCCATCTTAGTCTGGAAGTGTTGCTGAAATCTGTTCAGCATCATAGCAACATGCAAGCCTCCACTGACAGATGGGTGGTAGCTGCACATGAGGTGCCTTGGCTGGGAATCGAACCCTGAACTACAGCATGGAAGGCGAGAATTCTGCCACTGAGCCACCGCTGTTCCCGGATCCCACATTAGGAGCTCCTAATGCTGAATTAAATGCTAGTGCTGAGGTTGAACGTTTATCTTCCGCTTTCTCTTCCTCATCGATAAATTCACAGTTCTTAGCCTCATTACAGGAAGTTGGGTCTCTCAGGGTAGGGAGCCCTTAGGGAGTTGCTGGGCCTGGGTGTCGGGTGGTTCCGCATCCATGCTGTGGGCCTCACCAGCCACCACTGTGGGTTGTGCACAGATGTCCTGCCACCCGGAGCTGAACCAGTATATTCAGGATACGCTGCACTGCGTCAAGCCACTCCTGGAGAAGGTGAGGGCACCACGCCTCTGCGGACCGCTCAGCCCCAATCTGCTCCTCCCCACTCATAGGCCAACTCCAGATGGGGTGATGCTGGGCCTATGTGGGGTCCCCATGGCTCCAATAACCAGAAGCCTAATCCTGAATCTGGAGGCCATCCGCATCCAGGGACAGGTCTTGAGGCATGTGGACCACATTCAGGGTGACTTGGGCCCAGGAGCTTGGGTTAGTGAGGCTGGCTGTTGATGCCTACCCAGGAGGGTTCTGTGTTCTAGCCACCTCTCTCTCTCTCCCCCTGACTTCCTTAAGTTCTGTCTGGGCTCGGCCCCCTCAGGGTTTCCTCCTATCTTGTTCTGGTCCCCAAGAATTTCTGGGACCCCGTGCAGAGCCCAGGCACCCTCTGTCTCAGCCTGTACCATCCATGGATAGGATGCCAACTTGAACTTCTGAGAGCATGCTGTTTCCATCCTTCCTTAGGCAGGGGCGGGGTGGGGTTCGGGCTCTGTAATGGGTGATTCCTGTCCTTGCAGAATGATGTCGAGAAAGTGGTGGTGGTGATTTTGGATAAAGAGCACCGCCCAGTGGAGAAATTCGTCTTTGAAATCACTCAGCCTCCCTTGCTGTCCATCAGGTGAGCTGCCTCTGCTAGCTGGTGTGAGGTCCCTAGGAGTACCCACCTCCCCTGCTCCCCATCCTCCACAGGGAAGCTCCTGACTCCCTTGGTCAAAGACCTGAGAGGAGAAATGACAAGATGTGCTTACCTAACAAGGCTTCGGCCTGTGAGAGGCCAAGACACAGCCCAGCTGTCTGGTGGCCTCTGTGGACAGTACACAGGTTACACAGACCTTCCTTTTTCATACCTGGAAAGTCACAGCACTGGTGAATGGCTAGTCCCCACCTCACATCTCTGAAATCAAGGTCCAGAGAAATGATATGAGCTGTCCAGGGTCACCCAAGTTGTTGGCAGAGTCAGGACACAGACCCAGTTTCCCGGCTTCCCAGCAGAGCATCCAGTCCGTAAAAACAACTTGAAGTTGACTTTGGCCAGGTTTGCCTGGGCCCTGGGATCTGGCACAAACTTGTCTCACTTGCTGTGAGGCCTTGGACAAGCCCTTTCCCTTCTTGGCACGGTGTCTTGGTGTGAAGAGGATGTGTGAAGAGGCTTGTGTTGTGTCCTGGTTCTCAGGCCTGGCTGCATGTATTTTTTTTTTTTTTTTTTCCAATTGCTGCTGAGTCGATGCCGACTCGTGGCGACCCCAGGTGTGTCACAGAAGAACTGTATGTACTTCAGAGGGTTTTCAGTGGTTGCTTTTTCAGAAGTAAATTGTCAGGCCTTTCTTCTGAGGTGCCTCTGGGTGGACTCAAACCTCCAGTCTTTCAGTTAGCAGTCAAGCACGTTAACTGTTCACTGTACCTAGGGACTCCATTAAAACCACCTAATGAGCTCCCTTCCCCCTGCCCCTGCCCCGATTCTGAGTCTGGGGTGGCACTGGTCATTAGTTTTAAACTTTCCAGGTGATTCTAACTTTGCAGACTCAATAGGTAGCCCAGCTCTTAGAAGCCAACATTCTCAGAACCACTGGAGGGACCGTGGCCCCCCAGGCCTATTTCCAGGGTTGATTGCCTAGGGTTGTGGGGGGAGCATAGGTGGTGGGAAGGGGTCCCAGTATGGTGGGAGACGCTCCTCTCTTGTTCCCAGTTCAGACTCCCTGCTGTCTCACGTGGAGCAGCTGCTCCGAGCCTTCATCCTGAAGATCAGTGTGTGTGATGCTGTCCTGGACCACAACCCCCCAGGTGTGCTCACCCCTACTCCCTCTTAACCTGGGTGCTTCCATAGTTCCCTGGGGTTGGTCTGTGCTTGCTACACTGAGCCTCATCTCTTCATTCCTGCCTTCAGAACCCCTCTGAAAGTCTACCTCCTCCAGGAAGCTTCCCTGATTTACTCTACCTGGCTACCGTCTCCCCTCTGACTCTGCATTTCTTTAGCGTTTTGTTTTCACTCTGTTCTGTGGGGCTGGGGCCCAAGCCTGGGCAGGTGGCCCAGCTAGGGAGGTGGAAAGAGGCTGTGCCTAGTGCCTGGCATGACAGCTGGCCTTGACCTACCTCTTGCCTCTCTAGGCTGTACCTTCACAGTCCTGGTGCACACGAGAGAAGCAGCCACTCGCAACATGGAGAAGATCCAGGTCATCAAGGTGAGATGACACTGGTCTGGGGGTGGGTGTAGCTGAGAGCCTCTGAAAACCTGGTGTTGCTGTCCCGCATGGCAGAGTGTGGCCTGTGGGACGTGCAGCCACTCCAGTGCTTATAGCTGGGCCTCCCTGTATGTCAACTATGTGGCCACATGCCTGTCACTGCCCCATCTCTGAGCACTCAGAGATGACAGGAAGGCCAAACCACCTGCTGGAGCTGTCCTCTCACCCTAGCTCCTCTGAAGCAGGGCTTCTCAAGGAGGGGGTCCTTGCCCACCAGTGTCAGAATTGGTGCTTGGGGCTTGTTAAATCACACAAGGTCCCAGCCAGACCTACAGACTCGGCTGCTCTGGTGGAGCCTGGGAATCTCCGCTGTCAGCAGCTCCCTTGTGATCCTGCTGTCCCCTGAAGTCTGAGGACCCTAGCCCTGCAGAAGGTTCCAGAATGATGGCAGTCCAGCCCCCTTCTGCCCTCTCACCTCAGTCCGCCTCTCCAGGACTTCCCCTGGATCCTGGCAGATGAACAGGATGTCCACATGCATGACCCCCGGCTAATACCCCTGAAGACCATGACGTCAGACATTTTAAAGGTGGGTTTTGGGAGGCTGGTGTGGGCAACCAGGTAACTTGTACTCAGAGAGGGCTTGGGAGGTGGGGCTGGTTCTGAGGCCTAGCCAGAGGGTCTGTAGATCAAGGCTTGGGGAAGATGACCCTCACTTAACCCCTCGCTCTGGCTGCACCAGCCCCACCCTTGGCAGAGACCTGTCTGCCAGGGGTTTGGGGGTCTTCCAGAGTAGATACCCTGGCTGTCACCCTGACCAAGGCCGTTTGCTCTTGTGTATCAGATGCAGCTCTATGTGGAAGAGCGAGCTCACAAAAGCAGCTGAGGATACGCCTGGCCCTCCACTGATGCCACACCTGTCGGACTTGAGGGCCCCCAGCCTAGGGCAGCACTGCAGGCCCCCTGATTCCAAGTGCTCTTATTGCCTCTACGTGTAGACCGCTGCCCTCAGCCCAAGGCTGTGCAAGTCTGATCACCTTCGTGGACTCTGGGAGGACAGTGAAGGGTGCTGGGACCTTGAATTCTCAGCTTCCTCCAGTTCAGCTGGCCAACACTGTCTCCAGTACTGTGCTGTGAACTGTTTCAATAAAGGGGCTCCAAGGGCTGAGCTGGGCTGTCACTCACTGGAGTGGGAGGGACTGGTGCAGCCAGATTAACCTGGGGAAGGGGCTGCTTCTCCACCAAAGTGCCAGGCACCTCCTGCCCCCACCCCTAAATCCAACCCCAGGCTGATTTTAATGTAAACATTTATTGTGACAAAATGTTGAAACAATATGACAGTTAAGTCAGCACAAACTGGTGGGTCTGCCCAACACTGGAACTGGGCAGTAGCTCCCAGGACAGGGGCCTCACTACCCAGTACAGGCTCAGGTCTTGCCTGGAGGGGACCTCTGGCCCTCGGCTGGCCCAGACAGAGGACGGACGGACGGATAGATGGTTGGATGGGTGGCCAGTCAGATAATGGAAGGATTTCTGGAGAGGACAAGTGGGCAGCCTTCTCCCACCCCTGCCTTGTCTTTAGGCTGAGTTGTTGGCGAGCCCGAGTTCGTGGTCATCTTATGGCTGATGACTATGCTGCTGTTGGTGACACGGGGCCCGTACCAGCCGGCCCAAAACTGGGTGTCCTTGCCCCCATGCTGGAAAAGGATGTGGCGGACACCTGGAGGGTAGTCCGAGAAGGTGTAGGAGACCTGGGGGAGGGGAGAGGCAGTGACCACTGGGACTGAGAAGGAGGGCGACGGAGGAGCCAGGTCCCATTGGGGAAAGGTGGGTGGGCAGGGCAGGCAAGCAGGTGAGGCCTCACCTCTGTCCACTTGGCGTCGTTCCATTGGTGGATGATCACGGGTGGTGGCTCGAAGGAGGCCAAGACAATGTAGTCAGCGGAGGCCAGCTGCACTCGGAGGTGATAGGTGCAGCCACAGTCTGCTCTGGCAGCAAACCTAGGGGAGGGCAGGCCTGAGGGCTGGTGCTGGGGGCGGGGCCAGCAGCAGGCCCTCAAATGAGAACTAGGGGTTGTTTTTCCCTAAGTTTGGCTGAGGTCTTCCGTCTGTCAGCAATGCCCTACCCATGAGGCCCAGCCTGTTTTGGGCTCCCTATGCTCTGAGGTGGGAGGCAGCAGTCTATCCATCTGAGAAAAGGGACAACTCTTAGGTATTCTAGTGAAGATGTCATCCCCAAAAGTAAAAGGTCCCCTACAGAGACCAGGGCCCGGTCCCTCAGAATTATGTCACCTGTACATTATAATGGATCAGGCAGTGGACTTAGTGGGAGATTCATGGGGTTGGCTTGCGTGATGGGGGTGCCACAGAGCTCCACCTCTGCTTAGCCCTGTCCTCACCCTTCAGACCCCACCCCTTCACACTTTAAGCAGTGGCCCTAGTGTCTGGCTGAAACTGGGGTCCTGCCTTCTGCTATGGGCTGAGCCAGGGCCTTGCAAGCTCTGTGCACACAGTAGGCACTGGGTAGAGTTGTAGGGTAAGTGATGAAAGGAGGTGGGCAGGCAAGAAAGCATGTGAATGTCTATGAGGTTCCGGGGAGGGCTGGGGTCCTGGGCATCTCTAGTGACAGCTCATCTGTAGCCCTCAGTCTCCCCAGCTGTAAACTGGGCTAATGTCTCTCACAGCATGATGGGGAGGCTGAGAGGAGCTGCTGGACGGGCAAGTGCTGGGTCTGCCTGGCTCTAGGACAACCCTTGCCCCCAGGACATAGCCAGGCACAGACTGGGTACTCTCTGAGGGTTTTCTTACCCACTGAATGTGGCAGGAAGGGAAGGGTGCAGAGTGTGGGGACATCATGGGCCCCACTCACCAGTCCTTGACGACGATGTCAGGCCGGAATGTGTCCAGCAGCTCCTCCCAGTAGCCCTCGGCCTTGAGGTCCACCAGCTGGGACTTGAGGCACATGCTGGGGACAGAGGAGAAGGCTTGTAGTCCCAGGTGTGTTCCACATGGCCCTGCCCAGGCCCTGGCAGCCACTGTGGCCCCATGGAGACAGTCTGTGAGCTAGCCTCAGGCTGGTCACCTTGGCCCTGGCAGTTCTGTCCACACCTGGCAGCATCCCCCTGACTACTGCAGGACAGGCACTGGTGGTGCTGACTCCTGCTCCTGCCCCAGCACAGGCCTGTGGGGACCATAGCAGGACATCTGATCCACTTGTGTGTGGGTGGCATTTGATCCCGGCCCGTGCAGGCACGATGCGGTCCGATGCCAGCTTCCTGCATTTGGCCCAGGACACCAAGGAGACTTTGGGGTACCCTCCGTGAGCTCACGTTCCTAGATGAGGGGCAACCTGTAGACATACAGATTTACCTTAACTGTCTGTTGGAATCCTGGCCTCCTGAAATGACCTCCACCCCCACTGCCTACTGACCCAGCCTCTGAGTTTCCTCCTGCTCCAGGAAGCAGTAGACCCTGAGCTGGTGTTGGAGCCAGCTCCCTCAGGCTTCACAGGGAGACCTTTACTTAGGCCTGAGATTTGGCAAAAGATGTCCTGGTCCTCTTCTCCCTCAAAAATCCTGCCAGAAGCCCACAAGCCTGCTCGGTTCAGTTTGTCTTACCCGTAGGATGTGACAAAGTACTTCTTGACTTTGGGGTCAGGAAAATTTGTCCCATGTTCTCCAGGGAGACTCTCCACCTTCCAGTGGTCACCTTCATTGGAGTCAATGCGCCAGAATCCCATATTCTCTAGGAAAAACAGAAGCTGAGGTGACATCCCCTACGTCAACTTAAAGTCTGGCCTCCCCATCAGGCTCCAGAAGGGAGGGAGGATGGTTAGCATTCCTTCCAAATGGCAGGGCTTGGCTTCTGCTCAAAGATCTCTGGGGCTGTGGACACCCAGGGGTTAACCAGTTTGTTCTTTCTGGGTAAACAGCCCAGGTCAGCTCCTCATCATCCCACCCACCTTGAAGCACCCCTACAAAGCTCCCCTCCTCCATACTTTCCCACCTCTCCTAACCATAGCCTCTCAGATCTGGGACCCTCTCCCTCCCACTTGGTCCCCAGCTGGCTTGACGTGAAGCTGGAAAAAAGAACATTTCCAGAAATTCTAAAACAAACCTTTCCTCTCTCCCATTGTTGCTCTGGGGCTTAAAAAATTAAATTTCATCAAGGCCTGTAATGAGCCTACTTGGTTCTCAATGGCAGGTGTAAGTTTGTCCGGTGGCTAATGAGCTGCCCTAAGGAGGGAGGAGCCCTTGGTTAACTGAGATCTGCGGAGTCTGAGAGGCCTGACTAATGGGTTTGTTATGGGTGTTGGGAACCTACTCTGCTGATGGGATTCAGCCCCCTCTGCCTAGGGCGAGAGATAACAGGAGGACAGGGAACCTCTGGGGTGGAGGCATGCCATGACCCCTGTGTTTGTGGAAGGATTGCTTGGCAGGTTCAGAGGTGCAAAGCTGTCCTTCCCAGCCTTCCCCTTCAGGATGAACTTAGAGGACTGTAGGAAACAACAACAGCTCTCTCCCAAGGCTGTCCATAATAATCTAGGGGAGCGTTTCCTTTCCTGGTCCCCTCACCAGAAGCCCACACCTCTTTCCCAGGTGCCTAGGGGGGCCCCCAGGTGAGAACCGGAGGAACGATACAGAAATCCAGCAGCTGGGTTGGCACTGTGCATGGGCATAGGGGGAGAGCAAGGCCAGGCTGACCGCTGCTGGGCCCAGGGTCAGTGCAAGGCCAGGCTAGAGTGGCTCTGCAGGGAAGTGGGAGCTGAGCTGAGCAGGGGTGCCCGTCTGGGCAGCTTCTGAGCAGAATCGGGGGCAGGCAGAGAGACTGAGTTTGGGGCATTGTCAGTCAGTGGGGCCTTTGAGAAGGGCCATGAGGCGTTTATCAGTCCGGCCCAGCCTCAGAGCTGGGGAGTTCTTGGTCCTTTGAATATTCATCTCAGGGTCTCAAGCTTCCCATCTATAAAATGGAGCCAACCCTACTTATTCAGCTAATTCCCAGGATCCTTGTGAGGATAGAGAGAGAAAATGATACAAACACTATGCCTCTTCATCAACCGCCGCTGCAGCCCCAAGCAGCACAGTGTCCGGCACAGAGTAGGTGCTAAGTGAATGAGGGGGAAAAACCCTGGCAAACACAGGAGAACATTACCTAAAGTTAAACAGGAGTCTCTAACTATGTTATCACAGTCGCCTCTCGAGATCCTTGTTTGCTTCATCTGTATAAGGGAGATATCTGGACAGTAATTACATTTGTGGAGTCCCTGGGTAGTGCCAATGGTTCATGCACTTGGCTGCTAAACAGAAGGTTCGAAGTTTGAGCCTGCCCAGAGATGCCTCAAAAGAAAGGCCTGGCAATCTACTTCTGAGAAATCAGCTACTGAAAATCCCTATGGAGAAGAGTTCTACTCTGATACACACATGGGATCATCAAAAGTCAGAATCGACTTGGTGGCAACTGGTTTTAATTACAATTCTAAGGACCTCAGACTAGTGCCTGGCACAGGGGGAGCCCTCAACAGATGCTAGGTAGCTCGGACTGAACCAAAAGGGCACGGTGGGTCTGCATGGTGTTCATTCAGCAAAGGTTTCTCGAGCACCTGCTGTGTGAAGGCATTGTTACAGGTGCTGGGTACAGAGCGGCAGACAAGATCCATTAGGTCCCTGGAACTTGATGTTTGTGGCAGAGGAAAAAAAAAAAAAAAGTAAAACATCAATAATTACAGGGTATGCAAGTGCTCTGAGGGAATGAAATGGGGGTGACATGATAGGTGTGGGAGTACTGTTTTTAGATGGGGGTCAGGGCATGTCTCTGACCTGAGACCTAAAGGAGAAGGAACCTGGCAGACCATGCCAAGGAGGGTGCTGGGTGTTGCCTGTGTGGGAGAATAGTCTAGGTGGTGTGGGAGTAGCAAGTACAAAGACCCTGACGTTCAGGAAAGGGAGGGAACCAGGCCAGAGGCACCACCCTCCCCTCCCCTCACACCCCACCTTCAGCGCAGGGGTTGCGCAGGAGGTTCCTGCTGAGGCTGCGGAGGAAGTAGAAGATCTTCCAGTCAGCCACGGGCTGGTCCCAGTCCTTTGTGATGAAGCCATCGAGCAGGCTCTTGCGCTTCCAGAGGGTCACCACATCAATGAGGTCCCGCCACAGGCGACAGACTGGTCGGCAGTTCCGCAGCAGCTCCCGGGCAGGCACGTGGGTGAACAGCTCCATCAGGATGGTTTCTGGCAGCTGGTTGATGCTGACCACGGCCATGGCTGTGGTGGGGCAGGTGCATGCACAGGCCTGCAGGGGGCGACAGTTAGACTTCGTTGTCATCCTCCGCTTCCTCTTTGGTGCAAGATTAGACAAGGGGCTTTGCTAAGGGTCCTTCCAGCATATGGTAAAAAAATCAAAATACGAAGTGGTTGCATACATTTGGAAGAGGGCAACAAAAACATTAATAAAATTTTTAGGGACAATTTCTTTAAAATGCCCCCACCCCCATTACCCAACCCATTAGGAAAATAATAATGGCTTAATTTTGGAGCCAGCAGGCCGGGTGGATTTGGTTTTCTGAGAGCTCTGCAAACTTCTGCGAAGGTTCCTGGTAACTGTTGTTCTGGTAACTGTTGTTCTTTTGTTTTAATGCTGTGAATTCGCCGTTAGAATATAAACTCTTTTCCACATACCCAGACCGTGCCCTCCAACTGTTCATTAAGTGGTAGGGCTAGTGCCTAGAAGCACCCTCCTTCCCCCAGATCACTTGCTTTGGCCTGGAAGCTAATGAGACACAGGAGGTCCCTCAGCTCCAGGCTGGACTGCGTTGAGATGTCAGGCTGGAGCCACTTTGAAATGCCCAGAAAACAAAAAGGAGATTAAAGCATTGGAGCCAGACTGCCTGGGTTCCCATTCTGGTCTGCACGGACAGGCTGGGTGGCTTTAAGGAGATGGTAACTGTCTGACCTGAAGCTAGGAGGCCTGAGTTAGCATAAGTAAAACATTTAGCACAGGGCTGGTAGAGAGAAGTGTTCATCACACATTACCATCACATTATAAATATTTCTGTCACACTCCTATGGTGGGTTGTAGTTATTGTCCCAGGAACACATTCCTCCTTTTACATCTGAATTGCACAAGGTTTTTGGAAAACTCCCAGACTGTGCCACAGCCCTGGCTTGAATGTGTTGCCTGAATCTAAATCTACACATGTCCCAGGTGGGTCGGGCTGGGCAGGCAGCTGCCAGGCTTTGTTCTATCACCCAGGTAGGTCTCATCTGATCATGATTCATGAAGGAGGGAACACTGTCTGTATACAAGAAGGGAAAACTAAGGGAACTTCTGGCCTCTTCTCATTTTCCACAGAGACTTAGCCAAAGAAGCCAAGCACTCCCATCCCAGAAAAATGAGGATGGGTGCTCCCCCTGTCCCCACACTCTGGCTCCTGCCCCTGGAAGGGCATTTTAGCGTGGCACATTAAAAACAATAAGCACATAAGTAAGATACCAAAACCAAAACCAAACCCAGTGCCGTCGAGTCGATTCCGACTCATAGTGACCCTATAGGACAGGGTAGAACTGCCCCATAGAGTTTCCCAGGAGCGCCTCGTGGATTTGAACTTCCCCATAGAGTTTCCCAGGACCGCCTCGTGGATTTGAACTTCCGACCTTTTGGTTAGCAGCTGTAGCACTTAACCCCTATGCCACCAGGGTAGTCCCCAACAAAAAGCCCCAAGGTGGCCCTGACCCTGGCCCCACCCGGCACCGTCATGTTTCTCCCCAGGCCAATGAATGTGGGAAACTGGGGCGTGGGGTGGGGCGGATGATAAAACGCGCCGGTGCGTAAGGAGCTACTTGTAATCAAGAAACCCTTGTTCGGAGCCTGCGACTTGTATTTGGCCTAGACATGCTTCTCCCAGTTGACAGTGTTTTAAAAAGGACATTTCATATGTTAAAAATTTTATTACAGTTGGTTCTGAAAGCTCACTGGGTTTTAGTTTTTCCCGTCATAGCACTTTGCACAACCTATTAGTATCTTGGAAACCCACTTCTAAACAGCACTCCGCACACGGATTAGGCTCCCCACATACTAGCGCCCTTCTCCAACGACACTCCCAACGACCTCCTCCCCCCACCCCAGGCACTGCGGTTATCTCCGTTCCAGGAGTAGTGGCCGCGGGAGCTGAGCCTCGGCCTGGGCCGAACCGCGGAGGGCCCTGGCCAGAGCGGGGGCCCGGCTGCCCGACATCCCGCGCGGATCCAGCAGCAGCGAACGGCCCACGCCGCCCGGAACCCCGCCCGACGCCGCGTCAGCGGGCTGTGACAGCCCCAGCGCCCCCACTCCGCCGGGGACCCACGTCCCTTACCGCACCTGCCGCCCCACACCACCCCCTGACCCTGGTTAGGCAGAGACCTGGGCGCCCGGGCGCGCCCGGAGCTGGGGTCGGCCTGGAGTCAGCCGGCAGCCTCGGCGTGCTTCCGCTCTCAGGCCGCGCTCGGGCCGCCCCCTGGGCCGCCCGGCCACGCCCGCGACGGGCCCGCCCCCTCCGGCTGGCCACGCCCCCGTCTGCACCGGGCCCAGCGAGGGGCCCGGTAAGGGAGCGTCGGGAGAGAAGGCTGGGCCTCCTGCCCTTTTACGCGCTGACGGACACGGGACCTCGGCCTACGATTCCCGCCTTGCTGACTTCTTCCCCAGGCGCGGGGCGGCTCAGCAGTCTGTACTGACTTGTTGTTAGGTGCCCTTTCTTGGGTTCCGACTCATAGCGACCCCATGTACAACAGGTACACGTACAACCCCATGTACAACAGAAGGAAACACTGCGCTCTCCTCGCAATTGTTACTATGTTTGAGCCCATTGTTGCAGCCACTGTATCAATCCAGCTTTGCTTTTTGTCCAGGGACTGGTCGCTCCTGATAACATGTCCAAAGTACAGGAGAAGTCCCGCCATCCTCATCTCTAAGGAGCATTCTGGGTGTACTTCCGAGGCAGATTTATTTGTTCTTGTGATATACCCAATATTTTCAGCCAACACCATAATTCAAAGGCACCGATTCATCTTCTGTCTTCCTTTCCTGTGCATAAGAAAAAAAAAAATTGAAAATACCATGGCTTGGGTCAGGTGCACCTTAGTCCTCAAAGCAACATCTTTGCTTTTTAAAACTTTGAAGAGGTCTTTTGCAATAGATTTGCCCAATGCAATATATCGTTTGATTTCCTGACTGCTGCTTCCACAGGTGTTGATTGTGGATCCAAGTAAAATGAAATCCTTGACAATCTTTTCTATGTTTATTATGATGTTGCTTATTGGTCCAGTTGAGAGGACTTTTGTTTTCTTTATGTTGAGGTGTAATCCATACTGAAGGCCGTATAGTCTTTGACCTTCATCAGTAAGTGCTTCAAGTCCTCTTCACTTTCAGCAAGCAAGGTTGTGTCATCTGTATATCACAGGCTGTTAATGAATCTCCCTCCAATCCTGCAGCCACATTCTTCTTCATATAGTCCAGCTTCTTGGATTATTTGCTCAGCATGCAGATTGAAAAAGTATGGTGAGAGGATACATCCCTGACACACACCTTTCTTTCTTGACTTTATTAAACCATGCAGTATCCTTTTGTTCTGTTCTCTTGGTCTAAGTACAGATTCCTCATGAGCACAATTAAAGGTTCTGGAATTCCCATTCTTCGCAATGTTATCCATAATTTGTTATGATCCACACAGTCGAATGCCTTTGCATAGGCAATAAAACACAGGTAAACATCTTTCTTTGCTTTCAGCCAAGATCCATCTGACAACAGTAATTATATCCTTTGTTCCATGACCTCTTCTTAATCCGGCTCGAATTTCTGGCAGTTCCCTGTCAATTACTTCTGCAACTATTTTTGAATTATCTTCAACAAAATTTCACTTGCATGTGATATTAATGATATCGTTTGGTAATTTCCACATTTTGTTGGATCACCTTTCTTTGGAATGGGCACAAATACGGGTCTCTTCCTGTCGGTTAGCCAGGTAGCTGTCTTCCAAATTTCTGCGCATAAATAAGTGAGCACCTCTGTTGAAACATCTCAGCTGGTCTTCCATCAATTCCTAGAGGCTTGTTTTCCCCCCATGCCTTCAGCGCAGCTGGGACTTCTTCAATTCTTTTGATACAATGACCCTTTGTGTTCCTTCCATCTTCTTTTGATGCTTCCTGTGTCATTCAATATTTTGCCCATAGAATCCTTCAGTATTGCAACTCAAGGCTTGATTTTTTCCTTCAGTTCTTTTAGCTTGAGAAATGCTGAACATGTTCTTCCCTTTTGGTTTTTGAACCCCAGGTCTTTGGACGTTTCCTTATAATTCTTTACTTTGTCTCCTTGAGCCGCCCTTTGAAATCTTATATTCAGCTCTTTTGCTTCTTCATTTCTTCCATTCGCTTTAGCTACTTTACGTTTAAGAGAAAGTTTCAGAGTCTCTTCTGACATTCATTTCTGGTTTTTTCTTTCTTATGACCTTTTCTTCATGTGTAATGTCCTTGACTTCATCCCACAACTCATTTGGTCTTTGGGCACTAGTATTCAATGTGTCAAATCTATTCTTTAGATGGTCTCAAATTTAGGTGGGATATACTCAAGGTTGTATTTTGGTTCTCATGGACTTGTTCTAATTTCTTCAGCTTCAATTTGAACTTGCATATGAGCAATTGGGAAGCCCTGGTGGCATAGTGGTTAAGTGCTATGGCTGCTAACCAAATGGTCAGGAGTTTGAATCTGCCAGGCGCTCCTTGGAAACTCTATGGGGCAGTTCTACTCTGTTCTATAGGGTCGCTATGAGTCGAAATTGACTCCACGGCACTGGGTTTGGTTTGGTTTTGGGTTATGAGCAATTGAGGAAACCCTGGTGGGATAGTGGATAAGTGCTATGGCTGCTAACCAAGAGGTCAGCAGTTCGAATCCGCCAGTCGCTCCTTGGAAAGTCTATGGGGCAGTTCTACTTTGTCCTATAGGGTCAGTATGAGTTGGAATTGACAACAGTGGCTTTGATTGGTTATGAGTAATTGATGGTCTGTTCCACAGTCAGCCCCTGGCCTTGTCCTGACTGAAGATATTGAGTTTTTTAATAGTCTCTTTCCACAGGTATAATCAATTTGATTCCCGTGTATTCCATCCCATGAGGTGCACATGTACAGTCACTGTTTATGTTCAAAAAAGGTATTTCCAATGAATAAGCAGTTGTTGGTCTTGCAAAATTTTATCATGCCGTCTCCCTAGTCATTTCTATCACCAAGGCCATATTTTCCAACTACTGATCCTTGATTCCAATTTTTGCATTCCAATCACCAGTAATTATCAATGGATCTTGATTGCATATTTGATCAACTTCAGATTGCAGAAATTGGTAAAAATCTTCAATTTCTTCATCTTTAGACTTACCAGCTGGTATATCAATTTGAATAATAGTTGTATTAACTGGTCTTCGTTATAGGCGAATGGGTATTATCCTATCACGGACAGCGCTGTATTTCAGGATAGAACTTGCTATGTTCTTTCTGACAACGAATATACCATTCCTCTTCAATTTGTCATTCCTGGCATAGCAGACCTTATGATTATCTGACTGAAAATGGCCAATACCAGTCCATTTCAGCTCACTAATGCCTAGATATCAATCTTTATGTATTCCATTTCATCTTTGACTTCTAATTTTCCTAGATTTATACTTCGTACATTCCATGTTCTGATTATTAACGGACATTTGCAGCTGTTTCATCTCATTTTGAGTCATTCCATTGACTTAGGTCTCCTCTTTTGTTTTTCCCTCAAGGGGAAGCCTGCTGAGCCCCCACCCAGGCACACCCATCCCCTGTGCTGGCCCCCTCCTAGCCCTTCTACCTGGTCTCTCCACTTGTAGTGGTGGAAGTGGAGCCAGCTCCCACCCCATCCTGGCGCTCCTCTGTCAGGGATGAGAGCTGAAATTCTGGGCATGAGCCTGGCTGTGTCTTTCCTTTGGGGTGTGACTCCAGGCGGTCCTCAATTAACTTAAAGGTAAACACCTCTCTGGGTTTTGGCCTGGATTAGTTTATGAATTCCTGCCTTCATTCAACAAATATTTATCAAGCACCAACTTTGAGCAGTCACGTGGTTGTGCATGTTGTGCACTGCACAAGGGCACCTGGCCCAGGCCACATAGATAACTCTAGCCAGGGCTGCATCTTCCACAAGGTAAGGCGCCCTTTTTCTAACTTGTTGAAGTGCTGTACAGCTGGTGGTGGTTCCTACACTGACCCCAGACAAGGCCCTAACCTACCTTATTATTAAATGAGATCCTTAGATTTAATGAGTTATTTACTGAGTACCTACTGTGTACGAGGCAATATTTTAGATACCTGGATTTTATCCAGTGTCAGTAAAGCTCTTGCCACAGAGAGAGTGCTCACCAGCAAGCAGTGCCTGGGACAGCACAACCGACCCATCATAGGGACAACATCCACAAACCCCCTACTCCCAGCCTTGTGGCCAGGCCTCTTCAGATGTTTGGGCAGCAGCTTAAAGGGTCTGTCTCATGACTCCTGTTCTGTGATCTGAAATGAAATGCCAACTCCTGTCTGTGCTGTGGGCAGAAGCCACACACTGCACCTTCTGCAGGGCCCAGGGCAGGGCCTCCCACCAGGTCTGCCTTTCCTCCCAGAAATCGTAGTGCACTGTTTGGGTTGGGAACACTTTATTTGGCTGCATGCACAGGGGTGGGTGGGATCAGGAGGGGACTGCTGTCCTTCCAGCAGGAGTGGGAGGCAGGAGGGTGGTGAGGAGGGGAGATCTGGGAGTGGCAGTTCGAGAGTGGGGTGGGCGCTTGGAACAGTCTCCAGGCCACAGGGAGCCTGGCCGGGGTATGGAAGTGGACGAGTGATCCCTGGCAACCCCCTACCCACTCACCCAGGGCTTACTTGCTCCAGCTCTCACAATCAGAGCTCAGTCCTGCCCCCGACCTGCCCTGGGTCACCCTGGGCAGGATTCAGGGGGTCCTTTGGGGAGCCCAGCCTCTACCTGGTACTCATCTGGCTTCTGGGGCTTCACTGATATGAGGACAGTCCAAACTCAGGCTGGACCCCTACCCCACCCTGGGCCAGCCCATCTCAGACTAGGCCTGAGCCTCTGGGGCAAAGCTCTCTTCAGAGCAAAATGGCTTCGGAGTGGCAAAATGTAGCCATGGATGTGATTGAAGGGCCCTCCCTCTCCTTCCCTGTCTGAGTGACATAGTCACCTCCCAGCATCTGAACTATCTGGGGCAACCACCAGCCTGCCCAACTCCCTGCTTGTCCCTGCTCCAAGGGCTCCAAAAAGCAGAGAGAAAGCCCCTAGGAGAAGAAGGTAGAGATGCAGATCTAGGTTGTATCTGAGCTTGGAGACTCACTCTCAAAGGAGCCTGGGGGAAGACCCTGCACCTCTCTAGCCTCAGGGGCCCTGTCTGTTAAAGGGGTCCATGCAGGCCTCCTTGCCATCGTTTAAGCCAAGACCTTGGGTGGGTGGTGAGCTGGCCCCCCGCAGGAGGCAAGGGCCGCACAAATGGAGAGGCACCGCAAAAAAAGGCAACTGGGGGGCAAGGATGAGCTAGGGGGGTTGGGGCAAGGGTCTGCCCTCCAAGCCCTGTCCTTTTCTGACAGCAGTTTACCAGTCGGGGTTCGGCAGGTGGGGGCTTGGTAGCGTCAGGGCAGTGGGGGCCCGATGGTGATGCTGCTGTTGGTGACCCTTGGGCCGTACCAGCCGGCCCAGTAGTGAGTGTCCACGCTGCCATGCTGAAACCAGATGTAGCGGACGCCGGGTGGGTAGTTGGAGAATGTGTGGGAGACCTGGGGGCAGGCAGAGAGAGGGAGAAAGGTCAGAGAAGCTGACCCTAGGGGTGACACTGCTGGAGGGAGCAAGGGAGCGAGGAAGGGGTGGAGCTCTTAGTGCTAGAGAAAGAACTCTGGACTAGGAGTCAGCAGAATCGGGTTTCAGTCCTAGCCCTATAATTTTGGGCAAACCAACTCTATTCTCTAGGCTTTTGTTGCCTCATCTGTGAAACGGAGCGACGTCCTGCCACATCTAGTCTGCAGGATTATCATGCAGATCAATGGAGCTGAAGGCAACCTTGTAAAGGACCGAAGGATTCCTAGACCTGCCATGTCCAGTAAGGTTGTCACTGGCCAATGTGGCCATTAAAATTAAAATTAAAAATTCACTTCCTCAGCCCCACTAAACAACTGGCTTTTAAAAGCACTCAATAGTCACACATGGCTATTGGCTACCGTCCTGGACAGCACAGATACAGAACATTCCCGTCATTGCGGAAAGTTCTATCAGACAGTGCTGGTCTAGATCAGAGGTTGACAAACTTCAGCCAGCAGGGCAGCCACTAATTTTTGTAAGTAAAGTTTTACAAATTTCATTTACATATTGTCTAAGCGTCCTCTAACGCTGCAACAGCAAAAGTGAGTAACTGGGACAAAGACGGTATAGTCTGCAAAAGCTAAAATATTTATATCTGGCCCTTTAAGAATACCTCATTGACTCCTGGTCTACAGAAATAGCTGATATTACTAATCAATAGTAGCCAACTTTTTTGGACATTTCTTCGGGCCCGGCTCTACCAGCATCATCCCACTGACTTCTTTCAGAACTCTGTGAGCTCCGGAGATGAAGCAACTGAGGCTTAGACTAACCGAAGCTCAGGTGAGAAGAGCTGGGATTTGAAGCCAGGCCTGTCTGACTACAGTCTCAGCCGTGGGCAGTGTCCCCCACCTCCACCCCCGGCCCACACACCTCCCTCCATTTGGCATCACTCTTCTGCTGGATCATTGCTGGGTCTGGCTGGAAGGTCCCCAGAGGTGCGTGCGCTGATGACAGGAGCTGAACGCACAGCTGGTACTTGGACCCGCAGTCTGGCCTGGCTGCGAACCTGCAGGCAGAGGGAGGGCCCATCAGGACCTCGGAGGTGGGGGGCAGGGTGGGGGTGGGGCGACGGAGTGGCAGGCCCCCCCTCCCCAGACCCTTGCCCCAGGCACTCACCAGTCCTTGACCTCGATGTCTGGTCGTGTGGTGTCCATCAGCTCCTCCCAATAGCCTTCCGCCTTGAGGTCAACCACTTGGGACTTGAGGCAGGTGCTGGAGGCAGGTGGAGGGATGGGAGGGGCTAGGGCTCACCATTAGGGCGCTGGGGGCTAGGACAGCCTCTCCCAGGGGTAGAAGAGACCCCGGGGGAAGTGAATGGCTGCCCCCCACCCTGAGACCCCCAGCATTGAATCTTACTAATAAGAAGTCACGAAGTATTTCTTGACCTGGCCATTGGGGAATTCCTTCTTCTGGTCTCCAGAGAGATCCTCCACCTTCCACTCATCGCCACCATTCACATCCAGGCTCCAGAATTCAAAACCATCTGACAGGAAAGCAGAGTTCACATCAAAGGGGAGCCCCTTGGTGGTCACCTCTCAATTGCCCCCTCCTCCCTGTTCTTCCTGGATCTCCCCAGCCACCCTACAGCTGCATGTTGTGGGGCACTGCAGATCAACAATGCCCACCTCCTGTTAAGTACCTCCTGTGTACCAGGCACCATGCTACGTGATTTCCACAAAACCAGACCTGGTCCTTTCCATGATGGGGAACGCTCTAGCCTGGGCCAGACAGACCTGGGTAGTAGTCCCCGCTCTACCACTGCTGGGCTTAGTGACCTCAGGCACATCGCTTTCCTTCTCTGAACCTTGGTTTTCTCCTCTGTAAAGGGGGGTCAGAACAGGGGCTGGCAAATTTTTCTGTAAAGGGCCAGATAGTAAATATTTTAGGTTTCACAGATCATGACTGTCTCTATTGCAGTCTTTTATTTTTTTTTCTCCTAACCCTTTAAAAATGTAAAAACTGTTTTTAGCTCCTGGGCCAAACTTGGCCAGTGGACCACAATTTGCCAACATGATTGCTGGGAAGTCAAATGAAACAAGGCACCTGAAAACTCTGGGCAGCCTGGAGGGGTTATTTTATCATCAGTTTGTTCCAGAATTTGTCCATGTACTGGAAGACTAAGTTCCCAAATCTTTTCGACTAGTTACAACCCATCAAGGTCTGATAACTGCAGAAACCTTGTTTTACTGTTACTGTAACGTGCTGTAAAGAAGGCTGGAGCTCCCGCTCCTCCACAAGCAAAGGCCTCTTTGCCCTCTGGGATAGTCTCAGTAGGTCTAACCCTGGAATCTGGGATCTAGGCCAACAAAATATGGCTCTGACTTCCTGGTCTTATATCTTTGGCATGAGTAGTCCCAGTCAGCCAAATTTCCCTCTCCTCGGAAAGGTCACAGGGAAAATAATCTTAAGAGTGGGATGAGAAATGCCACTCTTCACCTCAGTTTGCCCATCTGAAGAAAGGGTACACTAACAGTACCTACTTTTTACAGATATTGAGAGGATTAAAGAAATTAAACCATTCAAATTAGCTGGTGCCCAAACCGAAAGAAACCAAACCAGTTGCTGCTGAGTCCTGACTCATGGTGATCCCATGTATTTCAGAGTAGAACTGTGCTCTGTAGGGTTTTCCACAGCTGTGATCTTTCAGAAGTAGGTCATCCAGCCTTTCTTCTGAGGTGCCTCTGGGTAGATTCGAGCCACCAACCTTTGGTTAGTAGCCAAGAGCTTAACCGTTTGCACCACCCAGGAACCCCAGCTCATAACACATCCGTAACAAATGTTAGCTGGTATCATGACTAGGGCCCACACTGGGGCAGGAGGGCATGACAGATCCACTCTGTCCCCCACCTTCAGCGCAGGGGTTGTGCAGGAGGTTCCTGTGCAAGCTGCGTAGGAAGTAGAAGATCTTCCAGTCAGCCACGGGCTGGTCCCAGTCCTCTGTGATGAAGCCCTCACGAAGACACTTGCGCTTCCAGAGGGTCACAAGGTCGATGAGGTCACGCCAGAGGCTACAGACAAGGCGGCAGCGCAGTAGCAGCTGGCGGGCGGGCACGTGGGTGAACAACTCCAGCAGGATGTTCTCAGGCAGCTCGTTGATGTTCCCCACGGCCATGGCTGGTGGCTTTCAGACACTGTCCTGTGGATACTGAAAAACTCCGCTAAAGACCAGGCCTTTCCCCCAGGACCCAGTATTTGCAGTACACAGTGGGGGTGGTGGTTCTTATCCCAGCTCTGTCATTTACTATCTCAAGAAAGTCACTGTGCCTCTCAAAGCCTCAGTTTCCTACTCTGTAAAATGGGGCCATGAACAGTACTTACCTCTTAGAAGGCTCAGTTCAACAGACGGGGGCACAGCAGGTGCTCAATCAAAGATGAGCTCTGATTTTCTCACTGCACCTCACAACGGCCTCTACGGAGCGTAAGGGGACCTGGAGAGGTGCCAGGACCTGCCCAAGGTCACACAGGCAGGGGCAAGGTGGGAAGGGGCTTGGGTCTGCTCTGGCTCTAGAGCCAGCCTTTTTTCATTAGACTCCTCTAAGGTTAGAATAACAACCTGCAGCTCCGCAGGCACTCCTGCCTGCCACGTCCTTTATTCTCTCCCATCCTCAAGACCTGCAGAGGGGAAAGTGGGTGTGGGATGGGAGTAATTATCATTGTCTCCGATGGAGACGCAAAGGGATCAAAAAACTTTCTCAAACTCACAGGCGAGATAATCTGCTAAACAGACTGGAGCGTGGGTGGGTGACAGCGAAGGGCCTTTGCTTTTGCTATCCCCAACCCCATCCCCGTGGGTGGACTTCAGCCCCAAGTCCCCAGCGAGCCCACACCCCCCCCCCCCCACATCGCCACACTATGGCTTTAAATGCTTCCATGATCGGGACTCGAGCTCCTGCGCCTCGATGCGGAGACCCCAGCCCCCGGTTCACGCCCGCGCCGCCTCTCGTGACCGCAGCTCAGCCTGGAAAAGCGCGGCGGCCTCGGCCTTGCCCGCGCCGGGCCTCCCTCTGGGCACTGCGGAGCGGCCGGAAACTGACGAGCACCCCAGCCGCTCCCCACCGGCAGGTGCCCTAGCCCCGGCGCCCCCGCTCCTCCTCCTACTGGTCACCTGCGCCCGGCCGCCGCTGCGTGATCCCGCTCCGCACCCCGCTGTGCTAACCTCGGCCTGAGGTCTCCGGCGTTGCGGCCCCGCCCCTCACCAGCCCCGCCCCGCCCCTCACCCAAGCCCCGGCCCCGCCCCTCACTAGGCCCCGCCCCGCCCCTCAACCAAGCCCCCGCCCCGCCCCTCACCAAGGCCCCGGCCCCGCCCCTCCGCGCCGCTCTGCTGAGCGCAGCGTGGGTGATGCGTCCCCCATCGCAGCGTAGGAAAATTACCTGGAAGGGGACCGGGGTGAGAGGAGCCTCCAGTCCTCCCCTCCTTCCCCCGGGTGGCAGGTCCCGCACCCTCTGCGTGACCCAGACTCTCTCGGTCCCCGCGCCGCCTCCTCACCGCAGCCACCCAGGATAGTGCTGGAAGACGCACCCCCAATACAAAAAAACCGACCCCTGACCTTTCCCAGCCTCCTGGGTCCGCGGCCTCGGGCCCACCGGTCCAACCGCTGGGCGTCCCGGCGCGGGGCCAAAGGCGGGGCGGGGCGGGGCGAGGCGGCAGCCTTTAAGAGGCACCGCCGGTCGAGGCCGACCCAGACTCTGGCAGTCCCTGGACTCGCCATCGCCGCCGGGGACTCGGCAGCCCGGCAGCGCTCCGGCTCCTCCTCTCGCGACCGCCCTCCGCAGCGATGGACGGAGACGGTGACCCAGGTAGCCGCCGCCGCCCGGACCCACTCGCTCCAGCCCGGGAGGGGAGACTTGCAAGCGGTGGAGTGCAGCAAAGAGGGGGGTCACCGAGAGCGAGGGAGCCCCCCGAGACCCAGCACGGCAAACTCACCCAGGCAAACAATTGACACAATCCCAAAGAGCATAGTCCCCACTCTGGTATCTTGGTCTGGCGTGAGGCCCTCTGAGAGATGTCAGGCAGGGAGGGAGGACTCCTGGATCCCATTTACCCAGGAAATAACATTGGAGTCATCCCACGTTCCCACTTCCCAGTTTCCTGAGGGGCTGGGGGCTGGGACGCGTCTAGGATGGAGGAGGCGGCAAGCTTTTTTCTTCCACCAACTTCTTCCCTTTGCCAGTTCTGGTCCGTAAGCTACCTGAATTCCTGTGGGTCTCTCATAATTAACGGCCTCCCCCCATCCCAGCCTTCCTCTTGTGCTCCCTTGTTGGGGGAGGGCCTTCCTTTCACCCGGGCGGTAGGAAGCCCAGAGGAGACCAGGCCAGTTAGGAGGCAGAGTTTGGGGCCAGCTCTTGGCCTGTGCTCAGGGCCCTCTGTGTCTGCCCAGTCATCTTCTCTGGCACCAAAGACCCCCCATTCCCCCAACTCCCACTGTGCCCACAGGGATTGCCTGCTGAGTCAGGGTGGGATCAACATCACCCCTTTCTCCCCAGGCCCAGCTGAGGGTGGGCGCTGCTTGGGGAAGGCACTGGGATACCCAGCCCTGAAAATCCGGCATCCCAGGATCCCAGTCTGTGCCCCCCTTGCCACACCCTTTGTGGGGCCCCAGAATTGGCTCCTCCTTTTTCCCAGGGCCCAGCTATTCCCTGGACTCTGGGGCCCAATCCAGGTGAGTGACTCAGCCTCGGAGGCAGTGTCCAGGGGCCAGATAACTTTCCAACAGCAACAATGTGGGGAGTGTTGTGTGTATGAGAGGGGGTGGGGGCACGGTAATTGGATCTGGGGCCTCAAGTGCCAGGCCCAGGGCCAGAAGAAGGGGACTGGGTGAGATGCACCTTTCGGGGAGCATCAGGTGTCCACCGGGGCCAAGGCAGGGGTGTGTGTGGCGGGGGGTGGGGTGGGAAGGTGAGGACACTGGGCCCAACTCTCCAGAGAGCGGTGGGCAGTTCATGGGCAGGCAAGGTGGCTTCAGAAGTTGGCATTGTTCTCTCTGCCTCCGCTCTGTTCTACTAAGCGTCTCTGGGCCTCAGTTTTCTCTTTGCCAAAAGAAAGGGGTATACTCCCCATCACAAAGATGTGGCAAAAAATTATATACGATGAAGAAGGGAAAGTGCTGTGTTAATACTGTACTAAGATTCACTCAGTGTTTGCTGAGGACTCACTGTGTGCTGGGCTTCCAATCACCTGGGGGATCTTGTTAAAATGTAGATTCTGATTCATTATATCTGGGGTGGACATGCAAATTCTCAGTACAGGGTCAAACCCAGAAATAACTGGTTCAAAGCCCTGGCTCTGAGAGGAGGTAGTAAGCCCAGATCCAGCTCTTAAGGGGCTGACTGTGTGGGAGGGGCAGAAAAAGTTGCATGTGAGGAGGTTAAGGGTTGGGGGGTACGGGTCCTGGGCCCTCCCACCTGCCACCTCCCTGAGTGCCTGGCCTACTTCCATATTGCACCCCACTCCGGCTTTGCAGGGCCCAGCTTTCAGGAACTCCCCATCCTGGGTCTGTGAGGTGTGGCCTCCCCCATCACTCAGAGTAGCCTCATCTCCTCCCCACTGTTCCCTCCCCACCCCCCACCCCCCACACTGGGCACTCAGTATCTGCTTACTCAAGGCCGGCTGGGATCCAGGACACAGCGCCTCACCTCTGCTCACCTTGTGCAGCTTATAATGTCCTTGCCCCCTCTTTAGGGGTTTTGAGCATGAGCCCAGTCCAAATGGCATGGCACAAGATTACCCCCATTTTATAGATGAGGAACTTGAGGGCTAGGGATGGGAAAGAAGGGGTGAAGGAACCATCCCTTCCCAAGCACCTGCTAGATACACATGGTCACACTCCTGTGGCTGTCTGATGGACCGCTGCTGTGTCACTGGCCCCTGCTCTTCCTTCCCCGGCCTCAGATCCCATGTCCCCTGCCCTAATACTAACAGTGTGACCTTCAGCAAGTCACTTCAGATTTCTGAACCTGTGTGTTTTCATCTGAAAAGTCAAAATCATAACAGTGCTTACTAGTTCAATGAATTATGTTATCAGGGCTGTTGTGGTAGTGGTTAAAGGTGGCTCTGGAACCAGACTGCCTGGGCCCAAATCCAGACCCCAACCACTTACTAGCCATGTGATCCTGGGCAGTTTACCTCTCTGCTCAGTTTCCTCATCAATGACATAGAGACAGCAGGACAGAAATAGCAGCAACCTCAAAGAGATGTTAAGTCCTCACGGATTTAAGGAGTCCTGGTGGCACAGTGGTTAAGAGCTACGGCAAGGTACAGCTGCTAACCAAAAAGTCAGCAGTTTGAATCCACCTTGGAAACCCTGTGGAGCAGCTCTACTCTGTCCTATAGGGTTGCTATGAGTCGGAATCGACTTGATGGCAATGGTTTTTCAGTGGCTTCACAGACTTAAAGAGTAAATAAAATTGTAATGCTTAGAGCAGTGCCTAGCTCTTTCTAAGTGCCCAATAAACATAGCTGTTGGCAGCCTGCTGGGCAGGGTGCCAGATGCCAGGTACCAGGGGTGAAGCAGGGAGTTTCCCAGACCTAGATCCTGCCCTCATGGAGCTTGGTCTAGTCAGGAGAGAGGCGTTTATCACACCATCTCACCCTAGGACAAAAGCTAGCTAGGATGGATATGGCCTGTAATGAGAGAAGCCCAAGAAGGCTACCCTGAGACGATGACAGAGCTGGGCTCTCAGAGGATGGTTGGGAGGACTGAAGGAGTTCAGGTGTGAAAAGCTCATTAACCAGTTGCCATCTAGTCGATTGCACCTTATGGCAACCTCATGTGTGTCAGAGTAGAACTGTGCTCCATAGGATTTTCAGTGGCTGATTTTTTGGGCACTAGATTGCCAGGCCTTTCTTCTGAGGCACATCTGGGTAGACTTGAACCTCCATCTTTTTGGTTGGCAGTCGAGCACATTAACCAATTGCACTACCCAGGGACTCTGAAACAGTCCTTAGGACAATGCAATAGATGGATGCCATTAAGAACCATATCATCATTGCTGTTATCTGCTCAGGTATAGGGTTTACTGACCAAGCAGGGGAAATTGAGGCCTTTGAGGCCCCTCTTCGGACTTGGGGGCTGGTGCCTTGGGCCTCCTCTACTGGGCACCAGTCCTTGGGTTGTCTGAGCATGGGGGAGTTGGATACCCACCACGTCGCGGGTCTGGGGAATGGAGGGGCAGTCTGAGGAGTCACAGCTCCCTACCCGCCCCCTGCCCACAGACAGTGTAGGCCAGCCTGAGGCGGCGAGGCCGGAGGAGGTGTGCGCGGAGGAGGGGAGCGCAGAGGAGGACCGGCCCGAGGAGGAGGAGGAGGAGGAGGCGGAGGCAGCGGCGTACCTGGCCGAGCTGCCCGAGCCACTGCTGCTGCGCGTGCTGGCCGAGCTGCCGGCCATTGAGCTCGTGCAGGCCTGCCGGCTAGTGTGCCTGCGCTGGAAGGAGCTGGTGGACGGCGCCCCACTGTGGTTGCTCAAGTGCCAGCAGGAGGGGCTGGTGGCCGAGGGCGGCGCCGAGGACGAGCGCGACCACTGGCAGCAGTTCTACTTCCTGAGCAAGCGGCGGCGCAACCTGCTGCGAAACCCATGCGGGGAAGGTGAGGGGCCACCCCAGGGGGCCCGCTCTGCCTGGGTGCTCAGCTCCTCTTCTGTAAAGTGGGCCATCTCAGTACCAACCTGTTTGGCGGGTTAAATGAGATAAAGTGCTTGGCACAGTGCCCAGCACAGAGCAGCCCCAATAAATACTCCTATTATCTCCCTGGCTACCTGCCTCCACCCCAGCGCCCTAGGGGTCTCCTTCCCAGGTCCTTCTACCCTCAGTGAGCTGGGAAAGGACAGGTCCCATGGAGGAGCTTGTCAGGAGGGAGACTCGGGGGCAGACAGGAAGTGTCCACCATTCAACCCTCACCATCATCTGCCCACCCTGGACACCATTAAAGTTCCCCGTCTCTCTTGCCCCGCACTGTGGGAGCAAAAGCCACGCTCCCACGCCCTCAGCAGGGATGGGGTGACCAGGATGGCGCCGTTGTTTCCCCACAGAGGACTTGGAGGGCTGGTGTGATGTGGAGCATGGTGGGGACGGCTGGAGGGTGGAGGAGCTGCCTGGAGACTCTGGGGCGGAATTCACCCAGGATGAGAGCGTCAAGAAGTTCTTCGTCTCTTCCTTTGAGTAAGGAGAAGGTGTGTGGAGGGGCTGGGGCAGGGGGCATCCACTCCGTCTTGACCCCAATTCTCCCAGGTGGTGTCGCAAAGCGCAGGTCATTGACCTGCAGGCCGAGGGCTACTGGGAGGAGCTGCTGGACACGACTCAGCCGACCATCGTGGTGAAGGACTGGTGAGTGGCCGCGGGGCTAGGGCTGCTCAGAGAGGAGGGAGTGGGGGCAAATAGGAGCCGGTGCCCTGCCTCAGGGGCGGCTGCCCCCAACTCTAGGGGTCATGCTCACGTAGGCCAAGGGCCTTTGAGGAGTGACAGCTTCCGAGTTTTCAGGAGCAAGTGGAAATCTGCTCCTTCCCTCCTGAGATTTAAATGTTGGCGAGGCAAATACGTATATTTTAAAAAAATTGCGTATCACTCTTCGGTTCAAAAAACGTGTGTTTTTTGGCCCCAAGGTTGGGCCTGGTGGACCTGGACTTTAGGCCTGGTTGTTGGACCTTGAGCGAATCACCTCCTCTGTAAAATCGTTTTGCAGATAACGGTTTCTTTATCTGTAAAATGGGCTAATTGGTCGCACTGGCCTGCTGAGATTGTTGGCCTTGCATTAGAACGTTTGTAGAAGGCCCAGCCTATGGTTCGCGCCCAGCCGTGCTGAGGCCGCGCCCTCGATGCACCGTTCTCCCCTCTGGAAAGGTACTCGGGCCGCAGCGACGCCGGCTGCCTGTACGAGCTCACGGTGAAGCTGCTGTCGGAGCACGAGGACGTGCTGGCAGAGTTCAACAGCGGGCAGGTGGTGGTTACCCAGGATGCCGACGAAGGGGGCTGGACCGAGGTGAGCTGGAGGGGCCGGGCTTAGACGCTGGGGGCGGGGCTCGTGGAGACCCCGCCCACGGCGCGTGTGGGCGGGGCAGGGCTGGGACGGCGGAGGGTCGCACTGGTGCTGAGAACGCCCTTGGGGATCAGGGGTCGGTTCGTGCGCCCGCGTAGGGGGGCCTGGAAGCCCTGGGGCCTCCCAGTGTGACCTGCCTGCCTACCTTCCTAGATTTCTCACACTTTCACCGACTACGGGCCGGGCCTCCGCTTCATTCGCTTCGAACATGGGGGGCAGGACTCTGTCTACTGGAAGGGCTGGTTCGGAGCCCGGATGACCAACAGCAGCGTGTGGGTGGAGCCCTGAGTGACCACGCCCCTCAGCTGCCGGGGAGGGCAGAGGCCGGGGGTAGATAGGTCTTAATTTAGTCGGTAGCATTCTTGCCTCCCCTACCCCACTCTTCTCCCGACCCTTGCCCCCATCCCCCGCAGCCCCACTCCTCTCCTGCCCCTTGTCCCAAGCCCAGCCCTCCCACGCTAGGAGAGAGGGTGTTCTTTGGGTATAAATCTGCATATATTTGCATCTCATTGCTAGCCCGCAGCTAGAATGCAAGCTTTCAGAGGATGTGGGCCTGGGGTGGCCCTCACTGCTGTATCTCCTGCTCATCGCACAGTGCCTGCCTCTCTGTGGGTGCTCAATAAATACTGTTTGTCGAAGGAAGGAATGAATGATCACATGGATGAATGAATACCCCTTCCTTTGCTCACTTCCCGGTCTCCTGAGGGGCCCTGGCTCAGGCTGGAAAAATACTTGGTGAGGCTCCAACTGCTCCGGTTTCCAGGGCCCTTGGGCCTGTGTGGAGCCAGCCAAGCCAGGGCCACAGGGCCGGACAAAGGCCAGAATTGTGAGGGCCAAGGAGGGGCGAGCGGGGCCTGGCGCCTGGTGACACCCAAGCTGCCCAGGGATGGGGGGTGCCCTCCAGGGCTCCCTGCCCAGCGCTTATTCCAGGCCTGGCTGCCCCTCCCCGCCTCCTTTCTGAATGCAGGATGGTGGTGATGGCTGTGGCGTTAGGACTAGAATACAAATTCTCCTGGGCACAGGGGTGGTGTGTGGTGGGCTGGAGTGGGGCCCAGAAGGGGTCAGCAGAGCGTCCCTCTTGGTTCAGGCCAACTCATGCTCTCACTGGCCTGGTATTGGCTTGGATAGGAGCCATTAGCATCTGGTCTCTCATTGGTCAATTTCCAAGCCCTGCCCAGGGGGGTCCTTTGCTCCTTGCCAACCCCTGGCATTGATTCCCTTGGGAGGAGGGGCAGGAAAGTCAAGAATGTTGTGCCAGGCTTTGTGCCTCCTAGCAGCCCTCAGACCCAACTCCTTTCCAGGACTCCCAGCAGCTGGCCCGGGGGGTGGTTGAAGGTCTTGAAACACCTGCCCCCTCTCCAGATGGTGACCCATAAAATCATGGTGCTGCCACAACTTTCCTTTGAGCCTGAGGCCTGATGCTGGTCAGGTGGGCTTGCAGGGTTCAGGCTGCTGGAGCCTGTCTGCAGTTGTTCATTTGTTCACTCATTCATTCACTCACAATTCCTGGAGCCCCAACTCCTGGCCGGGCCCTGTGCAGGGCCCTGAAGTTACAGGAGTAAGACACTCCCACCCGAAGAATAGTCTGTCTGGCCATATGAGGATGGAGCCCCCTTGGAAGGGATGTATCTGGTGCCTTAGGGAACCTCTAGTCTAATGGTGGAGGCCCAGCCCCTGCCCTGGGGCATCCTCAGTCCATAGGTGAGACAAAGCCCTGACCTCAGAGAACGCCCTCAATCCTTCTTAAGGGTTTTCCCTATCTGGTGGGGGATGCACAGCCCACACTCAAACATTAGTTGCCATCAGTCAAGGGGAAGCACTGCGTTGCTTTGGTAGCCCGGTTTGTTGAGGAGCCAAGAAGAAAGAGGCCCAGATCAGTCTTCACCCCCCACCGCACGACCCTGATAGCTCTAGTGTTTAAGTAAAGGCAAGGCTGTGTGCTTTGGGGCATGGAGCTAGGATGGGCATGGGGAGAGCCAGAGCCTGCACTGGGCCATGAGAGGAGGCTGGACGAAGATAGGTGATGGCAATGGAAATGAAGGTCAGGAGTCTGGCCCTGGCAGCCTTCAAGGACTGTATGTCAGGGCAGTGTTGTGGGGGGCATGGAAGGTCCTGAGTTTGAGGTACCCACAGGGGGTCTGAGCATCTGAAGTTAGGTGGGCTGGAGGTGCCAATGCAGGAGCTGCAATGTTGTGGCCAGCAACCAAGGCCAAGGGTACTGTGAGGGCCTGGGAGCAAGTCTGGAGCGAGGCAGGAGAGAAATGCTGACTTTTGGGGCCAGGATGGGGAGGCAGAGCAGTCGGGGGAGGGGGATGGGTAGGAGGGTACAAGTCCAGCGAGGCCACCTCCAGCCAATGCCTTGGTCTCTGAGGAAGGAGCCAGAATCCCAGAGGCTAGGTTCTCTGTCTGAGGCTGCTGTGATCTCCCAGGGTGCAGAGCCCACAGAGGGGACCAGAGGGGTTTGGGAGGCAGGACGGTTGGATACGCCCATTCCATCTAGCTGGAGAAGTAGAGCCATCTGCTCCTGAGTTGGCGAAGGGCTGAAGCTTCAGGAAGCTTGAAGGCTCACCGTACACTGGGCACATCCTGTCATGGCCATAACCCATCGAGGGTTGAGGGGGAAGGGGACATTATCATCCCCCTTCTGCACATGAGGAGACTGAGGACAAAAGAGTTTCCTGGCAAATGACACACGCAGTAATTGGAGAAACACAAGTTCTAATCTAGGTGCACCTGGCTCCAGTGAGCGTGCTGTTAACCTCTCGGCTTTATTACTCTGGATCCTAGAAGGCAGAGCCCGGACCCTCGCGTGAACCAGTTGCTGTCAGGTTGACCCTGACTCATGCCGGTCAAAGTAGAACTGTGCTCCATAGGGTTTTCAGTGGCTGATTTTTAGGAAGTGGATCATTAGGCCTTTATTCCAAGGCACCTCTGTGTGGACTTGAACCACCAATCTTTCGGCTGGCAGCCGAGCACATTTACTGTTTGCATCACCCAGGGACTCTGAATGTTGTTTAAAGTCAAATATCAGCTTCCTTTAAAGCAAATGCTATGAACTGTCCAGCAGGGGGCACTCTAGGCTGTATCAGAATAGTGAGATGGCTGACCAGTTGGTTCAGTGGTACCCAAGCATCAGCTGGGGAGAGAGGCCTGCATGTCCCCTGAAATCCTTTCCACTCAATCAGATATTTACAGAGCACCTATTATGTGCCCTTCTGGAATTTACATTCTAGATGGAGAAACATATCAATGCAAATAACCAAATAAACGAACAAGATAATTACCAACATGATATAGCCCTTAATATACATATCAGGCACTATTATAATAGCTTTCTATATATTGAATTCTCATAAGAAACTTAAGAGGTGGGAACTATTATTACTCCCATTTTTACACATGAGAAAACTGAAGCACAGAGAGGTTAAGCAACCTGCTTCAGGCCACACAGCTAATAAGTGATAGAACTGGGCTTCTACACAGCCAGTTGGGCACTTGACGGCTTGCACTATGGTAAACGAAATGGAGAGTGAGGGTGGGGTTACTACAAGGTGACCAGGAAGGACCTCTCTGAGGAAGTGACGTGTGAATAGAATGGTGAGAAGAACCCAGTCATGCAGATATCTGGGGAAAGAGCATTGCAGGCAGAGGAATCAGAAAATGTAAAGACCATGAAAGGCAGCCAACGTGGCTGAAACTCAGTGAGCAAGGAGGGAATGGTTGATATAAGGCTGGAGATGGAGGCAGGCAACCCTGAGAATTTCCTGAACACCTACTGTGTGCTCTGCCTTGGGGCTAGGGGGCTAGATATCAGCAGCTGACAGTCTAGATGATGAAACCAGATTTCCTGAGAGTAACGGGATGATGATGACAACGACGACAACAGTAAGCATTGGGTGAGGACTTATGGGTGCCTGGCCCTGTGCTCAGCGCACAGGCTCACTTGATCTGCCCAACAGCCCTTTCTGGTTGTTATTGTTAGCTGCCATTGAGTTGGCCCTGACCGATGGCTACTTCAAGCACAATGGAACAAAATGCTGCCCAGCCCTTTGCCAATCCTACGATGGGATCCAGATCGAACCGGTTGTGATCCATAGGGTTTTCATGGGCTGATTTTCAGAAGTGGGTTGCCAGGCCCTTCATTCTAGCCTGTCTTAGTCTGAAAGTTCTACTGGAACTTATTCAGCATTGTAGCAACACACACATCCACTGACAGACAAGTGATGGCTGCACAGGAGGTGCGTTGGCTGGGAATCCAACCCAGGTCTCCCACGTGGAAGGTGAGAATTCTACCCCTGCACCACCTCTGGTTTGTACAGAACCTCTCTGGTAGGTTCTGATATTCCCATCTTATAGGTTAAAGAGCTAAGACTCAGAGATGTTGGGTAACTTACCAAGGGCCATACAATGAGGAAGTAGTTGAAGCTAAGTTTTCGGCTCCCTATGGTACAAAACCAGAGATGAGCAGGTGCCAGGGGACAGAGCAGGTGGAGAGGCTGGCTCCAAGTAAGGAGGAGTGGGAAGAGTTGGCAATGACAAGGAGGCTAGAGCGCTCCCATACGCAGTGTTACCTCACGCAGAAGGAGGGGGTGCTAGGTGTTTCTGAGAAGTTCTGGTTAAGGGGACTGTAAAAATATATTCTCTTTTATTTCTTGGCGGAGCCCTCTATTTAATCATTTTGCAATGGGTAAAATTCTCGTTTCCTCTTTCTTATTCATTTACCTTATAAATCTGGAATTTTGTATTAAAAAAAAAAACAAACCAAAACTCAAACCCACTGCCTTTGAATTGATTCTGACTTGTAGACCCTGTAGGACAAAGTACAGCTGCCCTATAGGGTTTCCAAGGCTGTAAATCTTTATAGAAACAGACCGCCACATCTTTCTCTCAGGGAGTGGCTAGCGGTCAAACCATCGACCCTTTCGTTAGCAGCCAAACGCTTGACCACCGCACCACAAGGGTTCCTTGGATTTTCCTATGCTGTATGTACAAAAAAAGTATGTGTTATTTATTTCAAAGAATGGTCAATTCCTCTAACCGCCACTAGGTGTCAGCACTGTCAAGGGAGTCCAAGGCTGGCCTAGTCCTGCCCAGTTTCTCCCCAGAGGAAGGGGGACTGGGAGTTGTAATTTGAATCCAGACCTGTGTCTCTTTCCATTGCCAGTGGTGGAGTCCTGGTTCTCAGAGGCTGGGCCCTCTGCTCTGCCTTGGGGCCGCCCTTTACCCCCAGAGGCTCTTGAGAAGCATTTAGGAGGCTGAATCATTGGAGGCCTGATCCCTAAAAGACTAGGAGGGGCTGCAGGTCCCGAAGATTTGGGCCCCAAGTGGGTCTGGAGTCTCAGCCCTTGGCACACCTTGGCAGAGCCCCAGGCCTTCCTCCAGTCCCCTTGCCTGCAGTGAACACAGAACACCCAGGCAGATCCAACCCTGATCTGGTGAAATAATGGTTTTGCTATTTTTTTCTCTGTAGATTAAACCTAATCTTGTGTTGACTCTGCTGAACAAGGAGAATAATGAAGAAGGTTAAGATGAGATGGTATTCATTCTCCTCTAACAAAAGACAATTAATTGTCAGCAGGATTACTGCCCTGAGCCTCAGCAGGTGCCACCACACTGCAGACAGGGCGGGGCAGGGCTGGGGTGCAGCTCCTAGTGCTTCAGCTGGAGTTGGCAGGGGATGCAGCAGGAGTGATTTCAGTTAGCTGTAAGGAAGGACTGTCTGGATGAGGGAGGGGGCTGGTGCCGAGGAGAGGGATGTGAAGAGCGTGGAATCACTAAGACATGGAGGGAGGCCAGGGGATTCCTGGACCACCCACCCATCTTCATCCCTAGCCACCTGGGCCCCCCTCTGCCTTTCTTCCCTCAGGGGCATCTGTCTCTTTGGGGCTTTTCCCAGCCTTATGGGCTCCATTTTGATGTTACTGTTTTTTTTTTTTTTTTTTTTTAATTGAGCTTTAAGTCAAAGTTTACAAGTCAAGTCAGCCTCTCATACAAAAATTTATATACACCTTGCTATATACTCCTAGTTGCTCTCCCCCAGTGAGACAGCACACTCCTTCTCTCCACCCTCTATTCCTGTGTCCATTCAGCCAGCTTCTTCCTGCTCTGCCTTCTCATCTACACTCCCAACAGGAGCTGCCCGCATAGTCTCATGTGTCTACTTGAGCCAAGAAGCTCACTCCTCACCAGTATCATTTTCTATTTATAGTCCAGTCCGATCCCTGTCTGAAGAGTTGGCTTTGGGAATGGTTCCTGTCTTGGGGTAACAGAAGGTCTGGGGACCATGACCTCCGGGGTTCTTCTAGTCTCAGTCAGATCATTAAGTCTGGTCTTTTTATGAGAATTTGAGGTCTGCATCCCACTGTTCTCCTGCTCCATCAGGGATTCTCTGTTGTGTTCTCTGTCAGGCCAGTCATCGGTTGTAGCCGGGCAACATCTAGTTCTTCTGGTCTCAGGCTGATATAGTCTCTGATTTATGTGGCCCTTTCTATCTCTTAGGCTCATAATTACCTTGTGTCTTTGGTTTTCTTCGTTCTCCTTTGCTCCAGGTGGGTTTGGCGTTACTTTTGATAAATGAATCTGTATGCAGGGACTTCGGCCTCCTCTCTGCTGTGATTTCCTTTCTCCTGTCCTCTCCCAGGAATTAGGAAAGCCACCTTCCATGGTTAAGAGCATGAATTCTGAGACAGAGACACTTCGGTTGCACCTGGCTTTTTACCTCATCTGCAAAATGGGACCTGCAATCCCCACCTGCCGACCTGTTTTGATGTCCTAGGAATAAGGCATCCGAGGCTCAGGGCCCAGCTCTGGGCACCTGCCAGCTTCTCTGCACAGTAAGGTGGGGTTGCTGGTGCGCTGGTCTGATAACACGGAAGCTGCTGTTGTTGAGAGGTGGGCGAACTAAGGTTTGCTGAGCCCCAACTCCATCTCATCAACTCCCCACAGCAGCCCTCTGTGGGAGGCTTGGTTTTTGTCACCCTGATTTATTGAAGAGGAAACCAAGGCTCTGAGAGGTGAGGACTCTTGGCCAAGATTGCAAGTCTATAACCTGCAGAGAGCTGGCTGGGACCAGGCCTGGGTCCAAGGGGCTCCCAAGCTTGTGCCCCTTCCCAGCACCATGTTGCTTCATGCCCATGAAAGGCACTCAGTAAATACTTAAAGAATGAATGAAGCACTCGTCAAATGCTGTTTCTGGTCCAGTAAGTGCCTGTTTCAGACTCTCCCACATCTTAGTAACTCCCCGAAGTAAATGGATCGTGCGTGATTTGCAAAATTCTTCTTTGTAATTCTTGGCAACTCACCCATCTTACTACTGCTATTAAGAAAAATCCACCCTTCCATTCAGGTCACAGAGCTTGCTTCGTTTACTTGGATTGATAAGGTTTTATTCTTTTCTGAGCATGGCAGAAGTATCTGCCAGGTCTGCACTTTATAGTCCCTGATGTCTCACACCTACTGAATGCTCACTAGGTGCTAGGCATGTGCGTAGCACGTGTGTTGTTTTATTTACTCCTCCTGCATACCTACATTCTATTATCATTCCCATTTTAGAGACTCTGATAAAACGGACGCTCAGAGAGGGGCAGACTTTCCCAAGGTCACACAGCTAGGCCTTCGAGGAGCTGGAATCCACCTGTGTTCTCTGTCTCTCCGTGAGGGTTCAGGTCAAGCAGGTGGGGTTTTCTGTGTCTACAAATGGTACATTTAGGCTTAGCCTCAGGGACAGACCTGTGGTTCTTATGTGAAAGCACTTAGCATTCAAGCATTTATTGAGCATCTTCTGTGTGCTAAGAAGTCCCTGGGTGGCTCAAGCCGTTAAACACAAGACTGCTAGCCAAAAGGTTGGCATTTCGAACCCACCCAGAGGCTCCTAGGAAAACAGACCTGGCGACTGGCTTCTGAAAGGTCACAGCCTTGAAAACCCTATGGAGCACAGTTCTACTCTGCACACGTGGGGTCACCATGAGTTGAAATTGACTTGATGGCAATTAACAACATTCTGTGTGGTAGGGACCTTGTTATGCTCCGAGGATACAACTGTGAGCTTACCAACTGAAGGGAGGAAGTAGAACTGAATTCCCAGTTCTGATCCTCCCTGGCTGTATGACCTTGGCCAAGTCACTTAACCAGTCAGAGTCTCAGTTTCCAAATCTGTGAAATGGGGGTGTTTATAGTACCTACTTCCTAGGGCTGTTACGACCGTCAAATGAACTACTTGTAAAGCACTTAGAACAGTGTTAAGTAAATACAATGAACAAGCCTGGCAACTACATTCTGGTTGTAAAGGATGACGGGGAAGGCCAAGGAAGGGCAGCAAACATAGAACGTGGTCAGGGAAGGCTTCCTGGAGGAGGTGGTGAGTGAGCTTTTGGCCTGAGGAGCAGTAGGAAGGTAAATTACTTGCCTTGCCAACTCTTAGTTTCCAGTGCTGTCAGTAGGAGCTTCTGTACTAACTGGTCTCTTCCTGGGCTTATTGTTGTAATTTATCAATGTGCTAAGCACCATAGTCACATCTGAATTCGAATAGAAATTTCTCTCCTTTGGGACCTGTGACTGAGGGGATGAGAACAGAGGGTCCTGAACAGTCTCCAAGATGGGAGGACAGGCCTTTAGACAGAGTGGGCGGTGGGCGGGGAGGTCTCCAGCGGTGTAGAGTGTAAAGAGGCCCTCGAAGCTTTCATAAAGACAAAGATGTCTTTGAAAAAAATAAAAAGAAATAGCAAGAGGGAAGCAGGCAGAGAAAAAGATTTTCTCAGCTGATGTTTTTCAGGGAATTAAATCTTGTTTTTTGTCACTACCAAGTGGAATAATCCAATATATTAAAAAGGAAGGCTTCCCCACCTCCTATTTATTGCTGTGACTTTGACCTAACAGTCTCGGGTCTGCATTGGAATCAAACCATCCCAGGGAAGGAGAGAGGAAGGGAGAGAGACGTCAGCCCCCTGGATCAATTACTCTCTTTTCCAATCCGGAAAAATGAATTATTCCCCCCAAAGCAGGCTCCTCATTCGATGAATTCTGCACTGCAGAGCTGGCAAGGTTGGACCAAATTGAATTTGATCTTTGAGAGACATTTAAAACCAGTTAGTGTGTGTGTGTGTCTGTGTGTGTGTGGTGGGGGATGTTCAACAGCCCCTGGAGCTTATATCACCCGGGCTGGGGAAGCCCCCTGCTCTTAGTCCTTAGGGGTGAGGAGCCCACAAAGCAGGTGTCCTACCTGCCCGAGGGGCCATCTGCATTCTGTAGGGATGAGACATACTGTTCCCAGCCTGAGAGAGAGGTGAGGTTGCTTGTCTGCAGCCACACAGGGAGCTGGTAACCATGGCAACCTTTTTTTGTCACTTGACCTCTAGGTCCTGCTGGAAATGGCCCGGAGTCCCCCTCACTCACACCCAGGGAACCCCAGGTAGGACAAGTTCGTTGGGAACTTTCTACTCTGGAGCACTGGTTCTGCTCATTCATACCTTTGGGACCTGGTGCAAGTAGCTTAACCTCTCTGGACCTCAGTTTTCTCATCTGAAAAATGGGGTGAAGTAACGTCCTTGTGTTGGTGACCCCTCTGTCAGCTACAAATGTCAGAAATACAATTCAAAGTGGTTTAATAAAAAAGCAGATTTGGGGGGCTTGCATAATGGAAAAGCCCAATATGGACTTCTTTTATATTCTTTCAGGTATGGCTGGCTCTAGAGGCTCCAACAATACATTTAGAACTCGGCTTTTCTTTCTGTCGTTCAGCTCTATGTGGCTTCATTGCAGGAAGGCTCACTCTAGAAGGGGCAGGGCGCTCCTAGGACTACACCTTTCCAGCATTAAGTCAGTGGATTTGCACGCCTACCTCTGAGCCATTTACCGTGGCTGGGGGGACACTCACTGATGGTCAAGGCCTGGGGTGCAGCCACCCAACAAGAACTACATGGACTATGAGAAAGGGGCAGGCGTGGTGTGGCTGGAAGAAGGGGGACTGGGTGCTGAGCAGAAAACCTCACAGAGTCCCACCTTGCACATGCTGTGAGCATGGAAGAGGGGTGCTTGGTACAGGGCTTGGCACAGATTCTGCATTCAACCAACCCCAACTCTGTTGACCGTGGTTGCTCCCAGTTTCTACTTGGGGGCATGCAGCGTCCCCCTGGGCAGGTGTGAGGGCTGTCCTGCCTCCTTCTGCCGCTCTTGAGGTCTCTGGCTCCAGCTGCTCCCCCAGGCCATTCCCAGGCCAGATCCCAGGCTCTGGCCTTCTGCCTGGCCAAGGTTCCCCAGGGAGGGGCTCACTCCTCACCCTACCCAGCCTGGGAGCTGTAGAGCCTGCACTTCCACTAATAATGTGGAGAAGAGAGAATAAAACTAGCCTGAGATGGAGCTATTTTAGCTGAAAAGCCCTCCCCCTGGATTTGAGCATGTTTTTCAGGGATAATGAGCTGGGGCTGAGGGAGTCACGGTGGGGAGGGGGTATGTGTGAGGCAGGGTGGGGGGAGTACTTCTGGCCCAGGCTCCAGTTCTGTAGGGACTGGACTGGAGGACCTGAGGAGAGGGGTGATCGAGGGCTCTGTGCCCCCTGAGCTGAGCTCATCCCACAGCAGCACTGCTCATACTTTCATTACTCCCTCTCCCCCACGCCCCTCCCAGAGTCTGATCCACCCCATGTAGGAAGTATCCCCAATGGTCAAGACGATCTTAAAAAAGATCTTACCAAGCTTTATTATCTCTAGCCTGTATTGTGAAAACACTGGGTATCTGTTTTATTTTTCCCCAAATATAAAGCCACATTATAAAACTGCAGTTGCCTTTTCCTGTTACAACCCTCCTGCCCCCATCCAGAGAGATTATGACCTCCTCTATGATTCTGCCCTATTAGGTGAATATTTGCTCCCAGGGATCAAGGAAGGAGGAGGAGAAAGATGCTAGGGAAGAGCAGTGTCTTGTTTCACACCCACCATGGACTTCCAGAAGGCTCTATGGTGGGGTTTTTCACTTCAGGCAACCCCCTGCACCTTTCCAGTTCCTGATGAGGAAACTAAGGCAGTGCTGGGGAAGGAATGAGCATGGGGTCTTTGCTTTTCTCCTTGGGAGTCACCCTTCTTCTCTGTCTGGCTGTCTCAGTTCTGGGACCAGGTGTATGGTTGGGGTGGTGGGGAAAGAGGTCAGCATCCCTATCCTGTTTCCATGGGTGGAGAGGAAAGGCTGGGAGGAGAACCAGGATTGGGGGGGGGGTGTGAAATGATATGGAAGGCTCTGGAGCAGGGAGAAAATGAGGTCATAAGTGAGCAGAGCTGGCAGAGAGACCTGGCTCCCACGGGGTCCTCAGGGACCTGATCTGATCACCTAGTCTCTGCCCATGGCGGAGCCTGAGGGGAGAGGTACTGAGGAGCACAGAGGGACGGGCTAGGAGTTGGGGCTCCGAGAGTTCAGGCTGGATGCGGTAACTGACTGTGTCCCTTCCTGGCTGTGTGACTCTGGGCAAGTCTCCAGAGCTCTCTGGGCTTCAGTTTCCTCATATGCCAAATGGGGACAAGATTGAGTCTACTTCACCAGGCAGTCATGAGAATGATATTGGGTTGACGCGTGGAAAGCACTTAAAATAAATATCAAATCGTATTAGTATCCAGGACTCCCTGGGTGGCACAAACGGTTGAGCACTCAACTATCAGCCAAAAGGTTGGGGGTTCGAACCAACCCAGAGGTACCTCGGAAGGCAGGCCTGGTGATATGCTTTGAAAGGTCACAGCCTTGAAAACCCTATGAAGCCCTTCTACTCTGCACACATGGGCTCACCATGAGTCAGAATCAATTCCACAGCAACTAACAACAACATTAGCATTTTCCCCTAAAACACAGAGGCTACTCCATGGAAGAGGGGTGCAGAAGCCTTGCAAAGGACAGGGACTGAGGGCGCCCAGGGTTTCCTCTTAAAGCCATGTCATAGATTGAATTATGTCCCCCCAAAATGTGTGTTATCAACTTAGTTAGGCCAGGATTCCAAGTGTTCTGTGCTTGCCCTCCATTTTGTGATTGTAATTTTATATTAAAGAGGATTAGGGTGGGATTGTAACACCCTTACCAGGTCACCCCCCTGATCCAATGTAAAGGGAGTTTCCCTGGGGTGTGGCCTGTACCACCTTTTAACTCTCAAGAGATAAAAAGGAAAGGGAAGCAAGCAGAGAGTTGGGACCTCATACCACAGGAAAGCACCACTGGGAGCAGAGCATGCCCTTTGGACCTGAGGGTCCTGCGTCTGAGAAGCTCCCAGACCAAGGGAAGATGGATGACAAGGACCTTCCTCCAGAGCCGGCAGAGAGAGAGCCTTCCTCTGGAGCTGATGCCCTGAATTTGGATTTTTAGCCTACTTTGCTGTGAGGAAATAAATTTCTCTTTGTTAGAGCCATCCACTTGTGGTGTTTCTGTTATAGCAGTACTAGATGACTGAGACAGGCCCACAAGGGCTTGAGAAGGGGTCAGTGGTGCAAAGCCCTTGGCCATGCTCTGTCCGTCCCCAGTTTCAGAGCCCTGTGGGAGATAAAGGCCTTGGCTCTTGGACTTTGGAAGGACCCTCTCACCACACCTTGGATATTTGAGGGCCTATTATCCAGACAGGGGTATCACTGTCACTACATCTAGACAAGGGCAGTGGAGAAAGGTAGAGGGGGCATATCAGATGAAAGCTAGGTGGAGGGAGGGGTTGGAGGGAAAGGAGAGGGGTGCTGCAGAGCTAGGCATGATGTGGGGGGAGGGACCCCTCTCTTCTTGGTGCCTCTTCAAGAATGCAAAATTTCTCTTCTAAGCACACTGGAGATGGCAGAGATGGCGAAGCAGCGTCAGAGAAACAGCAGCAGCAGAACCAGGAGACCAGTGCAAAACAGCGCTGGAGCTGACCCAGAGAGCAAGGCAGCTGAGTGCCTTTGTGCAGTAGGGGTACCTAGGGCACTTATTGGTGGAGCTAGGCTTGCTGAACCACGTAGCTAGAGGGCTGAGTGCCTTCTGGCTGAAGTTTACTGGCAGAGTGGGGTGCCTTCAGACACTTATTGGTGAAGTTAAAGAGCTTTGAAACATTTGCCCCAGCAGAGCAGACGTGGATGGAGAGGCCCAAGGACCCAAGAGACCAAGGAACCAGGAGGCAGAAGCTGAAGAGACAAGGAATACAAGAAGCAGAGATGCCTCACCCTCAAAGGGTAGAGTCACAACTCAGATGGACTAGGAGAGCGGGGCCGCCCAAAACCAAGGGAGCAGAGTTGCCATTCCAGTGGGCCCGGATGGCGGAGCTAAAGCCCAGGGCCGAGGGGCCTTCACTCAGAATCTGGAGAGTGTGGCCAATACCTGGAGTCTGGAGGGCAGGGCCATTGTCTAAATGGTCTCAGAGAACAGAGGATTATTTTCAAGCCTTGAGGGCTAATGTAATGTGTTCTGCTGACTTGCTTGGTGCCTGTTAGGACTTCTTTCCCTCATTTGTAATGGAAATATCTAGTTTGTGGCTGTTCCACCATTGTACTTTGGAAGCAGATAACTTCTATTCTAGATTTCACAGATGAAGAGGAATTTTGCAAAAGATGAGATTTTGAACTTGGAGTTGATTTAAGACTTGTGCTATGATGTGATGAGGAAGATGTGTTTTGCATATGGCAAGGACATGAATTTTGGGGGGTCAAAGGATGGAATGTCAGGGACTGAATTTTACCCCCCCCCAAAATCTGTCAACTTGGCTGGGCCATGATTCCCAGTCTTGTGTGATTGTCCACCATTATGTCATCTGATGTGATTTCCCTAAAAAAAAAAACTTTTTTTATTCCCTAGGTGTTGTAAATTCTGTCTCTACAATGTTGATGAGATGGGATTATTGGCATTATGTTAATGAGACAGGATTCAATCTACAAGATTGGGTTGTGTCTTGAGCCAATTTCTCTTGATATATAAAAGAGTGAAGCAAACAGAGAGACATGGGGACCTCATACCTCATACCTCAAGAAAGTAGTGCCAGGGGAAAAGTGTATGCTTTGTTCTCAGGGTCCCTGTGCCAAAGAAGCTCCTAGTCCAGGAGAAGATTGACGACAAGGACCTTCCTGCAGAGCTGACAGGGAGAGAAAGCCTTCCCCTAGAGCTGACACCCTGAATTTGAACTTACAGCCTACTAGACTGTGAGGGAATAAAGTTCTGTTTGTGGAAGCCGTCTACTTGTGATATTTCTGTTATAGCAGCACTAGGTAACTAAGACAGTGGCCTTGGACAAGTTACTCCATCTCTGAACCTCAGCTTCCTTCCCTGTGAAATGGGATAGCAATACTTACCTTACGGAGCTGCTGTGGGAGTCAATGAGGTGAGTGGTTGAGAAAATGGTTTGTGAACACTAAGTGTTCTGCAAACACAAGTTTCTGGCAGAGTTGAAGAGTCTTCTATAATACCTTCTCTTGGAGGTCTAACCACTCCCCCAAACACCCAGCCCTGGAGAAACTATTTTAACCAGATTTTGGGCAGCAACCTCATGTCTCCTCCATCACCACCACCAACTGTGGTGAAGATGACCCAGGATATTCACCTGGTCTGCCAGCCTTGGGATAAATAGGGGGCTCTAAACTTGCAAAGGAGTCCTGGTGGTGAAGTGTTTAAAAGCTCATGCGGCTAATCAAAAGGTTGGCAGTTTGAATCCACCAGCTGATCTTTAGAAACCCTATGGGGCAGTTCTACTCTGTCCTATAGGGTCACTATGAGTCAGAATTGACTCAATGGCACACAACAACAACAACAGACTTGCCAAAGAACATCAAGGATTTCCAGGGACAACCACAAGCTGGAAGAGGCAAGGAAAGACCTTCCCTAGAACCTTCCGAGAGAACATGGACTTGCAGATGTCTTGATTTCAGACTTCCAGCCAACTGTGAGACAACCAGTTTCTATTGTTTTAAGCCACCCAGTTTTTGGCACTTTGTGATGGCAGCCCCAGGAGACTCATACAACCCCTGCCTTCCCCTTCCCTCGGTCCTAATTCCACTGGAGCAGAATTCAGCTTGGAGGTGAGGGGACAGGCAGTCCATGCAAACATACACCAACTGGCCACCTGAGGTTTTCCCAAAGTTAGCTCCCTCCTGAGGTATTGGACTCCAGCCCACATGGTGGCCAGAGGAGGCAGCCTGTCCACACCCCCCACAGAACCCAAGAGGAGAACAGGGATCAAGCTGGTACGACAAAACCCTCAGACGCAATCTGCCAGGTCTAGCAGCTGCACTTTTGCTTAGCTGAAGTTGATGTTTTCTCAGCTGACATGAGCTGGTGGCACAGGATCCCTTGCAGGTCAGGGACCAGTTATGCTTTGCCTTTGAGGACCTCGACCCCTACCTTGGGTTTTAGTCGCCTTGGGGTCTGGGTGCAGAACATTGGGGGTAAGTTCTGGTCTTTGTCACACTCAGGTCACCTGCAGTGGCTGCCTGGGGTGGGGGGGAGGCTTCCAGAAAAAACAAGGTCAGGAGGAGGGAAAGAATACATCTGGAACTGAGGCCAAGCTGTTCAGCACTGCGGACAGTGCCCTACCGGCCTTAAAGACCCAGAGACCAAACGTAACCAAACCCTTGCCATTGAGTTGACTCTGACTCATGGTAACCTCATGTGTTACAGAGCAGAACTTCTCCATAGGGTTTTCTTGGCTGCAGTCTTTAAGGAAGCAGATCGCCAGACCTTTCTTCCATGGCATTGCTGGATGGGTTCGAACTGCCAACCTTTAGGTTAGTAGACAAGAGCAAACTATTTGTGCCACCCAGGGACCTCCAAGAGGCCAGAGACTTGGAAATCCTGAATGGAAGACCTCCAAGTCTCAGAGGGGAACACAGACGGAGAAGGAGAGAGGGGAGGTACTGATGCTGGGTGCTTTTATTCATTTTATGTATTTATTCATCTTAGTCTCATTTTACAGCTGGGAGAACTGAGGCTCAGCAAGGTTAAGTAAGTTGCTGAAGGTCACACAGCTAGTTAGTGGTGGAGCATTGATTCCAATCGAAGTTTGCCAGGCTCCAGAACCCCCTCAGCCCCCCGCTTTCTGCTTCTCTAATCAGATGGGAGGGGCACAGCCTTCACATACTTGTGGCAAAGATGACCTTAAAGCTGCCAGCATTTGTACCAAGGAGGCTGGGTTTGTGAAGTATTTTGTGAATCCCACTGGGTGTGCATGAGGGTGCCTTGAGTAGGGTGTGATTGTTTGCAAGAGATCATGAGACTCTCCGTGGGAGCTGGAGGATGACAGTTGGTGTCACATCTTGGAGACCCTCCTGACTCAGTCCGGGAAGGAAACCTAGAATCCACTGCTAGCTTTTTTTTTTTTTTTTTAAGCGCTTAAAGAACAGACCGGAACTGATAGCTAAATTAAACCTGCTGAGAGCGCCTGTTTAATTGAAAATGCCATCTGTAATTTAAATGTCAGAATTGGGATAGTTATTATGACCGCCTTGAAGACTGGGGCTCATTCCACAGCTTCAAAACAGACCAAGAAATGCAGTAAATGGACCATGGCCTGTGGTGTCGTGGAGCGATTAATAACTTCTCTGGTCCCGCTGGGCTCTGGCTCCTACTGCAGCCCCCACAGAGGGAGTCTAGCTGGGAGCTGGGAGTACTGCACTTGGGCTCTAGGACTCAGCCCCCTGCCCTGCCTCCTTCACATCTCTGCTTCAGCCTCCACCAGCTGAAGGGTGAGCTTTCCAGAGTGCAAGCCTTATCTGGTCTCTCTTCTACTTAAAATGCATCAGGGTCCCCCTGGCACTTCTAGGATGAAACCCTAACCTCTTAGGCTGGAAGGCAAGGCCTTGCCCACCCCTCCAGCTTTAGCTCCTGTCATTGTCTGCTACAGACAGCCCGAATGCCATTTATCATTCATGGCTCAGCTCAAGTGTCATCACCTCCAGAAAGCCTTTCTTGAGGGTCTGTGCCTCCCCAAAGTGCTGACCAAGTAAGGTTAAGTGCTTTTTTCTTGGTCTCCCATGGCCCCTTTGCTTACCCTATAACTGACTTACACAATGTTGTCTTTTCCCCACTGTCTTTATACTATGAGCTCCCCAAGGACAGAGCTGATGCCTTGTGTATCTGTAGACCCACTGCCCAGCCCTAAGCAATCACAATACTATTACTACCACTACCAGTTACTGCTGAGTCGATTTCGACTCACGGTGAATGCGTGTGTGTCGGGGTAGAACTGTACTCTATTGGGTTTTCAAGGGCTATGCTGTTTTGGAAGCAGACCACAAGGCCTTTCTTCTGAGGCATCTCTGGGTGGATTCGAACCACCAACCTTTTGGTTAATAGCTGAGCACTTAACTATTTGCACAACCCAGGGACTCGAGGAATCACAATAGATAACATTTATTGAGCACTGACTGTGCATAAAAAAAAAAAAAACCCAAAAACAAAAACCCAAACCCGCTGCCGTTGAGTCGATTCTGACCCATAGCAACCCGATAGGACAGGGTAGAACTGCTCCATAGGGTTTCCAAGGAATGCCTGGTGAATTCAAACTGCCGACCTTTTAGTTAGCAGCCATAGCTCTTGTGTATCAGACGCTATTATTAGTTCCATTTTAGAGACAGAAAAACTGAGGCATGGAGAGTAACTTGTCCAAAGCCATGTGACTACCAATGGCAGAAGTGGGACTTGGACTGAGGCAGTCTGCCTCCAGGGGCCAGGCTTTTAACCACTTAGCTATAGTGCCTCATGCAGGGCCCTGAGTTTAGAGAGCGTTCATTGAACAGTGAATGGCTTGTTTCCTGACCTGGAGAGAAGATGCCATAAAAAAGTGATTGGGCATAAATTCTGAACAGAGTTCAACTAGCCAGTGGTGATCATTTTCCTGTTCCTGAAGCTCAGGCCCTGGTGCTCAGGCCTCCCTTCATGAGGGACCTGAAGATGGAGGTCTCTGAGCCTAAGGCCCCATGGCTTCAAGGGGGGAGTCTTTGTCCCTTCTCCCACCCCTTTGCAGGCAGCTCTGCCTGCTCCATGCTCTGCCTGTGATCCCCAACTGCACTTAATGAAGCAGTGGGGTACAGTTAGACAACCAGGGTTGATGTTCTAGCTCTTCTACTTACACCACAGGACCTTGTGCGGGTTACTTCACCTCTTGGATCCTCAGTGTCTCCATCTGTAAAATGGGGTAGCATGTTGAGATCATGAGATCATGGAGGTACAGTGCTTAGTAGAGGCACATAGCTCAAATATATGATAGTTGTAAGATTCATTCACTCATTATTTCCTTCTTGGCCCATGTCCAGGGGGAGGATACTATAGCTGTTCTGTCTCTGCTCCTGGGCTCTCAGCTCCTAGCTCTGGGGCATTTTAAACTGCTAAGTGGAAAAAGAGCCTCCAAGATCACTTTTTTTTTCTTTTTATTGTGCTTTAGGTGAAAGTTTACAGCTCAAGTTAAAGTCTTGTTCAAAAATTTATACACGTATTGTTTTGTGACATTGGTTGCAATCTCCAGAATGTGACAGCACCCTCGTTTCTTCCACCCTGGGTTCCCTGTGCCCATTTGTCCAGTTCATATCTCTTCCTGCCGTCTCAGCCTGCTTTTGGACAGGAGCCGCCCATTTGGTCTTGTATATTTGTGTCTTAGTAATAGGGCTGCTATAACAGAAGTACCACAGGTGGATGGCTTGAACAAAGAGAAATTTATTCTCTCACAGTCTAATAGGCTGGAAGTCCAAATTCAGGGTGCCAGCTGCAGGGGAAGGCTTTCTGTTTGTGTCAGCTCTGGAGGAAGGTCCTTGTCATCAATATTCCCTTGGACTAGGAGCTTCTCTGCACAGGAACTCTGAGTCCAAAGGACACACTCTTCTCCTGGCGCTGCTTTCTTGATGGTATGAGGTCCCCATGTCTCTCTGCTCACTTCTCTCTTTTATATCTTCAGATTCACTCAAGGCAACCTGATCTTGCAGATTGAGTCCTGCCTCGTTAACATAACTTCTGCTAATTTCACTTCATGAACATCATAGAGATAGGATTTAGAACACATAGGAAAATCACATCAGATGACAAAATGGTGGACAATCACACAATACTGGGAATCATGGCCTAGCCAAATTGACACACATTTTTTGGGGACACAATTTAATCCATGGCCATTTGATTGAACTCAGAAGCACGTTCCTCAAGTGTGTTATTTCAAGATACATTTTTGTTCATGGCTGATGCTTTGCTCATCATGGTCTCAGTGTGGCCCTAACCTCCCAGCCCCCTCGGGTCCACACCCCGTGTTCATGTCCTGTCTGCCCTCTGCCCTGCTCCATCCCCGGACCTCCTCTTCTCTAGGGCTGTCTTGGAGCTGTTTATTCCCTCAGCCAAGAGGAAAACAGAGAAACTCACTTCTAATTAGATAGGTTTTTGTCTCCCCTTCTTGCATGTTCTCAACTTGTTAGAGGGAATTGCATATCGACATTGGTGCTGATTTGCATAATTCGGATATAATTAGGAGAAAGATTTGCCAGTGTGGCAGGCAAAGGGCAAGGTGCTGCTGTAGCCTGTTGGCCTTGGGGAGACCTTGGAACTGGACCTTCGATGCTTACCAAAGGCAAGGGTTCTCTCCTCTGCAAAGGGTGGTGCCATGGTAGAACTCTCACCTCCCATGCGGGAGACCCAGATTTGATTCTGAGCCAATAGGCTTCATGCACAGTCACCTCCTATCTGTCACTGGAGGCTTGAGTGTTACTATGATGTCAAACAGGTTTCAGCGGAGCTTCCAGACTAAAACAAACTAGGAAGAAAGGCATGGCACGCTACTTCTGAAAATCAGCCAACGAAAACCCATGGATCACAATGGCCTGATCCACAACTGATCAAGGGGATGGTGCAGAACCAGACAGTGTTTCATTCTGACGTGCATGGGATTGCCATGAGTCAGGGACCGACTTAATGACAACTAACAACAACCACAACTTCCCTGCAAAACCCTACAGTCACTTGTCTCCAGAATTTTACTCTTCCATGTGGTTTCAAGGCAATAGGAAAGCCCTCTTGTCCTGACAGTATCTCCTTGCCTGCCCTAGCATGTGGAATTCTGAGCATGAGGGCTATTCCATGAGGACCTGCTGGGGATATAGAAAGACTTTATGCTGTCCAGGTCACCAGACACAGGGGTGGATGCTTATGATGCCCACTGTCTGGAGGGGGGAAAGAAGACCTCCGGGCAGTGTCATTTTAATAGTAGGAGGAAAGGAAGGAAAATGGAACAGTGCTTGAAGCAAGAGACTAGAAATGAGTGTGACCGGTGAATTATGTAGCTCCTCTAATGGAAGCCGTGATGCGTCCTTGGAAAGAGTAGAAATCTAACCAGGCAGCGGGGAAACAGATGAAAAACGCACACCCATGCCTGTCCTAGTCTGTAACCGTTTCTTCACGACTCCATTCATTTACTCATCTATTTGTTCAGCAAACACTTGTTGAGGGGCTATTATGTGCCAGGCAAGTAGTAAGGGATTAGGTGTTAACGCTGGCAAAACGAATGTGACCTCTTATCCTTGCTAGTAATGAATTTGGCTCCAACACACCCCAGTCTAGGAGGGTGGATTTTGGTTGAGGATTTAGGACTCAGGGCAGACTCTGGAAAGGATTCCAAGACCATATGATACCTCCCTTGAGTTGTGTTTCTCTCTATTTTACCTGTGAGCTGGTTCTGCCCCAGGGAGGCAAGTAATAGCACTGAGGGTGGGGTGGGGACACTCCCAATCAGGTGAGGACTGGGACATGACCACACTGGGCGGGGTGGGGTCCTCCGGATCAGGTGAGCAACATGGGAAGCAGACAGGCAGGTAGGAAGGGAGGGTCCCCCCATACCCGTGCTGCCCTCACCTTACCCCAGCCTGACTCTCCTCTCCCAAGCAGCCCCCACAGAGTGCCTAGCACCAGAAGCGACATTCAGTTTCCTCAGGGAGCAATTTCCAGGCCACTGATTTACTCGTTAGCTGTCACCACAGGCCCTGAAGAATAAGGCCTCTTCCTGCGGAAAGGATATTAGAGGCTGAGGTGGGAAGGGCTAGGGCAGGGTGATATTTATTTCCTGGGCATTTGCTGCAATGAATCACAGGCTGTCTCTAACTTGCTCTCACGAGGCACCACAGGCCAGTCCACAGGCCTCAATACACTGTCCTCTTGTCCTCTGGGGCAGCTCCTGGTGATCAATGCCGGAGCCTGACCCATGACTCAGGCTGCTTGTCAAGTATGTGCGTGGGCATATTTGTGCACAGGAATGCTGAGAGAGGGGAGAAGGCAGCTACCCTTCACTTGGAGAAGACATTGTGATTCATTCATTCATTCATTCATTAAATAAACATTTATTGAACACCGTGGTATCCTGCTGTGCACTGGGCTTGCTGCTGGGTGTACGAGGGTGAACCAGCCTAGCCTGGGCCCTGTCCCTTGGAGCTTAAGTCATGTTACCTTTTCCATTCCTCTGCTACCACCTGGCGGGTGGGTGCTTGGGTGTCGCAATCGGTTAATGCGCTTGGCTGCCAACCTAAAGTTGGTGGTCGTTAGCGCACTTGGATGCCAACCTAAAGTTGGTGGTGGTTAACACCCTTGGCTGCCAACCTAAAGTTGGTGGTGCGAACCCACCCAGCAGTGCCATGGGAGAAAAGCCTGGCGATCTGCATCCATAAAGATTACAGCCAAGGAAACCCTACAGGGCAGTTCTATTCTGTAACACAGACCTTGACTCGATGGCAACGGGTTGGCTGCCAACCACTAGGCAAGACTCTGTTCTGACTCAGCGTGGGATTGACCCCTCCATTCTCTGTTCTACCTCCCTCCCTCACCTCCGCCCCACACCACCTCAGCCCAGATGGTTAAAGAAGATATTCAATCTCTGAATGCCCTGGTGCTATTTCCCAACTTCCTCTCAGAACTTGTATGCTTTCCTTGGGCGGGAGAAGGAAACCCTTGCTTCATTAGCACTAACTTTTGTCACACCCTTCCTGGTGGTTACTTCTTATCGTTAGTTGCTGTCAAGTTGGCTTCGACTCACAGCAACCCCATGTATAAGAGAATGAAACATTTCCCAGTCCTGTGCTGTCCTCACCATCCTTGGTAGACGCAAGTCCCTTGTTGCAGCCCCTCTGTATTTTGAGTCCTTCCAATTTAGAGACTTATCTTCCGGCACTATATCGGACAATATTCAGTTGTGATCTTATAGGGTTTTCATTGGCTAATTTTCAGAAGTAGGTCGGCAGGCCTTTCTTCGTAGTCTGTCTTAATCTGGAAGTTCTGCTGAAACCTGTCTGCAGGTTTGAAATACCAGCGGCAGAACTTTTGGTGTTATAGCAACACGCAAGCCACCACAGTACGACAGTCTGACAGGTGAGCGGTGGTTACTTACCTTACGTCATTTCACCCCTATTTTACATATGAGGAAGGAGCCTTCGTGGCACAGTGGTTAAGCACTCAGCTGCTAACCGAAAGGTCTTTGGTTGGAACCCATCAGGTACTCCGGGGGAGAAAGATGTGGCAGTCTGCTTCCTAAAGATTACAGCCTTGAAAACCCTACGGGGCAGTTCTACTCTGTCCTATAGGGTTGCTATGAGTCAGAATTGACTCAACGGCTGTGGGCTTACAGATGAGGAAATTGGCCCTTGGTCACACCTTAAGCAGGGGTGTGCTAGAGCAGGCTCACCTCCTTATGTATCTTTTCCCAACTTGGTCTTTAGTGATGTCAGGTTAATAGTTTGATATTGGCCACGGTGGGAGTATTTACACCATGGAAGTTGGCAGTTGCCACAAATCAGGGCTTTTTCCCTTTGGAGAGCTGATTGTTAAGCGTTTACCAGTATACTACTGTACCTAAGTGCTTCCTCTGGAGTAGTAGCAAAAGATGGGGGTCATATTGAAAGCTGGCCCTTCTGCTGGTAAGAAGCTTCTTTATTCGGGAAGAACCGAGGAAGGGCAAAATTAACTCCCATGAGGACTTAGGCGCTTTGGCCCCTGTTTGGCCACTTTTCAACATTACGAATCATTTTTGGAATCAGATGTGGTTCTTTGCCACCACCACCTCACTTGGCTCCTGTGCTCAGGTTAATGACAGCATTAAGACTTTACTGCTAATTGAGGTCTCTCTCAAGGTTAACCGGTGCTTTTATTGGTGTGAGTGATAGTTTTTTGCTGGGCTCTGAGGACAAGGCAGGAATCTGGCCAGGGAAGTGCACGGAGCCCACTCTTCAGAGATAAACACAGAGAGGTCCTCTAGAATATGCTTTCTCCTGGCTGGGGTTTTTCCCCCCTTTATCCTTTTGATCTCAGCTTAAATGTCATCTCCTTAGAAAGACCCTGGCCATCTTATCTATATCTATAGTAGCTTTCCTTGCCCCTATGATTTTCTTTTTTAGTTTATTTTCTGTTTACTTCTTTCTTTGCTTCTTTCCCGAGAATGCAACCTCCAAGATGGTGGGAAACCAAGGCACAGAGAGGCTTAACCATGTGCTCCGTATTTATCGTCTCCTCATTGTGACCTCCTGATCCCTGATCTGGGGAAGACTTTACCCCCACTTGTTTTCTTTTCTTAAAGGACCCTGGGTGGTGCAAATGGTTTGCACTCATCTACCAAGCTACAGGTTGACAGTTTGGACCCACCCAGCAATGCTGCAGAAGAAAGACCTGGTGATTTGCTTCCCTAACGATTATAGCCAAGAAAATCCTGTGGAGCAGTTCTACTCTGTAACACATGGGATTGCCATTAGTCAGAATCAACTCAATGGCAATGAGTTTGGGTTTCGTTTTCTTTCTTAACTCAAAATACTAGGATGAGGCCATCAATGGTCAGCATCAGGTTCCTGGAATTGCAGTCAGAGTCCTGATTTTGGTGCTTTTGAGCTGCGTGACCATGGGGAAGGGAACAGCAAGGACAGCCTGGAACAGAAGCTGTGGGAGTAGATGGAGCTCCTTCCTCCTGGCCCCTCACCCAGTAATCTGTAGCTCCATTCTCCCAGAGACAATTTTCCTAGATACTCTGAAGTCTTAAAAAAAAAAAAAAATCTACTTTTGAAATTCTAAAAATAATGCTTTCACAGGAGAAAATCTGGAAAATACAAAACCATGTTAAGACAAAAATCAAAGTCGTCTTTGAGATGAGAGAACCAGGTTGGCTCTACTCCCTTCCTTTCCTGAATTAGTCCTCCTAACCAAAGCTCAGGGCCCCGCCTCTTCCAGCAATTATAAGTAGCATTAAAACTGGCTCCTGGACCAACTTATTACATCCAAGAATAATAGTGTCTGTTACTATAAGAAACTAATTAACAACATGCAATGAGGGGGAAAAATTCAATTAATTAGTGGCCTAATAAGCACTAGTAATGACTCTGGACTTGACTTGGGAGTTGGGGTGGGAGTGATGGAGACCCTCAGAGGACTGGGGCTTGAAGGCTTAAGAGGTGGGTGTGAGCACAGGGCTTGGGAATGGGTGGTGGTCCTGAGAGGCTGAGAGAGCATTGTCTAAGAGGATAGGAGTCCTTGGCAAACGGTTAAAGTGATCAGCTGCTAACCAAAATGTTGGAGTCTGGAGTCCATCCAGAGGATCCTGGTGATCTACGCTGGAGAAGTTAGCTGTTGAAAACCCTGTGGAGCACAGTTCTACTCTGACACATATGGGGTTGCCATGAGGCAGAATTGACTTGACAGTAACTGGTTTTCAGGTTTAAGGGGAAATAACCTGTTTCTGTTTCTGTCGGTTTTTTGCTGTGCTTTCTGGGCTGGGTCACTCCATCTTAGCATATTATCGTCCCATTGTGGTGGTTTGGCAGCTTCCAGGGAAGTGAGGAATTATTGCCTTCCTCTGTCCTGTGGACTGGGGGAGGGAAGGGGAGGTGGGCACACAGGGTCCCTCTTGTCCCTCATAGGCCCTCCTCCTGGAGCCCTTACCCACCCAGTCCCTCCTTCCAGTTCTCCCGTCTTTCATCCAGAAGCTTGCACTCTTTATTTTTTTTTTAAGTCACTCTTAACATGGCCCCTTCCCGAAGTTGTACCTCCAACTGGTCCCCAAGTCTTGTGACTGCTACCTCCTAAGTGGTTCTCCCTGCTTCCCCTCCCTAACTGTCCCCCACATCACTCCCCCAGGGCTATCTGTGCTCCAGGCACTGCACCTTCTTTAATTATTTGAATGAGGCAATCAGTGGTAGAATGTTCACCTTCCATGCAGGAGATCCAGGTTTGATTCCTGGCTGATGCACTTCACATGCAGCCACCACCCATCGGTGTGGTGGCCTCTGTCAGTGGAGGCTTGTGTGTTACTATGGTGCTGAACAGGTTTCACTGGAGCTTCCAGACTAAGATGGACTAGGAAGATACGCCTAGTGGTCTACTTCTGAAAATCAGCCAGTGAAAACCCTATGGAGCAAAATGGTCTGATCTTGTTGTGCATGGGGCCACCACGAATCTGGGGCTGACTTGTTAGCAGCTAGCAACAACAGATGGCTTTCGAGCCTCAGGACCCCTCTCTTGCATAGGTGTCTTCCAAGGCCCTTAGATAGAGAGACCTTAGCTTTTTTTTGTAAAATTTGCAAATTTAGATGATTTTAACCTTAATCCTTTAGACTATTGTCTCTTTCCACTCGAACTTGGCACCAGAGTGGCTATGGGCAATTTTAGAATCCATCAAAGACTAAGATGAGTTGGGGATTCATTTGCTGTGGGTTCAATGGGATATAATTAAGTGGTTCATAGTCTCCAAGTCCAGTTAAGAAGCTCTCCTACCACTCCCCCCACCTCAAACACACTGGGCTGACTCACCGAGATCATGACCTGAAGACACAGGACCAGTGGTCATGTTTGATGTGAACATGTTCCATGGTGCCGGCCTAGAAGGTTGGATGTGGAAAATTTTAAGTAGAGGATTTGGTTTTCATGGAACGTCATCATAATAGGACTCTCTTCAGACCATACTTGTTATGGATCAAATTATGCCCCCCAAAAAATGTGTTATAAAATCTAAACCCCTACATCTGTAGATGTAATCCTATTTGGGAATAGGACCTTCTTTGTCATATTAATAAGACTGTATCAGCGTAGGGTGTGTTTTAAACCAATCACCTTTGAGATGTATAAAAATCAAATTAGGCACAGAAAAGGAAGCATGGAGGGAAAGATAGATGCCACTTGGAGATCGCCAAGGAATGACAAAGAAGCTGAGATAAAGGTTTCCCCCTCAGAGCAACACAGAGAGCCTTCCTCTAGAGCCGGCACCCTGAATTCAGACTTCTAGCTCCTAAACTGTGAGCCACCATGTGCCTGTCAGTTTGTTGTACTGTGGAATCGGGATATGGAAAGTACGAAGTATGAGTCTAGGAAAATTGGAAGTTAAAAGAAAATGAAACAGAACACATAAAGATCGATATCCCAGGCATTGGTGAGTTGAAATGGACTGGTATTGGCTATTTTGAATCAGACAATCATATCGTCTGCTACGTCAGGAATGACAAGTTGAAGAGGAATGGCATATGTTCATCGCCAAAAAGAACATTTCAAGATCTATCCTGAAGTACAAACTCTGTCAGTGATAGGATAATATCCAGATGCCTACAAGGAAGACCAGTTAATATGACCATTATTCAAATTTACACACCAACCACTAAGCCCACAGATGAAGAAATTGAAGAATTTTACCAACTTCTGCAGTCTGAAATTGATCAAACATGCAATTAAGATGCGTTGATAATTGCTGGTGATTGATACGCGAAAACTGGAAATAAAGAAGAAGGATTGGTATTAAGGAAAATATGGCCTTGGTGATAGAAGCAACACTGGAGATTGCATGATAGAATTTTGCAAGACCAATGACTTCATTGCAAACACCTTTTTCCAACAACATAAACAGTGACTATACACATGGACCTCATCAGATGGAATACATAAGGATCAAATCGACTATATTTGTGGAAAGAGATGATGAAAAGCTAAATATCATCAGCCAGAACAAGGCCAGATGCCAACTGTGGAACAGACCATCAATTGCTCATATGCAATTTCAAGTTGAAGTTGAATTAGAACAAGTCCACGAGAGCCAAGGTATGACCTTGAGTATATCCCACATGAATTTAGAGACCATCTCAAGAATAGATTTGACACATTGAATGCTAATGGTCGAAAACCAGACAAGTTATGGAATGACATCAAGGACATCATACATGAAGAAAACAGGAGGTCGTTAAAAAGGCAGGAAAGAAAGAAAAGACCAAAATGATGTCAGAAGAGACTCTGAAACTTGCTCTCGAAAGTCGAGTAGCTAAAGTGAAAGGAAGAAATGATGATGTCAAAGAGCTGAAGGGAAGATTTCAAAGGGTGACTGAAGGAAAAAAAGTAAAGCATTATAATGAAATGTGTAAAAATCTGGAGAGAGAAAACCAAAAGGGAAGAACATGCTAGGCATTTGTCAAACTGAAAGAACTGAAGAAAAAATTCAAGTGTCGAGTTGCAATATTGAAAGATTCCATGGGGAAAATATTAAATGATGTAGGAAGCATCAAAAAAGAAGATGGAAGGAATACACAGAGTCACTGCATCAAGAAGTGGTCGACATACAACCACTTCAGGAGGTAGCATACGATCAAGAGCCAATGGTACTGAAGGAAGAGGTCCAGGCTGCGTTGAAGGAAAACAAGGCTCCAGGGATCGACAGAATACCAACTGACATGTTTCAACAAATGGATGCAACCCTGGAAGGCTCACTTGTCTATGCCAAGAAATTTGAAAGACAGCTATCTGGCCAACCAACTGGAAGAGATCCACATTTGTACTCATTCCAAAGAAAGGTGATCCAACAGAATGTAGAAATTATTGAACAATATAAAAAAAACATTTTTTTTTTCTTATGATTAATATTGGAAACCCTGGTGACTTAGTGGTTAAGTGCTATGGCTGCTAACCAAAAGGTCGGCAGTTTGAATCCACCAGGTGCTCCTTGGAAACTCTATGGGGAAGCTCTATTCTGTCCTATAGGGTCGCTATGAGTTGGAATCGACTTGACGGCAATGGTTTTTTTGGGGTATGATTAATATCACACACAAGTAAAATTTTGCTGAATATCATTCAAAAGTGGCTGCAGCGGTACATCAACAAGGAAGTGCCAGAAATTCAAGCAGGATTCAGAAGAGGATGTGGAACAAGCGATTGTTGTTAGGTGCCATCAAGTTGTTTCTGACTCGTAGACCCTGTGTACAATAGGATGGAACACTGCCCGGTCCTGCACCATCCTCACAATCGTTGTTATGCTTGAGCCCATTGTCGCAGCCACTGTGTCAATTAATCTTGCTGATGGTCTTTATCTTTTTTGTTGACTGTCTACTTTACCAAGCGTGATGTCTTTCTCCAGGGACTGATCCCTCCTGATGAGATGTACAAAGTATGTGAGACAGCCAGAATTCTCCTTCTAAGGAGAATTCTGGCTGTACTTCTTCTAAGACAGATTTGTTTGTTCTTTTGGCAGTCCATTCAATATTCTTCTCCAACACCATAACTCAAAGGAGTCAATTCTTCTTTGATCTTCCTTATTTCTTGTCTAGCTTTTGCATGCCTATAAGGCGATTGAAAACACCATTGCTTGGGTCAGGCGCACCTTAGTCTTCAAGGTGACATCTTTGTTTTTTAGCACTTTAAAGAGGTCTTTTGCAGCAGATTTGCCTAAAGCAATGCATCATTTGATTTCTTGACTGCTCCTTCCATGGGCATTGATTGTGGACCCAAGTAAAGTGAAATCCTTGACAACTTCAACCTTTTCTCCATTTATCATGATGTTGCTTATTGGTCCAGTAGTGAGGATTATGGTTTGGTTTATGTTGAGGTGTAAGCCATATTGAAGGCTGTGGTCTTTGATCTTCATCAGTAAGTGCTTCAAGTCCTCTTCACTTTCAGCAAGCAAGGTTGTGTTATCTGCATAATGCAGGTTGTTAATGAATCTTCCTCCAATCCTGATGCCCCATTGTTCTTCAAATAGCCCACCTTCTCGAATTATTTGCTCAGCATGCAGACTGAATAAGTATGGTGAGAGGGCACAACCCTGACCCACACCTTTCCTGACTTTAAACCGTGCAGTATCCTCTTGTTCTGTCATCTGTTGATGGATCCTGGATGAAGGCAGAGAATACCAGAAAGATGTTTACCTGTGTTTTATTGACTATGCAAAGGCATTTGACTGTATGGATCATAATAAATTATGGGTAACATTGTGAAGAATGTGAATTCCAGAACATTTAATTGTGCTCATGAGGAACGTGTAAGTAGACCAAGAAGCAGTCGTTTGAACAGAACAAGGATAGACTGCGTGGTTTAAAATCAAGAAAGGTGTGAACTGACTTGACAGCACCTAACAACAACAACAAACTGAGAGAGAACGAATTTCTGTTTATTAAAGCCACCCACTTATGGTATTTCTGTTATAACAGCCCTAGATAACTTAAGTGATACTTGAGAGTGCATCATGTATAAGTATAAATGCACTATATATATTTATTTTTTCCTTTTCTTTTTCTGATGGTAATCATTCCTGTCTTGGTAGGTATATTAGTTTCCTACTGTTACTGTAAAGAGCCCTGGTGGTGCAGTGGTTAAGCGTTTGGCTGCTAACTGAAAGGTTGGTAGACTGAACTTACCAAGCACTCTGCCAGAGAAAGATGTGGCAGTCTGCTTCCGTAAGGATTTACAACCTTGGGAGCCCTACAGGGCAGTTCTACTATGTCCTATAGCGTTGCTATGAGTTGTAATTGGATACAAATGACCACAGATTTGGTGGCTTAAAAAACTTAAATTTATAATCTTACAGTTCTGGAGGTCAGAAGTCCAAAATGGATCTCATTGGGTGAATTAAGGTGTGGTAGGGCTGCAGTCTTTCTGGAAGCTCTAGAGGCCGCTTGCTTTCCTTGCATCATAGCCCCTTCCTTCATCTACATAGGCTGAGTTCTTTTCATGCTGCCATCTCTCTGGTTATCCCTCTTCTTCCTTCCTCTTCCACTTTTAATGACCCTTGTGATTATAATGGGCCCATTCAGACAATCCAGGATAATCTCTCTGTTTTAAAGTCAGCCAGTTAGCAACCTCAATTGTGTTAGCAACCTTAATTCTCCTTTGTCAGGTGAAAACCTAACAAATTTACAGGTTCTGGGATTAAGGTATGGACATCTTTGGGGGCCATTATCCTGCTAACCCTGTGAACCAGCAGCCTGCCAACTGACCTGCAGATTTTGAGTTTGTCAGCCCCTGCAACCGTGGGAGTCAGGATTTGGGACGTGCCAGTCTCCACAATTTTGTGGGCCATTTCCTTGAAATAAATCTTTCTATATTTATATATATGCTTCACTGGTTTTGCTCCTCTAGAGAGCCCAGCCTAAAACAGGCACGGACTTGTAATAGCTCTACAGATGGTAAGTGTGTTTGTGTGTGAAGCCACATGTTTATGCATTCCAGCTACCAATAACAAAAAAATTTTTTATTATATAAGTAGTAGGTATACGTGTATACAAAATAATACATATCAAATCATGTGTGCGTGTGTGTGTGTTTCAATCAACCATGGTACAGGAATTATTTTCTTCTCTTCAGAAAATTATATTACAAGATTTTGACTATGAGGAGGGGATCGAAGAGTAGGCAGCTAAAAATGTAGAAGGAACTATTGCAGAGGTGTGTCAGGCAGTTAGTAAAAATATAGTATAAAAAATGGGCAGGGACTTGCATAGATATTTCTCCAAAGAAGATATACAAATGGCCAATAAGCACATGAAAAATGCTCAACATCATTAGTCATGAGGGAAATGAAAATCAAAACCACAATGAGATACCAATTCACAGCAACTGGGATATCTTTTGGAGCCCTGCTGGTGCAGTGGTTAAGAGCTTGGCTGCTAACCAAAAGATCAGCAGTTCGAATCTACCAGCCACTCCTTGGAAACCCTATGGGGTAGTTCTGCCCTGTCCTGTAGGGTTGCTATGAGTTGGAATCGATTCCACAGCAATGGGTTTTTGAATTAGGATGTCTGTTACCAAAAACTGGAATGCAAGTGTCGGTGAGGATATGGAGAAGTTGGAACTCTCCGGCATTGCTGGCGGGAATGCAAAATGCGAGGCACTGTGGTAAACAGTTTGGTGGTTCCTCAAACAGTTAAGCATAGTTACCATATGACCCAGCAATTCCGCTTCTAGATATATATACACCCAAAAGACTAAAAGCAGGGACTCAAACAGATACTTGTACACAATGTTCATTGTAGCACTATTCACGATAGCCAAATGTGGAAACAACCCAAGAGTCCATCAACAGATGAATGGATAAACACAATGTGGTCTATCCATACAATGGAATATGGCTCAGGCATAAAGACGAATAAAGCTCTGATACCTGCTATGACATGGATGGGCCTTGAATATATGGTACTGAGTGAAATAAGTCAGACACAGAAGGACAAATGCTGCATGATCTCCCTTATATGATGTGCCTGGAACAGACAAATGCATAGAGACAAAAGTTTATTAGTAGTGCTTACCAGAGGCTGGGGGTGGAAGGACTGGGAGTTATTGCTTATGGGACACTGAGTTTCGTTTTGGGTGATGAAAAGGTTTTGGGAATAGTGCTGACAGTTGTACAGCGTTATAAGTGCAATTAGTGTCACTGAGCTGTATGCTTAAAAATAATTAAAATGGGATTTTTTTTTGTTATATATGTTTTATCACCATAAAATAAAAGCTATATAAGTAAATATTTAGCTAGTCTAAAAACAAAGAACGTAATAAGAATAAATGCAGTGAGAACAAGGTCACAAAAGAAAAGAGATCAATTTGACTTTAAAACCGTTTGAGTGAGTATACAACAAAAAAATTATTTTTCTGGATTTTGTAATGTTTATGGGGAAGTTGGAAACCCTGGTAGCATAGTGGTGAAGAGCTACGACTGCTAATCAAAAGGTCGGCAGTTCGAATCCACCAGGCACTCCCTGGAAACCATACGGGGCAGTTCTACTCTGTCCTGTAGGGTTGCTATGAGTCGGAATCGACCCGACGGCAATGGGTTTGGTTTTGGTTTGGTTTATGGGGAAGTTGGAATGGACTCAACGGCATGCATATGTGCGTGGCAGAGGCATGTGTCAGCAAATCCTAAGGCAGGAAGTTGGTGAAGTGCTCTGCTGGAATGGATTGTGGAGGCAATAGGAAGCCAGTGCCGGTTCTAGAGCAGCCCTTGCTGTCATGGCCTGCCCTTGTGGGAGCATTCTCTGAAGAAGGGCCCCTTACCTGACCTGAGTCAGCTGGGCCAGCAGCTGGGCCTGCAGCTGGGCCAGAGTCTCCCCCACCCGCTGCCTGCCTGGCTGTCCTGTCAGGTCTTCTCTTCCACCTGGAAGCTTGAGTCCCATGGCCCCTCCAATATGCCTATCAAAACCTGCCACCACGGGCCAGCCATTTCCAGAGGGAGGCTGATAAGGCGTTTGTTGAATTTATGATTTTAATTTACTGCAATTGTAATCCCATTATGGGCTCCCTTTTGTCTGCAGCCTGCACAGCGGTGAAGTTTAATTACAGCCAAGCAAGATCTCCCTGTTTGGAGACCTTTCCTGCCAGTCCTGGTGGCCCTTTCCCAGTTGCTCAGTTGCTTCAGGGAGTTTAGTGGCACTGGTGGGGTGGGGGTGGGGGAAGCAGTTTGGGGAGGGAGGGACTGAGAAGAGGCTCCCCGGCTGGTGGAAGTGATGGGCTGATGCAGCACTTTCTGCAGTTGGCAGCAGAGCCACGCAGGATGAGCCGGGATGCCCCGTGAGTGACAATTAGGACTGCAATGTGTGGTGGTGCTTGGCGTGCAGTGTGCAACCCTCATGGCTGTACAAACAACCCCAGAGAAGATAGGACGAGGGGAGCTTACCCCTGCAGGGGTCTGCCAGGGCTTGTCTACAGAAGTTCTTAGAAAGTCACCATATTAGGGTAGGTCCAAGACTCTGAATGCCTCCCAGGTAGTCAAGTCCCCAGCGCAAGGTCCCAGCCAGGGGGATGGTCACAGTGATGTCACAGCATCCCTTCTTAGCCTCTGTGGTAGACAGTGCCAAGTAGCCAGGAAAACACAGCTAAGCAGGGGTTGGGGTCAGGTGCTGACCCCAGCTCAACTGGAAGATTAGGGGGTGAATCTAGGCCTTGCCTCTTCTGGAAGGAGAGAGAGTGTAGCTGGGGTTGGTGTGCAATGGAGGAGGTGTAATGAAGGGCAAGAATATTGTGGGAGGAGGCTCAGTGCCCGGCTCAGGCTCCCTGAGTCCTGTGCCCCAGAAGAGGTGAGCAGGCCCAGGCCTGGTCCTAGTGGTCAGAGACAAAGAAGAGTTGGGACCAATGAGAGGGGAAAACAGCTTGGCCTGTGGCCAGGGAGACCTTGGAAGTGAGTGGCAGCAAAGAAAGATGTGGCTTCTTGCTTCGGTTCCTTCATCTGTAAATTGGGGATGAGAAAAACACCAGCCCTACCTACCCCACAGGTAGGAATGGGAGCGAAAACCTTGTTGATGGGACAAGGCTTGATGAATGTTAGATGTGGGGAGAGGGGTGTGGGGAGAACATTTCATGGATCTCCAGGCTCAGCCTCCTAATCTCTAACTAATGGGTTAGGGACAGATGACCTCCAAGGATCCTTTCAGCTCAGACATTGGCAGAGTTGATGATTAAACAAGGAAGACTGCCCGGAGGAGTCAGCCTGGAGGAAGGGGAAGGGTGGAGATTTTTGCAGGTCTGCAGGTCCCAAATCCTAATTCCTTAAGAACCAGATGAGGGTGGAGGAAGCGTGATGGAGAAGGCAGCATGGCGTGGGGGTCAAAAACACATGCACCCACAGGGGTTGAGCAAGTGACTTAAATGAGTGAGGCAGACAGTGTGTAAGACAATAGGGGGTGGTGGGGACTGTGGCCAACTGGAGCATGCATGTCCCACCTAAAGGGGCAGATATTGCTCTGTTCCACTGGCGGTTGCCATGTGAGGATGGTGATCGTGGGTTGTAATATGGTCTCCATCTTTGTGCCACTATCTATAGAATGGGTACAACAGTAATGCATACCTCATGGAGTTGGTATGAGGATTAAATGAGCTAATAAATATAAAACACTTAGAATAGTGCCTAACATATAAAACCAAACCAGTTGTCATTGAGTCAATTCCAACTCATGGTGACTCCATGTGTGCAGAACAGGATGGGGCCATAGGGTTTTCAAGGCTGTGACTTTTCAGAAGGAGATTGCCAGGCCTTTCTTTTGAGGTACCTCTGAGTGGCTTTGAACTACCAACCTTTCAGTTAGTAGTCAAGCACTTAACCGTTTGTGCCACCCAGGACTCCCTGCCTGGCTTGTTGTGGGCCATCAAGTTGATTTCAACTCATAGTGACAGAGTAGAACTGCCCCATAGGGTTTCCCAAGTTGTAATCTTTACAGGAGCGGATTGCTAGGTCTTTTCTCCCGCAGACCTAATGGTGGATTCAGCCCACTGACTTTCAGTTCGCAGTCGAGTGCTAAACCATTGCACCACTCAGAACTCCATGTCTGGCATATAGTAGGTGGCAATTTCTTATATTGGCAACTACTACAATTGTTGTTATTCTCTATGTGCACAAGAGACCAGATGTCAGCCACCCCCGACCCCCCGCGCAGTCACTTCTGGTGGTTGGGGTGGGGGTTGAATCACTGGGGTCCAGTTGTTTATGGTCTTTAGAGTGATGGGCTTCTCTGGTTGTCTATGGACTCACCCAGATGGCTGTTGCAGAGAAGCAGATGGTGTGAATGCATCTGGAGTTACTTCATGCAGCTTTTCGTTTTATTTGGGGAGGGTTATTCTGAGCCTGAGACGTGCACACATTTGCAGGAAGGATTTGTGAGGCTTTGCTGGGCTGCAAGGGTTGTGACTGAAAAACTCGGGGAGGGGGAGCCACGTGGTGAGGCACGAAACAATGCCAGCTGGAGAAGGGGCCTAATTGTGAACCAAAAAGAGATTTCCAGTTGTGTCTAAGGACAAGGAGGGAGAAATTAGGCTCTGGAGTGACAGGGTAATTGTCTAGCCAGCCCTCTACACTGCATGAATTCTGAATTCTGCCAGGGCTGGCAGGAGGAGCGAGTGTGACCACATGCGTGGGCATACATGTATGTGCACGCTGGGGCACATGTCTGTCTATCCCCTGCTCACCTCCTCCAGGACAAGCTTCTGGGTTAACCTCCAGCTGGCCTGAAGTACACTTTCTTCATTTATTGGTTTCTAGTCCTGGATCTTTGGATAACTAGCTGTGTGTCCTTGGGCAAGTTATTAACCTTGCTGTGCCTCAGTTTATCCATCTGGAGAGTGGGGTTGGTGACTCCAGCCCTACCTGCTCCAAAGGGGTACTATGAGGAGGCAATCTGTTGGTGGTATCTTCAAAGGGCTGCCTTCGGGTCCTGACGTGCTTCCTCTCAAGTGCAGAGTGGTCTGCAGATTCTAAGGCTTCTCCCACCAGTATTGGGTCTGACTCCGGCAGAGACCCGTGAGGCAGGGTAGGTGGGTGTGCCCTGCGGGAGTTTCTGGTTGTTGTGGTTGTTAGTTGCCCTTGAGTCAGCTCTGACTCATGGCGACCCTCTGTACAACAGGACAAAACGTTGCCCAGTCCTGCATCATCTTCATGATCACTGGCATGTTCAAGTCCATTGTTACCTACCAACCTAGGGGTCTCATTTCCCAGCACTATATGAGGCAATATTCTGTTGTGATCCATAAGGTTTTTATTGTTTAATTTTCAGAAGTTCTTCGAAGCCACCCACTTGTGGTATTTATGTCACGGCAGCCCTACTGTTACCAGTCGCCAATCTGACACAAAGGGTCCTTGTCTTTATCTTCAGCAAGCTTTATTTTGCTTGAGTCAAGCAAAAGGAGTCAGTGGGGGACTAGCCTCTCCAAAAGGCTGACTTAAAAATGAAGCAAGGCTGAGGCTTATATGGGTTCGGTGGAGACAACAGAGTAATGAATATTTAGTGGGCTTCTTTCAAGGGGCAGGTACTTCTCAGAATGGTGGTTCATGTTAATTCGGTTGTGTGCGTATCTGGAATCCAAGACGGAACCCCCTGACATTCAAAATGGAGTCCTCTCGGCCCTTGGCATCACTTATTATGGGATATAGCACATAGCGCAAGCACACTGATCTTTGGCACTACATCACCATCTTTGGAGGGCTAAGGAAGGTTAAACAGTGGTCACACTTTGTCCTTCCGTGCATGTGGGAGCCTGTAAAGGGGGAAGGGACTAGAAAACCACTAAGAAGGAGATAGTAATTCACGGGTTGTTTCAACCTTATCTCATGTTGACAGCATGTGGTTCCTGTTTACCCAACTTCTAGATGGTAATCTTTTAACAGCTCTTTTGTTCCGCCAGCACAGTTAACCCTATCTGTCTCACTAGGAAACTAAGACAACCTTTCCTCCCCTTCCCGTCAAAATAGCAATGAAAGTACCAGCCTCTTGGAGGCACTGTGACTGTCGGAGGTAAAGTACAAAAGGCCCCAGCACTGGAGTAGCCCTCCTAGTTCAGTGGCTAAAAGCCCACACTCTGGAGCTGCTCCATCTGGGTTCACATCCCAGCTCTGCTGCCTCCTCCCAGCAGTGCGACTTGGGCAAGCCACTCCACCTCTCTCTGCCTCAGTTTATTCACCTATAAAATGGGGAACCTCGAGGAACCCTTAGGAAGATGAGAGGGATTAACATATATAAAAGGCCTAGAACAGCACTGAAGGAGCATTTATCGGCTGTCATCATTGTTACTAGAAGTAGTATGAGGGCCGTGTACCCTGGTGATTATGAGCAGGGCTCTGGAGGCTGAGCCGCTGACTGGTTGTGTGACTTGGCTGTCTCCCTATGCCTCAGTTTCCCCACTTCCCAAAGGAGGATAACTGTATCTACTTTACTGGAGTGAGTGTTAAGTAAGCTGATGCCGGTAAAGGACTCAGCACAGTGCCTGGCACACAGGGAGCACTTTAAAAAGATCAGCTATTGCTGTTGGTGCTCTTATTGCTGTACCTGAACTAAGTTAAGTGTGTCAGTAAATTTTACTGATGTATTTTCCTATGGGAGGCCTCCAAGCTCCCAGTCAGGACTAGCCAGCGGGCAGGGTGGAGGTGGGACTAGACCCTCCAGGCAGCAGTGACCTGGGTGGGAGACAGGACCCTTGGGGCTTGGCAGGCAACTTTGTGGGCAAAGGAGCAACAGACCACAGGCCCAGAAGCTTCCTCCAGTGGCTCAGCTGGACTCAGTGTGTTTGGGTTCAAATATCAACTTTCCTGTTGTTCGTGCCCTGGTGTGAGGCAGGTGCTGGTCTTTCAGACCCAAGGCCTGGGTTCGAGTCTCAGCTCTGCTCCTGGCCAGGACTTGCTTTTGGCTATTCCCAGCCTAAGTTTCCAAATCCGTGAAGTGTGATGTGATGTCTTACCAGGATGCTGGGAGGTTTAAAAGAGAGTGCACAGGGGAACCCAGCCCAGGAGAACAAGCTGAGCAGATGAAAGGGCTGGTGGCTGAGGCGGCCAGCCTGGCATGTAATCAAAGGGATTTGAGCTTGCTTCGCCGCTCTGTTGCTCACTGGCTGGGCAACCCCAGGGGTGAGTTACTCAACCCCTCTGAGCCTCATCTTCTCACTTGTACAAACGTATAGTTTATTTTGCAAGGCTTGAAGATGGTTGTGAAGCTAAAAATGAGATTGTTGTTTTTAGCTGCCAGTGAGTTGGCCCCAGACTCATGGTGACCTCATGCATGACCCCATGCACTACAGAATGAAACACCACCCAATCTTGCATCACCCCCATGATGGGTTGTGGATGGGACCACTGTGATCCATAAGGCTTTCACTGGCTGATTTTTAGAAGCAGATCACCAGGCCTTTCTTCCTAGCCCACCTTAGTCTAGAACCTCCACTGAAACCTATTCAGCATCACAGTAACACACAAGCCGCCACTGACGGATGGTGGCTGCTCATTTGGTACATTGACCGGGAATTGAACCTAGGTCTCTTGCATGGAAGGTGGAAATTCTACCACTGAACCACCGCTGTCCCCTAAAATGAGATTACTATGCCAAGTGCCCGGCACACAGGGCAAGAGAGCTGGAGGGGAGTGAGCCACGGGGTGGGGCCATCAGAATGGGAGGAAGGACACCGATTGTTCTCTCCCTCCTCCTCCCCTTCAGCCTCAAACCTCCCTCTGCTCCGGAGCCTCTAATCTCACCTCTGCGTCTTCTTTCCCCACTTCTGCTCTCTCCCTTCCAGCTTCCCTTGTAGTTTCAGATTAGACTTTATCGCTTGTGTCTTGAGGACACGGGTATGACATGCTGGCATCTTTGCATATTTCTCCCCTGCCAGCCTGAGCCCCTGACATGATGGCGAGTGCTGGATCCTATTGCTGGAATAGGTAGATGCCCGGACGCCAGGCCCTGCTCCTCACCCAGCTGTGCAGACCTGAAGCTACTTTCCTTTCAACACGCACTTCCTGCACCTTTCTCCCTTGTGCTGGATACCATCTCCCCACTTTCCATGGCTGTTCCAGATTCTAATTAAGAGGAAAAGGCTTTCTATTCCTTACAATTCTCCAGTTATGAATAATGATGGTGGTTCATAAACGAAAATTGCTTTTCTATTTAAATTTTGTATTTTTTTTTTTAAAAGAAGGTATGAAACCAAGGCTCTTGGGTCATTTGCAAGTTATTAATTTCAAGTGGAGCTCTTAGCTAGCTTATTAACAGTGAGGGTATTACAGCTGAGTTAAGTGGCTGGGATATTAATTATCTTGCAGGCTTTTATGTATGGATAAATGGCTTATTTCCATGTTGGTAGGTGGTCTAGGTGGGAAAACATGACTCCCTTTCTGGGAGGGATGAGAAGAAGAGGGCCCTGGTGATATGCTCCTTTGATAGATGCTGAATCCCAAGAACTGGTGCTGGGACACTTCTCCCAGGACCTTCAGGACTGTGGGAAACCCTGGTGGCACAGTGGTTAAGAGCTACAGCTGCTAACCAAAAGGTTGGCAGTTTGAATCCACCAGGCGCTCCTTGGAAACTCTATGGGATAGTTCTACTCTGCCCTGTAGGGTCACTATGAGTCAGAATCAACTCGACAGCAACAGGTTTGGTTTTTTTTTTTGGTTTTCAGGACAATGGGGCAAAGCAGCTGGCCATGCCATGGTGCCTGGGCCAGCTGTCTCAAAGTCAGCCCCAGTTTGGTGATTCAGGTGCTTCTTCCCAATACATACAACCAAGTGCCCTTGGCCTTCACCCCTACCAAGGAGAGGCCAGGTGGAAGTGGGTCGACAAGGTGGCAGGAGTTATTTCGATTAGTCCAGCATTTCTAAAATTTCAGTCGTTTCCTCTGTTTTGGCCATATCGACATACTGCCTGTTCTATAATTTACTTACTATTTTTATTTCCATTGACTCACTTTTAAGAAACTTAAATTTAGTTTAAAGGGAAACTTTATATCATGGCCATAAATGAAAACCAGCCTCCCTTGACATGAATTCAAAGCAACATAAAAACGGATACGTAACTATTAAAATAAAAAATGTCCATCTCTGCACCACCTGAAAGCGGCTCCCATGTGGGCAGTGGTGCATTTACCACCCAGTGAAAAACCTGGATTAGACCAGAGAAAGGACTTCCTGGCCTGGTGGCCTGTTCAAACCTGTGGGAGTCAGGAGACATACAAGGGTGAAAGTCAGGGGGCAGGTGACCAACCCAGAAGAGCCGGTGCTCTCTGGGGTCCTTCCAAACAGATTCAGCTGCAACGAGGAGGCCTTAGGGAATGTCGGGGGACAGCCCCGGCAAGGGAAGACCCTCACTGTGCATCCTGGCAGATAATCTGAAGAACTGACACATAGCCCTTTCCAGATTCATATGTTTATTCAGGGAAACTTACTGACACCGGCAAGGAGCTGCTCTCCAGTGGTGGCCGGCTGGAGTATTTTCCACAACCACCTACCTAGCAAGGGACCCAAGCTTTATATACCATTTCAGTTGGGACCAAGGATCATTGTTTTTCTCCCACATCCTTGGATAGTCCGTGTTCCCAGGGACTTCACATCCAAGCCCAGATGTTTTCCTTCATGTTGCTAAGGCATTCCTCAGCCTTGGTCGCTGGCCCAGTCGTGCCACTCCCGGCCTTGTCCCTTAGCCCGAGTCCATCCCGAATTCATCCTTAGCATGCTTCAGGGAAGAGGAAAGTTGATTCCGTTAGGGAGGGGATGCATATAGCTGAATAGCTTTACCCTACAGGAAGAAGTCAGATCTGGGGAATTTCTGTATATTTCGAACTCTAGGGCACAACAGGTAAATGCTATGCAAATTCCACACCACCCGGTATTTGCTTTCCAGGGGCCAATTAGCCAGGTGTGCTGGGTTGGCAGTGTGGCTAGCCTGCCTCCTGTTCTCATCTGATCCCTGGGTTTCCAGGAGCCACAGCAGGAGTGAGGGACTATCCTGAGAGCACTGGACTGGGACTCAGGATGGAGGCAGCCAGGCTTTGCTGCTACATTGCTGTGTGACCTTGGACAGGTCACAGGGCCTCTCTGGACCTCTGTTTCCTTATCTGTACACAAGGGGGTTGAACAAGATGCATTTGGGGACCCGCTTTAGCCATTGGCTCCCTTTGGTATCAGGCAGAACAGATGCTCAAGGAGAAGGATAGTGGCTAGTCTCCATTTCCTTCTGCTTTTCTGGAGCCCTTGCATAAATGCAATAGAAAAACTCACCGAAAGTTCTTAAACCATAAAGGGGACCTAACAGTGTGTGTCGGCAAGTCATCCTCCAGGGTTGGTTTGGCTCAGCAGATCAATGATGTCATCAAGGGCCCAATTATTTTTCCATTTCTCCACTCTTTTTTCTGCCTTTCTTGAGGTTAGTTTTAACTGGAGGATGACGTCCCTCATGGGGGCGAAAGGGCTGCTCAGCTCCAGGCACAGCTTACAGTGCAGAAGGAGAGAGATGTCTGTGTCCCAGAATCCTGGTAACAGTCCTCAGCCTTGAGGTAGGCTGACTGGCCGACTCCAGAACCAATACCTGTGCCTGGAGGATGACATGGATGGATTGCCTTAGACCTGATTTATCTGAACCAATCACCATGTCAAAGGGGCATGGAATTACCTTTGGCAAGGGGGATTGGGCTAGAGTGGGGTTGGCCTCACTCAAACAGGGTGGTCATTACTCAGTGGTATTCTGGTGGCTCGTACAGAGGTTGATCTCAGAGGTCCAGCTCTAGGTGTTCCAGGCACCATCTCATCCCATCTCATCCCCTCCTTTTCCCCTTCCCTTCCTCTCTTCTCTTCCCTTCTCATCTCCTGCTCCTCTCCTCCCCTCCTCTCCTTCTCTGCTTCAGCCTAGCCAGCTGCCCAGCCACCCTGCCGGGAATCCGCATTGTTTGTACCTGCCCAGCATCACTCCTTCCTCTTCTTTTGCTAACAGAACCCCCCTACTTTGGGAGAGCACACCCCTGTTCACACCATTTGGTTGTGGGGAGCTCTTCATCACTGGACCCCGCTTTGCTTACAAAAGTGGACATGAGGCTCAGGCTGGGCCAATCAGACATCTTCTTCAAGATTTTACATCCTCTCTTTCCTCTGAAATCACTAGCTGGGATGATGATGGCAATGATGATGATAAAGATGATGATATGTGTGTGTGTGTGTGTGCGAGAGAGAGAGCACTAAGAGATGCAAGGAGATATTTAGTGCCTAGATCTAGCTGTATCTGAAGCTTGATCTATCTTCCATGGACTTTTCAGTTATCAGAGCTGCTAATTACCCTTTCCCCATGAGCTAGCTTGGGTTGGCGTTTTGTCACTTGTGGCTGAAAGCCCCCAACTGGCATAGCAGCTTTCATTCCTTTACTAATTTAATTAGCATGTATTCAACACTTACCTCAGGCCAGCTAGTTCTAGATGGTAGGTTGTGTTATTATCCCTATTTCATAGGTGATAGACTAAGGCTTGGAGGATTTAAGTGATTTCCCCAAGGTCATTCAACTAGTAAGGGTGGTGCAAATGGTTAAATGCTCAACTACTAACTGAAAGTTTGGTGGTTCGAGTCCATCCAGAAGTACCTCAGAAGACGGGCCTGAAGATCTGCTTCCAAAGGTCACAGCCTTGAAAACACTATGGAGCGATTTTACTCTGTGTACACGGTGTTGCCATGAGTCAGAATCTACTCGACAGCGACTAACAACAACAGCCAGAAGCTGCTATGAAGCCTTCCGCACAGGGTCTGGCAGATGAGAGCCCAGCTCCTTTAGACACTGGTAATAATAATGATAACAGCAACCCTAACGTATAGTAAGACCTCGTTGTGTGCCAGGAAGTACTTTACATGGATGATATTATTGAAGTGGGTGCTGTCTTTTATCCCAACTTTCAGGGGCAGATTATCCAATAAGCAAGGTAAGCATGGCTTATTTGTTGCCTACTTACTAATCTGTAGCGAACAATTTCACATGGGTTTCACTTTGATGTGGCATGGTGAAACCTATGAGCAACTGCTCACTACAGATTAGTAAATTAGCACAAGTAGACCTGTGCTTATTGGATAAATCGCCCCTGCCCACTGTACAGGTATAGAAACTGAGGTTCAGAGGGGTGAAGAAACTTGCCAAGGGCCATGCAGCTAGGAAGTGGTAGAGCCAGTAGTTGATCATGGCAACAATTTCTACTTGGGGCCTGGGGTTGGCTCCACCTGGGACTGAGATTGGACCTTTTCTATCCTGAGGATGGCAGAGCCTCCCAGGCCATCCGTGGTGAAGAGTACTGATATTAGATGTCCACCAACTAGGCACATGCCTCCCTCCCTCGAAGTTAGAGCCCCCTGATACAGGGGCCCAGGTGATCTTCCAGGAGCAGAGATCAGGGCGGGTCGTGCAGAGAGCACAGTAAAAGTGGCCTTGGCTTGTGTGTGACTGATTCCAACAGTGGAGGTATTGAGTGGGTGGGGAAGAATACAGAGAGGCTGGTGCTAGGGAACCCAGTTCTGCCTCATACTGGAGGCAAAGTCGTAAACCTGGTCTTTGGGGAAGCACCATCATGCTCCCCATAGCGGCGCCCCCATCACCCCAAGCTCTCCAGGGTCCTGCTTTCTCTGACGTGCGGAGGGTCTGGGAGGCAAATCTTAGTGTTAACACTCTATCCCTCATGGTAAGAACTATGTACTGTAATTGGGGCCTTCTAGAGTGAAGGCCTTACCCCAAAGTGGGGAGGAGCAGGGCTGAAGCCACTAGAACAATGAATTTGTCTTTCTGGGGGCTCCTGCAGGGGCCAGGCTCATGGAAGACCCCAGGGAGAAGCTGGGCAATTCTTGGTGGGAGTTCTGGTCCCCCTCTTATCTCCTCAGACTCCCCCATCCATGTTGCTGCCTCTTTGCCTTCCTGAGGACAGACTGCACTTGCCCCCACCCCAAAACACCCAGGGCTGCCTGCTGCCTCCTCAGGGATGCATCCTGGATTGGTCCAGTCCACTCTGCTGCCCACCCATCTGGACTGGCTGTGGGCACTACTGTCAACATTGTCGATACTGAGTGGCAGTTGATTGTATTCAATTTAGCACTTGGTTAATCACTGTCATTGGCTTTTTCTCAAATTGCTCTATATTTTCCACCTGATTTCAAACCCCTGTGTGCTGGTACCACCCATTTGATTGCATTTTGCAAATGCTCTTTGCGCCCCCCTTTAGATACCAGACCCTGATTTGCTTGGGCACAGAAGGATCCAGGTGAAATACTTGTAAGGTTGGCTTGAAGAAAATCTCTTCCCTGCCTCAGATCTATGCTCGGCTCTGTCCTTGGCACTAGGGGGAGGGAAAGCAAAAGAGAAAATGGGTTGAATGTTTTATAGGCATCATGTAGGCCAGGGTGGGTATTAGATTGTGCTGTGATAAAAAACCTCAAAATCTCAATGGTGTACAGCAACGAAGACTTATTTCTCACTCACTAAATACTCATCGAGGGGCAGTGGTGGTTCAATGGTAGAATCCTTGCCTTCCATGCACAAGACCTGGGTTTGATTCCCAGCCAATGCACCTCATGTGCAGTTACCACCTATTAGTGGGGGCTTGTATGTTGCTATGATGCTGAGCTACTTCAATAATATAGCAGCCTGGTTTCTACAAAGCTTCCAGACTAAGATGGATGAGGGTGAAAGGTGATCTACTTCCAAAAACCAGCCAGTGAAAACTCTGTGGATCACAATGGTCCCATCTGCCACTGATCATGGGGTTGGCAACCACCAATCCACTTTCTGTCTCTATGGATTTACCTATACTGGCCGTTTCATATAAATGGAATTATGTAATATATGTCCTTTTGTGTCTGGCTTCTTTTACTTAGCATAATGTTTTCAAGGTTCATTTATGTTGTAGCATGTAACAGTACTTCATTCCTTTTTATGGCTGAGTAATATTCCATTTTATGAATACACTACATTTTATCAAAAGGAGGAATGGGTCAGATTCTACCATGTCCTTTCCTAACCCAAAAACCAAACCCAGTGCCGTCGAGTCGATTCCAACTCATAGCGACCCCATAGGACAGAGTAGAACTGTCCCATAGAGTTTCCAAGGAGCGCCTGGCGGATTCGAACTGCTAACCTCTATGGTTAGCAGTCATAGTACTTAACCACTGTGCCAACAGGGCTTTCTGTCCTTTCCGAAGACTCTCTAAATGCTTCCTTTTGCAATTAAACACCTCACTCCTCCACTTGCCCCAAAGTTCTACAATGTCAGTCCCCTTCTGCGTCTCTGACCTTGTCTCCTACTTCTCTGCTCGTCATCCACCCTGCTGCAGCCACACTGACCTCCACGCTTACTCTCGCACAGGTCAAGCCTATACCAGCCTCAGGGCCTTTATAATGGCTGTTACCTCGGCCTAGAAAGCTTCTACCCCAAATCCTGTTTTGTTTGTTTGTTTTTGCATGTTTTTAATGGAAAACTTTCAATAGGTATGAGATGATAATATAATAATGAGCCTCCCTTCTATCCATCACCCAGATTCCACAATTATTAACTCACGGCCAATCAGTCTTGTCTTTCTTATATCCCTACTCACCCTCCCCCCTACTGTATTATTTTGAAGCAAAACTCAGACTTTATGTCATTTAATCTGTAGATATTTTAGCATTATCTCTAAAAGATAAGGACTCTTCCAAAAACATAGTCACAACACTATTACCACATCTAAGAAAGAAACTGTATTCCCTTAATACCATACAACATCCACTCAGAGCTCAAATCCCCCCGATTGGCCTAAGGTTTTATGTCAACTTGGTTGGGCCATGATTCTCATTAGTTTGGCAGTTATATAATGATGTAATTTGGCAGTTAGGTAATGATGTAGTTATCTTCCATTTTGTGATATAACGTAATCACCTCTATTGTCTTTGCACTTGTTTGGGCCAACGGGGCATTAGCAAACCAGGTGTGAGCAAAGCAAAGACTTGCACCATCTCCTTCTTTCCTTTGCTTATTTATTTACAAGCACACACACTTACATACTTTCTCAGATAAATGGTAGTGTATTATATACACTTTTTCCCACCTTTTTTTTTCTTCTTTTGATACCAGTTCTTTTGATCAAGTTGACTCCAACTCATGGTGACCTCATGTGTGTCAGATTAGAACTGTACTCCATAGGGTTTCCAATGGCTGATTTTCAGATGTAGATTGCCAGGTCCTTCTTCTGAGCCACCTCTAGGTAGACTTGAACCTCTGACCTTTTGGTTAGCAGCAAAACATGTGAAACCATTGTGTTAACTGTTTGCATCACTCAGGGACACCCCTCCCTGGACATTTTTGCATTAATATGTTACATTTGTTACAATTGGTAAAGCCATATCAATGCATTATTTTAAGCTAAAATCCATAGTTTACATTAGGGTGTATGTTTTGTGTTGTACAGTCCTATGAGTTTTGACAAATGCAAAATGTCATGTGTCCCCCATTATAGTATCACACAAAATAATTTCACTCCCACAAAATGCCCGGGACTCCACCTATTCACCCTTCCCTTCTCCCCCTGGCCCTTAGGCCCCCACTGATCTTTGCATTGTCGCTGTAGTTGTGCCTTTACCAGTGTTTCAGGTAGTCGGAATCGTGCAGTATATAGCTTTTCCAGACCGGCTTCTTTCACTTAGGAATATTCATTTAAGCTTCCTCCACATCTTTTCACAGCTTGATAGCTCTTTTTTCTTTAACTGCTGAATAATATTCCATCATACGGGTGTACCAGTTTTTTAAATCCATTTACCTATTGAAGGACATCTTGGTTGCTTCCATTTTTTGGCAATTATGAATAAAGCTGCTGTAAGCATTCATATACAGGTTTTTGTGTGGACATAAGTTTTTAACACCTTAACTTTTCCACTTAATGATATATCCTTAGCAATGGTCTCTGCATAGCAGTACAGTATATAGAGATCTTCCGCATTCCTTTTTTACAGCTGCATAGTGCTCCACTGTGTGGAGGTACCATTGTTCACCATTGTCAGCCAGTCCCTAGGGGTAAACATTTGGGCTGTTTCCAGTCTTATGGTTACAAATAGAGATACAGTGAACAACCTGGTGCAAACATCTTCTCATAATTTTGCTGGCCTATCTTTGTTACTACAGGTATTTTCTTAACTTTCTCCTTCTTACCATTCAGGGTTCAGCTTAAATCAAAATCATTGCCACCCCTTTAATAACACTTGCCAAAGGGGCCACTCCCTCCTCAAGTCACTGTTGACTGTACTCATTACCCTGCATTTTTTTCTTCTACCTTGAATGCTGTGTATTTATTGTCTCTCTGTCCTCAATGCAGTTAAGCTCCTGGTGGGTAGGGACTTTGTCTTATTCCCCACTGAAACCCCAAAGCTTAGCACAGTGCCTTGTACTAGAGTGACTATGATGTTTAATTTTATGTGTCAGCTTGGCTAGGCCATGGTGTCCAGTTGTTTGGTCAAACACTAGATGTTGTTATGAAGGCCTTATGTGTGATTAAATCAGTTAGCCTTAAGTGAAGGGAATTACCCTCCAGAGTGTGGGTGGGCCTTATCCAATCAGCTGAAGGTCTTAAGAGTGAAAAGAAAACCCTCCCTAAGGTGTATTTGGCTTCCAGACTATAAACAGACATCTTGCTAGAATTTCTCCACTCTTCTCTTCCTGTTGCCTGACCTACTGATTTTGGGACACAAAACTGCAGGAATCTCCAACCTGTCACCTGATTTATGGACTTGCCAGCTCCCTACGATCATGTAAGCCAATTCCTTAAAATTTCTCTCTCTCATACTGCTTCTATTTCTCTAGAGAACTCTAACCAAGATGGTAGATCATCCTGGTTTGCCTGGGACTGAGGGATTCTGGGACTCAAGACTCATAGTTTTAAAACCAGGACGGTCCCGGGCAAACCAGACGATGTGGTCACCCTATCTGGCACCTACTAGGTGCTCATTAAATATTTATTGAGTGAATTCATGCAAACTGGGGATAAATATGTAGATATGTCTATGTCTTATTAATTGATTTTAATGAGATGACTTTTAAAAACTAGGGTATTTCATATAAAAATCAAGATTACTGCTTTCTGGAAAAACAGATCTGACAATATTGGCCCTTGAGTCCCATGTGGCAGTCATCAATGGGAGCAGAATTTGGCCCTCTGTGGTGCTCCTGGAGCTCTGGTGGCACAGTGGTTAAGGGCTTGGCTGCTAACCAAAGGGTTGGCAGTTTGAATTCACCAGCTGCTCCTTGGAAACAATATGGGGCAGTTCTACTCTGTCCTATAGGTTTGCTATGAGTCAGAATCGACTTGATGTCAACGGGCTTGGTTTTTTTTGGTTTGGTGTGCTCCCACAGCACCACCTCTCACCCCTTCCCTTCATTTCTGACCTGCTCAGCCCCTGCACCCAGTTGCCTTTTTTGCCCGATGGCCCAGTGGTAAGCTGCACAAACTTTTTTTCTATATTGTAGTAAATATATATACACACGCACATATATGTATGTATGAGTGTGTATATATATATATATATGCAACTTTTAAAAATATTGTGGTAAATATATATGTATATATGGTAAAAAAAATTTTTTTTTTATATATGGTATGGAAGTCCTGGTGGTGTAGCGGTTAAGAGCTATAGCTGCTAACCAAAAAGTCGACAGTTTGAATCCACCAGGTGCTTGTTGGAAACCCTATGGGGCAGTTCTACTCTTTCCTATAGGGTTGCTATGAGTCAGAATTGACGTGACAGCAATGGGTTTATACATATATGCATATATATATCTGCACAAACTTTTCAACTGGACATATTTGGATTATAGTTGGAGCCAGGTGCCTACTAGTTTTGAGACCTTGGCAAGTTCCCCAGTGCCCCAAGAGCGCTGGGCCTGTTTCCTTAGCTTTACTTCTGACTGTCTTCGGGGTTAAGGCATTGTCTCTAGACACCCCTGTTAAAATGTGAAGGTCTTACCAGGTAGGAGGGCATGGAGTCTCCTTCCACCCCTCCCCCCAGCATGGGGGTGATGGCCCTGAGCTCAAGGCCTGGCTCTGCCTCCAGTGGAGGTTGCTGTGTGAGACCTGGGGGGCTCCAGGCTAATGGGAGCCCCACTAGTGGTTGACCGGCCCACATGATGGATGCTCTGGAGATCAGAGAGGGCGAGGGAGAGGAGGTTGAGGTGAAATTCTTGGGCTGGGAAGAAAGACTTGGAGCTGGCATAGGGAGGCAGGTCTTTTTGTTCCAGGCTCTGATTCCTCTTAAAATGCAAGTCCCCTGGGAGGTGGTGCTGGCTTTTTTTGATTTCTTGAGATGCTGTAGAAAGTGGAAGGTTTAAGGCCCTGGGAGGCAGCCTGAAATCCGAGACTTAGACTCGGTCTATCAATGCTCCCCTCCCCCATCCTTGTTGACCACGTGGAGGCTGCAGCCCCTAGGCAGGACTATGATCTGACTTCTCCCTCCCCATGGGGCAGCCTCCTCCTGCTCTGTGCCCTGATGGAGCTGAGAGTACAGTTCTGTGCCCTAGGCTCCCTCTTAGAGTCCCCTTCTCTTTTCCCTGGGAGTTGTCCCCTGAAAACCCCATCCCCATCCCCACCCAGCCATTTCCACTGTGCTCGTGGCAGCCTGGACTCTCCATCGGGGCATGGTCTTACTCCCATAATTGCCATAAAACCCTTTGCTGTTGACTCTGACTCACGATGACCCCATGTGTGTTAGAGTAGAACTGCTCCACAGGGTTTTGCTGGCTGTGATCTTTATAGACGGCCCCTGGGTGGCACAGTTTGCTTTGAACTATTAACCTAATGACTGGTGGTTTGAATCCACCCAGCAGCTACATGGAAGAAAGGCCTGGCAATCTGGTTCTGTAAAGACTATAGCCAAGAAAACCCTATGGAGCAGTTCTACGCTAACACACATGGGGTTGTCATGAGTCAGAATCAGTTCAAAGGCATTTTTTTTTTTAATCTTTACAGAAGCAGATTGCTGGGCTTTTCTTCTGCAGCACTGCTGGGCATGCTTGAACCACCAACCTTTAGGTTAGTAGTCAAACATAAACCTTTTGGGCCACTCACGGACCTGTAGCTGCTATACTAACCCATTTCTGCAGTAGGATTGTGAATTCCAAGAGCACAGGGACTGTGATCTGCCTCATTCACTGAGGTCTCCCTCCACCCAGTGCCTACCCCTGGTGCGGGCACACAGTAATGCCAGTAGGCTTTTGTGAATGAGAAAGGCACACTTACTTGCCTGTGGCATAGCTTTGTCAGGGCTGCTGGCAAGGCAAGAGGGGATGGGAGCGCTGGAGGGAGGGCTCAGGGAGGAAAAGGGATTTTTCTGCTCAGGCAGTGTCCTGCCAAAGCCCACTTCTGCATCCACCTTGCAAAGTCATCTCCTATTTGCTGCTCTTTCAGTCCATGCCCGGTGTGTGTAGGGATGTCCCTGCTGGGGTAGTGGTGGGGTGAGAGGCCAAGGTCTTCCTCCCCAGAGGTTGGGGCCTTGGCTTCTTCCGTGGAAGGTGTCTCAGTGTCTTAAATGGCCCAGGGAGGGTGCTGGGTTGGGGGTGTGGGAGGAGGTTGTGTATGTGTGTGTGTGTATATGTGTGTAGCTGAAGCCACTGTCCCACCAGCCGTGGGTCACTCAGGACCTAATTACTACGGACTTCATGGATGGACAAGTCAACCAGGAGATTCCACTTCCCTCTTCATCCCCACAAAGTATCCCAATCTCTTTGGCTTTTTCTTTCAAACCTCCTTACCCAGGGTAGAGGGCTCTGGTCAGGTGGCAGCCTCCAAGGCTTCCTGGCAGAGGAAGGTGGCTGACCTTCACCCTGTAAGACAACCTGGAGGCAGGGGTCGGGGAGTGGGAGGAGGCCCTACAGCTTCCTCTGAGCAAGCACCCTTGATGACAAGGAGTTCCTCCTGAGGTCTAACCCAGATCCCTTATGCTGCTGGTAGAAATGCTTTCCCAGCAGAGCTTGACCTTGACCAGGCTGTTAGGTCCACAGCTGTCAGCCGGCCGGCTGGAAGGGTGAAATACAGTGGCTGTTTCCCTTTTTCTTTCCCCTCTTTCTCTCCATTGAACTGAAAAACGGATGTCATAAATGTGGTGGTTTCATTAACTAGAAAATACACTCCAAACCACACAAATGAAATTCAACCGACTGGCAAAATAACATTTTTTATTGCTCTGCTCTTCATGGGTGAGAGGGAGGTCCTTGTCTCTCTCTTCACCTGGTTCCAAGCATCTCTCCATTGCAGTGCTGGTGGCAGTCCCTGGTGAACTTGGCCTTGGCCGGATAAAAGTGTGGTTCTATGCGGGTGCAGGTCAGTTCTGCAGGGTGAACCGTATGGTTGGCAGGGTCCCTGGAGAGCAGGGTGGGGAAACTGAGGTCCAGAGGCATCCAGTTCCATATTTAAGGTCACGCTGGGGCTTTGGGCTGACAAGCTTTTAACAATCCTGGAGAAATATCCGAGACCTTAAAATATTTATTGGCTACAAAATGGGAAAAGAAAACAGAGAAATTGAAATGAATAAATGGTAAATGTCTACAAAATGTAACATTAGGTCAGCTGCGTTAATTACTACATTTGATATTCATAAAAAGTGTCATTACATGTGAAAGCCATTTGTCAGCTCCATTTTCTCACTTGGTAAGAATTCCTAAGTAGGCTAGAGGATGGATGAGAAGGCATAGATAGCCAACTGTCAATTAAGCCAGCGCCTGGTCGCCAAACAACTCCAAGAGCAAAATTATAAATTTTTTTTTTTTAATTGTTGGCTAAAGTGTTATCTTAAATGTGGGCTCTGGGTGCACTTTAATAAGTTTGCTCTGATACTGGGGAGGGCTGTGAAAGTATTCTTCTCTCACACCTGGCCCAGGTCCGGGACCTGCACTTGGCATGGGGAAGCCTCAGTCCGGGCCCTTCCGACACCTTCAAGGCCCATGACCTCTCACTATGGCCGACAGAGGGATTTGGAAGGGACCAGAAAGAGCTGGCAGAAGCCTCTCCTACCCTCGCACCCTGATCCCTTCACCAAGGCCCTCTCTGCAAGGCTGGCTGCCATCTCCCCATTAGGGAGAGCCCTTCGTTGTGTAGTGTCTGGGAACCTGGCTGCAAGCCCACGATGTGGACAACCACAGCCTGGGTTGCAGAGCAGTTGTTTTGGGGAGAAGGCTGAGGGTTGGGTTTGGTCTGGCCCTGGCTGGGCAGAGGTGTCTTGGAACCAGCCTGTGAATGGACACATATGATGGTGGCCTGTCTCTGGTCCTATGTCAGGTCTTAACCTGGCTCTGCCACGAAGAGCAGTGTGACCTTGGGCAGGGCACTTTCCCATTCTGGGCCTCAGTTGAGGGGCTTGGACCATCACTTTGAAGATTGAAAGCAAGGAGAGGTCTCTCAATGGAGCTGCCCCATTTCTCAGCTGAAAAGAACGAGACTCAGAAAAGGCAAGGGGTCCATCCAAGGTCACACAGAGATTGGACTGAAGTGAGGCCAGACCCTCTTTTGATTCCCACCACAGCACCCCACCTCCCATTTCCATCCCACCCCCGCCCTATTGCAGGGCCTTCATCCAGGGAAGGCCCAGGGACCAAGCCCCTGTGAGGGCCCAAGTATCCAGGGCCTCAGGCCTCCAGGAGCAGGTGACCTCAAATCATTCCCCAGAGAGATTTCTTCTCCATCCCTTCCCCCTCCTGGGCCTTCAGACCCTCCTTCCCACACTTAATGGAGTGTGACCTTGGGCAAGACACTTAACCTCTCCAAGTCTCACTTTTCTCATCTGCAAAATGGAGCAGAGACAGGCCTCCCTAACCCTGCAGGGTGCCAACAGCTACCTTAGATCTGGTGCCCTACAGGGTGGCACCCGGTGGCCATTTCCCAGGGCCTGGACCTCCTCTGGAGTCCCAAAGTGGTGCAAATGGTTAAGTGCTTGGCTATTAACCAAAAGCTTGGTAGTTTGAATCTACCCAGCGGTACTTCAGAAGAAAGGCCTGGCAATCTACTTCCAAAAAATCAGCCATTGAAAACTCTAGAGAGCACAGTTCTACTTTGACACACGTGGGGTTGCCATGAGTTGGAATGGCTTGATAGTAACTGATTTTGGGGACCTCCTCTGCAGGAGGCCCCCGCCTGCCACCTGAGGGGAGCTGTAATTAGTCTGTGACTTGTCACACAGAAAGCCACTCCATCTGGAGAGAAGAGAGAGCAAGCGCCGGCTGCTTTCCAGGCTGTGGAGGGAGGGGCAGGCCTGGCGCCAGGGGCAGAAACACCAGCCAGCAGGGGCTCTGGGGATGGGGACCCAGGCTCAAAGGGGCACCTGCTGCTCCTACCAGTAACAGGCTCAGCTCTGGCTCCCACCTTGCCCGCACTTCCACCAGCCCCCTCTTGTCTGGTCAGAGAGCCTAAGGGGTCCCAAGTCCCGGAATGAAGCCCCTGATTGGTTCTTTGGTGGGGAGACACCCTTGCTCCCTGGAGGAGGAGTTGCCCAGGGGTGGGGCTTCCAAGGCTGGGGGCCTGAGTATCTGGACACCCCTTTTCTGGGTTGAGGGTTGTGGTGAACTGCTTTTTGTCTCCATCCAGCCCTCGGCCCTCTGGCTTGGAGAGTGTTCTGGGCAACACTGAGCACAGGCTCCCTTGAGCCAAACAATCTGAGAGGAAATGACGTAGGGGATTCTTCACTGGGGAACCTGTGGCCTGTTTCCTCCATCTCCACCTCATTGCGAAAAGAATTTGCAGATGAAACTGTAACAAATATTGATATTTATGGAACATTTATGTGCCAGATACTGTACTAAGCATTTTACATGCATTGTCTCATTTAATCCTCACTATTTTTTTTTTTATTACCCCCATTTTACAGACAGGGAAGCTGAGGCTCAGGTGGCTAGCCGAAAGCTGCACCGCCAGGCAGCGGCAGAGCAGGATTTGAAGGCTGTTGCAGCCGGGTTCCCAGACATTGTACATGAGTCAATTCCAACTCATGGCGACCCCATGTGTTACAGATTAGCACTGCTCCATAGGGTTTTTGTGGCTGTAATCTTTTTTTTTTTTTTTATAATTTTTATTGTGCTTTAAGTGAAAGTTTACAAATCAAGCCAGTCTCTCACATAAAAACCCATATACACCTTGCTACTTACTCCCAATTACTCTCCCCCTAATGAGACAGCCCGCTCTCTCCCTCTGCTCTGTCTTTTCGTGTCCATTTTGCCAGCTTCCAACCCCCTCCACCCTCTCATCTCCCCTCCAGACAGGAGATCCCAACATAGTCTCAAGTGTCCACCTGATCCAAGAAGCTCACTCCCCACCAGCATCCCTCTCCAACCCATTGTCCAGTCCAATCCCTGTCTGAAGAGTTGGCTTCGGGAATGGTTCCTGTCCTGGGCTCACAGAAGGTCTGGGGGCCATGACCACCGGGGTACTTCTAGTCTCAGTCAGACCATTAAGTCTGGTCTTATGAGAATTTGGAGTCTGCATCCCACTGCTCTCCTGCTCCCTCAGGGGTTCTCTGTTGTGTTCCCTGTCAGGGCAGTCATCGGTTGTAGCCGGGCACCATCTAGTTCTTCTGGTCTCAGGATGATGTAGTCTCTGGTTCACGTGGCCCTTTCTGTCTCTTGGGCTCATAATCACCTTGTGTCCTTGGTGTTCTTCATTCTCCTTTGATCCAGGTGGGCTGAGGACAATTGATGCATCTTAGATGGCTGCTTGCTAGCGTTTAAGACTCCAGGTTTGTGGCTCTAATCTTCATGGAAGCAGATTGCCAGGGGTTTCTTCAGTGGCAGCGCAGAGTGAGTTCAAACTACCAACCCTTAGGGTAATTGTCAAGTGCAAACTGTTTGTACCACTCAAATTAGAGGCTCTAGAACGCTCAGACCCTAACCACTAGGAAACACTGCCCTTGCTGACACTTTGGCTGCTAGTGCCCTCGGAACTGAGGCTCCTCCAGCCTTGAGGTGGCCACCCTTTCCCTCTAGGGCCCCTGGTCCCTGGAGCTGGGGCTGACTTGGGCGGGGAGGACTCCAGCTGGCCTCCCCTTGGCTCTATTTTCTGCAGGTGAGTCAGCCTCCCGAGGCCGGGCTGTGCCTGGCCTCTGACACACACCCAGGTCCCCACCAGTTTAGCTGTCACTAGTGGGGAACCAGCGACACGGAGAGATTAGGAGCCAGAGCCTGTGGGTTGAGGCTCAGCAGGGAGGCTCCAGGACAGGCCCATCCAGTTAATGAAAATCTATCCCTGAAAATGTCTGCAGTGACCCTGTGATTATCTCTCCGCCTGGGGCCATGCAGGCCTGCCTATTGACTGGATTCAGTGTCATCGATTGGCAGGGGCCCTTGTAAGAGCCAGGGGGTGGGGCAGGCGGATCGATGCCACCAGGGGCCAGGCAGGGCGGAGGCAGAGAGTGGCTGGAGTCAGGCCCCAGCTGTGGTCCTTGGATGCAGGGGTGGGTTAACCAGTAAGCAAGGTATGTGCCGGTTTACAGTTAGCAAGTTATTCACGGGCTCAGCTGTGTTTACTTACTAATCTGTAGTGCACGATTTCACATAGGTTTCACCACAACTTTGAAAAACAAGTGAAATTGTGCACTACAGATTAGTAAATAAGCGCAAGTAAGCCCATGCGTACCTTTCTTATTGGGTAATCTGTCCCTGCTTTGATGACATTTCAGAGCCCTGTATGCAGAAGGGAAGGAGATGCCCTGCTAGGAGATCATGTGGCCGGGACCCTCTGCAAGGCTCACCAGGGCAGGTTCCCCAGGGTACAGGCTCTGCTGCTCCATTGGCCTATCTGACCAGTACCTTCTCTCCAGGTCTCCCCATCACTTGCTGAGAACCTGCTGTGGCTCCCAACTACCTCTTGTGTTAATCTATTACCTCTCCTCAACCCTCACCTCCTTCTCAGAGTTCTTCTCCAGGTTCCCATTTCGAACTCTGGACACGCTCCTGAGTTCTAAACCCACAAATCCTCCTGCCCACTGGGCATGTCCCCCTGGACAGCTCCAGGCCCTGAAACTCAACACAGCCAAGTGACTATGACTCATCATCTCCTTCTACACACCTCCTCACCACTGGATTCGTTCTGCCCCAACTTTCCCAAGCCCAGTGAGTGGCAGAGATGCACGCTTTATAAACACATAGGTGAACACACGTGTTCTAGATGGTGTCCAGTAGGACGTAGGGAGCTAGCGGAGTCATGGGCTAGAAGTGACCAGAGGTGGGTGGGACGGCGTCTCTGAGAAAGAGACATTTGACCTGAGAGTTGAGTGATGACAGCCAGCTTTGCAAGGATTCGGAGGAAGAGGTTTCTGGGCAGGAAAACAGGAAGTGCAAAGTCCTCAGGTTGGGGACGATCAGGCTGGCGTGTTTGGGAACCAGTCCAGGGCAAGGTGGGTTGTGTGGGTGAAGTTGGAGAAATCAGCTGTGCTGGCTCATGGACGTGGCAAAGAGTTTAAATTTCTTTTCAGGTGCAGCGGGAGCTGTTGGAAGCTTTCAGGCGGAGTGTATGTGAGTGTTGTGTGTGTAAGAGTGTGATAATATGTGTGTGTGTTGTGTGTGTGAGGTGTGAGTGTGTGAGACTATGTGTGTTAGTGTGAATGTGTATGAGTGTTTGTGTATTTGTGTGTGTAAGGTGTGAGTGCATGACAATATGCGTGTGTGTGCATTGTGTTTGTGTGTGTGTGGATGTGTGTGTGAGTGTTGTATGTGTTTGTGTGTGAGAGTGTGAGCATATGTGTGTGCATTGCGTGTGCGAGGTGCAAGTGTGTGAGAGTATGTATGTGAATGTGTGAGAGTATACGTGTGTGTTTGTGTAGGTGAGTGTGTGAATATGTGTGTGCTTGTGTGAGTGTGTGAGGGTATGTGTTTGTGTGTAAGGTGTGAGTACATGAGAGTATTGTGTGTGTGTGCACTGTGTTTGCGTATGTGAGTGTAAGTGTGTGCAAGTATGTGTGTTTGTGTACGTGTGTGTGTTTGTGAGTGTAAGGTGTGAGTGCATGAGAATATGTGTGTGAGTGTGAGCATTGTGTTTGTGTGTATGAGTGTGTGTCTGTGAATGTGTGAGAGTATGCATGTGAGTGTGTGTTGTGTTTGTGTGTGTGAGTGTAAGTGTGTGAGTATATGTGTAAGAATATGTGTGTGGATGTGTGTGTGAGTGTTGTGTGTGTTTGTGACAGTGTGAGAATATGTGTGTGCGTTGTGTGTGTGAGGTGTGAGTGTGTATGTGTGTGAGTGTGTGAGAGTATGTGTGTATAAGGTATGAATGCCTGAGAGCATGCATGCGAATGCGTGTATTGTGTGTGTGAGTGTTGTGTGTGTGGATGTGTGTGTGAATGTTGTATGTGTGGGAGTATATATGTGTGAGGGTTGTGTTTTGTGTGTGTGAGAGAGTGAGTGTATGGGAGTATGTGTGTGTGAGACATCCTTTGATTTATGTTTTAAAATTATCCCTGTCTACTGAGCGGGTGGGGAGAGTTGGGAGCCTGCAGGGAGTTGATTGACTTGTGCTGGGGGCAGTGGGTGCAGAGGGGCCGCCCTTGCAGCCTGGCTCCCAGCCCAGCAGACTTGGAGAAGGAAGTTAAGAGACATGGATATGTTAGAGATACATTTTGGAGACAGAGCAGGTGGGACTTGCTGATTGCATGCAGGGAGTGGGGCAAAGGGAGGAGTGCAGAATGATGCCTGGACTTTTAGCCTGAGCAACAGAGATGGGTAACAGGAGGAAGAGCAGCTTCTGGCGGCGGGCGGTGGAGGGGCGGGGGGACTGAAATTCCTGTTTTAGGTTCCCATCTGTGGCAAGCAGAATAATTAATGCACTCCTGCCCCCCCCCCCCCCCATTTATCAGGCATTAATCCCTGGAACCTGTAAAAGTTACCTTATATGGGAAAAGGGTCTTTGCAGATGTAACTAAGTTAAGGATTCTGAGATTATCCTGGGTTATCTGGGTGGGCCTCTAAATACTATCACATGGACCCTTATAAGAGGAAGACAGACGGAGACTTGACAGAAAAGGAGGAAGCAATGTGGCCACAAGCCAAGGACTGACGGCAGCCACCGGAAACTGGAAGAGGCAAGGAACGGTCCTCCCCTGGAGTCTCTGAAGGGAGTGTGGCCCTACTAAATACCTTGATTTCAGACTTCAGGCCTTCAGAACTCTGAGAGAATAAATTTCTATTGTTTTAAGCCACCTAAACCAAACCAAACCAAACCCATTGCCATTGAGTCGATTCTGACTTATAGCGACCCTATAGGACAGAGTAGAACCGCCCCATAGGAGTTTCTAAGGAGCACCTGGTGGATTGGAACTGCTGATCTATTGGTTAGCAGCCATAACACTTAACCACTACGCCACCAGGGATTCCTTAAACCACCCAGTTTGTAGTCATTTGTTGTAGCCACCACAGGAAACTAATACACCCTCTGTTACGGATTAAATTGTGTTATCTCAAAATATGTATTGGAATCCTAACCCTACACACCCCTGTATTTAAAACTAGGGTTTTCTTTTCATGCTAGGGTGGGTTTTAGATCTAATCAGTGCTGAGTTATAAACAGGACAGGTTAGACAGAGAGACATGCACACACGCGGGAGAAGACAGACACCGTGTGAGGATTGTCTACAAGCCAAGGAAACAAGGGACGCCCAAACCAAAACCAATCCCATTGCCATTGAATTGATTCTGACTCATAGTTACACGACAGGACACAGTAAAACTACACCATAATGTTTCCAAGGCTGTAATCTTTACGGAAGCAGACCGCCACATCTTTCTCCCACAGAGCAGCTGGTGGGTTCGAACTGCCTACCTTTCAGTTAGCAGCCAAGTGCTTAGTCCCAAGGAACACCCAGGACTACTGACAAGGAAGGAATCGACATGGCCAAGACCCTGATTTGGACTTTAGCCTCCAGGACTGTGAGAAAATAAATTCCTGTTCTCTAAAGCCATTCACTTGTGGTGTTTCGGTTACAGCAGCCCCAGGAGACTAAGACACCATCTAAGTGAACGTTTCAAGTAGGTGGCTGCATAGATGAGTCTGGAGCTCAGAAGCAATGGCGGGGCTGGAGATGTGAACATTAGTTAAACGCAAGTCTAAACTGCCAGGCTGACACTTTGCTGCTAAATTCTCTGCTCCCCACTGGATTGGGAGCTCTCTGAGGGCAAGGCTGGGTCTTGTCACTGCTATCTCCCCAAATGCTTAGAGGCAGAAGCCACTCAATAAGTAGTCGAGGAATGAATAAAAGTATAAATACCTATTTCACTTATTCATTCAAAAAATATTTTCTGAGCACTTACTCTGCACCTGGCTTTGTTCGAGGTCCTGGAAATACAACCAAGAAGGAGACAAAGTCCCTATCCTCTGGGAGCTTCCACTTCAGTGGTGAGACGGGTCATACTCAAACAAATGTGTAATGTAATAAGGAACAGTGACAAGAACAAGGAAGAAAAATTAAGCAAGATAAGAGAATGGAGAGTACTGGACATGTATTTGGGAAGGTGGCTAGAAGACATGTGGCCAGAGATCTGAGTGGATGAGGGGCGAGCCATGTGAATATCTTGGAGGAGGAGCATGGAGGCAGCGAGAACAGCAAGTGCAAGGACTCTGAGGCAGGAACACAGATGTATCCCTGTGCTGGTGGCTAATGGCCTCTCAGCACAGACATATTTTGGGGCTAATGGGAGTTGGGTGGAATCTTCCTGCTTCCCATGCTCCCATTCCTTTGACTAAGCAGCTAGAGGTGGATATCTTGAATATTCTCTAGCAGGAATATATATATATATATATATATATATATATAAAATATACATTTTTTTTCTATTTTATAATTTCTAGGCCCTGGAAGGAGCCGCTGAGTGCAAGGAAAGAGAAAAGGGGCGTCTCACCATCCCTCAGGCGGGACTCTCAGCCTCTGTAAGTGTCCTGGAATCCTTTCCTATCTTTTGGGTAGATGGTGGGTTAAGTTCAGTGACACAAAGTACCTTAATGATAATACTATATAATAACATAATGCCTTAATAGAGCTATTATCTGCAATCACAGAAGGCGCCTAGAAGCTACACTAATAGTGAGCCTGCGCCTCAGAAAGCTCTTGCCTCAATTATATTGTTTCAGCCTCACAATGTTCCCACATGCGGGGCAGGAGCAGCCCTCCTCTCTCCTGCCCCCCAGTTTGACAATGTTGACTTCAGGGAAGTAGAGACAGACCTAGAGTTTGAGGCGTCAAACTCCCCTCTCTGGCTCTTCCTCTTCCAGCAATCTCCAGGTGTTTTGGGGAAACTGAGGTTGTTGTCAACTCCTGTCTCCATGGAGAAGCTGGGTGGTGCGAGGGCCTGGGCAGGCGTTTGGTTCATGCTGTGGCCTCGCAGCTCCCCCCCTGCCGCCCACAGCCATTTCTAGAAGCTGAATCTGGCTGAGTTCTGTGATCATTTGGCCAGAAGGGATGGAACAGGAATGAATGGTGTAGTGTCTGGGGAAGAAGCTTGCGGGCAAGGCCCTCCCAGCTTCCCAAAAGAGGAAATTGATTTTTTCTTGGTAACTGTGACTCTGAAAATCCTGACTCAACTCGTGTCTCCTGGCTGCCCCCTGGCCGAGTCTCTACAGCCGACTCCACTCCTTAGCTCCCTCTGCTTCCTTCCAACCACTGCCTCTCCTCACCAGGGCAAGAAATCCTGGGGAGCTGGACAGGAGCCATTGAATCCCTGGGGTGGGAGAGACAGTTGTTCCAAGGAAGTTCACAACGAGGGGCAGAGCCTACATGGCCTCTCCCCACCCCTCTCCTTACTTTAGACTCACTAGACCAATAACAGAGGAGCTCTGGTGGAGCAGTGGTTAAAGCGCTCAACTATAACTGAAAGGTTGACAATTCAAATCCACCAGCTAATCCATAGGAGAAAGACGTGACAGTCTGCTTCCGTAAAGATTGACAGCCTTGGCAACTTTATGGGGCAGTTCTACTCTGTCCTTTAGGGTTGCTATGAGTCGGAATCAACTTGATGACAGTAGGTTTAGGCCATTAACAGCAGCAACAATAATAATAAACCTCTCATTACATATCAGTCCTGTGCAGAACACTTATATACGGTCTCATGACCAGTGCTATCATCCCCATTTTACAGAGGTGGAGACTGAGGCTCAGAGAAGTTGAGTGACTTGTCCAAGGTCAAGAAGCAGGGGAAGGATTTGAACCTTCCTCTGGCTGACTGCACTACCCTGCCTTGCCTGTGCCCAGGCTCCTAGCCCTGTCACTGCTCAGAGGGGCATGATGGCTGCCTTTTCTTGGGTCACCCTTTAGATGTGGTTATTGCTTACAAGGGGCCATAGCACTGGTTTTCCTACCACAGGCAGGCCTGGCTCTCCCTTGAGCTGGAAGTGTGGGCTCAGGGCAGGGCTGTGGATCTAGGTGCTGTCCCTGCTGACTTCTCCTCCAGGAAAGGGCCTCCCTCCTAGCTGCTTTCTTGAAACACCTGGAACCACAGGGAGGCTGTTTCCGGGGCAGGGCAAGCCCCACTCTCCTGCCAAATCCTCACCCTGGAAGCCCAGAGCCAGTGAGGTCTACATGCTGCATAAACCTCTGAACTTTCAGTTAGCAGCCAGGCATATTAACTGCACCACCCAGGGACTCCTCCAAGCGTAAGGGAGCACCCTTCAAACTGATGGAGTACAAATACCCACCTACCTTGGCTCCCAAGGTCAAAGTCTTGGGGCTGCCTCATCTCCGCACAGCACAGAGTGACTGATACCTGGTGCATCCATCTGGCAGTTGCTTCTGACAAAATGCGAAGTAAAGTCTGGCTAGATTTCCAAGTGAGAAAGTAGCTGCCTGGATCAGCTTCCTGGCCCAGGCTACAGCCTGAGAGATGTGGGTGCTGCTGGTGCCCACCAACTTCTTTGGGTTGGAAACCTATTCTTCTCATCTGCCTGTGATCCCCAACCCTGACCTCCACCCTTGTTCCTGCTCTTGATGTCTCCTAAGGCACGGATGCTGGAGCCACTGGCAGAACTAGGAAGCGAGGGTGAGTAGTTTTGGGAGGAAAATTGAGATGACAAAAATTTGCAGCATTAACTGTCAGGAGCTCAGAGAACTTCCAGGTGCAGGCAGGTCACAAAGTAGGCAGCCAGAAGCTGCTCAACAGATATTCCATTAATTTGGAAAAAATAATAGAAGAGGTCTTTATAGCATCTCCACTTTTATTAATGATAATGATAATAATAAAAACAAAAGCAGCAGCTGTCATTTTCGAGCACCGTGTGTCATGCGCTCCTAGTGAGTAACTGATGAACATTTTTCTTATTTAATTTCATCACTGCAAAGAGGCCAAAGGTGAGGCACACTGGGGGCCTCCCCAGGTAAGTCGTGTCATGGATTGAGCCATGTCCCCCTAAAATACGTGTTGAATTCTTGGCCTTTGTACCTGTAAATGTGATCCTGTTTGGAAACAGAATTTTTCTTTGGTTATGTTAATGAGGTTATGCCAGTGTAGGGTGGGTCCTAAACCTAATCACGTCTGTGTTATGAAAAGAGCAGACTAGACAGAGAGACATACATAGGGGAAGTGAAAGAGAGACGATGGAGACAGATGCATCCACCAGCCCAGGACGGCCAAGGATTGCTGGCAGCTACTAGAAGCTGAAATACGCAAGACAGGAGCTTCGCCTGGAGTCAGACCCTGAATTTGGACTTTTAGCCTCCTGAACTGGGAGGCAATACATTTCTGTCCTTTAAAGCCACTCATTTGTGGTATTTCTGTTACAGTAGCGCTAGGAAACTAAACAGTTGCCACGAGCCATCTCTTTTGAGGTAATCAGGGCTGGTTGGAGATGTCGGAAGGTGGCCTATGCCACTTCCCACAGAGCCCTGGTTCTTCTCAGAAAACTCAGCCCTGGTCAGCAGAGTCCTTGATTGGCGTCTGTTTTTCCTGCCGAACTGTAAGCCCCAGGAGAGCGAAATCAGGGTCTATTTTTCTCACCGTTGTATTTTAACTGCTCACATGGTAGAACTGAATTCATATTTGTTGAATAAATGAATAAATAAACTATAAGTTCAGGCTCTCCAGGACCTATGACAGCCCCTGGGACCAGAGCATGCGGCTCTTTGCCACCGTAGCTTTCTAATGGCTCCTTCTTTGAAAGTCACTTATATTCTGCCTATCGCATCCACATATCAGGACAGGTTAGGGATGTTGTTTTAGCCTAACTCGATTTATTGTAGCTAATGTTGTTGTTTGTTGGGTGCCATCCAGTCAATTCCGACTCATAATGACCCATGTAACAGAGTAGAACTACCCCACAGGTATTCTTGGCTATAATCTTTATGGAAGCAGATCACCAGGTCTTTCTCTCATTGAGCTGCTGGGTGGATTTAAACCAACAACCTTTCAGTTAGTAGCCCAGAGTGTAATGGTATGCACCACCAAGTTTCCTTACAGTTATGTTCTGATTATCAACTGTTGTATAATAAACCACTCGAAAACCTAGTAGCTTAAAATAATTTATTTTTAACTCACATACCTGTGGGTTGATGAGACTTAACTAGGCAAATCTCTTTTGGGGTCTCTCATGTGGGTACAGTCAGAAGATGGCTGGGGCTAGAGTCATCTAAAGGTTGGGCTGGGCTGGGCTGGGGATCTAAGATGACTTCTTCACACATGTGTCTGACACCTTATCTGGGATGGCTGGAACAGCTGGGGACTTTCCAGGAATCTCTCTCTCTCTTTTTGTAGTCTCTCCAATGTGGCTAGCTTGGGCTTCCTCACAGCATGGCTGTCTCAGGATTGTTGGACTTCTTACATGGTTGCTGGCTTTTTTTTTCCCTAGAGCAAGTATTCCAAGAGTCCTAGGAAGAGGTTACAAGGTTTCTTGTGACCTAACCTTGGAAGTCACATGATATCACTTCTATCATGTTCTGTTGGTCAAAACAAGTTGCAGGGCCAGCCCAGAGTCAAGGGGAAGGGACCATACAATGTGAATATCCAGAGGTGTGGTTCCTTGGGGGTCATCTTTGGTGCCTAGTCCTTTAAGACTGAAGAATAGAGAGGCAGTTCTCTGTGTTGGGAGCCAGAAGACCTGGGTCCTAGTCCTGGCTCTGCTGGTCACCCTTGGACAAGTCCCTTTAACTTCCTGGGTCTCAATTTTCCAAGCTATACAGTGGCAGAAATGGACTAGATGATCTTGAAGTTTCCCTCGGCACTCAAAGACCTGGGTTGACTTCCTGAAAGTACAAAGCTACCCTGCTTTCCAGTCTGAGTCTCTGGTGGGATAGGAGGACCAGTTGCTCACCTTCAACGTCCATTACCCGTGACCCCAGTGATACTCCTAAACATGAAAAGTGAGAGCAGGTAAATCTTGGAAGTCCTGAGTTTCAAGAAAAAAAAAAAAAAAAATCATCCTTCCAGCTAATCTCTGGGCACATTATTCAGAGTTCATTACTGTTTAATTTAATCACCGAATGTCATCTAAATGCCATTTATTCTGGTTCTCACCGAGAGTTACCTATTTATTTCACATTTCGAAAAGAGTTGCTCATTATTCCGTCATTTAGGTCTTCATTTTATAATTCATTTGGTGAGTTCTGACACGTTGAAAATGATGCTGGTTTGAGCATAGTACCTTCTGTGCCCCCTTTCTGGGGTACCTCCCTTAAAAGGGGCTCCCCTGAGCCTCTCTGTTCAGGAGGCCAGCCCCAGGTGCTCTCCACATTTTTGATGGGTAAAGAAGAGAGAGAAAGAAGCACAGCTCTGCTCTCCTCTTGTGCTCAAACCCTGCTTCCACAGGAAACTCAAATATGCGCACCAAGGACAGAGGCAGGTAAGTAAGAAGGCTCAAGGTAGGCTTAGCAGTGAACACAACCTGGTCTACGTTCTGACTTTGCTTCTAATTACCAACTCCATGCCTTAATTAGCCTTGGGCAAGTGGCTTAAGTTCTCTGTGCCTCAGTTTCCTCATGTATAAAATGGGGTCGTAATAGGTAGCAGCATTTCACAGCGTTGTTGTGAGGATTCAGTGGGATGAGGCATGTCTAATGCTTCCCCAGCCCTGACACATAGTTGTTATGTTGTCGTTAGCTGCTGTCTACTTGGCTCCTGACCCATGGTGACCCGGTGCACAACAAAATGAAATGCTGCCTCCTATGTCATCCCCATGATTGGTTGTGGATCAGGCTGTTGTGATCCATATGGTTTTCATTGGCTGATTTTTGGAAGTAGATCACCAGGCCTATCTTGAGGGTCCATCTAGTCCGTCTTATTCTGGAAGCCCTGCTGAAACTTGCTCAGCATCACAGCAACACACAAGCCTCTACTGACAGATGAGTGGTGGCTGTGCATAAGGCACGTTGGCCAGGAATTAAACCTGGGTCTTCTGCACACAAGTGGAGAATTTTACCCCTGAACCACTAATGCCTCATGACACATAGTTAAAAAAACAAACCAGTTGTTGTCAAGTTGATTTCCACCATGGCAACCCCACGTGTTGCAGGGTAGAACTGCTACATAGCGTTTTCAAGGCTGTAACTTTCGGAAGCAAATCACCAGGCCTTTCTTCTGAGGTAACCCTGGGTGGACTTGAACCTCCAACCCTTCCACTAGCAGCTGAGTATGTTGGCCATTTATGCCACCCAGGAACACATAGTTAAGTGCTCCCTAAATTAGTTTTGTGAACTTATTCTGAACTCAAAGCAGAACGTGATGACCCAAATGAGTCCCTGCCAAGAAATAGGGCGTTAAAGATCAGAGGCCGTGAGAAATTTAAAGCAACGGACAATTCTGGGTGCATCCTGTGTGCAGGGCCCTGGCGAGTGGTTGCTGACCCCATCCTCTCAGCTTCAGGCCTGGTCGGGAGGCTCCTAGTCATGGACTCACCTCAGCAGCCCTCCCAGGCTTCTTTGCCACTGCCTGAGAGCCAGTTGCTGAGCCAGCAACACCAGAGGGGCCATGGACGCAAGAGACAGATGGCAACAGGGCTTGGAAACCAAAGCCAAATCTGTATCACAAAGCCACGATGTGCCTCCAGCCAGCTTTATGGGCTGGGCCACAAAGCTGGGACGGTTCCGATCCAGCTTCCCGAGCCAGCTGTCCTTTAGGGCTGGCTGGGGAGCCCCCACCTCAAGCTTCTGATTCCATAAGTCCACGGTGGGGCCTGCCCCTTCTTCTTCTGGCTCCTGGTAGCTAGTTGCCATTGAGTCAATTCCAACTCACGGCGACCCCATGTGTGTCAGAGTAGAACTGTGCTCCACAGGGCTTTCAATGGCTGTGATCATTTGGAAGTAGGTCATCAGGGCTTTCTTCTAAGGTGTCTCTGGGTGGATTTGAGCCACCAACCTTTTGGTTAGTACTAGCCCAGGGGACCTGGAACAACTGCAGTGTGCCCTTCCCTGACCCAAAAGCTTTCCAATCTTCTCAGATTCTTACGACAAAATTATTATATGCTGTTTTTAACTACAAAATCAGTATCTGCCCAATGAAGGAGACTTGAAAGACATAGAAAAAGCCACGGAGGGGAAAACAGTAATCTCACTCCCCAGAGAGAGCCAATATTTTTGGTGACTTACTTCCAGTTTTTCTTTCTATGTGTATAGATGTTGTTAGGTGCTGTCGAGTGGATTTCAACTCACAAAACCCCCACGTGACAGAGCAGAACTGCCCCACAGGGTTTTCTAGGCTGTAATCTTTATGGAAGCAGATCACCAGGTCCTTCTGCTGCAAAGCCGCTGGGTGAGTTCAAAGTGCCAGCCTCTTGGTTAGCAGCTGAGTGCTTAACCATTGTACCACCCAGGCTCCTTCTGCTTATAGTACATGTAATACATTGCTTCATATTGTACTGTTTCTAAATTGACTTTTCAGTTAAGAAGATAAAGTCAATCAATGTTCTTCTTTAGCAGAAGTTTTTTTTTTTTAATTGTGGTAAAATATGTATAACAAAACATAGCTGTTTTGACCGTTTTTAGTGTATGATTGTGACATTAATTACATTTGCCCCATGCGTCTGTCGGTTTGTCGTACTCTGTGGGCTTGCGTGTTGCTGTGATGCTGGAAGCTATGCCACTGGTACTCAAATACCAGTAGGGTCAATCATCACCACCATCTATTTCCAAAACTTTTTCATCACCCCCAAATAGAAATTCGGTGCTCACCAAGCAATAACTGCCCCTTCTTTTCTTCCAGGCCCTGGTAGCTAGTTGCCACTGAGTCAATTCCAACTCACGGTGACCCCATATGTGTCAGAGTAGAGCTGTGCTCCACATGGCTTTCAATGGCTGTGATCATTTGGAAGTAGGTCATCAAGGCTTTCTTCTAAGGTGTCTCTGGGTGGATTTGAACCACTAACCTTTTGGTTAGTAGCTGAGCTCTTAACCACTTGTGCCAGCCAGGGACTCCCCTGTCCCTGGTAACCACTAATAATCTTTAGTCTCTATGCATTTATCTAATCTAAATATTTCACATAAGTGAGATTATACAATATTTGTCCTTTTGTGTCTGATTTATTTCACTCAGCATCACGTTGTCAAGGTTCATCCATGTGGTAGCTTGTATTGGAACTTCATTTCTCTTCATGGCTGAGTCATATTCCATTGTATGGACGTACCAGATTTTATTTATCATTCATCTGTTAATGGACACTTGGGTGGTTTGCACCTTTTGGCTAGTGTGAATGGTGGTGCAAAGAACCTCAGTAGGAGTTTTAACATCTTCCCAGGTCCTAGACCCCATCCTCCACACCTGCTCCAAGACTGAGTTCAGTGCTTCCTTCCTTTCTCCAGCACATTTACTCTTTCTTCTCTTTACTCTAATTTTCAGCCGACATCCTCAGATCCCCCATCCTAAAATACATTCCCAAACCTTCTTTTCCCCTCAAGCCATTTCCCCACTTTCCTTCTTCAATTTACTGCCAATTTTCTGAAAAAGGTACCTTCTCTTTCCCCACCACCCTATTTGCTGCAGATTAACATGTTCATTTCCCAACCCCAAAGCTCAGACTCTTGCCCCTTGGGGGCCCCTGAGATGCTCTAGAACAGTCCTGTCCCACAGAAATAGAATCTGAGCCACATATGGATTCAAATTTTCTAGTTGGTGTTGTTAGCTGCTGGCGAGTCGCCCCTTGATTCATGGTGACTCCATGTACGACCGAATGAAGCGCTGCTCAGTCCTATGCCATCCTGATGATTTGAGGGTCTGAACTTTGTGATCCACTGTGATTCATTGGCTGATTTTCAGAAGTAGATTGCCAGGCCTTTCTTCCTAGTCTATCCTAGTGTTGAAGCTCCACTGAAACCTGTTCAGCATCATAGAAACACGTAAGCTTCCACTGACAGATGGGTGGTGGCTGTGCATGAGGTACACTGGCTGGGAATTAAACCCATGTCTCCTGCATGGAAAGCGACAATTCTACCGCTGAACAACAAATGCCCCTGATTTTCAAGTAGCCAGTTGAAAGGTAAAAAGAAACAGGTGAAATTAATTTTAATAAAATATTTATGCAAACCAAAAATCAAACCCATTGCTGTCCAGTTGCTTCCAACTCCTAGCAACCCTATAGGACAGAGTAGAACTGCCCCATAGGGTTTCCAAGGCTGTAAATCTTTACAAAAGCAGATTGCCACATCTTTCTCCCATGGAGCAGTGGATGGGTCCAAACTGCTGATCTTTTGGTTAGCAGCCGAGCGCTTAATCATGGCACCACCAGGGCTCTTTATTTAAGATGATATATCCGAAACATCATTTCTACATGCCATTAATTTAAAAATTATAAATGGGATATTTCACATTTTTGGGGGAAGAGGTAATAAGTCTTTGAAATCCTGTGTGTATCTTTCACTTATAGCATATTTCAATTTGTACTAAATAGGAGCCACGTGAGCCCAGGGGCTGTGGTATCAGACTGCACAAACCTAGGAGACTCACCAAGGACCCAATGGCCAAACCCAAACATTTCAGGGAATGATTCCTAGAGTGTGTTCTCATGTCCAGCACAGATTCCCAAGCTGCCTCTCATTTCATCTTCCATGCCATGTATCTTTTTGTGAAACATTTTTCATGACATCAGTGTAGTGAGTTGAATTGTGCCCTATGCCCCAGTACCTGTGAATGTGATCCTATTTGGAAATAGGGTCTTCGCAGACGTTATCAAGTTAAGATGAAGTTATACTGGATTAGAGTGGACCCTAAATCCAATGGCTGGTGTCCTTATGAGAATGAGACAGAGGCTTGGACACAGAGATATGCACAGAGAAGAAGGCCATGTAAAAACAGGCAGAGCTCCGAGTTATACTGCCATGAGCCAAGGAATGCCTGGAGCCACCAGAAGCCAGAGGAGGAAAGGGAGGATCCTCCTACAGAGGCTTTAGGGGTAGCGTAGACCTGCCAACACCTTGATTTCAGACATCTAGCCTCCAGAACTGTGAAGGAATAAATTTCTGGTGTTTTAAGCCATCAAGTTTGTGGTAATTTTTTATGGCAGCCCTAGGAAATAAATCTACCACCTGTCTGTCAGTTTGTCCTACTGCAGTGGCTTCTGTGTTGCTGTGACACTGGAAGCTATGCCACCAGTATTTCAAATACTGGCAGGGCCACCCATGGTGGACAGGTTTCAGAGGAGCTTCCAGACTAAGACAGACTAGGAAGCAAGGCCTGGTAACCTACTTCTGAAAATGCCACAAAAACACAATGGATCCCAACAGACTATTGTCCGACGTACTGCTAGATGATGAGCCTCCTAGGCTGGAAGGCACTCAAAATACACAACAGCCACAACAATGGACTTGAGCATAGGAAGGATCACGAAGACAGCACGGGACTGGACGACACTTTGTTCTGTTATACATGGTGTCACCATGAGTTGGAGCTAACTTGAGGGCAACTAACAACAATAGGAAACTGGTATGGATCGAATTATGTACCCCCCAAATATGTGTTGTAAATCTTAGCCTCTGTATCTGTGGTTATAATCCCATTTGGGAATGGGTTATCTTTGTTACATTAATGAGGCAGGATTAGCATAGAGTGTATTTTAAATCAATTTCTTTTGAGATCTAAAAGAGGTTAAACAAGCAAAGAAGCAGAGATGGGTAAGATAGATGCCAAGACACATGGAAATCTGCAAGGAACCAGGGAGCAGAATCTGAAGAGATCAAGGACCTTCTTCAAAAGTTGACAGAGAGAGAAAACCTTCCCCTAGAGCTAAACCCAAAAGAGCTGGCACCCTGAATTAGGACTTCTAGCCTCCTAAAACTGTGCGAAAATAAATTTGTTTGTTAAAGTCAACCACTTGTGAATGTAATCCGAAATTATAGCAACACTAGGTTACTAAGACACAAACTAAAATATTTTCCATGTATTTTGACATATCATTAATTCAGATAAGAGCAGAAATTACAGGATGCCCAAACATTCAAACTTATTTATTCAAAAGTGACTGTTTAATGTCTGAACTCAAACTTCTTATCGAGTGAGCAAATGTGCAAGCAGATAAACACTGGCAACCGACCATCTAAGATGCATCAATTGGTCTCAACCTATCTGGAGCAAAGGAGAATGAACACCAAAGACACAAGGTAATTATGAGCCCAAGAGACAGAAAGGGCCACATAAACCAGAGACTACATCAGCCTGAGACCAGAAGAACCTGTGCCCGGCCACAACCAAAGACTGCCCCAACAGGGAACACAACAGAGAACCCCTGAGGGAGCAGGAGAGCAGTGGGATGCAGACCTCAAATTCTTGTAAAAAGACCAGACTTAATGGTCTGACTGAGACTAGAAGGCCCCTGGAGGTCATGGTCCCCAGACCTTCTGTTAGCCCAAGACAGGCACCATTCCCAAAGCCAACTCTTTAGACAGCAATTGGACTGGACTATGGGATAGAAAATGATACTGGTGAAGAGTGAGCTTTTTGGATCAAGTAGACACATGAGACTATGTGGGTAGCTACTGTCAGGTGGGGAAATGAGAGGGCAGAGGGAGTCAGAAGCTGGCCGAATGGACGTGAAAATAGAGGGTGGAGAAAAGGAGTGTGCTGTCTCATTGGGGGGAGCAACTAGGAGTGTATAAACCCCAGTGCTGTTGAGCCGATTCCGACCCATAGTGACCCTATAGGACAGAGTAGAACTATCCAGTAGAGTTTCCAAGGAGCGCCTAGTGGATTCGAACTGCCGACCCTTTGGTTAGCAGCCATAGCACTTAACCACTACACTACACCACCAGGGTTTCCAAGGAGTGTATAAAACAAGGTGTATATAAATTTTTGTATGAGAGACTGACTTGATTTGTAAACTACCACTTAAAGCACAATAAAAATTAAAAAAAAAAAGTGTTAAAAAGGGAAGATGTCACTTTGAGGAATAAGGTGTGCCTGACCCAAGCCACGATATTGTCAATTGCCTCATATGCACGTGAAAGCTGAACAATGAATAAGGAAGACTGAAGAAGAATTGATGCCTTTGAATTATGGTGTTGGCAAAGAATATTGAATACACCATGGACTGCAAAAAGAATGAACAAGTCTGTCTTGGAAGAAGTATAGCCAGAGTGCTCATTAGAAGCAAGGGTGGTGAGACTTTTTTTCACATACTTTGGACATGTTATCAGGCGGGACCAGTCCTTGGAGAAAGGCTATGCTCGGTAAAATAGAGGGTCAGTGAAAGAGAGGAACAGCCTTAACAAGATGGATTGACACAGTGGTTGCAGTGACGGACCTAAACATAGCAATGGTTGTGGGGTGGTGCAGGACCTGGCAGTGTTTCGTTCTGTTGTACGTATGTAGGGTCACTAGGAGTTGGAACCTACTCCACGGCACTTAACGGTAACAACAAGAAGCTTTTTGGTTATATTTCTATTTGGGAATGGGTTGTCTTTGTTATGTTAATGAGGCAGGATTAATTTAGGGTGTGTCTTAAGTCGATCCCTTTTGAAATATAAGAGACTAAACAAGAGAAGTAGAGAGATAGGGAAAGGTAGATGTCAACCCACATGGAGATCTCCAAGGAGCCAGGAAACAAGCTGAAGAGAAAAAGACCTTCTCCTAGAGCCGAAAGAGAGAGAAAGACTTCCCTTAGACCCAGTACCCTGAATTTGGACTTCTAGCCTCCTAACTGTGCGAAAATAAATTTCTGTTTGTTAAAGCCAAAAAAAAAGTGCAAGCAGAAATGTTGTGGATATCAGTGAGATCAAAAAGAGGTAAAACCAAACCAAACCTGTTGCTGCTGAGTCGATTCTGACTCGTAGTGACCCTACAAAGACAGAGCAGAACTACCTCATAGGATTTCAAGGCTGTGACCTTTACGAAGCAGACTGCCACATCTCTCTCCTGTGGAGTGGCTGGTGGGTTCGAACCACCAACCTTTCGGTTAACAGCCAAGCACTTAACCACTGCACCACCAGGGCCCCTTTCAAAAAGGAATAGGATCTCAAACGGTTAGATGAGAAGCATAGGGGGCAGAGAGTTTCTGTTCATGGCGGTGGGATAAGTTGGAAAAGGTTAGTAAGAATGCAACTTGAATAATGTGATCGATGTCACTGAACTGTACATGTAGAGTCTGTTGAAATGGCGTCTTCTTTGCTGTGTGTATTTTCACCAAAAAAAAAAAAAAAAAGATTATAATTTCAAACAAAAGGGGCCCTGAGGTGGAATCACCCAAGCCTCTTTAACTCTTAAGAAGAGCCTCTTTAATTCATCCATTCCAGCAAGACTGGAGAATAAAATACAAATTCTTCAGACTTGAAACCACAAGTGGAGAGGCCGTCTTCAGAGCTTGTTGAAATCTCAATGACCTGAAGGGGGAATTGTTCACGTTTAGCACTGCCAAGATCCACTAGCAAGAACAAAACAAAGCCTTATCTTAAAGAATCAGCTTTCAAGTGCCTTCCTGCAGTTTCCCGGGAGTACAAGATAGGTTTAGGACAGAACTAGGCTGCAGTTCTTAGGAACCACGTTCCCCAGAAGACTGAGGAAAAGTTTACTACACGATCTCATTATAAAAAAATCTCCTGAGATACAGTACTTTCAGGATGTGCTCTTGTTCACTCTGAAATGGGTATTTGTTTCCCAACCAGGGTCTGACCAACATATTTCTGCTGCTATAAATCTTTGAAAAATAAAAACCTAACAACAAAAAGCCCTACCATGTCTCTGTGGGTGATCCTCAATTTTCACCTCCAGCCATCTCTCTTTGAGCTTTAGGCTGGACACTAACTAGATGTTTTACTGGGATTTCAGACTCAAGATGCTGCCACACTGATGCCCGAGTCTTCTTCTTCTTCTTCTTATTAGCCAGTCTTTACTAGAAGCCCTGGTGGCCCAGTGGTTAAGAGCTACGGCTGCTAATCAAAAGGTCAGCAGTTCGAATCCACCAGCCACTCCTTGGAAACCCTATGGGGCAGTTCTACTCTGTCCTATAGGGTTGCTATGAGTCAGAAATGACTCAATGGCAATGGGTGTGACATGGTAATCTTCACCGGGAGTCCCTGCGTGGTGCAAAAAGTTAACACATTCGGCTGCTAACCGGAAGGCTGGAGGTTCGAGTTTACCCAGAAATGCCTCAGAAGAAAGTCTTGGCAATCTTCATCTGAAAAAATCAGCCATTGACCTATGGACCACAGCCTCATCTACCTTGAGACCAGAAGTAGATGGTGCCCGGCTACCACTACCAACCATTCTAATCAGGGTCATGACAGATGGACCCTGGTGAAACAGGAGAAAAAGTGTGAAACAGAACCTTAAATTCCTGAAAAAACAACCAAACAGCAAAGAAAAAACAACCAGACCTACTTGACTGAGATTGGAGGACTCCCTGAGACTACTGCCCTGAGATACCTTTCAAATCTTGACTGAAACCAGCTCCTGTAGCTAAATAACAAACTTGGTAAAAAATAATGATTATCACCCATAAGTACCGTGCTCCTTTAAAAAAATCACCTCTATGTTTTTTTTTAAGATTTATAATGCCCAACAATTACTTTACAACAAAGATGAGAATGTAAGGGGGCAGGGAAGCTAGATTAATGGAAATGGAACAACCAGAACGGAAATAATGAAAATGTTTACACATTGTAAAGAATATAACTCATGTTACTGAACAACTTGCATAGTAATTGTTGAATGAGAACCTAAAATGCTGTGTAAATCTTCACCGAAAACACAATAAAATATTATTAAAAAAAAAAAAAAAGAAAACCCTATGGAGCACAGTTCTACTCTGGGGTTGCCGTGAGTCAGAATTGACTTGATGACTGGTTTTTTTTTTTTTTTTTGGTGACTGTTACTGGACACTGTCTTAGGATGAGTTTCCCTAGAAGCAGAGCTGGAGTCAGGGATGTGAGTGCAAGTAGTTTATTTGGGAAACACTGGTTGGGGAGTGGAAACCCTGGTGGCGTAGTGGTTAAGTGCTACAGCTGCTAACTAAAAGGTTGGCAGTTCAAATCCACCAGGTGCTCCTCAGAAACTCTATGGGGCAGTTCTACTCTGACCTATAGGGTTGCTATGAGTCGAAATTGACTCAACAGCAACAGGTCTGGTCTGGTTTGGGAGAAGGGAAATTGGAAGAGGTAAGGGAAGGAAGCCAATACAGAGTGTGTTAATGAGCAGATGACACTGTGGGCACCTGGGCTCAGCCCACTGGGGACCTCTGGGAGATGGTGTGGAGCGGACCTCAGAGTTGCTTCTCATGAGGGGCAATGAAGCTAAGTAGTTATCCACCAACTCTTGTCCATCGTCCCTTGTATGGACTGAGTTGTGTCCCCCAAAAGACATGTTGAACTCCTAACCTGACCTTGTTTGGAAAAAGCGTCTTTGAAGATGTTACCAGTTAAGTTAAGATAGGTCATGATGGAGTAGGATAGGTCCTTATACAATCTGAACAGTGTCCTTAAAAAGAGGAGAAGAGACACAGAGACAGACATGGAGGGAAGACGACCATGTGAGGGACGCAGAGACTGGCGTGACAAGGAATGCCAAGGATTGCTGGGAGTCAGCAGAAGCTAGGAGAGAAGCTCAGAAACAGATTTTCAGAGCCCTCAGAGAGAACCAACACGACCGACATCCTGATTTCAGACTTCCAATCTCCAGAACCATGAGACAAGAAATTTCTGTTCTTAAAAGTCTCGGGGAGGTGCAAATAGTTAAGAGCCAGGCTACTAGTTGAGACATAGGCGATTTGAACCCACCCACCCAGAGGAAGCCCAGAAGACAGGCATTGAGATCTGTTTCTGAAAGGTCACAGCCTTGAAACCTTACGCAGAACAGTTCTATTTTGCACGCAGGAGGTCACCATGAGTTGGAATCAACTTCAAGCCAACTAACAACCACAAGATAAGCCACGCAGTTTGTGGTTCTTTGATACGGCAGCCCTAGGGCACTAACACAACCCCCATGAGTAAGCTAAAAGTGCTCATGCAGTGAGTGAAAACCTCCAGGCAAGGACTTGCAGCAAAAAGCCATTGGCTTTTGCAGGAAGGTAAGTGCTATGGGCCGGGAGGGGTGCCCCCAGCGTCCACTGCATGAACTGGCGCTCTTCTGCCAGGCATGAGCTATGTGATTTGCAAACATCATTTCCCTTTAGTCACTGTAGCAGCCCAGGAAGTAGAGACTCTTATGACCCTCATTTACAGATGGAGGAAACCGAGGCTTGGTAATGTCAAAGGATCTGTCTAGGGTTGCACATATCCAGGAGGCGAGAAGGTGAGGTTTGAGCCAGGCAGTCTGACTCCAGAGCCTGTGCTCCTGAACCCAGCAGGTCTGCTTCTCTTTGCCTGGCTGTGCTCCCCCTACCAGCCCCCTCCCCCGCCCCCAGGAGGCACCTGGTGAAGAAATGGAAGGTGGATAGAAATTAGGAGCTTTTTTTAAGCTCCCATGCTGTGTGGTTCCCTAAACCAACAGGGTTCTTTCAATTTCCTGAGCCGATGTTGGTTCCCCACTTGGCTTTTAGGCTCTGAGCTTGGAGTTTTGCCCTTGAACTTCTGCCCAGGGAAACTATTCAGGAGCAGCTCCTGGAGGCTCCACAGTCACATTAGTTGGATTTTGATTGAAGCAAATACGTGTGTGACACATTATAACACTTTACTATTTTTGCTGGAAAACAACATTTTGTGTGTGTGTGTGCTTTAAATGATATGTTTGAAGACGTTTTCTCCTCTGACTACTTGGTTCAAAGCCTTGGTAAAGCACAGGGGAAGAAAGGTGTTTTTATTCTTGATTTTCTCTATCTCTTCGTTCTGCTATTCTCTCTGATGTAATGGTAATAACTAACAACAGTGGTAGTAATAGCAGCCATCTTAACAGAAGGCTACTGCATATGCAAAATGCCTGTGAAATATGTATGCGCTTTCTGGTGGCGTAGTGGTTAAGAGCTATGGCTGCTAACCAAAAGGTCGGCAGTTTGAATCCTCCAGGCGCTCCTTGGAAACTCTGTGGGGCAGTTCTACTCTGTCCTACAGGGTTGCTATGAGTTGGAATCAACTCGATGGCAATGGGTTTTTTGTAAGTTGTATTTTTATTAATATCGTTTATCATTATGATGTATAAATACATAAATATATTATTTAATTTCGACAACAACTTTGTAAGATAGGTATATTCCCATTTTGCACAGGTAGAAGCTGAGGCTCAGAGAGCTTACTTGTCTAAATTCATACAACCAGGAAAGACAGAGCTGAGATTGAATCCTGGCTGTCTGGCAGCAAAGCCCCCACCTTATCTGCTGCACTCCTCTGACCCCCTCTAGCCCCACTCCAGTGTCTGCCTTGTGGTCACCCCAGCCCCTTCCTGATTGTGCCATCTACATGTTTTTTGGGTTCTGACTGCCTGGTCCCATTTCCCAGATGGGACCCACTTGAGGCCAGCCCTGCTGCTTTTCTGGCTTGTCTGGTGGAGTCAGCTGCGAAGCTGGAAGCACTGAGACAGAGAGGCAGACAGAGACAGAGAGAGGCCTAGAACTCAGTCCCCAGCTCTGCTTCACAGGAACTGCGGACAGCGGCCTTTGCCCAGGGCCTGTCATTACAAATAAATGTGTCATGGAGTGATATGCTGAGAGTGTCAAGACTGTGGGTGATTTTTTTTTTTTTTTAAACCTTCTATTTCCTTTTTTTTATTAACTTTTATTAAGCTTCAAGTGAACGTTTACAAATCCAATCAGTCTGTCACATATAAGTTTACATACATCTTACTCCGTACTCCCACTTGCTCTCCCCCTCTTGAGTCAGCCCTTTCAGTCTCTCCTTTCGTGAGAATTTTGCCGCCTTCCCTCTCTCTCTATCCTCCCATGCCCCCTCCAGACAAGAGTTGCCAACACACTCTCAAGTGTCCACCTGATATAATTAGCTCACTCTTCATCAGCGTCTCTCTCCCACCCGCTGACCAGTCCCTTTCATGTCTGATGAGTTGTCTTCGGGGATGGTTCCTGTCCTGTGCCAACAGAAGGTCTGGGGACCATGGCCGCCGAGATTCCTCTAGTCTCAGTCAGACCATTAAGTTTGGTCTTTTTATGAGAATTTGGGGTCTGCATCCCACTGATCTCCTGCTCCCTCAGGGGTCCTCTGCTGTGCTCCCTGTCAGGGCAGTCATCGATTGTGGCCAGGCACCAACTAGATCTTCTGGTCTCAGGTTGATGTAGGTCTCTGGTTCATGTGGCCCTTTCTGTCTCTTGGGCTCTTAGTTGTCGTGTGGCCTTGGTGTTCTTCATTTTCCTTTGCTCCAGGTGGGTTGAGACCAATTGATGCATCTTAGATGGCCGCTTGTTAGCGTTTAAGACCCCAGACGCCACATTTCGAAGTGGGACGCAGAATGATTTCATAATAGAATTATTTTGCCAATTGACTTAGAAGTCCCCGCAAACCATGTTCCCCAGACCCCCGCCCCTGCTCCGCTGACCTTTGAAGCATTCATTTTATCCCAGAAACTTCTTTGCTTTTGGTCCAGTCCAATTGAGCTGACCTTCCATGTATTGAGTGCTGTCTTTCCCTTCACCTAAAGCAGTTCTTATCTACTGATTATTCAATAAAAAACCCTCTCCCACCCTCCCTCCCTCCCCGCCTCGTAACCACAAAAGTAGGTGTTCTTCTCAGGTTTATTATTTCTCAAGATCTTATAATAGTGGTCTTATACAATATTTGTCCTTTTGCCTCTGACTAATTTCACTCAGCATAATGCCTTCCAGGTTCCTCCATGTTATGAAATGTTTCACAGATTCATCACTGTTCTTTATCGATGCGTAGTATTCCATTGTGTGAATATACCACAATTTATTTACCCATTCATCCGTTGATGGACACCTTGGTTGCTTCCAACTTTTTGCTATCGTAAACAGAGCTGCAACAAACATGGGTGTGCATATATCTGTTTGTGTGAAGACTCTTGTATCTCTAGGGTATATTCCGAGGAGTGGGATTTCTGGGTTGAATGGTAGTTCTATTTCTAACTGTTTAAACCTTCTATTTCAATTTCCATTACTCTTGCTATAGTGTAGGTACAATGAAAATCAGTAACAAAGGTGTTCATCTTCTCTTTCTTTGTTCTCCCTCCTGGTTGTCTCTTCTCCATCCTTACCCTCCCTGGGGCTTGTCTTGGGTGTGCATGGCCTCTCACTGGCCCCAGCAGTGACACAGAGCAGCCCTTACCTCCTGAACTTGGCTCTGGTGGGACGGGGCTCTCTTGCTCCCCACCAGCCTATAGGGGCCACAGGAAAGCCTCAGTAGTCGCTGCAGCAGGTCACACATGGAGATGATTCAGAAAAGATTCTCTAAACAGCCACAAAATAAAAGGCAGGAAGACTCAGGTCCTGTAACTGCTTATTGAACTCCTGCTGGGGTAGCTGTGTGCCTGCTGTTACTAACTCTGTCCAGGAGAGTGCTGAGTGCCGCTCTGCTCCCCCTGAGCTCTGCTGGGTCATTTATTCATTCAACAACTTTTGCTGAGACCTGCTATGTCTCATGCACAGTTTTAGACATTGGGAATATGTTGTTGCTGTTGGTTGCCCTCGAGTTGGCCCCAACTCATGGAGACCTTGTAGACAACGGGATTGGATTGTTGTGATTCGTAGGGTTTGTACTGTCTGATTTTTCAGAAGTAGATTGCCAGGCCTTTCTTCCTAGTCTATCTTAGTCTGGACGCTCTGCTGAAACCTGCTCAGCACCATAGAAACACGCAAGCCTCCACTGACAGACAGGTGGTGGGCGTGCATGAGGTACATTGGCTGGGAATTGAACCTGGGAACCCCGCATGGAAGGTGAAAATTCTACCACTGAACCATCACTGGGGATATAGCAGGCAAGTATTCCTGCCTTCGTGGAGCTTTGATTCTAGTGGAGGAAAACAAAGATAGGAGATAGAACAAGATAAAAAAATTTTTTTTTTAAACAAGGTGGTCAGTGAAAGCCTCATGAGGGGGTGGCCTGTGAGCGAAGACTTGAAGCAGCGGCAGGTGTGAGCTGTGTGGGACTGTGGGGGAGGAGGATTCCAGGCAACAGAGATGGAGCAGGGTAGTGTGTTGGAGGAACATCAGGAAATCAGTGTGGTTGAAGCAGAGTGAGCGAGTGACCGGGTCCCAGAGCGTAAAGGACTTTGGCTTTGACCTTTATGAGATGGGAGTCACTTGGAAGATTTTAAGCAGATAGTGTTTTTTTTTTTTTTTTTAATTAATTTTATTGTGATGAAATATATATACACCAAAATGTTTGCCATTAACCATTTTTAAGTGTACAATTCAGTGGCATTAATTACATTCGCCATGTTGTGTGATCATCACCACTATCTATTTCCAAAAGGTTTTCATCATCCCAGACAGAAACTCAGTACCCATTAAGCCATAACTGCCCCTCTTCCCCCAACCCGCAGCCCCAGGTAAACACTAATAAACTTTTGTCTCTCTATATTTGCCTATTTCAGCTATTTCATGTAAGTGGTATCATACAATATTTGCCCTTTTGGGTCTGGCTTATCTCTCCTTATAACGTTTTCAAGGTTCATCCATGTCGTAGCATGTATCAGCACTTTATTTCTCCTTATGGCTGAGTAATATTCCATTGTCTCGATAGACCACGTTGTGTTTATCCATTCATCTGTTGATGGACTCTTGAGTTGTTTCCACTCTTTGGCTAGTATAAACGGTGCTGCAATGAACATTCGTGTGCAAGTATCTGTCTGAGTCCCTGCTTTCAGTTCTCTTAGGTAGATACGTAACAGTAGAATTGCTGGGTCATTTGGTAATTCTGTGTTTAACTTTTTGAGGGACCCCATAGAGGTGGTTCTGAGGGCAGTGTGGTAATACGGTCCAGTTGGTTGTTGTTACCAGAGAAGTGTTTGCAAGGGTGGAAGGTGGAAGCATAGAGATCAATTGGGAGAAGTTATAGGGTTCCAGATGGCCTGGAGGTGGTGGGAGGTGGGGAGGAACGCCTGGAGTCGGGACGCAGTGTGAAGGTGGCACCGATGGGGCTTGCTGGTGGGCTGGCTGAGGGGTCGGAGAGAAAGAGCAGAGTCAGGGATGACACTGCAGTTTTCAGCCTGAGCATCTGGAAGGGTAGGGTTGCCCTTGACGGAGAACAGGCAGATGGGGTTGCCCTTGACCAAGAATGGGCAGGCTGTGGGAGGAGCAGTTTTGGGGAGAAGATGGGGCCCCTCCAGGGAGGCAGGAGAAGTCCTGATGGGTGGTAAGACAGCCTGGGCTCAGGTTCACGTCTTGCCTCTTTCCCAACTGTATGTTCAACTCTCAAGCCTAATTCTTTATCAGGAATATGGGGCCCCAGTCTCTTCCCCATGGGCTGTCATGGGAATAATAATAACAGCTGCTTTGTATTGAGGGCTTACTGCATGCTAGACACTCGGTTGCATGCTTTATGCATCTTAACTCACTCAGTCTTCACAGAAACCCTGTGGGGAGATAGAATTGTCATCTCCACTTTACAGATGAGGAAGTAGAGTCACAGAGAGGTTAAGTAACTTGCCCAAGGTCACACAGCAAGTGAGTGTCAGAGGTGGGACGCAAACCCAGGCAGTCTGGCTCCAGAAACCACAGCCTTCATTGCTTTTCCTGGCTGCCTCTGGCATCAAGTGAGATAATTGAGAAAGAGTACCTGGCACACAGTGGAAGCCTTTCTCCCTGGTCTTGGCCCTCCTGACACTGCACCCCTCCTTCCACAGGATTCTGTGTCTTGGATGGGCATGGACGGGGGGAGAGTGTGGGTAGGAGTGGGGGTGGGCGATGGGTGGCTGGAGGCTGATCAGGGGTTGTCAGCAGGAGTGGGTGCGGGGGTGGGGAAGCTGCCTGCCACTGCCAAGAGGACAGTTGTGTCACTCCAGCCTCACCCTGAGGGTATGTTAGCACAACAGCCCTTTGTATTTGTTCTATAATGAGCAAGGAGGTCAGACTGTTTGTAGGTCAACTGACAAAAGGGCTCACATTTACCTTGAGGCAGCAGGTGTGTGGGTGTCTATGTCTGTGTATGCATCCGTGTGTGTATACGTTTGTGTGTCTGTGTTCACTGTGTGCATGCATATGTGCGTGTGTTCATGTTTGTGTCTGTGCATATGTGTGTGAATGTGCACATGTGTTGATGTGAGGTGTGCAAATATATAAGTATCTGTGTGTGCATGAGTGGGTGTCTAAGTGTGACTGTGCACATGTGGACATATGTCTTATCTGTGTGGTGCACGCACATGTAAATATGGGCATATGGGGGTGCATTTGTGTATGTGTCTGTATGTGTCTGTGTGTGTCTGTGTGTGAAGAGGTGGATGGATAGGTTTGTGGGTCCTGTACGCATGTCTCTGTGCGTATATGTGTGCATGTCCATGTGTATCTATGTTCTCATGTATGTACGTGTGTGTGTGTGTGCATGTACTAGAGAGGGACAGAGACTGGTTGGAACAGATTTGAATATAGGATTCTCCTAGGGTTGCTATGAGTCAGAATCGACTCGACGGCACTGGGTTTGGTTTTGGTTTTTGGACTCTCTATTCTACTAGAATCTACTGATTGCTGGAGAAAAACACCATCTGATCCTTCCATGATGTTACTTTTCTTCCTTCTTCTTCTTTAGAGCCAGAACTCAACAACAAAAAGAACAACAGCCACCATTCATGGAGAGCTTCCTCAGTGCCAGTTGCTGGGCTGAGCGCTGCACATTTACGAACCACACACCTGCCTCCCAACAGCTTCCAGTCCCATCAGCACGTTCTTTTTATAAGTGAGGAGGCCAAAGAAGTTGAGCACCTTGCCCCAGGCTGCCTACAAGTGAGTGGGCATACCAGGGCCAGTGAGTTACATGCCCATTCACAGTGGGACCTATGGGGGCAGTGAGACCCAGACAGTTTGCATCAGAAAGTTGAGCCCTTCAGTGGAGAAACACCTGCTTAAGCCATCCATTGGGTCAGACCTGGGAGGGAAGCAGACGCATCAACAATTTGCCTTTTATTTTCCCTCCTCAAATGGGTCCGAGGCCACTGCACAGACCAGAACTTTTGAAAGGTCGAAACCTAGCTGAAAGCCACTGAGTGGGAGAAGATACCTTCAATACTTACATATTCAACCAGGAACTCAGATCCAGAATATATGAAGAACTTCTACAAATCATTAAGAAAAAAGAGGCTATCACAAATGGCTAATAAAAATATTACAGGGCATTCAACCTTACTAATTAATAAGGGTATGCAAATTAAGCCCATAATAAGGTCTCACTATACAGCCACTAGGATGGTTAAGATGAAAAAAGACAATAGCAAGTGTTGATGAGGATGTAGAGCAATAGGGACTCTCATCTACTGCCAGTGGGAGCATAAATTGGTATAACCACTTAAGAAAGTGGGCAGAATCTATAAAAGCCAAATATTTGCATACCCCATGACCCAGTAATTCTACTCCCAGTATAGGGCCACCCCTATGGTGTGAGGTCCCTGGGCAAATATTTTTTGCAGGACCCTTGTTTATATAGGAGTCCTTGGGTGGTGCGAACAGTTAACACACTCAGCTGCTAATTGAAAAGTTGAAGATTTGAGTCTACCCAGAGGCATCTTGGAAGAAAGACTTGATGATCTACTTCTGAAAAATCAGCCGCTAAAACCCCCATGGAACACAGTCCTACTGTGACACACATGGGGTTGCCATGAGTTGGAATCGACTAGATGGCAACTGGCAACTGGTTTGTTTCTACATAACAGTTTGATTTAAAATATATTACAAAACCCACGGGCCAGGGTGAGGCATGGTGATTTACTGATGCAGATTTTAGAATAGTGGGTAGACAAAAGTAAGCAATGTCTTTGTTTATTGTACGATCGGTGCATCTAAAGACTCTTGGTAGTGTCTGGCAGTCTCTCTTCTGTTCAGATTCTGGAACCATCTCTTTACATTCTTTATCATCTAATGTGTCATTCCTGGGTAATTTCTTATCTTCTACCATGAGAAAAAGGTAGCAGCACTGTTATGACTCACAATGCCAGGCTGCCTGGAACTTGTTGGTATTCAATCAGTAGAGATCTTCTCATCTCTGGAGTTCCCTAATACCACTTATTGAATGCAGCTTACGTATCATAACTCATGAGGCCATGTCATCCATCATGCCCCTGTGAATCTGGCTTCTGATGACTCTCTCAGAGGTTGTTACTATGCTTTGTTGATTACAATCCCAAATCCAAGTCTTACCCAGAGGGTGTAGGAAAGTGTGAACGACAGTGTATTTCCTGAAAATGTTAGATTTGCTCTTTGGACTTTTGTAGTATAAATGTGGAAAAGCACATCTTCTGACCATGTCTGCTGTTGAACTCTTTGGGCCACAATTGCTGCATTCCTAATATGTGATCTCCTTCAGTTTTGAACCCATCCTGCGTCGCACACCACCACAGTGGAGAGAATAGGCAAGGACCTGGGGCCAGAACAAGAAAAAAAGGTCCTTTTCATGTAAGGAATGTTTGTCCTTAGAATGGTATGGTTTCAGGCCGGCGGAGTGCAATGTCACCACATTGATTGGAAACAAGCGAGGACATTGATCAGACTGGCCCATTCGTGCTGTGGAGCAATGATCTCAGAAGCCCGTGGAGGAGATGGGCGCAGCCACCCCTCAAGGACTGCCTAGCCTTTGCATAGAGCCTGTGGAGGGGTATGGGTGGCTGCCCTGGGTGCCAGAGGGGAGACACACAGGGTCGAGGATGCTTGCCACCACCCCTGCTACCTTTGGGTACGGCAGAGCAGAGGTGTTATTGCAGTCAGATCATGGGAGGGTGAGAGCTGATGCATGGCTTAAGGCCAAGGGAGAGCAGTGGATCAACGGTAGCTCAGAGCCCTGAGCTCATCCTGTGTCCAGCACAAGTGAATCACCTCGAATCAGTGTGCCAGCACCATTCTCATGGCCCAATCTCTCACCATCCCATGAAAGAAATACACGCTGGCCAACAGGAATGGTCTGCTCACCAGGCAACTTCCTAGAACTGGGGATTAGCCATGAGGTTCCAGGACGATCCACAGGTGTGAGTCTCAGGGGCTCTCTATGGCAGAGCAGAAGGCCAAGGAAAGCCCTGTGGGACCCAGACCCACAGGGTCCTGGTTTGGGCTCAGGGAAGGGGACTAATGAATTTCAAGAAAAGTACTCCAAAATGTGGGGCCTCTGAGGAACAGGTCTCTTGCCTGGATATAAGGACAGCATTGCCTTAGTCTCCTTATGTGGCTATATGATTGGAAAGGGACACAAGGGGGACCTGAGGGTGCTGCTAGTCTTCTACATCTTGACCTAGTGCTGGTTGTCTGGGTCTGTCACTTTGAGGGAATTGTGAAGGTTTCAAGGGTTAATATTCATAAAGTGATTGGAGAGGTGCCTGGCCCATGGTAAGGGCTATATAAGAGTTCACTATGATTATTTTAGTAGTAATACAAACAAACTAAAGAAAATGCTGGAAACAAAGGAAAAAATGTAAACCCCATTGCATGAAAAATTGGCTCAATGGCAGCTAACAACAACAACAACCCTACACTAACAATTGGTTTGTTTTGTAATGTGAGACATGCCCAACTGAGCATCTAGAGCAGCTAAGGTCTGGGTGGGTTCAGAGACCCCCGGGTTCCTGCACTGAAGTGACAGGGGTGGGAGGTCAAGGTCCATGCTTTCTATCTGGGTTGGAGGAATCATAGCCGCCGAGTATTCCGGGAGGAATCATAGCTCCGGATCTTCCAGAAGGAAGCTGTTTTTCACCACTCCCCCCTCCCCACAGCCTCCTAATCTTTGTAAGCTTGTAATTTCTCTTTGTCTCCCCGGGAGCCAAAGCTACCCCATTAACCCACATTGCAGGCGGGCTCTTTTTAAGAATCTTTCTGATTCTGTGTGGCCCTGGCTCCAGCTCCTGGGCAAATATTGCCTCTGCTGGTGTCATCTGAACCAGGCTAAATGGTGCTCTCAGGAGCCCAGCACCTGCTTCTGAAAAGCATGAGCAGCCAGGGCCATGTCGACCCCAAGGCTTGTTCGCCTCCTGACTCCAGACGATTTTCCACTCTGTGTGTGTGTGTGTGAGCATGTGCATGCGTGCGTGTGCCCACATGTGCAAGCATAGGAGAGAAGGCAAGAATTTATATCTTAATCAGTTCTAACACTAAATACATGAATCTAACACTCATAAATTGAACATTTATTGAAAACACACTATGTGCTCCTCCCCAATGGGTCAACCGAGGCACAGGGAGAGGCAGTAAATAGCCTTGGCCCCACAGTTTGTTATTGGCAGAACGGGGATCTGAACCTACAGAACTTGGTTCTGGAGACTGCAGGCTAAACCATTGCACTGCACTGCCTGTGAGTCAACACCAGCTATTTCTCAGCCTCTCATTCCATTTCTGTCTTTGCATGTTGGATGATGTCTTCTTCCTTATGCCTCCAATCAGGGGTAGCCAATATACAACACACGCACTTCCAGTTTCTCCTTCTGACATGTGTAGTAGATCCAGAACATCGCCTTGGCAGTCCTTCCACTGCTCCCAGACGTGCCTTGACATCCTCCCAAAGCCATGCTCCAGGGGGCTACTACCTATAAGGGAGAGAAAACCCAGCTCAATCTGGCTTAAGCCAATGGAATGGTAAAGTTATTGGTACGCCTGATTTCCAGTGCCCAACTCTCTCTCCAGTTGCTGAAAGCTTCTTATGTGTTGGCCTCAAATAGCCTCTCTCCTTGTGGTGGTGAAAAGGCTGCCAAAAACTTCAGTCTCATGTCTTCCCAGGTCTGGATCTAGTAGCTGCCACTCAAATCCATGGACCAACCACGGTAGCCAGGAGTATGGCATTGACTGGTCAGCCTGGGTCATGTGTCTGCCTTTGCTGTCATCACAAGGGGGACCTGTGCCCCATGCTGCCTCTCTGGTGGAGCCTTTTTTGCAGCACGTGGGCTCAAAGTACAGGAGTGAAGGTCCTCCCAGACCTCCAGCCCTTTCCCATTTGGGGAGATCTCACTCCTTCTCTTTTTTCACCTCAGAGACCCTAGCTCCCATCTCCTTGGGGGAATTATCTCTTCAGTGGGCTTTTTCCCAAAAGCAAGAAGGCTTCTGCTTTCTCCCCTGAAAACCCACCCCCACCCCAGCAGGGAAAAATTAAGCCCAATGCCTTTGAATTGTGGTGTTGGCGAAGAATATTGAATATACCATGGACTGCCAAAAGAACAAACAAATCCACCTTGGAAGAAGTACAACCAGAATGTTCCCTGGAAGCAAGGATGGTGAGACTGAGTCTCACACACTTTGGACATGTTATCGGGAGGGATCGGTTCCCAGAAAAGGACATCATGCTTGGTAAAGTAGAGGGTCATCAAAAAAAAGGAAGGCCCTCAGCGAGGTGGCTTGACACAGTGGCTGCAACAATGGGCTCAAGCACACCAACAACTGTGAGGATGGTGCAGGACCAGGCAGTGTTTCGTTCCGTTTTGCGTAGGGTCATTATGAGTCGGAATCGACTCCGTAGCACCTAACAACAACAACACTACCTGGTGTTTGGAGACCTGGTTGCTCAGTGGTTAAGAGCTTGGCTGCTAACCAAAAGATCGGCAGTTTGAATCCACTAGACACTGTTTGGAAACCCTATGGGGCAGTTCTACTCTGTCCTATAGGGTCGCCGTGAGTCAGAATCAACTTGATGGCAAAGTTTTTTTTTTTTTTTAACCTGGGATTTGTGTGTATGTATATATATATATGTACATGTGTGAGTATATTTGTGTGTGCGTATGTGTATATGTCTGTATGCATGTATGTGTGTGAGTGTGTGTATGTATATGTCTGCATGTGTGTGTGTGGGCGTGTGTATGCCTGTATAAAGACAGCACACACACAAATCAGAATCTCAATAAATTATTCTGCCACCCTGGTGATAAGGTGACAGGGCAGTGAGTGGACAGTCTCCACTCCATCAGGGATTGAGGCCCTGGCCACCCCTCCCCATGGACCTCCAGGTTCCCAGCACAGGACAGCTGAGCCCTTGTGCATCACATCCTTGATTTGTTGGAACTTCCTTTCCATCCCAACGGCTGCTCCCAGATTTGCAGCTGCCTTTGCCTTTGGCTGGACAACCTGGGGGAAAAGGGAAACAGTCAAGCAGTCCTGCTGTCTGATGCAGAAAGGAGGGCTGACCATATGACATAGGCACTCTTATTATTGCCATTTGATAGATGAAAAAACAGAGGCTCAGAGATGTTTAGTAACTTGCCCAGGGTCACACAGCTCAGACATGGCAGAAGTGGGATTCAAGCCTCTGCTCTTCAATACTACCCTGTCTTCTGCTGCTCAGCTGGGAAGAGGCCAAAGCAGACCAGGACTAGGCGTGGGCCCAGGAGGAGGTGGAGATGGACCCCGGCCCCTCCCCCACCACCCCGGCTCCTGCTGGGGCAGCAGGCTGCTGATGGTGAGCTTCCAGGCGGTATCTGACTGTCTGTGCCTGCTAAGCTATACCCTTTTCTCACGTCCGTTCTTCCAGACAGTGTTTTCTGGGTCACCGGAGACTGTGATTCAGCCTCAAGCACCAAGTGTACTTGCCAACTGGCCCTGCTCCACCATGCGGGTCATTACCACAAAATAAGCCAAAATGCCCTCCTTTTTCCTTTCATCAAAGCATGACACATGGCTTCTTCTCCCGAGGATGTTCGGGAGGGCACACAGCGCTCCTTGAAAGAAGCAGAAGGCCAGCTCCACTGAGGAAATGAGTCAGCTAGGACCCTCCTTCCAAGAGAAGTATCCACTGTCCTACTGCCTCCAGGCCTGGAATATTCCTTCACCCTCCTGTCACCTCCATCTCTTCACTTGGCTGATTCCTACTCATCCACTTCCCCCACCAATTGCCCAGAACACCCCCATGAGCTCATGCTTTCACTGTCCCCCTTATACTTAAACTTCTTCAATGTCTGATTTCCTTGCTGGACTACCATGAGGACAGTGACTTCTGGTTATGGAGTTCCAGCTGTTTCCTCAGAATCTAGAGGAGGGCTCTTCATGCAAATTTAAAAGGACGTCTTCCTCAAGATACTCTACTGCCATCTGCTAGACAGTCATCCTAATTCATATACAGATCCGTGAATACTCAATGTCAGCAGTATCTCTTCGATCTGTGCAGTGCTCAGCCTGCACAACTGTCCATGGCAGCCTCAGTGCATCATATATTTGTTAACTGACTATAATTGTAAACAAAATGTCATTCAAATATTCACGTATGTAAATTAAATAATTTAAATAACTAACTGAGTGTTTGCTTAGGGCTGAAGAGAGTCCAACCTTTGGTACACAGGGAAGAAAACTGGGTCAGTGATAAATAGATAACCGTGTAGACTCTGTTTAGAAAGACAAGACCCAGAAGTGGGTAAGGGCTCAATCCTGTACAAATTAGTGACTGGTTATTCAGCAATTTTTCTCCAGTGTGTGTGGCTGCACGGTTGGAGACTTAACTCATTTGGGGATTTGGTTTCAATAGAATAACAAAATTCCTTTTTAAAAAAATGAAACATTTTCCTCTGAACCAAGGCTGGGGCACAGCATAATTGGCACACTGGCACCGGGTGGGCAGGAGTGACGAAAGGAGAAATCTTTGCCTTGATTTCCTAAAGACTTGGAGTCGCTGAACTTGGCCTAGCCTCCCCTGGCCTGTGTCTAGCCCCTGGGAGGAGAGAAGAGGGAAGCTCTGTCCCAGGTGCCTCTGGGTACGCTGGGGTAGGGATGTAGGGCAGTGCTGCCAGAGGTGTGGGGGTGGTGAAGATGGAGAGAGGTGAGAAAAGAAAGGAAGCAGTGTTTGTTGGGATTTCCTGGGTGGTGCAAATGACTAACACACTTGGCTGCTAAGAGAAGGTTGGATATTTGAGTTCACCCAGAGGTACTTTGGAAGAAAGGCCTGGCAACCTGCTTTAGAAAAATTAGCTATTGAAGACCCTACGGAGTACCGTTCTACTCTGACTTGATAGGTTTTAGTGGTTTAACAACTATTGAGGTTGGCTGTGTGCTGGGCACTCATTGGCTCTTCATGCAGGTGAACCCATCCATCTGCACAACAGCCCCAAGAGCAAGCCTCGATGCTGCTACTATTGAACAAATGAGAAAATCGAGGCTCAGGATCAGGGGGCAGCAAGCTTTTTCTGTCAAAGGCCAGATAGTAAATAGTTCAGGCTTTGCAGACCGTACCGTCTCTGTCATAACTACTCAGCTCTGCCATAGCATGAAAGCAGCCATAGATGTTATGTACGTCAATGAGTATGATTGCATTCCAATAAAACTTTATTTACAAAAGCAAGGTGTGGGCCAGATTTGGTGCACGAATGCCTGCTCAGGGTGATTAACCTGTTATCTTGAAGTCTAATAGATAGAATGGTATGATGCAAAAGGACATGGAGTGGGTGACTGGATTTCAAGACCGCTTCCTCTGACTTACCAGCTCACCCTGGGCAGATTTCATGACCTTTTTGTGGTTCAGTTTCCCCATCTGCAGAACGGGAATAATAAGAGGATGGAATTATGTGAAGATGGAATGAGCAAGGCAAACAAAGTGCCTGGCACTTGAAAATTTTTGCCTAGGATTTGAACTCAAGATATCTCACTCCAAAGCCTGGGTTGAATGTGTTGAGGCAGCGTCTTTTTCTCACTGTCTGCTTGAAGAAGCTTCTGTCGAACCTTAAGGATGCCTCCCCCCTTTACTCGGCTCCTGCAAGAGGCAGGAGACAATAGGGAAGCTCAGTGGGAGATGCTCCCTGCAGCCTCCAGGCCATGCTTCTCAGCCCCCCACAGAGATCTGCCCTCAATCACCCCCACCCAATTTGTCAAAAATGTACCTGCTTTTCCTGTAGGTAATATCCAGGATAGGCCAGTGTATAGAGACCAAAGTTTATTAATGGTTACCAGGGATGGGTGGGAAAGGGGTATTCACTGCTTAGGGGGATGAGCTCTGGTGGAGCAGTGGTTAAGCACTCAGCTGTCAACCGAAAGGTTGGGAGTTCGAACCCACCTAGAGGCTCTGAGGAAGAAAGACCTTTTGATCTACTTTCATAAAGATTACAGCCTTGGAAACCCTATGGGCTGTTCTACTCTGTCACATGGGGTTGCTAAGAGTTGAAAATCTACTTGACAGCACCTAACAACAGCAACAACTGCTTAAGGGACACTAAGCTCCTGTTAAAGGTGATGGGAGAATTTGGAAACAGATGATGGTAAGGGCTGAATGACACAATAAACATAAGTAATCTCCCTGAATTGTACATGTGAAGAATGTTGAAATGGCAGTTTGTTGCATATATATTTACCACAATAAAAAAGTACATGTGCTTTTGTTGGCCCCTCTGGCTCAGCTCCATTCTCTCCTAGTAAGGGTGGTGGCTGTGTGTGTGGTGCGGGGATTTAGACTGGGAAGTGTTTGGGGTCCTGCCCCCCAGAGTTCTCTACCTTCCTCTTGCTCCTGCTCCAGGTGGCCCTTCAGGAGGGCAGGGCCTTCCTTTTTTGGGAAGTGGGGAGTAGGCAAGGGTCAACCCCCCATCTGGTTGCCACCATGTCACTGTGCCATTGGCAGGTGGTGTGCTCAGGGCAACTGCAAGACACGGATTTGTGGGGTGAAGCGGGAGGCAGTGGTGCTGGTGGATTAGCGACACACAGCACCACTTAACACAGGGAAGAGAAAAAAAAACATGATGAATGAGGCACGGTCCTGGGGAGTCAGCTACCACAGCCCATATATTTCTGCCTAAAAGAGTTTTTATACAACTTGGCACTTGCTCAGCAGGGCTGCTGTGTGTTTACAGATGGGCTTTTTAAAGGAATGTTGACTACTAGTCTATAAAGTCACAATTAGCTGAACTCTAATTTACAAGTGTAATTTGTGGTTGCCGCTACAGCTGCTGCTGCTGGCCTGGCTTGCTGGAAGCTGTGACTGTCTGGGATGTGTGATGGAGGGGGCTGGGCTCGTGTCTGGCATTGTGGGGTCTCCTGGGGGCAGGTGGGGTACACGGGGTATCTTCAGTCTGGGAAGGTTATCTGGTTCAAAGCTTCACACTCATTCTCAAATCCTTATAACAACCCTGGGAGTAGTTACTGATATTCTCTCTGATTTGCAACTGAGGAAACTGCAGCTCAGAGAGGTTAAGTAAGTTATGTGGGATCACACCACCTATATGTGATGGAGCTAGAGTCTAAGTCCAGAACTGGGGGTCTGTGAATGTAAAACTCAGCACAGTCCTTGGCACCGTCATGGACTTTGAAGGCTGAGAGACCTGGGCCCCATTCCCAGCCTCACCTACTCACTGCTGTGCAACCTTGGGAAAGTTACTTAACCATTCTGAACTTTATTTTTCCTATCTGTAAGATGCGGTTGGTGAAAGAGCTTATCTCATTACACAAAGTGATGGGTATAAAGTGCTTAGCCCATGAAAAGGGCGCAGTAATGTTGGTTAAGGGATCCAGTGGTAGAATTCTCTCCTTCCATGCCAATCCATCTCATGAGTAGCCATCAGCCATCTGTCAGTGGAGGCTTGCACATTGCTGTGCTGTTGAACAGGTTTCAGCTGGGCTTCTAGGCTAAGACAGACAAGGGAGCAAGGCCTGGTGATCTACTTCAGAATATCAGCCAGAGAAAACTCTGTGGATCACAATGGTCTGATCTGCAAGCTGTTCTGTGGATGATGCAGGACCGAGTAGCGTTTCATGCCATTGTACATGGGGTTGCCGTGAGTTGGGGGCTGACTTGACTGCAGCTAACAACAATGTTGGTTACTGGTATTATCATCAAGGGCCTTGAGGAAACCTCTATGTCAGGTTCTCCAGCCACTCCTACCACATCCCAACTCTCCTCCTGAAAACTTGTCCAAATTCCTGTCTCTGGTTTTTCCGTCTTTGGGTCCCAGGGGCTAAAGAAAGACAGATGCTCTGCCACCTTCAATTATTCTCTGACAGGTTCTCCTCTGGTGGTGAGCACAGGGTACAGAAGGCTTGTCCTTGGGTACGAGATGATGGGCTAGCAAGGGCTGCCCAGCTCTCAGGAAGCTCCCCATACACCCCAAACTGCACTGAGAGCGTTGAGTATGGAAACTGTGACCTGGGCTTGGGCTATAAAGAGGCAGAAAAGATTTCCCCCTAGAAAGTTTCAGGGTGGGAACAGGCTCAGACCCCGCTCAGGGCATGGACTGGGGACTTGGGCCTTAAGGAAGCCGGGCTTGGGGTAGGCAGGGTGTGACATTGTGAACCCCACTCTCTTGACCCATGCCTGTTCTCGCCCTGTGAGTGTAGCAGGATAGAGCAAGCTCAGATGGCAAATAGACTTGATGTACTTTTATTTTTAAAATTAAGTTTGTTGCCATTATTATGAAAGCGATCTTGCCTGGTATGAAAAATTTGGGAAGTGTAGGAAAGGTGGAAGAAGTGAAGGAGAAAACTCCTGTTCCCACCACCCAGTGACAGCCATCATCAAATTGTTTTAGAGTATTTCCTTCCAGTCTTCTTTTTTTTTGCCCCCGTGGGTAATTTTTATTTCACCAGGGTGATACTGTACGTACTATTTTGAATCTTGCTTTTATTATTGAACCCTGGTGGTGCAGTGGTTAGCAGCTCGGCTGCTACCCAAGAGGTTGGCAGTTGAAATCCATCAGCAGCTCCTTGGAAACCCTATGGGGCAGTTCTACTCTGTCATGTAGGGTTGCTATGACTTGAAATTTACTCGACAACAACAGGTTTATTCCTTTGAAACCGTATAGCATTTAAGTATTTTCCCACGTAGTGATAAATTCTTTGTAGATATAATTGCTAATGTTGTTGTTGTTAGGGGCTGGCAAGTCAAGTTCAACTCATGGTGACCCTATGTGATAGAATAGAACTGCCCCATAGGGTTTTCTAAACTGTAATCTTTACAGGAGCAGATTGCTAGGTTTTTCTCCCTGGGAGCCACTTGGCGGGTTCAAACTGCCAACCTTTTGGTTAGCAGCCCAGCCACAGGGCTCTCCAACTAATATTTCCTGCCATCATCTGTCTTTCAGTTTGTCATACTGTGGTGGCTTGCATGTTGCTGTGATGCTGGAACCAGTATTTCAAATACTAGCAGGGTCACCCATGGTGGACAGTGGTGGACAGTTTTCAGTGGACTAAGACAGACTAGGAAGAAAGGCCTGGAGATCTACTTCTGAGAATCAGCCAACGAAAACCTTGTGGATCACAGAAGAGTGTCTGATATTGTACTGGAAGATAAGCCCCCTAGATCAGAAGTCATTCAAAATACACAGTGGCTGCAAAGATGGCTGTGAGCATACCAATGATTGTGAAGATGGCACAGGACTGGACATTTCGTTCTGTTATACATGGGGTCACCACGAGTCAGAGCTAACTCAACAGCAACTAACAACGACAGCTGTGTTCCATGGAATATCTACTCTGTGGGATAGGTAATCCCCTCCTGTTAGTCATCTTGGTTGTTTTGGGGAGGAGACCTGGTGGATGGATAGACGGGAGCAGCAGGGAGCTGCGGAGTCTGGGACAGGGAGGTTGGGGACAGTGCACCTGAAAGGCTGGTTGAACCGCCTGCATTCACAGCCAGGCCACCCGAGAGGCTGCACGCCTGGCCAAGCCGCTGTCAACGCTGCCAGGCCTCCTGTCTCAGAGCAGCTTCATCTTCATTTCTGACGGATCTGCAGTGGGCCCAGGCCCTGACACTTTCTCTTTATGTCTCTCCCTCTCAGAGCCTCTCTGTCAAGTAGCTAATGAACTGTAAACAGACACGCTGCGGGCTGTGTAGCAAAGAAGCCCTCAGGGAGGCAGATAACAGACCATCCCGCACCAGACCCTCTGTGGCCAGCCAGGAATGTGTGTTCCTCTGCCCGTGTGTTCTCCCTGCTGGGGACGCTGTGGCACAGGAGCAGAGGGACAGTGGAGGGACAGGGGAGGTGGCCCTGGACAGCCTTGACCCTCAGATTCCTTTGCTCCTTGCTCTGGAAGCCTCAGAGGGTCCCTGTCCTGTCTCTTCCACCTCCCCTCCCAAGGGTCTCCAACCATGATTCACGACTACTTTCATCAGGGGAGTTTTTGGAGAATGTGATTTCCTAGGCTCCCATCCTAAAGACTGGGCCTCAGGGGGTTGGGTGGAGGGGGTTCTTCACTTAATTAGATCATCAGCCTGTTTGGGGAACTGCTGGTCTAGGCGGGGGACATCCTCGAGGCTCTGTTCAGAAGCCCCGTCCTCTGAATGCCGCCTTCGTAGAATCGCCCTCTCTCCACTGAACTCAGAGCTGCTTGTGCTACTAAAGAGCCCAGTGCCACTCCACCCTCAGAGAGGTGTGTCCTGTATCCTCTGTCCCTCCAGGTGGGAGTCCCTGGAGGCCTGGTGCACAGTAGGTGCTCATTCATAATGAGGCTGGCCACATTGTCTGAGTGCCTGCCATGGTGTTGGAATGTGTGTGCTCCCATATTATCTGGCATCCTCACAATGCTCTCTGGTGTGGGTCACTTTGTTCTCACCCTGGTTCTACAGATGAGAACACTGAGGTTCCTTAACTTCCTCAGCGTCACGTGCCTTATAAGAGGAGACACACAGTGGTTAACTTTGGCAAAGGGTAAGACAGCACACAATGCTGGGGAAGGCAAAGTTATAGAAGCTTCATAGACACATCCAAACTCCTTGAGGGAATGAGTTACTGGGCTGTGGGCTGGAGACCATGGTCTCAGGGGACATCTAGCTCTATTGGCATAACATAGCTTATATAGAAAATGTTCTACATCCTGCTTTAGTGAGTAGCATCTGTGATTGGCTATCTGAGATACACTACTGGTCCCACCCTGTCTGGAACAAAGGAGAATGAAGAAAACCAAAGACGCAAGGGGAAGATTAGTCCAAAGGACTAATGGACCACAACTACCACAGTCTCCACCAGACTGAGTCTAGAACAACTAGATGGTGCCCGGCTATCACCACCGACTGCTCTGACGGGGATCACAAGAGAGGGTCCCAGACAGAGCTGGAGAAAAATGTAGAACAAAATTCAAACTCACAAAAAAAGACCAGACTTACTGGTCTGACAGAGACTGGAGAAACTCTGAGAGTATGGCCCATGGACACCCTTATCACTCAGTACTGAAGTCACTCCTGAAGTTCACCCTTCAGCCAAAGATTTGACAGGCCTATAAAACAAACTCAGGATTGGAGGAAGACTCATTAACAACCTACGTTATGTAGATGACACAGCCTTGCTTACTGTAAGTGAAGAGAACTTGAAGAGCTTACTGATGAAAATCAAAGGCCACAGCCTTCAGTATGGATTACACCTCAACATAAAGAAAACAAAAATCCTCACAACTGGACCAATAAACAACATCTTGATAAGCTGAGAAAAGATTGAAGTTGTCAAGGATTTAATTTTACTCAGATCCACAGTCAACACCCATGGAAGCAGACACATTGCATTGGGCAAACCTGCTGCAAAAGACCTCTTCAAAGTGTTGAAAAGCAAAGATGTCACCTTGAAGACTAAGGTGTGTCTGACCCAAGCCATGGTATTTTCAATTGCATTATATGCATGCAAAAGCTGGACAATGAATAAAGAAGACCAAAGAAGAACTGACACCTTTGAATTGTGGTGTTGGTGAAGAATATTGAATATACCATGGACTGCCAAAAGAACGAACAAATGAACAAATCTGTCTTGGAAGAAATAATACCACAGTGCTCCTTAGAAGCAAGGATTGAGAGACTACATCTTACATACTTTGAACGTGTTATCAGGAGGGATCAGTCCCTGGAGAAGGAGATCACGCTTGGTGGAGGGTGTCTTAGTCATCTAGTGCTACTATAATAGAAATACCACAAGTGGGTGGCTTTAACAAATAGAAATTTATTTCCTCACAGTAAAGTAGGCTGTAAGTCTAAATTCAGGGTGTCAAGTTCAGGGGAAGGCTTTCTCTCTCTGTTGGCTCTGGAGGGCGGTCCTTGTCCTCAATTTTCCCGTGGTCGAGGAGCTTCTCAGGTGCAGGACCCCAGGTCCAAAGGGTGCACTCTGCTCCCAGTGCTGCTTTCTTGGTGGTATGAGGTCCCCAACTCTCTGCTCACTTCTCTCTTTTGTATCTCAAGAGATTGCCTCAAGACACAATCCAATCTTGTAGGTTCGGTCCTGCCTCACTAACACAACTGCCACCCATCCTCCCTTATTAATATCATAGAGGCAGGATTTACAACATCTGGAAAAATCACTCAATACCAGAAATCATGGCCCAGTCAAATTGATACATGTGTTTTTTGGGGGACATAATAAAATTCATGACAGAGGGTCAGCAAAAAAGAGGAAGACCCTCAAGGAGATGGATTGACACAGTGGCTGCAACAATGGGCTGAAGCATAACAACGATTGTGAACATGGCACAGGACTGGGCAGTGTTTTGTTCTGTAGTACATAGTGTTGCTATGAGTTGGAATTGACTCAACAGCACCTAACGACAACAGCATAAGGAATAACACACATAGCTAACCATGTGCACACGAGCTGAAAAACAAAGACAGGAAGGCAGGGAGGGACAGGAAAACTGGACAAATGGAAATGGGGAGCAGAAGGATGAGAAGAGAAAAGTATTGACACATTGTGGTGTTGGCAAGAAAGGTCCCCCCAAAATTTGTATATTAATTATTTAATGAGAAATGAATTTGCTCTGTAAACTTTCACCTAGAGCACAATTGAATAAAAAAAGAGGGGGCCATGATTCCCTCTTTTTTTTTAAATTGTGCTCCAGGACAGGAACCATTCCCAAAGCCAACTCTTCAGACAGGAATTGGACTGGACAATGGGATGGAGAGGGATGCTGGTGAGGAGTGAGCTTCTTGGATCAGGTGGATGCTTGAGACTATGTTGGCATCTCCTGTCTGGAGGGGAGATGAGAGGGTAGAGGGGGTTAGAATCTGGAGGAATGGACATGAAAAGAGAGAGTGGAGGGAGGGAGTGGGCTGTCTCATTAGGGGAAGAGCAACTGGGAGTAAGTAGCAAGGTGTATATAAGTTTTTGTGTGAGAGACTGACTTGATTTGTAAACTTTCACTTAAAGCACAATAAAAATAATTAAAAAAGAGGGCACACAAGATTCAAACTCTCCCCCTTAACCACTTACTCCATGTGAGTGAATGAGTCAAAGGCAGCTTTATTGAGATATAATTTATATAGCACACAATTCACCCATTTAAAATGTACAATTCAATGACCATTAGTATAATCAGGGAGTCGTGCATCCATCACCACAATCAGTTTTAGAACATTTTTATCATTTAAAAATACAACCCTATACCTACTAGAAGTTACTTCTTCTTTTTCCCCAAACTGCGCCCTCCACCCAGTCCATGTACTAATTAGAAAGCGCTAACCTACTTTCTGTCTCTATGGAATTGCCTATACTGGACATTTCATATAAAGGGACCATACGGTATTTGGTCTTTGTGGCTGGCTTCTTTCACTTAACCATGTTTTCAAGGTTCGCCCATATTGTAGCAGTACTTCATTCCTTTTTCATTGGCAAGTAATATTCCATGCACAAATAGACCCGTTTATTCATTCCTCAGTTGATAGACATTAGGTTGTTTGCATTTTTTTGCTATTATGTATAATACTGCTATGAACATTCCTGTACAAGTTTATGTGTGGACATATGTCTACATTTCTCTTTGGCATATACTTTGGAGGGGAATTGCTCAGTCATATGGTGGCACTGTGTTTAACATTTCCAAAGTGGCTGCACAATTTTGCATTTCTAACAGGGGTGGAAGAGGTTCCAGTTTCTCCAGATCCTTGCTAACACTTGTTATTATCTTTTTTATTGCAGCCACCCTAGTGGATGTGAAGTGGTATTTCATTGTGGTTTTGATTTGCATTTCCCTCATAACTAATGATGTTGAGCGTCTTCTCATGTGCTTATTGGCCATTTGTATATCTTCTTTGGAGAAATATATATTCATATCACCTGATAATTTTAAAATTAAGTTATCATTTTTTAAAATTATTGATTTGTAAGAGTTCTTTGTATATTCTGGATTCCATCCCATCCCGTTGTCATCAAGTTGATTCCTACTCATAGCGACCGTATAGGGACAGAGTAGAACTGTCCTGTTGGATTTCCAAGGCTGTAATCTTTACACAAGCAGACTGCCAAACCTGTCTTCTGTAGAGCAGCTGGTGGGTTTGAATCACTGACCTTTTGGTTAACCAACAGTGCTTAACCACGGTACCAGCAGGGTTCCATATTCTGGATACAAGTCCCTTATCAGATATAAGATTTGTAAATACTTTCTCTCAGTCTATGGATTTTCTTTTCCCTTTCTTGATGGCATCCTTTGAAGCACAGATGTTTTTAATTTTGATGAAGTCCAATTTATCATTTTGTTATTTTGTCACGTGCTTTTGGTGTCATATCTAAAAAAACTTTGCCTAAGTAAATAATGAAGATTTACTCCTAAGTTTTCTTCTAAGAATTTTGTAGTTTTAGTGTTTACATTTAGGTCATGAGCCATTTGGAGTTAATTTTGTATATGGTGTGAGGTAGGGTTCAATTTCATTCTTTCCATGTGATATCCAATTATCCCAGTACCATGTCATGAAAAGACTATTCTTTACCCATTGAGGGCTTACTTTTAAGGACAGGAGGTGAGGGTAGGTTCAGTAGTACCTCCTGCATTTACAAGTCCCCTTACCCAACTCCTTGAAGCTCCACAGAGACCTTGAAAATATGCAAACTAGAACCACCACTGGTCCTGGCATTTCATCTTGGAGGGGAGAGGATGAGAATCCAGAGGGAACCAAAGGTGGGTAGGACATGAAGAGGGATGGGGAGGCACCATACAGAAGATGATGACTCAGGTCAAGCACAATTTTCTGGGGAGCTTCTCTGCTGAGCTCTGATCTCTGCCTCCAGAGGCATCTCGAATTCTTGGGGGCTCTTGAAAGAACAACTGTGGATGCCTCCTGACAAACGTTTGGGTGAGGGTAGCAAGACAGTGTGAGTAGGCAAGAATCTCCCAAAGCCAACCCCTCCTAACTGCTCCCTGTGCCCATCCAACTCCTGAACCCCCAAGAGGATTTCTCTGTGTCAACAGGGACTCCTCCCATGGCCCTTATTCATAACTTCTAGATTCTACCTCACGGTTCTTATACCTCCTGTAGTCTAGGATGCCTTGTGTGTATTCTCTGCCAGTCCTGCCTATCACTTCTTTCAAGAGCCACCCAGAAACCTGCCTTGCTTCTTCCACTCCTGCTCTGTGGCGAGACCTCACCTGCCCTCACCCAGAGAATTCTGGAACAGCAGAGCCCTGAGGTTGCAAACCATTGAAGTCAGAGGTTTGCAAACTATATTTATTAGGGGTCTCTGCAAGGCCAAGAGGCAGGACATTGTGCCTCTGCATTCAACCACCACCTTCCAGACCCATTTTACATATGAAACTTCCACAGAGACTTTGATTATAGAGAGAGTTCCATGATGCAAAGAGAATGTGAAGTTACTTATCTAATCCAGTTCCTTCATTTTATAACTGAGTGAACTGAAGCTCAGAGAGAGGAAGGGACTTGTCCAAGGTCACCAGAGTACAGCTGAACTAGAACATGGGTCCCTGATGCCCTAGTCCATATCCCCATATCACTGGAGGTACCTTGAACCTCTGCTTCTCCAGCCCTGGTTTGGCTGTGCTTTAGGACAAGAATAGGGGGAGCCCCATCCCTACCTTGCCTGCCTCTCCCATGCCTAGCTCACTCCCTCGGTCCCCCTGCCTATGCGCAGCAAAGCTAATGAAATGAAAGCCTGAGGTTTCCATACACTGTTGGGTCCTTTCAAGACCTGTAACTGCTTCAATTTCCAGTTGGTTCTGCAAGGAGAAGGGAGCAAAGGCAAACACCAATCACCCTGCTGTTGAAGGGAGAAAATTAATGGCAGATCCTTTATCTCTGAAGTCCTTTTCATGCTTGAAATTCCCTGATCTTGTCCCAGAGCTGCCCACAGGGACTCGAGATGGGCTCTCGCACCCTCTTGCTGATTTGCCAACATCATCAGATTTGTGACAAGCACAAGGACCAGGCCCCTTGGGAGAGGCGGGGGGCATGCAGGAGCAGTAGCACCCTTCTGGGTGAGGGAGGGTGAAAAGCTCGTCTTCTGGCCCTGCAGAAGGGAGGGTGGGGTAGGGGTGGGGGTGGGCTCGGAGAGGGCCCTGCTTCAGGCGAAGGGGCTGCCAACTCAGGGCTCACATGCTTCTTTTGGTTAGGAGCCTTTGAGGCAGGGAGGCTTGAAATGGGCCTGTGGAAGAAAGCAGAGGGAGCTGAGTGCCTGGAATGAAATATGGATGAGTCTTTTTCCACCCCGATAAACTGGAGCTGGGTTGTGGGTGATGCTGGCTGGAGGCCCTGTGGTTTGTCTAACCTGAAAATGGCCATTTTCAGTGACACCTGGTCCCTTAACTCTGGTCCTTCACTTTGTGAGGTTATCACCAAGACATCTACTGGAGGGAGTGCGTGAAGGGACAATATGGGGTGGAAAGGGATGGGGACTTGGAGAGAGCTGATTCCTTGGAGAAGAGGCCCAAGGGTTGGGTGATTTCCACTCTGGGATGGGGCAGTGATGCCTGAGTGTCAAATCAGGGCAGTGCCTCTCATCTTCACAAGGGCAGAGGTAGTTCCTGCTCAGTTCATGTACATCCTAGAGTCTAGCACAGTGCTTGGCCTGCAGGCTCAACTGTTGTTGGGTGCCGTTGAATTGATTGAGACTCATAGCGACCCCAGGTGACAGAGTAGCACTGCCCCACAGGGATTTCTAGGCTGCAATCTTTACAGGAACAGATTGTCAGGTCTTTCTCCTGCAGAGCAGCTGGCTGGGTTTGAACTGCCAACTTTTCAGTTAGCAGCCAAATATTTAACCATGGTGCCACCGGGGCCCCTGTAGGCTCAAGTAGCATTTGTTAAACGAGTGAACATATCATTCCCATGTCTAGTCCCTGCAAAAGCTTATTCTCTGCCAGGCATCAGAGAGCAATATGATCAAAAGTTAATCTATGCCATCATATTAACCCCTCAAAAAAAAACATTGCTGTCGAGTTGATTTCAACTCACGGTGACTATAGGACAGAGTAAAACTGCCCCACAGGGTTTCCAAGGAGTGGCTGGTGAATTTGAACTGTCAACCTTTTGGTTAGCAGCCCAACACTGAACCACTGCACCACCAGGGCTCCTGCCATTATATTAGTGGGTGCTAATTTATTCATTTCACCAATATTTATTGAACACCTACTATGTGCCAAACAAAATTCCTGTGGTCAGGAAGCTCACACCCCAGGGCCAAAGTGACATCTCTCTCAAGGAACTTTTTGGAGGTGATTCCTTAAACCAAAGAAGGAACCCTAATGGTGGGCATGTCAGATGCTGTGGGAAGTCAGTGGGGGAATAGATCTTTGGTTGGGGGAGGGGAAGGGAGATTTCTAAAGTGCTATCATGTTTCTTTCTTATCATGTTTGAGCCTCACATGATCTGACGCAGGAAGGGCAGGCAGGTGAGGAAGAGGAGGCTCCAGTGATGTGTCCCTATTAACACTGGGAGTTGGGGGCATGACCAGTGTCCAGGCTGTGGATTGAGATGAAAGGCATCAGTGGACTGTTTCCAGATGTCCTGGGCCTGGGACTGTGACAGCCTGGGTCGGGAGAAGCAAAACCTTCTTCCTCCTGCTCCTCCACCCCCACCTCTGTGATTTGCTGCAGTCCCCGTGGACTGGAGTTGGGGTGATGTATAATCAATGTCAAAGTGGGAATGCTGATGGTGCGAGGGGAAAGAGAGGTACCAGCTCCTGAGAATTCTTATCAGACTAATGGGTGTGTGACAGGACAAAACAGATGAACCTGGGAGTGTACACAGACTGTCCCTTCCCCTGCTGGCTAAAGAGAGTTCTGGCATTGTCTATGCAGTTTCTTCCAACTCTCTTAGCATCCTCCCTCCAGGCCCCCACCTCGGTCACTTCCAGGGACAGCCCTAGTGTTATCAGACTGGCTGTTTGAATTTTGGGGATGTAAAAAAAAAAAAAGTTTTTTTTTTTTTTTTTAGAATCAGGGAGAAAAGGGGCAACTGGAAAATCTGCAGCTCTGTGTTGGAGCGAGGCCTAGGAGGTGGGGATTTGGAGGGAAGAGACAGGAGAGAAATCAGAGAATGCTTCTGAGTCGGGATCCAGGAGTCTACAGGGGGAGCAGGGGAGTTGAAGGGTGTAGGGAGGAGCTGGAGGGGCTACAAGAATGACTGGCCTGGGTCTGGAGGGTGAAGGAAAGAAAGGAAACAGGACCTCAAGGCCAATGCCACTGACATGGCACGACTCAAGGGCATCATTTACAAAGAAGACCAGGTGAACAGTAAACCCTGGGCTTAGACAGTGTGGAGACCCTGCTTAGGGCTAGAGGAGCAGTCAGCTCACTGGATAGAAGAGGGACTATAACAACGAGCCTAATAAGTGCTTTAAACATCTGCCAAGCCAACTGAGCAAGGAGTACCCGGAACTGACCTACTTGTGCATTGCCTGTATGGCACAGTCACTGCTCCCAATAATAATAGTGGGTACATTTTTAAAATGGCAGACACCAAACTTAAACCAAAAACATCCCTTGAAGTCTTCTTAAAACCAAGCAATAGTTTAGCTTAACTAGTAAAAAATGTTTGCCTTGAACATTATATCTATAGGGGATCCAAGTGACAACAGCAACTTGAAAGATTAAATAAGAATCTTAGGGGGGCAGTGAGTTTATGTTAATGGGGGAGGAACAACCCAGAAAAGGAGGGTGACAACGGTTGCACAAAGTGAATGTAATCAGTGTCACTGAATTGTACATGGAGAAATGGCTGAGTTGGTGTATGTTTTGCTGTATATGTTCTCAACAGCAACAAAATAAAATTTTAAAAAATGGCAGACACCAAGGGTAGTTCTTCAGGTATTAGATACAGTTCTTGTCTGCCTAGTGAGTGTTTCCTATTTCTGCTTCTTCTGATTCCCTTGAAAAACTACCTCCCCTCACCACACACGAGAGTTCCAGTTATCTTTTACTGCATAGCAAATTATCCCAAAGCTTAGTGGCTTAAGATAACCATTTTATTATGCTCACAGATTCCCTGTGCCAGAAATTGAGAAAGAGCACAGCAGCGATGGCTTGTCTATGCATGCATGATGCCTGGGGCTTCTCCTAGGAGGACTCAAAGGCTGGAGTAAGACTCATCTTGAAGCAACTTCACTCACATGTTGGATGGCTGATGCTAGTTATTGGCTCAAACCTGAACTGGGGCTATCAGAACACCCGTGCTTGGTTTCCCCATGTGGCTTGGGCTTCCTTACATGTTGGTCTTGAACATCTTAAATGGGATCTCAGGGCTCCAGAGGTGAGTGTCTCATGAGGTGACAAGTGGAAGCTGCCAGTTTCTTAATGCCTGGGCCCAGAAATGAGCACAGTGTCAGTTTGCTCTCTTCAATTGCCGAAGCAGCCGCAAAAGGACCATCCAATTTCAAGGGCAAGGAACATAAACCTGACCATGAGCATCAATGTCACGCCTTAAGAAGAGATGGATGGGATATGTTGTGGAGGATATCTTTGGAAAACACAGTACATATATACTCTTGGAGGTCTTGGTATGATTGTGAATTACAGTGTCCCTCCTGTTCTCCCCAGGAGTGATCACCTGGTTTATGCTGGTCAATCAGATTACTATCCCTCTGACAACAGGGAAATGTTCAGGGGTGAACATGTGACCCAGCAGGGCCACTTAGAGTTTTTCCTGGTATCGATCTGTAGATTTGGGAGAGGAATCTTCTGAGAGGTTAAGTGACTAAGCCTGCTGGTGGCTAATAGAATTCCAATATCTGGTCTTAAAACTATGTCCTTCTAACCAGTGGTAAAAGAAATCTCAGCAAGATAAGATGTAAAAAATGTTTCCTGCAGCTACAGGAAAGCAGATTCTAGTCTACATCAACAATCCATCCTTGCAAATGTTATTTCTAACAAAAGAACTTTCTACAACACTCTGACTGCAGAGGTGGTTGGAATGCTCCATGGCAAGCCTGCCTGCAGAATGATCCCAAGCAGACACATGCAGAGCTGAGAGCTGGGGAGAGAGACAGTGGCCCAACCACATTGTTTGAGCCTCTGGATGAAGTCAGGTCCCCAACCAGGCCTTGTTCAGGATTTTCAGGTTTTTTGGTACAACTGAAAGAATTCTTAACAGTAGAGTAAGGGAAAAATTGATGCATTTGAATTATGGTATTGGCAAAGAATATTAAGTATACCATGAACTGCCAAAAGAATGAACAAATCTGTCCTGAAAGAAGTAGTCAGAATGCAACTTAGGAGCGAGGCTGCTGAGACTTCGTCTCACTTACTTTGGACATGTTAGCAGAAGGGACCAGTCCCTGGAGGACATCGTGCTTGGTAAAGCAGAGGTTCAGTGAAAAAGAGGAAGACCCTCAATGAGATGGACTGACACAGTGGCTGCAACGACGGGCTCAAACACAGCAAAGATTGTGAGGATGGTGCAGGACCAGGCAGTATTTCGTTCTGTTGTACATAGGTTCACTATGGGTTGGAATTGATTCAACAGCACCTAAAAACAACAGAGCAGGGGATGGAGGGAAAAGATTCAACCACAAAGGCAGTGAAAAGCCAAGATTTTAAGTCCCAAGGCTCATTCTGTGGAGGAGAAACTTCCTCCAGAGCAGAGGCAGAGCTCCCAGGCAGAAACAGTGGGAGACTGCTTTGGGGTGACCCCTTATGAAGTATATATCACCCTTATTCTTTCCTCTCCTCCCATCATGATTTTATCTCTCAAAGAACCCAGGAATCATAGAAACCTAGAAGTTGGGTGCTTGCAGATAACTCCTTCCATTCCTGTGATATTGAGCACTTCAATCTCTCCTAATCTCATCGTTCTCACTTAAAATATGGAGATTGTAAAGTGAGGAGTAAATGAGCCGATTCATGTGAAACCCTGAGCACAGTGCTGGGCACACAACAGACTCTTGATGCCTGTTATGTGACCTCTTTGGGTGGTCAAGGATCTTTGGATGCTAGCACAAAAATGGAGGTCTCTCTCAGCACCTCTAAAATAGCCCAGCTCTGCCCAGGCTTAATCTCAGTGCAGCCTGTGGAACTATTGGAAATGACGAGAGGCTTTCTTATAGATTTATATGCATGGGTGAGCGGTAATTTCCATAACAAACACAGGCACATACAGGCCAGCCGCAGATTCCTCTGAGACCCAGAAGCTGCAAAGGGAACACCTACTAAATCAGGCCCAGTAGATAAAGCCGACGTGTCCTCCTTTCCTTCTCCATGCTAATGAGCTGACAGATTCCAATTACAAGCCCAGTAGACAGGTCTGACCATGATGGAATTTGCCAGTGGCCTTGAAACTGAAATAACAATACATACTGAGAGGCCGCATGGGGCACAGGTGTTCTTTACAGCCCTGGAACACCTCCCGATGATGACCAGAGAGGCTGCAGGAGAGCCAGAATCCAGCAGGGGCTGGAAGGGGCTGAAAGGAAGGGCAGGGGATATCTAGAAGTATGAGTTAAGGTCTCACAGAAAATGCCGCTGCCAGCTCCTCCTGGAAGAGTTAGGATTTACCTGGGTGAGTTGGAGTGAAGCTGTAAGCCCCTTCTAGCTCAAGAAATCTGTAAATTTGTGAATGACCCCATGCAATCTCGAGGTCTCAGTTTTCCCATCCTGAAAAATGGGTACAATGACACATGATTTTCATACTTTCTTGGAGGTATTAGGAGGACCAGGGGAGATACTTGGTTGTATATACAAAAGAAACATGGAAAATAGAGATCCCAGGGCCATTTACTACATTGATGCACAGGCTTCTTGAGCTGGAGGATCATGGAGATCAAAGCAACCCCATTATTTTACAGTTTCAAAGAATGGGGCCTAGGGAAAGGAGGGGATTTGCCTGAGATCCTCGAGTGAGTTAGTGAATGAGATTTTGTCCCTCACTGTTTAGTTTGCTCCCTTCCAATATGACTGACAGTCATTTTGGGTGCAAAATCCCAAGGTACCTACCATATTTTTATGCAAATAACATGCACCTCCTATGCTTGTTTGCCAACCATGCACCCCCACAAGGTATTCTTGTAAGTGCACTCTGCTAATTTTTTTTGCAGCAACACTTTAAGAAATTGGCATAGCTGCGCTTATGAAAATACCTTGCACAGGGAGAATGCAGTTAGCAAAGAAAGGTAGAAGGTGCACGTTATTTGCATAAAAATTCAGTACAGCTGGTAAGCCGTGAGGCTTCTTGGATACAGCATGGCCTTGCCCCACTGTACACTGTGGTCTCCCTGAGTCCTTTGGCTGGTCTGTTGTATTCATGTTTTGGCCCCTTCTCACTATACAAGTCTCAATTGAAATGCCACCTCCTCAGGAAGGTCTTTCCTGATTTCTCTACCTAAAGTAGTTCTCACACAGTCACTACACTGCCCGTTACCCTGCTTATTTTTTTCATAGCACTTGCAATGAACTCAAATCACCCTACTTATTGTTATGTTTATGTGTTACTGTTTCCCCCCCCACACTAGAACAATGCGCTATGACTGTGAAGATGGCGCAGGACTGGGCAGTGTCTCATTCTGTTGTACATAAGGGTCAGTATGAGTTGGAACCGACTCAATGGCACCTAACAACAACAACAACAGAACATAAAGTCCATGAGAGTGGAGAATTTATTTAGCACATAGCTACATCTCCAGTGCTGAGCATAAGGCTCTCAATAAATATTAATTGAATGTCTGAATTATTTGATAGTGGCACATATTTTAAAGGAAACTTTTATAAAAATAACCTTTTTCACCTTAGAGAGAAAGATATTGTTGAGTCTAGGTTTTGGATGAACAATAAGTTCCAGGGGTTCTGTCTTCTACCCATGTGCTCAACTGACAATTCTAAATAAGAGAAACCCCATTTACCTGAGCCTTCCCTGAAGTGTGGATCCCTTGGGAAACACCTGGATTGGAAGAAAGCAGTGGCAGTGGAAGGGAGGTAAATGTTGGGTGTTTTCCAAACCAATCTTCTCATCACACATACATTTTTAATGCTGTCAGAATTTAATTTGTTATACAAAGCTGGAAGCAGTAGCGTTGTGTGTAAATAGCAAACCGTGGGAAGACTGCTCTCCTCAAAGACGTTTGCCAACCTAGTCTATTTCCAGATCCATTTAATGCCCGAGTCGCTGTCCCTGGTGCTGAAGTAATACGTTCTACCTGGGATCGGGATTTCGCACCAGAGGCACCTGTGCCCGAAGTGCTGTAACAGCCTCCGGAAGCTGCCCAGCGGTGTGTAGCCATCGTGCCCTGCCACAGTTGGGTCACACTGCAATGATAGCTGTTGGAAATCACAAGGCTGGGTCATAATTCAATCTTCATTTGTCATCACTTGAAATTCATCCAAGAGGTGCTGTTGCAGCTGCCATGCTCTGCTCTAAGGAGGGTGGCAGGACTATGGGATGATGAGCCCTTTCGGCAGCTCTGTGTGGCTTGTCCTCCTCAGGTGTTGTGAACCACACTGATCATGCTGCAAAAAGGGAAGAGGTGCAACGGGTTTCGGTTCACCGCCTCCCCCCACCAAGCCGACTTCTAGTCCAGCCTTAGACTCCATAATCTGATTGTACCCCTATCTGAGGATTTCATGCCTCAGAATCCCCATGTGCACAATGGGCATATATGGTCCTATTTTACACAAGATGGAAAATAAAGCACAAGGTTCTTGAATCTTGCGTCCCCTAAGAAATGTTGACAGGTGATGATTTAAATTTTGGAGTGATGGCCATTTAAAAACATCTGTGAAGCATTTTTAAAATATCATTTATATGAAGTACACAAGTCTTAAGTGTGTGGCACAAAAAATTTATATGTGTGTGTGCATATTGTGTGCATCCATGTAACCACAATTTAGATAAAAATGCATAACATTCCCATCATACAAGAAAGCTCCTTGTGCCACCTTCCAGTCAGCACCCTCCATAAAGCATAACCACTTTTCTGACATCTGTCACCATAGATTAGATTTTCTTATTCTTGAGCTTCATATAAATTGGATCATTTAGTACGTACTCCTTGCATCTGAATTTTTCACTCAATCTTGAGATTCATCTGTGTTGTCATACATCAGTAGTTCATTTTAAAAATTGTTTTATAATACTCCTCCACGTGAATGAACCACAGTTTATGTATCCACTCTACAGTTGATGGACATTTGGATTGTTTCCAGTTTGGAGTGATTATGAATAAAGCTATGACCATCCTTATATGTGTCTTTTGATGGACAAAGCGCCCATTGCTGGTTTGTAGCACATACATGTTTCCAAAGTAATTGTATCAATTTGCAGTCATTTTTTGAAGAAATTAATTCTTCCATCCTAATTTTGTGATTTCTGCATTCTCTTGATCAATGGAGAAGATATTCTGGGGGAATGTTGTTTAAATAATTGTGGCTTTAGATTTTCTAGGGCACCTTATTGATTAATATTGATTAGATGACTATTTCCTACAAATCCCTGCCTAGAAACCAGAGACAGTCCTCTCTCAGACTTTTCTTCTCTTTGCTGATCACCACGACTGAATCCTGTACTAGAATCTAAATGAGACGATGCAGAGTTTAGAATGAATAACCTCCCCTTCTTCCTCCACACCGCAGGCTAGCACATGAATAAGAGAAGAACCAGCCTAGGAAGTCTGGGAGCATGGTCTTCACCCCCAGTGCAATAGAGTCGTCCTGGGAGCTCCAGACACACAAAGGCCAATTAAAAATCTGCAAGGAGCTTCATACTCCAATAATGGAGTATGGTGGGGCAGATAGTGGGGAAAAGAGCAAAGTCCTTCTCTCTCTTTTTTCTCCCTTCTTGGCTTTTCACCAGATTTTTTTTAAATTAATTTTTATTAAGCTTCAAGTGAACATTTACCATTCCAATCAGTCTGTCACATGTAGGTTTACATACATCCCACTCCCTTCTCCCACTTGCTCTCCCCCTATTGAGTCAGCCCTTTCAGTCTCTCGTTTCGTGCCAATTTTGCCATCTTCCCTCTCTCTATCTTCCCATCCCAACTCCAGTCAAGAGTTGCCAACACAATCTCCAGTGTCCACCTGATTTAATTAGCTCACTCTTCATCAGCATCTCTCTCCCCGCCACTGACCAGTCCTTTTCATGCCTGATGAGTTGTCTTCGGGGATGGTTCCTGTCCTGTGCCATCAGAAGTTCTGGGGAGCATTGTCTCTGGGATTCCTCTAGTCGCAGTCATACCACCAGGCATGGTCTTTTTATGAGAATTTGGGGTCTGTATCCCATTGGTCTCCTGCTCCCTCAGGAGTTGTCTGTTGTGCTCCCTGACAGGGCAGACATCGAGCTTTTCACCAGATTTTATGTGACTTGTGGCAATACATTTATGGCTAAGGTACGGTTTTTAAATAATTTTACGGTTCAAACTGGTACTGCATTGCAGGCAGCTCACCAATCTCAAGGGCACCCATGGAGTGTATTAAAGACTGTCCTAAACAACATCGATCCATTCGTTAGAGGATCCAGGGCCCAGAGCCTGTCTCATCCCTTGGCTGTCTTCTCTGACATTGCAGTCATGAGATTTACCATTACACACTTACTCCTGTATAAAATCTCTCTCTCTCTCCTTTCTTAAAACTAGGTCTCTGCCGTTCTCCTCACTCCTTTCCTCTGGACTTCTCTTTCTCCTCTGTGCTACTTCTTCTCCTCCCACCGCCTTTTGTCTGCTATGTTCTTTGGAGAACAGATCTCTGGATCCAGAACAGTCAGAATGACTGGTGCAGAATAAAACGAGGCTCTTCTTATCTTGAGATAGAGCCAAAGGGTCTTATATCCCTTTAGAGGCAGCAATAGAGATGAGTAATGTTTTGTACTTTGTGAAACGAGAGCAATCAAGACTACACCAACAGAAATCTAGACTTTCCACCTTGCCTTTCTGAGTTGGGGTTGGGGGAGCTTTTAGCTGGGCTGAGGGCTATAGGACTAAAAATTTAGGATAAAAAGAGAACACGTTGTGGCTTACCTTGGCTTGGGTTCCCTTGGCCTGAAGAGTTGGGAGTCAGGTAAGCATGGTAGACAAAAGAATGTGCAGTGTTCACCCTGGGGCCCTGGGAATCTTAGAGGGTCACATTGATCCTTGATCTGTCCTTTGGGGATCCTGAGTGGAACCTACAGGTTTGGAATTGGGAGCTCTGCCTGTCACAAGGTTATTTAGCTTCCCCATCAGCCATAGAATCTACCTGCAGGTCATACAGGAAGTAATCTCCAAATCTGCCACAGCTGCAGGATTCTCCCCTTGCCCACCCCACCCCTCTGGCCTGAAGATGGTCACTGTCAGCGTTTTCCCTCTCTATGCAGATCAATAGGGCCCTTGGATATGACCTCAAGTTCAATTATGACTCCAATTATGGAATAAAGGAGCCATTATTGCACACCTACCTCTTATTAAAAACACTGCACTGGGGGCTGGCAGAGACTGGACCTGGGGGAAATCATTAGCCCACTAATTTGAAATCAATTTAAAGTGCATTTGCCTAATGGCATGAGTATTGCAAATTATCTATGAACTGCTAATTTAGTTGAATGTCACACCATATTTTCATTTTATAAATTGCATTTTTTGGGTTGGCACATGGGAGTGTGTGTATCCTTCCTCTCCCCTTCGCCCTTGTTTTCATTCTTTTCTAAAACAAAGCTTCATAATCCCATCTTCCGGTTTGAGCCTGCAATCCTCAGCTACTCAACAGTCTTCAGTGTTGGAAACAACTGGAGCAGGAAAAGGATGCCGCAAAGGGCTTGCACGCTGAGGTCTCGAATTCTTCAGAGCCTATGACCCACCTGAGTGGAGGATGGAGAGGAGGATGGAGCAGAGCAGAAGGCCTGGCAGGGCTGAGTTGCCTCTGAGGTAGCTCTGCCCTGTTCTCTGTAGGTCACTGCCTCTGTCTGGACCAGGAGAAGGGAGCATATGCCCAAGAAGCAGCTTCCCAGGATGGGCGAGCTCAGAGTGACTAAGGGCCTTTGTGTTCTCTACAGTAACCGCCGTGAGAATGAGGCTATCGGCTTGCGTGGCTGCTTATTCACTACAGCCCGAGCACCTTCGGATATAAGGTAGCACTGAGTGGGCCCAGAGGGCAGGCAGTTGGAATGTTGTACCAAACCGGTTGGAATTCATTAGGCTCTTCCCAGTCTTCTTTCCCAGATCAAGTACTTGTGCTGGACCAAAAACCAGCTGCTGTCGAGTCGACTCCAACTCGTGGCGGCCCCTTGTGTGTCAGAGCAGAGCAGTGCTCCATATGATTTTCTTTTTTTAAATTTATTTATTGCGCTTTAGGTGAAAGTTTACAAATCAAGTCAGTCTGTCATACAAAAAGCCATACACACCCCGCCGTGTACTCCCAGCTGCGCTCCCCTTAATGAGACAGCTCATTTCTCCTCTGCACCCTGTATTCCCCGTGTCCATTCAGCCCAGCTCCTACCCCCGTCTTCCTTCTCGTCTCACCACCAGACAGGTCCATATGATTTTCAATGGTTGATTCTTCAGAAGTAGATCACCAAGATTTTCTTTTGGGGCACCTCTGTGTGGACTCGAATCTGCAACCCTTTGGTTAGCATCTGAGTACATTAACCCATTGCACCAGCCAGGGACTCCCTGTGCTGGACATTGGAATTCAAATGTGAGTAAGATCCTGCCCTCAAAAATACCTGTGATGGCTAATTTTCTGTGTCAGCTCAGCTAGGGTACTACTCTCGGTGGTTCGACAGACACTGGACTGATCGCCGTTCCATAATATAATCACTTTCCATGATGTGATCTGATATGATCAGCCAATCAGTTGAAAGGGGAGTTTCCTTGGGGCTGTGGTCTGCAGCCAGAATATAAATGGGTGTCTTGGCAGAACTTGCTCCCTCTCTTTTGACCCTGTACTGTTCTCATTGCCTGACCTACAGATCTTGGGATGTTAGCTTGTGTAAGTCTCTGGCCTGCTGCCTGACCTATGAATTTTAGACCTACCAGCCCCACCATCGTGTGAGACAATTCCTTGAAGTAGATCTCTTTCTCTCTGTCTCTTCCTCTTCCTCTCCCCGCTCCATTAGAGACACAAAAAGAGAGACATTTATAGATATATATACAGAGAGAGAGAAAAGTATATATATATATATATATTTATATTTCATTGATTTTGCTCCTCTCAAGAACCCAAAGACAGGACCTCTATTGATAAATCATCACTTCCATTTAGTAAGCCCTTACTTTGGGCTCTGCTTTGCACTAAGTGCTTTATCAGCCTTTTCTCATTGAATCCTCACTCAACACTGATTAGGTACTACCACTGGCCTCATTTCACAGATGGAGTAACTGAGCAGGGTAGATTGTTTGCAAAAATGGCCATCACTATTCCCCTCCTTGCACCCTCATCCCTTTGCATTGTGACTTTGCAGCACCTCCAACAAGAGATAGAGCGGATTGGCCCACCATGTGAATCTGGGCTGACTGGCTGGTGGCTTAACTCTCACAATGGAAAGCACCAGAAGTGATGTTGCATCAGTTTCGATCCTTGGCTTCAGGAGGCCTGTGCACTTGCACTCGTTCTCGAGGAAGTCCACCACTGCCTTGCAAATAAGCCCAGGCTAGCTTTCTGGGTGATGAGTGACACATGGCCCTGTTACCCCATCCCCAAGCTTGACAGCCAGTCAAGCTACAAAGCAGAGCCACCTAGCTAACCTACAACTGACTGCAGTGCATGAGGGGGCCCTGCTGAGATCAGAACCACCGGGGCGAGCCCAGCTTAACTTGTGGCCCCACAGAATCATGAGCTAAACAAATGGTTGTTGTTTTGAGCCACTAGATATTGAGGTGCTCCGTTATGCAACAATTGTTTTTGTTGCTAGTTGCTCTCGAGTCGATTCTGACTTTTGGAGATCCCATGTGCGTCAGAGTAGAACTGTGCTCCACAGGGTTTTCAGGGCTGTAAACTTTCAGAAGCAGATCACCAGGCCTGTCTTCCAAAGTGCCTCTGGGTATGTTCAAACAGCTTCCTTTCAGCTAGTAGTCGAGCGCTTAAGCATTTGTGCCGTCCAGGGACTCCATTAAATAATCGATATGCTGAGATTCAGAGAGATCCACTGGCTTGCACAGGTCACACAGCTACAGATGGAATCCAGGTGGTCTGGTGGTCTGATTACCACACCGCTGTGACAGGATGTGTCCCAAGGGTATCAGGTTCTGTTGAAGCCTCCCCAGAACATGGGTCCCAAAAGCCCCCGGGTGGGACCTCTGGAGTTCAGTGATCCAAGGGACACGTGGGGAGGAGCCTTGCTTCAGCTTCACCATTGCTGTGAGACCCTGTGAGAAGTTACTTCACCTCACTGAGCCTCAGTTTTCTCCTCTGTGAAATGGAATGGCAATATGCCTGCCTTGCAGGGTTGTCGTGAGGAGCCGGCGAGATTCTGAGTGTAACAGATTTAAGAATTGCGTAGTGTAGGGTCACTATGAGTTGGAGTAGACTCAACGGCAATGGGTTTGCTTTTTGGGTTTTTGGTATACATTCTGGAGCCCTGGTGGCACAGTGGCTAAGAGCTCGGCTAATAACCAAAAGGTCGGCAGTTCAAACCCATCAGCCACTCATTGGAAACCCTATGGGGCAGTTCTACTCTCTCCTATAGGGTTGCTATGAGTCAGAATAGACTTGATGGCAATGGGTTTGTTTGTTTGTTTTTTTTGGTATATATTTTAGGGAGTCTCCCTTTTTGTTGCAATAGTGTTATTAATGCCTTCCAGGCCCTTTGACACTACCTTCATCACTGAGGCACTACAGGGTCATTGCCTCCTATGCGGGGAGTTGTGTGTGACGGAAATAGCACTGACCTTGGAGTCAGCCAGGCCTGGATTCGAATCCCACCACTGGGTGAAGGAGGATGAATCCTTTTCTTCCCTGTAAAATAGGGGTGCACCTTCCTTCCAGGGTGGGTGGTGGGAGTAAACTGATGGACTAGAAGGGCTGGGCATGTGCAAGGGCCTCCTTACATCTCAGCTCCTTTCCCCACTTCCTCCCTTGCCTGCCACTGTTTCTGCTTGCTCTCACCAAGACAAGGCTGATCTGCCCGGAAGGCAACTGGCAGGCAGGAGAACAGAGTGACGGTTTGGGGACAGCCTAGTCAGCAGCTCTCCTCCTCTCTCCATGCCAACCAGGTGAGTACAAGCAGCATCTCCTTGGGCAGATGGAACAAAGCCTCCATTTATCTTTTTCTGACAGTTGGGATCCTTCACCTACAGTCTCTTCACTAAGAGGCAAAGGGAGAGGGAGCTGAAAGGCAAGGAGGTGATGGCAGCGGTGCCTGGAGAGTAATAGGTGCTGTGCTAACTCCTTCCCTTGCAGTCAGCAAGGCAAGGGTACCCCAGTTCTGAGGAGATAGTGCCCACTTTACAGATAGGCAGATTGAGGCCTGAAGGGGTAGAAAAATCATTCAGTCAATAAATATTTACAATGAACATTCTATTTGCCAGAAACTGAGACATCCAGTTTTTGCTTTCATGGAGCAGTGGTACCCTAGTGGGGACAGACACAGTGGCAGGTCATTAAAAATACAGTACATATGAAGTACCAGGCTGGAAGAGAGAGACAGCAGGCACTGAAAGACATTTGGTTAGGCTGAGTCCTGAAGTGCAAAGGGATGTCAGTGGCATGAGATGAAAATGGAGAATTGTCAGTGAGGGCCTTGAAGGCTGCATGAAGAAACTTCATCTTTATTCTGGATGTAATACATGCTGCTTAAGTCAGCTATAGCTGCAATAATGCTGCATAACAAACCTCCCCAAAACTCTGTGATTCACTGGGGTCAGCTAGGAGTCAGCAGATCTATGGTAGGACCAGCTGGAGATTGGGTCTGTCCCAGGTGTCTCTCAACCTCTTGCAGGGGAGGACCAGTGAGCTCCCTGGGGCATGTTCTTCCCATGGTGAGGCAGAAGCTTGCTTTACTCTTGCTGACATCCCAATGGTCAAAGCAAGCCAGGTGGCTGGGCCCAACATCCATGGGGCAACTCCAAGCACATAATGCTATCCTGAGTTGGGAAATCTGTTTTATAACAATGATGATGATCGTGATGATACTACTATTTTCAAGCTCTTGGCAATATCTCATTTAAAACCCAACAACCATGTGCAATGGGTATTATTTTTGTGTTTAATGGAGGAGCAAACAGGTTAAGAAAGGGTAAGTGATGTGTCCAAATTCATACAGCTAATGGAGGCAAAGGAGGCACCGGTGGTTCAGTGGTCGAATACTTGCCTTCCACGCGGAGGAACCAGGTTCCATTACTAACCAGTGCACCTCAAGTGCAGTCACCACCTGTCTGTCGGTGGAGGTTTGTGGGTTGCTATGACGCTGAACAGGTTTCAGCAGAGCTTCCGGGCTGAGACGGGCTAGACAGTAAGATCTGGTGATCTACTTCTGAAAATCAGCCAGTGGGAACCCTATGGATCACAACAGTCTGGTCTGCAACTGATCATGAGGAGGGCACAGGACTGGGCAGCACTTTGTTCCATTGTGCAAGGGGTCACTATGAGACGGCAGCTAACAACGACAATAGAGGCAGAATGAGGATACAAATTCCAGTTTCTATGACTCCAAACCAGAGCAGAGTGATCTAAGGAGCAAATGAAAACCATGTCTCTCCTTTGCTTAAAAATAATTGTCTGGATAATATATTCCTCCAGTCAAAAAATCCAAGAGCGTAAGAAGATTTATAACAGAACATCTTTTTCTCGCTATCTGCCATCTACCTAGGCCTCCCACCCCACCTTCCACAGGTAACCACTCTTTTAGTTTTTTTTGTGTGTGTCTCCTTCAGAATTTCTTTATGTATACACAAATGAATATATATTCTCACCTACTCCTTTTTTTTTTTTTTTTTTTTTTTACGTATGAGGTAGCACATTTTACACACTATTTTTTTTCCATTTAATATGCCTTGGTAATTTTTCCACATGGGCACATAGAAAACGTCTTCATTTTTTATGCTGTTTTCTGAATGGATGGACCATTATTTACTTCATTAGTACTGAGGGACGCTTCGTAATTTCAGACCAGGCTGCAGAGAAAACTCCTGCATTTTGCCAGTGTAAGTTTCTCTGCAGGATAAAGTCTCAGAAGTGGGATTGTTGAATGGCGCAGTGTCGTTTTGATGTTGATGTTGTTAGCTGTCGTCAAGTCAGTCCTGACTCACAGGGCCCCCATGTACAATGGGATGAAATGCCCCAAGTCCTACGCTATCCTCATGATCAATTGGGGATCAGACCATTGTGATCCATAGGGTTTTTATTGGCAGATTTTTGTAAGTGGATGGTCAGGCCTTTCTTCCTAGTCCATTTTAGTCTGGAAGCTCTGCTGAAACCTGTCCAGCATCACAGCAACACGCAAACCTCCATGACAGACGGGATTCTATTGGCTGGGAATCAAACCCAGGTCTTCCACATGGGAGGTGAGAATTCTACTACAGAACCACCAATTGCTTTGTGCAATTTTGGTAGTTACTGTCAAATTACCCTCCATGACAGCTGAACCAGTGTATGCTCCCACCAGCAATCTATAAGAGAACCTATTCCTTAAAGCCTTCCCCACAGAGTGTGGTATCAAATTGAGAATTTTAACAATTAGATAGGCAAAAAATGGCCTTCTGCTTTTGAAAACCCTTCATTGTACCCTTAAGATAAAGTCCAGACCCCTTGGACAGATATGAGGGTGTCCTTTCTCAAGGGCTTATTGTCAGGGAGGGAGGTGGGCAAGGACACAGCTCACTAAAGAGACAGATAGACTGGGACTTGATGTCCAAGCAAAGTGCTGTGAGAGAGAAGAGAGAACCTTGGAGGTGGTGGTGTCTGAGCTGAGCCTTGAAGGACAGGCCAGACTTGATAGGTGTTAATGGGGGGAGGGGGAGGGACATGGGAACACAGACTGGAATGGGGTGGGGAACGTCTGGGGAGGGTGAGGAGCACAGGGTGGCTGGAGCACTGGATGCCTGGAAGACTTAGGAGATAAGACTGGAGGTGGGTTGGGACCAGGTCATGAAGAGCCTTGAATGTCACATGAAACAGTTGGGGTTTTAACCTGTAAATGGAGGAAACAATGAAGCCATTTGAGAGGGTGTGTGGCATAGGGAAGGGAGACCATTTAGTTAGGACTCTTGATTTAAAAGAAAAGAAAATCTTACTCGAATAGGCTTAAGGAAAAAGAAAATTTATTGACTGTGTCAGTAAAAATCTAGGGGTAGTGAGATTCAGGCATGGCTGGATCCAGGGACTTAAGTGATATCATCAGCAATCTATCTTTCTCCCTTGTCTCTGCGTTCCTCTGTATTGACCTCACTACGAGGCAGGATCCAAGCTTTCCTTCTACAGCTTAGAAATCTCCACCAAAAGAGAGTTAATTTTTTTCAATAATTCCAGCAAAAAGTCCCCAGGAAGACACTCGTTGAGCTGACTCAAATCAAGTGCCCATCACTGAACCAGTTGCCAAGGCCAGGAAAACGGAAAGATGGCACACACTGTTAGCCGAGCCTGGGCCACATGCCTATCACATAGGGGTGTATACGGTGGTGGTGCTTCACTTGCACCATAAAGACTGGGGTAGAGGAAGACCATAAAATGGAGACTGGGGTACAGAGAGTAGAAGCAGGAGAAATGGGCTTGTGAAGGGGACAGATTACAGATGCAAAACCAGAGGAACAGAAATCAAATAGGAGACTGTTGGAATCTGGGATACAGAGGATGAGGCCATCTTGCCTGGGAACTTGAGTGCTTCATGTGGCTGGGAGGTGTGTTCCACCTACTATTGCATCCTGGCCCCATCACTGTAGCCAGATCTGGGCAGCTTTGCAGAGCAGGACTAGGCAGAGGCCTTAGACCCTGATGCCCCACCCAGCCGGAGCCCCCCGGGCACAGTGTTGTGTGGACCCTGTTAGGCTTTGACTGACCTCCTGAGGCTGGCATTTCACAAGATTCCTCTGAGCCTAAGGAGTCCTTAGGTGGCACAAATATTAAGCACTCAACTACTAGCTGAAAGGTTGGGGGTTTGAACCCACCAAGAGATGCCTTGGAGGACAGACCTGGCAATCTGCATCCAAAAAGACACAGCCTTGAAAGCCTTATAGAGCACAGTTCTACTCAGCACACGTGGGATCTCCATGAGTTGCAAATGACTCAATGACAACTAACAACCTCTGAGCCGTGACTGTCAAAGGTAATGATATGTAGCCTGTCGAACTCCACTGGAGGCTCCAGGAGGGGAAGGAGGTTTGGTTCATGCTTGGCAATGCTCTCTTCAGAGACCAGACTGGTCTGAGAATCCTGTGCAGAGGGACACTCCACGAGCTCTGCCTGGTCTTTCTCTTGACTTGCTTGGTGGTGGTGTGTGGCTCTCAGTATTTCCTCCTGACCCAGCCCCTTTCCCTGCTCACTGCCCCAGGAAGGCTCCAGCCTCCATCCCCTGTAAGATGCAGTGAATCCCTTCTTTCATGCTTAAAGCCAGGCTGTGGGGGATTGTCCTTTTGCAACTTCCCAGATGCAAAAGCAAACCAAACCTGTTGCTGTTGAGCCAATTCCGACTCATAGCACCCCTGTAAGACAAAGTAGAACTGCCCGATGGGGTTTCCAAGGTTGTAAAACTTTATGGAAGCAGACTGCCACATCTTTCTCCCTTGGAGTGGCTGCTGGGTTCGAACGACCAAACTTCCAGTTAGCAGCCAAGCACTTAACTACTGTACCACCAAGCCTCCTTTCCCAGAGGCAAGGGGAAGTTTAAATCCTTTTAAATCTTAGCACACAAACCACTTCCCCAGGGAACCCCTGCCAGTCCCCGCCACAGGGTTTGTGCCCATACACCCCACGGTTCTCCCTCACAGTTCTCTGGTTGTAGTTGTATATTTGGGGGATTCTTCTAGTAAAGTTATTTTCTCCACTGTCTTTGGGTGGTGCAAAGGGTTAATTTGCTTGGCTGATAACTGAAAGGTTGGAGGTTCAAGTCCATCCAGAGGTATCTCAGAAGAAACGCTTGGAAATCTACTTCCGAAAAATCAGCCATTGAAAACCCTATGGGGCACAGCTGTACTCTTACATATGTGGGGGCACCATGAGTTGGAGTTGACGCAAAAGCAACTGTTTTTTTTAGTTTGGTATTTTCCCCACTTAGACTGTAAGGCTCATGAGCTCAGGGTTGGGTCTCTTTTTGTGTCTCCTTGTATCATGGAGGTCTGGAACAAAGTAGATGCTCAATAAGCAGTTGTTAAGTGGATGAATGAACAACAGCTCCAGTAGGCAATCGCCTGCTTGTTGGGTGTGGATGAAGATGAAAGCAAGAAAGACTTCAGGACCATGGCCAGCGATGGCCAGCTCTGGGAACACCTTGACTTTAGCAGTTTCAAATCCTGCCAGGAAGGAATCAGAGCTTCTGGACATCGTTTTGTTCCCTGCCCCGTTACAGGTGATGACATTGAGGTCCAGAGATATTCAGTGACTTGCTCAAGGTCGTGCAGCCAGAGGCGGAGCTAAGCCTCAGACAATGAATTCCTGCAACTGGGCCCCAAACCCAGCACTGTCTTGGGAGGACCTGGACAAGAGTATGGGAGGGAAATTTTTCTCAGTGTAGCATGCAGGTGGATGACTGCAGTGGAGGAAGAAGCCTGGCTTCCTGCTCACCTGGGGCTGACTGCTCCTGCAAGGTGAATCTGATTGCATGGTAGGTAGACAGCATAGACTGGGAGCCCTTGGCCTTGGGTGGGAATCCTAGCTCTGCCACTCACATGCTGTGTGACCTCAGGCTGGTTACTTCATGTATCTGCGCTTCAGTTTCTTTGGCAGTGAAACAGCACAAACACACCCTCCTCTGCAGGATGCTGTGAGGGTTCCCAAGAGTGTGTGGACAAGGCATGGACATGGGGGGCACAGGGAGGGGGTGAGAGAAGCAGGGGCTCAGGGAAGCTTGGCAGGTGATGGAGGCCTCTCCCCTGGACTCCGCTTGTGCCCTCTGCTCCTCCCCAGGATAGTGCCTGCTACCTTGTTGCACCAAATGCCCGCACCTCCTTGAAGCCCCAGGTTAACTGCTGTGCCCCAGCTAACGAAGAGCATCTCATTAATGCCAGGCAGAAGCTCATTAAGACTGTGAGCTGTGCATCAGTGGCAGACGAAGGTGAAGGTTCTTTTCATGGGAGTTAGTGTCTCTGGGATCCTGTGGTGCCAGAACTCACACATAAGATGAAGTGGCCTTATTTGTAGGCAGATAGCAGCCAGCGGTGTGGCCCAAAGCTCCCCAGAGTGCCCAAGTATTCACCCACGTCCTTCCCTAGGTCTTGCCAGGGTCTCTGCTCCTGGGGAGGGGAGTATTGCCACCCAGAGCAGAACAGATCAGTCACCACACAGGGACTTGAGGGATCAGGACAGGTCATTTGAGGGAGAAAAGACCTGAGATTTGGAATGCCATCCACTGAGGGGGATCCAGTAGGCGATCGGGCACTCCCTTCTCCTCCCTGCACCCCAGGGTGTTCATCTGTAAAATGGAAACCCAACTCACAGGAGTCCTGAGGTCAACGAGATGAAGGTCATGAGAGACCTGTACAGACTTGGGAGGGGGGGAGGTGACAGTATTACCAAGGCCTTGGCCTCCAGCACCCTTATTTCCAGCTGTGGTCAGCCTTGACCTGTCAGCCAACACCCTGTAGCCATCTGACTAGAGGCCAAGGTGGAAGAGGGCTGCTTCTTAAAAGCCAGGAAATGGGCTAAGTGAGGGTTTCTTGACCAGTAGGCATGATTTGGATGGCATGCAAATTATATGCAAATGACCCCACCTCCACATCACAATTAGGTTACTTGGAAGGGCTCAGGACAAGGACCAGATGTTCATCCTTTTTTCAAAGCACCTTTTGGGGTGCCTTGTCAACTGTCGGAGCCCTGGTGGCACAGTGGTTAAGAGCTCAGCTGCTAATCAAAAGGTTGGCAATTTGAATGCACCAGCTGCTCCTTGGAAACCCTATGGGGCGGTTCTACTTTGTCCTATAGGGTCGCTAAGAGTCAGAATCAATGGTAATGGGTTTGGTGTCAATTGCTGGCTCCATCCCCTCCACCGCCCTTCCCATTATCTTGCCACGTTCTCTGTTCTCCGAAGCAGTACTGGGTTTGGAGCCCACCAGCACAGGCCTCCACAGGAGGGCTGCCCAAGGCCCTGGGTTGGGGACCAGCCAGAGTCCCCATCAGCAGCTTCACAACTGTGTGTTCTGGAGCTCAGCCCTCCCCATGGCCAAAGCTCTCCTTTACGGTGGTGGTGGTGGGTACCCAAGGGCTCAGGCTTCATAAAAGGCCAACAGGAAAACACTTCAGTGTGAAGCATTGCACAAATACAAACCTTTCATCCCAGGCTTTCCAACAACAGGCCTCTTAGTTTGACCACCAACCTGGGCAGTCCCCTGTAACCCTCATCCCTATTGTAATGAGGGGTGGAGCACCTTCACGGCTGAGGCACACCACATGCCCTGGGGCAGGCTGGCTGCTGGGCTTAAAGTCTGGCTCCCCCGGGCACTGGGCACTGGCTGTGTGACCTCAGCAAGTCCCTTCATCTCCCTGAGCCTTGGTTTCCCCGTGTATAAAATGGGGATGCCAGCACCCATCCTCAAGGTGAGCTGGACGCTGAGAAGAGAATCTGGCACAGAAGTGCTACATGTCTGGTGGCATCATTAACTGCTTGATGCCTGTCTTCACCTTACATGGGGAGTGCAAAGGTCTGACATTCCCTCAACAAACATTTCCTGAGCATCATCTTCGCGCCAAGCACGTACTAGGTGTGGGCACACAGTGGAGCGTGTCTAACCTGCTCCCCAGCCTCCAGTCGACATTTACAGACAAGGAGGGGAGCTGGCCTGGGGACTACCATCGATAACTTCTCTCCCACTCCCAGGGCCCTTCCCAGCCTGCATTCAACTCACTAAAGCCCAGGAAGCACTATCTGCTCCCAAGAAAAAAGATCAGTGTTGATGCCAAGTACACTGGAGGTGCTCAGAAATATCCCACCCTGGAGCTGGATGGCCTCTTCCAGAAATGAGCGTCTTTGAACCTGCTCTCACCGTGTGACCCAGAGGCAGTCTGTTGGCACCTCCACCCCACATCCCCATTCTTCCTGGCCCAGGCCCACCCTTAGCGCTGGTTCTGCTGGGCAGCACGCAGTTACCTCAATCTTAAAAATGTGATGGAGCCAGCGATGCTTCAAATGCTCATGTTAATGGCAGCAGTCTGCAGTTTCAGTTCACTTTAAAGGAACCATCTACTTCCAGCAGGAGGCACGCACAGCCAGCTCCTCCCCGCAAGGGCTGTCCCCAACATAAGCCACCTCTAGATTTGGGTGGGGAGAAGAAGGCTCAGATCTCTGAGGAAGGCTATGTTGGGGCCCCACAGCTCCCAGGAAGGGTCTTAGAGGTGCCCTTGAGGCTGGGGCCAGGTCCCTCTGTCCTCTCTGCCCAGGACCAATAGGGTGGGGAGAACCACAGGGCCATCTGCATGGGGTACTGTAAAGCTGAGAGGAGGGTAGGGGAGGCAAGGCCCTTGCCCTTGAACCCACTGTGCTTTTCCTGCAAAGTCCCCGAGGGTGGGATGGGGCTTGGGAGGCAGCTCCGGCTTGCATACAGAAGCCCTGGGTCTGCAACTGACCCAGCTATAGGTCAGTCAGAAACCCTGGTGGTGGAGTGGTTAAGTGTTATGGCTGTTAACCAAAAGGTTGGCAATTTGAATCCACCAGGCGTTCCTTGGAAACTATGTGGCAGTTCCCTCGTGTCCTATGGGGCCGCTATGAGTCAGAATTGACTCGATGGTAACAGGCTTTTTTTTCATAGGTCAGTCACTGCCTCTTGGTGCCTCAGCTTTCACATCTACAGAATGGGCAACCCCGTAACACCCACATTAGAAAGTTGTTGTGAGCACTGAGGGAGTGTGAGTGCTTTGCAAACAGGGAGGATTTCTACGAAAATGGCCTGGTCCCTGTGGTGACTGGGGGGGCTGAGGCAGGGCTGGCCCAGTGTGGCTGCCAGCAGCCCGGCTGCACGGGGCAGTGGCCAGTTTCACCACCCAGCTCTGGCTTGGTGCTGTGATGAAGGCAGTGTGAGTTCGCCCCACATGGCCTTAGCTCCCGTGCTGGGCAGCAGGGCACCTCCCAGTCCAGGCCTGGGAACATAATTAGCTGGAGCCCAGCTGGACCACAGCGTGCTTCTGGGGTCCAAGGACAGCGCCTCATCTGCCTCCCGCTGGACCACTGATGTGCAAGAGTCAGGCCTGGTGCAGGGCTATAGGGAGGCCCCGGTGGGCAGCGGGATCTTGTAACCATTATGGAGGAGCGTGAGGCAGGCGCCCAGCCCCAGGGCCCCCGCCAGAAGCACAGTGCCCAGGGCTTTGAGGAAGGAAGTCCTGGTGCGGGTGAAGGAGCCGGGTGCCATGATGCCAAGCAGGGCGGTGCTGACGGTGAGCGTGTAGAGGATGGAGATGCCTGTGTTGAGTGCCACAATCTTGCCAAATTTGGCAAAGGGGGCGATGATACAGAAGAACAGGGGCACCGTTGCAATGACCGTGGTGAGGGCGCTGGAGACGATGGCCACGCCCACGTGCCGCACAGCCTCCAGTGTCCGCCACTGGCGCTGTGAGGGGGGGTCCTGGGGGCAGATGAGAGCAGAAGCTGGGGGCCCAGAGCCTGGCATACCAGGGGACCCCTCCTCTGCCCAGGACCCTGGGTAAACACACATCTATCAAGGCCAGCCCTGCCCTGATTCCTCCACTAGGTGGGGGGCATGACAGCACCTGCCGCAGAGGGTTAGTGTGAGGGTGAAATGATTCCCACACAACTGCACACAGCGCCCAGAAGGGGCCTGTTCAATGTTGCTATAACAACAAGGATGCTGATGACTTGCATAGTAGGTCCTCATAAATGGGACCCCTGAAGTGATCTGATTTCATTCTTTTGACCGAAAGCAATAAAATGTGTAACTGATTTAAGTTTTACACATTTATGAATGTCTTCACATCAACACAATTCCAAACCAGGAAAAAATAGAAAACCTCGCCAGACCCAGAACTGGTTTTGGCACTGAGTATACTGCACGTCCCCAGAGGAGTCTCTGGGTGGTGCAAACAGTTAAGCACTTGACTACTAGCTGAAACGTTGGCAGTTCAAACCCTCCCAGAGGTGCCTGGGAAGACAGTCCTGGCGATCTGCTTCTGAAAGGTCACAGCCTTGAAAACCCTATGGAGCGGGTCTACTCTGCACACGTGGGGTCTCCATGAGTCAGAATCGGCTCAACGGCAACTAACAACATGTGACTCGGGGTCATGACTAGAGAGCCACGCCTGCACCCCAGGCTGGAGAGAGGGCAGGAGATGTGGGGACATGAAACACAAAGCGCCCTTGGACATCATCTGGTCCAGCTCCCTCAGTGCTCTTATGGGGAGGCTGAGGCGGGCGGGGGAGTGGACCCACTCAAGGTCCCACGGGGTTTCTTTGGCCAAGTGGCCTTAGCACTTGAGTCCCCTGGGGCTTGGGGACCAGCCCTGGGAAATCTCTGGTTGGGAGCGGGTTCTAGGGGTGGCCAGCCTCCTTGGGGGTCCCTGAGCTGCACTGAAGTGAGAGAAGGTCCACTGGGAGGGGTAAGGCAGGCAGGGCGCAGGCAGGGTGCTCACCTCGGCCTGGTGGGGTGGCAAGTTCTCTCCCGCCAGCAGGTAGCCCTCAACCAGATGGACGCAGTAGTCCACGGAGGAGCCAACCAGGATGGACAGGGAGATGGCCTCCACGGCGCCCATCTCCCAGCCGCTCCAGTACATGATGGTCACCACGAGGCAGACGATGCCTGCAGGTAGTGGGGATGGTGGTGGAGGCAGCTTGGCCTGGCCCCACCCACATAGGCCTGGAGAGGTGTGAGTGACTTGAGGGCCCCTGGGGAATGATGAGGTCCAGCATAGAGCCCCCACCTCTGGGGACAGGAGGGGCAAGGAGGGCCAGGACCAGAAAGCCAGGAGCCTGAGGGAGGGGACAGGTGCCCCTGGGCAAAAGCTGCCATCTAGCAATGCCTGGCCACCCTGGGGTAGCACACAGACATGTAGGTGGGACAGTCCTGTGAACGGCTGTCTGAGAGAGGCCGTACTGAGCAGACGGTCTCCTTGCCTGGGGTGGGAGGTCAGGGAAGGGTTTGCTGAGGGGGGAAACTTGGCAGTTAAGGTTCTAGGAACTTGCTGAGCTGAGGTCACCAGTGAGACCCCACCCCACATACCCAAGATGCTCAGGAGCACGGGCAGCAGGAGCAGGATGTGAGTGGTGAACACGGCCACTGCAGCGACACAGATGAGCAAGGAGAGGACCAGGCCGTACAGGGCACTTTGCACCCCTGGAAAGGAGAAGGGGGGTCCTCAGTGGGACTTCAGGGCCTGTAACTCTGCTTTACCTCCTCTCCATTTGAGGGGTTGCACAGATGGCCACAGTCACAACAAGCTGTGTCACTCTGGGCAAGCCACTTGACCTCTCTGAGCCTCCATTTCTTCATCTGTAAAATGGGGATAATAATACTACCTACCACATAGGACTTGAATAGAGTTTAAAGAGAGAACACAGGTGACGCCCTAAAGCACAGGGGCCTGGCACTGAGAAATGGCTCATAAGTGACAGCTGCCATCTGCTCATCACTATTACTCTTCAGGTGGCCAAATTCAAGACCAGGAACGTGTCTGGATGCCCCAGAGTAGGAGGATTCGACTTGAGCCTCCCGATCAGGGTTCCTGTCCCTTGTCATCATGGTGGCTAGGGTCCTTGGCCAAGGCTTAGAAAGCTGCAGGAGTGTGGCTCGGGCAGACCATGGCCTCCGTGTCCTGTACCAGGTCCCCTCCTCACCCATGGACAGACTCTGCATTAGCCCCGCTGCCCTGCCAGGCCCAGGGTGCAGGGGCTGGGACCCACTCGCCTATGATCTCCATGAAGATCTGCTTCCAGTGCTCGCAGGTCTGGAAGCCGTGGCGCAGGGCCGAGTCCTCGGGGAACGTCTGCAGCTGCTGCTGCAGGAAGCTCTCCCAGCGCAGGTAGTCTGAGTAGGTCTGGAAGGAGGACTTGCCCTTGTATGTGGTCTGTGGGGGACACGAGCTGGTGAGAGAGGGTGGGGAGTGGGGTGGTCCTGTGGCTCATCCACCCTTCCAAGGTGATGGCTGGTTTGTACTGCAGCCAACCCAGCCAGCCCTTGGCCACCTGCAAATGGAGAGAACTATGTATTTGGGTGCGATGAATGATCCGTTCCAAGTTACCTCCCACCAACCTCTGCGTGCATGTGATTCTGACAGCAGCAGACTGAGATGTGCCCATGTCTGCTGAGCCACACCTCTGGCCCTTTCCAAAGGAGCTACGATCGGTTCCCAGAACCCCCTGTGCCCGTGTCCCATTCCCTGCACATGCTGTTCCCTCTGCTCGCATCCTTCAAAGCTCATTAGTGTACCATCTCCTCCAGGAAGCCCTCCTTGATGCCCCAAGATGGGCCTCCTCTGGGCTTTCCAAGCCCTCAGTGCTTCCCCAGCACAGCTCTTGCCATATGGAAGGGTGACTGCCCATCTCTGGGTTGGACTGTAAGCCCACAAAGGCAGGGAACGGCCTGTCTTGTTCACAGTACCCTGCCTCAAGGGGGTGTCCAGGGAATGGCAAATGAAAGAAACAGGCACTCACTCCGCTCTGACCTTTTGCATTTATTCTCTCACCCAGGTCTACTCTGTGTGTGGGTGGTGGTGACTTTGGAAGTGGCTCATTGAGGGCTTGTTGGGGAGTCTCTGGGCCCTTCCCGGCTGGTGGTCAGTGTCTTCATTACTTGTGCAGTAAGCAGCACAGATGGTGGGAAGGAAGACAGGGCTGGGGGCCAGAGAGTGAGAGTTGCCTCTCACTTGTATCCTTCTCATTAGTCTTATTCCCCAATGCTTTCACATGCTATCTCATTGCTTCTTCTCATTATTGGCCAGAGGGAAGCCAGAATCTTTAGCCCTATTTTATAAATGAGGAAGCCAGCTGTTATTGACTCCAAGGCGTTGTCCCTGGGTAGTGCAGGCAGTTAATGCACTCAGCTGCTAACTGAAAGGCTGGAGGTTCGAGTCCACCTAGAGGTGCCTCAGAAAAAAGGCCTGGTGATCTACTTCTGGAAAAGCAGCCATCGAAAACCCTATGGGACACAGACCTACTCTGATGCACATGGGGTCTCCATGAGTTGGAATCAGCTTGATGGCAAATGGTTCCTGGTTATAGATGAGCAATTGGAAGCCAGAGGGGCTGAGTGATTTGCTCAAGGACACAGGATCACTAGGATCTCACAAGCTCTAGGACTGAGTTTCCACAAGCAGGCAGGGGGCAGACCTGTCCAGCTCCATAGAGCGAGGGGCCAGGATCAGAGGCCCCACAGACGCCCAGGTCAGGGGCTGGGTGGTGGCACCTCCTTTGGCAGAGCCCAGGGGGTATCCAGAGGTGACGGAGGAGGCAGTGAGGCGTGTAGTGTGGCCAGTTGCCTGGTTTCCAAGGAGCTCTCCTGTCCCCCAGCCACACTGGGGAAGCCAAGCACCGGGTCTGTGGACCAGACTCCAGGCCTCTCATGGTGACAGAAGGCCATGTCCTAGACTTACCGTCCCCCATGCCCACCTGCCCCTAGAGTCCAGAGGCTACAAATGACATGAACTCTGGGCTGGGGGGTGTTACAGATTGAACTGTGTTGCCCAAAACGTGTGTAGTTTTCCTGGCCCTATACCTGTGGATGCAATCCTGTTTGGAAATTGGATTTTTTTGTTATGTTAATGAGGCCATACCAGAGTAGGGTGGGTCCTAAACCTAATCACTTCTGAGTTATAAAAAGAGCAGGTTAGACACAGAGACATGCACAGAGGGAAGACAGATGCCACGTGAAGATCATCTACAGGCCAGGGAACCAAGGAACTCCCAGGGCTACTGACAAGGCAGGAATTGACTCGGCTGAGACCCTGATTTGGACTTTTAGCCTCCAGAACTGTGAGAAAATAAATTCCTGTTCTTTAAGGCCACTTGCTGTAATGGCAGCACTAGATAACTAAGACGGTGGGAGGGATAGGTGTTGGGGAGCTGGGGGGTAGCCTGTGTGGTAGAAAGAGCAAAGCTCTGCAGTCAGACAGACCTGGCCAGCAATCGACACTGACACTCACTAGCCATGATTCTGACCTTGGACAAGTCATATCACCTCTCTGGGCCTCAGTAGCCTCTTCTGAAGAGTAACCCCTCTGATATGGGACTAGGGGGTATCAGAGTGGACCACATGAGGCCCTCACTCCTCACGGTGCCTAGCCTCCAGCTGGGCTGCCTGGGCTCACCGACTCGAAGGCCATGGAGATCCACTGCACGCGGCCCTCCTTGACGCCCACCGCCCCGTGGGACAGCTGCCCTGGGAGCAGGTTGGGCTCAGGAAGCTCCTTGCATTCAGGGTGCAACATCTGCAGGAAGGAGGAGATGCTGTAGCCTGTGGGAGAGGGTTAGAGGGGGTCAGGTGGTGCGTTGGGGCAGAACGACGGGTCCCAGAGGGGAGTGGAGGCCTGGAAGAGCACCCCTTCTCCTTCCGCCCGCACCTGTGACATCTGTGTGTGGGTGTGGGAAGGCACACACCCTTTGATCCCAACCTCTCAAATTTAACAAGTAGTTGTGACCACCGGCAATGTCACTGTGAAACCTGCAAGGCACATTTGTCATTGGGGTGGAAACGATGTTTTGTACCCTTCTCAGGGAGAGCCCCTCCCCCATTTTAGAAAAGCAACTCCTGATTTTGGGATATGTGGGTCCACCCATGAGCGCCACACACATCCCCACCCACACACACCTCTGTGCCATCATGCCTATGCACAGCCCATTCTCACCTGGAAAACCTATGGTGGACATACGCAAGCACAGACATGTGTGCAGAGAGACCCACACACTGGGCACACATGTCCTTTGGGCTGTCCACGCTAGGGCCATGGCCTCCCCCATCCATGCCCCTCCCTTGGGAGCTGAGCCCAGGCCCTGTGCACCTGAGGGCAGGCACTGGGCCCCGCCTGGCTTCACCAGCTCTGTGTTCCCTGAGATGGCCTTGCAGAGGCGACACAGGTACCCAACTTCCTTGAAGAGGTCGAAGCTGCTGTCATAGATGACGCTGCCCTTTCCCAAGGAGACACAAGCCGGAGCGGCCGCTCAGTGAGACTGGGCCTCAGCCTGGACCCGCCTCACACCCCATGCCCGGTTAGACCCTTCAGTAGCTCCTCACTACCACCAACGCCATCATATGGAGACCCTTGGCATGATCCCCCACTCTCCCCCAACTGCATTCTCCCTGCCCCGACTGGCACCTTCTGCTTCCATCACTGCCCACCCTGCACAGGCGCCTCAGCCCCCTCCCCCCCCCGCCCACTGTGCTTCTGCTCACTCGGTTTCTACTCCGATGCCCACGCTGCTCCTCCCACCCATCCAGGTCAGTCCTGTCCTCCAACGTCTCCCTTGTCTCCTCCCACTCCCTCCTCTGGACCATCAGGGCTGAACACCGATCTCTGACTCCACCCTGCTTCCTAATTAGTTCATGTCTGAAATCTCTGGGCAGCCAGCTGGACTCTGCTTCCAAAGGCAGGAGTGACGCCCACCAGTCCTTCCTACCACAAGCTCTGAGCGTGCTAGTCACTGAGGACACAACTCAATCAACTCACTCTGTCTGAAAGCTTGGCCCCGTGTAGGACACAAATAGACATGAAAGGAGGGAGCCCACACAGAGTGGGGGGCACCACAACCAGGGCTGCTGGGCACAGAAGAGGGTGGCCAGCTCTCAGGGCAGAAGGAGGGGTCAGGAGAGGTTTCACACCACTGGTACTTCCCACATCTCTGTTCCAACCCTTAATGTGAAGAGCAGCAGCCTGGGCCCAGAAGTGTACCCAGATTCCTGGCTGACCCTCAGAAGTCAGCCCTGCTCAGTCCTTGAGAGAAACAGGGCCCCCCAGGGACCCACAGGCATTCTGGCTGGGCTGGGTGAGCAGCCAAGGAGCCAGGTGGGGGAGTGAGGAGTCATGCTGGTGGCTCATGGGCTGGTACTTGTTTGCTAGCCTGCTATTTTGGGGCCCTTCCCGCTTCCCCAAGTGGGCCTGTGTACCGGGTCTCCGATGACATGGTTGTCCACCTGCTGGGTACGATTGATGCCAATAATGCCAAAGACCACGAAGACCATGGCCCCTGTATCCACCAGTGGCCGTACAGCAGGCTTCCCACAGCCTGTGTTCACACAGGGGTTGAAGCCGAAGGTGGCTGAGAGGCGGGCCTTGGGGACTGCAGAGAGCGAGACATGGCTGTGAGGGAAGGTGGGGCTCGGGCCCCCCCGGACCCCACTCTAGTGCTCCTCATATGTACCTTTCTCACTGGGCACGTAGAAGAAGCCTCTGGTAGGACCATCAGGGCTAGAGCTGAGCAGGCAGCCAGGAGGTGCTGTGCACACGCGCCCGTGGAAGGGGGGCTTGTGGGACTGGGCAAAGTAGAGCTTCCTGTGGAGGCAAGGGAGGCTGGGACTGAGGCCAGGTAGGCAGAAGGGCTCAGGGGAGGCTGGGACTGAGGCCAGGTAGGTAGAAGGGGTCAGGGGAGGTTAGACACCCATGGATACAAGGGGCTGGGAGGTGCAAGGATATACCTAGGCTCTCCCCGCACAAGGATGTGGTCTCCAGTTGGGGCTGGAGGAAGTACCCACGGCTGGGTGTTTGGAGTGTGGTTCTAGCTCCGCCAAGGTCACTGTATGACCCTGGTCAAGTCCCATCCCCTCTCAGGGTCTCAGTCTCCCCATCTGTGAAATGAGGTGTGGAGGAGGCCAGTAGTTTTCCAAATGTCATCCAGGGAGTGTAAGAGTCCATGGAGGGGCCTTCGAGGCCGCTGCTCAGAAGCCCCCAACCATATCTCAACCTGAACAGTAGGGCGCCTCAAGGTTCTGCTTGAAGAGAGGGTTCCATAGCCAAACAGCTTGCTAACCACTGGACTTGATGCTCCTCAAGGCTCTTCCTAGAACATTCCAAGTTCACCTAGACAGACTGACCCCTGGTCGCTGATGTGTGTGTGTTCTGGGCTCAGGAGAGGGCAGGCAGAGGTAACCCCTGCCTGGCTCCAGGTGTGCCAGGCTGAAAAGGGCCCAGCAAGAGCCATTTTGGCCACCTCTCTGCCCCCAAACTATACCCTTTGGTTCTAAGCTAGGGTTCAGCCTCTCGTGGGTGCTTGATCCCCTTAAGACAGTCCCCTGTCAGAGACCTCATCCCCCACGTGTCACTGGCACGGGGCATGGCACGGTCTCCACCACTAAGGCACCAGGGGTTTCTTTCAGAGCACAAGAGCACATATCGAAACCCGTCATGATATTATTATTGATGTGCTGTCTGTCTTCCTGCTGGACGGCCTGAGGGCAGGAACCACATAGGCCTTTCTCACCCCTGTCTCCCCAGCACTAGCCCAGTGCAGAGCATAAAGTCGGTGGTCAATGTTTGTTAAAGGAACAAAGGATGAGACAGCAAACCCTCGGCTAATATGGTCTGCATGGATAAATGAATGTAGCACCATACTTGGAGCATGGGGGCTGAAACCTGAGAAAAGATGCCCAGCTGGCTTGGAGACGTATGAGGCACAGAACTCCGTCATTCATTCAACAACTACTCTGGGGGCACTTAATTCATGCCAGGTACTAGGCAGGGGCAGAGTATACAGTGGGTAAATACAACAGGCACAGTCCCTCCCCTCATTGGCCCTGTAGTCTAAAGGAGGGGAACATTAAATAAATATCTTCAGAATGAATCATATATTTAGAGTGTAGAGAAGAGCCTTGGAGAGGGCGTGCAGAGTGTATTCATTCATTTATTCAGCAAATATTCACTAAGAGCCTGCTGTATGCGAGATGCTGGTGTGCCAGTCTCGAACAAAACAGCCAAAGGCTCCACTGCAGAATGCCACGTGCTCCCAAGAAAAGACAGTGGTAAACCAGTAGAATCGGTGTGGTTTCAGGGGGTGATGGGGGCCAGAAAAAGCAGCAGGGTGAAGTGTGAAGAGAGACTGGGAGTGGCTATTTCAGATGGGGGAAGGCTCTGGCCAGGGTTGGACTCTCCAAGGAGGTGATGTTTGACCAGGAACCTGAGACTTGAGAAGTTAACCACACGAAGAGCTGGGTAGAGTATTCGAGGCAGAGGGAGCGGCATGTGCAAAGGCCCTATGGTAGAAACATGCTTAGCCTAAGACTGCTGTGGAGAGATCAAAAGGGACGGTGGCAGATGGCGGATGGGGAGCAGATCCTGGGTTTGCCATCTTTGCGAATGTGCCCCACTCCTCAGCTCTGGGCAGAGGAGTATCTGAATAGGTATGCAGAATTGGACAGGGGCCTCTTAAAGGTGCCGCTGGCATCTCTTGTGTGTACGCGTGTGTGTGTGTGTCAGAGAAAGAGAGGAGGGCAAACAAGTGGGCTGAGCTGGTGGACTGGGCTGATTTGCAAGGCTCTTTTACCGGCTGTGCTGCTGTTCCTTAGCGGCCACGTAGAAGCTGAAGTCAAATTTCCAGCCCCGCTTGGCATCGCAGGCCAAGGTCGTCACCATCCACTTGCGGGAGGGGCTCGCCGCCTGGAGCAGCCCTACTGTAGACATACAAGCGGTCAGCTTCTTGGTGAAGTTACCAAAAGGCGCTCTATACACCTAAGCAGTGGATTGACAGAGACAAGACATGTGACTCCGGGGGGCTGCTTTGGCCTGGGCCCAGCCTCAGGCTCCATCCCCTCCTCCTCAGCAGGTCCCTATCCTGTCCCAGCCCACAGGGTGGAGAATAGAGCCCTGGGCAAAGGCTCAGGAGGCCTGGGTTCAAGTCTGAAGATTGGGCAAATCCTTTCCTCTCTCTGATCCTCATTCCCTCCTCCACCAGATGTTTACTGAGCATTGAGTCTGTGCCAGACATTGTGCCAGGTTCCAAGGATACAGGTGTGAACAGTGTGGGCACAGTCACTGCCTCATGGAGCTGACAATCGTGATGGCTTCAGATTCTGTTAAGGCTATGGATCAAATACTTAGGAAGATAAGGCAGGATAAACGGTGGTGGGGAGAAGAACGCAAAGTAGAAGTTGGCCAGGATAGGGCTCCATGAGGATACAAGAAGCAGTCATGCATAAGCTGGAGGGAAATGTTTCTAGGCAGTGGGAACAGCCAATGCAAAGGCTCAGAGTCAGGAAAAGCCTCAGAGATCTCACCTTTCAAAGTGAACAAATGAGGTGGCACATGTAATGTGTAACTGTGACGGGTGTAATGTGTTAAAGAAACACACATGATCTCTGCAAGGGAAAAATCAGAGCCTGGATTTGCCCATGGAGCCTGGGGTGCTGGAGCAGCTGCCAAGAGCAACAATACAACTAATGGCGACCATTTATTGAGCACTTATTATGACCCAAGATGTTATATATTGTACAGGCCTTGTACCACCCAACAGCCTTGGCTGGTAGTTGCCACATCTGCATTTTACAGATGAAGAAACTGAAGTTCAGAGAGACTAGGCGATCTGCCCTGACAGACCATTAATAAATGGCAGTGCTAGGACTTGAACCCAGGTCTGGCTGACTCGGAAGCCCATGCTGCCACAGACCTGGTGGAAGTGGGTGGAGTGGGTCTCATCTGCCTGGAGCAGTTCAATCTGCGCAGACACAGCTCCCCGTCCCCACATGGCCCAGTGCCCACAGTGTTGCCTTGAGACATTCCCTCCCCAGTAGTGGTGGCTCACTTCACGACAGCCTTGGCTCACCTGGAAGGAGGGTACCTCCCCATCCCCGGGGAACACGGTCTGCCAGGGGGCAGGCAAGCTGGCGTTGAAGGAGAACCTGTAGACGGCTGGGTGGCCTTTACTCTTCACCTTGGAGACATACACAGTGCCCAGGGACTCTAGGGAACAAAGGAGGGATGGAGGAGGGGTGGGCAGTCACCTCGATTGGCTCCCCTGTCCTTGGAGCAGCACACCCTCAGGCTGTCCACTGAGGAGCTGAGCCCTGACCTTGGCCTCATCTCCCAGTGCTGGCTTAGACCCTCTCTACTGGACCAGGCATGTGGCAGTGACGGTGGGGGTGGTGGCATGGACAGTGGGAGTGATGATGGTGGTGGAAGTTGTGAAGATGCCCAGTGAGAGGCCAGGGTCGTGGCAGAAGTGCCAGTGACGGGAATGACAATGTGAATGGTGTGGCTGGCGCTGTAACAACAATGGTGGGGACAGAGGTGGTGGCAATGGCCGTGGCTACACACATGCTATGAGGGGAGGGGGCCTAGTTCCCACAGTATACTGTCCCAGCACCAACCCCCGATGGAGACCTCAGCAGGGACAAGCCAGCCTCTGGGGCTCAGGACGCCCCCTCTTTCTGCCTCCCCAGGACACTCAGGATGGGTTTGCCTGCAGGGTGAGTTCAAGGAGCCCCACAGGCCAGGTTGGCGGGCAGAGGGCTATAGAGGACCCCACTGCTGCGGCCCAGGAGAGCCCCTGGGATGGAGGGCTGGAGCCTAAATTCACTTTCCCAGCTCTTCCCTTCCTCACTCACCCAGTAACACAGGCTCTTGTCCTCTGGGGATAATCCAAGAATGAATGTAATCCACCCCCCTATATCATGCCTCATATCCAGCACTAGGGGGTTTCCCGACCCCCAGTCCCACCAGCCCACGCTCCCACTGACCCTGCTGGGCAGCCTCAGGCCGGCTGGCCCAGGAAAGCCCTGAGCCCCGCTTCTTCTTCTCCAGGGATGTCCGGATGTTGTTCTGCAGGCTGTGCGGCTTCTCCTGGAAAAGACCTGCCCCCCACACCATGTCAGGGATGGCAGGGCTTACCTGGGCTGGGCCAGGCTGGCCCTGAACCTGGTAGAAGGAAGGGCAGAGGCTGGGATCTATGACAGCCCCAGGAGCACACCCCCAGGGTCCTCAGCCTTGGGGCGGGGGGCGGGGGGGTGTCAGGAGTCTGAAAGAAACTAGATAGAACTGAAAAAGACATCAAATATTGACTTTACAGACATCTTAAGCCAAAAGAAAGGCACCGTTCAACTCAGCTCGGAGAATTACACTCTAAAGCTTTCCTTACTCACCCTCTCTGTGCCTCACTCTCCCGCTCTGTCAGTAGGCACCTCCCAGAGGGTGGCTGAAGGCCTAAATGAGATATTGTATCTTATGCCCTTAGCAATGTGCCTGGTGCATGAAAAATGCCTCATGAACAGAAGCAGCTGGAAATGGAACGTTATCAGTGAGCAGGGATGAGGAAGGACAGTCCTGCTTTGCCCCAAGCATTGTGGATTAGTTGTTTGGTTTTTTTTTAATGACAGAAATTTTACAGCTTCAAGTTTTTAATCCTCATAACAGAGTAGAACTGCCCCATAGAGTTTCCAAGGAGCAGCTGGTAGATTAGAACTGCTGAATCTTTTGGTTAGCAGATATAGCTCTTAACCACTACACCACCAGGGTTTCCTATAACAATCCTAGGAGGTTGCAACTATTAATCCCATTTAAAAGAGGAGAAAACAGAAGTTCAGAGAAGTGACTTATGCAAGATCACACAGCTTGGAATGAGAGGCAGTGTCCACATTAGGATCTGGTCTTATCTGCTCCTAAAACCAAAGCTCTTTCTACTATGGCCCATCCATCAAGTCAGTTTGGACTCCTGGAGGCTCCCATGTGTTTCAGAGTAGAAGTGCCCCATGGGGTTATTCAGTGGCTGTGACCTTATGAAAGCAGATCTTCTGCCTGTGATATGAGGGGGTCCCTTTAAGAGGGACGTTAGGGGCTGGGGTGGGACTTTGGCTAGGGGTCTGGCTCTCCTCCAGACATGGTCCAGGCACCTTGGGACCATCCTAGCGTTTATTCATCTGTGAAATGGGAGCAATGTGGTTTCCTGCCTCCAGGCCCTGAGGGATGTGAGAGGCCACAAGCAATAGAGATATGGGTATAATTCATCCACCAGGCAGGCAGGGAGAGGAGCTGGGTGACGATAAGGAGCTGGGGACGTGGCCAGGGCTGGCTCCAATTTAGGAGAGGCTTGTCGGGCTCCTCTCTCTGCCACAGGCGATTATCATGCATTTGGCTAATGCCAGGTTAATCTGAACACCGCCCTAATTAAGTGAAGGCAATTACAGCAGTCAGCAGAGCTTCTCCTGGGACCTGGAAGCACTCACCCAAGCACCTCCTCATCTGGTTTTTAAACACCCCGGCAAAGCTGTGTGACCTTGGGTCAACTTCCTCGCCTCCTACCCAACCTCAGTCTCCTCTTGGTAAAAGGAGGGTCTGGACCAGACTATCTCTAAGGCAAGGAGGCTTCTTTCATTCACCGCCTTTGCTCATCCCCACCTCCTACGCTTGTCACCAAGTCCTACGGATCTCACCTCTAAAAATTTCTTGACTCCACCCACAACAGCACCCTGGCCCCAACTCCCACCACCACCTCTCACCTAGACGATTGCACCACCCTCCTACACCACCTCGCACCTAGGCGATTGCACCAGCCTCCTACACCACCTCTCACCCAGACGATTGCACCAGTCTCCTACACCACCTCTCACCTAGACGATTGCACCAGTCTCCTACACCACCTCTCACCCAGACGATTGCACCAGTCTCCTACACCACCTCACCTAGACGATTGCACCAGTCTCCTACACCAACTCTCACCTAGGCGATTGCACCAGTCTCCTACACCACCTCTCACCTAGACGATTGCACCAGTCTCCTACCTGGTCTCCCTGCCATCTTCCACCTCTACCCAGCAGCTAGGGGACCAGATCGTGGCTCTTCTCAGCTTAAATCCTCCACTGGCTTCCAATGACCTTGGCCCACCAGGCCCGGACCCAGCTCACCCAGCCCCAGCCCACCTGGTCAGCCTCACCATCTGCAACAACCCCTTTTCTAACTCAGCTCTGGTCTGCCAAGGCCCCTTCCTTTCTCTCCTTCCCAGCAGCCTGGCTAACTCCTTTCTATTCTTCTAGACTTGACTTAGATGTTACCGCCTCCAGGAAGCATTCCATGGTGTTGTGCTACCAAGGCTCCCTGTTCTATTACACTGGCCTGTTCCTACCACTGGGACGTGACTTCCCTGAGCTCAGGAAGCCTGCCTCTCCTGTCCACTGCAGTCTTCCCAGAGCCAGCACACAGTAAACCAGAAACCAAACCCATTGCTATCAAGTCGGTTCTGACTCATAGCAACCGCACACGTTATAGAACAGAACTTCTCCATAGGGTTTTCTTGGCTGTAATCTTAATGGAAGCAGATCACCAGGCCTTTGTTCTGCAGTACTTCTGGATGGGTTTAAACCACCAACCTTTATGTTAGTAGTCGAGTACAGACAATTTGTGCCACCTACCCCAATAAGTATCTGTTCAACGAACTGTGGAAGTGCTGAGGCTCAGCGTGAAGTGATTTGTTGAAGTCATGCAGCAGTGGTGAGCCCAGGCCTTGCATTGCCCAGGCCAATCGTCCTTGAGACCTGGACTCCAAAGGGCGCAGGGACCCACCGGGGACACCGGGCTGGGAATCCTCACCTGAGCAGGTGATACAGGAGATGCCATCTGCACTTAGGTTGTACTTGAGGTCCAGAAGCACCTGGATGTTGGTGTCGGGCCGGAAGAGTAGGGGGGCCCGGCTGGCGGGGCGGAGCCGGCTGGCGAACACGAGGGACAGGATGAGGACGGAGACAAAGAGGCCTGTAAGGAAAGGTCATGCAGTGGGCAGGCTGGGGCCTTGGCAGCATGCTTACAGCCTGCGCTCCCAGAAGCCCTGGGAAAGAGCTGCTCCTTTTATGGGGGGAAAGAGGTGTCACAAGAGAGTGAGCAAAAGCCTGGCATGTCAGCCGGGGGATGGAGCTTGTTAGAGATGGACCTCCAGGGATAGTTAGCTGTTATATAATGATGTCACTATAAACTTTAAGCTAATACTTCTGCACAAGAACCACCCACCATCTTACTGTTGTTAGCTGCCACCAAGTCAGCCCCCAACTGATGATGACCCTCTGTATAATGGGCTTGAACTGTTGTGATCCATAGGGTTCTCACTGGCTGACTTTCTGAAGTAGATCGCCAAGCCTTTCTTCCTAATCTAGCTTAGCCTGGAAGCTCTGCTGAAGCCTGTTCAGCATCATAGCAATATGCAAACCTGCGCTGACAGAGGCGTGGTGGCTAGGCATGGGGTGCACTGGTTGGGAATCAAACCTATGTCTCCCGCATGGAAGACAAAAATTCTACCAGTGAACCAGCACTGTCCTCCCTCTCCTACCACCTTAGGGCCTTTTATTAAGAGCTGCCACAATTACTTGATCCTTACACAACCCTTAAATATTGTTGCTGCTGCCGCTGCTGCTAACACTTAACATTTGATGAGCACTTACTTTGTGTCACACACTTGGCTGAGTTCTTTACATACATTAGCTTGTTGAATCCTTACAACTGCCTTACTAGAAAAAAAAAAATTTTTTTTTTTTTTTTTTACTAGAAAGATACTATTATTCTCCCTAATTTGCAGAATAGGAAACTGAGGCTTGGAGTGACTGATATCGCCAAGATCGCACAGCTAGTATGTGGCAGAATTGGGATTCAACCCAGCTGAGCTGCCCAGCATGACGACTGGCACATAGGAGGTACTCAATAAGCAGCACCTATTGCAGGGCCAGCTTCACTCTACACAGGAAGAAGGTGAGGCTCAGGGGGTGAGGTTCTGGCCCAGGTCTCTGACTTCTAGCTCATCTGCAGGAAAGGGTGAATCACTGGTGGGTGGGCGGGGTATGTGTCAGACTATAAGCTTTAAGCTAACGCCCCTGGACAAGGACCACCCACATTTTGTTGTTAGCTGCCATTGAATTGGCCCCCATGCACAACAGGATTGGGCTGCTGTGATCCACAGGATTTTCACTGGCTGATTTTCAGAAGTAGACCGCCAAGTCCCACAGCTGAGTAATGGCCTGCCCTTTGGGGGAGGCTGTCCCCCACTCCTCAGGCCCTGGGTGGGGTTAAAGGACAGTGGGGTGGAGCACCCACTCACCCACGATCACCCAGCGGCTCTTGACAGCCGACCACAGTACCCAGTGGTGCAGCAGCTCCTGCAGCTGGGCGATGAGCTGGCCCCGGCTGCCTCTGTCAGGGCCCGGCTGCAGGCCCTCAGGGGGCACAGACACCAGGGACACATCTCCCAGCTCCAGCGACACTGCCAGGACAGAACGGGGGCCCGTCAGAGGCCTGTCCAGACCTGAGTCAAAGCCCCCTTGGCCCCCCACCCTCCAAAACAGTCCCAGCTCTCACCTGGCTCCTCCTCCACATTCAGCAAAGGGATGTCATCATCTAGGTAGGGGATGGGGCCCTGGGTGGGGCTGCCCCCTGCCCGCTCAGGAGTGGCAAACACGTCCCTGGGAAAGTGCAGGGAGCTCTTGCGACTGCAGCTCTGGTGGCAGCTAGGGAGAGAGTCAGGGAGGGGTGAGCCCAGAGGGTCCTGGGAGGGTGGGGCCAGGCCCCTGCCATCACACTGCTGTGCACAGGCTCAGAGCCACCTCCATCCCACACAGGTGAGTCACCATACACTCCTGGGAGCCTGCCAACTAATTTCCCTCCAAAGCCATCCACCCAGAGCCCTCGGGTGCCATTCTTCCTCTGGGGAGACAAATAGTGGCAGCAGCCATTAGCCAGGGAAAGAGGATGACAACACACAGTGGGCCACCCACTGAGGAGGTGCCCAAAGCAGGGGAGTCACTCCTCTGCTGTCATGTGGCCCAGGGAATACTCTGGGGAGCTGGAGGAGGGGGAAGCAGGGCCAGGCTGAGGCCCTGGCTGGGGCAACTGTGAGGAGGTGTTACTGATATTCCGGGAGAGAAGGACTGGCCCCTCTGCCGACTTGCCCCAGCTCACCTGGCCTGACAGGAGCTCTCCAGCGGTGCCATGTAAAGGCTCCAGATGCCCAGGGCAGCAGGCATGGTGAAGAGCACAGCCAGCCAGCAGCAGGACACGATGAGAGACATGAACAGGCCAAAGTCATGGACGGCCGGGATCTGGGACCAAGAGGTGGGGGGGGGGGGGACTGGTCAGGCCCAGACCACTCCCAGAATGAGGTAGGATGAAGAGGCCCAGGATGCCAGCCACTGGCCTAGGGAGGACACCAGAGGCCAATGGCTGGTGCCAGGTGGGAAAGCAGTGGAGGAAGGGTCCCCAACTCTAGAGAGGAGGCTCTTGCCTGTGCTGCAGCCCACTACCTGGAACCACGCCTGGCAAAGGGGAAGTGCTTGATAGAGGAAGAAACAGCCCCTCAGACCAGGCCAGGTGTGGGTGAAAGGGAAGGAAGATGAGGACCGAAGCAGGGAGCCCAGGGCCCACGAGCAATGAGCGCACGCGAAGGTGTCACAGGGACCTGCACAAGGATGTGCTGGTGAGGAGAAATCCGTGACCAATAAACAACCTTCCCTGTTTGTGAGCCATATTCACAGTCGTCATCATCACCTATTTCAGTTCCTGATGAATCCACACACGAGGAAAACGAGGCTCAGAGAGGTTATACAACTTGTCCAAAGTCACACAGCCAGTATGTGGCAGAGCTGGGATTTGACCCCAGCTCTGCCTGCTTTCAAATCCTGTGCTCCTTCTAGGCCACCTGGATGTGGTTCTCCAGAAAGCCCTGGATAATCCCAAAGCATCTAGTGGTTTCTATTTGTGAGGCATAGTGTGGGACACTTCAGCCAAGTCATAATACCAAAGACTTGGCCAGACTCACCACCTTTCAGGTGCTGTCAGCACGAAAAATCCAGCCCAAATCTAATGCCCTCTTCTGAGCCCAACTCAGAGGCTGAGGGAGCACTGGGGCCAATGAGAGGAAGGTCAGGGTGAGAGGCTATGATTTAGCATAAGACAGGAGGTGAAAAGAGCTCCAGACCACGGGTTGGGAGACCTGGTCAGGCTAACCACTTACCAGCTGTGTGACCCTGAAGAAGTCATTTTACCTCTCTGGGCCTCAGTTTCTATATTAGGAAAATAGGAATGGTACTTGTACCTTTGTCATAGGTATGTTGTGATGATTAAATGTGAATGAGCTTTGAAAACTTTTAACCTTCAGGGTGGAAGTTGTATTACTATTAATGAGCATCAATAATAAATGGTATTTGTATTATTATATTTTCCTACTTGTCAAGTTCTGCTAACGAGTAATTAATAACAAAAATGGACTCTACGGACATAGCAAGTACTTTGAAGCAAAGGCTGCTTGGTGCAAGAGAAGGGACCAGGGTGGGCAGAGAAGAAACCAGGGCCCAGGTATGTATGGGGGCGGGCGGCTAGGACAGGATGCGAGGGTGGGTCTCCCACCTGGGAGAAGATGTTAGCTGCATAGGCAGCGGCCGTGGTCAGGGAGGTGAAGAAGGTAGCCTTGCCAGCCGTCTGAATGGTGTGGATCATTCGCAGCTGCGGGTCTTCCAGGTGGGTGGCCTGGCGGTAGGTGTTGATGAACACAAAGACGTCGTCCACACCTATAGGAGGGAGTTCGGGGCCAGCGGGGCAGGCTCAGGATTGTGCTGCTGCTTCCACAGATGGGGCTGACCTGGGCCTAGACCAACCCTGAGTGGCTCCCTAGGAGGCCAGCAGGAACAGTCCAGCTTCCTGGCTTAGAGTTCAGACAGACTCATTCCACTTTGGGCCAACCCCCAGGAGTCTAAGCCCCACCTACCACGCTCCTTGGCCCTACCCCCAGAACTAGGCCCCTTCTTCTAAATCTCAGCCTCCTTCCCATCCTTCTAAGACCTTTTCCACCATTCCTAACCTCTACTCAGCAAATTCCTGCTCCTCCCACCCCCTGGGGGCTCCACCCACCACATGCCAAGGATCCTTCTGCTGCTCATACTCTAACCCCCACACTTCAATGCTCTGAGGCCTCAGAGGGGACTTTTTGGAGCTCCCATGGAAACTAGGATTTGCCTCCAAGAAAAGGCCCTCTTTGGGGGAAGGGTCAGGGTTCCCAAGGGGGAGGCCCATTACCATGGCAACAGAGGCAACTCACCAATGCCCACTATCACGAAAGCAGCCACCCCGTTGAGGATACCCAGGTACTGGATGCCAAAGACCACATGGTACAGGAAGAGTGCCACCAGGCAGCTAAGGCCAATGCTGGCAATCCCAAAGAAGGACAGGAACACTGGGTAGGGCAAGAGGCACAAGGGGATAAAATTGGGAGGGCTCTAGTGGGACAGAAATCCTCTTTAGTGTCCTTGACCTTGGCTGGGTCCTGCCTCACCCCACAAAGTTACCTTTCACCACCCTGTCTGTCCCCAGCACAGGCAATAGGCCAATTCGCAGCTCTCCATGTCCAAAGAAGGGGCGGGGGAAGAGGCCTGAGAGGCAGATAAAGTCATCTCTGAACTCCCAGACTAAGTTGCTCATGGGACCTTATTTTTGCAGAACTTAGCTCACGTGCTAGTACATAATTATAAACATTATATGTTTACTGTCTGTTACCCCAGTTAGACTAGAGGTTCCACAAGGGCGGGAACTATTTACCATGTGCATCACTGGATCGCTGGCCCCTTGTGGCATCTGGCTATTAGTTGGTGTCCAATAAATATTTGTTACATGGATGAATTGATATCTTTTCCACTTTAAAAGGTATTACTATCTCTTGTTCACCTGAGCAATTCAGAAAGCCTACTCTACAGAGCAATAAGCAGCATCTAGTGGTGGTGGCAAAGGATGCTTGGCAGTAAACTGTGGAACAAAAGGGCAGCAGACTTGAGGATGTAAAACAGGCTAAATAATGATCCACAATACCCCAGACTCCCCAAAACAAGGTTATCAGCAGGAAAAATTTTCAAAAGTCAAAATGCTAAACTATGTGAGGTCCTGGGGGGTGGGGCCATCGAGTATGGCCCAACCTGCCTCTGGACCTTAGTCTACCTGCCTGAGGTTGGAAGATGATTTTTTAGTCCCGTCTTCCCTTCCCTCATCTTCTGACATAATGGTGTCAAGACTATTTCTGGCATTCTTGTGGAGGAAGGCCAGACATGAGCAAACCGGGAGGAGAGAAGGGTACTGACTCTAGGTCAGGTCTTCAGAGAAACTGTACCTGAGCAAGAGGTGAGAATGTAGACAAGGGCGGCGATGCAACTGCTGCTGATGAAGGCCAGGAGCATGTCATTGTTGAAGGTTCTGCGCACCTCATAATCAAAGAGGTCTGTTCCCCCATATAGAACCTGGACTTTGCTGGGGAAAGGAGGATATGGGGAGAGGAGAGATGGGAAGGTGATTAGAGATGGCTGTTAACACACAGAGGAGGACCAGGGTCTATCCACCTCACCAGTGATTCTTTACAGTAAAATCACCTGGGGGCTTTCAAAAATCCTGATGTCCAGGCCAAATACCCTAGACCAATTAAATTAGCATTTCTAAAGTGAGGCCAAATCATCAGAGTTTTAAAAAAAATCTCTCAGGTGATTCACCTTAAATCTCTTGGGTATATGATCAAGGTTGAGAACCACTGCTCTAGGCTGATTCAATTAGAATCATATTCTATGGTATCTCCCAATTCTCGATTATCTACAGTCTATTTCTAATATAAAAATTGGCTTCCAGACTTTTAGCTTTACACTGCTATTTGGTTTGCACTTAACAGGAGTTAGTTTTAATAAGAAAAAAAAATCCAGGTTGGTCAGAGTGGGGTTTAAAATACAAACAGGAGTGATATCTGCCTCTGGCCAAGATGGAGTAACAAGAGCTAGGTTCACCCTTCCATGGAAACGAACATAAAATGAGAAAATATTTGAAACAAGACACTGGACATCAAAAAACAAAGCAGAGTGATTCCCAAGGATCCTACAACTACTCCATCTTACTGCTTCAGAAGTTTCCAGGTGTCAGTGCAGCCTAATACATGTATTACTGGACTCTCAAAAAGAGGGGTTTACAGAAAAATATTTGAGGAAATAATGGCTGAAAAATTTCCAAGCTTGATGAAAATGATAAATTCATTGATCCAAGAAGCTTGAGCAATGGAATTCAAGCAGGAAAAAAAAAAAAAAAAAAAACAAATAAAACTACAATAATGCACTTCACGATCAAATTGCTTGAAACCAATGATCAAGAGAAAATCTTAAAAGTAGTCTGGGAAAAAAAGACTCATTACACACAGATTAACAAAGATAAGGATGACAGCAGACTTCTTGTCAGAAACAATGCAAATCAGAAGACAATGAAGCAACATCTTTAAGATAAAAACCCACTGTTGTTGAGCCAATTCTGACTCATAGCAACCCAACAGAACAGAATAGAACTGCCCCATAGAGTTTCCAAGCAGTGCCTGGTGGATTCAAACTGCTGACTTTTTGGTGAGCAGCTGTAGCTCTTAATCACTACGCCACCAGGGTTTCCTCTTTAAGATAATAAAAGAAAAAAAAATTGTTAACTCAGAATTCTGGCAAAAATATTTTTCAAACACAAAGGTGAAATAAACACTTTCTCAGACATACACCAGTTGAAAGAATTCATCTCCAGTTACACCTACACTACAAGAGATGTTAAAGGAAGTCCTTCAGGCAGAAGGAAAATGATAACATGGAAATATGAATATACATAAAGGAACAAAAAGCACTGGAAATGGTAATGACATGAATACATGTGTAAAGCTTTTTTCTTGGTTTTTAAATCTCTTTAAAATATAATGGACCATTTAAACAAAAATAATAACAATGTATTGTGAGGTTTATAACACATATAAAAGTAAAATATAGGACAACAATAGCATAAAGGCCAGAAGGGAAGAAATGAGAGTATACTGTTTTGTGATTCTTATACTATGCATGAAGTGGCATAACATCACTTGAAGGTACACTAGTAATTTAAAGATATATACTATAAACCCTAAAAAAAAACAACCACTAAAATAACAAAACAAAGAGTAATAGCTAAAAGCCAACAAAGGACGTAAAGTGGAACAATGAAAAAATAATCAATTAGTCCCAGAGAGGGGGAAAAAAGAGGAAAAGGGGAACAAAGAATATACGGTACAAATAGAAAACAAATAAGAAGACAGACCTAAGCCTAACCATATTAATAATCACATTAAATGTAAATGGTTTAAATACCCCAATTGAAAGGCAGACACTGTCAGATTAGATAAGAGAACAATACCCACCTACCTACAAGAAACCCACTTTAAATATAAAGACACAAGTAGGTTAAGAGCAAAACGATGGAAAAAGATATAGTGATTACCAAGGGGGAATGAGGGAAATTCTGGGTGAAGGTCTTGATTGTGGTGAAGGTTTCGCAGGTGTATACATACGTCAAAACTAATCAAACTGTAAACTTTAAGTATGTCTGGTTTATTATATGCAATTATACCTCAATAAAGCTGTTAAAAAAAAATACAAACAGAACATTTAAAAGCCAGGTAGACAGAATTTTGGATTATCTACTTTTTGGATTAAATAGGCTAATTGCTTTTTAAATTAAAGTAGAAAATTGAAAGTTCGATAACTCATTTATTCATTCATTCACTCATTTATACTGCATTTATAGAGTGACCTGTAGGTGCCAGGTACTATCCTAGTTGCTGGCTATAAAAAAAAACCACATACCAAACCTTTTACTCCTGAGTAAAAAGGAATAACTCATGGCAAACCAATGTTCCTACCTAGAACTGCTAACAAAGCCAGATAAAATTCAGAAATCATGTGTTTGAAGATAGCAGAGAGTTGCTGAGGCAATGAGGACCAGAGGACTAAGACTCTAAAAGGGGAAGAACCTTGGTAAGGTAATGTCGTGGATTGAATTGTGTCCCCTCAAAATATGTATCGACTTGGTTAGGCCATGATTACCAGTATTGTGTAGTTGTCCTTCATTTTGTGATTGTAATTTTATGTTAAAGAGGATTAGGGTGGGATTGTAATAACCTTACTCAGGTCACATCCCTGATCCAATGTAAAGGGAGTTTCCCTGGGGCGTGGCCTGCACCATCTTTTATCTCTCAAGAGATAAAAAGGAAAGGGAAGCGAGCAGAGAGAGGGGACCTCATACCACCAAGAAAGCAACACCAGAAGCAGAGTGTGTGGACCTGGGGTTCCTGTGTGGAGATGATCCTAGACCAAGATCGATGAAAAGGACCCTCCTCCAGAGCCAACAGAAAAAGCCTTCCCCTGGAGCTGACGCCCTGCATTTGGACTTGTAACCTACTAGACTGTGAGAAAATAAATTTCTCTTTGTTAAAGCCGTCCATGTGTGGTATCTCTGTTATAGCAGCACTAGATGACTAAGACAGAATTTGGTACTAAGAGTAGGGTGCTGCTCTAACATACACCTAAAATGTGGAAGTGGTTTTGAAACTGTGAATGGATAGAGGAGCGGCAGTGGCAGAGGACCAGCAGCAGCAAAACCAGGAGACCAGTGCTAGACAGTGCTGGAGCTGACCCATGGAGTGAGAGAGCTGAGTGCCTGTGCACAGGAGGCTTCCTGGAGGAATGGATGCTTCCAGGAAATTATTGGTGGAGCTACAGAGCTTTGGAATACTTGCCCTGGTAGCGCAGATGAGAGCATGAGGCCCAAGGAGCTGAGAGGCCAAGAAACCAGGAAACAGAAGCTGAAGAGACAAGGAACACAAGAAGCTGAGTTGCCTCAGTCTCAAAAAGTATGGCCACCACCTCAGGGGTTTCATAAGATGGAGCCATGGCCTCTGGTGTTTCTAACGGTGGAGCTGACACACAGATGGACTAGGAGAATGGTGCGCCTAAAGCTGAGGCAGTAGAGTTGCTGGAAGGCGGAGCTGAAGCCTAGGACCAAGGAGCCTCCACTCAGAATCCAGAGAGTGTGGCCAATACCTACAGTCTGGGGGGCATGTCCATTGTGTAAATTGTCTCAGAGAACACAGGATTATTTTCAAAGCCTTGAGAGTTACTGTAATGTGTTCTGTTGACTTGCTTGGTACCTGTTATCCCTTCTTTTCCCCCAGTTTCTCCCATTTCTAATGGAAATATCTAGCTTGTGCCTGTCCTGCCATTATACCCTTGAAAGCAGATAACTTATAGTCTAGGCTTCACAGATGAAGAGGAATTTTTGGATTTTGAACTTGGAGTTAAGATTTTTGCTATGATATGTTTTGCATGTTGCAAAAATGTGATTTTTTGGGGGGCCAAAGGGTGGAATGTCATGGATTGAATTGTGTCCCCCCAAAATATGTGTCAACTTGGTTGTTAGGCCATGATTCCCAGTATTGTGTAGTTGTCCTCCATTTTGTGATTGTAATTTTATGTTAAAGAGGGTTAGGGTGGGATTGTAACACTCTTATCCAGGTCACACCCCTGATCCAATGCAAAGGGAGTTTTCCTGGGAGGTAGTCTGTACCACCTTTATCTCAAGGGATAAAGAGGAAAGGGAAGCAAGTAGAGAGAAAGAGCTTCATACCACTAAGAAAGCAGCACCAGGAGCAGAGCACATCCTTTGGACCTGGGGTTCCTGCATGGAGATGCCCCTAAACCAAGACTGACGATAAGGACCTCGCCAGAACTGACAGAAAAAGCCTTCCTCTGGAGCTGAACCCCTGAATTTGGACTTGTAATCTACTAGACCGTGAGAAAATAAATTTTTCTTTGTTAAAGCCTTCCTCGTGTGGTATTTCTGTTATAGCAGCACTAGATGACTAAGACAGGTAACCTGTTCTTCTACAGCTGTTTTTTCTTTGGAAGCATTTGCTGATTCTGGGCATGGGCAGAAGCCTGGAAACCTTGGCTGGGAGTCAGATAAGCTAGTAGAGATTTTGGCAGAAACTTACAGACCTGCACAGCATATGGCTGCATGAGGGCAAAACCTAAGCAGGAAGCCTCTGAAAAGCAAAGTGGAGTCTTTCAGCAAGTTTGAGAGACAAAGATTAGAGTTTGGGATCTTCAACGGAAAGGGTCTCTGCAGAGTACACCAGATTCTTAGTTGAAAATCCTGGAGAACCAAGGGCAAACTGGAGGTAGACTAAGAATTTTCAGGGCAGCAAACCAGTCTCAACTCAGTGCAGTCAGGGACTGTTTAAGGTGATCAGCCAGAACTCTATCTGCCCAGTGGAGGGAAGGATAAACCTTCTCTGGAGGAAGATAACATCATTTGGTCCTGTATGTATTTTTTACGCAATGTTCAGCATTCAGTAAAAAAATCATTAGGCATACCAACAGATTGAACTGTGTGACCAAAAACCACATGAAAGAGACCACAGAAATAAATTCATAGGTGATCTGCATATTTGAAAGTTAGCACAAAAGAACTTTAAAATAACTATGATTAATACGTTTAAAAAAATACAGAATATGGACAAAATAAATAAAATCATTAAGAATTTCAACAGTGATTAAGAATCTACAACAAAGAATTAAATAGAAATTCTTGAACAGAAAACCATGACATTGCAATTAAAAACTGTATAGACATTTAATAGCAGGTTAGACAAAACAGCAGAGAGAATTAGTGAACTGGAATATCTAAACCAAAGCATAGAAAGAAAAAATAGAAGAGGATAACCCAGAAAAGAACATTAGAGACACAAGGGATTTAGTGAAAAAATCAAACATATGTGTAATTAGAGTCCTAAAAGGAAAGGAGACAGAGAATGAGGTAGAAGCAATATTTGTAAAGATGATAGCCAAGAAGTTTCTAAAACGGATGAAATTCATCAAACCACATATTCAAGAAACATTGCGTACCCCAAGCAGAACAAAGACATAGAAAATCACACCCACATATTATAGTAAGACTGTTGAAAACCAAAGACAAAGAGAAATCTTAAAAGCAGCCAGTGAAAAAGCATAATCTTTCAAAGGGGCAACAAAAAGATCTACAGATGACTCTTCCACAGAGATGATGGAAATCAGAAGAGAGTGGAACGCTATCTTTAAAGCGTTAAAAGAACATAACTGCCAATTTAGAGTTCTACGCTAGCAAAATATTCAAAAATGAAACTGAAATAAAGACTTTTTCAGACAAACAAAACTGAGAATTTATCTCTAACAAATGTGTACTAAAAGAAAGACTAAGGAGAGTTCTTCAAGCATAAGGAAAATGATCCCAGAGGGAAACATGAAATTGTAGAATGTAATGAAGAACAACAAAAAAGGTAAATACATGTTGCTGTTGTTAGGTGCCGTTGAGTTGGTTCTGACTCATAGTGACCGTATGTACTACAGAATGAAACACTGCCTGGTCCTGTGCCATCCTTACAATCATTGTTACGCTTGAGCCCATTGTTGTAGCCACTGTGTCAATCCACCTCGTTGAGGGTCTTCCTCTCTTCTGCTGACCCTGTACTTTACCAAGCATGATGTCCTTTTCCAGGAACTGAGCCCTCCTGACACCATGTCCAAAGTATGTAAGATGCACTCTCGCCACCCTTGCTCCTAAGGGGCATTTTGGTTGTACTTCTTCCAAGGCAGATTTGTTCGTTCTTTGGCAGTCCATGGCATATTCAATATTCTCCGCCAACACCACAATTCAAAGGCGTCAATTCTTCCATCTTTCTTATTCATCGTCCAGCTTTCACTTGCATATGATGCGATTGATGATACCATGGCTTGGGTCAGGCACACCTTAGTCTTTAAGGCAACATCTTTGCTTTTCAACACTTTAAAGAGGTCCCTTGCAGCAGATTTCTCAATGCAATTTGTCTTTTGATTTCTTGACTGCTGCTTCCATGGCTGATGATTGTGGATCCAAGTGAAACGAAATCCTTGACAATTTCAATCTTTTCTCTGTTTATCATGATATTGCTTATTGGTCCAGTTGTGAGGATTTTTGTTTTCTTTATGTTGAGGTGTAATCCATACTGAAGGTTGTGGTCTTTGATCTTTATCAGCAAGTGCCTCAAGTCCTCTTCGCTTTCAACAAGCAAGGTTAGGTTGTTAAAGCAGGTTGTTAATGAGTCTTCCTTCAATCCTGATGCCCCGTTCTCCTTCATATAGTCCAGCTTCTCGGATTATTTGTTCTGCATACAGATTGAATAGGTATGGTGAAAGGATACAACCCTGACCCACACCTTTCCTGACTTTAAACCACTCGGTATCCCCTTGTTCTGTCCAAACAACTGCCTCTTGATCTATTTACAGGATCCTCTTTTTTTCATGAGCACAATTGTTTTGGAATTCCCATTCTTCTGAATGTTATCCATAATTTGTTATGATCCACACCGTTGAATGATTTTGCAGTCAATAAAGCACAGGTAAGCATCCTTCTGTCATTCTCTGCTTTCAGCCAGGATTCATCTGACATCAGCAATGACATCCCTGGCTCCACATCCTCTTCTGAATCCAGCCTGAATTTCTGGCAGTTACCTGTTGATATACTGCTTCAGCTGCTTTTGCATGGTCTTCAGCAAAATTTTGCTTGCGTGTGATATTAATGATATTGTTCTATAGTTTCCACATTCAGTTGGATCACTTTTCTTGGGAATAGGCATAAATATGGATCTCTTCCAGTTGGATGGCCAGGTAGCTGTCTTCCAAATTTCTTGGCATAGACGAGTGAGCACTTCCAGAGCTGCATTTGTTTGCTGAAACATCACAATTGATATTCCATCAATTCCTGGAGCCTTGTTTTTCACCGATGCCTTCAGAGCAGCTTGGACTTCTTCCTTCAGTACCATCAGTTCCTGATCATACGCTACCTCTTGAAATGGTTGAATGTTGACTAATTCTTTTTGGTACAATGACTCTGTGTATTCCTTCCACCTTCTTCTGATGCTTCCTGCACCATTTAATATTTTCCCCCACAGAATCCTTCATTATTGCAACTCGAAGCTTGAATTTTTTCTTTAGTTCTTTCAGCTTGAGAAACACTGAGCTTTTTCTTCCCTTTTGGTTTTCTATCTCCAGCTTTTACACATGTCATTATAATACTTCAGTTTGTCTTCTTGAGCCACGCTTTGAAGTCTGCTGTTTAGTTTGTTTACTTCATCATTTCTTCCTTTTGCTTTAGCTGCTCAACATTTGAGAACAAGTTTTGGAGTCTCCTCTGACATCCGTCTTGGTCTTCTTTCTTTCCTGTCTTTTTCAATGACCTCTTGCTTTCTTCATGTATGATGTCCTTCCACAATTTGTCTGGTCTTCAGTCATTAGTGTTCAAGGCATCAAATCCATTCTTGAGATGGTCTTTAAATTCGGGTGGGATATACTCAAGGTCATATTTTGGCTCTCATGGACTTGCTCTGATTTTCTTCAGTTTCAACTTGAAACTTGTGTATGAGCAATTGATAGTCTGTTCCACAGTTGGCCCCTGGCCTTGTTCTGGCTGATGATATTGAGCTTTTCCATTGTCTCTTTTAAATATATGAGTAAATACAAATGAATTCTGACTCTGAAAAATGAAAATGTAAGGTCTTGTGGGGTTTAAAATGTATGTGGAATTAAAATGCATGCAACAAAATTGCAAAAGGTTGAAGGGGAATAAATGTGATGAGTGCATGTTAAGAGTCTACTACTATCAGGAAAGTAGTAAAAGTAATAATTTACAGCATTCTGTAATAAGTCAAGGATGCATGTTGCCATCTCTAAGGTAGTCAGTGACAGAATAATAAAAAAAAATTTATTAATCCAAAAGAAGGCACTAGAACTAAGTCTACAGGGGCCCTGGTCCTCACCACTTCTATGAAACTCTGGGGGGATGGAAAGGGTAAGACAGGCTTTTTTAATCAGGTCAGGGGACTTGTCTGAGCAGCTGGACATATTAGGCAGCTCTTTCTACTGTTAGCCCCTCCCAGCTTCCCAATCCAGCCAAGTACCTTTCCCCAGGGTATCTCCATTCATTCGTTCAGTCATGTCTTAGACAAATTCTTACTAAAGGATGCCTGCCACTGTGCTAGGGGCTAGGCCTATAAGTATGAACTAGGCACAATTCCAGTCTGTCATGGATTGAATTATGTCCCCCCAAAAATATGTGTGTTAACTGGGTTAGGCGATGATTCCCAGTATTCTGTAGCTGTCCTCCACTTTGTGATTGTAATATTCTGTTGAAGAGGATTAGGGTGGGATTGTAACACCCTGACGAGGTCACATCCCTGACCCAATGCAAAGGGAGTTTCCCTGCAGTGTGGCCTACACCACCTTTTATGTCTCAAGAGATAAAAGGAAAGGGAAGCTAGCACAGAGGGGGGACCTCATACCACCAAGATAGCAGTGCCGGGAGCACAGTGCGTCCTTTGAACCCAGGGTTCTTGTGCAGAGAAGCTCCTGGTCTGGGGGAATATTGATGACAAGGCTGACAGAGATGGAATGCCTTCCCCTGGAGCCGATGCCCTGAATTTGGACTTCCAGTGTACTTTACTATGAGGAAATAAATTTCTCTTCGTTAAAGCCATCTGCTTGCGGTATTTCTGTTATAGCAGCACTAGATGACTAAGACACAGTCCAACAAACTCATGCTCTGTTGAGACAGATAATTAAAACAGATTTTTCTCAAACATTAATGTACAAACGAATCACCTGGAGATACTGTAGTTCTGGGAAAGTGCCCGAGATTCTGCATTTCTAACAATCCCCCACGTGATGCCGATGCTGCTGATTCGAGGACTGCACTTTGATTTACAAGGAATTAAACAACTAAAATACAGAGTGACAAGTGCTATGATGAAATTGTAGCTCAGAGAGGTGAACTAGCTCGCCAAAACTGCCACCACTAATACAGTAACTGGGATCTGACCCCAGATACACCTAACTCTAAAGCCTGTGTATGCTTTTTCCTGCTTCCCCTTGGGAGAAGGAGGGTGACTGTGGGGGGGGGAAAAAGGTAGGGTGGCCATTTGATCCAGTCTCAGGAAAAAGCTGCTTAAGTTGGATCCTAACGGATGAACCAAGGTTTGCCCGGCAAGAAGTAGTGCTGGGAGAAAGGGTGAGGGATCTGGATTAGAAAGCCTGGATTTGAATCCCATTCCACCACAATAAGCTTTATAATTTTGGACAACTCACTTAAACGTGCTGTGCCTCAGTTTCCTCAACTGTAAAATGGAGATAATCATAATAGCACCTATCTCACTGGGTTGATGTGAGAATTAAACAAGTTATGTGGTGAATGAGTAACGGAAGAATAGAGGGTATTTCAGGCAGAATGATGCCTCCTGTGCCTAAGATTAGCCTGTTAGGATAGAGGACTGGGAAGGCACTGGAGTTATTGGCCGGTGGGGTCTGCTGTCCTTTCCTGGATGGGAAGGGTGACCAGGTTTATTCCTGGACACACTGTCCCAAGGTGTTGATGACAATCACAGCACCCACGATCCCCAAACACCCTCACATCTGCTAGCTCATCTACTCCTAATGCCTCTAGAAGGGTAAAAGGAATCAGTGTTTTACAAATAGGGAAACGCTCAGGGAAGCTAACTGACTTGTCTACTGTCTCCCTGGGTATTAGAGGCAGAGGACTCCTTGCTCCCTGGTCAATATTCTTTCCAGAAAGCGTTCTAATACCATCTCAGGAGAAAATAATACCCAAAACCTTTGGGGCAAGAGGTCTACGATTTCCTACCTCCCTCAAAGCTGTCATGTTCATTAATCATTAGCACTGATCAAGAAAAGGGGCTGTTCAATGATCACAGTGACTGCAAGCATGTAGCTGGCTCTGTACCACATTTGAGAAGAAAGGCTTTCAAGAGAAAAGATTGGGAAGGAGATCTGGGGCTTATCAATCAGGGGCACCTGGAAACCAATTCCATACTCCAGTGCAGCCCCTTCCTGGGACACACAAGGGGAGGTACACTTTGGGGTTCGGCAGGATCTCCTACCTAGTAGACTGCTTGGCCAGCATGGCCACATAGGTGACCACGAAGCTCTGAAACTTGGCACGCTGCTCCTCCCAGCGGTCATCCACTGAGTAGTAGTTGGGCAGGGGTGCTCCAAACAGGATCTCGCTACGCAGAAGGGAGCTCTTGAGGTTGTCTGCAGAGAGGCCTTCGTCCACATACCAGTAGAACTCTGGGTGAGTCATGGCCAGCTCTAGGGAGCCTGCAGGGGCAGGGGTGGGGGTCCATGGAGCTCAGCAGAAACTCCCGCCACCCTCTCTCAAGGTCACCCTGCCTTCCTCCCCACCTCACCTGGAGCCTCAACCCCCTTTCTAAGGAGCTGGGAAACTCCCTCCCTCATCCAGGGCTGCCCCCCTCCTAATGGGGCAGAGTGATGGCTTAGAAAATCAACCACAGCTGCCCGAGAGGAGTGACCCTTAGACCCGCTCACGTGTCCCCCACCAAGTTTACATTTTCATTTCAGTTTGTACTTCATCTAATTCCAACGCTCAGTCTCCACACAGACCCTATAATTCCACCTCCCCATTTCAGTCTGGAGCCCTGGTGGTGTAGTAGTTAAGGGCTTGGCTGCTAAACAAAAGGTCAGCAGTTCAAATCTGCCAGCCACTCCTTGGAAACCCTATGGGGCAGTTCCACTCTGTCCTATAGGGTCACTATGAGTAGGAATCCACTCGATGGCAGAAGGTTTATTGCAGTTTAGACTCCATTTGCCTAGAACTCGGTCCACGTCCTCCCGTAAAGGGCTCATCTAAGCCCTGCCCCTAACCCCTACAACCACCCTCTGACTTGCCCCAGCCTTCCTCAGGTCCCACCCCTAATCTGGTCTTTCTTCGACCCCCAGCCTCTGCCCTATCTTCCTCTGATCACATCCTCCATTCTCTATAACCACATGCCCGACCTCTCCCTACCCAATCTCACGCCCAGGCGCCATCCCACGGCATAACTCCCATCGTCCTTCCACCAGGTCTGCGCCCAAACCTCACACCCAAGCCCTGCCCCACACTCTCTCCCAGCCCAGTGCTTCTTAACTTCCACTGGCTCTAGCCTGACTTCGCCTCACTACCAAGTCCCACCCTATCCTCCTGCAGGCATGAACCCACCTCCAACTCTCTTCCAACGCTGCAAGTACTAAAGCAAGACCCAAGACTTCTCTCAGACCCCGCCTCAGGCCCCGCCCCAGCCCCTTCAGGCCCCGCCCCTTACAGACCCCACATCCAGCCCCTCAGACCCCGCCCCCTACAAGCCCCGCCCCCAGCCTCTCTCTCACACCCTGCCCGGTCCAAGTCCTGCCCCATGGCACAGCCAGCTCTCACCCCGGATGTCGGCCAGGTCCTGGCCCATGCCATCATAGTAGATCTTGCCACCTCTCTCAGTGGGGAAAAAGTAGGTCATGAGCGAGCTGGGCGGGGAGCAGTAGGAGTAGGAGCCGAGTGGCAGGTCCTTAAGGACCTCGTGGGGCTTCCAGCAGAACTCCCGGAAGCCCGGGTGGTCCATGATCTTGCGCTCAATCTCGTGGATTGTGACTAGCCGCTCACTGGTGAAAATGTTGCGCTCGGCGTCGCCACGCGCCAGGAAGATGAGCTCGATGCGCCAGTGCGCGTGCGTTTGGGTGTTGGTGCTCACGTATGCGCGCGAGTAGTCCCAGCGCGAGGCGCCGCGGCGAGCCCGGCTCTGATTGGCTGCGGCCGCCGCGGGGGGCGGGGCGCTGGGCTGGAGCCGCCCACTTTTGTCGGTCCTCGGGTTCGGAGAAGCTTCACTCTGGTTGGCCGCCAGATGCACCAGGGGCGGGGTCTCACGCCGACAACGCCCACTCTGATTGACTGCCGGTTTGGGGGCCGCAGAGATGTCCTGGGACAAACCTGGTCCACCGACTGGGACGCAGCGCGAGGTCCTGGCGGCCGGCCGGGAGCGATTGCCGAGATGCAGTTGCTGCAGCTGCTCCGAGATGAGGCGCTGAAGCGTCTCGGAGGTGAACTCAGCCAAGTCGCGCCGGTTGCGCCCCCAGGACCCAAACTGGGACTTGAGCGCCAGGGCGAGGGCGTCAAAACGCTGCGAGGCCTCGTGGTTGCGGATCTCGAAGGCGTTGTAGGAGATGTCAATGTCCAGTGGCGGGTAGTAGAGGAACATGAAGGCAGACAGGGCCATGGGGATGCTGCAGCCCAGGAAGAGTACCAGCCCCGCACAGCACGGATTGGTGAAGGCCCACCCCAGGGTACTCCAGAAGCCCGAGGCCGGGGGTCGAGAGGGCCAGGTCCAGCGCCGCCAGCAACACTGCCCTCCTGCCCCAGGGTGGGGCCCCGGCTTCTCGGCCCCACTAGGGGCCTCACCTGGGGCTTCCTCCTCTTCCTGCTCCTCCTCTAGCCACACATCCTGCAGCAAGGGGTCATCTTCTGAGTCCATAGCCTACAGGAAAGGGAGAGTGTCAATAGGCTAGACAGAGGGACGGGATGCGCCCAGCCCTGGGCATTAATTCTTCCGCTCATAACCAAATGCTAATACTGCAATGGATTTGCATCGAGCAGGCATTTAACTCAACTGAATTCAAAGAGCTGTGCACAAAACGGAAACCCTGGTGGCGTAGTGGTTAAGTGCTACAGCTGCTCACCAAAGGGACGGCAGTTCGAATCCAATAGGTGCTCCTTGGAGAATCTGTGGGGCAGTTCTACTCTGTCCTATAGGGTCGCTATGAGTTGGAATCGACTCGATGGCACTGGGTTTTTTTGTTTGGTGCACAAAACAAAGAAAAAATCCTGTTATTTTCCCATTACTTCCCCCAGCCAGATCTTGGCTTTCAAGGCCATGAGGGTGGCGGGGCGGGGGGTGGGGGGTGGTGGTGGGGGGGGGAATCACAGCCTAGCTGCAAACAGAAAAGATGCTCCTCCCACGTAAGGGATATTCGAGGGGAGTTTCGACTACACGGGATTTCCCAGTTTCTGTTGTATTCTCTGTCTTTAGAACCCGAGGTCTACGTAATAGGGAACTGCATTGCCAAAAATTTTTTTTTCCATTTAAACCATTTTTACGTGTATGTTTCAGAGCTTGGCTGCTAATCAAAAGGTTGGCAGTTCGAATCCACCAGCTGCTCCTTGGAAACCATATGGGGCAGGTCTACTCTATCCTCTAGGGTCACTATGAGTCGGCATCGACTTGACGGCAATGGTTGTTTTTTGTTTTGTTTTTTTGATGTTGTGTAGCTATCACCACTATCTGTTTCCAAATCTTTTTCATCATCTTTAACAGAAACTCCCTACTCCTTAGGCAATAACTCCCGCTTGCAACCACTTTTAACAACAATTGCAAAGGACCTTCAGGAAGTATCAGGGCAGAGGGGAAAGAACCTTTGGAATACCTTTGGAATCAGATAGACCCTGGTTTGGGTCCTGGCAGTGTGATTATTGGCAAGGCTGTGGTCATCTCTGAACCTCAGAGTCCTTGTCTATGAAATGGAGGTAGCCATTCCTGCCTCATATGATTGTGGGGAGGATCAAAGGTGGAAGAACTTTGTAGTCCGTGTAGTACATTAGTTATTATCTGTCACAGAAGCAGATTTTTTTGCTCCCCTCTGTAATGTGCTCGGCCATTGCCCAGGGGGCTGTGCCAGGGCTAGGTGGATGCCATCGCTCTCAAGAACCCTCAATAGCTCCCTGCCCCCTCTCTGGGATGTGGCAGCTGCAGCCACTGTTTGTTTGGCAGCGGCCACTTGATATGCAGCTCCAGCGACATCAAACCTTTGGATCCGGGCAGGGACCAGGCATCTGCCTCCTCAAGATTTGGAGACAAGCAGCAGGAGGCTCAAGCAGCAGGAGAGGGCAGGGCAGGGCAGCCCGAGCACTCCAGCAGGGTGGCCCGAAGGCAGGAGACAGGGAGAATGGCCTATGCATTCCAGGCATGTCTTGCCCCACTGTCCCGCCTGCCCTCTGTTTGGACCGAGAGAGACTCATTATCCAGTTAGACACCAAGCAGTGAGAGGAGGAAGCTAATTATGCCAGAGCTGACTAATTAATGCTGCTTTTCCCATTAACATTCTCCAGAGTGCTCCATTTCAACTAGACGGTCTGTCCAGGAAGGGGGAGCAGGGGCTGCCACCACCCCAGAGAAAGTGAGGAAGAGAGGGCGAGGGGAAAGAGGGAAACAGAGAGACAGAGACAGATGGGAAGAGGAGAGACAGAGGGGAGAGAGAGATGCAAACAGGGAAAAGAAGGGAGAGAGGAACAGTAAGGGTGAGTGAGGGGAGGTGGGAGAGGAGGGGTGCCCACTGCAGACTCTTTGGAAGAGGGAAAGGGCAAAAGGGGAGAAAACTGCTCCTGTGATATGCAAGATTCCTATCAGTGAAATAATTAAACTTCCCATTTGTGATGCCCTGAAGCAAGCCTGCTGAGGGATGCTAACTGTTCTGAGGCCCCATTTGTATTTGCAGAAACCCCTAAGTGTGAACCAACGGCAGCGCAAACTCATCCCAGTTCCAAGAGGCAAAACCCAGTCTGCATATGGAGGTGGGGGGTCTGGGAGACTCTGCTCATTCCCAGAGGTAAAGTGGTGGAGAGAGGCAGGGGCCACTTTTGCACTTTTTCTGGGAACTAAGTCTGTCAGCCCCACCCCCAGCCTCAGCCTTTCCATCAAGAAGTAGGCTATGCATTCCTTCCCCTTTTATCTGGGTGGGCTATAGCTATGGCAGAAGTAATGTGACTCCTGAGCCAAAGTAAGAAAAGGAGAGGTAGCCTCCATCTGGCTCTGCTGGGACATTTACTCTTGGAACCCAGCTGCCATGCTGTGAAGAAGCTCAAACTAGCCCATGTGGAGAGCCCACATGTAGGAGTTCCTGCTGACAACCCAGCTGGTAGCCGGCATCCACCACTGGCTATGTGAGTGAGGATGTCTTCAGATGATTCTAGCTCCCCAGGCATTGAGTAACCCCAGTCTTCCAGTCTTTCCAGCTGAAGCCCAGGGGACATGGAGTAGCAGAAGCTATCCTCTCTGTGTCTGCCCAAATTCCTGACCCAGGGAATCCATAAGCATACTAAATGGTTGTAATACATCACTACATTTTGGGATTGTTTGTTACGTAGCAATATTATCTAAAACAATGGCAACAGAGTCCTGTTTCATATGTGCAACTGAGAGCTCTGCAGAGAGCATCTGCTGAATTTAAATGACCAGAAAATTGGGCACAGCCACTCAGCCTCCCAGTGAGAGCCTCACAGCCGGGTGGACATGAGCTCCAAGAGAGCAGGCACTTGGCTGTCATGTTCCCTGCTGGTTCCCCTAGCAGCATAAACTACTCCTGGATGGGGTCAGTGCTTGGTAGATATTTGCTGAGTGAAGGAAGGAAGAAAAATCTCAGAAGAATTTAGACGGAACTTCCCCCTAGACAGCCAGGACAGTCAGATACCAAACAAAGTAAGTGTATGATTCAGAGTATGGGTTCTTCTGCCTGGACTGGAAGGGTCATTAAGAGCATGAAATGGACAAGGCAGTAAGTGGACTTGATGAGCTCTTTATCTATCTGTCTTAGTCATCTCTTGCTGCTATAATAGAAATATCATAAGTGGATGGCTTTAACAAAAAGAAGTTTATTCTTTCATAGTCCAGTGGGCTAAACATCTGATTTCAAGGTGCCAGCTCCAGGGGAAGGCTTTCTGTTGGCTCTGAAGGAAGGTCCTTGTAATGCATCAGTTTTCCCTTGGTCTGGGAGCATCTCAGCACAGGAACCTCAGGTCCAAAGGATGTGCTCTGCTCCCGGCACTGCTTTCTTGGTGGTATGAAGTCCCCAACTCTCTGCTTGCTCTCTTTCCTTTTATCTCTTGTAAGATAAAAGGTGGTGCAGGCCACACCCTAGGGAAACTCCCTTTACATTGGATCAGGGATGTGACCTGGGTAAGGGTGGTGTTACAATCCCACCCTATTCCTCTTTAACATAAAATTACGATCACAAAATGGAGGACAACCACACAATACTGGAACTCATGGCCTAACCAAGTCGGCACATATTTTTGGGAGGACACAATTCAACCCATGATGCCACCTTCCCAGTTCACCCCAAAAAGAAAGGCCGCCACAGGGGAAATCACACTAGACTAATGGCTCCAGGCCTGGCCCAGCCACCAGGTTTCTTTGTGGCCCTGGGCAAGTCCCATCCCCTCCTGGGGCCTGTCTTGCCATCTGGCAGTGGGATGGTAAAAGCCCAGGTCCTTCCAGCTGTGACACCCCTGGAGTCTCCGAGAAGCTCCAGACAACCAGGCGTTCTCACCTTCCAGCCTGCAGCCAAACTGAGGAAGGCCCAGGTGGTGAGTGGGGTCTGATACCAGATGCCTCACCGGCAACCACCTCCTCAGACCCCCGGCCAGCAGGCAGGATGGGCAGCATTTGAACACTTGTTTCCCTTTTTCAAATGACAGGAATTGATTAGCTTATCAAGGAGCTACTCAGTAGAAAGGAGCTAAAGGTGGCTCCCTGTGGCAGCTGTCACTGACTCAGGTAAAGAACTCGAAGTAGGGCCACAATCACAGGGGACAGTGATCATGCCTTTATCACCTCCCATTAGGGTGGGCCGTTAGAATGTTCTCCCTCTAGTGACTGAGTCCCCATAATGCTCTCTCTCACTCACACACACACACACACTCCAGTCAAAATTTAAACACTGGACTTTCCATGGGATCCATAAACTAAGGCAGACACAGATCCATGGAACAAGGTCCCCCTCTTCTTGGGAAAGGCAACTGGGGCAGCTGCCTAAAAGGGCATAGCAGACCCTAAGGAGCTTTGAAAGGAAAGATCTTAACTAGTTTCAAAAGCCAGGCTTGGGGCAACCCAAAGCCACATTTGTGGCGTAATCCCAATTTTATAACAGGAAAAAAAGGACACTACCTATATACACATTTTTAAAATACTGCCACCGGTATTTCAAATACCAGCAGGGTCAACTATGATGGACAGGTTTCAGTGGAGCTTCTAGACTAAGACAAACTGGGAAGAAGGACCTGTGATCTACCAGGGAAAACCTTATGGATAGCAGCAGAACATTGTCTGATATAGTGCCAGAAGATGAGCCTCTCAGGTTAAAAGGCACTCAAAATGTCACTGGGGAAGAGCTGCTTCCTCAAAGGAGAGTCGACCTTAATGATGTGGATAGAGTAAAGCTTTCGGAATCTTTATTTGCTGATGTGGCATGACTCAAAATGAGAAGAAACAGCTGCAAACATCCATAAATAATCAGAACATGGAATATATGAAGTATGAATGAAAGAAAATTGGAAGTTGTCAAAAATGAAATGGAATCCTTGAAAATCGATATCCTAGGCACTAGTGAGCTGAAATGGACTGGTACTAGCCACTTTGAATCAAACAACGATATGGTCTACTATGCCAGGAATGACAGATTGAAGAGGAATGGCATCACATTCATCGAAAAAAGAACATTTCAAGATCTATCCTGAAATAAAACGCTGTCAGTGGTGGGACGATATCCACATTCCTACAAGGAAGACTAGTTAATATGACTATGATTTGAATTTATGCACCAACCACTAATGCCAAAGATGAAGATACTGAAGATTTTTACCAACTTCTGCAGTCTGAAATTGATCAAACATGCAATCAAAGTGCATTGATAATTACTGATGAATGGAATCCGAAAGTTGGAAACAAAGAAGAAGAATTCTTGTTGGAAATGTGGTCTTGGTGATAGAAATGGCACTGGAGGTTGCATGATAGAATTTTTCAAGAACAAAAACATATTCATTGCAGATACATTTTTTTTCAACGACATAAACTGTAAATATACACATGGACTGGTCGGATGAAATACACAGGAATCAAATCAACTACACCTGTGGAAACAGACAATGGAGAAGCTCAATTTCATCCGTCAGAACAAGGACAGGGGAAGACTGTGGAACAGACAATCAATTGCTCATATGCAAGTTCAAGTTGAAGCCAAAGAAAATTAGAACGAGTCCACAAGAGCCAATGTACAACCTTGAGTACATTCCACCTGAATTTAGAGACCATCTCAAGAATAGATTTGACATGTTGAACACCGATGACTGAAGACCAGATGAGTTGTGGAATGACATGAAGAATGTTGTCATGGATTGAATTCTGACCCCCCAAAATATCTGTCAACTTAGCTGGGCCATGAGTACCAGTATTGTGTGACTGTCCACTATTTTATGTGATTTCCCTATGTGTTGTAAATCCTATCACTATGATAAAATGAGATGGATTAGGGGCAGTTATATTGATGAGATCTACAAGATTAGATAGTGTCTTAAGCCAGTCTCTTTGAACTATAAAAAATAGAACTGAGCAGGGAGACAGGGGGACCTCACACCACCAAGAATGCAGTGCCAGGAGCAGGGTGTGTCCTTTGGATCTGAGGTTCCTGCTCTTGAGATGCTCCCAGACTAAGGGAAGATTGATGACAAGGACCTTCCTCCAGAGCCAACAGAGAGAGAAAGCCTTCCCCTGGAGCTAATGCCCTGAATTTGGACTCGTAGCCTACTGGACAGTGAGAGAATAAATTTCTCTTTGTTAAAGCCATCCACTTGTGGTATTTCTGTTATAGCAGCACTAGATGACTAAGACAGACATCATACATGAAGAAAGCAAAAGGTAATTAAAAAGACAGGAAAGAAAGAAAAGACCAAAATGATGTCAGAAAAGACTTTGAAACTTGTTCTTGAATATAGAGTAGCTAAAGTGAATGGAAATGATGAAGTAAAAGAGCTGAACAGAAGAGTTCAAAGGGAGGCTTGAGAAGACAAAGTAAAGTAGTGCATTTTAATGAAATGTGCAAAGACTTGGAGTTGGAAAACCAAAAGGGAAGAACATGCTCAGAATTTATCAAGCTGAAAGAAATGAAAAAAAAAATTCAAGCCTCGGGTTGCAATACTGAAGGATTCTATGGGCAAAATACTGAATCATGCAGGAAGCATCAAAGGAGGAAGGAAGGAATACCAGTCACTGTACCAAAAGAGAATTGGTCGATGTTCAACCATTTCAGGAGGTAGCATATGATAAAGAACCGATAGTACTGAAGGAAGAAGTCCAAGCTGCACTGAAGACATTGGTTAAAAACAAGCCTCCAGGAATTGACAGAATACCAAATGAGATGTTTCAACAAATGGGTGCAGTACTGGAAGTGCTCACTCATCTATGCCAAGAAATTTGGAAGACAGCTACCTGGCCAACCAATTGAAAGAGGTGCATATTTATACCTATTCTAAAGAAAGATGATCTAATGGAATGCAGAAATTATTAAATTTTACCATTAATATCACATGCAAATAAAATTTTGCTACAGATCGTTGCTCATATGCAAGTTCAAGTTGAAGCCAAAGAAAATTAGAACGAGTCCACAAGAGCCAATGTACAACCTTGAGTTGTACAGGGAACTGCAGGAAATTCAAGCCAGATTCAGAAGAGGATGTGGAACCAGGGATGTCATTGCTGATGTCAGATGGATCTTGGCTGAAAGCAGAGAATACCAGAAAGATGTTTGCCTGGGTTTTATTGACTATGCAAAGGCATTTGACTGTGTGGATCATAACAAATTACAGATAACGTTGCAAACAATGGAAATTCCAGAACATTAAATTATGCTCATGAGGACCTGTTCTTAGGCCAACAGGCAGTTTTTCAGACAGAACAAGGTGATACTCCATGGTTTAAAATCAGAAAAAGTATGCATCAAGATTTATCCTTTCACCATACTTATTCAATATGCATGCTGAACAAATAATCCAAAAAGCTGTACTATAATGAACAGGACATCAGGATTGGAGGAGGACTCTTTAACAACCTGCATTATGCAGATGACACAACCTTGCTTGCTGAAAGAGAAGAGGACTTGAAGCACTTATCGATGAAGATCAAAAACTATAGCCTTCAGTATGGATTACACCTGGACAAAAAGAGAACAAAAATCCTCACAACTGGACAGATGAGCAACCTCATGATGTTGTCGTTAGGTACTGTTGAGTTGGTTGCAACTCACAGCAAACCTCTGTATGCCACATTGAAACACTGCCTGGTCCTGCACCATCCTTACAATCATTGCTATGTTTGAGCCCATGTTATAGCCATGGTGCCAATCCACCTTTTTGAGGGTCTTCCTCTTTTTTGCTGACCCTCTACTTTACCAAGCATGGTGTTTGTCATGTATTGAATTGTGTCCCCCAAAAATATGTGTCAACTTAGTTAGGCCATAATTCCCAGTGTTGTCCTCCAATTTGTGATTGTAATTTTATGTTAAAGAATATTAGGGTGGGATTGTAACACCTTACCCAGGTCACATCCCTGATCCAGTGTAAAGGGAGTTTCCCTGAGGTGTGGCCTGCACCACCTTTTATCTCTCAAGAGATAAAAAGGAAAGGGAAGCGAGCACAGAGCGCGGGGACCTCATACCATCAAGAAAGCAGTGCTGGGAGCAGAGCACGTCCTTTGGACCCAGGATCCCTGCACAGAGAAGCTCCTAGTCTGGGAAAAGATTGATGAGAAAGCTGATGGAGACAGAAGGCCTTCTCCTGGAGCTGACACCCTGAATTTGGACTTCTAGCCTCCTGGACTGTGGGAAAATAAATTTCTCTTTGTTAAAGCCATCCACTTGTGGTATTTCTGTAATAGCAGCACTAGGTGACTAAGACAATGTCCTCCAGGGACTGTTCCTTCCTGATAACATGTCCATAGTACATAAGACGAAGTTTACATCCTCACTTCTAAGAAGCATTCTGGCTGTACTTCTTCCAAGACAGATACGTTTGTTCTTCTGCAGTGCGTGGTATATTCAGTATTCTTTGCCAACACCACAATTCAAAAGCATCAATTCTTCTTCGGTCTTCCTTGTTCATTGTCCAGCTCTCACATGCATTAAGAGGCAACTGAAAATACCATGGCTTGGATCAGGCGCACCTTAGTCCTCAAAGTGACATCTTTGCTTTTCAGCACTTTAGAGAGGTCTTTTGCAACAGATTTGCCCAATGCAATGCATTGCTTGATTTTTTTCTTTTTTATTGTGCTTTAAGTGAAAGTTTACAAATCAAGTCTGACTCTCATACAAAAATTTATAAACACCTTGCTATATACTTCTAATTGCTCTCCCTCTAGTGAGACAGCACACTCTTTCCCTCTTCTATTTCTTTTCGAGTCCATTTGGCCAGCTTCTGACCACTCTACCCTCTCATCTCCCCTTCAGACAGGAGATGCTAATGTAGTCTCATGTGTCCACCTGATCCAAGAAGCTCAGTCTTCACCAGTATCATTGTCTATCCCATAGTCTAGCCCGATCCCTGTCTGAAGGGTTAGTTTTAGGAATGGTTCCTGTCTTGGGATAATAGAAGGTCTGGGGACCATGACCTCCAGGGTCATTCTAGTCTCAGTCAGACCATTAAGTCTGGTTTTTTAAAGAAAATTCGGGGTCTGCATCCCACTGCTCTCCTGCTCCCTCAGGGGCTCTCTGTTGTGTTCCCTGTCAGGGCAGTCATCCATTGTAGCTGGGCACCATCTAGTTCTCCTGGCCTCAGGCTAATGTCCAAAAACCAAAACCAAACCCAGTTCCGTGGAGTCGATCCCAACTCATAGCAACCATTTAGGACAGAGTAGAACTGCCCCGTAGAGATTCCAAGGAGCGCCTGGTGGATTCAAACTGCCGACCCTTTGGTTAGCAGTCATAGCACTTAACCACTATGCCACCAAGGTTTCCACAGACTAATGTAGTCTCTGGTCTGTGTGGCCCTGTCTGTCCCTTGGGCTCGTAATTACCCTGTATGGTGTTCTTGATTCTCCTTTGCTCCAAGTGGGTTGAGACCAATTGATGCATCTTAGATGCTGCTTGCTAGCATTTAAGACCCCAGATGCCACTCTCCAAAGCTGGATGCAGAATGTTTTCTTAACAGATTTTATTATGCTAATTGACTTAGATGTCCCCTGAAACCATGGTCCCCAAGCTCCCGCCCCTGCTACACTGGCCTTCAGAGTGTTTAGTTTGTTCAGGAAACTTCTTTGCTTTTGGTTTAGTCCAGTTGTGCTGACCTTTCCTGTATTGTGTGTTGTCTTTCCCTTCACCTAAAATAGTTCTTATGTACCATGTAATTAGTGAAAGCCCCTCTCCCTCTCTTCCTCCCTCCTCCCTCTCATAACCATCAAAGAATATTCTCTTCTTTGTTTAAACTATTTCTCGAGTTCTTATAATAGTCGTCTTATGCAATATTTGTCCTTTTGCAGTTGACTAATTTCACTCAGCATAATACCTTCGAGATTCCTCCATGTTAGGAAATGTTTCATGGATTCATCGTTGTTCATTATCGATGTGTAATATTCCATTGTGTGAATATACCATAATTTATTTATCCATTCATCCTTTGATGGGCACCTTAGTTGCTTCCAACTTTTTGCTATTGTAAACACTGCTGCAGTGAACATGGGTGTGCATTTAGCTGTTCGTGTAAAGGCTCTTATTTCTCTAGGATATATTCCAAGGAGTGGGATTGCAGGATCATATGGTAGTTCTATTTCTAGTTTTTTAAGGAAGTGTGAAATCAACTTCCAAAGTGGTTGTACCATTTTACATTCCCACCAGCAGTATATAAGTGTTCCAGCCTCTCCACAACCTCTCCAACATTTATTGTGTTTTTTGGATTAATGCCAGCCTTCTTGGGGTGAGATGGAATCTCATTGTAGTTTTGATTTGTAGTTTTGTTTTGCATTTCTCTAATGGCTAATGATAGTGAGCATTTCCTCATGTATCTGTTAGCCACTTGAATGTCTTCTTTAGTGAAGCGTCTGTTCATATCCTTTGGCCTTTTTTTAATTGGGTTATTTGTCTTCTTGTAGTTGAGTATTTGCAGCATCATGTAGATTTTAGAGATCAGGCGCTGATCGGGAATGTCATAGCTAAAAACTTTTTCCCAGTCTGTAGGTAATCTTTTTACTCTTTTGGTGAAGTCTTTGGATGAGCATAGGCATTTGATTTTTAGGAGCTCCCAGTTATCTAGTTTCTCTTCTGCATTGTTAGTAATGTTTTGTATACTGTTTATGCCGTGTATTAGTGCTTCTAGCATTGTCCCTATTTTTTCTTCCATGATCTTTATCATTTTAGATTTTATTTTTAGGTCTTTGATCCACTTTGAGTTAGTTTTTGTGCATGGTGTGAGGTATTGGTCTTGTTGCATTTTTTTGCAGATGGATATGCAGTTATGCCAGCCTCATTTGTTAAAAAAACTGTCTTTTCCCCATTTTACTGACTTTGGACCTTTGTCAAATATCAGCTGCTCATATGTGGATGGATTTATGTCTGGGTTCTCAATTCTGTTCCATTGGCCTACGTATCTGTTGTTGTACCAGTACCAGGCTGTTTTGACTACTGTGGTGGTATAATAGGTGCTTGACTTCTTGACTGCTGCTTCCATGGGTGTTGACTGTGGATCCAAGTAAAATGAAATCCTCGACAACTTCAATATTATGTCCTTCTAAGTTGCATCTGATCCAAGACAATGAATAAGGAAGACCGAAGAGGAATTGATGCCTTTGAATTATGGTGTTGGCGAAGAATATTGAATATACCATGGACTGCCAGAAGAACAAACAAATCTGTCTTGGAAGAAGTACAGCCAGAATGCTCCTTAGAAGCGAAGATAGTGGGAGTTCATGTCACATACCTTGGACATGTTATCAGGAGGGATCAGTCCCTGGAGAAGGACATCATGCTTGGTAAGGTAGAGGGTCAACGAAAAGGAGGAAGACCTTCAACCAGATGGATTGACATAGTGGCTGCAACAGTGGGCTCAAACATAGCAATGATTGTGAGGATGGTGCAGGACCAGGTTTCATTCTGTTGTACACAGGGCCACCATGAGTTGGAACTGACTACATGGCATCTAACAATGACAACAACATATATGCATTAAAAAAAAAAAATAACACTGGTTCTCTCTGTTTGGAGGATTAGAGGTGATTTTTATTTTCTTCTTTATATTTGTCTCTAATTTTTCTGAAATGATCAGATACAGCCTTACTTTTGGACTCAGAAATGAATGTTATTTAAAAATAGAATGTGTGTGGAAGCGATTTTGCTGATGGCCTTCACCTCTTTGAGGAGTTACTCTAATAGGCATGGGAGGAGAGTGGTGTCCTCCAAAGAGAAAATAAGGAGAGTTGACTGAAGTTGCAGCAGAAGAGATCCCGGCTCGAAAGCAGAAGGACCTGGGAACAGAGAAAGCTAGCAAATGTTGAATGAGTGAATGGAGGTGTGGAACTTCCTTTTCCCCTGAGATGGAGAGAGGAGTCTTTAAAAGGAACAGTGAAGTGAGTTACAGCCCATTGGACCCAGAGGGGACCTCAGAGCACACCTAGCTCAACTCCATTTTACAGATGGAGAAATGGAGGCCTAGCGAGGGGAAAGGATTTACCCAAAGTCACATTATCAGTGGCAGGGCGAGACACTTGGCCTGAAGGGTTGCCACCAGATTCCAGAGGTGGTTTTTGGCAGCCCCAGAGGACAGTCAGGCCTGGAGATGACATGTGAATCCAAGAGGCAAAATAGGGAAGCTATTTTTAAGGTCTAAGGGAAGAAAGACTCTTCAAACCAGAAGCCAGATGGATGGCCTGATCTGGGTAGAATGAGGTTCGGGCAGGAGGCAGTGTTGCCTCAAGGATACCGCCAGCCCCCCACAGGGCTCTCTTCTCTCCGGCGCAGCTCCTAGGGTGGTGGCACTATGCCAGAGCTTCCCTGCGGCCTTATTTACAACTTTCCTCCTTCTGGCAAAGAATGACAGAACCTTTCCTTCTTTATTCCCCCACCCCAGCCAGACTATTAAAATGTAATCAAAAAAATCACATTAGACATGCAGATTTGACTTAAAATACGTATGTGTATATATAATTTAACGGCAGTTAAGAGCTAATCAGCTTTTTCTTTCTGACTTGGTGTGTTTTGCCTTCCCGGTTCAGCTCTGATCCTTGAAAACATCTTGGGATCTTTGAGTCTCTTACTCCTGGGTTGAGGGATTTGAGCAGAAGTTGAAAATGAAATATTTTGAGTTGAACAGTGCCATTTACACCTGACGTGCTGAGGTGGGGAGGACACTATTTCCTTCTCTGTGTCCTGGCCATGGGGCTTTCCTTGGGTGAAGTCAGCTTCTCTGAGGTGGAGAAGGGAGGAAAAGAAAGACAAGGACTTGGTCCCTCGTGGAGTTCCTGGGTGGTGCAAATGGTTAATGGCTGCTAATGAAAAGGCTGGTGATTCAAGTCCACCCAGAGGCACCTTGGAAGAAAGGCCTGGTGATCTACTTCTGAAAAATCAGCAGTTGAAAACACTATGGAGCACAGTTCTGCTCTGACACACATGGGGTCACCATGAGTCAGAATCCACTCGGTGGCACCTGGCTTTGTTTTTGTTTGTTTTGGGTCCTGATATTCAGAGCTCCCGGTGTGGCTACATCCAGATCCCTAATCCCTTCTCCTGGACCTGGGTACTCGATCTCAGGCCTACTTGATAAAATGGTGGTAAAACTGGGGCAAAATCAAATAGGTGGGATGAAGGCAAAAGCCCACGTTGCTCAACGTGAAAACCCTGACGTGACTAAGATAATTACAGTAACTATCTGTGAGTTTACCAAGGGCCAAGTACTCTTTATCCATCATCTCTAATCCTGACGTCATCCCTGCGAGGGATGCATCACGAGCATTCCACTTCACAGAGTCAGAGAGGGTAAGTGACTTCCTTGTGGCCACACAGCTAACAAAGGGCAAAACCTGATTTCGAACCTCAGTCTGCCAACCTCAAGGCCCAGGCTCTTTTTGCCATACCAGGCAGCCCTTGAGTTACTTGAGAGCCAAGATACCAGTATTCACTGTGGAAACCCATTGCCGTTTAACAAGGTTTTCACCATCCCCATGGAGTCCCTGGGTGGCACAAACTGTTAACGCACTTGGCTGCTAATGGATAGGTTGGCAGTTCGAGTCCACCCAGGGGCACCTCAGAAGAAAGGCCCGGCAATCTAATTTTGAAAGGTCACAGCCATTGAAAACTCAATGGTCAATGTTCTTTTTGGTGCCATCCCCACAAGACCTGAAATCACTCAGATCTTGGCAATTCTGCTTTCAGTAGGTGACAGCTCAGGGCATGACATAAAGGAAGGTGGCTCTACCATTCTCAGAAGCTAAGCCTTCCCTTCAATGGGTGCATGCAGCGTGGAGCATCCCAGAGGAAAAGTGAAGATGAAGCAGGGAGCCCCATCCAGACGGCTGGACCGTAGAGCCTTCCCAGAGCCTCCTTGCAGGAAATCCCAAGTCCTACCCGGAATTTCAAATGAAAGTGGAAACAGCCAGGGAATGACCTCCAAACCCAGAGAGGAAAAGGTATGGCTAGGTAACATCCAGCACTTTCCTGAGCCCTTCATCCAGCAGGAAGACCCTAAATCTACCACCCCCATGCTCCCTGCCCCAGCCCTGGGGAAAGCCGGCTTTGTGGCTGCAGCTAAAGTAGGCACCTGCACCTATTCCCCATCACATGTGCTGCCCCCTAAGAAACACCATCCTTGTTGGCTATACTTGCCACCACCACACCAGTGGCCACTGAGTCAATTCCAACTCATGAAGACCTCATGTGTTGCAGAGTAGAACTGTGCTCCAAAGGGTTTTCATGGCCATGACCTTTTGGAGGCAGATTGCCAGGCCTTACTTCTGAGGTACCTCTGGGTGGGTTTAAATTGCCAACCGTTTGGCTAGTAGTTGAGAATTTAACTATTTGCACCACCCAGGCACATTGAGGTGATTCTGACTCATGGTGACACCATGTACTAGAGTAGAACTGCTCCATAAGGTTTCCTAGTCCCTCAGTGGTACAATGGTTAAGCGCTAGACTACTAGTTGAAAGGTTAGTGGTTCAAACCACCAGAGGTGCCTGGGAAGACAGGCCTGGAAATCTGCTTCCGAAAGGCCACACCCTTGAAAACCTGACAGAGCAGTTTTACTCTGCACGCATGGTGTAACCATGAGTTGGGATGGGCTCAGCAGCAACTAACAACTTTTATGGAAGCAGATTGCCAGGCTTTTCTTCTGCAGCACCACTGGGTGGGTTCAAACAGCCAACCTTTAGGTTAACGGTGGAGTACAAACTGCTTGCACCACCGAGGGATCTCATCTGCCAGCCGAGGGCAGGAAATTCGGGGGGATGCACATGACCCCTCCTAAGCTTATTTATTTGGAGCTCAGGTAGGGGTGGGGGAGAAGGGAGTGGGGCTGGAGCTCTGTGATGAGCCTGCCCAAGGCCCTCATTTCTCAGATGAAGAGCCTAGAGGAGGGCGGGCTGGAGATGGGCAGATGAAGGACGGCTGGCCTCCCTGGGCTGATAGCTGGTGAGGAAACTGGGCGCTGACTCGTAAATCCAACAGTTCACTATATATCACGCAAATCAGCTTGGCTCTGGTCCATATATCACCCAAAGAAGTGTCCCAGCCAGCACCAGAGAGAACCCACACGTATGGTCACAACAGCCACAGTCACTTTAACCCATTCTGCATTTTCTCTCTCTGGTGGGTTCAGTGGGACAGAACTGCTCCCCCCAAAGCTAGGAGGAGTATCGGCTACTGAGAGCAACCAGCAGAGGAGAGATAGGAGAGAGATTGAAGTGGGGGTGAGCTAAGCATAGATTTTGCAGTCAGATGGACCTGGGCTCAAACCCTGGCTCCGCCACTAGCCAGGTGCCTTGGGCAAGTTTTTGACCCTCTCGGAGTCTCAGTTTCCTCATCTATAAAATGGGGGTGGTGATAACCCCCTTGCTGAGTCATGGCAGCCGGTATGATTATTAAGAACTTCTCAGATGGGAAGAGCCCCAAATGTGGCCCCTACTTGTGGGCAGATCCAGAGTCGGCTGGAACAGAATCTTTCTTCTTGACCCCTTGGACTTTACTGTGACTCAGAATCGCCTGGTGCACTTGTTAAAATGCAAGTTCCTGGGCCATATACCGGATCTAATAAATCAGACTCTCTGAGGCTGGGGCCCAGGAATCTGGATATAAACCACCTTCCCAGGTGATTCTGTTGCAGGGCGGTCTGAGGACTAGTCTCTGAAAGCCCCTGGTACCCCTTCCCAGTTCGCAGTGGCCTCCTCCAGCCTTTAGCCTTCCCACCAGAGCTCCTACTGTGTCTCTGGGGACAGACTCAGGCTCTGGGTCTCAGACTCCCTTCTCTGAGCATCCCTTCCTCCAGCCATAGGGAGGGGAGAAATGATGGCATTTGGGCCGGGGTCAGGGCTTTGGTCCAGAGAGGGGACACAAACAGCTCACCCTGATCTGTCGACTGGCAGGCCCAGGCGATGAGAAAAAATAAGCCCGAGGGCTTGCTTACCATCTGCCTGGCCCAGAGCACAGGGCTGGGGCAGGGAGCAAGAGGAGCAATTAATTCTGTTTACCATTTGCTGAGCACTACTGTTTTTTTTTTTTTTTTTATTGTGTGCCCAGCACATGCTAGGTGCTTTACTTGTTTATACCATCTCTATCCAACATTACGAGTCGGAAATCAACTCGATGGCAACGGGTTTGGTTTTTTGGTTTGGTATCCAAATTCAGGGGGCAGTGGTGGTTCAGTGGAAAACTTCTCACCTCCCATGTGGGAGACTCGGGTTCTATTCTAGCCAATGTACCTCATGCATAGCTACCACCTATCTCTCAGTGGAGGCTCGAGTGTTGCTATAATGGCGAACAGGTTTCAGCAGAACTTCCAGACTAACACAGACTAGGAAGAAAGGCCTGGCAATCTACCACCAAAAATCAGCCAGTGAAGACCTTATGGACCACAAGGGTCTGAGCTGCAACCAATCATGGGGATGGCACAGTCCTGGGTAGTGTTTTGTTCCATTGTGTGTGGGGTAGCCATGAGTTGGGGGCCAACACAAGGGCAGCTAACAACAACATCCAACCTTAGCTCAGCGAGGCAGCTTGCAGCGGGGCTAGGCTCTGAGTCTCTGCAGGTTGGCTTCAGAGCTCATCCTTTTAGCCACCGTGCTCCACTGCCGAAAGGAATTCCACCCCGCCTGACCCACTCTTGCCCTTTCAGGGAAGAAGAGAGGGCGGCTGTGTTGGCTTTTTCCCCCAACCCTCTCAGGCCACTCCCTCCCCTCCAGCACAGTCAAACCTCCTGGCCTGATCCACCAACAATGGCTCCAGAGCCCAGGCAGCAGCCCGGGCATTTCTGAAGAGAAGGCAATAAAACCTTAATAAAACCAGTAACACTTGCGGAACCTGTGAAATACGGCTCAGAGGTCCCCAGACGCCCCTTGACTGAGGGTCAGAAGGTTCCAGAAAACCCTCACTGCCTGCCTTGGCCAACCCGTCCAGGCCGCTCCCTCCACCACCCCTCACCCATGCCAGCGTGGTGTGATGTGAGGCTGGGGACTTTGCAGCCGCCAAGCCCAGAGGACCCACTGGGCCCAGCAGCCAGTCCCATACCCCAGCCCCCAGACTGTTGGGTTAATAAAAAATAAAATAAAAAGATCACAATATTTGACCAATAACCATAGTCATAAAAGCCAAATTAGATTCCTTCCTGGCTGATGAGCTCGGGAGCCCTTCTCTCTCTCCAAGACCTGATTAACAAATATGTAAAACGATTTCCCTTGCATCTCCACTCCAGCCAGCTCTTCCTGGGAGCTCCAGCTTGGGGTGGGGGAGGTGGGGAGGTAGAGGATGGGTGCCTGGAGCAGCAGAAGTAGCCCCAAAAGTTGGGAGTTAGGGACCTGCTCCACCTATGTCCTGCTGTGTGACCTTGGACAAGTCACTTAAGATCTCTGGATGGGTTGTTCCCCCATCACCTGGGAAGAGGTGCTCTCAAAGCCCCTCCTCCTCTGATTCTCGGTCGATGCCCAAAGTGGAGAGCAGAGAATGGGGGGCTAGAAGCTGAAGGGGCTCCACTTCATCCTGATCCAGAGGCTATTGTATACTGGAGGGGGGCTCGCAGGGTGGGTCCTACTGTAACATCAGGTCAAGTGACAGGAACAGCTGCGTGCTGGGTGCTATCAACTTCTCTGCGACACAGCAGGTGGGCACCTGTCAGTTCTTAGCTCTGGGTAAGACTGATGTCCCCACCCCAGGACACCCAGGCCCAGGGCCATTGCAAGACTCATCTCAGCCCCATACCACACAAAATGAAGCTTGAGGATAAATTGGAAGCTGAAAGGAAAAAAAGACACATGATGTAAAATGTTCACAGCTGCAGAGGTGCCACCATGACTGGTTTGGGACCCTCAAACCACAATCCTCCTTTCCTAGTTAGGGTGGAACCTTGGGAGTGGGCTGTAGCCCAGCCTCACTGCCTGGAAAGGAAGTTATAAACCTCAGGGCAAATGTCTCCCCCCTTCTCCCCCACCCCCCAGAAACCTGGGGATCTCCACCTCCTGCTGCCTGGGCCTGTCAAGGGTTCAAGGAGGCCAGTACCAGATAAAAAAGCAGACAAGGCAAGGAGATGCTGGAGGCCCCTCAGGCCCCGCAAAGCTGTTGGATGGGGGGGGGCTGCCTCCTCCAACCCTGGCCAAACGATTACCTACATGCACACCCTCTGAGCATCCAATCAACCTCTTAGCAGCCGCCACTACCACCACCACCACCAACCTAGATCTGGGCTCAGTCACCTCTTCCCCATGTGCTCACAGGAGGGGAATCTGTCCAATCTAATCTAAAATTCTCCTCCCCTGGCTTTCCAGACTCAGGGGACTCCTCTAGAAGGCAGGGTAGGCCCTCAGCTTTTCCCCGGGTGCAGGAAGCTCTTTTAAGATGGCGGGGGGGGGGGGTGCTCTTGGAAGGGAGGACCCTTCCCTTCATCAGCACTTGGGGTCAAACCCTGCCAAATGATGGCCCTGGAGGTCCGAATCCCTCAGCCCCATTCACTAATTTATACATTTACCAATTCATTCTTTCATTTACTTGTTGGTGCTTGCTGTATAAAACAAGGATTTTCTGTTAAATAAGCATAGTCTTGGCTTTGTGATACCTCAAATTCCTTTCCTCCCAGAGGCTCAAAGAACCTTCTCACCCCAGATCTATTCTCATGCTTGTTAATGCCCAAGAATGTCTCTTGGCTGACATGTCCCTGTTCATCACAAATTCCTGCCTACGTTACTCTGGGACCATCTATTCAAAGTCTCTGAAAGACTGGGATGGAAAGTTAGGGGTCCTTACGTGGAACATGTAGCAGCTACTAGTCTGCAGTGCTGTTCCCCAGCCAGCCTTTTCCCAGCATCCCCGACCAAAGAAGGGAAGGAGAGAGGTTTCCCCTCCAACTGTGGACACTTTCCCAAAAAGCCCGATTTCCCTCCAGCATTGGCCTAATGTCTTTCAGGCCTAGATTGCAGGAAAGAGACAAAACCAACACCCTAGGTTTGTGAAGCCACAAAATGATGTTTTAAAACCAGATTTCCCACACACAATCATGGCCAGAGTGATGCAAGTCTCAGCTATGTCTACATGGGGTGAAAAGGGGAAACATCTAGAGGAGAACTAGAAAAGTCCTGCCAGGCTGCTGGATGCTGCTCACATCTGGACATTGTCGTAACAGTGATCTGCTTGGTTGCTTGGCAATCAAGAATCAAATGGTCAACCCATGTTTCACTGCTGACCAGGACACAGCTGAGTCCACATGTATAAATTACCCAGATTATTGGCTTCAATAATTCCCATCATTAAAGACCCAAATCAAGTCAATATAAAGGCTGGAGGGTGGGGGCTTTAGTCATTCCATGGTGGTTGTGCTTACGAAGCATGTGGCCAGCCTGCCTGGGAAGAACCCTATCTCCTTGGTTACTAGCAGTTGGGCAATCTACTTGGTACCTTTATGCTTCACATTGTTCATCCTTAAGGTGGAGATAATAATGGCAGTCCTCTCCTAAGGTAGGCATAAGGGTGAAAGGAGATAATACCTATAAAGCTCTATACCCTGTAGAACACATTCAACGTGTGTTGGCCATTATTCTAATCCTCGTTATCATTGGGGTGATCATCGTGCTAACTCCCCCAGCTCACAACACCAGAAATTCTCCAGACGGTGCGAAGGCCAAGACAGTGGGGGAAAATACATAGTCCTTCCCAAAGGTCCTAGAAAACCAATTGGTCTCAACTGTTCTGACCTGGGCCCCTCTGAAGCCACTCTTCCCAGGGACGAGAAAATCACCCCATTCTCTTCCATGACAGGAGTGATTTCCAGTTGGCAGGGACATCTCCTCTCCTAACAAGGTTTGGCAAAGGATGCATGGTCCAGGTGCCAGCATACGTGCTGGATGCCTCCAGGCAGATGGGTGAGGTTGAGCCTTCCCCACTGCACCCCTCCCTCACCATGACATTGAGCTGGAGAGAGTGCCCAGGTGCACTGAGCACCACCCATGGGCACTCTCTTCCTGTCCTTGGCATGACACCCACAGTGATCACTTTCCTGGATCATGTCCTCTGAGCTTCAGAGGAAACCGGGTCTCTCTTCTGTCCAGGTGGGAGAACTGGGTGCCACCGCTGCTCATCCATCACTTGTGCTCCCAGGGTAAGAGGCTCCAGGGGTGGGGACAGGGACTCCAGAGAGCTCTTCGAGGACAGAGACTTTTCCACTCTGCATGCTCAGCGCCTGACACCAGTGGGGCTGCTCACTTATGGGATGGCAAATGCTTATGGAATAGGAGATTAGGATAAGGCCTTTGGTAGTAGAGGGTGTTGCTATCTTCTGGGACATTACTCCCTGGCTCCAAGGAGTGTCCCCCACCAGGGACCTGAATGTACCCACTGGTATCCAAATACAAGCAAATCCTTCCTATTGTTCCCATCCCCCTCCTGATTTCCAGTCATCAGACTCACTGCATACCAATGGCCACCCAACGGCCACTTTCAAATTGCCCAGCTTTCCATAAATGAGGAAGTGAGATGCCCAAATCCAGGGCATGCCAGGGGTGCAGCATGTTGTGAAGCCCCCTCTTAGTGGGTTCTCTTCCAAGTTCAGGGAGAAATATACCCATACCCTGGCTTCTGGAACTTCCTCCAGAGGCTGGTCCCAGGGCCCTGCCCTCAGCTTTTTCCTTTGAGGATTTGGTAGAGTCTCAGCCGCTGCCAGAACAAATGCCAGCAAGTGTGATAAGACCTGGAAGTGAAATATAAATAGCTGCTGATGCCCATCAGATCTTCCTCTCTCATGGCTTTGGCTCCAAACCTTCCCCCTTCTCATCCCCTGAGTCAACCTGGGGGTAAGCAGGGGCTCTTTACTAGCTCTGTGGCCTTATGCAGGTTACTCATCCTCTCTAGCTGCAGTTCCTTCATTCTTAAAACGGAAAAACGATGCCTGCCTCTAGGATTACTAAGGGGATTACATCAATTAACATATGTAAAGGCTTTAAATTAGAGAAATGCCTGGCACATTTGCTAGTATCGTGGTTGTTGATGATGAAGGTAGTAATGACGAATAGGTGGGGACCCGGGGCAGGTCAGGAGGGTCAGGCTTGATGTCAGAGGGGACAGAGAGGACTCAGGCAGAAAAATCCAGCAGCATTCCACCTCCTGCTCCTGGAAGGGAGCTGTTAGGTTTATTGCTACATCTTTCAGTCTCCTTCACTGGTGCATTTGGACACTTCCCACACTCTTAAGGAGGCAGCTTGGCAACACAAGAAGAGCCCCAGGCTGAGATGCCGAGATTCAGACTCTGCCACCAACACGCTGTGTGACAATAGCCAACTCACTTGCCTTCTCTGAAGTAGTTTCCCCACCTGCAGAACCCTAACCGCTTACGGAGAGGAATTGTCTTTCATAGTCTAAGCCTTGCAGTGAGGCTTCTGCTTAAGCCCATCCCGCAAGGCAGATAGGTCTGGGCTGTCCTGGCTGGGGACAGAGCCTGAGATGCAGAGGTGAGACGTCCGTCTTGGGCCCCTGAGTGATGACCGGAGATAAACTCTGGTGACCATTCTTCCCCCTACCCCCTCACCAGCCAGCCGGCAGAGGAAATGACGTTTTTTTTTTTTGAAAACCATCAAGTAAATGAATCTTTTGACAAAAGGTACTTATTGAATGAATAAATAATAAATAAACAACCAGAAGCAATGCAGGGCAGTGGGCTATTTTGAAGGAGTTTGCTTTATTCAGACCCAAATCTTAACTCTCCTCTTCTAGCTGTGTGGTCTTGAGAAATTCTCCTGGCTTCTCTGAACCTTGATTTTCCCATATATTAAGTGGGGATAAGAATTCATATGCCATGAGATGGCCGCAAGGCTTAAATGAGATAAACCAGCTGCTGTCTGGTCGACTCTGACTCGTGGCACCCCATGTGCGTCAGAGTAGAACTGTGCTCCATAGGCTTTTTTTTTCTTTTGCATAGGGTTTTTCATGGCTAATTTTTTGGAAGTAGCTCACCAGGCCTTTCTTCCAAGTTTCCTCTGGGTAGACTCAAACCTCCAACCTTCTGGGTAACAGGTGAGCTTGTTAAACATTTGTACCACCCAGGGACTCTTTAAGTGAGATACCTGTTGCTGTCGAGTTGATTCCAACTCATAGCATTCCTACAGGACAGAGTAGAACTGTCCCATAGGGTTTCCAAGGCTGTAATCTTTACAGAAGCAGATTGCCACATCTTTCTCCCGAGGAGCGACCAATGGGTTCAAACCGTCGACCTTTTAGGTTAGCGGTCGAGTGCTTAACCATTTTTCCACCAGGGTTCCTATAAGTGAGAGAGCATGGGTAAATACTTAGTGCTTGGCACATAGTAGGTATTCAATAACACTATTGCCAGTCTTCTGCCCCCATTGTAAGGTGGAAAACCTCAGACTATCAGCCTTTTCTGAGGCCCATCTCCAAAGAGCTTGGATTAACATAGAGACGTATTAATTTCAATCCTCCCACCCATGTATCTTTCAGATGGGAGGAGTGGAGCGTGGTCGTCTGGTCTCAAGTGGCCAGGCAGGGAGAGAGCTCACCGGGTAGGGGTTGGGGGAACTTTGCTACCTTCCCTGGATCAGTCCCAGCAGCGTCCATGCCTCTGGCCTTCGTAGAGCAGCTGGAGTGCGAGCCGCACTGTCTACCGTGAAATGCGACTTTGGGAAAACATGCATATTTGTGAGCTGGTGCATGTTTCTATTTCGGGCGGACGCTGCTCTCTTTATTTATTTTCCCTGGGCTTTGGCGGTTTGGAATCTAGCTTGGAAGGGTGTTTTGACAGCCTTTGACACCTCTCCCAGCTCCTCTGGCAGGAAACATGCTCAGATGGAGGGAGGGTGGGCAGAGATGAGGATTTCAAATGAAATCTCTTCCTTGGCAAGGACTGACGGACAACTGGACGCCCCTGTCTCACTGTCCCAGCTCTTGTTGCCCTCGTATCTGAGTGGGACAAAAAGAACAGGAGGGGTTCAGGTAGAGAATGAGTTTTAAAGGAGGGGAGGGAACCAAAGAGACTAACCAGTGAGCTCCTGACCGCAATAATGTTAATATCATTAATAACACCCATATTATTGTTATTATCAACCCCCACCACCACCATCACTGCCATTTTTGAGTGCATACTTTTACAACCGACAGTGGGCTGGCTGATTGCCCTTAGGGAAACCACTTCATCTCTCAGCATTTTACTTTGCTCACCTATAAAGATGTTTTGAGCAGTACGCAGCTCACAGAGATGCGAGAAGAGGCTGCTCAGCCAAATGGTAATGATGGACGTTTCCTCCCAGCCTCAGATCTTGGCCAGGAACCAACTGGCCACGGGCAACCTAGTTGGTCCAATCTTAGGGACATGGGGATGATGGCCAAGCCCCTGTCCACCTTGCAGGGCCTCTAAAGCTACTCTCAGCCACTCCCTTCTCCGTGGTCATTCACAACCAGCCCAGAGTCTGCCTCTTGGGGGGAAGGACCTCAACTCAGACAACTCCATCTTCAAGTGGGGGGAGGGGGTGGGGGAGCAAGGGAAACAGGTCTAAACTATCTGAGAAAATGGCTTAAACCATAATTCCAAGCTCTAGTGATCCGGATACCCAGTTTTAAGTCCCCACTCTTCTACTCATTCATTCATTCACCAAGCAATTACCGGCAGAATCAGTGGTTTGCGCCGAGGATATACAGGCAGTGGAATCAATACTTGTTCCCATGGACATTGCACTTTCACTGTGTGAGTCAAGAAAATGACTTGACATCTCTGGTATTATAAAGAAAATCATCTGAACACCCATTGCTCAGTAGACAGGATGACTTTACCAGTGGTGGGTGCTCTGAGGGAAGCGAAAGGTACCATAATCTCTTGGGTTGGGTCCTGGTGTTCCATCCCATCCACACTCAAGAGACTCACTAGAGATTCAATGTCCCGGATTATTAGGACCTAAAAGGGACCCTAAATGTCACCTCACCCAAACCTGTCCTTTTACAGATGGGAAGACTGAGGTCTAGAGAAGGGAAGTCACTTGCCCAAGGGCACACTGTGAGTCTAAGTCAAGTTGAGACCAGGACCCAGGTCCCCCACTTCCAGTCTAGGGCTCCTTCCACCACACCATGCTGGGACTGTGCCTCTTTCAACCCAGTTTCTGAATTTAGGGACAAAGCAGGAGAGGTATCAAAGGCCAAAACAGGGCATGGGTGACAGGTGCTTCAAAAAGCCAAATCCCCAGGTAGATGGGGGCTTGCAGTGGTTCTGGAACTCTCCACCCTCAAGGTTTGTGACCCATTGGAGAGATGGGGGTGGGGTGGGGGGGAAGGGGAGACTGGGAAATTTCAGAGCGGGGAGAAGGGGGGAAAGAAACTGCTGAGGCCATTGTTCCTGGTGTGGGCAGATGTCCAAGAGAGAGGAGTGGGGGTGCGACTCTGCAACTGAAAAGGCAGGCGGGGAGCATGGAGTCAGCTCCCCCTAAGGGCTAGGTGCCAGCATGGTATTAGCAACGGCAAAGAGCCCAGCCAGGTCAGACCGAGGATGAAGGAAAGTTGCTGTGGGGAAAGTGAAGGCAGCTGGGAGAGGCAAAAATAATAAGTGTGTGTGTGGGGCGGGGTGGGGAGAGGTGTTCAAGATAATCATCAGGGGAGGGGAACAGGGCAGGAAACAAAGAAGAGTCATAAAGTGAGTGCAAAGAATGCTGTAGAGACAGCTGAGTGGGCTCTGGTCCTAGAAGGAGATGGGCTCAGAGTAAGGTTTGAGGAAGGGGATCAGGCAGGGAGGGGAGGGGAGTGGTGAGCTGAGAAAAATGGACCCTAAGCTTAAAACTAAGAGGTCCGGCTGGGGCTGGGCTCCCTCTGCTCTGCAGCTTCTATCGGCCACGGCCTCCTCCTTGGGTTTGGCAAATATGCTGGCTCCAGTCTGAGCTCTGTGGTAGGATCCCGGTTGCTCCACATCCCGGCTGCTTCCTCCACAGGGGCGGGACAGATTGTGTATGTGTACATGTGTGTGTGGTGTGTGTCTGTGCGTGGAGCCTGAGCGGCTCTGTGAGTCATCGCATCAGTGGGGGCCAGGCGGGAGGGGGGTGGGCTCCGGAGTCTGGGGCTTAGTGTGTCCAAAAACAGCAGCCTGGAGTGAGGCCAAGGAGTGAAAACGCTGCTTGGAGAGCTGGTGCCTGGGAAAATCTGTGTTTTTCCCAGGGTGCTGGATTTTGGGTCTGTATGTGGATTGTGTGTGCTTGTGGACTGTGGGTGAGCGTGTGTTCACGCGAGTGGATTATAGATCTGCGAGTGGACTCTTTGCAAGCAGCCTGTAGATCTGTGTATGTGAACGTGGGAAATAAGTGTGCGTGCGTGGACTGTGGGTCTGTGTGTGTGCTCGGGGACAATGGTTCTGTGTGCGCAGGTACGTGGGCGCGCGTGGGTTTTGAGTCTTCCCAGAGGCCACCTCGAGGCACTGTCCACGGTGCTGACTGGGGCGGGGATCCGCCGGGACCTGCGCCCGGCCTCAAGAGAGACCTCGGGAAGCCGGCGACCGCCTTGAAGCTGAGAGGGGCCAAGGAGATTCGCGAAGCCTCCAAGGAGGCGCCTTCCTAGCCCAGCTGCGGGCCTCCCCAGGGAGTTGGGAAAAGTTCTCCCAGCGGCGGGCTTAGCTCAGGAGATGCCGCGACTCTCACGCTGGGAACCCTCCCTGACCCTCAGCGCCGCCACCACCGGCTGCCCACTCCACTTTACCCTCTCGTGCTCGGCTTTCATCGCCAGGCTGGCCTGCCCCAGAGCCCCTGCGCGCCCCGCAGAACCTGCAGCAGGTTCATTGGGTCCCAGGGCTCCGGAAATGTCCCACCGAGAGCAGGAGTGAGCTAAGTCAAGGGGTGGGTGGGGAAGGGGTCATTAACCTTTTCCTGTCCTCTCCCTCTGCTCTAGCCCGGCCTAGAGCCCGATCTGGGGATGGCTTCAGACCCACACTTAACTTTTATAGAATCAGACGTTCCCCCGCCTGGACTAGTAGGGGGCCGAAGGTCGGAAGTCTAGCCGTTTCTGGACATCAAACTCGTCGGTGCAACCGAGGCTGCTCCAGCCCCGTGGGGAGTTGGTGCGGAGCTGGGGCCCGGCCGACGGGGCAAGCTTGGCTCTGCCCACCACCGGCTGGCTTTCTCTGGGGGGCTCCGAGGCCCGCATCCCTGGTTGGCCGGACAGCGGGAAACTTCACACACATCTCTGCTCAGGCCGGGGTGGGGGCTGCGCGGGCCGCTTGCCCCCTCCTCGGAGCAGCGTATCCCCTAGCTCCGACCCGGATGGCGTCCGACAACCGTCGCACTCACCTCGGCTGGCAGAGCGGAGCTGGGCTGAGCCGCGGGAGCGGGAGGGGACGCGCTGGAGGGGCTGGGGGCTGCGGCCACCTCGTCGTGCCGACTCGTCCCCTCACGGGAGCCGCAGGGAGAGGCTCTTGGGAGCTGCTGAAGACAGGGGTTCCTTGCTCCGCTCCAGTGCGCACAGACCAGGACAGCTGCGTGCGAATCCCGGTCCCCAGCGCGCAGCCCAGAGCACTCAGCGCCGCCGCTGCCTTTTATTTGCTGCCCGCCTTTGTTTGTGTCTCGGCTCCTACCATGGGCTGTGGGGGTGTCCGGGGCAGGCTTGGGAGCCGCGCCTGCCCCCAGGCACTGGCGCCTCTGTCCTGCCCGCCGCCGAGCCTTGCGGCAGTGGCCGGCGAGAGCCTGCGCTTCGCCGCGCGCTGCTGTCTCCGGGGCCTGCCGCCAGGCGCCGCCATAACCGCCGCTCCCCCTTCGGGAGCCGCGCGGTGGTACAGCCGGGCTCGCAGCACCGGCGGGCGGGGGCTGTGAGACGCGCAGCGACCCCTGGGGGTCTGTCCCCATCTCTGCAAACTGACCAGGCCTGGCCCCTGCCTAGCCCCCGAGTTGCCTTGGTTCCCAAGTTCCTCCCACGTGCTCCTCTGCAGCCCTCCCACCCAGCCTTGGCTGGTCACCAGCATCCTGGACACTCGAGGGCATCCCCGGGTCCTCTCCGGAGAGAGCTGCCAAGCCCAGGCTCCTGGCGCCAGCCCTTCCTCCTTCCTTCCCCATTCACCTCTCTGGCACCAGACCCCGGAGCCACGCCAGCCCCTGGGACCGGGCATCCCTCCAGTTCTAGCATACGGTCAGCCTGACAACCCTGGCAGGGTGGCCACAAGGAGGAGACAGCTGCGGATCCAAGGCCAGTTCCCTGGCCTGTTTCTCCCCATCAGGGCTCAGAGGAGGCTGACATTGGTATCACCCAGGGAGAGCCAAGAGGAACAGCCCAATCGAGCTGCAGAATTGAGGAGTTTTAGTGATGGAAGCCAGAATGAGGGGAGGCCCATTGCCACTGCCATGGGAGAGGTGGCCACGATTTTATCACATCTTCAGAATGGGTGCTGAGGGAGGGACTGGAAAGAGAGAGAGATGGGTGAGACAAGGTCCCTGCCTCCAGGAAGTTTGTAGCTTATGGGAGAGAAAAGACGACAGGTGAGATGAAACGCCAAACCTCATCTCTGATCATGGGTGTTCAGTCCATGTCAGTCTCCCCAACATTATATTAAGAAAAGGAACACTGAGTTGGGGGCACTTCAGCTTCCAGTTCCTGAGTGGGGCTGGTAGCCCCACATCCACCACCCCTGCTGTGTCTCTCTGGTGTCCCTTTGAGCTGTACCCACTGGCTGGCCACCAACCGGGAACATTGGTATTTATGACCAAGGATGTCCTAGAGCTCCTCTATGCAGAAGCAAATGGCCCGAGCCTGCATCCCTGACCTGGTGCTCACCCTCCATGTGCTCAGGATTGTCAAGGGAGCCATTGCCAGGCTGACCAAGTCCATCAGGCGACCCCACCCAGCAACCCCATCCAGCCTTGAAGACTTTAGAGTTGGGGGCAGCTCCCGGCCTGAAGATTGCTACTCTGAGCTGTGAGGGGAGACAGAGGCAGATGCCCTCTGCTGAGAATTGCAGTGTGTATGTGTGTGTGTGTTGCTGCCCCAAGATCAGAGACCAAATCAGACACCTGCATACAGAGGAACAGACCCAGCACCCCCCCTGCAAACTTCCAATCCATATCCCTAGGGAAGGCAGCAAGGGCTTTCTTTGCTGGGTGAATGACTCGATTCTTTCCAAATTGCTTTAAAGCCCTTCCCAGGCTGCTTCCAGGTGCCTCCTCAAAGTTCTCCACTGTTCCTTAGTCTGACAAACTCACAGGGTACCCCACTGGTGTGCCCCATGCTGCTGGGCTACCCTCAGCCCATGCCTGGGAACACAGCCCTCACTCTCCTGGGAAATATTTCTGGTGGATTTAATCAGGACCCTGAAGAAAGTCTCCCCCACCTTCAAATTCATCCTAGCCTCCTGCCACCCAGCTGGCCAGAGCAGTGGATACATCGGCCACACCCTCCTCAGAGCCCACCATGGCCTCCCAGGACCTCTGGATGATGGGGTTGGAGGGGGGAAGCTGGGCTTGCTCTGCCCTTGTGAGGATCTTCTGGGATGGAGGGTGCAGAGTTAGGTGCAGTGGGGGAGGTGCTGGGAAGCATTGTACCCAGGAACTCTGGGAAGGAGGCAATTTTCCCAGGCCGTCAGCAGGGTTTTAAAAATGCAAATGGAACCGGGCCTTTGAAATATGCCTGCCATAAAGTGAAATCGGTGGTGGCTGCAGGAGCTGGCTGAGTGTAGAAAGTCATGAGGCTCGTCCTCAAATTTCCTTCCCCTCCACCCCGCAACCCCTCCCCTGCATGCAGGAAGTCAGGTTACAGCAGCCTGGGAATGATGGCCCCTCAGCTCCCCACCCAACCTCAGGGCACCTCCCTACAGCCTGTCTTTCCTCTAGGTGAGGATCAAAGATAACTAGCTCGGCTAAAAGGCTCCAGAGAATGAGATTCTACCTCTGCCTTGGGCCCCCATCCCAGTGCTGTCTGGTGGAAGTTCTTCCTGGGTTTGATTGAAATGCCTCTTGGTGCCGATAAGCTGTTTCCCTTATAGCCTGTCTTCCCAACTAATTGAAAAGCTTTCTTTTGAGAGGGATATGTGTTATAAAGGGCTGCTTTGTCTCTAGCTCCCATCCCTTTAGTTCTACTTCTATTTTTCTTCCAACTCTATCTGAAGTGGGTCCTCTGAGCCTCGCCTCTGAGCCCACCACTCTCAGTAAAGTCATATTTCTCTTCTACCCCTTACTGATGACACTTCACCTTGCTGAGCCTCAGGCTTCTCATCTATAAAATGGGGAAGGTAAAAGTACCTCTCATAGCTGTTGTTGGTAGTTGCTGTCACATTGATTCCGACTCATGGTGATCCCATGTGTGCAGAGTTGAACTGTGCTCTGCAGGGTTTTCAAGGCTGTGTCCTTTCAGAAGCAGATCACCAGGACTATCTTCCAAGACGCCTCTGGCTGGGCTTAAACCGCCAACCTTTTGGTTTCTACTCAGTTTCTTAACTGTTTGCACCACCCAAGGCCTCCTTATCTAATAGTCCAAACCAAGCCATTGCCATCGAGTCCATCCCGACTCATAGCAACTCTATAGGACAGAGTAGAACTGTTCCTTAGAGTTTCCACGGAGCAGCTGGTGGATTCCAACTGCCGACCTTTAGAGTAGCAGCTACAGCATTTAACCACTACAGCACCAGCGTTTCCTATCTGATAGTAGTAGTTATAAAATCCACTGGGCAAAAGTAGCACTCAGCATAGTGCATAGCACATAATAAGCTCTGAATGAATATTGTCATTGTTGTTAGGTGCTGTCAAGTCAGCTTTGACTCATAGCAACCCCATGCACAACAGAGTGAAACACTGCCCTGTCCTGCGCCATCCTTACAGTCATTGTTATGCTTGAGCTGATTGCTGCAGCCACTTGGCCCCACCTTGTTGAGGGTCTTCCTCTTTTCCGCTGACCCTGTACTTTGCCAAGCATGATGTCCTTCTCCAGGGACTGATCCCTCCTGACAACACGTCCAAAGTAAGTAAGATGCAATCTTGCCATCCTTGCTTCTAGGGAGCATTCTGGTTGTACTTCTTCTAAGACAGATTTGTTTGTTCTTTTGTCAAGCCAGGGTGTATTCAGTATTCTTCGCCAACACTACAATTCAAAGGTGTCAATTCTTCTTCAGTCTTCCTTATTCATTGTCCAGGTTTCACATGCAGTACATGCATATAGAGTTATAGTTATACAACTATGGAAGTTATATATAGTTATAGTTAGATATATAGTCAACAGAATGATCGTTTTTTTTAATTTTTATTGTGCTTTAAGTGAAAGTTTAAAAATCAAGTCAGTCTCTCATACAAAAATTTATATACACCTTGCTATATACTCCTAGTTGCTCTCCCACTAATAAAACAGCATACTCCTTCTCTCCACCCTCTATTTTTGTGTCCATTCTGCCAGCTTCTGACCCCCTCTGCCCTCTCATCTACTCTCCAGACAGGAGCTGCCTACACTTTCATGTATCTACTTGATCCAAGAAGCTCACTTTTCACCAGTACCATTTTCTATCCCATAGTCCAGTCCAATCCCTGTCTGAAGAGTGGGCTTTGGGAGTGGTTCCTGTCTTGGGCTAACAGAGGCCTAGGGACCATGAACTCTGGGGTCCTTCTAATCTCAGTCAGACCATTAAGTCTGGTCTTTTTACTAGAATTTGAGGTCTACATCCCACTGTTCTCCTGCTCCCTCAGGGGTTCTCTGTTGTGTTCCCTGTCAGGGCAGTCATCAGTAGTAGCCGGGCACCATCTAGTTCTCACGGTCTCAGGCTGATGTAGTCTCTGATTTATGTGGCCCTTTCTGTCTCTTGGGCTCATAATTACTTTGTGTCTTTGGTGTTCTTCATTCTCCTTTGCTCCAGGTAGGCCGAGACCCATTGATGCATCTTAGATGGCTGCTTACTAGTGTTTAAGACCCCAAACACCACTCTCCAAAATGGGATGCAGAATGTTTTTTACTAGATTTTATTATGCCAGTTGACTTAGATGTCCCCTGAAACCATGGTCTCCAAACCCCTGCCCCTGCGACACTGGCCTCCAAAGCATTCAGTTTATTCAGGAAATTTCTTTGCTTTTGTTTTAGTCCAGTTGTGCTGACCTCTCCTATATTGTATGTTGTCTTTCCCTTCACCTAAAATAGTTCTTATCTATTAATTAGTGAAAGCCCCTCTCTCTCCCTCCCTCCCCACTCTTGTAACCATCAAAGAGTATTTTTTTCTCTATTTAAACTTTTTTTTCGAGCTCTTATAATAGTGGTCTCATACAATATTTGTCCTTTTGCAACTGACTAATTTCACTCAGCATAATGCCTTCCAGATTCCTGCATGTTATGAAATGTTTCACGGATTCATCATTGCTCTTTATCGATGCGTAGTATTCCATTGTGTGAATATACCATAATTTATTTATCCATTCATCCTTTGATGGGCACTTTGGTTGCTTCCATCTTTTTGCTATTGTAAACAGTACTGCAATGAACATGGCTGTGCATATATCTGTTCGTGTAAAGGCTCTTATTTCTCTAGGATATTTTCTAAGGAGTGGGATTGCTGGATTGTATGTTAGTTCTATTTCTGGTTTTTAAAGAAAGCACCAAATCAATTTCCAAAGTGGTTGTACCATTTTACATTCCCACCAGCAGTGTATAAGTGTTCTAGCCTCTCCACAACCTCTCCAACATTTATTATTTTGTGTTTTTTGGATTAGTGCCAGCCTTGTTGGAGTGAGATGGAATCTCATTGTAGTTTTGATTTGCATTTCTCTAATGGCTAATGATCGTGGGCATTTCCTCATGTATCTGTTAGCTACCTGAATGTCTTCTTTAGTGAAGTGCCTGTTCATATCCTTTGCCCATTTTTTAATTGGGTTATTTGTCTTTTTGTAGTTGAGTTTTTGCAGTAAGAATGATCAATTCTTATTTCCCTAACTTTTAGTGTTGATTTCACTTCATACAACATAATAAATGAAGAAGGGCTCAGGAAACTTGCCCAAGTTCATGGTGAACAGATTCCTGACTCAAAGGCACATAGCAAGTTAGTGGAAGAGCTTGGGTTGGACCCCAGGCCTCCCAGTTTCCAGTCCTGAGCTCCTCTCAAGACATCATCTTTCCTCTCCCAAACCCCCTCCTCCCTGAAGCTCCATTTGTTCAGGAGTAGATGGACTATGCAAAGGCATTCAACTGTGTGGATCATAACAAACTATGGATAACACTGCGAAGGATGGAAATTCCAGAACACTTAATTGTGGTCATGAGGAATCTTTACATAGATCAAGAGGCAGTTGTTCAGACAGAACAAGGGGATACTGATTGGTTTAAAGTCAGGAAAGGTGTGCATCAGGATTGTATTCTTTCACCATACCTATTTAATCTGTATGCTGAACAAATAATCCGAGAAGCTGGACTATATGAAGAAGAACGGGGCATCAGGATTGGAGGAAGACTCATTAACTACCTGCGTTATGCAGATGACACAACCTTGCTTGCTGAAAGTCAAGAGGACTTGAAACACTTACTAATGAAGATCAAAGACCACAGCCTTCAGTATGGATTACACCTCAACATAAAGAAAACAAAAATCCTCACAACTGGACCAATGAGCAACATCATGATAAATGGAGAAAAGATTGAAGTTGCCAAGGATTTCATTTTACTTGGATCCACAATCAACAGCCATGGAAGCAGCAGTCAAGAAATCAAAAGACACGTTGCATTGGGTAAATCTGCTGCAAAGGACCTCTTCAAAGTGTTGAAGAGCAAAGATGTCACCTTGAAGACTAAGGTGCGCCTGACCCAAGCCATGGTATTTTCAATCACATCATATGCATGTGAAAGCTGGACAATGAATAAGGAAGACCGAAGAAGAGTTGACGCCTTTGAATTGTGGTGTTGGCGAAGAATTTTTAATATACCATGGACTGCCAAAAGAACGAACAAATCTGTCTTAGAAGAAGTGCAGCCAGAATGCTCCTTAGAGGCAAGGATGGTGAGACTGTGTCTTACATACTTTGGACATGTTGTCAGGAGGGATCAGTCCCTGGAGAAGGACATCATGCTTGGCAGAGTACAGGGTCAGAGGAAAAGAGGAAGACCCTCAACGAGGTGGATTGACACAGTGGCTGCAACAATGAGCTCAAGCATAACAACAATTGTAAGGATGGTGCAGGACTGGGCAGTGTTTTGTTCTGTTGTGCATAGGGTCACTATGAGTCGGAACCAAGTCGACGGCACCTAACAGCAATGACAACAACAGGTGAATGGGACCTTATGGGGGAAGAGGGCAGAGGGGCAAAAGAAGAGAACAAAGTCTGAGAAAGGGTGATAGGGTCAGGCTGGGGTAGGGGTGCTGGTGACAGTGCCTGGGGGAGGCAGGACAGATGGCAGCCCTCCACTCCTGTCTCCCACGGCATTCTGCAAGCAGCTGGTCCAGCACTCTTTTCCCAGCCTTGCCTGCCTCCTCCAAGGAAGCATGTAGCCTGTGCCAAAGTGAATACGATCCAAGTTATCAATTGCCTGCAACAATTAGCCCCAGCGCCTGGGCCTGCAGACACCCGGACTCTGAGAGAGGGAGCCAATTACAGCTTCATCTATATCCACGCTGCTGCAAAATCCTCTCCCAACAAGGCAGCCCTCTCAACCCCCATCCATGTTTCCAGGGACATTTGCTCTGACCCCCAGTATCTGGGGAAGACCAAATATCACTGTGGTCTTCAAGAGTGAAAGTCAATGAGGAATTAGAGCCAGATGGGCAGGGAAGAGCAGGATCCTGACAAAGATCTGGACAGTGTGACATTGGCCAAGGACTGTCCCACTGTTGGGAAGAGATCATAACCTCCAGGTTGGGGGTTTAAGTAGATTCCCTGAGGGCTCTTATTGTTAGGAAAACTTTAAAGGAGAAAGTCAGAAACAACCTAAAATTTCTGGCTTTAACCCCAGTTTAGTCCCACATGCTGGATGTTGTAAAGGGCTAATGCTCTTGGCCACTAACCAAGGTTGGAGAATTGAGTCCATCCAGAGGTGCCTTGGAAGAAATACCTGATTGATGATCTACTTCTGAAAAAATCAACCATTGAAAATCTATGGAGCATAGTTCTAATCTGACACACATTGGATCACCATGACTTGGCATTGACTTGACAGCAACTGGTTTTAGTCACATACTAGCTGTGTGACCCTGGGAAAATCACTTCATGTTTCTGAGCTCAATTTCTCACCTGTAAACTGGGGACAGTGACCACACCTCCTCATTGAGGGGGATCCAGGGAGATGCTATGCAGGAAGCACACACACAGCAGCACATAAATATTAGCTGCTGTTTTTCATCTGGAAAGAGCTCTTGGAAGGAGATCCCAATACCCATAGGCTGTCTGTAGACCCACCTTCCTCTGGTGGGGAGTGGAAGTAGGGGTGATGGGGGAACAAAGCACATGGGGAGTTAAGATACCTGGGTGATGCTCCTAGCTTTGCTCTAATTTATTCTGTGATTTTGGTCCATTCCGTCTTTGACTTTTTATTCCTATCTGGCAAATGAAGGCATAAGGGTCAATGAGCCCTAGCACCATTCCTTGTACTCTTCCAGGAGAGTGTGGGGAGAAGGAATGAGTTTAGAATGGGTAGGAGGCCATGGGAACTATATGCTCCCCAACTTTCCAGGGGGGTAAATGGCAACAGTGGCAAGTGTGATGGAACTGATAACAGAATACAAAATCAGCTACATAAACAGTGAAACCTAAAGTCATGAACCTGTTGGCTCTGTAGCAGTAAAAGAAACCACACATCTTTTTATCAAGACAGAAAATAAAAGTCATCCTCAGGTTCAGAACTCCTGGGAGAGTCTGGGTAGAAGTCCCCAGCACAGGTCTTGTCCCCGGGGTGTTTCAGGACCTTGGACAGCATATCTAGCCTGGCCTCCAAATGACTTCACTATGGTTAAGATGAGGGCAGAGGGACGAAGGGCATGAACTTGGCCACTGAGTTGAACCCCTGGAGGTAGTATGATGCTCAGTGTGAACGATGCTGAGCAGGGCCTAGGTTCAAGAATAATTCAGCCCCACCTGGCAGGGGCCTTTTGAGTGCCCAACTGGGTTGCCCAAACTGCTGTTAGAGAGTAGGGGTCCTGTACCAGGCCTATCTCCTCACCTCTCCATCAGGGATACCTAGAGCCTTGGTGCTCCTGTCTATGTGTGAGCTCTTCCATGACTCAGCACAGAATCTCAGCCCCATTTCTTCACCCTACCCCGCCCCTTTGGCCCTCTGGCTCCGGCTTCCCGACACAAGTTGGCCAACACCTCCCTCCACCCCCAATCAGCCTGACTGGCCCACAGACTCCAGGAGCCAGCCCGACTTTAACTCTGACCACCGGGCCCCATCTGGATCTCTGCGGCGACAGCAAGAAAGAGCTTTTCTGGCATTTTCCCAATCAGGCGTCTGTGCGACTCTGATGGGCTGTCCCGGTCCCAGCTCCTGTTTCAGCACATTTGGTGTGGGAAGATCAGGGAATGTTCCATGCCAGAGAACTCTGTGGCCAGGGCAAAGCCAGGGCCCCTGAGTTGGAATGAAGGGCTGATAGATACACCATCGCTTTCCTGGCAAATAGAATATCTTTCAGACAACAAGGAATAATACCGACAACATCAACAGCAATAATCAGCGACAGGCCCCATATATAAGCATTGCTTCCTTTAAAGTCATGATATGAGTCCTATTATCCTCATTTTCAGATGAGAAGTTTAAGGCTCAGAGAGTCTAAGTAAGTTGCTTCAGGTCACGTGGCATAAACCCACGCAGTTTAATTCTATAGCCAGACCTTAACTACCACCTTATTATTCCCCATTTTATAAATAAAAAATTGAGGGTTAGAAAGGTTAAGAGACTTGGGTAAGATCACAGAAAGAGTCAGTGAGGGAGACAGGATTTGAGCCAAGGTTTGCCTGATGTCAAAGATCCCATGTTTACCCACTCTATTGCTCCCTGATGAACTAGGTCCCTATTGGTTGCCCACTCTTGGTGTCCACTACTGTGGTCCTTTCTTATCCTAGATCTAAAACACTATAACAATCTCCCTGTTCATTCTCAGGGAAGTCACTGCCTCTCTTTGACCCCTAATCCACCAAGGGAAACATTCGAAGCCAGAGCTTGCATTCCAATTTGATGAGATCCACCCATGGCAACCAGAAGGGTCATCCTGCAAAATGGCAAGATTGTTCCCACGTCCAGGAAGGCAGGCACATACCCATGTCTTCCAGGACAAGAAACAGGGGCCAGAGCAGCCAGCTGTGACCCACCAGAACATTGATATCACCTGGTATAAAATGGCAGGTCACCTCCTAGCCTCTCATTTCACAAATGGGAAGATGGAGGTCCAGGACCAGTGACTAAATTGGTGTGATTGCTTCTGTACAGCACTCTCTTTTTGGTCAAGCCTCCAAACCTCTGTGTCCTTCTTGAGACCTCTAGGTCCTCATTTTGCAGCTGGGCACGTCTGAGGACAGCTGTTCTCACTGGCATCCAGAGCCACATCTGGCAGATGTTGGCAGTGGGACACAGGAGGAATGTGTGAGTAGTCTTAACGACCACATTGGGGAGTAGCCCAGCCCAGCCTGGTTCCACCCAAGGTTGGACCAGAGCGGGTGCTGCTGGCTATGCCTGGGGAGCTGGTATGGTGGGATACCTCTCAACTGTCCCCCCCACTTCTCTCCCTTCCTCCGTTTCCTCCTTCTCCCACCACTCCACCTCCTTCTCCTCCTTGTTTTCTTTTCCTCTCTCCCCCTTACATTCCCATACTCTCCTTGGTAATAATAAAACCAAAAAACCTGTTGCCATCGGGTCAATTCCGACTCACAGCGACCCTATCGGATGGAGTAGAGCTGTCCCATAGGGTTTTCAAGGAGTGCATGGTGGATTCAAACAGCCGACCTTTTGGTTAGCAGCTGTAGCTCTTAATCACTATGCCACCAGGGTTTCCTTGGTAATGATAACCACACTTATTCCTTCCCTTGGTAACAATAACTACGGTAAACATTTATTGAGCACTTACTGTATGACAAGTTCTATACCAAGCGTTTTACGTGCACCATCTTCTTTAATCTTCACAACAACCCTTGGAGGCAGGTGCCATAATCATCTCTCTCTTACAAACGAGGGAAATATCATTCAGAGAGGTCCGGATTTGTAAGACTCAGCTGGCTTCCAAACCCATACTCACCTGTTCTTTTGCTCTGCTGGGGACAGTAGCATCTTGTCACAAGTGGGGCAAGAAGGCCAGAGATGGTCAATTCATTGTCTTTTGGCTTTGGGTGCGTTGTTTGGGGGGTGCTTTTTCCTTTGAATTTCTAAGCTGGTTTCACTTCCCCATCCTGGATTTTTACACTCTGGGTACATTTTAGTTCTCCCCTCCCAATGTGGGCACAAGTAGCCCTGAGGCTCGTCATGTTTGCCGAATCAAAAAATGGAACCCATTTCACGCGGGCCCCAAGTGCTACTGGGCCAAGGAAGAGGGCTCCCCCGATCCCCTGGGAATTTTCTGGTTGTCATATTTGATACGTGAATAACTAAGGGGCACGTGGTGCAGATGGTGAAGGCCATGGGTTTTGGAGTCAGACAGACTCAGGTCCATTTATAGCTGTTTCCTTACTGGCCAAGTGACGTTAGGCAAGTTGCCTCAACTCTCTCAGTCTGTTTCCTCATCTACAAAATGGGGACAACACCTGCCTCAAGGAATGCCTGTGAGGATCAAATAAAATAGCTGCTGCTAGGAGAAACACAGCCAGAATTCTCTTTAGAAGTGAGGATGGCAAACTTCAGCTCTCTTCCTTTGGACACATCGTAAGGAAAAACCAATCACTAGAAAAGGACACCATGGTTGGCGTCTTAGTTATTTAGTGCTGCTATAGCAGAAATACTGCAAGTGGATGGCTTCTACAAAGAAAAAGTTATTCTGTCACAGTCTGGGAGCTTAGAAGTCCGAATTCAGGGTGTCAGCTACGGGGGAAGGCTTTCTCTCTGTGTTGGCTCCGGAGGAAGGTCCTTGTCTAGGAGCTTCTCAGCGCAGGGACCCTGCGTCCAAATGACATGCCCTCCTCCTGGTTGCTCATTCTTGGTGGAATGAGGTCTCTCTGTCTCTCTGCTCACTTCTTTTATATCTCAAAAGAGATTGACTCAAGATACAACCTAATCTTACCGATTAACTCTTGCCCATTAACATAACTGCCTCTAATCCTGCTTCACTAATATCGTAGCGGTAGGATTTACAACACATAGGAGAATCACACCAGATGACAAAATGGTGAACAATCACAATGCTGGGAATCATGGCCTAGTTGAGTTGACACGTATTTTGGGGGGACAAAGTTCAGTCCATGATAGTTGGTAGAGAGTCAGCAAAAACAGAAGAAGTTCTCAGTGAGATGTATTGACACAATAGCTGTAAAAATGGAATAAAATATTCCAATGATCATGAAGATGGCACAGGACCAGGCAATGCTTCATTTCGTTGTATGTAAGGTTGCTATGAGCTGGAGCTGGGTCAAAGGCAACTAACTACAATGTCCTGTGTCTGGCACACAGCAGACCTTGGGCAATGTTAGTGCCCTGCTCCATCTCATTTTGGGTCAGTTTAACAAAATAGATGCCTTCCTCCAGGCTGTGGAAGTCTTCCCTCAGATTGGGCCCATTTCCCAGAAATTTTTATTCTCCCAAATATTTTTGTAGGCTTTAAATAATTTTTTTTAAATATAAGGTAAAGCAAACATTTTGAATGCATCCTATGTGTGATGTGTGATTTGCTCGTATTATCCTAAATAGAGCATGTGGGTTCAGAGCACAAATTTTGGAGCCAGAAGACCTGGGCTCAAATTCTGACTCTACCACTTCTTTACTGTGTGACTTTGGGCAAGTCACTTAACCTTTCTGTGCTTTAATCTACTAACGGTGCCTACCTTCTAAGGCTAAGAAGTTGTTAGGGAGTGCATGTAAAGCAGTGAGATCAGTGCCTGGGCATGATCAGTGCTTAGTATATGTCAGCTCTTATTTTTTTTTTTTTTTATTCTTTAGTCTTCATAACAATCTTGGAAAGTGGATATTATGGTCCCTGTTTTACACAAGAGGTAACTGAGAAGTTCAGTCATTAGTCTAAGGTCACACAGCAGGTAAATGGAAGAGCCAGGGTTTGAACCCAGGTCTGACTGATTCCTGTGCCTAAGGCTTTCCACGACAGCCACATGTCTACAAGGTAAGAGGAGGATGGAGTCCATGAATCCCATCTCTGATGCAGCCAGTCCAATGCCACGACCCAGATGAGCTCACCTCTCCATCCTTCTTGCTTTCTCTTGTCACCTGTCTTAACTGGAAACTTGCCTTTCACACTGAATCTTTTATTTCAAAGACTCCTCCTTACGGCCAGTAGATTCTCCTAGATCTGCCCACCCCTACACCTGCTTACTTCGCAGGGCTTCCGGGGTGTGGGAGGCTGCAGAGGCCCTGAATCTGGGCCTTGCTCTCCCCTGGGCCTGATACAAGGGGCCGGGGAAGCCAGGAGAGCTTCCAGGGCACCCAGGGAGTTCTTAATGACTCCTGCTGTTCCCTGTGGGAGGGTCTGCTGCTCCCAGCACTCCATGCCTCCACCCAGTGGTGATTTCCCAATAAGCAAGGACGCATGGACTTACTTGTTTTTTATTTACTATTCTGCAGTTTCACCTGTGAAATTGTGCACTACAGATGAGTAAGTAAACATAAGTAAGCCCACGTCTGCTTTGTTTAATGTAATTCCATATGTACCTTGCTTACTGGTTAATTCGCTCCTGCCTCCACCCCACCCCACTGCCCATAGTACACAGCCCTGACACTGCATCTGGTACTCAAGGCCTTTTCCTCCTCTCCAGCCCTGTCGACAGGCAGCCTCCAGCCCCACCCCCAGCAGCCCCAGATCTCTTCTTCTCCACCAGCTGAAATATTACTCATCCTTAAGGACAACTCATCTCTCCATGATGAAGTCACCTCCAGCCCTACCCCCTCTTCTTCTCCCAGAGGGCCTTCAACTCTCTCTCCTCTCTGCTCCTATAACAATTTCACACATCTATTTCTGCATTTATCACAGTCTGACTTATTTTCTATATGGAGTCTGTTGACTAAGTGTGAGGGTGCGGGAGGGCTCTGTAGGGGGGCAATTTCCCAGGCAAGGAGCTGGGGGCAGGGAAGGTGCAAGAGCACAAGCATCAGACCCCGGAGTAACTACCTGCTCCAGGGCCTGGCTACTGAGGTCAGAAGTTGGGGATGGATATTATTCTTTGCAATTTAGAGATGGGAAAATTGAGGCTCATTGAAGGAATGAGTCACTCATCATCACATGGAACTTCTTGAGGGACTGTAGAACCTGGGCTCCCAACTCTTAATTCTGTGGGATCGTTAAAGTCCCAGCTACAGGGCTGGGGAAGATGTACACCCTCTTCATCACCCAGAGCCACCAATCCTTCCTACTATTATCAATCAGCTATTGCTACAATAATGCTGTGTAACAAACCGCTCCAAAATCTCAGTGGTGTTTAACCATAACATTTATTTTTTGCTCACAGGTCTAGAAGCTGGCTAAGGAACATTCCTTCAAGTTGCGGGTTGGCTCAAGTCTGTGCCATATGTCTTATAAGGGGCCATGGCTACCCTGGCTAAGTCTCTTTTCTGGATAGGGCAGGAGTGCAAACGGAACCACACAAATACATTCCATCCTATCTGCTACCATGTCATTGGCCAAAGCAAATCACCTGGCCAAGTCCAAGGTCAAGTTGAGAGGAAGTAGACTCTGCTCCCCCCACAGCCACGGCAAAGGTGTGGACGTAAACTACCACTTCAGGGGATTAAAGAAGTAGGATAAATTATTCAATCTTTTCCGCTGTATTTTTGCCTCTCTACTACAACCTTTTTTACTACAACCACCACCAGTGGCTGTCGAGTTGATTCTGAGTCATGGTGACCCATATGTTTGAGCAGAACTGTATTCCATAGGGTTTTCAGTGACTGATTTTTTGGAAGTGCGTTGCCAGGTCTTTCTTCCGAGGCACCTCTGGGTGGATTCAAACTACCAGTCTTTCAGTTAGTAACTGAGTGCTTAACCATATGTGCCACCCAGAGACTTCATTTAGGCCTCTATCTCCTCTCTTACAGATTCAAATTGATAGTTAACTGCCCCCCCAAGCCACTAGACAGGTCCCCCAGCTTCTTTCACTGCAGCCCCTCTCACAGAGACTTTAGCTCACTCAGCACCGTCCCCATCTAAAACCCAAGCATTGTTGTTGTTAGGTGCTGTTGAGTCAGCTCCGACTCATAGTGACCCCATGTACAACAGAATGAAACACTGCCCGGTCCTGGGCCATCCTAACAATTGTTGTTATTCTCGAGCCCATTGTGGCAGCCATTGTGTCAATCCATCTTGTTGAGAGTCCTCCTCTTTTTCTCTGACCCTCTGCTTTACCAAGCATGATATCCTTCTCTAGGGACTGGTCCCTTCTGATAACATGTCCAAGGTATGTGAGATGTGGTCTCGCCATCCTCGCCTTCAGGGAGCACCCTGGTTGTACTTCAGATTTGTTCTTTCTTTTGGCAGTCCGTGGTATATTCAATATTCTTCGCCAATACCACACTTCAAAGGCATCAATTCTTCTTAGGTCATCCTTATTCATCGTCGAACTTTTGCATGCATATGAGGTGGTTGAAAACACCACGGCTTGGGTCAGGTGCACCCTAGTCTTCAAGGTGACATCATGGTGATTGAAAAATAACAGAGAAGAAAGGTAAAGAGAACACTCAGGCTCCAAGAGTTGAAAGTAAAGGAAAAGTGAAAGGGGCTCCGAAAGAGCAGAGGGTTGGGGAGACTTACCTTCACCCCATCTTCTAGACCACCCATTGTCCCAAATCTAAGAGGTGAGCTTGAGGGTTCATGTGAAGCTTTAAGTCAGGCTCTTACAGGATCACTGCTCTGTAGATCCTCAGAATCTCGGTGTGAGAACACTTTTTATTTTTTGTCCTTCTACATCTGTTCCCCATTCTTTTTATAGCAGTTCCCCAATTTCCAAAGAATACCCTCAGTCCATGTGATTTAGGTGGAAGGATGCACATATGGCCCAGGTCTAAACCAATCAAAGTAGCCTATAATCCCCTTAGCCACAGTGGTTTGTTCAGGAATGCACTCAAGGAAAATTCAGGCCAATGAGAATTTGGTCTTGAACTTCTTGTCAAATTGCTAGAGAAAAGATCTTATTTTTTCCCGCAGGCCTTGAACCTGAGAGGATATAACCAGTAGCTATCATGTCACCAAACTGATTCCAAGAATAAAGTTGCCATAAGCTGATGGACAGAGACTTGCTTTGAGCTCCTGGATGAAGCTATACCTGAAATCCTAGTTCTAGTTTTGGATTTTTCAGTTATAAGTTCAGATGGAATGAGTTTTCTATCACATGAAACTAAAGGAGTCTGGATTAAATATATTTGGAATCCCATAATTATAGGATTTTGGGTACCTAGAGCCATGAATCCTTAGAATAGTGTATTTGTTGAATCTCATGATGTTGAAGCCCTTAGACATCGAGCCTGGCTCAGGGAACCATGGGGTTGGGCCCAAAGCTATGGATGAGGATAGGAGAAGATGAGATTTGTGATGTAGAGGACCTCAAATATGAGGAGAAACCACGGTGACTTTGCGCACCTCCACTAGCGCCAACGTATTCGTCTTGGACAAGAAGGTCCTATAGGGCCAGGCACTTGACCATAAAGCAGCCTGGGTGAGCCAAGTACAGTGAGACACATAACCCTGGCTTCTTGGTCTTGGCTGTGGCATCAACTCGTGGCCCTTCATGAGGCTGTGTTTACATGGCACCCTCTCATTCTCTCATCCAAGGAGGAGGCCGGTCTTAGCTGGCCTGGGATGTGCAGGCAATGTTGCTGGGAGAAGCTGCTGCAAACAAGGGGCTGGAATGCATGGATAGGTGCTCAGAGGGAGAGGTGGCAAGTGAGGACACCCCTCTAAAGGCCTGCGGTTGGCCAGCAGGGAAGGCTGCCCTGGATTGAACTCCTCTGAGCCAGGCGCCAGGCCCAGTGTGCCAACCTCAGGCTTGGCATTGGTACCTGCTCATGCTGGCTGACCTTTCTGAGCAGATATTTCAGGAAAAGGAATGAAAGCTTACACCTCACCCTGGCTTCCCACCTGCTCAAATAATTTTCAAAGGTGCCAACCACTACCCTGGCTCCTGGGCTACCTCCTTCTGCCAGAGCTGGGCTGCCCCTGGTTTGTTTCCCCTCCAGCCCACAGAGCCTCTGACCTGGCCTCAGCTCCTGGATCCAGCTTCACTTCCAGCCTGGCTGCTTTTCCTTGGAAGGCAAGCAGCTTTTTGCCCTTAATGGAGGTTCCTGGATGTAAAAGACTTGGGTTCTAGTTCTGCTTCCAGTACTTGCTATTTGCATATCTTGTCCTCAGTTTATCCACCTATAAAATGGATGCCTCCCTATGATGATAATGAGCCTTGCTGTACTCTCATGAGATAGGCCTTACTACCCTCATCCTACAGGTGAGGAAACCAAAGCTTTGAGGTCATGACTTCATTCATTCAGCAATGTTCATTTGACAAACGCTGGTTGAGTGCTTAATATGTGCCAGGCACAATGCTAGACTCTGAGGACACTGTGGTGACTAAAACAAGGTCCTGATCCATAATCTGCTCAGTCGAGGTGGGTAACAGATTTGCCCAAGCTCACAGAGCAAACTACTAGAGATCAGAGGGTGGGCTTACCATTTTCTGCATCTCCCTGTACACACTAGGTGCTCAATCAGCGTATGAATTGGCTTAAATACCTGATGGGCAACTGACAAGGAGGAATCCTGGGCAAAAAGAGAGCAGGATGCAAAGGATGTAACAGGAGAAAGGGAGATGTCAATTTCCAGCCTTAGGGCTGGGTTTGCACTCAAAACATCTATCATATATGAAGCTGTTTGCTAAAGACCAGAACAGAGATGAAGGAAGCCAGTGCTGGTGTGCGGCATGCTCAGCTCCTGTCTGACAAAGCAGCTGGGGGCCTGTAGGGGGCATGCTTGGGCGCTGAGCTCTGGAGTGGCCACCAGATCCCCATCAGGGCTGCAAAGAGGACGCAAATGGTGCAATCAGGGTGGCGTGCTAGTAACACCGATAACTGGAGGGCTGCTGTTAGTTGTCGTTGATTGGATTCTGACTCATGGCGACCCCATGTGTGCAGAGTTGAACTGCTCCATAGGGTTTTCAAGGCTGTGAACTTTCAGAAGCAGATCTCCAGGCCTGTCTTCTGAGGCACCCCTGGGTGGGTAAGAAACCACCAACCTTTCGGCTAGTAGTTGAGCACTTAATCGTGTGCATCACCCAAGGCTTGCAAATATCAGGATGAACTCTTACCTGTCTAACTAAAATATTTTGGAAATGTGTCCAGCCCAGAGGTGATACTAACAGGTTCCTACTCTCCTCTAGGATCTTGCTTATCAAAGCCTGGTCTAGGGACCAGCAGCATGGGCAACACCTGGGCATCTGATAAAAATGCAGAATTAAAAAAAAAAGACCAGACTTACTGGTCTAACAGTGGCTGGAGAATGGCCCCCAGACACCCTTATAGCTCAGTAATGAAGTCACTCCTGAGGTTCACCCTCCAGCCAAAGATTAGACAGGCCCATAAAACAAAACGAGACTAAAGGGGCACACCAGCCCAGGGGCAAGGATGAGAAGGCAGCAGGGGACAGGAAAGCTGGTAATGGGAAACCCAAGGTCGAGAAGGGGAGAGTGTTGACATGTCGTGGGGTTGGCAACCAATGCACAAAATAATATGTGTATTAATTGTTTAACGAGAAGCTAATTTGCTCTGTAAACCTTCATCTAAAATACAATGTGAAAATAAAAATGCACAATTTCAGCCTTACTCAGACCTGCTGAAGTTGAATTGGCTTTTTAAACAAGACTCCCCTACTATTTCACTAACTTGGCTGCCCATTAGAATCACTTGGGGAGGTTTAGAAAACACAGATGCCTGGGTCCCACTCCCAGAGATTCTAATTTACTTGGTCTGGGCTGTGGCCTGGGCATCAGAATTTTTAAGGTCAGCAGGTGACTCGAATGTGCAGCCGAGGTTGAGGACCACAGCTTTAATGTTACTGAGTATGCCTCCAAATTTTATCTCGTATGCCCTGCACGGCAACCCTAGCACTCAGGTGGGTATGGTCATCACCAGTTTTTGGAAAAGGAAATTGAGGTCTTCTATACCTAGCAGGAATCCCTGGGTGGTGCGAGTGGTTAACATGCTCAACTGAGCTAATCAAAAATTTGGAGGTTTGAATACTCAGAGTTGCCCCGGAAGAAAGGCCTGTTGAGCCAACTTCCAAATAATCAGCCACGGAAAACCTTGTGGAGCACAGTTATACTCTGACACACATGGGATTGTCATGAGTTGGAGTTGACTCGATGGCAATTTGTCTTCGGTTTAACACCTTGCCAGTTGTTGTAGAGGAACCCTGGTGGTGCAGTGGTTAAAGCGCTTGGCCGCTAACCAAAAGGTTGGCCATGTGGACTCACCAGCAGCACTGTGGGAGGAAGATGTGGCAGCTTGCTTCCGTACCAATTTATAGCCTTAGAAGCCCTATGGGGAGTTCCCCTGTGTCCTATAGGGTCGCTCTGAGTCGGAATTGACTCAATGGCAGTGGGTTTGGTTTTTTTGTTAGTTGTTGTAGAGCTCAAAATGGGGTCCCCAGACCAGAAACATCAACATCACCTGGGAGCTTGTTAGAAATACAAACTCCCAGGACCCCCTCAGTCCTGATGAATCAGAAATTCTGGGGGTGGGGCACAGCAATCTGTGTTTTAACATACCCTTTAGGTGATTCTGATCCTCAAGTTTGAGAATCCCTGGTAGTGGGAAGAGCAGTGGGTTGGGAGAGGAAAACAGCACTGCTCCCTAGCCCTGTGTGTCTTTGGACTTCAGTTCCCACATCCGTAAAAGGAAGGGGCTGGACCTGATCACGGCCGCCATCTACTCACATTGTGCCCATGGCAGGCATCACTAATCCATCATAGCACTGGTTCCTGCTGAGTCCTGGATTGACCTGAGAGCTTTTCTCAGCATATCCCCAGAGAGTGTAACCTTCCCATGCAGATGGGGTTAAGGCTGAAATCAAACTCTTCTTGCCATCCGAGGCATTAGAGGACCTCTGAGAAGCCCTCCTGCTCTATGTTACTGGCAGATGCAGGACTTGGATCTTGGAACCCAGTGCCTTTTCTCTGCTCGTCCTCAGGGTCTCTAAGAGATAGAGAAGCTGGCTTATCCACATGGGCTGGGGAAGACATGCCGGGAGACAGGCGACTCATCCCCACCTTCATGCCTTTCACACCTCCACACCTTTGCACACCCCTTTTCCACTACCTGATGGGCTGTCCCTCCTCCTCTGGAGTAATATATGCAGCTGTCAAGGGCCAACACCAACACCATCTTCTCAGTGAAGCCCCTCTGATGCCTCCAGGTTGGGATGACAGAGCTTCCTTGAGGATGGGGCATTTCCTACCTGCATTGCCTGTCCCCATTCTGCTCTCTCTGCCCCAATAGACTGCGGCTTCTAGAGGTCAGAGACTATGAAAATCCCTAGCACTGAGCCCTGGGCATGGCAGGAGAGATGATCAGGACAAAGGTGATTGAATGGAGCACCTAGATTACCACAGTGCTTGGGGCAAGGTGTCCCTGTGGGCTACCATAATGGGCTGGGCTCCAGTGCCCTCTGGATTGTGGCACCTCCTCTCCCTCACTCTAACGGCATGTTGGCCCATTGGCCAACCCTCCGTCACTCAGAGTCCAGCGCTGGCTCTGGCGTGGGGGCTGAGGGCGCAGTGCCTGGGAGCTGCAGGGAGCCCTGCCCAGCTGTCCCGCCTGGCTCCTTCCCAGGAAAGCAGGAGGAAGGGACGCAGCAGCATCCCTGTAGTCTCCAGCAAGGAGCTAATGAGCAGGTTAGCGAGGCAGTGACTGCAGTCAGATTGTTGACCCTGGAGAGCTGGGGAACTAGGCACAGGACTGTAATTGCACTCACACATCGAGTTCCAAGGACATAGAGAAGCTACCCTGTCTCAGTTCGCCTGTATGTCCCTGATGACTCTGCTAAGCCTGGCTGGGAGGCAGATGGGGCAAGGTCCATTCTTCCCACATTCCCTGGGTATCTGCTGTGAGGTCAGCCACAGGACAGAGGCAGTGGTCATAAGGGGTAGAAGATACAGTCCCTGTTCTTAAAGAGGACTGAGACACGGGAAGACCCTAGCAAATATTGAATATAACTACATGCCATGTCTTGTAGCACTGAGTGCCTACCATGTGCCAAGGCTGGTGTGGGAGGAATCTGTATTGAGCACCTACTATGTGCTGAGCCCTGTGGTATGGAATATGTATTGCATATTCAGTAAGCACTGGGTCCTAAGAGAGGAGAATGTATATTGAGTACCTACTATGTGCTGAGCTCTGTGATAGGGGGATGTGTATTCATACCCACTAGCACTGGGTCCTGAGTGAGGGAAACATTTATTGAGCACTTACTATGTGCTGAACCCTATGATAGGAGAATGTGTATTGCATACCCACTAAACACTAGGCCCTGAATGAGGGAAAAATATACTGAATGCCTACTATATGCTAAACTCTATGATGGGGGAATGTGTATTGCATACCCACTAAGCACTGGGCCCTGAGTGAGGGAAACATGTACTGAGCACCTACTAGGTGCTGAGAGAGGGGGCTGTGCATTGAGAACCTACTACGTGCTGAGCCCTGTGAGAGGGGATGTGTATTGAGCACCTACCACGTACTAATTCCTGTATGAGGAGCCTCACACACATTTAAACCCTGCAACAGTCCTTCAAGGCAGCCTCAGCAAATGGGCTTTCACGCCTGTGCCTCCCTCCCCTTCAGGAATCCAGTTCCTTCTCATCCAACACCCAGCTCAAATGCCGTCCCCTACAGGAAGCCTTCGCTGATCACTGGGCAGAACTCTTGGCTCTTTTCTCTGATTTCCCTTGGCAGCGTACTCAGGCGGCCCTGGGATTACTGAGCTTCCCTGGGGCTAGCCCTTCCCATGGTGCTGAGGGCTGCCCATGCCTTCTTTTCTAATCCTCATCTCCAAGCTACTAGGTAGGTACTATTCTTGCCCATTTACAGGTGAGGAAACTGAGGCCTGAGAGGCTAAAGAACTTGCCCGAGGCTACACAGCCAGCAACTGACAGAACCAGAGATTGAACCTAAGCCTGGCTGTCTCCAAGGCCACTGGGCAAAGGACCCAGCCAAATTCCTGGGGCCCTGGACATGGCTATCCCCAGAGGAAAGTCAGTGGCCATTTTAATTGCAGTAATCTAATGCCTTTTTTTTTTCCCCCGACTCAGCTGCCCTTCACCTGGCTTCTCACTAGGGCCTGCCTTGACACGCTGAGACCCCTCCCCAGAGCTCACAAAGCCCCAGGATGTTATATTCCCAAACTGGGACACATGCTGACATTTCTGGGGAGAAGAGACCAATCTGGAGAAGGTGGGCTTTTGCCCTCCCCCCGGGCATTTGCCTACCGCACTTACCCATGATGCTCTCCCTTGCACTTTGCGAAATAATTGCTGAACAGATTGCGTTGGAAGGAGAATTCCTGGATTATGAAGTCATGATTCTAAATGGCTGTTTAGTTGTGTTTTGTTTCATTTCTTTAAAAAAAATTGTTAAAATTTAAGTAAGTGAGCTAAATGCAAAGGAAATGACAGGACGGTGTTGAGCACCGTGGGAGGAGGAGACGGGGAGGGGAAGGCAGGATGACCATCATCACTGCCTGGGGGCTTTCCAGGCTGCTCTGGACTGATTCATCACAGCTTGCCTCCCAGGCAGGCGTTGTCTTCCTCACTGTACCCATGAGGAAGCCAGGCCCAGAGAGCTTGAGTGCCCAGGCCATGGTTACGCAGCTGCCCTGTGGGAACACTCGGTTGAAACACTGGGTGGGGTAAGCCCAAAGCCACACTTGTCTCCTCCCCATGGTGAGTTGCAGCACTTCCACCCCCTTGCTCTGTGCTTCACTGAGTGGCTGCTCCGGTGTGACAGAGAAAGCAGGATGGCTCATTGCATGTGTCCACTAGCTGGGCTGTGGGGCTTCGTTGTTTGGTTGAACACAAGTCTAGCTTTGCTGTGGAAGTCTTTTGTAGATGTGGTTAACATTTGCAACCAGTTGACTCTAAGTAAAGGAGATGACCCTCCATACTGTGAGTGGGCCTCGTGAAATCGGTTGAAGTCCTTAAGAGCAAAAATTGAGGTTTCCCAGAGAAAAAATTCTGCCTCAAGACTATAACGTAGAAATCCTGCTGGAGTTTTCAGCTTGCTGACTTGCCCTACAGATTGGACCTACCAGCCCCACAATCACATAAGCCATTCCTTTAAATAAATCTCTTTATAGATAGATAGGTATAGATATATATGGAAATATATATATCTAGATATATACATATATCTCTATATGTGTATATATCTATCTGGAGCCCTGGTGGTACAGCGGTTAAGAGCTAGCTTGCTAACCGAAAGGTCAGCAGTTCAAATCCACTACTGCTCCTTGGAAACCGTATGGAGCAGTTCTACTCTGTTCTATAGGGTCACTATGAGTCGGAATCAACTTGATGGCAACAGTTTTATATATACATATAATATATATTATATATATATATACAGAAAGGAAACCCTGGTGGTGTAGTGGTTAAGAGCCACAGCTGCTAACCAAAAGGTCAGCAGCTCAAATCTGCTAGGTGCTCAGTGGAAACTCTATGGGGCAGTTCTACTCTGTCCTATAGGGCCGCTATGAGTCAGAATTGACTTGATGGCAACAGGTTTGGTTAATTTTTTGTATCTATATAAATACATGTTGTTGTTAGTTACTGTCAAGTGAATTCCAAGTCATGGTGACCCCATGTGTGCTGAGTAGAACTGCTCCACACATTTGAACTGCAAAAGAACGAACAAATCTGTCTTGGAAGAAGCACAGCCAGAATGCTTCTTAGAAGCAAGGTTGGCAAGACCTTGTCTCCCATATTTTGGACACGTTATCAGGAAGGATCAGCCCCTGGAGAAGGAGATCATGCTTGGTTAAGTAGAGGGTCGGCGAAAAAGAGGAAGACCCCTCATGAGATGGATTGACACAGTAGCTGCAACAAGGGGCTCAAGCATAGTAACAATAGTGAGGCTGGCCCAGGACCAGGCAGTGTTTCATTCTCTTGTATATAGGTTTGCTGTGAGTCAGAACCAACTCAACAGTACCTAATAACAACTAACATGGCTCTGAAGGTCCCACTCCACTGCCATCGAGTCAGTTCTGACTCATAATGACCCTGTAGGACAGAGTAGAACTGCCCCATAGGGTTTCCGAGGCTATAAATCTTTACAGAAGCTGACTGCCACATCTTTCTCCTGTGGAGTGGCTAGTGGATTCAGATGGCCAACCATTTGATTAGCAGCCAAGCACTTAACCACTGTACTACCAGGGCTCCTTGTTCTGAAGGTAATGAGGTTTCATCCAGGAGTACATACCTGGCTCTCAGCGGCACCTCCTGGTGACCCAGCACTCTGCTACCTGCCTAGTATCCCCCTCCACTTCAACCTTCCCCCCACCATGCCACTTCCTGCTGAGCCCTGGCTGCTGTGCCCATGGGCCAGGACCTTACAGCGGCCACTGCCAGGCTCACTGCTGAGCTCTATAAGGGCTTTGGGCTGGGTGACAGGGCCTGGCTGGGCTGGCATGAATCACGTTTACGAGAACAGGAAAGAAAAGGAAGAAGGGAACAAAGTCCAGTAAGGGGGTGGGCTGGTGGGGGTGGGAGATCAGCCGGAGGTGCTGCCCATGGAACGACTCATTAATTTCCTGATATTTGCTCCAGGCTGAGCAGCCCAGTGCTCTGTGGAGGTTTATCTGCGTCCCTCAGCTGTGAAGCATGCTGCGTGCCAGCTTCTTGGGCGTTTCAGAGATTTGCCAGGCCGGGGAGGAGGTGGGAGGCACCGATAGTGTCTTCCGGCCCATCCATTACACCTCCAAAAGCCTGGCTTTCAGTACTGTCCATGGGTGAAATTGCGTTACATTCTGCCTGGTAATGAGGAATTGTGGGCCTCGGTGTGGCGCGCCAGGTAGCATAGGCCTGAGGAGCAGGAACATGGGAGGGCAAGAGAGGATGAGAAGGTAGGGGCAGGGGGGAACACCCAGGAGACGAAAGGGCATGGCACTTATTGAGCACTACTGTGTACCCTGCCCCTAGCTGGGAGTTTCACTGCATCCTAGTAACAGCTAATGTTGACTGACAGCCTAGTAGATGCCCAGCACTCAGCTTGGAACTACTTATGAACCCTCTGACTGGCTCTTCAGAAACAGGAGGTAGGTAGTGTTACTGGCCCATTTTATAGATGAGAAAGTCAAAGCTCAGAGACATGTAACTAAAGCACAAAAAAAGAAAAACCAAACCAGTTGCCTTTGAGTTGATTCTGACTCAGGGTGACCCCATGTGTGCAGAGTAGAACTGATTAATCGAGTTTTCAAGGCTGTGACCTTTCGGAAGCAGATTGACAGGCCTTTCTTCCCAGGTACGTCTTGATGAGTTCAAACACCACCGTTTGTTGACCACGAACCGTTTGCACCAACCAGGGTCTCCCAAATCCAGGTCCAGACCTGTCAGACTCCAGAGTTGGTGCTCCTGTTACAATGTCCAAGGTGGAGAAGCCACCCCCAGTTGGGAGAAAGAGATGACCAAAGCCTGGGGAGGGAGGAGAGCTGGCTGGAGGCCTGGTATGCTGTAGGGTGATCAGTAACAGGGAGCATCCTCCTCTCACCCTTGGCAGGAAGGGGAGCAGAGAGGGTCTCCTAGATCCAGCTGGGAATGTGGTATGGTATGCACACTTGGCCCCGGCCCTGACCTTGGCTTTATAGTCCACTGGTGCTCCTATATCTACTTCCTAATCTCATTCCCACAACAACCTCTTAAGTAGAGCATTTCACAGGCGAGGAGACAGAGGCTCAAAGATGTGCACTGCCTTCCACAAGCCACAGGGGAAAGCAGGGCTGACTGCAGACCTGAGTTTGAATCTTGACTCAGTCACATAGGAGCTGTGTGCCCTGAGCCAGCATCCTTGTCTGTAGCACAGGAATGAAAAGACCTATTAGTGCTGAGACATGTGAAGTGGACTGTGCCTGGCACACAGTAGGTTCACTATACATGGTAGTCATTGGGATTAGGAAAGACCCCTGGGAGTCCCCCTCTGTGGACCACTGGGCAGTGGGCAGGCAAGGCTGGGTGAGGAGGCCAGTGGCCTGGAAGTCCTTCCCCAGTCTCCAATGAGGCTTCCAAATGGGTCACCTGCTCCTTCTGGCTCCCCAGCCATCCTCCCTATCCCAGGACATGGGTCCCTGAGAATGCTGTGTTAGGTTGAGCTGCCCTGGGAGGAGGTATCCAGCACTGAGTGCCCACTGCCTTCTAGAAGCCCCAGCCATGACTGTGGAGGTAGTCTTGAAATAACCTCTGTTGCCATCACTGCTTTCTTCCTGGTGCTGTTTCAACAGCCTTTCTCATTCTCCACTTTCCATGGTAGGTAACAAGTGCAGGGAGGATGCCTTTGTGGAGAGAGGCCAAACGCCGCATGCCCCTAGCTGGCCTGTGACATTCCAGGTGATTCCCTTCTGGACTAAGGGGAAAAGCAGATGAAGGGTATTGAGGGCACCAGGGTCCCATGCAGACCTCCCTGCCCCTCACCTACCCCTTATCCTGGCCCCAACTGAGCTGTCAGGAAATAGCATCCAGACCCTTGCCCTCACCCTGGCCACCGTCACCACTAGTGGTGGCCGTTTTCACTAGGAAAAGGCTCCAAATGGGGGTCAGGCTGACTCAGGCTTTGGCTCAATGCCTATGGCAAACCATTCATTCATTCAGAAATAATGGATGTGCACCTCCTAAGTGCCAGTGGGAGACAATGGGGAGCAAAAAATATATGTGGTTCCTGCCCTGATGCAGCTTACAGGCTACATGAGGGAGGAAGGTATTCCTGAGTCTCCCCGTAGGTGGAACATCACGGCAGTGATCTGGTGGGCTGGGGTATGGGTATTTGGAGCTCTGAGAGCATTCAGTAGGGACATGTGATGCAGATGGAGAAACTGGGAAGGCTTTCTGGAAGAGGTGACACAGGAGAGGCTGGGGGTCTTCCCGGAGGAGGCAACACAGGAGAGGTTGGAGGCGACATAGGAGCAGAGATCTAAAGGATGAGTAAAAAAAAACATTGCTGTCCAGTCGATTCCGATTCACAGCAACCCAATAGGACAGAGTAGAACTACACCATAGTGTTTCCTAGGCTGTCATCTTTACACAAGCAGACTGTCACATCTTTCTCCCACAGAGGGCCTGGTGGGTTTGAACCACTGGCCTTTCAGTTAGCACCTGAGCTCTTAACCACTGTGCCTCCAGGGCTTCTTAAAGGGTGAGTAGGGGTTTGCTATTTTACAGACAGGGAGACTGAGGCCCAGAGAAGGGAATGGCAAACCTAAGGTCACAAGGCGTTAAGGGCTGGGTGTGGCAAGTTCCAGTCTCTGCACCCTGGGGTGAGATACAGCAAAATGTGAGACCAGAGGCTCTGACCCGTACTGCCTCTTCTGTCTCCTCTTCCCCATTAAAAATCTCCTCTTTGGCTCCAGTTCCCAGTTCTCCAGAGGGGCCCTGGTGGTCTTGGCCATCCCCTAAAGGCCCTGGGGGTGGGCACAATGACAGAGTGGGGCCTAGCTCTGCCACTTTCTAGCTGTGCACCTTTGGGCACCTCTCTGAGCCGCTTACTGCAAATGGGGATAGCAACAGCCACTGGGTAGACCCAAGAAGGTGACAGACTTGACGGTGGTTTGGAAGCTAAGAGGCATTTTGGAAATGTCACCTCTTCCCTCTGTAACACCTGAGAGCCAACAATAACGCTGCTTCCACCCATGCCCCCTCCCCTCCCCATATCCCTGATTGTCGGCTGCACCAAGCTGCCAGTTGCTCTCTCCCACCTCTGGCCCTTTGCATAGGCTGTGCCCTCAGCCTGGAGCCTCCTCCTCTCCATCCTGGTCATCTTATCAAACGCTCAGCCTGACCACAGCACCGGCTGGGCGACCTCAGAGAAGGTACTTCGCCTCTCTATACCTTCGTTTCTGTAAAATGGGGCCAGTGTGTATGCCTTCTTCCCAAGGCGGCTGTGGGGATTAAAGGAGACGATATTCATGACGTGTTTTGCACAGCCTCTGGTTCAGAATACGTTGTTGTTGTTGGGGACCATCAAATCTATTCTGACTCATAGCAGCCCCAAGTGACAGAGTAGAGCTGCCCCGTAGAGTTTTCTAGGCTGAACTCTCTACAGAAGCAGATCATTAGGTCTTTATCCTGCAGAGCCACTGGGTGGGCTTGAACCACCAACCTTTTGTTTAGCAGCCTAGCGCTTAACCATTTGCACCACCAGGGCTCCTTGGTTCGTAAGCGCCCTATAAATGGTAGCTGGTGTTTTTATTAGTCTGCAAAGATGGTGGTTTCCACTTGGGTGGCTGGGAGGATGCTGGTGGCCCCACTTACACAAATAGGGAGGACAGGCTTGGGGCAGGGGTTGGGGGGCAGGAGAGACAAGGACTTGAGATTTGGCTTCAAGGCAGGATCTGTGAATAGGACACAAGGAGACCTGCCTCCCAGTGGCACCAACCATTTATCTTCCCAGCTTCACCACAGGCCCTGCCAGCAATGCCTGCCCTCATCTTGTGTCCTGACATCCCGTCTTTGGACACCCTGGCCATTTGCAGGGAGCCTGTTTAACTCATTCCTCAGGACCCACCTTAGCCATCTTGTCTTCCGTGGGGACCACCCTGACCTTTTTCCCTACCCCATCCTGGGCCCAAGACTCCATGCGCTGCTTTTCATTGGACCAACTCCAGGTCCCGAGCTCCTTCTGCAATGCAGCACCAGACTTGTTTCTGATCCCAGGCCCAGCACAGGTACCTTTCTGAGTGAATCAGTGAATGAAATGAGTCAGTGAATGAATGTGCAGGAGACAGAACAAGGTCACCAGCCCCAGCAGTCCCAGCACAGGGACCTCCCAGGTCCCCCATCAGACTACTCCTTTCCCCATGGCCAGTAGACCCCACATCCTATAGAGGAGGGAACCCCAAGAGGGCTCTGTAACTGCTCTGCCCATCACATTGGCACCAAGGACCTGGCCCAGAATGCCAGCTCCGTCTGGCACCCAGACTCACTGGAACCCTGCTCTCTGCCTCCTACCTCTTCTTGTAGCAAAGGGGAGACCTGACAATTGGGGGGTACTGGGCTGGTCCCGGGGAGATCAGGGAATAGGGAAGCAGCATCCCGGCCATTTTTCCCACTCCTAGGAAGATGTCCTCACCCACTGGGCAGGCTCTCTTATCTTCCACGGCCCCTGATATTTAAGGAAATTAAGGTCAGGTCTGGCTGCTAAATATTTGTCTAAGCTGAACAGAAAATGGTGCCAGAGAAGAAGGCTTTCAATTTTATGAGCAAATAAATCGTACAAGGGAAAGTGGGCTGGGGAGAGGGAGGTAGGCAGGATGCTCAATTATTTAGAGCAGAACGTCTGGGGGGCTGTCCAAGTCCTTCCGTTTTTTTTTTTTTTTTTTTTTTGGCTCCTTCACCTTGCTCCATGGCCAGGGCAGGGGGGCAGATTTCTTGTAGGGTTTTGCCTCGCAGAGCAAGGATTCCAGGTGGCCCCTCCCTGGATGCATGAGCATTGGATCCCCAGCACAGCAGAGCAGAGGGGAGCTTGGCCGCCGGGCTCAGCTGGACTTGGTCTGAATCCCGGCTCCGTCTCCAACTAGCTGTGTGACTTAGCAAGTCTCAACCTCTCTGAGGCTTGGTTTTCTCATCTGTATAATGGGATACTCTAGATTGACTTTACTGAGTTGTCGAAAGCATGCAGTGAAGCATGGCAGGTAAAATGCTCAGCCTAATGAATTGCCCATGGATATGTGCCTGTGGTCGGTGGGGTAATGCCTGCCAAAGAAGACTGCTTTCTAAGCTCTAGAGCCTGTGAATATGTTACATTCCATGGCAAGGGAGACTTAAGGTTGCAGATGGAATAAAGGTTACTGATCAGTTGACCTTTAGATGGGGAAGATGATCCTGGGTTATCTGGTGGACATAAAGTAATCACAAGTGTCCTTATACGTGGAAAAGGGAGGCAAAAGAGTTAGCGTCAAAGTGATGCATCGTGAGAAAGACTTGACCAGCCTTTGCTGGCTTTGAATGGAAGAGGCCATGAGCCAAGCAATGTAGGCAGCCTCTAGAAGCTGAAAAGGGCTAGGAAACAGATTCTTCCCTAGAGCCTCTAGGAGGAACACAACCCTGCTGACACCTTGATTTTAGCCTTGCAAGACCCATTTTGGACGTCTAACTTCCAGAAGTGAAAGGTAATAAATTTGTGTTGTTTCAAGTCACTAAACGTGTGGTCGTTTGTTACAGCAGCAGTAAGAAACTCATACAGGGCTCAACAAATAATAAATACTGTCATCACTTAGGAGTCACTCAAAAAAAAAAGATTGAATGAATAAAAAGAATCTGACTGTTCAATGTCATTAGCCGTTGCTATTGTGTGCCATCAAGCTGATTCCAATTTATAGCAACTTTATATGACAGAATAGTAATGCCCCATAGGGTTTCCTCAGCTATAATCTTAATGGGAGAAGATCCTCAGGTCTTTTTTGCTGAGGAGCTGCTGGTGGGCTCAAACAGCCAACCTTCTTGTTAGTAACTGAGTGCTTAACACTTGTGCCACCAGGGCTCTTTCATTAGCCAAAACAAAACAACAACAAAAAGACGAAACACCAAACCCATTGCCATCGAGTTGATTCTAATAGCGACCCTATAGGATACAGAAGATCTGCCCCATAGGATTTCAAGGAGCGGCTGAAGGATTCGAACTGCAGACCTTTTGGTTAGCAGCCATAGCTCTTAACCACTGTGCCACCAGAGAGACGCAAATCAAAACTACAATGAGATACCATCTCACCCTTATTATAACGGCAGTGATCAAAAAAATGGAAAATAGGTATTGGAGAGGTTATGGAGAAACTGGATCCCTCATCCATGGTTGGTGAGAATGTAAAATGGTACAGCTGCTGTAGAAAACAGTTCAGTGGTTCCTCCAAAAGCTGTCATTATTACTCAATTACAGTGATGCTTCATATCACATGGCTTCATCTACACACACTGCAAGCAGGTGCTGTTTTTTTTTTTCATAGCTGCCGGTGTTTTGTTTTTTTTTTTCCCTTCTAAATTTTATTTATTTTGTTGTTATTGTTGAGAATATACACTGCAGACCACACCAATTCAACAGTTTCTACACGTATAATTCAGTGCCATCGATTACATTCTCCAAGCTGTGCAGCCATTCCCACCCTCCTTCTCTGAGTTGTTCCTCTCTCATAAACGTAAACTCACTGCCCCTCAAGGTTCCTATCTTATTTTTTGAGTTGCTGCTGATGTTTTTATAGTCGTGGATGTTGTTAAATTTTCTGGTATTTTAGCTATAATATTGTGATAATTAGTATTTGTGAACCAATATCAATAACTTTTTTTGAGAACAAAGCAGTAAGCAAAGGAAAGGAGTGATATATAGGAATTACAATTTACGAGTAGTATTAGCACAAAAAACATCCCTGAGGATTCTGTATGGTCTGGTATGGGAGGAGGTCCATGAGCAAGGGTGACACCAACCTTAGGGACGCCACTGGTGGTTACCTGGGTTGGAAAGGAGGAGGAAAGGGGGAGTTTTTGCCTAGGGGGCAGGGATTTGATGTGAGCCGTGGTGGAATGATTTGGAAAACACTATTGAGCATGGTGGCACAACTTGAAGAATGTAATCAATGTCACTGAATTGAACGTGTAGAAACTGTTGAGATGGGATATGCTTTGTTGTGTATATTTTCAACACATATTAAAAATAAATAAGAGAATCTGACCTGGAGGTCAGGAGTCTTGGACTTTAATTGCAATCCTGCCTCCGAACTGGCTGGGTGACTTTAGACAACTCCCCTCTTTCCTCTGAACTCAGTTTTCCCTTCTGTAAACAGAAGAGAGTGTATTATAAGTGATATTCCGGGTCACTTCCTCCCAACTCTTCAAATCCTCTCACTGTAATGGTCTCCTGAAAGGTTCTCACGCCTTCCCCCATCCCCTCTTCCCACAATCTGCTTCCTGCTCCCAGCAGGGTCCAGGGGGGCTTGGTGGAGACAGAGGCCCCAGAGGAGACAGTTAATAAAGGCGGGAGGAGGACAACCAATGTGCACTGACATCCCGATGACAGATTGGTGCAAGTGACAGATTTAATATCCTGCCATTATCCTTCCCCAGCCTGGGGGCCGGAATTGATTAAATAAATTGAAGCTCCACAGCCCGAGATGCTCTGCATAAGGTTGTCTGGTCCTCTGGCTGTCACTGCCTGGTGGTGGCTGGGGGCTCACACCCCTGGTAGGTACTGAGTGGTCCCTCAAGAATGGGGCCCTTGTAGGAGCAGGCACCTCATCCTCTTTGTTTGGAGCACCCAGCGGGTGATGCTGATGGAACCTGTGCCAGGTGGGAAAGGTGGAAGGTATGGGGAGGTGGGGAAGGAAAGGGAGGAGACAGAAGCAAAGATAGGCTGAGGTCCTACAGAGCGCCAGGTACGAAGACCCTGTCTGGCTAGGTCCCCAGGTGAGACTGAGCAGGGGGAGCCCTGGGCAGAGGCCAGGACAGCAGAGAGAGGAAGAGATGTCCCCAGGGAATTTGTCGCCAAGCTGGAACTCACCCCGCATTTCCTCCCTCCCTTGCACCCCACGTTGGCTTTGACTTCCCAGCTGCTCCTTTTTCAGTTCCTCTTGGGACCAGCTCAGGGAAGGCAGCCCCTGTAGGATTAGGGTGTTTAAAATGACACTGAGAGCACCCTAAGGCTCAGCTGAAATGATCGACTGTCTAGGGGCTGTCCCAGCTCCCCTCTCTGGGTGCAGAATTGAGAGCTCCCTGTCAGTGCTTCACTGGGGTCTCCCATGCCCCTGCCACGACCCACTGTCTCTCATTTGAGACCCTCATCCTTTACAATGGGGGGGCGGTGAATCTTCTGGTCATTTTCTTTCCCATAGTGCTCACCACCCATAGCTCAGTTTTCTTATTCCAGTTAAGTCAAGGGCAGATCCCCACTTCATAGATGAGGAAACTGAGGCCAGAAAAGGGGAGGGGCTTACCCGGGGTCACGGAGGACGCCTGCACTGAAGCCCGGGATACCCAGCTGTCTCTTAAATCAAAGTGTGTTCCCTACCAGTCCTTTGTTGTTGTTCTTAGGTGCTGTTGAGTGAGTGCGGATTCATAGTGACCTTATAGGACAGAGTAGAGCTGCCCCATAGGGTTTCCAAGGAGTGAATGGTAGATTCGAACGGTCCGCCTTTTTGGTTAGCAGCCTTAGCTCACCGTAGCTCTTAACCACTGCACCGCCAGGGCTCCACCAAAAATGTCACCAGCTTCGTTTAGGGTGCTGGCTGGGCAGTGCCTGGGTGAACCACATAAGCAATTGAGGTCAGCTGTGCAGGGGCAACAGGCAGCCAGGTGTGCAGTGAGTCCAACCCAACAGCCACACTTAGGTGTCAGCCTGCCTGTCTGCTGGCTCTGAGTCCAGCTTCTACCTTAGCCCATTGGACATTGCTCCCTAGCAATTAATGCTTGCTCCGATTGAAATCCTTACCAAGGACTGTTAGGCGGGTGCCCTGTGAAAAGATGGATCCTAGGAAGGAGGACTGATCAGGATGAGCAGGAAGCAGGGCAGGAGGCCAGAGCAGGACTGAGGGTATGCCTGGGAAGACCAGCAGTGGGCACTTAAGGAGGGCGAAGCCCCTGTGTCCCATTTCTCAGATCCTGCTCCTGAGTCCAGGAGTCCCCAAGTGGTGCAAAGGTCAATGCAATCGGCTGCTAACCGAAAGGTCAGAGGTTTGATCTACCCAGAGGCACCTCAGAAGAAAGGCCTGGCAATCTACTCCCAAAAGATCACAGCCATTTAGAACCTGATGGAGCACAGTTCTACTCGGACACATGGGGTCACCATGAGTCAGAATCAACTCGGTGGCGGCTGGCTATTTGTTTGTAATTTCTGAGTCCAGAGCCAAATTCCTCATCAGCCCCCCAGCCTGTCCGTACTCCACCGTCACCCCTTCCTCATCCTAGCTCCTATCCAGCTTTTCCCTTCTGTGCTTCCTTTTTCCTCCAGATGAACCTCCAACAGCTTTCAGGACAAGGTGAAACCACCCACCATCTCAGGTAGCAACAACTACGGCAGTAATAATAATAGGTCCCACTCCTAAGTGCTCATGTGACAAGCAGTCACGGTGCTAGGTGCTTTGTGTGACCATCTCATTTACTTCTCACAGTTGCCGTATGTGGTAGGTGTGAGTGCACTGCCAGTGTAGGGAGGAAGAGACTGAGGCTCAGCAAGGAGCAGTGACTCTGAGGCAGAGCTGGAGATTCGAACCCAGGACCGTTGGGCTCCAGAGCTGGCTCCTTGTCAGCTTGCTAGGTGCTTCTTTCAGAACCTCCGTTCCCTTGCCCTTGTCTCCCCCACTGGTGATGGGTCTTTTTGATCTCCCTTCCCTCCCAGCCCCCTCCTTCCACAGCCCCAGCCCTAGTTCTCAGCTCTCCTGGGGTAAGAGCCCTCACCCTGCCCGGGTTGCCTGGCCTCCTTTCTCTCTTTCCATCCAAGCACTGCTTGGCAAACTCTTATCCTGGTGGAGTAGAAGCCACACTGGCCCCCATGTGGGCCCAGTCCCTGATCAACTTGGTTGCTAAAAGCTGGGTCATCAGGACAAACGGCTTCCCTCTCTGGGCCTCAGTTGCCCCATCTATAAACTTGAGGAAACTCCCCAGCAGACCAGGCCTGTGGAAAGGGCACTGGCTTCCACTTTGTTGTGTGCCCCGGTGGTGGCCAATGAACAGCCTGAGGAGCCAATGGGAGGCTGGAATTGAAAGTCACCCCTTTGTAAATCAAGAAGACTCACTTCCAGTGCAGCCTCTGCTCTGGGGAGTGGGGAAAAGGTGGGCTTGGCCGGAGCTGGAGGCCTCTCAGATGGAAGGCAGAAGCCCCTCATCTGTGTTGAAGCGCTGGCAGTGGCTGCAGCAAATGGCTCAGGCCAGCTCTGGCTCCTTATTAAAGCAGCCACCCCAGCACCACCTCTGAGCCTCGGGGCAGCTCGTCTAGCCCTACTGAGGACACCTGCTGCCCCACCAAGCTGCAGTGTGTCGATCTTAGCCCTGCTCAGCTGTGCCATAGAATCTGCTAGTCCAGGGTCAGAAAGCCAGAAAGCCGGAGAGGGTGGGCCTGGATGCAGCCTCCTCTTTGCACACATAGGGACACTGTCCGTGGCCCACAGAGGTCTCCCCGGGACACACAGCAAGCATGGCAAGAGCCACAACTTTAGCCTGTGCCAAATCCCACCACTTGAATACCGATCTTTCTCTACCTTCTACCACCCAGTTAAGTGCTCGACTACCAGCTGACAGGTTAGTAGTTTGAACCCACCCAGAGGTGCCTCAGAAGACAGGCCTGGTGATCTGCTTCTGAAAGGTCACAGCCTTGAAAACCCTATGGAGCAGTTCTACTCTGCACACATGGGGCTGCCGTGAGTCGGAATAGACTAATAGCAACTAACAACAACCCCCACCTCCTGGGGGGACATATGGGGGCCGTGATGAGTGTGGTCAGTGTGGTGGAAGACGGGTCTCCATGGCTTAACTAATTTTTTGTAATACATGTATGAGGGTTTTTAAAATGCAAGCAGTAAAAAATAGTAGATAGATAGTCTATTGACTCCACCCCAATTCATGGTGACCACATGTACAACAGAAGAAAAGGTTTCCCAGTCCTGTATCATCTTCACAATCACTGGCACTCGAGCCCATTGCTGTAGCTGTCGTGCTGATTCATGTCCCTGAGTGTCTCCCCCACCCTCTCTGCCTTTCTACTTCACCAAACGTGATGTCTTCCTCCCTCCAGCAATTGATCCCTCCTGATGACATGCCCAAAGCAAGCGAGCTGGACAATATTCTGTTGTGACCCATAAAGTTGTCATTGGCTAATTTTCAGAAGTAGATGGCCAGGCCTTTCTTCCACACAAACATATCAACAGCGAAAAGTAAGCTTTCCCCCACTCTGCTCCTGCCCCCCTTCTAAAGGCACCCACTATTTTCAGCTCTTTGTGTACCCTTCTGTAGATCCACAGGCAAATACACATACCTGTTTCAGAAGACACACCAGGTGGCATACTACACACCTGCCTCGGCCCCTCGCTCCTTTCACATAACAGGGCATCTTGGGAAAGATCCCCCACCCCCATCCCTTCCCTGCCACAGTCTAAGGCGGCCACACTCGTTTTTTAACTCGGTTTTAGAATTGCACAGCTGGGCCATCATTTGTCTAACTGGTCCCCTGTTTGTGGACATTGCCTTGTCCCAACCATTTGATACTGTGAGTGACAGCAAATGCTACACGTTCTGGTACATGGTTCTTTGTGCACACGGCTGAGCCTCTCTGTAGGGGGTAGTTCTTGGTGTGAATGGCTGAATGAAAGGGTTTGTGCATCTTCAATCCTAAGAGAGGTTTCTAATCACCCTCCAAAGAGTTTGCGCCAGTTCACACTTCCACCCATGATGGACGCTGCTTCAGAGAGGTGACACCACCTTCTGGGGAGCAGCGGTGACTCCGTGGTAGAATTCTTGCCTTCCATGCTGGAGACCTGGGTTAGATTCCCGGCCAGTGTACCTCATGCACGGCCACCACCCAGCCATCAGTGGAGGCTTGCATTTTGTTATGATGCTAAGCAGGTTTCGTGGTGTTTCTAGGCTAAGACAGGCTAGAAAGAAAGGCCTTGAGATCTACTTCCGAAAAATTGGCCAGTGAAAACCCTATGGATCACAAGGGTCTGATCCCCAGCTAATCATAGGGATGGGGTAGGACCAGGCAATGCTTCATTCTATAGTGTGTGGGGTCAGGGGCCAACTCAACAGCAGCTAACAAGTGACATCTTTAGGGAAGGGAGCAGAGGGCTAAGAAATTCAGCCAGACTCAGCTTTTCCCAGGCCTCTCTTATTCAGCTCTCCCAGGCTTTGGGGCAGGAGGTGGGTGACCTGGATGTCCCTGGGTGCTCTCTTTCCCTTGTCCCAAAGCCAGAAAACCAGGCGGGGAGAGGCCCAGCCTTTTGCCAACCAGCCCCTTGGGTTTCACTACTCCATCACCGGCCCACCCTCCCCCGCCCTCTAGGCCCTAAAAGCCCAGGGCTCCTCTGTATGCCAAGGAGGCCTGGGCTGAGTTATGGCTCCATTCGTTCCTCTAGCGCAGATTCATCCAAGGGTATTTATCCTGTGCCTTTCTTTCCCTGAGATACACTGAGAAAATTCACAGCCTGCGACTTTCCCGAGCAAGCTGGGGGCAGGGAGGCATTGTGGGCTTGAAGGAAGGCCTGGAGAAGGGAGAGGCACAGAGAGGCCACCAGGGGGCATTACGGGGAGGCAGCCAGTAGGGTTGGGCACTGGGGAGGGGCTCGTGTGCGGTAAAAGGAAAGGTCCAATCCATTCACTCTAGCTCCAGAAAAGCAGCCCTCGCAGAGTGGGTGGGTCCATTGGAAGAATGCCCTTTTATCAAGCCTCGTTTTATTTTCCCACTTACCTCTCCCCCAAACCCTGTGCTCTTGAAGTGATCCCATTTTACAGAGGAGGAAACTGAGTCTAGCAAGGCTAAGTGACTTGCCCAAGCCCACCCAGCTGGAAAGAGGGCAGATCTGGGATTCTAACGCAGGCCGCCCTGGAGAGAGGGGGCAGTGGCGGTTCAGCGGTAGAATTCTTGCTGTTCATGCAGGAGGCCCGGGTTCGCTTCCCAGCCATTGGACCTCATGTGCAGCCACCACCTGTCTGTCAGTGCAGGTGACGTAGTGGTTAAGAGCTTGGCTGCTAACCAAGAGGTCTGCAGTTTGAATCCGCCAGGTGCTCCTTGGAAACCCTATGGCGCAGTTCTACTCTGTCCTACAGGGTCACTAGGAGTTGGAATCGACGTGACGGCAGTGGGTTTGGGTTTTTGGGTTACGATGCTAAAAAGGTTTCAGCGGAGCTTCTGTTCTCATACAGACTAGGAAGAAAAGCCTCGAGATCTACTTCCGAAAAGTCAGCCAGTGAAAACCCTGTGGATCCCAAGGATCCGACCTGCGATTAATCATGGACATGGTGCAAGATCGGGCAGTGTTTCATTCCATTGTGCATGGGGTTGTCATAAGGTGGCGGTGACTTGATGGCAGCTAACAACATACAACATAAGGGGAGAGAAGAGCCAGCTTTCAGAACAGAAACCTGGGCCCTGTTCATAGGGCTCTTCAGCTCTCCCCTCTTCCCCACCCAGACCCCTGCTCAAGGCCAAACCCCGGTTACAGATGAGGAGGAAGTTTCCAGAACGATTCCACACAGGTCTCTTTGCTGATCAGAGCCACACTACTGTTAGTGCCTCTGTGCTGGGGAAGGCCTGGTCACCATAGACAGAAACCTCACCTGTTTAAGACAACCCACCAATCCAGCAGAAGCATGGGAGTCATGGAAACATCTGGAAACCACACTCCGGGAAGTCGACTTCAGCCTCCACGCCCACCACACCCCTGCCCCTGCCCTTTGCTCTCTGCCTCACAATCTCTACACAGACCTGCTTTCTTGACCTGTTTTCTTTTCTCCATGTGAGCAGTCATTCCATTGCATAAAGCACAGAGTGCCAGTTTTACTTTAAGATCACCCCTAAATGGGTTGGGGGTCTCCCATGAGGCTGGGCCAACGGGTCAAAGATCAGAGATTATTGGGAGCTTTCCAGAATACCAGGCATAGATGTCCCACTCCTCGTGGAGTAAGTCTTAGGAGCAAGCTCCCTAATTACGAGATGGTCAGGAGGACATAGCTGAGCCATTCCCCTTCCAGTCTTCTGGATGACCCCCATGACCAGCGGGCAGTGTCCCCAGCCCTCAGGCCATCCTCATGTCCCCGCCCCATCAGCTGCGGACCCCAGGAATCTCCCAGCTCCTCCTCCCTGGCCCTAATCCTGCAGCCTTACAGGAGTCATTGCTGACAATAATTAGGTCTCACAAGGATAAAACTTAAATGAGTCTGAAACCTTCAGGGATGGTATTAGCACTCTAACTCTGTTTGTGGTTTAAATATTAATGTCAGAGTGTAATTACTACCCCTTCTGTCGAAGGCAGCGGTTCAGAAACAGTTTCAGCCCTGCAAATGAGATCCGTCCGTCCTGTGACGTGCATGGGGAGAGCTTAGTGTTCTGCAGAGTTCTGGAACATTTAGAACTCAGGACATTTAGAACAATGGTTACAAACTGACAGCCTGTGAGCCCAATCTGGCCTTCATACCTGTTTTAAAATACTGGCCTGCACCACATTTAAACAAAAAGAATCAATTTGTATATATAAAAAAGATTTATAATTTCTTTTGGCCCTACTGAAACTCAATCCCACACGGCAACAGTCGGCTGATTGGCAGCTGTCCCCTAGAGATGGACATTCATCTCCAGGTCACCACAGCCCCCACCACTCCCTATTGGCTCATACCCAACCCACTTCCCCCATTCGCTCCACCTTTCTGGGTCCTGATGACCTCTGAGTTTGCAACTCCGGGTTTAGAATTTGGGAAGTTTAGAAATGGAGAGGCTTGAAATTACAGAGCTCAGAACTAGAACTCAGGAGTCCCTGGAATGGCCCTAGCTGTTGATTTAGGAGAGGGGGGATGCCTGAGAAGGGGTCACCCTGCTGTACCTTGTTCAGCTCTTGGGGGGAAAAACCTAATCCTCTGTGTTTTGCCAACACGAAAAAGCACTCTTGTTTCAGAAATTAAGCCTTGCCAACAGAGACTACTAACATGCAGGAGTCTTGGGTCATGCTGGCCATTTTCATGGGTGACTTGCCACCACCACCATCATCCATGAACCCTCCCCAGTTCTAGCTTGGAGTGAGAGCCAGAAGCCATGGCTCCCGGGAGTGCAGCTGTGGGGGACCCTGGACAGGTCCCTGTGCCTTCCAGGGCCTTTGATGCCCCACTGGAAAAATGTACCAGGTGGACGCTGTGTCCCCCATTTCACTTGGGGCTGAAGTGGCTGCCAAGGGGCCATGCAGATGGGGACTCACCCAGCACTGTCCTAGGAAAAGGACCCCTATAGTGTCTGGCAGGGTGCGCTGGCTATCGTAGGCGCTCAATTCGAGCACAAGAGAGAAAGGCAGTGGAGCTGGAGTGAGAACACTAGGCGAATCCAGCTACTCCACTTAATAGCTCGGGCAAGTTACTTAACCTTTCTGAGCCTATTCTCCTAATCTGTAAATGAGAGAATTGGTGCTAACCTCCCAGGGGTGTCAGGAGGAATAAATTAGGCCCTAGGCACGGTGCTCTGTGTGGTACAGGTGCTCAGTCCATGCTGGACAGGAATCTGCTGGATTGAATTCAGAAGAATAAAAGTGTAGCTTGAGCATGAGAAACCCCAGGGTGGGGGAGAGAAGAGCTGAGGTAAGGGGAGAGATCCTGGGTAGGGGTAACAGCAGGAGCTGCAGAAGGGCAAGCCGGATGGTGGACGGTGCAGAAGGGGCCCTGGAAGCAGGGGCTGGGCTGTGTTCCCTGAACAAGCCAAAATAATCGGAGCCACATCAAGACATCGACAGTTACCAGTGACAGAAACCTGCTCATGTGTGCCTGTGCAAAAGGAGGAATATATTATAAAGCTTTAAAGGTACCAGTTGGCCGCTAACTGAAAGGGTGGATGTTCAAGTCCAGCCAGGGGCACCTACGAAGAAAGGCCTGGTGATCTATTTCTGAAAAATCAGCCACTAAAAACCCTGTGGAGCACGGTTTTACTCTGGTACACATGAGGTCACCATGAATGGAATCGTCTGGATGGAAATTGTTTTTTTTTTTTTTTTTTTTTTTGGTGAGACCCAAGTGCACAAGTGGTGGGGATGGGGGCTGGATGGAAAAATGGCAGGATTCAAGGGGCTGCTCTCAGTCTCCGGATTCCTGTCTCTCTGTTTGTTTCTCTCTGTATGCATCTCCCTGTCTCTTTGAACATTGCTATGTCTTTCTGTCCCTCTGTCCTTCTCTTCCTCTATTTTCTTCTTTCCGTGTGCCTCTCTCTGTCTCTCTCACTGTCCTGCCGTCTCTCTCTCTCTCATACTCTCCCATCCTGACTTGTGTGGTCCCTTCCTCTGTTCCTCTCTGCATGCCCGCGGCTCTGTCCTCCTCTTTCTCTCTGCATTCCAGCTTTCCTTTGTCCCACACAGAGGGTCAGAGGCGGCCACCAAGTCCGAAGCTTTACACCACCCTAGTCCAAGGGCTTACCCAACAGACATGATCAGAATCATCAGTGGCCCAACTCCAAATCCTCTGCAAGGAGGTTGTTTGGGGCCCAGCCTGAACAGGCAGCCACACCCCTGGTCCAGCCCAGCCCATCCAGGTGGCTGAGTGGAACACGAGACAGGACGTGTAGGCGAGGGTGCATTTCTCAGAGAAAAGGGCCTGGGCTGGGCCAATCCCCCAAATTCATCTACTCCAAGATCTCGTGGTGGTTGGGAGTCAGAGTTAACACCCACCCGGAAGTTAGTCCTAGGAGATCAAACTTTGGCCGGCAGTGGCCCTGACACTTAGAGGGTACCCTAGGGCCAGCTGTCCAGCCATAACTATCTGAGCTGAGATAGGGATGGAATGCTCAGGGCTAGAGACTCTACCATCCTCCCAGGGGAGCAAATGGGGCTCCTGGGGGCCCTTGGAAACATCCAGCGTCCTCATCGTCTGATGCCAGGCCAGCTACCCCCTGTCCAGGCAGGATAGCAGAGGGAAGTGGTGGAGTAAGGATTAGGCAAATGGCTGGGGCACATCCCCTGGCATGCAACAGGCACTCAGTTTTGTTACGTGGATGCATGAATGCATGGGTAAGCACGGGATAAACAAATAAACAAGCAAACAAATCCGTTGCTTTTGAGTTAATTCTGATTCATGGTGACCCCACGTGTGACAGAGTAGAACTGTTCCATAGGGTTTTCTTGGCTATAATGTTTACCGAAGCAGATCGCCAGGCCTTTCTTCCATGGTGCCACTGGGTGGGTTTGAACTGCCAACCGTTTGCACCAGCCGGGGACCCTAAGTGCAGGATAAAGTCGCACATTTTAGCAGAGTAAGAAGAGAAGGAGTGTGGAGATGCATGAGGGGAAGAGAGGGAGTGTGGAGATGCATGAGGGAAGAGAGGACTGGGCAGCCAAAGATAAAGGGGGAATCAAAGAGCTGGCTGGGAAATACCAAGAAGGCAGAGAAAGGGAAAGAGGGGGAGGGCACAGAGAGGGAGAAGGGGAAACTGTAATTCATTTCACTTCATCTCTGTTCATTTTGGACAAATAGAGCAGAAACTGCAGACCAAGGAAGGGAGAAACAGGGCATGAAATTGCACTGTGCCTGCTAATGGCTCTGGCAGCCAGGCAGTCCTGGCTAATAACCTGCTGGGTCAGCCCCGACCAGCCCTGTTGCCCTTGGGGTGGGCACCCCAAGACTCACACTGTCTGGCCAGGTGGGAGCCCACAAAAGCACAGGGAGGGAGGCTGCAGCTGCCTGGTTCCTGCCTGGAGCTTTTCTCAAGTTCAACCACCTCCCATGCCCTGAGTGTCTGCAGACTCAGGCAGCTGGTGCGAAGCCATAGCCAGGAAGGCTCCAAGGAGCTGGGATGGGACCTCCGTTAGACATCAGAGAAAATCCCCATAAGTTTAAGGGATTTGGTGAATTAATACAACTTAGATTTAGATGATCAAAAGCATTTCTCAAGGCAGCTGTCTGGAAACCACTGGAAGCTTCTGGCTGGCTGTGGGCTGTTGGAAGCCTTCCTCTCTCTGCAGGAGCCTAGTGGGAATTGGTCCAGTGGGGGGTGCCAGATAGGGCATGGAAGTCTATAGACTTGAGGGAACCAACTCCCCTCTACCCTGGCTGGGCCAGCTCCCCTTGCTGTGCCCATCAGTAAAAGGTTCAGATATGGGGGGGGGGCAGGGAAGGTTGAGCATAAGAACAAGCTCCTGCTGACAATATCTGGGGTACCCAGTGGGCCCTATTCTGGAGCAGGGTGGAGGGGTGGGACAATGGGAGGGCCCCCAAATGCCTATCCTCTCCCCAGCAGATTTGAGTTAGGACCAATGGCCTTCTGGGTCCCCAGCTCTGGGGTCTGTCTCCTCTAATCCCACTTATATCTCCCTGCACATTAACCTTCCTCCAGCTCAGCTCCAACTCCAGTGCTGCCCTGCCTACAGGGACCCCACTGCCTTTGGAATAAATCGTATCAACTTAAATAGCAAGTGCTGCCATGTGTGGAGTACTTACTACATTCCAGACACTGCCAAGCCCTTGATATGCATTAGCTCAAAGTGCCATTAGCTCCTCACAACAACCGAGACACAATTACCACCCTCACTTCAAAGGACTCTGAGGCACAGAGATGTTAAGAAAGTTGCCTAAGGATGCATAGCCAGAAAGTGGCAGAGCCAGGAATTGAACCCAGGTTGTCTGCTCCCCAACTCTCAACCTTGGTTGAGTGGGTCGGGTGATGGATGGAAGAGTTGGTTCATGTTACTGCGTTGGACTGATGGATTGATTGAGTAATGGGTTGGGTGATGGGTTGATGGTTAGGTTTAGGTTAGGCTTGGATGGATGGGTTGGTTTGGTGGGTTGGGTGGTGCGTAGAAGGTGGTTGGGTAGTGGGTTGCTGCATTGGTTTGATGGATTACATGGGTAGATTAGGGCTGGGCTGTTGGATGGTTGGGTAGGATGGATAGATGCTGGACTCACTGATCCTAGAACACAGCAAGCATCTAACCTACAAATCTTACCTTTGCCATTCTTCCCACCAACAATTCCTTCCCTCTCCTTTTCCTCCTTCCCTTACTCTTCCTTCAAGGCTCAGCCCAAACTCTGTGCCACCCTCTTATGCCACCACAGCAAATTTAAAGTTCATCTCTGCAAACAGTCTACTTTGTTCTTGTTGGTACTGCCCTTTTTATACCATTGTCTGCCATCTCTGGCTATAGCTTCTTCTACTTACAGGTGAGACTAGAAGCTTTGATGGGGCGGGCACCATGCCATATTTATCTCAGTGCCAGGTACATCATGAGAGTGGAGAAAACACTGGGGGTGCCTACCCAGTGGCTCCCTGCCATGTGTCCTGGACCCTTCAGTGGTCAGTTCCCAAAACGCAGTGGCACGAAGACTCTTGGGCCAAAGCCTCAAAACCATCCTGTGCATCTCTTCCAAAAACTTCCTCAGTGAGGCATCATCCACTATGTGGCCCCAACTTCAGCAATAACTTTATGCCAGAGGGAGGATGCTCAGAGGGAGAGGATATACAGGTGGGTCCGTACGCGGTGGGAACACGGCTGGTTCAGAGACCGGCCTGCTCCCAGGGCTAATCCAAGAAGCTTCTAACAGCCCCTGAAACAGATGTGGAAGCAGAGTCTGCAGTGGGGAAGTTTTGGTGGAAGCTTCTGGAAGCCTTTCTAGAGGTCAGTGGTCAGCCCTCCCTGGCCAGAGCTTGAGGATTCTTGCTCCTCTGATGGTGACGTTCAAGTACAGTCCCCCCCTCCACGCTGCCACCACACCCGTCCTGTGTGTTTACCTACCTGCGGGGATAGTTGGGGGAGGGGCACTGGAAGGAGAACCAGCCTCCCTCTACCAAGGCAAACACTCTCCCTGCTAATTGGTATTTGCACGGCAAATCCTGAGTAAAGACGTGATCATTTGCATGTTCTACAGGTAATGATATTTGATGTTGTCAACTTATTACATTCTTAATCACTACTCAATTTCCTGCTTTCCAAGCTCCCAATCACACTGCCACCCAAAATAACTCCTCTTTGGAATTGTCACAGAGCCCCACAGGGAGGGACCCATGTGGGGATCCCCCAGCTGAGGGGGCTGAATGACAAACCCAGGATGACCCTGCTAGGAAATGGAGTACCTCCATCACCTCCTGCCTCCTCCTCCTACTCCCTCCTTCTCTCCTTTCCTCATCCCTACTCCTGACACCCCTCTTCCTCCTCCTCTCCCTCCTTTCTCTTCTCCTTCTTCCCTCTTCCTCCCCTCCTCCTTATCCTCCTTCCTCCTTTTTTTCCTCCTGCCCCCTCCAGTCCCGCCTTCTTCTCCCCTTCCTCTTCTCTACCTCCCCTTCCTCCCTTTCTGCCTCCTCCCTGCCTCCCTCCCTCTTCTCGCCCAGGGGCTTGCTCAGAGCAGGGAGCCCTCAACATGCTAAACTCCCGTGTTCTCAAAAGGAGCAGAACAAAGGAGCAGGTCCCCATTGCAAGGACAGGAAAATAAGTCCAGCACAACGGGACAAGTGTCCAATTGGGTTCTTAGTCTCCAGGAGCGTTAGGGGAGCTTCCCTCCAAAGCTGCACTGGGACCCCACTCAACCCCTTTACAAAAAAGATGGTGATTTTAAAGGAATAGCAAAGAATAGCTTGTATTTCATGATGCACTCAACTACTAACCTAAAGGTTGGTGGCTCAAACCCATCCAGTGGCACCATGGAAGAAAGGCCTGGCAAACTGCTTCCATAACGATTACTGCTTTTGTTGTTAGGTGCTGTTGAGTAGGTTCCAACTCATGACTCTATGTACAACAGAATGGAACACTGCCCGGTTCTGTGTCATCCTCATAATCATTGCTATGTTTAAGCCCATTGTTGCAGCCACTGTGTCAATCCATCTCATTGAGGGTCTTCCTCTTTTTCAATGACCCTCACTTTACCAAGCATGATGTCCTTCTGCAGGGACTGATCCCTCCTGACAACATGTCCAAAGTACTTGAGACAAAGTCTTGCCATCCTCCCTTCTAAGGAGCATTCTGGTTGTACTTCTTCCAAGACAGATTTGTTTGTTCTTCTGGCAGTCCATGGTATATTCAGTATTCTTTGCCAACACCATAATTCAAAGGCATCAATTCTTCTTTAGTCTTCCTTATTCATTGTTCCATAAAGATTATAGCCAAGAAAACCCTATGGAGCAGTTCTACCTTGTAACACATGGTGTTGCTACGAGTTGGGATCAACTTGACAGCAACGGGTTTGATTTTTGTTCTTTTTTTAACCTGTGCCAGACACTGCGCTCAGCACTTCACCTGGGCTATCTCCTGCCCCCGTTTCACTCAGAGTGAATTCAAAGTCCTTACGAAGACCTCTGAGGCCCCCCTGACTTGCTCTCATCTCCTATGACACTTCTTCTTGCCCAATCTGCTCCAGCCTCACTGACCTCTTTGCTCTTCCTCAAACGCCGCAGCATGTTCCTCAGGGCTTTGCACTGGCTGTTCCCTCTACCTGGAAGACTCTTCCTCCAGTGTCTGCTTGGCCCACTTTACTCGATCTGTGCCTCTCCATGCAGTCGTCCCTGACCCCCCACCATTAATCCTGCCATTCCAGGCTCCAGAATGCACAGTGCACATGTATGCACGTGTCCGTGCACACACACACACACAAACATAGCCCCATCACCAACCTCCAGCATTCCAGATTATTCCTATCTTGCTCTTGTTGTCATTTTTTATGTCTGTGGCAAAAATAAGGAGCCCTGATGGCGCAGTGGTTAAGTGCTCGGCTGCTAACCACAAGGTCGGTGGTTCAAACCCACTAGTGGTGCTGTGAGAGGAAGATGTGGCAGTCTAATTCTGTAAAGATTTACAGCCTTGGAAACCTGATGGGGAAGTTCTACTCTATCTTATAGGGTCACTAGGAGTTGGAATCGCCCTAATGGCAATGGGTCTTGGTGGTAAATATATATGTATCAAAATGTTTGCCATTTCAACACTCTACACATGTAGGATTCACTGACATTGATAACGTTCACCGTATTGTCCAAGAATCACCATTATTCATTTCCAAAGTTTTCCATCACCTTAAACTACCAAGCTCACACTGCATCTTTCAAGAGCTCAAGAAATTGGGGTTGGGGCCTCTGATTGGTCTCCCCCTCACCAGCCCTATGTGACACTGCCGGAGATGACTCCCAAGTCAGGCCTGTGGTGACAAGGTCCTTCTATTTTGCCAACCTCAGCTGTGAAGACGACGGGGGATCCCCCGAATGCTACTTCCCCAGGTCGCTTTCCAGAGACAGCCCGTGCCAGCTGGCCCCCCTTATCTTCGGAGAGCATAGCCTCTAATCAGCATCATTGGGTAATCAATACCCTCATTTTTTGCCTCTAAAAGGCCAAGGAAGATGCTCATGAAACACTCATGTAGTCATTTGACAAATCACAGCCTTTTAAACCTTCTCCAGGAGGGGAACCTGGGCTCACACCCAGCCCTGCTCCTTCCTTATAGATTTCTTCAGCGGAATAACAAATCACCCTCAGCAAGCCGAGAAACCCGGGAGGAAGGGCAGCTTGCTGGCTCCATGAAGAAGCAGTGGGAACAGCCCTTGCGCAGTGAGGATTTCCTGGGAAACCACTTTGAAGGAAGGAGGTGTTGGGGGGAGTTTGGGGAACAAGCTCGGAACCCATGAATTAAACATTTGCTGAGCTCTTTTGAAGCAGCTGCTACCAAAGACGGGGGATGCTTTAATTAATAAAGCACAGTCAGGAAGAGGGAGTTGTTTTCTGACTCCGTGCCCCAGGCTCCAGGAGCAAGATCAACAGAGCAGCCTGTCACCCCTGCAGTGCCATGCCGAGAAGTGCAGCAGCTGCTCTCTCATCGTGAGGGATGCTCAGGGTCGTGGAATGGTCTCTAGATGGCTACTCAGGAGCCCACCAAGCCCCATGGAAGTGGGGAATGCAGAGTCTACCTGCCCAGTGCGAAACCCTGGAGTGTGGCGGAAAGAGCACTGCCACTCTGTTTTCCACTCTAATTGCTGTGTGACCTTGGGTAAATCACTTCCCCTCTCTGGACCTTGGTTTCCTCACCCACAGTTTTCAGACTGGCTTCTGGGGAGCCATAGGTTTCCTTGAAGGGGTCTCAAGGGCTGCCTCTGGTGGTGGGAGCATAGGCAGGTGAGGCCCAACCCCAGCTGTAGCTTGAACAGCTTTGCTTTTATCTGCTAATATACTGGGCTTCCTGTCCTTTGAAGAAAGAATACTGAAGGTTAAAAAAAAAAAAGAAAACCCTAGGCTTAGATGTTTTCTCCTATCTCTTCAGAAGCCTGAGCCTCAAAGTTGAGCAATTCCCAGGTGGCTGGTCAGCCAATATCAGACATCACCTAGGATGTGCCAGGTGCTAGGGGCTGCAAAGGAGAATAAGAAGGCTCTACCTTCTTCCAATGAGGGTGGGCAGTGGTGGTTCAGTGTAGAATTCTCACCTTCCATGTGAGAGACCCAGGCTTGATTCCTGGACAATGCACCTGGTGCATAGCTACCACCTGGCTGTCAGTGGAGGCCTACATATAGCCTCGATGCTCAACAGGTTTCAGTGGAGCTTCCAGACTAAGATGAACTAAGAAGAAAAGCCTGGTGATCTACTTCCGAAAGTCAGTCAGTGAAAACCCTATGGTTCACAACAGTCCGCAACCCTGATCAGGACCAGGCAGCATTTTGTTCCCTTGTGCATGGGGTCACCACGAGTTGGGGGCCAACTTGATGGCAGCTAACAACAATATAACAACCTTCTTTCAAGGGGACTTCCAGTCTAATCCAGGTGTGGCAGATACATGGCACACATACCATTGTTCCTGACTTTATGCCCATGGCAGACATTACTAATCTATCATGGCCCTCTCTCCTATTAGGTCCAAATATGACCTCAAACCCTTTCTCAATGCAGTGTTCCAGGCAGCCACTAACAAAAGATTGGCCCTCCTATGCCATCTCTGATCTGGTCTAGCAAGTAGAGATTTCCTGAAATGCAATGGGCTGCCTCACAAGAAAATGAGAACCCACCAAAGGCCTGTTCATTCATTCAATAGGTATTTATTGAGTACCTACTATATACCAGGCACTGTTCTAGGGATACAGCAGTTCTTGTGGGTCTCACAAGATGGTGAAAAGTGATGCAGAGATTAGAGTGTCATGAGAAAATTGGGCTACTTTACCATGGGTGGATAGGGTAGGCCTCTTTCACAAGGTGACTTTTAAGGAAATATTCAAAGAGTGGGTAAGAAAGGGTCATGCAAAAATCTGTGGGTGAGAATGTTCTTGACAGAGGGAACAGACAGTACAAAGACCTGAGGCAGGACAGAGTTTGGTGTGTTTGAGAAACAGCAAGGAGGTCCACAGGGCTGAGGCATGGGGGAGGAGAAACGGGTACAGAATGAGGTGGAAGAGGCAAACAGGGGGCAGATCTCACGGGTCCTGTGGACCAGGTTGTTGCTGTGTGCTGTCAAGTCGATTCCGACTCTTAGTAACAAATAGGACAGAATAGAACTGCCCCATAGCGTTCCCTAGGCTGAAATCTTTGTGGGAGCAGGTCACCAGGTCCTTTCTCTCGTGGAGCAGATGGCAGGGTTAGAACAGAGCACTTAACCATTGCGCTACCAGGGCTTCTTCTGTGGATCATGGGTAGGAGTTTATTTTAGCCTAAGAGTGATGGAGACTACCGGGGGGAGTGACAAGGTCTGGTGTATTTCTAGAAATATCCTTCAGCAGTAGCTAAACAACTCTCTGTTGGGGTCAAGCCGGAGGGGAATTTTTTTGTTTCTTCTTTCTCTAGGTTAGAGTTCATATTGGTGAGCCTAGCATTAAAATTCTGAACTCGTGCTGGCTTCTGGTCAAGCCTGGCAGAAGGCTAACTCTTGGTGTCTTTCCATCTCCATTTCTGGCACTTTCCACCTTCTCCTCAAAAGTTCTCCTGTTGCCCCAATGTAGTACCCCCTTCTAGCCTCACCCTGCTGGCCCTCTCCTGGACCTCTGAGCTCCACATCCTTTCCAACTCTCTTACCTATTAAAACTGGTCTTCCCTGTGTTCCACCTCCTCTGCTGGCCAGCCAACTAATTAAGTAACTCCTCTATGCCGATGTTTAAGTGGGTGGATTTCAAGGAGTTAATGGGTTACCTGCCTCAGGTCATTCATGAGGTGGGGAGGGTGGAAAGGTAGGAGGGAGATCCAGAGATATCACCTTAACCTCTGAGTAGGAAGAGAGGGGGCTTGGAAGCAAATAAAGCAAATCCTGAACAACATCTCAAGCAGCAAAGTCTATATGTGAGACAGGTTTCAGGTCCAAACCCACTCCTCCCTGAACCCTGAGACCCCTGTACACACTGCTGGGCAGTCTCACCAGTTCCTCCCAACCTGATCACCGTAATCCCAAAGGGCCACAAATTGATTTCAAGGGGTCCACACCCACATTCACGGATTACCTGCAGATTAAGTAACTAATGCATATTGTCTAGCTCCATAAGGCCATTTTCAAGGATACTCAGATGCTGTTGTGATTCGTCAAGGATAAGGCCATGCGTGTGTGTCAGTAGATTCATAGTGACTGTGGTCATATTGAATGCCCTCAATCAATGGGTGGCGAAAGCACAGCTAATGTCATGTGGGCCCCCATGGACTGGTTGGGCGATGTATAGAGAAGCTTTGCAGAACGACATTTGTAATACACCAGGAAAAAGCAGCTGGCAAAGAAGCCGGTACAGTAGGAGCCCATGTTTGTAAACATATGAGGAGAAAAGACTGGCAAACAACAGCCCACAATAGTGAAAAGATTATAGGCAATTTTAATAGTTTTTCTTTGTGTTCATCTTATCTTTGCTCAATATTTCACCATGAACAGGTATCACTTTTTAATGAAAGAAAAACCAAATGATACAAAAGAAGAGGGGCCTTCAAAGTAAAAAGACTGGGAGCTATGGCAGTCCTGTGGAATTCCATCATCTTCCCTAGTGCCCTACGGAAGGTCCCTGGATGGCGCAAACAGTTTGCATTCAAAGACTAATCTAAAAGTTGGTGGTTCAAAACCACGTAGTGGCACTGCAGAAAATGGCCTGGCAACCTGCTTCTGTTAGAATTACAGCCAAGAAAACCCTACAGGACAATTCTACTGTGTAACTCATGGGGTCGCCAAGAGTCAGAATTGACTCAGTGGTAACAGGAAAAAGGCAGCAACAGTAGGGTCCCTGAGCCCCCCTTCTGGCTCCCTTACCCCCTGGTTCTGGAGCTGGGAGGCAGGGGGTTCAGCCTGGGCAGCTTGGGGACGGTGAAGTCCTGGGCCTCAGGACAGCCCAGAGCAGCACCTAATACAGAAACAGAAGGGCAGGAACCCCTCTACCTCGTGGTGGCCTTGGGCAGCCAGACTCCCCAAGCCCCGTCTGTCTCACCATCAGTCTCTCTCTTGCCCAAACAGGCTTTCTTGGGGGCATAAAGACCTTGGTTCAGATGACAAAAAAACCCTGTGTTCTCATTTCAATTTGGGGAATGAAAGTCTGTATAAAACAGCTTCTTATCGTCGGCTCCAACGCTTTATACCTTCAAGGTTCTTTATTTCACTCCGATGGCAAATTTTTCCCAACGATTACTGCCTTTGATGAGCCTGCCAGGCTGCAGCAGGGAGTGTGCAGGCGGCTTGTCCTTCACGTTCTGACAGTGGGAGACAGCGGTGGAGAAACTGCATGAGGGGCCCAGGCCACCTAGGGGGAGCACACCCCTACCTGCTACCGGGATCCCCTGCCCAGTGGTCCCGCAGGAGCTGGAGCCTGGTCTGGCTCTGGACCTCTGGTCCCAGGTACCACAGATAAACGGACCTGCCTTGGTGCTCATGGGCATCAACTCTGGAATGTGGGTGGGGGGGTTGGAGGAGGTGTACCCCCTGAGCTCCACAGGAAGCTTCATTGCTATGCCTCATCCATCTGCTGGCTGTCCCTAATGGGCTCGAACAAGGCTCCCAGTGCCTGCTCCATGAGTAGCTGGGGATGGTCCCTGGGAGCCGGGTACAGCCAGCAACCAGCAGCAGGACCAGGTTGGAACTGCAGGTGACAGAGGGGATGACAGACGATGTGGTGATGCGTGTGTTCCTGGGCCCTTAACGGATGACGTGCCCTTTGTTCTGTTGTTCCTGCTCAGCAGCCTGGTGATCATTAGAGGATCATTTTCCCCTCACGGGAAAGCTCTGAGGCTGGGACGGGCCACCTGGCCACAGTGGGTATACTGCCAGGCCAGCCAGTGCAGAGGTTACCTCCCCAGTGACCCCGCCTGGGGGTCAATGGTCAGCCCCACCCCCAGTGGGGACCACATTAGCTGGTGGCATAGTAGCATCTCAGGAGGGTTTGCTGCTGAAACACATTCACAAGACCCCTGCATGCAGCCCACCCATTCCCCATCCTGTGCTCTATACCCAGGGCAGGGAGCTCACCATCAACCCCAGGACCCTCCCACCCAGCACACTGGTGTTATAGACCAAAGACTTCCATTCTGGGAGTTATGGATTGAATTGTGATGCCCAAACAGAAATATTGAAGCCCTAACCCCTGTACCTGTCAATGTGAGATTGTTTGGAAATAGGGCCTTTGAAGATGCTATCAGTTAACATGAGGCCATTCTACTGGAGGAGAGAAGCAACACACAAATAAGTAAAATGATATGTGTTCAAGGCAGTAAGTGCTGTGGGGGAAAATAAGTCAGGAAAGGGGCGAGGGGTTGCATAAGGTTTAAACAGTGTATCCAGAGAAGTCATTGCCGAAAGGGTGACATTTGACCAAAGACTTGAAAGAAACAAGGATTTGAGTCAGGAGGGGGGTCCCAGGCAGAGGGAAGAACAAGTGGAAAGGTCCTGAGCAGGAATGTTTGGGGAGCAGCACAGAGGCCAGAGTGGCTGGGGTGGTGAAGGGAAGGGGATAGGGAAACTGGGGAGGAGTTGAACGATAACCTCCAAAAAGTTATGTTCTCGCCCTAATCCCTGGAACCTGTGGATGTGATCTTATTTGGAAAAAAAAAAAAAAATTTGCAGACGTAATTAAGATAAGGATCTTGAGATGAGGAGACCACCCTGGATTAACCAAACCTGTTTCTGTCGAGTCGATTCCAACTCATAGCGACCCCACAGGACAGAGCAGAACTGCCCCACAGGATTTTCAAGGGGCCGCAGGTGGACTCAAACTGCCAATCTTTTGGTTAGCAGCCGAGCTCTTAACTACTGCACCACCAGGGCTTCTGGCTTAACCAGGTGGGCCCTAAATCCAGTGACAAGAGGCAGAGGAGAGAGATAGACACACAGAGGAGAAGGCAACGTGAAGACAAACACAGAGAGCTGCAGCCACAAGTCAAGGACTGCTGACAGCCACCAGAAGCTGGAAGAGGCAAGGAATGCCTTCTCCCTTACAGAGCTATGGGAGCGTGGCCCTGCTGACACCTCGATGTCAGACTTCTGGCCTTCAGAACTGTGAGAGAATAAATGTCTGTTGTTTTAAGCCACTCAGGAAACTAACACAGAGGCCCTGGTAAGGACTCTGACAATCACTCTGTAACAGAAACCAGTGGAAAGTTCTGATCAGAGTCAAGAGACATAAGCTGATGTATATTTTAACCAGATCACACCTGGCTGCAGACTTTGGGAGGAGGGTTGAAAGTAGAGAGGAGGGTTAAGAGGCTACAGCGATAGTAGAGACAATGATAAATGTGTGTTGAATGCTGAAGGTTGGGCATGGGGCTAGCCTGTACAGGAATGCGAAATGTCCCAAGATCCAGCCCCTAACCTCACAGAGCTCACCGCTGGGGACATCTGTCTGGAGAGGGAACCACAAAAAACAAGGTCATTTGTGTAAAGGGATTCACAATAGGTCAAGCTGCTACTACAAGTAAGAAGCATACAACAAATACTACAAAAATTGCATCTAGCTCGCTATGAGCCAGACATCTTGCTAAGAAATTTCCATGTGTTTTCTCACTGCATCCTCAAGAGAAGGTGGGGTGTGCTCTTATCCCCATTTTGCAGATGAAGAAACTGAGGCTTACTTAAAATCATAGAGCTTGTGAGTGGCAGAGCTAGAATTTGAACCAGCTCTCTCTGGCCAAAGCTGAGACTGTCTTGTGTCTGCAGAAGCAGTAGGAGGAAAATGGCAGAAGCGGAAGGAAAGGAACTCAGCCATGGTCACCCAGCCAATAGTCTGCAGAGGCAGCACTTGAACCCAGTACCTCCATGGTTCACGAAGCACAAACTCGTGCGTACATGATGTCCTCTAACAGTTACCTGCCAGAGCAGTAGGAACTACGGGAGGTTCAAAAGAGGGGGAGCTGGCCACAGGTGGGTGGAAGGGATTCAATTCTTGGGTAGCCAAGAGGGCATTGGACATGTGGGTCTAGATGGAGGAGATAAGGTCCAGCTCCGGCAATGTCCTTCAGGCCAGCCCTCCTGCCAGCCAACCCCTAGGGTCCTTGGCTGTTGACCCAAGCCATCTCTACCTCTACCAGGTCCAAAATCTAGGCCAACGAGAAGCCAGGAGCCCTAAGATAAAGACCAGTAGCCAAGTCAGGAGCCACCTGGACCCTGATGATGTACACAGGCTTCACCTCCCACCTTCTCTCCCTCTTCTGAATTAATATTAGCAACGTGACCTGAGCAAAATTTACTGCATGCTGGCAGCTTATTTTTAATTGTTTGCAAATACACATCCTAATTATTATGCAGTTCTAAATAGGAAGTGATGGCAGGAGTGGAAAGTTTGTTTCGGTGATACGAGGAATGAGGGATTACATGTTCACAACAGCTGCCTTGGGGATCCTGGCCCCCGCCTTCTCGCCTGGTGTCTTGTCTCTTCTGGTAGCTGTTCCTAATAACTACATCAGGCCAGAAAGTGGAGTGGGAAGCTGACACCTCCCATAAAACAGCCGTGGAGAGCGGGCCCTGGGGAAGCCCAGCTGATGGGCAGGAGAGAAATGGAACATGGCGGGAAGGCAGGTGGATTGTCCAGCTCACCGCCTGTAGGAGCACACGTGTGTGCCAAGCTGGCCCTGGAATGTTCACAGGCACGGAAGGGCTTGTTGCCAGGAAACGTGAAGAGGGCAGGTGACTAGTCCACTGACTTCAGCCCCACACCCCCACACTCCCCTTCTTACTTCCCTACACTCACCTCCACCTCCATCCTCGTAATTAATCATCCAATTAATGTCACATAGAACAGCCATTCTGTTTTGGGGGCTCTAGACCCTTTTGAGAATCTGATAAAAGCTATAGTTTTCTCCCCTAAAAATGCACACACATGCAATTCCAGGGAGTTCAGAGCTGCCTGATGCCAATCCAGGACCCCTACATGGACTTTGAATTGGTGATTAGTTGTAGGGTTTAAAGGCATGGAATTGGGCCTTATTCGTTTGGTTTGAGTTTTGACTGTATCGGTTACTGACTATATGAGCTTAAGGAAAATTGGATAGCTTCTCCAGGCTACAATTACATACATACAGGTGGAGGTGATGATGTTAACTAGCACTTCTATCAAAGAGCTGTTGACAGAGAGCATGTGTTTCAGGTACTTTGTACACTGCTGGACAAGATGCTCAGTAAACATTGGGTGTTATCATAATCAGGGGGAAAGACTCTGGAAAGAAACATTCTAGTCCTGGTTCTGTTCTGACCTACTGTGTGTCCTCAGGAAAGTCACTCCTCCTCTCTGACCTTCAGTTTCTCCCTCCAAATTATGATTCTCTAATTTGTTGAAATTGTTGAAACCAGAGACCCAGAGCTGTGTGCTTCTGGGAATAAAAAGAATCAAAGACCTGGCCCCCATCCTCAAGACGCCGCCACCGTCTCTAGTTCATTGTTCAGTGGTGTGGTAGGAATGACAGGAAGGGGAGAGGTAATCAGAGAGAGCTTCCTGAGGAGGTATCCCCATAGCTGGGATTTCAAAAGCAGGAAGCATTTGAAGCAGAGGTGAGGAGAGCTCACATGGCCCCACTTTCTGCTTAAGGGATGTGTCACATCCTCAGCTCCCTCCACAGAGTAGGTACTCAAAAAATGCTGATGGGCAGGTGGGAAGGCTCGCCTGTACTCCCACGAAGCCAGCCGGCTCCTGTCTCCCTGAGTAGGCTGGCTCAGGCTCTCCATCCACGGCCCCTCCCACAGCAGCCACATCCCTCTCCCAGGCAGAAAGGAGTCAATTAGCTATGGGTGTAAAGGGTTTTTTTTTTTTTGTAAAGAGTTTAGCAGAAGGCAGTGATTTAAAAGCCAGTTAAGATAACTGGGGCTTGCTTAATTAAAGTGACCGTGTTCTACTCAGAATTAACGCTGCAGATTGTGGAGCCAGAGACCCTGAAAGCTGAGTGTGGGAAAAAAATGTTTGCTCCACCTCCCACACTATTGTCAGCTTTGGCCTTGGAGGCGGGGCTTCACCCATCATCAGGAATGGGAGGCCAAATTCCCAGAAAAATAAATCTTCCCTTTGTTCCAGCCAGAGAGTAGATCTAGAAAAACCCCAGTCACCCACATAATGTGTGGGGTGGGGATAGAGGGGTGGGGCGGGTAGATCTGATTTTGAGCCACGTATTCCCTTGTTGTGTTCGAATGACAGTCTTTGGTCTATGTATGGGTTCCGCATCAGCACAATTAAGTGTTCTGGAATTCCCATTCTTTGAAATGTTATCCATAATTTGTTATGACCCACACAGTTGAATGTCTTTGCATAGTTAATAAAACACAGATAATCACAAGCTCCAAGTCAGAGATTGGTGGTCTGTTGTTGTTATTAGGTGCCATCAAGTTGGTTCTAACTCACAGTGACGCTGTAAAACAGAACAAAACACTGCCCCATCCTGCACCATCCTCACAATCATTGCTATGCTTGAGCCCGTCATTGCAGCCACTGTGTCAGTCCATCTCCTTGAGGGTCTTCCTCTCTTTGGATGACCCTCTACTTTACCAAGTATGATGTCCTTCTCCAGGGACTGATTGCTCCTGATAACAGGTCCAAAGTATGTAAGACATAATCTCTCCATCCTTGCTTCTAAGGAGCATTCTGGCTGTACTTCCTTCAAGGTAGATTTGTTCATTCTTCTGAAAGCCCATGATATATTCAATATTCTTCACCAACAACATAATTCAAAGACATCAATTCTTCTTCTTTCTTCCTTAGTCATTGTCCAGCTTTCACATGTATATGAAGCAATTGAAAACACCATGGCTTGGGTCAGGCAAACCTTAGTCCTCAAAGTGATATCTTTGCTTTTGAACACTTTAAAGAGTTCTTTTGCAACAGATTTGCCCAATGCAATGCACTGTTTGGTTTCTTGACTGCTGCTTCCATGGCTGTTGACTGTGGATCCAAGTAAAATGAAATCCTTGACAACGTCAATCTTTTCTCCATTTATCATGATGTTGCTTTTTGGTCCAGTTGTGAGGATTTTTATTTTCTTTAGATTGTGGTGTAATCCATACTGAAGGCTATGGTCTTTGATCTTCATCAGTAAGTGCTTCAAGTCTTCTTCACTTTCAGCAAGCAAGGTTGTGTCATCTGCCTAAGGTAGGTTGTTAATGAGTCTTCCCCCAATCCTGATGCCATGTTCTTCTTCATATAGTCCAGCTTCTTGGATTATTTGCTCAGCATACAGATCAAATAGGTATGGTGAAAGGATACAACCCTGACACATACATTTCCAGATTTTAAACCAGGTTGGATCCTCCCTGTCCTTTTTGAATGGCTGCCTCTTTGTCTATGTACAGGTTCCTCATGGGCACAAATAAGTGTTCTGGAATTTCCATTCTTTGCAGTGTTATCCACAATTTGTTATGATCCATACAGTCGATTGCCTTTGCATAGTCATTAAAACACAGGCAAACATCTTTCTGGTATCCTCTGCTTTCAGCCAAGATTCATCTGACATCAGCAATGATATCCCTCGTTCCACGTCCTCTTCTGAATCCAGCTTGAATTTCTTCTGGTAGCCTTGGTCAAGTCACTTACCCTCCAAGAGGCTCAGGTTTCCCACCTCTAAAATGGAGGTGCTGTTAAAAAATCTTTCATTTCTTCATCTTTGGCCCTAGTGGTTGGTGCATAAATTTGAATAACAGTCGTATTAACTGGTCTTCCTCGTAGGCGTATGGATATTATCCTATCTCTGACAGTGTTTTACTTCAGGATAGATCTTGAAATGTTCTTTTTGACGATGAATGCAGCACAATTCCTCTTCAAGTTGTCATTCCCGGCATAGTAAACTATATGCTTGTCTGATTCAAAATGGCCAATACCAGTCCATTTCAGCTCACCAATGCCCAGGATATCAATGTTTATGTGTTCCATTTCATTTTTGACGATTTCCAATTTTCCTAGATTCATACTTCATATTTTCCAGGTTCCAATTATTAATGGATGTTTGCAGCTGTTTCTTCTCATTGCGAGTCGTGCCACATCAGCAAATAAAGGTCCTGAAAGCTTTACTCCATCCACGTCGTTAAGGTTGACTCTACTTTGAGAAGGCAGCTCTTCCCCAGTCATCTTTTGAGTGCCTTCCAACCTGGGGGGCTCATCTTCGGCACTGTATCAGACAGTGTTCTTCTGCTATTCATAAGGTTTTCACTGGCTAATACTTTTCAGAAGTATACTGCTAGGTCCTTCCTCCTAGTCTGTCTTTGTCTGGGAGCTCATCTGAAACCTGTCCTCCATGGGTGACCCTGCTGGTATCTGAATACCAGTGGCATAGCTTCCAGCATCACTGCAACACACAAGCCCCCACAGTATGACAAACTGACAGACACCTAGCCAAAGATGAAGAAATAGAACACTTTTACCAGCTGCTGCACTCTGAAATTGATCGAATATGCAATCAAGATGCATTGAAAATTACTGGTGATTGGAACGCGAAAGTTGGAAACAAAGAAGAAGGATCAAGTATTTGGAAAATATGGCCTTGGTGATAGAAACAATGCTGGAGATCAAATGATAGACTTTTGCAAGACCAACGACTTCTTCATTGCAAATACCTTCTTTCACCAACATAAACGACGACTATACATATGGACCTTGCCAGATGGAACAGGCAGAAATCAAATTGACTACATCTGTGGCAAGAGACTATGGAAAAGCTCAATATCACCAGTCAGAACAAGGGTAGGGGCTGACTGTGGAACAGACCATCAGTTGCTCATATGCAAGTTCAAGGTAAAACTGAAGAAAATCAGAGCAAGTCCATGAGAGCCAAAATATGACCTGGAGTATATCCCACCTGAATTCAGAGACCATCTCAAGAATAGATTTGATGCATTGAACACTAGTGACTAAAGATCAGATGAGTTGTGGAATGACATCGAGGACATCATACATGAAGAAAGCAAGAGGTCATTGAAAAGACAGGAAAGAAAGACCAAAATGGATGTCAGAGGAGACTCTGAAACTTGCTCTCGAACGTCGAGCAGCTAAAGCAAAAGGAAGAATTGCTGAAGTAAAAGAACTGAACAGAAGATTTCGAAGGGCGTCTCGAGAAGTCAAAGTAAAGTATTATAATGACATGTGCAAAGAGCTGGAGATGGAAAACCAAAAGGGAAGAACATGCTCGGTGTTTCTCAAGCTGAAAGAACTGAAGAAAAAATTCAAACCTCGAGTTGCAATAGTGAAGGATTCTATGGGGAAAATATTAAACAACGCAGGAAGCATCAAAAGAAGACGGAAGGAATACACAGAGTCACTATACCAAAAAGAATTAGTCGATATTCACCTATTTCAAGAGGTAGCATGTGATCAGGAACCGATGCTACTGAAGGAAGAAGTCCAGGCTGCTCTAAAGGCATTGGCAAAAAACAAGGCTCCAGGAACTGATGGAATATCAACTGAGATGTTTCAACAAACAGATGCAGCGCTGGAGGTGCTCACTCGTCTATGCCAAGAAATATGGAAGACAGCTTCCTAGCCAACTGTCTGGAAGAGATCCATATTTATGCCGATTCCCAAGAAAAGTGATCCAACTGAATGTGGAAATTATAGAACAATATCATTAATATCACATGCAAGCAAAATTTTGCTGAAGATCCTTCAAAAACGGCTGCAGCAGCATACCAAGAGGGAACTGCCAGAAATTCAGGCTGTTTTCAGGAGAGGATGTGGAACCAGGGATATCATTGCTGATGTCAGATAGATCCTGGCTGAAAGCAGAGAATACCCGAAGGATGTTTACCTGTATTTTATTGACTATGCAAAGGCATTTGACTGTGTGGATCATAACAATTTATGAATAACATTGGGAAGAATGGGAATTCCAGAACACTTAATTGTGCTCATGAGGAACCTTTACATAGATCAAGAGGCAGTTGTTCAGACAGAACAAGGGGATACTGATTGGTTTAAAGTCAGGAAAGGTGTGCATCGGGGTTGTATTCTTTCACCATACCTATTCAATCTGTATGCTGAACAAATAATACGAGCAGCTGGACTATATGAAGAAGAACGGGGCCCCAGGATTGGAGGAAGGTTCATTAACTACCTGCGTTATGCAGATGACAGAACCTCGCTTGCTCGAAGTGAAGAAGACTTGAAGCACTTACTAACAAAGATCAAAGACCACAGCCTTCAATATGAATTGCACCCCAACATAAAGAAAATAAAAATCCTCACAAGTGGGCCAATGAGCAACATCATGATAAACGGAGAAAAGATTGAAGTTGCCAAGGATTTCATTTTACTTGGATCCACTGTCAACAGCCATGGAAGCAGCAGCCAAGGAATCAAAAGACGCATTGCATTGGGTAAATCTGCTGCAAAGGACCTCTTCAAAGTGTTGAAGAACAAAGATGTCACCTTGAAGACTAAGGTGCGCCTGACCCAAGCCACAGCATTTTCAATCGCATCATATGCACGTGAAAGCTGGACAATGAATAAGGAAGACTGGAGAAGAGTTGACGCCCTTGAATTGTGTGGTGTTGGCGAAGAATATTGAACGTGCCACGGACTGCCAAAAGAACGAACAAATCTGTCTTAGAAGAAGTACAACCAGAATCCTCCTTAGAAGCAAGGGTGGTGAGATTGCATCTTACATACTTTGGACGTGTTGTCAGGAGGGATCAGTCCCTGGAGAGGGACATCATGCTTGGCAGAGTATGGAGTCAGCAGAAAAGAGGAAGACCCTCAAGGAGGTGGATTGACACAGTGGCTGCAACAATGAGCTCAAGCATAACAACAATTGTAAGGATGGCGCAGGACCAGGCAGTGTTTCGTTCTGTTGTGCACAGGGTCTCTATGAGTCGGAACCGACTCGACAGCACCTAACAACAACAATAACAAAAATGGAGGTAAGTCGCTATAAGGATCATATTCATAGCTTGACGAATAGTAGCTGTTATCATTGCTCAAGCCCACTGGAGTAGCCCCTCAGGTGGTTAGCTGGGGGAGGATCAGCAATTTACTCTAAATCCCAGCGAAAGTGGGCAGCGGCAGGGAGGGTGGTGGGAAATAGCGGAGGGAATTCCCATTATTTAAGCCTTAGAACAACACTAAGAGGGTCTGGATATAGGGGTATATTACAGTTGCCATTGAGTCAATTCCAACCCATGGTTCCCCATATGTGTCAGAGTAGAGCTCAGTTCCATAGGGTTTTCAATAGCTGATTTTTCGGAAATAGCTCTCCAGGCCTTTCTTCCGAATCGTCTCTGGTTGGACTTGAACTCCAACTTTTCACTTAGCAGCCAAATGCATTGACCGTATGCAATACCCAAGGACTCTAGTGTTAATTAGGGTGACATTACATTAGGGTCTTACAACTTTTCTCTTTTTGGAGTCCTCTCTCAATTATTTCTTTTGAACCACAGTGAGGCCCTTATAAACTGACTCTGGTGGATCAGCTTATAAAAAGCAGGCAAGGAAAATTGATACAATGTATTTATTATTCCTGGGTGTGTGGCCTTAGAACTGCAATCACCAGTCCTTCCCAATGTTATTTTTTCACTTTACAGCTAAGCAATACTTCAGCTTTTCACAACCCACAGAGCCATTCGTGTGATGTCCAATCACAAGCCCTTTACAGAGAGGGCAGCAAACATGTCCTGGTTTTCCAGAACTGACCCAGCTTTGGCACTGAAAATCCCACGTCCCAGGACCCTGCTTCAGTTCTGGGCAAAGGAGGATGCCTGGTCACCCATTTTATAAACCACTGTATATGATCACTGGAAACCCTGGTGGCACAGTGGTTAAGAGCTACAGCTGCTAACCAAAAGATCAACAGTTTGAATCCACCAGGCACTTGTTGGAAACTCTATGGGGTAGTTCTACTCCGTCCTATGGGTCGCTGTGAGTCAGGATCCACTGAATAGCAACGGGTTTGGTGGCTTTATACAAACAGTAAGTGTGTGGCTGTGTGGTGGTGAGTGACACACATCCAGTGAATGAATGAAAAACCAAACCAAAACAAAAAACAAACCAGTTGCCTTTGAGTCATTAACTCATGGTGACCCCATATTGTTAGAGTAGAACTGGGCTTTCAAGGCTGTGACCTTTTGGAAGCATATCACCAGGCCTTTCTTCCCAGGTACCTCTGGGTGGGTTCTGTAAGAACTAAAGCGTATAGGATTGACTTAAGCGGTTAATCTGTATGCGTAGAGGGAGACTTTTCTGTTCAGAAAACCAGGAAGGCTCATTTTAGGCCAGTTACAATGAGTTTTTAATGAGGAAAGGAGAAAATAAAGTGGAAAATTAACCACTGGCTAATTTTAGCATAGGAGCCCTGGTGGCACAGTGGTTAAGTGCTCAGCTGTTAACAGAAAGTTTGGCAGTTCGAACCCAGCAGCCGCTCCATGGGAGAAAGCCGCGGCACTTTACAGAACCTGTGCGCTTCTGTAAAGATTACAGAATTCCGACTCATGGCGACCCCATGTGTTTGAGAGTAGAACTGCACTCCATAGGGTTTTCAAGGCTGTGAACTTTCAGAAGCAGATCACCATGCCTTTCTTCCCAGGCACCTCCGGGTGGGTTTAAACTGCCAGCCTTTTGGTTAGTAGTCAAGTGCTTAGCCGTTTGTGCCAGCTGGGGACTCCTGACAGCAACACGTGGGGTTCAAAAGGTGCCGAATCTCAGACTCCCTAGACAGATGCCAAGAGTGTGCTCTAGAGATGCCTGGAAATGGGGCACCAGCAGGACCCCAGACCCTCCCCCGGTGCAAGCCCCTGAGAGGGGCTTGAGTAAAATAATTTCATGAAATGTACTAAGTGAAAAAAATACACATGTCCAAATTAGCACACCTTATCTTGGGTTGCTATGGGTAGGAATTGACTCAATGACAACGGGATTATTTTAGCTAATATGTGATTTTTAATACAGGGATGTAATTAAACTAACAAATTAAATAGTATAAGTAGATATTTAACTACTTTTTCCAAAGGCTTGGAAGATATAAATTCAAGTGGGCCCAATAAACCGTTTTAATGTTTGCATTGGGAGAAGGGGGAAACCCCCTATATTCAGGGCCAACTTTCTGTCTTGGGATGCTCTTCGGTACCCCCCAGGTGACCTGGAAGTTGTGGATAATTGGGATCTATTCACTTTGGGTAAGAAAAAAAAAGGAGGGGTTTATTCATTTGTTAATTAAGCAAATAGCCATTAAGCACCTATTATATGCCAGGGATTTGGAATGCAACTGTGGGGGGATGCGGGGGGGTGGGGGGACAACACAAAGGTCCCTGCCCTTGTGGAGCTGACCTTCCAATGGGAGACACACAATAAATGCACAAATAAATAAAATATATATTGTGTTAGGTAGAGATGAGTGCTGCTAAGGAGAAAAAATAGAGCATGGAAGAGGAATGGGAGCCATGATGGGGGTTGAGATTATAAAAGGAGCTCAGGGTACCATTGCTGAGGAGCGACATTTGAGTAAAGATCTGAAGGAAACCAGGGAAGGAGCCATGCGGATTTCTGGGAAAAGAGCATAGTAGGCAGAGGGAACAGCAAGTGCAAAGGCCCTGGGGCAGAAATGAGCCTGGAGTGTTTGAGCAAGGAAGCCAGTATGAATTGAACAAGGAAAAAGTGAGAGATTCGTCAATGAGAAAATGGGAGGTCAGATCATATGAAGCCACACAAGTCATAATACAACTTTGGCTTTTATTCTGAGTGTGATGGGAAGCCATTTAAAGGTTTTTAGGAGAGAAGTTACATGATTTGGTTTATGTTTTAACAGGATTCCTCCGGCTATTGTGTGAATACAGGAAGGGGGCAAGGGCAGTAACAGGGAGACCACTTAGGAATCTATTGCTGCAAACCAGGGAAAAGATGAAACGTGTACCCAGGGTTGTAACTGTGGTGGTACTAAGAGGCGACCAGATCCTGGATACATTTTGAAAGTAGAGTGGACAGGATTTGTGATGGGTTGAATGTACAGGGTGAAGACTGTAAGGAGTCAACAATGACTCCAAAATTTTTGACCAAGATAACTGGAAGGGTGCTGTTGACATCAACTGGGATGGAGAAGATGGTAAGGGACGGGGAAGACCAGGTTTGGGAACCAATCAAGAGCTCAGTTTTATGTTGAGTTTGAGATGTTTTTAGTCCAAGTGAAGATGTTGTATAGGCACGTGGATATATGAGTCTGGAGTTTAGGGGACATACTGGGGCTGAGATAGATACTTGGGATCATCAGCCTTGAGATGGTAGTTGAAGCTATGAACTTGGGTAAACTCAACTAGGGAGTGAGTGTAGACAGAGAAGGGAAACCCTAGGACAATGCCCAGGGCACTTCAACCTTGAGAGGTCATGTCGATGAGGAAGGGCCGGCAAAGGAGGCTTAGGGGGCAACCACAGCTCTATAAGGGAGAACCAGGAGACTGAGGTGTTCTGGAAACCAAGGGAAGAGAAGTTTCAAGGAAGAGGGAGTGACTGAGGGCCAAAGGCAGCTGACAGAATAAGTACAAGGAAGACCAAGAATTAACCACCGAAATATTAATGTACTATATGCCAGTTGGAGCCCTGGTGGTACAGTGGTTAAGAGCATGGCTGCTAATCAAAAGGTCAGCAGTTCAAATCCACCAGCTGCTTCTTGGAAGCACTATGGGGCAGTTCTACTCAGTCCTATAGGGTCACTATGAGTCGGAATCGACTTGACAGCAACGGGTTCGTTTTGGTTTTTTGGTATATGCCAGTTGCTGTTGAGTTGATTCCAACTCAAGGGAGCACCGTGTGTGTCAGAGGAAAACGGTGCTCCATAGGGTTTTCAATGACTGGTTATTTGGAAGTAGATCACCAGGCCTTTCTTCCAAGGCACCTCTGGGTAGAATTGAACCTCCAACTTTTCAGTTAGCAGCTGAGCAGGTTAACTATTTGCACCAACCAGGGATGCCATTGGAATATCATCCAGCCATAAAAAGAAATAAAGTTCTAATACATACTATGACATGGATGAACCTTGAAAATATGCTGAGTAAAATAAGTCAGACACAAAGGGACAAATATTGTATGACCACACTTATACGAAAAATTTAGAATAGGAAAATGCATAGAGACAAAAGTTTATTAGTGGTTACCAGGAGCCCTGGTGGCACAAATGATTAAGCTCTTGGCTGCTAACTGAAAGGTTGGCAGTTCAAACCCACCCAGTGGCTCCCTGGAAGAAAGGCTTAACGATCTGCTTCCATAAAGATTACAGCCTAGGAAACCATATGGGGCAGTTCTACTCTGTCACATGGGGTTGATATGAGTTGGAATTGACTTGACAGCACCCAACAACAGAAACACCACCACCAGGGCCGAGGAAGAGAGAGAAATAAGAAGCTACTACTTTAGGGGCACTGAGCTTCTGTTTGTTGTTGATGTTGTTGTAAGGTGCCGTTGAGTCTGCTCCAACTCATAACGACCCCATGTACGGTAGAACTAAACACAGCCCAGTCCTGCACCATCCTCACCATCCTTGTTACGCTTGAGCGCACTGTTACAGCCACTGTGTTAATTCATCCTCTTGAGGGTCTTCCTCTTTCTTGCTGACCCTCTACTTTAACAAGCATGAAGGACACTTCTCCAGGGACTGGTCCCTCCTGATAACATGTCCAAAATACATGAGACAAAATTTTACCATCCTTGCTTCTAAGGAGCATTCTGCATGTACATCTTCCTAAACAGATTTGTTTGTTCTTCTGGCAGTCCATGGTATATTCGACGTTCTTTGCCAACACCATCATTCGAAGGCGTAAGTTCTTCCTCGGTCTGACTTATTCATTGTCCAGCTTTTGCGTGCGTATGAGGCAATTGAAAATACCATGGCTTGGGTCAGGCACACCTTAGTCCTCAAGGTGACATCTTTGCTTTTGAACACTTTAAAGAAGTCTCTCGCAGCAGATTTGCCCAATGCAATACGTCTTTTGATTTCTTGACAGCTGCTTCCACAGGTGTTGATTGCAGATCTAAGTAAAATGAAATCCTTGACAACTTCAACCTTTTTTCCATTTATCATGATGTTGCTCATTGGTCCAATTGTGAGGATTTTTGGTTTCTTTATGTTGAGGTGCAATCCATACTGAAGGATGTGGTCTTTGATCTTCAACAGCAAGTGCTTCAAGTCCTCTTCCCTTTCAGTGAGCAAGGTTGTGTCATCTGCATATTTCAAGTTGTTAATGAGGAGATGAAAAACATTTGAAACTGGATAATGGTAATAGTTGCACAACACGGTGAATGTAATTAATGTCACTGAATTGCATGCTTAAAAATGGCTAAAATGACAAGTTTTTGTTATATATATTTTACCACAACAAAAACTTTAAATTAAAAAAATGTCATTGGTGACCTTGACAAGAAGAGTTTTGATGGAGCAATGGGGTGGATTCAAGAGAAACTGAGAAGAAAGAAATTGGAGATGACAAGTAAGATAACTCTGAAGGAATTCTGCTGTAAAGGGAAAGATGGGAGAAATAATAGCATCATTAATGGCGTCAGGAATGATCCAGTAGAGAGGGAAAAATGATGATGCAGAAGAGAGAGAGGAGAGAATTGCTGAAGTGTTGTCCTTGAGTGGGGAGAGAGGATGGGACCAGGCTTAGGCAGTGTTATGGATTGAGTTGTGTCCCCACAAAAGATATGTTGAAGCCCTAAGCCCCCTTACCTGTGAACTTGACCTTGTTTGGAAACAGGGTTTTTGAAGATGTTATCAGTTAAGTTCCCATGAGGTCATACTGGAGTAAGGTGGGTCCTAATCCAATATGACTGGCGTCCTTATGAAAGAGGAAGACAGACAGAAACACAGAGGGAAGATAGCCATGTGATGACGGAGGTGGAGACTGGAGTGATCCATCTACAAGACAAGGAATGCCAAGGATTGCTACTGTCACCTGAAGCTAGGCTAGGGGAGAGGTATGCAATAGATTCTTCCTTGGGGCCCTCGGAAGGTATCAACACAACTGACACCCTGGTTTTGGACTTCTAGCCTCCACAACTGTGAGATAACCAATTTCTGTTCTTATAAGCCACCCAGTTTGTGGTTCTTTGTTATGGCAGCCCTAAGAAACTAATACACATGGATAGCAAATTTCCCCTGGGGATCAAGTCCCCAGGGCACTGGACTTGGCTCCCTGGGCAAGTCTTCTGAGGTCCCTGAGCACCTGCCACAGTGCCTAGCTCACAGATGAATAGGGAGATGGGAGGCAGCTCAACATATATCTTGCAAAAGTTAAAAAAAGCAAGTTTGGGACTTGCTCCACCATCTCTGTCACCTCTGCCACCTTACTCTATAGCTTACTCTGCAGTTTACTATGCAGCTGTGTGACCTTGAACAAATCTCAACCTCTCTGAGCTTTGATTTCCCTCTCTAAAACAAGGATAATAATAGAACCTACTTCCTGGGCTTGTGGGAGGAGTAAAAAGAATATCACGCTCACAGAGCTCTGAGCACAGTACCTGCGGCGTGCGGAAGTGCTCCAGCAGGGTTAACTGAAAAAATAAGCAGGTCAATAATTCCCCCGTCCAAGCTCGTCCAGAGCTTAACAGAATCCAGCATGTAAAAGAAAATGGACATAGCTATAAAATGGTAATGCACATGTCTTGCAATCATGCACAACTGCCCTGACCGTTAACAACCCTCAGGCGATGGCAGTGATGAGAGCACCTCAGAGGCCACTCTGTTCCCAGAACTCATGCCCCTCTCTATTCCCCACAAGGAAGAACGTGGGATGAGTGACAGTGGCCTTATTAGAGAGGTAACGTTAAATCTACTTGAGTTGATCTTTTTTTTTTTAAAAGCGAATTACCCACAAGGGTTGGTACTTCAATGATTATTAATGACATGTCGCTTGAGCATGCTCACAGCTGACCCACACACCAAGTGTCAAGCAGACTTTCGTAAATCAGGAAAAGCAAAACAAACCAACCAAAAGCCTGAGATGAGTTTAGGCAGTCAGGGAGGGCTTCCTGTAGAAGGCAGCCTCTCAGGTGAACCTTGAAGATAGAAAGACTGTGGCCAGGTTGAGAGGATCATGTGGTTCTGATTTTTCTTTAGCAAACAACTGAGCAGGTGAATTTGTTTTGATGTGTCCTGAGTGACCACATGTCAAGTGACCTGTCTAAAGCCACCTTCTTCCTCCTCAGGGACCCAGCCAAAATCAGGGGCCTACAACTCCAAGGGTTCTAGGGGGCTCTTTCCCCTAGTCCCCCTAAAAGCACCAAGTCCTGTCCCTGTCCCCTTCCCCACTGAGTCACCCAGAGGAAGGAGCTTGGGGGCAGAGAGGGAATTTGATCAATCCACAGCTGCCATTTTTGAAATGTTTAATGATTCAGTCACAGTGACAGCTTAAAGCTTTTTCCAGTGAACCCTTGGGGAGCCCATCAGAAGCAGAAAAGGGCATAGAGGAGGTGGTGGCAGTCCTGAAGTTGTAGCAGCTGTGGCTACATACAAGGGGTCCTGCCAGTATGCAGGCTCTGGGCTGGCTCTCCATTACGTAATCTCATTTAACCCTTGCAACAACAACTTCTAGGAAGGTACTATTATTGCCATTTCACAGATAAGAGCAATGAGGGCCAGAGAGGTTAGGTGGCTGGTCCAATATCACACATCTAAAGAGAGGCAGAGCCAGGATTTGAGGCTGTGCCACATTTAATGTCAAAGTTCAGGATCTGGGGGACAGGGGCAGGGAGACGCAAGGAGCCTTTGTCCCTCCATATAGGATGAGCTAGAGTCAAGTTTCCACCTCCTTCAGGGGCTTCCTGAACTGCAGAGGCTGCACAACTAAAATTGTATTTCCTAGACACCCTTGCAGCTAGAGTTCTGGGTGTAATCATGTGAGATCTGGAAGGTGGAACGAGGCAGAAGTCAGCTTCCAGCTACTCTGGCTCTTTCTGCTGGCCACAAGGTTAGGAGGGTATGGTGTATTTCTGCCAATGTGCCCAGTGCTCAGGTTCCAACTTTTAGGAGGCTGTGGCGGCAGCAGCAGATTCCTGCTCCCAGGATGGCATCTACAGTGCCATGTCCTCAAACTCGAGAGTCGGAGTAGCAGTGTCTAAGACAGCAGCCCCCTTGGTGGGTCAGCTCTGTGGTGTTCTGGAAGTGGTTTCAGGAGGCCCAGCCTAGAGGCCTGTCATAGATTGAATTGTGTCCCCCCAAAATAGGTGTCAACTTGGCTAGTTCCCAGTATTGTGTGATTGTCCACCATTTTGTCATCTGACGTGATTATCCTATGTGTCGTAAATCTTACCTCTATGATGTTAATAAGGCAGGACTCAATCTACAAGATTAGGTTGTGTCTTAAGCCAATCTCTTTTGAGATGTAAAAGAGAGAAGTGAGCAGAGAGACAGGGGAACCTCATATCACAAGGAAGAAAAGCCAGGAGCATAGTGTGTCCTTTGGACCTGGGGTCCCTATGCTGAGAAGCTCCTCAACCAGGGGAAGATGGATGACAAGGACCTTCCCCCAGAGCAGACAGAGAGAGAAAGTCTTTCCCTGGAGCTGGCACCCTGAATTCGAACTTCCAGCCTCCTAAACTGTGAGAGGCTGGAATATAAGCTTCTGTTTGTTGAAGCCGTCCGCTTGTGGTATTTCTCTCATAGCAGCACTGGATGACTAAGACAAGGTCACTAGTCTCAGTTTCTTAGTGCTGCTATAACAGCAATACCACAAGTGGGTGTGTGATTTAGACAAACAGAAATTTATTCTCTGACTGCTTAGGAGACTACAAGTGTGAATTCAGGATGCCAGCTCTAGGAAAAGGCCTTCTCTCTCTGTCGGCTGTGGGGGCAGATTCTTTTCTCTTTTAGCTTCTCTTTCCTGGGTTCCTTGGTAATCTCCACGAGCATCAATCTTTCTGCATTTGTGCTTCCTTGCTTCTGTTCCTGTTGTTCTTATTGAGTGCCGCTGAGTAAATTCCGACTTGTAGCAACCTTATAGGGCAGTGTAGACCTGCCCCATAGGGTTCCCTAGATAGACCGTAATCTTTGTGGAAGCAGATTACCAGGTCTTTCCTCCCGTGGAAATGCTGGTGGGTTTGAACCACTGGCCTTCTGGTTAGCAGCCGAACACTTACCCATTGCACCACCAGGGCTCCTTCTTCTGTTCCTGATCTGTCCTTTTTATGTCTCAGAAGTGATGGGTCTAAGACATACCCTACACTGATACAGCCTCATTAACACACAAAGAAAGCCCTGTTCCCAAATGGGATTACATCCACAAGCATAGGGGTTAGGATTTACAACACATATTTTAGGGGGACACAATTCAATCCATAACACCAGTCCTCTACCCTTCCAGCAACTCTGGAAGCACCAAACCCCTTCAGCTTATATACCTAGAGGAGTCTGTTCCCTGCTGAGGATTTGCGTTTCTACCCCATATGTACTGAATCGGAGTCTACCTTTTAACAAGATCCCAAGATCCCCAGCTGATTCTTAGGTATAACTTCCTGGGAACTTTTTAGAAATGCAAATTCTCATCAGGGGTTCAAACCAGAATGAAGCTCTGGTTTGTTGTACTGACCCCTGGCTGATAATCAGACCATGTGACTCACCGACAATACGGAGCTAGCCTTCCAAACTCCAGAGGCAGGGGCAGAAAACAGGCCAGAAAGGAAACTTTCAGCCTAGCAGGTGTTGGGAGTGAAGGTGAAGGCAGGGAGATTTATTTTAGGGAGAGAACACCCAGGAGGAGGCGGTGTAGCCTTGTGAAGGTTACAAGCGAGGCTGTATAGAAAGACCAACTGGATTTTTATCCTGACTCCACCTCCAGCTGTGTGATCTTGGGCAAGTGACTTAACCTCTCTGTGCCTCAGTCCCTTCATCTGTAAAATTGGGGTAATGGTTCCTACTCTGCAGGGTCACTGTAATGATGGAATGAAATAGTGGATGTCAAACATTTGTAACAAAGCCCGACACATGTAAACAGTTAAATATAAGATATTATCATCATCACATCATAACATCTATTTATTAAGCAACAACTTGGAACAGAGTATTCTGGGTATGCCATATATCATCCTTACAACCACCCAGAGAGGTGGATGGTATTGCTTCCACTTAACAAGGTGAGACTCAGAGGGGTGCAGCTGGCAAATGGGGGAGATAGGAGATGAGACGAGACTCCAAAGGCCCCACATCGCCTCTCCGTTAGGCATGTGAGGGTCTTGGTGAGTCCGTGTGGCAATGAGGGCTCCTCGGGCACCAGACACACCATAGCCCTGCCCTGGACCAAGTCAACAGGAAATGGGGGTCCCTGACCTCAATGCCCTTCTGATCCTGCAGATTCTTAACTTGGCATCAGGGCCATGCCCGTACCCAGTGGGTGAGCATTGGCTGGTTACTTCATCCTCTAAGCCTTAGTCCAGCACTCCTCCAGTACATGGGTGGGTCCTCCTCCAGCCACAGGATACTGGGATTCCGGGGACTGTAGCCCTGAGTCTCAACAGCCAGGGAGGGGAAACAGGCCTCCTCCTGGGAGGGAAGCCCAAGCAGGCCTAAGGAAACCAATTATATTTGCATTTCATTTGGAGTTGAGACAACTGCTGCCATGGGCTAATGATATGCCAATTGATTACCAGAAACATATGTGTGGAAGAGGAATCCCTCATTAGGCAGGCATGTGGCTCCCATTCACCTAGCTCAGATATCTAAGCAGCTGTCAGCAGTTCTACCCCCCTCTTCTGGCCTGTTGGAACTTAGGGAGCTGCCAGAATGCCATTGCTTGGGAAAATGAGTCTCCAGGATGGTGCTGAGTCCCAGGTCTCACTTCCTTCTCAACCTCACATTCCTCCTTTGCAAATGGGGATCGCAGAACCCACCTCATAGGCCACCTGAGTTCACAGTCAGTCAACAAACACTCAGTGGGCACCCACTCTGGGAAGATGCTATATCTGAAGATGCAGAGAGGACTAAGACGCAGTCCCTGGTCTCAGTGCACTCTGCAGACCTTGTTAAGAGTGACGTGAGCAGTGGCCCAAGGAGCCATGGGGACTCAGAGAAAGGGCTTCTCCTAGAGACTGGATGGGGGAGGGAGATCTGGGAAGGTTTCTAGGAAGAGGTGACATTTGAGCTGAATCTTAAAGGAGATGAAGAACATTCCAAGTAGCAAGACTAGCATGGGCAAAGGCTTGGTGGCAAAAGAGGGTGTGGACCATTTGGGAAAAGGGAAATGATTCATTTGGGCTGGGGTGTGGGTGCTTGTGAGCTGCTGAAGCTGAGAGGTCAACGGTCAGATAGCAAGGGTTTTATAGGCCAAGGTGAAAAGCAGAAACTGATCTCAGGGGCTGCTGTAGGTTGACTGGGGAGCTCTCAGGAGGTACACCTGTAAAAAAGTGAGGGTGGCAGCTGAACAGGAGGTAAGCTGATCTGTAGTGCAGTTGCAGTGACACCTGAGCTGACCCTGTGAGGAGTGCTGGACCTGAGACAGCCTATTAGCATGGCCACAAACTGAAGAAAGGAGACTAGCCTTAGGTATACCCACACACGTCAGTCATTGGCAGCAGGCTGTCCCATGCAGTAGGGGGAGTAGAATGTGATCTTGGTGAAAGCCAAGGAGGGGTCCAGTTGGGAGCCATCAGCTATCATAATCCCAGCACCTGGGGGTGGGTGTATGACCCTGAAGAGGGGATCTGGATGAGTATCATAGTTACCACTACACCCTGTGTGACTGTGGGGAAGTCCTCTCTCTTCTCCAGGTCCTGTCATCTGGGAAATAAAAGTTTAGAATCTGCAATAGGCAAAATAATGGCCTCCAAAGATGTTCACATCCTAACCTCTGAAACCTTACATGGCAAAATGCAGATGGGATTTAGGTTACAGACCTTAAGATGGGGACATTATTCTGGAGTATTCAAGTGGAGCTAATCTAATCTCATGAGTCCTTAAAAGGAGAGACCCTCTCCTGGCTGTAAGAAGAGAGAAAGATGTGGCATTGCTGGCTTTGAAGATGGAGGAAGGGGCCATGAGCCAAGGAATGCAGGTGGTCTCTAGAAGGTGAAAAAGGCAAGAAAATGGATTCTCCCCTACAGCCTCCAGAAAGCAATGCAGCCCTGCCTTGATTTTAGTCTGCTAAGACAAGTGTTAAACTTATTTATTATAAAATTAATAAATAAAATCCAAAGAGAAATGCCTGGCCCTGTGTGGAGGGAAGAAGCACCTTGGAGTGGAGGCAGTGGTAGTGTTGGGGGTCTGCCCTGGTGTCCCCTCAGAGAAAAGTCACTGAGCCAGCCTGTCATCAACTGTCTTGTTCGGGGTGGTGACAGGGTGGGGAAGCTGGCAGAGAGCAGTCCCCATCTAGTTCTGGGTTGGATGCATCCTCTGGCTCCTTCTCATCAAAGTACTTCTCCTCCTCATTCCACTCCACAACGCCCAGGTTGTCCAAGCTGGAGTTGTTGTAGTAGTCAAATTTCTCATCCTCGCCATCCAGGAAGTGCTGTTCCATCCAGCTGGTGAACTCCTCCCATATTATCTGCCACGTCTCTGGGTCAGCCTGGATTAGGTACAGGCCAATCTTCTCCTGGTATAGTAGTGGGTCCTAGGACTGCATATGCTCATTATTGAAATACTTCCACCCTTGTTTGAGCTCTTGCAGGGCAGCACTAATGACCAAAGACCAGATGAGCTGTGGGATGACATCAAGGACATCACACATGAAGAAAGCAAAAAGTCATTAATAAGAAAGTGAAGACCAAAATAGATATCAGAAGAAACTCTGAAACTGGCTCTTGAATGTAGAGCAGCTAAAGTGAATGGAAGAAATGATGAAATACAAGAACTGAACAGAAGATTTAAAAAAGAATCTCGAGAAGACAAAGTGTTATGATGAAATGTGCAAAGACCTGGAGTTAGAAAGCCAAAAGAAAAGAACACGCTCAGCATTTCTCAAGCTGAAATAACTGAAGAAAAAATTCAAGACTTGAGTTGTAATATTGAAGGATTCTATAGGCAAAATATTGAACGATGCAGGAAGCATCAAAAGAAGATAGGAGCATCTCACAACCACCAAGAAACAAGAGTAGGAGTGGAACATATCCTTTGGGCCTGGGATCCCTGGGTTGAGAAGCTCCTGGAGCCAGGAGAGTGAGGAAGAAAGCTGTAACACTGAAGATGATGCGAAGTAGTGGCAGAGAAATGGCAGAAGAACAGCAGTATGGTGGGCTTCCCCGTCCACGGAGTGAGAAAGCTGAGTGCCTTTGAGCAGGAGGCTTGCTGGTGGAGTAGAGTGCCTCTGCGCCCTTGGTAGAGCTAGGTTTGCCAACCCACAGAGCTAGAGCTGAGCACCTTTGGGTTAAGGCTTACTGGTGGATTGGGATGCCTCTAAGCACTTATCCACAGAGCTAAAGAACTTTGTAACACTTGCCTGAGCAAGGTAGAGGCCAAGGGGCCAGAGAGAGGAGTGCTTGTGGGCACTGCTGAGAAGAGGCTGTCCTGATCAAACAGCTGTATCCTGAGCGTTTCTGAACATGAATTATAACCTGTTACTTGGTAATAAACCCCATAATCATGAGTATTGTCTGTGAGTTCTGTGTGGACATTGTAATGAATTACCGAATTCAGCAGAGAAGTAGAGAGGGCCCTGGGAGGGAAGGTTGGTATTACAATTGGTAAAAAGGTTGGAGAGAGGAGGTATGTCTGACCTTCACCTCATAGGAATCTGCCCTGGGCGGTTGATCTTGATTCTCCTTCCTCTCTTGTGAAGTTAGAGGAGGGTCAGACACTTCTGCCTCTCTGTGTCAGGAGCAGGATTTGTAACAACGGCTCCAGACTAATGGAAACATGGTACTTTGTAAGAGAAAGAAAGGGTGTGGAAAGTGAAACTTTTGATTCTCAGCCAGTTACTTTGGTTTTTGTTACCTATAATGGCTGAAGAGGAAAGTAATGGCTAAAAGGAAAAGAAGAGATGTTATGATGCAGCTGAGGGGAGAAAATAAGGTTACTATGAGTCAGAATTGACTCGAAGGCAATGGGTTTGATTTTGGTTGGTTCTGAGGGGAGAAAAGTATCTGGAGCGGCCCTGGGCAAAAGCCAGTTTGATTTAACAAGATGACTGATAGGGAGCCAGGGTTTACTGGCCCCACCCAGCCAGGGGTGGCCACATGCATATGAATGGGAAGAAGATGAAACCGGAATGTTATTTTAAAAGAAAAAAAGTATGTGTTTATTTGAATGTACTACAGGTGCTGAATGTTTCGCTTACGTACTATTGTAAACTCCCATGCGTCTGTCAGTTGTACTATGGGGGCTTGTGTGTTTCAGTGATGCTGGAAGCTATGCCACTGGTATTCAAATACCAGCAGGGTCACCCATGGTAGACAGGTTTCAGCTGAGCTTCCAGACTAAGACTAGGAAGAAGGACTTGGTGATCTACTTCTGAAAAAAGTTAGCCAGTGAAAACGTTAGGAATAACAGAAGAACATTGCCTGGTATAGTGCCAGAAGATGAGCCCCTCATGCTGGAAGGCACTCAAAAGATGACAGGGGAAGAGTTGCCTCCTCAGTGTAGAGTCGACCTTAATGATGCGGATGGAGTAAAGCTTTTGGGACCTTCATTTGCGGACGTGGCATGACTCAAAATGAGAAGGCACATTTGCAAACATCCGTTAATAATCAGAACATGGAATGTATGAAGTATGAATCTAGGAAAATTGGAAATTGTCAAAAATGAAATGGAGCATATAAGCATCGATATCCTAGGCATTAACTCGCTGTCGAGTAGATTCCAATTCATAACAACCCTATATGACAGAGGGAAACCCTGGTGGTGTAGTGGTTACGTGCTACGGCTGCTAAACAAAAGGTCGGCAGTTCAAATCCACCAGGCGCTCCTTGGAAACTCTATGGGGCAGTTCTACTCTGTCCTATAGGGTCGCTATGAGTCGGAATCAACTCGACGGCACTGGGTTTGGTTTTTGGTTTTATAGGACAGAGTAGAACTGCCCCATTCAGTTTCCTAGGAGCGCCTGGTAGATTCAAACTGCTGATGTTTTGGTTAGCACCCGTAGCTCTTAACCACTACACCGCCAGGGTTTCCATCCTAGGCATTAGTGAGCTGAAATGGATTGGTATTGGCCATTTTAAATTGGACAATGATATGGTCTACTATGCTGGGAATGACAAATTGAAGAGGAATGGCGCTGCATTCATTGTCAAAAAGAACATTTCAAGATCTGTCCTGAAGTACAACACTGCCAGTGATAGGATAATACCCAAACACCTACAAGGAAGACCAGTTAATATGACTATTACACAAATTTATGTACCAACTGCTAGTGCCAAAGATGAAGAAATTGAAGATTTTTACCAATTTCTGCAGCCTGAAATTGATTGAACATGCAATCGGAATGCATTGATAATTACTGATGATTGGAATGCAAAAGTTGGAAACAAAGAAGGATTGGTTGTTGGATAATATGGCCTAGGTGATAGAAATGTGCCAGGGATTGCATGATAGAATTTTTACAAGATTGTTGACTTCTTCATTGCAAATAACTTTTTTCAACAATATAAACGGTGACTATAAACTTAGAATAATAATAGTCATATTAACTGGTCTTCCTTGTAGGCGTATGGATATTATCCTATAACTGACAGCATTGTACTTCAGGATAGATTTTGAAACGTTCTTTTTGACGATGAATGCAACACCATTCCTCTTCTAGTTGTCATTCCCAGCAAAGTAGACTATATGATTGTCCATTTCAGCTTACTAATGCCTAGAATATCGATGTTTATGCATTCCATTTCATTTTTGACGATTTCCAATTTTCCTAGATTCATACTTTGTACATTCCAGGTTCCAATTATTAATGGATGTTTGCAGCTGTTTCTTCTCATTTTGAGTCATGCCACATCAGCAAATGAAGGTCCTGAAAGCTTTTCTAAATCCACTTCGTTAAAGTCGACTCTACTTTGAGGAGGCAGATCTTTCCCAGTCATCTTTTGAGTGCCTTCCAACCTGGGGGGCTCATCTTCCAGCACTATATCAGACAATGTTCCGCTGCTATTCATAAGGTTTTCACTGGCTAATGCTTTTCAGAACGAATCTGTCTTAGAAGAAGTACAACCAGAATGCTCCTTAGAAGCAAGGATGGTGAGACTGCATCTTACATACTTTGGACATGTTGTCAGGAGGGATCGGTCCCTGGAGAAGGACATCATGTTTGGCAGAGTACAGGGTCAGCAGAAAAAAGGAAGATGCTCAACGAGGTGGATTGACACAGTGGCTGCAACGATGAGCTCAAGCATAACAACGATTGTAAGGATGGCGCAGGACCAGGCAATGTTTCGTTCTGTTGTTCATAGGGTCGCTATGAGTCGGAACCAACTCGATGGCACCTAACAGCAACAACAACTACATAAATGTAGACCTCGTGGGATGGAATACACAAGAATCAAATTGACTACATCGGTGGAAAGAGATGATGGAAAAGCTCAATATCATCAGTCAGAACAAGGCCAGGGACCAACTGTGGAACAGACCATCAATTGCTCATATGCAAGTTCAAGTTGAAGCTGAAGAAAATTAGAACAAGTCCATGAGAGCCAAAGTACAAACTTGAGTATATCCCACCTGAATTTAGAGACCATCTCAAGAACAGATTTGATGTGTTAAATGCCAAAGACCGAAGACCAGATGAGTTGTGAAATGACATCAAGGACATCATACATGAAGAAAGCAAGACGTCGTTAAAAAGACAGGAAAGAAAGGAAAGGCCAAAACGAAGTCAGAAGAGATTCTGAAACTTGCTCTTGAATGTCGAGTAGCTAAAGCAAATGGAAGAAATGACGAAGTTAAAGAGCTGAACAGAAAATTTCAAAGGGTGGATCCAGAAGACAAAGTAAATTATTATAATGACATGTGCAAAGACCTGGAGTAAAAAACCAAAAAGGAAGAACACACTCATCATTTCTGAAGCTGAAAGAACTGAAGAAAAAAATTCAAGGCCTTGAGTTGCAATAATATAGCCTTCAGTATGGATTATACCTCAACATAAAGAAAATGAAAATCCTCACAAGTGGACCAATAAACAACATCATGATAAATGCAGAAAAGATCGAAGTTGTCAAGGATTTTGTTTTACTTGGATCCACAATCAATACCCAAGGAAGCAGCAGTCAAGAAATCAAATGACATACTGCATCAGGCAAATCTGATGCAAAAGACCTCTTTAAAGTATTGAAAAGCAAAGACATCACTTTAAGGACTAAGGTGTGCCCGACCCAAGCTGTTGTGTTTTCAATCGCCTTATATGCATGCGAAAGCTGGACAATGAATAACGAAGACCTGAGAAGAACTGACGCCTTTGAGTTATGGTATTGGCCAAGAATGTCGAATATACCGTGGACTGGCAAAAGAATGAAAAAATCTGCCTTGGAAGAAGCACAGCCAGAAAGCTCCTCAGAAGCAAGGATGACAAGACTCATGTACTTTGGACATGTTATCAGGAGGAACCAGTCCCTGGAGAAGGATATGCTTGGTAGAGGGTCAGTGAAAAAGAGGAAGACCCTTAACAAGATAGATTGACACAGTACCTCACAACAAGAAAAACAAAGTGTTGTAAAACAGACCTAAATGTATAATAGAAATGAATATTGGGTATTACAGATTACAGAAAGCTTTCAGCCAATACTTGATTGGATATGCTAAAAGAGGAACTAGGATTTGCCTGAAAGAAACACAGGCTGTTCATTTCAATGCAGTAGCCCTGTGTATACCTGAGCCCCACCCTAAACCTTTGGAGTCAGGAAATTTGCATTTGAAAGACATGCAGACCCACCTAGAGCTGCTGAGAGAACAGGAGATTTACATTTGAAAGAAGAACCTGTAGAGAAAAAAGAAAAATGAGTGTTTTGCCTTTTGAATTTCCACCAAGCCGTTTGCCTCTGGGTGCATCAAAGCAGGAAAAGTCAGTGCCCATCAGAAAAATCCCCTTCCAGGACAGGAAGTTTAGGGAGCCTGTGATTTGACAGCCTAGCATGCTCCCTTGAGGTGACCACCTGGGGCCACAAGAAGAGTGGAAGTGGGGGAGGTGCAGCAGTGAAGAGCCTACAGATGATCCCCATTGACGTAGCCCAAGGGATCTAGGGAGGAGCTGACCAGAACCTGTGTAGATTGCTGTAATTTGATGGATTGCTCTGGCCTGGACTTTGCTTATGGATGCAAATGCTCAAAGTTCCAACTGGAACAGAAGATTCTTCAAACCAAAGAACACGCTTGTCTCCCCAGAGTCCTGGTTTGATATGCACCCACAATTTAAACACCAGCTATCTAAATTGGGGGGAGATAAAGGCATGAAGTGGCTGGCTTACACACTTTTATGGGTGTGTTTACACTCAAAATGAGGGGGCAAGGGAGGATCCACAATGAATAATTTCCTCTTTTCCTGACAGGTCTGGGGAAGAGAGGGTGGGGGAAGATGTTAATAAGATTGTATGATTCAGTTGTGAGTGTTGACGGTTAACAGGGTTAATCGTGATTATAAAAACTGTAGTTGTAGAAGCTGTAAGTGTGAAAGAGTGGACTAAAGGGGAGGCATTGCTGGACTGGAGTGTTGTGGCTGAACCTAAAGTCCCTTAAAGGTTTTGCTAAGCTGATACCTCCTGAGGCTCAGAGCAAGAGAATAATCTTCCCTCAGTTAAATGTTATCAGAGGCCAGAAAGGGTGAATATAAGATGACTTTTGGAGAACCTGACCAGATCAGTGGATGGGTACCTGTGGCAGACCTGAATGGCTGATACCTGAGTAACTTCACCCTTAGGACTGTTTGCCCTACTGAAGAACTAATTGTTAATGACTGTTTTGGACTGGTAAAATGATTGGGAGGGGGAAGTTACCCCTTCAAGTATGAAAGGGCCAATGATAGAAAGGCCAGGGTGTGGCCTGTGGTGTAGTGAATTCTTTAGTATGGCTCTTCTAGTCATAGTTTCTGTAGCTCCCACCAAATGGCTGGTGGAACTATCCAAATGAGGTGTTGTGACCCACTGTAAATGTGAATTTTGGAATCTGAGGTGCTGGCATATTTGTATTAGGTAAGTTCAGAACTAAATTAAAAAAAAAGAAAAAACCCCAAAAAACCCTGAATTAAACCGAGATTTTTATTTCTACTCTTCTAAAGAAACCGTTTACCTTTCTGCCATAGTTTACTGCTTGAAAAATAAAAACCTGGTACCTGTAAAGGATGTTTACACTGCTGGCCCCAGAAAAAGTACCTGTTCAACACCCCCTCCCTCCCCTCCCAGTGCCTTCTAGTCGATTCCGACTCATAGGACAGAGTAAAACTGCCCCATAGAGTTTCCAAGGAGCACCTGGCAGATTCCAACTGCTGACCCTTTGGTTAGCAGCCATAGCACTTAACCACTATGCCGCCAGGGTTTCCACCTGTTCAACAGGAGGGCAAAAAATAAGACTGATAATGTTAAATGAAGTTAGAACCCAAAAATAACTTTCTAGCTAAAATAAGCATATATCAAGTCATATCCCTGTTCTAACTTCTAAACTAATTTTCACTCATTGGGATTTTTCCTCAGTATTTTTTATTTCTGCTAGTTCTTTGTAAAATGCTAACTAGGTAGAAACTAAGTTTGTTAGAATAAGGAGGCAGATCATAGCTGTAAAAATCTTGACTGTAACACAAGGAGTACAGAGATTGGAGCTTTAACTTATATAAATAAACTTACTACCTTAACCAATTTCAAGGAATTTCCCCAGTGAATGCCTGGGCCCTATCTCACTCCTCCTTAGCTGGATGGGCGATGTTTACATTCCAAAAGACTTCAATTAAGTTGATTCAGCCTGCAATCCATCACTAAACCTCAACATCAAGAATGTTTATATGTTTCATTATTGAAATATTGCCTTAGTCAAGTTGTATCAGAAATAAGAGCTTTGTGTCAGGCTAGAAATTGATGTTAAGAAAGTTTGTAGTTTAACCACCCCTTGTAAATTTTCCTTCCTTCCCCTGCATTCACTTTGATGTAAAACTATTTGCATTTTTTTACTCTGCTTATTAAATAACCCGCTGTTCTGCCTGAAAAAAAGAATACTGGCAACAGCCTGTTCAGGTGCCAGGTGTTTTCTCCATTTCTTGGATTGAAATTATTCCTTCCATAAACTTTTTTTTGTTTTGATTTCTATCAGAGCATCGGTCTAGAGTCTACACTAGGACACCACCAAGGGTATTGGATGTTGTTGTTGTTGTTAGGTGCCGTCGAGTTGGTTCTGACCCATAGCGACCCTATGTACTGCAGCATGAAACACTGCCTGGTCCTGTGCCATCCTTACAATGGTTGCTATGCTTGAGCCCATTGTTGCAGCCACTGTGTCAGTCCATCTTGTTGATGGTCTTTCTCTTTTCTGAGGACCCTGTACTTTGCCAAGCAAGCATGATGTCCTTCTCCAAGGACTGATCCCTCCTGACAACATGTCCAAAGTATGTAAGATGCAGTCTCGCCACCCTTGCTTCTAAGGAGCATTCTGGTTGTACATCTTCCAAGACAGATTTGTTCATTCTTCTGGCAGTCCATGGTTTATTCAATATTCTTCACCAACACCACAATTCAAAGTCGTCAATTCTTCTTCAGTCTTCCTTATTTATCGTCCAGCTTTTACATGCATATGATGTGATTGAAAATACCATGGCTTGGGTCAGGCACACCTTAGTCTTCAAGGTGACATCCTTGCTTTTCAACACTTTAAAGAGATCCTTTGCAGCAGATTTGCCCAATGCAACGTGTCTTTTGATTTCTTGATTACTACTTCCATGGGTGTTAGTAGTGGACCCAAGTAAAATGAAAACATTGACAACTTCACTCTTTTCTACACTTATCATGATGTTGCTTATTGGTCCAGTTGTGAGGATTTTTATTTTCTTTATGTTGAGGTGCAATCCATACTGAAGGCTGTGGTCTTTGATCTTCATTAGTAAGTGCTCAAGTCCTCTTCACTTTCAGCAAGCAAGGTTGTGTCATCCGCATAACGCAGGCAGTTAATGAGTCTTCCTCCAATCCCAATGCCCCGTTTTTCTTTGTATAGTCCAGCTTCTTGGATAATTTGCTCATCATACAGATTGAATAGGTATGGTGAAAGGATACGACCCTGACACACACCTTTCCTGACTTTAAACCACTCAGTATCCCATTATTCTGTCTGAACAACCATCTCTTGACCTATGTACAGTTCCTCATGGGCACAATTAAGTATTCTGGAATTCCCATTCTTCACAATGTTATGCATAATTTGTTATGATCCACACAGTCAAATGCCTTAGCATAGTCAATAAAACACAGGTAAACATCCTTCTGGTATTCTCTGCTTTCAGTCAGGATCTGTCTGACATCAGCAATGATATCCCTGGTTCCTCTTCTGAATCCTCCCTGAATTACTGGCATTTCTCTGTCGATATACTGCTGCAGCTGCTTTTGTACGGTCTTCAGTAAAATTTTGCTTGTGTGTGATATAAATGACATTGTTCATTAATTGGTTGGATTTGGTTGGGTCACCTTTCTTGGGAATAGGCATAAACATGGATCTCTTCCAGTCGTTGTCCAGGAAGCTGTCTTCCAAATTTCTTGCCATAGATGAGTGAGCACTTCCTGCATGCGCTGCATCCGTTTGTTGAAACATCTCAACTGATATTCCATTAATTCCTGGAGCCTTGTTTTTCACCAATGCCTTGAGTGCAGCTTGGACTTCAACCTTCAGTACCATTGGTATCTGATCATATGCTACTTCTTGAAATGGTTGAACGTCAACTAATTCTTTTTGGTATAATGACTCTGTGTATTCCTTCCGTCTTCTTTTGATGCTTCCTGCATCGTTTAATATTTTCCCCATAGAATCCTTCACTATTGCAACTTGAGGCTACAATGTTTTCTTCAGTTCTTTCAGCTTGAGAAATGCTGAGCATGTTCTTCCCTTTTGGTTTTCTATCTCCAGCTCCTTGCCATTCATTACTTTGTCTTTTAGAGTCCCCCTTTGAAATCTTCTGTTCAGTTCTTTTACTTCAGCAATTCTTCCTTTGGCTTTAGCAGCTTGATGTTCGAGAGCAAGTTTCAGAGTCTCCTCTGACATCCATCTTGGTCTTTTCTTTCTTTTCAATGATCTCTTGCTTTCTTCATGGATGATCTCCTTGACATCATTCCACAACTAATCTGGTTTTCAGTCATCAGTGTTCAAGGTGTCAAATCTATTCTTCAGATGGTCTCTAAATTCAGGTGGGATATACCCAAGGTCATACTTTGGCTCTCGTGGACTTGCTCTGATTTTCTTCAGTTTCAGCTTGAACTTGCATATGAGCAATTGATGGTCTATTCCACAGTCAGCCCCTGGCCTTGTTCTGACTGATGATATTGAGCTTTTCCATTGTCTCTTTCCACGGATGTAGTCGATTTGATTCCTGTGTATTCCATCTGGCAAGGTCCATGTGTATAGTCACTGTTTATGTTGGTGAAAAAAGGTATTTGCAATGAAGGAGTAGTCTTGCAAAATTCCATCATGTGATCTCCAGCATTGTTTCTATCATCAAGGCCATGTTTTCCAATGACTGATCCTTCTTCTTTGTTTCCAGCTTTCGCATTCCAATCACCAGTAATTATCAATGCATCCTAATTGCATGTTCGAGCAATTTCAGACTGCAGAAGCTGATAAAAATCTTCAATTTCTTTATTTTTGGCCTTAGTGGTTGGTGCATAAATTTGAATAATGATTGTATTATCTGGTCTTCCTTGTAGGCATATGGATATTATCCTATCACTGACAGTGTTGTACTTCGGGATAGATCCTGAAAAGTTCTTTTTAGTGATGAATGCAGCACCGTTCCTCCTCAAGCTGTTGTTCCTGGCGTAGTAGGCTATATGATTGTCTGATTCAAAATGGCCAATACCACCAGTCAGTTTCAGCTCACTAATGCCTAGGATATCGATATTTATGGTTCCATTTCATTTTTGATGACTTCCCAATTTTCCTTGATTCACACTTCATACATTCCATGTTCTGATTATTAATGGACATTTGCAGCTCTTTCTTGTCATTTTGATCATGCCACATTAGCAAATGAAGGTCTGGAAAGATTTGCTCCATCCACGTCATTAAGGTAAACTCTACTTTGAGGAGGCAGCCCTTCCCCGGTCGTCTTTTGAGTGCCTTCCAATGTGGGGGTGCTCATCTTCCAGCACTATATCAGACAATGTTCCGCTGCTATTCATAAGGTTTTCACTGGCTAATGCTTTTCAGAAGCAGACTGCCAGGTTCTTCTTCCTAGCCTGTCTTAGTCTGGAAGCTCAGCTGAAACCTGTCCACCATGGGTGACTCTGCTGGTATCTGAATACTGGTGGCATAGCTTCCAGGATCACAGCAACACGTAAGCCCCACAGTATGACAAACTGACAGGCACATACAGGATTGGAGAGATTGCTAATAATGTAAATAAGATGCATGGCACCCTTGTGATGGTGGCACCATGCAAATAAGTTGTATGGAACCCTGTCTTAGTCATCTAGTGCTGCTATAACAGAAATACGACAACAGGATGGCTTTAACAAAGAGAAATTTATTTCTTCACAGTAAAGTAGGCTAAATGCCTAAATTCAGAGCATCCGCTCTAGAGGAAGCTTTCTCTCTCTGTTGGCCTTCTTTTCAGTCTCCCCCTAGAAGGTTCTCAGTGCAGGGACCCCAGAAGTTTCCTAGCTCAGGGACTGCAGGACCAAAGGATGTGCTCTGCTCTGGGCTCTGCTTTCTTGGTGATATGAGGTCCTCCCTCTCTGCTCGAAGCCCTTTTCTTTTTATTCTTGAGAGATAAAAGGTAGTGCAGGCCATAACCCAGGGAAACTCCCTTTACATTGGATCAGGGATGTCTCCTGGGTAAGGGTGTTACAATCCCACCCTAATCCTCTTTAACATAAAATTACAATCACAAAATGGAGGACAACTGCACAATACTGGGAATCATGGCCTAACCAAGTTGACACATATTCTGGGAGGACACAATTCAATGCATGAAAAACCCTAATGAGGAGATTGGTCAGTTTTGCCAACCTGCTAGACTTAAAATGAGCCGTCCTCGAGGCAGGAAGGGAGGATCTCACCACCACTAGGAAAGAAGAGCCAGGAGCGGAGCATGTCCTTTGGACCCAGAATTCCTGTGCTGAGAAGCTCCTGGAATCAGGAGACTGAGAGAGAGAGCTCTAATGCAGATGATAGAAGTGAAGGCAGAGAAACAGCAGTAGCAGAGTCAGGATACGAGCAGGAGATGGTACAGGGGGCTTTCTGGCCCATGAAGTGAGAAAGCTGAGTGCCTTCAGTCAGGAGGCTTGCAGGCATGGTAGGGTGCCTTCAGGCACTTGGTTGAGCTAGGTTTGCGGACCCACAGAACTAGAGCTGAGCACCTTTGGGCTGAGGCTCACTGGCAGAGGGGGGTGCCTCTGAGTACTTATTAGCAGAGCTAAAAGAGTTCGTAACACTTCCCTGAGCAGGGCAGAGGCTGGGCCAAGGGGCCGAAGGCCAGAGAGACCTGCCTGTGGCCACCACTGAGAAGAGGCTGTCCTGATAGAAGAAGTGTATCCTGAGCATTCCTGAACCTGAATTATAACCTGTTATTTCCTTAATAAACCCCATAACTGGGAGGGGGCAGGGAGTGGGGGAAAAGAAGATAGAAGGAATATAGTCACTATACCAAAAAGAATTAGTCGACGTTCTACCATTTCAGGAAGTATTATGATCAAGAGCTGATGGTATTGAAAGAAGAAGTCCAAACTGTACTGAAGAACCTGGTGAAAAATAAGGCCCCAGAAACTGACAGAACTAATTGAGGTGTTTCAAACAAACAGATGCAGCGCTGGAGGTGCTAACTTGTCTATGCCAAGAAATCTGGATGACAGCTACCTAGACAACCGACTGGAAGAGATACATATTTGTGCCCAATCCAAAGAAAGGTGATCCAACAGAATGTGGAAATTGTTGAACAATATCATTAATATTACACTCAAGAAAAATTTTGCTGAAGATAAATCAAAAGTGGTTGCAGCAGTTCATCTACAGGAAACTACCAGAAATTCAAGGTGGATTCAGAAGAGGATGTGGAACAAGGGATATCATTGCTGATATCAGACGGATCTTGGCTGAAAGCAGAGAATACCAGAAAGATGTTTACCTGTGTTTTATTGACTATGCTAAGGTATTCGACTGTGTGGATCATAACAAATTATGGATAACATTGGGAAGAATGGGAATTCCAGAACACTTACTTGTGCTCACGAGGAGCCTGTACATAGATCAAGAGGCAGTTGTTCAAACAGAACAAGGGGATACTGCATGGTTTAAAAGCAGAAAAGGCTTGGGTCAGGGTTTTATCCTTTCATCATACTCATTCAATCTGTATGCTGAGCAAATTATCTGAGAAGCTGGACTATATGAAGAGGAATGAGGCATCAGGGTTGGAGGAAGACTCATTAACGACCTGTGTTATGCAGATGACACAACCTTGCTGGATGAAAATGAAGAGGACTTGAAGCGCTTACTGATGAAGATCAAAGACCACAGCCTTCGGTATGGATTATACCTCGACATAAGAAAAGAAGAACGACATAAAGAAAGCAAAAATCCTCACAACTGTACCAATAAGCAACATCATGATAAATGGAGAAAATATTAAAGTTGTCAAGGATTTTGTTGGACGCACAATCAATGCCCATGAAAGCAGTAGTCAAGAAATCAAACAATGCATTGCATTGGGCAAATCGGCTGCGAAAGACCTCTTTAAAGTGTTCAAAAACCAAGATGTCACTTTGAGTACTAATGTGCGCCTGACCCAAACCATGGTATTTTCAATGGTCTCATATTCATGCAAAAGCTGGATAATGAATAAGGAAGACAGAAGAAGAACTCATGCATTTGAAGTATGGTTTTGGCAAAGAATATTGACTATACCATGAACGGCCAGAGAATGAACAAATCTGTCTTGGAAGAAATACTGTTAGAAACCTTCTCAGAAGTGAGGATGGTGAGTCTTCATCTCATGCCGTTTGGACATATTATCAAAAGGAACCAGTTCCTGGAGAAGGACATCATGGTGTAAAGTAGAGGATCAGCAAAAGGGAGGAAGACCCTCTGTCTTAGTCATCTAGTGCTGCTATAACAGAAATGCCACAAGTGGATGGATTTAACAAAGAGAAATTTATTTCCTTACAGTAACGTAGGCTGGAAGTCCACATTCAGGGCGTCAGCTCCAGGGGAAGTCTTTCTCTCTTGGCTTTGGAGGAAGGTCCTTGTCCTCAATCTTCTCCTGGTTGAGGAACTTCTCAGGTGCAGGGACCCTGGGTCCAAAGGATGTGCTCTGCTCCTGGTGCAGCTTTCTTGGTGGTATGAGGTCCCCAACTCTCTCCTTACTTCTCTTTCCTTTTATCTCTTGGAAGATAAAAGGTGGTGCAGGCCATGGCCCAGGGAAACTCCCTTTATATTGGATCAGGGATGTGACCTGGTAAGGGTGTTACAGTCCCACCCTAATCTTCTTTAACATAAAATTACAATCACAAAATGGAGGACAATCACAGAATACTGGGAATCACGGCCTATCCAAGTTAACATACACATTTTTGGGGGGACGTGTCAATCCATGACACCCTCAGTGAGATGGATTGACACAGTGGCTGCAACAATGGGCTCAAAGATAGCAACGATTGTGAGGATGGTGCAGGACAGGGCAGTGTTTCGTTCTGTTGTACACAGAGTCACTATGAGTTGGAACTGACTCGATGGCACCTAATAACAAAAGGCCAGTGTATGGGAGAAAGACCGAGTTATTTGCTCCCACAAAGATTACAGCAAGAAAAAAAAAACCCTATGGGGCAGTTCTACTCTGTCACATGAGGTCCCTATGAGTTGGAATCAACTCGATGGCACCCAACAACAACAAGACCAGTGTATAGAGTTCTTGGGTGGCGCAAATGGTTAAGTGCTTGATTACCAGCCGAAAAAGGTTGGCAGTTTAAAGCCATCTAGAGGCTCCTCAGAGGACAGGCCTGGCAATCTGCTTCCAAAAGGTTATGGCCTTGAAAATCTTATGGAGCAGTTCTACTCTGCACATATGGGGTTGCCATGAGTTGGAATCAACTGGGACAGCAACTAACAACAGCAACAAGACCCATGTAGGACTTCTGACCTTCAGGACTGTAAGATAATACATTTGTGTGTTTTAAGTCACTAGGTTTGTGGTGATTTGTTACCGCAGCAACTGGAAACTCATTCAGGGCCAAAGCAAAGATGTTTAACCTGAAGTCTCTGGACTTCGTGAGATTTGATGGGGTGCTAACATGCATGGGAGCTGTCCAATAGCACTTACCACAATGATGGAAATGGTCTGCATTTGCGCTGTCCAGTGTGGTAGCCACTACTGGCTAATGGGGCTGAGAAACCAAATTTTTTATTTTCCTTAATTAATCTAATTTTTTTCTCTAATTAATTTAAAATTTTTTATTTTACTTAATTAATTTAAATTTTTTTATTTTCCTTAATTTAAATTTAAATAGCCTCATGTGGCTGGTAGCTACCTTATTGGAAAGCTCAGAGATGGAACATTTCCATCATTGCAGATTGTTCTATTGAACAGCGCTGCTTAGGCGCTTCCAATGACAGCAGCAGGAGGTGGTGGGGTCCCCATCCTTCATTTACCACCAGAGCTTTGAGGAGCCCAGATATCTGTAAAAAGGGTTCCCTTTGGTCCCCCTGGAGTCCCTAGGTGGCTCAATCAATTAAGCACTCAACTACTAAACGAAAGGTTGGTGATTCAAACCTACCCAGGAGCCCCTCAGAAGAAAAGCCTAGCTGTCTGTTTCTGAACGGTCACCAGAAAAAAAAAACAAAAAACCAAACTCATTGCTTTCTAGTCGATTCTGACTTGTAGTGACCCTGTAGAACAGAGTAGAACTGCCCCATAGGGTTTCCAAGGAGCGCCTGGTAGATTTGAACTGCCAACCTTTGGTTAGCAGCCATAGCTCTTAACCGCTATACCACCAGGGTTTCCCCGAAAGGTCACAGCCATTGAAAACCCTGTGAAGCAGCTCTACTCTGACACACATGGGGTAAGCATGAGTCAGAATGGACTCCATGGCAACTGGTTTGATTTTTGGGGTCTTGGCCCCTCCATTGGTCTGGCTGATTGTGTGAGGACTTCCCTGTGTCCTAGTGGACCCTGAAGGCCCTGATAGAGCCTGGTTTCCCTCCACTGTGTAAATGCAGACACCTTCCACCTTCAAGAATAAGATGCAGGCCTTCACGGCAGAGTCTGGGCTGCTCAGAGGAGGTGTTAGAGGAGGACATCTTGGAAAAAAAATGAGGTTCCAGCAAAGCTGCCCAGGACCAGGGCTCTCGGTGATCTAGAAAAACCCAGATCTTGGTCTTGCTGGCACCCAGCTCCTAGCAGACTTTTTGGTTTCACAAGGATAGGGGAATGTTCCAAACAACGGAGAAGCAGCCTTATCATTTCTGAGTTATGTGAGACCCCTGGGAGGCCAGAGCTGATGGGGGAAGGGTCTCAGGACTATAACACACTGGATTCTCAGCAAGATGTTGTGGGTGCGTTTTTCTGGGGGAGCCAGTCGCTTACATCAGATTTTAAAAAGGGGTCTCTGATCCCTCTGAAAAGATTAAGAACTGCCCTGCTTTCTGTGGCCTTGAAGAAAGAATCTTCCTCTCTGCTCTTCTCCCTTCCACTCCCCTACCTCCCTCTGCCTGCTGTAAATATCTCCCCAGGCCTGCTCCCCATGGGGATCATCTTTTTCTCCCTCCCCTCCCCTCCCTTCTCCACCTGGGCCTGGCTCTCCTCCCTATCCCCGCCCAAGGCTCATCAATTCCAAAGGAAAAAGCCAGGCTTCCCATGTACTTCTTGGGGGAAACAAGCGGGTTGAGGAGGGGGAGTGCATGTACAAACAGGCTGATCTCCAGAAGAGAAGAATTACAATTGATTTTCCACCGTTAATGAAGCATGAACCCGTGTGATTGCATCTTGAAAAGATTTATAATTATTCATTGAATCTTGGAAGATAATTAAACGACATTAAAGCAGACATGACAAGCCTTCAGAGTGAGCCGAGACCTCCGTGCTGGGTTCCAGATCAGAGCAGGCAATGGGGGCTGAGACCCTGTGAGGTGGGGAGAGGGTAGGACGGTGGTGAGGAGGAGGTGGAGGGAGGAAGGGGAAGAGGAAGAGCTTTCCCCATGAAAATGCAGCCACTCTTGTTGGGTATCCTCAGTTGATTTTCAACTCATGGCGACCCCATGTGACAGAGCAGAACTGCCCTGTAGGGTTTTCTAAGCTGTAGTCTTTACTGGAGCAGATCGCCAGGTCTTTTTTCCCCGAGAGCTGTTGCGTAGGTTCAAACCACCAACCTTCCTGTTAGCAGTCAAGGGCTTAAGCGTTGTGTCACGAGGGCCTTTTTAACTTTCTCCCCACCCTTTGGGGTACCACTTCTGGGGACCCATCCCACCCTCTGCCAGCCTTCTCCTGATGCCTGCCCCTTCTCTTCCCTCTTAGCAGAAGAGGAAGTCTGGGAATGGGGCTAGCACCTGGCATCCAGCTCGGAATCTCTGCTGAGCCTGGGGCCAAAGAGGTGCTTAAGGGAGAGGGGGAGAATGGAGGTTCTTTTAGGCCTGTGGGTGCCAACAGTGGGGGTGGAGAGGGCCCTGGTGCTGTGTGTATGTGTGCGCATGTGTGAGGGAAGGGGTTTCTGCTGTATGTGTGCGTGCAGGGGGGTGTCGTGGCCTGCTCGGTGAGAGTACAACTTCATGCATTCCAGAAAACAGTCCGGCAGGCGACACCCCAATTTGCTAACAGTGGTTCATTTTATGGCGGGATGAGAAGGGAGTGAGATAAAAGAGAGAATTTCACTTTTTTCTCTATAATATGCTTCTTTAGTGCTTGAGTCATATATAATGAACATAAATTCAGGTATAATGTGTGCAATTAAAAATATAAAAATATAGCCATGGTCCATTCATCAGATATTTATGGTTATAGGCAGGTATACTAGTTTATCTATATGGCCGTCAGAGCAGAGAGCCAGGCTCTGAGCTAAGTGCTGGGGACTAAGAGATGACTGAGGCTGTCCCGATCCTTCCCTGGTTGTGTATGCGTGTGTGTGTGAGAGAGTGTGTGTGTGTGAATGTGTGTGTGAGACAGTGTGTGTGAGCATGTGTGTGTGAGAGAGTGTCTGTGTGTGGGAATGTTTGTGTGAGTGTGTGTGAGTGAGTGTGTGTATGAGTGTTTGTGTGTGAAAGAGAGAGAGAGAGACTGGTCAGGCTGTTCGTAAAGAATATCTCCCCCTCACCCCTATAGGCCTAAAGGAGTCAGCCCCCAGCTGAGAGGTGACCCTGTTTCTATTCTCCTGGGGAGGGGGAGGAACTCGTCCGCCATCCTTCATCTTTTCCAGCCATCCCCCCTCATCCTTTGGGGCCCCTCCAGAGACTCTTCTCACCCCTCCACCCATCCTGATCCCTCTGCCAGTCTTAAGCCCACCTTCACAGATAATGCCACAAGGCCCCTCCTCTTGCTAGGCGCACGGCCCCCTCCCCTAGTAGCTCACTGCTCCCTGCCAACATGACAGAAGGAAAGAATGTTAATGAGGCTGCCCTCAAAATATCCTTTTTATAGAGCTGCTTCTTGGCAGGCAGGAGGTCTTTCTAAGGACAGGCTGGAAGGGAGTCATGCCCCAGCATGGGTCTGGCCCAGATTTCATGGCAGGGCTAGGAGGTCAATGGTGGGCCAGGTGGTTGTAGGGAGGGGTTGACATTAAGGGGTGGGGTGGGAAACCATCCCTTAGCACAGAGGCTAAGATCCCAGTTCCTGGCCAGACTGTCTGGTTTCCTATTATATTCTGCCACCTTGTCAGTATGTCACTGAGGGCAAGTTACTTCACTGCTCTGCGCCTCAGTTTCCCCCATCAGTGCCTCCCTCATGGGGTTGCTGAGAGCAGTCAATGTGATGGTATGTGGAGAGAACTTGGCACAGAGCCTGGCACACAGAGGCACTCAATAAATGGCAACTGTCATTATTTGTGTTCTTTGTATTATTATTTCAAACACTATTCAGTCCCTTTTTAAGGGTTTTGCTTCATACTGAGCTCCCCAGAGCAGGGACTGTATCTTACTGATGCCTGTATCCCCTTTGGCCTAATCAGGACTCGGTCTCTAGTAGAAGCTTCTTATGGATTGAATTGCTCTTCCCCCAAAATATGTGTTGATGTAAATATGTACCTGTAAATATGACCCTGCTTGGGAATAGGGTTTTCTTTTGTTATGTTAATGAGGTCATACCAGTGTAGGGTAGATCCTAAACCTAATTACTCCTAAGTTATAAAAAGACCAACATAGGCACAGAGACACACACAGAAGGAAGAAGACAGACCGCAGAGACAGATGCATCACAAGCCCAGGAACACCAAGAACTGCTGGCAGCTGTTAGAAGCTGAGAGGAGCCCCAGTTGCACCGTGGTTAACGTGCTTGACTGCTAACCAAAAGGTTGGTGGTTCAAACCCACCAGCAGCTCCATGGGTGAAAAACATGGCAGTCTGCTTCCATAAAGATTTACAGCCTTGGGATTTCTATGGGGCAGTTTTACTCGGTCTTATAGAGTCGACTCCACAGCAGTGGGTTTGGTACTAGAAGCTGAAATAGACAAGGAAGGACCTCCCCCTAGAGCCATGCTCTGAATTCAGACTTATAGCCTCTTGAGTTGTGAGAAAATAAATTTCCACTCTTTAAAGCTACCCACTTGTGGTATTTCTGTTACGGCAGCACTAGGTAAAATGTCTGTTGAATGAATAAGTGAAGAAATAAAAAATAAAACTGGGTCATATGGCTGATGTAGTCTAATCTGGAGATACCTTCCCAATACAAAACCAAAATAAAAACCCACTGCCATCAAGTCAAATTCATTCTACTCATATGGCCTAAAAAACCACAAGCAGAAAACTGGCCCACTATTGGTAGTGCTCTAAGTACCTGGCAGAAGCAAACACAAATCTTCTCTGAAGAAACATACCCTAAACCCAGGTCTCCAAGAATTCCCACAGGGAAAAAAAAAATTTTAATTAAAAAAAACTAAAAATCCACAAGGACGCAAGCTACTATGAGTAGGATTCTGCCAGAACAATTACAAATCAAACCTACAAAGACTGCAAATATTGGAATTACCAGATATAGAATATGGAATATACTTACATATATTTAGGAGTCTCTGGGTGGCGAAAATGGTTAAATGCTCAACTACTAGCCAAAACTGGCAGCTCAAACCCACCCAGATGCACCTTGGAAGACAGGCCTGGTGATCTGCTTCTTAAAGGTCACAGCCTTGAAAACCCTATGGAGCAGTTCTACTTTGCATACATTGGGTCATCATGAGTTGGAATCAACTTGATAGCAACTAACAACAGCAAGAACATGTTTAAAATGTAAAAGTAAGTATCAAAAGTAAGATGAAGACAATGGAATATTATGCAACGATAAAGAACAACGATGAATCTGTGAAGCATCTTATAACATGGATGAATCTGGAGGACATTATGCTGAGTGAAATAAGTCAATCAAAAAAGGACAAATATTGTATGAGACCAGTACTTTAAAAACTCATGAAAAGGTTTACGTACAAAAAGAAACCATCTTTGATGGTTACCAGGGAGGGGAGGGGTAGGGATGGAAAAACTCTAAATAGACAATAGATAAGTGGTAACTTTGGTAAAGGGTAAGACAGTACACAATACTGGGGAAGCCAGCACAACTTGTACAAGATAAGGTCATGGAAGCTTCATAGACACATCCAAACTCCTTGAGGGACTGAATTGCTGGACTGAGGGCTGTGGGGACCATGGTCTTGGGAAACATCTAGTTCAATTGGCATAACACAGTTTATAAAGAAAACGTTCTACATTCTACTTTGGTGAGTAGTGTCTGGGATCTTAAAAGCCTGTGAGCAGCCATCTAGGACACTCCGTTGGTCTCACCCCTTCAGGAGCAAGCAATAATGAAGAAAACTAGAGATACAAGGGAAAGATTAGTCCAAAGGACTAATGGGCCATATCTACCACAGCCTCCACCAGACTGAGTCCAGTACAACTATATAGTGCCCAGCTACCACTACTGACTGCTCTGACAGGGATCACAATAGAGGGTCCCGGACAGAGCTGGAGAAAAATATAGAATTAAATTTTAACTCAAAAAGAAAGACTAGGTTTGCTGGCCTGAAAGACACTGGAGAAACCCTGAGAGTATGGCCCCTGGACACTTTTCAGCTCAGTAATGAAGTCACTCCTGAGGTTCGCCCTTCAGCAAAAAACTGGACAGGCTCATAAAACGAGACAAAAGGGGCACACCAGTTCAGGGGCAAGGGCTAGAAGGCAGGAGGGGACAGGAAAGCTGGTTATAGGGAACCCAAGTTTGAGAAGGGTTGGCATGTCTTGGGGTTGTTAACCAATGTCATAAAACAATGTGTACTATTTAATGAGAAACTAGTTTGTTCTATAAACCTTCATCTAAAGTACACTAAAAAAAAGGTAAGATGAAGATAAATTAGATCATGAAAAAAGGTGATTTGAAAAAGAATCAAATAACATCTAGAAATAAGTATAATAACTGAAATTATAAATTCAAGTCATGGGTTAAATAGAAGAGACATAGCTGAGAAGAGAATTAGTGAACTGGAAAAGAGATAATAAATTTCTCAGAAGGCAGCAGAGACAAAGATCTGGAAATTACAAAAGAGATTAGGGATTGTAGGGAATAAAATGAAAAGATCTAAAACATGTCTAATAAGAGTTCCAGAAGGAGGTATTAGGAAGAATAGTGGAGATTCAAATTAAAAAAGATAACAGCTAAGGGTTTTCCAGAAGTGATGAAAGACTCCAATCCTCAGATTCAGAAAACTCAATGAATCCCAAGCAGTAAAAGTAAAATGAGATCTTCACCTAAACAAAAAAAAAAAACTACAGAACTTCACAGACAAAGAGAAGATCTTAAGAACAGCCAGAGATAAAAGAGATTGCCTAAAAAGGAATGTCAACTAGACTGATCGTGGAGTTCTCAAAGAAACTCTGGAATCCGCAAGACAGTAGAATAACATCTTCAAAGGGCTGAGAGAAGATAACTGTCACCTGAAAATTCTATAACCTCTGAAACGATTTTTCAAGAATAAGAGTGAAATAAAAACATTTTCAGACAAGTAAAAACTGTCGGTTTATAACCAGGATTCTCCCTAAAGGAAGTTCTAAAGAATAAACTTCAGAAAAAAGGAAAATGATCCCAGCAGGAAGGTCTAAGATGTAAGAAATGATAATGAGCAAAAAAAGAAAAAAAGGAAATGTGAGTAAATGTAAACAAACATTAACTATGTAATATATTTAATTTGTGGGATTAAAAACAAACAAGAAAGAATCAAAATACAGGGCAACAATTGCATGGAAGTTGAAAGAGGGTGTGAACAGAAGTTAAAGCATTTTAAGGTCCTGAAATTGAGAGAAGGATAAAGACGAATTGTAGATGACAATTATAACTTAAATACGAATATTAAAAATCCTAGGGTAATTAAAAGAGAATAGAAATAGCATTATTTAAATTTCCAAGCAATAGGAGAAAAAATGGAATGAGAGGGGGGAAAAAACTTTAATCAACACAATTAGAAGAGGAAGAAAGGAAAGAAAGAAGAGAGAGGGAGAAAGGGAGGAAGATTGGGGCCAGAGAGGAATAGTGACTTGTCCAAGGTCACACAGCAAAAAGCCAGGACTAGAGTCTAGGTTTCCTGACTCCTATTCCAGTACCATTTTCCCCAAGCAATGTAAATTTCCTCAGCCTGGATGGGGAGTATCACAACAGGAATTTAAACCTGGCAGGTTTCCCAGCTGTACAACAGAATCAAGCTGCTCAGGAGGCTCATGGAAATGTGTATGACAAGAAAGGCTTTGATCAACAGACATACAGAATAGTAATTGTCTCTGTGACAAAAATCACTACGGTATGCACAATGACTTGCAATATGATCACACTCTGCTCTAAGCACTTTGTATACATTAATTCGTTTGATCTGCACAGTAACCCTATGAACTAGATGCTAGTAATATGCTCGTTGTGCAGATATGGCACCGAAGGCACAGGAAAGTGAAGTAACTCTCCTAGGGTCACAGAGCTGAGAAGTGGAGAAACGAAACGGATTTGAACTCAGACAGCATGGCTCCTGAGCTGGCACTCTTAACGTCACTCTGCCTTATTCTCACCACGTACTTAACTGGAATCATGGTTGAATGCTGGGCTGGGTCTACAGACATCCCTATACTGCAAAAAGATTGTGGAGGTGGCCAGTCTGCTGGAACAATCCTAGTTAGAACCTGGATTTAAAACAACACACAAAACAGCTGGAAAGGACATCTTTTGGCAATTGGAGAAATTGTAATATGAACTCTATATTAGATGATATTATTGTAACAATATTAAGTATTTTGGGTGTGACAATGATATTATGGTCATATAGGAGAATGTCTTTGTTCTTAGAAGACAGACGCTGAAGTATCTAGGGTGGAAGTGTCATGATGTCTGTAACTTCTAAATGTTTCAGGGAAAGAAGTATAGAAAGAGCAATAAAAGAAATATGGCAAAATGCAGATAATAGGTGGGTCTAGGTAAAAGATAAATGGGACTGGTCAACATTTTATTTTGTTGTACATAAGGTCACCATGAGTCAGAGTCAATTCAACAGCAGCTATCTACCTATAAATGCTCTATATCTTGATTTGAGTGGTGGCTATAGGCGTGCGTACATGTGAAAAAAATGTATTGAACTGTGCACTTAAGATTTGTACACTTTACTCTGTAAATTTTATCTCAAAAAATACAAACACGCACATACATATATCCTGAAAACTTGGTTCCCTGGTGCTCCCTGGATAAGATCCAAACTCCTTAACACTGAATCATTTAATTTATTTGATCACATGTTTATTATATGCTCTACAACATGCCGGGTATGACAAACAGGGTCGCCTTCTCATCTCTCGCTGCCCAGGGTAGGTCCTTGGTAAATGTCATTGAATCTACATGGGGGTATCAAGGCATGGGGACCTCAAAAAGGGTACCATAAAATGAGCTGTGGGTTGACATCACTGGTCCAGGGCTTTTTCCAGGCCCACCTTGGTAACTTACCGTATCTCTCTCTTATAGGAGTTACCCCTTCCTCCTCCTGCACCTGGCCCTGGCAGGCAACCCCACCCCACCCCTTCCTGCTGCACACTTTACAGCCGTTGTCAAACATAATGATTCTTACCCTGGAGAGAAATTGGGTTCCATTTTATATTTTATTGCCTCAAAAAGGACATTTTTTACCTTCCTACAGTCCGAAGCCAGCAGGAAGAGGACGATAAATCTCAGCAAAGTTTTCCACTGAGATAGATGGTCCGGCAAGGAGACCATTCTGTTCCAGGCAAGGGACAATAAACAAGCTGTTGTACCTGCTTGGCTACCCCAGGCCCATGCCCTGTCCCCAGTACCACTTGGGCAGCCTGGGCTGCTGAACAGGAGACAGGGCAGGAACTGTGGCTCTAGGCCCCCAAAGGGAGGGCCGGGTGGTAAGAAGAAAGGCCAGCTTCTGAACTTGCCTCTCCTCCACCTGCCGTCTCATCCCCAAGAGAGAGTTGATGGCTTCTCACTGTCTTTGCCACCCTGTGTCATGTACTTACTGTGTGCTGGGCACGTGCTTTATTGCATTTAATTTTTAGCGGCCCTGTGACTTGGTGTGTGTGTTATCCCCATTTTACAGATGAGGTGATCGAGGTACATGAAGGCTAGGCATGCACCTGGTAAGGAGCAAGCTGGAGGTCCTGGAGGTCCCTGTCCCCCAGTGGGGTTCGCTGGACCAGAGAGGCGGCTCAGAGAGCCAGAGAGGCCAGAAATATGGTTTTGTGGGGAAGGGGAAGCAAATGGCTCATAGCATGGCCAGTAAGAAAAATGGGAATTAAGTCACAGACTCTGCAGCCAGAGCCCCATGGGTTTTCTTGGTCACGTGGATTAGAGAAGGTTCTGAGAGCAGGTCTCTCTAGCCCAGGCTTGCTCTGGGACTTTGCTTCAGCCCTGCCAAGACACAGCACAACTGGGCCCCTCCTGACTCAGAAAGAAGTGTCACAAAGGCTTCACCTGCTGCCAAGTTCTGGTAATTTCCGCATCCCCTCCTTAAGTACCCTCTCTCATCAAGACACAGACCCCCTAGTCTGGGGGTGGGACAAGGGGAGGGCAAGGTGCACTATCTGGGGAGGGGAAGTGACCAGTGTGGCTGATCCCTTCCTCGACATCCTCAGGCTTGGCCACCACACCTGGCACCACAGGCCAAATCTCAAAAACCCTAAATTCTACACTTCATATGCAAGAAGAGGGGCAGACATCCTTCCCATTGCCCATTGAAACAAAGCCCAAGATTCAGGTGGTGCTTTAATCAAGAAATTCTTCTGTGGGTCTGGCTACTCAAGGCCATCCCACTCGGGCCATGTCCACTGCCAGTGTGAGTGAATGGCCAAGAGGGACACTGGGCCGTTTCCTGCTGCTCATCTGGAGGACTGGTAATATTTTGACAATCAGGAAAACCTCCCAATCACTGCCCCTCCCACCCCAGTATGCCCCATCTTATCACCACCATTAACTTACCTGGACAGGGGCAAGTCCACATAAAGCAGCTCCAAAGCCCCTGGAGCATCATCTGTGCCAACTGCCAAGGTCTAGTTTGCATGGCTGCTGCCCTGGGGTCTCCAGAGGCCCCACTGCCCTCAGCTGGACCCCCACCCCAAGGCACACACTGCAGCACTTCCCCAGACAAAGCAGGCAGAAGGAGAGATGCTGATGGCTGGAGGCAGTTCCCTGACACGGAATGAGTCGGACACCTTGGTGCACTGTGATACACCTGTGGACAGGTGTGCCTGGCCTGAGGAGAGCTGGGGCAGACCCTGAAGGGCTGGGAGGCTGAGTGTCCTGAGCCTGTTGGAGGACACTGAGGGTCTTAGGGTCCTGGAGCAGCCTGGGCTGCTGTCTGCTGAGGTTTCCACCCCCTACACATGCCGGGCTTCAGCTGGAGGATGTGGTGTGGGTGGGTAACGTGCAGGGAAGCAGAGAGCCAGGGAGCCAACAGGGACTTGGTAGGTAGGTTGAGTCCTTGAGGATCAGGGAACAAAGACAATCATCCCCGTGGCAACCACACTCCTCCCATTGGAGAACAAAGGCCTGCGTGAAGCACTTTCATCACCACTACCCCATCCTCAGCAAGAGGCCTCATGGGCTGGAATGAAAAAGAGAGGGTAAATGGCTTGCCCTTGACTACTAATCTAAAATTTGGTGATTTGAACATTAGTGGCACCACTGAAGTAAAGCCTGGTGATCTACTTCTGCAGAGGTGAAGCCAAGAAAACCCTATGGAGCACAGTTCTACTCTGACACACATTGGGTCGCCATGAGTTGGAATTGACTAGACGGCAATGGATTTGGTTTTTGTGTTTTGAACTGACACAAGAGACCGTGCCCTATCATGGTACCAGGGGCCACTCACAAGAGAGACTAGACACTCCCCTCCCTCTGAGCATGACAGCATGGCGGCCAGACCAGCTGGGCAGAGAAGTGCCCCAGGGAGCCCGATAGGACCTTTGCAGTGTCCCTGCAAGGGGGGATTTCAAAGCTGGGAAGGAAGCTGGGATGGAGGGAGCCAGGGTCTCCTGAGCACCTCCTATGGGTCTGCAGTGCCATTTGGCTAAGTGCCCCATTCTTTATACAGTGTCATTTCATCCCCATAACAAACCCATCAGCTCTGGACTGTGATTCCCATCTTACAGATGAAAAGAATGAGGCAGAGAGAAGTGAAATGCGTTGCCCAAAGTCACACCAGGTTGAAAGAATGACTCTAATATGTCCAGAGAAAGGAATTTGATGGGAGGGAGAGCTAATCTATAGGCCAAATTGGACTGTGAGGTATAGGTAAAGGAGAGCGCCAATGGCAGGAAGCAGGAAGAAAAAGGCAGAAACAGGCATTGCCATATGATGGAGGGCCAGCAAGAGCGTCAGAGGACACAGTGTCACATGGAATGAGATGCGAGTGTATTCTCGACACCATATACTCTTGGTGGGGCCTGGACACCTTGCTTGTCACATTCCAAATGTCATGTATGGAGTGAGTGGTCATTGGGTGTTGTCTGCATAGTAATAGCTGTACCAAGTGATTTATGCTGAATGTGTACGTATTGAGTGACAGTGAACAACATACTTAAGCTCTGTGTGCCTCCCCTTATCCATCTGTAAAATGGGGATAATCATGGAGTTATTTTAAGGATTAAATTGGTTAATTTACATGAAGCACTTCAAACAGTGTCTGGTACTGTCAGTGCCCAATTAACATTAGCTATTAATTTTTTTTATTATGAGGTGTGGAAATCCTGGTGGTACAGTGATTAAGAGCTATGGCTGCTAACCAAAAGGTTGCCAGTTCGAATCCACCAGGCGCTTCTTAGAAACCCTATGGGGCAGTTCTACTCTGTCCCGTAGAGTCGGTATGAGTTAGAATCAACTCAACAGCAGCAGGTTTTTTTTGTCTTATGAGGCATTGGTGGTTCAGTGGTAGAATTCTCACCTTCCATGCTGGAGACCCAGGTTCGATTCCTGCTCAATGCACCTCATGCACAACCACCACTTGTCCATCAGTGAAGGCATGTGTGTCGCAACGATGCTGAACATGCTTCAGTGACGCTTCCAGAGTAAGAGGCACTGGGAAAAGCTGAGGAGAGTTCCAACTGCCCCGTGAGCCAGAACAGGCCAGTAGCCCCTGCTGCTTCCTCCAGCAGGACAGGCAAGGAGAGGGCTCTCTGCACACAGGTAGTTTGGAGGTGAACTAGACCTGGAGCCAAGGTTGGGCCAGAAGTCTGAAGACCTATTGGAAATTGGTGGTAGAACTTTCGGCTGCTTGCTCATCCTCTCTGAGCCAGTGTGATAACATGTTAAGGAATTGTTTTCTCCTGGGCAAACCAAAAACACGTGGATGCTCTTCTGAGGGGAAATGCCATTAGCATCTCAGATAGATGAACCTGGAAGGACCTGCTAACCTCCCGCCTAGTGACTGTTGCACCTGCCACTCTCCCATTCTAGCTACAGCCATTCTTAAATAGCTACAGCACAGTGAACCTGCAAGTCTAGCACCCTGGCCCCAGCATGTTTCTCCCTCTGCCGGGTGTTCCCTTCCCTCCTCACATATCCATCAATAGCTCCCACTTACTGTTCAGGTCTACTCAAGCTGGAAGCTCTCCTAACCTCCAGCTGGGGTAGCTGTCCCTTCTGTATTCTCCCCTCTTGTAGCACATAGAGCCCTTTGTTGTAATTGCCTATTTACCTATGGGCTTCTTGAAGGCAGAGGCTATCTCATTTATTTCTTTATCCCTAGTGCCTGTCAGAGTGCCTGAAACATGAAGTCCTCAGTAAATATTGGTTCAAGGAATGGTTGGATTTGAAGATTGGATGGATGGATGGATGGATGGGTGGATGGGTGGATGGGTGGATGGGTGGATGGGTGGATGGGTGGATAGGTGGATGGGTGGATGGGTGGATGGGTGGGTGGATGGGTGGATGGGTGGGTGGATGGGTGGATGGGTGGGTGGGTGGGTGGATAGGTGGATGGATAGTTGGATAGATGGATGGACAGGTGGTTGCTTGGTTGGATAGATGGGTAGGAGAATTGTTGAATGGGTGGGTGGATGAATGGGTGGACGAGTAAAGTCCTAAATTTTCACAATGTGAAAAATACACTTTCAACTTCAAGCTGACAGCATCCCCTCCAATGCTTATATAATTTCTCAATTGACATTACCAAAATATGACACTGAACTTCTCTTTCCCACATGTACCAGAGAAGGCTAGAGCCAAAATGGCAGAAGAAAGGACTGGCATTTGGGAGCTGAGGGATTTGCAAGTCACAACTCAATGCCCTGAGTGATGGGGAGGACCAGCGAGAGTAGGAAAGGGAGCATTCAGTACATTTAAACCAGCTTGTCCACAGGGACAGTGCCCAATAGGTTGGAAGAACCAGAGGGAGCTTCCCACCTCCACCCACCACAACCCACCCCCACCCATCACAACCCACAGACCTTAGGCCTAAGGACAGGACATGTCAACGTTCGAAGTTAGAATTAAAGTCTAACAAATGAGAACAAGAAGGTACACCCTCTTTAGGGAATAGTGGGTCCATGTGGCAGGAAAGAAGGCCAGGTGTCTCCTACATCCAGTCAGGAGAGTAGAGTGGCACTCAGGCTAATAGGCACATCTGAAGTTCCTCCATAGGGCTAGAGAGCAACCAATACAGCTGAGTCTAACCAGCCATGAAAAGGAGCCCTGGTGGTGCAAATGGTTAAGTGCTCAGCTGCTAACTGGAAGGTTGGCAGTTTGAACCCACCCAGCTGCTCTGTGGGAGAAAGACCTAAAGATCTGCTTCAGTAAAGAAACCAAGAAAACCCTACGGGGCAGTTGTACTCTGTCATATGGGATCATTATGAGATGAAAATGACTTGATGGCACCTAACAACAACATATGCCTGAAGAAAGTATGTGTTTGTGAATGGTGGACTGCCTAGCATCTGGAAAAAGAGACGCCCAAGAGGGTTCATCCTATGCTGTCCGGAGAGAAAGAGTGACACTGAGTCTGACAGCATGAGCATTCTGGTTGCTTAGGAGAGAGGTGGGCCCTAAGTGGGCAGGGAGTGTGTATCAGGCCCATACTCACCCAGATCAGACACCTCCCAGGGCATGACTGTGTCAGCTCCACACTCAGTCACAGTATCTGTGAATACTTCAGTCCAGGTGTCCTGGATGGTGGGTGAGTAGGAGTCAGGGTCATTGGAAGGGCTTTTTCCTAACTGATCACTTGGTATATTGATTAGGAACGCATTCAGCTGCAAGAATCAGATCCCTATGAGCTAGTGGCTCAAACACACAGGGTTTACACTCTCATGCGCAAAAGCCCAGATGTAGGCAGTGCAGGGCTGGTAGGGCCCCTCCATGAAGTCATCAGGGACTCAGGGTCCCTCTGTTTCTGCTCTACTATCCTCAAGGTCACCTCTTAGTTCAGGATGGCTGCTGATACTCCATCCATTACAACTACATTCTAGGCAGCAGAAGGAAGGAAGAGAAGAGAAAAAAAGAGACAACTCCTCCATTTTAAAGAGACTCCCTAGAAGCCCAATATATCACTTAGGCTTAGTTTTCGTTGGCCAGAACTCAGTCACATGGACATGCTAAGCTGCAAGGGAAGCTGGGAATTGTAGTCTTCTAGCTGAACACCTTGCCACACAAAAAAGTTTGGGGTTCTGTTCCTAAAAAGAAAGAGGTGGGTGGAAGTTGGGAAGGCAACCAGCAGACTGCCACTCATGCTTTGTGAACCCGTCTCTGGGGATTTTGGTTAGCGCAAGTTCCCTTGAGAGAACCTTGACTAAACTAACAACATTAGCATCTGAACTTGTACATCAAAGAGCAAATCCTGGGCCATGGACAGGTTCTACCTTGGCCACCAGCTGGCCTCCATCGTTGTCAAAATCACCCAGCTAATACATGAAATTGTCAGAATTTGAAACCAGCTCTCTTTGCAGTTCATGCTCTTCCTTGCTATACCACATTGTTTCCATGTGTTGTGGTTCTGGCTTTGCCCCGTTCCTAGCCATGTAACCACAGTCAAGACCTCTGAATGTCAGTTCCTGTATCTGTAAAATCGGAGCAATAATAACACCCACCTCAAATTGCTGTCTTGTGCAGCAAGATAGGTAATGTATGTGAACAGATCAAGATAATTTATGTAGCAGAAGATCAAGAAATCAAGGATTTGAATCTGTTTAAAGCTTGAGTTAAATTCCTAAGAAAAGTACGGGGTCTTGCTGCCACCTAGGTGTTGTCAGAGCTTGCTGATGGAAGAGCCCATTCTGTAGCAAGCGGGAGTCATCAGGGTCCCTGGCAAAGTCCATCCTATCACACAGTGTCCAAAGTACTTGGCCAAAGTTCTCACCTCCATGATATTCATGGAGGGTCTGGTGCTTCTCATCTCCAAGATATTTATGGAGTGTCTGGTTGGAGCTCCCTCCCACCCCTTATCTCTGGTCCCAAGCCCCTGGCCCCATCTCTGTCAGCTGGTCCAGAGAGAAGAAGGCTGCAGAAGGAGGTTGTCTGTTACCATGGAAACCAATGCTGGAGCCCAGCACCCCGAAGCTCCTGGGCACAACAAATGTGCTGCCTCTGAATGCCAAGTCCCCACATGTTCCTTCCACCCAGCATACACACACATACACATGCACACATACACATGCACACATACACGTACTGCCAGCAGCCAACCCCCACCAGCTGGTTGACCCAGGGACTAGCAGTCATTCAACTGGCTGTCCCAAGGGACCAAGTTTCTCCAGCTGGTGGAAGAGCAGCTCTCTGGCCAGAAAAGCCAGTCCCTGTGGTCAAAGACAGTGAAGAACAAGGCTGATCAAAAAGGGCCATGACAGGCCACTGAGACCAATCTTTGGTTGTAACTCATGGATCACTAACCTGGTTCATTGGATGGAAGAAGCTCACATGACCAGGCATGTAAGCCCCATGCCAGCAGATGCATTGGCCCTTCCAGAGGCAAATGAGTTTGCAAATCCCAATGTCATAACTGATTTGGGCAAGGAACATCAATGACACTAAAACCACCGGGTAAAAGGATATCACCACACATTACTTATTAATTACAAAAGGGAACAATACCTTTCCGATGGAGAAATATGGCAGATATCACGTTAATCAAGTGATCAAGTGTAACATCACCAATAATGGGACAAACTGACATTACCTGCCTCCTTGTATAATGCAATAATAAGAACCCAATATCATCTATTTAGTATTCTCACCCAAAATGTTTGAGCTGAAATGAATCATGAGGAAACAATCAGACATATTCAGATTGTAGGACATTGTACAAGACATCTGATATTGACCTTGAAAAACATCAATTACATGAAAAACCAAAAGACTAGATTAAAGGAGACTACAAGGACATGATGATTAAACGCAATACACGATCCTTGAGTGGATCCTGAATGGGGAAAAAACAGCTATAACAGACATTTTTAGAACAACTGGAGAAATCTGAATATGGACGGTAACATTTAGTAACATTATTGTACCAGCATTAAATTCCTTGGGTGTGATAACTATATTATGGTTATGTAGGAAAAAGTCCTTGTTCACAGGAGATGCACGTGGATGTAAAGAGTCACGATATCTGCAATTTGCCTCCAAACGTTCACAAAAAATAAAAAGAGAGACAGAGAAAATAAAAGTGGCAAAAAGTTGAAAATTGGTGAATGCATGTGAAGAATACGAAACGACTCAATGTATTGCTCTTCTAACTTTTCCACAGGTTAGACTTTTTTTAAAATCTCAAAACAAAAACTTAAGGGAAAAGACTCCTTAAAAAGGAGTTAGATGATTCCATATTTTTCTCAATTTTTCTGGATATTTCTATTTTGGGTAAAGGACCTAGCTTTACTCAAAGCATGGTGGCCTTTGTTCTTGGTTTATGTGAAAGCACTCTTGGAATAACTGGTCCGGGACTTTCAGACCACATCTGAAGATTTGTGTTGGTGAATGAGGGCTGGCCAGACCAGAAAAGTCTCACTTGGGAGGTTGATATCAACTAGTATCAGGAGGTATGATTTGTTCTATCATGTAGTACTGGCCAATAAATGCCTAGACCCCTAAGGCTTACAGCACTTCCTGGGTAGCGAAGGAAAGGTGAGGTGCCCTCCCTGAGACATGGCAGCTCTGTATTAGGAAACTTCCTCACCTGTAGACCTCTTATGAAGACTCTGATTTATATCCTTTTATAACAAAACTGGTAGTTGTAAGTATAATATCCTCAGTGAATTCTTTGAGCCATTCCAACAAATTAACAAACTCAAGAACGGTGTCCTCTTAAACTTGTAGGGTATGACCTAACACCAGGGGCTAGAGTTGCAAACAGAGTGAAGCGAGGGCGGCTGGTGTCAGAAATGATGGAGAAGTGGGAAGGCAGGGATATACTTGATCTCTGCCTTCTAGGAATCAGATTTCTGCTGATCCTCATGCATGAAGTTATTGCTTTATCTGTGGTGGAAGATGGGAGCCTCTTTCATTTTTTTCTGGTCACCTCTGCCACCGAACTCTCTTCATCCAAATTAGTTCAGTTTGAGGACCATCTTGCCATCCTGCATGGCTTTTCCTGTTTCACACTGGGTCCCTCTCCTGGGTTTCTATAGGTAGAAGTAAAACCCCCTCATGGGATCTTATGCTGAGTAGCAACTTTATTGAAGGTTTAGGGGGTAAAGGAGGTTGACGTTGCAGAAAATTTAGTATTTGGAATCCTGTTCTCAAAACCTACCTTGGTCTCTTTGGCCCACTCAAGCTGCAATCCACCACCATATGGCTTAGCTCTTTCTATGCAATACCATCTCCCCTCTTCTCTCTTTTTGTCTCTCCTTCCCTTTTCCTGTTCCTTTATTCTACCTTATGATTTCACTATCTCTGTGAAGTCCCCTTCTGGACTATGCTCAAAGACCAACCCCAACTGACTAAACAAGAAAGGCTCCTCCATAACTTAGCACCCAAATTCTTCTTGGTGAAGCCATGTAGTATTTAGTCTTCCATATTCTGAATTTAACTCTTTTAGAAAACACAAGGCCCCCACTCCAACACTGGCAGTAACAGCTATCACTATTTTTATGTGTTGGACACTGAGCCAAACACTTTGAATGCACCATCTCTAACATTCATCCCAACACCATGAGGGGGGCACTGAGGAATTGATGATCCAGCTCAAAGTCCTACAGATACCAAGTGGAGATATTGTCCTATCTGGGCTTTTACAATCATTTCCAACTCAGTCAAAGAGCGTTTCATGGGCAGAGGTTGCATGACTTCCCAAAGATCAAACAACTACTTAAATAAACAGAGTGGGGACTAGAACTAAGGATGCTCACTCCCAGGCCTATGTTCTCATCCACTAGCCCAAACTGGGACCATCCTTTCTGCAGAAGGAGGAAGGCTCGCTCTTGCAGATGATAGCTGGTGAAAGAGGAGGCTGAGGTCTGCTCTAAGTTTGGGGACCAGGAGTGAAGACTCACGGACGACCACCTATTCATTCCATTGAGCTCAGAGCAGGGCAAGAAGACTGCAGGCTGGGCTGGCCTGAGCCTTATGCTACAAGAGGTGTTTTTAGGAACTAGGACTTGGGTAGGACAAGCAGATGAAGTTAGGAAAGGAACCAAAAAGACTGGGATGGGAGGGTTGGGCAAAAGTTGGAGAAGGTCCACGACAGTGGGTCAGCTCAGTGTCCCCCACTCCAGAACGTAGATACTGCGGATCAGGAAGGCTCTGGAGTGTCTCCCCCTAAAGTGGGAATGATCCACTTCCCCTCACCTCCCCAATCATCTCTGGAATCTCTAGCCCATCTCCAGAGAATCAACCACCTCTGCTCCCTCCTGGCTCCAAGCAAGCCAGGAGACCCAAGGGAAATAAACTTGAAAAGAGACTGGAAATTTAATCAAAAGTAGTAATAATGAACTGTGCACTGGAAACCGGAGGCAATTGAGTTGCAGGCAATTGGTGAACAGCAGCAGAGGGCTGGGGCCTGGGAGACCACAGGAGAGCAGGAAAGGGCAGAGGCAAAGGGAAGGGAGGAGACAGGAGGCTTGGGGAGAGGCCAGCTCAGCCCCACAGCCACCGAGGGTGAGAAGGCTGCACACAGGAGGACCTGGGGCCACTCCCCTGGGAAATGGAGAAGATATTAGATCTAGACCAGGAGTCTAGTATTACTTCTGAAATGTAAATGAAGATCACTTCAGTGTAGGGGCACCCGAGGGATGTGAGAGGAGAAACTGGGAAAGTCAAGCTTAGAGTGGCTGAAACCAGGAATACAGAGAGAATGAGATGAGTGCAAATCAACATTTTTTGGAACATTCTTTTACATGAACTCTAATTTAATACAGTAATCTCCAAGGAAGATGTTATTATGCCCATTCTACAGGTAAGAAAACTGAGCTCAGAGAGGTTGAGTGAGTGACCAGCCCGAAGTCACACAGATCAGTCAGTGAAAGAGCCACTGATAGCAAACGCCAGCCTAGGCTGATACACACGTCTGATTTGAACCTATTATTAGAATGGGGTCCCTCAAGCTCTTGGCACCAAGACAGTGTCAATGCAGCTGGAGACAGGGAACCTCCTGAGGCCACACATTGAGTCAAACAGCCAGGTCTGAGTAAGTGTGAGCAGTGGGGGCAGGTAAACTCAGGAATAGGTCACAGGAATGGAGGAAGAGGGAGGTGGGGGATCAGAATCTCACTCAAGGGCCTACTGCATGGACCTTTCACCAGCCCCACTGAACAGAACTTTGGGCAGGAACAGGCAAACCCAGAAGACCATGTAGAATGGATGCATCAGGAAGGGGGCCTCAGAGAGGTAGTGCCCTCCCTGTGGGGTCCAGAAACAGTAGGGCTTTCCCTCATTACTGCTGGACCTGCTTCTGGTCTGCAGCCAACAGTTCTGACACTGAGTTCTGTTTATTATTTAGTGCACAATCGTGTTCAGTCACTTAATCTCTCTGAGCCTGTTTCCCCACATATAAGATGGGGATTATGACAGTTCCATCCTCACAGAGCTCCTGTAAGCCTTCATGGAGAACGTGATGCCTGAAACCCATAGTATATATAAACCCATTACTATTATTTTTATTCTTCCAATATATGCTAAATGCACTAGAAGCTTCCACTGTAAATGAGTCCTAGGTAGTTCTTCTTATAAACAAAATGAACATCTGTCTTAGTTTCCTACTGCTGCTGTAACAGAAATATCACAAGTGGATGGCTTTAAAAAATGAAAATTTGTTTTCTCACGATGCAGGAAGCTAGAAGTCCAAATTCGGGGCGCTGGCTTTACTCTCTCTCTGTTAACTCCAGGGAAGATCCTTGTCTCAGCTTCTGTAGCTCCAGCATTCCTCAGTTCCTTGGTGATCTTCACATGGCATCTATCTTCCTCCATCTATGCTTCCTTCTGTGTCTAATCTGCTCTTTTTATATCTCGGAAGTGATTAGATTTAGGATACACCCTACATTGATATGGATTCGTTAACATAACAAAGAAAACTCTATTCCCAAACAGGATTGCACCCAGAGGTGTAAAAACCCAAAAACCCACTGCCCTGGAGTCAATTCTGACTTATAGCAACCCTACAGGACGGAGCAGAACTGCCCCATATGGCTTCCAAGGAGCACCTGGTGGATTTGAGCTGCCAACCTTTTGGTTATCGTAGCTCTTCACCACTACGCCACCAGGGTTTCCTTCACAGGTATAGGGGTTAGGATTCCAGCACATATTTTTAGGGGACATAGTTCAATCCAAAAAGCTTTCCTAATGTATCTGCTTTGTAAGCCTGGATGTTCATATCTGGAGTATAAGTCTATGTGCTACTAAATGGTCATGTCAGCTTCCCCACTTATTCTCTTATGCTGCATTTTCAGTCTTTAGTCCTTGCTCCTCCTCATCCCTCCAGAATATTGTGCTCATTTCTAAAATCCATGGGAGGGGATGGAAGGGGTGAGAAACCCCAGAGCTGCCTGCTGACCTCTCTGGGCCTGGCAGCAAAGGGGGAGCAGTGAGCACCTTGACTCAGCTCAGCCCTATCTGTCTTCCCTTATGCCAAACCATGGACCAGGAAAACAACAATCCCTGTGCCTCAGCATCCTCAGTCTCTGAGGTCAGCTTCCCCAGGAAGCAGACTCTGAGGCAGAGATTTGCTCTCAGGTGGTTTATTGGGGAGCTGTCATTAATAGCAGGAGCCCTGGTGGCATACTGGTTAAGATCTCAGCTGCTAACCGAAAGATCAGCAGTTCAAATCTACCAGCCACTCCTTGGAAACCCTATGGGGCAGTTCTACTCTGTCCTGTAGGGTCGCTATGAGTCGGAGCTGACTCAACGGCACCTAACAACAACAACAACATTAGCAGCAACGTTAAGGTCATAGCAGAAGCAGGACTAGGTAAAGGGAGAAGTTGAACTGTGATGCAGTAGCAATGGAGGCCTTGGTCGATCAACCCCACAGGGAGATCTGGAGCTGGGATAGCCCTTTGGAGCTGTCCCAAATCAAGGCCATTGTTAGTTGCTTCCAACTCATGGTGACCCCGTGTGTGCAGAGTAGAGCTGCTCCATAAGGTTCTCAAGGCTACGACTGTTTGGAAGCAGATCACCAGGCCTATATTCTGAGGCATCTCTGGGTGAGTCTGAACCACCAACCTTTCAGTTAGCAGTCTAGCACGTAACCATTTGTACCATCCAGGGATTCAAATTAAGTCAAAGGGGGTCGAAATTTTATGCTCCTGCATTGACGAGTAATTGGATCCAGGCTGCCCTGGAAAAGAGGAGACGTAATGTTGGGCAACACAACTGCCTTTGGGAAAGGTAATTCTGGGGAAGGGACTTAGCTGTGACCTGTTAGCAGTCAACATTCCCAGAAGCAGCTCAGGGAATGGTGCTTCATTCGGTAAGTTCACCCGTCTAGGAACAGTACCTCTAGGGTTTTGGTTGGTCTCTTTCCCTGAGGAAACTTATAAAAAGAAAGCTAGTGGGTTGAACTACAGCTTTTCTGCAACTGTAGCTGGTCTTGAGGCTGCAGTTGATACCCATCGTCTCCCTCCTCCACCGACCATTTTAGATTCCCCTCCACCCAAGCTATCATCTCTGCTGGTCTAGACAGTTTACCTAGTGAAATGACCCAGGTCCTCATCCCTAAGGTTTGGGCTCCTGGTCACCACGCCCTTTTCAGTTCGTGACTGCTGCACTTGTCCATTTACTGTTAAAAAAAAAAAAAGGGCAAGGAAGTACGAAGAGACAACCTGTGGATTCCTTGGGTATTCTTTCCTGCTTTGTTGTATATCAGCAACTCTACCTGTGCCTGCCAGCTGATCAGGGTCAGTTACTCGTGCCAAATGGTGATTCCTTTCTTTGCTTGCTAATCTTTTGATACAAGGAATCTGAAATGACCAGGTGGTGGATGTAGGTTAAAATCTAATGGAACACTTACTCTGCGCCCTGGAGAAACTACTCCCCCTTTTTAGACACACAGAGCTTTAGAGGTGCAGGGACAGGAAGCACTGAGAGTGACGATAAGCCAGGCCATTCCTACTTTCACCCCTGAGATCTCAGATTCATGTATTTTACCTAGTGGGGTCACAGTTCCACATAAAGGTCATTAGTTTGGGTATATTCTGTGTTCTGGGAGGATGGTGCTCCATTCACACAGGGTATCCTCGAGAAGTTGTCTCTATCAGGCTAGTCAGGTGCTCCAGCTCTACTAAGACCCAGAAGCACTCTAAAGCTGTTTTTCAAACAGTGTGTGATTTTCCACTGCAGATGGCATGGCTTTGTTCCAGAACTCTAGGGATCTATGTTGATATTCTACTGAGTCTTGCCATGAACTCCTCATACTGTCTTTTCCCATCACAGATACGCCTGTTTGCAAAGGGTCTGCAGGACTCATTGACCACAGCCTGGACCTCCTGCAGAACCCTTTCCTACTCTGGGCCGCTCTCAAAACTGTCAGCCTTCCAGGCCACTTGGTAAAATGGGTTAAAGCAGTATTTCTCAAGTGTGGAATATACTGCTTAAAGAACCCCAAAAAGCCTATCAAATGTCGTGTTTTCTTCTTAGGTGTGGGAGGTGCAAGATGCAATAATTTGTCATTTTCCTTTCATATGGATGTCCTGGCATATTTCAAACCACTGGACCCTTATAAACTTCACTGGTCCATTGAGTCAATTCCAACTCATGGCAACCTCATGTACGTCAGGGTAGAACTGTCCTCCATAGGGTTTTCAATGGCAGTCGAGTGCTTCTAGCATTTGCACCACCCAGTCCCCACCTTCTAAAGCACACTTGTCTCATCAAAACTTGCAAAGTAGTTACCATTTATTGTTCCTCTAGTCTGATTCACATGGTACCATTGATTTAATGGACCAGTGTCACGTTCCATGGAATGATGAGACAGCTCAGATCCTCTTACCTCAGAGTTTCTCAACTATACACATTTTATTGTTGTTGTTGTTGTTAGGTGCCATCAAATCGGCTCCGACTCATAGCGACCCTATGCACAACAGAACGAAACACTGCCCTGTCCTGAGCCATCCGTACAATCGTTGTTATGGTTGAGCTCATCGTTGCAGCCACTGTGTCAATCCACCTCGTTGAGGGTCTTCCTCTTTTCTGCACACATTTTAGACCAGGTAATTCTTCGTTATGGAAGCCTGTCCTGTGCATTGTAGAATGTTTAACAGCAATCCTGGCCTCTATGCAGTAGATGCCAGTAGTATCGCCCCCTGGTTGTGACAACCAGAAATGTCTCCAGACATTGCCAAATGCCCCGAGTGGGGAACCACTATTTTAGACTATATTGTGGCAGAGGACGGGAGAGTTAACATCTGCATGAGATAGAACTCTAACCGTATACTGTTGTCCACCCCATGTGAGTGCAAACTGCTTCTGATCATCCTTCCTGGTAGAAGTGGAGAAAGCGTGCATTTCCTAGATCAACAGCTGCATGTTATGTACTGGAGGCTACGCTGATTTGCTCTAGCAGAGATACAGCGTAGCAGCCGCAATTGAGGCTAATGCTCAGTTGCATTTATGGAAGTTGACTCATCCTCTAGAATTCATCTGGGTTTTTGTAGGTGCACACTAGTAAAGTGAATGAGGATAAGTTGAAGACCACTGCCTATGAATCTTAGGCCTTCAAAGGCGGCACTGTCATTCCTCCTGGGATGTGATTTTGTTTGTTTTATTTTTCACCTGGTCAGGGCAGAGATAGGGCAGTTTCAGAGGCTTCCAGTTGGCCTTCCCCACTACAATAGCTTTTAGCCCACAGGCCAAGGAACAATGCGGAAGTTCTGCCAACTATATATGTCCATTCCAGTTACACATTGAGGAACCAGGGAACTCAGTGGGTTCACGGGATCAGTGGACCCGCTATGAGCCAAGCTTGGCCAGGATTCTATTTGTTTTCTGGCTCCCATATGGCCATACTCTAACAGAAGGACCATGATGACACTTTGGGCCCTAGGTATCAATGTCATTTTAGACCCTGTGTCCAATAGTCTCAGAAATGTCTGGTTCTTACGCTTTCCCTAGGGTACAGTTACAAAAGTAAATAGCCATAGGTCCCTTTGCAGAAGAACTGGGGTAATATTACCATATATAATTGTTATGGTATTTAGGGTCTTTCCTCCTGGAGTACCAGCTTTTCCTTCATTGAAGGGATTCTGGGTCTGAGCAATTTCTAGCTCAAGCCTGGAAACTCATGGCCTTTGCTCTAGCTTTCTGATTTTCCATCGGTTCTGTAAATCATGGAGTACTCTTCTTGACTGCCCATCTATCTCACCCCTAAGGATACCATGTTCTAGCAGCCATTTTTATAGTTCCCTGCAGGTCAGGCTCCCTCCTTGTCCGCCTGGCCTTGTTGCTCATTGCAATAATTTTGCCCGCTTTGCTTAAGACGTTTAAGTCCCACCACCTGGCCTCTATTGTTTCAGGCTCCCATCATCCTTATTGCTGTCAGGGAGCCCAGTTGTGTGACAGATTCTCCTACCATCAGCTTTGGCTTGTAGAGGACAGCCACCACTGACCTTTTCAGTCATACTGTTTTCCCTCTCACCAGTGCATCCCTTGTTGTTTTGGTAAATGGACTGTGCTCTGGGCCTTCCCAGGGAACATAGTCGGCAGGTGAGTTTTCTGGCTTTATGTGACATATCCATTCTAGCATGCCCACCTCTCTGAGTCTTTTGATCCCTTCTTCCACCACCTGCCACAGCAGTTCTAACATTTCTATTTCACTTAGTGGGGAGCCATCACTTTTTCCAAGCTTCCAAGAGTCTTCCTAACAATGAGTTAGCACCATCTCCTGGGGTCCTTGCCAGGATGTTAAATCCTATACCCTAGGAGGCTGCTCTCATATTGATGGACTTTCACTACCCAATGTCATGTTCCATTCCCTTTGATCTCAGCACCCTTAAAATCTAATCCCATGTGTACTCTTCTGATTTCTGCCAGTACACATTGGATAGATCCTGCAGCTTCTTTGGCGTATTGCTCCTTTCTTGCCTTCACATAACTGGATGATGTTGTAACTTGACCTTAGTTAGTAGGTGGTGGGCAGAACAGGAGATGGAGGTAGATCCTGAGGCGGGTACATGTCTTGCAAGCCAAAGGCCTCTGCATCATCTTCAAGCAAGGGGAATGGGCACCTGCCTTTGACAAAAAGGAGAGGGCCACTTTTTGCAGACCTATGAGAGTACAGCAGAATTTAGGGATTCAAGATTTTCAAGTGCATTAACCCAGATGTCCCCATCCCATATATCATACATTAGCATCCCACTCTGTGCAATCATAGCCCTGACCTTGGAGTAGCAGACTTGCCAGAGTTGAGAATTAAACTTTCTCTGTAGCTCCACTTATAATTAAGTCCTGGGCCTGATACATGGCTTTTTCTGTCCTCAAGCTGAAGGAGATGAGAGTCTCTAGATATATGTTGCCAAGGAGGCTCTCTAGATTTCACACTTCACTTATACTGGTGATTAATCATCCACAGCCTTCCCTGGTCTTTCTCCAATGCATTGGTAGCCTCCCAGCAATAGCTACCGGACTCCATAGTCCGTATAATTACTTCCCCCAAACCTCTCAAATTCCTGAGATACTGTATCCACAAATGCACTTTTCTACCTATTTTCCATCCCAGTTCACAGCCAGCAAAAGTTTTAACAACTGCACTGCTACAGCTTGCCAGCTGCTCTCAGTACCCTACCTACCAACAGTTATGGTGGCCTCATTGCCAGCTGACCAGCAAGAAATGCACCTCAAAAATCCCATGTTAAAGTCTGCTTCCTATGACCTCTTCTAGCACTGTCTCCAGTCAGAACTCGAAGAGATGCCTGTAAAGGAGAGAAACAGAATTGGGCAGATGGGAAAAGTTGAACTGTGATGCAGTGGCTCAGAGGTCCCAGCCATTGCTCCAGACATCTCTTGGGCTTGGATGGTCCTTCAGAGTTGTCCCATATCAAAGAAAGGGGGTCAGGCCTTGGTATCCCTGGATCTACAAATCACTGGAGGCAGACTGTCCCCAGGGAAAGGGTAAACTTGGGTAAGACTGCTTTTTTGGGTCAAGGTCAATGCTGGGAAAAAGTCTCAGCTATGAGCCTTCAGCAGCCAACATTCCCAGCAGCTGGGAGAATGAGTAGCTTGGTGCTGAAATGGGGATCTAAACATCCACCGCAGCACCCACTACGCTTAGGCTGTGGCTTCTTTGGCAGGGGAGTTACTCGGTCTGGTCCTGTTTATAGGCTTCTAGACAGGTCACAATCACTGTCTGATTTGATTCTGAAAACAACTCTACAAGGTAGGCACTATCATTATCCTCTCTAGATGGGGAAACCGAGCTCAGAGAGTTTAATGGCTTAGCCAAGATCACACAGCTTTAAATGACTGAAGTGGAATTTCAACCCAGGTAAGAAATGACTGGTGATCTACTTCCAGAAACCTGCCAACGAAAACCCTATGGATCACAATGGAATATTGTCTGATCCGCAACTGATTATGGGAATGGTGTAGGAAGGGGCATTTTGTGCCAAGTGCTTGTGGTCACCAGGGGTTGGGGCAGACTCGATGGCAACTAACAACAGCAATAACTTTCTCAAACGACAGCTTTCTCACTCTAAAGTTCTTTGCAACTTGTTGCTCCACCATTTTCAAGAGTCTAGGAGTTTTCTGCTGGGTCCTCAGCATCTGGCCAGTGGAAAAGTAAAACGAGAGGGGGGTGGTGGTTGTTGCACGGGAGGTTTCACAGGCCTGGTCTGGGAGTGGCAGCCATCACTTTGCCCTTATTCCATTGGCCAGAACCCTGTCCCATGGCCCAGAACTGCCCTGGTTACAAGGGAGCCTGGGAAATGTAGTCTAGCTGTGTGTTCAGGTGCAAAGGAGAAATAGTTTAGTGCATAACAGGCCTATTTAGGCCACAGTAGGGAACCTGAGAATAGGGAGTAGTGCTGAGAGGCTGCAAAGAAGACAGAGCTGTGTGTTTCATTAATTTGCTGTTTGCTTTTTGTTGGGGTGAGGTGGGGTCAAGGAACAACCATGGATGAAGGACTGGAATCTGAGTCCAGGAGTTAGTTTAGACGGCAGAGGAGGAATAGAGTTGGGAGGTGCCTGAGGCTTCCGGTCCATTCAGCCCTGCCCCAGAGAGGGAGTGGGATACTGGAAAGGTTGCCTGAGAAGCATCCAGCTCTGAGGGAAGCCAGGCCTGGAATCCAGGTGTACAGGTGTGCAAAGGGACTTGGGAGGTGGAGGCTTCTGTTACTCCAGCAGAAGAGAGAAAGGGGAGATGTCAATGTGATTCACCTCCACCTGGTGAGCCAGCAGGCTCTTGGAGTGTCCAGAAAAGTAGCCATCCAGCATTCACTGATACTGGCCTGCCTTGTCCCAGGGACCCTGTGAGGTCTGGGGGCCTGGCCTCAGCTCATTCCATAGGCCACATCCAGATTTGAATCTGGGCCTTCCAGAACAAGCCAGCCCATGCTCCCCTGGTGGGCTGGGTCCTCCACATGCTGGGGTGGGGATGAGGTATTAATCCTCTCCCTGCCAGAGCCTCCGGACCTCAGGCCCTGCCTGGTTCCCATCCCTCCACCCATGAAGAGTCTCAATCCAGGTTAGTTTGTTAAAGGCTCTGAGAAGTCCTGCAGACAAGTAACTTGTTTCTTTTAGCTGAACAAGCATTGCCCAACTTTATTTCAAAATTTCAAAATATTGTTGTGGTTAAAAGAAAAAACCCAGATGTAAGTTTAAATGCCCAACTGGATACTTACAAGCTAGACTTCTCCAACCTGAGCCTCCAGGGTATGGAGATAATGAGAACTTCCTACCACGTGGGACTAGTGTAAGGATTACACAGGATGATAAGTGACCAATTGTCTTAGGAAAGGTAACTCCCCTGCCTTCTCCCCAAGACTCCATGGCCCTAGGGCAGACTCCCTCCCCCAACACCCATTCGATGCCATCAGAGCTTTGCAAGCTGCCACCTTCCAGGGATCAGGAAGCCCAGCTTGCCCAATGTTATGGGCATTGGAACCACCAGGAGCTCAGAGTGAAGCTGGAGCCCCTCTTCTCTCTCATTATCCAGAGGCTGGAGGCACAGCAGTCACTTAGCTCCCAGCAGCCAGGCCCTGCTCACTTGTTCCCATTTCTGGCCTCTTGCTCACCCCCAGCGGTGTGGCCAGAAAGCTTGGTTTCCATGGGCCCCCCTAGCTCGAGGCACTTATTATGGCGGCTGCAGAATATGGCCGGCTGACAGTTTGATTATCGCAACCTTGAGAGCTGTCTTGGTTAGTAACACGATTTATAACCAAATTACAGGGAATTCTATTGCAGGAAGCCAGGGGTGAAGGGGAGCAGGGAGGAGGGGGTAAGGTGCCTGCAACAGCCACCTTTCAAGGAAGTCCTCAAAGCCCCAGCCAGTTTCCCCCAGCAGGGAAATGGGTTCATAAGGGAGCTGGAAGAGTCCAGACCACCTGGGATGAATCTGAGCTCTCTTATTGGCTCTATGACCTTGGGAAAGGGACCAAACTCCTCTGGGCTCAGTTTTCCACCTGTAAAATGGGGATGACAGTAATGGTACTGACCTCAAAGGGTTGTGGTGGTGTTTAAATGAAATCACACATTTAATCAGGTATCTCTTCTAAAAAAACTAAAAGTTTTTTTAGAAGAGATACAGCCAGGATGTCCCTGAGAAGTGGGTATGGTGAAACTTCATCTTGTTTACTTTGGATACATCACCAGGAAAGACCAACCACTAGAAGAGGACATCATGTTTGGTAAAGTAGAGGGCCAGCAAAAACAAAGGAAACCCTCAACAAGATGGATTGACAGAACAGCCGCAACAATGGGCTCAGACATAACAACGATCATGAAGACAATGCGGGACCAGATAATGTTTTATTCTATTGTGCATGAGTTCATCACGAATTGCAACCAACTCAATGACAATTATCAGTAATAACAACATATATCTAAAATGCTTGGCACAGTCCCTGGCACAGGGTATGATAGCACTCGCTTACTCAATAAAGGAGAGTCATCATTACTAGTGAAAGAGACAGGGAAGCAGAGACCGGGGGCAGTCCATCTGCCCCAAGGTCAGAGTTCCTGGAACTCAGCTGCCCCTCCTTATCCTGCCTAGGTGGTTGCTGATGGGCCCCTGGTGGGTGGGTGGGGGAAGTTCGCTATTCAGCAAGCACAGAATCCATTTTGCCTGGTTAGTGCCTGGGCCAAACTACTTGTGAATTCTTTTGAATGTCACCCCTGCCCTGACCCCAGGGGACAGTGAATCTTGTAAACCCTGCAGTTTGCTCCAGCCATCTATGGGGCAGGTCCCTCACCTCTTGCAGAGGCCTGCATTTGCACCCCGACTCTGGGCTCATTTTCTGGAGTTCCAGCCTCTGTATGGGTTGTAATGGAACGCCTGGATGGGTGCTGAAGAAAGGCAGGATTGCCATGAACTCAATCACTGTCCTTGATAGGGATAAAGAGTCTTCTGGACTGAGGACAGGGGCAGCCCCAGGAGCTAAACAGGAAGTATTGCCCCTGATCCCAAAAGTGTCCTAGCAGACAGCAGCTCCCTAATGGAGGGATGGCTGAGGTAGGGGAGGGAAGAAGAGAGCATGGGAGAGACGACGCATTGGGGCTGCTTCTGGCAACTCTCACACAGGGCAAAGCACTGCTTGGTGTGGCCAGGCTGACACACCTGTGCCGCTGGAAAGGCAGGGTTGGGGGAAGTGCTAGGTGTGCATGGGCATGCGCACACACGTACACACACAAACCCATACTCTCCACTCTCTCCCAACCCCCCAGACACATCCCATGCTCTCACCATCTTCCCCCCATACACCCTCATACACAGCCACACACACACACACAATCGCCCACCCACTCACATACATACATCCCATACTCCCATCCTCCCCCACACATGCATACTCTCCACCCTCCCCCACTCCCTCCCACATCCTATACTCCTATTCTCCTCCCTCCTTACACCTCCACACCCCCGCCACACACAGCCACCCACTCACTCACACATACACATCCCATACTCCCACTTTCCCCACACACGTCCGTACTCCCCACCTCCCTGGCCCCACGCATTCATACACACACCCACACCTATACATATATGCACACACAAGCATGCACCCACACATACCCACATGAATCCACACACATACCCCATAATCTCTGACACCTCCCACCCACCCCACACACAAACCCATTGTCGTTGAGTTGACTCATAGTGACCCTATAGGATAGAGTAGAACTGCCCCATAGAGTTTCCAAGGAGCATCTGGTGGATCCAAACTGCTGACCTTTTGGTTAGCAGCCATAGCGCTTAACCACTGCGCCACCAGGGTTTCCAACACACACACACACAGGAGAGGTGCTATTTGGCCAAGTTTTGCCCATCGCACTCCTCTTGTCCAGAATCCTTTCATAACTGGCCCTAATAGGTCTTCCCTCATGGGTCTTTGGAAGCTCAATCTGACTCGAAGCCAAAGCCAAGGGCTCTGCTTCCTGTGAAAATACTACGGGCGGTGAGCACGATGGCAGCGAGACTGAGCAGTGCAGGGCAGTGTGGCCGTGACCCCCAGACACAGCTGCCTATGCCCACAATCCCTCATCAGCCCCTTACTTGGCGGTTCAAAAAGCTTTCACATTCACAATCCCGCCTGATTCATGCAACAGTCCTGCCAGGGAGGTGTCATTGTCCCCAGATGGCAGCAAAGTTGCTGAGGCTCAGAAAGGGCAAGCAACTCGCTCAGGGCCACCCAGCAGGCAGGCCCGGGCTGGCATTCAAGCCCGTTGACTCCCCGTCCAGTGCTCCTTCCATTTCTGCACCGCTCACAGAAGGTCACAGAGATAGGTGCAGTAAAACAGAAATCAAGACCCTGTCCTGGGAGGTGCCCAGAGGCCATTGCTTCTGCCTAGCCTTCAGGCAGCCTTACCTCCCACGCTATCCGAAGCCTTCTGTGGAGAGAGGAGGAGCCAGTGAGATTGAGGATGAAGCCTGGTCTTCTCTCTCCAGAAAGATCAAGTTTTCAAAGTAGAGGTTCTGATCATGCACTTCAGAACTGGGCAGGCTGGGGTTCAAATCCCCACTCTCTGCTCTTCTCCAACGTGATGTCACTTCACCCTCCAAGTCTCAGTTTTCCCGTCTGTAGAACAAAGGTAATAAATACCTAGGGAGCAGTGGTGGTTCGGTGGTAGAATTCGATTCCCAGCCAATGCACCTTGTGCACAACCACCACCCGTCTGTCATTGGAGGCTTGTGTATTACTACGATGCTGAACAGGTTTCAGCGGACCTTCCCGGCTGAGGCAGGCTAGGAAGAAAGGCCTGACAGTCTACTTCTGCTGAAAAATCAGCCAGTGAAAACCTTATGGGTCACAATGATCCAACCCTGTTGTGCATGGGTCATCATGAGCCAACAACAACGAATATATACCTATCTTTGTGGGTTGGTGTGAAGACAAATTGAGAAAACACCCTGCTCAGTTCAGGAGAGCTGCTCAGTAAGTAGCAGCTATTATTAAACACATTAACGAAAGGGGTGATCACACTCTAGCTTTTTATAATCTTTTTCCAAATTAAAAAAATTCAGCATTCATCATCTTATGCCCAAATTGTCCTATATCCACATCCATCCCAAATGTCGATTTCCCTTTGACAATACACGTAGTCCCCGGTTTACAACAGGGTTCCATTCTGATGACCCACTGTAAGTTGGTTCAGACGTAAGTCAAATACCTCATTTTTTTTTTTAAGTTTTCATTATCGTTACCTTTTATTATCAGTATCTTTATAAATCCGATCCTTATTTGTCTTTGGGAGTTGGAAACATTACATGTAAACAACTGCTAGTGAACATCTGAGAATGATAACATCAGCAAATTACCCACTGCAACATTGTATGCAGTAAAAAATGGATGGCCATAAGTGCAGTTCCTCATAACTCCAATACGTTGTAAATCAAGGACTACCTGAAAGGCTTGCTTAGCAGTCCCTTTATTTCTCCAAATTTGACCCTGCTGCACCCGACAGCTGTTCCAGCCTCCTCTCCAGCCCCAGCCTACCCTTATCAACAGCTATGACCCCTATTCCTGCCACACAAGTCCTGCTTCACAGAGGATGACTCCTCAGGCTCTCGCCCCTAATTTTATGCTGAGTCCCAACCTCATCTCATCAAGCCAAGTAACAACTTATTTTGAGCACTCCTTTGAGGCAGGCTGTTATTTTTTTTCTCCACCCCCTTATTCCTACCCTTTCTCCTGATGCCAGAGAAGATATTCTTTCTCCCTCCACCAACACTCCTCATCTATTTCCTTTGTTAGCTCTTCTTCTGTCACCAATCCTCCCCCATAACTGAAGACTTCCACCAAGGCTGACCTCTCATCCCTCCACAAATGCTCTCGCTCTTGTTTTTTTTTTTTAATCTTTCATAGAGGTCAGCTGCCCTCCTGGCTTTTTAAGCCTAGCAGAATCGGAAGGAAGCAACGTTTTAAAGATACGAAGAAATAGCTCCAAAGAGTGGAAGCGACTTAACCAAAGGCACACAATAAGTTGACGGCAAAGCACGGTTAGACCTGTGTGAAGTCACCATCTTCCCAGCCCAAAACTGTCATCACTTGTATTGTTTCCCAAATCCTTATGTCCAGACTCAACAGCCACACTTTCCCCCAAATTTGAATCATCAATAACCCGAACAATAATGACCATCTATTGAGCTTTTCCCATGTGCCAGACAGGGTGCCACAAGCATTATATGCAACCTCTTGCTTACCCTTGAAAATGCCTTCCTACGCAGCGCCCTTCTCCATGGCCCTTTCTGCCATTACCGTTAGGCTCTGTCACCTTTCTTTTACATGTCTGCCCTATTGACCACTTCCCCTTGCTGCTGTCACCCTTTTGGCTTGCTACAGCCGGCCAAGTTGCTTCTCCACCCCTTCCTGGTTCCCCCTTTAGATACTCTGATCAGACCAATCAGCACGTTTCGGAGATGGATGGAATCTTTGCCTTTATCCCCTTCTGATGCACAAAGACTACACAATCTACCAAATGTCCCTATAGTGTCAGCTCAAACATTTCCAGGAACAGTCAACTGGCTCCATTCCCCATGGCCTGCAGGGAAAGTCCAAACTCCTTAGCATGGCATTTGGGATCCGTGGGATCAGACCCCTGACCACTCTTCCACCTCACCTGCAGACAGTCCCTTTGCACACTTTCCATTCCAGCCAGAATGAATGACCTGCAGGTCCCAGCACCCACCATGCGTTTCTAACTCCCATGCCTTTTCCCAGCTTTTCTGTTATTGTTGTTAGCTGCCATTTAGTCACCCCTGACTCATGGCAACCGCATGCACAACAGCATGAAACACTACCAGGTCCTCGGTGATCCTCATGATGGGCTGGGGATCAGACTGGTGTGATCCATGCAGTTTTCATTGGCTGATTTTCCTAAAGTAGATCATCAAGACTTTCTTCCTAGTCCGTCTTAGTCTCGAAGGTCTGTTGAAACCTGTTCAGCATCACAGAAACATGCAAACCACCATGACAGATAGGCGGTGGCTGTGCATGAGGTACATTGGCCAGAAACCAAACCCAGGTCTCCTGCATGAGAGACACACATTCTGCTACTGAACCACTACTGTCCCATTCTCTCTGCTAGGGATTGCCTTCTCTGTGTGTCAGAGAATTTCCTCACTCATCTCTCAAGCTATAGCTCTTTGGTGGAACCTTCCCTGATCACTCCCACCCTCCCCCCAACAGCAGAATAAATCATCCATTGCTGTGCCACTACTCTCTGTAACTTGTTACCCCCTAGCACCCTGCACGGCAATCACTGGTGTCTATCTCCCTCGCTGGATCAAATGCTCCCTGAGGATAGGGAAGCTGCCTTATTTCTGTCTTCCTAAATCATAGCTCACAGATGGCATTCAATAATTGGCTCATTTTTATTTAACAAATAGTTATTAACTGTTTATGATGTTACAGACACTGGGTACACACACACACACATATATATATATGTATTTATAAACCCATTGCTGTCGAGTCAATTCCGACTCATAGTGGCCCTATAGGACAGAGTAGAACTGCCCCATAGGGTTTCTGAGGAGCATCTGGGAGATTCAAATAGCCAAGCTCTTAACCACTGTACCACCAGGACTCCTGGGTACATAGGTTGTTGTTGTTGTTGTAGTTGTGGTTGTTAGGTGCTGTTGAGTTGATTCTGACTCAGCAACCCTATGCACAGCAGAATGAAACACTGCCCGGTCCTGCGCCATCCTCATAATCATTGCTATGCTCGTGCCCATTGTTGCGGCCACTGTGTCAATCCATCTCATTGAGGGTCTTCCTCTTTTTTCGCTGACCCTCTATCAAGCATGATGTCCTTCTCCAGTGACTGATCCCTCCTGATAACATGTTCAAAGTATGTGAGACATAGTCTCACCATCCTTGCTTGTAAGGAGCATTCTGGTTGTACTTCTTCCAAGACAGATTGTTCATTCTTTTGCAGTCCATGGTATATTCAATATTCTTCACCAACACCACAATTCAAAGGCGTCAGTTCTTCTTCAGTCTTCCTTATTCATTGACCAGCTTTCGCAGGCATATGAGGCAATTGAAAATACCACAGCTTGGCTCAGGTGTACCTTAGTCCTCAAGGTGACATCTTTGCTCTTTAACACTTTAAAGGGGTCTTTTGCACCCGATTTGCCCAATGCAATACATTGTTTAGTTTCTTGACGGCTGCTTCTATGGGTGTTGATTGTGGACCCAAGTAAAATGAAATCCTTGACAACGTCAATCTTTTCTCAGTTCATCATGATGTTGCTTATTGGTCCAGTTGCGAGGATTTTTGTTTTCTTTTTTTATGTTGAGGTGTAATCCATAGTGAAGGCTGATCTTCATCAGTAAGTGCTTCAAGTCTTCTTCACTCTCAGGAAGCAAGGTTGTGTCATCTGCATAAGGCAGGTCGTTACCAAGTATTCCTCCAATCCTGATGCCCTGTTCTTCTTCCTATAGTCCAACTTCTCAGATTATTTCGTCAGCACACAGATTGAATAGGTATGGTGAAAGAATACAACCCTGACACACACCTTTCCTGACTTTAAACCATGTGGTATCCCCTTGTTCTGTTTGAATCTTGATCCCTGTACAAATTCCTCATGAGCACAATTAAGTGTTCCAGAATTCCCACTCTATGCAATGCTATCCATAATTTTTTATGGTCCACACAGTTGAATGCCTTAGCATAGTCAATAAAACACAGGTAAACATCTTTCTGGTATTCTCTGCTTTCAGCCAAGATCCATCTGAAAACAGCAATAACCCCGGTTCCACGTCCTCTTCTAAATTCGGCTTGAATTTCTGGCAGTTCACTGTCTATATATTGCTGCAGCTGCTTTTGAATGATCTTCAGCAAACTTTTGCTTGCGTGTGATATTAACGATAGTGTTCCGCATTCAGGTGGATCACCTTTCTCGGGAACAGGCATAAATATGGATCTCTTCCAGTCAGTTGGCCAGGTAGCTGTCTTCCAAATTTCTTGGCATAGATGAGTGAGCGCTTCCAGCGCCGCACACGATTGTTGAAACATCTCAATTGGTATTCCATCAGTTCCCAAAGCCTTGTTTTTCACCAATGCCTTCAGTGCAGCTTGAACTTCTTTCTTCGGTACCATCAATTCCTCATCATATGTTACCTCCTGAAATGTTTGAATGTCAACCAGTTAGTTCTTTTTGGTATAACAAATCTGTGTATTCTTTCCATCTTCTTTTGAAGTTTCCTGTGTCGTTTAATATTTTCCCTGTAGAATCCTTCAGTATTGCAACTCAAGGCTTGAATTTTTTCTTCAGTTCTTTCAGCTTGAGAAATGCTGAGCATGTTCTTCCCTTTTGGTTTTCTATCTCCAGATCTTTGCACATGTCATCATAATACTTTACTTTGTCTTTCTGAGCCCCGTTTGAAATCTTCTGCTCAGCTCTTTTACTTGACGTACGAGAGCAAGTTTCAGAGTCTCTTCTGACATCCATTTAGGTCTTTTCTTTCTCTCTTGTCTTTTTAATGACCTCTTGCTTTCTTCATATAGGACATCCTTCCACAACTCTTCTGGTCTTCAGCCATTAGTGTTCAATGCATCAAATCTACTCCTGAGACAGCCTCTAAATTCAGGTGGGATATACTCAGGGTGGTACTTTGGCTCTCATGCACTTGTTCTAATGTTCTTCTATTTCAACTTGTACTTGCATATGAGTAATTGATGGTCTGATCCACAGTCAGCCCCTAGCCTTGTTCTGACTGATCGTATTGCGCTTTTCCATCATTTCCCCCAAGCGTCTGTCAGTTTGTCATACTGTGGGAGCTTGTGTGTTGCTGCGATGCTGGAAGCTATGCCACCGGAATTCAAATACCACTAGGGTCACCACGGCGGACAGGTTTCAACTGAGCTTCCAGACTAAGACAGACTTGGAAGAAGGACCCAGCATTCTACTTCTGAAAAGAATTAGCCTGTGAAAGTCTTATGAATAGCAGAGGAACATTGTCTGATGTAGTGCTGGAAGATGAGCCACTCAGGTTGGAAGGCACTCAAAATATGACTGGGGAAGAGCTGCCTCCTAAAGTAGAGTCAGCCTTAATGATGTGGATGAAGTCAAGCTTTCGGGACCTTCATTTGCTGATGTTGCATGACTCAAAATGAGAAGAAACAGCTGCAAATATCCATTAATAATCAGAACCTGGAATGTACGAAAGTATGAGTCTAGAGAAATTGGAAATCGTCAAAAATGAAATGGAACTCATAAACATCAATATCCGAGCTATTAGTGAGCTGAAATGGACTGGTATTGGCCATTTTGAATCAGATAATCATATAGTCTACTACGCCAGGAATGACAGCTTGAAGAGGAATGGGATTGCATTCATCATTAAAAAGAACATTTCAAGATCTATCCTGAAGTACAACGCTGTCAGTGATAGAATAATATCCATATGCCTACAAGGAAGACCAGTTAATATGACTATTATTCAAACTTATATACCAACCACTAAGGCCAAAGGTTAAGAAATTGAAGATGTTTACCAACTTCTGCATTCTGAAATTGATCGAACAAGTAATCAGGATGCACTGATAATTACTGATGATTGGAATGTGAAAGTTGGAAACAAAGGAGAAGGACTGGTAGTTGGGAAACATGGCTTTGGTGATAGAAACAATGCCGCAGATTGCATGATTGAATTTTGCAAGACCAACGACTTCTTCATTGCAAATACCTTTTTTCATCAACATAAATGGCGACTATACACATGGACCTTCCAGATGGAATGGATATATATAGTGGAACAAAAAAAGATATGATCCTTGCCCTCATGAAGCTTATAGTCTATCTAGCAGGAGTGAAATAGAAATAAATACATATAAATGATGAATATTGACAACTGCTAAGAAAAAGGTACAGTGCTATGCTATAAGACAAACTAATAATGAAAACTATTTTGTGTAAATGTTTGATAAACTAAATCACTGAATCAAAGAGTGGTAGATAACTCTAATCATAGAAGAACCAGTTACAATACAGTGGCTATGAGCATGGACACTGGAGTCTGGCTGCCTGAGTTCATATCCTGGATCTACCACTCACTGAGCTGTGTTACCTTGGGCAAGTCACTTAACCTCTCTGTGCCTCATTTTCCTCACTGATAAAATATACCTTTACTCACAGGTCATTTGTCAGTTTTTGCTGCAAAACAGACAACTTCAAAATCTCAGTGACTTACAAATTCTAACTCTCATTTCCTTTTTTACAGGTTTGCAGGTCAGTTGAAGTTCTACTGGGCTTGGCCAGAATCAGCTAGCTGTGACTCCAGGCCAAGGGTTGGGCTAAGGTCTGCTCTGTGTGTGTTTCCTCATTCCCCATGGACCAGAGGCTTCCCAGGCCTATTCTCAGAGAATCACAGGAGCCCTGGAGGGCAAGCCAAATCCACCAACCACACTAAAACGCTTGCAAGGATCATGTCCACTAACACATCATTGGCTGAGGCAAGTCACATGATCAAGCCCAACATCAATGGGCAGGAAAACACACTGCCTCTTCTCCAGAGGGATCTCCTTCCAAGTCACATGGCAGAGGGTATAGGGGCATAATTCTACAACAGGGATTGAAGAAATGGTGAGAGTAAGCTGATCTACCACTGTTTCTTATAAGGGATAAATAGATTAATCCATGTTAAGTGTTTAAGGCAGTATTTGGCTTATACCAAACTGGTTGCCATTGAGTTGATTATAACTCATGGTGACCCCATATATTAGAGAATTGAGCTCCATAGGGCTTTTAAAAAAATATTTATTTTATTTTTGGTAAAAAATATACCCAGCAGATCATATACTCATTCAACAACTTCTACCTGTACAGGTCAATGACATTGGGTACATTCTTCATGTTGTGTCACCATTCTCACTATCTCTGCCCATATTGTTTCACCACCATTGACTTTAGTGCTCCATAAACTACTCATCTATGCTTTAGAGTTACTATTGTCCATTTGATCTGATACAGATAATTCTTTAAAAGAGCACAGTGTTCAAGGTGAACATTCTTTACTAATTCAGCTGAACTCTTGTTGAGTTTGAAGATGACTTCAGGGAATAGTTTTGGTTCAGGTTCAAAAATTTTCTCAGGGCAACAGATTTGGGGGTTCCTCCAGGCTCAGTGGGTCCAGTAAGTCTGGACTCTATAGGAAATTTTAAATTCTGTTGCACATATTCCCCTTTTTGATCCATAGAGTTTTCTTGGCTGTAATCTTTATGGAAGCAGATCGCCAAGCTTTTCTTCCAAAGTGCCACTGGGTGAGTTCAAATTGCCAACTTTTCTGTTAGTAGTCAAGCACAAACCACATCCCCATGTGTTACAGAGCAGAACTGCTCCATAGGGTTTCCTTGGCTGTAATCTTCATGGATGTCAATTGCCTCATATGCATGTGAAAGCTGGGCAATGAATAAGGAAGACCAAAGAAGAATTGACACCTTTGAATTACAACGTTGATAAAGAATACTGAATATACCATGGACTGCCAGGAGAATGAACAAATCTGTCTTGGAGGAAGTACTGCCAGAATGCTCCTTAGAAGCAAGGATGGCGAGACTTCATCTCACTTTGGACATGTTATCAGGAGGGAGCAGTCCCTGGGGAAGGACACCATGCTTGGTAAAGTAGAGAGTCAGCAAAAAAGAGGAAGACCCTCAATGAGATGGATTGACACAGTGGCTGTAGTAATGGGCTCAAGCATAACAATGATTGTGAGGATGGCACAGGACCGGGTAGTGTTTCATTCTGTTGTATAACTTGGAACCGACTTGTTGGTACCTAACAACAGTCTTTACAGAAGCAGATCGCCAGGCCTTTCTTCTGCAGTGTTTCTGGGTGAATTCAAACCACCAACCTTTAGGTTGTACCACCCAAGGACCTCTGTTCAGCCTATAAACCAAAACCAGACCTGTTGCTGTCGAGTCGATTCCGACTCATAGCAACCCTATAGGACAGAGTAGAACTGCCTCGTAGGGGTTCCAAGGAGCAGCTAGTGGATTCAAACTGCCAACCTTTTAGTTAGCAGCCACAGTCCTTAACCACTGTGCCACAGGGCTCTGTTCCACATATAGTAAGCTCTAAATAAATAAGTTTGGCTATTGTTTTATTGGAGGAGCTCTGGTGGCACAGTGGTTAAGTGCTCAGCTGCTAACCGAAAGGTGGGGCAGTTTGAATCCACCAGCTGCCCCATGGGAAGAAGATGTGGCAGTCTGCTTCCATAAGGATTACAGCCTTGGAAACCCTAGGGGGCAGTTCTACTCTGTTCTACAGTGCGACAATGAGTCAGAATCGATCAACGGCAATGGGTTTTCTTTTTGGTTTATTGTTATATCATGTTGTCGTTGGGTGCAATCACGTTGATTCCTACTCATAGAGACCCCTTATGACAGAGTTGAACTGCCCCATAGGGTTTTCTAGGCTGTAATATTTGCAGAAGCAGGTTGCCAGGTCTTTCTTCTGTGGAGCCACTAGATGAGTTTGAATTGCCAATCTCTTGGTTAACAGCCAGGTGCTTAACTGTTTTCGCCATCTGGATTGTTATTGTTATAGTTCAGCTAAAACGTGTGATGGTTTCACAGGTGTATACATATGTCAGACTTACCAAATTGCACATTTTATGTATGTGCTGTTCATGGTATGTCAATTCTACCTCAATAAAGCTGTTTTTAAATTTTATTAATTTGTTAATGAATTAATTTCTTATTTTATAAAATCAAGGCCCCCAAATGCAATACGGCATCCTGGATTTGATGCTAACCTGAAACAGAAAAACAGCATTAGAGGAAAAAATGGTAAAATCCAGATAAAGTCTGTAGTTCGTAGTATTGGACCAATATTAATTTCTTAGTTTTGATGAGCAATGTTTATGTAAGATATTAACATTAAGGTAAACTGGATGAAGGGTATACGGGAACTCTCTGTACTATCTTTGCAACCCCTCTGTAAATGTAAAATTATTTAAAACAAATGGACACCCATCATGGCTCCCTCTGCCTAGCCCACCCAAAAGCGAAATCAACTTTTATGCCGATTACATGCTGAAATGATAATATTTTGGGCTCAGGCCCAAACGAGCAGCGTCGTCTGGGGCAGCCGGTGTTTGAACCAGGTCCCAATTCATGACGTCAGAAGCGAGCAATGTAACAGAAAAGAAATGGGATTTACACAGGCCGCTTCATGCAAATCTAACCTTTCTACCTGCCAAGCAGTTAGACTTTGCTTATGACGCCCGGGCTGCCTAAATTACAGCAAGCAGCCAATCACAAGGGCATATTGAAAAGGCCAGAGGGCCCTGAGCCAGCCACTAGCACCCTGGAGAGGAGGCTGGCTCTTGTGAGGTCTCCTCACTGGAGGACAGGACCCCAGCCCATGTCCATTCCGGAGTGGCAAACCACTGGGCACCTGGGCTGCCCACCAGGAGCTTGTTCCTCTTTTACCATCTGTCTGGGTGGCCACCTCACCTGAGAAGACACAGTCATTGGCACCTAAGAAACCATTTTTCCAGGTCAAAGTCCAAAGGGAAGGAGAAGGTTTTTCTTTTTCCAAGCATTATTGTGTATAGTCCCAGGGAAGGATTCTGATTGGCCCAGCTTAGGTCACGTGCCCTTTCCTGGGCCAACCACTGTAGCCATGGCTGGATCACATGGTCACAGGATAATGTGATTGGCAGTCCTTCCAGAAACACATGAACTAAGGAAAAAGTGAGGAAAGAGCAATCCTCCAAATGGGTATGGGGGGCGGGGGGCGGCGGCATTGCCAGAATAAGAGGAGAAGCAGCATGGAAAAAAAAAAAATTACAGGCCACCGTTCACCCTTCTTTTATTGTTGTCTTATGTTGTTGAGTCGATTCTGACTCATGGTGACCCCGTGTGTTATAGGTTAGAACTGCTCCATAGGGCTTTCTTGGCTGTATTCTTTACGAAAGCAGATTACCAGGTCTTCCTTCCACGGCACCACTGAATGGGTTCAAACCACCAACCTTTCAGTTACCAGTTGAGTGCAAACCCAAGCACCTTCTCCACCCTTCTAAGGGCTTCTAAACCGGTTGCTGCCAAGTCGATTCTGATTCATGGCGAGTCCATGTGTTTCAGAGTAGAATGAACTCCATAGGGTTTTCAAGGCTGTGGCCTTTCGGAAGCAGATCGGCAGGTCTGTCTTCTGAGGTGTCTGTGAGTGGGTTCGAACTTCTAGCCTTTCAGTTAGCAGTCCAGGGCTTATCCATGTGCACCACCCAGGGACTCCTCTAGGGGCTCCTAGGCCTGTGCAGCACCAACACTGGCTTGGGTTGCATTTTCCCTGTGAATCAAGATAACCTGAGCATTCACACTTTGAGAGACCTTCTTACCACAGCCAGCGATGGAGCCCAGGGGGCTAATTCCCTGGGTGCCCCTTTGCTTGTCCCATGTGTATGAGCAGGAGGGAAACTATCCCAAGGCCAAGAAACTGCACCCATCCTGACTCCTGCCTCACCCATCCATTTCCCAAGCGTATTCTGCATGTTGGGCTCTGGCCAGGACACTGGGGACCCAGAAATGTAAAAGGCAGGTTCCTTGTTCTCAGGAGGTTACCACTTGTGGGAGTAGAGTAGGGGAGGGGAAAGAACTGGCACCAAACAAGGGAGTCTTCATACCCAGTCCTCCTAGGCTGCCCTGCTCCTGGCATCACCCGATGAGCTGAGCATAGCATCCTGGGTGGCGCAAGCCTCTGGTACCCAGTGTCACATCCCCAGAGCCCACTTCTGATGATAGCTACAGCTGCAGAGGACAAGTCCATGAGCACTCAGGCTCCCACCCCACCAGTATCCCACCTTAGTGCTGCAGATTCATGGCCTTCTCTTAGGCACATGCAGCCTGGGAGCCAGGAGAATTAACGTCCCTAGGGACGACCCTCTGCTAATGGGGAAGGGAGACAGTGGATGAATGCTGAGGCCTCCTGTCCTTTAGGTGGGCAATACCAAACCAAAAATCCAAACCCATTGCCATTGAGTCGATTCTGACTCATGGAGGGAGACTCCATGTGTTTCAGAGTAAAATTGCTCTGTAGGGTTTTCTTGACTGTAATTGTTACAGAAGCAGATTGCCAGGCCTTTCTTCTGTGGTGCCACTGGATGGGTCCAAACCACCAACCTTTAGGTTAGCAGTCGAGCACAAACAATTTGTGCCACCCTGGGACTCAGGTGGGCGATGCTGGGAGGCATTCCATCTTTCTCAGGAAGTCCTGGTGGAACCAGCGCCTGTTGCCCACAGCAGCACTCTCAATATGGCGCCCTTATATTGGTTCATCCTTCTCCAGACTCACTGTCCTCACTCTGGCTTCCCAATTAAACCACCTGCACTCAAGTCTTGTCTCAGAAGGCAAACTAAGATAACCAGGTACCACCTGGCACCGCGAGGACATGCAGGTGAAATGGCACATTAACCCTGCCCCTGATCCAGCCAAGTGTACTATCCTGGAGAAAGGCCCTATGGACAGCCAGCCACTTCAAGGGGCTTCCAGGAAGAGCCCAGGGGACAGCCCTTCCCAATCCACCCCAGGCCCTTGGTGCCCAGCTTTCTCCAAGCCCCATCCCAGAGTGATTTGCTGGCCAAAGCAACACCAGCCTGGGCCTCAGCACCAAAAAACCGAAAACCAAACCCAGTGCCGTCAAGTCGATCCTGACTCATAGTGACCCTATAGGACAGAGTAGAACTGCCCCATAGAGTTTCTAAGGAGCACCTGGCTGATTTGAACTGCCAACCGTTTGGGTAGCAGCCATAGCACTTAACCACTACGCCACCAGGGTTTCTCAGGCCTCAGCACAGCCCTGCTGAATTCCAGGGGGAACGGGGCGCTTAGCTGCCAAAGCCAAGCACACAGGGAGAAAGTAATTTCCCATTCTCGACTAATTGCTTTCCGCAGCCTGGCCCATCCCTCCCGCTGCCCCTCCTTTTTCTCCTCCCCTTCTCCTTTCTCCACCTGCCTCGCAAGGACAAAGACACAGAGATACAGGCCCCCTGGGCCCAACTTGTCTCTCTCAAAATGAGCTTCTGAAATCTAATCCCAGAGGCGACAGGTGGACTGCAGCGGGCACAGACCCCAGGGGAGCAGTGGCTCAACGCAGCTGCCTGGGACCTCAGGACTCTGGCCTGGCCTGAGAGAGCTCTCAGGCTGGGAAATAAGCACTAATGGATACCCTGCCTTCACCCCTTCATTCATTCACTCCACCTCATTTGGTTATTCACTCCTCGTTCTTTCACTCCCTTCTTCAATCACTCAGTCACTGTGGCCAAGATATTTATACCGCTTAATCACTCAGCTGCTAACCAAAAGGCTGGCGGTTCGAACCCACCAGCCGATCCGTGGGAGAAAAGACCTGGTTGATCTGCTCCCATAAAGTTTACGGTCTAGGAAACCCCATGGGGCAGTTCTACTCTGTCATATAGGATGACTATGATCGAAAATGACTCGATGGCACACAACAACAATCCCAAAATCCAGTTTCTCCTCCATGTTTTCCTGACCCCTTGCCATCAAGGAGGCCCGTGTGCCTAGCTCTGGCCACAAGGCTGTGAGTGGAAGTAACATGAGTCACTTCCAGGCTGAAACATTTAAAAGGCAGTGTGCAGACTTGGAAACCCTGGTGGTGTAGTGGTTAAGAGCTATGGCTGCTAACCAAGATGTTGGTGGCTCGAATCTACAGGGCACTCCCTGGAAGCCCTATTGGGCTGTTCTACTCTGTTCTATGGGGTTGCTACTCGATGGCAATGGGTTTGGTTTTGGTGTAGGCTTGGCTTCTCTCACCCCTTGCTGCAGTGACCTTCGAGACGTCATTTCCAAATGTTGTAGCCACCAGATGTTGGAATTCCCATCAGCCTGGGTCCTTGAGAGACTGTGTTGGCCAGGGCATCAGTCTTCCTGTCTAAACCACACTGGATATGTAATGTGAGAGAGAAATCAACCTTTGTTCTATTAAGTCTAGGTACCTGGGTCTTGCAAGCAGTTTGTGATCGGCTGCTGGCCTAAAGGTTGGCAGTTGAAACCCACTCAGTGGCTCCAAGGAAGAAAGGCCCTGCAAGCTGTTTCTACAAAGATTACAACCAAGAAAACTCTACGAAGCAGTTCTACTTTGGAACACATGGAGTAGCTATGAGGCAGAATTGACTTGCTGGCAACGGGCTTTTTTTTGTCTATTAAGTCTAAGGAGCCCTAGTGGTATGATGGTTGAGAGCTCGGCTGCTAACCCAAACGTTGGCAGTTTAACTCCACCAGCCACTCCTTGGAAACACTATGGGGCAGTTCTACTCTGTCCTGTAGGGTCACTATGAGCTGGAATCAACTCGATGGCAACAGGTTTGGTTTGGTTTTGGTATTAAGTCTAAAGTTTGAGGGTTGATTTGTTACTGCAGCATAACTTATACTATCCTGACTAATACACGCATTTGCTTGCTCATGCATGCATTTGCCCCTCTCCCTCCTCTCTTTCCAACCCCTGCACACAACCAAAGAGTGAGTCCCTTCCTAGGTCTGTGAAAGCCCAAACTCTTTCCCTCAGATGTGTTGGGTGACCACATCGGGCTGATCCCTGCTACTAGTTTCTGGAATAATTACAAGATACACAGAGACTACGGGCAGTGGCTGAGCACAGGAGTGTAAACAAACAAGTAGCCTTCCGCACCTGATAAACTTAGTAAAAGCAGCTGCTTACTAATATGCTTGTTGCCTCCAAGTAGTAATTTCTCAGGACATTGTTGGTGGCCAAGAAGAAAAAGCAGGACAGGCTATTAATGCAAATGAGCTGAGATGTGGAAAGAGGAGGGGCTACAGAGTATCCCAGCTCAAGGAGCCCTCAGGAGTCCCCAGGTACCCCACCCCACGACATACATGAGGAAACTTTGGCCCAGAGGGTCTCGAACTTACCCAAGCTCCCATGGTTAGTACCAGGGCCCTAGATTCCCGCCATACCACCAGCCTCCAGGGTCAAAGGAGCCAGATTCTTCCATTTAGAGGGCATATTCGGGAAGTGCGAATGCCAAAGGCAGACTTTCTAGAAACCTGGCCAGAGCCTTATATCTCAACAACAACAACAAAAAAAGGCATCATTTATTAAGCACTTGCTATATGTGGAGGCTGAATACACTTGTCTTAGGAAAAATGTAAGAAATAGAAGATCCAGACCCTGCTCAGGGAGCTAATGAGCCAGCTGAGGGGAAATGACAATAAATACCCCAAAATAAGGTCTCTAAGTGGTGCGCTATGAGTCAGAATCAACTCGATGGCGCTGGGTTTGGTTTGGTTTTTAGAGTGCAAGCAGTTTGCAATTGGCTGCTGACCTAAAGGTTGGCGGTTCAAACCCACCCGGCAACAGCACAAATGAAAGACCTGGCGCTCTGCTTCCACAAAGATTACATCCAAGAAAACCCTTGTATGCATGCATGCTTTCAAAGCAGTTCTACTCTGTAACACAGGGGGTCGCCATGAGTCGGAATCAACTCAAAGGCAACAGGTTTAATTTTTGGGGTTTACACCAAAATAATAGAGAGAGAGAAAATAACTACCTTTTGTCATAACGGGTGTAAAGAGTCAAATCTAGCACCTGCTTTGAAGCAGGTGCTTCATGGTGGCGGGTTTTTTTTGTTTGTTTGTTTTTGTTAGTTTCTTTTCCTCTTCTCAGCGTGTCTCCTTCTTGCTGAAGCCCTGGGAAGTTGTGCTCAGTACACCCTCAGCTCCCCCTACCCCTTTATGATATGTAGGGCTCAGGGCTCCCCCATTACCCCCCACCTGTTTCACTGTGCTCTTCCAAGATATTCACACTGGGGAGCAACAGCTGAGAGGACCATGTGTCATGTACTTTTTTTAGCCTTTCCCCCAGGCCTCACCTTTGACTGAAACACCCCCTCCATCACCGCATACCATTTTTGAGCTGACTTCTACTTAAGCTTCAACATCCAGCTGAGGGGCCACTTCCTCCAGGAAGCCTTCCCTGCCCTCTCCTCTCCTCAAATTTGGACCTCAACAATGTTAGGTGGCCCTCGACAGTGTTCTAGCACCCTACACATGATGGTTCCTTGCTTCGGGCCGTGCTGGTTTTGTTAACCTGTTTGAGTCTTCTTCCACCAGCAGATGGTGAGCTTTTTGAGGGCAGGGACTGGATTTCATTCATTTCTAGGTTGTGAGTTATAGCCCAGGGCTTGGCACATTGGAGGTGCTTGATAGATGTTCATTGAAAGCATGCATGTATGCATGGGAGCTGAATGTTTGAATAAATGGTAGACAAAGGAAGGAGTCTGAAATTCCAGGCATTGGGGGTGAAGTCGGGAGTGTGTGTGTTGTGTTACTGGGAGCTGGTGCATTTGAGTACCACATCACACAGGTACAATCCTCATGTGTTTGGAATTTTCCTGTCAATCCTAATATCCTGTCCTACTGCCAAATCACGCACCAGACCATGTGTTCCAGGTTGGGGTTCATAAACTCCAGTTCCTGTGCTTGTAGGTAATTGAGCCTGCTCATGACAATGGACCGAGACATTCAAAGCATCTCTGCAGCCAGGATATAACACAGGAGGTAGAGAGAAGAGGGCAGTCTTTGGGGGATCCCTGGGAGTGGAGATCTGTCCTCCCATCAATCTTGAACTGAGAAGCCATTAGGAGGCATCTGGTGCTTGCAGCACGCCCACTGATGCCATGGTGAGACCTCATTGCATTGTGGATTGTGGAAGGGGAAATTAGCGGCCTGCATAATTCACCAGGTACATGCATTATCCAAGGGGCTTCTTGGAGCAAGTGGAGTAGAAAAGCTGAAGAGCTGAGACAGGCTCAGCCACACAGCCACATGCAAGAAGGTTTCCAGCTCAGAGGAACTGTCCCAAGCCTCACCTTCCAAGAGTCAGTTTGCCAGTCCCTCTTCTGTAAACCTTTCCTGGGCCTCCTCTGTAAGTAAAGCCCATTGCCCTCTCCTTGTGGCCCACCCCCCATCCCTTGCTACAGGCTGTGTTCAAACCTCTCTCACTGTCCTTGCATATTTGATTATGTGTCTCTTGTCTGTCTCCCTCATCAGCTTGCAAGCCCCTGGATGCAGGGACTGCGTCTTAATCGCCAGCGTACTGGGAGCTTGGCAAAGTTGGATGGTTGGACGGACAGACGGACAGACAGACGGATGGATGGAATGAGATCTGCCAGGAGACACACTAACATTGACAGCTAACATTGTTGAGCTCTGACTGTGCAAAGCCTCATGCTAAATCCTTTTTACATACATTTTTCTCACCTAATTATTACAATGGAAACCTGGTGGCATAGTGGTTAAGTGCTATGGCTGCTAACCACGAGGTCGGCTGTTCGAATCCGCCAGGCGCTCCTTGGAAACTGTGGGGCAGTTCTCTGTCCTATAGGGTTGCTATAAGTCGCAATTGACTCGAGGGCAGTGGGTTTGGGTTTTTTTTTTTTCTTTAATTATTACAACAACCCTTATGATAAGGAGACTGAAGGACAAAAAAGTCAAGCAACTTGCTCGATGGCACACAATCAGAAAGCGTCAAAGTAGAAATTCAAAGCTAAGCAGAGTGAGCGACTCCGAATTCCAAGCTCTTAACCACTATGGTTTACAGCCTCCTAGTGGATGCACTGCTTTTTCTCTGAGCCTCAGTTTATTCATCCACAAAATGGGGCTATAGTACCCACCTCGAAAGCTATACATGAAAGGATTGAGCTGGAGACAGTGTGGCTTCCAGGTTCCCAGGCATTGTGTCTTTCTGGGTACTTTAGCCCCTGCCTGTGAAGTCACTTTCTTGGCTGCTCCCTCCCCCACCAGTGGCCCCTCCCCTTTGCCTTCCCTATCCACCCTACTTGTCCTCAGCAATGCAGATTATGACATGTTTCATTTTGTTTCCTTCCCCCTCCCCCCGCCCCTCCCCCCCCCCCGCCCCCGGCTTCCCTAGGATGTATCTTCCCTGTGTTTGTAGGGATCTGGTCAAACTACAGCACTGAGTCCTGGTCACCAAGGTTTTGAGGGACAGTTGGGGTCCCTTTCAGCACCTCCTCCCTGATTCCTTCTCTCTCCTCTCTGCCTACCTCCCTTTGATTCAACAGGCCATAAATATAGAATATATCAATCTCATTTCTCTGCCATCATCAGCAGATCTTCTCGCCAGCTATGGAAACAACCTGATTGTGGCATTGATCAGCCTGAGTGCTCACAGGGGCCTAGGTGCTGTCAGAATCCAAGAGACCCAGACCGCAAAGCCTCCAACATCAGAGCCCAAACTCCTCATTTCTGACCATGTCGGGGTGGGGTGGGTAGGTAGATTTCTTTTTTCTTTTTTTTTATCTGGAGAATGAGGGTTGAGCAGGTGGTTTCTTAGAAGCTTGGCTGAACCAGAGGCAAGTGAAAATTCTTAGCTGGTCTCACCCATTCGATCAGGGTGGGCTTCTTGGAAGCAGAGGGATTTGAACTGATATTGAAATGTGTGGGGACAGTGAGAAAGGCCTTGGTGGGAGAGAAGCAGAGAAAATGAGGCATTTCTTGAAAGTGAGAAGAGGAGGTGGTATGGAAAAGAGGGGAGAAACAAGGGGTGCTGGCAGTCTGAAGGGAGAAAGGAGAAGCCAGGGGTTGGGGGAAGCCAACAGGGATCACCAGGACACTGACATTGACACAACAGGAATCAAAGCCAAGGATGGCAGGGGACACAGGGCTGGGGTAGGGGAGCCTTAGAGACCAGTAGGCAGTTGACTGGAGGTCCAGCCTGGTGCCTAGGGAATCACACTCTCCAAAAAGAAGCAGCGGAGACCTGGGGAATGAATGGCCCTGCTAATTGGCCAATTTGTTTTTTATGTATTTTCATTAGCAAGATAAAATAACAACTAATCACGTAGCTGTCTCTTCATTTGGGAAACAAATGCTTGTTAACCACCTGAGTGTCATCTGCTGCTGGATGAGCCCTGAACCTCTGCCCAGGGCTCACTGGGTTACAGCAGGAGGGGCGAGAAGGTCACCCAGCCAGCCCCCTCTGCCCCTGGCTCAGGAAGGTGGATGCACACTCCAATCCACACCAGGGTTCGGGGGCAGGTGAATAAGTTGCATTAGCACTGTCCTAGCTGGGGATAGGAAAGGGCTGGGGTAGGGTGCAGGACAGCCCCAAGTGACACTTCTTGAAGAATCAGGATGTGAGCAGCTGCCTCAGACAGCAAGTCCACCTTCTTTCTGGACTGGAAGGGTCCCTACCACTTCTTTCCTCTTTCCTCGCCCAGCAGACCCCTTATCCCCAGCTCCCTTCCCGACAGCCATCTTGAGACAGGTGCTTTGCAAAGGGGGCAGTGGGAGGGAAGTAGGGTTTCCATGGTGACCCCATCCACTCACCCCTCCCATGACTAAGAGGGGGAAGGGCTGAGGAGGTTTGGTTGGTGGGGAACTGGGGCAAGGGAGCCCGGTTGCCCAGGCAACTCCCTGGAGGTCCCTGCCAAGGGCTGCACTCTCACGAGTGGGGGCTGGGGTTGTCATGGAGACGCCCCGCCAGCATTGCCAAGGCAAGGGGCTTTGCTTTCCCCCCAGCCCTGGGGGCACAGGGCAGAGGAGGCAAAGGGTACAGGAGCTTCTTGGAATAATGTGGATGCAAGAGTGGCAGCTTGCAGGGAAAGAGACGGTCCAGAAGACAGCATGTCCTCCCCTTTGCCCTCTTCCCCTACGCCACACATCTTCCTGCCCCAGTTTCTGACCTGCCTCTAGAAACCTGATGGCAGCCAGCTCTCACCGGGGGCATGTGGTCCTGTTTTTCCATCTCTGGCCTTTCTTCGTCAGGGACGCTGATCATTTCAGGTAAAAGAGCCTACCTAAGAGTCGCCATGACGACCAACAAGCTTTTGGTCTCCATGGTGACAACTCTCAAAGTTTTATTTATTTATTTATTGGAAATTTCAAAGGATTTTCCACTTGCTTGCCCAGGCCTGGCATTTTGGAGACTGGTGTGGAGCCATCATTCTCCTCCCAGCCCTGAAAACGGGGATGAAGATGAGGGATGTTGGGTGATAGCTCAAATGTGGCTGAAAGGCAGCCAATAAATGCCTCCTTGAAGCTGCAGAGGAAGAGGCTGTCTTGGCCAAGCCAGCCTTTCTCGGCTTTCCCCAGCTTGCCAGATGCCTAGGGAGGCTCTCAAGAGCCACTTGGCAGCCATCATCCTCGGGAGGTTCTAAGTGCAGCTTCGGGGGATGGATGGATTGATTGGGGCATATCCTGCCACGCCTTAAAGAATAACTGATGGAACTTACAGAAATATACAGAGGCCAACAGAATAAAATCAGGTGGGTGAGGAACTTGGAACAAAGTGAAAATAAGGTAAAGCCAGGTAAAGGGGAGGACACGGACATGCATACTTTAAGTCCTAATAAATGGCCACAAATCTGACTCTGAGCTCCCCAGTGACCATAACAAAGAAAGAAACAAGATTAATAGAGGCCATAGGGCAAAAAACGATGGATCTGGAGAAGTGTTGGATATAGGGAGAATATGCAGCCACATTCCCAACTCATCCAAAGTCCTCCCCACGGGTGTCTGATCCCATGCCTTTACTCTTGTTGCTTATCAACCCTGCCTTGTTAGTTTTCTCTTTTTCCAATAAAGCCTGTTCCTTAACCCTCGCCACATGATGTTGCATAATTTATCCCAAACCTGGTGTATGACAGAGACCCATGTGGGATCTACCTCAAAGGGATCCACCTCACACAGCAACTTATCATCATCTAAAATACCCATTGGGATTTTTTGGCTGCAAATAACAGCAGACTTGACTCAAAATGGCTTTGCTGAATAGGGAATTAATTATTTCACAGAATAAGATGTTCTGAGAGGGAGTGGCTCAATGCTGGTGAATCCTCCAGGACCCAGGTGGGCCATCCTCAGTACGTCAGGTGGGCTTCCATCTGTGTGGCAACCACAGTCCCACCCATCACAGGCTGTCCTGTCCCATAGCAGAAGTAGATTAAAAAAGCCTTTCACAGAGGCCCCCAGCATTGCCACATCTGGGTCACCTGCTCCCTGCCAAATTAATCCAGGGCAAGGGAGAGCAAACTGGGCATGGCTGGCCAGACTAACCAGTGTTCATGCTGAGTCTCAGGTGGAGGGGAAGACCCCAGAACAAAATTGAGGCTCACTTGCAAGAAGGTAGGAAAGAGATGAGTTTAGGGTGAAACCTTAAGCCAGACTCCCCAAAAGCAGAGCTGGAGGTGAGGATTTCTATGCTGGTGATTTAAGAAAGCGCTTCTAGGAGCAACTGATAAGAGATCAGGGAAGCAGGGCAGAGAAGGAGACAAAGCCAAGCAAGGGTGCAAAGCCGCTACCTCAGCTTTGAAGAGCTCCGAGGCATAAATTACACCCTAGTGTTATCCCAGCTTAAGGAGAGGCTGCTAACCAAAACGTGGTGGTTCGAACTCACAAGCTGTTCCTCAGGAGAAAGATGTGGCAGTCTCCTTCTGTAAAGATTTACAGCCTTAGAAACCATTTGGGGCAGTTCTGCTCTGCCCTATAGGGTCACTATGAGTCGGAATCAACTCAGTGGCAACAGGTGGGTGGTGGATCGATGAGAAAAGGCAGCATGGATTTCATAACCAACACTGGCAGTCAAGGGCTAAGGGAAACGTAAACTCCCAGGCACTTCCAGGCCTCAGCACATGTGGGCACGCTGGCTCCTGTAGGTAGCCCAGGACAGCCCTCTGAAGGGGGCCAGAGGTGCAGAAGCAAAACCCCAGAAGCTGAGGGATGGACACTCAGAGATGGTGAAAGGGACCCGAGGAGCACCTGGGCAACCCACAGTGCCCACCACAAAAATTACTTGTTTATTAAATATTTACTGTCTCTTCCCTCACTGGAGCACAAGCACAATGGAAAAAAGAGCTGGCCTGTCTTGTTGGTTTGCTGTTTCCTCAGAGCCAGCACAAAGCCTACCCATGGGTATTGTTGTTGGCTGCTGTTGAGTTAGCCCCTGAGTCATGAGAACGCATGTGGTTGCACCATTCCCATGATCAGCCTGCCCATGGTGGCAGTAGGTAAACACGTGTTGAATAAGTGAGTGAGTGCCATGGGGCCTGGGCTTACAGGCAGTGGTGGCTCTGGCTTGGATGAGCCTGCCAGGGGGCCTCTAAATTCACCATCCATGTGCCACCTTCCAGCACAGCCCCTACTGCAGGAGGTAGCCCCTACCAGAGTTTCCAGGGAAATCGTTCTGTCTCCACCAGGCTGGAAGCAACCCCTTGAAGAGCTCCCAGGAAGTGAAGCCCACCAGGCTGAGCCCTAATTCCAAGGCGCCAAGGATGGGGGCCAGTCTCTGGAATGAAGTATACCCGTGGGAAACAGCTCAGCATTGTTTTTTTTAAAAAAGGCGTAAATGAATTCACAGTGAAAGGCTTTCAAGGCTTTTACAGCCATCGTCTCATGCATTTCTCACAACTATCCTGGGATTGGGGTGTCACTGTATCACCCTCATCACCCTCTAGTGAAGGAGGAAGAAACCAAGGCATGAAGAAATGACTTGCTTTGATAAAGCCCCAGGGGTCAGACCTCTTGACGCCAGATCCCTCCTTACCCTGGGTCCACGTGGTTCCAGAAACACCTCATTCCCGGCTCTAACCCCCCAGATCATCATTATCTGGGCGCCTGCCTCTTCCATCTGCCTCTTGCACCGGACTGTGAGCTCACAGAGGGGACAGACTAGGTCCTTTTATTGTTATCTTCTGGGGCCTGATGCAGTACCTAGGATAGTTGCCAGGGGCCTTCACAAATACTCCTTTTCTCTTCCCTTTGGATATAGGGTAGGATGGCACTTCCCTATCCACTTGGGGCTAGGTGTGGCCATGCACTTGCTTTGGTCCATGAAATGGGAGTAGAAGTGACAAGTGTCTCTTCCAAGTGGAAGCTTTAAGAGGAGGTGTATGTGACAGCAACATTCAAGATGATGGCTGCTCTACCAGTCTGTTTCCCAGAGTGAGAATGACACGGAGCAGACCCCCATGCTGACCCGTGATAACAAGGGACTTGAGCAAGAAACAGACATTATTATGACATGCTACTGAAATTAGGGGAATATTTGTTACTGCAACATAATCTGCCATATCCTCACTGATACTGCCTGACACATAGGATAGGTAGATTGATAGATGAGAGACAGAGAGACAGACAGACAGACAGATAGACAGATAGATAGATATAGGTAGATAGATAGATAGATAGACAGACAGTTGCTCTCAGGTCGACTCTGACTCATTGCACCCTTACGTAAAACAGAACGAAACATTGCCCAGTCCTACATCATCCTTAAACTCACCAGCATATCCGAGTCCATTGTTGTGGCTACTGTGCCAATCCAGCTCACCAAGAGTGCCCCTCACCCTTGATGACTCTCTACTTCACCAAACATGATGTCCTTCTCTAACAGTTGATGAGGTGTCCAAAACAAGCAAGTCAGACAGTGTCCTGTTGTAATCCATAAGATTTTCATTTGCTAATTTTCAGAAGTAGGTCACCAGGCCTTTCTTCCTAGTCTCTCTTAGTCTGGAAGCTCAGCTGAAATCTGTCCACCATGTGTGACCCTGTTGGTATTTGAAATATCAGTGGCATAGCTTCCAGCATTACAGCCACACACAAGCCACCACAGATGAACTGACAGACGAGTGATGGTGACATATAGGAGCAGATAAAAAAATGTTTTCAGAAGGAAAGAAGGGATAGAAAAAGGAAGAGAGAAAGAGGAAGGAAGAGAGGAAGGGAGGAGTCACCTGATGTAGCCCCTCTGAGCAGGCCAGTGGAAGAGACAGATACACCAGGACTCCAGAAGCCCATTAAACCAAAAAAGAAAATCAAGCCCATTGCTGTCGATTCCAACTCACTGTGACCCCATGTGTTGCAGAGTAGAACTGCTTCATAGAATTTTGTTGGCCGTAATCTTTACAGAAGCAGATTGCCAGGACTTTTTTCCATGGTGCCACTAGGTAGGGTCAAACCACCAACTTTTCAGCTAGTAATTAAGCACAAACTGTGCCACCCAGGGACCTTGAAGCCCATTAGGTAACTGGATTCCTGCAGCTCAGACGCCGCCTCCATGCACACACACTCCAGGATCCTGCAGCCCGGAGGCTGCCAAGAGCAGCCTGGATCTGCCAGGCCTGGGATCCCCTCTCCAGCTATGGAAAGGGCAGCCCGAAGCCAGGGAGTCGAGAGGCTATTTCCCCCTCCAACTGAAGACTTTTTCAGCCAAATGAATAATTCATTGTAAATGACTTTGAGATGAGTTGAGTCGCCACGTAGCCACCCGATTATATGTACCATAAAAAGCAACAACAGTAATTTATCTCCTTTCTCTTGTGGGGTGGGCCGTGGGGATGGGGAGGAAATACTTGGTGCCTGGTGTGGGCTTATGAATCATTCCTCTTAGCAGCTAAGCTGCAAGCCACTGACACTTTTACTGATTTTGCATTAAATAATTCCAGCCTTGATCTGGAAGCTGAGAGAGGGCCTGGTTTCCCTTCCGAGCGAGAGTCAAGGGAATGAGGGAAGTGGGGCAAGAGGCCATCAGGTGGGGCGGGGAGAGGGCTGAGGGTGGAGGGAGAAGACCTTGTGCAGTTTGGCCTCATTAGTTCACCATGAAGGTGTCTTTTTTTCTAAGCTCCAGGGACCAAGCCTGGGGCCTGAACTGCAAGTGACACCTTGCATCTGAGCAGTTTCAGCTGCATGAGCCATATAGGGAGACACGCAGCAGGGACAACCTGCTCCTGGACCCCTCCTCAGTCTGTCCAACTTGCAGCAAGCCAAGAGGCAAGAGCTTACCACCCTCCTTCAGAAAGATCCAGGTCTTTGTACTGGGGTAATTCCAAGAACTTCACAACCACAATTGCTCTTTTCTAGCATAGAGAGTTACGGGGGTGGAATATGGTTCCCATTTTGCAGCTGGAAAAACTAAAGCCCAGAGCGAGTGGCAATAAGGAGACAAGATGCACAAAGAGAGAGAGTGGTGGACCACAGGTCTCCCAAAATCCAGATCAAACTTTCCCTAAATCCAAAGTGCCTTTTCTACTTACATACAAAGAGGATGGAAATAATCCCAGAGAAATTTCAGACCTGCACATACACGATACATGTTTTCATTTTGACCCATCCCGGTCAGTGACGGCACCTATGTTTTTATGCAATCCCAGGCCCCGCCCCAGACCCACCCCGATTTGAGTCAGAGCCTCCAAGGGAGGGGTCTGGACAGCTGAGTTTTAAAAATCTCCCCTAATGTGGCTTTGTTTGTAATAGTAAAAAACTAGAAACAAGCAAACAAAAAAAAAGCTCTAGAAACAACCCAGGTATCCTTCAACATGTGAATGGTTAAACAAACTGTGGTACATCCATACCATGGAATACTATTCAGCAATGAAAAGGAACAAACTATCAATACACATAACAACTTGGGTGAATCTTAAGGGAATTATGCTGAGTGAAAAAAGTCAATTCCATAAGGTTGTGTATTGAATGGTTCCATTTACATAACATTCTTGAAATGATAAAATTGCATAGAGTTACACACACATACACATTATTACACATAAAACTGGTGAAATCTGAATAGGATCGGTGGATTATACTAACATCAATTTCCTGGCTGTGATGTTACACTATAGTATAACATCAAGGGGAACTGGGTGAAGGGTACACAGGATCTCTCAGTATTGTTATAACTGCATGTGAATCTACAATGATCTCAAAATAAAAAGTTTAATTAAAAATTAGACTTTCAGACAACACACAATACAAGGGAGGTCAGCACAACTGGACTAAACCAAGAGCAAAGAAGTTTCCTGAATAAACTGAACACTGCGAAGGCCAGTGTAGCAGGGGCAGGGGTTTGGGGGACATGGTTTCAGGAGACATCTAAGTCAATTGGCATAATAAAATCTATTAAGAAAATATCCTGCATCCCACTTTGAAGAGTGGTGTCTGGGGTCTTAAACACTAGCAAGCAGCCATCTAAGATGCATCAGTTGGTCTCAACCCACCTAGATCAAAGGAGAATGAAGAACACCAAGGACACAAGGTAATTACAAGCCCAAGAGACAGAAAGGGCCACATGAACCAGAGACTACACCATCCTGAGACCAGAAGAACTAGATGGTGCCTGGCTACAACTGATCACTGCCCTGACAGGGAACACAACAGAGAACCCCTGAGGGAGCAGGAGAGCGGTGGGATGCAGACCCCAAATTCTCATAAGACCAGACTTAATGGTCTGTCTGAGACTAGAAGGATCCCAGTGGTCATGGCCCCCAGACCTTCTGTTGGCCCAGGACAGGAACCATTCCTGAAGCCAACTCTTCAGACATGGATTGGACTGGATAATGGGTTGGAAAGGGATGCTGGTGAGGAGTGAGCTTCTTGGATCAGATGGACACTTGAGACTATGTTGGCATTTCCTTTCTGGAGGGGAGATGAGAGGGTAGAGGGGGTTAGAAGCTGGCGAAATGGACACAAAAAGAGAGAGTGGAGGGAGAAAGCGGGCTGTCTCATTAGGGGGAGAGTAATTGGGAGTATGTAGCAAGGTGTACATAAGTTTTTGTGTGAGGGACTGACTTGATTTGTAAACTTTCACTTAAAGCACAATAAAAATTATTTAAAAAAAATTAGACTTTCCGACTAATAGACCACAACTACCACAGCTTCTACCAGTCTGAGTTCAGCACAACTAGGTAGTGCCTGGCTACCACCACTGACTATTCTGACAGGGATCACAATAGAGGGTCCCAGACAGAGCTGGAGAAAAATGTAGAACAAAATTCTAACTCACAAAAAAAGACCAGACTTACTGGCCTGACAGAGACTGGAGAAACCTCAACAGTATGGCCCCCAGACACCCTTTTAGCTCAGTAATGAAGTCACTCCTGAGGTTCACCTTTCAGCCAAAGATTAGACAAGCCCATAAAATAAAACAAGACTAAATGGGCACACCAGCCCAGGGACAAGGACAAGAAGGCAGGAGGGGACAGGAAAGCTGGTAACAGGGAATCCAAGGTTGAGAAGTTGAGGGAGTTGACATGACGTGGGGTTGGTAACGAATGTCACAAAATAGTATGTGTGTTAATTCTTTAATGAGAAACTAATTTGCTCTGTAAACCTTCATCTAAAAAAATTAAGTACTATAAAAAATAAAAAATAAACTTCCCATGGTGCTTCTGTTTAACCAATGATGTGAATGCCCACTATATTTAGCTTTTCTGTTTTCACTCAACTTTAGTTTAATGAGGAATTTCATGTCCCAATGAATACAATACACACACTTCCCCCTTTCAGTGATAAAGGAGAAAATGTCACCCCTTCAGGTGTGGCTATCCATGCCTGTGGAGTGCTAGCCATACAACAGACAATTCCTTAATTGCAAAGCAATGGAAAAGGGGGAAAACTTTGGACAGGCCCAGACTCTCGTTCTTACCTGTTCTGCAACTTTGGGCAAGTTACTTAACCTCACTAAATCTGTCTGTAAAATGGCACATTAATTGCACATGCTTTAAAAGGTAGCTGTCAAGGTTAGAGATAATGGGTGTGAAAAGCCTGGAAAATGGAAGTTCCTCAGTTGTGGAAGCTGTTGTCAAAGATTTGATGAGTGATGAAGAGTTGGATGTAGGAGTAAGGTCTGGACCTTGAGCCACAGGCCTCCACTCTACTTGGGCGCCCCTATGCACCTTCCATGCCTCCATCTTCTTGAACTTCAAAAGTTCTTTCCAAAGACTTGGAAGCAGACTGTGTGGCCCAATGTTCAGGGAGACAAGGTTGATTCAAGGCTATCCCTGTCACTCTAAGGCCTGTTGTATAACCCAACGGGGTAGCACAGGAAAGAACTCTACAAAACAGTTTGCTCACCTGTACTTGTTGTTAGCTGCTGTTGAGTGGGCCCCTGACTCATGGCGACCCCATGCACAAAGGAATGAAAATGCTGCCTGGTCCTGTACCATCCCCATGATAAGTTGTGATCAGACCATTGTGATGCATAGGGCTTTCACTGGCTGATCTTCAAAAGTACATCCTCAGGCCTTTCTTTCTAGTTCATCTGAGTGTGTTAAGCATCATAACAACACACAATCCACCAAAGGTAGATGGGTGGTGGCTGTACATGAGGTGCATTGGTCAGGAATAGAAACCATGTATCCCGCGTGAAAGGTGAGAATTCTACTACTAAACCACCAGTTCCTCACTGGGCTAAATTGTTGTTGTTGTTAGGTGCTGTCAAGTCAGTTCTGGATCATATCGACCCTGTAGGACAGAGTAGAACTGCCCCATAGGGTTTCCAAGGAGTGACTGGTGGATTTGAACTGCTGCCATTTTTGGTTAGCAGCTGAGCTCTCAACCACTACACCACCACGGCTCCCACTGGGCTGAATCGTGTTCCCTGAAATATTCATGTCCACCCAGAACCTCAGGATGTGACCTTATTTGGAAACAGGATCTTTGCAGATGTAATTAGTTAAGATGAGGTCATACTGAACTAGGGTAGACCCTAAATCCAATGTTGCTGTTATTAGGTGCTGTCAAGTAGGTTCTGGTCCATAGTGTCCCCATGTACAACAGAAAAACACTGTCTGGTCCTGCACCATCCTCACAATTGTTGCTATGTTTGAGCCCATTGTTGCTATGTTTGAGCCCATTGTTGCAGCCACTGTGTCAGTCCATCTCATTGAGGGTCTTCCTTTTTTTGCTGACTCTCTACTTTACCAAGCATGATGTCCTTCTCCAGGGACTGGTCCAAAATACGTGAGACAAAGACTCACCATCTTCAGTTCTAAGGAGCATTGTGGCTGTACTTCTTCTAAGACAGATTTGTTTGTTCTTCTGGCAGTCCATGATATGTATATTCAATATTCTTCAACAACACCATAATTCAAAGGCATTAACTCTTCTTCAATCTTCCTTTTTCATTGTCCAGCTTTCATGTGAGGCAGCTGAAAACACCATGGCTTGGGTTAAGCACACCTTAGTCCTTAAAGTGACTTCTTTGCTTTTTAGCACTTTAAAAAGGTCTTTTGCAGCAGATCTGCCCAAAGCAATGCATCATTTGATTTCTTGACTGCTGCTTCCATGGGTGTTGATTGTGAATCCAAGTAAAATGAAATCCTTGACAACTTCAGTCTTTTCTTCGTTTGTCGTGGTGTTGCTTATTGATCCAGTTGTGAGGATTTTTGTTTCCTTTATGTTGAGGTGTAAACTATACTGAAGGCTGTAGTCTTTGATCTTCATCGGTAAGTGCTTCAAGTTCTCTTTGCTTTTGGCAAGCAAGGTGTCCTTAGAAGAAGACCATGTGAAGACACACAGGCGCAGAGGAGGAATCCATGTGATGATGGAGACAGAGACTGGAGAAATGGCTCTACAAGCTAAGGAATGACGAAGATCACTGACAACCACCAGAAGCTAGGAGAGAGCCATAGAACAGATTCTCCCTCAGAGCCTCTGAAGGAACCAACCTTGCTGACACCTTGATTTCAGACTTCTAGTCTCCAGAACTGTGAGACAATAAATTCCTGTTGTTTCAAGCCACCAAGTTTGTGGTAATTTGTTACGGTGGCCTTAGGAAACTAATATACCATCTTGAATCAGACACTGGCGTACTCCCAGTCAACAGCCCAGTGGTGAGGTTGGAACTGAATTAACTAGAACATGTGTGATGTTTTCCCCAGATCATAATGAATATAATTCAAGGCTTTTTCTCTATTCATTGAAGCCTTCCTGTAGAGTCTACAGTGTAGACAAATCCAGCTGCCCAGGCCCTGTGTGTGCTGTCCCCTCTCTAGGTATGCAGATGAACATGGACGTGGACACACACACATATACACATGTACACACATACAAATGTGCACACATACACATACATGCTCATACGCATCCATGCACATGCATGCACACATGCACTTATACACACATACATACACACACGTGTGCACACACACACAGTCCTGTGCCACCCAGAAGCCTCCTTTCTTTGAAGGACTTGGATTGCGATATAAGAAGGATAGTTTTTGAACACCAAGGCTGCTACCCGTGTTAATGCCAAACCCTTGCCGAGCCATTCCCCTCACCTGGGCCAGACAGAGAGAAGCGGGAGACGCAGCTGGGACCAAGGCCCTTTCATTTTGCATGAAGCTTTCGTTATTTCAAATATAAATAATCCACGACTGCAAAGTGTGGCTGGCACTGCCGTGGAATATTCATGAGCCACGTTTGTGGGGTTTTTGTCAGCCGCTTGGGCCCCGGATGTGCAGGCACTCACACACGGACACACACGCCCCCAAATAAAAATCATCGTAATAAAGATTTCATCTGTCGGGCTGAGCCTCATCTGCGGGAGAGAGAGCGCGGCAGCTTGTACATTCTCCTCACTCAGAGGCTTTGCTTGCCAGTAACAGCTGAGCAAGTTCCAAGCTGGTAGGGGAAGGGGGAAGACAGATCCTCCGGCGAGGGAGCTGTGACACTCCTCGGACTGAGCCACGTCTCACCCCTGCCACTCCACCCCCTATGTTTAATTGTGCACACCTAGTAAGGGTCAATAATCTTCCCTCCTGCTTCCTGTGACCCCAGCCCACCCAGCCCTCAAAGGGCCAGCTCAGCCAATGTGCAGGCTGGTGTGCACTGCTGTCCTCTGTGTGTCACAAAATTGTTCTGTCCCTTGGCTTCCTCTTTCCCTGGCCCAGAGAGCAGAAGTCCTGACCTGCTCCCGTCGTGTGATTCCACAGGGGTAGGGTGGACGGGAACAGACTGGCCCTTCCTTACCTCTGTTGCCCCCACTCTGTCTCACATTCTGGTTGCAACTCCTTTTTGTCCTCTCCACCTTCGGTGGACTCTCTCTTCTCCCTTCTGGGCCTTTTCACTTGCTGTTTGTGCCTTTCTCTTTGCTTGAAACACTCTTCTTTTCTCCACCTTTGCCTAGCTACTACCCACTCACCCCTCAGGTCCACATAGATGCCACTTCCTCTGTTAGTCTGTCTAACCCTGAGCTGGGTTAGGCCCCTCCTCAGGCCTTCTGGGGCCTGGACTTCCCTGTTACAGCACGTTTTCCACTGTGTCATGATGATCTCCTTGTTAATCCCCCCTCCTCACACATGCTGGATTATAAATCATATGACAATAGAAAGCTATGGCACCCAACAAACTTCAATTTGAATCCAAGCTCTGTCACTTACTAGCTGTGCATCCCTGGTCAAGTTATTTAACCTCTCTGGGCCTTGATTTCTTATTCTGCAGAATTGGAATAATAATTATAGAACGGACCTCACAGGGCTGTTATGAGGGTTTAATATAATAATCTAACTTCAGTGCTTGGCCCAGAGCCTGCCGGAGCTCAATGAATGGATGGTCCACAGTCCCTGCTTATAATTTCAGCATCCCCAAAGCTCTGAAAATCAAAAAGCTTTTCCAGACTCTACTGGTAGCAAAACCTGAACTGAGCTGACCTTGGAGGTCCTTAAAGTCTTTACTTATCCCACTTTCTGGACTATCTGTATATATTTTGCTACAGAAATATTAATATGTTGTGTGTTCCATAATATCTAGAACATTACCTTTGTAAAAGCCTAAATATTTGGCAAACTGAAATGCATTTGATCCCAAAGTTTTCTCTGCTCCTCTCCCCTCCTTCCCTGTCTGCTCCTGTCCCTTATTCTTCTCTGTCAGATTGCCATCACGCTGGTCACCGTGCTCAGTGAAGCAGCTTCCCTGGTTCCATATCTGATCACACACAGGAACAAGGAGAGGACTTGCTTTCAGGATCCACTTCCATCTCCAGCTCATTAAACAATTGGGACCCTTGTCTGTGTTCACCAGTTATCGGGCAGCTGGAATTAATTCCACCAGAGACTCAGTCCCAGCTATTCTGAGCACCCAGGGCAGGGAGAGCAAGGGACCCAGTGGCTGGAAAGCCAAATCTCGGTTGAATTGGTTTCTAAATCAGGTAGAGAAAGCTGCCAAGAGTTCAAAGAACACAGTCCTAAATCCAGAGATTAGATCCGTTGCTATACCCTATTGTTGCTGTTAGCTGGTGTTGAGTCAGCAGCCAACTCACGGCGAACCCATGCACAAAGGAACGAAATGTTGCCCGGTCCTGGCTACCTCCATGATCAGTTGCTGATCGGCCTATTATGATTCATAGGGTTTTCACTGGCTGATTTTTGGAAGCAGACCGACAGGACTTTCTTCCTAGTCCATCTTAGTCTGGAAGCTTCACTGAAGCCTGTTCAGCATCATAGCAACACACAAGTCTCCACTTGAGAGATGGGTGGTGCCTGTGCGTGAGGCTCATTGGCCAAGGAGCGAACCTGGGTCTCCCACATGTTTTACCACTGAACCCCCAGTGTCTCGTTGCTATTCCCTACCCCTTAAGAAAGGGTCCCTGGGACAGCCTGCCCTGCAGCAAAAATGACAACTATGTTTCCATTTATGAACTAACTCCATGTGAACTTCCCAGAATTCTGAGTTTGCAGCTGCAGTTAGTGTGAAGGAGGCCTGTGATTGATTAAAGATGTCTGCCATGGCTGCAGGTGGGGAGATGACGGCACACCTTCCATGCGTTTACTTTCTCGGCATTTATGTTACCACTGGCGATGATCCTTTAGGGAAGGGACCAATTTACAAAGGTGCTCATGAGCCTATGTATGGTCAACTAAATTGTTTCTTCTACACCACATGGCCTGCATGACCTCCAGCAAGCACAGAACCTCCCAGAGCCTCTTTGCTACATTTACAAAACAAAGACGCAGATGCCAGTTGGGACAAGTGTACATCTGTTAAATTCTCCGTCCATTTAATTACAATAAAGAATTTTTTAAATGAAAAAGTCATAGCTGCACTCTATGGACATGAAACAGAACAGAAACAGTGTAAGCAAGGAATGGAGCCTCAGACTTGCTGCTCTCCAGGTCTTGAGCAGGTAGGTGCAGAAGGGGGTTCAATTCCTCTGGGATACTGGGGACCAAAGATCTTTCCATGCAGGTGAGTTCCTCTCTCAAAATTCTTCAAAAGCACAGCATTTCTTCAGAGTAATAGATGAAGCCCTTACAACAGACTGTGTGTTTCCTCCTCAACTGTCTCTCCTTCCATTCTTCCCCTTCCTCACCCCACTCCAACCATACTCACCTCCTTACTATTCCTCAAATTCACCAAGCACACTCCTGCCTCAGGGCCTTTGCACTTGCTGTTTTTTCTGCCTGCATGCTCTTCTCCCTCACTTCCTGTAGATCTCTGTTCAAATGTTACCTTATCAGAGAGTCCTGTCCTGAGCACCTTACGGGAAATAGCCTCTCCTACACCCCGTTACTTTCTCTCCCCCAATCCACCTCTTTTTCTCACAGCACATATATTTATTTGTTTGTTTGCCTGTCCCCTGACAATTAGAATGTCAGTTCCATGAGGATAGGAATCCTGTCTCTTGTGTGAATTGCTGTACCCCCAGTGCCTAGAACAAGGCCTATACATAGTAGGGTTTCAAAATATGTTGAATGGGTGCGTGGGAATTAGGCATTCAATTTTATGAATGAGGAAATCAAGGTTCAGAAAAGCTGAGTGACTTGCCTGATAGTGACTGTGCTTTACAGAAAGTGTACTCTGCCAAGCACTGTGCAGAGTCCTTTAAACACATTGTCATTTAAACCTCACAGTAAGCCTGTGAAGTAGGAGCATCCCCATTTTACAGATGAAGACCAGCAAGGTTGAGTTCTTGCTCAAGATCACGTAGCAGATCAGAGGTACAGCTGGGGCGTGATGCCTGGTTGTGTGTCTCCCAAGTCCCCACTGGTAACCTCTTTGCTCTATTGTCTCCTAGAGCCAGAGCCTCGAATCAAATCTTCAGACCCCCTGCGTCCTCTCACACAAAGGCTTCTGTGTTGATTGTGTAGCATCATTTAGTCCACCCCTCTGTCTCCAGGCAGCACCATGTCTAAACTACCACAGATAGAATCCATCCAAATCTGATAACCTCCTTGCCAAAGGATTTCACCATTTCCTGTGTCTCCACTTTCCAATATTAAGCCTTACCACAGTAAGTTCTTCTTTCAGTCAAACCTAAATCCCTCTTGCTTCACATTTGATCTATTTCTTCTTGTCCCACCCTTCACAGGGCTGGAAAAGAACAGCTCGAGAGCTTCTAACACACGCACTGTAACCAAGATGCATCATTGACCGAGGAAAGGAGAGAGGCCTCAGGCTTCGAGCCCCAGCAACTCATGACAAACCTGAGAATCCCAGTGCCCAAGACAGGTGCTGTGTCAGCACTTTGTCGTCAAGCTCCTTTCCCAGGGTCCTGCCTCGCCGTGGTGATTTATGGGCCCTGTCAACCTGCAGTCTGAACCAGAGACAGTTGGAGAGTTCCAGGGAGTGGGAGAAGCCATCCATCAGGCCAGGTGACCAAGGTGGGAGGGGAGGTCAAGAGAGGGGCTGAGGGTTCATCAGAACCTGGGGGGCGAGGCAGGGAGGTAAGGAGGGAGAGACCCAGACACTCCGGATGACAGGGCGACACACTGGGTCAGAAGGGCCACCATCCCAGGCCAGCAGCTGTGGGACAAAGACACACAGAATGGAGAAAAATAAAGAAAGAGGAAGGAGGGTGGGAGAGAGGCTGAAAGTCAGCTGTGTAAAAACCCACCTCAGGACTTTCTGATTCTTTTTATTCTGAAGACAAAAGTGAAATGAAGATGACAGATGGTGAGAGATGCTTAGTGGGTTTGTTTTTCTGTAGACGCTCTGAAGGACCTGGGTGAAATCATAAATTAGCACACCTCCCCACCGCTGCTTGCTTGTCAGAAGCCCTGGCAGGCACTGGATCACCTGGTCCACCTGGCCCAGCGGAGGTCGCTTTCGTCTTTGCACTCTGTTCTAGCAGCTGTCTGCCCCTCTCTGGCTTGTTTCTTGGCCTCCCTTGCCTTGGATTTTTCTAACTTGTTACTTTGTGGCTTCTGCCTCCCTCTCTGGCCATTGGGTCAGCCTCTCTACCCCTCTATCCCCATCTGTCTTAACCACCTCCATGGCACTGTCTACCTTCATGGTGTCTCTCTCCACTGCTTCCCTCCCTCTAGTGTGTTTTCCCAGACCTTCCTCTCACTCTGTCCTGGACCCCCTATTTCTCAACTGGCAATGCGCTTCAGTCTCTAGTGTCCACTGCTGCGGGTGCCCCTGCCCTGGCCCTGGGCAGTAGGTCCAGGTAGCCAAAAGAGGAAGACAGCGGAGCCTCCCCTCTGGGAGTTGCCGCAGGGAGAAGAAGCCCCAACATGTCTCTTAGCTGTGGGCAGCTTGGCACAAACGAGAGGCCAGTAGTTAGAGGAAAGAGAAGAGGCAGCAAGCAGTTCCCTTTATCTGGAGTGGATTTGATATTCCAGCCAGGCCGTGCTGAATGCTCAGCCATGCACATGTGTTCATACACACACTCACACACTCACACACATGCTCATGTGAATGCTCACATACATACACACACGCACAACAGGCATGCCCTGCGTAGCCTCAGGCACCTCACAACCAGAGCCACAAATGCATATCTTCACAGGTATCTGGGAAAACAGACACCCCAGCTCCCCAACCCTGATCTGAACAGCGGAGACATGCCCCTACCAGTACACTTCCCCCTAGGGCAGAGGAAGGTGCCTCTGAGAGTGTCCACTGGACCCATACTTAAACTCGCCTTTTTTTTTTTTTTTTTTTTATGCTGTAGTCGCTATGAGTCAGAATTGACTCGACAGCAGTGGGTTTTTTTTTCCCCCCGTGGGTATGCTATGGAAATGCCAGCCTCCCCACCCGACTCCCAGACGGTGAGGAGAGGAAGGGCAATGGCTTTCTGCACCAGGCTCTTCAACTGGAGGAAGGAAAAGAAGATTTCTTCTCGGTACACCCTGTTGGCCCAGAAGCCTACCCCCTCTCCTAGCAGAAATTCAGGGCCACGTGGTGCCATCTGTCTCAAGGCTTCTGTGATCTCTTTGTTTCCCTCTTTCTTTATATCCTCCTTGATTTATGAGATTAGGGGCAAAGATTTCTTCTCATTTAACTTACTTTGAAGCTGATTCAAGTTGTTTCAATAATAAATCAGTCTAAGCAACGAGCAAAGTTTCCACCGGCTTCCACGGAGTGGCTGCTCCTGGGACTGTGCTGGCTGGCAGTGTGGCACGCCCCCTAGGGGCCAGTGTGGAGATTACAGTGCCTCCCCATGGAACCAAGAGGGTGGAGCACCGTCGACGTTGCTGTTAAAAAAAAAAAAAAAACCAGTGCCCTCAAGATGTTGCTGTTAGTTGCCCTTAAGTCAACTCCGGCTCATGGCAACCGCATGTGTTACAGAGTAGAACGGCTCTACAGGGTTTTCAAGTTTGTGACCTTTCAGAAGCAGATTGCCAGGCCTGTCTTCTGAGGTGTCTCTGGATGGGTTTGAACCAACAACCTTTCAGCTAGTAGTCGAGCACTTAGCTGTATGTGTCAATGGGGGACTCCCGGAGCACCATTAGTGAGCGCTATATATACACTGTACCAAAAAGAGTCAAACCTATTGTCATCAAGTTGATTCTGACTCATCACGACCCCATGTGTTACAGAACAAAACTGCTTCATAGGATTTTCTTGGCTGTAATCTTTACAGAAGCAGATCTCCAGGCCTTTCTTCCACAGTTCCATTGGGCGCATTCAAACCACCAACCTTTAGGTTAGTAGCCGAGTGCAAACAGCTTGCACTGCCCAGGGACTTACATGTACATAAAGTGTACTATAGTGCATATATAGTGTATATATAGCATACATACAGTGTATCTATAGTTATGATGTTGCTGAAGAATGTTGAGTGTACCACGGACTGCCGAAAGAATGAACAAATCTGTGTTGGAAGAAGGACAGCCAGAATGCTCCTTAGAAGTGAGGATGGTGAGACTTTGTCTCATGTACTTTGGGCATGTTATCAGGAGGGACCAGCCCCTGGAGAAGGACATCATGCTTGGTGAAGTAGAGGGTCAGCAAAAAAGGGGAAGACCCTCAAGGAGATGGATTGACCCAGTGGCTGCAACAATGGGCTCAAGCACAACAATGATCATGAGAATGGTGCGGGGCTGGACGTGTTTCATTCTGTTTTACGTAGGGTTACCATGAGTCAGAACCAACTCGACGGCACCTAACAACAACATATATACACTGTATGTATGCTATATGTACACTATAATGAACTATGTGTGCACTATATGTACACGATGCAGGTAGTCCCTGACTTATGATGTGTTCAATTTACGAAGAACCACACTTATGACAGCCTGTCTTGTTTGTTTTGGTACATCTTATCATTAGTAATATGTACTACATACAATGTTGCCGTGCATAATTTGCTGATGTTATATTCTCAGATGTTCAATGCTTTGATTTATAAAGATACTGATTTAAAAAAGGCAATAATAATGAAAACCAAAAAAAAAAAAAAAACAAGGTATTCAACTTAAGTTAGAACTGACTTACGATAGAGTCGTAGGATTGGAACCCCATCATAAGTCAAGGACTATAACACACTACGGACACACCATATATACACAATGTTACACAATGTGTATACTATATATGCTATATATACACCATACGTACATTATTTGTATAATATATATACACTATGTGCCAAGGGTCACTATGAGTCGGAATCGACTCGATGGCAGTGGGTTTGGTGGTTTTTTGGTATATGCCAAGAGGCCCTGGTGGTGCTGTGGTTAAGAACTCAGCTGCTGACCAAAAGGTCAACAGTTGGAATCCACCAGCTGCTCCTTGGAAACTCTAGGGTCACTATGAGTCGGAATCGACTCAGTGGCAAGGAGTTATATATATGTTACATATGCACTACATTTACATTTTATAAATATATATATATACACTACGTATTTTTTAAAGGAGTCCTGGTGGCGTGGTAGTTAAGTGCTTAGTCACTAACTGAAAAGTCAGTAGTTCAAACCCACCAGTCACTCCACTTGAGAAAGATGTGGCAGTCTGCATACAGCCTTGGAAACTCTATGGGGCAGTTCTACTCTGTCTTATACGGTCACCATGAGTTGGGATCAACTCAATGGCAACAGGTTTGGTTCTGGTATGCATCATACAGTCATGCTCCACGTAACATTCATTTGGGCAACGTCCAACTGCATACACATCCGTGATCCCATAAGGTTATAAAAGAGTTCAGAAATCCTGATCAGTGACAGTCCCGCCATTTGCTGGCCGGGTGACACTGGGCATACCAATTAACCTCCTGAGCCTTGGTTTCTATACCTGAAAAATGGGAATTAGGAGGCCTTAGAGGGATTAAAAGCAGCATGGCTTTTGAAAATGCCTTGTAAACTGTCAAATGCTACACAGCGCTTCGCCAGCTCCAAGCACACTCACCCACATCCCTGCCTCCCCATGTCTCCAGCTTGGGCCCAGAGTGGCCAAGTCCCCGGCCAGGAGGTGATGCTTTTCCACCCTACCTATGCCTTCTAAACTGTGAAATGCTATACGGTGTTCGCACAACGTCCAGATCACATAACGTCCTGTTTCACAGAACATACCGCCTACATTAAGCGAGCCTGACTGTATACAGTATATATACATACTATATATGCACTATGTATACTATTTGTATGCTATATGAATTGACTCTATGGCAACAGATTTGGTTTTGGTTTTTGGTATGCGATATATGCACTGTCTATATATTATATGTCACTATAATCCCACGACACCCCAAGGTAAACATTTAGAGGTAAAGAAACTGAAGGTTAGAGGGAGTTGTGCAGGCCCATAGAGCACTTTGGGAAAGAAAGCCCCTTAACGATTAGAGCTCTGGCTGGACTTCCACCCCCACTTGCCCCCTCAGCCAGGCACCCTTGTGCAGGGGAAAACCTCACAACTATACGCAGTGGCTTAGTAGTGTTTTCCCCCAAGAACCCAAAGCTAAAAGGGAATCCTGTTCATGTTTGTCTCACCCTGAACTTTGTGCCTCTGTGTGTGAAACTGCAAATATTAATAGGGTTAAAATTAGGAAGTCAAAGGTGGGAAGGGAGCTATGGAGAAAAAGTTGTACAATCAAGTTTCATAAATTCAGGGTCCAACAATACGAACAGATTCTTTACTGAAAATTTTCTCAAAGTTTATAGGGGGCTAAAGGGCACTGTGGGTCTCCCAAACTTTGGTCCTCCAAAACTTGTTTTTCTTTGGAGCTGGCACTGACACACTCCATCCACACTCCCCAAACGGACCCACCTGCCCCCCTAGCCTCCAAAACTAATTCAAAAAAAAAAAAAAAACCCCAAACCCATTGCTGTCAAGTCAATGACCCTATAGGACAGAGTAGAACTGCCTCATAGGGTTTCCAAGGAGTGGCTGATGGATTTGAACTGCCAACCTTTTGGTTAGCAGCCAAGCTCTTAACCACTGTGCTACCACGGCTCCCCAGTTAGGAAGCCTGAAATCTCCAGCCCCCACCAAGGGGGAGCCCCTAGCCCTCCCATTGGTCTGTAAGAATAAGCAAACAGCACCACCCACTCCATTGCTCGACGCTTCATAAACTCATAGCCTTCAGAGATAGAAGAACTCTCTGAAGTCATCTGGTTCAGGTATGCCCATGAGGTCTACTCCTGTATGCCTTCCTGATCAGCTGAGAGTGGCTGCCTGGCATAGTTTTGAGAGAAGAAAGGTGAGGCTGCATTTGAACTTGGGAGAGAATTTTGTGATCAATTAGCCATGTCTGTCAATCATTTGTTATCCCTAGTAGATCTCTAGTTTTACTCTCCCCATTTGCAGGGACAGAGGCTCTGAGAGGGCAAAAGATGTAATAGTGACAAAACGAGGATCACAGCAGGCCTTCCACCACCTTGTCCATCCCAGTTGTCAGCATGACTTAGGAAAACCCCTAAAACTAAACCAGGGCTACCAGCTCTGCCAGCAGGCCTCCTTAGGGACTGCTTTCCAGTGCTGCTGAGGACAGCTCTGGGTGTGCCTGCTCTGCCCGGGGAAGGCAGGTACACAAAGATTTCTTCTTTCTCACCCAGGCACTGCTTTCCCTCTTTCTTACTTTCTTGCTTTGCTGGGGTGATTTCCTTTCATTGTGAATCAATACTCAACGCCCATGGTTAAATTCAAAGGGAGGAGATCACAGTGTCCAACCCTACAGACTGCTCCAGACCCAGCTTCTCTGCCTGCATCCCTCGGCCCAGCTCTGCCACCTAGAAATGCTCCCACAAAACCCCCTAATCAGATATGGGTGACTGGAGCTCCAGTGAACCACCCAGACCTACATTCCACTTATGACTCTTAACACTATTTAGCTATGACCTCGGGCAAGTGGCTTGACATCTCTGAGCCTCCTTTCCCAGCTGACAGTGGGGATAATGGTGGTTCCCGCCTTGTGAAGTGAGAGGATAATAATTCATCCAGTGCCTGATGGGAGGGAATTGCCTAGGAAATGGTTGCTGCTTCTATGGCTCAGGCCTCCTGAGAAGTGTCGCAGGATTGGGTGACCTACAGAAGAGCAAATGGGGCCTCAAAGAAGAAATGTCAATTGATGGTGTCATGGATTGAATTATGTCCCCCCAAAAATGTGTGTGCCAATTTGGCTGGGCCATGATTCCCAGTATTGTGTAGTTGTCCTTCATTTTGTGATTGTAATTTTATGTTAAAGACGATTAGGATGGGGTTGTAACACCCTTACTAAGGTCCCATCCTTGATCCAATGTAAAGGGAGTTTCCCTGGAGCGTGGCCTGCACCACGTTTTATCTTACAAGAGATAAAAGGAAAGGGAAGCCAGTAGAGAGGAGGGACCTTCTACCACCAAGAAAGCAGGGCCGGGAGCAAAGTGCATCCTATGGACCTGAGGTCCGTTTGCAGAGAAGCTCCTAGGCCAGGGGAAGATTGATGAGAAGACTGACAGAGAGAAAAAACCTTCCGCTGGAGCTGACTTCCTGAATTTGGACTTTTAGCCTACTTTACTGTGATGAAATAAACTTCTCTTGTCAAGCCATCCACTTGTGGTATTTCTGTTATGGCAGCACTAGATGACTAAGACAGATGAGAAGGGCCTGAGAGCTCAATATGATGCCTAAGGCCATGCAGAGACACCACTAGACATTCCGCCTCCTAACTCATCACAGAGAGAGGTGGCTGGAAGGAGCCCCACCCAGGACATTTTGCAAGTACATGCAGAGCCTCAACACCTCTGTGTGCCACCACCCCAAGAACTGTGATGTGCGATGTTTCTCAGGCACAATGCATAAGCTGTCTCGACAGCCCCAGAATTGTGGCCCAGTGAGGAATCTGTTAATGACATCCCAGTCCAGGCCTCACCCTGTGCTCTCGGGGGCAACACCCAGAGAGGGAGGCCTGTCTGGGCTTTAAGGACAGCGCAGGGCTGAGTGGATTGCTCAGAAACCAAGTGTGCACTGGTGGGGCTGGGCATCTGGAGAGCCCCTGAGGGCTTTGCAAAGGCCTCTGTTCACGGAAGTATGGGTGTGCCTGGGGCAGGAGACTCAGGACTGGGGATGGGGATCAGATAGGAGGCAGGGTCTAGCAGCATCTGGGTGAGAGAACAGTGACCAAGCTGGGAGTCGGGGTCCAGTGAGGCTGGACCAGGTGGGTGGTGGAGTCTTCGGTGGGGCTCCAAGCAGGCTGCAGAGAGGGAAACCAGGACTGTCACAGCCTTGGACCACAAAGGGCTCTATAGAGGCATCAGAGTCAGGATAGGTGGCCAGATCCTCCAGGTAGGGGGTAGAATTGTCCCCTGCTTCCTCAATTGGCAGCTACAAGGAGCATCCAGTCTGCCGGGGACAGAAGGTGTCTCAGGAGGTGACAGGGTGCTGTGTTTCTCCTAAAAATAATGGTGACAATGGTTCTTTTCTTGAAGAAAGAGAGAACAGTCCGCTTTGCCACCACCAGCAGCTGCACTTTCTTCTTGCAGCCCCTGCCTGCTTTGGAGCCAGGGCTAAGCCTGGGGTCGTTGGGGTCTGTATTGGGCCTTCCTGCCCAGGCCCTGGACTCCCTCAAGAAGCCTTCTTTGCTCTCCTGAGAGACTGGACAACCCCCAGCACTCTTTCTATTTCTCCCTCTTGTCCTCTCACTCCCATACTCACCTATATCTTAGAGTCTTCTGTCCCTAAGTTCCCACCCCCAGAGACAGAAGCCAAGAGGAGTTTGGAGAAAGTCCCTGTGGTGGGATGGATCATTTTACATGGCTTTTCTTGCCATGGTCTTGTAACTCCCACCCAAATAATTGGATGAGACTATGCAAATAAGGTAATTTTGGCCCACCAAGGGGATTGGATAGCTTGCTAATAATGCAAATAAGGTGCATGGCACTCATATGGGCGTGGAACCATGCAAATAAGATGTATGGAGCCCTAACAAAGGGATTGGTCAGTTTTGCCATTCTGCTAGGCTTAAAATGAGCCATCACAGAGGCAGAAAGAGGATCTCACCACCACCAAGAAAGAACAGCCAGGAGTGGAGTGCATCCTTTGGACCTAGGATCCCTGTGCCGAAAAGCTCCTGGAACCAGGAGACAGAGAGAGAGAGCTGTAATAATGAAGATGGAGAGAAGCAGAGGCAGAGAAATGGCAGGAGGAGAGGCAGGAGATGGCGCTCTGGGCTTCACAGGCCAACAGAGGGAGAAAGCTGAGCGCCTTCAGACAGGAAATTTGCTGGCAGAGTAGGGTGCCTCTGGGCACTTAGTGGAGCTAGGCTTACCAACCCATGGAGCTAGAGCTGAGCACCTTCGAGCTGAGGCTTACTGGCAGACTGGGGTGCCTCTGGGTACTTATCAGCAGAGCTAAAAGAGCTTTGTAACACTTGCCCGAGCAGGGCAGAGGCCAGGCTAAGGGACTGAGAGCCAGAGAGAGACCTGCCCGCTGGCACGGCTAAGAAGAGGCCGTCCTGATCAAAGAACCATATCCTGAGTGTTACTGAACCTGAATTATAACCTGCTCTGAGTTGGAATCGACTCGATGGCAATGGGTTTTTTTTTTTTTTTTTTACTTTCCTAATAAAATCTATAATCATGAGTATTGTCTGTGAGTTCTGTGTGACCATTGAAGTGAATTAATGAACCCAGCAAAGAAGTAGAGTGTGCTTTTGAGGGGATGGGTGGTGTCAGAATTGGTAAAATGGGCTGGCAAGAGGAGGCAAGTCTGACCCCTGCCTCACAGAATCAGCCTTGGGCTATTCATCTTGATTCTCCTCCCTGCTTGTTAAGTAAGAGGAGGTCAGAAGCCGCCCCACACCATTTTACAGTCCCCTCTCCCAACCCAGCCAGGGGACCCAGGCTGTTCTCTCAGCTCTGGCCTCTGCAGGGGGCTGGGCCAGTGGGGCCAGGGTGGGAGGGGGACATCCTGTGCTGATCACTGGCTGGTTCAGGGTCCACTGAGCTGGGGCAGAACTCTCTGTGGAGGGGCCTTTCACAGGGAGGGCCCAGGAACAGCTACAGACCCATTTACAAGCCCCGGCCTACTAAAAAGTGACATTCCTGTCCTCTAGAAAATATGGTGCTATTTCCCCACTCGAGATGGGTCCAGCTTTGGAGGGGGGCATTATTCCATCTCCGTCGCTGCCATCTCCCTTCCCACCACTGCCTGGCATGTGCTATCGCTGTCACTAATAGGGAGCTGCTTCCCAGGGCAGTCGCCTGGTGCAGGTGCATCCAGCTCACTCCAGCGCAGCTGTCACCCCCGTGTCTCAGGGCACCTGCCCCACCCCCACTTCCTCCCAGCTTTCCTCTCCTCCCCAGACTGGCAGGTTAAGGTCTTGTGGGTGGGAGCTTCCCCAGGATCTCTGAATGTGCAGGAGGGAGCGGAGCTCCCCAGCAGGGATACCCCAGTTATAAGGAGGTGAGCATCTCCCCCTAGAAGGAAGATTCATTTGTTCATTCAACAAGCATTTATTTAACACCTACTCAGGTTGACACAAGCAGTTCAGGTGGCGCAGTGAATGCCCTCAGCTGCTAACCAAAAAGTCAGCAGTTCAAACCCACCAGCCACTCCATGGGAGAAAGATGTGGCAGTCTGCTTCCATAAGGATTACAGCCTCAGAAACCCTATGGGGCAGTTCTACTCTGTCATGTAGGGTCACTACGAGTCGGAATCAATTCAACAGCAATGGGCTTGGGTTTTTGGTTGGTAGGCACCACTGGTGCCACATTAAAAAAAAAAAAATTGCCATCGAGTCTATTCCAACTTATAGTAACCCTATAGGACAGAGTAGAACTGTACCATAGAGTTTCCAAGGAGCAGCTGGTGAATTCACACTGCCAACCTTTTGGTTGGCAGTCGACCTCTTAACCACTGTGCCACCAGGGCTTCCTGGTGCTACATAAAAAATAGCAGTTGCTTAATAAATACTTGGTGAATGAATGGATCTTTCTCCTCTGGAGAGAGATGTTCCCCTGCTCACACCTGGGACCATTCGGTGGTAGAATTCTCACATTCTATGCAGGAGACCCAGGTTTGAATCTCAGCTAGAGCACCTCAGGCACAGCCACCACCCATCAGTCAGTGGAGGCTATGTGTTGCTATAATGCTGACCAGGTTTCAGCAGAGCTTCCAGACTAAGACAGGCTAGGAAGAAAGACCTGGCAATCTACTTCCAAAAATCATCCAATGAGAACCCTGTGGATCACAACAGTCTGATTCACAACTGATCATGGGGATGTCGCAGAACCAGGCAGTGTCTGGTTCCATTCATTGTGTGTGGGTTCACCACCGGTCAGAGGCCGACTCGAAGGCAGCCAGCAGCAAGGGGTCATACACCCTGTTCTGGGCCCCAGTTATAGCGCAGTGAAAAAGCTAAGGTTTCTGCCCTCATGGAGCTAACATTCTAATGGGGGAGACAGATGTGAAATGAATCAGTTACAAATAAATAAGGTCATTGCAGGTTTTAGACTCAGTGTAAAGTGCAACGAAGCAGGAAAATAGGAAGTGCAGAGAGGAAGTGCTTGGGACGGCTTTAGACAGGATGGTTGGGAGGCTGTCTTAGGAGAGGAGGTGACTTTTGTGCTGAGACCTGCCGATGAGGGGTCAGGCCTGAGAAGACATGGGGAAAGAGTGTGCCGGGCAGAGAGAACAGCCAGGGCAACGGTGCAGAGGTGGGACCGGGCTGGCCGTGCCGGGCAGAAAGAGCCAGTGGGACAGAGGAAGGAGGGCAAGCGGATAAGAAGAAATTGGAGAACGAAGAAGGGCCTTGATCAGGTTGAGCTGCATAGGACACAGAAAGACTTTGTTTTTTTTTTTTTGTAAGTAGAACGGGAAGCCATTGGAAGTGCTAAGCACGATGGTGACATAATCTGTTTTGTCCCATTAAAAATCGCTCTGTCTGCTGGGTGCAGAATAGACAGCAGGGGCAAGGATGGGAAGGGAAAGCCAGGAGGCTGCTCCGTAGTTGTGCAGGTAAGAGGAGCTGGGAGCTGAACAGTGGTTTAGGGTGGGGTGGAGATTCACAGGCAGAGCTGGCAGCACCCACAGATACACTGGGCTGTCCTGCTCCTGCCTCTCCCAGCAACTATAGGAATCTGGCCATTATTTGCATTTCCACTCATCTGGGGGCTCTGCCCTCGCTGGTCTGTGCCTCCCCAGCTCACTCTCACCCCTAGCCGGAGCATGGAGCCATGTCTGTGGTTACCTGGTGGGAAGGAGGAGACCTCAGACAAGAAAGGGTGCCCAGTGGCCAGGCCTCTAGCTCAGAGGAAAATCCGACTCTGCTCCCAGTATCACTGGAATGCTCAACCCATTTTGCAGAGGGGAATGTGAAAGCATCAAGGCTCAGGTCATTCTTGCCTTCGGTCCTCGCTGTGGACTCCAACAGCATGAAGGAGCAGGTAAGAGCTGAGAGTGTGTAATCGGCCAGCTGCGGGTAAGTTCCAGCTCCACCGGCGACAAGCTGTGTGACCCTGAAAACTTGACTTATCCCTCTGAGCCTATTAACTTGATTAAATCCTTCATTTATTCTGCAAATACTTAGTGAGCACCAGGCCTTATACCAGGTGCTGGGATGCCAAGGTGAGCCAGAGGAATGTACACTTCAGGAGAAAAGACAGACAAGTATACTTGAGCAAATAAATACCACGCCTGTGACCAGTGCTGGGAGGTGGAGATAGGGCTGCAAGGGAAAATAGCGATTGGAAGGAGAGGCTCTTCAGAGAGGTAGTTGTGAGGATTAAGTGAGATGGTATATGTAAAGCCCGCGACACAGGGCCTGCACATGGTTAGCCAATGCCTGTCAGCCACTATTGCCATGGACCCCGGGGGAAAGGATGAGGGCCTCCATACTGGCCTTCAACTCCAAGCCCCAAGGCGACACCTACTTCCTTCCCTGATCCTAACAGAACCCAGGACTAGAACCTCTCATGTGGAGGTGGGGAATAGCCCACTCCACTTCTGGAAGTGGGAGAAAGAGAAAAGAACCCTTAACCCCTCCTCCAATAACCCTCCCACCCAAACCCAGTGCCATCAAGTCATAACCCACCACTGGGCCCTAACTGTAGAATACGATAGGTACATCCCACTATCAGCACCTCATCTTCCTGAGCTCAGGACAGAAACTGTAAAACTCCTACTGCCCCTGGGCATCGGGGCTGGACACCCCCTGGGACTATCCTGGAGAGAGTGGAAGGGAGATGCAAGCACCCGGTCAAGTGGGAAGTGGCCCCACCTTCCACCTCTCCCTCCTCCTCCACCGTTCGCTGCAGTCATAAAGAATGTTTATGACCCTCTGCGAATATGAAGTTCAGCAGAGCTCCTGAACTACATGGGGTGGCAGTCCTGGCCTTCTCCCAGACCAGAGAGAGGAGGTGGCATCTTTCAGGGGTTCAGCGTTGGGGCAAGAGGCGGCAGCTGGATGTCAGTCTGATATGGCCCTTCTTTGTGGAAACCCTGCCCACCGCACAGGGAGAAGACAGCAGAGGTCTGTCTTGGCTCCTTAAGAGACCCCTCCCACTTTCTCAGGACACCCAGGCCCCAACCCCAGCTCTGCTTCTACCCTCCGCTGCCTGTACCAGTGTTTCTCCTGCTCCCCTCCTCTCTCCCTCCAGGGCAGGAGAGAGGTACCCTGGCCCCTTGAAAGCCATGCCAAAGCAACTCAACCCTTCTTCTCATAGGCCTCCAGGGGAAGCCCTCATTTTTTTCTAGGCATCTCTATTTCCTGGGGTCTCCTTTGCCTTTTCCAGTTGCTACTTCGGGGCCCCATTGTTCTGCTCTGATTCTGTCTCCATCTCCCTGCTACCAAATCTGGTCCTCACCACATGATTGATGCACCAAGTAACTGATGTACCAGGTAACTGATGTGTGCCCCTCCTGGTACTTGCCCTAGCTTTCCCCTGTGTCCAGCTCACAATACCAGGTCTTCTAGCCCCTACATATCTGGAAGGATGGCTGGATGGGGGCATAGGAAGAAGGGTCATTGGGTGGTACTCTCCAGCCATTTTTGATCTCTAAGTTTCCCCAGCCGTCTCCCCCTCTGAGGATCCCAGCCAGATAAGGGACAGCACTGGGACTGGGCAGGACAGCACACACAGGAAATACTGGCCTCCCTCTGGTCCTCCAACTTCTTGTAAGAAGTTAATAAAATTGAAGGCAAGGATGACCCAGAGGACATGATTTACTCAGGCCAGGGAAAAGCTTTCAATATGGTCCCTCCATAAAAGGCCATTAAGGGAGTGGAATAACCACAGGCTAAGGGGCAAGTGTTATGGATTCCAGAGTGGTTTAAGCAGAGGAATTAAAGAGGCATTCAGAGCCGAGAGATGTTATTAAACCACACTGGGCACTTGTAAAGATTTTCATCTCAGCTAGCCTGCGGGCACTAACTCCTCAGCTCTCAGGCCACTGGTGGAGACTGGGGGAGAAGTAAACTGGGAGTGGGTTCACCCCACTTTTAAGTTGGACAAGTGGATGGGATGGGCCGGGGTCTTGGAGCTCGAGGATCCCTGGAAGATCCTGGGTGACACATTTTCTTGCTGGAAGTTGGGACTCCAGGGAGGAAGGTCATCACTGGGGGAGGGAGCAGTGAAGTAGGCACCAAGTCCGGACTCCACATGTGATATGTTGTAGCAAGTGGGAGGAGAGACTGCACCTTTCCCATTCCAAGGGCTAAAAGGCAGAGCATTCCCCTGAGAAGAAGAGACTGTTCCCCGTCACCTCCGTCCAGGTTCCTCAAAAGGCCCTTCTGAAGCCTAGACTCGCCTCCTTCTAGCTTCCTCAAGAGGGCCTTTCTGGAGCCTGGACTTGGATCTGCAGAAGCCTGGGTTCCACCTCCCGTATGACCTGCTCTATCTCTCCCACACCTCCCCCAGCTTGGTGACAGAGCGTCAGTTTCTCCTATATAAAAAGTCCAGTATCCATAAGGTCCCACCCCTCACTGGTAACCCATCTTTCCAAGCTCAATTTAAGTGGCACCTCTTCCACGAAGCCTTTCCAGCCTGACTTTGCCCTCTTTAGCCCCACCCCGCTCCAGTCCCTACTCTGCATCATACAGACAAGGACACCCACCTTGACCAGGTTCCACCATAGCTCAACTCAAACCTAGGTTCAGGCTCACCCCATTCTACCCCAGTTTCCGCTTTGGGTTTTCCTAGAGGCCTGGGCTCCTGGAGATGGGTGAGCACAGAGAGGCCCTCAGAGATCCTTGACAACCTCCTTCTGTGGTTGAACTCCTGGCCGGGGCTACCTGGCAACTCCATCCCAGCCTCACCCTGGGTCTGTCGTTCTCTTTCCCAACATTTATCTCTCTAGCTGAAATTAGCATGCCTTTTAAATGCTTTCACACTCTCAAATAGTTTCTTAAATGTCCATAAAACCCACTGCCCTCAAATAGTTTCTTAAATGTCCATAAAACCCACTGCCGTCGAGTCTATTCCGACTCATAGCGACCCTATAGGACAGAGTAGAACTGCCCCATAGAGTTTCCAAGAAGCGCCTGGCGGATTCGAACTGCTGACCTCTTGGTTAGCAGCCGTAGCACTCAACCACTATGCCACGAGGGTCCATATTAACTGGCAAAACGACTTGCTTTCACTACCTCACCTTTCTTCACATTAATCTCTGCACAACTCCTTTACAATTAGCATGCCTAGTCCTCTTGGCTCAGCTCATAACCTCAGGGCAACGCCCTAAAGTGCCTGGTGCCCAAGGCTCACAGTTGCAAAGATCCAGGTGCCACCTGGATGGTCAAGCACACTGCCCCACTGGTCTTGGCCTCCATAGGCAGGGGGAGACGTGGGGCCAGAGACCCCAGAGGAAAGCTGCCCACTTTGGCTGCCCCTTTCTGAGTTACTAAAAGTAACAGCAGGTCCCTAAACCAAAACCCATTGTCACCGAGTCGATTCCGACTAATAGACTAAAACTATCTCACTGTCCCATACAGTTTCTAGAGCCCTGGTGGTGCAGTGGTTAAGAGCTTGCTGCTAACCAAAAGGTTGGCAGTTCGAATCCACTAGTCACTCCTTGGAAACCCTTTGGGGCAGGCTTACTCTGTCCTACAGGGTCACTATGAGTCAGAATTGACTCAGCGGCAATCAGTTTGGTTTTTTTTTTATAGGGTTTCCAAGGCTGTAAATCTTTGCAGAAGCAGACTGCCACATCTTTCTCCCACAGAGCACACTGGTGGGTTTGAACCGCAAACCTTTCAGTTTGTAGCTGAGCGCTTTAACCACTGTGCCACTAACACTGCTCACCAGCAGGTTTCTAGGCAGTGTAAATGGTTTGCACTTTACTACTAACCTAAAGGAAACCCTGGTGGTATAGTGGCTAAGAGCTATGGCTGCTAACCAAAAAGTCAGCAGTTTGAATCCACCAGGCACTCCTTGGAAACCCTGCGGGGCAGTTCTACTCTGTCCTTTAGGGTCACTATACGTTGGAATTGACTCAACAGCAATAGGTTTTTTACTAACCTAAAATTTGGAGTTTCAAACCCACCCAGTGGTACCATGGGAGAAACGGCCTGGTGATCTGCTTCTGTTAAGATTATAGCAAAGAAAACCCTATGGAGCAGTTCTACTCTGTAACACACGGGGTTGCCATGTGTTGGCATCAACTCCATAGCAACTAAAAACAATAAGGGTAACAGCAGCTTCAACTCGGGTGAGTGACTTTCTCGTTTTATAGGTAAGGAAGCTAAGACTGTGAAAATGAAAGCCACTAGCCCAAGGTGAAGCCAGGACTCGAACCCCGGGCATTCTGGTCTCCAAAGACCAAGCCCTTGATCACGGCATGGCTCTTGGGAAGGAGTGGCTTACAGAAAGAAAGTGATGGGATGTTGGCAGTCACATGATAACGGCTTGGTTGCCTACTAACTGTGTGACCTTAGGCAAGGGCAGTTAGCTGATACATGAGTGGACCTTTATTTATAGCTCTTCATGTTGTCTTTGTCTTCATTAAATCTTCATCACAACCCTATGAGGAAGGTACTATGACATCCACATGATAGATAAGAATATTGATGCACAGAGTGGTTAAGTAACTTGCCCAAGGACTTACAGCTGACACATGGCAGAGCCAGGACTGAAAGCCAAAGAGTCTATAACCAGGGTCTGTCCTTTTCACTTCCAGGTTATACTGCCCCTCCTGGTTATACAGTCCCTGGGTGGCTCAAATGGTTTGCACTTGGCTACTAACAGAAAGGTTGGCAATTCAAACCCACCCAGTAACACCATGGATGAAAGACCTGCTTCCATGAAGATAAGAGCCCAAAAAAAAAAAATTCGGTGGAGCTCAGTTCTACTCTGTAACACATGGGGTCACCATGAATCATAATCAACTCAACAGCAGTGGTTTTGGTTTGGTCTCTCCAATGACAGGAAAAAAACAAACCATTGCCATGGAGTTGATTCCAATTCATAGTGACTCTGTAATTTTTATTCTGTAGGACAGAGTAGAACTGCCCCATAGGATTTCCAAGGCTGTAAATCTGTACTGAAGCAGACTGGCACACCTTTCTCCTGTGGAGCAGCTGGTAGATTTGAACCACAAACCTTTCAGTTAGCAGCCAAGTGGTTTAACTGCTGTACTATGTGGCCTGCCAAACATGAGTAGCTCGTAACTTCTTGTCCTGAGTCCAGTGTGACTTTTTGGAGCAGACTGCATCTTTTGAACTGGTACAACCTCTCTGTTTGACCCAAGTGAAGATGCCAAAGAGCAGGTACCCCACCTCTTGGCCCTGTCCGGCCGACCACTATATGGTAAGAGCCATGGTCATCTGGCACCTGGACATGTGTGGCACCTGGGCATCTTGGCAATTCCTTGGCAGAATTCTTTGGGCTTTTCTACCAGGATTAGAAGTCCCTGTTGGCAAAATGGGACACCCTCTTGGAATCAGCCTGTGTCTTGGAAGTAGGTGGGGCAATGTTTAGGAGTTCAGGTCCTGGTGCTCCCATCCCTACCAGGAAGATAACAACAAGACAGGTGACGCAGAAACACCTCCTCCTAGGCTCCTCCAGTGCTGGGCAGATATTCTGAAGCCCCCACCATCAGGCTAGACTGTAAGGTTGCCTACGGCAGAGACCTCTGTCCCCTGGGATCTAAAGACTAACCCACCCCCTGCCCCTACTACGGGTGCCCAGCCAAGCTTTGGACCACAAGTACTGCTTGGTTCCTGAGTTTTCTCTGGAGTGCCTACTCTACCAGCCTTTGCAGGCAGGAGGGAGGCAGAGGCCCACAGTGGGCAAAAGGTGGAGTAGGTGAGTATGTTGCCAGGTCAGGAATGGGTCCTTGCTCCCTCAATGGGATACAGCAGTTCTGGGGCCTCCCTGATGTGATTTACCAGACAATGACAACCTTTAATGTCTGCTTGGTTATAATCTCCTTTATCTTAATACGATCTTTTCCTGTTGAACTCTCCAGAGTCCCATCCGCTATTTTCAATAGAGGGATTTTCTCTTTTTTTTTTTTTTTTTTAACAACTTGATACTGTGATTACTCTCAAACTCTCAGTCTTTGTGGAGGGGAAATTAATAAGTTTTTCTTAAGCACTCAGCACAGGCAGTGCATACTGATGAAGCTGGCCGGCTCCCCCACCACAGGAGTCAATTAACAACCTACCCTCTCGCCTACCCACTGAGACCCAGCAGTTCTCACATCTGCAGGGAGCTGGTCATTGAGTGCCAGTGCCTTAGGCCAGTGCTGAGTATCCCGTGAGGGGTCAGGTGTCCACCCTACTTCATTCCCAGCTGTGTCTTGGGGCATGAGAACTAGAACAGACAGTTTTCAGATCATTCCATGCTTCCTTTCCTATAGTACAGGAGAAGAAACTGAGGCTTCGAAGGGTGGGACCTGCCTGAGTTGCAGACAGCTAGTGGTAGGGTTGGGACTGTCACTTCTAGGGTGATATCCCAAGTCTCTCACTCACTTCCTTTCTAGGAAGATGTGTTTTCCCTTTTCATCCAGCTGCAATCCCTCTTGCAGCACTGTTTGTCTTTGTCCTGCTCTAATTTGTTTGAAGGATTGACAGGTGGGATCCTTATCCCACAGGGAAAGTAAATGGAAACACAACCTCTCCCCTCAAACCCTGCTCTCTGTCCAGCACAAGTCATGCTTGGCTTGGTGGAGAGAAGGTCTCCCACAGGCATCTTGCCAGCTGCTGCCTACTGGGGCGAGCATGGCAGTGAACACACACCACCTCCTTCTCTTCTGACAGCCAAGCTGGTGCCTCGACTCAAGGCTAAGGCAAGGCATGGGCAAGAAGGTGGCCCCAGGGCCAGGGATGACCAGGGGACCTGCAGGTGGTCCCAGGCAGAACAAAACTCCTAGGTTGTCCCTGAGAAGCCCCTCCCTCAACTATATTGATGGGGAGCAGTATTGATGCAAAGGCAGGGATTCAGGTTAGACAACAGGAGAAGACTCAGTCCCAAGGAAGTTTTGCCCCTCTCTGGGATCTTTTTTTTTTTTTTTTTTGGGGGGGATCATCAGAAAAAAAAAAAAAAATAGCAGCCAAAGGAAGCTCAAGTCGAAGGCTTAAAATCGTCCCCTAGAAATCAAGATCTGGGCTTCCCTGGCTGACCGGGTAGAAATGCTCAGGTCTTGATGTCTTTCTTCCAGTGGACATAGCATTGGATTAGATAACCAGGGCTTGGTTTCTGTTCAGCCTCTATGCTGTGTGATCTTGCATTTCTCTGGTTATAGAATGAAGACACAGAGCCACCTGTCACCTCTAGACATCACCTGGGAGGAGACCTGGGATGGAGGCATACAAGATTTGGGAGGAAAAAGCATCAAGATACAAAGCCATCCTGTTATAAGGACTGAGGCAGATAAGGTAGGGGAGTGAGGCTTTCACTCATTCATTCACTCACTTGTTCATTCAACAAACATTGACAGAGCACCTGGGAAGGTGCCTGCTCTCATGGGTGGCCATGAAATGCGGAATCAAAACTACTTCCTCTAGAGGTGCATGCTACAGGGGGATGAGATAGAGAGAGGCGAGGAGGTCAGGGGGCTTCTGTGCTTGCACAAATGCCCGGAGGTGAGACAGAGCATTCATTCGACAAATACTTTTCAGCACCAATATAAGGATATAGGAGACTTAGTGGCACAGAGGTTAAACACTCAGCTGCTAACTGAAACGTTGGTAGTTCTAACCACCAGTGGCTCCTCAGGAGAAAAGACCTGGCAATCTGTTCCTGTAAAGATTAAAAAACTAAAAAAGTTTTTTTTTTTTTTTTTTAGATTACAGCCTAGGAAATCCTATACGGCAGTTCTACTCTGACCTATAGGGTGGCTACGAATTAGAATCGACTTGACAGTACACGACAACAAAAATGTAAGGATATATCAAATTCCTATTTTTCACTTATCTGCCACTTTTTTTGGACACCAGGTGCACATGCAGCTCTTCTTCCTCTGCCCCAAACCACCCAGAGCCCAGACAGAGCTCGCAAATTAAAGGACACAGCCTTCCAGACTGCCACGTTGGCCTAAGACTTCAGGCACCAGCTGCAAGTTTGGGAGTCTACACAACACCTTCACTTCTGACCTCCTGGCTACAAATTCAGAGGTTTGCTATACTCTCTCAGAATACTGGCTGTAAGCTGAGGGGTTTTCAGCTCCCTCACTTCTGACTTGCTGGTGCCTACTACTCCTTCAGGTTCAGTAATTCGCTAGAACAACTCCCAGAACTCAGGAAAACATTATACTTATTATTACAGCAAAAGGATACAACTTAGGACCAGTAAAAAGAAGATACACATAGGACAAGGTCTGGGGGGGTTCCCAGTGTGGGTCTTCTGTGTCCCGAAAAGGTATACACTACCTTCCCACATGCACTGATGTCTTTCATCAACCAGGAAGCCCATGGAGCTTCCGTGTCCAGAGCCTTTATTGGGACCTTGTTATGAAGTCATGTTGATTGCATCAGCTTGTTTCTCCTGAGGTTAGCTGATATCACAAGGTGTTCTTTCTGAGCTGGCCAGCCCTCACCTGAGTCATCGTATTAACATAAGTTCTCACGTATGGTCTAGAGGCCTAAAGATTACAATTACTCAGGAAATTCCAAAGGTTTAGAATTAATCTCAGAAGCCTCGGTGGCACAAGGGTTAAGCACTCAGCTGCTAACCAAAAGGTCGGAGGTTCAAACCCACTAGTAGCTCCTCAAGAGAAAAGACCGGGCAATCTGCTCCTGTAAAGATTACAACCTAGGAAACCCTATGGCACAGTTCTACTCTATTCTATCTATAGGGTCACTATGAGTCAGAGTCGACCCAATGGAACACAGCAGCAGAGTTATCTCTAAGAACCAAAGACAAAGACCAAATTACTTTAGGTAAATTTTGTGTAAACTCCATGACCTAATATGTGCCAGGCCATATTCTAGATGCTGAGGCTACAGCTCTCCACAAGGCAAAAAATGCTCCTACCTCCTAGTGCTTACCTGCTGTGATTGTTAAGGTTGTGTGTCAACTTGGCTGGGCCATGATTTTCAGCAGTTCGGCAGTTATGATGTAGTTTGGCAGTCATATAATTATATAATCACCTACATGATGAGATTTGATGTAATTTGATCACCTCCATGATAGGATCTGCTGTGAGTAGCCAATCAGTTGAAAGGGAGTTTCCTTGGGGGTGTGGCCTGTATCCAGTATAAGTGGACTTTCTGGCAAGGCTCTTGGGCTTTTCTGCTCACTGGATCCTATAACTGGCTCCTGTTCTTTTGACCTCTGGTTCTTGAGACTTGAGCTAGCAGCTTACTGGCCATCTTACCTGCCAGTCTTTGCAGCCTGTGAGCCAGAGCCCTGCTGTCTGTCTTGCTGATCTTGGGCTACGTGAATCAGTAGAAGGCTCTAGCCTGACCCACATTCCAGCCTCTACAACCGCGTGAGCCATTTCTTTAATGTAAATCTCTCTATCTATATATATTTATATGCTTTTGCTTCTCTAGAGAACCCAGCCTAAGACACCTGCTAATGGAATATAGCCATTCATTCAGGTAACCCAAAGAAGTCTTCAGGCCGGAGAGAGACATGTGGAAGGGGCAGTGCCCTCTCCCCAACCCAGAGGAGGGAATTAAATTCTACCTTCCCTGCCGAGCGGTGGCCCGACAGCTTCTCTAGCAATGGGGGTGGGTAAGAACTTCCTTCCCCTTGCCACCAGGGAGGCAGCAGATGGTAGACAGGCCCCAAACTACCATGGTGATGGGTAGACAGGGTTCTGGAATCAAAGGAGGCTAGGCCACCAGTGAAGAGGCAGCAAAAGCTTGGGTGGAAACCTGTGGGGGAGAGAGGGGAGGGAGCAGACATTGGGGCTGAGCTCTGACAAGGGTGACAGCACATTACTCTTTCAAAGTAAATTATGCCCATTAATCACTGCAATTAGCAGAGCTGCCCAATAGGCCTCAATATAAATATTGGCCAGGCTATTAATATATTGGCACAGGCTCACCCCATGGCCTTGGTGACCTCCCACAGCTCGTGGGCACAGGAAGGCTTGAGACTAGTTGCCAGGCTTGGCAGGAAAGGAATGGAAAATGGAGCCAAGGGTGACTCTGGATCAGTGAGAAGCCACTGCCCCTTCCACATATCTCCCTCTGACTCAAGACTTCTTTGTTGTTGTTGTGTGTCATCGAGTCAATTCTGACTCATAGCAACCATATATTAGGGCTTCCTAGGCTGTAAATCTTTACAGGAGCAGATCACCAGGTCTTTTCTGTCATGGAGCTGCTGGGTGGTTTCAAATGACTGACCTTTCAGTTAGCAGCCAAGTGCTTAACCATTGTGCCACCAGGGCTCCTTAAGACTTCTTTGGATTACCTGAATGGTCACATAGGTGCCATGAAGTAGGAACCTTATTTGCCTTGTTTACAGCTATAGCCCCAGCATCTAGAAGATGGCCTGGCACATCATAGGTGCTGGCAAAGTATGTATTGAATGAATGAATGAATGCTCTGTCTCATCTCTGGGCATTTCCACAAGCTGATCACTGCTTAAAACACTTTTCACTTTGCCTGGCTCATTCCTCAGATCCTTCAGGTCTCAGCTGAGATGTCATTTCCCCCTGGACAGACTTCCTCTCCCCCATATAGAGCATCCTCATTTTCACCTGGAGTTTCCTGTGTTTATCCTTGCCATAGAACATAACTTGCAGTACGTTACAGTTGCTTGTTTCTGCATCTCTCTCTCCCTCACAAAACTAAAGCTCCATGAGGGCAGGGGCTGTGTCTTGGCCACCACAGTATCCGCAGGGCTTGGCCCAGCGCTTGGAACATAGTAGGTACTCAACACATACTTTTTAAATGAATGAATGATTCAGTGAATCAATTAATGAGGAATGGGAAAACAGCTCTGGCCTGCCCTGAGTCACACATGCTCCTCCTTGACTTCACGTGACCAGTGAGCAGCAGTTATAAAAACAGGAGGAAGGCAGAGCCTGAGCCCACAGCCCCTGGATCCTGAGGCTCCTCTTCTAGTCATGTGACATCTCCAGGGACCTATACTTTAATAATGAAGATGCTGATCTCACAGACCAGAGCCTCCAGGGTTTCCAGGTAGAGTCAATCTATCAGAACACCTCTGTCTCCGAAAATCTCTGGGCAGGGCATTCCAGGACTGATCCCTTTGCCTGGGCCCCACCCCTGAGCATCCCAGAAAGGCCCATGGCCATCCTGGGGGCTCCCCCTAGCAGCAGACAGATCTTTGGCTCAGCTCCGGCTTGACCTTGTGCCCGGGATTGGCAGGCAGGTGTCACAGGATGATGAGGCAGCCTCAGGGACTAGATGGTGTTCATCTTTTAAGGGCGAGAACACATGTGAACGTGCTCAGGAAAAATGAAGATACTCCCAGATGTAAGTGGGAGCAGGTGGAATGGAACAAGGTGAGGCTGCAGGAGAGCCTCTAGAGCTGGGTGGGTCAGAGACGGGAAGCCAGGGATTAGGAGATAGAAATCAGGTCCATGGGAGGCACCTTGTTGAGCATGTGAGAGGTGTCATGGGGTGGACAATCTCTGCTTGGGGCGAGTCTCCATGGCCTTAGGGCACTGTGGACTCAGTGCAGGTGCTTTGGATTTAACACCTGTTGTTGTTGCTAGGTGCCATCGAGTCAGTTCCAACTCATAACGACCCTACGTACAACAGAACAAAACACTGCCTGGTCCTCAGCCATCCTCATAATTGTTATGCTTCAGTCCATTGTTGCAGCTGCTAGGTCAGTCCCTCTCATTAAGGGTCTTCTTCTTTTTTGCTGACACTTTACTTTAACAAGCATGATGTGTTTCTCCAGGGACCCATTGCTTCTGATAACAAGTCCAAAGTATGTGAAACGTAGTCTCACCGGTCTTGATTCTAAGGAGTATTCTGGTTGTACTTCTTCCAAGACAGATTTGTTCGTTCTTTTGGCAGTCCATGGTATAGTCAATATTCTTTGCCAACATCATAATTCAAAGGTATCAATCCTTCTTCCGTCTACCTTATTCATTGTCCAGCTTTCAAATGCATATGAGGCGGTTGAAAACACCATGGCTTGACTCAGGCACACCTTAGTCTTCAAGGGGACATCTTTGCTTTTCAACACTTTAAAGAGGTCTTTTGCAGCTGAATTGCCCAGTGCAATGCATCTTTTGCTTTCTGGACTGCTGCTTCCATAGGTGTTGATTGTGGATCCAAGTAAAATGAAATCCTTGACAACATCAGTCTTTTCTCCATTTATCATGATGTTGCTTATTGGCCCAGCTGTGAGGATTTTTGTTTTCTTTATGTTGAGGTGTAATCCATACTGAAGGCCGTGATCTTTGATCTTCATCGGTAAGTGCTTCAAGTTCTCTTCACTTTCAGCAAGCAAATTTTTGTCATCTGCATAATGCAGGTTGTTAGTGAGTCTTCCTCCAATCCTGATGCCCCAATCTTGTTCATATAGTCCAGCTTCTCAGATTATTTGCTCAGCATGCAGATTGAATAAGTATGGTGATAGGATACAACCCTGACGCAAATCTTTCCTGATTTTAAACCACAAAGTATCTCCTTATTTTGTTGGAACGACTGCGCTTGACCTATGTACACGTTCCTCAGGAAGACAATTAAGTGTTCTGAAATTCCCATTCTTGGCTATGTTATTCATAATTTATTATCATCCACACAGTCGAGTGCCTTTGCATAGTCAATAAAAAACAGGTGAACACCTTTCTAGTATTCTCTGCTTTCAGCCAGGATCCTTCTGACATCAGCAATGATATCCCTGGTTCCACATCCTCTTCTGAATCCGTATTGAATTTCCGGCAGTTCCCTGTCAATGTACGGCTGCAGCTGCTTTTGAATGATCTTCAGCAAAATTTTACTTGTGTTGATATTAATGATATTGTTCCACAGTTTCCGCATTTGGCTGGATCACCCTTCTTGGGAATAGGCATAAATATGGATCTTTTCCAGTCGGTTGGCCAGGTAGCTGTCTTCCAAATTTCTTGGCATAGACGAGCAAGTACTTTCAGCACAGCATCTGTTTGTTGAAACATCTCAATTGGTATTCTGTCAATTCCTTGTTTTTCACTAATACCTTCATTGTAGCTTGGAATTCTTCCTTTGATACCATCGGTTCCTGATCATATGCTATCTCCTGAAATAGATGAAGGTCTACCAATTCTTTTTGATATAGTGACTCTGTGTATTCCTTCCATCTTCTTTTGATGCTTCCTGTGTCATTTAATATTTTCCCTGTAGAATCCTTCAATATTGCAACTTGAGACTTGAATTTTTAATTCAGTTCTTTCAGCTTGAGAAATGCCAAGCATGTTATTCCCTTTTGGTTTTCTAACTCCAGGCCTTTGCACTTGTCAACATGGTACTTTACTTTGTCTTCTTGAGCCACCTTTGAAATCTTCTGTTCAGCTCTTTGACTTTATCATTCTTCCTTCTGCTTTAGCTACTTGACATTCAAGAGTAGGTTTCAGAGTCTCTTCTGACACCCATTTAGGTCTTTTCTTTCTCTCCTGTCTTTTTAATGACCTCTTGCTTTCTTCATGTATGCTGTCTGTCATGGATTGAATTGTGTCCCCCAGAAATATCTGTCAACTTGGCTAGGTCATGATTCCCTTGTATGATTGTCTACACTTTTATCATCTGATGTGATTTCCCTATGTGTTGTAAATCCCAGCACTACGATGTCATAGGACGGATTAGCAGCAGTTATGTTGGTGAGGTCTACAAGACTAGTGTCTTAAGCCAATCTCTTCTGAGATATAAAAGAGAGACATGAGAACGTCATACCACCAAGAAAACAGCACCAGGAGCAGAGCACATCCTCTGGACCTGAGGTTCCTGTGCTGAGATGCTCCCAGACCAAGGGAAGACTGATGACAAGGACCTTCCCCCAGAGCCAACAGAGAGAGAAAGCATTCCCCTGGAGCTGGTGCCCTTAATTTGGACTTCTAGTCTACTGGACTGTGAGAGAATGAACTTCTCTTTATTAAAGCCATCCACCTGTGGTATTACTGTTCTAGAAGCATTAGATGGCTAAGACAATGTCCTTGATGTCATTGCACAACTCGTCTGGTCTTTGGTCTTTAGTGTTCAACACTTCAAATCTATTCCTGAGATGGTCTCTAAATGTAGGCAGGATATACTCAAGGTCATACTTTGGCTCTCATCAACTTCTTCTAATATTCTTCCACTTCAACTTGAACTTACGTATGAGCAATTGATAGTCTGTTCCACAGCTGGCCCCTGGCCTTGTTCTGACTGATGATATTGAGTTTTTCCATTGTTTCTTTCCACAGATGTAGCCAACTTGATCCCTGTGTATTCCATCTGATGAGGTCTATGTGTAGAGTCGACATTTTTGTTGGTGAAAAAGGTATTTGCAATGAAGAAGAACACTGTCTAGTATAGTGTCGGAAGATGAGCCCCTTAGGTTGGGAAGCACTCAAAAGGCGACTAGGGGAGAGCTGCCTCCTCAAAGTAGAGTTGACCTTAATGAAATGGATGGAGTCAAGCTTTTGGGACCTTCATTTGCTGATATGGCATGACTCAAAATGAGAAGAAACAGGTGCAAACATCCATTGATAACCAGCAGCTGGAATGTACAAAGTCCAGACTAAGACAGACTAGAAAGAAGGACCTGGTGGTCTACTTCTGAAAAGAATTAGCTAGTGAAAACCTTATGAATAGCATCCCCCACGTGTCTGTCAGTTTGTCATACTGTGGAAACTTGAGTGTTGCTGTGATGCTGGAAGCTATGCCACCGGTATACCAGCAGAGTCATCACCTGTAAGTGAGCATATTTCTGATACTTAACCTCTCTGAGCCTCAGTTTCCTCACCAACAAAATGGATAATAACACCTACTTGGTAAGTAGGCTGAGTCCCTGGGTGGAATAAATTGTTAACATGCTCAGCAGGTAACTGAAAGCTTGGTGGTTCGAGTTCACCCAGGGGTGCCTCTGAAGAAAAGGCTGGCAATCTACTTCCAAAAAATTGGTATTGAAAATACTAGGGAAAACAGTTTTACTCAGGCACACATGGGGACACTATGAATCAGAATCAACTTGAGGGCAACTAGTGTTTTTTTGTTTTTGACAAGTTGCTGCGTGCTGTTGGATCACTTCTAATTCATAGCAACACTATAGGACAGAGCAGACTGTCCTGTAGGATTTCCTAGGCTGTAATCTTTATGGGAGCAGATCACCAGGTCTTTTCTCCTGCAGTGCTGATAAGTGCTGATAGTGGGTTTTAACTGCTGACCTTTCTGTTAGCAGCCAAGAGTTTAACCATTACGCCACCAGGGCTTCTTTTTGACAGGCATGAGGCTTAAATAAGACAAAGCCGGTGATCTTCTTCTGAAATGAGACAAAGAAGGTGATGTTCCTGGCACATAACAAGTATTCTATGTTTATCATACTTACTCACACCCAACCCCCCAACAATGGGGCCAGGAACACAAACTTTCTGCCCTCCCTCACGCTGCCCCCATGCCCTATCATTTTTTTCTTCCCAAAACTGAAAGTCACGATTGCATTGAGCTAGTTGGATAAACGGTCTTGACGCCTGACCATTCTCTCCCAACAGGACAGAAGGGAGCTGTCAACCTGTGACAGGTCAATGACTGGGCCCTTCAGGAGGCACTTCAATCCCATTCTTCTCACAGTAATGGGACCCAGCTGTCTCCCAACGCAGATGAGAAGGTTAGTGGCCAAAGAAGGGAAGGACTGTGATTGCCCTGGGATCCCACAGGTTAGGAAGTCAGTTATTTCCACAGCTCAGCCCTTCTATTTCCTCTGAGAAACCACCCCTTTCAAGTGTTCTGGTGAGCTGTCAATCAAGCACCTTGCCTCTCCAAAGGGGTGGGCATCTGGCTCAGCAAGGCCAATCACAATGTACATTCCCTCTGACAACAGTGATGGGTCCAACAGAGGATATGTGACCAAGCAAAGCCAATCAGATCCCTTACCAGAATGCAAGTTCCAGGAGGGCAGGAATTTTTGCCTGTTTTTTACTCAGTACCTAGGGTTCCTGGGGAAGCCCTGGTGGTATAATGGTTAAGAGCTCAGCTGCTAACCAAAAGGTCAGCAGTTCAAATCCACCAACCCCTCCTTGGAAACCATATGGGACAGTTCTACTCCGTCCTATACGCTCACTATGAGTCAGAATCGACTCTACAGCGCCTAACAACAATAACAGGATTCCTGGGTAGCGGTTAAGTGCAACAGCTGCTAACCAAAAGGTCGGCAGTTTGAATGCACCAAGAGCTCCTGGGATACTCTATGGGTCAGTTCTACTCTGTCCTATAGTGTCGCTATGAGTTGGAATCAACTCGACGGCAATGGATTCTTTTTTGGGGAGCGGGCAAACATTTTACACTTGACTACTAACCTAAAGGCTGGTGGTTTGAGCCCACCCAATGGCACCAGGAAAGAAAGGCCTGGCAATCTGCTTCCGTTACGACTGCAGCCAAGAAAACACTATGGAGCAGTTCTACTCTATAACACATGCCATGAGTCAGAATTGACTTGACAGAAACAGATTTGGTTTTGGTTTATTTGGTACCTGACCTGTGACTGGGGTTCCTACCCCTAGGGTTCCTCTTATGGATTTGCCAAGTGTGGGATGGGGGTACAAGCCTCAGAGACCAGGAGGAGGGGCCGGGGTCACCAATAGCCTGTACAGCATCTTACATGTTTTAGGGATGCCTCCTGGCTGATGAATTAGGAAAAGTGCTCCCCTGGGCCAATGCTGCCTTGTATCAGGGCACAGAGCTTGGCTATCAGAGAGCTGGATATATTTCAGCTCCTACTTGGCTCCTCAGCTGGGAACCTTTGAGCCTTTAGCTGAAACTGCCAACATGTATAGCCCCAACCCTCCTTGCCACGAGAAGAGGGGAAAGAACTTCTGGTGAATGAGGTGGAGAAACAGACAGACAGACAGACAGCAAGAGTCCTGGTGACATCATCTGATCCCCAGATCACCCCTAGACCATCCTGTCACATGAGGTCAATAAAGTCTCTTTTTTCCTTAAGCTACTTAAATTTGGTGACTATAGCTTACTAGAGCCCTGACAGCACAGCGGTTAAGAGCTCAGCTGCTAACCAAAAATTTGGCAGTTTGAATCTACCAGCTGCTCCTTGGAAACCCTATGGGGCAGTTCTACTCTGTCCTGTAGGGTCAGTATGAGTTGGAATCAACTTGACTGCAGTGGGTATAGCTTACTACTGAAATGTCCTGATGAAGACATACAGCAAAGTCGTGGGCCTTATAGTTCCTGGGATCCTTAGGTACCTGGATATAATCCCTCCAAACCCTAACCTTCCCATCAGCAGGAAGAACTTCAAGCCACAAATAACACTGTGGTTCACAAGAACTGGGTTGGAAGTCAGAAAAACTAGACCAGACTTCCAACTCAGCCACTTAGCACCTGGAGCTGGATGGCCTGGATTTGAGTTCTAGCTCCATCACTTACAGCCCCTGTGACCTGGGGCAATTACTTAGCCCCACTGAGTCTCGGTTTCCTCATCTAAAAATGGGGATGAGAATCTATATCATAGAGTTGTTACGAGAATTAAAAGATTTTCATACGTGTAGAGCTCTTTGAATAATACCTAGCACATGGCAAATAAATGAAGGAAGTGAATGTCAGCCTGTGGTGTTATTACTAACTGTACCCTTGAAGGATTTCATTGTACTTGGATCCACAATCAATGCCCAAGGAAGTAGTAGTTAAGAAATCAAACAACTTGGCAACAAATATCACAAAACAATTTGTGTATTAATTGTTTAATGAGAAACTAATTTGCTCCACAAGCTTTCACTTAAAGCACAATAAAAAAATTTTTAACAAAGGAAGAAAAAAAAGACCTCTTTGAAGTGTTAAAAAGCAAAAATGTCACTTTGAGGGCTAAAGTACACCTGACCCAAACCATGGTATTTTCAATTACCTCATATCCATGTGAAAACTGAACAGTGAATATGAAAGATGGAAGAAGAATTGATGCCTTTGAATTATGGTGTTGGCAAAGAATATTGGATATATACCATGGACTGACAGAAGAACAAACAAATCTGTCTTGGAAGAAGTGCAGCCAGGATCCTCCTTAGAAGCAAGGATGGAAAGACTACATCCCATATACTTTGGACATGTTATCAGGAGGCATCAGTCCCTTGAGAAAGACATCATGCTTGGGAAAGTAGAGGGTCATCAAAAAAGAGGAAGACCCTCAATGAGACAGAGTGACACAGTGGCTGCAACAATGGGCTCAGGCTTAGCAACGATTGTGAGGATGGTGCAGGACTGGCCAGTGTTTCATTCTCCTGTGCTATGAGTCAAAACGACGGCACCTAACAACAACAACCTTTGAATAAGAGGGCATTGGTGGTTCAGAGGCAGAATTCTCACCTTCCATGTGGGAGACCTAGGGTAGATTTCCAGCCCAGGCACCTCATGCACAGCTACCACCTGTCTGTCAATGGAGGCTTGTGTGTTGCTATGATGCCAAACAGGTTTCAGCAGAGCTTGCAGACTAAGATGCGCTAAGAAGAAAAGCCTGGTGATCTACTTCCAACGCTCAGCCAATGAAAATCCTATGGATCACAGCAGTCCCACCTGCATCTGATCATGGGGATAGCACATGATGGACGGGGCAGCATTTCAGCTCTCTGTGGATAGTAGGGTCACCATGAGCCAGGGGCCAACTCCATGACAGCTAACAACAACAACCCTTGAATAACTCACTGTCCTCATCTGTAAAATGGGAGTAATAATGCCCAAATCAGAAGGTACTTATGAAGGTTAAGTGGGAGGGTGGGCAGAGCCGTGGGCTCAGGACTGCACACACAGTAGGTGCTCACTAAGTGCTAACTGAACCTGAATGTTCAGCTGCTTTGCTGAAACCTTTGAGTTGGATTCTCCCCCTGCCAGAGCCAAGCTGAAACATGCCTGCGCTTCGGCTAGAAGCCCAGCAATGAGGAAATAAATCCCCACGAGTATTATTCCTGGGTAAAAGTCCTCCTGGGACGCTGCTTGCTAGGAGCCTTCTCATTTCACAGCCAGCTTGCAGCGGAGACTACAGCAGCTCACCTCTGCCTCACTTGCTGGCTCATCCTCCAGGGGCCAGTGGGGAGAGGGAAGGAAATAAAGAAGTCTTTGATTTGTTGGGGAGCCTGCAGCACTGGGCGAACATTACTGAGTCCCGAGGCCCAGTCTGCCAAATCACCAGGCCCGCTCTCTGCCGATCCTTCTCTGCTGTCTGCTGGGGAGGAATGGCATTTGGGGGGATGGGGGTATGTGACTGAGCCTGGGTCTGCAGAGCAAAGTAGAAGGGACTAGCTGAGAGGACTCCTGTTCAGAAGAAAGGGGGCAGCCGGATAATGGTGTGACAGGGGCACACAGGCATGGGCCTCCCATGTGACACCTTGCCCCCTGACCCAGGGGAGCTTCCAGGCAGTTGGAGAGAATAGCTCCCTCATTAGTGTTACAATGAGCAGATGTGAATACACAGACCAACCAACAGCCCAACCCCCCCTCCATTTCTCCCATCCAGCTCTGCCCCTCCTCCCAGCCTTGCAGACTTTATATGATTCCCCTTTTCCTCCCCAAGGCTGCCTTGAACATTTGCTCATTCGTTCACTCATTCGTTCAACCTGACCTCCCGACCAGCCTTCTGGAGAGCCCATCTATGCTGGCTAAACTCTCTACTGGTTGATACCATAGTATAAGCCTGGACCCGGCTTCAACCTGCCTTGGCCATTTACTGGCTGTGTGACTGAACCTCAGGGGATGAAGGGTGTATTTCCATATCTGTAAAATGGGAATACACAGTGTTAGCCAAATCTACATATGAGACATCATGAAGATTGCAGGAGAGCAAAGATGCAACATTGTCCTGAAATGGACAGCGTTCCTGCCCCTGGAAGAGGCATTTCGTCCCCAAGAGCTCCAAGCTTTGTCCTTCCAGGCTGGTGCGTCTCCCACTTCATTCTGAGGGGTGGAGGGAGGACTGAAGTCGATTCTCTAACTTAGAGGTGAAGAAACTGAGACCCAGAGGGGAAAAAGTGGCAAAGTCAAAGTCAAGCCAAAAAGAGGCTGCTCCTGGGATGAAGAGCACAGTGTAGGGTGGGAGACAAGAGAGCTGGGTTCAGATCTGAGCTCTGCCACTTTCTAGCTGTGTGAACTCAGGTGAGTTACTCAACCTCCCTGTGGTGGTGGTAGTTAGTTGCCGTCGAGCCAGTTCCAACCATGGTGACCTGATGTGTGCAGAGTAGAACTGCTCCGTAGGGTTTTCAAGGCTGTAACCTTTCAGAAGCAGATCACCAGGCTTGTCTTCTGAGGCACCTCTGGGTGGGTTCAAACCACCAACCTTTCAACTTATAACCTAGTGCCTAAACATTTGTGTGGCCCAGGGACTCCCTTAACCTCCCTAGGCCTCAGTTTTCTTATCTGTAAAAGGTGGGAGGAGTAATGATACTAACAGTATAAATATAGTAATAAAATGCATGGTACATAAGAAATATTGAAAATTATAGCTAGTGCATACCGATAAGTGACTGTGAGGCAGGCAGTGTTCTAAGTGATATTATTATTCTCATTAGCAAGGAAAAGGCTCCCCTCTTAATGTTCTCGTTTCTGGTGAAAGCCAGACTTAAAAACCCCACTCTGTGGGCTCTCCTGCTCCTGCTGCTGCTTCAGTTTCTCTGTCATAGAAACGCCTTCCAGAAAGCTGTTTCCTTTAAGCCCTCTGTAGATTACAAGATGACCCAAATCAGGCCATAGTTGCCTCCAGGCTTGGAGATACCTCAGGAGAGAGGAGAGCAGTCTGGTACACTTTTGAGTCCCTTTGAGGCATGCTCAGTGGCCCTTTCTCTGAGCCTCCAACTGCGGCTTCTTCCCGAGGACCTACACTGGGCCAGAAGCCGGCATTAGCTCAGAAGGAGAGCAAGAAAGCAAAGCTCCCAGATAAGCTGCTGGGAAATCCTATAAAAGGCTCCCTCCGTTCCCCTAATTTTCAGAGATGATGATTTATGGAGACATCCGTCTTCCAGCCTAAATCTACTTCCTAGAACTCGAGCCGTCATGGATGTAAAACTAATGAAAGGTTTATGAGTTACTGAGCTCCAGGTACTACTGTATTGATAAACTCCCTTTCATGCCTTTGTTACCGCTGGTCATCCACAGAGCCCTTGTTGGCCTTTGAAGCAGAGAGCTAGCCTCCACGGTGGATCATTTTAATGCCTCCCCTCTGAAAAGGGAAGCCTGCTCTGCTGCTTACCCTGCCCCTGCCAGGAGCACAGTGCAAGTTCAGGGAGGCAGAAGGCAGGGTGCCCAGGATGGCAGAAGTCCTTGGGGTTGGCAGAGATCTCAAAAAAAGACAACAGCCTTTTGACCAGACTGCTTGCCTCAGCCCCGGTGCAGCAAGGGAAGACCCTGTTTTCTGAACATGCTCAGAGAACACTGAGACCCCACATCTCCCAGGTGTCTAACTTCCGTCTGTCTTGCTGTACTCTGAACTCCATGCCCTGTCTGATGTACTGTGGCTTCCTCATGGAAAGAGAATTTAGTCTCACATCACAGAGGCAAAAAATTTACGGTTAGCAGAGTGGGCTCTTGAGAAGGATTTAAAAAAAAAAAAATTCAAACCCATTTCTGTCGAATCGATTCCTACTCTTGGCAATCACATGTACGACAGAGTAGAACTGCGCCACAGGGTTTCTTCAGCTATAATCTTTACAAAAGCAGAATGCCAGGCCTTTCTTCCATGGTGCCACTGGGTGGGTTCTAACATCCAGACTTTAGGTTAGTAGTTGAGTGCAAGCCATTTGTACCACCCAGGGGTCTGGAGGCAGATTACTGGAGTTCGAATCCTAGCTCTGCCACTTATGAACTGTGTGGCCTCAGGCAAATTATCCTTTCTGTGCCTCAGATTCCTTATCTATAGAATGGGAGTTATCTACCCCATAGAAATGTTCTCAGGAGTTAGCACTCTGAGTATCAGCCTCACTCATAGCAAGGGCTCCTCCATAAAGGTTGGCTCCAAACAATCACTGCTGATAGTGTCATCTTTGGATACAAAAGATGCAGCAATGGGAAGGTGCAGCAAGGAGAAGATGGAGGTGGACCGAGGCCATGGGGTGGGGGAGCAGGGTTCGGAGCGGGTGTGCAGTGGGGATCTGCCTACCAGGCATCGTAATTTCTGAAAAAGGGTCAGAGGGACATTGATGTCACAACTTTTAGGGCCTGGCCACCTCTCATGGCTGGCTTCTGGAAACAGCCACAGCCACTCTAGGCACACCTGGTACCCCAATTATCAGCAGTGATTGTCTGGAGTGTAGGGGAAGCTGGGAGCAATAACAGCTATCCTGTATGACAGTATGTGGTTTCTGAAGCTAATTCATAAAATTTAAAAAAAAAAAAAGTGACTTCTGCTTTGTTCTCTCTTTTAAGGAAGCCAACCACCATGTGGGGAGGTCCATGTAGAGAGGAACAAAGGCCTCCTGTGAACAACAGCATCATGACAGTGAACCAGCTTGGAAACAGATTCTTCAGCCTCAGTTGAGCCTTCAGATAACTGCAGCCCTGGCCACCATCTTTTTTTTTTTTTTTAATTGTGCTTTAAGTGAAAGTTCACAATTCAACTCAGTTTCTCATACAAAAACTTATACACACATTGTTTTATGACCCTAGTTGCTCTCCCTACAATGTGACAGCACACTCCTCCTCTCCACCCTGTATTTCCCACGTCCATTCAACCAGCTCCTGTCCCCCTCTGCCTTCTCATCTCACCTCCAGACAGGAGCTGCCCACATAGTCTCATGTGTCTACTTGAGCTAAGACACACACTCCTCACTAGTATCATTGTATGTCTTATAGTCCAGTATAATCTTTGTCTGAAGAGTGGGCTTTGGGAATGGTTTTTGTTTTGGGCTAACAGAGAGTCCAGGGGCCATGATCTCTGGGGTCCCTCCAGGCCCAGTCAGACCATTAAGTGTGGTCTTTTTACTAGAATTTGAGGTCTACGTCCTACTTTTTTCCTGTTCCATCAGCGATTCTCTGTTGTGTTGCCTGTCAGGGCAGTCATTGTTGGTAGCTGGGTACCATCTAGTTCTTCTGGTCTCAGGCTGTTGGAGTCTCTGGTTTATGTGGCCCTTTCTTTCTCTTAGGCTCATATTTTCCTTGTGTCTTTGGTGTCCTTCAGTCTCCTTTGCTCCAGGTAGGTAGGCTGAGACCAATTGATGCATCTTAGATGGCTGCTTGCTAGCTTTTAAGACCCCAGATGCCACTAATGAAAGTGGGATGCCGAACGTTTTCTTCCTGGCCACCATCTTGACTGCAATCTCATGAGAGATCCTGAGCTCAGAGGCTTCCAAATTCCTGACCCACAGAAACTGTGAGAGATAACAGATGCTTACTATGGTTTTAAGCTGCATAATGTGTTCTGCAGCAAAGATTACTAATACAAGTTGGCAGGGAGGTGGGTGAGAAGGGAGATGAGTGGGCAGGGCCCTGGGTTATCTCACACTGGAGTATGGAGCTGATGGAAGGCAGCCCCATCTATCTACCCTGCACTTCCAACCTCATTTTTATTCAAATGAAATCCACTTCTTGTGTTTCTCTACTCCCTAAACACACCCTGCCCCTTCCCACCTCCATGCCTTGAATATGCTGCATTCTCGGTGACTCAGGGCTGGGGTGGAAACCTCAGGCCCTCCTCACCAGCAGAGCTGGCTGCTGGCAGGCTGTCTAATAGAGAGGTCGCAGGGCTGCTTCTGAGAGAGGCTCTGCAGAGCACAGGAGCCCTGTAGATTTTAATCCTTTCCCTCTTTAATCTTTCTTTCTTCTTTGGTTCATAGCGTTCCGCATGCACTGCAGAGTTTCGAGAGATAAGCCCAGAACCAGAGATTGGTAAACTTCCCCCTCCTCCCAGACAGGAGTGGAATTCAGCCAAGAAGGGAGCCACCAAATCTCTACGTGGCTTCTGGGAGCTAGAAGAATCTTTGAGTGTCAGGGACCCAGGACACTTGACCCCAGTCTGTCAGCTCTTCGGTCTCTGGCTCCCGTTAAACCCGTTGTTGAGTTAATTCTGACTGATTGAGACCCCACGTGTTACAGAATGGAACCGCTCCACAGGGTTTTCTTGGCTGTCATATTTATGGAAGCAGATCGCCAGGCCTTTCTTCTGTGACTTCGCTGGGTGAGTTTGAACCACCAACCTTTAGGTTAGTAGTCAAATGCAAACCATTTGTGCTACCCAGGCACCTTATATCTGGCTCAATCCTGATGAAATCTCACAAGGCACCTGTATGGACTGGGGGCTAGGGGACTGCATTATGCTCAGAGTGGCTGGGTCCAGGGCCTCTGCAGGCCTCAACAGTGTTGCCTAGTGGTCAAGAGCAGGGGGGTTTGTGTGTGTATGTGTGCTTTAAGTGAAAGTTTACAAACCAAGTCAGTCTCTCATAGAAAAACTTTTACCCACTCTGCTAAGGACTCCTTGCTGCTCTCCCCCTAATAAGACAGCACACTCCTCCTCTCCGCCCTGTATTTCCCGTGTCCATCCAGCCAGCTCCTGTACCCCTCTGCCTTCTCATTTTGCCTCCAGACAGGAGCTGCCCACATAGTCTCATGTGTCTACCTGAGCCACGAAAAGAGCAGGGGCTTTTGAAGTCAGATAAGCCTAGGAGCAAATCTCAGCTTTACCACTTCCTGCTGTGTGACCTCAGACAACTGACTTAGCCTCTCTGTGTTGGCAAAGCACTCAATAAACAGAAGTGACCAGCAGGAGGACTAGAGTCTGCAGGTGATCTCTCCTTGACCTCAGATCCTGTAGCCTTCCTCTTGGTAAACAGGAAGCACAGCAACCCTCCTGCCCCTGAGCACCAAGCAGGCTAGGATGATGTGCAACATCAAGACATTAAGCCATCCTTCAGGCCAAAGGATCCCCACATAACACATTCATGCCAAGCAATAAAGAACTTGGCTACGCCCCTGCTTGGGGCATTTGAGATCCGAATTGCTGCCTTGGCACTTTGGAGACAGAAAGAAGAAATGAGCTCAGAGTCTCTGGGAGAAGCCCTTTAAACCTGTTTTAGAAATCGGATTTGTCCAGCTGTTGCTCATCTGCCCTCCAGGTTTGGAATGAAGGAAAGAGAGAAGAGCTCCCTGGCTGGTGTTAGAATGAACAGACCTGAAGCTCACAGACACAGATCAACCAACAGCCCACACCCTTCTCCATTTATCCTGCCCAACTCTGCTCCCTCTCCGGCCTACCAGACCATGTTGTCATTAGGTGCCTTCCAGTCGGCTCCAACTCATAGCAACGCTACATACAACAGACCGAAACGTTGACCAGTCCTGCACCATCCTCACAGTTTTTGGTATGTTTGAGCCCATTGTTGCACCCACTGCATGAATCCAACTTTTTGAAGGTCTTTCTCTTTTTCACTGACCCTCTACTTTACCAAGCATGATGTCTTTCTCCAGTGATCGGCCCCTCCTGATAACACGTCCAAAGTGTGTGAGAGGAAGTCTCATTATCCCTGCTTTTAAGTAGCATTCTGGCTGTACTTCTTCCAAGACAGATTCGTTTGTTCTTCTGGCAGTCCATGGTATATTCATATGATTCCTTTTTTCTTTCCCAGGTTTGCCTTGGATGTTTTCCCTTTCATTCATTCAACACCCTGACATTGAGAATTATCTGGGTACCAGTGAACAGGGAAAAGGGAGGGCAACACTGATTAATGAAATTAATTATTCTGAACTCCAGAGCTCAACTCTCTCAGATTTCCGCTAAAGGAATAGAGTATCACAGAGGTTCCAAGGACGGTAACAAAAACTACCCAAGTCATTGAGTTTATGTTAATGATGGTGGGATGATTTGAAAAAGATAGCAAGAATGATTGTTCAACTTAAAGAATGTAATCAATGTCACAGAATTGTACATGTAGAACTTGTTGAGATGGCATATGCTTTTTTATATGCATTTTCACCACAATAAAAAAAAGAAAAAAAAACTGCCCAAGAGACACTGAGAACTCTTTTACAGAAAAGGGAACATTTTCACCTGGGTCTTAAAGGCTGAGTAGGAGTTCATCAAAGGAGATGGGAGGAAAAGAAGAAGGAAGATGAGGAGAAGAAAGTTGTTGCAAGCAGAGATAGTAGCATATTCAAGCATGGAGGTAGGAAAGGGCTGGGTATGTTTGGGAAGTGAAGAAACACAAGAAGTAGATTTCACTTAAATAAAAATGAGGATGGAAGTGTGGGAGAGATACATGGCGCTGCCTTCTACCAGCTCCACACTCCAGTGTGAGATAACCCAGGGCCCTGACCACTCATCTCCCTGCCCACCCACCTCCCTGCCCACCTGTATTAGTTATCTTTGCTGCATAATACATTATTCTAGAACTTCGCAGCTTAAAACCATAATAAGCATCTATTATCTCTCAGTTTCTGTGGGTCAGGAATTTGGAAGCCTCTGAGGTCAGGATCTCTCATGAGGTTTCAGTCAAGATGGTGACCAGAGCCACAGTCATCTGAGGGCTCAGCTGGGGCTGGAGGATCTGCTTCCAAGCTGGCTCACTCTCATGATGTTAGTAGTTGGCAAAGGCCTTCATTCCTCTCCATATGGACCTTTCCACATGGTGGCTGTTTCTTTCCAGGAGTGAGTGATACAAGATCTACCATGTTTGTTTGTTTTTTATGAATTAACTTCAGTCTCATATACAGGCATTTCTCTAATATCTTATTGATTACTCAGATCAACCCTACTCAATATGAAAGAAAAACTCACATTAGTGTGAATACCAGGCATTGGGGGTTATTGAGGCCATCATGGAGGCTGGCTGCCACACCACCTCCATGGGTACTATAGTGAGGACAGGCCCTGTTCTACAGAGTCTCAGGGAAGCCAGCACTCAGACTCTGAATCAGGCTCTTCCATCAGGTCCCATGATGTCTTTCAAGGCTGCCTTCCAATAGTGACTGGTCAGGTGGGTGTGATGTGGCACAGGGCTGGTATTGACCTTCTCCTAGGGAAGGAGCTGGGGTTCGGGAGCACCATCCATGTCCCTCAAAGCATGGACTCTGCCAGCACATAAGGTCAAGCCTGCACCCAACCATTTTCCAACCACCCACATGGCTTCCAGAGTGGTTATGCTCAAAGCAGGCCCATAATTGTGCCCTCAAGCAAATCCTTGAGACTCTGCCAGTTGAACAGTCCACATTTGGCAGGGATCAGCCACCATACCAATGAGACCCATGCAGGGACCTGGCATTTGGAGGTCTCCAGTGAGTCTCTCTCTGCCCAGCTAAGTCCTGGGCAGCAGAGGCCTGCCTGCCCCTTGGGCTGTGCAGGCCTTGTATATAGTTGGAATGCCAGGCAGCACCTGCAGACAATTTTACCACACTGTGTATAATGTGTAAATACCATTAAGTTAGACAGACTTTCTCATTAATTCTCAGTCCCAGTGACAGACCAGGAATTAACACAATTGATTTTCTAGTCCCTTCTCATTATCAATCATCCCCCAGAACTTAGTCACATTTCATCTGTTCCACCTGGGCCCCAGCATCTATTTGGAGGCTTCAACATATATTAAACTAATAAAGAGCAATGGCATTGCCGTGGCAGCTCTGGAAACTGGTGGGGATGAGTAAAGAAACAAATCTTGGGCAGAAGGTTGATTCCAAGGCTTCTAGATGGGAAGAACTGGATAGGGGCACCATCTTGCCCCCTAGGATGCTGGAATCAGCCAGCGGGGGTGCTCAGGCAAGGGTATCGGTAGCTGTATCAGTTATTGTGTGTGACAAACCACCCCAAAACTTAGTGGTTTTAAAAAACAACTATTTGCTCATGATTTTGTGAGTTGACAATTTGGGTGGGGCTCTGCTGGTCTGTTTGTCTCTCCTGGGCTTGCTTGTATGGTTTAAACCATCCAGCCATCAGCTGGTAGCCAGAATGGCTGGATGGTTTAAAAACAGCCTCACCTACTTGTCTAGTGGTTGGTGCTAGCTATTGGCCAGTTGGTTTAGGGACGTCAGATGGATGGTTTAGGGACATCAGCTGGGACAGCTCATCTCTGCTTCCTGTGGTTTCTCATCGTCCAGTAGGCTACACCAGACTCCGTCACATGGAAGTCTTAGGGCAGCATCCCAAGTGGGGGCAAAGCAGAAGCTGCAAGTCCTCTTAAAGGCGAGTCTGGAAAGTTGTACAGCATCATTTCTGCCATATTTTATTGGTCAATGTAAGTGAAAAGGCCAACCCAGATTCTAATGGTGGGGAAAGAAACTTAACTGTGTGGTAAGAAGAGTGATGAAGTCACATCACAAAGGCATGTGCCACAGAATAGGGGAAATCGTTACAAAGAGTTACCACAGTAACCAATCTACCATCAGATGCTTGGACCTTCCTCCAATGGGCAACTTCTTTCTGTTCCTTCATGCCAAGGGAGGTGGCTCACATTCTTCAAGACCCAACTTTGGTATCCATTAAAGCAGGAGAGAAACATGCATTCTAGTGACCTGAACAGTGAAAACATCCATCCAACGCTGAGCTAAAGGCTAGAAGATAGAAGTGAAGATCTACGTCACATTCTTAATCTTGCCTCGATCCAACTTCCCTCCCACTTAGAATGCTTCTGGACCATCTCACCCCCAATGCTGAGCAGTATGTGTTCAGAAATTGCCATTTAATTTTAGTGTTAGCAAGAGCATTGTCATGGATTGAATTGTGTCCCCCCAAAATATCTTCCAACTTGGCTGGGCTATGAATCCCAGTATTGTGTGATTGTCCACCATTTTATGTGATTTCCCTGTGTGTTGTAAATCCTATTACTATGATGAAATGAGATGGATTAATGGCAGTCATATTGATGAGATCTACAAGATTAGATAGTGTCTTAAGCTAATGTCTTTTGAGATATAAAAGAGAGAAGCGAGCAGAGAGAGGTGGGGACCTCATACCTCCAAGAAAGCAGTGCTAGGAGGAGAGCGTGTCCTTTGGACCTGAGGTTCCTACCCTGAGATGCTCCCAGACCAAGGGAAAATTGATGACAAGGACCTTCCTCCAGAACCGACAGAGAGAGAAAGCCTTCCCCTGGAGCCGGCACCCCGGACATCTAGCCTACTGGACTGTGAGAGAATAAACTTCTCTTTGTTAAAGCCATCCACTTGTGGTATTTCTGTTATAGCAGCACTAGATGACTAAGACAAGCATGCACACTTATAAAAGCAAGTCTTTTGCAAAGAAGTGTGTATTGTATGTAATGCAGTCATTCCAAGTCCAAATAGAAAACAATTTTGGATCATCCACTGTTTTCTAGTATCTGTGCCATCCCACCCTAACAGAGATAATTTGATGTTGATGATATAATTATGGAAGTAATAACAATCACCACTTGACAAGGGTTTTTTTTTGTAAAATGTTCATGGAGGTGTAACATACATTCAGAAAAAGTGCTCAGATTATAAGTGTATAGTTCAATAAATTTCCACAAATATACCTGTTAAATTAGCACCCAGAAGTCCCCCTCAGCTTCCTCCCTCAACAAGGGAGGAAGTCACTGTCTTGACTTCCGACACCATAAATTAGTTCTGCAAAGGCTGTGTGTGCATGGGGAACATGCTATAAGGAGGCTGTTTTGTCCTCAGACGGGCAAGATGACTGAGGTACCCTCACTGCATTTTGGGCTTTTGGTCAGAAGTCCCTGCTTGGAGGCAACGAAATGGCCTGCAAATTTCTTCAGGCTCCTCCTTATGCTGTTATGAATTGAGTTGTGTCTCCCAAAAAGATAGTCGATGTCTTAACCCCTGGTACCTGTGATCATGACCTTGTTTGGAAATAGGGTCTTTGAAGATGTTATCAGTTAACATGAGTGCAGTAGAAAACCAAAAAACCAAACCCGTTGCCGTTGAGTCGATTACGACTCATAGCGACCCTATAGGACAGAGTAGAGCTGCCTGACAGGGTTTCCAAGGAGCGCCTGGTGGATTTGAACTGCCAACAATTTGGTTAGCAGCTGAAACTCTTAACCACTACGACACAAGGTTTTCCACCAGGGTAGGTCCTAATCCGGTCTGAATGGTGTCCTTATAAAAGAGGAGAAGGGATCCAAAGAGACAGGAAAGATGGCCATGTGACAAGTGAGTTATGCTGCAGCTGCAAGCCAAGGAATGCCTGGGACTACCAGAAACCAGGAACGACAAGAAAGGACCTTCCCCTATAGGGTTTGGAGAGAACATGATCCTGCTGACACCCTAATTTTGGACTTGTAGCCTCCAGAACTGTGAGACAATAAACTTCTGCTTTTATAAGCCATAGAATTTGTGATACTTTGTTAGGGCAGGCCTAGGAAATTCACACACCTCCGTCTTAAGCCCTGTGCATTCTCTACAGGGCAGAAGTTCACTGCTTCAGAGAGCAGCTCTTCTGCCACACCAGCTCTGGGTATGGGGGCAGGGTGAGCAGGTGGGTGGGAGAGAAGGAAGAGGGAAGAAAGCAACCATCTGAGGTAAGTAAGCCTTTGGGGGTTTCAGGGCAGTTTCCTTCTATTTCCTCCTGGACATAGTTCTTCATCCAACCCCTTGTCACAGGGGAATGCAGGACAAGGCGTCAGGTGCTGCGTTAACGTTGGGAAGGATGGCAGATCTGGCAGGGACACAGTGAGGAGAGGGCTGTCATTAGGAGACTCAGACCCTTCCCAAGTGCTTCCTAGGGCAGGAATAAGGAACAAGAGTACATGTGTGGGCCCCAGAGGTGAGGTGCTCCCTGACCCCCTAAGCACCAGCATACAGTAAGCCCAGGGGAGGGGGAGCCTAAAATTATCACTAGATAATATAATAATGCTCTTTATGGAAACCATTTAAGATGAGTTCTAATGTGCTTTATGGTGTGACTTTTTTAGAAGTTTTGCTACAGGGTGGTGAAGTAGGTTCTGAATTACACAGGAAGAGGTTACAAAGGGCACCCCCCAGCTAATTAGCTCCCTAAAGCACACGAGGTGATAAAGGATGGTGGGAGCAGAGCCCCTCCTGCCCCACTTTCCACCCAATAGCTGAATTTTCTCTTCTGTCATCAAAATTGTTTGGTGTACCACGGCACTCTGAGCCTTTGGGAAACCCCTTGGTAGGAACCCGAGCTCATGTGCAATCAGCCCCTCATCCAAGCTGGGGGAGCAGATAGGCACAAGCAGGGTGTGGGGTGAGGGAAAGCAGCAGGGGTGTGGGAAGTGGATGGGATGGTAGGGCCCCCGCCTCTGCCCCATATCTGTCCCTTGTTACATGATACCGAAATGTAGAGGGAGGTACCTAAGGTGACAGAGGTGGCTCCATCTCTGAGTTCCTGGTCTGTGGATCACAATGGTCCAGTCCACAGCCAATTATGGGTATGGCACAGGACCAGGCAGCATTTGGTTCTGTAGTGCGTAGGGTCAGAATGAGTTGGGGACTGACCTGACGGCCGCTAACAACAACAACAGAGCATAAAAGGAGTCCTTGGGTGATGCAAACGGTTAATGTGCTTGGCTGCTAACTAGAAGGTTGGAGGTTCAAGTTCACCCAGAGGCACCTAGGAAAAAAGGCCTGGTGATTTATTTCCAAAAAACCAGCCATCGAAAACCTATGGAGCACAGTTCTACTCTAATGCACATGTGCCACTCTGAGTTGGGGTCACCATGAGTCAGAGTCGACAGCGACTATTTTTTTTTAAAGCATAAAAATGACCCCCCTCCTCAGCCAGGGACAAAAAGGATGGGGTAGTTTTTGTTGTTGTTGAGAATATACACAGCAAAACATGGGGTAGTTCTTATGAGTCAATTCTTACACCATCTCCGAGCAGAATGGCGAAATCCAAGATACACAAGCCCAGGTTCCTCTCAGATCTGTCAGCAAGACCAGTGGCTGTCCGGTTGATTCTGCCTCATGGCAGTTCACGTGTGTCAGAGTAGCATTGTGCTCCTCAGGGTTTCCAATTGCTGATTTGGGGGAATTGGCCACCAGGACTGTCTTCCGAGGGGCCTCTGGGTAGACTTCAACCTCTAACTTCAACTCCTAATTCTGTTGTACAGCCTCGCAGGCCCTCCTTCCCAGGAAAGCAGCCCACATGCTGGAAAATTCTCCTCTCATCTTTCTCTCCCATCAAAACTTACCCTCTTTGGGTAGCATCCGTTTGGGGCCCTGATCCTCTGTTCTTCACTCTGATGGGCAGATTTTTGTGTGTGTGTGTGTGTATGGCTCTGCTAGCCCTCCTCAGTTATGTATTTATATTACAGCAAGGACCTTTGGGAAATATAATGCCTTCACTCAAAGGACTGACTAATGATGGAATTGGAGGCACTGAAGCAGATTGATGCAGGGCTATTTAGGTGCAGGAGGGCCTCTAAGTTCCTGTACATGAGAGTCAAGGCTGACCTGGCGTACGAGGAGGATGTACTGTCCCACCCATGGAAAATTTTCACTACAAACCAGTTTACTCATTGTCAGATGTAGGGTTAGGCCTCTAAGGATGCGCTCAATAGCGGATCCTTGAACCAATTAATAAATTACTGAAGCCCAAACAAAAACTGTATGCAAAGCCTTGACCTCATCAGCCCTTGACCTCATCCAAACTCCCAAACTCTGGGAGTCCAGGCAGAGGCCAGAGGTCTCCAGCCTGTCTTCCCTCCAACATCAGCTTAGTGTCCAGGTAGTGGAACTAAGAGAGAAGGAAAGTGCCTCCTCCCAGAACCAGCAGTCCCCAGCACTCACTCCCTGGACAAGGGGCCTACAGATTGGCTTCTCCCCAAAACTATCCCAGAAACACTCAGGACAGGGGCAAGAGGTCCCTCCTTGCATCCATTTAGTCCCAAGCCCCAAGCCCCAAGCCCCACAGAAACACAAGCTGCTGGAAGAAGCCTGAAATAGTCACACAAACCTGTCTCTGTCTCTCATTCCCCCTCCTGCATTTAAGTGCCTATTAGGGACAAAGGGATGAAACAGAGGACAATAACATCTGTTTTTCCAACAAGCTGGTGACAATGCAGATCCAGGAGCTGAGCACGCTTCAGCACTGGGGCCCAGATGCAGCCCTGCAGCTGCGGAGGCAACTGGCACTCATTTCTCAGGGAGATTATCTCCCAATCAGCAGCTCATCGCTTGTTTGCTTTTATCCTCAGCCGGGGAGCCATTGCTGCTCTCTGCAGGGTCAGGCTGACCTCTTCCTCTTCACTTTCTTGTTTTCTCTGCCATGGGCTGGGTCTGGTGTCAGGAGGAAAGGACCAAGGACGGGGATGCTGGCCCATGCTGCAGAGCATGCGGGGAAGAGTCAACAGACCTGGCATCTAATCTAACCCCACCTCGACTGGGCCAGCACTCTGTGATCTTGGGTGGTCATAGCCATCTGGGGACATGGAGAGCAAGGTGCTTAATTAACCTCCCTGAAGGTGACTCAGTTTCCTCTATAAAATGGAAACTATCATAACTCCATCATGGAGTTGCTATGAGTCTCAATGTAATAACACACATCCCAGTGATTCTAATTCAGGTCACACACTACGGTGTGTTCCAGGAAGAGTTTTGTCTGAGGCTGCTCATACCTAAGGCAGATGGAAGGGTACTTCTAGGTTCTGAAGGATGGACTGGATGGCCTCTAGGGGTCAGACTGCACAAAGCAAATAGAATCAACCACCCCCTTCTACCACCCATCTGTCAGTTAGTTTTGCTGCGGTGGCTTGTGTGTTGCTGTAATGCTGAAAGCTATGCCACTGGTATTTCAAATATCAGTAGAATCACCCATGGTGGACAGGTTTCAGCAGAGCTTCCAGACTAAGACAGACTAGGGAGAAAGGCCTGGGAATCTGCTTCCAAAAATGAGTCAATGAAAACCCTATGGAGACAACAGAATACTGCTGATACAGTGCTGGAAGATGAGCCCCCTAGGTTGGAAGGCACTCAGAATACACAGTGGCTGCAACAATGGACTTGAGCACCAATGGTCTGGAGGATGGCGTTTTGTTCTATTGTACATGGGGTTGCCGTGAGTCTGAGCTTACTCGATGGCAACTAACAACAACACAACAACCCCTTCTGAAACAGTGGGAACTCCTGAGGCCTCCTCTCTGATGGGGCCCCCCAACCCTACCTCTTCTCCTGTCCTCCAACACCCAGGGCAACCTGCCCAACAAGTGGTCATGCACAGGGAAAGCTCAGGGGACACAAGAAAAGGTTAAGGGAGGGAAGCAAGAGGAAAAGAGGAGAAACATAATGGAAGAGGAAGACAGTGACAAGAGAGGCAGCTGTGGCTCTTTCAACATTTTAAAGGAGATTTAAATTGAAAATGAGATTTATAAAAAACACCCCATCACACCTTTTCCTCTCTTCAGAAGAAAGGAAAAAAAACAAAAAACCAAACCCACTGCCGCTGAGTCAATTCCAACTCATAGTGACCCTATAGGACAGAGTAGAACTGCCCCATAGAGTTTCCAAGGAGCGCCTGGTGGATTTGAACCGCCGGCCTCTTGGTTAGCAACCATAGCACTTAACCACTACACCGCCAGGGTTTCCAAAAGGGAGAGATGTTGAAAATGGAAAAGATCTTTAACTGAATGAGTGCCACATTTAGAGTCGAAGAAAGTCGAGGTGGGTGGCAGCGATGCCAGCCATGGCTGTGTGACCCTGAGTAAGTACCTCTCAGGGCCATGAGGAAGCTGGGGAGACACAGTAGAGAGGGCCTGGGTGGACCCCACATGGCCAACCAGTCCTGAGGACTGTGACTCTTGCTACAACTGTGTTAAGTGGCTGTTCTATGGTTCCCTCCACTTCTCCATCTCAGGACAGACCCCAGAGGGTGAGTGCAAGGATGCCTGCTTTGCAGCAGACCTGGCCACCTCCAGGAATGAACACCCAGGCCAGGTCACCAGGGGGACCAGAGAGTGAGTGTCAGGGATCACCTGGAGCAGCAACAGGGTTGCAGGCCTCTCCTGGGTCTCAGGCAGGGTGAGGTGAGATGAGCCGGCACACCACCCCAATGGCCCAGAGCACAGATTACACAGTGCACGTCCTCACTTGACTAACTCGATTCTCTCTGCTCTTCACCATCCCCTCATCGTCCCTCCTTGGGAAACGAATGCTCTTCTCAGCAGAGCAGCCTGGCCCACTCCCACCTGGCACTCAACACTGAGTGGGCAGGATAACAAATGGCTCCGGTTCCCTGCCCCTGCCCGGAGTGGCTCAGGGCTATGCCTCGCTCACAGCCCCGCGCTTTCCTTCTGTCCTCTCCGGAATTGCACGGAGATTGGTTATCTGGTAATTGAGATTGTTTTACAAGGTGCCGCTCATTGCGTTGGGTTCCGTTAATTTTCAGCTCCTAGTGAATGCCCAGAATAATAACTGGCCTGTTGTAGGGTGTGCATGTGTGAGCATGAGGATGCACTTGCACACACACGTGCACACTCACCTGCACACTCACCTGCACACACACATGCACATGAGTAGTTTTTTAAAAATATAATGACAACTCTGGTAAAACAGACTCCAGGAGTTCCCCAGGTGCTCTCTTTGAACTTTTGACAGCAGCCTCAAGGAGATGTTACCATTTGGGGAATAGGTTGTTGTTGTTAGTTGCCATCAGGTTGATTTCAACCCATGCGTGCAGAGCAGAACTAGCTGGTGACAGTGGTGATCTCTGATCCCATTGGCATCTCCCCCAAATCTGGGCTCCTCATAGCCCGGCTATCCTCTCTCCTCCCAGAGCAGAGAGCCTTCTGATCTGGGAGACGGGGCTCAGCGCTTCTGCTTAACTTGATGCTTTCCCTGGGCCTCGCCTCTTGTGGCCATTCATCTTGATTAGGTATTGGCAGCCTTGGTTGATTACATGCCCACCATTGCCTCCTATTTATTTCACAGCAAAGAGGTGTCATGGTTTTTCATTCTGCAGAAAGCTTTGACCTTGGCAGTAGTGAGATAGCCCTTGGCACACCTGCCTTGATTCTCCAGATGTCTGTCTTCGTGGCCAGAGGTTGATGAAGGAAAACTCCACTGACTCACTCTCTCTGGCTGCAGTCAGGGGATTTGGGAATGGCTGTCCACCAGCGCCTGGGTTTCCAAAGATTCAATCACCTCTCATGGCCACCTCTTCCTGGAAGCCTTCCTGGTAAGCTGCATCCAGCTGCTCCATCTCTACCCTCAACATACTGTGGTTGTCAGTGTTTATGCGATAGTTGACATATGTCAACCTCCTCTTCCTTAACATAAGCACACTGAACTCAAAGTCTGGGTTTCCTGTGTCCCAGGCAACTGTATAACTGTCACTTCTAGGCGGTGCATGTCCTGAAGGTGGGAACAAACTCTTTTCAAACCGCACCCCCCCCCACCGAGAACACCAGCCATTCTCAGAGGCAGAGTTACTAGGAAGTTTCTAGAAACTTGGCCAGTGTGACTCCCATATTGCTGATAGAGCACTTTGCTTCAGTGGTTAGGTGAAGACTGGAAGAAACAGAGAAGAGAAAAGTGAGTATAGTCCATTAACTTAAGAATGGACTGCAGAGGCGGGGCCAAGATGGCGGACTAGGTGGACGCTACCGCGGATCCCTCTTGCAACAAAGACTCGGAAAAACAAGTGAATCGATCACATACATAACAATCTACGAACTCTGAACAACAAACACAGATTTAGAGACGGAGAACGAACAAATACAGGGAGACAGCGATTCTTTTCAGAGCCAGGAGCCAGCGTACCAGATTTTCTGGAAAAACTAGTTTCCCAGTGATGGCTCGGAGACAGCAGTCCATATCAAACCACATAAAGAAGCAGACCATGACAGCTTCTCCAACCCCCCAAACAAAAGAATCAAAATCTTTCCCAAATGAAGATACAATCCTGGAATTATCAGATACAGAATATAAAAAACTAATTTACAGAATGCTTAAAGACATCACAAATGAAATTAGGATAAATGCAGAAAAAGCCAAGGAACACACTGATGAAACTGTTGAAGAACTCAAAAAGATTATTCAAGAACATAGTGGAAAAATTAAAAAGTTGCAAGAATCCATAGAGAGACAGCATGTAGAAATCCAAAAGATTAACAATAAAATTACAGAATTAGACAACGCAATAGGAAGTCAGAGGAGCAGACTCGAGCGATTAGAATGTAGACTGGGACATCTGGAGGACCAGGGAATCAACATCAACATAGCTGAAAAAAAATCAGACAAAAGAATTTAAAAAAATGAAAAAACCCTAAGAATCATGTGGGACTCTATCAAGAAAGATAACTTGCGAGTGATTGGAGTCCCAGAACAGGGAGGGGGGACAGAAAACACAGAGAAAATAGTTGAAGAACTCCTGACACAAAACTTCCCTGACATCATGAAAGACGAAAGGATATCTATCCAAGATGCTCATCGAACCCCATTTAAGATTGATCCAAAAAGAAAAACACCAAGACATATTATCATCAAACTTGCCAAAACCAAATAAACAGAAAATTTTAAAAGCAGCCAGGGAGAAAAGAAAGGTTTCCTTCAAGGGAGAATCAATAAGAATAAGTTCAGACTACTCAGCAGAAACCATGCAGGCAAGAAGGGAATGGGACGACGTATACAGAGCACTGAAGGAGAAAAACTGCCAACCAAGGATCATATATCCAGCAAAACTCTCTCTGAAATATGATGGAGAAATTAAGATGTTTACAGATAAACACAAGTTTAGAGAATTTGCAAAAACCAAACCAAGGCTACAAGAAATGCTAAAGGAGATTGTTTGGTCAGAGGACCAATAATATCAGGTACCAGCACAATACAAGGTCACAAAACAGAACGTCCTGATATCAACTCAAATAGGGAAAGCACAAAAACAAACAAATTAAGATTAATTCTAAAAAATAAATAAATAAACAAAATAATACACATAACAGGGAATCATGGAAATCAATAGATAAAAGATCACAATAATCAAAAAGAGGGACTAAATATAGGAGGCATTGAACTGCCAGATGGAGAGTGATACAAGGCGATATAGAACGATACAAGTTAGGTGTTTACTTAGAAAAATAGGGGTAAATAATAAGGTAACCACAAAAAGGAATATCAACTCCATAACTCAAGAAAAAAGCCAAGAAAAACGTAACGACTCAACTAACATAAAGTTAAACATTATGAAAATGAGGACCTCACAATCTACGAAGAAAAACGTCTCAGCACAAAAAAGTATGTGGAAAAATGAAATGGCCAACAACACACATGAAAAGGCATCAAAATGACAGCACTAAAAACTTATTTATCTATAATTACCCTGAATGTAAATGGACTAAATGCACCAATAAAGAGACAGAGAGTCACAGTCTGGATAAAGAAACACGATCCATCTATATGCTGCCTACAAGAGACACACCTTAGACGTAGAGACACAAACAAACTACAACTCAAAGGATGGAAAAAAATATATCAAGCAAACAATAAGCAAAAAAGAAGAGGAATAGCAATATTAATTTTTGACAAAATAGACTTTAGACTTAAATCCACCACAAAGGATAAAGAAGGACACTATATAATGATAAAAGGGACAATTGATCAGGAAGACATAACCATATTAAATATTTATGCACCCAATGACAGGGCTGCAAGATACATAAATCAAATTTTAACAGAATTGAAAAGCGAGATAGGCACCTCCACATTTATAGTAGGATACTTCAACACACCACTTTCGGAGAAGGACAGGACATCCAGTAAGAAGCTCAATAGAGACACGGAAGACCTACTTACAACAATCAACCAACTTGACCTCATTGACTTATACAGAACTCTCCACCCAACTGCTACAAAATATACTTTTTTTTCTAGTGCACATGGAACATTCTCTAGAATAGACCACATATTAGGTCATAAAACAAATCTTTGCAGAGTCCAAAACATCGAAATATTACAAAGCATCTTCTCAGACCACAAGGCAATGAAGCTAGAAATCAATAACAGAAAAACTAGGGAAAAGAAATCAAATACTTGGAAAATGAACAATACCCTCCTGAAAAAAGACTGGGTTATAGAAGACATCAAGGAGGGAATAAGGAAATTCTTAGAAAGCAACGAGAATGAAAATACTTCCTATCAAAACCTCTGGGACACAGCAAAAGCAGTGCTCAGAGGCCAATTTATATCAATAAATGCACACATACAAAAAGAAGAAAGAGCCAAAATCAGAGAACTGTCCCTACAACTTGAACAAATAGAAAGTGAGCAACAAAAGAATTCATCAGGAACCAGAAGAAAACAAATAATAAAAATTAGAGCTGAACTAAATGAATTAGAGAACAGAAAAACAATTGAAAGAATTAACAAAGCCAAAAGCTGGTTCTTTGAAAAAATTAACAAAATTGATAAACCATTGGCTAGACTGACTAAAGAAATACAGGAAAGGAAACAAATAACCCGAATAAGAAATGAGAAGGACCACATCACAACAGAACCAAATGAAATTAAAAGAATCATTTCAGATTATTATGAAAAATTGTACTCTAACAAATTTGAAAACCTAGAAGAAATGGATGAATTCTTGGAAAAACACTACCTACCTAAACTAACACATTCAGAAGTAGAACAACTAAATAGACCCATAACAAAAAAAGAGATTGAAACGATAATCAAAAAACTCCCAACAAAAAAAAGCCCTGGCCCAGACGGCTTCACTGCAGAGTTCTACCAAACTTTCAGAGAAGAGTTAACACCACTACTACTGAAGGTATTTCAAAGCATAGAAAAGGACGGAATACTACCCAACTCATTCTATGAAGCTACCATCTCCCTGATACCAAAACCAGGTAAAGACATTACAAAAAAAGAAAATTATAGACCTATATCCCTCATGAACATTGATGCAAAAATCCTCAACAAAATTCTAGCCAATAGAATCCAACAACGCATCAAAAAAATAATTCACCCTGATCAAGTGGGCTTTATACCAGGTATGCAAGGCTGGTTTAATATCAGAAAAACCATTAATGTAATCCATCACATAAATAAAACAAAAGACAAAAACCACATGATCTTATCAATTGATGCAGAAAAGGCATTTGACAAAGTCCAACACCCATTCATGATAAAAACTCTTAGCAAAATAGGAATTGAAGGAAAATTCCTCAACATAATAAAGGGCATCTATGCAAAGCCAACAGCCAATATCACTCTAAATGGAGAGAACCTGAAAGCATTTCCCTTGAGAACGGGAACCAGACAAGGATGCCCTTTATCACCACTCTTATTCAACATCGTGTTGGAAGTCTTAGCCAGGGCAATTAGGCTAGACAAAGAAATAAAAGGTATCCAGATCGGCAAGGAAGAAGTAAAGTTATCACTATTTGCAGATGACATGATTATATACACAGAAAACCCTAAGGAATCCTCCAGAAAACTACTGAAACTAATAGAAGAGTTTGGCAGAGTCTCAGGTTATAAAATAAACATACAAAAATCACTTGGATTCCTCTACATCAACAAAAAGAACACCAAAGAGGAAATAACCAAATCAATACCATTCACAGTAGCCCCCAAGAAGATAAGATACTTAGGAATAAATCTTACCAAGGATGTAAAAGACCTATACAAAGAAAACTACAAAGCTCTACTACAAGAAATTCAAAAGGACATACTTAAGTGGAAAAACATACCTTGCTCATGGATAGGAAGACTTAACATAGTAAAAATGTCTATTCTACCAAAAGCCATCTATACATTTAACGCACTTCCGATCCAAATTCCAATGTCATATTTCAAGGGGATAGAGAAACAAATCACCAATTTCATATGGAAGGGAAAGAAGCCCCGGATAAGCAAAGCACTACTGAAAAAGAAGAAGAAAGTGGGAGGCCTCACCTTACCTGACTTCAGAACCTACTATACAGCCACAGTAGTCAGAACAGCCTGGTATTGGTACAACAACAGACACATAGACCAATGGAACAGAATTGAGAACCCAGACATAGATCCATCCACGTATGAGCAGCTGATATTTGACAAAGGACCAGTGTCAATTAACTGGGGAAAAGATAGCCTTTTTAACAAATGGTGCTGGCATAACTGGATATCCATTTGCAAAAAAATGAAACAGGACCCATACCTTACACCATGCACAAAAACTAACTCCAAGTGGATCAAAGACCTAAACATAAAGACTAAAACGATAAAGATCATGGAAGAAAAAATTGGGACAACCCTAGGAGCCCTAATACAAGGTATAAACAGAATATAAAACATTACCAAAAATGATGAAGAGAAACCCGATAACTGGGAGCTCCTAAAAATCAAACACCTATGCTCATCTAAAGACTTCACCAAAAGAGTAAAAAGACCACCTACAGATTGGGAAAGAATTTTCAGCTATGACATCTCCGACCAGCGCCTGATCTCTAAAATCTACATGATTCTGTCAAAACTCAACCACAAAAAGACAAACAACCCAATCAAGAAGTGGGCAAAGGATATGAACACACATTTCTCTAAAGAAGATATTCAGGCAGCCAACAGATACATGAGAAAATGCTCTCGATCATTAGCCATTAGAGAAATGCAAATTAAAACTACGATGAGATTCCATCTCACACCAGCAAGGCTGGCATTAATCCAAAAAACACACAATAATAAATGTTGGAGAGGCTGCGGAGAGATTGGAACTCTCATACACTGCTGGTGGGAATGTAAAATGGTACAACCACTTTGGAAATCTATCTGGCGTTATCTTAAACAGTTAGAAATAGAACTACCATACAACCCAGAAATCCCACTCCTAGGAATACACCCTAGAGATACAAGAGCCTTCATACAAGCAGATATATGCACATCCATGTTTATTGCAGCTCTGTTTACAATAGCAAAAAGTTGGAAGCAACCAAGGTGTCCATCAGCGGATGAATGGGTAAATAAATGGTGGTATATTCACACAATGGAATACTACGCATCGATAAAGAACAGTGACGAATCTGTGAAACATTTCATAACATGGAGGAACCTGGAAGGCATTATGCTGAGCGAAATGAGTCAGAGGCAAAAGGACAAATATTGTATAAGACCACTATTATAAGATCTTGAGAAATAGTAAACCTGAGAAGAACACATACTTTTGTGGTTACGAGGGGGGGAGGGAGGGAGGGTGGGAGAGGGTTTTTTATTGATTAACCAGTAGATAAGAACTGCTTTAGGTGAAGGGAAAGACAACACTCAATACATGGAAGGTCAGCTCAATTGGACTGGACCAAAAGCAAAGAAGTTTCCGGGATAAAATGAATGCTTCAAAGCTCAGCGGAGCAAGCGCGGGGGTCTGGGGAACATGGTTTGCGGGGACTTCTAAGTCAATTGGCAAAATAATTCTATTATGAAATCATTCTGCATCCCACTTTGAAATGTGGCGTCTGGGGTCTTAAATGCTAACAAGCGGCCATCTAAGATGCAGCAATTGGTCTCAATCCACCTGGAGCAAAGGAAAATGAAGAACACCAAGCCCACACGGCAACTAAGAGCCCAAGAGACAGAAAGGGCCACATGAACCAGAGACCTACATCATCCTGAGACCAGAAGAACTAGTTGGTGCCCGGCCACAATTGATGACTGCCCTGACAGGGAGCACAGCAGAGGACCCCTGAGGGAGCAGGAGATCAGTGGGATGCAGACCCCAAATTCTCATAAAAAGACCAAACTTAATGGTCTGACTGAGACTGGAGGAATCCCGGCGGCCATGCTCCCCAGACCTTCTGTTGACACAGGACAGGAACCATCCCCGAAGACAACTCATCAGAAATGAAAGGGACTGGTCAGCGGGTGGGAGAGAGACGCTGATGAAGAGTGAGCTAATTATATCAGGTGGACACTTGAGATTGTGTTGGCAACTCTTGTCTGGAGGGGGGATGGGAGGATAGAGAGAGAGGGAAGCCGGCAAAATTGTCAAGAAAGGAGAGACTGAAAGGGCTGACTCAAGACGGGGAGAGTAAGTGGGAGTAGGGAGTGAGATGTATGTAAACTTATATGTGACAGACTGATTGGATTTGTAAACGTTCACTTGAAGCTTAATAAAAGTTATTTAAAAAAAAAAAAAAGAATCCAACAACACATCAAAAAAATAATTCACTCTGATCAAGTGGGATTTATACCAGGTATGCAAGGCTGGTTTAATATCAGAAAAACCATTAATGTAATCCATCACATAAATAAAACAAAAGATAAAAACCACATGATCTTATCAATAGATGCAGAAAAGGCATTTGACAAAGTTCAACACCCATTTATGATAAAAACTCTTACCAAAATAGGAATTGAAGGAAAATTCCTGAACATAATAAAGGGCATCTATGCAAAGCCAACAGCCAATATCACTCTAAATGGAGAGAACCTGAAAGCATTTCCCTTGAGAATGGGAGCCAGACAAGGATGCCCTTTATCACCGCTCTTATTCAACATCGTACTTGAAGTCCTAGCCAGGGCAATTAGGCTAGACAAAGAAATAAAGGGTATCCGGATTGGCAAGGAGGAAGTAAAGCTATCACTATTTGCAGATGACATGATCCTATACACGGAAAACCCTAAGGAATCCTCCAGAAAACTACTGAAACTAATAGAAGAGTTTGGCAGAGTCTCAGGTTATAAAATAAACATACAAAAATCACTTGGATTCCTCTACATCAACAAAAAGAACACCGAAGAGGAAATAACCAAATCAATACCATTCACAGTAGCCCCCAAGAAGATAAAATACTTAGGAATAAATCTTACCAAGGATGTAAAAGACCTATACAAAGAAAACTACAAAGCTCTACCACAAGAAATTCAAAAGGACACACTTAAGTGGAAAAACATACCCTGCTCATGGATCGGAAGACTTAACATAGTAAAAATGTCTATTCTACCAAAAGCCATCTATACATATAACGCACTTCCGATCCAAATTCCAATGTCATATTTTAAGGGGATAGAGAAACAAATCACCAATTTCATATGGAAGGGAAAGAACCCCCGGATAAGCAAAACATTACTGAAAAAGAAGAAGAAAGTGGGAGGCCTCACTCTACCTGATTTCAGAACCTATTATACAGCTACAGTAGTCAAAACAGCCTGGTACTGGTACAACAACAGGCACATAGACCAATGGAACAGAATTGAGAACCCAGATATAAATCCATCCATATATGAGCAGCTGATATTTGACAAAGGCCCAGTGTCAGTTAATTGGGGAAAAGGTAGTCTTTTTAACAAATGGTGCTGGCATAACTGGATATCCATTTGCAAAAGAATGAAACAGGACCCATACCTTACACCATGCACAAAAACTAACTCCAAGTGGATCAAAGACCTAAACATAAAGACTAAAACAATAAAGACCATGGAAGAAAAAATAGGGACAACCCTAGGAGCCCTAATACAGGGCATAAACAGAATACAAAACATTACCAAAAATAATGAAGAGAAACCAGATAACTGGGAGCTCCTAAAAATCAAACACCTATGCTCATCTAAAGACTTCACCAAAAGAGTAAAAAGACCACCTACAGACTGGGAAAGAATATTCAGCTATGACGTCTCAGACCAGCACCTGATCTCTAAAATCTACATGATTCTGTCAAAACTCAACCACAAAAAGACAAACAACCCAATCAAAAAGTGGGCAAAGGATATGAACACACATTTCACTAAAGAAGATATTCAGGCAGCCAACAGATACATGAGAAAATGCTCCCGATCATTAGCCATCAGAGAAATGCAAATTAAAACTACGATGAGATTCCATCTCACACCAGAAAGGCTGGCATTAATCCAAAAAACACAAAATAATAAATGTTGGAGAGGCTGCGGAGAGATTGGAACTCTCATACACTGCTGGTGGGAATGTAAAATGGTACAACCACTTTGGAAATCCATCTGGCGTTATCTTAAACAGTTAGAAATAGAACTACCATACAACCCAGAAATCCCACTCCTCGGAATATACCCTAGAGATACAAGAGCCTTCACACAAACAGATATATGCACACCCATGTTTATTGCAGCTCTGTTTACAATAGCAAAAAGCTGGAAGTAACCAAGGTGTCCGTCAACGGATGAATGGGTAAATAAATGGTGGTATATTCACACAACGGAATACTACGCATCGATAAAGAACAGTGACGAATCTCTGAAACATTTCATAACATGGAGGAATCTGGAAGGCATTATGCTGAGCGAAATGAGTCAGAGGCAAAAGGACAAATATTGTATAAGACCACTATTATAAGATCTTGAGAAATAGAAAAAACTGAGAAGAACACATACTTTTGTGGTTACGAAGGGGGGAGGGAGGGAGGGAGAGGGTTTTTTATTGATCAATCAGTAGATAAGAACTGCTTTGGGTGAAGGGAAAGACAACACTCAATACATGGAAGGTCAGCCCAATTGGACTGGACTAAAAGCAAAGAGGTTTCCGGGATAAAATGAATGCTTCAAAGGTCAGCGGAGCAGGGGCTGGGGTCTGGGGAACATGGTTTGAGGGGACTTCTAAGTCAATTGGCAAAATAATTCTATTATGAAAACATTCTGCATCCCACTTTGAAATGTGGCATCTGGGGTCCTAAATGCTAACAAGCAGCCATCTAAGATACATCAATTGGTCTCAACCCACCTGGAGCAAAGGAAAATGAAGAACACCAAGGTCACACAACAACTAAGAACCCAAGAGACAGAAAGGTCCACATGAACCAGAGACCTACATCATCCTGAGACCAGAAGAACTAGTTGGTGCCCGGCCACAATCGATAACTGCCCTGTCAGGGAGCACAACAGAGAACTCCTGAGGGAGCAGGAGATCAGTGGGATACAGACCCCAAATTCTCATAAAAAGACCATACTTAATGGTCTGACTGGGACTAGAGGAATCCCGGCGGCAATGCTCCCCAGACCTTCTGTTGGCACAGGACAGGAACCATCCCCGAAGACAGCTCATCAGACATGAAAGGGACTGGTCAGCGGGGGGAGAGAGATGCTGATGAAGAGTGAGCTAATTAAATCAGGTGGACACTGGAGAGTGTGTTGGCAACTCTTGACTGGAGGGGGGATGGGAAGATAGAGAGAGAGGGAAGATGGCAAAATTGGCATGAAACGAGAGACTGAAAGGACTGACTCAATAGGGGGAGAGCAAGTGGGAGAAGGGAGTAAGATGTATGTAAACTTACATGTGACAGACTGATTGGAATTGTAAATGTTCACTTGAAGCTTAAAAAAAAAAAAAGAATGGACTGCCCTCTGTGTCATCATGGGTGGGCAGTAGCCACTCTCCATTATCCAGGGATGGGCAGACTCTGACCTAAAACCATGGCCCAGCCAGCCAGAGCAGGCTAGACAAGCAAGGCTGGTTATTATACCTCCTGAGGCTAATTATTGGAGGGCACAGGGCAAAGGCCCTTAGGGAATTCCATGTTGAAGACCAGAGATCAGAGGACCTGCGCCCGTGAAGCCTCCTCTTCTTCCATCTGCTCATCTCTTCCTCCAAGCCTCAGGCTCTCCTCATCCCACCTTGGCATGCCAGCAGCAAGGCGGCAGCATGGGCCACCTCACCCAAGCCCTGATCCACATCTGTGGGCCTACAGTCTGCACAGTTACTAAGTCTGCCTAAGAGCCTTAGTGGGGCCCAGGGAACTGTGAAGGTGTGTGGGTCTTTGTGTTCTTCTGAAGGCTCCTCGAAGGTACCTGCCACCATAAGCCTTGTTTCCCCTTTATCATCGCCCTGCCACTCCTAAGGGCAGACCAGCTGAGTTAGCCCTTACATGCAAGGTGCAATAGAGCACACAGAGGCAGGGAAGTGAGGAGCAGAACCTTGAGATCAAACAGACCAAGGTATGAATCACGGTTTTATCTCTTCTTAGCTGGGTGATCCTGGGCAAATGTAATAATCTCCTTGAACCTCAGTTTTCTCTCTTATGAAAAAGAGATCTTAACACCCATTCATGAGGTTGTTATGAGGATTAAAAGAGATCATGTATTCTAAGCTTTAGCACAGTACCTGGCACATAGTGAGCATTCAGTAACTGATAGCTTCTTTATGCCATTCACTCAGTCATTCATGCAACACTTATTTATTTAGAGACTTCCATGTGCCAGGAATATGAGTTGGATCTTAAAGGACAAGTCATGTCCCTGCCATATTTCCCTTGTACTCTGAGGTGCAGTGCATTATTTAATATGGCCCTTCTAGCCATAGTCTTTGTGACTCCAGTACAATGATTGGGTGGGAGTATGCATATAAGGTGCTTGTAGCCCACCAAGGGGATTGGACAGCTTGCTAATGCAAATAAGGTGCTTGGGACCCTGCAGGGAGTGGGGCTTTGCAAAAAATGTATATGGAACCCTAAAGAGGGGATTGGTCAGTTTTGCCATCCCACTAGGCTTAAAAGAGAGCCAATCCCAGAGCAGAGGGGGGGACCTAATTACCACCAAGCAGAAAAGATGGGAGTGGAGCATGTCCTTTGGACCTGGGATCCCTGCACTGAGAACCTCCTAGACCGAGGAGACAGAGAGAGAGAGCTGTAACACTGGAAACGGTAAGAGACAGTGAGAAGCAGCGTCAGAGAAATACTGGCAGCAGAGGCAGCAGAACCAGGAGACTGGCAGGAGATGGCACAGTGGGCATCCCAGCCCACAGAGGAAGAGAGCTGAGTGCCTTTGGGCTGAGGCTTCCTGGCTGAGTGGGGTGCCTCTGGGCACTTATTGGTGGAGCTAAAGAGCTATGTACACTTGCCTGAGCAGGGCAGGGGCTGAGAGGCTGAGGGGCTGAGAGGCCCAGGGGCCGAGGGCCAGAGAAAGGCCTGCCTGTGGACACGGCTGAGAAGAAGCTATCCTGACCAAAGAACTGTATCCTGAGTTGATACTGATCCTGAATTGTAACCTGTTGCCTCCCTAATAAACCCCATAATTGTGAGAATTGTCTTTGATTTCTGTGTGGCCATTGCAATGAATTATCGAACCCAGGAGAGAAGTAGAGAGTGCTGTCGGGAGGGTGGCTGGTGTCAGAATTGGTAAAGAGGCTGGGAAGAAGAGGCATGTCTGACTATGCCTCATAGGAATCAGCTTTGGGCTGTTGATGCTGATTCCCCTCCCCGCTTGTGAAGTTAGAGGAGGTCGGATGCCCCCACCACACCATTTTTATACATTCTCAAACCCAAGTGGAACTCACCTATCCTTACTACGCTCAGGGTCAGCTTGCTGACGTGACATAGCCACCCAGACTCTCACGCCGGCTGGTCAGCCCTAGGGGGTCCAGTCATCCCTACGTAACTGAATCAACAACCAGTTACTAAGTGCCTGCTCTGCTGTAAGGAGCCCTTAAGCAACTGGTAGCGAACTGAAAGGTCAGCAGTTCGAACCCACCAGCTGCTCTGTGGGAGAAAGATATGGTAGTCTACTTCCATAAGGATTTACAGCCTTGGAAACCCTATGGGGCAGTTGTACTCTGTCCTGTAGGGTCACTATGAATTGGAATCGACTCAACGACAATGGGGTTGGGAATGCTGCTGTACCAAGCACTGTGCTATTTGCTGAGATGATAGGATGGAAAATAAAACAGGCGTAGTCCTGATATTCCTTGAACTTGCCACATCATGGAGAAGATTGACAATAAATCTGTTGACAAACTAACAGAGGTAATAACATACATGCCACACTGTTCCCTTCCCTGTTAAACCCACATGTGACCCTAATGGGGAGTGGGGCAATTCTAAGCCAGGCTGGGCAAGAAAGGGGCAAGGACATGGAAGGGCAGCAGTGCGGACTTTGTGGTGCCCCTGAATCACACCACACAGAGGGCTACCCATCTGCTCAAGCCCAGCTCTCTGCATGCATTAATATCATCAGTAGGTCCCCAGACCAATGTCCCACAACCAGGTTGAGAATGTGATCAAGACCTTCACTGTCCCTCTTAAGACTCTCATGGAGCTCCTGCATCTTCTGAGCCACAGAGGTGTCCGAGGTGAGTTAGGAGCACTCAAGGGGTCCATGCCTTGCAATTGTAGTCCCTCCTCATCCCAGGAATCCAGTGGCCAGCCCCTCCAAAGAGCCAGACTCAGGCCTTGTCATCTCTGTAGGCAGTGAGCCTGACTCAGTTTACACCACTGTTTTGGCACCCTGGAATCGAAGCTCACGGCGGGAGGACTGTCCTGATTTAAAGAAGGGCAAATCACAGATGTCAGCTGGCTGAGACCCAAGTGCCAGATTTTTGCCAGAGGCACGACTTTTACACCAGCCTGCACAGTCTGGAGCCCCTAATGAAACAAGCTGACAGTCCATTAGCAGTGGAATGGTCCGCAGGGTGCGGAGCGAAGGAGCTGCCATCCACTCTCACTTCAAAGGCTTTTGAGGGCGAAATCAACTGGGTGAGTGTGTGTGTGTGTGTAACCTTAAAAAAGAAAAAAAAAAGAACCTCAATCACAGCTCTGCCTGTCAAAATGGTCAGATACACAACAATCTGACATCATGAGAGAAATGTCAATATCTTCCTTGTATTCTGTCTTCCCAACCCCTGGGGGCAGGTGTGGGAGATAATCCCATAATAACAGAACTAGTGTATCTCAGGACTGGAAGACCCTTAGAGATCTCTCAGCCAACCCCTCTCTGGTGTTTGGCTCCTCACTTCAGTGTTACTAACAAGGAATCATCCTTTCACTTGAATGCCTCCAGTCACAGGGAACTTATCACCCACTGGGACGTCTGGAACATTCTACTTCATGCTGATTCCTCTAATGGTTAAAAAATTCTTCCAGATCTAAGAGCTTAAACTTGGGGCCATATCAACTCCCACCCGTTGACCCTAGTTTTGCCCTCTGAAGTCACACACACACACAAAGCCCAATCCAATATGCTATATCCACAGCATGTTCCAAATCCATCGCCACTGACTGGATCAACAAAAAGAAAGAAGGGAAGAGGTGCCTGGAACTGGGCCTGGCCCACGGTGTGCAGTCTAGCCAAAGTAGGGATGGGCAGGACTACTACTCTCCTTGTTCCAGGCATGACTTTCCTATCAATTCCACTTCAGATGACACTAATCTTTGTGACAGTCGGAGCCCACTACTAACTCACGCTCTGGGCCAGGTCATGGGCTCAGATCTTTGCTTGTTTTAATACAGGTGTGATAGAAAAGTAATGACAACATATGACGTGTTGGAATCTACTTTCACTACCCAATCCCAGGAAAGTTCAGCACTGAGCCCCCTGGGGGGGATTTTGTGCTAAGGTCTTGCAAGCACTAGGGAAGGAGGGAGATGCTTTGAGTGCGAGAAGTGGACAATGGAGACCATGGCGATACTGGGCACATCCTCAAGGCTGGGGCAGAGATGGGGATGGGTGGCAGGGACTGGTGCCCTGCAGGCCCGTGGTACTTCAGGATGTCACTTGTGGTCAGCAAGAAGGGCTGCTGTCAGGGCATTTTGAACCCTCCTGAGGCAGCAGTGCCCAAAAGACAAAAGGCCATCATAGCTCAACATCAAGTAGCAGAGCAGCAACTTTAGGGATATTGAGCGAATGGAGCCAGGGCCTTGCAATATCCCTGGTTGACTCTAAAGGGATGGGACTGAGGTTTTGTTTCCAGCCACCCCACTGGGGAGTCAAATAAATCTGACCCAGAGAAACAAAGGCAAGTGGTATTACATCCCAGATATACAATGCATACCCACCACATCTGGTGCTGAAGTTCCATGAACCTCCCCCTTCCTTATGTAGTTGATTCTGAAGACCCAAGTATGTTACTTAACATTGTATTTATGCTATATTTTTCCTTTGACCAACCAAAATAGCCTCCTGATAGATGAGGATCCCAACCATCAGTCATTTTATAAGCTCTTTCTCCAAGGTTCCCAAAACCCGTGATTTTGGCCACCATTCATCAGAGGCCTCACTCTAGTCATTAATGACAGGGTTGGGCCCAGCAGAACAGAGGGCAGGGCTCACACGTGCTATTTAAGGCTTCCTTCCCCATTGACACAGGCACCACAGAGCAGCCGCTCCCTCCTGTGGCTTGTTCCCTCCCTTAAAAACTCATTAGACTAGACAGTTACTCATCCACATGTCTCTGCCTTGTTTCATAGGATGTATTGCCAAATGCCTCGCTGGAAACCCAAATATACTCAATCCACTACATGGTCTTGATCCATCAGCCCAGTGACCCCATTAAGGAAAGGAAAAACGAAAGGACAGAAGGAGGCGAAGTCAATAGTCGATCTGGCCTGATTGGCTCTTGGCAAATCCATATGAGCTCTAAGTGGCCCCTACTGCCTTGCCTGTTTTAAGGCTCTCAAATCTGGTGCAGAAGACTTACGTCAGACTGTAGCCAAATTCATCACCAAAGATCAGGTGCACCCCTGCACACACCACCTCCCTCATGTCCCAATGTCCCTGCCCTGGTCTCCCTGAGATTTTTGAGTTAGAGTTCACTGTAAGACAACAGAAGTAGGAGGAAAATAAAAACAAAAAGCCAGACCATTGCTGAATACATATATATATATATTTTTATTAACAAGTCTAAAGAAAACCTTCGTTGAGTCAGGGGATGTAATACAAATTGTGGTGACCTGCATATAAAACCTGGCACCAAATCTGGCCTTCGGGGAACATGTATATACAAAAATATGCATTAAAATCTGCACTAGAACACAGTGTGTGGCCAACTGATGACCCTGATGAGAGCAGCTACAAACGCAGGTCTGTCCTGTGGACTCAGGGGGCTCTTGGTCCCACAGCCTCATGTGTGAGACCGATGTGAGAACAGCCTGCTCTGAGGAGAGCTTGTCTTTGAAGGCAGGGCCCTTGTGAGCACCAAGATGCCACAAGCATGGCATAGAACAAAAACGGTGCTGGGAAGCAAGGCAGGAGAAAGAACCATTTTCCTTTCCCTTGTTCCTGGGCTCTGGTAACTATTAAAGGACTCTGGATCTCTGCTAGACAGACCACCTTTAACTTCAGAGAAACTTGTAATTTCCAAATATGCTTTTTCTAAGTAAGCTGACCAAATTCTAATTCAAGTAGCCAAATCATAAGTAGCTTGAGCTTAATGATTAAAAAGTAGTTCTTATGTCATTTTCTGCAGGTCAAGACCTTGAAATACCTATTGCAACAGCTATAATCTCAACAGAAATATATAATGATGATCTCAATCTACTTCAGTCTTGGACCAAATGCCACTGGGCAATTCTAGCCCAGAAATTATATTTCACAGGCAATGAAACTAAAAGCAGCTTCGATCAATGTTGGAATTCCCCATTCTTGGTGTGACCTCACTGAAGCCCTCGACTATCTCTGCACCAGGCAACTGAAGCCTCTGGAGTGGCAGGGTCAATACTGCACACCTGTCTTCAAGGATGAAAACAAAGTTCCTTCACTGGCCAGGCCTGTCATTCTGGCTGAACAGGGCCCAGGACTCCACTGGCTAATGCGTTCATCAGGAGCGCTGATGTCCCTGGTCTGCTTATCCTCTGGCTCTGTGAAAAGTGGCAGCTGCCCCTGATTCAGCTGCTGAGCTGCTGCTCAAGTAGTCTGGTTCCATACACTACCCCTTGCCCCAAGGGGGACACAAAAATGGGGACCCAACAGAAATGGAGGGTAGGCACAGGGGGGCATCAAGAGAGGTGATCCAGAAGAAAAAAAAGCCCTATGGGCTTTAAATTAGCCCACTAGGATAGCAGTGCTGCTACAACTTCAGAGTTCCTAAGAGTTATTGAAAGGGCTGGGATTCCTTCCTGTTGTTCTTATAGATTCCACAAAAGGAAAATAGCCATCCTACCAATTTCTATCCAAAAGCAGAGTGATTTTCTCAGCTGCCACCAGGGTGCAGTTTTTTTTCTTCCTCCCAGTCCCTGGCTTAATTGTCTTGCTGCAGGGTGATCTGACACTTTCCTTCAACTGTGGCAATGAGTAAGAGAAGAGATGAAGCGCAAAAGCTTCCGAATCATAACTGCGGCATAAAGCTGGGAGCCACACTAGGCTGTTAATGAGGGACTCTCTCACTCAAGCAGCGTATTTCAGGACCCAATGGCTGAGAGTAAGAGACAGGTGCTCCCTATACTAATGGGGCCTGACAACAGTCATTACACCAGTCAAGACCAAGTTAACAATAGGACACTTTGCCTGATTATACTACGGCTTTCAGGACAGGAGGCCAAGCCGGCAGCTCCTTCACAAAGTCTTGGGACATTCTAAACAGAATGAGGGGAAACTCAGTCTAATTTAAAGTGACCTGACAACACCCTCTAGTGGAAATTATAAATAAAAGACAGACTGTATATCCAATTCACCTTCTTCAGACACCGGAGTGGTTTCAGGATTCCCCATAAAATGGAAAAACTCAGCAGGCATCTTTAAGAAGATAATAATAAAAAATAAAAAGCAGGAGTTCACAACCCACAATCCATTCCTTGGAACCTCACTGCCAAATCACATTCCCTTCTGGGGTATTCTGACTTCGATACATTTCAGGAAAGGGAGACACACTGTGGGAGGAGTAACTGGTCCTCTTAAAGTCTGGGCAGGCTGCCCACTGGTGCCAGGATGATGCCAAAGACATAGAAAAGTCCCAGCAGGAGGTTGAGCTTGGCAGTCCTCTGAGGCAGTTTGTTGAAGGCCTGGCTTCGGAACTGTCTCTCAAGGGAAAAGGCCATGGGAATGGTGAGCAAGGGGAGAGCTAGGCTGATGCTGCAGCGTGTGGCCAAAATGCTGAAGATGAGGTAGGGCAGGAAGAGCAGCGTGGTGTAGAGCACGTAGGAGAGGGTGGGGCCGATGAGGATGGCCAGCGTGACGATGCCAGCCTCCTGGTCGGACTCCATGTCCCTGGTGTTGTTCGAATGGAGGATGGCCTCAGTGCTAAGGGCAAGGGGGATGGCGTAGACCAGGGGGAAGACCGCTAGGGACCCCACTTGGACGGCGTAGGCGAACATCACAGCCAGTGGACCAAAAGTGATGAGGATGACGAGGTCTCCCAGAGCCACGTACTTGAAGCCAATTCCTACGGCCAGAAAAACCAGAGAGCTGGTGTGAGATCCAGTGCTGGAGATTCAGGGACTGTCTATCAGTCACGAGGCCAGTCACTTCTGGCCAGAAACGGTGACTTCTTGGACTGTGACTGAGCTCCCTTGCCTACCACAGCAAACCCTGGTTTCTCCTTCAACGTGACCCAGAGGTACAGAGAGAAGACAAATCTTATAGCACCCAGTTAGGTTCATAGCCCATCTTCCAAGTTTTCCTTCCTAATATCCCCCAATGAAGTCCTGCAACAAAGAGCACTCGGCGTCCACTACCCACACAGTTCAATGGGAGAGCCAGTGAAGGCCATACAAGCTCTTATGATCCAGTTCTTTGGTTTCTTTCACCTCTCACCAGCCCTTACAAGACATCACTTGTGTCTGTAACCCCACTAGATCAGACACTCACAGAGTATCTATCCCAAACCCTTGCCTTTCTGCCTCCTTAACTCTACAACCTCTGGAGGCATCTTCTGTTTTGAAAACCCTAAGTGAATCACAGTGAAATTTCAGGGTCCCCCAGCTCCACATAAAGAAACGTTCACCCACATAATGAGTAAAACAGTAAGGAAGCACAGTTATGATGCTGCTTCCCCTCTCTGGTTCCTATGAAGTTGAAACTTGAAATCATCCCTGATTGCTCCTCCTATACTGCTAATCTACTTCAAGTCCTGTTTCATCCACTTGAGGACATCTTTCCACTGGCCCAATTCTCTCCATCCCCAGTTACACACCCATTCCACCTCACTCCCCCTCAAATCCAAGTCATGGTCATCTTATGCCCGGACCACTGCAACACCCTCCCAATCGGTCATCCAGCTACCATTCTTATGATGCTCCCTGTTGTGGATTGAATTGTGTTCCCCCAAGATATGTGTTGAAGCCCTAACCCCTATATCTGTAAGTATGATCCTGTTTGGAAATAGATATTTTTCTTTTGTTAAGTTAGTAAGGTCCTATCAGAGCAGTGTGGGTCCTAAAACCTAATCATTTCTGAGTTATAAAAAGAACAGAATAGACCCAGAGACACATACAAAGGAGGAAGACAGATGTCACATGAGGGCCCATCCACAAACAAAGGAATACCAAGGATTGCTGGAAGATACAAGAAACTAGGAGAGAGGCCCATAGAAGGAATCAACGTGGATGAGGTCCTGATTTAGACTTTTAGCCTCCAGAACTATAAGAAAATTAATTTCTGCTCTTTAAAGCCACCCCCTTGTGGCATTTTTTTTGTTGTTGTTAAGACAACTTTAGGTAACTAAGACACTCCCCTTGCCTCCATCTCTAATCTAATCTCTGCACTGTAGCCAGAATGATCTCTTAAAAACACTAATCTGACCATGTCATTCCCCACCCCCCCAACACACACACACACGCCTTAAACCTTTAGAAACAACTAGCCTTGGGCTAAAAGACCCAAATCTGGAGTCTGCATTGTGCAAGAGGTTTGTGAACAGCTGCTAACCTAAAGGTTGGCAGTTCAAGTTCACCCAGCAGCTCCACAGGAGAAAGGCCTGGCAAACTGCTTCCATAAAGATTACAGCAGAGAAAACCCTTTGGAGCAGTTCTACTCTGTCACAAGGGCTGCTATGAGTTAAAAATCAACTGGCAACACCTAACAACAACAACAACTAGCTCAGCTAATGAAAAGTGTGAAAGTTCCAAATCTTTAACCAGGTTCATCTCCAGCACTGGTCTTGCCTCTCTCTCCAGTCCCTCCTTAAGCTCCCCTCTCTACTCCCCTCACACTTCTTTGGACCTTCAGACATCCTCCAACCCTTTGCCTGGCTAACCCCTACACACCCTTCAAGACTTTAAAGGCCATTCCTCAAGGCAGCTTTTCCTGACCCCCTAAACCATGTTTGGTTTCCACGCAATACATTCCCACAGCACCCTGACCTCCACTTTCATAAAAATCACCAAACTTTTAATCAATCAATCTTTGTCCTTCCTACTAAGCTGTTTAAGTTCCACGGGGGAGGAGGGCAAGCTTGTGTTGTCCCCAAAACTTGGCACAAAGACTGAACTGAACACAGAGCTATAGCAATAAGCACTTGGAATTTGGAACGGAGGTCAGGAACAATCCCCCACTCCGAGCAGCACAGAGTGGGTAAGAGGAGCCCACTGAAGGAGATGGCCTACCAATACTTGCTATATGGTTGGGAAACTCCAAATCTAACCAAGCTACCAAGGTGTGGCCTCTGGATCAGAAAGAAAACTACTGTGTAATCTAAGTCTCTGGGTGATGCAAAAAGTCAATGCGCTCAGCTGTTAACCAAAAGGTTAGAGGTTCGAGTTTACCCAGAGGTGCCTTGGAAGAAAGGCCTGGCAATCTACCTCAAGCCTCTAAAAACCCTATGGAACACGGTTCTACTCTGACACTCATGGGGACACCATGAGTCAGAGTAGACTTGATGGCAACTGGTTTTATTGTGTAATCTACTGCATTTTGACTGGTCTGGAATGAAAAAGGCAATGGTCCGCAGAGGCTCTAAAAATACGAGAGCCAAAAAGAGTCACCCAAAAAGTTTATTTACTCTTCACACTAGTAGTTAGGGTTCTTTGGCGTTAAATGGCCCCCTTGGTTCTTTAGAACGAAGCATCCCCAGGGAAAGGCACCACAGACATGGCTCCTGACACTTTCCCCCACAGGCAGGCTAATTCAGCACTCCCCACGCAGTCTTCTGGTTAATAATTTGGTTGACCGAGGACATGCTCCTAAGGAGTAAGTCCCCTCAGGCAGAACGCCAACTCCAGTTCTAATCAGTAAATTGATGTCTGTTGTAGTATTGCACACACTTCAGGGGCTACCCCTGCCCAAAGAAGGTGCTGAGCAGGAATGCTCCAAGCATGGACCTGGTAAGTGGCTCCACCAGCCACCCGCTCTTCTTTGGCTTATTTTCTCAGCTCCCCAAGCAGACTTCAGGGCTCGGGATATGGAACAAAAACTCAACAGCTCTACAGCCTTGACCTTTGGCTGGATTCTCAGGAACACTTCTTTGAATCACTTGTCAAAAAAATGCCATGAACAAAGTTTTGTCTACAAGGATAAGCCCCTACCTTAAATACAGCCCTGCACAAAAAACAGCCACAAACCCACTCTAAGGATGAGAAAGATCTGGGAACCTTCTTCTGACACAAAGAAAATGATAGAGCCCTTGGGGAGAAAGCCCTGTTTTTTAAGTGCCCGCCACATGGCCCGAGGCTAGATGTGCTCCACCTGACTCAAAGATGTGGCCCACCTGGGAGGTTCCTTTTAGGCATTCCATCCCTCCCAATACCATTTTTCAAATAAAGCAGAAGAGTGAAGTATAGGCCAGTTCTCCACAAAACAGCCAGAATTAACTGTTAAAACATAAAACGTTGGAAAGGATGTGGGGCAACTGGAACTCTCATACATTGTTGGTGGGAATATAAAATAGTACAACCACTTTAGAAACAGCTTGCAATTTCTCATAAAGTTAAACATCACCTGCCCTATGACCCAGCAATTCCATTCCTAGGCATTTACCCAAGAGAAACGAAAACATATATCCACAAAATGACTTGAACATAAACGTTCACGGTAGCTTTAGCCAAAATTTGAAAACAATCCAAATGTCCATGAACAGAAGAATGGATAAATAAACTGTGGTATACTCGTGCAATGTGAAAAGATTCAGCAATAAAAAGGAACTACTGATACACAACAACATGATAAATCCCAAAAACACACTGAGTGAAAGAAGCCAGATGCAGGAGTTCATATCGAATGATTCCTTTTATATGAAGCCCTAAACCAGGCAAAACTGATCTCTGTGAAAGAAATCAGAACAGTGGTAGCCTCTGGATAAGGTTGGGAGGAGTGGGGGATGACTGGGAAGGAAGCTTTCCAGGGTAATGGAAATGTTCTGTCATGACAGGAGCATGTGTTACACAGATATGTGCACCTGTCAAAACTCATCAACTCCTAATCTACCCTGAGGCCAGAAGAACTAGATGGTGCCTGGCTACCACTACCAACTCTTCTGATCAGGGCCACAATAAATGGATTCTTACAAAATGGGTGAGAAATGTGGAACAGAGCTCAAATTCTTAAGAAGTCCAGACTTCCTGGACTTGTTGAGACTAGAGGACTCCCCAAGACTAGGGCTCTGAGATACACTTGAAACCTTAAACTGAAATTATCTCTTGAGGCTACTTTTAGCTAAATAATACACTGTCTCATAAAGAATATTACCTATAGGTAACATGCTTCTTTAAGAAAAAATTATCTATGGGAGACAAAATGGTCAAAAACTACTCCAGAGCGAAGATGAGAAGGTAAGGGGACAGGAAGACTAGAGTACTGGAAATGGTACAGCCAGAACAGGATGAATGAGAATAATGACACACTGTGAAGATATAACCAATATCACTGAATAATTTGTTTTGAAGTTCTTAAATGGAAATCTAATTTGTTGTGTAAACTTTTACCTTAAACACAATAAAATATTAATTTAAAAATATATAAAATAAATTTCTTAAAACTCATCAGTTGTAATGCTTAACATCTGTGCATTTCACTGTATGTCAATTATACCTCAATAAAAATTAAGGGAGGAAGAACGAGCAGAAGGGACAGAGACCCTACAAGGCCAGCATGATGTTCTACCTCAGTTAACACAGTTCATAAACACAATGTTCTACATTCTACTTCGGTGAGTATTGTCTGGGGTCTTAAAAGCCTGTGAGCGGCCATCTAGGATGCTCCATTGGTCTCACCCCTTTGGGAGCAAGGGAGAATGAAGAAAACTACAGATACAGGAGAAAGATTAGTCCAAAGGACTAATGGACCACATCTACCATGGCCTCCACCAGACTGAGTCCAGTACAACTAGATGATGCCTGGCTACTGCCACTGACTGCTCTGACAGGGATTACAATAGAGGGTCCCAGACAGAGCTGGAGAAAAATGTAGAACAAAGTTCTAACTCAAAAAGAAAGACCAGACTTGCTGGCCTGACAGAGACTGGAGAAACCCTGAGAGTATGGCCCCCGGACACTTTCAGCTCAGCAATAAAGTCACTCCTGAGGTTCACCCTTCAGCCAAAGATTAGACAGGCCGATAAAACAAAACGAGACTAAAGGGGCACACCAGCCCAGGGGCATGAACTAGAAGGCAGGAGAGGACAAGAAAGGTGGTAATAGGGAACCCAAGGTTGAGAAGGGAGAGTGCTGACATGTCGTGGGGCTGTTAAACAACGTCATAAAACAATACGTATACTGTTTAATGAGAACTAGTTTGTTCTGCAAACCTTCATCTAAGGTACAATAAAAAAATTTATATATGTATATATATACACACACACATATATAATAAAATAAAGTCTGAAGCAAAGTTTATTTAAACAAAAAGACCAGCATGATGTAACCCCTGCCTACCTCTCCAACTACACGTCATCTCACTCTCACCAATCTCCGTTTTGGCTTGTTGGTAGATCCTAGAAGAAACTGAGCTCTCTCCCACTCGAGCATGTGCACTTGCTGTTCCTTCAGCCCTGAAAGACCTGGCACCCCAGTCGCCCCCTAACTGTGCCCTATGGCTGGTTCCGTATCCTTCAAGTCTTAGTTTAAATGTCACTTTCACAGGATGGTCTCTTCTCTCCATCACCATCACCACTTTACAGCACTGATTCTCTTCATTGAACTTTTTTACAATTGCACTAAATTTACAATTTGCTGCCAAAACGCCACAGTTGTTTGGTGTGCTTCCTTCTCCTTTGATGTGCCTTTACAGTTCCCTTTACCTGTTTCTTCCTTCTCCCCTCCCTCTTAATGGCGTGTTCCAGGGCTCAGTCCTGGTCCTCCTCTCTTCTTTATCAACACCACCTACTCTGGTGATCTCACCCAGTCATACAACTTTATCTCTGCCAATGACTTCCAAATATCTATACCTCCAGCCCAGACCTCGACCCTGAACTCAACTCCTATCTCCAACTGCCCATATGACATTTTCACTTGGAGATCTAATACACATTAAGATGTCCAAAGTCAATTCTCTGGTTTCCCCCCAAAAAACCTATTCTATCCTCGTCTTTTCCCATTTCAGTTAATGGCATCAACTCCATTCTTTTTACTGCTCAGGCTAAAGCCTTTGAGTTTTACTTAATTCCTGTTTTTCTCCTACCTCACATCTAATCTATCAACAAACCCTGTCTACCTGATACATCTTACCTCCTCCAATGCTACAACCCTGACTTAAACCACCAAACATCTCTTGCCTGGATTACTCAATAACCTCCTGTTTGATCCTCTCACTTCTATCCTTGTCCCAACCCCCTTTATCCATTCCCAATACCTCAGCCAAAGTGATTCTTCTAAAACACTAAGTCAGATGATGCCACTTCTTTGCTCAAAACCTTGCAATGGCTCCCCCATTTCAGAGTAAAGACCAATGGCTTACAAGGCCTCCCCATCCTCCCCAAATACAGTACACTTCTCTCCCTCATTCACCCTCTAGCCAGACTAGACTCCTTGATGTTCCTCAAACTCTCCAAGAATGCTCCTGCCCTAATGGCCTTTGTACTAGCTATTCCTTCTGCCTGGAATGGTCTTACCCCCAGATACCTGCTTGGCCTTACCTCCTTCAATCTTTGCTCAAATGTTGCCTTTTCAATAAGGCCTATCCTGATCAGACTAATTAATGTAATAATCTACATCCTCCCTTGCTCTGCTTTTTTTTTTTCTTCCCTTAGCACCTATCAGCTTCGCTTATACTATAATCAGTATGGCCAATTCATACCATTTTACCCAGAACTTTCCTGGTTTTAAGGAGCCCTGGTGGTACAGTGGTTAAGCGCTCTGCTGCTAACCAAAAGGGTGATGTTTCAACTCCACCAGCAGCTCTTCAGGAGAAGATTTGGTAGTCTGCTTCCTTAAAGATTACAGCCTTGGAAACTCTGTAGGGCAGTTCTACCCTGTCCTGCAGGGTTGCTGAGTCAGAATCAACTCCAAGGCAACAGTTTTCCTGGTTTTAGCACTGAATGTTCCAGGTCCTGGGACCTTCCTCAGTCCTGGGCAAAACCAAGACGTTGATCACTCTAACTGTAATTTATTTTTATTTTCTGTCTCCCCTCACTATAACATTTAATAAGTGCCACAGGGCAGGAATCTTTGCTATGTTCACCTAGAACTGTGCCTGGCACACAAGAGGTGATGAATAAATAGGGTTTACCCACTGACCTATCACTATCTTAATTGACCTGTTGCCAAAAGTCACGCTAACTAGTTGAAAATAATTGGCTGTATAATTTTTAGCTCTTCAAGTTTAATTCCACTAAAATTGCATTTTGAAAGTATGACCAACAAAAGGAAAAGAGATACAAAAAAAAAAAAAAAAAATTCTGTGCCACAGCGGGCACGCACATCCCTGTATTTCAGCATTCCCAACTCTATATGCCAAGCTGGGATCTTAGCTAATGGATGCTGGGATTCAGTGTTGTTTTTTAAAAAAAATCCACATGACCCATATTCATGGATTTCACTTAAAGTGACCTAGTTCAGAAAAAACTTTGACATCCCCTACCCTAACCCTAACTCCTCTGCAAAGTAGCAGTTTCCAGTACACCTGCAGCACCAAAGGCAGGCCAATTCTTACCTCCTGTGTAGAGAAAAGAGCCAGACAGGCCTCCAAAGTAGATGAGAGCTAAGTGTTCCAACTTCAGAGGAGACAGGTAGTAGAGGCAAGCTGCACAGACACAGCCCAAGGTGTAAAGGAAGACTCCAAACCGGACAACATCCTGGGGCTCTAAGATTCGGTCCACCAGAGTCCTATCATCACTCTTTTTGTGGTCAATGCCCTTGGAAAAGTCATAGTAAGTGTTGACCAAATTGCCAGCCCCGTGCACAGCCAGGACAGCCACGGCACAACCCACCAGTAGCCTGGGATCCAGGTCACCCTGGGATCTGTAGGCCAGGGCACTGCCCAGGGCCACTGGGGTGAGTGAGGCACTGAAGCTCCAGGGCCGCAGGGCCAACACGTAGGAGGCGCACTTCTGCCTCCAGGAGCGCTGGGGGGGCCTGTCCTGCCCGGGGCAGTCGTTACCGAACGGGTCTCTGTCCCCCGCCTTGGCCGTTTCTCCCGTATGGATGCTAATCTTCTCCCCCGGTACCTGCGTGGCCGCCATGGAGGCTGCACGTGGCTGAAGTTGGCTCTAAAGGGAGCCACCCACGACCCCAGCGACCGCCCCGGGGCGAGGAGGGACGGGGTGGGGCGTCCGGGCTTGACCTTCCTTCCGTTCCGCCCCGGGGCAGGGGCTGGGTAGGCGGGGGGGTCCGGGGACAGCAACGAGCGGGCCTTGCACCCCACGAGGCCCGGCGGCACTGCCCCGATCACCTGTCACCTGGGGAAGACCTAGCTCTCGTCTCCAGTCCCACGTCAGAATCCCAGGCCGAGCCGCGGCCGCCTTCCCGCGGCCGCCATCTTGTGCGCCCGTCCGGGAGGCCCGCTGGGAAACAGAGGCCGGCGGCGCGAGCCGGGCCGGGTTGGGCAGGCCCGGGGGCGGGGCCGGGAGACAACCCCGAGGTCCAGCCACGCCCAGGCCGAGGGGACCGCGCCCGGCCGCTGGTACCCAGCTAGCTGGAAACAGCCTCACTCAGCATCATGTGACCTTTCAGTTTAGCGCTATGAGTCGAAATCGACTCGACGGCAACGGGTTTGGTTTTTTGGTTTTCGTTCACTGAAATAGCATTCATTCATTTATTCATTCAACAAGAGTTTATTGTGCGCCTGCTGTGTGCAGACGCTGATCTAGACGCTGGGGACGCAGCAGTGAACAAAATGGACAAAAATCAGGGAGCAAATTGAAGGTGATAAGAAAAGTATAATTAGCCCCATTTTTTAAAAAATGGGAGAATTGAAGCCCTGGAATGGAAAGTGATAGTCTAAGAACTTAAGGGCTCTAGTAATAATCAGGTAGGAGCTCTGGTGGCGCGGTGGTTAAGCGCTCGGCTGCTAACTGAAAGGTCGGCGGTTCAAACCCACCAGCAGGTCCACAGAAGATGTGACAGCTTCCCTAAAGACTTAAAAACCAAAAACCAAACCCGCTGCTGTCGAGTCAATTCCGACTCATAGCGACCCTATAGGACAGAATAGAATTGCCCGATAAAGTTTCCAAGGAGCGCCTGGTGCACTCGAACTGCCGACCTCTTGGTTAGCAGCCATAGCACTTAACCACTAACGCCACCAGGGTTTACCCCTAGAGACTTACAGCCTTGGAAATCCTATGCGTGGGTCACTATGAATCAGAATCGACTTGACCGCAACGGGGTTGGTTTAGTAATACCGTACTGTGATCGCAACAGCAATAATTCCTTCTTTTTATTGTGCAATTGACATACCATATGCTGCTCTGCCTGCCTTTTTTTATATCTTCATTTTCTAGTGTATTTATTTCTTCATGAAAATAATTGCCCTCCTCCCTTCTCCCACCAAGCGTCTAGTTCTGTCTTCATTGCCCCGCCTTTTGGGAGCTTGTGGTCCCTATCTGTGGTTCCTTCTGGCTGGAGAGAGCTAATTGTTAAATTTCCAGAAATTCTGTGATGGGGTCATTAAGCAGAACCATTATTAAAAATTAAATTATACAAACTTACAATTAAATAAATTCTTAAAAACAAAGGTAACAAATACAACTTGTCACTTCCTGCTTATTTTACTACATTTTACCGTTTATGTTCCTCAGGCTATTTACATCTATCGTAGCTACACGATGGAAATACAGAATAATGGTGGGCTACTGCACATCTCCGCCCCCCTAAGTGACATCCATTGGTAGCTTGAAATATGCTATGGTAGAAGTATTTACACCGTACAAATCAATGAATGTTTAATAATTATTTTGTTGACTATCTAGACTTTAAAAAAATGACCAACCAAAACAAACAAACAAAAAACCCATTGCAACTCCTAGTGACCCTATGGGACAGAGTAGAACTGCCCCACAGGGTTTCCAAGGAGCAGCTGGTGGACTTAAAATGCCAACCTTTTGTTTAGCAGCTGACTGTTCAACCACTGCGCCGCCAGGGCCCCAAAAAAGTGACAAAGGTGGGGGTCTTAAATACTAGCAAGCGGTCATCTAAGATACATCAATTGGTCTCAACCCACCTGGAGCAAAGGAGAATGAAGAACACCAAAGACATAAGGTAAAGAAGAGCCCAAAAGACAGAAAGGGCCACATAAATCAGAGGCAACATCAGCTTCAGACTGGAAGAACTAGGTGGTGTCCAGCTACCACCGATGACTGCCCTGCCAGGGGACACAACAGAGAACCCTTGATGGAGCAGGAGAACACTGAGATGCAGACCTCAAATTCTCATAAAAAAGACCAGACTTAGTGGTCTGACTGAGACAAGAGGGACCCCAGAGATCATGGTCCCTGGACCCTTTGTTAGCCCAAGACTGGAACCATTCCTGAAGCCAACTCTTCAGACAGGGATTGGACTGGACGGTAAGACAGAAAATGAGACTGGTGAGGAGTGAGCTTCTCGGCTCAAGTAGACACATGAGACCATGTGGGCAACTCCTGTTTGGAGGCGAGATGTGAAGGCAGAGGGGAACAGGAGCTGGTTGAACGGACACAGGGAATACAGGGTGGAGAAGAGGAGTGTGCTGTCTCATTAGGGGGTGAACAGCTAGGAATACATAGCAAGGTGTGTCTAAGTTTTTGTATGAGAGACTGACTTGATTTGTAAACTTTCACTTAAAGCACAATTTTTTTTAAAGTGACAAAGAAAATGTTAATAATGCAGATTAAATTTAAAAGTATGTGAAATCTGTAGCCATTACACTGCGAATGTGGTTGTTGTTGTATGCCGTCCAGTCGATTCCAGTTCACACTGACCCTATATGACAGACTAGAACTGCCCCATCGAGTTTTCTAGGCTGTAATCTCTACGGGAGCAGATCGCCAGGTCTTTTCTCTCTCAGAGCCGCTGAATGGGTTCAAACCACCGACCTTTTAGTCAGCAGGCAAGCGGTTAACCATTACGCCATCAGGGCTCCTCGGATTGTGAGTAGGACCAAAAATCTAAGGAAATATTCTTCCGGTATCTGAAAACTATTCACCAAAGAGGTCGCTGAAGTCACTGACAAGTAAAGTTCTGACATCTCTCGACACGTCAAACTATCAACCAACATTCATGTTGAAACTACTCATTGATCAACTGCAGCCATAGATAGGCTACACAATATCAGTGAAGGCCTTCTGTGAAACCAATTTAGCTATATGGAATTTACAATAAAAACATCATATATTTTATTATTATTTGTAAATTGTGTGCTACACACCCTTTATATTGGTAAAGTTTCTAATACACATATAATAGGTAAGTACACAGGACTGACTACGTAATTTGTGTGGCTCAATGCAAAATAAAAATGTGGGGCCCTTGTTCAAAAATCATGAAGAATTTCAAGACAGTGACCGCATAGTATTATGACTACACAGGTCACACTCCCAAAAAGCTCGCCTTGTATATGCACACATCACCGCCCACCCCCAGAGCTGGTTGTTAAATATTTGCAAGTTCCCTGCTGAGCACAGACTTTTGAAGCTGGCTGAGCCTGAGTGTCCTGTGCTGCCAAATCAGACAAGGCAAAGACGCAGAGATAAGAAAAACCTGGCTCTATCACTTATCAACTCCATGGCTCAACTTCTCTGTACTTTAGTACTTACTCATGTATAAAATGGAAACAATATGACAGTCACAGCATTTGCTAACTGTTCACATCTGCCAGATACTTTTGTAGGTACTTGACACGTACTAGCATTTAACCTCCATAACACTGGCTACTGAGATAGGTACTATTATCATTCCTGTTTTACAGATAAGGAAATAGGTACATAGAGATTAAGAACTTGCCCAGGTTCATACAGTTAGTAAGTGTGTGGTGGCGCAGTGGTTAAGAGCTCGGCTGCTAACCAAAAGGTCGACAGTGTGAATCAATCAGCTGCTCTTTGGACACCCTGAGGGGGTGTTCTACTCTGTCCTATAGGGTTGCTATGAGTCAGAACCTATTGACGGCAATGAGTTTTCGGGCGATGCAAATGGTTAACATGCTAGGTTGCTAATCAAAAGGTTGGCAGATGAAGTCCATCCAGAGTTACCGCGGAGGAAAGGCCTGGTGGTCTACTTCCAAAAAAAATCAGCCATTGAAAACCTTATGGAGCACAGTTCTATTCTGACACACATGGGGTCGCTGTCAGAATCAACCCCATGGCAACTAGAGAGATTTTAATGAAACGGGTAAGAAAGGTCTTTGTAAAATGAGGAAAAAAACAAAACAAAATGAACCATTGCCATCGAGTCAATTCCGACCCTTAGTGACCCTATAGGACAGAGTAGAGCTGCCCCATAGGATTTCCAAGGAGTGGCTGGTAGATGTGAACTGCTGACATTTTGGTTAGCAGCCAAGCTCTTAACCACTGTGCCACCAGGCAACAGACCTACAAATGTGCTGATTACTATTGTTATAAACCACCTTTAATTGTTAATTAGAAAACAGAGCTTTGTCACATCTTCCAAAACCAAAACCAAACCCAGTGCCGTCGAGTCAATTCCGACTCATAGCAACCCTATAGGACAGAGTAGAACCGCCCCATAGAATTTCCAAGGAGCACCTGGAAGATTCGAACTGCCGACTCTTTGGTTAGCAACCGTAGCACTTAACCACTACGCCACCAGGGTTTCCTTGTCACATCTTAGGGTGGTAAAAATCTCATATATTGTTGGTGGGAGTGACAACAATATCTCCCTTATAGAGGGCAATCTGACAATATCCGTGAGAGCTACGCATTAATTTGCCCTGGCCCTGCAACCCCATTTCTGGGAATTTGCCTTGATATACCTGCCCCAGGACAAAATGACATATGCACAAGGGCATACATTGAAGCACTGTTTTTAATGGCAAAAAGTTGGAAACAAAGCAAATGTCTATTATCAGGGGACTGCGAAAACAAATTATGGTATATCTGCATAATGGAATACCAAACAGCTATAAAAAAGCAGCTTTCTATATATCTACCGTGGAAAGACCTCCAAGATACACTGAAATTTAAAAAGTGCAGAACAGCGTATACAGTGTAAGGAAGGAGAAACACAGGAAAATGTAAATTCATATTTGCTTTATTTGCATAAAGAAACTCTAGAAAGATACATATTGTTGCTGTTGTGGTGTGCCGCCAGTGGACTCCAATTCATGGGACCCCCATGTGTTAGAGTAGAACTGCTCCATAGTGTCTTCTTGGCTGAAATCTTTATGGAAGCAGATCACCAGGCTTCTATTCCTCAATGCCACTAGGTGGGTTCGAACCACCGACCTTTCAGCTGGGAGGGCAAACCATTTGCTGCACACAAGGACCTAAAAAAATAAGGGGCAGAAGCAGGAGCTATATAGAAGTTATAATTTTTATTTATTTTGAAATTTGAATGGTAAATACATTACCTATTTGGAAATTTTTAATAAGAAGAGATGCACTGAAATTCCATTTTTTGCTATTGTTTAGAGGATTAAAAAAAACAATATTGCTTTTAAAAGTATTTAAACTCATTGCCATCGAGTCAATTCTGACTCAGCGACCCTAGAGGACAGGGTAGAACTGCCCCATAGGGTTTCTAGGGAGGGGCTGGTGTATTCGAACTGCCGATCTTAACCACTGCGCAACCAAGTCTCCTTAAAATTACTTATCAATACCTTATTGAATTAAAAATTGGCTGTAATCTCTTGGGAATTATCCTGTGAGCCAAAAATTTTTTGCAGTGAGAAAGTATAACTAAAAACATTTTCAAATGGATATTAAACTTAACGTCCAGTAATTACAAGGCCTTGGCAAGGCCCACAGGCTCCTTTCATAATTACACTGGGCGAGGTCTCGAGTCTCTCTCGAACCTGCCTACCACCTATCCCTCCCATCCCGCGGTACCCAGAGAGCGGACTCGGCTGGCCCGCTTCCCAGATGCAGAGGGGAATTAGAGTAGCGATACACCGGAAGTGTGCATGGAAGTGACTGATGTGAACTCACCACCGATTGGCTCTCCAGAGCCGACAGTAGGCTCCTTTCTCCTGCCACTGGCCGCATGGTTTGTCTATTTGAACAGTCCCCGCCCTCCGGAGAAGCCGGGCCTGAAGCGTCATTTCGCCTTCGTTACTATTGGTCTATATTCCAGCCAATCTTCTTACTTCGCCTTTCAATTGGTCCTTAGGTCTGGGAGCCCACCCTCTCTCCCGCCCGGCTTAGAGGACAGCGGGGAAGGCGGGTGGTGGGGTCGGGAGTCTGAAGCTGCGGTACCGGCACTGGCGGCGGCAGCTGAGGCCTTGGCCGAAGCCGCGCGGTGAGTCTGGGGCCTGGCACCGACCCCTCCAAGTTGGCGGTATGTCCAGACCCAAGGCCAACCTGGTCGGTGGGGGCCCCGGGAAGCCGCCCGTCGGGGACGTGGAGTCCCCTCAGTAACAGTCCCACGAGCCTGGCGCCGCCTGGGCCCTTGACCCCTCGCCCCGCGAGTAACGCCCACCTCCTCCCGGGCCCCCAGGAGTCCCCGGACCCTTCAGCCTGTCGTTCGTCGCAGGCTCTCCGGAGGCCGGCCCATCAGCTCCGGTCCTGCCGAGGCCCTTTTGGGGCTCCCTGCCCGTCACAGTCACCCTTTTTTCTTCCAAGGTACATACAAACTGGGGACCCTGTGCCTCGGAGAGGACCGTCCTCAGTGTCAGCCCCTTGCACTGCGCCCTGGAGACCTCTCAGGGTCCCAGTCCACGGGGCTGAATTCGGTTATTTTCTTGGGTTTCATCTTTCGTGCCTCTCCCCCGCCGCCATCCCTAGTTTCAGCCACCCAACTTTAACGGGCTCCCTGAAGCCCTCACTAAGACCCTTAGAACATCTGACTTGGAGTAATTTAACTGAATTCACCTTGGAGCAGAGAGCCTGTGGGACTCAGACCATACAAAGATACACTGGTTCTTTCCTAAGGATGGTAATTATTTGCCAAGCCCCTCCCCCCGCCCCCGCCTCCCCACCTTAATGGTTTTTTCATCAGGGATCCTTAGGTTTCCTCTCCTGTAAAAGATGACATTTCCTTCTGCAGTCTTCTTGGCACTGGGGCATTTAAAAGTTTTTGAAAACCAACTATTCTCTGCTTTTCCTCTGTGGGTCACAAATGGCACTTAAAATAAGAATTTTGGTAATTGGTTTTGTAGTATAATTTGGAGATACCTAGGATGGGTACATGTTACTCCCATAGCAGTCTGCACTGAGCCGTGGTATGGCCACTTTGTTCTGGTTGCCTGGTTATTTGTATTTCCCACTGGATTGTAAACTCACTGAGGGGAAGAGACAGTAAATAGTTGAAGAATGAGTGAATGAACTCAAGAACTAATGTGGCTCTTTTAGCTCACGTTTGAGGTGCTGGTATTCTATAGGACTGCACTGTCCAATTGTGCATGTGGCTATTGGCTAGACCAAATCGAGATTGCTGTGAGCGTAAAATACACACCAGATTTCGGAGACTTAGTGCAAAAAAAGAATGGAAAATGTATCAATTTTTTATATTGATAACATGTTTAAATGGCATTTTATATATTGAGTTAAATAAAATATGCTATTAAAATTAATTTCACTAGTTTCTTTTTACCTTTTTTTAGTATGGTTACTGGGAAGTTTAAAATTACGTTTGTGGCTTGTATTATATTTCTTTTGGATAGCGCTGCTATAGCATAATAATCAGTCTTTGTCTTTAGATTGAACTCCTTGAGGAAATGGGCAGTCTCAGTTATTTGGTATTCTCTCCCCACCTCTAGTACCTGCCACTGAGTCATGTACATAGTTGTTGGGTGCCTTCGAGTTGATTCCGACCCGTAGTGCCCCATGTGACTGTAGAACTGCCCCATAGGGTTTTTCTTGGCTGTATCTTTTTTTATCTTAATGGAAGCAGATTGTCTTTCCTCCATGGAGCTGCTGGATGAGTTCGAACCACCATCCTTTCTGTTAGCAGCTAAGCACTTAACTATTGTGCCACCAGGGCTTCTTATGTGTATACATAGTAGTAATAATGGTTAACCTCAATGAGATGGATTGACACAGTGGCTGCAACAATGGGCTCAAGCATAACAGTGATTGTGAGGATGGCACAGGACCGGGCAGTGCTTCTTTCTGTTGTACGTTGGGTTGCAATGAGTTAGCACCAACTTGACAGCACCTAACAACAACAATAATGGTTAACAATAGTTAACCATTATTGAAAACTCACTGTGTGCCTAGCACTATTTTAAGCACTTTTTAAAATTCATTTAATCCTTTAGAGCTACAGCTACTAACCAAAAGGTAGGCAGTTCACATCCCCCAGGTACTCCTTGGAAACCATATGGAGCAGTTCTCCTCTGTCCTGTAGGGTCGCTATGAGTCAGAACGGACTCGATGGCACAGGGTTTTTATCCTCATATTTATTGTGGTCGAGGAAAGTGAGAGAGATTTTAAGTATTTTCCTCAAGTTATGTAACTTTGGAACTGGATTCAAACCCGGATAGTCTGGCTCCACAACCCACAGTTCAACCCATTTTGCTATGCTGGCTCTTTTAAACGTTAATCTCTGTTGAAAGAATGTTTTCTAGGCTTTCTACGTGTTCCTTAGATCTCCCAACCTTTTTTGAATTCTCCACCTGACATGAGCTGGGTAGAAATCTGTATTGAGGAACAAGGGCCAATAAATTCATTGTCATGGTTCATTATCCAGATACTAAAGGAAGCTTTTCTCCAAAGAACCTCAGGGCAAGATGCTTGGAACAGGACCTGCCGCCGCCACCACGGCCACCACCACATCCAGCAATGTGAGCGTTCTGCAGCAGTTTGCCAGTGGCCTGAAGAGCCGCAATGAGGAGACCAGGGCCAAAGCTGCCAAGGAGCTCCAGCACTATGTCACCATGGAACTCCGAGAGGTTGGGGCTTCTGTGATTTGGGGCAAGTCACTGGGAGGTATCCAAGCTAAATATACCATCACTGTTTTAGGTTCCTTTTTTTTAAAAAAAATTTTATTGTGTTTTAGGTGAAAGTTTACAGCCAAATTAGTCTCTTCATTCAAAAATTTGTACACAGATTGTTTTGTGACTTTCATGGCAATCCCTGCGATGTGTCAGCACTGTTTCCCCTTACTCCAGGTTCTCTGTGTCCATTCATCTGGTTTTCCTGTCCCTTCCTGCCTTCTTGTCTTTGTTTTGGGGCAGGTGTTACCCATTTGGTCTCATGTACTTGACTGAATTAAGGAGCATGTTACCTATGTGTGTTATTGTTTGTTTTATAGGCCTGTCTAATCTTTGACTGAAAGGTGGACTTTGGGAGTGGCTTCAGTTCTGAGTTAGCAGGGTGTCCAGGGGCCATAGTTTTGGGGGTTTCTCTAGTCTCTCTCAGACCAGTAAGTCTGGTCCTTTTTTGTGAATTTGAATTTTGCTCTACATTTTTGTCTGGCTCTGTTTGGGACCCTCTATTGTGATCCCTGTCAAAGCTGTTGGTGGTGGTAGGTGGGAAGCATATAGTTCTTCTGGGCTGAGGCTGATTGGAGACTGTGGTTCATGTGGTCCGTTAGTCCTTTGGACTAATATTTTCCTTGTGTCTTTGGTTTTCTTCATTCTCCTTTGCTCCAAATGTGATGGGACCAAAAGATGCATTTTAGATGGTCACTTGAAAGCTTTTAATACCCCGGATGCTACTCACCAAAGTAGGATATAGAACGTTTTCTTTATGACCTACTTTATGCCAATTGACATTTAGTTCCCTGAGACCGTGGTCCTCAGCCCTCAGCCCCTCAGAGTGTTTGGATGTGTGTAGAAAGCTTCTGTGGCTTTGCCTTGGTCAAGTTGTGCTGACTCCCCCTATATTGTGTGTTGTCTTTCTTTTCACTAAAATTAATATTTGTTTATTATCTTCCCATCCCTCCCCTCCCTTGTAACCATCAAAGTTTATTTTTTCTGTGTGTAAACCTTTTCTTTGGTTTTTATAATAGTGATCTCATACAATATTTGTACTTTTGTCATTGACTTATTTCACTCAGCATAATGCCATCCATAATTCGTCCATGTTGTGAGGTGTTTTGTGGATTCATCATTGTTCTCTATGGTTGTGTACTATTCCACTTTGTGTATGTTTCATAATTTGTTTACCCATCCATCTGTTGATGGGTACTTAGGTTGTTTCCTTCTTTTTGCTATTGTGAATAATGCCACACTGAACATGGATACGCATATGACTATTTGGGCGACAGCTGTTATTTCTCTAGGATATATTCCTAGAAGCGGGATTGCTGTATCATATGGTATTTCTGTTTCCAGATTTTTAAGGAGGCAGCATATTATTTTCTATAGTGGCTGTACCATTTTACATTCCCACCATCAGTGTGTAAGACTTCCAATCTCCCTTCAACCTCTCCAGCATTTGTTATTTTCTGTTTCTTTGACTAGTGCCAGTAATTTTCGGGGTGAGATGCTATCTTATTGTCGTTTTGATTTGCTTTTCTCTAATGGCTAATGATTGCAAGCATTTTCTTATGTGTCTGTTAGCTGACTGAATGTCTTTGTTGGTGAAGTGTCTGTTCGTATCCTTTGCCCATGTTTTAACTGGATTATTTGTCTTTTTGTTATTGAGGTGTTGAAGTATTCTGTAGATTTTAGAGTTTAGACCCTTGCTGGATATATCATAGCCAAAATTTTTTTCCCAGTCCATGGGTTCTCGTTTTACTCTTTTGGTGAAGTCTTTTGATGAGCATAAGTGTTTGATTTTTAGGAGCTCCCAGTTATCTAGTTTACCTTCTGGTGTCTGTCATTGTTAGTTATGGTTTGTCTTGAAATTAAACCATGTGTTAGGGTCCCTAGCATTGACCGTGTTTTTTCGTCCATGATCTTTATTATTTTAGGTTTTATATTTGGGTCTTTGATCCATTTTGAGTTAGTTTTTATGTATGGTGTGAGGTAGGGGTCCTATTTTATTTTTTTACAGATGGACATCTGGTTTTGGCAGCACCGTTTGTTAAAAAGACTGTCTTTCCCCATTTAATGGACTTTGATCCTTTGTTAAAGATCAGCTGACCATACCAACCAACCAACTAACCTGTTGCCGTCAGGTTGATTCGACCCTGCAGCTGACCATCCGTGGATGAATTTGTGTCTTGGTTCTTGATTCTGTTCCGTTGGTGTATGTGTCTGTTGTTGTACCAGTACCAGGCCATTTAGACTACCATGGCTGTATAGTAGGTTCTGAGATCAGGTAATGTGAGGCCTCCTACTTTGTTCTTTTCTTCAATAATACTTTGCTTATCTAGGGCCTCTTTCCTTCCCATATAAAGTTGGCACTTGGTTTTTTTATCTTGTTAAAGAATGCTGTTGGTATTTGGATCGGGATCGCATTATATCTGTATGTCACTTTCGGTAGAATTGACATTTTCACAACGTTGAGTCTTCTTATCCATGAACATGGGTTGTTTTTCCATTTTACGTAGGTCTCTTTTGGTTTCTTGAAATAGTGTTTTGTAGTTTTTTTTTTTGTATAGGTTTTTTATATCCCTGGTTAGATTTATTCCTAAGCATTTTATTTCTGTAGGGGCTATTATAAATGGTATTGTTTTCCTGATTTCCTTTTTGAAGGTCTCGTTGTTGGTGTTTGGGAATCCAACTGATTTTTGTATGTTGACCTTATATCCTGCTACACTGCTGAATCTTTATATTAGTTCCAGAAGTTTTCTTGTGAAATCTTTGGGGTTCTCTATGTATGGGATCATATCATCTGCGAATAGGGATAGTTTTACGTCTTCCTTTCCAATTTAGATGCACTTTATTTCTTTTTCCTCCCTTATTGCTTTAGGTAGGACTTCCAGCACAATGTTAAATAACCCAGTTACCCAGTGCCGTTGAGTCATAGGAGTGGTAATAAAAAGCATCCTTGTCTTATTCCCGTCCTCAGAGGGAATACTTTCAGCCTCTCTCCATTGAGAATGATGTTGGCTGTTGGTTTTGTATAGATGCCCTTTGTTATGTTGAGGAATTTCCCTTCTATTCCTATTTTTTTGAGAGCTTTTATTAGTGATGGGTGTTGGACTTTATCAGATGCCTTTTCTTCATTGATTGAGATGATCATGTGATTCTTTTTTTCATTCTGTTTATGTGGTGGATTATGTCGATGGGCTTTCTAATGATGAACCATCCTTGCATACCTGGTATGAATTTCACTTGGTTATGGTGTATTTTTTATTTTTATGTGTTGTTGAATTCTGTTTGCTAGAATTTTGTTGAGAATTTTTGCATCTATATTCATGAGAGATATTGGTCTGTAATTTTCTTTTTTGTGGAGTCTTTGCCTGGCTTTGGTATCAGAGTTATGCTGGCTTCATAGGATGAATTTGGGAGTATTCCTTCCTTTTCTATGCTCTGAAGTAGTTTGAGTAGTACTGGTATGAACTCTTCACTGAATGGTAGAATTTTCCAGTGAAGCTGCCTGAGCCAGGGCTTTTTTTTTTAAGCTGGGAGTTTTTGTTTTTTTTTTAATTACCTCTTCAATCTCTTTCCTTGCTATGGGTCTATTCAGTTTGTGTTAGTTTAGGAAGGTAGTATATCTAGAAATTTGTCCGTTTCCTCTAGGTTCTCAAATTTGTTAGAGTGCAGTTTTTCCTAGTATTTCTGTTATGTTTTAGATTCCTTTTGACAGCTAAGTGAGGATTTGGAAAATATAGCCATTTTGTTTCAGAAAGGCACCCAACTGCTAATGTCCATAGAAGGTGTAGGTTCCTTTGTAGCAGTTTCACATTTCTGTAGCATTTCTTGTGTTTGTGTTGACATTTTAGGGGTCAGGGTAGAATCTGCTTCTTAATTTTTTCTTTTTCCCATCACATACTGGATCCTCAATTCTTTCCATGTGATTACAGTGTTTAGAAAGTTGATCGCTTGGGGCTTTCCAAATAGAGCGCAAACATAGGTCAAGGACAATGTCTTGTTCATCCTTGCACCCCTGGTACTTGCTAAAACCAAGGACAGGACATTGCCTGCTGTGGGGTAGACACTCAGTACACATTTGTTAAATGAACAGAAGAATTGTGAGTTCAGTTGCTTTGCAATAGAAATAAGCAGGAGTTTTGTCTGTGGTTTGAACTGTACCTGCTATCTATGGCTTGGGTCCTAATCTTTGGAATCCCCACCCCTACTCCCACCAGGGAGACATTAGAAATTGTTCTGAGCATATCTTATTTTGCAGATGAGTCAAGAGGAGTCTACCCGCTTCTATGATCAGCTGAACCATCACATTTTTGAATTGGTCTCCAGTTCCGATGCCAATGAGAGGAAAGGTGGCATCTTGGCCATAGGTGAGGACAGAATCTCTGGTAACAGTAATAACTATGAATAAACATCTGTTCATCTTTGTGTCCACCGCATCCTATGTCTGCCACTTAATAGAATCTTTGTATTTGTTTAATGAGTTTGTGGCTTTCAGTGAACTTATACATACATTAATTTTAGCAACAGACCTGGGATATAGGCAAAGCAGGTATTTTCAGATATGGAAGCTGAGTCTCAGCACCGTAAAGTGACTTTTCTAGGGCCACACAGTTTGCTAGAGCTGGGACTAAATGCCTGCTTTCTTTCCACTACTCTGTGTTACTTCTTGCAGGTTCTGGTTTCTGTATTTGACAGGGTTTGGCAGAACAGGGCTCACGAATGGAGGAATTGAGTCGGGGTACAGTTAATAAAAGGCAGGTAATTTTCAGCTCCCAAGGACTGATGGTCTATTCTGTGAGTTATTATCCAGTCCCAGTTTGAATTCCATTTCTGCCTGGGAAAATAAATTATATGATACTAAAATGAGGTCATTTTGCTTTATGTATGTAGCTACAGCACAAATACCAAATCTTTTGGTTAAAATGAAAGCTGCTTGTATCCTTACCCATCTTTTATTCTAGTATTGAAATCTGTACTCCAAGTGAAATGACAGGGTCACGCACCACCTTTCATCCCAAGGCAGGGAGCTTTCCTGGACAGCATGTGCCCCATCCTCACCTTTGCCTCCTTTCTTTTCCAGCCAGCCTCATAGGAGTGGAAGGAGGGAATGCCACCCGAATCGGCAGATTTGCTAACTATCTTCGGAACCTCCTCCCCTCCAATGACCCAGTTGTCATGGAAATGGCATCCAAGGCCATTGGTCGCCTAGCCATGGCAGGGGACACTTTCACCGCTGAGTATGTGGAGTTTGAGGTTAAGCGAGCCCTGGAATGGCTGGGTGCTGACCGCAATGAGGGCCGGAGACATGCAGCTGTGAGTACCTGGGAGGGAGGAGCACAGGCAGGCTTGGGGAACGATGGCGGTGTGTCGTGGCCCCTCCTGCAATATGCTGAGGTCCCTGAAGGGCAAAGAATAAGTGGGAACACTCTAGGAAAGGTGCTGTGTTTCTTAGCAGACTTAGATTCTGTCCTGAATTCTTATCTTTCAGCCTTTGAACTCAGTACCTGAAAAGGAAACTTAAAGTTCTCTTCTTTATTGTCACTTTAAAAGACAGCCCTACGCATAAGGCTTATCCTGAACTTAATTTTCTGGAATCACAATGACCTCCCAAGAAGAAAGCACCAATCAGTCACAGGGAAGAGAAGAAGCCATAAGCCAAAAAGCTTACAAAGCCCCAGATGGCTGTGCTGTCTTTATGATGCCTTTCATATCTTTATTAAGGCCTCTCTTGGACATATCATGGGAATATGGAAGTAGTGGGGTAAGAGAAGTCCAGGGGAAGTGGGTACCTTCCCTGCCTGCTATTCGAGAGTTGGCCTGCCTTCTCTCAGCCTTTTCCTGTGTATTTTTACACATTATTGATCAGTTGGTACCTTGCCAAATCTTTCCTTTTCCCTATTGGTCATTGAGCATTTGGGGGAGCGTTGGCCTCTTCATCTTGCAGTGGCACATTCTTGCTGCTTTTTGAGGCTTATCCTGAAAAAACCTGCTTTGTTGGGTTGGGGTTCCAGCTATGAGATGGGGCAGACTCTGTGCTTGAGAGGAAGAGCTTGGGAATGAGTGTGTATCAGTTGGGTCTTCCCCAGTCAGGTCCCTCTTTAGGAGCAGCATTACGAGGAAGGAGCGTGGTGCTGGGGGAAGGACACACACTTGGACCTTGGTTCAGGTCTTGCTTTGCTACTTAACAACTTTGTCACTGGAGCAACCATTCCAACTTTCAGTTTCTTCCTTGGTGTCAGTAAAATAATAATAGGATTAAACACTAGACAGGAGTGTTCATTCACTCAACAAATATTTATTGAACATTTACAGTATTTCAGGCACAGTTCTAGGCTGTCAGTATCCAAAAAACCCAAACCCACTACCATCAAGTTGATTCTAACTCATAGCGACCATATAGAACAGAGTAGAACTGCCCCATAGGGTTTCCAAGGCTGTAATCTTTATGGAAGCCCACTGCCATGTCTTTCTCCCGCTGAACAGCTGGTGAGGTCCAACTGCCAACCTTTCATTTAGCAGCAAAACACTTAACCACTGTACCACCATGTCTCCTTGCTTTCAGTATAATCGTAACACAAAACATAAAAATGGCTTGCCTTCCAGAGCTTATGTTCTAACATTATAAGCATCCTGTGTTTGTAAATAACCTAGGATGGTGAATGCTGAGATGTTTGGTCAATTTTCTTTTCCTTCCTCTGTCCCCAGAATTTCTCCTAGCTAGAAGATAAGGTCTAACCTTAGGAAAGTAGGCAAATCGTCTTTCCTAATGTGTATAGTCACTAGGGTGACTACAGGCTATAATCCTAAGATAGTGTCTGCTATGGATTAGAGTTCTTATTCTGCCTTTTTCTCCCAGGTTCTGGTGCTCCGTGAGCTGGCCATCAGCGTCCCCACCTTCTTCTTTCAGCAAGTGCAACCCTTCTTTGACAACATATTTGTGGCCGTGTGGGACCCCAAGCAGGCCATCCGGGAGGGAGCTGTAGCTGCCCTCCGCGCCTGTCTAATTCTCACCACCCAGCGTGAGCCGAAGGAGATGCAGAAGCCTCAGTGGTACAGGGTGAGGAGAGGGTCCCGTTCCAGCCACCAGCAGAGCACATTCACATAGATTATTACTTGACGTAAACGGCCAGAATAGCTCCCTTGCCACAGAGCACATATAATAACATATGCTTTGGTCTCAGATGATTTTTTTATGCTCAGTATGCATCAATACTTACTATAATCTGCACCATTATTTTACGTATCACTAAGAATAAAAATACGGTGCCAATTAAATTGTGACTCAGTGCTTTCTTATTAACATTTATAAGACATCTCTCTTTTCAGAGATGTTAAGATATGGAAAAATGGGTGTCTCGTGAAATATGGTCGATAATAACGTAAGAAAGTACCAGTTCCCTGTTCTCTGGTATGAGTCCTATGTTGATTGTTGCTGCCAGGGAAACTTACTGATGAGCCCTGTGTTACAAAAAGACTCCTGAACATGGGATTGGGAGCCCTGAGTTCCAGACTTGGCTTTGCTGTGTGACCTAGGACAAGTTGCTTAATTTATTTGAGCCTCCGTTTTTTTGTTTGTTTGTTTTTAATCTATGAAATAGGGATGATAATAGTATCTACCTCACGGGGTTGCCGTGAGAGTTGATGCTAATTTAATTGAGAAAGTTGTTGTTAGCTGGCGTTGAGTCCATTCCGACTAATGACGACACGACGTGTGTAGAATAGAATTGCTCCATAGGGTTTTCAAGGCTGTGACCTCTCAGAAGCAGATTGTCAGGCCTGTTTTCCGAGGCTCTTCTGGGTGGGTTCGAACCACCAACTTCTCAGCTAGTGGTAAAGTGCTTAACTGTTTGAACTACCCAGGGATTCCATAATTGAGCAAGGGAACGTGATAAATTAGTATTGATGATGCTGGCAAAGGGAAGCAGCCAGTACACTAGGAGAAGGTAAAGGCTTAGATGACCCCATGCACTAAGCAGATACAGTAACTCCTCAGAACTGTGATGAATGGCATGAGCCTGTGTTCTCTCTGACTTTGGATTCTGGGTAATTAACTAATTAAGGCTTTCTCATATCTCTACGTAGCACACATTTGAAGAAGCAGAAAAAGGGTTTGATGAGACCTTGGCCAAGGAGAAGGGCATGAATCGGGATGACCGCATCCATGGAGCCTTGCTGATTCTCAACGAGTTGGTCCGCATCAGCAGCATGGAGGGAGAGGTGAGCTGTCAGAGGAGGGCTGAGACTTCTACTGCTGGAGACAGTCACGTGCCGTCCTGTGTGCCAGGCGTTTGTTAGGATGCAACAGTCAGCAAGACAAGGCGAGCCTTGCCCTCATAGAGCTGACACTTTGTAGAGGGAATAGACAATAAATAAGTAAACAAGATAATTTCAGATTGCAACAACTTTTATGGAGAAAATAAAATAGGCAGGGGGATAGAAGGTAACTGGGATGGGGTAACTGGGCGGTCAGGAAAGACCCTGCCTGAGGTGGTGCCATTTGAGCTGAGACCCACATGACATAAAGGAGCCAGCCTGCAGAGGGCTGGGTATTGTCTTCCAGGTAGAGGCTTTGAGGTGGGAGAGAGTTTGACAAGTTCAAGAAACAGGAGGAAGGGAAATGTGGCTGGTGCACAGTGAGGGAGGCAGAGTCAGGGAGGGAAAAAAGGAGGGTAGGGCTAAATTAATAGATCTCGTAGTTCACGGTAAACACTAGCTTTATCCTAATGTGGGGGAAACATTGGAGATTTGTACACAGGGCGATGATGTGATGTCTTGCGTTTTTAACCATCACTGGCTGCTTATGGGTAAAAGCTTTTGGAGAGGTAGGAATAAAAGCAGGGAGACCAGTTAGGGAGTGTGTTAGCCCAAGAAGCAGATGCAAAGATGGGTTTAAAAGTGCAAGGATTTTAATAAGGGAATAGCCTGTGAGAGAAGATGGGGAGGGAGCTGGTCCCCACAAGCTGGTACAAATCATTTGCTTGGAGGGAAAGGTGAGAAGCTGTGTCAGAGGGGAATTCACAAGGGCAAGAGTTGGCAGGCTGGGAGAACCATTAGAACACAGTGTACTGTCTGACCTTGAGTGAACAATAGAGGGAAGGAAAGCTGGATGGAAGCAACCTAGATCACCTGCAAAGCCATTGTGGACCTCAATCCAAAGTTGGCCTTCAGAGAAGTCACGTGTTTCCCCAGAGCAGGCTTGCCTTAGTATCCCTGGTGTGTTCTGTCACTGCCTATTTCCTGTGGAAAGTCTGGCTTTGGCACCCATATGGCGATAGATTTCAGAGGGTGGCCCCTGGAGCCTTTGGTCATTCATGCTCCTTGTAGTTGGAGGTCGCATTCTCACAGCAGCCACGGGAAGCTATTACAGTAGTCTGGACCAGCCATGGTGCGGCCTTTGACTGGGAGGGGCAGTGCAGATTCTGAGAAGTAGTTGGCTTCAGGATGTATTTGGGAGTAGAGCTCCATCTGTGAGTCTTCACTTGGGGAGCTGGTTGGTGTGAGATTCCACTCCATGTTTCTTGCTTAAATAGACACAATGATTGTTCTGTAAAGGCTGTGCCCTAGAGGTGGAGTACCGGGCCCTATGCAGGAGCAGAAGCAGAGGAGTCTGGCTTCTGAATCCCTGCTCCCCTGTCTCCTGTGTCCCCACTCCTCTGTTTACTCTTGGACTTCGGCATATTACTTTACCCGCTTTAGTCCCATTTTCCTCACTTTTAGCAGGGGGATTTTACCCACCTCATAGGACTCTTGTGAGGTTTCTAAATATACATGGAGCACCCAGCACAGTGCCTCATACATGGTAAAAAAACAAAACCAAACCCAGTGCCGTCGAGTCAGTTCGTACTCATAGCGACCCTATAGGACAGAGTAGAACTGCCCCGTAGAGTTTCCAAGGAGCACCTGGTGGATTCGAACTGCAGACCCTTTGGTTAGCAGCTGTAGCACTATAACCACTCCGCCACCGGGGTTTCTTCATACATGGTAGGTGTCCCATAAATGGTAGCGCTCAGAGATTTCCCGATCTGAGTTTAACATGGTGCTTTCCACTATAGCTCAGGCAGCTCTGGGATCTTTGTTTCCTCCCAGAAAACAGGTCAGTGTCACCTAACTCATAGGGTAGTTGTTAGATTTAAATGAAATAATACTCGTAAAGGTGCTTTGTAAGAACTATCCAAATGTAAAGTATCATCATTTCATAATTTATTCATTCAGTAAATACTAATTGAGCACCTACTATGTGCCAGCCATACTGTGTCCTAAGAGCTAGAATAATGCAGCAGTGAGCAAAACAGAGATTATATTCTAGCAGTGGGGTGATAGACAATACACAGGTAAGTAAACATATATAGCATGTCACCTGGTGACAGTGCTCTGGAGAAAAGTGGGGCAGGGAAGGGAAATTGGGAATGCTAGCATGGATTGAGGATTGCATTTTAAAATAGGGTGACAGGGACAGCCTTACTGAGAAGGTGACATTTGAGCACAGTCATGAAGGAAGTAGGAAAAAAGCCATGCAAGTATCTGAGGAAGAGCATTTGAGGCAAATGGCCCAGCAAGTGCAAAGGCCCTGAGGTGAGAATATGCTGGTGTATTTGAGGAGCAGCAAGAACACCAGTGTGGCTGAGCAGAGTGGGGAGGATAGAGGCGGTAGGAGATGGGGTCAGAGGAACATCTGGGGTGGGGAGGGAGCACATGACAAAGGGCCTTGGAGACCATTGAATGGACTCTGTGCAGGAAGCTATTAGCGGGTTTTGAGCAATGGAGTGACATTTGACTCATATTCCAAAAGGATCACTCTGACTGCTGTGTTGAGAATGGACTGTAGGAGGGGCAAGGCTTGCAGCCAGGAGCCCAGTTAGGAGGGAATTGCAACAATCCTACTAGGGGATTTTTGCAGTTCAGGCCATAGTGGGAGCTATGGAGAGCTAATAAGTGATTGGATTTTGAAGTTGGGATTTGCTCATAGATTGGAGGTGGGTGGGAGAGACAGAAGAGTCAAGGTATTTGGCCTGAGCAACTGGAAGAATGGAGTTGCCTTTTACTGAGATGGGAGGAGCAGGCTTGGGGGAGAAGGTCAGGAGTTTGATTTTGAACACGATAGGTTTGAGAAGCCTATTAGGCATCTGAGTGGGGATATTGAGTCGGTCTGGGGAAGAGATCTGGGACAGAGATTCAGATTTGGAGTTGGCAGCCCATAGGCATTATTTCAGGTCATGAGACTGGGTGAGAACCACAAGGGAACAGAGGAGAGATGGGGCCTGAGGGCGAGGTCAGGAGACAGAAAGGAACCAAAGGAGACTGAGAGGAAGCAGCCAGGGAGGGAGGAGGAGGGCCAGGAGGATTCCAGGTCCAAAATGCCAAGTGAAGAAAGTGTTTCAAGGAGGAGGAAATAGCTAGCGAGTGGGTTAAATGCTGTGGATAAGTCAGAAGAGATAAGGACCCGGAGTTGACCATTGGGATTAGCAGCATAGAAGTCATTGGTGACCTTGACAAGAGTAGTGGACAAGAGTTTCCAAAAAATGAAAATATCTGTGTTGAGGGAAGCTTGGAAGTTTGGAAAGTTGTTTTATACTCATCTCAGTTTACACTCTTGGAGGGTGAATTATCATGTAGTCCATGAAAGAGGGAATTGATTTGAGTTCTCAGCCAGTCAGTTTATTCCTTAAAAAAAAAAAAAAGTGAATCCTGGAATTCTGAGAAAATTTGCCTAAGTTGTTTCTACCCAGGTTTCCAGGAAGAAGAAAGAGGCCAGAATATCCTTAATAGGGTGCTGGCGTGGGGCTGCCCCTCCCCTCTGCAAGAAGCTTTATTTCTCAGATCTTAGGTACCCTCTACTCATAGCAACTTGTAAGTCTTCTTAAACCTAGCAGAGTCCTTGGAGGTAGGAGCCCTTGGCAACCAGCCTCCTGCCGTTTCTTCGTTGTTCAGTAGGTGGTGCTCTTCTACCTAAATGAGAACAAAAACCAGGCACCCTGCAAGGTTCCGGGGGAAATTATAAACCTGGAGATGAAGAGTGACCACCCTCCACTTTGGAAGTAGTTACATTTTAGGATCGGGCAAATTCATTGCTCTGTAGACTTCATAGAGCCCAGGTGATCGCCACTCATAAGTAAAGGTGATTTTTTATCCCCGTGTCTATAGCGTCTAAGAGAAGAAATGGAAGAAATCACACAGCAGCAGCTGGTACATGACAAGTACTGCAAAGATCTCATGGGCTTCGGGACGAAACCTCGGCACATCACCCCCTTTACCAGTTTCCAGGCTGTACAGCCCCAGCAGTCAAACGCCTTGGTGGGGCTGCTGGGGTACAGCTCTCACCAAGGCCTCATGGGATTTGGGACTTCCCCTAGCCCAGCTAAATCCACTCTAGTGGAAAGCCGGTGTTGCAGAGACTTGATGGAAGAGAAGTTTGATCAGGTAAGTGGCAGAGGCCTTCTCCCTCTCCTCGCAAGCTTCACACCTGGCTTTCCTCTGCCAACCCTTTATCCTTCCTCTCTCAGGTGTGCCAGTGGGTGCTGAAATGCAGGAATAGCAAGAACTCGCTGATCCAAATGACAATCCTTAATTTGCTGCCCCGCTTAGCTGCATTCCGACCTTCTGCCTTCACAGGTGAGGATGTCTATGGAAGACATCATGATCCATTTAAGTTTACACTTAAACAGGGAAGAAGTGTTTCAGAAAATTATGTCTGCTTCTCATCTGAAGCCACACCAATTAAGGGACTATTCTCTGATTTTTTTTTGCTTCATGTCCAATTCCGGTGGTGTCTAGTTCAGGTTTTTCTACTGATCTCTGAGAGAGCATTCAGAATGTATAGGTAGACAGGCAGTTCTAGGGCCAACAGTCTTTTCAACAGGACTGAAAAGAGTCCAAAGGAAGGACAGTTTAGAGACTGTGCAACAGCCTCTATAGGACAGAGAGGATCTGATGCCTGTCCTGCTTTTGCCTCTGAAGTGTAACTGAGCCAGTGAGCACTCACTGATAGAAAGGACTAGATGTTGCAGAGGCAGGATCCATTGGTGGTAGATTGTGGTAGATTCCTGCCCTGTCCTCAGTGGGCAATGTGAATTCCTGGCTCCTGGAACTGGCCCAATGCAGGTACTGGCTTCTCCCTGAGGCCTGCTTGGATTATTCCGCTGGAAATGTTTTTTTCCTTTTCCTTTATCACCCTCAGCTGTGGAAAGGCTTTGGCGTCAGACTTGGGTTGAATCCTGTGTCTATAACTATGGGGTTTTGAACAGGATATTTTCCCTTCCTGAGCTCCACTTCCTCACTTGTAAAATTAGATTAATAATCCCTGCCTCACAAGGTAACTGCTCGAAAGACTGCCTGAGCACCTGCTGTACGGCCTGGCACAGAGTAAGCCCCAGTAGATGGAAACCGTTATTATGCTATTACTGTCTCCTTTAGTACTTCAAATCCATTTTGGAAATAGGGTCAAATTAAAAATTACAACAGTACTGTAGTTGCTTGTTCTTACTTGATGCCTTTGTCTTATCTCCATACTCGCCGAGTGCGGAGCTCCTGTGTTGAACACACCTCTTTGTCCTTCGCTCTGGGGCACAAGTCCTGTGCTTTGGAAGCATTTAATTCCAAATGAGAGCCAGGAACACAAGCGAGAGGCCAGCCTGATCCTCAGGAACCGCCATTTCTTAGCACACAGACTCATTTCACGCCACACAGCCCAGACAAAATAAGAGGATAAATATAGCTGGTGAAGTGTGAAATATGCTGTGTGTACAAAGTAGAACGTGTTGGGTAAGGACGAGACAATTAGCCACATAAAATTATTGAACCAGGGAGAAATGATATAATGAAGATCACCCATATTTTTTCAATTTTTCCTTCTTCCTGCCTGATACACAGCAGTTTTCCTCCTTTTTAATGACCAGGCATGCCCCTATTCAGTAGACCTTTAAATGATCCTGGCTGAAAGTCTGTTGTTCAAAAGAAACTAATAACTAGGCGAAATCTGATCACAGTCTGGCATGTTGAGTTATCTCAGTAAGCTCAAAAGGCTGCCTAGCAGCAAGACACAAAAGCTCAGAGGGACCCTAGGTGTATTCTTTGGATGTGGATTTTTGTTGTTTTATTAAATAATAAAATATGTAACAAATTCAGCCTAGGCAATTCCCGTAAGCTCATACCACCTCATTGGGTTAAGTGCACTTGTTTAAAGCTTGCAGTGTGGAAGTCATTGCTTGAACTTCCTGATGACGTAGGCTTTGGGAATATAAAAAATACCTAAGACTGGTTGGAATCGCTAAGAAGGTCGGATTCTTAATCTCTTAGGATGCACAACACAGGAAAGGAAATTATACTCTTGGTTAAAGCTTATTTCTTGCCAAAATCCTTAGCCACGTGTAAATGTCTAGTTTTCCTTATTGATTGGCTCTCATGTTAAGGTTGTATCACTCTGGTCTCTTTTCATAGCACTCCTAATCCAAGCCCCAGCATACTTCATTGTCATTTGACTACAAGAGCTCTGGGAGAAGACATTTCTCATCACCGTAAACGCAGTGATGTATATGTGCTGTTGGGCAATCTGTTCACATTCTCCTAGATTGTGGCTCTGGTAGCCCTCAACACCCTTGACTTTCTAGTGCATGTATGGTCTTGCCTGCTCCGTTGCATATGTGCTACTGGTGCACAGATTTGGGGCCAGCATTGGTGGAAGAGAAGAAATAGAAGAAAAGAGGGAAGAATCAGGAAATCCCAGCCTATAGAGGAATAATAACACTTTTAACCTCAGTTGCCCAAGAATTACCTACCCATGCACATATAGCTTGTATAAACTTAATGAAAATGCACATGTGGGTTTCCAAATTACAGACTAAATCTCATTCTATTAAATATAACAAAAAAAAAAAATCTCTAGAATAATAGCAAAGTGATTTCCAGGCCTAAGCTGAATGTCTTTTGCAAACAGTATTCAGTATTACTCTGAACTTCAATAAAATACAATAGATAATAATTTGTTTTTAAACAAGATTTAACATGTATTTCTTAAACAAGCACATGTAATCTTTCCTTCAGAATATAAAACTAATAGAAACGATTATGTGATGATACTGTTTTGGAGACACTTTTTCTTTTTTTTAATTAAAGGAGAAAAATCTTATATTTCCAATATTTCCAAAAGATGTATCTGAGCAGTAATTATCAAGCATAAGACTTCGGCTACTACATCCTCTAAATTCTTAACATCTGTCCAATCGGCTCTCTTAATTTGTTCTTAAATTTAAGGGCCTTGTAGGAACTCTGACCTGTGATACATAGACCAACCCTGACCTTGAGCCATACATTTTGTCTTTTCTGTGCTCAGATACCCAGTACCTCCAAGATACCATGAACCATGTCCTAAGCTGTGTCAAAAAGGAAAAGGAACGTACAGCAGCCTTCCAGGCCCTGGGGTTACTTTCTGTGGCTGTGAGGTCTGAGTTTAAGGTCTATTTACCTCGTGTGCTGGACATCATCCGAGCAGCCTTGCCCCCTAAGGACTTCGCCCATAAGTAAGCATCTCTGTTATGATTTCACCTTCCACCCCATTTGCCTAGAGATGAAGGATGCTCAACCCCAGTCTCCATGGAGCTTAAGCCCATTCTATGCATTATTAACCTCCAAGATACAGCAGGGCGTATAAAAAACAACTTTTCATCAGCTGAGTTCTAACCGTTTCCAAATGAAATGACATATGTCAGTATTTTGGGAGGCTGAATACCCTGTGAACATGTTAGATGCCAGTGCTGTTCGCAGTATTATTTGCTGGGAATCTCCTAGTTTTATTCTCTTTCTCTGGCCTTCGAGGGTCCTATTTTGATATGTGACCTAAAGAAAGGAATCTTGGACTAGAATGGAGGGGACCCAACGGTCATCTTTTCCTTATCACTGAAGTTGGATAAGTCCTTTCACCTTTTTAAACGTCCTAACGAAAAAAGTGGAGAAAAACCTTAGCAACCTGTAAGAGGGAGAAGCCAGAATGTCTTTTTCTAAAGCTAGGGTCTCATTGTTCATTGGCTTTAGTCTTATAGTTGTGTCTTTTTATTTCTCTGTTTCAGTAGCAAGAATTGCTCTCTTGAGTTAATCAGCCCTGCCCATTCTAAAGCCCAGCATTCTCATCACAGGGAGAAAAACTTTTCATTTCCCTTTGAATAAGAGCAAGTGATAAGATAGCTGTGGGCTATACTTTGTGTCCCGGTGAGCACATTGTTGAGTTCGCTTCCTACATAGGTCCCTGGCCAGCACTACAGTAGCCCGTATGGTGCCTTTGGGTGAATTTGGGAAGTAAGGGGGCCCCTTCCTCAAGACACTGTACTGCCATCTGCTGGATTGTCAATATAAATACAGAAATATATGATGACTGTGCCCTCTAGAATTGTGCAGTAGACAACCTGCTTGCCCACTTTTGGTGGCCCCACCTAGGTAGGCTGCCCTCCTTACCCCAAGGCACTTTCGAGGTAAAACGTTATGTCTAAACTAGCCACTCTTTGTTTCTCTGCAGGAGACAGAAGGCAATGCAGGTGGATGCCACGGTGTTCACCTGTATCAGCATGCTAGCTCGGGCAATGGGGCCTGGCATCCAGCAGGATATCAAGGAGCTGCTGGAGCCTATGCTAGCAGTGGGACTGAGGTGGGAGTCAGAAACATGAGTTTTCCCTGTCTCAGTTAGTATGAGGCTTGGTCCCCAGTCCTGAGACTGTATGAAAAGAGAGAGGCATGGTCTTTTGCACATTAAATTCATAGGCAGGATAGCTCCGACTAAACATAGGCTAGTTTCAGATTCTAGTTTCATCCCTAGCTAGCTATGTGATCTTGGCTAAGTTACTGAACTTCTCCGAGTCTTAGTTTTCTCATCTGAAAAGTGAGTGTAATAGCAATTCCTATTGCTAGAGTTGTTGTGAGGATTAAGTGAGAGAGAGAGTCCATGAAATAGCTACTGTTAGCACAGTAACTTGCATATTAAAAAAAAATAGGAATTAGTAAACATTTGCAACTATTATTATCTTCTGCATTGTGCTAAATTATATTAAGCAAGCTATACTGTGACAAAAACCAGAAATTTATAGGTTGTCCTGAAATCTGAGGCCAGGCCAAGAGAAATTAGGACACTTACTCTACTTTGTAGTATTCTTTCTACTTTAAAGACCAGGAAATGGGGCCCTATCCCCTTGCTGGTCAAGAAGAGACTTAACGTCATGTGCCCAGCCCCACAAGTGACTGGTTTCCTTCCCCTCAGCCCTGCTCTCACTGCAGTGCTCTATGACCTGAGCCGTCAGATCCCACAGCTGAAGAAGGACATCCAAGATGGGCTACTGAAGATGCTGTCCTTGGTCCTCATGCACAAACCCCTTCGGCACCCAGGCATGCCCAAGGGCCTGGCCCATCAGCTGGCCTCTCCTGGCCTCACAACCCTCCCTGAGGCCAGTGATGTGGGCAGCATCACTCTTGCTCTTCGAACTCTTGGCAGCTTTGAATTCGAAGGTAAGAAATTACAGTGGCTTCTGCCAAGATAGTGAGTGATGCTGGGAACCTTGATTAAGGATTGAGGGTGACTGGGATTCCTGGATCTTGTCAGGCATCCTAAAGACAGATAGTTGATTCTATAGCAACTCATTCTTCCTAGACTCTCCATATCCCTACTCTTTGTTTCCTTATACCATACTGAGCTTTGGAGAAGACAATGCTCAGAAGTATGCATTGATCCAATGAAATAATGTTTCAGAAATGGAAACCTTAGAGATGGGTCTCCCTCACCTACCCAGTTCCATGTAGCTGAGGTGGGATTTAATGTTTGAAAGTTTTAAGAAGGGGCTTCTTGGGTGTTTCCATTTCTGTGGAGGTATGATTTCCAAGAGTGATGCCCTGTGCTGTTCAGTTTGGAAGTCTAAGCCCCAAATAAACCCACATTAATACCCTAAGGAGATATATTTCAGAAGAAAAAAATAGATCCTTTTTGAAATTTAAGATCATGTGGGTAGCACTGGCCAAGACTAAAAAGAGAGAAGCAAATTCGGAAACCCTAAACACATTGTCTAAAGCTTTGTATCCTCCTGTGGTTTCCCTATTGCAGTTACTCCACTTCACATTGATTAACACCCAGGATAATTTATTTCTGACCAATAGAAATTAGCTATATTTTAAACCCAGCCTACATCTGACTGTGTTTTTGGCATCTAAATCTGGGAACTAAAGCAGAGTAAATTTGTTCAATAATTGTTTTACCCTCTGAGAATGTAAGGTCATAATAAACAAACAAACAAGCAAAAACAAAATAACTTACTTTTTGAAGGGTATAGAGAAAGGGTTTGGGGAGGATACCTTTTTTCTGTGTCCCTGTTCTTTCACCACTCCCCTTTTGCCTTTCTGCTGATTCAAAGCCCATTTGTTACCCTTTTAAGAGAAGAGTTCTGGGTCAATATGTTGTCGATGGATATTCTGTTGAAAAATGAATTCTTAGCCACGAAATGGAAAATGCAGCTAGTGAGTTACAGACCTACTGCTCCAAAGCACCAATGTTGATTGTTTTCTTTCTGCATTTGTATCCAGGCCACTCTCTGACCCAGTTTGTCCGCCACTGTGCGGATCATTTCCTGAACAGTGAGCACAAGGAGATCCGCATGGAAGCTGCCCGCACCTGCTCCCGGCTGCTCACACCCTCCATCCACCTCATCAGTGGCCACGCTCATGTGGTTAGCCAGACTGCGGTGCAAGTAGTGGCAGATGTGCTCAGCAAACTGCTCGTGGTTGGGATAACAGATCCTGGTAAAGCTTTCGAGACAGAAGTGGTCTAGGGAAGTTTAGTTGCTTGGGGCAGCTGGAAATAGCCAGTTTTATTACATGGCTTCTCCAGAGATCATCAGCCTCAACACGCTGATGTTCTTTCTCTGCTAAGGCATCAGGCTTGGCTACTTCAGCCTGTTGGTGTAAGATGATCTGTCTTTAGTTCTATTACCTTTGCTCCCAGAAGTAGAGAGAAAAATGACAAGGATTAGATGAGAAAAGGGTATATGGAATTCTGTCACTGGGCTGATGGCAGTGGAGGTGGGATCTAGTAAAGCACTGGAGGGGTGAGATGAGTGAAGAAGTGTTCAAAGGCTCAATTGCTCTTGCAGACCCTGACATCCGCTACTGTGTCTTGGCATCCCTGGATGAGCGCTTTGATGCACACCTGGCCCAGGCAGAGAACTTGCAGGCCCTGTTTGTGGCGCTGAACGACCAGGTGTTTGAGATCCGGGAGCTGGCCATCTGCACTGTGGGCCGACTCAGTAGCATGAACCCAGCCTTTGTCATGCCTTTTCTGCGCAAGATGCTCATACAGGTAATGGATGACAGTCAAACCTAGAGGCAATGGGGTGAGTACTCATTGTGAGATCTGCTTGGGAGAGAGAGTTGAGGACAAGGAAGGGGGATAACAATTGAGATACCTGGTAAAAGCCACGTTTGACTCCAAGTGTCTGCCTGTTCTCCTGGTTTGATAATTGTGGTTCTAGTAGTGGTTATCACCTCACAAGCTTCTTGCCAGTGTGACTCCAGGGACCTTCTTCGTCCCAGGCTAACTTCTAATGCAGCCCTTTCTTCTTCCTAGCAAGTCACCAGCTATTCCCATTTCATGGCCCTTCTCCCTCAGTTTGCTGCAGATGGTGTTGATTTCCCCAGTACCTCCCTGTCTTTCCATTCTACTGCTTTTCTTGCCGATGCCAGGTCAAGCACAGAGGCCATTGTTCTTAACGAAAATAGCAAATATGAGAATAGTTCCGACATTTCTTCTTATAATCATTGCCGCCAGTCTGTGGTTGCTGGCTTTCAGTCTTAAGCACTGTGAGATGCCAAGCTAAGCTGCTTGGATTATAGCCTAAGGTAGATTTGAGTTGGCATTGCTGCTGAATCTAGCAGGATTTCCAATTCCTGCCAAAGCCTGACCCCTCAAGTTTTGTCTTCACCTACCCAAGTAAGTTCTCTGGCCTCATTATGAGTGATTCATGGTCCAGTTCTTCCTGCCTCAAGGTATTTCCACCCACCTATTCCAGGTCTCCATGTGGCTCACCCAGCCATCTCCTATTCCCACCTCCACCTTGTCCACCTCTCCCTTGGCTTCCTGACCCTCCCCTATAACTTCTTTGGAAATAAACACTTTTCATAACATGTAAAGAACTTAAACATAGATAATCATTAATATGTGTAACTTTTACCCTAGAGGAATGTCATTTATTCACAGTTTGTGCATAATTAAAGCGGCTGTAAATTATATCATCAGTCAACAAATTAGAAAATTGTACTTATGTTGGCACTTCAGTTTTTAGCTTAATGATTTATTTCTTTAATTGCCGACCTACATTTACAGTGCCTGTCATTTTAGGTCTTTTTAAAATACCTGAAGCTTTGGGGAGAACAAGAAATTATTGTTTTTTAATTTTTATTGTGCTTTAAGTGACAGTTTACAAATCAAGACCGACTTTCATACAAAAACTTATAAACACCTTGCTATATACTCCTAATCACTCTCCGCCTAATGAGACAGCACACTCCTTCCCTCCACTCTCTCTTTTCACGTCTATTCGGCCAGCTTCTGACCCCCCCTACTCTCTCATCTCCGCTTCAGACAGGAGATGCCAACATAGTCTCGTGAGTCTACTTGATCCAAGAAGCTCATTCTTCACCAGTATCATCATCTATCCCATAGTGCATTCTCATCCCTGTCTGAAGAGTTGGCTTTGAGAATGGCTCCTGTTTTGGGCTGACAGAAGGTCTGGGGACCATGACCTCTGGAGTCACTCTAGTCTCAGTCAGACCATTAAGTCTGGTCTTTTTATGAGAATTCGGGGTCTGCATCCCACTGCTGTCCTGCTCCATCAGGGGTTCTTTGTTGTGTTCCCTGTCAGGACAGTCATTGGTTGAAGCCGGGCACCATCTAGTTCTTCTGGTCTCAGGCTAATGTAGTCTCTGCTTTATGTGGCCCTTTTTGCCTCTTGGGCTCATAATTACCTTATGTGTTTGGTGTTCTTCATTCTCCGTTGTTTCAGGTGGGTTGAGACCAATTGATGCAACTTAGATGGCTGCTTGCTAATGTTTAAGACCCCAGACACCACTCTCCAAAGTGGGATGCAGAATGTTTTCTTAATAGATTTTATTATGCCAATTGACTTAGATGTCCCCTGAAACCATGGTCCCCAAACCCCTGTCTGTGCTACGCTGGCCTTCGCAGTGTTCGGTTTATTCAGGAGACTTCTTTGCTTTTGGTTTAGTTAATCCAGTTGTGCTGACCTCTCCTGTATTGTGTGTTGTCTTTCCCTTCACCTAAAATAGTTCTTATCTACTATTTAATTAGTGAAAACCCCTCTCTCTCCCTCCTTCTCTGCCCCCTTTCATACCCATCAAAGAATATGCTCTTTGTTTAAACTGTCTCTCGAGTTCGTATATAGTGGTCTTATACAATATTTGTCCTTTTGCAGCTGACTAATTTCACTCAGTGTAATGCCTTCCAGACTCCTCCATGTTATGAAATGTTTCACAGATTCATCATTGCTCTTTATCGACTCGTAATATCCCATTGTGTGAATATACTATATTTATCCATTCATCAGTTGATGGGCACCTTGGTTCTTTCCATCTTTTTGCTGTTATAAACAGTGCTGCAGCGAACATGGGTGTGCATATATCTGTTCCTGCAAAGGCTCTTATTTCTCTAGGATGTATTCCAAGGAATGGGATTGCTGGATCATACGGTAGTTCTATTTCTAGTTTTTTAAGGAAGTGCCAAATCGATTTCCAAAATGGTTGTACCATTTTCGTTCGCAACAGCAGTGTATAAGTGTTCCAATCTCTCCACAATCACTCCAACATTTATTATTTTTTGTGTTTTGGATTAATGCCAGCCTTGTTGGAGTGAGATGGAATCTCATGGTAGCCTTAATTTGCATTTCTCTAATGGCTAATGATCGTGAGCATTTCCTCACGTGTCTGTTAAACCGAAAAAAACCAAACCTAGTGCCATTGAGTCGATTCCGACTCATAGTGACCCTATAGGACAGAGGAGAACTGCCCCATAGAGTTTCCGAGGAGCGCCTGGCGGATTCAAACTGCCAACCCTTTGGTTCAAAGCCGTAGCACTTAACCACTACACCACCAGGGTTTCCATGTATCTGTTAGCTACCTGAATATCTTCTTTAGTGAACTGTCTGTTCGTATTCTTTACCCATTTTTTAATTGGGTTATTTGTCTTTTCGTAATTGAGTTTTTGCAGTATCACGTAGATTTTAGAGATCAGACACTGATCAGAAATGTCATAGCTAAATACTTTTTCCCAGTCTGTAGGTAATCTTTTTTACTCTTTCGGTGAAGTTTTTGGATGAGCATAGGTGTTTGACTTTTAGGAGGTCCCAGTTATCTAGTTTCTCCTCTGCATTGTTAGTAATGTTTTGTATACTGTTTATACCATGTATTAGGGCTCCTAGCATTGTCCCTATTTTTTCTTCCATGAACTTTATCATTTTAGATTTTATATTTAGGTTGTTGATCCATTTTGAGTCAGTGTTTGTGCATGGTCTGAGGTATGGGTCTTGTTTCATTTTTTTGCAGATAGATATCCAGTTATGCCAGCACCATTTGTTCAAAAGACTGTCTTTTCGCCCGTTTAACTGACTTTGGGCCTTTGTCAAATATCAGCTGCTCATATGTGGATGGATTTATGTCTGCTGTGGGCTTGGAGAGGGGGTCCGTGCTGTCTTCAGGGAGCCCCTTTGCCCACCTTAGTTCTGTTCCATTGATCTATGTTATCTGTTGCTGTACCAGTACCAGGCAGTTCTGACTACTGTGGCGGTATAGGTTCTAAAATCAGGTAGAGTGAGGCTTCCCACTTTGTTCTTCTTTTTCAGTAATGCTTTATTTATCTGGGGCCTCTTTCCCTTCCATATAAAGTTGGTGATTTGTTTCTCCATCTCATTAAAAAATGTCATCGGAATTGCATTGTATCTTTTGGGAGAATAGGCATTTTTACGATGTTAAGTCTTCCTATCCATGAGCAAGGTATGTTTTTTCACTTATGTAGGTCTCTTTTGGTTTTTTGCAGTAGTGTCTTGCAGTTTTCTATGTATACGTCTTTTACATCTCTGGTAAGATTTATCCCTAAGTATTTTATCTTCTTGGGGTCTACTGTAGATGGTATTGATTTGGTGATTTCCTCTTTGAAGTTCTTTTTGTTGGTGTAGAGGAATCCAACTGATTTTTGTATGTTTATCTTGTATTGTGATACTCTGCTGAACTCTTCTATTAGTTTCAATAGTTTCCTTGGGGATTCTTTAGGGTTTTCTGTGTATAAGATCATGTCATCTGGATGCCCTTTATTTTGTTATCTAGCCTAATTGCTCTGGCTAGGACCTCCAGCACAATGTTGAATAAGAGCAGTGATAAAGGGCATCCTTGTCTGGTTCCCGATCTCAAGGCGAATGGTTTCAGTTTCTCTTCATTTAAGATGATGTTGGCTGTTAGCTTTGTATAAATGCCTTTTATTATGTTAAGGAATTTTCCTTCTATTCGTATTTTGCTGAGAGTTTTTATCATGAACAGGTGTTGAACTTTGTCAAATGCCTTTTCTGCATTGATTGATAAAATCATGCAGTTCTTTTTTTTATATGGTGGATTACATTAATTGTTTTTCTAGTGTTGAACCATCCCTGCATACCTGGTTTGAATCCCACTTGGTCATGGTGAATTATTTTTTGATATGTTGTTGAATTCTCTTGGCTGGAATCTTGTTGAGGATTTTTGCATCTAAGTTCATAAGGGATGTAGGTCTGTAATTTTGTTTTTTTGTGGTATTTTTACCTGGTTTTGGTATCAGGGAGATGCTGGCTTCATAGAATGAGTTTGGGAGTATTCCGCTTTTTCTATGCTCTGAAATACCTTTAGTAGTAGTGGTGTTAACTCTTCTCTGAAAAAGTTTGCTAGAACTCTGCAGTGAAACCTGCCCCCCGGGGCCAGGGCTTTTTTTTTGTTGGGAGTTTTTTGATTACCTTTTCAATCTCTTCTTTTGTTATGGGTGTATTTAGTTGTTCTACCTCTGTTTGTGTTGTGTTAGTTTTGGTAGGTAGTGTGTTTCTAGGAATTTGTCCATTTCTCCTAGGTTTTCAGATTTTTTAGAGTGCAGTTTTTCATAGTAATCTGATAAAATTCTTTTAATTTCAGTTGGGTCTGTTGTAATATCGTCCATCTCATTTCTTAATCGGGTTATTTGCTTCCTCTCCTGTTTTTCTTTGTCAGTTTGGCCAGTGGTTTATCGATTTTGTTAATTTTTTTGAAGAAACAGCTTTTGGTCTTGTTAACTCTTTCAATTATTGTTTTTCTGTTTTCTATTTCATTTAGTTCAGCTCTAATTTTTATTATTTCTTTTCTTCTAGTGCCTAAAGGTTTCTTTCGTTGCTCTCTTTCTATTTGTTCAAGTTGTAGGGATAATTTTTTGATTTTGGCCCTTTTTTCTTTTCGTATGTGTGTATTTATTGATATAAATTGACCTCTGAGCACTGCTTTCGCTGTGTCCCAAAGTTTCTGTTAGGAAGTGTTTTCGTTCTCACTGGAGTCTGTGGATTTCTTTATTCCATCCTTGATGTATTCTATGACCCAGTCTTTTTTGAGCAGGATATTGTTCAGTTTCCAAGTGTTTGAATTCTTTTCCCTGCTTTTTCTGTTATTGATTTCTACTTTTATGGCCTTATGGTCAGAGAAGATGCTTTGTAATATTTTGATGTTTTGGATTCTGCTAAGGCTTACTTTATGACCTAATATGTGGTCTATTCTAGAGAATGTTCCATGTACTCTAGAAAAGAAAGTATCCTTGGCTACTGTTGGGTGGAGTGTTCTGTGTATGTCTGTAAGGTCGAGTTGGTTGATTGTGGCATTTAGATCTTCCATGTCTTTACTGAGCTTCTTTCTGGATGTCCTTTCCCTCACCAAAAGTGGTGCGTTAGTCTTCTACTATAATTATGGAGCTGTCTATCTCACTTTTCAATGCGGTTAGAGTTTTATGTGTCTTGCAGCCCTGTCATTGAGTGCTTAAATATTTAATATGGTTATATCCTCCTGGTATATTCTCCCTTTAATCATTATATAGTGTCCTTCCTGGAAACCCTGGTGGCGTAGTGGTTAAGTGCTACAGCTGCTAACCAAGAGGTCAGCAGTTCAAATCTGCCAGGCGCTCCTTGGAAACTCTATGGGGCAGTTCAGTCTGTCTTATAGGGTCACTATGAGTCGGAATTGACTCAACGGCAGTGGGTTTTTGGGTTTAGTGCCCTTCCTTATCCTTTGTGGTGGATTTAACTTTAATGTCTGTTTTGTCAGAAGTTAATATTGCCACTCCTGCTCTTTTTTGATTGTTTTTTGCTTGATAGATTTTTTTTCATCCTTTGAGTTTTAGTTCCTTTGTGTCTCTAAGTCTGAGATGTGTCTCTTATAAGCAGCATATAGACAGATCGTGTTTTTTAAATCAATTCTGCCACTCTCTGTTTATTAGTGTATTTAGTCCATTAACATTCAGCGTAATTATGGATAGGTATGAGTTTAGTGCAGTCATTTTGATGTATTTTTTTTGTGTGTCATTGACAGTTTCTTTTTCCCACTAAATTTTTTGTGCTGAGCAGTTTATATATTGTCTTTTCCTCTTATTCGTTGTTGTTGATTTTGTTTCTGCTGAGTCTCTTATTTTTTCCTTGTATTTTATTTTGATGAGTAGGATAGTTAGTCTCCTTTGTGGTTACTTTAATATTTACCCCTATTTTTCTAAGTTTAAACCTAACTTTTATTTCTTTATACCACCTTGTCGTCTTCTCCATATGAAAGATCTATGACTACATTTCTTAGTCCCTCTTTATTATTTTAATGTTGTCTTCTTTTATATAATGACATTGCTGTTTCCCCGTTTTGAGAGTTTTTTTTTTAGTTTATTTTTATTGTGCTTTAAGTGAAAGTTTACAAATCAGGTCAGTCACTCATACAAAAATTTACATACATCTTGCTATACTCTCCTAATTGCTCTCCCCCTAATAAGATAGCACAGTCCTTCCCTCCACTCTCTCTCCTTGTGTCCTTTTGGGCGGCTTCTGGCCCCCTCTGCCCTCTCATCTCCCCTCCAGACAGGAGATGCCGAGATAGTCTCATGTGTCTACTTGATCCAAGAAGATCGTTCTTCACCAGTATCATTTTCCAACCCATATTCCAGTCCAATCCCTGTCTGAAGAGTTGGCTTTGGGAATGGTTCCTGTCTTGAGCTAACAGAAGTTCAGGGGACCATGGCCTCCAGGGTCCTTCCAGTCCCAGTGTGACCATTCAGTCTGGTCTTTTTATAAGAATTTGGGGTCTGCATCCCAGTGCCCTCTTGCTCCCTCAGAGGTCCTCTGTTGTGTTCCCTGTAAGGGCAGTCATTGGCTGTGGCCAGGAACCATCTAGTTTTTCTGGTCTCAGGCTAATGTAGTATCTGGTTTATGCGGTCCTTTCTGTTACTTAGGCTGATAATTACCTTGTGTCTTTGGTGGTCTTCATTCTTCCTTTTGAGCTTTTTTTAATCTTGATTTATTTTTGTGATTTTCCTGTCCAGGTTAACATCTCATTGCTCTGTCCAGTGTTCTAGTCTTGGGTTGATACCTGATATTTTTGATTTTCTAACCAAAGAACTCCTTTTAGTATTTCTTATAGTTTTGGCTTGATTTTTACAAAATCCCTAAACTTCTGTTTTTATCTGGAAATGTCCTAATTTCACCTTCATATTTGAGAGACAGTTTTGCTGGATATATGATTCTTGGTTGGGAATTTTTTTCCTTCGATGCTTTATATAAGTCATCCCTTTGCCTTTGTGGTTTCTGCCAAGTAGTCCGAGCTTATTCTTATTGACTCTCCTTTGTAGGTGACTTTTCGTTTATCCCTAGCTGCTCTTAAAATTCTCTCTTCATCTTTGGTTTTGGGAAGTTTGATTATAATATGTCGTGGTGACTTTCTTTTAAAATCTACCTTATGTGGAGTTCCATGAGCATCTTGCAGATATCTTCTCATCTTTCACAATATAAGGGAAGTTTTCTGCCGACAGATCTTGAACAATTCTCTTTGTATTTTCTGCTATTCCTCCCTGTTCTGGTACTCCAATCACTCATAGGTTATTTCTCTTGATAGAGTCCCACATGATTCTTAAGGTTTCTTCATTTTTTAAAATTCTTTTCTCTGATTTTTTTTCAGATTTATTAGTACCAAGTGCTTTATCTTCAAGTTCAGAAATTCTGCCTTCCACTTGCTCAATTCTGCTCCTCTGACTTTCTATTAAGTTGTCTACTTCTGTAATTTTAGTGTTAATCTTCCAAATTTCTGATTGCTGTCTGTCTATGGATTTTTCTAGCTTATTAAATTTTTCATTATGTTCCTGAATAATCTTTTAATTTCCTCAGCTGCTTTACCTGTGTGTTCCTTGGCTTGTTCTGCATATTGTCTGATTTCCTTCCTGATGTCTTGAAGGGTTCTGTATATTAACCTTTTGTATTCTGCCTCTGGTAATTCGAGGAAGGGACTTTCATCTAGAAGATCCCTTGATTCTTTGCTTTGAGCGATTGTTGAGGCGATCATGGTTTGTTTCTTTATGTAACTTGATATTGACTGTTGTCTCTGAGCCATCTGTAAGTTATTAGTTTATTTTCTGTTTGCTTACTGTGTTGTAGCTTCTTGCCTTGTTTTGTTTTGACATGCGCAAATGGGTTGCTTGAGTGAGCTAGCTTGATTATTTTTGCCTTTGGAGCTCTGATGTCCTATCCCCAGATGGGTAGAGCTGTTATCAGGTATATCAGTCTAGGAGTCCATTGACTTTTCTTGTGTGGATTCAGCTCAGTTATCCAGGTAGCCGGTCATCAAGTCTGTGGTACAAGCTCTGTCCTACAGTCTTAGAGGGGCAGGGGTGTTTGGTATAGGTACCGGTATCTGGTTGCAGCAGGGGGTCATGCTCTGAACAAGGCAGGGGCCTGAGAACCATCCCCCTAGTGTCTCTGAGGGAAACATGTCCCTGATCCTTAGAGTTTACAGGTGGGTGGGTTCTGCAGACAGACCATGGGCATCCAGTGCCTTTGGTTGTAAGGACTAGGAACTACTTATCCCTGGACCGTTGTCACAGGTGGCTGGGTGACATGAGTGGGGCCACCAGTCCTTAGGCCCCTGATGTAGGTAGGTGAGGACCCTGTTTAATAGGCAAAGCGGTGTCAAATATCAAACATCCACCTCTCTACTGCACAGCTGAAACAGTTGTAGTCTGCCAGCTAGGGCCGATTCTCTTGAAATAGGCCCGCACAGGTCCATGCAGTGGGGAAAGGTATTCAAAGTCCATGGACCATTTATGCCTGGACAGGAGCTGCTTCTGTCCTGAGCTCTCCAGGTTAGTGGGGCTGGCAAATTATCTTTTCCCCCTGTTGTAAATTTATTTCTTCTCCAAGCCTGGGAGCATGGCTCAGGGCACTCAAACAGGCCTATCTCAGGCCCAGGGAAATCAACAGCCACTGAAGCCGGCTTTGGGGAGTGGGGCATGGTAAAATATACGCAAGTACTTACTTTTGCCGAGAGCACCGTTCTTCTCTGTTTCCGGAGGTGTGAGTAGGCTGTGCAGCTGGCTGCTTCTCCCTAAGAAAACTGCGGCCAAATGCTACCACTAGCTTGCCACAGCCGCTCCTGGGAATGGCACCTCAGGGATCCCAGCGATTCGGGTCTGGCAACTCCTTGCTGCTTTTGAACTGCCTCTCTCTCCCCGTGCTGCGCAGTCCGTTTTCTGACTTTGCCTTTGTTATTCAGGGCTCCTAGGTTGTCATAAATATAATCATTTCACTTGCGTTTTCGGGTCTTTGTTGTAAGAGGGATCACCAGAAGCGTCTGGCTATTCCGCCGTCTTGGCCCCGCCTCCAAGAAATCATTGTTGATCCTGCCATCTCAAGTTGTGCTAAATAAATTTGATATAGAAATATCTCCTAATAAGAACACAGTGTGTCCATTCAGTCGACATACTTTTCAAGTCCCTACTATGTTCCAGGTACTGCTGAGTGCTGAGAATATATCATCGTACAAGCCAGACATGACTCCTGTCTTTTTGAAAGTTCCATTAAGCTCTCAAACTATCTTATTTTTCTGATATTGGAGAGTGTGAAGCACCATTGAGTGAATTTTTCATGTACTGGTTTAGCCCTTGAAACTCCAAAGTTAAAAATACTTTTGTTTTTAAACTTTGATACTTATTTTCCTAAATTGCACATTTTCATGCCTTGATAAGGAACATGAACTAAATGCTCTTTGACCTTATCTTGGTATCTTGGCCATCAAGGTGGGTGTTGGTTATTATGAGGGTGCAGTGATGTTCTGACTGTGGAAGCGAATTTGGGGCTCTTTGATTTGGCCCTGCACTGGCCCAGGTGGTCGTGCTCGCTCTCCTCGCTGGGGCACAGTCCTTGCAGTCAGCTGTCTCTCTGCTGCCTCGGACCTGTTCTCAGTATCCTTCTCCATCTCCTCTCAACTGTTGTCTGCTGGGAGTCGGGGAAAACAGGCTGGCAAGGGGATCCATAGAACTGGGGTTATTAGAGCTAACAACACTAAATATAACAATAAACTGTAGACTCCTCTGGGGAGCTGAGTTAACACGGACTTTGTGACGTTCTCTTCTCTGCACAGAGATTTCCTTCTGGCAGCATCTACTATCCAGAATTCTGTCTGTAACAAGTTGTCTATGTCCAAAAGTCAATATTGTCACCAAGAGCATATGTCTTGATTTTTTAAGGATGTCAATTAGAACAAACATGTTATTTCTGTTCATTAAGGTCCAAGGGGATCCTATAGATATGATCTCTAATTTTAGAGGTTTATCTAGATATGCCTGAAACAGCTACTAGTAGCATTTGTTTCATCATAGTCTTTCTGCTATGGAATCTCTTTGATTCCTTTGTTGTTAATTTGTAGGCTATCTTTGTGATCTCCATCCAGGCAAAGATTTTCCTCCCAGAAAGCCCTCCCCTCATTTCTACAGACCCTGCTCCCAGCTTTTCCTGTTGTTTTCTCAGTCTGCTGTGACTGTGCCACACTTTTAAAAGCTATGCTTTAGAGAGAACTGTAGGTCCTTGGGGGTGCAGCAATAGAAAGAGAAGGGACTAGTTTCATACAGGTTTTTCTCCCAGTCACAACTGTATCCAAAGCAGTTCTATTAGCTGCACAGGTGTCCTTTGCTTGTGGAGTATCTAGCAGCTACTTGATCTGCAGTGGAGGCCTGGCTTCTTCCCAGAGTTCTCTGCCACATTTCGCCTTTGATACACAGGCTTTCTCTAGCCTTTCTTCTGCCATAATGAGTCTTTCTTCTTCCCTGCAGATCTTGACAGAGCTGGAACACAGTGGCATTGGAAGAATCAAAGAGCAGAGTGCCCGCATGCTGGGACACCTGGTCTCCAATGCTCCCCGACTCATCCGTCCCTACATGGAGCCTATTTTGAAGGTAATGGCACAACAGACGGAGAGAGAGGCACTTCCTCTCTGGATTGTCTTGTGTCAGTTTGTTTGGGGAGATGAGAGCGTTTCAGTGTTCGCTGGTACACTGGACAAAATGGGTAATTTCTGTGGTCCCAGGCTCGGAGACAAGGGCCACGTCAAGTACTTTCAACTGAAAAATACCAAGAATTTCCCCAGTTACAGGAAAATGGTCTCCCTTTAAGATTGATATGATGGTTAAAGCACATCGTCAGATGTGCTTGGGAAGGAGAAATAGGTGGACAGTGGCATAAAATAGCTCCCTAAAAATGAAGAAGTGAGCCTTAAGATCCGCAACAACCTTCAAAGTTGAATATGTTAAAATTGTGTGAATCCTCAACATAAATCAGTCTGAGTAAATGATTTCCACAGATGTAGTGTAGAGGAGGCATGAGGAATGTTCTTAAATCATGGTATTTCCCAGCTCTCACATATGCCAGACTTGTGCTCAATATGGGGAAAAGTTTTAGAAGCCACATTCCAGAGAAATCCTGGATTCATAAAGCCTGGAAGTAATTTATATGCTGTATATGATAAATTATATGATATATATGATATCTAACTGATACGATCTCTTGAGTGATTTTTACTTACATAAAAGAAAGCTTTATAGTAGATTCTAATCTCCATTCATCATACCATCTTTCCATAGGCTTTAATTTTGAAACTGAAAGACCCAGACCCTGATCCAAACCCTGGTGTGATCAATAATGTCTTGGCTACAATAGGAGAATTGGCTCAGGTAAGAGGGTGGCAGCTCCTTTTGCCGAAGGGTAGAAAGAACATTTAATCTCTGAGGAAGTCAAACTATCTATTAATGCCATAACTAATAATCCTATTTAACACTTTTTTTTTTTTTTAATTTTGTAGGTTAGTGGCCTAGAAATGAGGAAATGGGTTGATGAACTTTTTATTATCATCATGGACATGCTCCAGGACTCTTCTCTTTTGGCTAAAAGGCAGGTGAGTATCACTACCTCCTGTCTGAACAAGACAGATCCCATGATGCCACAGACCTGGCCACTCCTATTCATCTCAGTGTCCCCAGCCAGGACCTAGCACAAGGTTTGGTACATAGCAGGTGCTCAGAAATATTTGTTAAATGAGTAAAAAGAAGAAAGACTTGGAAGCGGAATTAGCTGTCATCCTGACCTGGAGTCACTTTCAGTGAGTATCAGGGCTATCTAGGGCCATTTCCTCTGTACAAAAGAAAATGCAGATCATCTCAGAGCCCCAGCTCCTCCTACAGGGCACAGACATGTTGGAAAAGCCACATCCACAGGCTGTGGAGGTAGTCAGAGCTTCCCCTCACCTTCCCCCAGCCTTGGTCCACTTTAGTCATTTGAGGTCATTAGGTGACTAGACTAAAATTAAGAACAGTCTTAATTTCCTTTTATATCAGACTTCCTCTGTTGATTGTTAGGATTATGGAAGGACCACGTATTTCATTTTGAGAAAGGTGGAAGTACTCTCTTTTTTAATCTGGTGATTGTTGTAGGTTTGTACTTGACCAGCCTTGTTTTTATGCCCCGATTTTTAGGATTTCTGTTCATAGTTAGTGTCTTTACAAAGAGTAGAGACTGCTTTCTTTTCTGTTATTGGTTCATTGTACCTTGTGATCTTTTGCCTATCTAGGTGGCTCTGTGGACCCTGGGACAATTGGTGGCCAGCACTGGTTATGTGGTAGAGCCCTACAGGAAGTACCCCACACTGCTTGAAGTTTTGCTGAACTTTCTGAAGACTGAGCAGAACCAGGGTACCCGGAGAGAGGTAGGGAACGTGGCAAGCTTGGTCTTTAAAGACTTTGCTAGGAGATGACAGGGAACACCACGGAGAACCCCTGAAGGAGCAGGAGAGCAGTGGAATGCAGACTTGAAATTCTCATAGAAATACCAGACTTAATCGTGTGCCTAAGATGAGAAGGACCCCAGAGGTCATGGTCCCCAGACCTTCTGTTAGCCCCAAACAGGAACCATTCCCAAAGCAAACTCTTCAGACAGGGATTGGACTGGAGTATGTGATAGAAAATGATACTGGTGAAGAATGAGCTTCTTGGATCAAGTAGACACATGAGACTATGTGGGCAGCTCCTGTCTGGAGAAGAGATGAGAGGGCAGAGGGGGTCAGAAGCTGGCTGAATGGACACGGAAATAGAGGGTGGAGAGGAGTGTGGTGCCTCATTACGGGAAGAGCAACTAGGAATATATAGTAAGGTGTATATAAATTTTTGTATGAGAAACTGACCTGATTTGTAAACTTTCGCTTAAAGCACGATTAAAAAAAAAAAAAAAAGTATAACATTAAAAAAAAAGTCTTTGCTAGGAGAATGGCAAGAGAGAAGATTGTGGCATTAGTAGGTTCTGACAGTATTGATCAGACTTCCTGTCCCTCTTCTTTTTGCTCATGTAGCTGATCATCTGGGTATCAGTTGGGTATTATGGAACATAAGGAATATCCATGAAACCTGTTGTAACCAGATGTTGTGATGAGTGTTTTCTTTTTTCTCCTTCCCTTGACCACCCAGGCCATTCGTGTGTTAGGGCTCCTGGGGGCTTTGGATCCCTACAAGCACAAAGTGAACATTGGCATGATTGACCAGTCCCGGGACGCTTCTGCTGTCAGCCTGTCAGAATCTAAGTCAAGTCAGGATTCCTGTAAGTGGAGGGACACCATGAGAGACCTGCCAAGTCCGTGAATCACAAAGCCCTTGCTGACCCTGTTTAGAAAGCACCTTGGGCTGGACGACTGTGAAATTATAGGATATTGGCTCACTTAGCACCTTTGGAATAAAAACTCAATAGTTTCTTCTTACATCTCAGCAGGGATGCTGCTTCTGCGTGTGTCCAGATTCTTTGTCAGGGGTTAGCAGGCTAAGTCTGTACTCACCCTTTGGTGCGGATGAGAGAGATGCGAAAAATGACCCCATTACCTCTGTTTGCCTCTCATTCTTTGCTAGTGCTTCTCTAATGTTTTTTATTCTCATATCACCCAAGGAGGAAGAGGATGGAATTTATTTTCTCTATTTTAATTGATAGGGATATTTGAGGCAAGGCAAGGGCATAGAAAAACTAGTGGCAATCAGAAACCCAGGGCTCTTTTTTCTATCAAATGATCTAGCCAAAGAGCCCTGCTGTCTTTTGACAGTAGCCTGAGAGATTGGGATAGAGTATGGGGATGCAGGAGAGCTTTCCAGACTTAACCTATTGTCTACCTATGGAAACTAATTTCAAAGGAGCAGGCCTATTTCTGAAAGTGTGGAAGTTCAACAGTGACCCTCCCAACTCTCCCAGCAAAATGTTATTTTTCCAAAATAGAACAATTTCTTTCTAAACTGTAGAGACAGAATTATATTGCTTCCAATTTCCCCTTCCTCATGTTTATCATAGAAGTGTGTCTGTGATGTTATCCTGTCATACCCATAGCTGTCAAGAGCAGAGCCTAAGCCGCATATTTGCAGGTGTTCTTCCTTCATTCAGCCCCCGTCTCTTGACCTGTTATAGTTCTTACCTTCCTCATTGCACCCTTAATACCTCCAGTAAGAGTCCTTGAGATTCTTCTTGTTCAGGTCAGGTAACATTTGCCTGCTAACTTGTCGGAATTCCCTAGGGGGACCAAGCAGCTGCTGAACAGATGTTTGCCTAATTTAATTCCCTTTACTTTCACTTGGGAAAGTAATTATTTTTATTGATGGTTTCAGCTACAGGATTGTGAACCGTAATGGTAAGAAGGCAGTGAAACATAACAGTTTAAAGAAAACCCATCATGTACTGTTTTAGGCTTTTATGGTTTGGGTAATAGAAAAACCAAAAACTGTTGAGTCCTTGATGCTGAGAGCCTATTCACGGGTTCCTAATATACCCCACATTCCTAGTGGCATTAGAACATACCAGGGAGAAAGATATGAATGCTAATGTCTGTCAGGAGGTTTTTTTGTTTGTTGTTAGCAACGCTCTGCCTAAACTCAGAGCATTGTCGCGTTGTGTTGCTAGGTGCCGTCGAGTTGGTTCCGACTCATAGAGACAGTACATACAAAAGGATGAAACACTGCCTGGTCCTGCACCATCTTCACGATGGTTGCAGTGTTTGAGCCCATTGTTCCAGCCATTGTGTCAGCCCATCTCATCAAGGGTCTTCCTTGACACGTATACTTCATGAATTCTCTCTGTTGTTTTGTCATAGCTGACTACAGCACCAGTGAAATGCTGGTCAACATGGGAAACCTGCCTCTGGACGAGTTCTACCCAGCCGTTTCCATGGTGGCCCTGATGCGGATCTTCCGGGACCAGTCCCTCTCTCAGCATCACACCATGGTTGTCCAGGCCATCACCTTCATCTTCAAGTCCCTGGGGCTCAAGTGTGTGCAGTTCCTGCCCCAGGTCATGCCCACATTCCTTAATGTCATTCGGGTCTGTGATGGGGCCATCCGGGAGGTAAGCGGCTAAAACCCCAACCTTTACTCTTTTCTGCTCTGCACCACACACGTCCAAAGAAGTTAGATCTCTGGGCTTCAGCTTCCTAATAATGCACCCTGCTTATTGTTGAGCTGAATGCTCTTCTTCCCCTTAAATTTTAACACTTAAGTGAACAGGTTTAATCAGCTCCATCCAATTTCCTGGCTTATTCCCTCAAAATGCCTAAAAGACGAATAGCCTGGGGGAAGGCAGTATTGTTAGTCTCACTTTAACTAGAGTTCAATTCACTTGTTTGGTAGAATGTTCCACGGACTGGATTTCTGGTTGCTTCTTTCATGATTGGATTTAAGTTGAACATTTTTGGTGAGAATACAGCATAGGTAAAGTTCCATGCGTATATCTTACTACATCTCGTAAGGCCAGTTTGTCCCGTTATTATTGATGCTAAAGTTTGAACACATGGTTAAGTTGGAGTCCCTCAGATGTCTCTATTGTATAGTTACTGTTTTTCCTTTGTTGTTAAGAAATACCCTGTGAGATGATACTTTGAGACTGTGGGATTGTCGTATTCCTCAGCTACCTTTCACCCAATGATTTTAGCATCCGTTGATGATCCTTTCCTGAACTGGAGGTTGCGAAATGATGAAGTTCTAGTTCTGTCACTCCTACTTTTATTAGCTGTCATCTTTCTATACAGAAGAGCTTTCCCCTTCCCTTTCCCGCCACACTCTTTTTTTTTTTCTTCTTTTTCTTTTTGTTAAATACCATCGTGAACTTACGTATTCTTTTTTTATTCAGTGTGTTATAATCCATTATCATCATTAACTCTTTTTAACTTTTTATTTGGAAATAAATTTAAACTTAACAAAAAATTACAATAATAATACTAATACAAAGAAAACTTATATACTCTTTACTCGGATTCACCTGTTGTTAACATTTTACCTGATTTGCCTCATCATTCTCTCTCTCTCTGGGATTTTTTTTTCTTTCTTGAACTACCTGAGAATGAGTTGCATACATCTTGATTCTTCACCCATAAATACTTCAATGTGTATTTCCTAAGAATAGGGATGGATATTCTATGACCACCAGATAGTTAATAACTTCAGTAAATTTAACTCTAACACGGTACGTTATTCTGCTGCCTGTATTCTAATGTCAGTTGGCTGAGTAATGTCCTATAAGCGTTCTTTATCTTCCAATTCCTAATCCAGTCTAGGATCAGGCGTTAGTTGTCTCGCATTATTCTTTCTGCTCAAATGGTCTCAAATTTGCCCAGAGCTGCTTCTGTTATATATATTTTATATATGTATATATATATATATATATAAAGTACATATTTTTGGTTTATTGGGTGCATGTTGTTGTTGTGCACCGTCAAGTCAATTCCGACTAATAGCAACCCTATAGGACAGAGTAGAATTGCCCCATAGAATTTCCAAGGCTGCAGTCTTTACAGAAGCAGACTGCAGCACCTTTCTTCCATGGAGTGGCTCGTGAGTTCAGACCACTGACCTTTCAGTCAGCAGCCTAGTGTTTCAACCACTGTGCCACCAGGGTCCCTACATTAGGTGCATATAAATTTTAAATTATCATTGCTTCCTGTGGAATTGAATCTTTAATCGTTATGGATGACCCTTTTAATCTGTGGTAATGTCTCAAATTTTATTTTTTCTAGTGTTATAACTACATTAACTTTTTAGGGAGGAGGATGTGTGTTTCTTCCTATCCTTTTACTTTTAAGTGTGTTTTAACTTTTTGTTTTAGATGGGACTCTTGTAAATACAATATAGTTAATCCAGTTTGAAAATCTTTGTCTTTTAGTCAGTGCATTTGTCCAATTACATTTATTGTGATTACTGATACATTTTCATTTGTTTTCACTTTCTTAGTGCTTTCTTTTGACCTGCTCTGTTCGTTAATTTCTTTTTCATTCAAGGGTGATCTCTTTCCTTGCTTTTTCAAGCTTCTAGAGACCACTTGCATTCCTTGGCCCCCCTTCCTCCAGCTTTAAGACCAGCAACATCATATCTTTCTGACCCTTCTTCTGTTGTTATATCTTTCTTTCTAGCCACTGCACTGCTAGGAAAGGTTTTCTGCTTTTAAGGACTTATCAGATTAGATCGAGCCCCCAATATGATCAGGCTCATTCCAGGATAATCTCCTCATCATGAGGTTCTGAACCTTAATTATGTCTCTAAATGTCCCTTTTGCCACGTAAAATAACGTATTGGCAGGTTCCAGGTATTAGAACATGAACATCTTTGTGGCACCTTTATTCTGCCTAATATGTTTCTTTCCATTGCGTGAACATACCATAGATTATTTAACCAGTCCCGATTGAAGGGCATTTGTGTTTTTTTAGTCTTGCTATTTAAAATAATGTTACAGTGAAAGGCTTTGTGCAAACATATTTTTGCCAAGCATATCCTTGGAATAAATTCCTTGAAGTGGGATTTCTGGGTCAAAGGTTAAGTGCAGACTTAATCTTGTTTAATTATTGCCAAATTGCCCTCCTAAGTGTTATGCCATTTTATATTCTGACCAACAACATATGAGAGTGCCTATTTTCCAAATCCATGCCAATAGAATATGTCAAGCTTTTAGAATTTTCTAATCTGGTAAGTGAGAAATAGTACCTCAGTGTAGTTTTAATTTGCATTTCTTCTATTCTGAGTACATATTTTTATATATTTAAGGCTGTTGGGTGGTGGTTCTTTTTTGTCTCAATTTTTAGAAGCTCTTTATTGATTAGTGGTATTAACCCCTTGTGATATATTACAAATATTTTCCCTTTTTGTCATTTATCTTCCTACTTTGCAAATGTTACCTTATCTTATGCAACCACATTTTCTTTTAGAGGCCAAATGTATCAATATTTTCCTTTATTTCTTCTGGATTTTGAAACTTATTTAGAAAAGATTTCCTGTTCCCAGATTATAAAGGAATTAACCTGTTTTTCATTTTCACTTCAGATCTTTGAGCTCTTTGGAAAATGTCCCAGTGTACAGTATGAGAAATGGATCCAATTTTATCTTTTTCATCCTTAAAATTTTGACTTACATACCTAATTTAACAATGTCTAAAATTAACCAATACCTTTGTCCTTCCCCTGAACAATACATGAAACTTAGAATAGTTGCTCACACCGTCTCCCCTTCCTCTTCATTGTTATCTAGTATTTTTTTTAACCACCAAAGTAAACATTGCTTTTGTTTTATGCGTTGTTTATATTCATTCACAGGTGCCATTTCATTTCTCATCATTCCTTTTACCATCTCAGGGCTTCCTCCTGAAATCATTTTCCTTCTTCCTAAAATAAATTTCTCTTGTGAGCATCCATCAAAGTAAACTCTCTGCTTTTGTGTATCTGAAAAAGTCTTCATTTCACCCTCTTTTTAAATCTTCCTTTAGCTGAACATGTGATTCTGGCTTCTCTCACAGCTTTGTAGATATCATCCCATTTGTTGCTGTTAAGAAATCCTTGTACCTTTTTACTTACACTCTCTTTTCTCTGTGACTCTTTTACAGATCTTCTCATTGCTGCTGTTGTCTTGCAGTTTCACCACTATATATCTAGATGTGTATTTCTTTTTTTTATTCTGCTTGGGATTTGTTGGGCTTCCTGAATCTGAGAATTGGTATCTTTTATGAGTTCTCGAAAATTCGCATTTATCATCTGTTTTAGTATTGACCTTCCACTTTTCTGTTTTCCCTTTCCAAGATTCTGATTACACATGTTAGAGCTTCTTACTCCGTCCTTAACATAGCTTAGTTTTTCTTCCATGTTTTTAATTTTTGTCTCTCAGAGATGCAGTCTGGGTATTTCTTCACACCCATTTTCCGTTCACTAATCCTTCAGCTAAGGAGCCCTGGTGGCGCAATGGTTAAGCGATCAGCCGCTAACCGAAAGGTTGGTGGTTTGAACCCACTCAAAGGCTCTGCTGGGGAAAGACCTGGAGATCTGCTCTCGTAAAGATTACAGCCAAGAAAACCCTATGGGGCAGTTCTGCTGTGCACATGGGGTTGCTATGTATCAAAAATTGACTCGGCAGTACCTAACAGCAACAAAACCTTTCAGTTATGTCCGTTTTACCAGTTGTTGAGCTTTTAATTCCAGCTACTTTTTTTTTTTCGTTAAAGTTGTTCTTGGCTCTTTCAAATATGCCTGTATTTTTGGGTGGTATCTTGTTCTTCACCCATATTTTTTATCCCCACTTTTATTTCTTTAAGCATTTGAACGGACTTATTTTATATCGTCTACTTAATAATTTCAATATACATAGAATCCTTGATGAATATAATTCTGTTATTTATTGTTTGTGCTGAATCACACTTGAGGTGGTAGATTTCCTTTTGTGTTTTATAATTTTGGGTCATATAATCACATTCAGCTGGGTTTCACCTGTAATGGTACTGTAAAATCCCCTGGGAAATGGCATCCCTCCAGAGAGGATTTGCATTTACTTCTGGCCAGTGATCCAGAGTATTTTCAGCTCAGGAGAATTTTAAGTTAATTTCTTTGCCTTGAGTTTTCCAGGCCACATGAATAGTTAAAATAAACCCCTAAACCTATAATATGAAGATAGGCCTAACATTATGAATTCTTACGGGAGAATTTTTTCCTATGTAGAACTCACATCAAGATCAACAAATTTCTTTGTCTCCTTTGCCAGTGGATAGATTTTGTTGTTGTTGTTGGCAGTTCACCATTTAAGATGTAGCTCTTTGAAGGGCTGGCTTTACGGGAGAGGCCTCAGTTCAAATAATGCTGTTGTTATTTTTTATGCATTAATTTTAGGTGTCTTCAGAGCAGGAGGGTTTGGGAGGATATCTCGTCTACCATGTTTTCAGTAACAAAGCTATGTATTCTTTTGAAATACTAATGTTCAGGAAAAGAGAAAAAAGCTTGTGAAAGAATCTAAGGAAGAAGAAATGAAGTGACTTCTCCAGTTACTTAGTTATGAATGAGATCTGTCTGTGCCTGCCTGTGTTACCACTCCTTATGTATCAACCACCAGAGAGGCTTCCCTAATTGCCTGATGAAATGACAGTGAGAATCAGATGGTTCTTTTCCTCTTTTTCTCTTATGGTTTTCCTTGACCTCCCTGCCATCCCTAGTCTCTGCTTTTCGGCCAGTTTGAATTTTCTGCTCTCTTTTATAAGGAACACTTCACAGAAACTGTCAGCAGTGGTTAAATGATGGGGACCCAGGAGATGGGTAGGGATGGTTGTACTGAGTAAAAACCGTACCGTACGTTGTCCAGCTTCTGATTGCCTCAGGAGCCATTGGTGTCCTTGTCATTTAGGGAATTAGTCCAGACACTATCTAGCCCAGTCATGGCCTGTCAGTATCACATCTTAAGGTGATGAGTACTGTAAGTCCATTACTCACTGTTTGAAACAACAGTTTTTATTTATCTTCAACTTAGCCAAGTTTCCAAATGTGGATTGGGGTGAAAATATATCTGTTCATCTGTAAATTATTTTTTTAATGGAAGGAAGCAAAAGCTTAGACCTTAGAGATCTATATTTTTTTTGCTTTGGAGGCATGATTTGCTACTTAATTTTGACATGTAGCACTAATAAAACTATACCCTGAAGCTACATCTTTAACCTAGAAAGTAACTAGGATTTCCCATGCAGCTGCCTACCCCCATCCAAGTTTCCTTGCTCCGTCCTTCCCTAAGTTTGCTTGCTATTTTGGCTCCTGATTTCCTAGAAACACAGAGTGAATTAATTGTTTGTGTCTTTTTTTTTTTAAATAGGAATCTCAAACCTCCAAAAACAAGTATTTAATGATATTAATAAGAGTTAGAGGAAATTATACTATCATTAAAATGTTGAAAAGTGAGATTACTTAAATGAGTTATAATATCCTTAATAAAGAGTTAGCCGTATTTGTTTTAGAAAGTAAGTGGTAATGAATTAGGACCAAATAAACTAAAGATACATTGACAGTTGGTGAAAAATTTCATGTCTACTTTCAAGTCACTAGTGACTCCAGAAATCCTTCCAAAGTCCAATGAATAACAAGTAGGAGTTGATAATAATAGCTGATGTTTATTACATTTTTTCCGTATTCTAGTGCTTTACATGTGTTTTTCCATTTAATCCTTACAACAGACCTGGGAGATAAGTACTATTACCTCCATATTCCCAGTGAAGAAATTGAGCATCTGGTGGTGTTAGGTGCCATTAAGTCAGTTCTAACTTGCAGTGACCCTGTATGCCCAGTGCTGCGCCATCTTCACAATGGTTGCTCTATTTGAACCCATTGTTGCAGCCACTGTGTCAGTCCATCTCGTTGAGGGTCTTCCTCTTTTTTGCTGACCCTCACTTTACCAAGCATGATGTCCTTCTCCAGGGACTGGTCCCTCTTAATAACATGTCCAAAGTATGTCAGATGAAGTCTTCCCATCCTTGCTTCTAAGGAGCATTCTGGCTGTACTTTTTCCAAAACAGACTTGTTTATTCTTCAGGCAGCCCATGGTATATTCAGTATTCTTTGCCAACACCATAATTCAAAGGCATCAATTCTTCTTTGGTCTTCCTTATTCATTGTCCAGCTTTCACATGCATATGAGGCAATTGAAAATATCGTGGCTTGGGTCAGGCACATCTTAGTCCTCAAAGTGACATCTTAACTTTTTAACACTTTAAAGAGATCTTTTGCAGCAGATTTACCCAATGAAGTGCATTGTTTCATTTCTTGACTGCTGCTTCCATGGCTGTTGATTGTGGATCCAAGTGAAATGAAATCCTTGACAATTTCGATATTTTCTTCATTTATCATGATGTTGCTTATTGTTATAGTTGGTGAGGATTTTTGTTTTCTTTATGTTGAGGTATAAGCCATACTGGAGGCTATAGCCATTGATCTTCATCAGTAAGTGCTTCAAGTCCTCCTAGCTTTCAGTAAGTAAGGTGGTATCATCTGCATAATGCAAGTTGTTAATGAGTCTTCCACTAATTCTGATGCCACATTCTTCTTCATATAGTCCAACTTCTCTGATTATTTGCTCAGCATACAGATTAAGTACAGTGAACGAATACATCCCTGACACACATTTTTCTTGATTTTAAACCATTTAATATCCCCTTGCTCTGTTTGAATGACTGCCTCTTGGTCTGCATACAGGTTCCTCATGAGCACAATTAAATGTTCTGGAATTCCCATTCTTTGCAATGCTATCTTAATTTGTTATGATCCACATGGTGGAATGCCTTTGTATAGTCGTTAAAACACAGATAAACATCTTTCTGGTATTTTCTGCTTTCAACCAAGATCCATCTGACATCAGCAGTGATAGCCCTCATTTCACATCCTCTTTTGAATCCGGCTTGAATTTCTGGCAGTTCCCTGTCGATGTACTGCTACAACTGCTTTTGAAATGATCTTCAGTAAAATTTTACTTTCGTGTGATATTAATGATATTGTTCTGTAATTCCTGCATTCTATTGGATGGATCACCTTTCTTTGGAATGGGCACAAATATGGATCTTTTCCAGTCAGTTGGCCAGGTAGCTGTCTTCCAAATTTCTTGGCGTAGATGATTGAGCACTTCCAGCACTGCATCTGTTTTTTGAAATATCTCATTTGGTATTCCATCAATTCGTGGAGCCTTGTTTTTTTTTGCCATTGCCTTCAGTGCAGCTTAGACTTCTTCCTTCAGTACCATCAGCTCTTGATCATATGCTACCTTCTGAAATGGTTGAAGGTTAACCAGTTCTTTTTGGTACAGTGACTCTGTGTATTCCTTCCATCTTCTTTTGCTGCTTCCTGTGTCATTCAATATTTTGCCCATAGGCTCCTTCAGAATTGTAACTTGTTTTGAAGGCTTGTTTTCCTTCAGTTCTGTCAGCTTGAGAAATGCCAAGCATGTTTTTCCCTTTTAATTTTCTAACTCTAGGTCTTTGCACATTTCATTGTAATTTTTTACTTTTTCTTTTTTTATAGTTTTTATTGTGCTTTAAGTGAAAGTTTGTAAACCAAGTCAATCTCTCATACAAAAACTTATATACATTTTGCTATATACTCTAGTTGCTCTCCCTCTAATGAGACAGCACACTCCTTCCCTCCACCCTCTGTTTCCATGTCTACTCGGCTAGCTTCTGCCTCCCTCTGCCCTCTCATCTCTTCTCCAAACAGAACCTGCCCACATAGTATCATGTGTCTACTTGATCCAAGGAGCTCACTCCTCACCAGTATCATTTTCTATCCCATTGTCCAGTCCAATCCCTGCCTGAAGAGTTGGCTTTGGGAATGGTTCCTGTCTTGAGCTAGCAGAAGGTCTGGGGACCGTGGCCTCCGGGGTCCTTCTAGTCTCAGTCGGACCATTAAGTCTGTTCTTTTTACAAGAATTTGGGGTCTGCATCCCACTGCTCTCCTGCTCCCTTAGGGGTTCTCTGTTGTGTTCCCTGTCAGGGCAGTCATCAGTTATAGCTGGGCACCATCTAGTTCTTCTAGTCTCAGGCTGATGTAGCCTCTGGTTTATGTGGCCCTTTCTGTCTCTTGGGTTCATAATTACTTTGTGTCTTTGGTGTTCTTCATTCTCCTTTGCTCCAGGTGGGTTGAGACCAATTGATGCATCTTAGCTGGCTGCTTGCTAGCGTTGAAGACCCCAGATGCCACTCTCCAAAGTGGTATGCAGAATGTTTTCTTAATAGATTTTATTATGCCAACTGACTTAGATGTCTCCTGAAACCATGGTCCCCAAATCCCTGCCCCTGCTACGCCTTCAAAACATTCAGTTTATTCAGGAAACTTCTTTGCTTTTGGTTTAGTCCAGTTGTGCTGACCTCTCCTGTATCGTGTGTTGTCTTTCCCGTCACCTAAAATAGTTCTTGTGTACTATCTAATGAGTGAAAACCCCTCTCCCTCCCTCCCTACTCTTGTAACCATCAAAGAATATTTTCTTCTCTGTTTAAACTATTTTTCAAGTTCTTTAATAGTGATCTCATACAATATTTGTCCTTTTGCAACTGACTAATTTCGCTCAGCATAATGCCTTCCAGATCCCTCCGTGTTATGAAATGTTTCACGGATTCATCATTGTTCTTTATCGATGGGTAGTATTCCACTGTGTGAATATACCATAATTTATTTATCCATTCATCTGTTGATGTACACATTGGTTGCTTCCATCTTTTTCTCTTGTAAACAATGCTGCAGTGAACATGGGTGTACATATATCTGTTCATGTAAAGGCTCTTATTTCTCTAGGATACATTCCAAGGAGTGGGATTGCTGGATTGTATGGTAGTTCTATTTCCAGCTTTTTATGGAAGCATCAAATCAATTTCCAAAGTGGTTGTACCATTTTACGTTCCCACCAGCAGTGTATAAGTGTTCCAGTCTCTCCACAACCTCTCCAACATTTATTATTTTGTGTTTTTTGGATTAATGCCAGCCTTGTTGGAGTGAAATGGAATCTCATTGTAGCTTTGATTTGCATTTCTCTAATGGCTAATGATCGTGAACATTTCCTCATGTATCTTTTAGCTACCTGAATGTCTTCTTTAATGAAGTGCCTGTTCATATTCTCAAAAGTCTTTTTTTGAAGTCTGTCAAGAGAAATTGACTCTTTATGGTCCACCTATAGAAAGGAATAGTATGTAGCCATTAAGATAATGTATAAAAATATTTAATGATAAAGTAAGATCTTGAAAGGCAGGTTATACAACTTCATATGTGTGTTATCATTTGATTTTTAAAAATATAAAGTATGTTCCTAAGAAGAAAACTAGAAGAACATACATCAAAAGGTAGTTTTCTCAGTTGGAAATATGGCCAATATCTACACAAAGAACAATAGGTTGACATCAGTACTATTTGACACATGCATTTTCAAATATTGTTTTAAATAAAAAATATCTCTTGTATTAGATCTTAAAGTTTATCTACTCTTACTGTTAGACAGTTCTTAATGTTTTATTGTTCCTTTAATCATTATATGGTGTCCTTCCTTATCCTTTATGGTGTATTTAACTTTAAAGTCCATTTTATCAGAAATTAATATTGCCACACTTGCTCTTTTTTGATTGTTCTTTGCTTCATATATTTTTTTACATCCTTTGAGTTTTAGTTTGTTTGTTTCTCTGAGTCTAAGGTGTGTCTCTTGAGGGCAGCATATAGACGGATTGTGTTTTTTAATCCATTCTGCCACTCTTTGTCTCTTTATTGGTGCCTTTAGTCCGTTTACATTCAACATAATTATGGATAGGTATGAATTTTTTTTTTAATGAATTTAGTGCTGTCATTTTGGTACCTTTTTTTGTGTGTTGTTGACAGTTCTTTTTCCCACTTAATTTTATGTGCTGAGTAGATTGTTTATTGTCCTTTCTTCATATTCGTCGTCATTGATTTAGTTTCTGCTGAGTCTTTTTTTTCTTGTATTTTATCTTGATGTGTAGGATAGTTTGTCTTCTTTGTGGTTACCTTATTATTTACCTCTATTTTTCTAAATTTAAACCTAACTTTTATTTCTTTGTATCACAGTATCTTCCTCTCCATATGGAAGATCTATGAATATATTTCTTAGTTCCTCTTTATTGTTTTAATGTTGTCTTCTTTTACGTAATAACATCGCTGTTTCCCTGTTTTGAGCGTTTTTTTATCTTGATTTATTTTTGTGATTTCCCTGTCTGGGTTGACTTCTGATTGCTCTGCCCAGTGTTCTAGTCTTGGGTTGATACCTGATATTATTGACTTTCTAACCAAAGAACTCTTTATAGTATTTCTTGTAGTTTTGGTTTGGTTTTTACAAAATCCCTCAACTTGTGTTTATCTGGAAATGTCCTAATTTCATCTTCATGTTTGAGAGACAGTTTTGCTGGATATATGATTCTTGGCTAACAATTTTTTTCCGTCAGTGCTTTATATAAGTCATCCCATTGCCTTCTTGTCTGCATGATTTCTGCCGAGTAGTCCGAGCTTATTCTTATTGACTCTCCTTTGTAGGTGACTTTTTGTTTATCCCTAGCTGCTCTTAAAATTCTCTCTTTATCTTTGGTTTTGGGAAGTTTGATTATAATATGTCGTGGTGACTTTCTTTTAAAATCTACCTTATGTGGAGTTTCATGAGCATCTTGGATAGATATCTTCTCATCTTTCATGATATCAGGGAAGTTTTCTGCCAACAGATTTTCAACAGTGCTGTCTGTATTTTCTGTTATTCCTCCCTCTTCTGGTACTCCAGTTACTCATAGGTTATTTCTCGTGGTAGAGTCCCACATGATTCTTAAGGTTTCTTCATTTTTTAAAATTCTTTTCTCTGATTTTTTTTTTCAGATTTATTAGTGCCAAGTGCTTTATCTTCAAGTTCAGAAGTTCTGCCTTCCACTTGCTCAATTCTGCTCCTCTGACTTTCTATTAAGTTGTCTACTTCTGTAATTTTAGTGTTAATCTTCTGAATTTCTGATTGCTGTCTGTCTATGGATTTTTCTAGCTTATTAAATTTTTCATTATGTTCCTGAATAAGCTTTTAATTTCCTCAGCTGCTTTACCTGTGTGTTCCTTGGCTTGTTCTGCATATTGTCTGATTTCCTTCCTGATGCCTTGAAGGGTTCTGTATATTAATCTTTTGTATTCTGCCTCTGGTAATTCAAGGAATGCACTTTCATCTAGAAGATCCCTTGATTCTTTGTTTTGAGAGCTTGTTGAGGCGATCATGGTTTGTTTTTTCATGTGACTTGATATTGACTGTTGTCTCTGAGCCCTCTATAAGTTATTGTATTAGTTTATTTTCTGTTTGCTTACTGTGTTGTAGCTTCTTGCTTTGTTTTGTTTTGACATGCCCAGATGGGTTGCTTGAGTGAGCTAGCTTGACTATTTTCACCTTTGGAGCTCTGATGTCTTGTCCCCAGATGGCTAGAGCTGTTATCAGGTATATCAGTCTAGAAGCCCATTCACTTTTCTTGTATGAATTCAAGCTGTCCAGGCTACTGATCATCAAGTGTGTGGTACAGGCTCTGTCCTACAGTCTTAGAGAGGCAGGGGTGATTGTTGTAGGTACCGGTATCTGGTTGCAGCAGCTGGTCACACTCTGAACAAGGCAGAGGGCTGAGAATCACCCCCTAAGTGTCTCTGAGGAAAGCACTTCCCTGTTCCCTAAAGTGTACAGGTGGGGGGGTTCTTCAGATGGTCCTTGGGTACCCAGTGTTTTTGGTTGTAAGGACTAGGAGGTACCAGTTATCCTTGAACCCCTGTCATGGGTGACTGGGTGGCCTGAGGAGACCCCAGATATGGGTAGGTGAGGACACTATTTAATAGGCAAAGCAGTGTCAAACAGCAAACACCCACCTCTCCACTGCACAGCTGAAACAGTTGTAGTCTGCAAACAAGGGCCTGTTCTCCTGAAATAGGCCCACACAGGTCCATGCAGAGGGAAAGGTACTCAAAGTCCACGCACTGTTTATGCCTGGACAGGAGCTGCTTCTGTCCTGAGCTCCCCTGGTTAGTGGAGCTAGCAAATTATCTTTTCCCCCAACTGCAAAGTTTTTCCTTCTCCAAGGCCAGGAGGATGGATCTAGGTGCTCATCAGGGCCTGTCTCAGGCCCAGGGAAATCAGCCACTGCAGCCAGCTTGGGACCGGCGGGGGGGCATGGTAAAATATATGCAAGTAGTTAGCTTTTTCCGAGAGCACCATTCTTGTCTGGTTCCGGAGGTGTGAGTAGGTTGTGTGGCTGGCTTTTTCTCTCTGAGGAAACTGCAGCCGAACACTAGTACCAGTCTTCCACAGGTGCTCCCGGAAATGATGCCTGAGGGCTCCCGGCAATTCAGGTCTAGTAACTCCTCTCCGCTTCTGAACTGTCTCTTCCTCCCCCTGCCCCTCAGTTCGTTTTCTAACCTTGCTTTTGATGCTCAGGTTTCCTAGCTTGTCATAAATGTACTCCTTTCACTTGTTTTTTCAGACCTTTGTTTTAAGAGGGCTCGCTGGAAGTGTCTGTCTATTCCGCTATCTTGGCCCCGCCTCTATAATATTTTACTTATGTCTTCTCTTGCTCCCCTTCGAAATCTTCTGTTCAGCTCTTTTACTTCATCATTTCTTCCTTTCACCTTAGCTACTCTGTGTTCAACAGCAAGTTTCAGAGTCTCTTCTGACATCCATTTTGGTCTTTTCTTTTTTTCCTCTCTCTTTGATGACCTTTTGCTTTCTTTGTGTATGATGTCCTTGATGTGATTCCATAACTCATCTGGTCTTCGCGCATTCGCATTCAGTGTGTCAAATCTGTACCTGAGATGGTCTCCAAATTCAGGTGGGATATACTCAAGGTCGTATTTTGGCTCTTGTGGACTTGTTCTGATTTTCTTCACCTTCAACTTGAACTTGCATATGAGCAATTGATGATCTGTTCTGCATTCGGCCCCTGGTCTTATACTGACAGATGATTTTGATCTTCCCCATCGTTTCACTCCACAGATGTAGTCTGTTTGATCTCTGTGTTTTCCATCCCGTGAGGTCCACATGTATAGTTGCTGTTTATGTTGTTGAAAAAGATATTTGCAATGAATGAGTCATCTGTCTTAGAAAATTCTATCATGTGATCTCTGGCATCATTTCTATCACCAAGGCCATTATTTTCCAACTACCAGTCCTTCTTTGTTTCCAACTTCTGCATTCCAATCACCAGTAATTATCAATGCATCCTGATTGCATGTTTGATCAATTTCAGACTGCAGAAGTTGGTAATATCTTCAATTTCTTCATCTTTGGCTTCAGTGGTTGGTGCGTAAATTTGAGTAATAGTCGTATTAACTGGTCTTCCTTGTAGATGTATGGATATTATCCTGTCACTGACAGTGCTGTACTTCAGGATAGATTTTGAAATGTTCTTTTTGACAATGGACGCAATGCCATTCCTCTTCAATTTGTCATTCCTGGCATAGTAGGCCATATGGTTGTCTGTTTCAAAATGGCCAATACCAGTCCATTTCAACTCACTAATGCTTAGGATATTGATCTTTATGAGGTCCATTTCATTTTTGACGACTACATATTGTTCTAGATTCATACTTTGTACATGCCACATTCTAGTTATTAGTGAATATTTGCATCTGTTTCTTCTGATCTTAAGTTGTACCATATCAGCAAATGAAGGTCCTGAAAACTTTACTCCTTTCACCCAGAACATGGAGAAGTTAAATGAAGGTTACAGTGCTAGTAGGTGACAAAGTGTCTCAAAACAACAGTCTGACCCCAGAGCCCCTACTGTGTAGGAACTGGCTCACCTGGTGTGGAAAACCACTGACAGTAGCACCCTACCACCACCATCTCAAGTTTCAAGTCCAATTTTTTGTAGCGTATTCTCAGTAGATAAGGCAGTGCAGAAACCTGATTCTATAGTTGTCCTTATTTGTTCACGTGCACTTAGCATTCTGTGTCCTTCACGTTGCCAACTTGCTGGCCTCTCTTCTCTTTCAGTTTCTGTTCCAGCAGCTGGGAATGTTGGTGTCCTTTGTGAAGAGCCACATCAGACCTTACATGGATGAAATAGTTACCCTCATGAGAGTGAGTAGAGATTAATGCTTGGCTTATTCATCTGTGTTTGGTTCAAGGGAAGCCCAGAAGCAGGTTGGATAACATGGACATTTTTTTCTATGGTTCAGTGTAAAGCTTTTACAACCTGAGTATAAAAAATGGAGTGAATTATCCCACTGGATTATGAAAGGGTGAGAGAGGCTGGTGCTCCAAGCTCGCAGACCCCCAGGTACAAAGGTGTAAGGTGTAAAGTCTGAGGAGAAAACCTGAAGTAATTGTTTTGCCAGAAATAGACTTTTGAGTTATTTGCTTCACACAACAAAGCAATTTCACTTTAATATCACAACAGTGCTTTACTATTCCCACTAAAGCCCTCTTGCATACTGCCCATAAAACCATGACCTTCGAGGGGCCTGCATATTAGGTTTTCCTTGGGCTATTAAATGCAATGGACTCCCATCAGGTGCTGGGGAAGAAGGTTATGTTTTACCCTCCTACCCTCAAAAGCTTAAATGTTACCTTCTGACTGCGATGGCATAGGAGAAAAGGCTCCCTTCCCAGCATCTCATAACATGCATTAAGCAGGTACTGGAGGACTCCCTGTTGATGGCAATACCGTTTTTTCTCTTTGAGGGGGAGACTTGCTTCCTACCGTTCTCTATAATTTAAATGTCTCTGCCGGAAAGGTTGCTTTGCGGAGGTCGTTGTGCCTTCAGAGTTGGAAGATGATTTCTTTTCTCCTACACCAGACCTTTGTAGTCAGCTTGGAAATACAGCAGCATGAAAATCAAAATGACTGGCTTCAAAAATGTGACTCCCCAGGAACCTGGGTCTCAGAACTCGGGCGGAGGGGAGAAGAAAAAAAAATGGGAAAAAAGCTGTATGTTTTTAAAAAACTGTATATATTAAAGAAATGAAAGGGGAGAAAACTATATACACATATGTATGTGTGTGTATGTGTATATGTATAAAATTAAAAGCTCGTCTACTCTCTGACTTCTGCCACAGCTGTGAGGCCTGTGTTCAAGGAACATTTAGACGGAATGCTAAAGAGCCTGGGGATGGTACTGAAGGGGTGGGGTGGGAGAGGAGGAGGGGAGCGTTCTTCTGGTATGAAGCTGAAGTAATCTGTGACTTTTCCACAAAGACTTATGACCAGAACATAGGGATTTGAGTCAGGGAGAGCCCCATACCTACAAAATACAGCTTTTATTTTGTCCAAGATGGAGAAGGTGCAGCAGGGCTTTTCCTTTGGCTTTTGATCTTGGGCATTTTAATGAGCTCCCCTGAGCTTAGGAAGAGAACGGTCTTTGTGAACAGTGATCAGCCAATACCCCCGGGCTGGCTGCCTGGCCTCTTTCAGGTAGAGAAAGCCCTGTGATGAGCGGGCGATAGTACAGCTGAGAGGCAGGTGGGCTTTCTCTGAAGAAGAGACAGTGTAGCCCCAATGAATGAACATCAGACAAACTGGAGGTCAGAAAATTCACGATACTTCTTTGACAAAGCTTTATAATCTAGAGAAAGGAGCTTTTTCAAAAAGAATACATCTCACCAGGCAGAGAAAAAGAAAGTTTTACCAGCATCTTCTAGCATGGTTTTCTTTTTCTAAAATTTTATGCTTAAAAAAAAAAAAAACCACAATAAAAATATCTTACACTTCTGTAAGACCTTTCACCTGAGGAGTTGTCTCTTTTTTCATTGACTTCAACTCTAAAGTATTCGGGGACCCCAAGAGAATTAATGTGTCATGTGTTGCCATTATTAGTAGGGTTTCTATTATCATTAAATCTCTTCCTCTGGGGATCTTAAAGAAGGAGGTAGGCAACTGTCTTTTTCAGTGGAGTTAGAGGCTTGGACCAGTTTGCCTCATAATACCAAGGCAGAATCTGTGGCCAGTTGGCCAATTTTTCAGTAACTTATATGCAGTTGATTATATGGGTGCAGAAAAATGCTCATTTTGTGATACTATCCAGGACCGAAAATGGTTTGAGTGTTGAGGAAGATTGATGGATTTTCAAAAATCATTGCAGATACAGAGAAGAATCCTTTTAAAATTCCCTTCTGTCTGTTATAAAGTACATGTTTCAGCGCCTGCATTAACCTAAAATGTAGTCAGTCACATTCTCCATCATGTTAAATGGTATACTTCTTACCAGTAACAATATTTAGCACTGGTAAAGTACTCTGTAGTTTTCAAAATCCTTTCCCATTCTGATCTCATTTCTTTCACACAGTGTCCAGTGAGGTTAGGAAGTCAGGAGTGCAGCCTGGAATAAAGTCATTTACCCTTGAGTCATACACCTAGTAAGAAGGAGAACCAGGTCTAGAACTCCAGGCATCTGACTTTAGTCGTTAAGTAACCACTGTCATGCCTAGCCTTTCTTTGTGGATGGTACCAGTGAGTGCCTAGTACAGCATACTGCCTAACATAGACTCTTGGTGGATGTTTGTTGATGAAATGAGTACTCACTCAAAGCCTATGGTCCAGTCCTGCTAATGTAGATGAGGGCCAGAGACATTAGGTACTATGTTCCATTTATGTGGCTCAAGCATGGCTGTGATCTTCCTAACCCATTGGGAAAGATGCCAGATGCTATCGAGCAAAGTCTAAATTCAGAAAGGGCAAGAAATATGATAACACTGGAGTTGCCTTCTGGTAGAGGTCCCATGGTACCCAGAGTAAAGTATCCACCCTGGACCACTTGAGAACTCTCAGAATGATTTAGATTTACTCATTTGTTCATCCTGTCAACATTTGTTTGAATGGTGAGAGTATGCCAGACATACTCTGGGGATACAGAGAGGGATCAGAGCGATGTTTTGCCCTTGATAACTGACAGCCTAGTAAAGGGAGTGTAAAAACCCACTGCTGTCAAGTCGATTCTGATTCACAGCAACCCTATAGGACAGAGTAGAACTGTCCCATAGGGTTTCCAAGGCTGTAATCTTTATGAAAGCGGATTGCCACATCTTTCTCCCAAGGACTGGCTAGTGGGTTGAACTGCTGACCTTTTGGTTAGCAGCTAAGCACTTAACCACTGCACCACTAGGGCTCCTTAGAGGGACAGTACCGACACCAAAACCCAGTGCCGTTGAGTTGATTCCAACTCATAGTGACCCTACAGGACAGAGTAGAAATGCCCGATAGAGTTTCCAAAGAGCGCCTGGCGGATTCGAACTGCCAGCCCTTTGGTTAGCAGCCATAGCACTTAACCCCTACGTCACCAGGGTTTCCAGAGGGACAGTAGCAAAGAAAATTAAGTATAACAGGTGCTAGAAAGGAGGAATGTAAAGGGACCCAAGGTGGATGACAGAAGGAGAACAGGAAAGCCTTCCTTAGGATAAGTGAGGCTTGGGCAGACTGGAAAGACAGCAGGGCTTAGCTGAGCAGGAAATGGCGTTCTAGGCAAAGGGAGAAGCATGAGCAAAGCACAGAGGAATGAGGTGGTTGTTGTTAGGTGCCCTCAAGTCGATTTTGACTCAGAGCGACTTTATGTACAACAGAACAAAACACTGCCCGGTCCTGCACCATCCTCACAGTCATTGTTATGCTTGAGCCCATTGTTGTAGCCACTGTGTCAGTCCGTCTTGTTGAGAGTCTTCCTCTTTTTAAGTGACTGTTTACTTGACCAAGCATGATGTCCTTCTCAGGGACTGATCCCGCCTGATAACATGTCCAAAGGATGTGAGAGGTAGTCTCGCCATCCTTGCTTCTGAGGAGCATTCTGGTTGTACTTCTTCCAAGACAGGTTTGTTCTTTTGGCAGTCCGTGGTATATTCAGTATTCTTTGCCAATGCCACAATTCAAAGGTATCAATCAATTCCTCTTCAGTCTTCCTTATTCATTGTCCAGTTTTCAGATGCATATGAGGTGATTGAAAATAGCATGGCTTCGGTCAGGCACACCTTAGTCCTCAAAGTACCATCTTTGTTTTTTAACACTTTAAAGAGGTCTTTTGCAGCAGATTTGCCAATGCAAGGCGTTGTTTGATTTCTTGACTGTGCTTCCGTGGGCATTGATTATGGATCCAAGTAAAATGAAATCCTTGACAACTTCAGTCTTTTCTCCATTTATCACAATGTTGCTTATTGATCCAGTTGTGAGGATTTTTGTTTTATGTTGAGGTGTAATCCATACTGAAGGTTGTAGTCTTTGATCTTCATCAGTAAATGCTTCAAGTCCTCTTCACTTTCAGCACTCGGGGAAGTGCCATTTATTTTGTTCGATATGGCTGTGATATGGAATATAAGAAGGGACCTTGTGAGAGGAGGATAAGAGAAGGAGGCTATCTGGGGCAGACTGTGCTCACTGCATTTTTGCTTTTTTCCGGCCATGTCAGTTCCTTGGTTCACATTTCAGCAGAAGGGCACCTGACTTTGCTCCTCTCTGTCTTTCTTCCTTATAGGAATTCTGGGTCATGAATACCTCAATCCAAAGCACAATCATTCTTCTTATTGAGCAAATTGTGGTAGCTCTTGGGGGTGAGTTTAAACTCTACCTGCCCCAGCTGATCCCGCATATGCTTCGAGTCTTCATGCATGACAACAGCTCGGGCCGCATCGTCTCTATCAAGGTGAGTAGCCAAGAGCAGCATCGAAAGAGATTTCCAGCTTACTTTAGAGTCCCTGGATGATCAGAGCCAGATAACAGGTCAGAGTTCCTGGATAGTCAGCTAGAGGGGAGACCTTGTTCTGAGTCACAGGTCGATGCCCAACCCACAAGACAAGAACCAAAGACCACCAATACCTGATGCTCGAAATTTATAGTTTACAGGATGTTTACAACCCTCTCTTGATTATCCTTATGTTTTATTTCCTTTTTTTATGCGTTATTCCTGGTAAATGTTTTATCCTACACCAATTTTCTCTATTATCCAGGGACTGATTCCTTATCAATTGAAGTAAGCTCAGAGAAAGCAGCATAATATGTAAGCCACATAAAATAAAAAAATAAAGAGTGCTACCAGAAAAATGTTGTTCAAAACCACTTAGTAAAGGCTTTTCAGAGTCCTTACAGAATTTTGAAATTATCCATACCACTGCCCTTCTCTCGGTACTTAGTCACTTGATATCTGACTATTTTGTTCATCAGCCATGCTTTCATTCCCTTTGACAGTTGTTGGCTGCAATCCAGCTGTTTGGCGCTAACCTGGATGACTATCTGCATTTGTTGTTGCCTCCTATTGTGAAGTTGTTTGATGCCCCCGAAGTTCCACTACCATCTCGAAAGTAAGTGCCTTCCCTTTGGGACTAATAGTCAACAAGCTTTTAATGTTTTGTTGAAAATGTCCTTTTCTTAGTTCCCAGACCATCTTTCTACTTTTTTTTGTTATTTCAACTTCCATTATCTTAGTCTAGAATTATCCCAGGTTTATGGAAATTTTAACTGTCCCCATTCCACTGAAATGTATGTTGGAGCCCTGTCATCCAGCATACCTCAGAAGCCCTTTCTTGCTGATTGTTCAGGTAACCCTCAACCACTTGTCTTAGATTGTGATTGTATGTTAGCAATTACTGTATGTTAGTGATTGTTGTAGGGCAGCCTTAGAGACAGTGGACCGCCTGACGGAGTCCTTGGATTTCACCGACTATGCCTCACGGATCATTCACCCTATTGTTCGCACACTGGACCAGAGCCCAGAACTGCGTCCCACAGCCATGGACACATTGTCTTCACTTGTCTTTCAGCTGGGGAAGAAGGTAAAGAAGGAGCCCTGAACAACTAGGCACTCTTAAGCCTTACTTTGGAAAGAAGACTTTGTGAGCTCCTCCACTTATTAGTCAGTAGGTTTCAACACCATCAGAGAAGACTGAATTATTTGCTTTTCTTTTTCCTTTTTTATTCAGCCCATATTTATTGAGCACCTATATGGGGTAAGCATTATGCTGGGGATAATACAGTAAACAGACTAAAATCCCTGCTCTCATAGAGTTACAGTCTAATAGAGCAAAGCAAATAAACACAGTTTGTTCCGTAAGAGTGAAAGGTGTGAGGGGAGAGAGATGCTGTTTATTTAGGGTAGACAGGGAAGGCCTCTCTGATAAGTTGACATTTGAACAGAGACCTGCAGAATCCAGTGAGGCCTAAACCTAGAGAGGAGTATGCAGGCAGAAGGGATTGCAAATGCAGTGGCTCTGAGTTCAGGGACCTGCAGGAGAGCAGTATGACTTCAGAGGAATGAGCAGGGGAGAAGTACTTGGAGCTGAGGTCACAGAAATAATGAGCGGGGGAGGAGGGTACATAGCTAGATCTTGGAGGCCAGTGGTTCTCAAAGTGCGATCCCTGGACAAGCCATATCCACATCACCTGGGAACTCAGAGATGCAGATTCTCCGCCTTCACCCAGACATGCTGGTTCAAAAACTGGCTGTGGAGCCCAGCAATCACCAGGTGATTCTGATGCTCACTGAAGGTTGCAGATCACTGCTGTAGGCCACTGTAAGTATTTTGACTTTTACTCTGAGCAGAACTGGAAGTCTTTGGAACATTTTGAGCAGAGAAGTAATTTGATCTTACTTAAAATGATCACTCTCAATGTCCGGTGGAAAAATAGATTGTAGGAAAAAGGATGGAAGCAGAGAGACTTGTTAACCGTCCATTGCAGTAACCCCGATAAAAGATGATGGAGGCTTGAACTAGGGTTATAGCAGCGGGGTGGTAAAAAGTCAGCCTTCTGAATACCTCAGAGCTAGCTAACCACAAAGAAGAAATAGCTATAATGTCGTTGTGGCAGTATCTTTCTCTCTACTTTGCACTCTGCAACATAATGGTTTTTGGTCTCTTCCCCATTCTGCTATAGTACCAAATTTTCATTCCAATGGTGAATAAAGTTCTCGTGCGACACCGAATCAACCATCAGCGCTATGACGTGCTCATCTGCAGAATTGTCAAGGTGAACTACGTACACTTCATTTCTCTTTCAGAGTCCCCCATTGTCTTTACTAATTGGTGGTGTTCTTATAACCTTGGCTGTGAGAGTAAATATAGCTTTTTAGCTCTAAACGAAGAGTCAGCTTTCTGAAACGGATCAGATATAAATATTTCCATCCTTGCAGGCTATATTGTCTCTGTCTCTGGCCTATACCTGACTCTGCCATTGTTGCATGAAAGCAGCCATAAACAATGTGTAAGCAAATGAGTGTGTTTGTGTTCCAGTAAAACTTTATTTACGGACACCAAAATTTGAATCTCATATAATTTTCACATGTTCTAAAACATTGATCTTTTTTTTTCAGGCATTTCAAAATGGAAAACCCATTTTAGCCTTGGGACCAAAAACAGGCAGTGAGCTATTTCCCAGCCCTGCTCTAAACACTTCCTCAGTGTTATCATTGCTCACAGTTGTTTCTTAGTTGAATAGTTGCATACACATATTAAGTCAGTGCTTGTCAGTGACTGGCAAAGACTGGTCTACAGTGGGGAATACAGACCACCCATGATTCATCTTGTCCCTACATGTATCTTTCTACTTCCTCTTGAAATCCAGTCTCTTCAGAAAATCTGAACCTCCCAAGAAAGTTTCTAAGCTGGGAGGGTCTAATGCAGTTGCAGATGTTTTCTATAACTTGCTGGTTGCAGGGATACACCCTTGCTGATGAAGAGGAGGACCCTTTGATTTACCAGCATCGAATGCTGAGGAGCGGCCAAGGGGATGCACTGGCTAGTGGACCAGTAGAGACAGGACCCATGAAGAAACTGCATGTCAGCACCATTAACCTCCAAAAGGCAGGTCCATTGCATCCTGGGGATCTTGGGAAGGAGAGCCCTGCTCTTCTCTCCTGTTCAAAACTTTCAGCTCTTACTACCTTTCACTTAAAATAACTAAAAACTGGTCCAAAGGTTTTTCTGGAAATTTAGACCAGGAACTTAGGTAATTTTGTCTCTCTCCAAGTATCTGAATTGTAATTTTTTTTTTTTAAATAGAGGAAAGGTGGAGAACAAAGTGCCTTGTGGCATTCCCTTGGATCTTTGGTAGGAGAGCCCTTTGCTACAGATAACATTCTCATTTTTACATGAATGGAGCAAAACTGGTGAGGTCCCCTAGTTAGCACCGAGACTGATGCAGGCCCTTATAGCAGTGCTTCTCAAACTTCAGTAGGCTCACAGATTACTGGAGCTCTTACTAAAATGCTTGTTCTGATGCAGGCAGTCTGAGATAGGGCCTTGATACTCTATACTTCAACAAGCTCCTGGGTAGTGCTGGTGCCACAGATCTATGGGCCACACTTTGAGTAGCAAGGCTTTGGATCTCTGAAGAGGAGTACGGAGTTCTCTGTGCTGACTAAAGCCTGGGACGTGACCAGCTTTTCACCATGCATGCCACCAGCACTCCACTGAAAAACAGGCAGTTTCAAAGCATCCCTGATGAATCTGGTTAAAATAATCACGGTTACTTCACTGACTTTTAAATAAATATACCAGGCTGCTTATTTTCCACGTTTTGCATTAGTCTTCAGTACTTATGATGACTGTAAACAGCCTCCAGTTTGGATTTCACCACAGTGTTGATGTTCCTTTTTTAGTAGTTGAACACAGCTGCTGTATCTCTTGTGCACCCGTAGATAGAGCTGAAGAACTGGGTGAGGACTGGGCCCTGCTCACTGTTCTTTCTTTTCGCCAGGGCCATAAAGATTGGAGCGCATACTTATGTGCGTGCACGTTCACACAGCTTCAGAACATTGGGGGTTTATTACTGCCTCTTGTATCCGTCTGTACGTGCACAGACAGCTGTACAGTGACTACTGCTGAGAAATGTCCAGTGATTTAAGACGGAAGTGATAAAATACCTCAGGGTCATGAACGATGCAGCTTTACCTCTGTGGTTTTTGTAACTGCTAGTCTGAGACTTCAGGAGGAAGAAAAGGTCATCAATCACCTGGTACTCCCAGGCAGGAATTGAGGCCACCCTGCTGACACCTCACATGGAGGGAGGGGCTGGGGAAGGAGGCCAGATACACATTTCCTCCCAGATGTTTTCTGCCTGCCTGGGATCAGAATGTCCTTCCAACCAGGCAGCTGTCCACCCTGCTGTAGAGCTTTGTTCTCTCTATTTTAGGAAATTCCCTAGTAGTCTAGTTTGCTTCCAGGAAGTTTTACTTTCTACCCAGTACTGGGAAAAATAAGCAGAAGCTTCACCAAACAGAGGAAAGAATCCCTAGTTTCTCTCACCTGAGAGAGCAGATCAAGTTCAAAAATCGTAAGCAAAGTCCTCCAGTACAACTGACTCAGATTCATATGGTTGAAAAGTACATTGTTCTTCCTCATATTCATGTGATGATAATTAGGGATTGTTGCATGTATCAGTTTTAACCAGCTTTCAAAATAACAATTTGCCACCTCGGTTACCTTTCTATTGGCTATGGTAATAAGGAGTTACATGGTACAGAAAACATAGAAACTGTTTATGTCTCTAGAATGCCTTCCAGGATTTTCAGTGGCTTCGCTGTTTTATGATTGTTTATTTGGGCTCATCTACAGAATAAGCTGGCGTTCCCTGAACATTCACCAGCATCACCAAATGAGGTGGTCAGCAGCGGGTGGGTGCAGGAGGAAGTGGCTGGTGTTTAAGCATTTATTACAGAACCCGGAGAACTGAAAGTTGATTATGTTTTAAAGTAAAGAGCAGGGGGGACAGTCCACATGGGGGACTTACCATACTTAATAGATTGTGTAGTTAGTGTCAGTTAAGCTATGATTTTTTGAAGACCTGTTTACTGCCATTTATCAAATAATAACAATAATAATGATAGCAGTAACAACAACTGATATTTGTTGAGTACATTCCACTGTCAGGCACTGTTGATGAACAGTTTACAGATATTAACTCATTTAATCTTCTGAGTTAGGTGCTGTCATTATGTGGATGTTAAGGCACTGAAAGGTTAATTGCCCAAAGTAATCTGCCCGGTGTCAGGTAGTTTATCAATAATAGAGCCAGGATATCACCAAGTTAGTGTGACTGTAGAGCTCACTCTCTTAACCACTGTGCTGAATTGCCTCTACCTTACCCAGGCTCAACCTAACATCACTAGAGGAAGAGGGAAATTAGTAATACTTCCTGTGTACGTCCAACTTTGTGATACAGTGCAACCAGCAAGACACCCATTGTGTAGATAGAAAGCCAGAAATCTACATATAGCAAAGGACTTATGTTCCCATTTCGCCCTAAAAGGCGAGTCTTTGCTATCTAGTGTCACTCTTTATTCTAATCCATGGGTTCTCGTCGTATGATCGCTGAGGAGCCTTCGTATAGTCTCTTGTAATATCAAGTCTTTTGATTAGATAATATCTCTGCTTTGGTTTCTGACATAAAGTAATAGTTTCTGTGCTGTTACTCATTGGTAACTCATTGAAAGTTGTCACAAACCTTCGGTTTATCCCAGGGAATTGATGGATTGAGTCACAGATGGTTAGGTGGTGTTGCACATGGGGGTCTCTCATTCCCTAGAGCACTTAACTAGTCCAAAGTTTGAGAACTGCTTAACTACATGATCTCCTTAGTTTAAGGAGGATTGACATGTCTGTTCTATCAGAACAATCTTTTAAAAACATGTTTTGAAAGTTAGGGATTTAGTAGTTAGGGCTGCTGTTGTTGGGTGCTGTCGAGTTGGTTCTGACTCATAGCAACCCTATGTACAATGGAATGTAACAATGCCTGGTCTTGTGCCTGCTTCACAATTGTTGCTATGCTTGAGTGCACCTTTGCAGCCACAGTTTTAGTCCATCTCCTTGAGGGTGTTTCTCTCTTTCCCCGACCCTCTGCGTTACTAAGCATGATGTCCTCCTCCAGACTGGTCCTTCCTGATAACACGTCCAGTGTATGTAACACATAGTCTTTGCCATCTTCACTTTTGAGTCACATTCTGGCTGTACTTCTTCCAAGAGAGATTTGTTCATTCTTCTGGCAGTCCATGGTATATTCGATATTCTTTGCCAACACCGTAATTCAGAGGCGTCAATTTTTCTTCAGTCTTCATTATTCATTGTCCAGCTTTCACACGTATATGAGGCTATAGAAAATAGCATGGCTTGGGTCAGGTACACCTTAGTCCTCAAATTGACATCTTTGTTTTTTAACACTTTAAGGAGGTCTTTTGCAATAGCTTTGCCCACTGCAACACATCATTTGATTTCTTGACTGCTGCCTCCATGGGTGTTGATTGTGGATCCAAGTAAAATGAAATCCTTGACAACTTCGATATTTTTTCCATTTATCATGATGTTGCTTATTGGTCCAGTTGTGAGGATTTTTGTTGTCTTTATGTTGAGGTGTAATCCATACTGAAGGCTGTACTCTGATCTTCATCAGTAAGTGCTTCAAGCCCTCTTCACTTTCAGCCAATAAGGTTGTATCATGTACGTATTGGAGATTGTTAATGAGTCTTCCTCCAATCCTGATGCCACATTCTTTTTCATGTAGTGCAGCTTCTCAGATTATATGCTCAGCATACAGATTGGATAGTATGGTAAAAGGGTACAACCTTAACATACACCTTTCCTGATTTTAGACCACGTAGTATTCCCTCGTTCTGTTCAAATGACTGCCTCTTGGTCTATGTACAGGTTCTGCATGAGCACAATTAAGTGTTTTGGAATCCCCAATCAGGGTTAGGCCTGTTCAAATTGATGTCATTTTTATGATACTTAATAGCAACCGTTTTCTGCCCATCTATTCCAGCTAGGCGCTTTAGATACATATCCCTAGACAAGAAAACTGAGGCTTAGGTACAGCCACAAGTAGTTTTCCCAAGGGTTAGAGCTGCTAAGTGGTAGAGCCAAGATTCCTGCCTGGTGGTTCTAGCTTCAGAGTAATAGGAACTTACACACAGAACAGGCACTAACTTTGTGCCAAGACTGTTATAAATTCATCACACGTATTAATCTTTAAAATACCATCTCAGGTGGGAACTATTATCTTTATTTCACAGATAAAGAGACTGAAGCACAGAGAAGTTCAATAACTTGCCTAAGGTCAGAGAGCCAATAAGTTACGTGACTGGGATTTGAATTCAGGCAGTTGAGCTCCAGAGTATGGCTCTTGGCCCTGCTATGCTGTACTGCCTCTCTCCAGCGCCTGTGTTCTTTCCATCTACCACCCTAAACTGGCCCTGGCAGTGACTCTTGTCACCTGGATAGTTCAGAGTTTTGAAGAAAGCTGGAAGGGATAAACTAGAGAATAAAATCTGTTCAACTCCTTTAGTTTTCCCACAGTGCCTTGTGCTTTGGGCTGATTCTAACATCTGATTTTAATATCATTCGGGATGATGTGAACCTGAGCATTTCCCTTCTCCTATGTAACCTTTACTATGAGATGAGCCCGTGTCCTAATGCAGAGAGTGTCTGGTCCCTTCATACGCCACTGGAGGCCATTCCAGGAGTGTTGGAATGCACTCTGAATGTGGTAGTCTCCCTCGTTTCTGGTTCTGTAGAACTCTCTGCTTTGCTGATATTCAGAGTTCAGCACAAATGTGTAAAACAGACCTTTTCTGTATTCCAGAGGTTGCTACTTATGTTTTATAGCTTTTATTAAATATTACTGTTTTGTATTGTTTCTCTGGGGGGATTTTATCATGAGGTATAATTTTATAAATCAAAAAAGTAGAATAATCTTTAAATAGATGAGGGATCTTTATAATTGGCCCTTGAAGCTAATGGCTTTCTATTGTTGCCTGTGGGATTACAGGCCTGGGGAGCTGCCAGAAGGGTTTCCAAAGATGACTGGCTGGAATGGCTAAGACGACTGAGCCTGGAACTACTGAAGGACTCCTCATCTCCCTCCCTGCGCTCATGCTGGGCCCTGGCACAGGCCTACAACCCGATGGCCAGGTACGGTGTGTCAGGGCTCCCTGCTTCCCAGCTCCAGATTGGAATGAAGAGAATCTGCATGTAGAAAATGCTATATATAGTAGTTAGTTTTTATTAGAGGTAATAGTAAAAAGGCCAGTGTTTTTAATTTTGCTAACTGTGGGACAAAGAAAACGGCAAATTGAATAAGCTCATATTATAGGAAAAGCATCCACCTTGACCTTGCTGATAGGTAAAAATTAATTTTTTCCTTACTAGATTTAAGTCCAAAATGTTTATTACTGAGTTATTTACAACCCTGAAAACAACTATCAAATAGTTGAATTTAGCCTGTTTTCCAATAATAATGGTACTCTAATTATTTACTTTTGCATTAGAAACACCCAAAACTTAGTGGTCTAATCGCTCAGAGATGACTTGGAGCAGAATAGAAGTGCGTTATGACACCCACATGGTGTCAGCAGGGGTCCTTTGACTGGTGGCTATAGGATCCACTTTCAAGATGGCACATTCTGACGAGTTGGGACTGACTACTGACTGGGAGCTCAACTCTGGCCAAGGGCTGAGGGCCATAGATCTTTTCCACATGGATTTCTCGATGGGCTGCTTGAGCTTCCTCACAGCATGGTGGCTGAGTTCAAGTGTGAGTGTCCCAAGAGAACAAGGTGGAAATTCACGGTACTTTTATGACCCGGTCTTGGAAATCACATAGCGTTTCTTCTGGTGTATTTTTCAAGGCAGTCACAAAGGCCCACTGTCGTCACGGATGCCACCTCTTGATAGGGGAGTAGCAAGGTTCTAGAAGAGTATATGGAGTAAGAGATATTGTTGTGGCCCTCCTTGGAAAATGCAATTTGCCACAAAAAAAAAAAAAATCATTTTAAAATAGTAAGTCTTTAACAGCCTTTAAAATTTCATTTATGAAAGGTTTAAATGCATATGAAAATTTTTCCAGTTTAATGTAAGTGAATTAAGTAGAATACAAAATAGTATAAATGTGTGAATTCAACTATTAAAAATATACGTACATAGGAAAACAAATAGAAAGTAATGCAACAATGATTACCTCAAAGAAGGAAAGTTTAAAGAGTGATTATTTTGTTCTCTACTGTTTTCCTTTTTTTCTGCAGTAGACATTTGCTATTTTTAATGAGAAGAAAATGGTGATTTAATTAACAAACTAACCTTTCTCATTAGCAAGAAGCAAAAAGCAAGGCATATCATTTTACTTTTTCTCAGCACACTGGTTTGCTATTAGGGCCTGTATTTAGCAGAAGTAGTCTTTGATACTGTTGAATTAATGCCATGATTGGGCCCATCTGATTTTTTTTTAAAGTATATTTGTAATGCTTTAAAAATAATTTCCAGAAAAAAATCAGTTTCTAGGACTTCCCTGTTTCCATAGTGTCCAAATTTTAGGTGCCCAGCTGGTGTACCATACGGTATCTCCCTTCTACTCCAAGTCGCCTCTGAGCACAATGTCATGCCAAGTCTGCTTGTGGTAAATACCTACGTACACATTCATCCTCGTAGTTCCAAACATTCCCTTTGGGATCTGATGTGGTCTCTAACCTAGATCAGAGAGTTTATTTCTTAATTCAGATAGGACTTCTTTCTGTTTTCATTTCAAATTTTGTTTTTTCTATCAGATTCCAAATTTATACAGACATTGGTCTGTCTCACACTTTTCAATGTTTAACGAAAAAGAGGTATAGAGGCATCAAATGCTAAACTGATACATTATAGGCATTTCCTATAGTTTCTACTCCCCCAACTCACCAAAAAGGGAGTGGGATGAGATTAAAGCTCAGATGTCAGGTAAAGTAAATTAATTCCATCTGTGTGATGCTGTAGTGATTTAAAATAGTTTTAGTAATCTTAGAAATGGCATCTCTGGTTCAGTTCTTTGTTAAGGCCCCAGCTGTTAGAAATGGGCTTTAGTGAATCTTTTAAGACTTGTGGATTTAGCATCTGTTTTCTAGTGTATGAACCAGAAAGTTTCTCAAGTTACATTTTGTTTATGGCCATCCAGCTAAGGTTTCTGGTTATATTTTGCAAAGCAATAGCAGGTGCTGCCTTTACTGTTCCAGATCTTAGACATTTGAACATTACCCAAGAAACATCCGGGAGATCAGTGGAGGATTATTATTTTCTGAGTCTGTTAATGCTAACCTGTATGTTCGAAGTCCCCTCTCTGTTCTTACCCTCTGATGAAGACAAGTGGTGTAAAAACTGCCGAGAAATATACCTGTTGAGACAAGTTTTTTTTCTCCACTCCTCTCTCTCTCTTGCACATACACATAGACACACACAGAGTCCCTGTATATCACTGGCAAATACGACAGCCACCAGCCACATATAGTTATTTTAATTTAAATTAAAATTAAATAAAATTTAAAATTCAGTTCCTTGGATGCATTAGCCACATTTCAAGTGCTCAGTGGCCAGATACTTGTGGCTAGTGCCACAGCATGTGACAAGACAGGTGTAGACCATTTCCATCATCACCGAAAGTTCTGTTGGACAGCGCTGGTCTGTATAATCAAAATCAGTGATGCTGGGCGAAGATTGATAGGCGTGACTTTGTACACCGGGTAGAGGCATGAGAGATGTTTCTAACTTCTTTCTCCACTCCCCTCTGCCTTCAGGGACCTATTCAATGCTGCATTTGTGTCCTGCTGGTCTGAATTGAATGAAGACCAGCAGGATGAGCTCATCAGAAGCATCGAGTTGGCCCTCACCTCTCAAGACATTGCTGAAGTCACGCAAACCCTCCTAAACTTGGCTGAATTCATGGAACACAGTGACAAAGTGAGACTTTTCCCCATTATCCAGATAGAGGCTAACAGGGAACCAGCTGGTGGGAGGGGAGAAGCATCCATGCATTCCACTTTTGTTGGTGTCCCATCTGCCGTTTTCCTATCTGTGGGGTTCTGCCTCTCCTCTAGGGCCCACTGCCACTGAGAGATGACAATGGTATTGTCCTGCTGGGTGAGAGAGCTGCCAAGTGCCGAGCATATGCCAAAGCACTGCACTACAAAGAACTGGAGTTCCAGAAAGGCCCCACTCCCGCCATCCTAGAGTCTCTCATTAGGTAAGCCATAAACCCATTTTAATTGCCACCTTCATCCAAAATGACCCCACCTCTTCCACTGCCTGGTGCAGATTCCCTGGAGTCACATGGAGGCTTCTGCTCTGTGAAATCGCCTTTGGGTCTGGCCCACATGTTTGAGTGAGATGTGGTTGCAGATGGCTCTCCCCTGGATTCTAGCCGTGGTTGTCATTTTTGTTGACCCTTAGCACCTGGGCTTCTATTGTTTTCCAACTTACGCTTGCAGGTCCCAATGAAATGAGCAATTCTGTACCCCTAGCTGCCTAGGAAAGACAGGTTTTATATGTGGTTAGATAGCAGTCTCTGAGATAAGTGAAAGATGTACTGGTCCCTGCGTCTCAGAGGTCACTTGAAGGCACGCTTGGGGTTTTATTGACTAAAGGTCTTAGTGCCTCGGTTCTGTGTCTAGAAAAGGGAGAGCAAAATCTGAAATTTGATGGTCTTTTCCTCTGATTTGTTTATATTCTCTCCTTTTATAAGATGGCATTGAGTCTTCTGGGTATGGAAAAAACAGGTGGTTTAATCAATTTTCTGCTGTTACGATATCACAAGCTGCCTGAAATGTTATCTCCAGTTCCTAGAGACTGTTCACTTCCCCTAATGGTTATCAGAGAATATTAACTCTGGGATCTAATTATCTCCAGGAATATGCTAACATGTTGGATCATTTCACTCCAGGTAGTTTAGGAAAAATCGCCTAGCTAATAAGTTCCTCCATTGTGGCTGAAAGAACCTGCTGTGTGTCCAGTGCTTCTTTCATCTGAGAGGATAATCAACTGGTCATGTTCTCTGCTAGTTCTGCTTTTGGACAGGTGCTAAAAAGTGTTCCTTTAAACGCTTTAAAAAGGGACCAAAAGATAGAATCATATTTCTGCCCAAATAAGTTGGGCTTTGAGAGAGTGCTGATTTCTGAAATACCATCTAGGAGCAGTTACAAAGATGCATCCTGTGAGGCATGCTTCTGTTTCTGATAAGGAACAGCAAATGTGAAAACCCGCATCTCTTCCTCCATCTCTGGCTTGAGTAATGTGGTCTCACGTGGTAACTAATGGAAACCTGGTATCTGAATATAATAACTTAAACATCAAATAACTAGTTTTGCACATTAATTTTCTTGTTAACCTTCTTCTGTTTGAGACCTATTGGAAACTCCTCTCATCCCACCTCTAGTTTTTTCCCTATATTTGAGACAATCATAGAGGAATTGATGTTTATGCAGATACGTAGTAGAAAGAATCAGAGGCCTGGAAAAATGTTAAGAGGTCATTTAGCTTCTTAAGCCAAATGTAGTTGAAAATTAAGCCCACAAATTTTTGTCAGATTTTCCTGCAGATTAATCTTGGCTTTAAAAAAAAAAAAACTGTTCCACGGTAAATCCAGTGCGCTGAACTCATCAGGCTTATTCCTAGTCTGATTCAGCTCAGCTTGCAGTTTCTGCTTCCCTTAATTTGGTCTCCTATATCTTCCAAACACCTTTGTTTTTTGTTTCCATTTGCAGCCTTAGCTTCTGATTTTGTAAAACTGCTTTTCCTAAGCACCATTACGGTGTTATGTCATCAGTTTTACTAAAGAAAGTTTAAAGAAACAGCCCTAGGCAACGCTGCTATTAAGCTCACAGCACTACCCCAGGCCTCTGAATGAGCCTTGTGGAAACTCCTCTCAAGGGTCAGGACCGGTGGTGGTTGTACATCCCTGAGCCTCTACCCTTTAGTAATAGATTGAATTCCCTTCCTCACAGTGGCTACTGGAGAGCTCACAGCTAAATTCCTGGCTCACCTCTAATAAATTACAAAATTTTACCTGTTTTGAATACAAACCTCCACCCTTGACATTATTTTCTTTTTCCTGGTCTTATTTTCCTTTAGCAATTCGTCTGCCTTTTTTTTTTTTTTTAAAGATTATTACATTATACATATTTGAATCAGCTAATTGCCTTAAATTCTTTTTGAAACAACTTGGAGTGAACATACACAAAAACATCTTTGTACAGCGATTCCTTATTTTTTGTTTTTGCTTTCAGAAGCAGTGCTTTACTAACAATATTGTTCTCTTGCTGCTGGATCAATCTGTCTAGTAACTTTTTTACCTTCTACTCCAGGACAAATTAAATCCCACAAGTAATCCCCAAAACAGGGCCAACATTGAGGCTATTCCCATCTCCTCAAAGCTCATATAGATAAGTAAGTGTAATTGCTTCTTAGGGGAACAGAAGATTAAATGTGTATTCAGTTATGTGGAAACACACATGTACATATACACATGTGTACACACACACTCAAACACATACATACACACTACTGTGGGGCTTTTACTTGGTTAGCTTATTGCACTGGAATATGGTCTAGTGGCCTGCTTTTCTTTCTCCATCATTGCCCAGCCCCTGCATGTAATCCCCTTTCTTAATTTTTTTCTAATTAAGACACCTGCAAAATTAAAACTAAAAACAGCCAGTGCTCACTAGATAGACATGCAACTCTGACAACTGCCTGTTGGGCCTCATTTGTTCATTGCTTTCTGCACAGCTCCATTCTTTTCTGTATTGTGTTCTCTCAAGTATCTTCAAGGATCTGGTCAGAACAAAATGTTCTTTGCCTTTGGGAGCAACACCAGGCTCTCCTTTGGGTTCCTAATGTGGTTCTGTCCTCATTAAGGTCAGAGACGGTGCTGGGCTCTCAATCTGAATCCTTGGTACCCATCGTCCCCTTGCATCACAATACCCAGAAACCAAACCAAACCCGTTGCCATCGAGTCGATTTTGACTCATAGCGACTGTATAGGACAGAGTAGAACTGCCCCGTAGAGTTTCCAAAGAGCACCTGGTGGATTCGAACTGCCGACCTTTTGATTAGCAGCTGTAGTTCTTAACCACTTCGCTAGCAAGGTTTCCTGTACCACAATAGGTGCTTTAAAAACATTACTGTCAGAAACTGCACCACCGTAGGTTAAGTGGTTGGAGGACAGTCTGTGCATTCAGTAACAGCCGTTCTCCCTGTCCCCTCTGCCCCTTTCTCTGAGAAGTTTCTCCCTCAAAAGTGAAGTAAACCACAGAGGCTGACTGAGGAGCCTTAGCTTTTTTGAGTTGTGGGATGTGTAGATGAGAGAGAATAGAGAGGAATGCGCCTTCTGCCGTCTGCATACAGAGGATCCTGTTCAGAGTTGAGTAACTGAGTGTATTCTTGCTTGCTTCTTCCTCCTCCTCTCCTTTCAGCCCTTGATCTTTTTACCATCTCTTTCCTAGCAGTGTTGTGCTGGCTGCTGAACAGCTCTGATTCCCCTGCCTTCCGTAGGGAGTTTCTCTTTGAATACCTGTCCCATGGGAAGTCCTACTTCAGCGTAGCTTCTCTCTCTCATTTTGTTTATTCCTTTGAAAATCCCCAGGTACTTATTTTTAAGGCTCACGCAGGGCCCCAACAATCAATTATATTGTAGGTACAATAGCAGATATTGAGTAAGAAAAATGGCTTGCCTTACCTGACTGGCTCAAGGGAATGGTTCTTTTTGAAAAAGGAAAAATGATTTCCAAAAGGTCAAAATTATTTGGTACCCATTATGGTTAAAGATACTTTTCTTTTCTGTATGTTTTAGTTTGATCAAGTAGGAAGTAGGTGTGTTTGTTTGCAGAGTACTTTGAAACCTTTTGATGAAAGTGGTGGCAGTGGCCAGGTGGAGGTTAGTGAGCTGGGCCAGGATCTGGTCTCTTATCAGCATCTACTGCCCTTTTGGCCCCTCACCTTTCCTTTTTTGGGTTCTTGTTCCTCCTGTGTTTCCCTGAATACTGACACAGACTCACTCACTGCTCACCTTCTGGTTTTTTCCTTAAACTTTTAGCAAGACTCTAAGTGATAATGGTGTAAGAATTAAAAAAGAAAACAAACAAGTTTTAGAAGAGTTTATTGTAGAAGGAAAATAAACTTTGAACATGCAAAACACAAACTGTAATATTTTTACAAAGCAAGGTGCTTGTGTACAGCATGAATTATTACCATAGCGCCACCTACCCTCATTTTCAGCTGTTTCTTACACACAAGATAAACGAAGGAAGTCCTTTGGGCTCTTCCCTTACAAAGCAAATAGAGATAAGTCTGTATCGACTGTGAATATTTTAAGGCCATTTTGTGCAAGCGTCTGTGAAGGACTTATGCCCATGCCCTTTGGTGCTCCCCTGAAACTGCTAAACCTACCAGTTCCTTTCAGTGCTGTGCCGTGATTAAGGCCAGCAGCGGGGGGCTGAGAGTCTGATTGCGAGGCCCTGTTCCCACCTGGGTCCGCTGAACTCTAGCAGGACAATTTTTGTATTTTAATAGAAATGTATAGACTGAAGATAGTTTTACTGGATTTAAAAATGGAAACCCCTCCTCCACCACACTCTTTCTGTCCTTTCTCTAGCACCCAAAACTTCTCCCTTGAGAACTGAAATTAAATAGCTCTTTTTAGCAAAAGGATTTGTTTCCTGCCTTCACATAATCTAGGCCTTAGAGAAGATGGATGAAGTGACCTCACAGTTAATGTTTTTTCACAGAAAAATCATGTGGAAAAGACAAACTACTGTTATGTTAGGGATCACAAGCAGAAAGTCCCTCAGTCTGGCCCCTGAGAAAGAAGTCTGTCTCAGGACCCACTGTGTTTTAAACACCTTGTCCCATTTACTGCAGCATCCTTGGTACAAACAACTTCATTGTGTTCCTCTGAGACTTACTCTCTTGTTGGAGATTGTAGATCATGTTCCATCATTACCCTTTCTATACACTCTTCCTCCCCTCCTCTGCTTCTGCCCAGCCTCCATTTTTCTGCATCCTGCAGCTCCATTCCCCAGCAGGCCTTCTTTTAGGGCTTGAAGTCTTCTGGGCGGATTTTCATCTCCACTCGTTTGAGGGAGTAAGTAGACCCATGCCAGCCATACCAGGTGATGCCATCCAGGTGCTTGTTGTGCTCTCCGAGGCGGTAGTAAACTCCATTGAGGTTGGAGTCTGTACAGCAGTTGTACCAGTATCCACCTGGCACAAGAAACAGAAGTAAGCTAAGAATGTCCTCCCCTTGAAAAGTGATGATAGGTAGCCTAGACCTCAGGGATTTGTTATTGTTCCTTGAACTGTAGGTAAGCAGTTAGAGCTTGTAGCAAAGGTATCAAAGCCAGAATGCCAACTGTACAGTTACAAATTCACGCTTTCTCTTCAAATGTGATTACGGGCATATTCCTGAACTTCCCGTCCCCCACCCCCGGATCTCACCTTTGCGGAGCTGTGCGCACTTGTCCAAGCAGTTGTCATTGTCCTTGTCCTTGGTGCTGAAGGCTGTATTGTTATGATAGAGGAGGGCGTCGTTCCCCACATTGCCACTGTAGTTCCCCAGGAAAAGGCGGTAGCTATTCAGTTCATTGCCCAGAACAAAGTGGCTGTACTCAGCATAGCGCATGTTGCCCTCCCAGTCCTGTCACAGGGGAGACAGCCTTAGAGGAACTGCTGCAGGGCTTTAGTTCAGACCGTCCTAGCCCCACAGCCACATCTTTGGAATTTAGTAAACTGTTGTCACCTGTTCACCTCCGCACCATACTAATCTGGGACTCAGAACACTCCCCTCCTAATTAGTCTCCCTTTCTGTATTCCTACACATCCCTGTCTGTTAGGTGTCGATGTACATTTCTGCTCCATCCCACTCAGAAGTGTCACAAGAAGAATGTGAGAATATAAAGTGCATGCTTCCAGGCCTTTGATGAGGGGCACCACCCAATATCAGTAAGGTTGGCACTTCAAGGGCCTCTTCCCCAGGCCAGACCAGAGACAGCAGTGTCCCAGCCAAGCTGACTGATGGACTTGTTGACCTCTGGCCTGGGCCAGGCCTCCTCCTTGTGCTACCTGCAGCTCTGCTTCTGTGTAAAACAGGAAAAAAAAAAAAACCTATTTTCCTCAACTGTACTGCAACCTGCAGAAAAACGGCCATAATAAATGCACAAATCTATAATGCATAAGAATAGGAGTGGGTCCCCAGAGTTGTACACAGTTGTGTGTGGCAGCCCTATTCCAGTCCCAGGGACCCAGGCTTGCATGCTCACCTCCATTTCCACACGTAGCCGGGTTGGCCGACGGGAGAGCCGGTGGATGTGCTCATTCCCCAGCCAGAAGTCCCCACGGATACTGCCAAAGCCCTGCTTGTACTGCTTCCAGTCCCGGTAGAAGGAGACGAGGCCACTCTTCCGTCTCTGAATGATGGTCCAGCCGCCGCCTGAAGTCACCATGTCACAGAACACCTGGAGCAGAGGATGCTGGGTCAGGGACTAGCAGAGGTTGGTGGCAGGAGTGTGCCTGCAGGCTTTGCAACCTTTCCCCACCCGCAGAGCCAGTGGCTGTGCATACTCCCATAGTCGCACAGGCATACCACACCAGCAATTCTACCCCGATGTCAGCAACCCAGGGCAGAGTGGTGGTTTGCTGAGGAAGATTGTCAGAATTGGGGGTGGGGTGGAATTGGGGGGCCCGGATATACATACAGTTTTCGGGGAAGAAAATTAGGTACTTCTGATATGTCCCCTTCATTTTCTCTCTTTTCTTCCCCCCAAAGAATAACTACTCTAGGACAGGGCAGAGGATTTAAATTAGTAATTTAATTTAAATTATAAATTAATTTAAATTAAAATTATCTAATATATGTCAAGAATTTGATATTTGGTTGATTATGGTTTAAAGTGGCAAAACAGATGCCTGGATTTTTCTGTTTGGCTAGCTCTCTGGTATTTGGTATGTTTACTTTCCTGTTTTGAACTTCCCTTTCTTTAGACTATAAATAATCCCTGTTGTCTCCATCCCTTTGAGAGGGTGGAGGACAGATGGTGGAACGTTCGTGTGTTGAGGCAGTGAGGAGACCTCACCTCCAGCTCAGGGCTGCCCAGGAAGTCATCGGGAGGCAGCTTGTATACTCCAGAGATGCGGTAGTTCTTCTGGTGGAGGGAAGAGCAGTCATAGATGGCGTCTACAAAGGGAGCAAAGCACAGGGGTGAGCATCCAGACTTGGGGGCTCCATGGCACCTGAGCTGTTCCTGCTGCATCTAAATTGAATGTTTGAAAACTGAGGCTTCATTCCTACCATTGGTGTTAATTAGTAGGCAGTATCTGGATTTGGGAGAGGTAGTCTAGGGAGATCAAGAGAGGAGGTGTTTTTTGGCTTTACGAGAGGCAGGGCAGAGGGGTGGGGAAGCCCTTCACCTGGATAGCATCAACAGGACAGTCAAACAAGGGGTTCCAGGTTAACTTTGAAATGAGTTACTTGGCTGTAGTCTTGAACTCTGAATTCTAGAAATGTGACGAGGTGTGAGGGTCTTGGGTCCTGACATTTGTTGTAACAGATGCTCCTGTTTAGTAGATTCGGACTTCTCAGGCAGCCAGCCCCTGTCAGCAGATGAGTCATGAGCATCTCATACCTTCTGGTTTTGTTACTGTTGGTTGGCTGCTTGGTTTTTGTTGCTCTTTTTCAAAGGGTAATGGCTACTGTCAACCAATAAAGGGAGATAGGTTTTTACAGTCTTGTCTTTCCGCCCTTAGCCTAACAATACTAGAGTCTCAAATGAAAATGGAAACACCCTGAAGAACTCTTTGAGCCCCTCCCCTGGCAGTGTTATTAAAACAAGGAAACGAGGGCATCGGACAGGTGGATTTTCACTCTGGGATTGATTTAAATGCTTCCTTGGCTACCCTTGGGAATACTGTTTTATGCCAGATTTTGTTTTCCTGTTCTGAAAGTCGACGAGCGTATTGTGGAGGAGAGTACCCTTCCCTGATGGGATTCAGAGAGCAGGAAATCTTACTGTCCAGGAAATGTCCCACCATCTATGTCTTGGGATTCTTTTCTTGGGACCACTACACTGGGGCGTTAGAAAAGAGCACAAAGATGGCAGAAAGTAACACTTCTACCATAGGAATTATCCAAGATTGTTTGGTTCTCCTGCAGAGCACATTGGGGCTGGGGGTGGGGGGTACCCTTCCTTTGCCATCAGAGTTCTTCATTTCCTTTTACTGGTGCAAACATATCAGCTTACTGCTTTCTCCAAGGGGCTTCCTACTTAATAGAGTATCAAGGTGGCCCACAGCAGGTAATAGAGAAGAAAAATGAGGAATCTTCCCCTAGGGAAGAATAGTAGAGGCCTATATATATATATTTTTTTTTATCAGGAGAGCTGCATTTGATCCCCCGTGAAACTCCCTGCTGGGTGGTGAGAAAATCATGTTTGGAGGGGCAGAGGTGGCGTGGTCAGATTCCTCTGTCTGGCCTGATCTTTTCTGCCTGTCTGGTTTCATCTCACAGACCAGCTCAGGACTCACTTATCTGGAAAATGGCCTGAGCATACCTTGCTATCCCAAACTAAGTGTCTGGAAGTAAATGCTTTAAAAGTGATTTATAAACATTAGTTTAATTAACAGAGTTTTCAAACTTATTTTATGTTAAAACTTCTTCATTTGGCCAGAGGGTAATCAGTGACTTATCCATTAGAGCCATCTCTCTTCCCAGAAGCTAATCACTTTTTGTTTTTGACTTGGTTTGTAATGTGACCACCAGTTTTTGTGTCAGCAAGAAATAACATATCCATAGAATATGCTCCTTATAATTAATCATTTCCTGATAATTTCAGAAAATAAAATTCATCTATGAACCATAAATTCACCTCTAAGCCTAGCTGAGCCAAGCCAAACAGAAACTGAAAGTTATTATTCAAAAGAAAACATTAATTGTATTTTCTTTTTGACCTTTGAGAATTCCAGGTTTCAGTGTAGCGTTTTATTATTTCCTGTATTATTTTGGAAGAAGCTTATTTGAGACTATGAGAAAAAAACAGAAATACTAGAACTGAAGAATGTTGAAAAAGCCTATCCTTTCCTGAACACAAAGGCATTCGTTCTTCAAATAGCTATGGACAGTATCTATACGCTTAAGTCTTTGCCAGCAAGAGTAGTTCAAGTTGTAAAGAGAGGACTCAAGATACCATTACTGCCCATCCCACTAAATCTTAGGTACACCAGAGAATTGTCTTTGGTAAAACTTTGCTTCTAGAGCGACAGGTTTTGGCGTTCGTTCTTGCTTCCTTGGGATGGAGGATATAGCCTGTCAGCTCTTGGTTAGGAAGCAGTGTAATGAGACCAACCCAGGAAGATGTGAACTCTGTTTCTAAGGCTTGCTGTGTGACTTCGAACAAACTACATACTCTCTCTCTGCTTCAGGATGGCAGTTCATGCCTTTCTAATTTGTAGAAACACTTTGTGAATCAGAGAGACCTGTGAGGGTCCTGGGTAAATTTTCAGAACATTGGAAATCAAAAGAAATAACTCCTTAAGCCTTTGTTAAAGGGAAAATAGAGCCAATGGCACATACCCAAGAAAGTATAATCGAAAAGAACCCCTAGTAATTGTTCCGATGCCCAGGTTTTCTAAAAGTGGTACTCTAGACGGGGAGATGCTAGGCTCTTTGAGGCAGAACATGATGAGCAGCGTGAGAACCCGCCCTCCTTACCTGCCGAGGTCTGTGTGACAGTCTGCGCTGCCTGCAACTGCATAATGTCGATCTGGTTGTTCATCTCAGAGTACTTGCCCTCAGCCTCTGTGAGCCGCACCTCCATGCGTTTGCTGTTGCTCTCCAGCTCCATCACCTGCATGACCACGCTGACCCAGTCCCTCTCCTGCTTCTGGCTCAGTTCACTCAGCAGGCTGCTCAGGTTGGCGATTTGGGCCTTGAGCTCCTTCACCTCCTCACAGCAGGTGGCCGCTTTGAACTGTGCAGGTGTCTTGTGCTTAGGGGGCTTCTGTGGCCACACTGGGTGGCTAACAAAGGCCATGATGAAAATGCAGAGCCAGGTCACAGTGGAGAGAGTCTTTTCCAGCATCATTCTTAGACCTGGGTGAGGGATTCTCTTCCTTTGGGGGAATCTGGATGTGCCCAGTTGAGGTTTGCAAAACTGCAGCAAATTATGACCTTAACACTCACTCTTGACTGTCTTGTTGGCTTCTTTCTTTCCTTGCTCCTTCTTAGCCTTCTCAAAGCTTGAGTTTCTGAAAATGGGTCTTAATTGGGTATCCTATAGCCCTCTGTCCCAAGCCTGAATGCTTTACCAACTCCGCATCTTAAATATTGTTTGCTGCCTGCACCTCCACCCCACCATGGCCGTACCCTTCACTTTAGCCCCTCCCATCTCATCTGGGAGGGTCAGGTGCCTGCTGGGTGAAGTCAGTGTAAACTTAGCCAGAGGAGGGGAGGAGGGATACAGGGCCGAGTCCTTCTTTCCTTGCCTGTACAGTCTCTGGGCTGAGACAAGAAGAGTGTGAAGTTGTGTGTTTCCAGACTCACTTATTAGATTATGGCCCTGCCAGGCACCGTTTCAACTCTATCAGCAAGCAGGGCAGGATCAGAAGAATTTCCAAATTCAGTTCTAAAGGTTATATAACTGTGGGGTGAGGGTAGGGTAGGGAAAAAGAGTTGGGAATGAGAGTCTTTATTCACCCAGGGAAGCCTGTTAATGTAATCCATGCTGTTTATATGAGGCTCTGCTATATTTTGGCATCCTGCTGAATGCGCTTTTAACTCCGCTGGTCATTCCTTTCTCTGATCATCATTCAGTGTTTGACAAAATACTCATTCTACCTGGGCCTGACACTCGTTCACATCCAAAAATGCCCAACTTAGAAGAATTCTAGAAATACAAGAATAAGGTTAATCTCTTAGGAAGGAAAAAGAAAAGACTTTGTAATTCATATCCACAAGATTTGCTCTGTTATCTTCTTTTGAAATACTTTCTCCTTCAGCAAAAAACTGGGCCAGTATTAGCTTCTCTCACACTTGATATTTTGCAAGGAGGTATCAGGCTATTACCGCAAAGGTGAAAACTCAGGAGTGCCAGGCATGGTCTGAGATTGGTCCCTACACTTTCATCAGCCTTTAGGCAGAACAGAGAACAGGCCATCTTTGGGAGTAGAAGAGGATATTGTCCTTTTTTTTTTTTTTTTTCTGATTATAAAAATAATACAGGCCCATGGTTCAAAACTTGGAAAATATATTAAAATGTAGAGAAAAGAATCCCCATCACCAAATAAATCCATATCTAGAGTCTCATTTCACTCTTCCTATGCAATATATTTTGCAACATGAAATTATTCTGTTGATCTGTGATTTTGTATCAGAAAATAGGGCTGTTTAATTTTTTATGTACTGTATTTGAAAGACACTTCTCCTTTGAAAACAAATGTGAAAAATCTGGAATTCCAGAAAATATCGTTAAAATTAGCTTTTCATTAAGAATGTATACAAAGGTCCCTTTGTCCTTAACACAGTAACTCTGTCTTTGGAGCATACTGTTGCTGTTGCCATGCAATGGAGCCATGAAAGCAGAATTACTTGTAACGTTGATGTTTGGTTTTGGTCCTTCACCCGAAGGCAGATGCCTGACAACTCGCATTCCTGACCATAATTCCCCAGAGCCCTTTTCCAATCAGGGCTTCTAATGTCTCAGAAAGTAATTGCTGTTCAGGCAGCTAGAGTTAGCAAACGTTGTTTTTTCCTCTAAATCAAAGAGCAGTAGGGGATCAATGTGGACCAGGGTTTATTTTCTCACACCCTTAGTCTCTTTTGCCTACTATGGGGTGAGGATGTTGCTGGCACCCTACAGCAACTTGTCATTCCACTTAGAAGATCCTAAACTGTCTGCTAGCCCATGCTCTCTCTTTGCAAATATCTAGCCCAGCCGGGCACTATAGCCTTGGCTCTGTAGAGTTCATTTCACCAACAACAACCTGGCCCTAAGCTGTCAGCATCTTACAGGGTCTGCTAAGCTCCATGAGGATCTTGAGGGTGATCTCCCGGCCATCAGTGAGACTGAGCTTAAACCATGTGTCATAGAAGCACCATGGGCCGTACAATCATATACAACATTACATGCAGCCCTGCTGCCTTAGAACTCATGTTTCGCAACACAGTGGAGAATGCATAAAGGAAAATGGAGCTTTATGGATTCCCAGCCAGCTTTTTGTTTGTAGTTCCCGGTAGCTGCACCCCCCCCCCCCCCGCCCCCCGCACAAACAGGAAAATATTATGAATAGATTTGCTTATCTGGGCAGAAAATGAATCAGCCATTCATATTTGCAATCCATGTAGCAACCATTTCTAGGAAAGGTAGAGGGGGTTCATAAGTTTAGAGCGGAAGCATCTAACTTTCGGCATGAGTGTCTAGTCTCTGACATTTATTTTCTGGAAACTTATTTCTGCCATAAAGTATAAGTTGAAGACAGAAACTTTTCTTAAGTTGTTTGAAGATTTTTTTTTAAGTTGCCTAAGCTGCCCAAATGTCAGTAAATTCCCCCACAAATTTTGAGAAAAATAGACAATTAAGGAAATTTCCAATGCCAGATTATCTGTTCTCCAAAACACCATGGCCCCATGATGTCCTAGATTCTGAATTTCTAAAAGAAGAAGTAAGCCCTTGTTTTGAGCATAGCTTTTTTTTTTTTTAAGCCAGTAGAGAAAACCATGAAGAATATGGAGGACTCAAGTGGTTTTCCTCTGAGAGGCACTTAATCCCTTTTTCTGCCTTTCAGTAAACAGACTGACCATGAAAACGTGGACTGACAGAAAATATGGAAAACCTGGGTTGTGTAGCTGACAGTTTTTCCTTTTCTCCCATTTTAATGGTGGTGAAAAAGGGTCAGCTTGGTGTTCCTGGAAAGATGTTTGCAAAAATAAAGCTTATATTCTTAATGAAAAGAGTCAGCTAGCCTTGGTTAGCATGGAAGTTCTCGAAGATTTCAGAGTATTTGTGCTCTACTGCCTTTGGGTTGGCACCAAGAGCTGAAAGCATGTTGTAGAGCTCTAGGGCCTGGATCTGGTCTTGTTTTCTGTGCAGATAAGAATGTCATGTGTCATTCTCTTGAAAATGTCCCTGCTGGAGTGACTACCCCTTTTTTCCTGCCCCTGCCTACCTGAAACCATCACTTTCAAAATTGGTGAGCAAGAGAAGTAGCTACCTTCAGCAGCAGACTCTCAGAATTTGTTGAATGAGTAAATCTCAGAAGAACCTGTCTTGTTGTGAATTTAATTGTATATTTCACATAAACATTTTAGTTCTTCTGGAATCTTTTAATGAGTCACAGCTTGCCTTTATATATATGTGTGTGTGTGTGTGTATGCATGTGTGTGTACATATATATATCCTTTTAATATATGATCCTTCTATCACCTGATCTTGTTCCTGTCTCATCTGAAAGCCCAAATCCATCACAGAAGGTATTCCCTCTCTTCCCTAAGACTTCTAATCTGCTGCTTCTACCAAACAGTGTGCCCTGGACCTGTAAGAATTATTTCTCTCTCACCTCCTTTTACAGTCTGTTGTTTAATTATAGCACCTAGCAAAAAAAAGAGTCTGATTTCTCTCAGGACTTTGTAGCAAACGTCTGCCTGTTAGCCACTATGCAAGTTGTAAAACACAGCAACAATGCCAGCCCATCCTCGAGTCCCTGACAGTCTAGTTGGAGAGATAGACAACTGGACTCTAGGACAATGTGAACTCTAGAATGAGGGCACAGAGGAGGAGGAGTGCCTAACCCAGGTGAGGTCTAGAAGGCCTTTTGAGGGAAGTGATGCACAGGTTTAGAAAGAAGAAGTAGCCAGGAGCGGGAGAGGGTATTCTGAGCAAAGGTGCAGCTCTGTGAAAGACCCTGGCTTAGTAGGAGAACATAAGTGGTCAAATATGTGGCTGAAGAGTAAAAAAGGGAGAGGAGTGGTGGTAGCTAGTGGTAGAGAGGAGCCAGGCTGGAGGGGCTGTACAAGTCCAGGTGACTGACTAGAGATTGAGGGGGTAGTGGAAGGAGTCCAAGGAAGCTTTTGCAACATGGCTGCCCTGTTTTTCTAAGTCTCACTAGGAAAGTGTCTTTTCATAGTTGCCAGACAAGATTTTTAACTGGAAAAATGGGTGGTTTAGAGCATTAGAATTTCTTAAAATTGTAATGCATTCTTATTAAATGCCCTGACAGGGTCATCTGTCTTTAGGAGTAAGGAGACAGTGTATGAAGTCTAGACCTAGAGCCCTTAGGTCTAGAGACAGACAACTCTGGATTTTAATCTTTCTCCAACACTGGTGGCTATATGACTGTGGGCAAATTACTTCATTTCTTTGAGTATCTGTTTACCAGTCTGTGAAATGGGTATCATTACTACCCTTCTTCATAGAATTTTTATAAAGATTAAGTTAAATAAAGCAAAGGATTAAGAAAAATCAAGGTGTCCTTGAATGAGAAAAACAAATTTGGAGGACTTACACTACGAGATACCAAGATTTATCATAAAACTACAGTAAATAAGAGAGCATAGTATTGGCACAAGGATAGCCAACTAGACATATGGAACAGAATAAAATGTCTAGAAACAGACGCATACATAAATGAATGCTTGATTTATAACAAGTAAAGCACCACAGAGTACTGAGGAAAGGACAGTCTTTTCAGTAAGTGCTGCTGGGTCAACTAGATAGCCATGTGGAGGAAAAAAAGACTCTTGATCCCCACCTCATACCACACACAAAAAATCAAGTCAAGAAGAATTCATGTTCTAAATGTGAAAGGTAAAAACAAAGTTTCAAGCATAGCGTAGGAGATTATTTTCAACATCTTGGGATAGGCAAAGATTTCTTAAACAAAATACAAAAAATACTAACCACAAAGGAAAACATCAGGAAGTGCAATAAAAATAGTCATTTCTGTTCTTCAGAAGATACCATTAAAGGAGTGAAAGGTAAAAGGGTGGTTACTATACATACTCTTATATGTATTATATCTAGAGCATATAGAGAGCTCTTACCAAACAATAAGGGGAAAAAAAGGTAGCCCAGTTAAAAGATAGGCAGAAGATCTGAACAGGCAGTTATTTCACAAAAGAGGATATCCAGAAGGCCAATAAACAAATGAAAAGTTGCTCCACTTCATTAGTCACTGTGAAAATTAAAACCGTAATAAGATGCTACTATGCACCAAGAAAAAAACATGATAAAATGCTGCTACACATCAGAATGGCTGAAATTAAAAAGACTGCGAATACCAAGTGTTGATGAAGATGTTTTCCAGTTGAGAGTTGCATACACTGCTGGTGGAAATGTAAATTGGTAAAACCGCTTCAGAGAAAATTTGACTGTAGCTTCTAAAGCTGAACATACCCAATAACCCAGCAGTTCTTCTAGATAAACTCCCAACAGAAATGTGAACACTCATGCACCAAAGATGTACAAGAAAGTTCATGGTAGCACCACTCATGATAGCCTAAAACTGAATACAACCTAAATGTTCATCAGCAGTAAGATGGATAAATTGTGGTATTTTCAGCAACAGGAATAAAAAACGACTGAATGCAGGAGTACTATGCAACGATAAAGAAAAATGACACATTCATGAAACTTCTCGTAACATGGATAAATTTGGAGGACATAATGCTGAGTGAAATAAGCCAATCACAAAAGGACAAATATTATATGAGACCGCTATTAAAGTAACAACAAAAGGTTTACACACAGAAAAAAACATTATCAGTGATGGGAGGAGGAAGGAGGGAAAATTACCAAATAGATAAAAGACACGTGTTAATATTGGTGAAGGGACAGGCAGAACACAACATGGGAGAAGTCAGCATAACATGACCAAGGCAAGAGAGGACGCTGAGAGAAACGCAAGAATAAAGGACAACTTACCGAAACTACTAGAGCATAGACAATCCTGCAACAATAGTATTAACAAATGATAATTTACAAATGGATACATAGGTAGATAGATATGCCAAGAGGTGTGGGAGGGTATAAGGGAGCACACCCACCTGCAGATACAGGTTTGGTGGTGGGTATTTCTACATACATGACTGTAGGTGCTCCTCATATGTTAATATAGGCAATAGAGCACAAAAGGGGCACAGTCAGGGAAACCTGTTAGACATGACCAAACACCTCTCGGGATGAAGTTCCTAGGCTTGAAGTCAAAGGGGATATCTATGTCAACTGGCACAACATAGTTCGTAAAGACAATGTTCTGCACCCTACTTTGGTGAGTAGTGTCTGGAGTCTTAAGAGCTTACAAGCAGCCATCTAAGATATGACTATTGGTCTCTTCCTGTTCGGAGCAAAGAAGAGTGAAGAAAGCCAAAGTCCTAAAGGTTAATGGGCCACATGAACCACAGCCCACATGACCCTGAGACCAGAAGAACTAGATGGTGCCTGGCTACCACTATTGACTGCTCTGAATGGGAACACAACAGAGGGTCCCAGACAAAGGAGAAAAATGTAGAACAAAAAATCAAATTCACAAAAAAAGCCAGACTTACTGGTCTGACAGAAACTGGAAGAATCCCTGAGACTATGGCTCTAAGACGCCCCTTTCTGACCTGGAAATGAAGCCATTCCCAGAGAATCCCTTCCAGCCAAACAATAGACAAGCCCATAAAATGAGCAGTACTCGAGCATAATGTGCTCCTTAGAACAATCAATTATAAGAGATCAAAAGGGCAATATTTGCCCAAAAGCAAAGATGAGAAGGCAGGAAGGGGTAGAAAATCAGGAGGAAAGAAAATTGAGAACCCAGAGTGAAATGAGGAGAGTGCTGATGCATTGTGGGGAGTGAAACAAAGGCCATGAAGCACTACACACAGACTATCAAATGGGAATCCAATTTGCTCTATAAACTTTCACCTAACCCAAAACACCCAGTGCTGTCAAGCCGAATACACAATCTAAAAAAAAAAAAAAAGGAAGCTCAATAAATACTTGGTAATTGCACATCTTAAAAAAAAAAAACCTGAATGCAACAAGGATGCATCTCACAAACAAAATTAACCAGTTGTGTTAGGAGTCTTTAGTTACCTCCGGGAATGAGGAAGGGAGCCAGAGCTGGGAGGAGGTTCTGGTGCTTCTGAAATACTGGCAGTGTGTTGTTTCATTTCTTGGTCTCGGTGGTAGGTACAAGGGTGTTTTCACTCTGTGGTAATTCATCAAGCTGTACATTTATGTGTATATTTTCCTATTTATATGTTTAATTGGGAAGCTTACTTTTAACATAGATGATGCATATACAACTTGGAATAGTGTCGGACATGTAGTCAGCATCCAGCAAATATTAAATAGTATTATAGATACGCAGTTGTCAGCTCATTGGAAAAGCCTTCCCTCACCACTCTGATCTAAAATAAGTCCCCCATATGACTCTGTAAGCACTTTCTCATTTCTGCATTATATTTACCTCCACTGTACTTACCTTGGAGCCCTAGTAGCATAGTGGTTAAAGCACTCGGCTGCTAATGGAAAGGGTGGTGGTTCAAACCCACCAGCTGTTCCAAGGGAGAGAGATGCGGCAGTCTGCTTCCCTAAAGATTTACAGCCTTGGAACCTAACGGAGCAGTTCTAGTCCCTCTTACAGGATCGCTATGAGGTGGAAGTGACTTGACAGCAGTGAGTTTGGTTTGGTACTTACAAACCAAACCAGAGTCCCTGGGTGGCGCAGTTAAGCACTCAGCTACTAACTGCTGGTTCGAACCCACCCAGAGGTGCCTCAGAAGAAAGGTCTGGTGATCTGTTTCCCAAAAAATCAGCTATTGAAAACCCTGTGGAGCACAGTTCTACTCTTACACACATGGGATCGCTATGAGTTGAAATCAACTCGACAGCAACTGGTACGTCTCTCGGTTTCTTTCTCGTGTATCTACTTCACTAACATTTCAGCTCTGCGAAAGCAAATACCTTGTCTGTCTTATTTACCACGGTAACTCTAGTATCTAACACTTAGCACAAGACCTAAGACAACAGAGATAGTTAGTTGGACCGTGTTGAATGAATGAATGGATTCCAAACAGAAGGCTCTCTTCCACTGTGAATAAACATCTTCTTTTCTGTGACTTCAGTCTGTCTCCATGGTCATTTCCAGTATTTTATCACAGTTAAGTTCTTTATTGTAGGGCATCACATTCTCTCCAGCTTTCAATCCATTTTTCTTCTTTAGGTCTTAGTCATAGAATCAAAGGAAGTGAGAACTGGAAGAGTTATCATTTGGTTCGACCCTCTTGTTTTTATCAATAACTTGAGGTAGCATCCTTATTGTATAATCACTTCATGTCCCTGTAAACCATTAATTTATGTCTCGCCTCTCTTTACATATGAAGATCAGTGAGAGGACCTCACTAGAGCATTTGGGTAGGGTTTTGTCCCACTCCTGCTTATTCCACAGGCCTTTGTAAATGGCGTACCTGATTACTTCCATCTATAGTGGCCTGTCAGTTAACCTTTATCACAGCCTGAGGGGTCACACGCAGTTGAAGACAGAACAAAGAAAATAACATGTCCCCATAAAAACAGTCTTACCTCTGGGCACCTGTATTCTGCATAATTTATCCAGGAGCCTAACAAATCTTGTGTGTCCTCAAAGGGGAGTCAGATGGCATTACATTGCAGTTTCAGTACCATGTTCTTAGCCAGAGACAAGACCCTGTTAGGAGTAGCAGGACCAGATTAGGATCGCAGGCCCCAAGCAGCGCCGTGAACTGCGGTGCTGCCCTTGGGTTAGATCCCTACCACCTGGACCAAGGCAGCACTGACTGGAAACAGGCCTGTCATTCTTTAAGAATGTTAGAGGATTTGAGCCAGTTGTGCCTGAGCAACCGATTAATAGCCAGGGTGACTGTCTCCAGGCCATGGGTTCAATGGGCAAACAAAACCCACTCACAGGTCTTAATTCTAAACATGTGTTCCCAAGGTGTCACTACTGCACTGCTTGGAAGTTTGAGTCCTGCTTTTAGGGTTGTTTCCTGGCTTCCAGAAAAGGTACACAGTCCTTTCTCCCCACCTCTGTTGGGGAAAAAAAAGCACTTAGTCCGGAGAGGTGAGGATCTGCTCAAAGTTACTCACTTCTCGGCAAAAACACATTCCAAACCTCTGGTTCATACTGACTTTAACAGTGCCAGGGTACTTCTAGTAATCTGTTCCCCTCATAGGAAATGTCCCAGCAGCAGCACGTGGGATGATGAAGGGAAACCCCTTGTGAGCAAAAGCACGAGCACAGATTGTATCTTTGTGGTTACTGTTTCTAACCTATCTTTTTCTTTAATTCCCTTTTCTGTTCAGCCACACCCAAGAAATCAAGTCTCTCACTGGTGTTCAGTACAGTGTAGATTTACCTCTTCCTGCGCTAAGGGTTTCCTTTGGGTTCATTGTGTAAGAGTTTGCCTTTGAGAGCAACGTACAAACCCCAAGGAATATTGTTTTTCAGTGCAGAAACCTGGCCATCAATGAGGAACTGTAAGAAAGGAAGAGTCTGGGGTTTTTCCCTAAAGGTGGCCAAAAGGCCAGAGGGTCTTTGATTGCAGCCCAAGACCTCTCTAAAGGGGAAATTGGCTGTATTTCAGTAGTAAACCTCTAGTCTTCCATAGTGTCTAGCCCATCCTCAAGAAGACCTTAAAGTTAATGAGACTGCTCTTACGGTGAGTTAGAGAAGCCGCTTCTGATTTTGATGTACCACTATTGGGGGAAAGGAGCCCTGGTGGCACAGGCTAAGAGATCAGCTGCTAACCAAAAGGTCAGCAGTTCAAATCCACCAGCTTCTCTTTGGAATCCCTATGGGGCAGTTCTGCTCTATCCTATAGGGTCAGTATGAGTTGGAATCAACTCGATGGCAGTGGGTTTGGGTTTAGATGGGGGGGGACTGCTGGTAATTAAGTGTGTCACAATTCTGTGAAGCCTGAATTGTAAGCTGTATCCCAATTTCAGAGGTGTTAAAGTATGAAAGAAGTGTGCATTGTAGAACTAACGAAATACGAAAGGTGCTGGTGCCTCACCATGGCCACCTCTGACACAGTCTATCCTGGTGAAGAGGAAGTGTATCAATGGTGACACCACTGTTCTCCCAGATTCTTTTGGACATCTCACTGGCTATGAATCTTGGTAATCTAATTATAGTGTGCCATGGTCCTCTTCTGTAAGCTTTTCCTTAGCAAGAAGGTAGGCATGTGTTTTCTCTGATGCCAGAATGGGCACCAGTATTCCTATGATGTGGCCTAACTCCTTAATGGAGTAGAAGGCCAGCTCACATCTGTGTATACAATTAAATGTGGAGAGTTAGATGCTGCTGAAACGTTAGGCGCCAGCTCATTTAACATGTTTCCCAACTTCATCCCCACAATAGACTGAGCCAGAGCTCTTGGATATTCAGAAGCCAAAAATTCAGGATTTTACTCAAAATACCAACTCCACATTGACTAAAAAAAAAAAAACAAAAAAAAAACCCCAAACCCATTGAGTCGATTCCAACTCATAGCGACCTTATAGAACAGAGTAGAGCTACCACCCCAAAGGGTTTCCAAGGAGCAGCTGGTAGATTCAAACTGCTGACCTTTTGGTTAGCAGCCAGGCTCTTAACCACTGCGCCACCAGGGCTCCATCTTGAGTCAAGGTAGATAAAAATCAGCTTTGGATTCAGTCTGTCAGCCCCCTCCCCCTTTTCTCCCTTTCTTTTCCCGACAGCTTCTTTCTAATCGTCTCTCTCAGAGCTCTTCATTTCACTTTGGATGTGAAAAAGTGGAGAGGGGGAGGAAAACCTCCAGGCATCACCAGAAAAGGAGCAGTGCTCATTGTTGTAGAATAAAAAGATAATGGCCAATTTGTCAAGAAGTGTTGACAAGAAAGATAAAGTTGGAAGTAATTAACTGGCTGACATGCTGGGAGTGATGTGTCTGCCAATAGCTCCCTAAATCAGCCAGAGCCTTGGAAATGTAACAGCTATTCATCATTTTTATAGCTCGCCTTTGACAGGCCCCTCGGTTGGAAACTTGGCCAGCACAAACCATGGGCTTCAACACTCTGGTGGCCTGTCTGTGCCTTATGCTGGGCAGGGCCAGGGCGCCCGGCCCACTTCCAGCCAGGAGAGGCTTGAAGAGGATGTGTGAGTGGGACCGCTGGCCTGGCTCATCACTGTGCATGTGCCCGTCCGTCCTCAGGGGTAGGCACTATGGTCCCCAGAGCCAACTTAGTAAACTTCACCAGAGCAGGTCACTTCATGAGCAGAGGAGTTCTGCCTCTGAGCACCTAACCAATACTCTCGACGGCCTGCTTATCTAACAAGTGCTGCTCTCAGCCAGTCAAGGGTGTGCCAAGAGATTGGCACATGCTGGCATCTATCAGTGGGAGGAAATTATTACACAGCCAGTAGAAGTAATTATGACAACTCTGAATAAGGTGGGAACTGCCTTTGTTATGTGAAAAAGCAGAATACGGACTTGTATGTGTACTTAGGTCTCCACTATGGATAAAATATGTGTTTATCGACACAGAGTAGGCACAGGTGAATATAATATTTTGGAAAGGTCATTATATTGTGATAAATTACCCTCCCCTAAATTTTTCTTAAGTAAAAAAAAAGGATGTTCTTTCTTATACTTAAAGAGAGAGATTTCATCCCCCTCTAATACAGACAGCTGTTAGCATTCTATCCTTTTTATTCTTAAGGGCTAACACTTTGTCACATATAGATTTAACGTGTCCTCTAGGTATTGTGACAGACGTACCATTTAAACTGTGATCAGACAAAGGAAGGGGTGAAAGCAAAATAAGAACTCTACTCTTAGGCCACTCTGGGATTGAGATATCAGGGATCCATCTGTTTGAGGCTGGCCACTTCTCTTGCACTGAGTCTTTTTTATCTTGGTGCCGTAGATCCCCGAGAGCTCCAAGGACATTGAAGATTCCAGCTTTGAAAACTTATACTGGGGCCAGCCTTTTGTTTTCTTAACATGTAGAAAAGGAGTAAAGTGATTTTTTTTCTAAGTTCTTAAAGCAAGAAGCTTTGGTGGCTCAGTGGTTAAGAGCTCAACTGCCAAAAGCTTGGCAGTTCGAATCCACCAGCTGCTCCTTGGAAGCCCTATGGGACAGTCCTCCTCTGTGCTATAGGGTCACTATGAGTCGGAACTAACTCGACGGCATTGGGTTTGGTTTTTGAAGCAAGCCAGAAAGGTTTTGATCCTGCCAGACCCCAGAGTGCAGTTTTCACCTGCCTCTGGCTTTAAGTTGGACAACGCTAAGGCTACCAGCCCTCCCTTCACTATACTGGCTGCCTGCATTTAAATTGCTCCTCACAACCCTCCACCCTGTTACATTTCAAATGTGCCCACCTCACCTTCTGCACTGTCATCCTTTCGCTTTTAAATTGCCGTGTTCAAACAGAGACTGTTACATTGTGTTCCTCAGACCAGGCTGCTTCTCCTGGAGTCCCAGGGGAGCTGCCTGATAAAGACCCCAGGGCCCAGCACCCCAAGTCTTCCTGGCACTGTAAGGGAAACAGCTGTTCTGTTTGTAATCATATATTGGGCACATATCTAGGTCTCCGTGCTAGCAGTGACTGGGTCCGATCTGAAGCAGTGGCCACTCTATAAGAGAAACAAGAAAAACTGCCTGATGGAGCGGTACGGACCCAAAACAGTGTCCAGCTGGGCCTCGCCTGGCTGGTCAGGAGCTCATTCAGACGTGCTGCAGTCCTCTGTCAACAGTGATGCATGTGTTACCAGCCTAGCACCAAGGGAATTCAGGGAATTCTTAATTGACAGGGAACCAAATGAAATGCAGGCCACATCGGCCCTAGAAATAGACAGGAAAAGGAAGGCCCGGGGCCATTTGGGCAGCAAGTGGGTAATATTCTCATAAATTCCTAATGAGAACACTAGGAAAACCAAAGCACTCCCCCAGATGTGACCGCAGATGCTCCGTGTTTGACTGAGGACTTTCCGACAGGGTCAGAATTTGTGTTGAATGGTCTTGCATCACTTTGCTTTTAATAGTCAGTCTGTAGGTCACCAAGGCTCCTAGACTGCAAGATGGGGTTAATAACTTGAGCTGTACAAGGAGAAATTATCAAGCGAAATTACTTTGAATTTAACATCAGTCCAGAATCCTATAGAGCAATGACTCTTTTCAGGTGGTAGGAATGGCAGTGGACGCCAAGTCCAAGCCCCTCTTATTGCTTTGCTGTGAATCGGCATTGAGACCTTGAGTAGTTCATGACTGACCCTTTCTGTCTGTCTCCTCCTGCTCAGTGAACAGCACTGAGGAGAAGCTCGAGAGGAAAGGGTCGTGGGAGAGTGAACAGGCCCTGCTCCCAGCATTAACCTCCCAGGGATCACTCCTGATGGGCACCTGCCAAGGCCATGAGAGCCTCCTTCTCATCTGACTTGCATACTCAGCATACATACTTTCCCTACCTCAAGAAAGGGGTTTTTGAAGAACGGGGAGAAAAGATGCTTGGCATAACCTGTTTGGCATACAAAGGCATTGAGGTAATTTCTTATCCTTATTTGTTCATTTCCCTTAACTTTGGAAAGCATTTTCCTCAAATGCCAGTAGTGTTCCCAGTTTCAGGCTCTTGAACACAGCTTTCTTTAATGAAAAGTAAATCTTGGGGTAGAAGGAAGGTGGGAATATGAAAATGAGAATGAGTATGTCTATTTGATTGCCTCTCCCCTGATGTCCTGCTGACAGATCCACTGACTGCCAGGGCCTTGACTGCTAGTACAGGGAAACCTCTCTATTTCTCTTCATTGTCTTCCTAACACCAGGTTCATCTGTGGCTCTAGGTTTTACTATGCAGATAGGCACTTTATGTTTGCTGTTTATAGGTCACAACTATACGAGATCACAACTGGATGTTCTCGCTGGAAAATGGAATAGAATACAAATATCCCCCAACACTTGGGTTAAGATACCAGTATGAATCAGCCTCCGCTAACTTAGAAATCCTCGGAACACAGTTCTCTTTGCCTTTTGGCCTCAGTGCACATCGGGAAGACATGGGGAATCTGGTCAGCCTGTCGTTCTGCACACCATCATCATGGGCATGCTGCCTCTGTGTCTCTAGATTTGTTTGTTTTCAGTTCCTTTAGCTGGACTGACGTTAGTGGTGCCTGGTTTTTGTTGTTCAACACTCCTCTGTTGTTGGGCTGGGTGTTTGAACAGTTTGCCCTTTGTAAGTCTCCAGCATTGATAGGGAAAGACGTGAGGAACACACAAGGACACATTTATAGGCTTATAGGCTTTATAACACCTCCAGCTGCGCCACAAAATGAGAGTTCCTCGTTAAGGGGGCTTTGACCAAACGCCTTTGCTCACGTGATTTCTTCACGTGAGCTGAACACAGAGTCTCTCCCTTCAGTCTCATAAAACCACATGTGGGTTTAAAAGGAGAATATTTCAAAGGACAGCCTTGTGTCACCAGAGTAGGCAGGAAACTGGGAACCTAGGAGCCAGGATCTCCTAAGCTTTCTGAGAGGCTTGTTTATCCCACAGTTTGCAATCTGGGCTCTGTCTGTAAGAACGGCAGCCTCATACAAGCTGCCTAAGAAAAACCTGCTGTGGCTACATGTCATGTTGCGGAGACTTAAGGTGTATTAGTAGCTTCTGAGAGGAAATAAAAAATGAAGGATGGGGGACTTGGGGTCAGAGGGATTGTCAGCCACGGTATCAGTGAGGAAGTTAAAATGAAGGTGCAGTAGGGCTCCTTTCTCCTGCCCAGTGAATTATAAAGAGAGAGTTAGCTAACTGAAAACATCCCACCCATTGCTTCCATCCATTCATTTTACAGGTGTTTTACTGGGCGCCTAATGATGCTGATACTGATGTTGGTTTTGGTACTGATGCGGATGGTAAAAAGCTAAGACATTGTCCTTGCCACTTAAAGGTTTTTTTATTATTGAAAGATCCTTTTAAATGGTAAGATATTTTAAGGGAAAGGATAACCTCTAACAGCCTGTAACCCACAGATGCTCATTTTCCTCACCTGTAAAATGAGATTATTAATAATAGTGCCTATTTCATAGGGTTGAGATGATACATATAAGTAATAAGCGCAGTGCCTGGCACATAGGGTAAGCTCTCAATAAATATAGATATCTTCTTCTTGTCATGATTAAAATACATTGCCTCCCATAATGGGGTGCTAGAAGTCATGGAGGAAGAAGAAACAATGAAGGTCCCAAATAAGACTTTCCTAAGATTTTGCCTTTTGTTCACTCTAACTCGCCAAACCCCAAATCTGCAGTTAGCATTCTCTAGCAACTTTGTAGGCCTGAGAGATTTCCACAGAAGGAAGAGAGAAATGTAGTCAAGGAGAAAGTTCTACAGGGAATTAAAATGGAAGAGGAGGAGGAAGAAAGAATAAACAGGGTGATAGCAGCTGGTTAGCTTAAAATCTCTTTGATTCACTGAACAAAAAAGAGTGGATATGTATAATCTCTCTTTTAGGGCCTCAAATCAGAGACCAAGAAGTTGAATATTTACAAACTTTCTCAGACTGATCCCACTTATAGTTACGGTGTATTTTAGACCATTTAGTCAAAGTTGGGGTTTTTGGTGATTGTCTTTATTGTTGGACAGGAGCTTATCATGAAGTTCAGTGTATACGCCAAAGCTCATGACAGTTGCTGATGGCCTGGATTAGTATTCCCTAATGAGCCCACTCCCTCTCCTCCCCTCCCACTGAGCTTTGCCTGCATCCTCACCCACCTCCTCTCACATTTAAGTGGGAAGTGTTACCTAGATGACTGACTTATACGGTGCGGAGTTTGGACTTGAAAGAATTGAAGCTATTTGATGAGTTTTCTTTTTAAATTTATTTCTCCTTTGAGATCTCTAGTCACTATTCCCTGACTTTGGTCAGCTTGTTGTGAAATTGTCTTTTTTATGCATAATGAGTGGGAAAATGGGATGGGAAAAGGCTTTTTGTTTCTGTGTTTTTTTTTATCCCCAGAATGAGGCAGTGTTTATAATTTGGTAATGTTATAATTAGTTCTTGAAAATAGAAGGTGATCCAGAGCACAATATTGGAAGGCAGTTGTTAGAACTCCTGGATTTTTATGTCTGATTCCTAGAGTTTACTGCTTCTGATTCAGGTAAAGAACCTCCTTATCTCCCCTATAAGAACAATTTACGCTCCTACCAGGGCCATCCCAAAAGTCATGTTAGGACCACTGTATATAGGAAAGGTAGGAAAGGTTCTCTCCTGGCCTTTTTTTTCCCCCCCTGCCTTCTTATGCTTCCAAAATCTTTTTTTGGGTTCAAGGAACTAGATAATCACAAATCTATACCCACTAATATTAATTATTAATACAGTTCACCCAGCTCCATGTGAGTGAGCAACAGTCCAGTTCCTGACTGACTGGGCCAAGAGGCATCAGGAACCGCTCACACAAACCCGTGGTAAAGTTAGTTCCTTTGGGCTTGCTTCTCATTCTCAGCTTGTAAAAACTTACAGAGGGTTTCCTAAAGGGTACTGTGATGCTAAAAACATTTCTGAATCCTGCAGCAGACTAATTTCGGAGAGCGTTCTGGCTTATTGCTTTGCTGAGGGCCAGCGGAGAAACACCAGTGAGTCTACCCAGGAGATCTCACACGAGGTCACCTCTCTACCCCTATAAATAAGTGAAGAGAACATGTGTACAGGGACCTTCACCTCTGGTTGCAGCTCTCCCTAGGGCCTGGATGTCTGACTGAAAATAGCCCTAGTTAGGGAGAGTTTGGAACTTCCACTGCTGACTTCTACTGCTAGCGTAAGTCACAACCAGAGATGTATGTTTTTACCATCCACAAGCGTATGTTTTTGACAACTTTTATCCTTAGACAAAAACAGATGAAGGAAGAAACATTTTCAAGGACTTGCTTAGCAATTTCATATCCATTACTTCATTTAATTCCCTGACACTGTGCAGAAGGTGGTTGTCATGGATTGAATCATGTCCCCCCAAAAATGTATCAGCTTGGTTAGGCCATGTGTGGATGTCCTCCATTTTGTAATTTTCCTATGTGTTATAAATCAGCGTTTGCCTGTGGTTAAATGGATTAGGGTAGGATTATAACATCACCCTTACCCAGATCACCTCCCTGATCCAACATAAAGGGAGTTTCCCTGGGGAGTGGCCTGCACCACCTTATATCTCTCAAGAGATAAAAGGAAAGGGAAGCTAGCAGAGAGTTGGGGACCTCATACCACCAAGAAAGCAGCACCAGGAGCAGAGCACGTCCTTTGGACACGGGGTACCTGTGCCTGAGAAACTCCTAGACCAGATTAAGATTGAGAACAAGGACCTTCCTCCAGAGCCAACGGAGGGAGAAAGCCTTCCCCTGGAGCTGAGGCCCTGAATTTGGACTTGTGAGAAAATAAATTTCTCTTTGTTAAAGCCATCCACTGGTGGTATTTCTGTAATGGCAGCACAAGAAGACAGTGGTATTACCCCGTTTTACAGACAAAGAATTTAAAACTCAAAAAAGGTGACTTGCTTATGGCCACACAGTTTATAAGTGGCAGAATTGGACCTCCAGAGATTTAAACCCAAGACTTCAAATCCAAAGTTGCTTCACCCCCACCTCCCTTAACAAAGAAGAGAGACAAAAGATTGCTTCAGATAATACGTGGATGATTCAGATTGATGGTAGGCCGCAGAGAGCATCACTGCCCTTCCATGTGCCTTAGTTTCTGCGTTTATAAAACAGACTGATAAAACGTTTCCCTTCCCACTGCCTTAGGGATGCATGAGGCCAAAAGAGTGATAGGTTGGGAAGATTATTTGAAAAGCGCTTTGTGAACCTGAGACATTAGATTACTTTCACAAATGTTAACTTATTTAGTTCATCAGATTTCTGGGCAGTTCCCTCTCGGTTTTATTGGAAGAAATGTGGTAGAATTTGAATTTTTAAAAATAATATTTATAACAGCAATCTCTTGCCATGTTACCACATTGAACCCATATTCTGGAATTTCTCAAAACCACTTAAAAATTAGTTCTACTCAGGTAGACAGTTTGTACTCAGGGCAGTAAACTGGATCCTTGCTTGTTAAACCAGTCTAGACTCCAAAGTTGGTGTGCCACCTTTTGCTTCCTACATGTAAACAGATACATTTGTTATTGTCCTATAACTTTCTTAAGCCTGCCCCTTCTCTCTCCCTCTTTTCCTTCCTTCCAGAACTCAGCGTTGTGATTAGTGTTGGGGATGCATTGCTGTTTACTTTAATACATAAGTCCCTGTTGGAACAAGGGTCTAGGCCCCATGGCTCTTCTACATTCAGGACCTCTTTGTAGTCTCTCTGACAAATAACTCCTCTACTAGTCCTCCCGGTGGCACTGCCTCCTTGCTCCATCACAGTAACAGTCTTCCAGCCCCAACTGGACAAACATCAACAAAGCAGTGCATTATTAGTGAAAAGCATCCCTGTGTCCAAGAGACCAGGCTGAGTAACTCTGGACACGGTCCCTTCCCAGCCTGATGTGGGGGTGGGGGAGTGGTCCTTGAGGAGGGCCTGAGGCGGTACCTGAATCTGAAGGAACAGGAGATGGAGTGTGTCAGTAGAGCAGTCAGGATGATTGCACAGCCGTAGCCCTGGGCAGTCTGTCCTTGGCGTGGATGGCCCAGCCTGAGTGCTGCCTTTGTGTCACTTACAGTCATATGATTTTATTTTGGTGATTCTTATTGCTGAAGGCAACTGATGAGAGGAAGTAGGAATTAAAAGTTCGGTGAGACCTCATATGGATTCAGGGTTTTTAGCTTTTTAAAATAGGTGCTTCCTGACTTCAGTATCTGAGAGCAGACTGGTATGTGCTGGTTGGAGGAAGGACCCCAGAGCAAGCAAGGCTCCCTGTCTACCAAATATTAGTATTCACTTTACTGTATACCCCCCTCCCCCCAAATATTAGGAGTAGGGGATCAAAAACCTTTTCTCAGTTGAAATTATTCAAGCAGAACTTTCTGGGTAGCAATAGATAATTGATGCTCTCTCTGCATCTGCAAGACATTGTGCCCAGTGTGCTGGTGAGCCCTCTGCCCACAAATGATCCCCACTCCTCCTACCCTCGGACATATTGAGTATAACCACCTCTTCTTTTGTTTTCCCAGCATTAATAATAAGCTACAGCAGCCAGAGGCAGCTGCCGGGGTGTTAGACTATGCCATGAAACACTTCGGAGAGCTGGTAAGTGCCTCGTCCCCCTTAGAAATGCAAGAGGTAGGGACCTGGCTAGGAAGGCACTAGGCCACTACCTTGAGAAAGTTACTTTCCTTTTCTGGTGTTTTCCCAATCTCTAGCAGTGTGATGCTGACTTACCTGTATATTAAGGATAAAGGAGACAGTGGCTTTATGGACTCTATTCCAACTGAACATAGATCATGAGGGTAGAATCTAATAATAGTAAGGGCTGATACTTACCCAGCTCTTAGCCATGTGCCTAGCACTTTACTAAGTGCTTTATGCACTTCATCTAATTTAGTCTTCACAAGAGCCCTGTGAAGTAGGTACTATTGTTACTCCGTTTTACAGATGAGGAATCTGCAGCCCCCATAGGTTAAGAACCTCTCTCTAGCTCACAGACTGAATAGTGGCAGAACCAAGGTGTGAACCCAGGCAGCCTGGCATCAGAACCCAGCTTCTGACCCTGATCTGAGTTTTCTTTGTGCCATCTGTGGCAGCTAGCATTGTATGTGGCACATGGTTAACACTCAGAACATACTTAGGAAGAAACCATGGCCAAGTCTCCAGAAAAAAATGATAATGATAACTATAACCTATACGTATTGTTGGGAGCTCTGGTGGCGCAGTGGTTAAAGCGCTCGGCTGCCAACCTAAAGGTCAGCGATTTGAACCCACCAACCATTCTGTGGGAGAAAGATGTGACAGTCTGCTTCCATAAATATTTACAGCCTTGGAAACCCTATGGGGCAGTTTTTCTCTGTCCTATAGGGTTGCTATGAGTTGGAATCAACTCGATAGCAATGGATTTGGTTTTTGGTTTTTATACATGTTGTTAAGAGATTTGCTGTTTCGTTATTGCTTACATAGCATCTGCTCTCCTGCCATCTTTTCCCTACCAGTATTCAAATGCTTCCATTACTGTTTATGGTCCTGGGAGGGTGCTTTGGTAAATTCCTAACCGTACATAAAACATCGACTTAATCAACTTAGCATTGAATTCCTTGAAGGTAAGGAAGTTCTGGGCTCATATATTTGAGGACGAACCTTTCATTCGTCATGTAGGTCACTTACTCTGGTTTGCCTTAATCAAGAACTGAGAGTGTTAGAGTGAAGGAAATTGTGAATACTTCATAGGCTTTTGCTTGATTGCTCAGCATTTTGCCTTACCCAAGCGTTAGTAAATTGGACTGAAACTTTTAAGGAAAGCTTTTGCCATCTTTAGCGCATACTGTCTGTAACTAGACTAAAAAAGCATCTCTCCAGGTGATGACAAAATACAAAAGGACTACGTCTCATCCATCTTTGCCACAATCGTTGTTTGCAGAGGAAAGAAGTAGGTAGACAGGGTACTTAAAGTACTCCACCTTGAGAGAGATTTACTGCCTTTCATATCCGTAGAGCTTAGTCCCCAGTAAGTGCTGATTGAAACAAAGTCTCCTCAAACATCTGGCATACAGGTGTTCTGCCAACACATAGTTTATATCCCAGTGGCTGAGAATGCCAACCTGAAATGAAAGCTTCTCAGTCTCCAAGTTCTAAAGGTGGCCACTAGCCCCAGGATTACTGCTAAACCCGTGGCGGATTTTCTGTTATGTTTAGGTAGCTGAATCATATTAAGCTTGACAATAGTTTGCTTTTTCTTGGCGTAGCCTGCACTTTCTCAGCACAATTTATGTAACTGCAATCTCATTAGAATTTTGTATGATTCATTGCTTAAACCTTAGAGTTTCTGCAATCTATTGTAATTCAAAATGTCCTGCCCCCTACTTGACCTGCTCCCTCTGCTGCCGGCTTGTTCATGCTGAGTGGGTGCTGTACATCAGGTACTAGCCTACCTTTTCTCTCTTCTACCCAGTAGAGAAATTGGGAATGGAACATTTACCTATTTTAATTTGAGTTTTTAATTTTATACTGTCTTTGCAGTCACTAAGTGTTCTCTTTGGTATTTAGGCATAAGAGAGAGAGATTATTCTTGATAGGCCTGGAAAATGCAGCTTAGGTAGTTTTACTGTCCCCGGAGCCAGCTTTGCCTACTTTGGCCAACTCCACTGTACACGGACATTGGGGAAAGGACAGTTGTGGCAGCAGAATTGGTGCATGGGCAGCAGAGGGGATCGGCCCTGCCAAAAACAACCTGGGGGAAGTAGGCACAGGTTAGCAACCTAAAATATAAATGGCCTCTTTACAGAAGTTTAGGAAGAAAGAGGTTCTTTCAGATAGCTTAACAGAGTAGCTGTTACTGTACGTATGATTCAAACATCAGTTTTATTTAGAAAGGGGGGGTAGGGTAATGGGTGAAACTAACGCGGGCTCTGCATTGTATCATACAAATTCCACTGCGAAATCATATTGTTGTTAGAAAAATCCCTGGAGAGCCACTACTCTGAGCTGGTAGAGAAATAGTTATTTACTGAGCTGGTGATGAAGAAGCCCAGAAGACAAACTGAGGTGGAGGGCAAACAGAGGGCAGACAGGAAAACACATAAAACAGTCTCCTGACCATTTAGAAGCACCGTAGTCTGCAGCTTCAGGTCTGTAGCACCTCTTACTCACGTGGACGACACTGAACTTCAGCGTGGCACTCTATCCACCCAGAGTAATAGAATCCATCCTTTGGCCCCTGACACTGGTAAAGCTGCCAAAGGCTGAGCAGGAGGGAAGATTGGGTGAAAGACTTTAGAAGAAGGGGAAAAGGTTTTTCAAAGCATTTTAAGTGGTAATGCTATATTGTATTTTAAATTACTATTTCCTGAAAGTTTAAAAATGCATTAAGAAATGCAGAGATTCTGGGGCTTTTTAAAAGTGAGTTGTTTTCTTCCAGCAAATTTGCAGGTGGTGTGTGATCTTTCTGGCCCTGTCAGAAAGCAGCTGCCATTCCTGCCACGTGTACTAAAGGCAGCACTCCACAGATGGAGTTTTGGCATCCCTGCAGGGGCTCCCTGCTGTCCCGGAAGGATTACCCCTGTCCTCGTATACCCACATGCTGGTGTTGTGGTAACTCAAGTGTTTGGGGAGGCATCTTGGGCTGACAGCTCTCAGACTATCCTAGAATCATTCCTCCAATGTGCCAAAGAATCAGCGTTTCCACCGTCACCAAAGAACTTGCCTCCAGATATCCTGGAGGTCTTTTCAGTTACAGCCAGGACATGCGTGTATAGGTGAAGTGTCACACATACAACACAGCACCTTAGGAAAGAGAGTGCATGGTATTAGAAAATGTGACCCCCTCATGCTCTGTGCCTCACAATGGTCCTTTTTCTTTTCCACTTGGCAGGAGATCCAGGCTACCTGGTATGAGAAGCTGCACGAGTGGGAGGATGCCCTCGTGGCCTATGATAAGAAAGTGGACACCAACAAGGATGACCCCGAGCTGATGCTGGGCCGCATGCGCTGCCTTGAGGCCTTGGGGGAATGGTGAGCTTCATCTGACAGTGACCTGAGTGGGCTGGTAGAGATTTGATTGCCTTGCTTGATCTTTGAATTTGAAAGGCCTTCCACCTAACAGAGTTCTTCCCTTAGACTCTCATTTTTGTTTCACTTGGTATCTTTCAAAGAACCATTTATCGCTTTGGTGTTTTTACCTCTCATTTCTGTCTCAGCTGCCAGATAGCAAGGCTTTTCTTTCTTTCTTTGACTTTGTAGTGCTATAGGACAAGGCAGCCTTGGGTCTGCTCCTGGTATCCACACCTTCTCCTTCCATCTGCCTCTGTTGGCCTTGATCTGGTGAAGATCTCATATTCTTACTCTGCAGTGTTAATTTTCTCATTAGCTCTTGCTAATGCTCTTAGGAGGTAGGAGCAAATGCCTGCCTTTCTCCAACTGCTTTACCTTTATTGTTGCTGGACACTTACTCTGTGCCCAGCACTGTGCCAGCCTCCAGGGATAAAAAGGAAAACATGTCTGCCCTCAAACCTCACTGTGTAGTTGATGAGACAAGGACATAAACAGCTACTAAAGCGTGAATGTGCCCTAATCTTGACACGAGCAGACTACTGTGGACGCCCAGAGTGGGGACATTGAACCCAGCCGGGAGCAGGGTGGTCTTACACTGCTTCCCAGAGGAAGGACTAAGAGTTAGGAAGCAGGTGAAGGAGAAAGGGGAGAGGTTAAAAGAGTACTCCAGGTGGAAGCAACAGTAATGCTTAACTGAAAACATTTGGCTAGGTTTTGTTTTAGAGAGTTGTTGGGGGAATGATGAAGAAAAAATGGTCCCTGTTCTGTTTCCCCAGCATCAATACACTTTTTAAAATAGTTTAAATAAATGCCATGTTACAGCCATTACCTCCCCACTAGCAGATTATCCTGACTTTCTCCTGGACATGATCTCCCTAATTCATTCATTCAGCCAGTAATTATCTTGTCTTATTCGTCATCAGCCTGTGCCAGGCCCTGAGGACACAGCCCTGAGCAAGACAGACACTGCCCCTGCCTTCCCAGAGTTTACAGGACAGACAACCAGGCAGTTGTAATACAGTGTGAAAACAGGTAGAAAGGAGAAGCACAGGGGGCAGTGGCAAATAGGACAGCCCCTAATCCAGGCTTGGAAGGTTATGGAAGGCTTCCTGGAGGAAGTGATGTCTAACATGGAGCTTACAATGAAAAGGAGGAAGCACAGAGTGTTAAGGGTTCTGAAAGTTCAGTATGGCTGGAGGGTCAGGTGTGATGTGAAAAGATTAAAAGGTGAAGCAGGAGAGGTAGGCAGGAGCCAGATCATATAGGGCTTATAGACAATCTTAGGAGTTTGGACTTTAACCTCAGGGCAACTGAGAGGTCATTGAAATATTTAGAGAGCTGTCATGATCGGATTTTCATTGTAAGAAGATCCCTTTAGGAGCACAATAGAGAGTGGATTGAAGAGAGGCCAGAGAGGAAATGGCAAGACCAGTTCCGAGGCCACCCAAGGGAGAGATAATGGTGGCAGAGAGAGGAGGGTGACGGCAGTGGGGATGGAGAGAGTGGCTGGATCCAGAGATGTTTAGGAGGTGTCATTGACAGGATTTAAAGACTGATTAGATGGAAAAGTGGGAGAAGAGGAAAGGAATTACAGTTTGAGCCTCCAGAATGAAGGTGAGGCTGGAACACCAGAGCTCCTCAGAGGCCAGATCAATCCAAAGCCTGAGGTTTCCCTGAAACCAGGCCACCGAGGAGCCCTCTAGTGGAAGCAGGAGTCTGCAGGGCTGCACCGGAGCATTTGGATCTGCATATGGAACCTCCGTTGCTAAAGTGTTTGTGTGTGTTTTAATCTATATGCTTGTGTTCATTTTTTATTTTCAAAGCATTATTTTTTGAAAAGGTATTATGCACTGGTGGTGCAATGGCTAAGTACTCAGCTGCTAACCAAAAGGTTGGCAGCTCAAACCCACCCAGCAGCTCCGTAGGAAAAAGACCTAGTGATCTACCTCCATAAAGGTTACAGCCTAGAAAACCCTATGGGATAGTTCTGCTCTGTCACATGGGGTCACTATGAGTTGAAAATGGACTCCATGGCACACAACAACAGCAAGAAAATGCAGTAATACAAAGCAGTGACAGACTGAAGAGTAAGTTTTCTCCTTCTCCCCACCCACCCAGATTTCTGGAGTCTTACCGGGTTTTTATATATACTGGATAATCCATGTATGTGCAAGTGTGTACACTAATGGTAGTATACCATATATACTGTTTTGCACCTTGTGTTCTTCACTTAACAAGTCTAGGCTGGTGTTCCATATTAGCACCTGTAGAACCACTGCCTCATTTTTTTATTGGCTGCATAGTAGTCCACTGTTTTCAGTAAACCTCGGTTTATTTAATATAAGTGAATTTTGATTCCTTTAGAAACTTTATACCTTTAGAAAATTAAAAGAATATTACTGGAAAAAATCAAAGTAAGCCTTCTAAAAGAATTATCTTTCATGACACGTATTCTTTCTGTACGTAATTATAGATATTCTTTTGGCAAACTGATTGTTACTTTTATCTTTTAATGTAAAGATGTTACCATGTTCTTGAGATAGAAGATGTTGCGATGTTTTGCTTGAAAATTTAATGTCAGTGAGTTTAGCCTTAGGTGTGGGATCATATGCATACAGATACTAGCCTAAAAGTACTGGAAATTGGCTTAATTGCCTGATTTAACCATCATTAGGAAGATCAAAAGTGTTATTATTCATTTATTTCCATACATTAGTAGTCCATATTCATTCATTTCAATAAATTGAGGAAGCATATCCTATCAAATCTGCTTCATTAGTTTGTACAACTAAAACTTTTTTTAAGTCCAACAGGTGTCTAACACTGCACTGTTCAATACGGTAGCCACTAGCCATATGTAACTATTTTAAAATTAAATGAAATCAAAACTTTCTCAGCCACACAAGTCACATTTCAAGTGCTCAAGAGCCAGGTGGCTAGTGGCTACCATATTGGACAGTACAGATACAGAACATTTCCATCATCACGGAAAGTTCTATTGGACAGTACTAATCTAAAACAAAAGAAAGGAATGTTAACAAGAACAGGCCACATTATTTCAAAAACAATTTCTTGTTTACTTTCAAATTGGCTGCCATACAATCATACCTTATTAACAGAAAGTTAAAACAAGATATAAGTATTCTTAAAATGCAACTCTAATCAATTCCTAAAATGATGTAGTGTCTTCCTGTTGCCTTTGGATTTACGTATATGTGTCACAACCTGGCATTCAAAGTCCTTCATGTTGTGGCTCTGCCCACTTCTTCAGCCCATTTCTCAGTGTACCCTGCCTCATCCTCTGAGCTCTGGCCAAACGATTGATTCTCTTCCAAACCCTACAGAATTTTTTTTTCTTTCTGTGCATTCATTCATTCTGCCCCCCGAATTGTTCTCCTCCTCTTCTCCTTTTTCTGCTTTTTCAGAGTCCTCTAACCACTAACTAAATAGTAGACATGTACTAACTTTGGTGAAGGAAGAGATAATATACAATATGGGGGAAGTCAGCACAACATAACCAAGGTCAAGGAAGACACTGAAAGGTGTACAAAAGTCTACCTGAACCGTCTTTTCCTCCTTGAAACATTTCCTGATCCCTTCCCCTTCCCTCTCCTCCCTTTTCAAAATTAGAGACAAATGCTTTTCCTAGGTGGGCTAAGTAGAGATGAAACAAACAAACAAACAAAAAACAGTTGCTATCAAGTCAGTTCCAACTCATGGCAACCTAATGTGTTGCAGAGTAGAACTGCTCCACAGGGTTTTCATGGCTGTGATCTTTGGAAGCAGATTGCCAGGCCTTTCACCTGAAACACCTCTGGGTGGGTTTGTGCCACTCAGGGACTTCTAAGTAGGCACAGCTTGGATGTATTAGAAGAGACTTTAGATATGATTTTATTCAGTCCTCCTCATGTTAGAGTTGAGGAAACTGAGGCTCATAGAAGTTGAGATAGCTTGCCTGAGAGTTCCCAACAGCAGAGTAAGCCAGTCCCCTAACTTTGCAGCACTCAGTCTGGCATACCTCTGGTCTCTTGGGCTCTTTTCACTCTTATCATTACCTAGATAGTGTAAGTGGCTAGTGATGCTGACCAAGGGTTCTAAGAATGCAGGAGGCTAAAAGAGGTTTTAAAAAGAGATGAAAGAAGCAGAATCCTTTCCCTGATTATAATGCAGGTTTCTGGTATGGTTTATTCAGTCAACTTTATTTAGGGTGCAATTTCTAAATTTCTTTTGCTTTGAGCATGTATCCTGAACATACCAGAGGCAGGCCTTCACCAGAGGTGGCAGCAGGAATGATCCTTTCCCTTTCTCTGGGCTCGTCTGCTTCCAGGAAGCTAATATAAGAGCTAGGCTCCCAGACAGAAGCATTCTTTTATGGTTACCAGGGATGGGAGCTGGGTGAGGGAAAACCACTAACTAGATAGTAAACATGTACACAACATGGGGGAAGTCTTCAAACCATAATCAAGGTAAAGGAAGACACTGAAAGGAACACAAGAATAAAAGGCAACAACGGTAAACACTAATGCACGTACAATCTTGCAACAACAGTAATAACAAACAGTAATGAACATAGGTAGATATGTAAGATGAACAGGGCAGGTGGGTATATGGAGGTACACCCACATGCATATATATGTGTTCATGCTACAGATATACCCATGTGTGCAATAGTGTGCACAGGGGACACAGTCATGAAAACTTCTTAGACATAACCATAACCTCCAGGGACTGAGATACTGGGCTTGAGGGCTAGGGACCATAGTCTTGGGGGACATCTAGGTCAATTGGCATATCATAATCCGCATAGACAATGTTCTATATCCTACCTTGGTGAGTAGTGACTAGGGTCTTAAAAGCTTGTAAGCAGCCGTCTGAGATACAACAATTGATTTCTTCCTGTCTGGATCAAAGAAGAGTGAAGAAAACGAAGACTTAAGGAGACAGCCCAAAGGACTAGTGGACCTCATGAACCAGGCCTCCATTAGCCTGAGACCAGAAGAACTAGATCATGCCTGGCTACCACTCCGGACCCCTCTGACCAGGACCACAATAGGAGATCATGGACAGAGTGGGAGAGAAATGTAGAACAAAATTCAAACTCATAAATAACACCAGACTTACTGGTCTGATAGAGACTGCTGGAATTCCAAGACTATGGCCCTCAGACACCCTTCAAACTTGGAAATAAAATTACTCCCAAAGATCAGATTATAGCCATATAATAGACAGGCCTATAAAATGAACAGTAACACTAGTGAACAAAAGCAAAGTTCAGAAGGAAGGTAGGGGCGGGAAAGCTGGGCAAATAGACACGGGGAACCCAGGGAGGAAAAGGGGGAGAGTGCTGACACTTCAGGGGTTTGCAACCAGTGTCACAAAACAAGCTATGTATAAATTATTGAATGGGAAATTTATTTGCTCTGTGAACTTTCACCTAAACAAAAATAAAATGTTCAAATAAATAAATAAAATAGATCTCCCATTAAAAAAAAACAAATAAACAGCTAGGCCCCAGCCCCAGGGCACACACAGCACACCTGCAGCCAAGGTGAACCTCACTCTCAGTAAACCCTCTCCCCAAACAGTCCCTGACCTGGCCTCCAGCTCTTTGAGAACAGATTCCTCAGAAGGGAGATCATAGGCAACCAACCATCTGAGGTGTTCCTAACGGAAGAGCACTTTCTAAGTTCTGCTGCTGCATTGGGTGGAAAAGCGAAAGCCCTAGAAGGCAGTCCTCCCTGGTGTGCAGTGGGAGTTGTCAGAAAATTTATCCTAGTTCTTGCCCCACAGTTTCATTTTGTCCCCTGCCCCCCTTTGAGGGTTAGAACTTAGTATATTCTGCATTCTTTTTGTAACAAATGTTTGTGAAGAGGAACCCCGCCTCTGTCTCCATGTGCACTGACCAGGTTCTGACTGCTGTTCCCAGAGCCCCATCCTGCAGGCAGTGCCTGTGTTCCTTGTCAGGGTACTGCTCCTGCATTGCTTGCTGCATTGTCTCTTAAAGGAGCAGTTTGTGGGGGTTAGCCACCAACTGTGCTCCCTGCATCTGAATGAAAAGCTAAATCTCCAGACCTGTGGCACAGATGCTGTGTTCCTGATGGAAGAGCAGAGGTAGGCTGAATTACCTGTGGCCACCAGCTTTTATTGACTGTGCTAAGAGGCATTCGACTTATATCATTGCTGATGTCAGATGGATCCTGGCTGAAGGCAGAGAATACCAGAAAGATGTTTACCTGTGTTTTGTTGACTATGCAAAGGCATTTGACTGTGTGGATCATATCAAATTATAGATAATGTTGCAAAGAATGGGAATTCCAGAACACTTAATTGTGCTCATGAGGAACCTGTGCATAGATCAAGAGGCAGTGGTTCAAACAGAACAAGGGGATACTGCATGGTTTAAAGTCAGGAAGGGTGTGCATCTGGGTTGTATCCTTTCACCATAACTATTCAGGCTATATGCTGAGCAAATAATCCAAGAAGCTGGACTGTATGAAGAGGCACGGGGCGTCAGGATTGGAGGAAGACTCATTGACAACCTGCGTTATGCAGATGACACAACCTTGCTTGCTGAAAGTGAAGAGGACTTGAAGTACTTAATGGGTGGAGATCAAAGACCACAGCCTGCCTTCAGTATGGATTACACCTCAACATGGAAACAAAAACCGTCACAACTAGACCAATAAAAAGCAACACAATAAATGAAGAAAAGATTGAAGTTGTCAAGGACTTCATTTTACTTGGATCCACAATCAACACCCATGGAAGCAGCAGTCAGGAAATCAAAAGATGCATTGCATTGGGCAAATCGGCTACAAGAGATCTCTTTAAAGTGTTGAAAAGCAAAGATGTCATCTTGAGGATTCAGGTGCACCTGACCCAAGCCATGGTATTTTCAGTCGCATCATGTGCCTATAAAAGCTGGACAATGAATAAGGAAGACCAAAGAATTGACGCCTTTGAATTGTGGTGTCGGTGAAGAATATTGAATATACCATGGACTGCCAAAATAATGAACAGATCTGTCTTAGGAGAAGTATGACCAGAATGCTCCTTAGAAGCAAGGATGACGAGATTACATCTCACATACTTTGGACATGTTATCAGGAGGGATCACTCCTGGAGACGGACATCATATTTGGTAAAGTGAAGGGTCCACAAAGGAGAGGAAGACCCTCAACGAAATGGATTGACACAGTGGCTTCAACAATGGACACAAGCATAGAAACAACTGTGAGGATGGCACAGGACTTGTCACCCCAATCCTTCCTCCACCTCATCTCCACTCCCAGAGTATATTCTGTTGTGCATAGGGTCACTATGAGCTGGAACCGACTCGGTGGCACCTAACAACAACAACAACCAGCTTTTAAAAATTTGGATTCTAGGGGTAGAAGGAACATTCGGCAATGATGCCTCTTTCTCCCTACCTCTTGCCAGGACCCCAACAAAAATATTCATTTACTTCAGTTAGAAGTAGATGAACTACTCCTATGCTCTATGCCAGTGGTTCTCAAACTGGTCCCTAGATCAGCAGCATCGGCATTACCTAGAAATTTTGTCACAAGTGCACATTTTCAGGCCCTTTCCCATACCTGCTAAATCAGAAACTTGGGGTGGGACCTAGCAGTCTGGGTTAGAATGAGCCCTCCAGGGGATGCTAATACTCATGACAGTTTGAGAACCACTGCTCTAAGCCAACTCGTAAGCCAGACCCCGTAGTGAAGGTTTCTAGGTTTAGATGGCAGGAGACCAAAGCTGAGGTCTGTCCTACTTCTGTTATGGAATAAGTACTTAGGATGTCATGGCTGCCCAGCTCCTCTTCCTCAGGTCTGTTCCTTTTGGTCTCAGCTTTGTATTGAGCCAGAGTGGCTCTCTGGCTCTCTTGATCATGTGCCAGAAACAGTGAAGTTAATGTCCTCCATTCTGCGATACTGGATGGAGGCACTGAGCAGGTCTAGACGTGGTCACCAGTCAGCGCTCAGTGAGCTTAACCTAGATCCCATCAGCACTTTCCCCCTACGTTATCTTCTAGTGCAGCGCAGCCCATGTCCCACACAGCTCCTAAGCCAAACCACTTGGACTTGTTGGTGCCTTTTCTCTTGAATCGACTCCCAAAGTCATGTTAAAACGTCCTGCAGCATCTCTTTCAGAAAGCAGGAAAAATTACAGCATCTCCTAGCTGAGTCTTAAACTCCGCTTGATAGTAGGGGCTCATGTTTGCACAGCAGTAGAGTTTTATTTCCTTTCACTCCCAAGTGGAACATGGGAAGGCAACAGTTCTAAGAGTTAATAGAAAGTCCCTGTTCTTGAAAGGGCTTCCACTCACTTTGCGTATTGGAGCCTGTTAAGCACAATTCATATTTCAGTATCACAGTCGTTACCCACGCTCATGGTAATTGTGAAAAATTCTGAGAATTAGCAGCACCTGGATTTCTGATAGATGTGACCATTGTAGACCCTGCCTTCTGTGCAGATTGATCTCATGTGGGTTTCATTTTCAGACTGAAGCCATTTGTATTATACTTTGAAGAGCCAGCTCTCCCTATAGCTTTGAGCCCAAAATGAATGTCCAGATGTGTCTCTTCAGATTGCTTTCTCTGTAGACCTGCCAAAGGGAAAGAGCCCAGAGTCCATTGGCTTGGGAGAGAAGTTATTTAATATTCATGAACAGGCCAGATGTTCAGGAACATTTCACATCACATAGAGTTAGACACGGTCCCTGTCTTTGACTAACTCACCCTCAGACAAATTATAAGCACCAGGCCATAGAAACAGCAAATAACCTGTTTCCTTCTCTATCAGGTGACTCAGTAGGATGTGCTTTTTATTTAAAGGCTTCCAATTCTAGACAGGCCCCTATCATGCCAGTTCCTCTATGGTCCCCAGCTGACCCAAGGAGTTGGAGAGGAAAATTGGCAGGTTATGGAGGTGATTTTTGGTTAATCTGACTGTGTGATTCTTCTTTAGGGGGCAGCTCCACCAGCAGTGTTGTGAAAAGTGGACCCTGGTTAATGATGAAACTCAGGCCAAGATGGCCCGGATGGCTGCTGCAGCCGCATGGGGTTTAGGTAAGGTTTTCCTCACAGGCACCCCAGTTAAGATGGGGAGAGCGAGGATGGAGCATGCATCTGAAAAGTAAGGCACTATGTCAGAGGTGGAAATGTCATGTCTACAGATTGTAAAAACAGCCTGTGTCTACCTGCTTCTCCATCTTCCATCTGTCTTTTCTCTCTACCTGACGATTTTGACTAACTTCACAGGAAGGTCGAGCAGAACAGTGAGCAAGCATCAAAACCGAGATTGAGTAGGGTTGGTTTGTTTTTACTTGGCTTAAACACGTTACTGGTTCCCTTTTCTCTCTTGTAAATAAAATCCAGAGGTAGGTTGTCCGAACTGGTATTCTATTCTCCATCATCATTAGCCTTTTTCCATATTTCTGCTTTCTTAGCATGGGACCTCCATTTTCAAGTCCACCTCATGATCCAGTATGATTGCTGAAGCTCCACCGATCGTGTCTTTATTCCAAGCAGGTGTAAAGGGAAAAGGCAGCTGTCTGTCTTATTCATTTTTATTGTAGAACTTTTCTAACATGTAAATAGTATAATGAACCCCCATGCCCTTCACCTTCTTCAACAGTTATAAACATTTTGACAGTTTTGTTTTCTCTGTTCCCCTCCCTGTTACCCCAGCCCTTCCTCCACCTCTCCTCCACTCCCAGATTATTTAAAGCCAAGATTTCATTTAATCCCAACAGATGCATGTGGATTGCTGACACTTAGCCCTTGCTGATGAGGATTAGCAGTGTCTGTTTCAGAGATGTGCTTGATGAAAGGATAGAAGGGCCATAGGGTGTCCCAGGTGAAAACCTTCAACTGTAGAGTCCAGAGGAAGATTATACAACCTCCCACTTCCATTCTAGCCCACTTGAGTCACAGAGCTTACATCTTTTTCTTTCCTGAGCCCTGAGATTGAGCCAAAACATTTTTCAAAACAAATTACTTCCTTAGGAGTCATCTTTTGGTATTTGCTTTTGCCCAAAGGCATGGAGAATGGATGAGCTGATGTCCTGAAGTGAAAGGCAGGAAAATGCCTTGTAAAATCTGCAGCCCTGCAGTTTGCAGCTAATGAAGCTGATATCTTTTCTGCAGATGGTCTTGGGAATCCTGGCATTTGATACATGCTCACCCCACCAGGGAAAGTGCATATTTCTTCCTGGATGCGACCATGTCCCCAATCTAGCATGACACAGAGACCAGTGTGCCGTGACCTGGCCCATCTTTCTGTTATAACAGAGCCTCTTAAAATATTTATCTCCTGCCTCTTGAGGCAAAGGTATTGCCTGAGTGAAACAGGCAAGCTGTTTGTCTAATCCTGTCTCCTGTCTGCGTAATGGCCATCTACAGTTGTTTAGAGGAAAATGTAATTTCCCAGCATACCACTGAGCTGTGAGATGCTTCACTGGTAGGGCAGAAGGCTGTTCAGCCTCATCTAGAGAAACCTGAGCAAGCTCGCTAGGTTAATGAGGTGCTGCGTTAAAGCCACTTGATGTCCAAGCTTGGCATTCGGGAGGTTTCACAAATCTGTCGTGGTGCTCCCTGGGGCAGCAGTGGAGTCCTGTATTCAGAAGAGGGATGTGGCTGTGTTTGCTAAATTGGCTTGTTCAACCACAGGATGTATAGAGGGTCTATGCAAGACTTAAGTACATTCAGGCTCAAGTTTATTTGTCTTGTTTGACTTTGAGCCCCAGGCTAAATAAAATAATACTGGCAAGGCTTTTCGGGGTGCTGCCTTTAGTCCAGCAAGCTGACAACCCTAATGCTTTTCTCTGTGTGTGTGTGTGTGTGCGTGTGCGTGTGCGTGTGCGTGTGCGTGTGTGTCCAGGTCAGTGGGACAGCATGGAAGAATACACCTGTATGATCCCTCGGGACACCCATGATGGGGCATTTTATAGAGCCGTGCTGGCGCTACATCAAGACCTCTTCTCATTGGCGCAACAGGTAAAAATTTACACATACCTAGACCCTCTGCCAAGAGAAGGTTATTATGCATGGCCCATTGGCTCCTGAGCACACGGTGCCTGTGCAAATGGGCTATTGTTCCTCAGCCCTCTGCTCATTTGGCTCTGTAAGTGCCTTAGAACAGCTTTGGAGTATAATGCTCAGCAGGAAGCTGACTGCCAGCCCATCAGCCAGTGCTGCTTTCCGCTCTGAGAGAGACAAGTACATTCTGGAAGTTACCATGTAGATTGCTTTTGAAGTTGGCTTCTTGGGTCAGCATTACATGCTTTTTATCAGCTTGCTATAGCACTCTTTGTTGTAGAGTGAAACTCTGTTTCACTGAAGGCGGATTCAGAGAGCAGGCGTCCCTACTCAGCAGCAGAAATTAATCTCAAGGTTCTTTTTGGCTATGCAGGTGTGTCACACATTGATTACTTTCGGGGAAGCTAGCACTTTATTTGAAAACCCTGTGCTGACTTGCAGACTGAAATAATGAAGCAATCACATCTACCCATCAGGCACCAGACTGTCTTGGATGAGGTGCCTGGGTAAATGATCTGAGCTGTGAGGGATGAGGACCCAGTAATTAACCTTAAACATTCAAGAAAGGAAAAGCTCTGCATGAGGGGTTGTTAATTGGTGGCACAGAGAAGACCCAAAGTGCAGCCTTGCGGCCTTACTTGGGCTCTGATTACATGACGAGAATGACCGGGCTGTCTGTGCAGAGGCACAGCAGCTCCTGTGGACATGGAGGATTGGGCATCACGCTGCCAACTTCAGAGGCATGCCCTGTGAGGACAGGGAGTGCTTTGAAGCTGGAGATGGCCACCTGGAGCCATTTGAGTGTATGCTGAGTCTCTTCACAGATAGCCAGCGAGGAAATGTTGAAAGAAGGTAAACTCCCAGGTAGTCCTCTGAGGCGCAGGAACACAGTGATTCTGTTTCTAGGCACACGTTTCCCTCCCTGACCTCCAAGGGCTTGGGTGTTATCTTAGGTAGATGTTAGGCTTTTGGATGCCAAGCGTGTATTTCTGTCCTTGTTGAGAAATTGAATAATATTCTTTTGTAGCCATTCAGACCTGAGAAAGGTTTCTTTCCTTCCTCAGTGAATTTTTCTCTTCATCATTGAAATTTAAGGGAAACAAATAACTTCTGCAGCTAGCTAGGAAACTCTAAAATATAGCACTACCTTAAGCTCCCAAATGTAGACCCGATTCCAGGGGCTCTCTGTCTCTCTTCTAGTGCATCGACAAAGCCAGGGACCTGCTGGATGCTGAGTTAACTGCTATGGCAGGGGAGAGCTATAGTCGGGCGTATGGGGTAAGTGTTAAACTTTTTGGGTGGTGCTGCTGGAGAGGCTTATATCAGTTCTTTTCTCAGAGTAGGCTATGAGGATTCACAGGCTGCTGGAAACATAACTGTATTTTCTGTAGTCGGTGGATAACCTGACACCAGAAGGAATGATTTAAATTAATCCTGATTTTTGGATGCTTTGTGCAGTAATTAAGTTGGAATGTGATTTGCTTCCATCAGGCCATGGTTTCTTGCCACATGCTGTCCGAGCTGGAGGAGGTTATCCAGTACAAACTTGTCCCCGAGCGACGTGAAATCATCCGCCAGATCTGGTGGGAAAGACTGCAGGTGAGCCTGTCAGGAAGCCCAGGTCGCCTGCCACCCTGCAGAGCACCAATGTGAGCCCTTACGCCACCCCCCACCCCGCTCTTACTCAACACGCTTCCTGCCTCCTCCACAGAGGCCCTGTTTGCATCAAACCTAAACACTCAAAGGCTTTTCACTTAAGCCATTATCTGTGATAGGATGACCAATTTTGCAAGCTCCTCTCATCCTTCTATAGGAATAAAAGAAACTATTTTTAATAATTGATGCTCGTGAAAGCCAGTTAGGAATCATAACCTCAAAATCTTCTCAACCTTAGCTGCATGATACGATCACTTAGAGAGCTTTTAGAAATCCTAATACCCAGGCCTCTCCCCAGACCAGTTGAATCAAACGTTCTGGGAGTAGGCCCAGCATCAGTATCTTTTTAAGCTCCTGAATAGTTCCAGAATGTGGCCAAGGCTGTGAACCACTGCTCAGAAGACCCTTGCTGGCACCTGCTTCCTGCTCTTAAACAGGGTTCCCTGACGTTCTCGTTTAACAACAACTGCCATTTACAGTTCCTCAGGCCAGAGGCATCCTACCGTCTCTATTGGGATTTTTTTCCACTAAAGTTTCCCCTTGTAGAGAAAATTTTCCAAGTCCTCCATCAGTGTTTTCATTGCAACATTCGGATCATTTTAGCAGGAGCAGCTGTCAACTCCAGATCTGGGAGTCGGCAGTCTTAAGTGTTCTTGGAAAGGACAATTCTCCCATTCCTTTGAGTAGGTAGGAGGGGAAGTTCATCAGCAAAAGAGAGGAAGGCTTTGCTGCTCCAGAAACCTCTTGTCATAATTGACCCCCTCAATTATAATCCCTTTCCTCCCAGCCAGATCCACACCTAATTCCAAATTCTCTCTTCAAACCAGTCGCGGTTCGTGCTTTCCGGCCCTTTCAGTAGGCTGTGACAAAACCTTTTCACTCTAAGCTGTGTTTCTGCCTGGGGAGCTCAGGGTACATTCCACTGGAAAGGAAGGAGCAATGAGCAGAGGAACATCTATGAATGCAGTTGTTTATGACTCTGAAAGAAGCACATACAGTCCTCTTACATGTTTTATTAGTAATTAGGAGGTGCCCAGTGAATGTTTTGATGGAAAATTGTCTGTTGGGCACCAGAAGTAAGCATTCCACGAAGCAAGCATTTCCCACTTGACTTGTCCACACCCTCGTCTTTTAAGTACCTGTAATGGGATGAAGGGTTTCCAAATCACTGATCTGATGAATCTTCTGACATTTCTAAAAAGTGAGGCTTTTTCCAAATCTAGACTTGGAAGGGGGATGGATTAACTGAGCCTTGGGAGGGAGACATATGTCTGACTTTACTGTGTCTGGGACACCATCATCACCTTAAGCCTTCATAACTTTCCTATCTTGAGACAGTAACCTACTGTTTGGCTTAAAGGAGACAAATTATTTTAGCACCTGGGGGTAATTAGTAGTTGATGAGAAGTAACCAAAACAATCCCTCAATGTACTTTTTTCTGTTTTTCTCACTTTCCAAATCATTGTTGTCAGACTTCATGGGATGGAAAGATATAGTCCAAGGCCTGAAAATAAAGCATTACGTTTGTGGTGGAAATTTGGCCCAAGTGGATAGCTTGCTGTGAAAACGCTCAGTGAACTGCCTGGGCTAGAGAACTGCCATTTGGGGGTCTAGTCACATAGATCAAAGTCCCTGCCCTGTGTCTCCTGTGGGGCAGCATGAAAGGGCAGACTTACCTCGAGTCTCTTCTTGCCTCGAGTTGTCTATTTAGACAACTGCATCCTATCCTGTCGAGAAACCTAGAGACCATTGTTGCTAGACTTTAAAGTTCTCTGTGGAGGACAGCTCCGTTTCATGGAACCACTGATGAAGGTGCTAGATCTTGGAAACTCACCTCCCTTAGCAGTTCATCTCTGACCTGTAGCCTCCTGGGTGACTTCTTGTCAGGCAGGTGGGAAGAGGAGAGGCTCACTTTACTCTTAGCAGCCTTTTGCTATGAAATTAGCTTAGCCCCTTTGATAATTAATTCACACTTTTTTTAACTGAAAATAATTTATATGTGTGAGTTACTGAAGCACTTCCCCCCTTCTCTATGTAGTTTTCGATCTGAGACAAATAAAAATGAAAAGACTCTAAGCAAGACCAACATACAGGGTGTCTCAAAAGTCTTAGTGCAGGTTTAGGCTTCAATAACTTCAGAAGTATAAGTGCTGCCAGCTTATAAACAGCATCATTTGAAAATTTAATTATTTAAATTTCTCTTTTTAATTTTTGAATGATAGTATTTAAATAAATTTCTTTGTCAGTGATAGCCATCTTCAGCCAGAGAGAATGAAACAGAACGAAACAAAAAATTAAAGTTAAAAATGCATTATCCACAATACACAAAAGAAATATAAATAATTTAGTTCATTTAATCCTCACAGTAGCCCTATGAAGTTGGTACTATGTTTATCCATTTTACAGATGAGTTGCAGAGAGGCTAAGTAACTTGCCCAAAGTCACAGAGATAGTAAGTGATAGAACCAGGATTCAAGCTCTGGGGTCTGTGTTTTACTGCTGCCGTAATTGTTAAGAAGTTTCTAAGTGGTGTTTCATTTATAGCACCCTTCACCTGAGGAAGTCTGAGTTTACATAAGTGAATCTCCTTTTTGTCAGGGTCTATTTTGCAGTTGCCGTGGGAGGTGAAGCTCTAGCCGGGGATGTGTGCTAATCTTTATTTCTCTGTGTCCCAGGGCTGCCAGCGTATTGTCGAGGACTGGCAGAAAATTCTTATGGTACGCTCCCTTGTAGTTAGCCCTCATGAGGACATGAGAACATGGCTCAAGTATGCAAGCCTGTGTGGCAAGAGTGGCAGGCTGGTGAGTAACCCCTCTACCAGGTGGGATGGAAGGCTGAGGAGGAATGGTGCACCCGGTCCAGATCCATTGATGACCTAACCTCTCTTGTTTTTAAGGCTCTTGCTCATAAAACCTTAGTGTTGCTCCTGGGAGTTGATCCATCTCGGCAGCTTGATCATCCTCTGCCAACAGTTCATCCTCAGGTGACCTATGCATACATGAAAAACATGTGGAAGAGCGCTCGCAAGGTCAGTCTCCAAATCCATCTAGTAAATAGACTCTGCTTCTCTAGAATGCTCATCTGGCCTCAGTGAAAAACAACAGTGTCTATACCACCTACCCACAGTGTCATAGAGCTTGTTTCTGTTGTTAAACTAGTTGGCCTGATTCTAAAAAATGAATTATATTTGAGGAAATAGACATATATCATTGGTCAAAACAGCGGGTGTGATCACAGTTACATTTGTTAGCATCCAGAATGTATTGGCATATAGAGAAAACACAGTTTCTGTCCCCTAAGAGAAGATGACTCTTGTATTCCACAAGATGCAAACAATGCACACAGTCATTATACCAAAAAGAATTGGTCGACGTTCAGCCATTCCAGGAGGTAGCAAATGATCAGGAACTGATGGTACTGAAGGAGGAAGTCCAAGCTGCACTGAAGGCATTGGTGAAAAACGAGGCTTCAGGAATTGACAGAATATCAATTGAGATGTTTCAATTAACGGATACAGCGCTAGAAGTGCTCACTCATTTGCCGGATTTGGAAGACAGCTACCTGGCCAACCGACTGGAAGAGACCCATATTTATGCCTAGTCCCAAGAAAGGGATCTGACTGAATGCAGAAAGTATGGAACAATGTCATCAATATCACATGCAAGTAAAATTTTGCTGAAGATCATTCAAAAGTGGCTACAGCAGTATATCAACAGGGAACTGCCAGAAATTTAGGCAGGATTCAGAAGAGAATGTGGTACCAGGGATATCATTGCTGATGTCAGATGGATTCCAGCTGAAAGTAGAGAATACCAGAAGGATGTTTACCTGCGTTTTATTGACTATGCAGAGGCATTCGACTGTGTGGATCATAACAATTTATGGATAACATCGTGAAGAATGGGAATTCCAGAACACTTAATTGTGCTCCCAAGGAACCGGTACATAGATCAAGAGTCAGTTGTTCAAACAGAACAAGGGAATACTGCGTGGTTTAAAGTCAGGAAAGTTGTGCGTCAGGATTGTTGTATCTTTTCGCCATACGTGTTCAGTCTGTATGCTGAACAGACAATGTCAGAGGCTGGACTGTATGAAGAAGAATGGGGCATCAGAATTGAAGGAAGACTGATTAACAACCTGCATTATGCAGATGACACAACCTTGCTTGCTGAAAGTGAAAAGGACTTGAAGTACTTACTGATGAAGATCAAAGACCACAGTATTCAGTAAGGATTATGCCACAATATAAAGAAAACAAAAACTCTCACAACTAGACCGTTAAGCAGTATCATGATAAATGGAGGGAAGATTAAAGTTGTAAAGGATTTCATTTTACTTGGATCCACAATCAGCACCCATGGAAACAGCAGTCAGGAAATCAAGAGACGCATTGCCTTGGGCAGATCTGCTGCAACGGACCTCTTTAAAGTGTTGAAAGCAAAGATGTCACCTTGAGGACTATTTTCAATCGCATCTTATGCATGTGAAAGCCGGACAATGAATAAGGAAGACCGAAGAATTGACGCCTTTGAATTGTGTCAGCCAAGAATATTAAATGTACCATGGACTGCCAAAATGTCTTGGATGAAGTACAACCAGAATGCTCCTTAGAAGCAAGGATGGCTAGACTGCATCTTACATACTTGGGACATGTTATCAGGAGGGATCAGTCCCTGGAGAAGGACACCATGCTTGGTAAAATAGAGGGTCAGCGAAAAAGAAGAAGATCCTCAATGAGATGGATTGACACAGTGGCTGCAACAGTGGGCCCAAGCATAGCAACGATTGTGAGGATGGTGCGGGACTGGGCAGTGTTTTATCCTGTTATACATAGGATCGCTAAGAGTCGGAATCAACTTGACAGCACCTAAAAACAGCAATAACAACAAGAGAAGAGGAAGGAAACCTGGTGGTACAGTGGTTAAGTACGTGATTGCTAATTGAAAGGTTGGCAGTTCGGACCCACTTGCCACTCCTTGGAGGAAGATGTGGCAGTCTGTTTCTGCACAGATTACAGCCTTGGAAACCCTGTGGGGTGGTTCTGCTCTGTCTTATAGGGTCTCTGCAAGTTGGAATTGATTCAGTGGCAATGGGTTTTGTTTTGGTTTAAGAGAAAGTGGCTGTTCAGTACTAAAAATAGCATATTTGGAAAATGCACTGGACCTTTCACAAGGCCAGTTTGATTTTTAGACTTCTAGTCTCCTTTCCTATCATCAAATTGGAATCCGAGAGCAGCAACACCCAGAGCATAATAATGCTGAAACCAGTAGGGAAAGTCATCTTGAAGCCAATGCAGAATTCCTCTTACTTAATGTACACACAGGCCTTTGGGAAATACATGTGGCTCCTGTTTTTTTTTGGTTTGTTTGGTTTTTTTTTTTTAAACAACCTGTTTAGATGATGATAGGCCCCGAAGGCAGAACAGCACTGGTTTTGGCTCTTCCTTCATCCTCCTTACCAAAAAGTTGTCCTTCTTTCCCTACTGTGATCCCCACAGTGACGCCTGAGATGACCAAAGAATGCAAACCAACCACTGGAGCTGGAGTTGGGGGAACATCTGATAAATATCAGTGTGCCTATGCTGAAGGCAAACCTGGGGGATCTATGGACTAGATCTAGAAATTGACTTAGTTTGTAGGTGGTTGACTCATTATGACTGTGAATGCCACCCAGAGTGGGATCAGCAGCTCTGCACCCACTTAATCTTTGACTTGGGTTTACTTCATTACTAATGCCCCAGGTTTGCTTTTCCATATATGTTTTTGTGAGTTTTTTTTTCTTTTCTTTTTTCTTTTTCAGTCTCTGTGAGCCTCCCAGGCCAGAGCAGTTCTGATTCAAAACCCGATCCTCTTCCAGGCAAATGAGAAAAACAGAAGGTGCTGGACCTGAATACAGTCTGGTTTCCTTCCTATGTATAGCTTCTGAGTCTTTGCATGTCTTGATGAAGGCAGGCAGAAGTAGTCTTTTGGGTAGTATCTCAACAAAGGAGTGATTTTTTTTCAACATATGAACACAGCCCAACTTCTCCATGGATATGGCTTTTCTTAGGAGCCTAAATCATGGTTAGAATCCTAAAACCACCTGGATTAAAAATTAAGAAGTTGACTGTTAACTAAAAGGTTGGTAGTTCGAACCCACTAGCCACCGTGCAGGAGGAAGATAATGGCAGTCTGCTTCCGTAAAGATTACAACCTTGGAAACTCTATGGAGCAATTCTACTCTGTTTTTTATGGTCGCCATCAGTCGGAATTTGACTAAATGGCACTGGGTTTTTGGGTTAGGTGCTGGACTTCAGGTGCAGAGCTAAAAATGCCCTATATTTGTAGTTCAGGAGCTGCCCAAAGAAAACTGACTACTTAATAATAATTGTGCTACTGTTCAAGTCACTTTACTTATCTGAGCTTTCATTTCCTTCACTCTAAACAAGGATTGTAATCTCTGCCCTGCCTAAGACAAATGAAAATGCTTGGGAAAAAGCAGATCCTATTTTGCAGGAAGGCAGCAGGCAATAGGTATATATGGTGTTTTCCTAGACGAGGCATTTCGCAGAATCTAGAGACAGGCTGGGGTTCTTAGAGTAATGTCATCAAGCTGAGGACATTGTTCTTGCCCTCTAACCACCCAGGAAGTCAAGAACCAGGAATCCTATATCCACCTTAAACTCCGTGGGCCTTTGAAAATCCCCTCCCTCCAAGTGATTGGTTCTTCATCTGTAAGAGAGAAAAAAATCCTTTCTTCCTCCTTCTCACTTCCTGGGGATAGAGAAAATAAAGAATTTTTAGTAGAATTTTTTCAATTCTTTGAAAATAAGTTGCCTCTGTGCTATAAAATAGAAAGATACTGGATTTGCCAATGATGGATAAACTTAATATTGGGCTTCAAGTCTAAACCAATACCAGCCTCCCCCAGTTTTGGCAATTTAATTTTTGGTCAGACCTTTGTTAAGTCCACGGAAAACTTTAAACTGTGTGGACCATCAGTGACACTGAGCTTATTGGCTCTGAGAAGCACCTGGCATCAGAGTTGCTAGTTGGGTTGCTACCAGTTTTGGTGTACACACTGATTACACTGAGTTATCTGTCACCTTTTTAGTGATTGATCTTTTTAGTACTGCTTCCCAACTTGTGTGTGTGTATATATATATATTTGTTGTTGTTGTTGTTAATCAGATTTAAATCTAGCCAGTGTAGTTCTCATGGAAGGAAAAACTAGAGGAACATTTATCACTTCCCAGGTGTGGGATGCTAATATTGTTCATTTTTCAAAGCCAGTGGTGAATAATGGAACTCTGTGAAGGCAGATGTCTGGGGGAGACAGGTTTTCTATTAACTGTTGGAATGTCTGTGTGTTTGCCCTCTCTGAGCATGAATTAGCTGCCTGATAAATTGTCACATCGTCCTGGCTCTGGGTTAAGCCCTATCTCTTATGCCAATTAATTCCTTATGTTAAAAAGTATCTGAGCGTGCTCCTGGCCCCCAAACCAGGGAGTTCTGTTCTCCTTCAAGGCCGTCGTCATTGAGGTAACCATGTATTTCTATTTAGAAAAACAAGCAAACAAAAAACCTCTTATATAATTCACTGTAAGGAGACCGTTATGATATTATATATTTGAAGTGTTGATTTTTTTCCTCCTCATTTGCAGCAAAGGACACACTTTTTGATGCTCTCTCACATGTTTCCACTCCCTGTGTTAGTGGGTTTACATGTGGCCATTTTTCTGGTGGTTTTGATGTTTGCACACTCTATCCGTCTCCATTCTCAAAGGACCCTGTTTATCAAGATGGTGGTGTGTCTTGACATGCCAGGCTTAGACAAATGGCTTTTAACTTATTCCCAGTCCTGTGACTCAGTCTCTCTGCTCTTTCCCACTTCAGGTATCTGTTCCCAACCCATGCCTTCTGCTCACTTTGTATAAAATCCTGTGTTGTGATTAAATCTAACTGAGAATGCTATGAAGATTTTGCACCTAAACCATACTGTTCAACTAGACGTTTGCTTTGTCTTCTTCCTATTCCAATTAGATGCCTGGGGGCCTTCAGTCCATCTCTGTTCTTGTTTAGGTACCGAGAGTTCTGATTTCTAAATCTCTGGTGTTTACTGTGCCAAGTACACAAAGTGTCATAGTGTTTTAAACATACTAAAGTTTTACTAGCCTGAAACAATTCCTCATAAGCCTGATTTCCTCCAGGGCAATATATTGGTAGTGAAGTAAGCAGTTGTTTCAGATTACTTCATGTGAATTGTTATTTGGGGTAGCCAGGCCAATAGCTTTTCCAAGGCTTATTAAAGTAGTAATTACAGTTGGCAAAGGAGAGTAAAGACCAGAGTTGAACTAAATCAGGAATCTTCTTGAAAAACCTAGCCCCCTCCCTCCACCGTGCCCTGGTCTTCTCTCCTACAGGGTCCTCACCCTGTGTTCTATGAGGTTCTCTTTGGAGAGGGGTTGGCTCACTAGCCTATGAGGTGAACTAAAATTTCTTTGTTGTGAGGTTGGGCCCATGTCAAGTGACTGCCCGTATCTTTGTCCTGCCACAGATCGATGCCTTCCAGCACATGCAGCACTTCGTCCAGACCATGCAGCAGCAGGCCCAGCATGCCATCGCCACCGAGGACCAGCAGCACAAGCAAGAGCTGCACAAGCTGATGGCCCGGTGAGGTCCCCCCGGCATAGGCCAGTCACGTTCCAGCGGTGTCATCCCAGCAGCCTCTACGACAGAGAAATGTTCATGGCTCCTCAGGCTGCTAGTTCCTTATACTCTCCAACCTTTTTCAGGAGGGATGCCAGGCAGCCATAGAATCATGCTGTTCAGCGGCTCTGCCCTCTATTTTATGAGGGTTCAGCAGCCCAGAGTATCCACGTGCCGTTTCTCTCCTGCTATATAACTTTGTTTCTAAGGCTCTAGAATGCCTCTTGCCGTACAGTGTAGTGGTCCAGAGTTCTGGCTTCAGGGCTAGACTCCTTATTTTTTAAATTCCACATATACTGCTAATTTGATGTGTAACCTGAGATAGTTATTCCCCTCTGTGCTGTAGTTTCCTCATCGTATAAAATACGGGTAGTAAGAATTCCTACATCTTAGGGTGTGGTTTAGGATGTTATGAAGAATGGCAGGGAAGAGGAAGGTAAGGGAGAGTCCATACAGCAATCAACAGGAAAAATTACATCCTACAACTATTGCCTACAAAAATTGGATCCGGGGTAGGTAGGTCCATAGGGACAGTGACCCAGTAGATGCTGTCATTCAAAGACAAAGACCAAGAAGAAGAGAGAGTACCTTCAAATTTATTCCAAAAGCCCGTCTCTTACCTTCCACGTGATTGAACTTTCTGCTGCTTCCATCCTTTGCTTCCTGAGGGCAAGAATGAATACCAGATAGACTTTAGTGCACCCAAATATAATGTGTTGCGCCCCTGTGAGGGCTCTTTTGAGAAGGGAGCAACATGGGGCTTGTTTCTCTATTTTTAGATGTTTTCTGAAGCTTGGGGAGTGGCAGCTGAACCTCCAGGGCATCAATGAGAGCACAATCCCCAAAGTCCTGCAGTACTACAGTGCCGCCACAGAGCATGACCGCAGCTGGTACAAGGTAACCCAGGAGCAGGAGCAGCCCCAGCTCACAGTCTGGCCTTTATCTAAATGTAGAACCTGACTCCCTGAGCCTGGTCCATGTCCTCCTGTAGTATCATGGTTTGCAGGGAAGCCTTTGTGGAGCTGGTTTGATACTGCAGATTTGTTTGTTGGAGTGCCTGGAGCCAGCTTGTCAGAGGCCTGGAGAGCCTGCATTTCCCCCTTAGAAGTTTAATTGGTACAGGAAGAGGGATTCCCTTATTTGAGAAATCTTTATTACACCACATGCGTGCTTGCGCTGCCGCTATCTTGTACGCTCTTGGTTGTCTGTTTTCTTAGGAGCATCTGGACACATGGTAAATCTGTGGAACTTCATCTTCCCTAGGGTCATCTTTTCCTTCCCAGCTTCTTTCTGATTTCCAGCCCTGCCTGCTCCTCAGCCTAAAAACTTAACTTCCCCTGTTTTTATTGGAAAGTCCTGGGTAACATCCTGTTATGTCACAGGAAATTTTTCAAACAGATAAACAGTGAGATTAGAAATGGTATGAGAGATGTTATTGACTTAAGGAGAAGTGATTCTTGGAAGGATACATCTTTGCTCAAAGCACACCTTCCCATGTTTTTATATCTTTTATGAAGGGCCTTCTAGTGATAGCTGCTTGGTATAGCAGATGTTGTAGATGTCATCGATTTCTTTTCAGTGTCTCCTTAACTTCCTAATACCTTTGTGAATAAAACTTTCTCAGTTCAAAACATGCACCTTAAGACCACAGCACCATTTATAATAGAAATCTTACCCTGGTGTAAGCATGCTTCATCCTGATCCAAAAAAACAGCCATTTCGTAACAGCAGCAGTAATTATGCTTTCTAAGATAGCTGCGTGTCCAAGGCTGGATTACTAAATCCAGTGAACTCTTGATGAGCTGGAGCCTTGCTAACCAGAGCTATCACCTGCCAGAATTACTTTGCTTTATTCAACTTTTAGGAAAGAGGCAAATCACAAGAAAAAAGCTGATTCCAGGAATTTTAGTTTTAGTTTTTAAAAGCATTTCCTAGTGTGGGTCCTTTTGGATGTATGATGTCTTCTGCCGTCAGTATCTTAGTCCTGTGTGTGTGCAGTTACTGTTTCTGTCTTGTTCACCGTGTCCATAACTCAGTGCCTGGCCCATAGGAGATACATGAGAGGTATTTGTTGAATAAATGAAGGTACCGGAAAACTGAACCTGCATCACTGTAGAATTCTTACTCATCAAAAAGGTGAAGCGTGATTAGTTTGTTCTGTTATACATTGAGTCGCCATGAGTCAGAGCTGACTCAGTGGCAACTAACAACAACATGATCAATCTATTTTGCTTCGGTAGGAAATTGGACACATTTATGTTAGAGAAAGACTTCCAGCAAGAGGCGCAAAGGAATTTCCTGATTATCCAGGAGACCCAGCTAGTAGTAGACTGTTTAATGCCCTATTGTCACTGCAGACTTAACCACGCCCCAGACCAAGCCCTTCATGCCCTCGCTCTACACCAGGCAGTGTCGTACTCTACAGTCGCTGCAGCTCAGAGCCTCAGAGTGTAAATAGTTCCTCCTACCTCCAAATAAGCACCAAAGGCTTCTTCCATCCAGCAGTCCCTGAGCACTGGCTCTCTTAGCAGGCCATGGGCCAAGTGTCTGGCCTAGACAGACGAATGAGATTCGCCCCTGTGATGCCCCACGCCCTCAACGTCTTCCTTCCCCACTGTCTTGTCACCTGCTTCAGACCTTCATCGTGAGGACTGGCTGCTCGCCCCTACTCTCTGCTCTCTTAAATCATCTGTTTTATACACTGCTGCCAAAGGAATCTTTCAAACCCAGTGAGGCTCTGCTTCCTGCAGAGGAAATGGGACCTCCCGGGCCTGGCATGTCTGGTCCTCCACAGTCTGACCAGGCTGCTCTGCCTACTTCCCCAGCACTGTTATTCTGCGTGGCCCCAAGCTTCAGTCAGATGAGTCTGCTTCACGTTCCCTGTGAGCCGCCCTGTGCTTGCCCACCCTGTGTCTTTGTTCCTGTGCTTTCCCCTGCCAGGAAGCCCTCCCTGATGCCCTCTCTGTTGTGCCCTCCTTGCCCCATCCAAGCAAGACCCACTCTAAATCCCTCCTCTACGTGAAACTTTCCCAGTCCTCGTCCGTGGTAGAAAACTTCCTGCTCAGTATTCTCATTGCCCACCTCTTATTGCCCCAGTCTCATTCTGCCTTGTGTACTGTTTAGGTCTTTAGGTTTGCAAGTGAACTCCCCCACCAGATTATAAAATTCCCTGAGGCAAGGACCATGCCTTGCACCTCTTGATGTTCACCTCCCAACAGAGCACTTAACTTATATAGTCAGTACTCCTCAAAATGAAATACTTTGAATTAGTAAAACGCCCCATTCCTGAGTGTTTAATTTAAATGAGGTTTTACTGTACTGATCACTGAGGAAAAAAGGCAGTCATAGAGTTCTTCCTCAGCTTTGCCCTTATGCTCCTCTAAGTCAACTCATGCTGCTGTTTGTTACAGCCCCTTTGTCTGTCTTTGACCCTCTCCCTTCCCCCTCCCCAGGCCTGGCACGCATGGGCAGTGATGAACTTTGAAGCTGTGCTACACTACAAACACCAGAACCAAGCCCGTGATGAGAAGAAGAAACTGCGTCACACCAGCGGGGCCAACATCACCAATACCACCACTGCTGCCACCATGGCAGCCACTGCCACTGCCACTGCCACCAGCACCGAGGGCAGCAACAGTGAGAGTGAGGCCGAGAGCACTGAGAACAGCCCTACCCCGTCTCCCCTGCAGAAGAAGGTCACTGAGGTACCCTTCCCTCCTTCTTCTGCCATTAAAAACTGGCCCAGGTGCCAGGCTCTCTGAGAAGTGGAATATTTGTTAAGCTTAAAGAACTCAAGGCTTTACTCTCAAGTGCCAAATGAGACTGGAAAACACTGCTTATTTGCCACCCAGCATTGCTCGAGACACTGTTTGTGTATATATTTGTGTTTTGTGAGCCAACATAGCCCCCACGCTGAAGAACAAGTTCCTCGAGTGTTTCCCTTGTGAGTGAGCTCATTCTCTTAGTGCACTGCACCTGTGTAGGGGTGGCCGTGCACATGTGCAGGTCCATACTGAGTGGGCCTGCCGGGATCTGCTTTGCCTTTTCCTCTCCCATTCTACCTCCCTTTGGGCTGTCAATTCAGAATGCACTGGGGCAGCTGGCAGCCCCAAAATTAGCATGTTTAGAGCCTCGGCCCCATCTCTGTCTGACTATTGAGGAAGTCAGTCCGAGACAGTAACAGCAGGGACACAGTTACCATTTATTGAGTGCTTACTATGCGCTAGGCACTGACCTGAGGCTTTTTATACTGAACTGATTTAACCGCCACAACCACCCTGTGAAGTAGGTGCTATTAGCCTGCTGTTAGCCCATTTTATAGATGAGAAAGCTGAAGCAAAAGTGTCACCAACATGTGTTTGTTCCAGCAGGATTTGTCCAAGACCCTCTTGATGTACACTGTCCCTGCCGTCCAGGGCTTCTTCCGTTCTATCTCTTTGTCACGAGGCAACAACCTCCAGGATACACTCAGGTATCAGAGAAGGGGAGGTGAAACCCTGGTAGGCCGTGTTAATGGCAGAACACAGAAGTTACACATAAAGTTCTTCTTCACTCCCCTTCATCACCGTCCCCCCCACCGGTCAGTGTACCCAATCAACGTATGGGCGTTTCTTTGAGCTGCAGTTTGAGGAGTAACAACAGCTGGCCAGGCCCCACCTCTCTGGATGAAATGTGCAAGATAAAGGAGGAGAAGTTGAACAAGAACTCTGTGTGTGATTTATTGTGTAGGAGAATAATAAATCCGTCTGTCTCACAGTATTTCTGAAATCCCTTTAGCTCTTAGAAGCAGCTTTTGAGGTCTAAATAAATGGTACAAACCAGTCAGTCCAGAGGTTATAAGTGACAAGGGCAGCCTCCTCCTTTGCTTGGGGATCTCTAGAGGGCCAAGTGCCAGGTTTTGTGTTGCCAGGTTCTAAGGGTGACTCTTTGTATATGTGCAAACATCTGTGGTTCTCAAAGGGTTATCCATGGGCTCATCTGTTAGATATCTGAGTTCATACCTTGGTGATCCCTCTACTTTATCTGGAATGAAATAATCTTTCAAGTAGGACGATCCTCATGGTGCTTAGTCAAGAGCACTGCCAGTCATCACCACCTACCCACTCCCGAGTAGCTCAGAGACCAACACATTTGGGAACCACTGATTCATATCCCTGCCAATTCTCCTCAAGAGCCTTAAGGATGAAACACAAATAAACAAACACTGGGAAACTAAATTTTCTGTGACTTTCTCATTTTTTCTTTTCCAGAGTCCTCACTTTATGGTTTGATTATGGTCACTGGCCAGATGTAAATGAAGCTTTAGTGGAAGGGGTGAAAGCAATCCAGATTGATACTTGGTTACAGGTAAGGAGGGTCAGCTTCCCTCTGCTCCCTCTTCCTGGAGTCATGCAGTGTTCAGAGTAGCATGGTAGCCCGTGTCATACATGGGTAAGGAAGTAGGGGGGCACGAGGTCAAAACTCCATATTCTCTTTAGTTTCTTTTAGAGAATAGAAGGGAATGAACCATTTCAGAACCTAACAGCATCAACCAAAACAGGTTACAAGAGCTGGTCTTTGTCCAGAGTAATTCGTGTTGTTTCTATCTCATATGCTACGTACTGTATCTTTGTGAATACCAGGTTATACCTCAGCTCATTGCGAGAATTGATACACCCAGGCCCTTGGTTGGACGTCTCATTCACCAGCTTCTCACTGACATTGGGCGATATCACCCCCAGGTATGTGGAGACCCTGGGCCAGGACTCTCCTAACCACTGACCTTTTGTGTGGTGTCCAGCCTTTCCTAAAGCTGCTTTAGAAACACAAGTGCAGTGACTGGGAGCCAAGGTTCTATCCTGCGCCCAGTAGGATCTGCCCAGCCAGTAGTCCCAGTGGCCTTGAAGGGAAGGCCATTCCCTACAAGATTGAGCAATCCTCTTCCTGGGTGTTAATATCATACTCCTCATTTCTTTTGTCATCCCCCCTACAGTGAGTGCTAGACTTCCTTTCACACATCTGTCTACAAATATCCCCTTCGTATTTGCTCTAGGCCCTCATCTACCCCCTGACTGTGGCATCTAAGTCAACCACCACAGCCCGTCACAATGCAGCCAACAAGATTCTGAAGAACATGTGTGAACACAGTAACACCCTGGTACAGCAGGCCATGATGGTGAGTTGAGCCCAGGCGGGACCTCCCTGACAGCAGTCACCTTCCCAGAGGTCGCGAGTGAGATTTTTTTTTTCTTCCTCAAGACCGTGCTACATGCTCTCTCTGGCTGCCAGAAAGAGTACCTCCTATTTCTACAAGAGAGACATGTCTGTGTTTGCTTATCCCTGGTGCTTCTCTTCTTCCCCTCTGACCCAGGTGAGTGAGGAGCTGATTCGAGTGGCCATCCTCTGGCATGAGATGTGGCACGAAGGCCTGGAAGAAGCGTCTCGCTTGTACTTTGGGGAGAGGAACGTGAAAGGCATGTTTGAGGTGCTGGAGCCCCTGCATGCTATGATGGAACGGGGGCCCCAGACGCTGAAGGAAACATCCTTTAATCAGGTATGGAATAAAAAAAACCTAGATGACATTACCCAGAGCCTTTGTTAGACTCCATTCCTCTAGCCTCTCTACCAACTTTAATAAAATATGCTCCAACAGAGGTCACTGATTACAAAAACATCAGAAATTTAATTGGCATTAAGCTATAAGAACCCTCCTAAAATTTAACTGGAAAACCACAAGAGACCTCCAGAAATCATCTCATCTCTCCTCTAGCCTTGGTGTTGTTTGTTGCCAATCGATTCCAACTCGTGGTGACCCCATATGTGCATCGTGTAACTGATCCTTGAGGTTTTCAAGGCTGTGGGCGGGGGCAGGGGATGTTGAATCACCTTACCTTACCTAATAAGGCACCCTGATGATTCAGAATGGAGCCCTGGTGGCACAGTGGTTAAGTGTTCTGCTGCTGACCAAAAGGTCAGCGATTCAAACCCACCAGCCACCCTGCAAGAGAAAGATACGGCAGTCTGCTTCCATAAACATTACTGCCTTGAAAACCCTATGGGGCAGTTCTACTCTGTCCTATAGGGTTGCTATGAGTCACAACAAGTTTATTGATTCAGAAGTTCCAGGATTAGAGAACTGTAAAGCTTCACGCTAACTAATCCTTTGCCAGTTGCTTCCAGTCATAGTCTGTTCCTAAGGAATTTCTTTATGTGCTTGGGGATTTGGCCTGTGGCTTAGTGGACACCTTGATAATTTTCAGATTTCCCTTGCTTCCCTCTCAGGCATATGGTCGAGATTTAATGGAGGCCCAAGAGTGGTGCAGGAAGTACATGAAATCAGGCAATGTCAAGGACCTCACCCAAGCCTGGGACCTCTATTATCATGTGTTCAGACGAATCTCAAAGCAACTGCCTCAGGTAGGCACCTCAGGGTAAAGTGGCATTAGAGTCCCTTCTGCTTCCCTATCTGTGAACCTTCTAACACTCATTTAGAGGCATCTGGTTTCACTCCTACGTTCAGACTTTGGGACAAGTAATTGCTCTTCGCCCTCCATTGAAAAAATACTTAAATTAACTTTAAATTCCTCCCAGGAGGCAGAAAACTAAATCCTGTGGCAATTATTCACAGCTCACATCCTTAGAGCTGCAGTACGTCTCCCCAAAACTTCTGATGTGCCGGGACCTTGAATTGGCTGTGCCAGGAACATATGACCCCAACCAGCCGATCATTCGCATTCAGTCCATAGCACCGTCTTTGCAAGTCATCACATCCAAGCAGAGGCCCCGGAAGTTGACACTTATGGGTAAGGACCATGGCGCACTTATGCCACCTGCTTCTCCCTCCCACCCTAGCTGCGTGTCCCCTCCCCTTCTGAAATGGCTGCCTGCTGTTCACACTAATCTTTCATGTGCTCCGTCTCCCGCATGTTTACTGAGAGAGAAATAGAAGACAAGTGCATTTCCCTTCATTACAGCCTCCCAAGACTTGGAATTTGTTCATATCATTGTGCTTGTTTAAGTGAAACGTAATGATAATGTGTAAAAACAGGTGGAAGTGATCATAGAGGCATGTAATATGGAGAGTTGATTGTGGTGGGCAGGTGTTGGAGGAACTGAGGAGACTAACAACAAGGCATCTGGATGCAAACGGGGAGGGTGACAAGCTACAATGAAGAAAGAGCCTCTTTTTTATCATCGCTATCTCTCTTTTTGGAAAATAATTATGTAAAATTAATAAACTGAAGTAGAAATGAGTGAGAAATTCTCACAGTGAGGTTTGCTAAGCAAACCGCCTCTAACATTCTCCTTAGCATAGAGGGTTACTGTCTGGGATGGTTCGGTAGGCCTGCATACTCTGGTGGCACTGTGAGGTCTCTCACACTCTCTGGTAATGCCATGTGTTTTTTTAAATGCAGCGGTTATATACCAACACCAATACATCTTAACCGTGGCCCACAGGTGATTGTCCCTCCAAAGGCTGGTGTCTTCTAATACTAAAATGTGTGTCAGGTTTTCGTCAGTGTCTCATTAAAGAGAGTTCAACGAAGGAACTGCTTTCAGAGATGTGAGCAGAGTTCAGAGAACCAACGGAAAGCACCCAGGAACAAGCAACACTGAGAAGCTATTACCTACCCCTCACTGTACCTGCCAGGCCTGAAGGGCAAGGAGAAATTAGTGATTGTAACCCTGAAGGAGGGGCTGTCAACCCAGATAGGAAGATGCAGCTACTTTCAGAACTGGGCCAGACCAGTTGTTGGGGAATACACTGACCTTTCCCTCTTCTCGCCCTTTGACCTCCTGCATTGCCGCTCGCTCGTTGGCCAAGCCCAGCAGGGAGCCCATGTGGATTGTCTGTAGCAGCCAGGCTCATCGGTTGGAGCAGGACAGAAGGGTAGAGAGTGGATCTGAGGGGGAGACAGATGATGGTGATGATGATGATGATGGTATCTATGCAGAGATTCCTGGTCCTCAAAAATATAGGTTTTCTATGTTTTATTTTTTTAATTTGAACAATATCTCATTGGGAGACCATCAAAAGCAAGGCCAGTCTTGGGAGTGTTTTTGTCTTTTTATAGAGAAAATGGGATTAGGTAAGGTATATGTGGTCTGTGAGGAGTTCCTATAGGGTCACTATGAGTCAAAATCGACTGGACAGCAGTGGAATGTGGTCCGTAGAATCTGTTGAATACAGCAGTGATCTAACAACTAAAGAATCCAAGACCCTCTGATCTACACTAACTGCTTCTACTGTTGCTCACAGGCAGCAATGGGCACGAGTTTGTTTTCCTCCTGAAGGGCCATGAAGACCTACGGCAAGATGAGCGAGTGATGCAGCTCTTTGGCCTGGTTAACACCTTGCTGGCCAATGACCCAACCTCTCTCCGGAAAAACCTCAGGTATTCAGAATGCTGTAAAGAGAGCAATGATTTGAGAAGGCTTCCAGTTTTTTCCTATATCTGTCCTACTATGTAGTGATATACCTTTACCCAATAAGTTAGAAAACTGTATACCTGGCAGGAAGTCATCAGTGTCAAACACAAAAAGGAAAATTCTCCAGAATTTTTAGTGTACTCTGTTTAGGAAATGCCTTTAAGAACATCTGGAGGGTCCAGAATGAAACAATTTGTGCTATTAGACTGGAGAGCCTGCAGATTTGATGTGTTTAACGCCTTGTGGGCTTAAAGCCCGACAAAACTTTTCCTACCCTCAGTACTCTGTTAAAAAAAAAAACATTGCCCTCAAGTCAGTTCCGAATCCTGGGTGCCATCAAGTCAACCCTGAATCCTGGCGACCCCATGTGTGTCAGAGTAGGACTGTGTTCCATAGGGTTTTCAACGGCTGTTTTTTTTTTTTTTCTTTTCACTGAAAAGAAGTAGATCACCAGACCTTTCTTCCAAGGTGCGTCTGGGTGATCACAAACCTCTGACCTTTCGGTTAGCAGCCAGGTGCGTTGACCGCTTGTGCCACCCAGGGTCCTTTCTGTCAGGAATATGAGTATTCATCTGGGAGGTATCTTATCTATGTGTTAGAAACAATCGCTTGACTGTTGCCCCAAAGCAATTCGTGTGTTAGGGAAGTTGAGGAGCCTGATGCTGCTTCTGTACTGTCAACACACTCTGTCTTTGTGTGATGTTCTGTCCTGCACATAGTGCCCTCACGAAGGCCCCTCGTTACGCACCTCACAACAACACTGCAAGGGGTCATGAAAAATAGTTCGCATGGCACCATGAGCAGTCAAAAGTATACTCTGTTTAATATACAATAACCCTGCCTTTCTGTGGGCGCCAGTATCCAGAGATATGCCGTCATCCCCTTATCAACCAACTCGGGCCTAATCGGCTGGGTCCCCCACTGTGACACGCTGCATGCCCTCATCCGGGACTACAGGGAGAAAAAGAAGATCCTCCTCAACATTGAGCATCGCATCATGTTGCGGGTATGTGATGAGGCTTCCAACCCTACCACGCTTTTAGTGTCGCGGAGACAAAACTCCAGGAATCCACACAAAGCTGCTTTTCTACTTTTTGTGTGTGTGTCAGTCACTGACAAATCTATTTGAGAGAATTCACCATTGAAGAGGGTTTAATAAAGTAAGATCTAAAGCAGATAGCTGTCTCTAAGAGACCCTAAAGCCCAGAAGTTGATTCTTCATCATCTTAGTTGAGACTGGACGTATATTTCCTGAACCCCTAATGTATACAGAACCCAGTGCCGTCAGAGCAGTGGCTATATGGGGAAATAATGTTTAGTAGATATGTAAGTGATAAAGAAAATTGCTTATTAACCAAAACCTTGAAGCCTCCATTGCTCTCGTTCACACCAGTGGACTTGTACTGAGGTGAGAGCCCAATGTTTTACCCTTACGCCCTGGAAGTTCTTATGGTCGTCAGTTCAGAGTGGCCACTCAGTTTTCCCTTTTGAAATGTTCTTATTTCCTTTCTTCTTTTGGGTGGGTGAGGAAATTAGAACCCGGTTCTATCTGGACCGTGTTTCTTCTGGACTTGAGCTGGATTGTCTTAGCTGCTCTCTTATACACATGGTGTATCCTGATGTAGATGGCTCCAGACTATGACCACTTGACTCTGATGCAGAAGGTGGAGGTGTTCGAACACGCTGTCAACAACACCGCCGGGGACGACCTGGCCAAGCTGCTGTGGCTGAAGAGCCCCAGTTCAGAGGTTCCTACTCTCTTTGCATCCCCTTTGGGATAGCTTTCACGTTTGTTCATGGGCGCATGCTGGACCCCTTTTGGTTGATTAGCTGTAGATTATATACGGTCTCTTATAACAAAAGATAAATGGGTGAACCATTCAATTTAGCAGACTTAGATTTAGGAGTTTATTTGAGCTCTTTATAGCTCTTTATATATTAAGGATAACCAAAGACCAAACGTATTGCCGTTGAGTCGATTCCATTTAAGCTAGATGGTATCGGATTTTTAATCCTTTTCTTTAAGTTACTGCCTTTGGCTTTATGTTTAGAAAGACTCTCTCCACCTCAAGATTACTTTGTCTATATTTTCTTTTACTAATTAAGAGATTTCACTTTTTACATTTATATCCTTAACCCAAATTGGAATTTATTTTAAGCTTGTTGTTAGCTGCCATCGAGTTGATTCCAACTCATGGCAACTCAATGTGTGCAGAGTAGAACTGCTCCGTAGGGTTTTCAAGGCTGTGACCTTTTGGAAGCAGATCCCCTGGCCTGTCTTCTGAGCCTCCTCTGGGTGGGTTTGAACTACGAACCTTTCAGTTTGTAGTCAAGTGCTTAACCATTTGCTCCACCCAGGGACTTACATTTGAAGCTTAGGACATAACTTGATTATTTTCAAGATGATTAGCCAACACCACACTATTTACCAAATAATCCATCCTTTCCCTACTGTTGAAAAGATCCCGTTTTTATTATATGCCAAATTCTTCTGTGCCGTTGGATTTCTTTCTAGGGCTTCTATTCCTTTCATTGATCTTTCTAACTGTTTCTCCTCAAGTACCATACTATTACTACAAGCCTCATCTCATTGGCTATTTCCGTATTTTTTTTCTTCCAGATGAATTTTAGGGTGATTTTGTCAAGTTCCCCAAAACTCTACCATTGAATTTTTATTGGAATGACATTAAATGTATCAAATAATTTGGGAGGAACTCACATCTTTACAATCTTAAGTGAATATCTTTTAATTTACTCAGGTCTTTATGTTTCTAGGAAACCCTGGTGGCATAGTGGCTAAGTGCTACAGCTGCTAACCAAGAGGTCCGCAGTTCGAATCTGCCAGGTGCTCCTTGGAAACGCTATTGGGCAGTTGTACTCTGTCCTTTAGGATTGCTATGAGTCGGAATCAACTCAACAGCAGTGGGTTTGGTTTGGGTTATGTTTCTAAGCAAAGTTTAATTTATATATTCATCTAAGTCCTGCACATTTCTAATTGAATTTATCCCTACCCAGTGCCGTCGAATCGATTCCGACTCATAGCAATCCTATATCCCTAGGCACAGTTTATTATTATTGTAATTGTGAACGAGAGCTTCATTTCACCATACGTCCTAGCGGGCTATTGATGGAATATAAGAAAACAGCTGATTTGGGTATAATTATGTTGAAACCAGTTAAAGTTTTCAGAGCCTTGTTTCACATGTGCACCTGTGTTCTAGGTGTGGTTTGACCGAAGAACCAATTATACCCGCTCTTTAGCAGTCATGTCAATGGTTGGATATATTTTGGGCCTGGGAGATAGGTGAGCAAATTCAGTTCGTTTCTTTTAGTCTTCTTTTTCCGTTGTAGTTTTTTTGAATGGTTTTATTTTGTTTTCCAGTAAGGTTTATGACCATTTGGTGCATACATATTTGTCTTTTGTACTTTAGACTTCTTTTGCAGCATCAGCTTTAGTCACCTATTTATTATCCGTTCCAACAGAACAATACAGCAAACTAGAGAGAAGGAAAACCATAGTTCAAGGGTACTACTTTCTCCATAAAAAAAAAAAAACCCCTATTAAATCTGATTGATTTTATTCATTCAGTAAACATTTATCAATCACCACTCTGTTAAGATGAATAATTCCATTTCTTTAATTGAAACCAACCCAAGTAGATTCTTCTGGTATTTTTGCATAATAAATTTCATCCAAATGTACGGGCAGAAAAAGTAATTTAGGAATGTTCTGAAATTGACACAAAAGAACTTAAGAAAAATAATTCTCTGATGTCTCCTATTTTTCTCATAGGATCATGTGTCATGCAATTCTTTGGGAATAAAAATAATTTTATCCCACAAAAATAATAATAAATAAATAATAATAAAACTAGCCAGGAAGAGGAGCAGAACGTCTGTTGGCAAAAGCCAGGTATCGTGCCTGGATTGGCTCAGGGGCTCCAGGAGACAAAACCCTGTGAGAGCTGCTGAGTAGCAGTGATAGAGCCTTCTCACTCTGAGATGCCAGCACTGCCAGAAAGCTATTTATCATGTGACCAAAGACCTCAGAGAGCTAATTATTATGAATGTCACAGAGCAACACCACATAGATAAATCCTCATTTTGGGCCTAGAGTATAGGTCAGCAAACATTCTCTGTAAAGGGCCAAATAAAAAGTATTTTAGGCTTGCGGGCCATATGGTCTCTGACACAGCTATTCGACTCTGCTTTGTAGCATAGATGAAGCCATGGACCATACATAAGCAAACATAACTGTGTTCCAATAAAACTTTATTTACTAAAGCAGGTGGTGGGCTGGATTTGGCCTGAGGGCTGTAGTTTGCTGACCCCCTGGCCTAGCGTATCACAGGCTTGTTGACTTATTCGTAAGTACTGCTCTGTTAATCCCTCCCTGGTTCTCTCTTTTACTTCTCAAAGGCACCCATCTAACCTGATGCTCGACCGGCTGAGTGGGAAGATCCTGCACATTGACTTTGGGGACTGCTTTGAGGTGAACACATGTTCTAGAACACCATGGAAAGCTCACCTTCCCAGATGATCGCTTGTCAGCCTTCTCTGACAGTTTAGGCAAACTTAAGCCCAAAATACATTATCCTTACCGCTGCCTCTCCTACCAAGACAGAAGAAAGTCAGTCTAAGAAATGAAACCGCTGCTCTTTGGCACTTGCTTTAGCTGGACTGTCACCCTCCGTATGGCAAGGGCTGCTGATCACACCCTCTCTGAGTGGAGTTCTTCATCTTCCACAGTGCCTGTTAGGAGAAGGCCTAGGCACATACGCCCTTCTTTTTTCAGTCATCTTTCAAACACCTGTGAGAAGTCCCTCCCTCTCTAAACTTGAGCTACTTCATTTATATGCTATAATTGAAGTCAGTGTTGGTGATACAGAGGAAAGCCATCTGCTTTCACCAGGCTTTCATTAAAACGATCTAACCAGTGGCTTTCATTTTTTTTTTTCCACTGTGACACTGTAGGTTGCTATGACCAGGGAGAAATTCCCGGAGAAGATTCCATTTAGACTAACAAGAATGTTGACCAATGCAATGGAGGTGAGTGGATATTGGGAACAAGCTCTTATGGAGTGGGGCCAATGCAAATTAAGACCCTCTCTAACAAAGACAGGCTTGCGTGTTAGGCTCTCAGTGGTTCCCAAGACAGCGCATGTTATTTCTGTAATGGTTTCCTATTATTTGCCATTGTCGTAGACATCTTTAATAGCCCTAACCACTCTTCGCATCTGACCTTTGTTTCGTATGTACCGCAGTCCTGACCTGACATCTTGCTCCTGACACATCCCAGCCTGATAGCTCAGAAATGGCCTGTGGCTACTTCCTCAGTGAGGGCGACACACCCTCTCGACTTGCTTTTGGTTGTGAAAACATCAGGGGGCCTGAGTCAATCGCTCCTGGGTTGGTGGCTCTGTCCCTTCTGCAGGTTACTGGCCTGGATGGCAACTACAGAATCACATGCCACACGGTGATGGAAGTGCTCCGGGAACACAAGGATAGTGTCATGGCTGTGCTGGAAGCCTTCGTCTATGACCCCTTGCTGAACTGGAGGCTGATGGACAGTGAGTATTATCAAGGGTGTGGGAGCTGGGGTTGACAGATCCATCGCCAATCCACCACCCTCACAAATTAGGACTATCCCACATGCTACATGTCATTAGCCTAGCCGCTTTCAAGCCTGGAGTCTGAGATATACTATTGAGCTATTGAATTATATTTTCACTGAGCAATTCTACTGGCCAGAGTGAATTTTGAGTATTTTTATTAACTAGAACAGAAAACCCTCTATCGATGTAGATATTAATTAAAATATTTTGGAGGATAAAATAAGTATACAAGTGATTTTTGTTTGTTTGGGTTTCATGCAGAGTGTGACCAGCTGGAATTTTGATAGGAAATAAAAACAGTTGTGATCTGGGACAGTAATTTCAAAATCTACCCTTTGTTTCTGCCTCCTTAAAGGAAATTTCCTAACAAGAGCCTTCTAATTCAGTGCAATTAAGTCATACTTCCACCCTATACTATCTGTATTATATTATCTAAATCCAAATCAGTGACATAGCATGTTCCTCTGGATTGGGTTACCCATGCTAATACCTACCACTTGTGAATAATATATTTTTGGTTCTCTCTTAGTAGGCATAGCTTTTGGGAAAATTATATTTTTGTTATTGTAAGAAAATATATCAACTTAAGTTTTTTCAACTCAATATTTGAGGCCCTTTTTTTTAATACTCCTATTATTTATTTCCCTAGCAAATACCAAAGGCAACAAGCGATCCCGAACAAGGACAGATTCCTACTCTGCCAGCCAGTCAGTAGGTGGGTGTACCCCATGGGAGACTGCAGCTTCTGTCCATTTGTCTTGAGTGTTTCTAGAACAGGGTGAGGTTTGTTATTGTCATTAGGACTCATGACTTAAAGCAGCAGTCAATACGGAATGTGAAGGAAGTGAACATGTTTTTCTAGAGATTATAAACAGTGATAGTTTTCCAGAGATCCTGTCACTTTACACAGACTGCCACATTTTTCCTCTGTGGAGTAGCTGCTGACCTTTCAGTTAGCAGCTGTGCACTTAACCACTGCGCCACCAGGTTTCCTTTTTTTTCCCCTCTCATAACATCTAATAATATCCTACACAGTTCACACTTCGGGAACTTCTGTTGGAGTGTAAGAAAGTGCATGTTCTCTACAAATATTTACTTTGGTAAGCCAAATAACTGTTTAAGGATGCAAAAAGAAAATGTGAGATAACCGAGGTTACCTTAAAGAGGCACAGAATCACATTATAAAATTAACAAAAATATCCATGTAACAATAAGAAGAGTATGTTCTACCTGTGTCATCGAGCACCATGTGGTTTGGTTGGAATAGAAGGGCTGTGGGAATTCAGAGAAAGAAATCGCTCTGAACTGTAGTTAAGAAAGCTCTTGGGTTGGTGAAGTTTAAGGTGAGCCTCATTGGATGGATAGAATCTGGGTGGGTAGAAAGGAAAAGAGTGTACCCTGTAAGAAATCAGGGCACTGGGTGAGAGTATCATTTATAAACATGCCTGGCATCCTGGCGCTGGGTGAGAGTATCATGATAAACATGCCTGGCATCCTGGCGCTGGGTGAGAGTATCGTGATAAACATGCCTGGCATCCTGGCGCTGGGTGAGAGTATCATTTATAAACATGCCTGGCATCCTGGCGCTGGGTGGGAGTATCATTGATAGACATGCCTGGCATCCCGGCGCTGGGTGAGAGTATCATTTATAGACATGCCTGGTATCCTGGCACTGGGTGAGAGTATCATGATAAACATGCCTGGCATCCTGGCGCTGGGTGAGAGTATCGTGATAAACATGCCTGGCATCCTGGCCCTGGGTGAGAGTATCATGATAAACGCGCCTGGCATCCTGGCGCTGGGTGAGAGTATCATTTATAAACATGCCTGGCATCCTGGCACTGGGTGAGAGTATCATTTATAAACATGCCTGGCATCCTGGCGCTGGGTGAGAGTATCATGATAAACATGCCTTGACATCCTGGCGCTGGGTGAGAGTATCATTTATAAACATGCCTGGCATCCTGGCGCTGGGTGAGAGTATCATGACAAACGTGTGGCCTCTACCCTGGATGCTTGACAGTATTTGTGACTGCCTAACCCACTCTGGAGCCCTGGTGGTGCAGTGGTTAAGTGCTACAGCTGCTAATCAAAAAGGTCAGCAATTAGAATCCACCAACCACTCCTTGGAAACCCTGTGGGGCAGTTCTGCTCTGTCCTACAGGGTTGCTATGAGTCAGAACCAGTTCACCAACTCAATGGCACCTAACAACAGCAACAACTCACCCAGGCCCATATTTGCCACACTCTCTGAGTTACCTTGTGCAGATGACTAGTCTCATCCAAAGGATGCTGAAGCTTATTGGTCTAATTCTCAGGGTCTGCTTCATGAATAAGTCTTTAATAAGTGATAGGGTGACTCCTATACTCTCCTATGGTATGTAGAGTGGTACCAGATGATGGTGGGCCAGGTTGTTTTTATAATGTGGTTTAAAAGTCAAGTTCCAGAGAGTCATTAATGAAACTGTTATTATCACTAGCTTTCCTTTGAAGGTCTGTGGTATACAAGGGCAATTTTTAAATAACTTCATCATTCTGCTTCCATATCCTTCTCTGCTGAAGGCCATAATCAGTGGAGGGTGATCCTAAAACTTGGGGATTTTTTCTACCCAGATACTGATGTATAAATTCCTACAAAGAATAACACTTCAGTCATGTGTGTAACCCACTGTAAAGCTAATTGTCTTTGTCATCAGTTTTTGTCAAACCAAACAAGTTTTATCAACAGGTCTTTGACCCATGCTCCTATTCTCTATGTCAGAACATCTTATTAGTGCTGTTGTTGTGGCTGTCATCAAGGAGTTTAGGAGACCCTGGTTGGTACAAACGATTAGTACTCTTGGCTGCTAACCAAAAGATTAAAAGTTTGAGTCCACTCAGAGGCACCTTGAAAGAAAGGGCTGTGATCTTCGTCTGAAAGATCACAGCTGTTGAAAACCCTGTGGAGCACAATTCTACCCTGACACACTTGGGGTCACCATGAGTGATAGTCCACATAACAACTGCTTCTTTTTTGTTTTGAACATTTTATTGTGGTTTAGGTGGAAGTTTCAAGAGCATATTAGTTTGCCATTGAAAAAATTTATACACAAATATTTTCGTGACGTTGGTTCCAGGCAGCTGCTTTTTTATTAATGCTAGTTGCTTGAGAATTCTTGTTTCAATCCTGATATGTACCATACTTTTCAACAATAATAACTCAAATTTGAAAATGGCTTTGCAGATTTAAAAAGTTGTAAATACCTAGAGTAACGTAATGCTTCCTCTCTCCTTCCCCGTTTGAGGTAAGTGGAGCAAGGATTAAAGGGAATATCATGTAAACAGTGGCTTCTTGGTGTTTTAATTTCTGCTAATTGATTTTTTTTTTTTTTTTCTAGAAATTTTGGACGGTGTGGAGCTTGGGGAACCAGCCCATAAGAAAACGGGAACCACAGTACCAGAATCTATTCATTCTTTCAGTAAGTCCAACTTCTGAGGAGTTGCACCAATGACAGTCTCATTAAGAAAATAGCAACTGTGTTGTACCATGGGAGGAGATTGGTAAGATGAAGCAACAAAACTGCCTTTGAGCAGAAAAGATTCTGTGAATTTCTCATTATATTCTGAGAACAAAGAGATAGACACAGAGGAAGGATTGCTCAACACTTGCAAAAGTGAATGAGAAAAACAGGGGCATCCATTGACCTGTTGCGATGATCCAGTTCTCACTGTTAATTCTACTTTTGTGTATTCTAGTTGGAGATGGTTTGGTGAAACCAGAGGCCCTAAATAAGAAAGCCATTCAGATAATTAACAGGGTTCGAGATAAGCTCACTGGTGAGTGTGTGCATGTGTTTGTTTAACAGGAACATAAAGTCTGCAAGAGACTTTCCCCTTCCTTGAGCAGTGGGTGGTCAGCCCCGTGTCCAAGGGTGTTGGTGCCTGAACTCTAACTCCCATTCAGCTAGTTGGAGTTTCTCTGAGGCCATCACATAAGGCCCCTCTCTGATTCTTCTTTCTGATGACCAATAACGACATTTAGGATTACTCTAATCTCATTTTTATAGAGATAAGTAAAGTTCTATTGGGTCCAAAATCACCCAATTGCAGGAAAGTGTTTTTTATCATCATGACTTGATTTTAGAGCAAATCTGACCACCACAACTCATTGCCTGTCTAGACTTTGGTAGGTTATGGAGTCGAGAGAACAGAAGGGGAAAAATGCATAGTTGTAAAAAGGAGGCATCTTGCATTGATCATCTTACTTCTGAGAGAGAGATGGAGTGATGTGGAGAGCTGGTGTCAGAGAGGCCAGAGACCCCAGCTCCACTGTTTACTTCCTGTGTGACAGCTGAGCCTCTGTCTCTTCATCTGCAGAGGAGGGTGAGGACCAGATGAGACGTGGAATGCAAAGCACTTAGCATGTGGGCCAGACACCTGAGTTTTGTAGTCAAGATATGTGTTGAGTACCTCCAAGTGCTAGATGCTGAAGGAACAGTGTTGGTAAAAACAGTTCACGGGGCTTACGGTCTAACGGGCAACAGTGTATTCAGTGGAAGAGAAGGACATGAGGCCGTAATGCCTATGATCAGGAGGTTTAATTTAGTTTAGGGGGCCCAGGAAAAACTTCCTTAAGGAAACAACAATTCGTAAACTAAAATCTGAAATAGGAGTTAATTAGGGGTAGATTGTATCTGGCAGAGGAAATAGCATATGCAAGGGCCCTGTGGTAAGAGAGAATGTAGAAGATGAAGAGTCCAAAGGAAGGCTAGTCTGACTGGAACAGAGAAAGCAGATGGAAAGAGTGCAGGGCAAAATTTTTGACTCTGAGTAGGCCACAGCCACACCATTACAGGACCTTATGTCTTTACCCTTTATTCTAAGGGCAGTGGGAAGCTACTGAAGGGTTTTAAGCAAGATTGGGGTTGGAGGGCCTGAGCAGCTTTATGTTGTGAAACTCTGCCTGCTCTGGCTGCTGTGTGGAGAATGGTTTAGAGAGAGGCAGGCAAATATACCCAAGAGGTTCCTGCCATCGTCCAGGCAAGACAGGGTAGCTGATTAAACTAGGTGGTGGTAGTCAGGAGGAGACACATGTATGGAGCCAAGAGGTCTTTAGGAGATAAAATCAAAAGGGTTAATGATGAGGCACGAGGGGCAGGGAGAGGTCATGGATGGCCCCAGGTTGCTGGTAACCTTGGGGAGAGCTGTGATGAGCCTGGCAGCCAGACTGCAGTAACTGAAGAGATTGCAGAGTGAGGGAGAGAGAACTGAGGGATTGGAGACAAGGTTAAAAACTCTAAAAGAAGTTTGGCCATGCTTGGGAGGGGAGAGGATAGTTGCTGGAAAAGGCTGAGTGGCTGAATGAGAGACTTTTTTTTTTTTTTTTTCCTTAATGGGAGAGAGGAGCTTGTTTTAAAAAAACAGCCAGAAGGATCCAGTTGAGAGGGAGGGCTTGAAGATATGAGTGAAAGTGTAATCAATACTATAAGGACCCTAGGAAGGCAGGAGAGTATGGGATCCAAAGCATGGGGGAGGCTTAGCCTTAACTAGGAGGTGGGTGTGCTCTCCCAGGATGATGGGGGGAAGAAGAGAGAGTAACTGTGGAGAGAGTTGAGCACCTGGAACACCACTTTACACATCAAACCACTACCAAACCAGCTGCCATCAAGTCGATTCCGATTCATAGCGACCCTATAGGACAGAGTAGAACTGCCCCATAGAGTTTCCAAGGAGTGCCTGGTAGATTCAAACTGCCAACCTTTTGGTTCGCAGCCATAGCTCTTAACCACTACGCCACCAGGGTTTCCACTTACACATCATCAGGGCTCAAAAGCTGGCAGTTTAGTGGGCTAGTTACCTTTGTAAAGTAGGAGGGGAGAACATCTGCTGAGAGCCAGAAAGGGGGAGGTTGTTTTGGATATTTGGGGAGAGCGGAGGACTTAAATTATCCTTGTGGAGATGGAAAGGCAGGCCAACCAGAGAAACGTAAATTTGCCAGGTGATGCTGAATGCTCATTTGAGGTTGGAGATTATGAATTTATAATGGAAGCAAGCTGTCCTGTAGGAGTAAAGATTCAAACATGGAGGCCAGTAGGATTAAAACAGAAGAGGGTTTCTTGTCCACTTACTCCATTCAGAGGTGATTTGGGAACAGAGGAAGGTAATCTTCATAAATCCATTGGTCAGATCTTTGCCACTTCTGAACCTAGCCAGCTGCAGGACTAACCACCTTTGGACCAAGTCTGTATTAAGAGCAGAAGGCTTAGGGGTGAAGTTTTAAACCCAGCTATCGTCTATCCTTCATACTCATGTATGAAAATTAACTGATATGGGCTGCATAGACATTTAGACCAAACAGGTGACAATGAGTGAGTTGAGAACCAGGTGCAGATAAAATGTTTTATCTTGTGTCCTAGGTCGAGACTTCTCTCATGATGAAACTTTGGATGTTCCAATCCAAGTTGAGCTGCTCATCAAACAAGCAACATCCCATGAAAACCTCTGCCAGTGCTATATTGGATGGTGAGTGGACATCTCAAAGTACCTGTGTTAAAGTAAGCAATCAGGACCCCACCCTGTGCCCCAAATCCAGGATAGCAAAGAAAAATACTGTGAATCTCCACAAAGGGCAATGACAATCCCCGTCTCTTTAATGTATCTCTTCACTGTGTGTGCTCATGGTGCTAAAAAGGAGTTCTTACTTCAATCTCAGCAGACACGACATTAGAACATTCAAAAACGGAGGAATATGGATGCATATTTGAAAGGCAAACAGTGAAATTAAATTACATTAAGAGAAATGATTTAGGATAGTAATTGAGGCTTTTTTTTTTTTTTTTTTGAGAAGGGTTCTTTTTGTGTTCTTGCTGTCAGTTCAGATACAGGAAGGGTAAAGAAAAAGAAATCAGAACAGTGACAGAGAAGGAGATGAAAAGACAGATTTATGATCTGGGATTGTAACTTCAAGGACCACTCTGAGCTCTGCTTTGATTAATTGCCGGAGGCATGCCTGAAGGTAGAGATGGGAGGGAAAGGGCAGTGGGGAGGTGTCCTTCTGGGACCTGACAGGCATCAGCCCTTGATTGGAATAATGAGTGTGTCCCACACAATTAGTGGTGGGAGATCTCAGGGAGCAGCCCAGGGGTTCTCAGACCTTTGTCTTTCCGTTTTCAATGTGTGTGTGTAAAGCTTTGAAGAAGCTCAGATTATTAAAATATTCCTTTTCTGTCTGTCTTCTTAGGTGTCCTTTCTGGTAACTGGAGGCCCAGACATGCCCACAGCATTTCCCTTGAGGCTTTTGTACTTTGGTATATGCTTCCACTAAACTGAAACCATGGTCAGAAAGTTTGACTTTGTTAAATATTTAGAAATGTAAATGAAAAGAACTACTGTACATTACAAGTTGGTTTGTGCCAACTTTCTAGCTGCTGTTGAAGAATATATTCTCAGAAACACAAGGCTTGATTTGGTTCCCAGGACAGTGAAACATGGTGACATCACATAAATCAAGCCATTGACTTGGGGGAACAGAAGATCCATAACTTTAGAAATACGGGTTTTGACCGAACTCACAAGAGAACTCATAAGTGTTTGCTGATAGAAGAATGACCTACTCGTTCCTCTCAGCACAGATACCGCAAACTCCGCGCAGTCAAGAAGCCTCAGGTCGTGGAGGAGACACATTAGGATTCTGGACTGTAAGGAGCTAGGAGAAGCAGAGATCATTACCTTCTTCATCCCATTACCTCACGCGTCCGTGGACAGCAGCAGCAGTGTTTTCAGGATGGGCCAAAATGGGGGGAGAGGTCTGTCTTCTGCCTGACCCAGTGATGCTGCGACTTACACATGTCAACCCAAGACCTGAACCCAAGACCTGACTTGCTAGGAGGGGAGCTTATTCCAATTGCTGGGCAGCCTTGGCTGAGCAGACGCACAGCAGAGATCACAGTGTAGTGAGGTGGCCCACCCCAGCATGGTCCTGGGCGACTTTCAGTGAGGTCTGAATGCTCCACGTTTAGAGCAAGGGCTTGGGGAACAAATGCTGTCACGCAGGTGCTGAACATAGAGGGAAGGTCTAGTACATGTTGGGAATTATGAGCAAAATAAATATTAAACTAAATGCACAAAGTATAAAGTGTAGCCATGTCTAGACACCATGTTGTACCTGAATAATTTTTGTGCCAATAAATGACATGAGAATTTTAAAAACATGTATATGGGTGACTTTTTATTCATAATTATTAGTCAATTCAAAAAGGAGGCATTTATTCCTTCAGCATTCAACTTTCATTAAGCACTTGGTACTAGGGACCAAGAAAGACACAGGATGTACATGACATGGTCTCTTTCTTCAGCATGTTTCCAGGCCAGAGGTTAGGACAGCATAACAGAGTAGTGAACTGATCACTCCACCACAGCTAAGTGCTAAGAGCCATGTACAGAATGTGAGCCATTCCAGCAGGTTAGCCGGGAAAGCCTCATGGGAAAGAGGATATTTGTGATGGGTCTTTAAGGATGAAAAGGAATTTGTCGGATGGAACAAGTGAGGACATTCTCAGCAGGAAAGAAAATGTAAGGCACCGAGGCATGAAAGCACAATACCTTACAGGAATGGCAAGTATTTATTTGAATCAGATGAATTGCAGGTATTTGACCACTGTGTTAGCGGGAGCATGAGGGTCACAAGACCACATCTTTGTATCCCTAGAATCTGCCAAGATCTCGCCCACAGTGGTACTCCATAAAGGTTTGTTAGAAGAACTTGGCATCAGGATTGGAGGAGACTCATTAATAACCTGTGATATGCAGATGACACAACCTTGCTGAAAGCAAAGAGGACTTGAGGCACTTACTGATGAAAATCAAAGACTACAGCCTTCAGTATGGATTACACCTTAACATAAAGAAAACAAAAATCCTCACAACTGGATCAATAGGCAATATGATAAACAGAGAAAAAACTGAAGTTGTCAAGGATTTCGTTTTACTTGGATCCACAATCAACACCCATGGAAGCAGCAGTCAAGAAATCAAATGATGTATTGCATTGGGCAAATCTGCAAAAGACCTCTTTAAGGTGTTAAAAAGCAAAGATGTCACTTTGAGGACCAAGGTGTGCCTGACTCAAGCCATGATATTTTCAATCACCTCATATGCATGGGAAAGCTGGACAATGAATAAGGGAGATCAAAAAAAAAATTGATACCTTTGAATTGTGGTATGGGCAAAAAATATTGAATTATACCATGGATTGCCAGAAGAACGAACAAATCTGTCTTGGAAGAAGTACAGCCAGAATGCTCCTTCGAAACAAGGATGGTGAGACTTCATCTCACATACCTTGGACATGTTATCAGGAGGGACCAGTCCCTGGAGGACATCATGCTTGGTCAATTAGAAGATCAGTGAAGGAGTGAAAGACCCTCGACAAGATGGACTGACACAGCAGCTGCAACAGTGGGCTCAAGCATAGCAACGATTATGAGGATGGTGCAGGACCAGGCAGTGTTTCGTTCTTGTGTACATAGGGTCACTATGAGTCGGAACTGACAGGACGGCACCAAACAACAACAGAGGACTCTTCTGTTAAATTTAGATTTCAATCATGGTACAGATAGAATTTTTAACACAGGAAGTCTCATCTCTATTTTAGATTTTCTATAACAATCCTAAACCATACGTCACCTATTTTGCTGTCAAAAAAATGTGGTTACCATGCTCAGACCACACCTGATTTATGTCTAACCTCATTGGTGCTAGATGAAGTGACTACAATGATGTTACCTTTTATGAAATACAAAGGATATGGGAATGAATGGACTCAGGAAAATGGTTATTAGTGGCAGAGACAAACTCCTTAAAGCATGAGAGTCACTGGGATTAAGATCTTTGGTGAATCCAGTGGGTTTTATGCCTAAGCAAAGCCTTCTGACTTTGTTGAGATGATGGAGGCCTTAAAGACAGCCTAATTAACCCATCAATCCTGAATGGTTTCTTGGAACCCTGAGTAAAGGGAGGAAGGGATATGGCCAAGAATGACTTTCAGGACCCTTCCATCCCTAGGATCCCATAGGCTGGGGCTTAAAATGGAGAAAAAAAAAATATTTTTTTGGAGAGGCGGTATAAATTAGAGTTGAGGCTCTCGTGTCAAATTTTAAAAATCACTGTCAGGTCAATTCCGACTCATGGTGACCTGTGTGTTACAGAGTAGGACTGCTCCATAAGGTTTTCTTGGCTGTAATCTTTACAGAAGCAGATCGACAGGCCTTTCTTCCACGGCACCATTGGTGGATTCGAACCGGCAACCTTTCACTTAGTAGTTGAGTGCAACCCAAATTACCTACTTTCAAATCTCAACTCCACCTCATACTAGCTGTGTGAGAACAAGTTACTTAATCTCTCTATGCTTGTTTCCTTATCTGAAAAGGTGAATAATAGTATGTTCTACCTTACAAGGTTGTGAGGATAAGACAATCCATGTAAAGCACTTAGCAGAGCCTGACATCTGGTATTAAGTTAAACCATACAAAATAAGTGCACAAAAATATCATTACAATGAACTAGGCCTTTGTTCTGTCAGGGTACCTTTGTACCCGAAGTACCCAAATGGGAAAAAATGAAAAGCAAGTATCCTACGTATAGGATATTCTGAATAACAATAACAGCTTACACATTGAGCACTTACTAAGCCAAATGAATTGTACTAAGGGTGTGCCACCCATGCTCTTAGTAGGAACAGTACAGCCCTATGAGTCTCCTGGAGACCGTGTCCTGAGTGCCTCACTCTACAAGGGTTCTACCACTTACTCATTTAACAAATGCTTATTGAGCCCCCACTATGTGCCTTAACAAGAATAGTTCTAGTGGTGTAGATGGTGAACAGTGTCTGACTGGACGGGTTCAGGGAGAGCATTAGCGAATGAGGAAGTCCAGCCGGAGCGTATAGACGTCTCCTTCCAGTTTTCCTACAAAGGGCAAGAGAAATATGGTGGTGACCGGAAGGACATGTGGGGTCGAGTTTTTTTGTTTTCCTTTTAATTGGGAGACATTTCAGCATAAGTGTAGGTCGCTAGGAATAAATCGGTAGCGAAGGAAAAGATGCCACAGAGAGCAGGGATAATTGCAGGGGCCAAGATCTTAAGTGGGCGAGGGGGCACGGTTCCAGAGACTGGTAAACACCAAAAACCAAACCGACTACCGTCAAGTGCATTCCGACTCATATCGTCCCTATAGATCCGAGTAGAACTGCCCCGTAGGGTTTACAAGGCTGTAAATATTTATGGAAACGGACTCCCACGTCTTTCTCCGGCAGAGCGGCAGATGGGCTCAAACCAAGCGCTTTAACCACTCCGTCACCACAGCTCCCTAGAGCTTGGGAAAAAATTGGCTTTAAATGTGAGGATCCTTGTGTCCTCCAGTTCCCATTCTAATCACAGGGTTGTTATGAAGACGTTATACGAAGCTAAAGGAAAATTTAAAGTTCCCTAGGTGGAGCGCTAAGAGCTGACACCGGAACACAAACTCCTGGCTCGCCCCTTCGCCCCCTCACCCCACCTCGAAAAACGGCTGTCGCACTTGCGTCGTGCGCACCCGTCGCGTCGGCCTCAGACACTCTCGCGAGAAAAGAAGCGCCGTGCCAGCCGCAAAAATGGCGCCTCCCAGTCCTAGAGAGCCCAAGGCCCCGTTGGCTACGAGTGCGGCCAAAACCGACCGGGAGATGGTGCTACCCGGCTTCCCGGACGCAGACAGCTTCGTCAAGGTGAGTTCGCGGGGCCTTGGAGGCGCCGGGAGTCGCCTGCGGCCGGCAGGAAGCAGGCCCGGACTCTGCCGCAGATACGGACGCGCGTGGCACAGGGGAGCCCAGGGCGGGGGTCGAGGGGCCGCTGCCGCCGCTGGGCACAGTCCCCTGTGCATCACCCTCCGCGATGAGGTCCTGGACGCGGAAACAGAGCCCTCGTTCTCCCGTTCGGACCCATCCTGCTCCGCCTGTGGAGAGACCTCTTCGCGTCCTGGGCAGGACTTCCTGTCAGTCTGCCGTTCCTAGGCACGGCGACCACCCAGACCCCACGCCCGTGCCTAACCCCTACCCCCGCCGGCGAACTCTCCGGAGCGTCCGGCTGCTACGCATCCCACACAGGCCCAGCGTACTGGCCTCCCGCAGTCGGGATGGGCTTCCCTCTCCTGAGGTCGAGCTCCACAGCGTTTCCAAGCCTTTCGTTAAATGTATTCTGATACAGCTACTGTGAGTCTCCTCCAAGTGATGTACCACATCTGTTAATGCCTCCAACTAGACTGGAAGTTCCTCGAAGCAACACGGAGAGGGTTCATTTAAATTATTTGTACGTTGTTGTTGACCTGTCCTGCGCCATTCCACAGTCGTCCTTAGGCTTGAGCCCATTGTTGCAGCCACTGTGTCAATCCATCTCCTTGAGGGTCTTCCTCTTTTTCACTGACCCTCTGCTTTACCAAGCATGATGTCCTTCTGTAGGGACTGATCTCTCCTGACAACGTGTCCAAAGTATGTAAGACGTAGTCCACCATCCTTACTTCTAAGGAGCATTCTAGTTGTACTTCTTCCAAGACAGATTTGTTTGTTTTTTCGGCAGCCCGTGGTATATTCAATATTTTCCGCTAACACCACAATTCAAAGGCGTCAATTCTTCTGTCTTCCTTATTCATTGTCCAGCTTTGACATGCATAAAATGTGACTGAAAATTACCATGGCTTTTTTTGGGTCAGGCATACCTTAGTCTTCAAGTTATTTGTATAATGCAGCTTAAATATGAACACACATGAAACTAGGTTTAAACAAATTATGCATTGCTCTTACACAGCCATAAAACTAAAATAATATGTAAGTTAATAAGAATTCCCCCAAAATTCCTCACTTAAACTCTAATTTTTTAATAATTTTTATTGTGCTTTAAGTGAAAGTTTACAAATCAAGTCAGTCTCTCACACAAATACCGATATACACCTTGCTACACACTCCCAATTACTCTCCCCCTAAAGAGACAGCCCGCTCTCTCCCTCCACTCTCTCTTTTCATATCCATTTCGCCAGCTTCTAACCCCCTCCACCCTCCCATCTCCCCTCCAGACAGGGGATGCCAACATAGTCTGAAGTGTCCACCTGATCCAAGAAGCTCAGTCCTCACCAGCATCCCTCTCCAACCCATTGTCCAGTCCAATCCATGTCTGAAGAGTTGGCTTCTGGAATGGTTCCTGTCCTGGGCCAACAGAAGGTCTGGGGGCCATGACCACCGGGGTCCTTCCAGTCTCAGTCAGACCATTAAGTCTGGTCTTATGAGAATTTGGGGTCTGCATCCCACTGCTCTCCTGCTCCCTCAGGGGTTCTCTGTTGTTTTCCCTGTCAGGGCAGTCATCGGTTGTAGCCGGGCACCATCTAGTTCTCCTGGACTCAGGATGATGTAGTCTCTGGTTCATGTGGCCCTTCCTGTCTCTTGGGCTCATAATTACCTTGTGTCCTTGGTGTTCTTCATTCTCTTTTGATCCAGGTGGGTTGAGACCAGTTGATGCATCTTAGCTGGCTGCTTGCTAGTATTAAGACCCCAGACGCCAGTTTTCAAAGTGGGATGCAGAATGTTTTCTTAATAGATTTTATTATGCCTTTTGACTTAGATGTCCCCTGAAACCATGGTCCCTAGACCGCTGCCCCTGCTGCACTGGCCTTCGAAGCATTCAGTTTATTCAGGAAACTTCTTTGCTTTCGGTTTAGTCCAATTGTGCCCACCTCCCCCGCATTGCGTGCTGTCTTTCCCTTCACCGAAAGTAGTTCTTATCTACCATCTAATTAGTGAATGCTTGTCTCCCACCCTCCCTCCCTTCCCCCTCTCGTAACCACAAAAGAGTGTTTTCTTCTCAGTTTAAACTGTTTCTTCAGTCCTTGTAATAGTGGTCTTATATAGTATTTGTTCTTTTGCAACTGACTAATTTCACTCAGCATAATGCCTTCCAGGTTCCTCCATGTTATGAAATGTCTCACAGATTCCTCCCTGTTCTTTATCGATGTGTAGTATTCCAGTCTGTGAATATACCATAATTTATTTATCCGTTCATCCATTGATGGGCACCTTGATTCTTTCCATCTTTTTGCTATTGTAAACAGTGCTGCAATAAACATGGGTGTGCATATATCTGTTCGTGTAAAGGCTCTTATTTCTCTAGGATATATTCCAAGGAGTGGGGTTGCTGGATCATATGGTAGTTCTACTTCTAGCTTTTTAAGGAAGTGCCAAATCGATTTCCAAAGTGGTTGTACCATTTTACATTCCCACTAGTAGTGTAGAAGTGTTCCAATCTCTCCGCAGCCTCTCCAACATTTATTGTTTTGTGTTTTTTGGATTAATGCCAGCCTTGTTGGAGTGAGATGAAATCTCATTGTAGTTTTGATCTGCATTTCTCTAATGGCTAATGATCGTAAACATTTCCTCATATTTCTGTTAGCTACCTGAATGTCTTCTTTAGTGAAGTGTCTATTCATATCTTTTGCCCATTTTTTAATTGGGTTACTTGTCTTTTTGCAGTTGAGTTTTTGCAGTATCATGTGGATTTTAGAGATGAGGCGCTGACCAGAAATGTCATAGCTAAAAACTTTTTCCCAGTCTGTAGGTAGTCTTTTTACTCTTCTAATGAAGTCTTTGGATGAGTATAAGTGTTTGATTTTTAGGAGCTCCCAGTTATCTAGTTTTTCTTCTATGTCTTTTATAATGTTTTGTATACTGTTTATGCCATATATTAGGGTTCCTAACATTGTCCCTATTTTTTCTTCCATGATCTTTATCGTTTTAGATTATTTTTTTATGCCATATATTAGGGTTCCTAACATTGTCCCTATTTTTTCTTCCATGATCTTTATCGTTTTAGATTTTATATTTAGGTCTTTGATCCATTTTGAATTAGTTTTTGTGCATGGAGTGAGGTATGGGTCTTGTTTCATTTTTTTGCAGATGGATATCCAGTTATGCCAGCACCATTTGTTAAAAAGACTGTCTTTTCCGCATTTAACTGTTTGGGGGCCTTTGTCAAATATCAGCTGCTCATATGTGGATGGATTTATGTCTGGATTCTCAATTCTGTTCCATTGGTCCATATATCTGTTGTTGTACCAGTGCCAGGCTGTTTTGACTACTGTGGCGGTGTAATAGGTTCTAAAATCAGGTAAAGTAAGGCCTCCCACTTTGTTCTTCTTTTTCAGTAATGCCTTATTTATTCGGGGCCTCTTTCCCTTCCATATGAAGTTGGTGATTTGTTTCTCCATCTCATTAAAGAATGTCCTTGGGATTTGGATCGAAATTGCATTAAATGTATAGATTGCTTTTGGTATTGAACTCTAATTTACCAATGTTATTGTTAGCTGCTATGGAATTGGCCCCACCACTCATAGCAGCCCCACATACAACAACAAAATGCAGCCTGGTCCTGTGCCATCCCCATGATCTGTGCATATCAGACCGTTGTGATCCGTAGGATTTTCATTGGCTGATATTTGGAAGTAGATCTCTCCAGGTCTTTCTTCCTAGTCCTTCTTAGTCTGGAAGCTTTATTAAAATATCATAACAACACGTATGCCTCCACTTAAGCATGGAGGCTTCTCATGAGGTGCATCGGCCAGGAATCAAACCAGAGTCTCTCCCCACATAAAAGGTGAGAATTCTCCCAGTGAACCACCACTGCCCTTTGAATACCAATATCAGATGCTGTTATTAATCCACTTAGTTGGTTCTGAATAGTTCCAAGAGCACTGGCTGTGGTCCTGATTGTGTGGAGTTCATGCTCACACTCTACCAAGATGATTCAGGTTCCCCACCTCCTTTCTCCCATTTTCTCCTGGAAAAAGTTTATTCACACAATTCACAGTGATGTCATTTGACCTTCACATGGCCAACTGTCATTTATCTATGCCACCCACTTCAGATTTTTTCTCATTACCTCACAGCAATTAAAATGGACAACTTCTAGGCACTAACTGAACCATGAACTGAACCATAAACACATAATGGGAAGTAGCCATTATAAATCAGTCATCCCGAGGATCCAGAATTTGCGTATATTGTTTGTAGATGCTTATCACAATGAAAACACAAAAATTCTCGTAGAAAGCTCATGGGTCTTATTTTGAGTAATAATAAGAACAGCACTTAGGTACCAGTCACTGTCCTAAGTGGTTTTATTAGCTCATTTAATCCTCACAACTATCAGGTAGGCACTTTTACTATCCCCATTTTTCAGAGAAGGAAACTAAGATCCAAAAAAAGGAAATCACTTGCACGAGATCACAGTTAATAAGTAGTGGAGCCAAGATTCAAAACCAGATAGATGAATGCTCATCATTTTATATGTGTCTTTCCTCTGTCTCTCCACTCTCCCAAAAATGTAAGCTCCAAAACTTGCTTTTGTGTTTATCATTGTGTCCTCACAGTCTAGAATAGTGCCTGGGGTAGAGTCAGCACTAAATGAATATTTGTTGGATGGACGAATGAAGATTGGTTATCTCTAGCATCCAGTACAATACACTGTATGTAGTAGATATTCAAAAACTGCTTTAGTGAATGAATGGCGATCCATGTTTAAAACATGTCTTCTTTTCTGGTTTTTGACAGTTTGCTCTTGGGTCGGTGGTAGCAGTTACCAAGGCATCTGGGGGCCTACCACAGTTTGGCGATGAGTATGATTTTTACCGAAGTTTCCCTGGCTTCCAGGCATTTTGTGAAACACAGGGAGACAGGTTGCTTCAGTGGTAAGTACTACGTATTGTTTTCTTGTTGTTTTGTTAGGTGCTGCCAAGTTGGTTCTGACTCATAGCAACGCTGTGTACCACAGAACAAAACACTGCCTGTTCCTGCACCATTCTCACAGTAGTTGTTATGCTTGAGCCCATTGTTGCAGCCACTGTGCCAGTCCATCTCCTTGAGGGTCTTCCTCTTTTCCGCTGACCCTGTACGTGAACAAACATGATGTCCTTCTCCAGGGACTGATCCCTCCTGACAACATGTCCAAAGTCTGTAAGACATAGTCTCACCGTCCTTGCTTCTAAGGAGCATTCTGGTTGTACTTCTTCCAAGACAGATTTGTTCGTTCTTTTGGCAGTCACATGGTATATTCAGTATTATTCTTCACCAGCACCACAATTCAAAGGCGTCAGTTCTTTTTCTGTCTTCCTTATTCATTGTTCAGCTTTCACATGCGTATGATGCTATTGAAAATACTTTGGCTTGGGTCACGCACCTCAGTCTTCAAGATGACATCTTTGCTTTTCAACACTCCGAAGAGGTTTTTTGCAACAGATTTGCCCAATGCTATGCGTCTTTTGATTTCTTGACTGCTGTTTCCATGGGTGTTGATTGTGGATCCAAGTAAAATGGAATCCTTTACAACCTCAATCTTTTCTCTGTTTATCATGCTGCTGCTCATTGGTCCAGTTGTGAGGATTTTTGTTTTATGTTGAGGTGTAATCCATACTGAAGGCTGTGGTCTTTGATCATCAGTAAGTGCCTCAAGTCCTCTTCACTTTCAGCAAGCAAGGTCGTGTCATCTGCATAATGCAGGTTGTTGATGAATCTTCATCCAATCCTAATGACCTTTTCTTCTTCATATAGTCCAGCTTCTTGGATTATTTGCTCAGCATACAGATCGCATAGGTGTGGTGAAAGGATACAACTCTGACACATACCTTTCCTGACTTTAAACAACACAGTATCCCCTTGTTCTGTCCAAACAAGTGCCTCTTTATCTATGTACAGGTTCTTCATGAGTATAATTAACTATTCTGGAATTCCCATTCTTTGCAGTGTTATCCATAATTTGTTAAGATCCACACAGTGGAATGCCTTTGCATAGTCAATAAAACACAGGTAAACATCCTTCTGGTGTTCTCTGCTTTCAGCCAGGATCCATCTGACATCAGCAATGATATCCCTGGTTCTACGTCCTCTTCTGAATCTGGGCTGAATTTTTGGCAGTTCCCTGTCGATACACTGCTGCAGCTGTTTTTGAATGATCTTCAGCAAAATTTTACTTTGCCTGTGATATTAGTGATATTGTTCTATAATTTCTACTTTCGGTTGGATCACCTTTCTTGGGAACAGGCATAAATATGGATCTCTTCCAGCTGGTTGGCCAGGTAGCTGTCTTCTAAATTTCTTGGCATAGACGAGTGAGCAGTTCCATCACTGCATCTGTTTGTTGAAACATCTCAATTGATATTCCGTCAATTCCTGGAGTCTTGTTTTTCACCAGTGCCTTCAGTGCAGCTTGGACTTCTTCCTTCAGTACCATCAGTTCCTGATCATATGCTACCTCTTGAAATGGTTGAACATCAACCAATTCTTTTTTTTTTTTATTAACTTTTATTAAGCTTCAAGTGAACGTTTACAAATCCAATCAGTCTGTCACATATAAGTTTACATACATCTCACTCCCTACTCCCACTTGCTCTCCCCTTCTTGAGTCAGCCCTTTCAGTCTCTCCTTTCGTGACAATTTTGCCGGCTTCTCTCTCTCTCTATCCTCCCATCCCCGCTCCAGACAAGAGTTGCCAACACAATCTCAAGTGTCCACCTGATATAATTAGCTCACTCTTCATCAGCGTCTCTCTCCCACCTGCTGACCAGTCCCTTTCATGTCTGATAAGTTGTCTTCGGGGATGGTTCCTGTCCTGTGCCAACAGAAGGTCTGGGGACCATGGCCGCCGAGATTCCTCTAGTCTCAGTCAGACCATTAAGTTTGGTCTTTTTATGAAAATTTGGGGTCTGTATCCCACTGATCTCCTGCTCCCTCAGGGGTCCTCTGCTGTGCTCCCTGTCAGGGCAGTCATCGATTGTGGCCGGGCACCAACTAGTTCTTCTGGTCTCAGGATGATGTAGGTCTCTGGTTCATGTGGCCCTTTCTGTCTCTTGGGCTCTTAGTTGTCGTGTGGCCTTGGTGTTCTTCATTTTCCTTTGCTCCAGGTGGGTTGAGACCAATTGCTGCGTCTTAGATGGCCGCTTGTTAGCATTTAAGACCCCAGATGCCACATTTCAAAGTGGGATGCAGAATGATTTCATAATAGAATTATTTTGCCAATTGACTTAGAAGTCCCTGCAAACCATGTTCCCCAGACCCCCGCCCTTGCTCCACTGAGCTTTGCAGCATTCATTTTATCCCGGAAACTTCTTTGCTTTTGGTCCAGTCCAATTGAGCTGACCTTCCATGTATTGAGTGTTGTCTTTCCCTTCACCTAAAGCATTTCTTATCTGCTGATTAATCAATAAAAAACCCTCTCCCACCCTCCTTCCCTCCCCGCCTCGTAACCACAAAAGTATGTGTTCTTCTCAGGTTTACTATTACTCAAGATCTTATAATAGTGGTCTTATACAATATTTGTCCTTTTGCCTCTGACTAATTTCACTCAGCATAATGCCTTCCATGTCCCTCCATGTTATGAAATGTTTCACAGATTTGTCACTGTTCTTTATTGATGCGTAGTATTCCATTGTGTGAATATACCACAATTTATTTACCCATTCATCCGTTGATGGACACCTTGGTTGCTTCCAACTTTTTGCTATTGTAAACAGAGCTGCAATAAACATGGGTGTGCATATATCTGTTTGTATGAAGGCTCTTGTATCTCTAGGGTATATTCCGAGGAGTGGGATTTCTGGGTTGTATGGTAGTTCTATTTCTAACTGTTTAAGATAACGCCAGATAGATTTCCAAAGTGGTTGTACCATTTTACCTTCCCACCAGCAGTGTATAAGAGTTCCAATCTCTCCACAGCCTCTCCAACATTTATTATTTTGTGTTTTTTGGATTAATGCCAGCCTTGCCGGTGTGAAATGGAATCTCATCGTAGTTTTAATTTGCATTTCTCTAATGGCTAATGATCGTGAGCATTTTCTCATGTATCTGTTGGCTGCCTGAATATCTTCTTTAGTGAAATGTGTGTTCATATCCTTTGCCCACTTTTTGATTGGGTTGTTTGTCTTTTTGTGGTTGAGTTTTGACAGAATCATGTAGATTTTAGAGATCAGGCGCTGGTCTGAGATGTCATAGCTGAAAATTCTTTCCCAGTCTGTAGGTGGTCTTTTTACTCTTTTGGTGAAGTCTTTAGATGAGCATAGGTGTTTGATTTTTAGGAGCTCCCAGTTATTGGGTTTCTCTTCATCATTTTTGGTAATGTTTTATATTCTGTTTATGCCTTGTATTAGGGCTCCTAGGGTTGTCCCAATTTTTTCTTCCATGATCTTTATCGTTTTAGTCTTTATGTTTAGGTCTTTGATCCACTTGGAGTTAGTTTTTGTGCATGGTGTAAGGTATGGGTCCTGTTTCATTTTTTTGCAAATGAATATCCAGTTATGCCAGCACCATTTGTTAAAAAGGCTTTCTTTTCCCCAATTAATTGACACTGGTCCTTTGTCAAATATCAGCTGCTCATACGTGGATGGATCTATGTCTGGGTTCTCAATTCTGTTCCATTGGTCTATGTGCCTGTTGTTGTACCAGTACCAGCCTGTTTTGACTACTGTGGCTGTATAATAGGTTCTGAAATCAGGTAAAGCGAGGCCTCCCACTTTCTTCTTCTTTTTCAGTAGTGCTTTGCTTATCCGGGGGTTCTTTCCCTTCCATGTGAAATTGGTGATTTGTTTCTCTATCCCCTTAAAATATGACATTGGAATTTGGATCGGAAGGGCGTTAAATATATAGATGGCTTTTGGTAGAATAGACATTTTTACTATGTTAAGTCTTCCTATCCATGAGCAAGGCATGTTTTTCCACTTAAGTATGTCCTTTTGAATTTCTTGTAGTAGAGCTTTGTAGTTTTCTTTGTATAGGTCTTTTACGTCCTTGGTAAGATTTATTCCTAAGTATCTTATCTTCTTGGGGGCTACTGTGAATGGTATTGATTTGGTTATTTCCTCTTCGGTGTTCTTTTTGTTGATGTAGAGGAATCCAAGTGATTTTTGTATGTTTATTTTATAACCTGAGACTCTGCCAAACTCTTCTGTTAGTTTAACCAATTCTTTTTGGTATGATGACTCTGTGCATTCCTTCCATCTTCTTTTGATGTTTCCTGCGTCGTTTAATATTGTCCCCATGGAATTCTTCACTATTGCAACTGGAGGCTTGAATTTTTTCTTCAGTTCTTTCAGCTTGAGAAATGCCGAGTGCGTTCTTCCCTTTTGATTTTCTATCTCCAGCTCTTTGCACATGTCATTGTAATAGTTTACTTTGTCTTCTTGAGCCACCCTTTGAAATCTTCAGTTCTTTTATTTTATCATTTCTTCCTTTTGCTTTAGGTGCTCAGTGTTCAAGAGCGAGTTGCAGAGTGTCTTGTGACATCCATTTTTGTCTTTTCTTTCTTTCTTGTCTTTTTAATGACCTCTTGCTTTCTTCCATGTATGATGTCCTTGATGTCATTCCACAACTCGTCTTGTCTTTGGTCATTAGTGTTCAATGCGTCAGATGTATTCTTGAGATGGTCTCTAAATTCGGATGGAGTATACTCAAGATCATACTTTGGCTCTTGTGTACTTGTTCTAATTTTCTTCAGTTTCCTCCTGAACTTGCATATGAGCAATTGATGGTCTGATTTGAAGTCGGCCCCTGGCCTTGTTCTGACTGATAGGATTGAGCTTTTCCATCGTCTCTTTCCACAGATGAAGTCAGTTTGATTCCTGTGTGTTCCATCTGGCAAAGTCCATGTGTATAATCGCTGTTTATGTTGGTAAAAAAAAGATATTTGCAATGAAAGAGTCTCTGGTCTTGCAGAATTCTATCGTGATCTCCAGCATTGTTTCTGTCACCAACGCCATATTTTCCAACTACCGATCCTTCTTTCTTTCCAACTTACGCATTCCAATCACCAGTAATTATCAATGCAAACTGATTGCATATTCGATCAATTTCAGACTGCAGAAGCTGGTAAAAATCTTCACTTTCTTCATCTTTGGCCTTAGTGGTTGGTGCATAAATTTGAATAATAGTCATATTATCTGGTCTTCCTTGTAGGCGTATGGATATTATCCCATCACTGACAGGGTTGTACTTCAGGATAGATCTTGAAATGTTCTTTTTGACAATGAATGCAACGCCTTTCCTTTTCAAGTTGTCATTACTGGCATTGTAGACCATGTGATTGGCCAATACTAGTCTATTTCAGCTCGCTAACGCCTAGGGTATCAATCTTTATGTATTCCATTGCATTTTGGATGATTTCCAGTTTTCCTAGATTCATACTGTGTACACTCCACATTAATTATGGATGTTTACAGATGTTTTTTCTCATTTTGAGTTGTGTCACATCAGCAAATGAAGGTTTCAAAGGCTTGACTCCATCCACGTCTTAAGGCTGACTCTACTTTCAGGAGGCAGCTCTTCCCCGGTCATCTTTTGAATGCCTTCCAACTTGGGGGGGCTCATCTTCCGGCACTGTATCAGACAGTGTTCCGCTGTTATTCGTAAGGTTTTACTGGCTAATTCTTTTCAGAAGTAGACCGCTGGGTCCTTCTTCCTAGTCTGTCTTAGTCTGGAAGCTCAGCTAAAACCTGTCCACCGTGGGTGACCCTGCTGGTATCTGAATACTGGTGGCATAGCTTCCAGCATCACAGCAACACACAAGTCCCCACAGTACCAGAAACTGACAGACACTTGGGGGGTTGTTTTCTTATGTTAATAAAAGAAGTGAAAATAAAGAGGTAGATAATTTTTCTTGAACTTCGGTTTTCCTTACCACAATTTTCTGTGCTATAAAGTGCCATAAGATATGAAAATGAGACAGTGGGATGAGGGAAATGTTATTTGGTACATTTTTAGACCTAAAAAATATATTACTTTTGTAACTATAGGCAACAAATCTTATTCTGCTTAACATGGGACTAGAAAACTGAGATCCAGGATTCTCTCATACAACTTGCAAAGTCACAGGTATTAATTATCAGTGGATCCCGACTCGCAGCAACCCTATAGGACAGAGTAGAACTGCCCCATTGGGTTTCCAAGGAGTGGCTGGTAGATTCGAACTGCTGACTTCTTGGTTAGCAGCTGTAACCCTTAACCACTGTACCACCAGGGCTCCTTAAGTATATTAGGGCAGTTAAAAAACAAACATGAGTTTTGTTTAACTGTTAACGCGAGAGAATTGAAGAAGCAGTTTTAGATTTGCCATGTTAAAACAATGACATAAGCATAGCCTATGTTATTTACATAGTATTATATATAGGAGCCCTGGTGGTGCAGTGGTTAAGAGCTTAGGCTTCTAACCAAAAGGCCAGCAGTTTGAATCCACCAGCCACTCCTTGGAAACCCTATGGGGCATTTCTACTCTAGTATATTATTTACGCAGCATCTTATATAATTTTTAGAATTTAAAGACACCTTTGAGTTTCAAAAGCTAAAGAAACTCCTTCAGTTAAGGAAACTGAAAGATAAGGAAAGTGATTCTCAGAGAGATTTAGTGAGTTGCCCAAGGCCAGACAATTAGCATTTTATTTTTGACAGTTGTTATACGGGTGCAAGGTTTATTGATGTGATCAAAAATATTGGGAATATGGAACTTTGTGCATTGCTAGCAAGAGTGTAAACTAATGCTACTTCTGTGGAAAAGGGTTTGGCAGTTCCTCAAAAAGTTAAACATAGAATTAACGTTGTTGCTGTTAGGTGCTGTCAAGTAAGCTGTGACTCATAGCAGCCCCATGTACAACAGAATGGAACACTGCCTAGTACTGTGCCAGCCTCTCAACTGTTGGAGTGTTTGAGCCCATTGTTGAAGCCACTGTGTCAGTCTGTCTTGTTGTGGGTCCTTCTCTTTTTCGCCGACACTCTGCTTTACCAACCATGACGTCCTTCTCTAGGGACTGGCCTCTCTGATAACATGTACAAAGTATGTGAGATGATATCACGCCATCCTCACTTCTGAGGAGCGTTCTTGCTATACTTCTTCCAAGACAGATTTGTTTGTTCTTCTGGCAGTCCATGGTGTATTCAGTGTTGCTCATCAACACCGTAAGTCAAAGACACCAATTCTTCTTTGGTCTTTCTTGTTCATTACCCAGCTTTTGCATGCATATGAGGCAGTTGAAGATACATGGCTGGGTCAGGTGCACCTTAGTCCTCAAAGTGACATCTTTGCTTTTAAACACTTGAAAGAGGTCTTTTGCAGCAGATTTGCCTGATGCAATGCCTCTTTTGATTTCTTGACTCCTCCTTTCATGGACGTTGATTGTGGATCCAAGTAAAATGAAATCCTTTACAACTTCAGTATTTTCTCCATTTATTATGCTGCTGCTTATCAGCCCAGTTATGAGGATTTTTGTTTTATGTTGAGGAACTCTGGTGGCACAGTAGTTAAGAGCTTAGCTGCTAACCGCAAGGTCGGCAGCTTGAATCCACCAGCCGCTCCTTGGAAACACTGTGGGGCAGTTCTACTCTGTCTTATGGGGTCTCAAGGAGTCAGAATCGACTCAACAGCAATGGTTTTTTTTTTTTTTATCTGTACTGAAGGCTGTAGTCTTTGATCTTCATCAGTAAATGCTTGAAGTCCTCTTCGCTCTCAGCAGGCAAGATTGTGTCATCTGCGTGTCACAGGTTGTTGTAAATGAGCCTTCCTCCAGTCCTTATGCCACATTCTTCTTCATATAATCCAGCTTCTTAGATTAACTGCTCAGTGTACAGATTGAATAAGTATGATGAAAGGAAGAATTACTGTGTGACCCACCAAATCCACTCCTAGGAATGAATATACCCTAAAAACTTGAAAGCAGGGACTCAGACACTTGTACACCAATGTCCATCGCATTATTATTCACAGTAGCCAGAGGTGCATGCAGCCCAAATAGTCCTCAACAGATGAATGGATAAACAAAATGTGAATGTGTACAGTGGAATGGTAATCACCCATAAAGAGAAGTGAAGTTCTGATGCGTGCCGCAACGTGGATGAACCTTGAAAACATTATGCTAAGCAAAATAAGCCAGACACAAAAAGACAAATACTGTATTATACCACTTATATGAAATATCTAGAATAGGCAAATGCATGTTGTTAGGTGCCATCAAGTTGGTTCTGACTGATAGCAACCTTGCCTACAACAGGACAAAACACTGCCTGGTCCTGCACTGTCCTCACAATTGTTATGTTTGAGCCTATTGTTGCAGCCACTGTGTCAATCCCTCTCTTTGAGGGTCTTCCTATTTTTTGCTGACCCTCTACTTTACCAAGCATGTTGTCCTTCATCAGGGACTGGTCCCTGCTGATAACACGTCCAAAGTATGTGACACAAAGTCTTGCTGTGCTGGCTTCCAAGGAGCACTCTGGTTGTATTTTCTTTCAAGACAAACTTGTTCTTTCTTCTGGCAGTCCATGGTATATTCGGTATTCTTCTCCAACAGCATAATTCAGAGGCATCAATTCTTCTTAAGTCTTGCTTATTCATTGTCCAGCTTTCGCATGCATATGATGTGATTGAAAATGCCATGGCTTGAGCCAGGCACACCTTTGAGTCCTCAAAGTGACATCTTTGCTTTTTAACACTTTTAAGGGGTCTTTTTCAGCAGATTTGCCTGATGCAGTATGTTGTTTAATTTCTTGACTGCTGCTTCCGTGAGCGTTGATTGTGGATCCAAGTGAAATGAAATTCTTAACAACTTCATTCTTTTCTCTGTTTGTCATGGTGTTGCTTATTGGTCCAGTTGTGGAGATTTTTGTTTTCTTTATGTTGAGGTGCAATCCATACTGAAGGCTGTGGTCTTTGATCTTCATCAGTAAGTACTTCAAGTCCACTTTGCTCTCAGCAAGCAAGGTTGTGTCATCTACATAACGCAGGTTGTTAGTGAGTCTTCCTCCAGTCATGATGCTATGTTCTTCTTCATATACTCCAGTTTCTCAGATTATTTGCTCAGCATACAGACTGAATAAATACGGTAAAAGGATACAGCCCTGATCCATGCCTTTCCTGACTTTAAACCACACCGTATCCCCTTGTTCTGTTTGAATGACTGCCTCTTGGTCTCTGTGCAGGTTACACTAAGCACAGTTAAGAATCCCATTCTTGACTATGTGCTCCACAATCTGTTAGGATCCACACAGTGGAATGCCTTTACATAGTCAATAAACATAGGTAAACATCTTTTTGGTATTTTCTGCTTTCAGCCAAGATCCATCTGACATCAGCAATGATATTCATCAGGCAAACGCATAGAAAAACAAAGTTGTTGAGTGGTTACCAGGGGTGGGTGGAAGAGGGAGAATAGGGAGTTATTGCTTAATGGATACAGAGTTTCCATTTGGGGTGATGTCAAAGTTTTAGAAATAAACAGTGGTGATGGTTGTATCAAAAAAAATACATAGACAGATATTAGTGGTTGTGGTTGTACCACAAAAAACATATATGTATATCTCAGTCTGAGCCAGGCCATTTGCATTTTATCCCAGATGGTAAACACGTAAATAAATGTACACAAACTAACCTTGGTATTGCTTTCCTTAGCATGAGTCGGGTAATGCAGTACCATGGGTGTCGCAGCAACATTAAGGATCGAAGTAAAGTGACTGAGTTGGAGGACAAGTTTGATTTACTAGTTGATACCAATGATGTTATTTTGGAAAGAGTGGTGAGTATTTCATCTTACTCTTAAAATAACAAACCAGTGAAGAGGTTTTATGTTAATAACATATGAAGAGAAACCCAAGCACCTTAGAAAATAAGGAAATACGTTTAGCATTTTTTACTGGTAATAATATTCCCTTCCTTTGATAGTTGGCTTCTTTTTTTCCTAGAAATAAGTACACAGTTGTCTTCAAAATATTGTTTTCTTCTGAACAACACAGTAAATAAAAATTTAAAAATAGATGTATTACTGCCTTGTGGAAGCCTATTTTTAAAATGCTTTATTACAAATCTACCCCAGATTTGCATAACCTATTTGGCTTGCAAGAAGAGACCTCAGTATCAGCCCAACTTAAATTTAATCCATTTTCACTGTTATTCAAAATCCTCTCAACATCCCAACTCTGAGGACTGGAAGGCAGTGTGGCTCATTCAGTCCAGCTTACTATCTAATCCTACAGCAGAACAGTATTTGCAGAAGTAAACAGAGATCATCCAGAACAAAACCAACCCTCAGCCGTGTGATGATCCTGGAGATATTTAAGTCCCATTCTCCTGTCCCATGAAGTCCCTTCCATAGTCTCAATGTGCACAGATCTCTTAGTGATTTTTCATATTTTGTGATTTCACGTTCTGTCAAACTACCGATGGTCACCTGGGTACGTTCTGTTGTTCCACGCCCACTTTAAGAGCACAAAGTAGATCAGGAGCACCATCATCCTCACTCTAAATACTCTATTTCTATTTCCTGTAGGCAATCTAGAGTCTTTTTAAAATTTTTTTAGTGCCCATGCCAGACTTAAATCATTTGAATTTTCAGCCACATTCATAGTTGTAAAAAGAGTAAATCGAGGTTTGGGAATGACTGGTTACTGCCCTGCTTTTTGAGCAAATAAGTTTTAATTACTTGGGACTACTCCCTAATTCCCATTTTTCGTTGATACACTCTTATATGTATATATTCTTTTATGGGTAATTCTTAGAATATACTTCTTAAAATTTTTAGGTTATTAACACTAGTAATGAAAGGAGGATACTTTCATCTTTGGAAGGAAGATACTAATACCTTTTCTTCTCTTAGGGTATTTTACTGGATGAAGCATCAGGTGTGAATAAGAATCAACAACCTGTCCTTCCTGCAGGGCTGCAGGTCCCCAAAACAATTGTGTCCAGCTGGAACCGGAAGGTGAGGGCTTCTTGTCAGGTTCTCTAGAAGTCCTAATGTCAGCTTTATATTAGGGCTTTTGCCCATTCTAGTGTTCATTTTTGTCCTAATTTATTGAACATAGGACCGGCTACTGCTCTCTAACTTGTTCTCACAACCTAATAACACCTTGTCCTCCACTTTGCCCCTCCCAGCCTCACATGCACACACACATACAAGCTTAAATGAATTGTTCTTTGAATGTCCTTATCTTCCTGGAAAAGTGATCACATGAGTTGGGATTTACTATTCTAATTTATCAAGTTACTGTGTTATAAAATATCTGTATTCTTTAATCATAGGCAGGAGAATACAGCAAGAAAACAAAATCTGAAACTTTCCGGCTGCTTCATGCAAAAAACATCATCCGACCTCAGCTCAAGTTTCGAGAAAAGATTGACAATTCAAACACACCGTTTCTTCCTAAAATCTTCATCAAGCCAAATGCTCAGAAACCCCTTCCTCAGGGTAAGTAATGTGAACTCTGCCTAAGTTTGAGTCTTCCTTTCGTCTGATACAAAAACAAGGAAAGGGGAAAAGCCTTCTCTCCTGCCTTTGTTCAAGGGGAACCAGTTAACCCTCCATAACTAGAAAAAATGGAAATGTGTTTATGTCTTTGTGATGGTGTTTTTGCCACTGCATGGGTATCCAGCACTCTCTAAAGAACGGCGGGAGCGCCCACACGATCGTCCTGAGGACTTGGATGTCCCACCTGCCCTGGCAGATTTCATTCATCAGCAGAGAACACAGCAGGTTGAGCAAGACATGTAAGTGTTTATCTGTGTCTGGCCTTTCTACTGTGACTACTCGTCTTTATGCCACATTTCCACTTCCATTTCTCTTTTATAAAATATGTAAATGAAAATGAAGAATCTGAGGAATCGGTGATGTTATCCTAACAGGAGTCTTACCAACAATAAAACCTCCTGTTTGTGTTGACAGAGGGCCACACAAGCATCACCTCATGTAACAACCACTGCAGTCCTGAGAGTTAGCAGTTACTCTCATCCCATTTTATAGATGTAAAAACAGGAGTAGAGTTGCTAAATTCTCATACTTCTAGACCTTTAAACCCAAGTTTTCTTAAAATTGTTTTTCCTCTGTACTATTTTGCCTTTCTTGTTAGGTGGGAACTCAAACAGTAAGGTAAGGCTCCGTAATGAATTCAATAAGGAGAAGGCAATTTTCACTGGCAGAATAAGCATCTTTAACAAATTTTGCTTAAGATAAATAAATGGACTTTGTCTTCAGTATAATGAAAAACCACCACTCGTTCGTCATTGTCATACTGTGGTAGCTTGCTTGTTGTTGTGATGCTGGAAACTAAGCCACCGGTATTTCAAATACCAGCAGTGTCACCATGATAGACAGGTTTCAGTGGAGCTTCCAGACTAAGACAGACTAGGAAGAAGGACCTGGCAATCTCCTTCTAAAAAAACTGGCTAGTGAAAACCTTATGAATAGCAGCAGAACACTGTCTGGTACAGTGCCGGAAGATGAGCCCCTCAGGTTGGAAGGCACTCAAAATATGACTGGGGAAGAGCTGCCGCCTCAAAGCAGAATCAACCTTAATGACCTTGAAGGAATAAAACTTTGGAAACCTTTATTTGCTGATGTGGCACGACTCAAAATGAGAAGAAACAGCTGTAAACTTCCATTAATAATGAGAACCTGGAATGTACAAAGTATGAACCTAGGAAAATTGAAGGTCGTAAAAATGAAATGGAACACGTAAACGTCAATATTCTAGGCATTAGTGAGCTGAAATGGACCGGTATTGACCATTTTGAATCAGACACTCATATGGTCTACTATGCCAAGAATGACAACTGGAAGGGGAATGGTGTCACATTCATTGTCAAAAAGAACATTTCAAGATCGATCCTGAAGTCTTACGCTGTCAGTGATAGGGTAATATCCATATGCCTACAAGGAAGACCAGTTAATATGACTGTTGTTCAGATTTACTCACCAACCACTAAGGCCAAAGATGAATAAATTGAAGTTATTTACTATCTTCTGTAGTCTGAAATTGATCAAACATGCAATCAAGATGCATTGATACTTAATGGTGATTGAAATGCAAAAGTTGGAAACAAAGAAGGAACAGTGGCTGAAAAATATGGCCTTGGTTATAAAAATTACACCAGAGATTGCATGATAGAATTTTGCAAGACCAAAGTCTTCTTCATTGCAAATACCTTTTTTCACCAACATAAACAGTGACTATACATGTGGACCTTACTGGGTGGAGTGCACAGGAATCAAATCAACTACATCTGTGTAAAGAGATGATGGAGAAGCTCAATATAATCAGTCAGAACAAGGCCGGGGCCAACTGTGGAACAGATCATCAGTTGCTCATATGCAAGTTCAAGTTGAAGCTGAAGAAAATTAGAACAAGTCCACAAGAGCCAAAGTACAATCTTGAGAATATCCCACCTGAATTTAGAGACCATGTCAAGAATACATTTGACGTGTTGAACACTAATGACCAAAGGCCAGACAGTTGTGGAATGACACCAAGGACATCATACATGAAGAAAGCAGGAGGTCATTAAGAAGAAAGAAAAGACCAAAATGAATGTCTGAAGCTTGGTGTTTAACATGGAATAGCTAAAGTGGAAGGAAGAAATGATGAAGTAAGAGTTGAGCATATTTCAAAGGGCAGCTTGAGAAGATAACAAAGTATGATAATGAAATTGTACAAAGACCTGGAGTTGGAAAACCAAAAGGGAAGAACACACTCAGCATTTCTCAAGCTGAAAGAACTGAAGAAAAAGTCAAGCCTCAAGTTGCAATATTGAAGGATTCTATGGGGAAATTATTGAATGATGCAGAAAGAGTCAAAAGAAGATGGAAGGAATACACACAATCATTGTACCAGAAAGAATTGGTCGACACTCACCCATTTCAGGAGGTAGCATATGATCAAGAACTAATGATACTGAAGGACGAAGTCTGAGCTGCACCGAAGGCATTGGTGAAAAAGAAAAAGGCTCCAGGAATTGACAGAATACCAACTGAGATGTTTGAACAAACAAATGCAGCGCTGGAAGTGCTCACTCATCTATGCCAAGAAATTTGGGAGACAGCTGCCTGGCCAACCAACTAAAAGAGATCCATATTTGTGCGCATTGCAAAGAAGGTGATCCAGTAGAATGAGGAAATTATCGAATAATATTAATATCACACACAAGTAAAATTTTGCTGCAGATAATTCAAAAGCTGCTGCAGTAATACATCAACAGGGAACTGCCAGAAGTTGAAGTCAGATTCAGAAAAGGACTTGGAATGAGGAATATATCATTGCTGATGTCAGAATGATCTTGGCTGAAAGGAGAGAATACCAGAAAGATGTTTACCTATGTTTTATTAACTATGCTAAATGGCATTTGACTGTGTGGATCTTAACAAATTATGAATAACATTCCAAAGAATAGGAATTCCAGAACACCTAACTGTGCTCATAAGGAAACTGTACATAGATCAAGAGGCAGTCATTCGAACAAAACAAGGGGTCACTGAGTGAGTGGCTCAAAATCAGAAAAGATGTGCGTCAGGGTTGTATCCTTTCACTGTACTTATTCAGTCTGTATGCTGAGCAAGTAAACCAAGAAGCTGAACTATAAGAAGAAGAATGTGACATCAGGTTTGGAGGAAGACTCATTAACAACATTCAATATGCAGATGACACAACCTTGCTTGCTGCAAGTGAAAAGGACTTGAGGCACTTACTGATGAAGATCGAAGACCACAGCCTTCAATATGGATTACCCCTCATCATAAAAACAAAAATCCTCACAGCTGGACCAATAAGCAGCATCGTGATAAATGGGGAAAAGATTGAAGTTGTCAAAGATTTCATTTTGCTTGGATCCACAATTAATACCCATGGAAGCAGCAGTCAAGAAATCAAACCACACGTTGCATTGGGCATATCTGCTGCAAAAGACCTCTTTAAAGTGTTAAAAAGCATAGATGTTGTTTTAAGGACTAAGGTGCACCTTACCCAAGCCGTGGCATTTTCATTTGCCTTGATGCACATGAAAACTGGACAGTGAATAAGGAAGACCAAAGAAGAATTGATGCCTTCGAATGATGGTGTTGGTGAAGAATATTGAATATACCATGGACTGTCAGAAGAACGAACAAATCTGTCTTGGAAGAAGTACAATCAGACTGCTCCTTAGAAGCAAGAATGGGAAGACTTTGGAGATGTTATCAGGAGAGACCAGTCCCTGGAGAAAGACATCATGCTTGGTAAAGTAGAGGGTCAGCAAAAAAGAGGAAGACCCTCAACAAGATGGATTGACACGGTGGCTGCAACGATGGGCTCAAGCCTGGCAGCAATTGTGACGATGGCACAGAACTAAGCAGTGTTTCGTTCTCTGGTACATGGGGTCACTATAAGTCAAAACCGATTCGCTGGCACCTGACAACAACAACAACATGATGAAAGAAAGGGTGGTAAAAACTTCGTGTTGGTCTTTTTCTTACCAGTATAGCCAGAATGTGTCTGAGCATTTATTGCTTCAGCACCAGCTGTGAGCTGTGTGGCCACAAGCTGAGTGCTAGAGAAATAAAGGTAATAGAAGGTGGCCCTTGCCCTCGCGGAACTCACAAACTTAGAATTTTCGTGGAAGTAAGTGATAGAGGAACAGAAGAAAAATAACATTTGGTACTTGAACAACTAAAATATTTGCACCATCCTCTTGTACTTCATCTATTTGTTATTTCAAATCATTAGAAATAGTATGTTTCTTATTTTCATATCATCCGCATCACCTTCCATACAGTGTTTTCCAAATAAGTGTTCAAATCTTTTTAAGTAAATAGATTTTTGAAATAAGCAAATAGAGTTTTAATTTTCATGCACTAAGTTTGAGCAGGTTTCACCTGATTTATTTGATGCACTTGAATTATTGAAATAACGATTCCATGTTGAAAAGAAAATAATTTCACAATGGTCTTTTTTCTTATTTGTTTTTACAAATTGCATCAGAGTCATTGGTTTTCCCAGAATGATGGGATTAATCAAAAAGATTTCCTTTGTTTTATTTGTTCAGGTTTGCACACCCTTATCAACATGAACTAGATCACTTCACTCCACCAGATTCAGTCCTTCAAAAGCCACAGCCCCAGGTAAGCACCCAACCTTAGTTTAAAGGATGGTGTCTGAGTAGCCCAGGAAGAATCAAATAAGTAGATTAGCTGATGTGACTTTGACATTCCTTAAATTTAAGTAGAAGGTTGCTACCTCGGTCATTTCTCCAACTCATAATTTACTTTTTACTTTATGACAGATGACCTCACGTTCTTCTCTTTTCCTAACTATAATTTCTTGACCCAGTTATATAGACCTGTAGAAGAAACACCCTGCCATTTCATATCCTCCCTGGATGAACTCGTGGAGCTCAATGAAAAGCTTTTGAATTGTAAAGAATTTGCTGTCGACTTGGAGGTAACTTGTAACGGCCTTGAGTAAAATGTTTACATATTCTGCGAATTCACCTACTTTTTTCTAGAAGTATAGAATTAATATTAATTTCCATCTATTTTTGTAAGAATTAATCATGCAACTTTACTTGGTAGCTGACTTTTCCAAAGTGGTGAAGGAAAACCTAGTATTATTTTTTTTCCTCTCCTCCCCTCTTTCTGTGTGTTAGCACCACTCTTACAGGAGCTTCCTAGGACTCACCTGCCTGATGCAAATCTCCACTCGAACGGAAGACTTCATCGTTGACACCCTGGAGCTCCGAAGTGACATGTACATTCTCAACGAGAGCCTCACAGACCCTGCCATTGTTAAGGTCAGCCAGCCATTCCCAGCTCTTGCCTGTGAGTGCAAGATCGAAGTGCTTTTCAGTTTGCTGCTTCATTGTTTCAACAGAGACCCAATAAAGTTGAGAGAAATAATTGTCCTCTTCCACACTAGGGTACCACATGCTAAGCTGCTTTTGTGTCTAAAGTTCTGTTAAAACAGCTCAGGCCTTCACTCTTGAGGTTTACCCTTCAGCCAAAGATTAGACAGGCCCATAAAACAAACAATAGTACACATAGCTCAACTATGTATATGAGACTAAATGGGCACACCAAGCCAGGGTCAAGGACGAGAAAGTAGGAGAGGACAGGAAAGCTGGATGAGTAGAAATGGGAAACCCAAGGTTGAGAAGGGCAGAGTGTTGACATGTCATGGAGTTGGCAACCAGTGTCACAATACAATATGTGTATTAATAGTTTAATGAGAAACTGATTTGCTCTGTAAACCTTCATCTAAAGCACAATCTGAAAAAAAAAAACAGCTCAGACTTGACTCATTACTATCTAGGAAAATGTTAAATCACTTTAATGACTGCTGCAGCGAGCCCAAGCCCTCAGGATTATTTGAGCTTAGTGACTATACTTGAAGCTAGTAGAGCTGCTTTCTTAGTATCATTGATTGCTAGCAGTTTCAGACCTTAAGCGTATGTAATGAGGAATATAGAAGACTATGGCCCAGTTTAAAGGAAGTGTTTAAAACTGAACACATCTTAATCTTTATACTGGCTTATAATTCCAGTGTTCTAATAACCTAGAAGCAGAGTTCATTTTGGAGCGTGACTTAACTTATAGCAGTGAACTGCCTGACTTTGGTTTTGTTTTCAGGTCTTCCATGGCGCTGATTCAGACATAGAATGGCTTCAGAAAGACTTTGGGCTGTATGTAGTAAACATGTTCGATACCCATCAGGCAGCCCGCCTTCTTAACCTGGGCAGGCACTCGCTCGACCATCTGCTGAAACACTACTGTGGCGTGGAATCAAACAAGCAGTATCAGCTGGCAGATTGGAGAATACGGTCAGTTTGCTCTCGAGCGCTCGGGGGGAATGTGAATGGCAGAGGAAAGCATGGTTGTTCCTTAGCCTCTCTCGTCTTCTGAGACCTGTGCTCAGGCCGTAACACCATCCGAATCTTGAGTTGAATGGGGTCAAGCTTTACTCCAGCTCTTTTCAGCAGCATAGGGCAACAGAAAGTTTTAGGATGATATGCAGGGTTTATTTTGGGCTGATTGAGTTACACTCGGCTTCGAAGTGTGGTTGGAAGAGATGCGCCATGCTAAGATCTGCCCATGCCAGTCTCTGGTCTGCACTCACATATATCCCTAGCAGAGGTTGTCTGTATGTGTGAGATGATCTCCCATAGGTATAGAGAATTTAAAATAAGCACTTCATTCAGCCTTATAGTAAGTATTTACTGCAACATAAGGTTGTAGCAGAGCCCAGGCACACTTTCTCGAAGACTTGCTCATTTTCAAATGGCTAACTACCTCCCTGAGGTTGCAGCTGTCTTGTGAAAACTCCACTGAGTTTTTCTCCAATTCGTCATGCTAGAATTTCTAAAGAGAATCTAATAAAGTCTGAATATAAGGTGAAAATTGATGAATCCTACAGTCTCCACCTATTATTGAGCCCTTACCGTATGCCAGGCCCTGAGCTAAGGGCTTTAGGGATGTAGTTTTGTGTAATCCTTACAACAGCTTAAGAAATACCTTATTCCCTTTTCACAGATAAGGAGAGTGAGCTCAGAGAGGTTAAGTCACTTGTCCAAGGACAGACTTTGGAGCTAGGATTCAAACTCAGGGCCACAGTGCTCTTATTTTGAATCACATCATTACCCTGCTCCCTGTTCTACCCAGCCATTAAAACAATGGTCTGTCATGTTAAAACACAGGAAATGCTGCCCTGACTATAGTATTGGCTGTGAAAGAATTCTTTATGTCAGAGTCCGAGAAAGACTTGGCAGCCACAGGGTGGACAGATTGCCGCCTTTAGGGAAAGTCATTGAAACCATTTCCTCTCCTGCATTTCTAGACCTCTGCCTGACGAAATGCTCCACTATGCCCGGGATGACACGCATTACCTCCTTTACATTTATGACAAGATGAGGCTGGAGCTGTGGGAGCGAGGCAACGAGCAGCCGGTGCAGTTGCAAGTGGTGTGGCAGCGGAGCAGGGATATCTGCCTCAAGGTAAAACATCTCCAGAGTTGGACAAACCCCAGCACTCTCTCGAGCTCTTTGTGTCTGCTTATGCCAAGAGGCAAACCTTCTGAAGAGCCCAGGGCACAATTATGATTCCCGTTGATCTCAAATATCCTCTAACATTTTGCAGAAATTCATCAAGCCAATTTTCACAGATGAGTCCTACCTTGAACTATATAGGAAGCAAAAGAAGCACCTCAACACACAGCAACTGACGGCCTTTCAGCTGCTGTTTTCCTGGAGGGATAAAACAGCCCGCAGGGAAGATGAAAGTTATGGGTAAGGGATTAGAGTTGTTTAATATTTGCTTCTAGACTGAGTAGGTCTGGTAACAAGGAAAAACGGACTTTTTAATTTCTGTGCCATAAAAGTTTGTTATGTGTAGCATTTAATGGAACTTGCTGGCTGAATTTAACGTGATCCCATTGTGTGCTTTGTTCCAGATATGTACTGCCAAACCATATGATGCTAAAGATAGCTGAAGAACTGCCTAAGTGAGTCTGAGAGCTGATTAATACATTCTGACTTTCTCATAGATCTCTTGTCCTTCAAAATCAAGCTTTTCTTATTGCTATTACTGAAGGCTGTTTACTCAGAGAACATTAGTGCTCTGAAGAAGTAAGCAAGTCCAAGGAATCCAAGCCTAAGAGTTTCTGCCCTCGGGCTGCCATTTAACAATGAAATCTAATGTACTGGAACTGTTTCAGTGGTCCCGCTTTTTACTGAGCTCAGTGTTAAGTCTCTGAGCCCACAGCATCCGCTCAATGGAAGAGAGTGTCTCAGATTTTCTCATCTGTCCTTTCTTCCAAATTAAGGCTTCTTGTGATTTTAAATGTTTTATGATGTCAGTCGAAGTATAAACAAAGAATCAAAATTTATAGTCTGTTGTTAATCCCATTGCAGAATTGAGAATTAACAAAACCGTGGTGTTAGTCCAGCTTTTCCTGTTCGCAGGAGCCAGGCACTAAGAGAAGTCTTGCGTAGCAAATGCACATGTGGAAGAGGTTGGCCAGGCTCCTAGGCTTACATACTGTGCATACCTGACGTGAATATGTCTCCTTAGTCTTCAGCTCAGCTGTGACACTCTGGCCGCAGCACGGTTCTTATCTGGATTGTATTTCTTCCTTGTCTTCAGGGAACCTCAGGGCATCATAGCTTGCTGTAACCCAGTTCCACCTCTTGTTCGTCAGCAGATCAATGAAATGCATCTTTTAATCCAGCAGGCTCGAGAGATGCCTCTGCTCAAGGTAAGAAGCTTTTCTACTAAAAGGCCCCAACCCAGCAGGCCTGTTGTTTTTGTTAGCATCTTACTCCATTGTATTCTTTTATATACATGAGCTGGTCTCCATTCTAAAACAACCCTGAGGAAATGACGAGTTTATAACAGTGGGTGTGTCTTCTTGGATTCAGCTTCTTTTTCTTTATGATAGTCAGGAGCTAAAGCGCTTCCTTCTTATTTTATGACCTTATCTTTGATGATCGAACAACAAGTAATGTCTAGTGCCTGGGCCAGTTAGCTGTTCTGAGGCAGTTAACCTGGTGGGATAAATGGAGTGGGGATCGCAGCACAGGGAGGTCATTTTGGAAGCCTGGCGATGGTCCACATGTGAAGTGACAGCGCTGCATTGAGTATGGTGGTCACAGAAATGGAAAGGAAAGAACAGGTAGAAAAAACATCATCAAAAAAAAATGGTGGAACTTAATAACATGGTGGAGATGGCTGCCATTTATTTTTAAGCAGTGGTTAGTACTTTAGAGGTATTATCTAAGAGGCAATTGGATATGGGAGGATGGAGGCGGAGTCAAAGACACCCCACCCCAAATTTAAAGACTAGGTGACTGGGCACATACAGGAACCGTGGATACTAGTTGAAACCAGTAGCCATCGAGTTAGCTCTCACTCATGATGACCCCATGTGTGTCAAAGTAGAATTGTGCTCCATGGGGTTTTCAGTGGCCAGTTTTTTGGAAGTGGCTCAGTAGATCAGTGGGACTTTCTTCAGAGGCACTTCTGGGTGGGCTTGGACCACCAGCCTTTCATATAGCAGTGGAGCATGTTCACCATTTGCACCACTCAGGCACTTCATATGTGTATGCACAGGTCCAAGCACACTGACATGCATCTGTACTTCTGTACGTTTATGTAGGAAATGCAACATGTTAAAATAAGCTTGCGTGTTCTTATTTTTGTTTTGTTAGAACGATTTTAAGGGTATTGACCCAGTAGTAGTGTCAGTATACAGTAAGTGATGTTTGGAAGATTATTGATACAGGGAGACCTAAAGTCAGCCCTCTTGAGGTGAAAAGGAAACCCTGGTGGCGTAGTGGTTAAGTACTACGGCTGCTAACCAAAAGGTCAGCAGCTCGAATCCGCCAGGTGCTCCTTGGAAACTCTATGGGACAGTTCTACTCTGTGCTGTAGGGTCGCTGTGAGTCAGAATCGACTGTGACAGCAACGGGTTTGGTTTGGATTTGAGGTGAAAAAGAGGAGAATCTGAGGATAAACACATTTGTAATTTTTGTCGTAAGATTTCTTAGGTCCACACTTGCTTGAAGTAAAGCAAGGAACCCTGGTTACTGAGAAGAATCTTTTTCAAGCTCGGCAGAATCTCCTTATATTATGCTTACTCATGATAAAGGGCTTTATTCTTTCGTTCAGCATATAATTATTGAGCACCTGTATGTGCCAGGCATTATGCAGATTGAAGGGAAGAAAGAAAATCTCTGGGCTCTTGAGAAACACTAGTGAAGGGTCACTGTCTAGTGCTGGGGCATGTGTATGTGTGTATGTCGTCGTGTCAAGGCAACTTTCCTCAGATTCTCTTTGTTCTTCCTCTTCAGTCTGAAGTTGCAGCCGGAGTGAAGAAGAGCGGACCACTGCCCAATCCTGAGGTAGAGCGTTGTGTTTGCTGCTGCTTCTTGTGGGAAAGCTATCTGTCAAAGCCAATGCAAAGTAAACCTCTCTGATGGAAACCAGTGCCTAACACTGCAGGGGAAACTACTGACGTACCTGCCAGTTTTTCATGCCAGCCTGTTGCTTTCGTTTTTGATGCAGAGATTGGAGAATGTTCTTTTTGGACCTCATGACTGCTCCCATGCTCCACCAGATGGCTATCCTATCACCCCAATCAACGGTAACATAGAGGGCCCTCTGGAATATCTGGAAGAGCCTGGGAAAACTGCCTTGTATGAAATCCAGCCGGCTTTGACCTCAGTGACTTCTCTACCTATAGGACCTGTGCCAGTTCAGAAACAGGCAAGCCTCTTCCCTGACCAAAAAGAAGAGGAGGAGGCCTCACTGGATACCAAGTGCCTGATTGCTACTGCTGTCATCACATTATTTAACGTGAGTAATATGGAAACTTCTTTGAGGTGATGTAGGTTCACAGGGATTTATTGGGTTTATCAAGCAGGCTATCTGCCTGGAGTGTTGCATATACCTCTAAGACTAATGCCAAAAGTAAAACCCAGCAGTGGTGGGAAAGGGCATGAGACAGCTTAGTGAGGTGGTGTTAACTACTCTGGAGGAGGTAGTCTGTGTATGAAGAAATCCCCAAGGAAAGGCTGACATCTTAATAGGTACTAATGCATAGCAGGGAGGAGGGCATGCACCCAATCAACTTAGAAGCAGGACTTTTCACATACAGTGCAGCCAAGGGGCAGCTCATCCCAGAATGGACGGAGGGAGTATGTCTGATGAACTATAGGGTGTGGGCTGCACTTACCTTCCTGGCTGGTGCCATGACCGTTTATTTTGCCTTGAATGAAGAAGAGAAAACACTGAAGAGCATTCCTCTATGTCTTGGCTCAGTAGAGAAAATGAAGAGCGGGTACAGGCACTAGTAAGTGAGGAGAAACTTGTTTTCCATCCCCGAAAGGAGGCTGAGGCATGGTAATTAGTGACTCAGGCCAGCCTGGAGGCCCAGTGCAGCTAAACTGAATCTGGAATATACATTGGGTTGTGACAAGGCCTTCCAGTTTGTCCTACCTATTGAATGACTTCTCGTTTCTGCCAGTGATTTGAACCATGGGATCCTTGCAAAAGGAAGCCTGAGGTGCATTTTTTGGTCAGGACTGATGAATACTGAAATGCCAACAATAAAAGGAAAATGCACAGATAAAACTCTGAATATTGCAGAGAACAGATAGAAAGGAAAAATCACAGAAAGAGAAGCAAGAATACTCTCTTCTTAGATAAAAACAGCTTTTTGGTTTTTTATTGTTGTGCTTTAGGTGAAAGTTTACAGCCCAAGTTAGTTCCGCATACAAAAATTTATACACACATTGTTATGTGACCCTAGTTGCTATCCCTGTAATGTGACAGCATACTCTCCCTTTCCACCCTGGGTTTCCCGTGTCCAGTCAACTAGCTTCCGTCCCATTCTGTCTTCTCATCTCGCCTCCGAACAGGAGCTGCCCATTTAGTCACATGTATCTACTTGAGCTAAGAAGCTCATTTTTCACGAGTATCATTTTATGTCTCATAGTCCAGTCTAATCTTTGTCTGAAGAGTTGGCTTCAGGAATGGTTTTAGTTCTGGGTTAACGGATAATGTGGGGGCCATGTCTTCTGGGGTTCCTCTAGTCTGAATCAGACCATTAAGTCTGGTCTTTTTACTAGAATTTGAGTTCTGCACCCCACTTTTCTCCTGCTCTGTCAGGGGCCCTCTGTTATGTTCCCTGTCAGGGTTGTCATTGATGGTAGCTGGGCACCATCTACTTCTTTTGGTTTCAAGCTGATGGAGTCTCTGGGTTTATCTGGCCCTTTTTGTCTCTTGGGCTAATATTTTCTTTGTGTCTTTGGTGTTCTTCATTCTTCTTTGCTCCAGGTGGGTTGGGACAAATTGATGCATCTTAGATGGCCACTTGCTAGCTTTTAAGACCTCAGACGCCACTCACCACAGTGGGATGCAGAACATTTTCTTAATAAACTTTGTTATACCAGTTAACCTAGAAGTCCCCTGAAACCATGGTCCCCGGACTCCCGCCCCTTCTACTCTGTCTCTTGACTGGTTTGGTTGTGTTCAGGAAACTTCTTAGCTTTTGGTTTAGTCCAGTTGTGCAGACTTCCCCTGTATTGTGTGTTGTCCTTCTTTTCACCTAAGATAATTCTTGTTCACGATCTGATTAATGGAAACTATGGTGGCACAGTGGTTAAGTGCTACGGCTGCTAACCAAGAGGTCAGCAGTTTAAATCCACCAGCTGCTCCTTAGAAACTGTGGGGCAGTTCTGCTGTGTCCTATAGGGTCACTGTGAGTCGGAATCACTTCCAGGCAATGGGTTTTAATTTAGTTAATGAATTCCCCTCTCCCTGCCTCCCCACCCTCATAATCATCAAAGAATGATTTCTTTTGTGTTTAAACCTTCTCTTCAGTTCGTATAATAGTGGTCTCATACAATATTGGAAACCCTGGTGGTGTAGTGGTTAAGTGCTATGGCTGCTAACCAAAGGGTCAGCAGTTCAAATCCACCAAGCACTCCTTGGAAACTCTGAGGCAGTTCTACTCTGTCCTATAGGGTTGCTATGAGTCAGAATCGACTCGACGGCACTGGGTTTGGTTTTCTGGGTTCATACAATATTTGTCCTCTTGTGATTGACTAATTTCACTGAGCATAATGCCTTCCAGATTCATCCATGTTGTGAGATGTTTTGCACATTTGTTCTTTATTGTTGTGTAGTATTACATTGTGTGAGTATACCATAATTTGTTTATCCATTCATCTGTTGATGGGCACCTAGGCTGTTTTCCTCTTTTCGCTGTCATGAATAGTGCTGCGGTGAACATGAGGGTGCATGTATCTATTCATGTGACAGCTCTTATTTCTCTAGGATATATTCCAAGGAGTGGGATTGCTGGATCATATGGTACTTCTCTTTCTAGCTTTTTAAAGAAGCGCCAAATCAATTTCCAAAGTGGTTATGCCATTTTACATTCCCACCAGCAGTGTCTGAGTATTCCAGTCTCTCCACCCCCTCTCCAACATTTATTATTTTGTGTTTTTTGGATTAGTGCCAGCCTTGTTGGAGTGAGATTGTATCTCATTGTAGTTTTGATTTGCAATTCTCTAATGGCTAATGATAGCGAGCATTTCCTCATGTATCTGCTAGCTGCCTGAATGTCATCTTTGGTGAAGTGCCTATTCATATTCTTTACCCATTTTTTGCTTGGGTTATTTGTCTTTTCATTGTTGAAGTTTTGCAGTATCTTGTAGATTTTAGAGATTAGACTCTGATCGGATATGTTGTAGCCAAAAATTTTTTCCCAGCCTGTAGGTTGTCTTTCTACTCTTTGGTGAAGCCTATGGATGAGCGTAAGTGTTTGATTTTTAGGAGCTACCAGTTATCTAGTTTCTCTTCTGGGGTTTGTGCATTATGTTTTAGATTCTGTTTTATGCCATGTATTAGGGTTCCTAGCATTGTCCCTATTTTTTTTTTTTCTATGATCTTTATCATTTTAGATTTTATATTTAGGTCTTTGATTCATTTTGAGTTAGTTTTTGTGCATGGAGTGAGGTATGGGTCTTGTATCATTTTTTTTGCAGATAGATATCCAGTTATGCCAGCACCACTTATTAAAGAGACTGTCTTTTCCCCATTTAACGGACTTTGGGCCTTTGTCAAATGTCAGCTGCTCATATGTAGATGGATTTATGTCTGGATTCTCAATTCTGTTCCATTGGCCGATGTATCTGTTGTTGTACCAGTACCAAGCTGTTTTGACTACTGTGGCAGTATAATAGGTTCTAAAATCAGGTAGAGTGAGGCCTCCACTTTGTTCTTCTTTTTCAGTCATGCTTTACTTATCTGGGGCCTCTTCCCTTTCCTTATGAAGTTGGTGACTTTTTTTCTCCATCTAATTGAAAAAATGTCATTGCAATTTGGATCAGGATTGCACTGTATCTGTAGATCGCTTTGGGTAGAATTGACATTTTCACAATGTTGAGCCTTCATATCCGTGAGCAAGTTATGTTTTTCCACTTACGTAGGTCTCTTTTGGATTCCTACAGTAGTGTCTTGTAGTTTTCTTTGTATAGGTCTTTTATGTCTCTGGTTAGATTTATTCCTAAGTCTTTTATCTTCTTGGGGACTATTTTAAATGGTATTGATTTGGCTGTTTCCTCTTCGAAGTTCTCTTTGTTGGTGTAGAGGAATCCAACTGATTTTTGGATGTTTATCTTGTTACCTGATACTCTGCTGTACTCTTCTATTAGTTTCAGTACTTGAGGATTCCTTAGGGTTTTCTGTGTATAAGATCATGTCATTTGCAAATAGAGATACTTTTACTTCTTCCTTGCCAATCTGGATACCCTTTATTTCTTCATCTAGCCTAATTGGTCTGGCTAGGACCTCCAGCACAGTGTTGAATGCGGTGATAAGGGGAATCCTTGTAAAGACAGATATTGAGCATAGCAAATTTTCAGATAAGAAGGTAGTGGTCCAGTAGCTTACAGGTCAAAATTTACAGCCACTCCATCATGCTTGGGTGCTGGGCCAAAGCCAACGAGGTGAAATGACACCTGCAAAATGTGCTACCTTGGACTTAACTTTTTTTTTTTTAAGCTTAATTACATAAATTCAGAATGAGTCTTGCTTTAGCAATTCGTAAGAGAAGTCTAGGAGATTTAGTTGACCACAAAGTTGATATGAGCCATCAAAGTGATTCTGCAGCTAAAAAATGTTAACTGCATTAATAAGGAAGTACATCTCTTTAGTGTAAAGGAGATTGTAATTTCCCTAAACTCTGTGTTGCAAGGGACTATAAAAATTAAGCAAAAGGATAGCACAAATTTTACTAACCCCATTGGAAGCAACATTCTGTTGCAGTTTCACTGATTAACCGTTGTTGTCGTTTGTTGCTGTTTAGAGCAGAACTGGGCTTCACAGGGTTTTCATGGCTGTGACCTTCTGGAAGCAGATAGCTAGACCTTACTTTCCAGGTGCCTCTGTGTGGGTTTGAGCCACCAACCTTTCACTTAGTAGTCCAGCACTTAACCATTTACACTACCCAAAGCTCCAGATTAACCGTTAGGGTTTATAATTTTAAATTCCAGGCATCAGGTTAAGACCTCAAGCTCTAGAGTCAGACAGACAGGGATTGTTCTGACCCTTACTAGCTTTAAGGCTCTAGAAAACTTCCGTAGCCTTGGCAAGCCTCAACTTCCTCATCCGTAAGAAAGTGAAAGTAATGCCACATATGTCATATGTTATTGTACGGATGTAGTGAGAATTGACTCAACACATTTGTATTGACACCCTGTTGTTTTTAATTACTGTTGAGTTGGTTCTGACTCATGGTAACTCCACATGTGCAGAGTAGAACTGCTTCATAAGGTTTCAAGGCCCTGTCCTTTCAGATGCAGATTGGCAGGACTGTCTTCCAAAGGTGCCTCTGGGCGGACCTGAACCGCCAACCTTTTGGCTAGTAGTTGAGTGCTTAACTGTTCACACCACCTGGGGATGCCTGTGTTGACACCCAACTGTGTGCTGTTACACTGCCTGATACATAGAAGTGAGAGCTTAAGAAAAATTAGCCACGAATATTACTATGACTGATACCCTCTTGAGTCACCTTCTTCATGGTCGGAAGTGATCATTTCCTGTCTTCTCTGCCCCCGCAGGAACCTAGTCCTGAAAAAAATGGAAAGTGTCCATTAACAGTTGCACAGAAAAAGGCCCAGAGCATAATGGAGTCCTTTGAAAATCCATTTCGAATGGTGAGTAATAGTTATGTACGTTAAGGGCCAACAGAATATGCAGTGGTTTCTGTAGGCACGGCTAGCTGCCTTTGACCTGGAAAAGAAGGCAGGACATCTCTGAAGGGAGGAGGCCTCTGAATGTGGTGTGTGTCAGCTGTCCCCAAATCTCCAGGTTGAGACTTCGAGTTGAGAGCTTCTAAAATGAAGCGAACAAGAAGACCAGATTCCATCTCTGACAGAATCTGACGTGCCTTTTTCCATTTTCTACAGTATCTGCCCTCCCTTGAACACCGTGCCCACATCTCCCAGGCAGCCAAGCTTGACCCATCATCTAAAATCTATGAAGTAAGTGGAATTGTCACCTTTCTAAGAGTTTTCAAAGTACTCAGTTTCTCAAATGGGTGGCTTTAACAGACTGAAATTTGTTTTCTCACAGTTCAGGAGGGCAGAAGTCTGAATTCAGGACTCTAGCTATAAGGGAAGCCTCTCTCTGTCTGCTCAGGAGAAAATCCTTGTCCCAGTGACTCTAGCTGTCTTCTCATGTTCCTTGGCCATCTCCACTTACCATCTATTGTTCCCCCATTTGTGCTTGTTTCCCTCTGTGCCTGATCTAAGGAGCCCTGGTGGCACAGTGGTTAAGCACTAGGCTGCTAACTGAAACGTCAGTGGCAAAGATTTACAGCCTTGGAAACTCCGTGGGGCAGTTCTGTTTTGTCCTGTAGGGTCACTATAAGTCAGAATCAATTCCATGGCAACTGGTGCCTGGTCTGCTCTTTTTATGTCTCAGTCTTTTTTAGGTCTAAGACATACTCTACACTGTTACAGCTCATTAACGCAACAAACAAAACCCTGTTCCCAAATGCGATTATCTCCACAGGTATAGGAGTTAGAATTCCAACATGTGTTTTGGGGGGACATAATTTAATCTTTAACACCCTTGAAAGAAGAGGGGACTTCTTAATTATTTGCACCAGGTTTCCATTTTAGACAAGCCAGGCCCATCTGTGGCTCGATGGGCTTCTGATCATCTGTGAGTCCCCTGAAAATGAAGGCCAAGAGCATCTTATATTTATGCGGTTTTTCTAAGGAAAGTGTCCAGAATTTTAATCAGATGCTCAAAAACATTTGGAAACCTTTTAAGAAAGTGTTTTTCTGTTTAATTGAGGTTTCATTTATGCATAGTAACATGGAGGTATTAAGTGTTCATTACAGCTCCATGCGTTTTTATGTATTTATGTTACTTTACAGCTCTCAACAGTGACAGGTAAATTTTAAAACACTGTCTTAATATAGTTTGGTTTATATTTTTTAACAGTATTCTGAATAGGAATAAGAACACGTGTCCCCGAGTCCCCTTGAGGTTTCCTTGGAAGCCAGCATGTCTGTTGCAAGCCGTCTTCTTCCTGCAGGAAGTGTGTGCTCTAACAAGATGGGGCGGGGGGCTGGCTTCCTCTGCTATAGCACCGCTCTGTTAGTCAACAAAAATCAGACCAACACCCTGATAGACTTTGGCCCTGTCACTGAGGGTTGTCCTATTTTTAGAAATGGGAAGTCAGGTGGGGCCTTTGCTTTCTCTTCCCCCGCCCCCCCCGCCCCCCCGCCCACTGTGGCACTTTGGACAAGCACTCATTTCTCTCCATGCTTGACTTGCAGAAGCCCTGGCTTGAATCTCAGCTCCATCATGTACCAGTTGTGTCCCCTTGGACAAGCTATTTAGTTTCCCCAAGCCTGTCTGCTCATCTCTAAGATGAGAGTTACGCTAACACCTTTTTCGCAGGGACATTGAGGAATGGAATAAGCTGATGGCTGTGACAGCATCCGGCCCAGTTCCGGGAATACAGTTGTACTTGTTACTTCTTAAGAAGTGTTTTATAGAGAAAACTAACGTGAGATTTTGTTTTTCCATGTCCTTAGATTTGGACTTTCTGACATAGTATCACTTGTATCACCTCATTAAAAAATATGGCGTTCTTCGATGCCTGCGTTTGGAAGTTTTTGTGTTGTTTTATTTTCATTATAGATTAGCAATCGTTGGAAGCTTGCAACCCAGGTGCAGGTACAAAAAGACTCCAAAGAAACTGCAGAGAAGAAGGCCGCTGAGCAAGCAGGTATCATTCACGTCCCTGTAAACTCAGTCAGCCAGTCAGTGTGCTTGCTAAAAACAGCCCATCCGCGTCACCGCCTGTTTAGTCACTCGGCGAAGCATCAGATAGAGCAGTGAACAAAGCAGACAGAGCCCCTGCCCCGTGGGGCGCACCTTCTCCTTAGGGGTAGTGGGCAATAGACGTATATTCTGTCTCACGGTAGTCAGTACTATGCACACAAAGAGGTGGGGAGCGCTCAGGATGGGGGCAGGGGAACACTGGTTACTGTTTACGTGTGGTGGCCAGAGAAGGTGGTCTAATAAACACGACATCTGTGCAAAGGCGTGCAGCTGTCTAGGGGAAGAGCGTTCCAGGCCAGCTGCACAGCAGTTCCAAAGGCCCTGTGGTGGTAGCTTGCTGGGCATGCCTATGAAATTGCCAGGAGCAGTGCGGCTAGAGAAGAGTGCTAGGTAAGGAGGGAGCACAAGTAGGGCCCACTGTAAGGACGGGAGCTTGTACTCCAGTTTTGTCAAATTGTCATGGAATCCAGACTTTCTGGAGCCATTAAGGCTGGATGAACCCCAAAACTATTGCCCTAAGATAATCTTTACACCTTAAACCAAGAATATCCTCTGAAGTCTTTCTTAAACCAACCAATAGTTTAGCTTAGTCAGTAAAGAATGTCTGCCTTGGGCTCTGTGCTTTTCTAAAGAACTATCTGTATGGGATCAAACTGACAACAGCAACTCGAAAGATTATCTAGGAACCTTAGGGGGCAGTGGGTTTATGTTAATGAAGGAAAAAGAGGGTGAGAATGGTTGCACAACTTGACGAATGTAATTGTCACTGAATCATGCATGTAGAAATTGTTGAATTGGTTTATGTTCTGCTGTGTATATTCTCAACAACAACAAAAACAAAAAATTATTAAAATAAAAAAAGTATAAGTCACTCTGGCCGCTGGGTTGAGAGTAGATTATTGAGGGTGAGGTCAGGGAGGCCAGTTAGGAGACATTATAGTAACCCAGGTGTGAGGTGACAGTGGCTTGGACCAGGATGGTAGCAGAGGAGGTGGTGAAAGGTTCTCAGATTCTGGATCTATTTCTGTAAGTAAAGCATTTGACAATGAGTTGGATGTGGTATGAGAGAAAAGAAGAAGCCATGGGTACAAGGATGTTTTGTCCTGAGCAGCTAGGAAGGAGTTGGCCATCAACTGAAGGAGACTGTAGAAGGAACCAGTTTAAGGGGGAAATGGTTTTGGTTTTGGTCCTTGGCATGTTATGGTTGTGATCCCTACTAAACATCCTTAGAGTGATGTCAGATCGGCTGTTAGATCTGGGGGAGCCAGCTGGAGGTGTCAGATTGAGAGAGTAAAGAGCAGCTAAGACTGAGTCCTGAGGCAGTCTGTCCTACAGATACTGAGGAGGTGGGGAGGAACTGGCAAAGGAGACAAGCAACAGAGAGGTAGGGGAGAACAAGAGAGTGGTGCCCAGAAGCCAGTGAAGGGAGGGAGTGTCCGCTGTGGTGACTACTGCTGAAGGGTCAGGTAAGAGGAGGATGGGGACTAGGCCGTTGGCTTCAGCTCCTCCGTGACAGCTCTCTCTTGCAGCTGCCCGGGAACAGGCAAAGGAAGAATACAAAGCCACGGTGGAACAAACCATGTCTGTTCGGCAACAGGCCACGGTACGTGAGCCTCTTCTGTGTTGTCTTTTCAGAAACTGGGCTCCCTGGTGATAGGATTGCCTTCTAATATCTGAGGAGGGCTTACCCTGTGCTTCAGATGGCACGCTTTCTTTTTTGTTAGCTCATTTTTGCTTGTCTCCTGTTGCCTGCCTTTTGCCCTCAAAACGGTTTATGTTGTCATTCCTTTTAACGGGTTCTTCCGTCGTGTTTATGGTAAATATACCACCCTACTTGGCTACAGTAGTAGACAAGGTATTTAAACTTACAGTATGGAAGCCTATTGTGTGTCCCACTCTGCCCTACTAAATTCTCTACCATCCCCAGAGTACTCTGGAATTCTTAAGCCCTTTCTTTCTTAAAGGAGCCCTGGTGGCGCAGTGGTTAGGAGTTCAGGCTGCTAACCAAAAGGTTGGCAGTTGACTCCATCAGCTGCTCCTTGGAAATCCTATGGGGCAGTTCTACTCTGTCTTAAAAGTTTGCTCTGAGTTGGAATCGACTTAGCAGCAATGGCTTTTTTGTTTGTTTCTTCCTTAAATGACCTGATGTCACTTTCCAGTTAAGAACATAGAATGCCAGCCGGTGCAAGCCTGAGTGTGATTATACTCCAGTCCCAGAGCTGCTCAGAATCCCAGCCCCCATCCTCTCCCATCACTGAGTCAACTTCCACACCACGTAGGCGGCTGAGGTGCTGCAGCATGCTGATGATGGAGGCAGGCAGGACTCTGCTCTCTCATATACTTTCATGCTTCTTTCCTGTGGTATGTTAAATACACAGCTAGAGAATGCTGCTAAGAAGAGAGAGCGAACAATAAGTGACCCAAGGACCACAGAACAGAAACAAGGGAAGAAACGACTCAAAATTTCCAAGAAGCCAAAGGACCCAGATGCAGCAGAAAAAGAGTTTACCCCGTACGACTACAGCAAGTCAGACTTCAAGGCTTTTGCAGGTGAGAACAGAACTCGTGGCCTCTGGGGAAGGTCTGGCCCCATTGATGGGAGGAGGCAGTGAAGTGAAGGAAGAGCCTGGCTTAGGTCCAGATCAAGCCATCCCCAAGACATGGCAGTGACAAGAGCAGTTAGAGCAATCCAAAGAAACAGCGATGACAGACAGAAGCTGTCTCCCCTCCCCCACAGAAGCGAGCTCTCCCAGGAGCTGCTGTGGGGGTCTAGCAAGATGTCATCTGTTGTGACTATGGCTCCACCCTTCCTCACAATAACTTATTGTGCTCAGAAACAGTTTCTCTCTATTTCTCTCTCTCCCCCCGCCTCCTCTCTCTCTCTCTCTCTCTCACATACACAGAGCAAAGATTTTGTTGAAAAATCATGCCCGTGAGGTGACGCTCTTGTGGTTCCTTAACCTGTAAGCCTCATCCACTTTGAAGGGGCTGCAGGTGGCTTCTTGGCCCCTATAGTAGGCTCCTTAGCGACATGTCCCGTGATCACTGGCATCCCTTTTCTCTCACCTTCCAGGAAGCAGCAAATCCAAGCCTTCCCAGTTTGATCCAAATAAGCAGACCCAGTCTGGCAAGGTAAGGCAGACACCAAGGGGATAGGAGTATGCTCGTGTGCTGGGAATGGAGGAATCCTTTCCTTTGCCTAGCTTTTTCCCTCACCTCACTTCTCCCCAGATACCCACAATACCCATCAACTATTCCACCAATGGAGGGAAAAAAAACCTTTCAAAGCCAATGTGGGGTTGTAAAGGGTATTACTGTGTGTTTGCTGTCGTGGGAACTCCAGCCACAGGCCATGGGCACGCCTTCTGGTGCCACACAAGCCTGCATCTACCCATGTGGGTGATGGTGCCATCAGAACTGAATGGGGCTGGAAGTTTGGCATGAGAGGGTGAGGCTGTGTGGTGCTCTCCCATTCCCTTCTGTAGCTGATCCTAATGACCTTGCCTTCTGAAACACATACAAGTGTCCGGTTGCTAGGAAGCCAATATTACACCTATGAGGCTGGAGTCTTTGATGGGCCACCTGAGCCAGGTGTATTTTCCTGTGTGTCTGTTGTCATCATTGTCACCAGCTTAAATGTTTTTTTATCTTTTCAGAAATGCATTGCGGCCAAAAAACTCAAACAGCCAACGGGAAACAAAAGCATGTCCTTTCCAACTGGAAAATCAGACAGGTATGTAACCGACATCCACAGGGCCCCTGACGGCCCAGGGAGAAAGCAGCTGCCATGCTGTGAACCTGCCAGGGGACAGCTGCACAGAGTGCAGGTCCACAGCCCTTGTCTGAGAGCCTTACCTCATTTAAGTCCCTTGATATGTCGTTTGAGAAACTGATAGGAGGGGAAGTAACTTTTTTGATGCCACCAGTCACATAGTTTGTCACTGTATCCCAGGATTCAGATTCCAGTCATCTTTAGTCCTCTCCTGTTACCATTATGGTTTCCTGGGGTCATCTCATAGCAAATAGGTTTGAAGTTTTCCTTCATCAACCAGTTTCTTAGGCGTGAGAAAAAAATCGGTGAGCAAATGTTGGTGGTTGTTTTAAGAATTTTTTAGTCAAAAGTATGAAATCCTAATGCTTAAAGCAGAGCCTGAGGTCACAGGACCTGCCCCAGGGCACTGCGTTGTGAAGCCAGATCTGCGGCTTTAGATCTTGAGCAACTCAGCCAGTCCTGTGTGAGTGGCAGAGCAGTGCCCCAGCCCCACTCGCCTCTGCTGGAGAGAGTTAGGGAAGCATGGCTGCCCAGCTTCATGCTCCAGGACCCCTGAACTCAGCCATTCTCCCTCAATTCCACATGACTAGGGCTTGCAGCCTTTTATAAACGTCAGCTGAGAGCAAACATCTGGCCAAACTGAAAGAGGTAACCCTGTGTTCAAACTGTCTTTGCAGAGGTTTCAGGCACAATTGGCCAAAGAGATAGTGTTGGAAGAGACCTTCGGGATCTCCTAGTGGACTGGAAGCAACAAATGGGGGTGCAGGTTTTGTACAGACTTGTTTTTAAACCATTAAAAAATAGTTCTTATTGGAAGAAAGCTGGTTCCTGGGTTTTCCTTTGCTGCCCCCAGAGCTCTGGCGGGGAAGAACAGATCCCACCCTGCCGAGAGTACCATCTGCGGCTGTCTGGGCAGAGGTGAGTGTGCCCTCAGAGGTTGCTGTGACTTCTGGAGAAATCCAGAACCACCCCCAAGGAGAAACTCAGAAGAACCTCCTTGTGACTCAGAAACAGGCAGCATCCTCCCTTTCAGAGACTTCCGAGGACCATTTTACCCCCTTCACATGCCTTTAGGGCAAACTGGCTTCTAGAGGACCCATTATGTTCTCTGTTCCTTCCTCCCTCGCTTTTCTTTTTTAACTTTGTTTTTTCCTGGTTATAAAGCTAACAGTATGTTCCTTGTAGGAAATGTGGAAAACATAGAAAAATACAAAGAGGAATATTAAATCACCTTTTTCTATATGTGTATGTTGTTGTTCGTTGCCGTCGAGTCGATTCCGACTCATGAAGACCCCATGTCTGTAGAGCAGAACTGCTCTTGAGGGTTTTCATGGCTGTGAAGCATGAATTTGGAAGCAAATTGCCAGGCCTTACTTTCAAGGTGCCTCTAGGTGGAATTGAACTGCCAACCTTTTGGTTAGTAGCCCAGCACTTAGCCATTTGCTCCACCCAGGGGCCCCAGATTAACCGTTAGGGCTTATAATTTTAAATTCCAGGTATCAGGTTAAGACCTCAAGCTCTCGAATCAGACAGTCCAGGGTTTAAACCCCTGTTCTGACCCTTACTAGCTTTAAGGCTTTAGACAACTTTCATAACCTTGCCAAGACTCAGTGTCCTCATCTGTAAGATGGTAAGAGCAATACCCCATACTTCATAAGCTGTAAGGATACAGTGAGAATTGATTCAGCAAATCTGTATTGATACCCTGTTGTTGTTACCATTGAGTCGATTCTGATTTATGACAACCCCATGTGTGCAGAATAGAACTGCACCAGAAGGTTTTCAATGGCTGTGACCTTTCGGAAGCATAACACCAGGCCTGTCTTCTGAGGTTCCTCTGGGTGAGTTCGAACTGCCAACCGTTTTGGCCAGTAGTAAAGCACTTAACTGTTTGTACCGCCCAGGGACTCCTTATATGTATATAGGTATAGATCCTTTTTTTAATGTACAATTGAGTTTATGTTTCTGTAGTTTTTCAATGTTTATGCAACTTCTCATTCTAAAATGTGTTTTAGCCAACCCTCTACTATTAAACATTTTTCCATTTTTGTACTAGTAATGGAATAAGGCAACATTGAATTTCTTATATAAATCTTTGACCTAAACTCTGCTTATTTCTTTAGAATTCCATTTGATTTTAATCCTGAAATTGGCTATCAGGAAAGCACAAGATAATGCCATTTTTTTTTGTTTTTGTTTTTACAAGTACTTAAACTAGGAATCTATGCTTTGAAATTTATCACACAAATTATTGAGGGCCAACTGTGTACAGCCACCTGTGGAGAAACCAGGCTAAATCAAACATCATGCAGTCGTCAAAGAGCTCTAGTTGAGCAAAAGAGCAGAGAATAAGACCTGTCCTAGAGTGGGCAATGGTTTGTATTAGTCTAGACTGGTTGAAATTGACAGAAAAACCAAACTATCAGTGGCCTAACAAGATAGGTGTTTTTTCTCTCTCTTTTGTAAACATAGTCTAGAGCAGCTCTCAACTCAAACACGTGGCTTCCACCTCCTGGTCTAGGGTAGATGCCCCAGCTCTAACCATTACAATCCTTATTCCACCCAGCTGGAAGGAGGAGAGGAAAAGAGCACCATGGTCATCTCCCTCTCCATTTCCACTTCCCATTGGCCAGAACTTAGTCACGTGACCACAGCAGAGGCTGCTGGGAAGTGTCATTTAGGTCATTCATGTGCCCAGCTAAAAATCCAGAGTTCTACTCTCATAGAATTTTGAAAGAACACACATAGAAGGACAAAGAACAGTCTCTGGCAAAGTGGTATAAAAAAATGGACAGATAGATGGGAATTTTTTAACATGAGAAATTATTTTTAACTGAGGATGGCCCAAGGAGGCATCACAAAGAGGGCTGGACCTTGAGGAGTCAGGTAAGAAGGCCAGAGAACCTTGTAAGCCAGTGCTACTCAAAGTGTGGTCCTCAATGGATACCATTTGGGAGCTTTTTAGATAGGCCTTTAACCCCAGGCTCCACCCCAGACCTACCCAATTGGAATCCAGGGACCCAGGGCCAAGACCCTGTTCTGAACAAGCATTCCAGGTAATTCTTAGGCATGCTGAAGTTTGAGAAGCACTATAGAAGCTCAGGCAGTGGGTCCAGAACTTGCTTTGGGGCCACAGTAGGCTCACCTCTGGTAGAGGTAAAGTGATCCTTTGTCCTTTATTTGGAGCTTGTCTTTACTAGCTCTATCTGTGTGCCAATGCCTTTTTTATTATCAATTTAAAAAGATGATGACTATAAACAGTAGTTAAAAGTCTTTTTAAAAGTCCTTTCTTGAAAAATAAAAAGTAGGCCACCTGATGTCATTCCACAGATGTGTTTTTGAAATTTTATTTGGTCTATGCACTTCAGAGTCCAGGAGTCCTCAGCTATGGAATCGAGGCCCAGGGTGTTTGGAGAGCAGCCCTGGCTGCACCGACTGGGGCTTCAAGTCCTAAGGAGGTTCCTGGGAAATAGGACCAGTGTGGGTGGTGATTCATGGAGGGGCTTGTGTAAGCCAGTCAGGAACTGCCTGAGTGTTTCTGAGCTGCGAAGGGACATGACTGGAGCTATACTCTGGAAAGAGTAATCCGGCAGAGTCGGCAGGATTGGAGGTGGGAGCAGGAATTTATGAGAAGGGTTCTTTGCTCAAGGAGTCAAACACTGGTGTTTGTGGTGCTGTGAGCAGCTTGCCATAAGCATTTCCACCAAGTCATACCATGTTATGACCAACTTTGTTCCTGCTCAACCACAGCTATCTGCCTGGCTGAATACAAGGCTTAAAATTACTCTCAAGTGCTAACTGCCAAACAGTGACAGAGATACATGTACCATGTGGCAGCCCCAGTTAAACCATCCCCTTGGATGGCGGCCATTGCCCACCTCTCCCCTCCCACTACTTTTATAAACTCTCAATACTTTCTAGTAGATTAAGCCAGTTGACGAACTAGACAGCAGTGTTTTACAACAGAATTTTAAAGGCATGCTGGTCTGAATCTGAGAAACACTTTCAGTGCTGTGAACACAGCCTCCCTTCAGATGTTCAGTATGAACTGTGGCTTTAACTGGGCTCTGCAGGAAAGACTATGTCTGCAATGCCACAGTTTTTCTTCATGATCTGGTGTTGGTGGCATTTCTGTGCTCATAGTGCTATACATTTGGGGATCTTTTTGCCTATAATTTATTCAGGGCCTTTGTACTTTGAACCTGGAGAGGTATGAGCTAATGCTGGACGTGCTAACCTAGAAGTCCCATGTGCTGTTCATGCTGGAGACCATGATTTCATCTCCTCTACAGGAGGTAAAAGGGTGTAATTTATGGTCCTTCTCATTGCTAATGCAGATGCTGAAGCTGCTTTGTTCAACGTGTAGAGGGGATGGAATGGACTTGATCCTTTCCTTTCCCGCCAGGCAGTCCCTCAAGAGGCCAAAGCGCCTGTCAGGTCAGCTGGGAAGAAGCCAGGAAGGCTGGCCCCACGAAGGGGCCCAGGCTGGGGTCTTGGCCCTCATGTTCACTCTGCCAGGCATCAAGTGCCAGCTATCTACAGACACCATCCCTAGCCTCACAGAGTTTAGTCTGGCTGGTGCACACAGACAAATAGAACTCGGAGGGCCAAATGGCTTGATGGGGGGAAGTACGGGGTATGATGGGAACACCGAGTCCCAAGGACAGGGCTGGACCCAATTGAGTCTGTAGTAACTGGACATAGTGATGGAAACTGTCCTACCTTGGGATCTTTTCTACTGAATGATCATCTGACAGTTCCATGGCACTGTCTCCTAGCAATTATTTAACTGCCCTGGCTTACCTTCCCTTTAAAAGGAGCTTAAAATTTAGCCAAGGCACATGTTGCTGTGAAGCCTGAGGCTTGCGCTCATAGATAAACAACATGTGTTTTCAGCTCTAGTTTAGACTGGGAATATGCTCCCCCACCTCCCAAGTGAGGCTGCAAAATACCAGTCAAAAAACGAAGACACAAAAACATCCCTGGTCTCATGTCACCAGTAGCTTAAACCAGTTTCTTCTCACTGCCTTAAAATTCTGCCTGTAGAGCAATTAGCATTTAATATTTGGTAATTACAGCTGTTTGTTCTCATTTTGTGTCATGCCACATCAGCAAATGAAGGTCCCAAAAACTTGACTCCACCCACATCATTAAGGTCAACCCTACTTTGAGGAGGCATCTCTTCCCCGGTCATATTTTGAGTGCCTTCCAACTTGAGGGGCTCATCTTCTGACGCTACATCAGACAGTGTTCCACTGCTATTCATAAGGCTTTCAGTGGCCAGTTTTTTTAGAAGAATATCACCAGGTCCTTCTTTCTAGTCTGTCTTAGTCTAGAAGCTCCCACTGAAACCTATCCACCGTGGGTAACCTTACTGGTATTTGATATACTGGTGATATACCTTCCAGCATCACAGAAATACACAAGCGACCACAGTAGGACAGACTGACAAAAGGAACAGATTCAAACATCCATTAATAATCAGAACGTGGAATGTACTAAGTATGAATCTAGGAAAATTGGAATTCTTCAAAAAATGAAATGGAATGCATAAAGATCAATAACCTAGGTATTAGTGAGCTAAAACGGACTGGTATTTGGCCATTTCGAGTCAGACAATCATATGGTCTACTATGCCAGGAATTTCAAATTGAGGAGAAATGGCATCACATCCATCCTCAAAAAAGGACATTTCAAGATCTGCCTTGAAGTACAGTGCTGTCAGTGATAGGATAATATGCATATGCCTACAAGGAAGACCAGTTGATGCAAATATTATTCAAATTTATACACCAACCACTAAGGCCAAAGATGAAGAAATTGATTTTTACCAACTTATGCAGTCTGGAATTTATAAAACATGCAATCAAGTTGCATTATAATTACTAGAGATTGGAATGCAAAAGTTGGAAAAAAAAGAAGGATCAGTAGTTGGAAAATAAGACCTTCGTGACAGAAACAACACTGGAGATTGCCTGATAGAATTTTGCAAGCCAACGACTTCTTCATTGCAAGTACCTTTTCTCAGCAACAAAAATGGTAGCTATTCGTTTTTTTTGATTCGCCAGATGGAATGCACAGGAATCAAATTGACTACATTTGTAGAAAGTGATGATGGAGAAACTCAGTATCATCAGTCAGAACAAGGCCAGCAGCCGACTGTGGAACAGACCATCAATTGCTCACATGCAAGTTCAAGTTAAAGCTGAAGAAAATTAAAACAAGTCCACGAGAGCCAAAGTACGACCTTGAGTATATCCCACCTGAATGTAGAGACCATCTCAAGAATAGATTTGATGCATTGAACACTAAATGACCAGAGACCAAACAAGTTGATATCAAGGACATTGTACATGAAGGATGCAAAAGGTCACTAAAAAGACAGGAAAGAAAGAAAAGACCAAAATGGATGTCAGAATACACTCTGAAACTTACTTTTGAATGTAGAGTAGCTAAAGTGAAAGGAAGAAATGATGAAGTCAAAAGAGCTGAACGGAAGATTTCAAAGGGCAGCTTGAGAAGACAATTATAATGAAATGCACAAAGACCTAGAGTTAGAAAACCTAAAAAAGAACACGCTTGGCATTTCTCAAGCTCAAAGAACTGAAAAAATTCACGCCCCGAGTTGCAATACTGAAGGATTCTATGGGAAAATATTGAATGACAGAGGAAGCATCAAAAGAAGGTGGAAGGAGTACATGGAGTCACTGTACCGAAAAGAATTGGTTGATGTTCAGCCATTTCAGGAGGTAGCATATGATCAACAGCTGATCAGTACTGAAGGAAGAAGACCAAGCTGCACTGAAGGCATTGGTGAAAAACAAGGCTCCAGGAACTGACAGAATACCAGTTGAGAGATTTCAACAAATGGATGCAATGCTGGAAGCACACACTTGTCTATGCCAAGAAATTTAGAACACAGCTACCTGGCCAACCAATTGGAAGAGGTCTGTGTTTATGCCCATTCCAAAGAAAGGTGATCCAAAAGAAAAGGAAATTATTGAGCAATATCATTAGTATCACACGCAAGTAAAATTTTGCTAAAGATCATTCAAAAGTAGTACAGCAGTACATCGACAGCTAACTGCCAGAAATTCAAGCCGAATTCAGAAGAGGATGTGGAACAAGGGATATCATTGCTGATATCAGATGGATCTTGGCTGAAAGCAAAGAATACCAGAAAGATGTTGATCTGTGTTTTATTGACTATGCAAAGGTATTCCACTGTGTGGATCCTAACAAATTATGGGTAACATTGGAAAGAATGGGAATTGTGCTCCTAAGGAACCTGTACATAGACCAAGAGGCAGTAGTTCGAACAGAACAAGGGGATACTGAGTGGTTTCAAGTCAAGAAAGGTGTGCATCACGGTTGTATCCTTTCACCATACTTACTCAATCTGTATGCTGAGCGAATAATCTGAGAAGCTGGACTATATGAAGAAAAATGTGGCAACAAGCTGTGTCGTGCAGATGACACAACCTTGCTTGCTGCAAGTCAAGAGGACTTGAAGCATCTACTAATGAAGATCAAAGACTACGGGCTTCGCTATGGTTTACACTTCGACATAAAACAAAAATCCGCACAACTGGGCCAAAAAGCAGCGTCACGATAAATGGAGAAATTATTGAAGTTGTCAAGGTTTTCATTTTACTTGGATCCACAATCAATGCCCATGGAAGCAGCAGTCAAGAAATCAAAGGATTGGGCAAACCTGCTGCAGAAGATCTCTTTACAGTGTTAAAAAGCAACAATGTCACTGCAAGGACTGAGATGCGCCTGACCCAAGCCCTGGTGTTTTCAGCTGCCTTACATGCATGTGAAAGCTTGAATAAGGAAGACCGAAGAAAGAATTGACGAAGAAGAATTGACGCCTTTAAAGAACGATCAAATTTGGCTTGGAAGAAGTACAGCCAGAATGCTCCTTAGAAGCAAGGATAGCAAGACTTTGCCTCATATACTTTGGACATGTTATCAGGAGGGATCAGTCCCTGGAGAAGGACATCATGCTTGGCAAAGTAGAGGGTCAGTGAAAAAGAGGAAGACCCTCAACGAGATAGATTGACACAGTGGCTGCAACAGTGGGCTCAGGCAAAACAACGATCATGAGGATGGCAAATACCGGGCAGTGTTTCCTTCTGTTGTACATAGGGTCGCTATCAGAACCAACTTGACAGTACCTAACAACAACACAGGCATGCAGAAGCTGGACAATGAGTAAGGAAGACCGAAGAATTGGTGCCTTTTAGTTACAGTGTTGGCAAAGAATATTGCATATGCCATGGACTGCCAGAAGAATAAACAAATCTGTCTTGGAAGGAGTACAGCCAGAATGTACCTTGGAAGCAAGGATGATGAGCCTTTATCTCATATACTTTGCACATGTTATCAGAAGCCACCAGTTTCTAGAGGAGGACATTGTGCTTGGTACCAAAAAAACCAAACCTGTTGCCTTGTAGTCAATTCCTACTCATAGCGACCCTATAGAACAGAGTAGAACTGCCCATAGGGTTTCCCAGGAGTGGCTGGTGGATTTGAAGACTGCAGACCTTTTGGTTAGCAGCTGAGCTCAATCACCTTGCCACCCGGGCTTCTCATACTTGGTAAAGGGTGATAGAGTGTCAGCGAAAAAGAGGAAGACCCTCACAGTGGCTGCAACACTGGGCTCAAACATAGCAATGATTGTGAGGATGGCACAGGAACCAGGCAGTGTTTCGTTCTGATGTACATAGGGGTCGCTATGAGTTGGAGGACTCCATGGCACCTAACAACATTTGGTTGGTAATTAACATATTTAATGTGGTTCTGAGAAGTTCCTTGACATTTTCATAAAACAGCACATTCCCAACCCACCCTTCAAATAAAACTGCGTGCCAGTCTCTTTTGGTGCTGAATATGCATGTGTTTGCCTCTTCTGGGTAAATTTAGAAACTCTTTTAGCAAAGAGCTACTTATTCAGCAGCCATATGCTCCTGGCTCAGAGAATCCAAGGGAAAATGGCTAAATCGAGCTTGTCAAGTCGCGGGTCTGTGATGATTCTTTTCAAGGAGATAAAAACCCCTCAGTGCACCCTTGACAAACCGCACAATCTGTTTAAGTCCAACAAGGAGCCAAATTTGGGAACGCGGCGAGGGATACATTCTACTCCATTGCTCCAGTGCAACAACGTAACCCTTCGCCCAACAATGTAGCCGCCCGTTCCCATTTCTCCAGCCCACAGACTGAAGCCCCGGGTCCGCATATCCTCCGTAAAAAACCCGTTGCCATCCAGTCGACGCATATCCCAGCGCTGGAAAACTGTGCTTGGTGTGCGATGTCAGCTGGAGTTTTCCCTCTGCAGCCCCGACCCGGGCCGGCCTCCGCACCCCCTCACTCGGCCCGGGGGAGCGGCGCAGCCTGGGAACCCGGAGGGGCTGCCCCGCTCCAGCCAACCCGAGGTCACAGGCAGGACCCCGAACACCGCCCGCGCCCGGCCCGGCAGCCCGGCCCAGCCCCACGTGGCCCCCAGAGTGGGCCGCACTAGCCTGCTGCGGCCGACGGACGGCTCGCCTCAGCCAGTCGGCGCAGCTCTGCGGACCGACGGCCAATCAGCGCGCTCTGAGAGCCGGCGAGGGGCGCACCGCCGATTGGCCTTGGGCCGGATCCCGCTCCGCCATTGGCAGGCGTGGGTCCCGCCCCCTAGCTACAGGCTCTGCCCCGGCGGCCGGGTTAGGTTGCGGCGCGGGCGGCAGGCGGAGCTGGTCTCGTTGTGCTGCGGCTCCGCGCGGCCTGCAGTCCCGGGCCCGCGCACCGCGCCGCCCGCCGGCCCGCCATGGATTCCGGCCCCGACGGCCCGGTCGCCCCTGGCCCTGCCGCCATCCGCGAGGGTTGGTTCCGCGAGACCTGCAGCCTGTGGCCCGGCCAGGCCTTGTCGCTGCAGGTGGAGCAGCTCCTGCACCATCAGCGCTCGCAGTACCAGGATATCCTTGTCTTCCGCAGGTACCTCCGCCGGTCCGACTTGCGCCCCCGACCCCTCCGGCCCAGAACCCCGCTGCCCTCCCCCACGGGGCTTCCCTCCAAGCTGTGCTCCAGCCTGGACCCTCTTCTGCCCTGACACCCACCCCTCTTCCTGCCGGACCCCTGTCTTGCCTACGAATCCTCTCTCGGAGCCTCCTCTGTTCCCTGCCCCTCCCCCTGCAAAACTGTCAGAAGTTGCTGTGAACTAGGCCCGTCGCCTCACTCGGTCCCCTCCCCAGCCTGCATCCGTTCTCCCGGGCTGGGGGCCAGGGTTTCGGGCGGTCTCCTTGGGCGGGGAGGGGACCTGAGTCTGCACCGGCCCCTGAGTGTGGAGCTCCACGTGTCAGTCTTCGGACACGTCAGAGCAGGCGGGGACGCAGGGCTCAACCCCAGCCCCCACCCGGCCGGCCTGCCTGGTGATCCTCGCCACGTGTCACCCCCAGCACTCAGTCCTGGGACCCCTTGGTAGGGTGGAGGAGACCCTTCCCACCCAGGGTAGGTCGGGTCACCTCCCTTGTTGGCTCGCAGTAAGACCTACGGCAACGTGCTAGTGTTGGACGGCGTCATCCAGTGCACCGAGAGGGACGAGTTCTCCTACCAGGAGATGATTGCTAACCTGCCCCTCTGCAGCCACCCCAACCCGCGCAAGGTACTCTCTACCACCCCATCCCTCATTGCCTGCTGCCAAGGGGCAGGGTCTGCAGTCTGTGTAGGTGACCTCAACCCTAAGCCCATGACCAGGGTCCTACAAAACAGTGTTGACTTCAAGCTGTTGCTCCAGAACTCTGCCCAGTGCTCATCCCAAGGTGCTGTCTGAACAGCTGTCAGAGACAGTGCTGCCAAGGGCAGGGAGAGCAAGGGGGCGGGGCCGCCCACTTTTTACAGGCAAGTCTTACACAGTCTGGGAGGAGCGCACAGTTCAGGCTGAGGCCTGAAGCTTCAGGTACAGCCCCAGGAGGCGCTTTCAGGAACAGTGGGCACCTGTGCCAAGTTCCTGAGACAGGGTAGACACTGAAATACTGGAATCCTTGTTCCAGATGGTTCCGTGTGCGTGCATGTCATCAGCGTGTCCTGCTGGAGCCCAAGGTGTGGGGCTGGTGCCTGCTCAGGCCCTGTCTCCCCTCACTGTCCTCCTTCCCCAAGGTGCTGATCATTGGGGGCGGGGACGGCGGCGTCCTGCGGGAAGTGGTGAAGCACCCCTCCGTGGAGGCCGTGGTCCAGTGCGAGATTGATGAGGTGCGTGCACAGAGCAGGGCAGAGGTCTGGAGCCAGTTCTGTCCCACCACCAACCAGCCATGAGCACTGGGAGCCTCTTCTAGCGGTTGCAATTCGTCCCTCCACCCATTCCCCCTCCAATCTGTGGCAAGGCTTCTTGAATGCCAGCACAGCCAAGTGCAGAGACCCAACTCTGCCCTAATTGCTGTGCACCCTTGGGCAAGTCACTCAGCATTTTCTGGGCCTCCTTCCTTATCTGAAAAACAGATGTCCAGAGAATTCAGTAGGAAAACCAAGGTAGTAGAGAGCCCAGCACCTATTGGGTGCCCCATCAGTGCTAGTTCCTAGTAGGACTAATTTAGCTCCAAGGCCCAGACAGGCTGCCAGGGCCATTACAACTACCGTACATCTGCCCTTGTACTGCACACATTTTTAGCGAGCACCTGCTATGTGCTGGGCATTGCTCTAGTGGCTGGGAATACAAGAATGAACAACCTAGGGCCATCCCCTGGCCCCTGGAGCTGATATTCTAGTTAGGAGGAAACCTCAAGGTGATCTGATAAAAGCATGATGGGATAAAGGGTAAGGGGCTAAAAATGACCAGGGCAGGCCTCTAAGGAGGCCTGAGTGAGAAGGTTCTCCTTCCTAGCAGGAGGCTTGTGATTACAATGCCCTGAAATAGGAAATAATCAGAAAGCCAGTTAGATGGGACAGTTTGGTTTGTGGGGAGGGTACAGGAATGGCAGGAAATGAGGTCAGAGAGGCAGGCAGGAGCCAGCTCATGATGAGGTGTTGGGAGGAATTACGAGAGTTCTCCCTGTTTTAGAGATGTAAAAACTGAGGTTCCCAAAAGTGCATGGCTTGCCCAAGGTGACCGGCCGATGAGGAGTATTGCCAGGGTCCCGCTTAGCTCTGTCCCTCCCTCCCCCACAGGATGTCATCCAAGTGTCTAAGAAGTTCCTGCCAGGTATGGCTATTGCCTACTCCAGCTCAAAGCTGACCCTCCATGTGGGCGACGGTTTTGAGTTCATGAAACAGAACCAGGATGCCTTCGATGTTATCATCACTGACTCCTCAGACCCCATGGGTAAGTGGGGGAGGGGCCCAGGGGCCACCAGGCAGCTGCTAGCCAGTCTCCTGCTCTGGGGCCCCTACTCATTTTTCCAGGGGATAGCTGCACTTTTCCGTTCCTGTATTTCCCTCAGACCTCCTCCCCACCCGCCGGCAACGTGGCTTAGGACAGTAGGGGAGACCTGGAGGAGAGTGGGGCTCTGGCCTTGGTTCATTGAGGCCCCAGCTCCTTCTTCAACCACCTCTGCTCCTGACAGGCCAGAATTGACATCAGGGTGGGTTCTAGTCTGGAAGCAAGGCATAGGTTCCTCCACTGCAGTGTGGGATTAAAACGTGTTATACCACATCAGGAACAGGGGTGGTAGATCCCTGCACCCCTCAAAGACACCACCCCCAGGGTTACCTTCCAAGGTCTGTATACCTGGGTTCAAATTCCAGCTCTGCCACAGATCCACTGTGGGTCTGTGCAGTAGGATAACGGCGAGTCTATGCAGGGGGGTGGTGGTGGCCTCGGCGCCCACAGGGCCAGGCTCAGGAGGCCTCCACTGGAGTGTGTTCATTGACCCCCTCTCTCCTTCCCACAGGCCCGGCCGAGAGCCTCTTCAAGGAATCCTACTACCAGCTCATGAAGACTGCCCTCAAGAAGGATGGCATTCTCTGCTGCCAGGGTCAGCCCAGCCTCAGGCAGTGAGGTGGGGTGGGTGGGGCAGCATGCCCCGCCCCAGCCACCCATGCTGACTCTGCCCACCTCCCTCAGGTGAATGCCAGTGGCTGCACCTGGACCTCATCAAGGAGATGCGGCAGTTCTGCAAGTCGCTCTTCCCCGTGGTGGCCTACGCCTACTGCACCATCCCCACCTACCCCAGCGGCCAGATTGGCTTTATGCTGTGCAGCAAGAACCCGGTGAGCTGGGGGGCTGCCAGGGATGGGGGAGGCAGCCTGGGCACGGAGCACCCTCCCCTGATGCCTCATCCCCTCACCCCTGATGCCCACAGAGCACCAACTTCCGGGAGCCAGTGCAGGAGCTGACACAGCCACAGGTGGAGCAGAGGCAGCTGAAATACTACAACTCAGACGTGCACCGGGCAGCCTTTGTGCTGCCCGAGTTCGCCCGCAAGGTAAGCAGCTCTGGGGCATGACATTGGGACCCAGGCTTCCAAGGGGCAGCCTTGGCCCTGTACAACCCAGCATCCTCCTGACTCCCATATCCCTCCAGGCCCTGAATGACATGAGCTGAGCCTGGAGCTGCTGCTGCCGCCACCATCCAGAAACCTCAGTCCAGGGAGCCCCAGGGTGCTTGGGCACCCGCAGCCCCACACAAGAAAGACCCTGTGTGGGCTCTCACCCACCCACCAAGTGTTACCGGCCCCAGAATGCTGCTCAGCCTACCCTGCTGGGCGGACTGTCTGTCTTTCTCTCCACGTGGCGTCCAGCCTTCAAGCCTATACCAGCTGTGTACAGCGCCTTCTCTGCCTTCTGTTGCCCCTCGCTCACCAAACACGTATTTATAACAAAGTTCTGGATTGTGTGTCCCTGGCCTTGACTGGGTCTAGGAGGACAGGGGCTGCAGTGCCTTTGCTGGGCATGGCTGTGGGTGGAGCAGGGGTTTGAGATAGGTGGTCCCCTCCCGGTATAATCTTGGATCAGCTCTTGACCTCTGGCACTGAGAGAAGAGGCAATAGTCAGACCACGATAAATCAGACCCAGATATGTGCTGGGAAGCTGCATGTTCCTTTATCAAACCCCAGGTACGGCCAAGGGTGACACACCCCAAGGGGCCAGGGCTATGGGATTTACAAGTTCTAGGTGGGACCTGCTGCCCTGCAGTGTTCTCAGAATCCAGGTACAATTGAGTCAAGTCCCTTCCTGGGATGGGTGCTGGAGCTGTCCCAGGGGCCTGGGGCTTGGTGGGAGGCGTCACCTTGTGGGTGTTTGAGTTTAACATTTGACACAGCTGGGTTCAAACCCTGCCTGCACCCCCTCTGGCAGACCCCTAAAAACACCGCCTTCCCCCAAATATTAAGAGAATAAAAGTGGGTGTGGGTGGCTGCCCCAGGAACTCCAAGGGCGCAGGACTGTCCCCCTTTGGCCCAACCCAGTGCTCTCTCCAAGGTACTGACCTCCTGGACTCAGGTCCTGTGGGTGGAGAAGAGCACCCTCCCACAACGGATCCGAAAAAGATGATCTCAAAAGACCTGGAGGTCACCAGCCCCTCCTGAACCAGGGCATGGGTAGGGCCAGAGGGTGGGTAAGCCCTGGAGGCTTGGGAATGTGCTGGAATCTCCTGTCCCTAGCCTAGGCAGCTGCCTTGGAGCCCGGACACTGAGCAAGAAGTGATTCTGGAATGTCTGGTATAGTGGGAGAAGGAGCGAGGATCCTGCCTTGCCATTAAACATTGGGTACTGCACACCTCCACGCCTAGGAACTCCAGTCCCAGCACCCCCAGACCTTTGACCCCAGGCAGTAGGCCTGACTTCAGCCACATTAACTATCTCCCCAGCAGCGGGGCACCTGGAAGAGCCATGGCCTAGGCTCAGCTGTAAGGCTGCCAGTCAAAAGGAGAAGAGCGGTAGCTATTTGCAGAGTGCTTCACTGTAGGCTGGGCCCCAGCTCGAGGCACCAAGTCATTTACTCTTCACAACCACCTGTGAGGAAGATATTGTTCATTCCACACAGAGAGGTTAGGATCTTAGGAACATGCCCGAGGCCACACAGGTGGTGAGGAGGTGAACACCCCAGGCAACTCACCTTCCCGGTTCCTGCTCCTCTCCTCACCCCAGCCCGACAGTGTGGCCTCTGGGGTCAGCCGGAGCACCTTGGGATTGCCAGCAGGCTCATCTGCTCTGACTTCCTCTCTCAGCCCACCCCCAAAGGCTCGCCTTTCTGACCGGGCTCCAGGAAGGCCTATCCCAGGGGACACAGAGAGTGCTGCTGGGAGAGAAGTTGGGGGGAAAAGGAGGGGGTTTGTTCCCCAGGAAGACCAGAGTCTGAATCTCAACTCTGCCTCCCATTAGCTCTGTGACCTTGAGCCACTCACAACTTCTCTATCACCATTTGTAAAACGAGAGCAATGATTCATACCCGTTAAAGTGTTTCAATAAGAAGCCTGTGGAAGGTGGTGCTCGCTGAGCTATGGTGCTCTGCATTGGAAAATAAGGGGAATTCGGAATTTGCTCCTGTGAGGGTAGAAGAAGGAGAGAGGATGGCCCAGATACATGATGAAGTCTAGGGCGCAAGTCATGGAAGAACGAGTGCTGAACCCCATGACTAAAAAAAAAAAAGTTCTTTTTTTTTTGACACACCGACCTGACGAAGCAGAAAACCAAACTCCTTGCTGTCGAGTCGATTCTGACTCATAGTGACCCTATAGGACAGAATAGAACTGCCCCATAGTTTCCAAGGAATGCCCAGTGGATTCAAACTGCCGACCTTTTGGTCAGCAGCCGTAGCACTTAACCACTATGCCACCAGGGTTCCTGAAAAAGTAGAAGCAGGAGGTTTGATGAGGAGGTGGCCTGAGTCCCCAGAAGTCCCAGAAATCTTGGAGGGGGCCATGAGCGGAGCCAATCTGTGAAATGGCAAAGAAAACCAATTCCATGTAGATTGTTATATTTTTAGTTATTATTTTTTGTTGTTAGTTGCCATCAAGTCGATTCCGGCGCATGGAGACCCCGTGTGTGCAGAGTAGAGCTGTGCCACATAGGGTTGTCGAGGCTGTGACCTTTCGAAGGCAGATCGTCAGGCCTGTCCTCCAAGGCTCATTTGGGTTGGTTCAAACCACCAACCTTTCAGCGCTTAATTGCTCCTGCCACTGGGACACCTAGTTACTATTCATCAAAATTAATTCAGGATTCAAATATTGCCATGTGGTTTATTAGAAAAAAAAAAATATAGTCCTCCTATCATCACTTTTCCTCCCCCTAGAGACAGCCACTTTTACCTCTTTTAGCTGGTTATTTTGGTATTTACCTTCACGTCTCTGAATAACATGTGTGTATTACTACATCTTGACTTGTCAGTTTTAGATACCATCTGATGACTTTCCACTAGGGAAGATGAGGATTTAGCTCTTCCTTCCCTGTCCCCACCACACTCTCAACAATTGAATTACAGTCTCGGTAAGCTCAGTATTTAGTGCTTACATTATTGTTGTTAGTTGCAATTGAGTCAGCTCTGACTCATGGTGACCCCCTGTATAACAGAAAGAAAGGTTGCCCAGTCCTGCTCCATCTTCATGGTTGTTGGTATGTTTGAGTCCATTGTTGGACTCAATGCCACCTGTCTGTCACTATGTTACTGTGATGCTGGAACTGAACCACTGGGTTTTGCTTTTGTTTTTTCTTTATACCATGATGCGTTATACAGATGACACAACCTTGCTTGCTGGAAGTGAAGAGGACTTGAAGCACTTACGGATGAAGATCAAAGATCACAGCCTTCAGTATGAATTACACCTCGATATAAAGAAAACACAAATCCTCACAACTGGACCAATAAGCAGCATCATGATAAATGGAGAAAAGATTGAGGCTGTCAAGAATTTCATTTTACTTGGATCCACAATCAACACCCATGGAAGCAGCTATTAAAAAATCAAAAGACGCATTGCATTGGGCAAATCAGTTGCAAAAAACCTCTTCAAAGTGTTGAAAAGTGAAGATGTCCCTGTGAGGAATAAGGTGCACATGACCCAAGCCATGGTGTTTTCAATCACTTCATATGCGTGCAAAAGCTGGGCAATGAATAAGGAAGACTGAAGAAGAGCTGACACTTTTGAATTGTGCTTTTGGCGAAGGATATTGAATATACCACGGACTGTCAAAAGAACGACTAAATCTATCTTAGAAGAAGTACAACCAGAATGCTCCTTAGAAGCAAGGATGGCAAGACTACATCTCACATACTTTGGACATGTTATCAAGAGGGATCAGTCACTGGAGAAGGACATCATGCTTGGTAGAGGGCGAGGGAAAAGAGGAAGACCCTCAACGAGATGGATTTACACAGTGGCTACAACAATGGGCTCAAGCATAACAAAGATCTTAAGGATGGTGCAGGACCGGGCAGTGTTTCCTTCTGTTGTGAATAGGATCGAGATGAGTCGGAACCAAATAGGTGGCACCTAACAACAACTACAACCACAATGGACAAGTTTTAGTGGAACTTGTAGACTAAAATAGGCTAGAAAGAAAGACCTGGTGATTTGCTTCTAAAAATTGGCCAATGAAAACTCTATGAATCACAGAATATGATCTACGACTTTGACTCACTCACTTTGGAAGTATCAGGAGGGACCAGTTGCTGGAGAAGTACATCATGTTTGGTAAAGTGAAGGGCCAGCAAAACTGAGGGAAACTTTCAATGACATGAATTGACACAATAGCCACACAATAGTTTACGTTATTGTTGTTGTTGTTAGGTGCTGCTGAGTTGGTTCCGACATAGCGACCCTGTGTACAACAGAACGAAACACTGCCCGGTCCTGTGCCATCCTCACAATTGTTGTTATGCCTGAGCCCATTGTTGCAGCCACTGTGTCAATCCATCTCGTTGAGGGTCTTCCTCTTTTTCACTGCCCCTCTACTTTACCAAGCATGATGTCCTTCTCCAGGGACTAATCCTTCCTGATAACATGTCCAAAGTATGTGAGGTGAAGTCTTGCTACCCTTGCTTCTAAGGAACATTCTGGCTGTTCTTCTTCCAAGACAGATTTGTTTGTTCTTCTGGCTGTCCACAGTATATTCAGTGTTCTCCCCCAATACCATGATCCAAAGACATCAATTCTTCGGTCTTCCTTATTCATTGTCCAGCTTCACATTCCTATGAGGCAACTGAAAACACCATGGCTTGGGTCAGGCACACCATATTCCTTAAAGTGATATCTTTGCTTTTTGACACTTTATAAAGAGGTCTTTTGCAGCTGATTTGCCCAATGCAATGCATCTTTTGGTTTTTTTTTCTTAATAGTTTTTATTGTGCTTTAAGTGAAAGTTTACAAATCCAGTCAGTCTCTCACACAAAAACCCATATACACCTTGCTACACGCTCCCAGTTACTCTCCTCTAATGAGACAGCCCACTCTCTCCCTCCACTCTCTCTTTTCATGTCCATTTCGCCAGCTTCTAACCCCCTCCACCCTCTCATCTCCCCTCCAGGCAGGAGATGCCAACATAGTCTCAAGTGTCCATCTGATCCAAGAAGCTCACTCCTCACCGGCATCCCTCTCCAACCCATTGTCCAGTCCAATCCATATCTGAAGAGTTGGCTTTGGGAATGGTTCCTGTCCTGGGCCAACAGAAGGTCTGGGGGCCATGACCACCGGCGTACGTCTAGTCTCAGTCAGACCATTAAGTCTGGTCTTATGAGAATTTGGGGTCTGCATCCCACTGCTCTCCTGCTCCCTCAGGGATTCTCTGTTGTGTTCCCTGTCAGGGCAGTCATCAGTTGTAGCTGGGCACCATCTGGTTCTTTTGGTCTCAGGATGATGTAGTCTCTGGTTCATGTGGCCCTTTCTGTCTCTCTCGGGCTCATAATCACCTTGTGTCCTTGGTGTTCTTCATTCTCCTTTGCTCCAGGTGGGTTGAGACCAATTGATGCATCTTAGCTGGCTGCTTGCTAGCGTTTAAGACCCCAGATGCCACTCTTCAAAGTGGGATGCAGAATGTTTTCTTAATAGATTTTATTATGCCAATTGACTTAGATGTCCCCTGAAACCATGGTCCCCACACCCCTGCCCCTGCTACGCTGGCCTTCTAAGCAGTTTATTCAGGAAACTTCTTTGCTTTTGGTTTAGTCCAATTGTGCTGACCTCCACTGTACTGTGTGCTGTCTTTCCCTTCACATAAAGTAGTTCTTATCTACCAATTAGTGAATGCCCCTCTCCCATCCTCCCTCCCTCCCACCTCTCGTAACCACGAAAGAATGTTTTCTTCTCAGTTTAAACTCTTTCTCAAGTTCTTATGATAGTGATCTTATACAATATTTGTCCTTTTGCAACTGACTAATTTCACTCAGCATAATGCCTTCCAGGTTCCTCCGTGTTATGAAATGTCTCACAGATTCCTCACTGTTCTTTATCGATGTGTAGTATTCCATTGTGTGAATATACCATAATTTATCCATTCATCCGTTGATGGGCACCTTGATTCTTTCCATCTTTTTGCTATTGTAAACAGTGCTGCAATAAACATGGGTGTGCATATATCTGTTCGTGTAAAGGCTCTTATTTCTCTAGGGTATATTCCAAGGAGTGGGATTGCTGGATCATATGGTAGTTATGTTTACAGCTTTTTAAGGAAGCGGCAAATCGATTTCCAAAGTGGTTGTACCATTTTACATTCCCACCAGTAGTGTAGAAGTGTTCCAATCTCTCCACAGCCTCTCCAACATTTATTATTTTGTGTTTTTTGGATTAATGCCAACCTTGTTGGAGTGAGGTGAAATCTCATTGTAGGTCTGATCTGCATTTCTCTAATGGCTAATGATCATGAACATTTCCTCATATATCTGTTAGCTACCTGAATGTCATCTTTAGTGAAGTGTCTATTCATATCTTTTGCCCATTTTTTACTTGGGTTATTTGTCTTTTTGCAGTTGAGTTTTTGCAGTATCATGTAGATTTTAGAGATCAGGCGCTGATCAGAAATGTCATAGCTAAAAACTTTTTCCCAGTCTGTAAGTAGTCTTTTTACTCTTTTGGTGAAGTCTTTGGATGAGCATAGGTATTTGATTTTTAGGAGCTCCCAGTTATCCAGTTTTTCTTCTACATTCTTTATAATGTTTTGTATACTGTTTATGCCATGCATTAGGGCTCGTAACGTCCCTATTTTTTCTTCCATGATCTTTATCGTTTTAGATTTTATATTTAGGTCTTTGATCCATTTTGAATTAGTTTTTGTGGATGGAGCAAGGTATGGGTCTTGTTTCATTTTTCTGGAGATGGGTATCCAGTTATGCCAGCACCGCTTGTTAAAAAGACTGTCTTTTCCCCATTTAACTGTTTTGGGGCCTTTGTCAAATATCAACTGCTCATATGTGGATGGATTTATGTCTGGATTCTCAATTCTGTTCCATTGGTCCATGTATCTGTTGTTGTACCAGTACCAGGCTGTTTTGACTACTGTGGCGGTATAACAGGTTCTAAAATCAGGTAAAGTAAGGCCTCCCACTTTGTTCTTCTTTTTCAGTAATGCCTTATTTATCCGGGACCTCTTTCCCTTCCATATGAAATTGATGATTTGTTTCTCCATCTCATTAAAGAATGTCCTTGGGATTTGGATCAGAATTGCATTAAATGTATAGATCACTTTTGGTAGAATAGACATTTTTATAATGTTAAGTCTTCCTATCCACGAGCAAGGTATGGTCTTTCACTTATGTACGTCTCTTTTGGTTTCTTGCAGACGTGTACTGTAGTTTTCTTTGTATAAGTCTTTTACATCTCTGATAAGATTTATTCCTAAGTATTTTGTCTTCTTGGTGGCTACTTTAAATGGCATTGATTTGGTGATTTCCTCTTCGATGTTCTTTTTGTTGGTGTAGAGGAATCCAGCTGATTTTTGGATGTTTATATTGTATCCCGATACTCTGCTGAACTCTTCTATTAGTTTCAGTAGTTTTCTGGAGGATTCCTTAGGGTTTTCTGTGTGTAAGATCATGTCATCTGCAAATAGAGATACTTTTACTTCTTCCTTGCCAATCTGGATGCGCTTTATTTCTTTATCTAGCCTAATTGCTCTAGATAGGACTTCCAGCACAATGTTGAGTAAGAATGATGATAAAGGGCATCCTTGTCTGGTTCCCAATCTCAGTGGGAATGTTTTCAGGCTCTCTCCATTTAGGGTGATGTTGGCTGATGGCTGTTGGCTTTGTATAAATGCCCTTTATATGTTGAGAGATTTTCCTTCTATTCCTATTTTGCTGAGAGTTTTTATCATGAGTGAGTGTTGAACTTTGTCAAATGCCTTTTCTGCATCAATTGATAAAATCATGTGATTCTTGTCTTTTGTTTTATTTATGTGATGGATTACATTAATTGTTTTTCTAATGTCGAACCATCCCTGCATACCTGGTATGAATCCCACTTGGTCATGGTGAATTATTTTTTTGATATGTTGTTGAATTCTATTGGCTAGAATTTTGTTGAGGATTTTTGCATCTACATTCATGAGGGATATAGATCTATAATTTTCTTTTCTTGTGGTGTCTTTACCTGGTTTTGGTATCAGGGATATGGTGGCTTCATAGAATGAGTTTGCTAGTGTTTCGTCCTTTTCTATGCTCTGAAATACCTTTAGTAGTAGTGGTGTTAACTCTTCTCTGAAAGTTTGGTAGAACTCTGCAGTGAAGCCGTCCAGACCAGGGCTTTTTTTTGTTGGGAGTTTTTCGATTACCTTTTCAATCTCTTCTTTTGTTATGGGTCTATTTAGTTGTCCTACCTCTGTTTGTGTTAGTTTAGGTAGGTAGTATGTTTCTAGGAATTCATCCATTTCTTCTAGGTTTTCAAATTTGTTTGAGTATAGTTTTTCATACTAGTCTGATATGATTCTTTTGATTTCATTTGGGTCTGTTATAATATCGCCCATCTCATTTCTTTTTCGGGTTATTTGCTTTCTCTCCTGTTTTTCTTTTGCCAGTTTGGGCAGTGGTTTATCAATTTTGTTTATTTTTTCAGAAAAACAGCTTTTGGTCTTGTTAATTCTTTTAATCGTTTTTCTGTTTGCTATTTCATTTAGTTCAGCTCTAATTTTTATCATTTGTTTTCTTCTGGTGCCTGTGGGTTTCTTTCGTTGCTCTCTTTCTATTTGTTCAAGTTGTAGGGATAATTCTTTGATTTTGGCCCTTTCTTATTTTTGGATGTGTGCATTTATTGATACAAATTGGCCTCTGAGCACCTCTTTTGCTGTGTCCCAAAGGTTCTGATAGGAAGTGTTTTCATTCTCATTGGATTCTATGAATTTCTTTATTCCATCCTTAATGTCTTCTATAATCCAGTCTTTTTTGAGCAGGGTATTGTTCAGTTTCCAAGTGTTTGATTTCTTTTCCCTGCTTTTCCTGTTATTGATTTCCACTTTTATGGCCTTATGGTCAGAGAAGATGCTTTGTAATATTTCAATGTTTTGGATTCTGCTAAGGCTTGCTTTATGATCTAATATGTGGCCTATTCTAGAGAATGATCCATGTGCACTAGAAAAAAAAGTATGCTTGGTTGCTGTTGGTTGGAGTATTCTGTATATGTCTACAAGGTCAAGTTGGTTGATTGTGGCATTTAGATCTTCCGTGTCTTTATTGAGCTTCTTTCTGGATGTCCTGTCCTTAACTGAAAGTGGTGTGTTGAAGTCTCCTAGTATTATTGTGGAGCTGTCTGTATCACTTTTCAATGCTGATAGAGTTTGTTTTATGTATCTTGTGGCCCTGTCATTGGGTGCATAAATATTTAATATGGTTATATCTTCTTGGTGTATTGTCCTTTAATCATTATATAGTGTCCTTCCTTATCCTTTCTGATGGATTTAACTTTAAAGTCTGTTTTGTCAGAAATTAATATTGCCACTCCTGCTCTTTTTTGATTGTTGTTTCCTTGATATATTTTTTCCATCCTTTGAGTTTGAGTTTGTTTGTGTCTCTAAGTCTAAGGTGTGTCTCTGGTAGGCAGCATATAGATGGATCTTGTTTTTTAATCCATTCTGCCACTCTCTGTCTCTTTATTGGTACATTTAATCCATTTACATTCAGGGTAATGATGGATAGGTATGAATTTAGTGCTATCATTTTGATGTCTTTTTTTGTGTATTGACAGTTTATTTTTCCCACTTGATTTTATGTGCTGAGTAGATTTTCTTTATATATTGTCCTTTCCTCATATTCATTGTTGTTGATTTTGTTTCTGCTGAGTCTCTATTTTTTTCTCATATTTTATTTTGATGAGTAGGATAGTTTGTCTCCTTTGTGGTTACCTTATTATTTGCCCCTATTTTTCTAAATTTAAAACTAACTTTCATTTCTTTGTATTGCCATATCTTCCTCTCCATATGGACGGTGTATGATTACGTTTCTTAGTTCCTCTTTATTAATGTTGTCTTCTTTTATTTTTTTCTTTTATATAATAACATCGCTGTTACCCTGTGTTGGGCTTTTTTTTTTTTTTAATCTTGCTTTGTGTTTTTGGGTTTCCTTGTCTGGATTGACTACTGGTTGTTCTGCCCAGTGTTCTAGTCTTGGGTCCATACCTGATATTATTGATTTTCTAACCAAAGAACTCCCTTTAGTATTTCTTGTAGTTTTGGTTTGGTTTTTATGAATTCCTTCAACTTGTGTTTATCTGGAAATGTCTTAATTTCACCTTCATATTTAAGAGACAGTTTTGATGGATATATGATTCTTGGCAGGCAATTTTTTCCTTCCATTTTTTAAATATGTCATCCCATTGCCTTCTTGCCTGCATGGTTTCTGCTGAGTAGTCCGAGCTTATTCTTACTGGCTTCCTTTGTAGGTGACTTTTCGTTTATCCCTCGCTGCGCTTATAGTTGTCTCTTTATCTTTGGTTTTGGCAAGCTTGATTATAATGTCTTGGTGACTTTCTTTTAAGATCTACGTTATGTGAAGTTTGATGAGCATCTTGGACAGATATCTTCTCATCTTTCACATTATCAGGGAAGTTTTCTGCCAACAAATCTTCAACAATTTTCTCTGCATTTTCTGTTATCCCTCCATGTTCTGGTACTCCAGTCACTCGTAGGTTATTTTTCTTGATAGAGTCCCACATGATTCTTAAGGTTTCTTCATTTTTTTTTAATTCTTTTATCTGATTTTTCTTCAACTATATTAGTGCCAAGTGATTTACCTTTGAGTTCAGAAATTCTAGCTTCTACTTGCTCAATTCTGCTCCTCTGATTTTCTATTGAATTATCTAATTCTGTAATTTTATTGTTAATCTTCTGAATTTCTGATTGCTGGCTGTCTATGGATTTTTCCAGCTTATTAAACTTTTCCTTATGTTCCTGAATAATCTAATTTCTTCAGTTGATTTATCTGTGTGTTCCTTGGCTTGTTCTGCATATTGCCTCATTTCTTTCCTGATGTCTTGAAGGGTTCTGTATATTAAACTTTTGTATTCTGCATCTGGTAATTCCAGGAAAGCACTTTCATCTAGAAGATCCCTGGATTCTTTGTTTTGAGATCCTGTTGAGGTGATCATGGTCTGTTTCTTTATGTGACTTGATAGTGACTGTTGTCTCTGAGCTATCTATAAGTTATTGTATTAGTTTATGCTTGCTTACTGTGTCGTAGCTTGTTGCTTTGTTTTGTTTTGGTATACCCCTATGGGTTGCTTGAGTGAGCAAGCTTGATTATTTTCACCTTTAGAGCTCTAACGTCCTGTCCCCAGATGGCTAGAGCTGTTATCAGGTATATCAGTCTAGGAGTCCTTTCAGTTTTCTTGTATGAATTCAGCTCAGGTTTCCAGGTAGCTCATATCAAGTGCGTGGTACAGGCTCTGTCGTACAGTCTTAGAGGGGCAGGGGTGATTGGTGTATATACTGGTATCTGATTGCAGCAGGGAGTCATGCTCTGAACAAGGCAGGGGGCTGAGAACCGACCCCCAAGTGTCTCTGAGGAAAACGTTTCTCTGTTCCCTAGAGCATGCTGGTGGGTGGGTTCTCCAGAGGGACCAGGGGCACCCAAAGTTTTTGGTTGTAAGGACAGGGAGGTACCAGTTATCTATGGACCCCTGTCGTGGGTGGCTGGGTGACCTGAGTAGAGCTACCAGTCCTTAGGTCCCTGTTGTGAGTAGGTCAGGACCTTGTTTAATAGGCAAAGCAATGTCAAACATCAAACACCCACCTCGCCACAGCACAGCTGAAGTGGTTGGAGTTTGCTAACAAGGGCCTATTCTCCCGAAATAGGCCCACACAGGTCCATGCAGAAGGGAAAGGTGCTCAAGGTCCATGGACGGTTTATGCCTGGACAGGAGCCGCTTCTGTCCTGAGCTCCCTCGGTTAATGGAGCTAGCAAATTATCTTTTCCCCCCACTTGGAAATTTTTCCTTCCCCAAGGCTGGGAGGACGGCTCTAGGTGCTCACCAGGGTCTATCTCAGGCCCAGGGATTCAGCCGCTGAAGCCGGCTTGGGGGGAGGGGGGCAGCGCGGCAAAATATACCCAGGTACTTAGCTTTTGCCGAGAGTGCCCTTCTCCTCAGGTTCTGGAAGTTGTGAGCGGGTTGTGTGGCTGCTGCTTCTCCCTGGGGAAACTGCGGCCAAAAGCTAGGACCAGCCTGTCGCAGCCGCTGCCCCTGCTGCGGCCACTCTGGGAATGGTGCCTGAGGGCTCCCCGTGATTCAGGTCCGGCAACTCCTCTCCGCTTCTGAATGGCTTCTTCCTTCCCCTGCCCCTCAGTTCGTTGTCTAAGCTTACCTTTGATGCTCAGGGCTCCCAGCTTATCACAAATATACTGGTTTCACTTGTTTTTTCGGGTCTTGTAAAGAGAGCTCGACGGAAGCATCTGTCTATTCTGCCTTCTCGGCCCCGCCTCTTTTGACTTCTTGATTGCTGCTTCCTTGGACATTGATTGTGGATCCAAGTAACATGAAATCCTTGACAACTTCAACCTTTTCTCCGTATATCGTGGTGTTGCTTATTGGTCCAGTTGCAAGGATTTTAGTTTTCTTTATGTTGAGGTGTAATCCATACTGAAGGCTGTGGTCTTTGATCTTCATCAGTAAGTGCTTCAAGTCCTCTTTACTTTCAGAAAGCAAGGTTGTGTCATCTGCATAACGTAGGTTGTTAATGAGCCTTCCTGCAATCCTGGTGCCGCATTCTTCTTGTATAGTCCAGGTTCTCCAATTTTTTGCTCAGCATATGGTCTGAATAAGTATGGTGAAAGGATAGAACCCTGACACACACCTTTCCTGAATTTAAACCACGAAGTATCCACTTGTTCTGTTCAAACAACTGCCTCTTGATCTGGGCACATGTTCCTCACGAGCACAATTAAGTGTTCTGGAATTTCCATTCTTCTCAAAGCTACCCTTAATTTTTTATGATCCACACAGTCAAATGCCTTTGCATAGTCAGAAAAAAACATAGGTAAACACCTTCCTAGTATTCTCTGCTTTCAGCCGGGATCTATCTGACATCAGCGATGATATCCCTCATTCTATGTCCTTTTCTGAATCAGCTTGAATTTCTGGCAGTTAGCTGTCAATATAAGGCTGCACCATTTTTGAATGATCTTCAGCAAAATTTACTTGTGTTTTATATTAATGATATTTTTCCATGATTTCCTTTTTTTGTTGGATCACCTTTCTTTGGAATGGGTACAAATATGAATCTCTTCCAGTCCATTAGCCAGGTAGCTGTCCTTCAAATTTCTTGGCATAGACAAGTGAGCGCTTCCAGCACTGCATCCCTTTGTTGAAACATCTCAGTTGGTATGCTGCCAATTCCTGGAGCCTTGTTTTTCACCAATGAGGATTGGACTTCTTCCTTCAGTATCATCAGTTCTTGATCAGATGCTACCTCCTGAAATGGTTGAACATCAACCAATTATTTTTTATAGTGATTCTGTGTATTCCTTCCATCTTCTTTTGATGCTTCTAATTTTCCCCCCTATAATCCTTCAATATTGCAACTCAAGGCTTGAGTTTTTTTCTTCAAAAATGTCAAGTGTGCTCTTCACTTTTAGTTTCCAGCTCTGAGTCTTTGCACATACCATTACAATACTTTGTCTTCTCAAGCTGCCCTTTGAAATCTTCTGCTCAGCTCTTTTACTTCACTGTTTGTTCCTTTTGCTTTAGCTACTCTACATTCAAGAGCAAGTTGAGAAGGAATGGTGTTGCGTTCATCATCAAAAAGAATTTCAAGGTCTATCCTGAAGTACGATGTTGTCAGTGATAAAATCCGTATGCCTACAAGGAAGACCAGTTAATATGCCTATTATTCAAATTTATGCACCAACCGCTATGGCCAAAGATGAAGAAATTGAAGATTTTTACCACCTTGATCAAACATGCAATCAAGATGCATTGATAATTACTGGTGATTGAAATGTGAAAGTTGGAAACAAAGAAGAAGATAAAGTAGTTGGAAAATATGGCCTTGGTGACAGAAACAATGCTGGACATCACATGATAGAATTTTGCAGGACCAAATGACTTCTTCATGGCAAATACCTTTTTCAACGACATAAAAGGCGACTGTACACATGGGCCTCACCAGATGGAATACACAGGAATCAAATCAACTACATCTGTGGAAAGAGATGATGGAGAAGCTCAATATCATCTGTCGAAACAGGGCCAGGGGCCAACTGTGGAGCAGACCATCAAATGTTCCAATGCAAGTTCAAGTTGAAGCTAAAGAAAATTAGAACAAGTCCATGAGAACCAAAGTATGACCTTGAGTACTAAGTGCCTGAACTTAGAGACCATTTCAGGAACAGATTTGACTCATTAAACACTAATGAACAAAGACCAGATGAGTTTTGAAATGACATCAAGGACATCATACATGAAGAAAGCAAGAGCTCATTAAAAAGACAGGAAAGAAAGAACAGATCAAAATAGATGTCAGAAGAGACTGAAACTTACATTATTGTAACTATGTAATTGCTGTTCACATCTAACACAAGTGATAAACTATTACCACTTTTTATCTCCTACATAATTTCTTGTTCTCCCTGGAGGTTTTTTTTTTTTTTTTTCTTCATTTGTAGTATTGTTGTTGTTGTTAGGTGCCTTCTAGTCAGTTCTGACTCATAGCAACCGTAGGCACAATAGAACAAAACACTGCCCGGTCTTGCACCATCCTCACAATTGTTGTTATGTTTGAGCCCATTGTTGCAGCCACTACGTGAATCTATCTCATTGAGGGTCTTCTTTTTTTTCTCTGACCCTCTACTTTACCAAGCATGATGTCCTTCTCCAGGGACTGATCCCTCCGGACAACATGTCCAAAGTATGTGAGATGCAGTCTCACCATTCTTGCTTCCAAGGAGCATTTTGGTTGTACTTCCAAGACAAACTTGTTCACTCTTTTGGCAGTCCGTGGTATATTCAATATGCTTTGCCAACACCACAATTCAAAGGTATCAATTCTTCCTCAGTCTTCCTTATTCATCGTCCAGCTTTTGCATGTGTATGAGGCAATTGAAAACACCATGGCTCGGGTAGGCGCACCTTAGTCCTCAAGTTCACATCTTTGCTTTTTAACACTTTAAAGAGATCTCTTGCACTGGATTTGCCCAATGCGATGTGTCTATTCATTTTTTGACTGCTGCTTCCATGGATGTTGATTGTGGATCCAAGTAAAATAAAATCCTTAACAACCTCAGTCTTTTCTCCATTCATCATGATGTTGCTTATTGGTCCAGTTGCAAAGATTTATGTTTTCTTTATGTTGAGATGTAATCCATACTGAAGGCTGTGGTCTTTGATCTTCATCAGTAAGTGCTTCAAGTCCTCTTTACTTTCAGCAAGGAAGATTGTGTCATCTGCATAACGCAGGTTGTTAAAGAATCTTCCTCCAATCCTGATGCCCCGTTCGTCTTCATAAAGTCCAGCTTCTCAGATTATTTGCTCAGCATACAGACTGAATAGGTATGGTGAAAGGATACACCCTGATGCACACCTTTCCTGACTTTAAACCATATGGTATCACCTTGTTCTGTTCAAAGGACTGCCTCTTGATCCATGTACAGATTCCTCATGAGCACAATTAAGTGTTCCGGAGTTCTCATTCTCTGCAATGTTATCCATAATTTGTTATGATCCACACAGTCGAATGCTTTAACATAGTCAATAAAACACAGAGAAACATCTTTCTGGTATTCTCTGCTTTCAGCAAGGATCCATCTGACATCAATAATATGCTTGGTTCCACGTCCTCTTCTGAATCCAGCTTGAATTTCTAGCAGTTCCCTGTCGATATACTGATGCAACCGCTTTTGAGTGATCTTGAGCAAAATTTTGCTTGTATGTGATATTAATGATATTGTTCAATAATTTCCACATTTGGTTGGATCACCTTTCTTGGGGATAGGCATAAATATGGTAATTTTCCAGTTGGTTGGCCAGGTAGCTGTCTTCCAAATTTCTTGGCATAGACAAGTGAACACTTCCAGAGCTGGATCCTTTTGTTGAAACAGCTCAATTGGTATTCCGTCAATTCCTGGAGTCTTGTTTTTCATCAATGCCTTCAGTGCAGGTTGGTCTTCTTCCTTCAGTACTGTCAGTTCCTGATCATATGTTACCTCCTGAAATGGTTGAACATCAACCAATTCTTTTTGGTATAGTGACTCTGTGTATTCCTTTCATCTTCTTTGGATGCTTCCTGCATCTTTTAACATTTTCCCCTTAGAATCACTGAATATTGCAACTTGAGGCTTGAATTTTTTTTTTCAGTTCTTTCACCTTGAGAAATACCACGTGTGTTCTTCACTTTTGATTTTCTATCTCCCAGTCTTTGCACATGTCATCATAATCCTTTACTTTGTCTTCTCGAGCCATCCTTTGAAATCTTCTGTTCAGCTCTTTTACGTCATCATTTTTTCCTTTTGATTTAGCTACTCAATGTTCAAGAGCAAGTTTCAGAGTCTCTTCTGACATCCATTTAGATTTTTTCTTTCTCTCCTGTCTTTTAAATGACTTTTTGCTTTCTTCATGTATGATGTCTTTGATGTCATTCCACAACTCCTCTGGTCTTTGGTCATTAGTGTTCAACACATCAAATTTATTCTTGAGATGGTCTCTAAATTCATGTAGGATATACTCAAGGTTGTACTTTGGCTCTCGTGGACTTGTTCTAGTTTTCTTCAGTTTTAACTTGAACTTGCGTATGAGTAATTAATGATCTGATCCGTAGTCAGCCCCTGGCCTTGTTCTTACTGATGATAACAAGCTTTTCCATCATCTCTTTCCACAGATGTAGTTGATTCGATTCCTGTGTATTCCATCTGGTGGGGTCCATGTGTATAGTAGCCGTTTATGTTGGTGAAAAAAGGTATTTGCAATGAAGAAGTCGTTGGTCTTGCAAAATTCTATCATGCAATCCCTGGTATCGCTTCTATCACCAAGGTCATGTTTTCCAACTACCAATCCTTCTTTGTTTCCAACTTTTTCATTCCAATCACCAGTAATTATCAGTGCATCCTGATTACATGTTTGATCAATTTCAGACTGTAGAAGTTGGTAAATATCTTCAATTTCTTCATCTTTGGCCTTAGTGGTTGGTGCATAAATTTGAATAATAGGCGTATTAACCAGTCTTCCTTGTAGGCATATGGATATTATCCCATCACTGACAGCATTGTACTTCAGGGTAGGTCTTGAACGGTCTTTTTGATGATCAAGACAACGCCATTCGTCTTCAAGTTGTCATTCCCGGCATAGTAAACCATATGATTTCCTGATTCAAAATGACCAATACCAGCCCATTTCAGCTTACTAATGCCTAGGATATCGATCTTTATGCGTTCCATTTCATTTTTGACAATTTCCAATTTTCCTGGATTCATACTTGGTTCATTCCACATTCTGATTATTAATGGATGTTTGCAGCTGTTTATTCTCATTTTGAGTTGTGCCACAACAGCACATGAAGGTCCCAAAAGTTTGACTCCATCCATGTCATTAAGGTCAACTCTACTTTGAGGAGGCAGCTCTTCCCCAGTAGTGTTTTGAGTGGTTTCCAACCTGAGCAGCTCATCTTCTGGCAATATTAGCAGACAATGTTCTGCTGCTATTCATAAGTTAATTCTTTTCAGAAGTACTGCTGGGTCCTTCTTCCTAGTCTATCTTAATCTAGAAGCTCAACTGAAACATATCTGCCATGGGTGACCCTGCTGATACTTGCATACTGGTGGCATAACTTCCAGCATCACAGCAACACACAAACCCCCACAGTACAACAAACTGGCAGACACGTGGGAGTCATTTGTATAGTTCTCAAAAAATGTATTACTAAGTCAGCACCAAACTTTTCACCAGTTCTCTAAAGCCCTTCTTAAGAGTTTTGGATTCAACAAGTATTCTATAATTTTCACCTTCTTGAAGAATCTGTTCAGAGTCTTCTGACCATCTGAATGGACATGTTGTCCTCCATGCGTGGTGCATAGCTTCCACTGGATCCACTTAGCTTCATCCTGGGAATTAGCTTCACCTCTCACCTTTTGGAACTCTTGTCTCCTGGATCCTGTGTACTCCAATTTCTTGGTTTATCCCCTTGCTTCAGTAGAGCACATCCTACAGTAGGGACAAGGGAGGTAAATTTTTCAAAATCTACATGTTATGAAAATGTCTTTATTCCACCTTCAAGCTTGATTGATAGTTCGGACAGGTATGGAATCCTATGTTAGAAATAATTTTCCTTCTGCATTTTAAAACTTGCTTTATTCCATTTGTATCTATTGGGGTGTTTAAGATCAGCCAAGACTTAAGAGAATGCAACATTAAGCATTTCTTTTCTGAGGGTCAGGAATTTGGGAGTGGCTTAGCAGGGTAGTTCAGCTTAGAATGGTTCATAACATTGCAGTAAAGCTGTCAGCTGGGACTGCAGTCACCCGAAGGCTTAAACTGGCGTTGGAGGATCTGCTTCCAAGATGACTCATTCACCTGGCTAGCAAATTATGCTGGCTAGTGTTAGAAGGCCTCTGTTCCTCCCCATGGGGACCTTTCCATGGAGATGTTTGAATGTCCTCATAATATGTCTGTCAGTTTGTTGTACTGTGGAGGCTTGCATGTTGCTGTGATGCTGGAAGCTATGCCACCGGTATTCAAACTCCAACAGAGTTACCATGGTGGATAAGTTTCAGCTGAGCTTCCAGACTAAGAAAGACTAGCAAGAAGGACCTGGCAGTCTACTTCTGAAAAGCATTAGCCAGTGAAAACCTTATGAACAGCAGCGGAATATTGTCCGATATAGTGCTGGAAGATGAGCGCCCCCCCAGGTTGGAAGGCACTCAGAAGGCGACTGAGGAAGAGCTGCCTCCTCAAAGTAGAGTCGACCTTAATGACATGGATGGAGTCAAACTTTTAGGATCTTCATTTGCTGTTGTGGCACAATTCAAAATAAGAATAAACAGCTGCAAACATCCATTAATAATCAGAATGTGGAATGAACCAAGTATGAATCTAGGAAAATTGGAAATCATCAAAATGGAATGCAACACATGAACATCAATATCCTAGCATTAGCGAGCTGAAAGGGACTGCTATTAGTCATTTGAATCAGGAAATCATGTGTCTACTATGCCAGAAATGACAACTTGAAGAGGAATGGCGTTGCATTCATCGTCAAAAAGAACATTTCAAGATCTATCCTGAAGTACGACACTGTCAGTGATAGGGTAACATACATATGCCCACAAGAAAGACCAGTTAATACACCTATTATTCAAATTTATGCACCAACCACTAAGGCCAAAGATGAAGAAATAGAAGGTTTTTACCAACTTCTGCAGTCCGAAATTGATTGAACATGCAATCAGGATGCATTGATAATTACAGGTGACTGGAAAGCAAAAGTTGGAAACGAAGAAGGATTGGTAGTTAGAAAATATGGCCTTGGTGATAGAAGCAATGGCGGAGATCACATGATAGGATTTTGCAAGACCGATGACTTCTTCATTGCAAATACCTTTTTCAACTATACACATGGACCTCGCCAGATGGAATACACAGGAATCAAATTGACTACGTCTGTGGAAAGAGATGATCGAAAACCTTGATATCCTCAGTCAGAACAAGGCCAGGGGCTGACTGTGAAACAGACCATCAATTGCTCATATGCAAGTTCAAGTTGAAACTGAAGAATGTCAGAGCAAGTCCACGAGAGCCAAAGTACAATCTTGAGTATATACTACCTGAATTTAGAAATCATTTCAAGAATAGATTTTAAGTGTTGAACACTAATGGCCAAAGACCAGAACAGTTGTGGAAGGACATCATACATGAAGAAAGCAAAAGGTCGTTTAAAAGACAGGAAAGAAAGAAAAGACTAAAATGGATGTCAGAAGAGACTCTGAAACTTGGCTCTTAAACATCAAGTAGCTAAAGCAAAACAAAGAAATGATGAAGTTAAAGAGCTGAACAGAAGATTTCAAAGAGTGCCTGAGAAGACAAAGAAAAGCATTATAAGGACATGTGCAAAGACCTGGAAATAGGAAACCTAAAGGGAAGAACACACTTGGCATTTCTTAAGCTGGAAGAAAAAAATTCAAGACTTAACTTGCGATACTGAAGAACAAAGGAAGCATTAAAAGAAGATGGAAGGAATACACAGAGTCACTATACCAAAAAGAATTGGTCGAGGTTCAATCATTTCAGGAGGTAGCATAGGATCAGGAACTGATGGTACTGAAGGAAGAAGACCAACCTGCAATGAAGGCATTGGCAAAAAACAGGGTTCCAGGAATTGATGGAATACCAATTGAGATGTTTCAACAAAAGGATGCAGTGCTGGAAGTGTTCACTTGTCTATGCCAAGAAATTTGGAAGACAGTTACCTGGCTAACCGGCAGCAAGAGATTCATGTTTATGCCTATTCCCAAGAAAGGTTGTCCAACAGAATGTGGAGGTTATCAAACAATATCATTAATATCACACATAAGTAAAATTTTGCTGAAGATCATTCAAAAGTGGCTGCAGCAGTATATCAACAGGGAACTGCCAGAAATTCAAGTTGGGTTCAGAAGAGGACATGGAACAAGGATATCATTGCTGATGTCAGATGGATCCTGGCCGAAAGCAGAGAATACCAGAAGGATGTTTACCTGTGTTTTATTGACTATGCAAAGGCATTTACTGTGTGGATCATAACAAATTATGGATAACGTTGCAAAGAATGGGAATCCCAGAACACTTAATCGTGCTCATGAGGAACCTGTACATAGACCAAGAGGCAGTTGTTTGAACAGAACAAGGGGATACTGTGTGGTTTAAAGTCAGCAAAGGTGTGCGTCAGGATTGTATCCTTTCACCATACCTATTCAATCTGTATGCTAAGTAAATAATCTGAGAAGCTGGACTATATGAAGAACGGGGGATCAGGATTTTTGGAAGACTAACAACCTGTGTTATGCAGATTATGCAACCTTGCTTGCTGGAAGTGAAGAGGACTTGAAGTACTTACTGATGAAGATCAAAGACCACAGTCTTCAGTATGGGTTATGCCTTAACATAAAGAAAACAAAAATCCTCACAACTGGATCAATAAGCAACATCATGATAAATGGAGAAAAGGCTGAAGTTGTCAAAGGTTTCATTTTACTTGGATCTACAGTCAACAGCCGTGGAAGCAGCAGTCAAGAAATCTTTAAAGTGTTGAAAAGTAAAGATGTCACCTTGAAGACGAAGGTGCGCCTGACTCAAGCCATGGTGTTTCCAATCACCTCATATGTATTCGAAAGCTGGACAATGACTAAGGAAGACAGAAGAAGAATTGACACCTTTGAATTTTGGTGTTGGCAAAGAATATTGGACTGCCAAAAGAATGAACAAATCTTTCTTGGAAGTACAACCAGAATGCTCCTTAGAAGCAAGAATGGCAAGACTAAGTCTCACATACTTTGGACATGTTGACAGGAAGGATCAGTCCCTGGAGAAGGACATCATGCTTGGTAAAGTAGAAGGTCAGTGAAAAAGAGGAAGACACTGAACAAGATGGATTGACACAGTGGCTGCAACAATGGACTCAAACATAGTAAAGATTGTGAGGATGGTGCAGGATCGGGCAGTATTTCATTCTGTTGTACACAGAGTCGCTATGAGTTGGAACCCACTTGATGGCACCTAACAACTACAACAACAAAAACAAATCTTTATGGGATCAAATCAAAAGATCTTTCTTTTCTCCTGTGGGCTGCCTGGTGGGTTCGAACCACCAATCTTTCAGTTAGCTCCAGAGTGCTTAACTGTTGTGCCATTAGCACACCGTAGTCCTCTAATATTCTTATCTTTTCTCTACTATTTTTCATTTCTATTTTTCTCTATTTTCTAGAAGACTTCTTCAATCTTCTAAACATTTTACTAAGCTTCTTCTTTTTTTTTCCTTTCTACCGTATATTTTATTTCCAAAATTATTTTTTGTTCTCTGAATGCTCTTCGTAAATAGTATCCTGTCCTTGCTTCTTGGTTGCAGTATCATCTCTTTTTTTCTCTGATGATATTGTCATGGCTTGAATTAAGTCCCCACACCCCCCCGCCCCCTGCAAAATGTGTGTATCAACATGGTTAGGCCATGATTCCCAGTATTGTGTGGTTGCCCTCCATTTTGTGATTGTAACTTTATGTTGAGAGGATTAGGGTGGGGTTATAACACCACCTTTTTTTTTACTCAGGTCACATCCCTGATCCAAGGAAAAGGGAGTTTCCCTGGGGTGTGGCCTGCACCACCTTTTATATCTCAAGAGATTAAAGGAAAGGGAAGCAAGCACCAGGAACAGAGCATGTCCTTTGGACACCGGGTGCCTGCACCTGAGAAGTTCCTTGACCAGGGAGAGATTGAGGACAAGGACCTTCCTCCAGAGCCAACAGAGAAGGAAAGCTTTCCCCGTGGAGCCGATGCCCTGAATTTGGACTTGGAACCTACTAGACTGTGAGAGAATAAACGTCTCTTTGTTAAAGCCATCCACTTGTGGTATTTCTGTTATGGCAGCACTACATGTCTAAGACAGACATTAATGATTGTTTTGTCTTGGTTTGGGACATTTTTTTTCTCTCTGTTTTGTTTCTGTATTTTTTGATTAGTTGGCTGGTTGATTTTTTTTTTTTTTTTAATCTTTCTCACGTTTGAGGTTTTCCTAAGTAATCCTTGAATGTAGCAATATGTAAAAATGAAGACTTAAAAGCTAATGAGAAGCTCTGAGCATGTGAGTGGGGCTTGTTGAGTTGACTTTCTCTGGGGGTGGCATGGCTGAGTCACTTGCTTGGAGAGCCTTCAAAGTCAGGATATTTCCTCCTGGGCCGGTCAGACCACCCAGAAAAGAGAGAAAAGCCTGGCTGGCTGCCAGCTTCTGGGAGTGGAGTAGGGTTCTCAGCATTCAACATGTCTGCTGAATGCCCCTGTTTTCTACCTGCCGCCCCCACCTTCAGCAGGGTCAGGGACACTCCACTGTCCTCTTTTCAAGAATAAGACTTCAAGCTCTGCTGGGCTCGAGGGATGGGAAATAGAGGATTGGCTGGATTCTTACACACTTCTAGAAGGACTTTGGGCCTTTGGCAAACTCACGTTAGTTTCTGGCTTTCCCCACCGCCAGCTTAGAAGTTGGCTTTCTAGAGAGTTATTCCACCTGCTATTCTGTTTTCCCAGCTTCTCCCCTTTTCTCCATCTGGTGGACTCATGACTTTTAAAGCACCCTCTTCCCTCGCACAGTGTGCTTTCAGGGGGAGCACAATTAGCCGCAATCCTCCATCTCCACCTAGAAGCCCTCATCGTGGTCTTCTGGGGGCCGGCCTCAGGGTCACCCACCAATGAGGAAACCTGGAAGTTCAGGGTGAGGGGCAGAGCCAGGATTTGTCCCCAGGGTTGTCTGTCAGCCAGGTCCAGCCTCCCAGCTCCTGGAAATCTGGGCAGGCAGGCTCGTGGTGTTGAGTCCCAGAATCCCAGGAGCAGGGAGCAGGGGGCAGGGCCAGGTGGTTGGACAAACAGACCAAAGGTGAGAACAGTGTGGGCCACAGAGCAGGCCTGGTCAGCTGGACTGACGCACCATGAGGTGGGTGGGAGCCCCCCACAGCTTGCTGGCCAGGGCAAGGGGTGATCACAAGGACTGGGCCCTCACCCTCATGCCCTGCCCTCAGGCTGCTGATCTTCCTGGGTCTGCTGTGTGGTACAGCGGCTTCACTCCCCACCCCACGGTGGCCGAAGCCAGTGTTCGGGCGCCTGGCATCTCCCGGCTTCCCGGGGGAGTACGCCAATGAGCGGGAACACCACTGGACCCTGACTGCGCCCCCCGGCTACCGACTGCGCCTCTACTTCACCCACTTCGACCTGGAGCTCTCCTACCTCTGCGAGTACGACTTTGTCAAGGTGCCACCTGGTGGGGAAGGCCTGGGGCCTCTCGGGGCTAGGGGCCACATTGTGTGCTGGAGGGACAGGGACACCTGGCAGCAGGGTCTGGCCTTAGCCAGGAGGGAGGGGAGACCTTACTAAGGTCTTGCCCTACCTCCCTGTGACCTCGGACCCCACAGCTGAGCTCGGGAGCCAAGGTGCTGGCCACACTGTGCGGCCGGGAGAGCACAGACACAGAACAGGCGCCCGGCAACACCATCTTCTACTCGCCACCGGGCTCCAGCCTGGAGGTCACCTTCCACTCGGACTACTCCAATGAGAAGCCGTTCACGGGCTTTGAGGCCTTCTACGCAGCAGAGGGTGAGCCGGGGGGGATGGGGGACCCTGAGATGACCCATCTGCAGCCAGGGTCACTCTCTGGGCCAGGCCAGCCCTCCTTCAGTCTCCCCACCTCCCCTGGGGTCCTGCCAAACCAGGAAGAGGCTTGTCCTTGGGGCTTGACATCATCCGCAATGCAAATACTAGTAACAGTTATTACCTCTGCTTGCCCAGGGGGATGGAGCTCCCATTCTGTGCCAGGCTCTGAGTCAGGTATCTGTAGCATCTCTGAACTTCACAGCCCCTCTATGATGCAAAGGCCGAGGTACCCCACTTCCAGGTGGCAGTACGAAGTTCTGCTGGTGAAGGGCTGCTCAGACGCACAGAGGGAGGCCAGCTGGATGACCTTGGCGGTGGCCCAGCCTACCTATGCTTCTCACAAGGTTGCTGCAAGGGTTAAATGGAACCTACTGTATAGTAGCTGTATGTCCCCATGTGGGGCAAATGGCTTGTGCTCAATGACTAATCAAAAGATTGGCAGTTTGAACCCACCCAGGGATGCCTCAAAAGGAAGGCCTGGTGATCTGCTTCCATAAAGATTACAGCCAAGAAAACACTATGGAGCAGCTCTGTAACCCATGGGGCCGCCGTGAGTCGGAACTGACTCAAAGGCAATGGGTTTGGTGTTTTTGTTTTTCTTTTTAATTGTACTTTAAATGAAGGATAACAGAACAAACTAGCTTATCATTAAATAGTACACATATTGTTTTATGACATTGATTAAAAACCCCATGACATGTCAACACACTCCCTTCTGAGCCTTGGTTCCCTATTACCAGCTTTCCTGTCCCCTGGGCTGGTGTGCCCATTTAGTATCATTTTGTTTTATGGGCCTGTCTAATCTTTGGCTGAAGAGTGAACCTCAGGAATGACTTCATTACTGAGCTAAAAGGGTGTCTGGGGGCCATACTCACAGCTTCTCTAGTCTCTGCCAGTTCAGTAAGTCTGGTCTTTTTTTTATGAGTTAGAATTTTGTTCTACATTTTTCTCCAGCTCTGTCCGGGACCCTCTACTGTGATCCCTGTCAGAGCAGTCAGTGGTGGTAGCCAGGCACCATCTAGTTGTACTGGACTCAGTCTGGGGGAGGCTGTGGTAGTTGTGGTCCGTTAGTTCTTTGGACTCATCTTTCTGTTTTGGGTTTTTTTTTTTTTTTTTTTGTAGTAGCTGTAGCACTGCCTACTTGGTTTGATTTCTAGTTGTCCCCTTCACTAGCTGAGTGGCAGGACACTTTAGTCTCATTGCTTTAAAAAAAGTGACATCGACATCTCCCCCCAAGGTTGTTGGGAGGTTGCAATGGCGGGGGGCCTGTAAAGTGGTTGGCACAACACAGCCCACCCTGTGGGCACACATGGCCCACTCTGTTGGGCACACACGGCCCACCCCATTGGGCATGCACAGGCCCATCCTGTTGGGCACACACGGCCCATTCTGTGGGTACACACGGCCCATCTTTTTGGGTGCACATAGCCCACCCTGTGGGCTGGTGGACCCTCCACTCCCTTCAGCCATGGAGTCCGAGTCAGGTGACTGTCCAGGGTCAGCCAGTGCCCGACCCTCCCTGCTGACTGACCTCCCGGCCTGCCTCTCCCCCAGACATTGACGAGTGCCAGGTGGCCCCGGGAGAGGCACCTGCCTGTGACCACCACTGCCACAACTACCTGGGTGGCTACTACTGCTCCTGCCGCCCTGGCTACATGTTGCACCAGAACAAGCACACCTGCTCAGGTGAGCTGGGGCTGAGGGGGTACCCTGTCCCCAGGCCCAGCCCCCATCCCACCCTGATAACCCAATCTCCTGAGCCCAAGGAGGGGGCTGGAGGGACCACTTTGGGGCTGGCAGACTGGGAGGCATCTCGTAGCCCTCCTCTTTCTGTCCTTTCTCTGCCCCCAAGCCTGACCTCTCTTTCCTGCTGTTGCTTCCCATCCTTCATTCACAAGCCCAAATCTCTCCTGCTTCCCACCACCTGTACCCTTTTCCCGGGTGTGGGGAGACCTAGGCCTGGTTTCTCTGGCCAATTTGGGCTCATCAGGGCTGCCTCCTTCCATAAAACTTCGGGAGGGGGGGTCAAGGTGGGCTTTGGCCACCACTGCCCAGATTCCCCTCCCCATCCCTGCCAGGCTCCTGGACCCCAAACCTGCTTGTGCTCTGGAGGGTGAGCAGGTGCTGCCCCCTCTACACTGAGTCTGTCCCTCTGTCTCTCCCTCTGTCTCTCTCATCTCTTCCAGAGCAGAGTCTCTAGCCTCCTTTGGGGCTCCAGCCTGCCCAGCAGGCCAGAAGCCAGAGGAACCTGCAGCCGCAGCCACCCAATGCCCCTCTCCTCCCCCCATGGACCTGACAATAAACCCAGCTCCTTTTCTGTTGCTGCCTGTCTCTGGGGTCAATGTGGGTGGGGCGGGCAGGGTAATTTCTCAGACCCTGGCCCCCTCCTTTCCCTTCTCACCCTCATCACAGCCTAATGGGAGCTCGCTCCACTGGGCCATCAGCTCCTTTGCCAGAGAGTCCTGAGACTGCTTGCTGCAGCCCCAATTGCTGAAGATGGGGAGAGGGGCTACGGCTGCCTAAGTCCCAGAGCTGAGGGGCGCATCCTTGGGCCACCTCCTGTTCAAAGAACAACTCAGGGCCTGTGTGCGCTGGGCTGGGGGCGCTGATCTAGAGCAGGGCACTCAAGGAGGCGTTCACGGAGGTGGGCAGTCTGGTCCCCCAAATCCAGCGAGCAGCTCCCTCTGACCCATAGAAGCACCCGCTTGGAAGAAGGAAGAAGGATCGGAAGTTCCCACCTCCTAGAAGCATTCTGGCTCTAATGCCTACGTCCCAGGGCCCCTCTGCAGCCAGGACGGGGTGGGGGGGCAGGGTGAGTGTCGGGGGAGGACAGATTCCTTCCCTGAGTGATGGAGCCCCAAGCATCCATCAGCTGTTCCAGTGAGGAAGGGAGCACCAGACTCGTTTACGATCAGTGTTGACTGAACTGTCCTAAACGGCTTCCAGGGCAGAGGTCAGAGCTGGGGTCCTTCAGGCAAAGAGGGGCTGGGCAGTGGGAGGCCAGACTGGCCCCGGGCAGGCAAGAGCGACACGCCCTCTGGTGGCTGACCTTGGGAATTGCTGGGGCCCGGTGGTGGGGAAAGATACGGGGGAGCACAGGGAGACCCGCCTTCTTCCTTTCCTTTCCCCTGAATTTGTGGGGAACAAGGAGAGCCCCCTCCCTTCTTCTATGCCTCTTACCTCCACCCCCACACACAGCAGAGCCTGGCCTCACTCACCCGCTTCACCTCGGGGCTGTGGCTGGCCTAGGACTCACCCCCCCAGGAGCCTCAACTTAGGGCCCAGCCCTCTTGGGTGTGAGCAGGGGGGCCACTGGTGAACTCCTACTATAGGGCACCTTTGCAGCTCAAGCTTCGAGGCAAGAGAATCTCCTCCATACACTGTCCCCATTGGGGTGGGGGGTGTTTTGTTTCTGGTGCTAGTCGCAGGTGGGACTCTGGCCCAGATCCGGGGGGCACAGATGGCCTAGCAGACCCCTGCCCTAGTGCCCTGCTCACCACCACCCCCCTCCCTGCAGGACTGACAAGTGGGGTGGGAGGCCACCGTCTGCAGGCTCATGCTGCTGGTTATCTCTTCCCCTCCCAGCTTTGTGCTCTGGCCAAGTCTTCACTGAGCGCTCTGGGGAGCTCAGCAGCCCAGAATACCCGAAGCCTTACCCCAAACTCTCCAGCTGCACCTATAGAATCCACCTGGAGGAGGGGTTCAGCGTCATCCTAGACTTTGTGGAGTCCTTCGACGTGGAGACACACCCGGAAACCCAGTGCCCCTATGACTCCCTCCAGGTCTGGCTCCTGGGACCCATGTCATCCTGGACCCTCGCCCTCACCCAGCTGCCCCCCATTTCCTTCAGTACCACTCCCAGGTCCCTGTCCAACTTAGTCCCTGTTTTAGTCATCTAGTGCTGCTATAACAGAAATACCACAAGTGGATGGCTTTAACAAAAAGAGATTTATTTTCTCAAAGTTGAGGAGGCTAGAAGTCCAATTTCAGATCGCAAGCTATAGGGGAAGGCTTTCTTTCTCTGTGGGCTCTGGGGGAAAGTCCTTGTCTTTTCAGCTCGTTTCCTGGTTCCCTGGAGATCTCCATTTGGCTGGGCATCTATCTTCCCTCATCTCTGCTTTCTTAGTCTGCTCCTTTTATATTTTAAGAGATTGACTAAAGACACACCCTACACTAATCCTGCCTCATTAACATAACAAAGACAACGCCTTCCCAAATGGGATTATAACCACAGAAATAGAGGTTAGGATTTACAACATATATTTTGGGGGGACACAATTCAGTCTATAACAGTCCCTTCACACCATACAGGAGTGGCACGCTTTGAGGAGTAGTTGCTGCCCCTGACCCAGCCTGCCCCTCTGCCCAGTCCCCCACAGAAGGGGACACAGGAGGGAGTTTCTACCCCATGGGTGAGATGATGCAGGCAAGAAGCTGAGAAGGGGGGCTCCCAGCAGCAAGATCTCCTCCACCTGGCCAGACTTCCCGCAGGGCCCCTGCCCAATGGAGGTGGTGCCCCATCCCACCCAGGCTCTGCCTGGGGGTCCAAGACAGGCTTTGACCTTCAAAGTGAGGGAGGAATTTGGGGAGGGGGGAAGGGAGCTCCCCGACTCATGCCCATGTTCTGCCTGACCAGCTCTTCATGAAGATGCAGAGGAGGCCGGGGTAGCATCCCAGATGCAGGGCCTGAAGTTCACGGGCCTCTCCTTTTTCAGATTCAAACTGACAAAGGAGAATATGGCCCGTTTTGTGGGACAACGTTGCCTCCCAGAATTGAAACAAAGAGCAACAGTGTGACCATCACCTTTGTCAGTGATCAGTCAGGGGACCACACAGGCTGGAAGATACATTACATGAGCACAGGTAAGAGGAAGTGGGTCTCAGATTCCTGTGGAAAGTTTAGAGCTTCTGTCTCTTCCAGGAGGGTCAAGGGCTACAGGAGAAGTTGGGCAAGAAGAAAGCTGTGTGGGAGTACTGGATGTGAGCAGGATTGAACTCTTTCTGGGCCAGGCCTGGGGAGGCAGACCAGGTGTGAGTGGGATCGTCTGTGAGGCAATGATCCCCTAAGGGAAAACATCATCTATCCCTCCTTCCTTCCATCCATCCATCCGCCTCTCCATCTAACCATCCTTGTATTGATCCACCCATCTGTCCATCCGTCCTTCCTTCCATTGATCCATCCATCCATGGATCCTTCCTTTCTTCCATGGATCCTTCCATCCATCTGTTCATCCATCCTCCCTTCCTTCCTTCATCGATCCTTCCATCCATCCATGCAACTGTCAATCCATGTCTCTGTACATCCTTCCACCCATCCACCCCTCCCTCTCTCCCTCCCTCCCTCGCTCCCTCTCTCCCTCCATCCCTCCATCCATCCATCCATCCACCCACGCTTCCTTCCTTCCTTCTTTCCTTCCATTGATCCTTTCATCCATCCGTCTGTCCACTCATCAGTCTTTCTACTGACCCACTGACCCGCCCATATCCTTCCATCAGTTTTGACTTGGTTCCTTAGTGCTCTGTAACAGAAATGCCTCAAGGGGGTGGCTTTAAAGAATAGGCATTTATTTTCTCACAGTTCTGAAGGCTGAAAGCCCACATCTCGATCTCAGCCGTGTTGGTTTCGTCCTTGTTGATAGCCCTGATGTTCCTTGATTTCTTGGTGATCTTCGCATGGCATCTGTTTTCCCCAGCATGTGCTTTCTCGACTCTGTGTCTATCCTGCTCCTTGCAACTCAGAAAAGATTAGGTTTAGGATCCACTCTACACTGATATGGCCTCATTAACATAACAAAGAAAACTGTTTCTAAACAGAATTATTTTCATAGGTATAGAGGTTTGGAGTCTAATACATATTTTGGGAGAACACAATTCAATCCATCCTTCCTTTCATCCACCCATGCCTCCTTCCATCCATCCATGCCTCTTCCCATCCATTCATTCACCATCTATCCATCCATTCATCTACCTTCCATCCACTCATCTTCCTTCCTTCTTTCTTCCATTCATCCACCCGCCCACTCCCCCTATGGACGTGCGCCAGGCCCTGCATGGGGATATGTACTGCAGACGTCACAGTCTCCACAGTCTCTGCCTTCAGTCCAGTGGGGAGACAGTCATGGGGACACAGCCGGAGCCTTGTGGCAAGCACAGACGTAGAGCGAAGCACTGGGCGTGATGAGAGCCCAGAAGGAGAGCCTGGCCCAGGCAGGGGCTGGGCGCTAAGGAAGGTTTCCTGGAACAGAAACACCCTAGATTCCATCTAAAGAATAAGTAGGTGTTGGGGGAAGGTGGAAGGGTGTTCCAGGAGGAGAGAAGAGTAGGTGCCAAAGCCCAGAGGTACCACAGCTTCAGGGCATGCAACCGTGGAAGGTGAGGTGTGGGTGTGAGTTGTGGGGGGTGGGGGGTGATGAGAGTGAACAGTGGGAGATGGGGAGGGGACTTCCAGCATGGAGGGTCTGGACTGGAGCTACAGTCAGGGAGTCTGCAGGGGTCTGAGGCACTGGCTGTCTCCACTACCCACTGGCCCTGGTTCTGCCTCTGGGCCTGGGCGAACCTTCCACCACCCCTTCCTGTGACAGACCTTCAAACATGTCGTCACCTCCTGGACACAATTCCAAGCCCCCCACTTTCCAGGGTACTGTCCTCCATACATGTCTGTCCCTCTTTCTGCTCTCAGCCAGCACGTCTTTCAGGATGTCTTCGAAAAAACAGGGTAACTGAGCTAGGGAGGCAGTGACAGCGCCAAAGCACTAAAACAAACCCAAACCAAACCAAAACAAATAAACACACACAAAACCCTCCAGAGCTCAGGCTTCAGTATGAGATTCCAGGGTTTGTGTCCTGGCTCTTCTGCTTACTGGCTACCTGACATCAAATCTGCTATGAGACCCTTCTGAGCCTTCATTTCCTTACTGTCAAATGAAGGGTAACAGCATCTTCCAAGAGTGGTGCTCAGGTAAGTCCTCGCTGGGCCGTGTGTGGCATGTAGGGGCGATCATGAGGTTACATGAGTCATCTTTAAAATGAGAAAATCTTGTTAGGAAAGATGACCCCTTGGGCCACCTCTGATAGAACTGTGGGAAAGGGCCGGGGGCTGACTGGTCAGGAGGAGGGAGACCAGCATGTTGGGAACATTTGTCCCATGTTCACTTTGGAAAGCCTATTGTTTTTCTGCAGGTTTTAGTAATACCAAAACCAAACCAGTTACTACCGAGTTAATTTCGACTCATAGCAACCCTATGGGACAGCGTAGAACTGCCCTATATGGCTTCCGAGACTATAATCTTTACAGAAGCAGACTGCCACGTCTTTCTCCCAAGAAGCGGCTGGTGGGTTGGAACTGCTTACCTTTCAGTTAGCGGCCAAGTGCTTAACCACCGCACCATCAGGGCTCCTTTGGTTTTAGTAATAAGATTTGTAAAACTGAAGTGCTGGTTTCAGAGGGGCAGGCTCAGACGTGGCCAGGCTTCCGGGAGCAAAGCCAGTGTATACCCAACTTTCTGGTGTGCGAGAAGGAGGAGGTGGGCAAGGAGCCAGCCTGGGTGCCAGACGACCTCAGGAAGAACTTCAGCTCCCTGCGGCACCCCAGCCTGTCCCTGGAGACTGGTTCCCTAAGGGTAAGCTCCTGGCAGTGTGGAACCTACGGCACCCCAGAACACAAGCTGGGTGATGTGAACCCAGCTGTTCTAGAAACTTAGCTGGGATCACTGGCCAACGAGAGCAGCAGCTAGGGACTCGCACCTGGCTGGCATGTTTTGGGGATAGCTGTGTGGGGTGAATTCAAGCCTTGGGCGTGAGTACAGGCCAGGGATTATGGGGCACAGAGTGAGAGATTCTCCCTGGTGGCTGGTACACTGTGGCCAGGTGCTCCCAAAGTCAGTCTGAATCTTTAGCTCCCCTCCTGTGCAACTTGAGGTCTCAGAACCCCAGCTCTATGCCAGATGGCTGTCCTAGAAGGCTGTCACAAGTTCTAATCGCAACTCACTCAGCGAGGAACCCTTCTTGGTGCTTTACATTTGGTCCTCACCATAGCCCTGGGAAGTCAGGACTATCATCACCACCACCCCCATCTTACAGATGAGGAAACTGAGGCTCTGAGGCTCAGAAAGGTTAAAAATAATCATGAGAAATGGAGAGCTAGGATTAAAAGCCATAGCACCAGAAATACCAGGTGCCATGGAGTCGACTCTGACTCGTGGCAACCCCGTGCGTGTCAGAGTTAGAGCTTGTGTTCTATGGTCGATTTTTCAGAAGCAGATTTTTCAGGCATTTCTTCTGAGGCACTTACTTCTTGCTGGACTCAAACTTCCGACCTTTCGGTTAGCAGCTGAGTACCACCCAGGGACTCCAAAGCCATATAGTGAGCTCCTTTCCTCAGTTACACCTCCTTTTGATTTGAAGCCTGTGTACGTGACGTGCCCGGCGTGCCCGGTGTGGAGTGGTCGCTTGGTTCACGGTGGCTGCACTATTTCACCGTGTACCTGGCTTTCTAACATACCTTTAGCTGAATCCCAGGCAAGGTGGTAAACCCTAAGTTGTACAACAAACACCTGTAAGTTTAATCCTGTCTTTGGCTTTAAGTCATTAAGGAACACTATCTCGGGTGTGGCAAGCTCTTCTTTCACAGGTTAAATGCTTCCTGTATAAACCAAGAACTTTGTTAAATTCAGTCCTGGCTGGTATGGACCAGTCAAAGCCCATAAGCCTCTCTCGGTTCCTCTGTGCAGCTCTGCCGTGCCCTAATCCAATGGCACCACCTAACGGCCGCATTTCACCTGTGCAAGACAGATACACCCTGAAGGACCGCTTCTCCATCTTCTGCGAGACTGGCTATGAGCTTCTGCAAGTAAGTTAATACAAAACTGCACATACACTAGGATCATGAGAGTTTCCAAAAACATATCTATATGGGAAGATACATGAAACGGGAAAAATAGCTGTGTCTGTATGCTCAAATGAGAAAAATCAAAGAAATACGTTTACTGAGAACAAAAGGGATGGCTACAAAGAATTTTTTTTTTTTTTTTTAATTCTTATGAATCCTGCTTAAAAGCTACTTTTGCGGGATGGTGATTAAAATGGGCAACTGTTCCTGTTTTTTCACACAGTACAGCAGCCCCTGGTAGAGTGGATGGCACAAGAAAAAGACGAGCTTGCTCTCCCTGTCCGTGTTCTCTGTGACATTGCCTTGTGTTAAATTAAGGTTCTCCCCCTGGCCAAATGACGACCTTTCCCTGCAACAATTCCTGGGCCCACAAAAAATTAGATGGCCCTTGGAAACAGTATATTCGGCAAAGTTATAGTGATCACTGTTAAGGGAGAGGGAGTATAATTTTAAAAAATGCTTAGCATGTTGCTTTAGGGGCACAGGTAAGAGATTAACACGTCCTCTTAATGTTCTTCAAAATTGTCACTGAGTCCCAGTGGTAAAAAGTAATAACGTTGAAATGATAGCTAGCTAGGCAGTCCACAGTCCTGTGCAGGGACAAAAAAAAAAAAAAAAGTGAGACATTTTTCCCACCTTGCAAAACTTCCTGGGCAGGCTCGTTCCCACAGCTTCTTGGACTACAAAAAACCTGACCAGTTTCTGATTTAAAAAAAATATCATCATGATATCATTTGAGGGATAAAGCTTCTGCCCAAATCATCTTCATGTTTGATTTTAGAGAAAAAAAAAATTATCTCAGTAAGTCAAAAATATTTCCCTGGAAACAATATAAGCCATGAAAGCTGATTGAGAACACACATGCAAAGCATATGAAAGGAACTGTAAACATCTTCCTCCAGTAATGGCCACGGGATGGAAGCACGCTCAGGCACCCTGGCTCCTTGTCTGATCAGGCTGGCCTTTCCCAATTTTTTCCGTTTTTAATCACAAACCTTAAGCACTTATAAATACTGACAGGATATCAGTGGGAACTCATTGAGATCTGTTATATTCTTGGATTCAAGTGGAAAGCAAAAAAAAAAAAAAAAAAAAATTTCCTGCAAATGTCAACCTTTGATTCACAAAAGACCAGTGCATGTTGGAAGACACGTAACACAGGAGATGTAAACCAGCGGAGCTGCTGGTAGCAACTATGCACGTGCACCAAAGCACAAAATTGGGTGAAATGTCCAAGTGTCAGGCACCCAGCACGTCACCACGTGCTAAAGCCAGCGACGGAAGTAGTACGTTCCTCCCCTTACAAGCATCCACGTGAAACGCTAGAATGGCTTTGCAGAGTGGATTTTATGATGTAAATAAAGAAATGAGTATTTTCTGAATTTCTCCCTAGGGTTACTTGCCCCTGAAATCATTTACTGCAGTCTGTCAGAAAGACGGATCTTGGGACCTACCGATGCCAGGATGCAGCAGTACGGTCATGTGGTGACTGCCACTCCTGTAACGGCTTCTGCTGCTGCCATTCCGACTTCTACTGCGGTCTTTTTTCCTTTTTTCATGATTTTATTTAATCAGGGCTTGAATTCCAAATTTGCTTGTTTTTCTCTCAGTGAACTCTTAGAAGTTACGACAGAACCAAGCTACTAAACAAAACCCATTGCCGTTTAGTCGATTCCGACTCATAACTAGGATGTTATTTGCTTTAGAAAAGCATGCTCTCTTTAAAAATAGGTAATTTTTCTAAGCATAGAAGTAATATTCATTGCAGAAAACGGGGAAATGCAGAAAATTACCAACATTTTAATACAATCCCACCATTTGAGGTATTATAATCACTATTTTGGCATTAGCTGCTGTTGAGTCAGTCGATGCCGACTCACGGTGACCCCATGTGTACAGACACTACTCCACAGGGCTTTCGAGGCTGTGGCCTTTTGGGAGCACATCACCAGGTCTGTCCTCGAGGCGCCTCTGGGTGAGTTCAAACTGTCAACTTCTTGGCTAGTAGTTAAGTGCTTAGTTGTCTGCGCCACCTTTTTCCAGTTATTACAGAATTTCTACATATATTTTTTTACACGTTTTGTGCAAGTTTCTGTAAAATAAATCCCTAGATGAATTTCAATATTTCATCTTATAAATTTACATTCCACCAATTGAGACTATGAATTTAGTCCAGAAAAACAGTAGAAAAAGAGCTGGCACTAATGGGAGTCAGATGTCTGGTTTGAGCCCTGACTCTGCCACTTTTTGCTCAAATTTCCTTATCTATAGACTGGCAGAGTGGCCACAACACGGAATTGCTGTGGGGATTCAAAATGTAGGTAAAGCACTTGGCACAGCGCCAGGCACACCGCAGCTACTTGGCTATCATTAAGTTGCTGAAAACTATTTAAATACCAGTTATCTGGTTGTCTATGCGTGAAACTGACTTTTGGACTGAATTTGCTTTGTCTTGTGAATAGTTACGTTAGCAACGTCCTAACAGCTGTGAACTCAAGTCCAAACTCAAAGTATATAACAGCAAACCTCCCAAAATGTTTCTAATCACTGCAGTCTGCTGAAGAGTTCACCTTATTGTCCAGTAGCCTTTACTAAGAACAAGCTAGTCCATGAGAGTTTTCTCCTGTTTCGTTGTGTCCGTCTCTACCCTGATTTAAAGTCAACCAAGCTGCAGTGCCATTTCACGTGGAAGCAGATGGCGCAGGCTGTGCCTCATCTTTCTGCCACACTGCTGTTTTGCTGCAGACCTTTACGTGTGAAGCACGAGCATAAAGGAAACCCAAGTGGCTTCAAATTCCTTTACACTACTTCACCCACGGCCACCTCCACCTTCAGCTAGCCATTTAGTTAGGATCAGGGATGAAAGTGATGCTTTGAAACCAAGCTAAAATTATTCTTTTTGAGATGAAATTAAAAATGCCCACAGTACAGAGGAAGATGAATACGGCTTCAAGCTACGGAACCATGTGGCACAACCACCTATTTAGTTGCTTTGTCTCCAGATGAAAAAAAAAAAAAAAATTCTACTGTAGTTGTGTATATTTCAGATTAAGGTTTACAGAACTAGCTTCTCATTAAACAGTACATAGTTTTATCATACTGGTTAACAACCTTACATGTCAACACACTTCCTTCTTGACCTTAGGTTCTTCCCTATTACCAGCTTTCCCATCCCCTCCTGCCTTTTAGTGCTTGCCCCTTGGCTGGTACGCCCCTTTAGTCTTGTTTTATGTGTCTGTCTCATCTTCGGCTGAACCTCAGGAGTGACTTCATTACTGAGCAAAAAGGGTGTTCTGGGGCCATGCTCTTGGGGTTTCTCCAGTCTCTGTCAGTTCAGTAAGTCTGGTCCTTTTTTGTGAGTTAGAATTTTCTACATTTTTATCAAGCTCTGTCCTGGTCCAGATTTTTTAATGTTAGTATTTAAGATACAACCTGATCCCCCTCTCTCCATGTTTCTTTATTAGTTGTTGACTGTGGCCCTCCTGAAGACCTACCCAACGGCCAAGCTGAATACATTACAGGTCCTGAAGTGACCACTTACAAAGCTGTGATTCAGTACAGCTGTAAGGCAAAGTTCTACACAATGAAGATGAACGATGGTACGCAAATTTTTCAAAGCTGGTGGTGGGCGACACTGGAACTTAAGCCCTCAGTCTGAAAATAAACTTTAACCAACATTTTTGGCTAAGGCTAAACAAAAGATTAAAAGGCACTTCTTCCACTGCTAAGTGAAATATTATAGTTGAAGTGACTTTAATGTCAATTTGCAAGAATCTGAAAACAGATCTTATTTAGTAAATGACTACTACAAACACACAATATATTCCAAATGGTTTAATTTAACAAGTCAAAAACCTTATCATTAAGCACTTGGGATCTTGATACATATTCAAGTTATACATCTAAAAGGTTTCCACTTTGCAAGCAAACATGGTAATGCAGAGACCGCTATTTATGAAATCATGTAAAATGGTTATTCAGACACGTCTATTTCCCACGGATGCTCAAGAATCAACATTTTTCAAGGGGGTATTCAAGCAAATGACAACCACCTTATACATGCAGTTAAACATTTTTGCGTTTCCAATGATTTGCAGGTAAATATGTGTGTGAGGCTGATGGATTCTGGATGAGCTCCAAAGGAGAAAAATCACTCCCAGTCTGTGAGCCTGGTAATGGATACATTTATACAAGAGATTGGTAATTGATGGAAAGTAGAACTGGGGAGTAGACACTAAGTAGAGCTTTAGCTGTGGTAGGCAGAAAGGTAACTTCAGCACTTGGCTCTGAGACCAAGTTATTATTTCCAAATAGTATGTTCTCATTATCCTTCTGCACGTAGAGAGGTTGCTGGGTGCTGACTACATCAGCCATTTGATTACTTCTGACCTTATAACTAGGCAAGCATAAAAAATTAAGTGATTTTTAAAATTATCTTAACCCATTTATACATTTATAAACACAAGTTCTTCTGTTGAGTTACTTTTCTTCTCTGTAAAAATGCTATTAAAACGCAAAGCTGATAACCCGATTATTTCCCAAAGCAACTGTTTTCAGTGATGCCTAATTTTTAAACATTAATGCAATTTGCCTTTTAATAGTACTTTAAAATTTTTATCAGAATTGGCTCTGAAGATAAATGAAAAACCCGAGAAAGGTAATGATATATTCATTACCCCTGTGTTCTTTTGGCTTAGTTTTTTTTTTCCCCCAAAGTCTGTATCTTAGTTTATGTGTTTCTGAGTTTTTATACAAGTACTCTGTTACAACAGAAGCATATGTGCTATGTTAGTGAGCACATTTAGACAGCAATAAAGATACAGGCAAGTTGAATCAACCAGATCAAAAATAACAATACCTGAACATGAACGGTCTTGGCTACAACAGCAAATTTCTAATACAGTTAAATGTTCAAAAGTGAAAGTAATTCTGCAAATGCTCTGAGTGACCTTAGTGCCTGCTTTACCAGAATTACATGATAAATACCCCATTTTACAAATAGGAAAACTGAAGCAATAAAAGGTTCTTTCTTTTCATTCTTATGCATATCACCCAGTGCATAAGATCAGGACAATTCTCATATGCCCTCTTTAAGAACTTTTCCAGTTTTGTAGCCCATATTCCTTTGGCAAAACACAAGTTTTAAACTTACTCATTCATCTAATTTCCTGAGCCAAGAAATACCGAAAAGATTTTATCAGGTCTTTGAACTGTGCTGTTTTCAAATAGCATCACTTGCCTGTGGACATCCATCAATTCCTGGGATCTAATTTTTGGTTGATACTAAATATATAATTCCAAAGTGGCAGTAATTTGAGAAAAATACCACTAGACTTTTATAAAGGGTCTGTGTGTTTGCTTCTTTCCCCAGTTTGTGGTTTATCAACCCGTACTACAGAAGGCCGTATATACGGAGGGCAAAATGCAAAGCTTGGTGATTTTCCTTGGCAAGCCCTGCTACTAGGTGAAGCTACAGCAGCAGGTGCACTTTTGTATGATGACTGGATCCTAACTGCTGCTCATGCTGTCTACCGGCAAAAAGACGACGCATTTTCCTTGGACATCAGAATGGGTGCCCTGAAGAGACTATCGTCTAATTATACACAAGCCCAGGCTGAAGCCATTTTTATACATGAAGGTTACACTCATAATGCTGATTTCGACAACGACATAGCGCTGATTAAACTGAAGAACAAAGTTGCAATCAATAGCAAAATCATGCCTATTTGTTTGCCAAGAAAAGCAGCGGAATCCTTCATGAGGACAAATGACATTGGGACTGCATCTGGATGGGGATTAACCCAAAGGGGTTTTCTTGCCAGAAATCTAATGTTTGTTGACATACCAATTGTTGACCATCAAAAATGTACTGCTGCATATGAAAAGAAGGCCTATCCAGGGGCCAGAGTAACTCATAACATGCTATGTGCCGGCTTAGAAAGTGGGGGTAAGGACAGCTGTAGTGGTGACAGTGGAGGGGCTTTGGTGTTTCTAGATAATGAGACACAGAGGTGGTTTGTGGGAGGAATAGTGTCTTGGGGTTCCATTAATTGTGGGGAAGCAAAGCAGTATGGAGTCTACACAAAAGTCATGAACTACATTCCCTGGATCAAAAACATAATGGGTAAATATTAATTTGCTTGTCTTCAATCAGTAAACGATTCCTTATTTTTTTTAAATACCTGTGAAAGATTTTAACAGCAATGTGAACTGACAGTAACAGTTGTCACTAAGCCCAACCAAAGATGAAAGCAAACTACAGGTGAGACGATCCTGTTACAGACACTTCCTGGCCTGCCAGCTTAACTCTAACCCCTTCTCTTTGATTCAAGGGGACAGAGCCATTAATTTTTACCAAACCGATACGAACTTATTGCTCAAATCTGCATTTAATTACTTACGAATTCGTGTAATGTTTCATAAGGGCCATCCGCATTTCTGTAAACTGCCTGTTCTTGGCCTTTGCCTGTTATTCTATCGTTCTGGACTTGTTCTTACTGATATCTAAGAGTGCTTTATGTACGACAGCAGCGCTAGTACAGGAATAACCTTGATTCACTTTTTGTAACTAAATCAGAAACATTGATACTTTAGCCCAAGTACTGACTGATTTCTGTTAAAAAAGTCAAAACCCCCAAACAATGTGATACCATTTTTCACTTAGACCGAATAATTCCAATGCTACCAATTTAGCTGTAAGGATGTTCACAGCAACTGGAAAGAACCGAAATTATGTTCAAATTCAGAAGACTCATTGAATCAATTATGGCATATCCTTAAGATCAAATACATTAGAAATACAAAGTGGTATTATACATAAATCTGTAATTTGCTTTTTTCTTACAAGGAACATGAAATACTTGAGCACTCTTAAGCCAAAGAGCAGACTGCAGATTATACAAACCTGAGTACAGAACCCTAATACACAACGAGGAGCTATTTGTGACCAGTATTCAACACAACAAAATTATTTTAATTATCACATCTTCTAAATTAAGAGTATTTCCCTTTCTACTTTTTCATACTGAGGACAAAAGGTAAGCTCTTACTTAACCTTGAAGATGAAATTTCATTTTAGTTCATCTACCTCCCCTAAAAAATTTTAATAGTTACATTTAATAAAGGTTTTTAGTCTATCTAATAGTTACCAGTGTACGTAAAAATTTTGAGTTTTGGCCTAATTTCTCTTCTGAACAAAGTACAACTTTTTTAGACTCATTTTTCAAGGTAACTTTCCAGCATCCTTGTTACATATAAAAATAGTGTTTTTTCCAGTAAGACTCCAGACACTAAACTGTGAGGTCAACAAAAATTTTTATTCAACTGGTTCAAAATAATTTTAGAATGAATGCATTTAGATGACCAGATAGACTTTCAAAACAATTTTTTACTAAATAGTTTAAGTACTTCTAAACTTAAAAAAAAAAAAAAAAAATTTTTTTTCTTAAGGGCAGAATAAATACCCATATCTACGTAGTACCATAAATACGTTAATAAAAGGCAACATTGAAAGCCTTTCTATGACTGGAAACTAGGTTTACACAAGTGTAAATAAGGGATTAAAACCATGCCATTGATGAGTTAACTTACCCCTGGGTTCCTTGAAGGCTTGTCAGTTAAGTCTTTGGAGGTCCCCGAATACCATTTTAAGTGTTACCATGTTACTGCTGCTGAGTAACAGTGCAAGTGCTAAAATGCAAAATTCAGATGGTACAGGGTTTGGAAATCATGCAGATTTAGATGCAGAAAAAAAAATATTAAAACAACTCAAGATCCTTTTATACAGGAAATTGAATAACAAAACAATGTGGCGATAACAAGTCTAAAGGACTTCATTTATAAATGTCTAACACATAACTTGCAAAATGACAAACCTATTTATCATAATCTAATTAGATAAGGGTATTAGGTATACTACCAGCACAAAAATTGTAACATTCTTCCAAATGAAAGAAAAAAATGAGCTCAACTCTCACAGAATGAGTAGTCACATAAAAAGTACGACAGAGAGTCAATGTATTATTGCTTTTACATCCGTAACAATGCACTGTGAGAGTCCGATTTTTAACGATTTTATTCAACATGACTATATTCCCCCACCTTTGGAGGACAAAGCCCATTCCACTTAACACCTCCAGAGACAGATAACCCACCCTACTAGTTCTTAAAGCTGTCAGGCTTCTTAATGGATTTCAGGCACAAGATAATTTGTGGTTTCTTCTACTTTATCCCTATGGCAATTAATTCCACTTTTCAAATCCCAAACCAGAAAAGTGCTGATATTCCCTTTTTTCAATCGATACGCTTTGCTACAAAGCATGTGAAAATATCAACAATGTTTTGCCCATAGTATTTGTCAAAGGCATGATTTCCCAGAGTGGAGGTTTACACAAGCCATGTGAACAGACCATCATCCAAATGCACAAAGGCACTGAGGAAAAGCTGGAGGGTACTGCTTACCATTGTAGGTGCGGTCACCCAGATTTATTAAAAACTAGATTTAAAAAGAAAAAAAAAAAAGAACTTTTTACTTCGGACAATGCAAGAACCAATAGCAATTAAATCTGGGTATCAGGTGTCAATGCATGACAGGTGATGAATCCATTTGACTTGAAACAACTTTTCAAATAAGTTTATTTGAAGCAAAATAAACTATTGCCAAGAAACTTTATGAAAGTTCCATCTCAAAAGGGCCAAAAAAAGGGGAATTAACTGCTATGAATTCTTTGCATTCAGAGCTGCAAAACAAAGACACATATTATTTAAATCAGTTTTATTTAAGAATTTCCAACATTGACAACTCTTATAAAAAGCATCCAAGCACAGGACACAGAACTGCAGCAAACAGCATTCTTAAGTGGAGCTAACAGACATGAGAACTTCCACCCTTCTTTGAAACACCCTGAGCTCACTGGTGAACTCTGCTTCCAAGTACTCCTGCAAAGCACACCACAAGCTCAGTCCATGTTCTCAACCCACCAGCTTCAGTTCACTTTACCACGCTTACATATCAGTAACAGAAGAGAACACACACCATACAGCATTCACAGCAGTTGACAAAGGGGCAGGGGAAATACAAGTATCGTTTCACTTAACACATTCAACTAATATGGGTCACCTAAGAACAAAACTCACTTAAAGTCTTCCAACAGATGTGGATGTCCTTTGAAGGCAAAAAACATTCGTACATTATTTGCTATCATTGCTCTCTGCACACTCTCTCACCAAAGCCACAGGATTGAGAGACACATCTCGCCAAGTTAAAAAATATCCATTATGCACCACCAAGTCTCTGCACGCGCTCTCTCCTTTTTCTCGCTCATACTAGCCTTTCATGCCTCGGCACCACCATCAATCCCACACAAGGTTTCAAAAGTTCAAACAGCCTTCTGGTTCCATATCACAGCCTTGCGTTCATAGCGTTGATACGACTCCATGAAATAAAGAGTAGCGGATAAAAATGGGACACCCACCGTCAAAGACGCAGCCTGCGCAGCGTGATGACGAATTCTTGAATGAGAAAGCATGTAGACAGAAGTATTCCTATGGCAGAATATTTACAGCACTACTTTCAATGAAGTGCTTCTTCCATAAACATTTGAAATGAGATGAACTGCAGAGATTAAATGAAGGCTTCATATTGTACTTTTGTATATGAGGGGAGACAAGCGTTAAAAAACAAAACAAAAACAAAAGAACCGAACACTGTGACACCATAATCTCCAGAAGGGAGATATTCCTAAGGAAGAATCCATACGGTGGGGTTCAAATTAAAACGAGAAAACAATGTAGTTCTAACCAATGGTTTCCATTTTGAACATGCAAAGAATTCACTTAACAAGTCCAGGGATAAAATATTACAGGAGAAACCTTTTGATATCAATTGTAGTGTGTTGGTTTACCAATCAGGCAAACAGCAGTTCACTTCCAACCACTCAATATTCCAACCCTTTAAGTAACAAAACTTATAAAATTCCTTTAGCTCTTCTTCTTTTTCTAAAGAAAAATGTCAAAAATACTGCTGAATATACTCCACACTGAACAAACCAATTTTGAAAATTTTTAGTACATATATATCTTACAATATACTTACCATGAGTTTAGAAAAATCTGAATTCCCCCCAGTCTATACCAACCAATCAGAAGCCACTGTCTACATCCCCCAACCAGAGGACTTGGAATCCATGCTGGAGCCAAAGCCTCCATTAAAACCACTGCCTGACCCTGGGTTGGATGCTGATCCCCAGCCAATGGCTGCACCAGAATTGGAGCCACTGTAAGAGTTATTTCCAGAACCAAAGGCCTGATTTGGCTCCCTCTGCATGTTGCCTTGGCTTTGGTTATTACCTGATGGACCTGACTGGTTCTGCTGACTGGCTAGCATGCCCATCATACCCCAGCTGCTCTGCAGCGCTGCTTGGGCTGCAGCCATCATCGCTGGGTTAATGCTGAAAGCCCCAAAGTTCATCCCTCCACCCATATTACTACCTTGATTGTTTCCCAAGCCAGCCCCACCCCCTCGACTGTTACCAAATCCACCCTGATTCCCAAAGCCACCTGGATTACCACCAAATCTTCCACTTCTTTCTAACTGTCTATTGCTATTGTGCTTAGGTTCAGCATTGGATATATGTACGCTGATTCCTTTAATGATCAAGTCCTCTCCACAAAGAGACTGGGCAACCTATAAGAAATAAGGAATGTAAACAAAGGAGATTAAACCACTGACTCATTTAAAATTATCAGTAAAACTTAGATTTCAATCCCTTGTCTAAGCTGGGGGACAATAAGCAACAAATGCTCCTTTCACTTAATCTTCCCAAAGAAACTTTAGCTTTAGTAACGACAGTAGGGATTTTTCAAAAGACATATAACACTCCTAGCCAATGCCACACCCTCGAAAATATCTAAGTTTCAGCATAAATATCTAGGAGCATATATAGCGCATAACTTTACGAGGTCAGAAAATGTAGATAAAGATGGCAATCAGCTGGATGGGAAAAGTTCAAGAGAAATTACCTAATTAGCTGGGACAAAATTAGTAAAGAGGAAAATACCTGATCATCTGCAAATGTAACAAAGGCAAAAGCCCTGAACGGTTTGGGAATGAAGACATCTACCACTTCTCCATACTGGCAGAAGAACTGCCGCAACTCATCAGCGGTCATGTCCTCTGTACAACGCCCAACGAACACCTTTCTGCTCCTCAAAGGCTCATCTGGGCTTTGCTGGTCAAATCAAAACGGAGCAAAAACATCAAATATTTTATAAGCAACAAAAAGAGCATTATCATAGGAGATGTAACAAAACTAACCTGCCCTGTAAATTAGGTAAATCATTAAAAAGCAGGCACGTTCTTAATTTTTGCATCAGCACTTCTCTGCCTTGTGAGACTTCAATGAAGAATAACGTTTTAAGACGTGAAAGTTATTTGGATCTAGGAAAGTCAATGACTGGGAGATGTCCTGGCAAAGGTGACGACGTTCCAAATAAGCAAGTCTGATGTGAAGTTAGATCTTTGTAACAAGATTAATGTATTCTGATTGTTTTATGTTAGCTGGACAGAAATAATAGAAGAATACATAGAATAAAAGTGAACAAAGTTTTAGTTTGTGTTTACTTCAAATAAACACAAAATATTCAGCATACGTTAAAGTCTTAAGGCTTCAACAAGGCCAATGATTTCATTTCAAGAGCACATCCTGCCACTACCTTTTCCAAAGATAGTTTATGTTTTATTTTACAGTGTCTTCTAAGGCAGTTTGTCAGCAAGAATTCCCAAAGCACAGAGGAAAAAACATGGGGCAAGTACCTTAGAATTCGGAAGTTTACAGTCGCACCATCGCCCATCTATCATATGTCGCTGTGACATTACTTTCACCTGGGTTTCATATTCCGTAAAACGAACAAAGCCAAACCCTTTTGAATGACCAGTTTTAATATCTTTCTTGACCTAGAAAAAATGATTTAAATTTACTTTACTAAAACTACACACACACAATCACATATATAACCAAATCAGAGTTCCTTGATATACCATTTAAACGGCTTCAGTTGTAAGCAGTGGCTTAATTAAAAATTAAACAAGTTATTCATGGGGTATAAGCAACAGATGGGTTAGCACTGTACCCAAACCATGTAAACAGGAAAGTAAAACTCATCTACATAACGGATTTTTAACAAACATTTTGGAATGAATGCAAAGATAAACTACATTCAATGTTTACAAATCCTGATTATTAAATGTGGGAAAAGGCAGAAAATGTTTTTTAATATCCCATCAATATAAACAAAAAAAGGTGATGTAAGCTACTCCCCTCCAGCCCGTATGCAACAGGATTGTATAAATACCAAAGACAAAAATATATAGTGCATGCATAAAGAAAAACAGGGCAAGCCACACTTCTCTTCAGCATCCCCTATGTATACATGTAACAAATAACATTAAAATGCTCTGCTAAACATGAAAGACAACGCCACTAAAACATTAATGCTAGGTGCTGACTCAAGGGTAAAGAAAACTTCTAAATGAAATCAAAGTTTACCTGCACCATAAGAACTTCTCCAAAGGTACTAAAATATTCTTTTAGATCCTGCTCGGTTGTTTTCCATGGGAGGCCCAACACTATCAAATCAGATGTTTTCTGGACTGCTCTCTTCACTTTCACTGCTGAAGACGCATCCGTCTCATCCATTTTTCTTTTGTTATCTGAATAAAAATGAGCAGAAACCTTTTAGAAAACTTCATGTAACACTACTTCCTGATGTCTAGAAATAAAAAGCAAAGATGACTTATAAAGACAGTGAAAAGTTTTGGCAAAATATAATGTTAACTCTCAAGGACAAAATAAGGCCTAGAATAAGTGGCTGAAATATTTTCCTGCTGCAAACTCAGGAATTCTCAACTGGTTTTATAAAATCTCAAGACTACAATGGTATGTTGTCCCGCTCAAAAGATAAAGCAAAACAAAAATAATTCTACTTCACTTGGACTTAAAAATACATTAAAGCAAAACCTGTTGCTGTCGATGACTGCCCTGACAGGGAACACAACAGAGAACCCCTGAGGGAGCAGGAGAGCAGTGGGATGCAGACCTCAAATTCTCATAAAAAGACTAGACTTAATGGTCTGACTCAGACTAGAGGGACCCCGGAGGTCACGGTCCCCAGACCTTCTGTTAGCCCAAGACTGGGACCATTCCCAAAGCAAACTCTCCAGACAGGGAGTGGATTGGACTATAAGATTGAAAACGATACTGGTGAGGAGTGAGCTTCTTGGCTCAAGTGGACACACGAGACTATGTGGGCAGCTCCTGTCTGGAGGGGAGATAAGAGGGCAGAAGGGGACAGAAGCTGGCTGAATGGACATGGGGATATAGGGTGGAGAGAAGAAATGTGCTGTCTCAATAGGGGGAGAGCAACTAGGAGTATACACCAAGGTGTATATAAATTTTTGTATGAGAGACTGACTTGATTTGCAAGCTTTCACTTACAAAAGCACAATTAAAAAAAAAAAACAAAAACAAAACCTGTTGCCATCCAGTCGATTCTGACTCTTAGCAACCCTACAGAAAAGAGTAGAATTGCCCTGTAGGGTTTCCGAGTGGCTGGTGAATTCAAACTGCTGATCTTCTGGCTGGCAGAAGAGCTCTTAACCACTATGCCACCAGAGCACCAAAACTACATTAAGCAGGAAAAATAAATGCTTAAAAATGTGTGATACTATCCTTGTTTCTATATGTTAAACGTATCTGCTTAACCATTTCAATGTCTCTTACGTAATTTAAAGGCTATATACCAAAAAATTAGTGTCTTTTATGTCCAGATGATGGAATGAATCGTGCTAAGTTCATTTATTCACTAAATATTTGCTCAGTATGTACTAAAGGTCAGGTGCTACAGCTATAACTGTGAATCGGTTTGTCTTTTCTAAACTTTCACCAATGAACACACATTAGTTTTGTAATAAAGAAAACCTTAAGCTACTTTAAAAAGTCAATATTTGGAAAAGGAAGGGAAAGAAAATCAATGACATTTTACATTCAAGTAAATATTAATCTATAGCCAATGGCTTAATAAACAGCATACTAAAAAAACAATTATGCAGTTAAAAATCTTCTAGGTATATTAAGTCAACGTCCTGTGTCTTAACCAACTTTGATAATCTTACCTTGCTGCAGTAACATATAAGTATCAAGCAGATATACCAACCAGCACACATTCCTACTGCTAAAATGTATCTACATCCTTAGCACTCTTAATTTTCATGCTGTTCTTAGATTTAGAGCAGTGACAAGCACCAGCAAGAATAAGACTTAGCATTAAAACCCAGTGCCGTCAAGTCGATTCCGACTCATAGCGACCCTCTAGGACAGAACAGAACCGCCCCATAGAGTTTCCAAGGAGCGCCTGGCGGATCTGAACTGCTGACCCTTTGGTTAGCAGTCGATTAGGACCATACTAATTCAAAAATCTGAGTTACTGCAACTGAATGTTCCTTTTAGAGGAAAAAGAAGTCAGACTAGCTGAATGACCTAAGACCACCAAGGGCAATGACAGCCCAAAAACTTGGGGGCACTTTACAAGAATCCACAGCACAGATATAACTGCAAAGCATTCTTAAGAATCCCTGAAATCTGCCATCAACCTGGCAACGCTTGTTCAGATAATTTGTTATTTAAATAGTTTCCTCTTAAAAAATGTTCTGTAACTTCCCATTTTTATTAATTTAGACTAGTGGTCTTCCAAACTAGTCTAATAATAAAGCTTAAGGAAAAGCTTGCTTTATAGATGTTTCACCATGAAGAGAGGTCATGATTGGTGACTTGGGATGAGGCACAAGTCCCACCACACTGCAAAGCGAAATGGCAACAAACCTTTGGGATAGTTGACAACGTAGACCAGATTTCCCCAGCCAGCATCAGGGGCATGCAGAATTCCTTCTACTAGGCGGACACCTCTCATACACTGAGATACTGGATTCCTGTAGCGTAGGCCACATGCCCCTGGAAACTGGGCTGTAACCGTGGACAGCAGCACTGTTCCATCATCTTCTGATGGTATTTCAATAGGTTCATCATTCTCATCTTCTGTTACCCGAATATACTCAGACATCTTTTTCTTAAAAGGAAAAAGAAACATGAATGACCAACACTAATGCCAGGGGAACTGTTTCCTTGAATTCTGTTGATAACTAACACCACCCCACATTATCACTCTACGACTTCCAGAAAAATCCTTGCTGTGTGGACTCTTACACACGTGGATTTTTCTTGAGAAATGAGGCAATGGCAAGAGTAGTGATTTTCTATTAGAATGCGATGCCCTGCTAGGTTCATTCATTCACTAAATATTTCCTGAGGGATAGCTGTGGGTCAGGTGCTGCAGCTGGAACTGTGAAACCTGTCCCAAGTGGCATGCTGGTTACAAGGGGGGCAGGGGTAAACAAGACAAAGTAAACAAGTAACTATTTTACTACAATTGTCATACATAGTATCAGAATGAAGTACATAACCATGAGACGGCCGAGGAAAACCTCAACTGGGTCAGACCTGAGAGTCTGGATAGGTCAGGTGTAACCTGACACTTGAGGACCGAATAGAAAGAATGAGCCAGGTGAAGACATGATAAAAAAGTTCCTTCCTATTTGTCACTTTAGGGCTTCCTCGGGCTCTCCAAACTTGTGTCACAAGGACAGCGGCGACCAATTCGGACCGCCACCTCCCAGAAGCCAATGCGTGACAGCAGAGGGAGGAGTTTTTAGGGCGGCCCGGGTGGGGCCGCAGGGGTACACAGCCTCAACTGCCAGCGCCCCCCAGACTGCGAAGTACCGAAGGCACAAAGCATCGCCCGGGCCTGGTGGCCGCGCCTAACCTCCGTCTCAGACTGCGCGGCACCGCGGGACCGGCGTCGTTGCTTCGGCGCCGAATGCCACCCCACGCCATGCCCTAACGAAGCTCCCGCGCGAAGCCGCTCGGGCCGGCGGAGGCAGGCCCGGCCCCACGGCTCCCTCCTCTGCGGGGCCCGAAGCTGCTGCGTCAGTCTCGACCGTCCCAATGGGGGAGCTCACCCAGCCAAGAAGTCCTCAGTGAAGAGCGTCCGCGACTCACCTGCTAGGCCGCTGCTAGTAAGCCAGACAAGGAAACAAACCGAGAGACCAAAGAGCAACCCAATTACCGCCCCGGTCTCACAAAATGGCGCTAGGGCCACCTCCTCCCCACGCCGGCCGTCGTCCTCTCCCATCGAATCCCCGTTAAGAGGGGGAGGCCGCCTCACAGACACACAACGACTCTCTTCTTAGCGAGTTAAGGTCCTTATTGGGAGTGTGATAATACAGATAAAACTTTAAAGCTAGATAAGACCAGCATCAAGGGCTGAAAAGTTAAATACTTAGAAAATACGAATGAGTAGGCTTTTAATGACCCCCAGGTAGCGTAGCAAATGGTTTTGCCCGACCAACCGCCGGCCCCAGGTCTCGGCCTAGCTCGCGCAGTTTCAAAGCGCGCGAGACTAGCTTAGGGGCAGAGCCAGGAAGGGTTGGGCGGGGCCATGCCAAATAAGGCGGGGCGGGGCGGGGCGGGGGCGGGCGGGGGCGGGGCGAGAGGTCGCGGGCTCTCCAGACCGTTCCCGGGCTTGGGAGGGCAGGAGAGTCCAGGGCAGTTTGTCTAAGAAGCCAGCCGGTTCTTCCTCTCCTCCTTACCATAGGCAACCTCCAAACCTGGAAAGAAGATCTTTGTCTCTAAAATAACTATTGATCAATAATAGCGCCTACTACGTGCTCTTTACTTTCAAAGTACTTGCATATTTAATTCGCCCAACATTTTCACATGGTAGTTTTTTTAGTTGCTATTGATTTTTTTTTTTTTTTTATTGATGGAGCCCTGGTGGCAAAGTGGTCTAAGAGCTTGGCGGCCAACCAAGAGGTGGGCAATTGGAATCCTCCAGCACCTCTGTGAAAACCGTATGGGGCAGTTCTGCTCTGTCCTGTAGAGTCACTATCAGTCAGAATTGATTCTACAGCAATGGGTTTGGTTTTTTTGGTTTGTTTGTTTAGTTGCTATTGATACTATCCCCATTTTACAGATGAGGAAACTGGGCCATAGAGAGCTTAAGTGTCTTGCATAAGGTCACCCAGGCAGTGTATGGTGGCCTTTGGATTTGAACCTGGAGGCATACAATATTAACACCAGCTCCAGCCCTCTAAGGTAACAATACTATATTTCATCTGTTTTAAGACGTTTATTTTGTTTCACATTTCTGAAATGAGAAATTCATGTATCAGTTACAAATACAGTTGGAGATGTGTCATACCAAAAAAAAAGCCCCCTGGAATCTCATACTCACTGCAGTCCAGTTGATTCTGACTCATAGCGACCTTACAGGACAGAGCAGAACTGCCCCGCAGGGTTTCCAAGGCTGCAGTCTTTATGGAAGCAGACTGCCACATCTTTCTCCCACAGAGCAGCTGGTGGGTTTGAACCGCTGACCTTTTGGTTAGCAGCTGAGTGTTTAACCTGCTATTAATACTGCTATTATTTAGAAGCAAAGATCTTTCCAGGTTTGGAGGTTGGCTAGCGGGAGGAAAGAAGGAGCCCTGGTAGTACAGTGGTTAAGTGCATGGCTGCTAACCGCAAGGTCAACGGTTTGAACCCACACGTTGCTCTGTGGGAGAAAGATGTGGCAGTCAGCTTCCGTGAAGATTGTTGTTGTTTGTCATTGCACAACTTCCAGCATCACAGCAACACCCAAGCCTCCACAGATGCAAGGGGGCAATGGGTTTAGGGGAAGGAAAAGGGGACACATTGGGCTAGGAACACTTTTAATTTCTTAAAACCATTAAAAAAAAAAACTGTTGTGGTAGAGTCGATTTAGATTCACGACAACCCCACATGTGTCAGGGTTTCCACTGGCTGATTTTTGGGGAGTAGATTGCCAGGCCTTTCTTCCGAGGGGCATGAGGGTGAACTTGAACCTTGAACTTTTGGGTTAGCAGCCGAGTGTGGTAACTTCACCACCAGGGGCTTTAATTTCTTACTGGTCTATGAGATAATATAGTCCATCTGGTTCAAAGAAATATAGTAATAGCAAAGGCTTACACAGACTCTGGTCTAAGTGCCCTATATGTATTAACTGTATAAGCCTCACGACAACTCTGTAAGGTAGGTGCTAGTGTTATCATGCTGCTTAACTGAAAGGTTGGAGGTTCGAGTCCACCCAGAGGCACCTTGGAAGAAAGGCCTGGGATCTACTTCCAAAGAACCAGCCACTGAAAACATTATGGAACTCAGTTCTACTCTGACACACATGGGGTCTTCATGAGTTGGAATTGACTCAGTGGCAAATGGTTTTATTGTTATTTCACTTTGCAGGTGGGGAAACTGAGGCACAGAGATTAAGTAACCCTGCCCAAATTCACCTGGCTGGTAAATATTGAAGTTAGGGTTTGAATTCAGGCAGTTTGGCTCTGGAGTGAGTAGGTTCTACTGCCTCCTGCTTCTTACAGCCTCCTAGGGAATAAATAGTAAGTCTCGCAAGTTTGTCTCTGATCCCTGCTGCTCGTGTTAACCAGAATTCCTGAACCAATTTGGAGGGGTGAAGGAGGAGGGACCGGGGGTAGCACGTAATGAGTGACCTTTACAGGCCCCCAGGGACATCCCTGCACACAGCGACAAGGCTATACAGAGCCCTGATGGTAACTAAGGTTTTGAACCAGTGAATGAAGCACAGTGGCCTGTATCATCTCACTTAACCCACCCAGCTGTTTGAGAGGAGAAGTCAGTTTATTATGCCCATTTTGCAGAAGAAGAAATTGAGGCTCAGGGGCCACGTAACTTGCCTGAGATCACACATTTTCCTAAGGAAGTCACCCAGCGCATACCTTGTTGCCCCAGGTTTGTCAGACCCTGGAGCCATGCTCCGTACACCTGCCTGGGCTGCTTTGTGTGACAAGGTTGAGGCTGAGGCAATTTTTTTGGCCATTTCCCTGCAGCCTTAGGTGCCTGGGGAAGTTGTCAGTTGAGTTGGGAAGATCAGTAACCACTGTCTTGAAGAATAGAAGTAACTTCTCCAGGAAAAGAATAATAAGGCTGAAAGGAGGCTGGCTCCAGAGTCTTTGTTCTCCTCTTGGCCTCAGCTTTACAGTGCTGATTGTCAGAAGTTTTACTTGTTTGAAATGCAGTTTTTTGCAAGTTCTGCTGGCTTGCTTGCTTGCTCGTTTATAGCCCTTATATATAGACTTGATGTTATTGTTATTGGGTGCCCTTGAGTTCACTCCAACTCATAGCTACCCCATAGGGCTTTTTGGGCTGTAATCTTTGCAGGAGCAGATCACCAGGTCTTTCTCCCGTGGAGCTGCTGGGTGGGTACAAACTGCCCATGTTTTGGTTAGCAGCCAAGTGCTTAACCATTGCACTACAAGGGCTCCTTAGCACTTATAAGCTTGAATACACATTAAGCCTGTAGATTGTTGGAGAACCAAAAAGTATCCGTTCACATCCATCTTGTATATTCAGAGTATTTATTAAATCTTTCTGAAGATAAGGAATCAGAAAGAATTTATCGAGTGCTTACTCTGTAACCAAAATTGTACTAGCAGTGTAAAGATACACGAGAAAAATGAAAGCCAGCCTCAAACAAGAGTAAGTAGGGGTGGGGACAGATTGGGAGCCCAAGACAGACAATAATTGGAATGTAATCCCGGAAGGCATAAAACAAGTGGGACCAGAGTTGGCCAGAGGCTGAGAGTCTGAGGACTTCCCATTGGCTCCTGGAGAACTGGTTTCCAGCACCAGGACAAGGAGTCTCAATTGGAAGGAAAGGGCACTGGGGAACCATAGCGATGGGAATGGGCCCCAGTTAGTAGCCAGTCTCTTGGGCGTGCCCCCTCACCTTCCGGTACCTACCTCCATTTCCAGCTTTGCCAGCTCCAAAAGGTGAACAGGAGGGGAACTGTACAAGCATTTCTGGAAACTAACAGAAATACCAAGGCGAGTAACTTCATTTTATCAAGATTTAATTTCCTCTTAATCCTCATGTTTTTAGATCCTGCCAGAATTAGAAGCTGCCTCCCTGACTGGTCTAGGTCTAACTTAGATTTTTCTAAAAATTTTTTTACTCTGAAATAGTTTGAAATGTAGAAATAAAGTTACAAGAATAGTGCAAAGAACTACTATGATCCTTCATCCAGATTCACAACTGATAATATTTTATCACATTTGCTTTATCGCTCTATTTCTCCGTACACTGTTTGTTGCCATTGAGTTGGCTCCGACTCGCGGAGACCACATGTACAACAGAATGAAACATTGCCCAGTCCTGCACCATTTTCACAAACTCTAGTATGCTCAAATCCATTGTTGTGGCCACTGTGTATTTTGAGTGCTTTCCAACCCAGGGGGCTCATCTTCTAACACTATATCAGACAGTATTGTGTTGTGATTCTGTGTTAGTCATCTAGTGCTGCTATAACAGAAATACCACAAGTGGATGGCTTTAACAAAGACAAATTTATTTCCTCACAGTAAAGTAGGCTAAAGTTCCAAATTCAAGGCGTCACCTCCAGGGGAAGGCTTTGTCTTTCTGTCAGCTCTGGAGGAAGGTCCTTATCCTCAATCTTCCCATGGTTGAGGAGCTTCTCAGGCGCAGGGAACCCCAGGTCAAAAGGATGCTCTCTGCTCCTGGCACTGCTTTCTTGGTGCTAAGAGGTCCCCCTGTCTCTCTGCTTGCTTCTTTCTTTTAAATCTCAGGAGATCGCCTCCAGACACAATCCAATCTTGTAGGTCGAGTCCTGTCTCGCCAACCCAGCTGCTGCCTATCCTCCCTCATTAACATAATAGAGGCAGGATTTACAACATGTAGGAAAATCACATAACACCAGGAATCCTGGCTCAGCCAAATTGATACACACATTTTGGGGGGGACATAATTCAATCCATGACAGATCCATAGGGCTTTCGTTGGCTAATTTTCGAAGGAAATCTCCAGGCCTTTCTTCCTAGTCTGTCTTAGTCTGAAAACTCTGCTGAAACCTGTCCACCATGGTGATTCTGCTGGTATTTGAAATACCGGTGGCATAGCTTTGAGCGTAATAGCGACATGCATGCCACCACAATATGACAAACTCAAAGACAGGTGGTGGTCTCCTTATATAGACATATATTTATGTGCCTGTCAGTTTGTCAGTTAAGGTGCCATCAAGTTGGTTCCGACTCATAGCTACTCCATGTACGACAGAATGAAACAGTGCCCAGTCCTGTGCCATCCTCACAATCTTTGCTGTATTTGAATCCACTGTTGGAGCCACTTTGTCAACCCATCTCGTTGAGGGTCGTCCTCTTTTCCGCTGACCCTTTACTTTACCAAGTATTATGTCCTTCTCCATGGACTGGTCCCTCCTGGTAACGTGTCCAAAGTACTTGAGACAAAGTCTCGCCATCCTCACTTCCGAGGAGTGCTCTGGCTGTACTTCTTCCAAGATAGATTTGTTTGTTCTTCTGGCAGTCCATGGCACATTCAATATTCTTTGCCAACACCATAATTCAAAGGCATCAATTCTTCTTCAGTCTTCTTTATTCATCATCCAGCTTTCGCATGCACATGAGGAGATTGTAAATACCATGGTGTGGGTCAGGTGCACCCTAGTCCTCAATGTGACATCTTTGCTTTTGAACACTTGAAAGAAGTCTTTTGCAGTAGATTTGCCCAATGCGATGAGTCATTTGATTTCTTGACTGCTACATCCATGTGCGTTGACTGTGGATCCAAGTAAAATGAAACCCTTGACAACTTCAATCTTTTCTCTGTTTATCATGATGTTGCTTTTTGGTCCAGTTGTGAGGATTTTTGTTTTCTTTATGTTGAGGTGCAATCCATACTGAAGGCTGTGGTCTTTGATCTTCATCAGTAAGTGCTTCAAGTCCTCTTCACTTTCAGCAAGGAACCTTGTGTCATCTGCATAAGGCAGGTTGTTAATGAGTCTTCCTCCGATCCTGATGCTGCATTTTTCTACATATAGTCCGGTTTCTCAGATTATTTGCTCAGCATACAGATTGAATAGTATGGTGAAAGGCTACAGCCTTGACACACATCTTTCCTAATTTTAAACCATGCAGTATCCCCTTGTTCCTTTCAAACCACTGCCTCTTGGTCTGTGTACAGGTTCCTCATAAGCACAATTAAGTGTTCTGGAATTCCCATTCTTCGAAATGTTATCCAAAATTTGTTATGATCCACACAGTTGAATGCCTTTGCATAGTCAGTAAAACACAGGTAAACATCCTTCTGGTATTCTCTGCTTTCAGCCAGGACCCATCTGACATCAGCAATGTGAATCTGGGTTGAATTTCTGGCAGTTCCCTGTCGATGTACTGCTGCAACTACTTTTGAATGATCTTTAGCAAAATTTTACTTGTGTGTGATATTAATGATATTGTTCAATAATTTTCTCATTCTGTTGGATCACCTTTCTTTACAACAGGTGTAAATATGGATCTCTTCCAGTCGGTTGGCCAGGCAGCTGTCTTCTGAAATTCTTGGCATAGACAAGTGAGTGCTTCCAGCGCTGCATCCATTTGTTGAAATATCTTAATTGGTATTCCATCAATTCCTGGAGCCTTGTTTTTTGCCAGTGCCTTCAGTGCAGCTTGGACTTCTTCCTTCAATACCATCAGTTCTTGTTCATATGCTACCTCCTTAAATGGTTGAATGTTGACCAATTCTTTTTGGTACAGTGACTCTATGTATTCCTTCCATCTTCTTTTGATGCTTCCTGGGTCTTTCAGTATTTTGCCCATAGAATTCTTCAAAATTGCAACTTCAAGCTTGAATTTTTTTCTTCAGTTCTTTCAGCTTGAGAAACGCTGAGAGTGTTCTTCCCTTTTGGTTTTCTATCTCCCGGTCTTTGTACATGTCCTTATAATACTTTACTTTGTCTTCTCAAGCCGCTCTTTGAAATCTTCTGTTCAGAGTTAGTATATGAATATGAATATATGTATGTGAATATATATATTCCTCTGGGAGTTATATATGTATAACTCTCGTATATGTATTCATTTGAGAGTTAGTTGTAGATATCATACCTCTTTGCTCCTAAATACTTCATCTTATGTTTCCTAAGGAAAAAGACATTCTCTTACACAACCATGGCATGATTGTCAAATTTAGGAATTTTAGCATTAATATAATGTTTTGTTGTTGTTAGCTGCCATCAAACTGGCTCTGACTCATGGCAGCCTATGTACACCAGAAGAAAACGTTGCCCACCTATGATATCGTCATGATCGTTGATTATGTTTGAGTCGGTTTTTGAGCCTATTAATATACAGCTATTTTCTAATATACAGTCCATTTAAAATTTTTGCCTGCTGTCTCCCACCACAAAACAAAACAAAAGCCATGTCATTTGAGCAATTTTTCTTTCTGATCTAGGCTTCGATCCGGGAACGCCTTTTCATTTAGTCATCATGTCTCTTTAATCTCCTTTAATCTAGAACAATTTCTCAGCCTTTCTTTGTCTTTCATGACATTGTCATTTTTTTTTTTTTACCTTTTTTTACTATGGCAAATATCTATGTAACAAAACATTTGACATTTTTAACAATCTTCATATGTACAGTTCAATGCATTCATTATGTTCATAATGACATGGCCATTTTTGAAGAGTTCAGATTTACTTTGGTGATATGTCCCTCAATTTTGTTTGTCTGACATTTCTTCATGATGTGATTTGGGTGATAAGTTTTAGGCAAGAATAACTCTAACACGATGTGCCCTTCTTGTGTATAACATCCGGAGGCACGTGATGCCTGTTCGTCCATTACTGGTAATGTTAACTTTGATCACTTGGTTAAAGGTGGGGTCCACTGGTATTCTCCACTGTAATGATACCATTTCCCCTTTTGGAACCAATAAATAATCTGTGGGTAGATATTTTGAGACAATGTAAATATCCTGTTTGTCGTCAGATTTTCACCCAATGGTTTTAGGATCCATTGATGATTCTTGTCTCGTTAGTTATTACTAGGGTGGTTGCAAAAATGATGCTTTTCCAGTTCCATCTTTTCTTCAAAATATTATTAAAAGAACCTGGAATGTTGTCTTAGGCCAGGTTCTCTAGAAGAGCACAAACATATGTACATAGAGAGGTTTGTTTCAAGGAAATGGCTCCTGCCATTGTGGAGGCTGGCAAGTCCCAAATTTGAGGATCAAGTGGCAGGGTGGAGACTTCTCATGTTCCAAGAACCAGGGGTCAGAGGTGACTAGATGAATGCAGGATCAAGAGAGAATGAGCCATGCCAGAGCATTCATTTATATCATGAATGCAGGCCACACTCCCAAGGAAACTCCTCTTCCAACTGATTCGCTGCTCACGTCAGATCATAAAATGGGAGGTGACACATAGTGCCTGCCAAACCACTGAGAACTATACACTAGCCACGTTGACACATAATATTAACCATCACAAAAGTCCCTCCATTTATTTAGGTCTTCTTTAATTTCTCTTAGTAATAGTTTGTAGTTTTCTGTGTACAAGTCTTTTACTTTCCTGGTTTAAAAGTAATCAAGGGAAGTGTGGCGCCTGGGGTCTTAAATGCTAACAAGCGGCCATCTAAGATGCATCAATTGGTCTCAACCCACCTGGATCAAAGGAGCATGAACACCAAGGTCACATGATAACTATGAGCCCAAGAGACAGAAAGGGCCACATGAACCAGAGACTTACATCATCCTGAGACCAGAAGAACTAGATGGTGCCCGGCCACAATCGATGACTGCCCTGACAGGGAGCACAACAGAGAACCCCTGAGGGAGCAGGAGAACAGTGGGATGCAGACCCCAAATTCTCATAAAAAGACCAGACTTAATGGTCTGACTGAGACTAGAAGAATCCTGGCAGTCATGGTCCCCAAACCTTCTGTTGGCCCAGGATGGGAACCATTCCCGAAGACAACTCATCAGACATGGAAGGGAATGGACGATGGGTTGGAGAGAGATGCTGATGAAGAGTGAGCTACTTGTATCAGGTGGACACTTGAGACTGTGTTGGCATCTCCTGTCTGGAGGGGAGATAGGAGGGTAGAGAGGGTTAGAAACTGGCAAAATCGTCATGAAAGGAGAGACTGGAAGGAGGGAGCTGGCTGACTCATTAGGGGGAGAGCAAGTGGGAGTATGGAGTAAGGTGTATATAAGCTTATATGTGACAGACTGACTTGATTTGTAAACTTTCACTTAAAGCACAATAAAAATTATTAAAAAAAAAGTAATCAAGGGAAATGGAGAGCTGTGATTAAAAGTCATACCACCAGTAGAACCAGTAGCTGTTGGTTTGACTCTGGGTCATGAAGACCCCACGTGTGTCAGAGTAGGGTTTTCAATAGATGATCTTTCAGACATAGAGCACCACCTTTCCATTCCTGAGATAAAACCCACTTGATCATGATGTTTAACATCTTTAATCTCTTTTAATCTGAAATAATTTCTCCATCTGTGATACTGACTTTTTCTGGACTCATATGATTATTTTCTTATGGTATCATTTTGCTAGTTCCTCCTTCCCCTATTGTTCCTGCATACTGGGTGTTAGGTTTAAGGACATGATTGGATTAAATGTCATGGCCAGACGACTTCACAGATATCTCATTGCACCCCTCCAGGCGGCACATACTATCTGGCTGTCTTACTTTCAATGATGCTAAGTTTGATCTCTTGGTTAAGATGGTGACAGCCAGATCTCTCCACAGAAAAGGTATATTTCCACTGTTTGCAATTTTCAAGTAAGCGCTGGATGATACTTTGGCCCAGGGCAAATATCCGTTTCCCTATAACCTAATGGCCTTAGTATCCATGGGTAATCCTTGCCTGATTCAATTATTTCACTGGGGGTTGCACAATGGTGATTTTAAAAAACACTATCATTCTATCCACATTGTTTAGCTGGCATTCTTTTGTAAAGAACTTTCCTTCGTCAACTGGGGATGACTGTATCTCCTCCTAAAGAGACAAGGTAAATGTTTAACCCTTATATTTATGAATTTGCAGAATAAAAAACGGTTAAGCGCTGGACTACTAGCCAAAAGGTTGGCAGTTCAAACCCATCCAGAGGGGCCTTGGAAGACAGGCCTGGCAATCTAATTCCAAAAAGTCACAGCCTTGAAAACCCTATGGAGAAATTCTACTGTGCACACATGGAGTTGCAATGAGTTGGAATTGACTGGACAGCAACTGACAACAACGCAGAAAACTAATACACCATACCTGTCATTGCCTCCAGCCTCTGTGATCCAGGTGACCTAAGGAGTGGAACATGCACCTGGTCCAGGATTTGGAGAAGCTGGAGGAGGAGCAGTACCACGAGGAATCATATTGTCACTTGACGAAAAAGGAAATATGTATACTCCTTCTACACGCTTACCAAAATATCCTCCTTTTTTTTACATACAAAATTTTTTGGACATTTACGTTTTTTTATAGTGGTAATACGTATGTAACAAAGGAGCTCCGGTGGTACAATGTTTAAAGTGCTCGGCTGCTAACCAAAAGGTTGATAGTTTGAACCCACCAGCCTCTTTGCAGGAGAAAAGACCTGGCGATCTGCTCCTATAAAGATTACAGCCTAGGAAACCCTATGGGGCAGTTCTACTCTGGGTTGCTACAGTGTCAGAATCAACTCGACAGCACATGACAACATACATGTAACAAGACACCTGCTATTTTAACATTCCTGACACGTAAAATTCAGGGACATTGTGTTCATCATGTTGTGCAAAAATCAGTGATCTGTTTCCAAATTTTTTCATCACCCTTAACAGAAACTCTGGTGTAGTTGGTTAATGTACCCCGCTGTTAACCGAGCATAATGTTAGCATAACGTTGCCAAGGTTCATCCAGGCTGTAGCACCTCTGAAGAAAGACCTGGTGATCTACTTCCAAAGAATCAGCCATTGAAAACCCTATGGAGCACAGTGGGGTTGCATGAGTTGGAATCGACTTGACGGCAACTGGTTTGGTTTTTTGGCTTTAACAGAAGCTCAGTGCTCCCTAGTCCATGAGTCCCCCTTCCGGCCTCCTTCCTGCTCCTGCGTTATTTATTTATTTTTAATAACTTTTATTAAGCTTTAAGTGAACGTTTACAAATCCAATCAGTCTGTCACATATAAGTTTACATACATCTCACTCCCTACTCCCACTTGCTCTCCCCCTCTTGAGTGAGCCCTTTCAGTCTCTCCTTTCGTGAGAATTTTGCCGCCTTCCCTCTCTCTCTATCCTCCCATCCCCCCTCCAGACAAGAGTTGCCAACACAATCTCAAGTGTCCACCTGATATAATTAGCTCACTCTTCATCAGCGTCTCTCTCCCACCCGCTGACCAGTCCCTTTCATGTGTGATGAGTTGTCTTCGGGGATGGTTCCTGTCCTGTGCCAACAGAAGGTCTGGGGAGCATGGCCGCCAGGATTCCTCCAGTCTCAGTCAGACCATTAAGTTTGGTCTTTTTATGAGAATTTGGGGTCAGTATCCCACTGATCTCCTGCTCCCTCAGGGGTTCCTGCGTTATTTTAAAACAAGTAGAACATGTTCATAAAAGCTCTACAATCATAAAACATGACTACATATAAATCCTCATGTTGCCCAATCTACCCACATGCCGTTGTCAACCCTCATAAATCCCCTTGGCTGGGGACACGATGGCCTTGTGGGCCTGAGAACCACTGGTTGATTGGCTACGACTGATCCTGTTGTACAATCACGCAGGGGCATAAAGCAAACAAACATCAACAGCCTGTCTTTATTTCAAATTGTGTATTTTGTTCATCATGAATTTTTGCCATTCATTTTGATTTTTTAAACAGTGCACTAAAATATTATTTATTTTGATCACTTTTTGGAGGCCCCTTGTATTTTGCTACCAAGGCAAGTGCCTCACTTGCCTCACCCCAGTCCTGGCTCTGATGAGGAAACTCAGTGGGAGCTGGAGGAACTGCAGGCCCGGTTACTGCCGCAGGCCAGCCAGGTGAGTGTCTTGGTTTCCTAGTGCAGCTGTGATAGAAATACCACTAGTGGATGGCTTTAAAGAACAGACACTTATTTTCTTACAGTTCAGGAGGCTAAAGGTCCCAATTCCTCTCTCTCTCTCTCTGTCAACTCTGGGGGAAGATAGTTGTCTCTTTCAGCTTCTGTAGCCCCTGCATTCCTTCCTCCTTGGTAATCTTCATGTAGTATCTGTCTCTCCCTGTTTGTGCTCCCTTCTGTGTCTAATCTGCTGTTTTTATAACTCAGAAGTGATTAGGTTTAGGACACATCCTATACTGTTATGGCCTCGTTAGCATAACAAAAACAACTCTATTCCCAAAGGAATTACATTGACAGGTGTAGGGGTTAAGATTCCAACACGTATTTTTTGGGGACACAATTCAATTCATAATAGTGAGCCCACAGATTAGTGAAGATGTATGTGAGTGGCAACAGGGCCTACCCCATACCATCTTTCTGAGTTAAAAAAAAAACAGCCACTCCTTCATTTCCAACTTCAAATCTCATGCAATTTTCTCTTGTGGCCAACTCTAACCCAGAACCACATGGGGAAGGAAATTTGGGGAAACACCGTTGACGTAGTACAGAGCTACCAAAGGACATCAGCCAAATACTGTGGAGGGGGCCCTTCAATGTCAGTATCTTATCTGTAAATTTTTTTCTGAGGTGGTTCGGTATCTTCTGAGAAACATCTTCCGGTTTCCTACCTTGTCGCTGATTCTGGAAGTGGGTAGGGAGGTTCTGTCCATTCAGTGTGCAGTCCTTCATGAACGCAAAAAAAAAAAAACTTTCACAGCTTAGGAGGTTAGAAGTCTGAATTCAGGGCACGAGCTCTAGGGGAAGGCCTTCTCTTTCTGTCAGGTCTGGGGGAAGGTCCTTGTCATCAATCTTCCCCTGGGTTTGGAGTTTCTCAGCACAGGGACCCCAGGTTCGAAGGATGCACTCAGCTCCTGGTCCTTCTTTCTTGCGGGTAGGAGGTCCCTCGCTTTCTGATCACTTCTCTCTCTTTTTATCTCTTGTAAGATAAAAGGTAATGCAGGCCACACCCCAGGGAAACTCCCCTTACATTGGATCAGGCCTGTGTCCTGAGTCAGGGTGTTGCATCCCACCTTAATCCTCTGTAACATAACCTAATCTTGCCTCATTAACCCCAGGTAGAGATTAGGATTTACAACACATAGGACATTACATCAGATCACAGCCATACAGTACTGGGAATCATGGCCTAGCCAACTGATGTATTTTGAGGGAACACAGTTCAATCCATGACATACATATAACATAAAATTTACCATTTTTATCATTTTAAAGTAGACAATTTAGTTGCATTCGGTGTATTTACAATATTGTACAGCCATCACCAATGTCTAGTTCCAGAACATTTTTATCACCTCCCCAGAAGAAGTGCTCGGCTGCTAATCAAAATGTTAGTGGTTCGAACCCACAAGCAGCTCTATGGGAGAAAAGAGCTGGCAACCCGCTCCGGTAAAGATTACAGTCTAGAAAACCCTACGGGGCAGTTCTATTTTGTCATATAGGATTACAATGAGTCAGATCAACTTGATGGCACACAACAACAACAGGAACAAATGGAAACATCATGTCTATTAAGCAGTCACTCCCCATTCTCCTTTCTCCCCAGTCCCTGGCAACCACTAATCTGCTTTGTGTGTCTCTATGCCTTGCCTATTCTGGACGTTTCATATAAATGGAATCATACAATATATGGCCTTTTTTGTCTGGCTTCTTTCACTTAACATAATATTGCCAAGGTTCATTCAAGTTGTAGCAAGTATCAGTACACCACCCTTTTTTACGGCTGAGTAAGATTCCATTGTATGGATATACCATTTTCCATATGGCACCTCTCCTTATCTCTGGGCCTGTGTCTCTAACACTGGATCTTTTCTGGTTCAGTTTCTTAAGAGAGTCAGCCTTTAGTTGCTGATGGCATCAGAAGGTGGGTACCTAGGAATCTAACTGCCTTTTAAACAGACTTTCAAGCAAGCCCTAAGTTTTATGCCCTCGATTAATGTCGCTTTCTTCTGCACCTGATACTTTTTATTCCTGAGGCTTTCTGGGGTTCTACTGAGCAAATTGGCTTGCTTCTTATGGATATCCATTCCCAATGAATGAAATCTGACTTCCTCCTTACTGCCCAGTTACCATTCTTCTTTCAGCTTTCCTTCTTCCTAAATTTGACTCAGGGCTATCGCTGTCTTCCAGTTTTACTGAAGATGGAGTTTGTATCTGTCTTAGTTACCTAGTGCTGCTGTAACACACATACCACAAGTGGGTGGCTTTAAAGAACAGAACTTTATTTTCTGACAGTTCTGGAGGCTAAAAGTCCAAATCATGGTCCTCACTGTGCCAATTCATTTCTTGCCAGTAGCCCCAGGCACTCTTAGGCTCCTTGGCATTCATTGGCTTGTAGATGATCTGTCCTCCCATGCATGTATTTTTGTCTATTCTAATCACTTTATAACTCAGAAATGAATAGGTTTAGGATTCAACCTATATTGGTATGACCTAGTAAACATAATAAAACAGGGTCATATTTACAGGTACCCCCCCAAAAAAAACCTGCTGCCATTGAGTGAATTCCAACTCATAGCGAACCTATAGGACAGAGTAGAAGTGCCCCATAGAGTTTCCAAGGAGCACCTAGTGGATTCGAACTGCCAACTTTTGGGTTAGCAGCTGTAACTCTTAGCCACTACACCACCAGGGTGGAGTTAGGATTTCAACACATATTTTGAGGGGACACAAATCAATCCATAACAATATCTCTGTTTCTTATTCCTCTTGCCCTTTTGGGGTGATTTTGTAGAGAAAAAAGGGCTAGAATGCTTTTGCTTTGCCATCTTGAAACCAGAGCCCTACATAGAGAGGAGGTCAGCCAGAGGGTATTACTGTCTTCTACTCCCTTCTAAAAGGAGCCCTGTTGGTGCAGTGGTTAAGTACTCGGCTGCTAACCAAAGGGTTGGCAGTTCTAACCTACCAGTTGCCCCTCAGGAGAAAGACACGGGAGTCTGCTTCTGTAAAGAATACAGCCTTCGAAACCCTGTGGTGTAGGTCTACTCTCTCTTGTAGGGTCACTACGAGTCAGAATCAACTCGACGGCGATGGGTTTTATTTTGGTTTGGTATCCCCTTCCAAATACAATGCTAAGTAATATTGAGATCCTGAGGTCTTTCTTAGTATGTATCCAGCCCTTGGGCAGAGGCCCAAGTTTGGATTTTTAAATATGTCTGACTGTGCTGGACCCTGAAAGGGAGGTAGCTGGCTTGATCTTGGGAGTGGTCACAGAACATTTGCCCTAAGCCCTCAGCCTTGGACTTATTGCAGTAATTCACAGGGGATCTTTGTTCTGATTCCTTTTACTACTTCTCCTGGGACGAAATTGTAGGTCCAGGGTGATAACATCATAATTTATTTAAGCACTTACATGCTAGACTCTGTTTTAAGTAGTTTAATTCTTAGCTCAACCCTACGAGGCAAGTACTATTATTATTACTATTTCCAGCTGAGGGAACAGAGGCATAGAGAGGCCAAATAACTTGGTCATGGTTGACAAAGCTGAGATTCTTGGCTCCAGAGCCTGTGCTCTTAATGACTGCAATATGGTGGCATCAGCTGTGTCATGGATTGAATTGTGTCCTCCTAAAATATCTGTCAACTTGGCTAGGTCATAATTCCCAGTATTGTATGATTGTCTACCATTTAATCATCTGATGTGATTTCCCTACGTGTTGTAAATCCTATCACTATGATGTAATAATATGGATTAGCGGCAGTTATATTGATGCAGTCTATAAGATTTGATAGTGTTTTAAGCCGATCTCTTTTGAGATATAAAAGAGAAGCGAGCAGAGACACATGGGGACCTCACACCACCAAGAAAGCAGTGCCAAGAGCAGACCACGTCCTTTGGACCTGAGATGTCCGTGCTGAGATGGTCCCAGACCAAGGGAAGACTAATGTATCACAAGGACCTTCCTTCAGAGCCAGTACAGAGAGAAAGCCTTCCCCTGGAGCCGGTGCCCTGAATTCAGACTTCTAACCTACTGGACCGTGAAAGAGTAAACTTCTCTTTGTTAAAGCCATCCACTTGTGGCATTTCTGTTATAGCAGCACTAGATGACTAAGACAGGCTGTCAGACCTTGTCTGAATAAGGGGAAGAGAATCAGCAGCAGCAGCATCCCAAAGTTGATTCCTATGAGGTGAAGGTCAGACATACCTCTACTCTCCAACCCTTTTACCAGTTCTGACACCGGCTCTTCCTTCCACAGCACTCTACTTCTCTGCTGGGTTTGATAATTCGTTGCAATGTCTACACAGAGCTCACAAACCATACTCGTGATTACTGGGTTTATTAGGGAAGTAACAGGTTACAATTCAGGATCAGGATCAACTTGCAAGTAAAAGGAACAACTCAGAATATAATTCTTCAATTAGGACAGCTTCCGGGCCCTCAGCTGCTTCTCTGTCGTGCCCACAGGCAGGTAGGCTTTGCTCTTGGCTGTGCCTGCTGCCATTGGCTCTCATTTTTAGGCTCTGTCATGCTCTGGCAAATGTTACAGCTCTTTAGCTGAGCCAACACGTGCCTAAGGGCATCCCACTCTGCCAGGAAGCCTTCTGCCCAAAGGCGCTCAGTTCTCTCACTCTATGGGTCAGTGAGCCCACTGCAACCACCTCGCATCATGGGCCAGGAAGCCCATAACAGCTGTCTCCTGCCAGTCTCCAGATTCTTGCCACTCATGCCATCTTGGGCCTTCTTGTGCTGTCTCCAGCATTACAGCTCTTTCTGTCTCCTCAGTCTAAGATATTTTCGGTGCAGGGACCCTAGGTCCAAAGGATGTACTCTGCTCCTGGGTCTTCTTCTTGATGGTAATGAGGTTCCCCCCTTAACCTGTGGGATTGGCTCTTTTTAAGCCAGCAGGATGGCAAAACTGACCAATTCCTTTGGTGGGCCACTGGCACCTTAGTTGCATAGTTGCAGCCAATCCTGGCAAGAGTTTTACACACCTTATTTGCAAAGCCCCATCCAATCATTTTATGGGAGTTACAAGACCATGGCCAGAAGGGCCATATAAAAAGAGGAACCCATTACTTTGCAATAACTTCTAATCAATCACCTTATCTGGGGCCCTGGGGGACAAGTTACTCTCTATTCTCTTTAGAAAATGGCCACAACAGTATACTATCATTGACCGTTTACTAAGTGCCAGACACGGTTCTAAGCACTTTACTTAATCCTCACAACAACCTTATAGAGTAGGTACTATTGTTAGTCCCATTTTCTGAAGAACCTGAAGCTTCAAGAGGTGAAAACTGCTCAAGATCGCCAGATAGTGAGGGGAGCATCATAATTCCAAATCCAGATCTGGACTACTTGTTTCCAGAATCCTCACTTTTTTCTTTGGTTTCCTTCCTGAGCCTCAGGAGTGCAGTTGAGTTTATCGCCCTTCTCAGTTCGTGGCCCACCATCCTCATCAGCCTGGGCAAAGTCTCTCCTTTTATTTTGTTATTTTCCCCTTTACCAACCGTGATGATTAAGATCGTGTGTTGGCTTGGCTGGGCCATGATTCTCAGTGTTTTGGCAGTCATGTAATGTTGTGATGACTTCCCTGTTGAGATTTGATACGTGATCACTCCCATGATGAGATCTGCTGTGAGTAGCCAATCAGTTGAAGGGGAGTTTCCTTGAATGTGTGGCCTGCATCGAGTGTAGATGGACGTTCAGGCAGGGCTCGAGGGCTTTTGCTTGTTCTGGATCCTGCAGCTGGCTCCTGTTTGTCTGACCTCCGGTTCTTGGGACTTGAGCTAGCAGCTTACCTGCAGTCTTGCCTGCTGATCTTGGGATTCGTCGATCTTCACAGCCTGTGAGCAACAGCCTTGGTCTCTGGCCTGTCAGTCTTGGGTTTGCCAACACCTGTGGCTACGTCAGTCGGGAGAACCCTCCTTCCTTCCCCATGGACTTGGGACATTACAGCCTCTATAAACATGTGAGCCATTTCCTTGATATAAATCTCTCTTTATATATGTATTTATACACTTTACTGGTTTTGCTTCTCTAGAGAAGCCTAAGACACCGACTAAGCCAGTTGCCATTGGGTTTTCTCTAACTCACAGTGACCCCATGTGTGTCAGAGTAGAACTACGCTCCATAGGTTTTCAGTGGCTTTTCTTCTGAGGTTCTTCTGGGTGGACTCAAACCTCCAACCTTCTGGATAGCGGCAGAGTTTGTTAACCTTTTGCACCACCTAGGGACTCTTTCCCATTTACTCCCAATCCCTACTTCCTTTCCCCTCCCCCTCCTAGACCCTCACTTGGTGTTTGTTATCTGTTCCTGTTATAACCCAAACCCAGTGCCGTCGAGTTGTTCCTGTTATATGTCCTTATAAAACATGCAAGTTTGTTCTGTGAGTGGATTCAACAAAACCAGACATCTGTTCAGCACCTTCTATGGTAATGAGAGTTATTCTAGACCAGGGACTGGGAAACTACAACTCTGGGCCATATCTAGCCCATGGCCAGTTTTTGTATAACCTGCAAGCCAAGAATGGTTTTTACATTTTTAAATAAATGAAAAAAAAAAGCCCAAAGCAGGATAATATTTTGTGACATGTGAAAATCATATTGAACTCACATTTCAGTGTCCATAAATAAAGGGGATAAAGTTTTATTGATATATATTCATGCTCATTCATTTATATAACATCTATGGCTGCTTTCACACTACAAATGGTAGAGCTGAGTAGTTGCAAGAGACCGCATGGCACAAAGCCTAAGATATTTACTACCTTGTCCTTTACAGAAAAAAAAATTGATGTAGGGGGTGTACTAAAAAAGGTGTTTTTTAAAAAATTTATATAAATACTATGATGGTTTCATGTAATTAATTATATGAATTATAATCCATTGTCCAATCTGGGACTTTCGAGAGTAAAAGAGAAGTATTAACTAATATGCTGAGAAACTTGGGGTAAACCTGTGTGTCCCTGGGAAACTGGAATGTATACCTATCTATCTTTAAACGCTCTTTCTACCCAAGATCACTGGCTTTGTTCACTGTGACTTTGGGATGTATCCATGTTATACATCTAGAGCAGGGCCCACAAATCCAGGCAGAAGCCAGCTTTTGTACAGTCTGCAAGAAAACATTTGCCAGTCTCTGCTCTGGATGATTGTTTTCTAATGCTGCAGAAAATTCTATAGTATGATGCTAGCACACCTTAAGGAACCCTGGTGGTGCGACAGCTACTCATTCAGCTGCTAACGGAAAGGCCGGTGGTTGGTGGTTCAAACCCAGCAGTGGCTCTGCAGGAGAAAAGACCTGGTTATCTGCTCCAGTAAAGATTACAGCCTAGGAAACCTTATGGGGCAGTTCTTCTCTATCCTATAGGGTCACTATGAGTCAGAATCCACTCGATGAAACAAGGTAACAACAACCACCACGTCTTACAGATAGATGGTGGTTCCCTGGTTTGTTCTCTAGGTTATCCATTGTGAACGAGGGGGAGAAATTGGGGTGCATTCAATGAGTGTGACAGGTGTCTCACAGGGTGGACTCACACTTAATTTTCCTACCTTCTGTCCAATTGCTCACTCAAAGGTCTGCACTATTTGATGTTCCATCATGTAATGTTGATACCATTCATTCATTCACTTATTCATTAAGTCATTCAACAAGTACTAACTGAGCGCTTGCTAAGTGCTCAAGCATTCTAGGCACTGGGGATACAGCAAGGAAGCAAGCAGAGAAAAGTCTGTGCCCCCTTGGAGCTTACAATTGCTGGTGCTATATTCACGGAGCCCTTACTGGGCACAGATGTCATTCCCAGCACTTTGTGCTGTCAAAAGAAAAAGGTTGACTGATGAGCTAATTAGAGTTTACAGGGTTTACTGAGCAAAAAAAAAAAAAAAGTTCATGAACAGGGAACACCCCAAGTTGAAAATGGTGAGGGTGCTTGATTTTATTCAGCGACAAAGCCCTTTTAAAGCTTTGTTTGATTGGTTCATCCCATTTAAGTTTCCTTTTGTTTTGGGAAAGTATAGGGTCACTACGAGTCGGAGTCGACTCGATGGCACTGGGTTTAGTTTGATTTTGGCTTGGTCGTTGAATGCTAAGCTGGCTTATGTCGACTGGATGAGTGTTACTAACTCACGCTGAGCAGGAAACCCTGCCTAACTGTTGACGTAAAGCTGTTCTTTCTTGTAAGGGGCCTTATGGCTACTTCTTGTGTGGCTCTTGGCCCAGGGAAGCCATTTAATTCTTTATTATTAGTTGCCATCGAGTTGGCCCCTACTCATAGCTGTCTTACGTCTAATGGAACATAACGTCGCCCAGTCTTGTGCCATCCTCACAACTGTTGCTATATTTGAGCCCATTGTTACAGTCACTGTGTCAATCCATCTCATTGAGGGTCCTCCTCTTTCTCACTAACCTTCTACTTTGCCAAGCATCATGTCCTTCTCCAGGGACTGGTCTCTCCTGACAACGTGTCCAAAGTAACCAAAACAAAGTCTTGCCATTCTTGTATCTAAGGAGGATTCTGGCTGTACTTCCTCATTTTAACTATTGCCTCTGTAAAAAAGTCTAACAGTATAAGCAGCTATTTGAGGCCTCACAACAATTCTATCAAGTAGATGATATTGTCTCTACTTGCCAGGTGAGGAAAGCAGCTGGGAAAGGCCATGGTGGGGTTTGAACCCACCCCCGTGGGCTGTGGTACCTGGCTCCCCTGCCTCCCTGAACAGCGTTGCCCGTCCTCCACCTCTCTCATTTCCACCTTCCTCATGTTTGCCATTCTCATGAGCCTAAAATGCTCTCCCCCAATGTTGCTTTAATTTGCTTTTCTCTGATATCCATTGAGTTTGAGTTATTTCTAGAGTCTGGGCTCTCAACTGTCATCTTAATTTGCTTCTTGAAATCAAACTAGGATATTTTCTAATTGAGGTAAAAAAAAAAAAACCTTTAACAAAGAAATCCTCAAGACATTTAGCTGCCTTCCTTCCTTGTTATAACTGGAGGCTTATCTTCTAGCAAGGGGACACACAGATCTTGGTGTGATCTGCTTAATTTAGACCACCTGGGGTCAAAGTTCAAGCTACTCACCAGCCACATGACCTTCGGTAAATTACTGACTGCTCTGGGCCTCTATTTCCCTTTCTGGAAAATGGGAATAATAATACTATCTGCCTCTTAGGATTGGAAACCCTGGTGGCGTAGTGGTTAGGAGCTATGTTTGCTAACCAAAAAAGTCGGCAGTTTGAATCCACGAGGTGCTTCTTGGAAACTCTATGGGGCAGTTCTACTCTGTCCTATAGGATCGCTATGAGTCGGACTCAACAGCAATGGGTTTGATTTTTTTGGTTTTCTTAGGATTGCTGGAAGAATTAAAGTGCTTGGCATATAGAAGGATCTCAATCAATATTGTTGTTGTTAGCTGCCATCGAGTTGGCTCTGAATCACAGCGACTTTATGTATAGCAGAATGAAACGTAGCCTAGTCTTGTGCTGTCTTCACGATTGTTGGTATGCTTGAGTCCATTGTTGGTGCCACTGCATATTTTAAATGCCTTCCAACCAAGAGGGCTCATCTCCCAGCACCATATTTAACAGTATTCTGTTGCGATCCACTGTTGTGATCCATAGGGTTTTCATTGGCTGATTTTCTAGTCTTTCTTCCTAGTCTATCTTAGTCTGAAAACTCTGCTGAAACCTGTCCACCATAGGTGACCCTGCTGGTATTTGAAATACTGATGGCATAGCTTCCAGCATCATAACAACACACAAGTCACCACAGTACAACAGACTGACAGATGGGTGGTGGCAATCAATATTAGCTACTGTTATCAACCCATCAGTGCTCACAGAAAAGGGAAAAAGAATATCACATGGTCATATAGGGAGTTTTAGAATTTTCCACAGGCTCTCCCATGACACCAGGGTGATTGATCTCAATACTTAGCTTTTCCAGAGGGATATTTAGATGGGTGGTAGGGTATTTTGCCAGCCTAGAGCAAATACTGTTGTTTTTTTTGCTGACAGATGCTGTTGAGCCAATTTTAGACTGATAGTGACCCCATGAGACAGAGTAGAACTGCCTAATAGGGTTTTCTTGGTTGTAATCTTTACAGAAGCAGATTGCCAGGTCTTTCTCCCACAGAGCAGCTGGGTGGGTTTCAATTGTAAGCTTTTAATTAGCAGCCAACACTTTTATGATGGCACTACCAGGTTTTTTTTTTTTTTTATAGGGCTCAGCTTATATCAGGAGTAAGGAATGGGATCATTGGTCAGTGTGACTTCATATAGGGTTCAGAGATCATTGCTCTCTTGCAGCTGTTTGGTGAGAACGAGGTGATCTAGTTGCATGCTCCCAGACTTGGGGGTTGTCTTAATTACCTAGTGCTGCTATAACAGAAATACCACAAGTGGATGGCTTTAGCAAACAGAAATTTATTTCTTCACAGTTTAGGAGGCTTGTTATTGTTGAGTGCCCTCAGGTCACTTCTGACTCATAGCAACCCATGTACAACAGAATGAAACACCGCCCAGTCCTGCACCATCCTCACAGTCGTTGCCAAGTGTGAGCCCGTTGTTGCAGCCACGTGTCAATCTATCTCGTTGAGGATCTTCCTCTTTTTCCCTGGCCCTCAATTTTACCAAGCATGATGTTCTTCTCCAGGGACAGGTCCCTGATAACTTGTCCAAAGTAAGCCAAATGAGATCTCACTATCTTTGCTTCTAAGGAGCATTCTGGCTGTACTTCTTCCAAGGCAGACTTGGTCATTCTTCTGGCAGTCCACGGTATATTCAATATTTTTCGCCGACACTGTAATTCATAATTCTTCTTTGGCCTGCCTTTTTCATTGTCTAGCTTTCACGTACATGTGAGGTAATTGAAGATACCATGGCTTGGGTCAGGTGCACCTTAGTTCCCAAAGTGACATCTTTGCTTTTTAACACTTTAAAGAGGTTTTTTTTTTTTTTTTTTTTGCAGCAGATTTACCCAGTGCAATATGTCATTGGATTTCTTGGCTGCTGCTTCTGTGGGTGTTGATTGTGGATCCAAGTAAAATGAAATCCTTGACATTTATCACGATGTTGCTTATTGGTCCAGTTGTGAGAATTTTTGTTTTCTTTATGTTAAGGTGTAATCCATACTGAAGGCTGTAGCCTTTGAGTCTTTAGGAGGCTAGAAGTCTGAATTCAGGGTGCTGGCTCTTAGGGAAGGCTTTCTGTCTCTGTCGGCTCTGGAGGAAGGGCCTTGTCTCTTTTGAGCTTCTGCTCCTTGGAAGTCTTCATCTAGCTTGGCATCTCTCTACCCCCTCTCTACTCTGCTCATTTGTTTAATTAATGTCTTTTATACTTCAAAAGAGATTGACTCAAGATTCACCTTATGCTAATCCTGCCTTAGTAATATAACAAAGACAACCCCTTCCCAAATGGGATTATAACACAGGCGTAGGGTTTAGGATTTACAACACATATTTTGGGGGGACACAATTCAATCCATCACGGGGGTGTAACGAGGTGCACACTCCCCCCTGTCCTGTATCTGGAGGCTTAGGCGTGCTACAGTGGAGGGGCACTGAGGAGCTCCTGCCACCCCTTTATAGTGTCCAGGAGTCCCCTTGGGCCTCACAGTTGTCCTGAGGTCCACATTGGGGTGCCTGAAAGAAGCAGAGCAAAGGTCCAGACACAGGGTGCTGCATGAGGGATGGGTGTGCGAGGAGGCTGCTGTCCCGGTCCCTCCTCCTACAGACACTGACTCTGTCTCCTGGGTGTGGGTGCTAGAGTTGAGACATCTTTGTTCCCCTCACAAGGTTCCTGTTGGATCCATCGGGAAAAATCCTAAATGCCCATTAAGACTAGGGAAGTCACCCTGTGCAGGTGGGCTCTAGATTCTGACTGAGCTGGGCTTGAATCCCCACTGGATGACCCCAGCCAAATGTCTTAACTTCTCAGAGACTGTTTCCTAATGTGGATCTCACGTTACACACAGGCCCCTCTGGTGGTCTGGTGAAGCCTATGGCACTCGTGCTGGGTTGGATATTGTTCCCACAAAATTGATGTCCTTTCTGGAACCTCAGAATGTGGCCTCATTTGGCAAGAGGGTCATTCCAGGTGTAATTGTTGTTCACTGCCATTGAGTCAGCCCCTGAATCATGGTACTTTCATACACAGTGGAACAACACAGTGTCCAGCAGTGCACTATCTCCATGGTCGATTGTGGTTTGGACCATTGTGATCCACAGGCCTTTCATGGGCTGATTTTCAGAAGTAGCTCACCAGGCCTTTCTTCCTAGTCTGCCTTAGCCTGGAAGATCTGCTGAAGCCTGTCAAGCATCATAACCTCCACTCGGACATGTGGCAGCTATGCATGAGGTGCCTTAGCAAGGAAACAAACCCTGGTGTCCCACACGGGACGTAAGAGTTCTACTACCACCGCCAGTGCGTGATGGTGCTACAAGCCAAGGAAAGCCTGGGGCTATCAGAAACTGGAAGAGGCAAGACGGATTCTCCCATCGAAGTCTCAGAGGGAACACAGCCCTGCTGACACCTTAATTTCAGACTTCTCACCTCCAGAACTGTGAGAGAATAAATTTCTGTTGTTTTAAGCCTCCCAGTTTGTGGCACGTTGTTACCACAGTCTTAGGAAACGAATATAGACCCCCTTCTCAGAATGATGTTTTCAATTGCATAAAATAAAATACACAGGGAGACAAAGGAAACCAATTATACCAGAACTCAGTTATCAAAATATTCAGTAAATTTGTGATGTAGTAATATATTCACTTCTTTATTAGGAATTAAATGACAGCAAGTTAATTCACTGCCTTTGTTTAAAAGCAGTCTTTTTAATTTCCCGGAGCTGCTGTAACACAAATGCTACAAGTGGGTGGCAGTAAAGAATAGGAACTTATTGCCTCAGTTTTGAAGGCCGGAAGTCCAAATCAGGGTTTTAGGGAAGGTCCTTCCTTGTCAGTAGCCCCAGGAATTCATTGGCATTCCTTGATATTCCGTGGTGCCTGTCGTCCCCTGTGTGAGTGTCCCTGTGCTTATTCTGCTCCTTTTATGTGACACCACTCAGAAGTGATTAGGTTGAGGACCCACCTCTCTCTGGTAAGATCTCATCAACGTAACAAAAGAAAACCCCTGTTTCCAAACAGGGCTGTATTTATAGGTACAGGGGTTAGGACTTCCACATTTATTTTGGGGGACACAATTCGATCCATAACAATAGGGATGAACATAGAAGATTTTTGGGGTCTCTGTAGCAGCCATCACGTGATATGAGAACACCTGTGATTCCTACTGGGGACAGAGTCATAGAGTGGCAGTAATACTGGGGCTTGTGGTCTACATTCACTATGGAAGCACATGCTAAATTTCAGTTAGAAGTTACTGAAAATAAAGATGCCTTTTTTCCCCCCATCAAGGTTTAAGAACGCCCTGAATTCTATACATGAACCCTAGGAGATGGACAAACCTCAGGCGACAAACCAGTTGCCACTGAGTCAGTTTCCACTTGCGGCAACGCCATGTGTGTTAGGGCAGCACTATAGTCCATAGGGTTTTCGGTGGCTAATTTTTCAAGAGTATATCACCAGGCGTTTCTTATGAGGTGCCCATGAGTAAACCCAAACCTCCAGACTTTCAGTTAGCAGCTGAGTGTGTTAGCTGTTTGCACGACCGAGGGACTCTGGACCCAGGTAAGAGCCCCTAAATTAGATGCTCCATGTCAAGTATTTAGAACCGTGCCTGACTCAGAGAAAACTAGCTGTTGTCAAGTCGACTCCGACTCACAGTGGACAGGGTAGAACTGCCTCATAGGGTTTCTGAGGCTATTAATCTTTACGGAAGCAGATTGCCACATCTTTCTGCCACAGAGCAAGGGGTATGGTCGAACCGCTGAATTTTCAGTTAGCAACCAAGCTGTTTAACCACTCTGCTACCAGAGCTCCTTAAAGCACTTGATAAATGGTAGTTCTGAGGAGCAGGAAAACTGGTTCCCATCCTTCAAGGCCAAGGATGGTCAATGATTTCCATTCTGCTCCGGGAGATGGAGCTTCCTCACTAGAATGGATTAAATCACTCTTTCTCACAGAGCAAGGAAGAAAATGGTATTTCTATATCACAATTCACTGATCATTCATTTTCTGCTTCCCAGGCAAAGAAGTGTCTAGCTGCCTTGTGCATTTTGCAATTGACTGATCAGGTAGACCTTCAGCAAGTCTGTTAAATTTTGACTCCCTCGTCTACAAAGCGATAGTACCCATTGCCATCGAGTTGATTCCTACTCACAGCAACCCTACAGGACAGAGTAGAAATGCCCCACAGGGTATCCAAGGAGCAGCTGGTGGGTTCAAACTCTTGACCTCTTAACCACTACGCCACCAGGATTCCAAAGTGGTAGTAATAGTGCCAAATCTCACAGAGATGGATGGATTTAAAACACCTTGGAAGCTTGGCAATTGGAGTTAATATTTTTGTTAATCTTTGATCTCTAAGTATAAAAGGAAACTAGTGAGTGATCAGTGGTTGCTGCTTTAGAAAAATGGCTTAGTGGATACAAGGGCCTTAGTTTAAAAAGGATTTCGCAATTTCTCATTTGCGAGAGTGGGAGGGTGTTAATAAAACCACCGTGAAAACCACGTGGGAGCTGTGATTAGACCGATTCCCAGGGCTTTGAACCTACCGAGTAAAAGCAGCTTTGAAAACGTGATTTTCTCAAATGCAGAAATGAAATCTGAGCTCAACAAAAAGGTCCCAGTGCAGCTACTTTCTATAAGAATGCTCAAGACCAGAGCCTCCACTGTGTTTAGCTGTGAGTGTGTGTGTGTGTGTGTGTATGTGTGTGTAAGGGTGTATGTCGAGACATAGGTGTAAGGGTACGTATAGAGGTGTATGTATTTAAGTGTGTGTGTGTGTAAGGGTGTGTAGGGGTGTATATGTTCAAGAGTATATGTGCAAGCATGTCCGTAGGGGTATGTGGGTGTGTGTGTTTGTGTGTGTGTGTATAAGAGGTATAGGTTTTGTTGTTGTTAGCTGCCATCGAGTTGGCCCCTGACTCTTGGCGACCCCATGCACAACAGAACAAAATGCTGCCCGGTCCTGCACCACCTCCATGGTCAGTTGAGGATTGGACTGTTGTGATTCCTTAGGGTTTTCATTGATTGATTCTCAGAAGCTGGTTGCCAGGCCTTTCTTCCTAGCCCACCTTAGTCTGAAAGCTCTGCTGAAGCCTGTTCGGCATCACAGCAACATGCAGCCTCCACTGACGGGTGGGTTGTGGCTGCACATGAGGGGCATAGACTTAGAATGGAGGCTGCGTCTCCCGTGTGGAAGGTGAGAATCCTGTCACTGGAAACCTGCCTTTCAATTCCTGCTTCCTCGTCTGTTTGTAGGGTTGAAACGAGAGCTCAGGGGTGGTCCTTGCGGGGTCTCTTGAGTGAGTGGTGTACCAAGCGTGTTTGCACTGGCTTTAGCATTCCGGTATGAGGCCTTTTGAAGAAGGGGGCACTCAGGCACCCTTCTGGCACTCCTCTGAGAGTCCCTGTGAAGGTTTTATCAGCTGTGTGTTCCACTCTTGTTTGCTTCTGTTTGGTGTGACGAGGGCCTCCCATCTGTGCCTGTGTAGACCCTGGTGACGACCAGCCTCCACACGCCACCTGGGTCCTGAATTCCAACTTCGTGTCTTCTCAGGTGGTTCATGATAAATCCAGAGAAACGTGGATAAATGGATCAACAGAGGGATGAGTTAAAAAGAGAAAACCTAAAACAAATGTAGCAATGATCTGTGCAGAATCTAGGTGGTGGGTATACGAGTATTCCTTGGTCATGTCTAACTTTTCAGCACATCTGAAAATTTTCATAATAAAATGTCGGGTGTGTCACTGAATTCTACATGTAAAAAATGTTGAAATGGCAAATATTTTGTTACATATATATTTACTACAAAAAGAAGAAAAGTTGGGTGAGAGAGAAGAGATGTGATCAAAGAAACAGATGTTGTCCCAAGACCCCAAAATTTTTATGTAGCTGGGATAATTTTATTCTAGCTCAGTTTTTTTTTTTTAAGTCAAAAATGATTGACAGAATTAATTGGATTCTAAAAATGAAGTGGAGAGGTATATTCCTGACCTTTAAATCCTGCCACAGTCTTGCTTGCGTTGAGTGGGCAAAACAAGATGGTGGCCAGCTTTGAGCTGCGGCTGGAACAGAGGAGAATGGCCTTGTTGGACTAGGGCAGCTCCTGGCATGCAGTAGATGTTTAATAAGTAGTTGGGGCCAACTGACTAGCAATATTGCATAATTTATTTGATTATATGTTTATGGTCTCTTTCTTCCACCTGACCCAAACCTCATGCTAGAATGTTACCGCCATAAGGGCAGAGACCGTTCTTGTTCACCTTGTTCACCCCCTGTTCACCTAGAGCAGGACTGATTTGGCACATAGTAGGTGCTCAATGAACATTTGTTGACTGAATGAATGTCCACTAAATTTCATAGAACTAAGCATATTCCGTGCTGCTCCTAGAGACTCCGTTTACCCTGCAGTTCCTTTATTCATTCTTCAAGCATTTTTTGAGAGCTGCTGTTTCCCAGTATTCTGCTGGGATTTTGAAGTTCCTCGGCCTTCAGTGGGAGCCCTTGTGGCACAGTGGTTAAGTGCTCAGCTGCTAAATGAAATGCCGGTGGTTCTAAACCACCAGCTGCTCCATGGGAGAAAGATGTGGCAGTCTGCTTCCATAAAGACTACAGCTTCGGAAACCCTATGGGGGCAGTTCTACTCTATCCCATAAGGTCCCTATGAGTCATAGTCGACTCAATGGCAACAGGTTTTTTTTTTTTTTTTTGGTCTGGCTTTCAGCGTGGGGAAAACTCTCTAGGGGGAAAAATAGGCACGCATATAGATAAAATAGAACAGCTGGAATCAAGACATATATTTTTAATAATTATTTTCTTTTTTATTATACTTTAGATGAAGTTTTACAGAGCAAACTAGTTTCTCATCAAACAGTTAATACACTTATTGTTTTGTGACATTGGCTGCCAACCCCATGACATGTCAACACTTTCTCCTTCTAGACCTTGGGTTCCCCATTACCAGCTTTCCTGTCCTCTCCTGCCTTCTTGTCCTTGCCCCTGGGCTGGTGTGCCCATTTAGTCTTGTTTTGTTTTACAGACCTGTCTAATCTTTGGCTGAGGAGTGAATCTCAGGAGTGAAGACCTACTAAGTTAAAAGGGTGTCTGGGGGCCATACTCTTGGGGTTTCTCCAGTCTCTGTCAGACCAGTAAATCTGGTCTTTTTTTGTGAGTTACAATATTATTCTACATTTTTCTCCAGCTCTGGCCAGGACCCTCTGTTGTGATCCCAGTCAGAGCAGTTGGTAATGGTAGCCAGGCACCATCTAGTTGTGCTGGACTTAAGTCTGGTGGAGGTTGTGGTAGTTGTGGTCCATTAGTCCTTTGGACTAATCTTTCACTTGTATCTTTGGTTTTCTTCATTCTCCCTTGCTCCAAAGGGGTGGGACCAGTGGAGTATCTTAGATGGCTACTCACAAGCTTTTAAAGGACCCCAGATGTTACTCACCAAAGTAGGATGTAGAGCTTTTTTTTTTTTTTTTAATAAGCTATGTTATGTCAGTTGAGCTAGATGTCCCCCAAGACTATGGTCCCCGGCCCTCAGCCCAGTAATTCGGTCCCTGAGGGATTTTGGATGTGTCTATGAAGCTTCCATGACCTTGCCTTGTAGAACCAAGATAAATTTTTCACTTGGAAGGGTGTTAGGTGCTATCTTGTCCTAAGTCCTCATTTTGGGGATGTGGAAACAAAAGCACAGGGAAGTGAGATGATTTCCCTGGCTGGTTAATTGGTTAACAGTAGAGCTGGGGCCAGGATGAGTCTTTTGACTTCCGGTCTGACTCCCTTTCTCCTCTTATTTGCAGCCTTGCTTTGTGGCATTTGAGCATCAAGTACTTCTTTAAAAAGTATCTAAAGACAAGATACGAGGCAGTGGTGGCTCAGTGGTAGAATTCTCATCTTCCATGCAGGAGACCTGGGTTCGAGTCCCAGCCAATGCACCTCATGTGCAGCTACCACCCTCCTGGCAGTGGGGACTTTTGTGTTGCTATGATGTCAGACAGATTTCAGCAGAGCTTTCAGTCCAACACAGACTAAGAGGAAAGGTCTGGCAATCTACTCCTGAGAATCAGACAGTGAATACCCTATGGATCACAACAGTTGGATCTACAACCAATCGTGGGGGTGGCACATGAATGGGCAGTGTTTCTTCCCATTGTGCATTGGCTCACCATGGTCGGGGCTGACTCGACGGCAACAACAACAACAAAGACAAGATACAGGAACGCAGTGTCAGTCCAGAAAGCTTGCAGAAAGATAACTTAGCTGAGCGTCTCAGGGAGTATAGGAACAAGGTCGGTGGGAGACTGGGGTACAATCTCTATGAGAAGGCAAGTATGGAGGCCAGGAAGGAGCAGGGTATGTGTGAAGGGAGACAACTATATCTCTTGAATGGATGGTGGTAACAAGTTCTCAGCTGGTCTCCCTGCTTCTTCCCACACTCCCTGTTGTGAATTGCATCGTTCCCCCCAAAAAACATGTTCAAGCCCTAACCTCCATCACCTGTGAACATGAATATTTGGAAATAGGTCCTTGTAGATGTAATCAAGTTAAGACAAGGCCATACTGCATTAACTCATTGTTGTCAGATCGATTCGGACTCAAAGCAATCCTATAAGACAGAGTACAACTGCCTCGTAGGGTTTCCGAGCCTGTAATCTTTACAGAAGCAGATTGTCACATCCTTCTCCTATGGAGTAGCTGGTGGTTTTGAACCACTGACCTTTCGGTTAGCAGCTGAGCGCTTAACCACTTAGCTACCAGGGCTCCAATTAGAGCCCACCATAATCCAGTGACAAGAAGAGGGAAATTTGGTCATGGAGACACACATAGGGAGGAGGCTACGTGATGGTGAAGGCAGAGATTGGAGGGATGCAGCTGTAAACCAAGGAACGCTAAACAACTGTTAGCAACCACCAGAAGCTAGAAGAGGCAAGGAAGGACTCTTCCTGGGAGACTTCAGAGGGAGCATGGCCTTGACAACACCTTGATTTTAGACTTCTGGCCTCTAAAGCTGTGTGTCTCATACTGTCTGTAAAGTTCTGTTGTTTTAAGCCACCCAGCCTGCGGTACTTTGTTATGGCAGCCGCAGGAAACTCAATACACCCCTTTCAGGCCATTCTAATACAACAGCCAGAGCAGTCCTTTAAAAACCGCAAGTTGTGCATTTCCCTTCCCCGTTCGGTTCATGATTTCTCTTGCCTTCGACGCTTCATTCAGAAATTCTCCATCCGTTCTCTCAGACTCACCAAGCCGCAGCACACTGCTGTGGCTGCTCTCAGGCCCCTCCGGACTCTGTCTGGAGAGGGGCCAGAGTGGGTTTCTGGGAACCCCAGCTAAGACAGCAGGATTGCTCCTCAAGTTAAAGTGGGCTTCTCAGCTTTTTTCCTTCATTTGGCCCAGAGACAACCTTCTCCTACAAGCTGAGGTCGAGGCCTTAGAATCCAGCCTGACCTTTTACTAGCAAAGGTAGGGTGACTGAGCAGGTCAATCTATCGTCATCCTCTGGTCATCATTCTGATCTCCTATCATCCTCTGGGAAACCCTGGTGGCATACTGGTTAAGACCTATGGCTGCTAACCATAGCAGTTCGAATCCATCAGGTGCTCCACGGCAACCCTATGGGGCAGTTCTACTCTGTCCTATAGGGTCACTATGAGCTGGAATCAACTCGATGGCAATGGGTTATCATCCTCTGATCATTATTCTGATCTACTGTCACCCTCTGATCACTATTTTAAACGCCTGTCTTCCTCTGATCACCCTCCTGATCGCCAGCTCCCGGGGCTAAAGTCATTAACCTCACCAAGGGGAGCAGGTACTGAGAGATGTTGACACCTATCTGTGCTTTCTGGCACCTGGGTGACCCTTGAGCCTACACTGAAGGGAAGGTGGGAACTGACTTTTATTTATGCTGTTAAAACTGCTTCTGGATCAGTTCTTATCAAGGCAGGAGCAAGCTACAGAGCCGAGGATGGGGAGACCCCCAGCGGTGGTCTGGTAAGTGTCTCTTAGCCAGGCCAACTGGAAAGAGTGATCACAATAGTCCTGGTCTTCAGGGCATTGGGAGAGGGGCGCACAGTGCTGAGGAGCTGCACACCCTTTGGTGCAGAAGCCAGATACTCTTCATTAGAATCCTGAAGCCCTCAGCCTAAGAGGGAAGAGGGACCAAATGCATGATGCTTGGCCAGGTCTGTGGGTGCTTGGGGAGGTGGAGGTTGGCCTGAGGGAGTGCCCCCCGACACCGAGTGTTTATTCCCACCCTCCTCAGTTTCCACATCATCCCTCATCCCAGAGTTCAAGTCATCCCAGATTGTGAAGGATTTCCAGGGTCTAGGGAGAGAAAGGAGCACTTTTGTTTTTCTTGGAGAAAGTTGTTTAAACAAATTAGGGCTCAAGTTGACCAGGTGATGTTTAATTTCAAGGAGCTTTCAAATGACAGAGCTCCTGGTCACAAACTATTGAATTGCAAGGAGAAGGGTAAGCTGATATCCACTTTAAAGAGATTCTTTGAAAAGCTCCTGGGAGTGGGAAGTAAGGCCTCCAAAGGTAGCTCGAATGTCAATGGCAACAATAGTTGGCTGTTGGCTGGTTCGCTGCACAGCTTTTGTTTCCAGAGTGAGGTCTGTAAGTCTGAAGACAGAGTGGAGGCAAAGGAGAAGCTGAGTGAGGGAGGAAGGGAGGAGGAGGCCTGGGCATTGTCCCCCAGCACAGTCCCCACAGTCCCCGGGACCCACCTGCTTCTCACGATGCCACTGGGTCTGCCCAAGGCTGGGAGGGCAAGTTCAGGGGCCTGCCACATCTGGGCTACAGAAGTGAGAGGGCAGCACCCGAACCGGTATCTTTCTCCTGATTGTTTGTCAATTTTTGGCTGCTAACCAAAAGGTAAGCATCCCTGGTGGTGCAGTGGTTAAGCACCTGGCTGCAAACAGAAAGGTCAGTGGTTCTAACCCACCAGCCCCTCCGAGGCAGAAAGATGTGGCATTCTGCTTCCTTAAAGATTACAGGCTTGGAAACCCTGTGGGGCAGTTTGACCCGACAACAACAGGTTTGGTTGGTTTAGGGAGCTTTGGCTCAGCTTTACCGACTGTGACTGCCCAGGCAGGAATTCCCCAGAGGGAATGGTGCCAAATGTCAGAGACAGCTGCTTCTCCTTCCCCTGGTTGATTCCTCTGCTCTAGTTTCAGATTTACTCACCCTCAGAGAACCTTACTTCAAGCCCAATTCCCCAACACAAGTCTTTGTTTTGTAAATTAATCAAATGATAATAGTGTTCCCTCCCTGCTGGGAACCAGAGGAGCTGAAAGCAGGTTTGGTGACCACCCCCACTCCCCCACCCCCCGCCCCAGTAGGGAGGGTCTGGAACCAGGCTGCCTCCTATGGGAGGGCTGCCACACTTGCTTTTGAATTCGGTGAATGAAGGTAGGCAGTTGAGGGTTTCCTTTAGCTTCTCTGGCCCTCCACTTGACCAAATATGATGTCCTTTTTCAGCAATCGGTCTTTCCTGATGATACACGAAAAGTAAGCAAGTCAAAGTCATGGACAGAGTTGTAAAATAGCTCAAAGAAAGGTAGAGACCCATAGAATCAGATAATCACCTAGTTTTCCATTGAAGAAACCTAGTTATTTTTGGGGTCCCTTTTAACATCTTTCATAATTTTTCTCTTCACCTCATGTATACAGCTCAACGCACTGCTCCAAAGCAAATGTGCTCCTGTAACTCCCACTCAGGATAAGAGGCAGCATCATCAGCACTTCAGAAGGCCTTCTTGGGCCTCTTTCCAATCATTTATTGTCCTTTGCCTTCCTCCTCAAAGGATTTCCAAATCTCAGGGCTGGTTTTGTCTATTCTTGAACTTCCTATAAATGTAATCAAAGAGTATTTCTTCTTTTACGCCTGGCTGCTTTCACTCAGCGAAATGTTTTTGAGATTCATGTGCCTTGTTGCATGAATCAGTAGTTTTATTGTAGTATAGTCTTCCATTGGGTGAATAGACCACAATGTTTCTATTCTGCAGTTGTTGGGCATTTGGGTAGTTTCCAGTTTGGGGAAATAGCTGATACTGTTGCTATAAACAACCTTGTACGTGACTTTTGGCGTACATATGCTTGTATTTCTGCTGGACTAGAATTACTGGATCATAGGGTAGAGCAGCCTTGGTGGTGCAATGGTTGAGTGCTTGGCTGCTAACTGAAAGGTTGGTGGTTTGAACCCACCCAGTGGTCTGCTCCCGTAAAGATTACAGCCTAGAAAACCCTATGGGCTCCTAGGAATATATCCTAGAGAAATAAGAGCCATCACACGAATAGACATATGTATACCCATGTTCATTACAGCATTGTTCACAATAGCAAAAAGATGGAAACAACCTAAGTGCCCATCAACAGATGAGTGGATAAAAAAATCATGGTACATACACAAAATGGAATACTAGTCAATGATGAAAAACAATGATGAATCCGTGAAACGTCTCACAATATGGATGAATCTGGAGGGCATTATGCTGAATGAAATGAGTCAATCACAAAAGGACAAATATTGTGTGACACCACTATTAGAAAAACTTGAGAAAAGGTTTACACAAAGAAAGAAACAATTTTTGATGGTTAAGAGGGAGAGAAGGGATGGGGAGTGGAAATCACTAGCTAGATAGTAGGTAAGTGTTCACTTTGATGAAGGGAAAGACAATATACAATATAGAGGAAGTCAGCACAACTTGACCAAGGCAAAGGAAGACACTTAGAGGAACAGAAGGGAGAGAGAGAGAAAAAAAAAAAAAGAGGCAACAACCCTACAACAACAGTAAAAATAAATAATAACTTACAGGCAGATACGTATGCTGAATAGGGGAAGGAGGGCATATAGAAGTATACCCATGTACATATATAGGTTAGGCTGTGGGTATTTTTACATACATATTTTTATGTACAGCATGTATATTCACTTACATATAATGGAGTACAAAGGGGGCACAGTCTTAGAAGCTTCCTAGAAACATTCAAACACTTTAAGGGACTGAGTTACTGGGGCTGAAGCCTAGGCATCGTGGTCTTGGGGATATCTAGGTGAATTGGCATAACATAGTTTGTAAAGAAAACGTTCTATGTTCTACCTTGGTGGGTAGCGTCTGCGGTCTTAAAAACTTGTGAGCAACCATCTAAGATGTATCTATTGGTCCCATACCATCTGGAGCAAAGGAGAATGAAGAAAACAAAAGACACAAGGAAAATATTAGTCCAAAGGACTAACGGACTACATGAACCCAAGCCTCCCCCAGCCTGAGCCCAGAAGAACTAGTTGGTGACCGGCTACCACCACTGACTGCTCTGACAGGGATCATAATAGAGGGTCCCAGCAGAGTGGGGGAAAATTGCAGAACAAAATTTAAATTCACAAAGAAGACTAGACTTATTGGTCTGACAGAGCCTGGAGGACCCCTGAGACTATACCATCCTAGACACCCCTCTAACTCAGAACTGAAGCCGCTCCTGAAGTTCACTTTTAGCAAAGTGTTGCAGTAGCTAAGAGCTCAGCTGCCAACCAAAAGGTCGGCAGTTCGAATCCATCAGCCACTGCTTGGAAACCCTAGGGGGCAGTTCTACTCTGTCCTGTAGGGTCACTATGGGTCAAAATTGACTCCACAGCAATGGGATAAAACAAACAATAACACACATGAGAAGTGTGCTTCTTAGTTCAATCAAGTATATGAGAACAAATGGCAACACCTGCCTAAAAGCAAAGATAAGAAGGCAGAAGGGGACAGAAACTGGATGAATGGACACGGGGAACCCAGGGGTGGAAAGAGGGAGAGTGCTGACACATTGCAGGGATTGTAACCAATGTCACAAAACAATTTGTATATAAATTTTTGAATGAGAAACTAATTTGCTCTGTAAACTTTCACTTAAAACACACACAAATTTTTTTTTTTTAAAAGAAAAACCCTGTGGGCAATTCTACTTGTCACACGGGGTCACTATGAGTCGAAATCAACTCAATGGCACCCAACAACAACAACAACAAAGGGTGGGGGTATGTTCAGTTTTAGTAGATTCTGCCAGACAGTTTCCCAAGGTGGTTAAACCACTCGGCACTCCCTCTAGGAAGCTGGTGCTATCTCCCTGCTCCATATCCTGCCATCTCTCCCTATTACTGTCTGTCCTTCTTTCCAGCTGCTAGCTCCAGGATTGTTTTCTGAGTTCCTGCCTAGAGTCATTTTTAAATAGTTACAGTCTCAGAAGACAGAGGGATTCTTTTAAAACATAAATGAGGTCCTGGCCCTTTCCTGCTCAGGGTCCTCCAATGTTACCCATCTTTCTTGGGATAAAATCCCAGTCTGCACCTTGACTCCTGGCTTGTTCTGGTCCCCGTCTGCCCCTCTCACCTCATGCCCATCACTTGCACCTTGTCACTGTGCTCCAGCCACACCAGCCTTCTTTTCATTCCTTAAACACGCTAAACTCATTCTCTACTTTAGGACGTTTGCACCTGCTGTTCCCTCTGCTGGGAATGTCCCTCCCCAGATCTTTGCATGGGACTCCTTGGCACACCATCTCAGGGCAAAAGTCACCTCTCAGCAATGTCTTGTTGTGAGCCATCGATTTTTACTCACAGTGACCCTATCGGCCAGAGTAGAACTGCCCCATAGGGTTTCCAAGGCTGTAATCTTTACGGAAGCAGACTGCCACATCTTTCTCCTGGGGTGTGGCTGATGGGTTCAAACCAATGACTTTTCAGTTAGGAGTCGAGCTCTTAACCACTGCACCACCAGAGCTGCTCAGCAATATCTTACCTAAAAGGAAATTGGAATAAGCAAAATAGGTTACTGGATATCTCCAACGGAAATGATGCGTTGTTTAGAGCATATCTTTCTGGCCATCTGAGTCTAGTCTTTCTTGCCTTTGAGCTATCTGACATGCTGTGAGCTGTAGAGAAATGATGGCAGTGCAAACAATTCTTGTCTCTTGTCTCTGGACATGCAAATAAATTGTGTCAAGAGGGGTTCAATGGACTTCACTCCTCCACTGTGGAAGAAGTCAGTTTTGTGTCTATTTCCCAATGAATTTCAACATTCCTGATCTATAAATGTGTCTGTTCTTTGATTTCTCCTTCGAACTGGTTATAATATCTGCTCGATTCCCTCACGAATAATGAGCTAAAATCTTTAACAACGGGTTTATTTTTTATCTGAGAGTCATGATCTTTTTTTAAAAATAGAGTTTATTTTTTAGAAAAGTTTTAGAGTTAACGAAAAATCGCACAGGAAGTACAGAGAGCTCCCATATACTCTCTATCCCCCTCCACACAGTTTCCCCTATTATTAACCCCTTCATTCCTGTGGTACATCTGTTATAATTGACCCAATATTCACGCATTATTATTAACTACAGTCCATTGTTTACATTAGGGCTCACTCTTTTTTTTTTTTTATGGTGGTAAAAGAATATACAACAAAACATTTGCCAAGTCAACATTTTTGACGATGGCGTTGGTTATCTTCTTCATGCTGTACAACCATCACTACTATCCATTTCCAAATGACTCCACCACCATTGACAGAAGCTCAGTGTCCCCTAAGCTAAGACTCCTTCTTCCTTTTTCCCTCCCACCCTTGGTAACTACTAATAAACTTTGGTCTCTATACATTTGTCTGTTTTGTATAAGTGGGAGTATACAATGTTTGTCCTTTTGTGGCTGACCTATTTCACACAGTGTAATGTTTTCAAGATTCATCCATGCTGTAGCACTTATCAGGACTTTATTTCTCTTTATGGTGGATTATTTATTATTATATGGAGTATTATTCAATACTCCTTTGTATGTATGTGCCACATCTTGTTTACCCATTCATCTGTTGTGGGACACTTAGGTTGTTTTCACCTTTTGGCTATTGTGAAAAGTGCTGCAATGAATATTGGTGTTACAAGTTACTGTTCGCATTCCTGCTTTCAATTCTTCTAGGTATATGCCCAGGACTGGGATTGCTGGGTCATACGGTAGCTCTATGTTTAACTTTTTGAGACACCAGCAAACTGTTTTCCACAACATCTGTATCATTTTGCATTCCCACCAGCAATGGGTGAGGGTTTAGGGTTTACCCTTTGAGTTGTCCACTCCTATGGGTCTTGACAAATACTTAATGTCGTTTGTCATTTAACCCTGACCTCCCCATCTGAAGCAGTCCCCAATCGGGCTCTCTGTTTTTATTCTCTTCAGGACTTGATCACTCTCTGACACTACTTTGTTCATGTCTGTCTTCACTTGGTTATGGTTGGTCTTTCCATCTTGGGCTCTGCACGCAGTAGGCATTCAAAATAAATACCATGAACCCTGCAAAAGCCAGAACTTGTGTAAGGTGGAAACCTGTCAGAGAAGGAAAACTCAAATATTTTCCACTGATAGATAGCCATAGAAAAGTGGTATGACTGCATCCTGTCAAAGGCAGAAATCTTGCAAGACCCAGAAAAACAAGGCAGTCCCGTTGATTTCCGCCCTTGTGGGTTTCACCGTGTAATTAGTTGATGGAACGTGTGAAGGCCGAGCAGGCAGCACAGCATATCCTGCCACACCCTTCCCTCCTGTCCTGCAGGGCCCTCTGTCTTGCCTGTGCTCTATCTGCGGAGTTCACATGGACCCTGCCCTTCAAGTCAAACAGGGACACGCCCAGCCCAGCACTTGAAATTTCGACAGGTAAATAAATCATGTTTTTATAGTTTACCTCAGGCTCCGGGCGTTTCCCCCATTGAGCTGACTGATCACCAACCTGTGTGTGACATCTCGGTAACTTCGGAAGTGAGAAAGCCATTGCAGAAGTGTGGATTTAGGCTGTCATTTTCCAGTGAGGAAACAGGATTCCCGGAATGCCAAGTGCTGGAGGTTACACGTGCTGGCTGGTGGCAGAATTAGGTTGTCCTGACTCAGAGGTCAGAGCTTGTTTCAATAATGAAAACCAGCACAGGGAGCTCTTGTCGTGTCCCAGGCCTGTCTTCAGGGCACTGTGTCTATTAACGCATCCTATAACAGCATGACTTGTAGATGATGAGAACTAGGCCAGAGAAGTGAATGGCTTGTCTAAGATCCCACAGCAACAAGTGGTAGAGCTAGGATTCCAACCCAGCATTGGAGCTTCAGAGTTTCCACACATAGCTGCTATACCAAGTAGAAGACACTGTAGGAACAGCACATATTTATTGAAGGGTTATTCCAGGCCTGGCCCTGTGCTAAGGGTTTTACATGAATCATTTCATTTCATCTTCTTGATACCAAATGTTCTTGTGGTTGTCATTAGATGCCATTGAGTTGGCCTCTGACTCATGGCAACCCCACGTAAAATGGAACGAAGCGTTGCTCAGTCCTGAGCCTTTCCCATGATTGGTTGTGGATCAGACCATCGTGATCCGTAGAGCTTTCATTGGCTGATTTTCAGAAGTAGATCACCAAGGCTTTCCTCCTAGTCTGGAAGCTCTGCTGAAACCTGTTCAGCATCATAGTAACACACAAGGCTCCACTGACAGAGAGTGGCTGTACATGAGGCACATTGGCCAGGGATCAAACCCAAGTCTCTCTATGGGTGGTGAGAATTCTACCACTGAATCGCCAATGCCTCATGAGACCCAGTGAGGGAGGCGCTATTATTGTGTCCATTTTGTACAAGAGGAAATGGAGTCTTGGAGAGGTTAAACGACTTACCCCAGGTCATATCCAGGATCTGAACTCTGACAGTCTGACCCCAGGGCTCCACGCACCTGGTGTTCTTCCTGGCAGCTGAAATATCTCTGTTGAAAGAGGAATTAACTCAACAGTTAAATTTTTTTCCATCGTTCCATTTCTCCAGTTGTCAGATGAGTCATGTCTACAATACGCTTGATTTAAGCTCCCTAGCAATCAATCAACTGTACCCTGTTAGAGAGGCCCAGGTAGGGCTCTCTTTGGGAAAACATATCACATCCAGCAAGATTCCACTTAACATAGCCAGATTATCTCACTTGATATTATTGTTCCATGTGATTACAGAAAACTCTAGCATACCTGAAAACAAGAATTTTCATGTTTATCACCTATTCATCATTTTATTGATCATAAACGTATTTATCATCTGTCCGTAGATGCCAGGCACTGGGTAAGGCATTGAGGTACTGTGCTAAACAAGTTAGACATCCAGTGCCCTCGAGTTGATTCCGACTCATAGCTACCCTATGGGATGGAGTAGAACTGCCCCCATAGAGTTTCTGAGGAGTTAGACATAGTTTATACCTTTTCATGGAGCTTATAATTTATGTGCTGGGGGAGAGAAGAAACAGATAAATCAGCAGGTCATCATCACCATCACCATCACCATCACCCCCACCATCGTTACCACCATCTTATTATCACCACCACTGTCATCACCGCCACCACCACCATCGTCATTGCTATCATTTCCCCCTCTCCAGGCATAGCTGTTTATTGGACAAATATTTACAGAGGCGCCATTGTGTGTCAGACACTGGTCCATCGAAGGGCTTTGGGGATAGAATGGTGAACAAGATAGACGAAGCCCCTGTGCTTCTGAGCATATCTTTACTCAAGTGAGAGAAACATATAGAACAACCCAAAAAACTCATTGGTGTCGAGTCAATGCTGACTCATAGCAATCACATAGGACAGAGTAGAACTGCATCCTAGGGTTTCCAGGGAGCAGTTGGTAGATTCAAACTGCCAACCTTTTGGTTAGCAGCCAATCTTTTAACCACTGCACCACCAGTGCTCCAACCACATAACAATTTCCAACAGTGATGTGGGCCATGAAGGAAACAAACACCAGACCAGGGTAGAGAATGGTGGGGTGGTCAGGGAGGGCCTCCTGGAGGAGGTGACATTGAAGTGGAGACCTACAGCATGAAGAGGAGTCAGCTACATGAAGAGTGGGGAACAGTATTTCAGGCAGTGAGACCAGCATGTGCAGAGGTTCCTAGTGCAGAGAAGACCAGCTTGGCTGGAGTGTGGTGATAGAAGAGGACAGAGCTGCATGGACTGTGGAAATGTTTGGAGTTTACTCCAAGGGCAGCGGGGGAGGGGGCATTGAAGGGCTCTGAGAAGGGACTTATGTAATCTCAGCTACGTTTTAAGATCCCTCTTGGCTGCTGTGTAGAGAATGGGTTGGGCTGTGGTCAGCAGAGGCAGGTGCGGGTAGTCACTGGGACATTCCATACTGCCTCTCACCTCTGGCCTGTACACAGGCCGTGCTCATTCCCTGGAGTCCTCAGCTGAGCGTCAAAATTCCAAGAATGGGCTGGTTTGCCCCTACTCCACTTATATGAGCCAAGTGACATGTAAATGAGTTTCTATCCAGGGCCTAATCCTGTTCTTTAAAGGACACATGAGTATCATGTGTTTGTATACTGCAGATTCAACCCAGAGTCTGCATTTTCTCCATTTCCTCTCCTAGACAACAGGAGGCTGGTTCCCAGTGATGACCCTGGGGCCTGTCAGGGGTTAGATGTACCTCTTGCAATCATCACCATTACATTGGGTACATATCACCATCATTATTATGTTGGCTTCAGTATCGTTTCAGGTCATGTGTATCCTAATGTTTATTCAATTTCTCTGATACTTAAATTTCTTTGACTATGTGATGAGCAAGTTTAGGCCCCAGGTCCTGCTGCTCTGTGACCATGGACAAGTCCTTTCAACTCTGGGTGACCACATTTATCATCACGATAAGAGCTTATCATGATAAGAGCTGTCATCTTTAGGCACATGCTCTGTGACAGGCACCCTGTACAGACTTTTACACACATTTACTCATTCCAGTTTTATTCCACCCTATGAAGTAAGTTCCATCATTACCATCATCATCACCATCAACATCACCACCTTCACTATCACCATCACCACCATCATCACCATCATTATCATCATCACCATCACCTCCACCATCATCACCACCATTACTACCATCACCACCATCTTCACCACCATCATCACCTCCGTCACCATCACCATCATCGTCATCAATTCACAGAAACATGGAACAGAGGTGGGGTTCTCTTACTATTAAGTCACATGGCTCCGTATCTCCTCCTGTAAAACACAGCGGTTAGATTTTGTGATCTCTAGGACCTCACCGCTCAAACTGTGGTCTCTGAACCGGCAGCATTGGCATCGCCTGGGAGCTTTTAGAAAGGCTGAATCTCAGGCCCCACCTCTGACCTACTGAATCGGGGCCTGTGTTTTAACAAGACCCCCAGGTGATTTGTAGGCACATTGACATTTGAGAAGCCCCACCCTAAGGTTCTTTCTCCTCAGATGTTCTGTGAACTGTGACTTCTTCGTGGAGTAAAGGGTCACTCTCAGTGATGACCATGTAACTCCTACATGCTCTTTTTTAACCATTCCATTGAAGCAGGCCTGGGAGAGAAGTCCTTCCTCTCTTCTCAGGAGTATCTTCTTGTCTGCAGACAAGGTCGAGTGCTTCTCAGACTACATGGCCCTGTGGATCCCGAAGAGCCAAGTGAAGGGTTTAAGGCAGTGGCTGAGCAGAACACTGCACTTGCCAGGTAAGGGACAGTTGTTGACCAGGTAGGGTCTTTGCCTAGGGAGAGACGTCCCCCTGCCCCTCATGTACATCCCTCACTCCTTTTGCATTGGCTTTCCTCTGTCTGGAATGCTCTTCCCCATTGCTCAGGGCTGGCTCCTTCCTGTTGCTCAAAACCCTGCTCCAATGCCACCTCCTCCGAGAGGCCTTCCTGATTCCCTATCTCAAGAATCTCCTCCCACCCCCAGCCACAATCTCAGCCTGTTTTCTTCTCAGCCACTCATCACTACTTCAAAGGATCTTCTACAATTGTTTGCTTACATGCTCGTCATCTGCACGCCCCGGCAGCTCTGTGAGGGCAAGGCCCACACGCGTTTCTTGTTTCTACTGAATTTCCAGAACGGAGCACACTGCCTGGAACTTAGGAGACACTCAAGTATTTGTTAAATCAGTGAACGGCCTGGAAGCTTAGTAGATATACCCATCTGCTGCTGATGTGCTCTGAAATCTAAATCACCTGAGAAAAGAAATGGATGTGAGGAAAAAGGGGAATTCTTACGCACTTGAAACCAAAAGCCATTTCATGCTTGGTGGAAAAATAAACCAGTAAAAAGCCAATTGCGGCTGAGTCAATTCCGATTTATGATGACCCATGTGTGTCAGAGTAGGACTGTGCTCCATAGGGTTTTCAGTGGGTATTTCACTGACGTATATCCCCAGGCCTTTCTTCTGAGGTGCCTCCATGTGGACTTGAACCTCCAACCTTTTCCTTAGCAGTTGAGCATGCTAACAATTTGTACCACCCAGGGACGGAAGGGGGAATAGGAGGGGATTAAAAAAGCAAACCCATTGCCATCGAGTCGATGGCGACTCATAGCAACCCTGTAGGACAAAGTAGAACTGCTCCATAGGGTTTCCAAGGAGCAGCTGGTGGATTTGAACTGCCGATCTTTTGGTTAGCAGCCGTAGCACACCGTCGCTGTGAACCACTGTGCCACCAGGGCCCCAGTAGGGGGATCACACACCTAAAATAGCAAAAACAAGGGAATAGTGTCACAGAAACCTTCCAGCCATGATTTTGCCAACAGAAAAATTGGAATGAGGGTACCACGAGGTGATTACCTGGAACTTTCTGGAAGGAACAAGAGTAGAAAAAAAAAAAAAAAGAGAGAAGTCTAAATGACTCACTTCCTTCTGCATCCTCCATTGCAGGGGCTGCAGAACAAGCCCTCAGAATTCCTTTCCTCTTTTCCACAGGGAGAGAGAAACTGAGGAGAGGGGCTTTCTGGTCTGTCCCAGAGTCTAGGGACACCTCCCAGGGCCCCTGTTCACTTTGGAAATTCTTGAAGCACTTTCTAAGTGTGACGCAGCGGAAATCTGGCCTGGGAGGGTCAGCTACTGAATGGTCAGCCAGCCTGTGATGCCTCAGGAGCAGCGTTTGTATATTAAAAGGCCACTTTTCGAGGAGAAATGCCGTGGATACATTAAGCTGTCGCCTGTTCTTTGGAGAGCCATTATTAATGGAAAACAATAGATTAATAGTTTTAAAACGCTTGTTCAATAAGTAATTTTTATGGCTCTGGATAGAGCCCATTAAACATTTCTGTGTGTTATTATAAAGAAGTTTTAAGCGTAAAATCATAAAGTCAATAATCAGAGAATTAGTCACAGCGGCCAGCCACAGGCCATTAGTTTTAGGCCCTGTCAGAGACACCTGTGGCTTTCGCGGGTGAGTTTTCATTTCACGTGGTAGCGCTAGCAGCGCCAGGTGGGGATGGAGAAATGACAGTGCCTGCTGCCTTCCATAAACTTGAGGGGACAGCAAGCAGGTGTGAGCAGCGGGATGCCAGGCAAATATTTACAAAGTGCAAACGTGAATGCAAAACGAAAACGATCCAGGTCAATTTGCACATCCAGACTGAGACGCTTTATTTCCCCAGCGAGAGCCTGTTTCTGTCAGGGGCTCGGCCTTGATCTCTTGCTAAAGATAGAGGTAGAAGCTCCACAGAAAGGCTTCCAGAGCCGCTTTCTGAAATAGTATATTCATCTCCCAGCAAATACTCAATTAACAGTCAAGTATTTGAAAATGAAACGGTGAGTTTTGAAAAATGGCTTAAAAAAATATCACCACAAAAGCAATACAAGTTAATTATGGAAACTAACAAAAATCCAAAGAAGATAATAAAAACTACCCATGATTCCTCTACCCAGAGATACCACTCTTCATTTTTTACTCATTTAACAAATGTTTATTGAGAGCCCTGTATATGCCAGGCACTTCTCCAGGCACTAGGCAATGAAAAAAATAGATAAATACCCAGACCCCATGGAGCTGACATTTGGGTAAGGGAGGCAAACAATAAGCATAATAAATAAGTAAATTAGATACCAAGCCTGTCGCCCCTGAGTCGATTCTGACTCATAGTGGCCCCATAGGGCAGAGTAAAGCTGCCCATAGAGCTCCCAAGGAGCACCTGGAGGATTCAAACTGCTGACCTTTTGGTTAGCAGCCATAGCACTTAACCACTACGCCACCAGGGTTTCCCAATTAGACAGTAGGTTAAAAAAACACACCAGTTGCCGTCGGGTCGACTCCCACTCGGGATGACCTCATGTGTGTCAGAGTAGAACTGTGCTCCGTACGTAGGGTTTTCAATGGCTGACTTTTCAGGAGTAGATCACAGGGCCTTCTTAGGTGCCTCTGGGTGGACTTGAACCTCCAACATTTTGGTTAGTAGCTGAGCATGCTAGCTGTTTGCGCCACCCAGGTACCCCAGATAGAAGGCAGTAAGTGCTACAGAAACAGAAAACAACAGAAAGTGTCACATAAACTATGGACTCCATCAGCCTGAGACCAGAGGAACTAGATGGTGCCCGGCTACCACCAATGACTGCCCTGGTAGGGAACACAACAGAGATTCCCTGATGGAGCAGGAGAAAAGTGGCATGCAGAACTCAAATTCTAGTAAAAAGACCAGACTAAATGGTCTGACTAAGACTGGAGACCACAGAGGACATGGCCCCCAGGGTCTGTTTTAGCCCAAAACTAAAACCATTCCCAAAGCCAATTCTCCAGACAAAGATTAGACTGGATCATGAGACATAAAATGATACTGGTCAGAAGTGTGCTTCTTAGCTCAAGCAGACACATAAGACTAAGTGGGAAGGTCCCGTCCAGAGGCAAGATGAGAAGGCAGAGGGAGACAGGAGCTGGCTGAATGGACACAGGGAATACAGGATGGAGAGAAGGAGTGTGCTATCACATTATGGGGAGAGCAACTAGGGCCACATAACAATATGTATAAGTTTTTGTATGAGAAGCTGACTTGAACTGTAAACTTTCACTTAAACACAATTTTAAAAAAATGAAGGAAAGAGAAAACAGAACAACAGGATAAGGTCAATGTTAACAGGGTAGTCAGGATGGGCCTCGCTGAGAAGATGACACTTGGGCAGAAACTTGAAGGAGGTGAGGGAGTGAGAGAACAGAATTCCAGGCAGAGGGCATAGCTGGTGTAAAAGCTCTGGGGCAGGAGTGCGGCTGGCATGCTTGAGACATAGCAGGGAGGCCAGTGGGGCTGGAGCGAAGTGAGGGAGGTAAAGGGAAGTGGGAGGGGAGGCCAGGGAAGTGAGGGACAAATTACACGGGAACTTCAAGGACTTATTTGACTTTTACTCTGAGGGAAAAATGGGGAGGTTTGAGCAGAGAAAAGACATGATCTGACCTAGTTTTTAACAGGATACTGCTGGCTGCCATGTGGATCATAGACAGTAGGAGTGAAGGAGAAAGCCAGGAGGCAGGAGAAGAGGCAGCTGTAGAAACCCAGGACAGTGCGGGGAGAGGGGGCCAGATTCTGGACCTATCTTGAAGGTAGAGCCAATGTATTGATGTATACCTTTCCAGGTCTTTCCCTGTTAGTATTATTTTTAACCACTACAGGTAAGCAGCTTCTGGACAGAGTACCCCTTAGGTTTATATCTGGATGTCTCAGATTTCTAACTTCGCCTGGGGAAGTAGCCTAAGGAGGCCCCACCCACATTTCCATCCCTTTCCTCCTTACAGGGACCTGGAGAACCCCCCGCCACCTGGATCCTTTTCTTGCTAAATGTGGCTACTTCCTGCATCCCGATCCCCATGGTGACTTCATTTTTCGAGCTCTGTACTCGGCTTCCTTGGTGCAGAAGGAGGTGAGTTTAGGGAACATTTCTTGTAGGGCAACTTGGAGCTGTCTTTTGGAATGTTTCCATTCTGGGAGACAAAGAGAGCCAAGCCTGAGCACAGATGTTAAGTAAGGAGACATCGTACCATTATCCCTCTGTGGAAACCTACCCCATACCAGGCTCTGAGCTGAGGGAGACAAGGGGGTGAGACCCAGGCTGTGCCCTCATGAAGCTTATGGGCATAGACATCAAAAGCCATGTTAACCTAGCTCAGACGCTGCCTCCTACAGGCAGTCTTCCTGATAGCAATCACTCCTCTTTTGTGCAATGCACGTGCTCCTATGATTGCACCTGCCCCTTGCCCTTGCTCACGTAGCTATCTCCCAACTAGATTTGGAGTATTTACCTGTATCTGAAGTGTTGGGCTCAGAACCTGGCATACAGTAGGTGCTCAATACGTGCTTAATAAAGTGAACGAATGGTGCCGTGGAGTTCAGCAGAGCCGAGTTACCGCAGAGCTGGTGGAGCGGAAGATTCCAGGCCCCTCACTTGCACAGACCCCATATGTGTTCACAAGAGCTTTGCCTGAACATCACTTGACAGTTGACAAACATTTGCTCCTTTGACCCTCAGGACTGTGTCATAGGAAGGCTTTCTTATTCCCATTTTGCAGATGAGGGGGTTGAGGCTCAGAAGAGGTAAGTGATTAAGCCAAAGGCCATTACTGGGACTAGATTCAAGATCAGGTCAGGCTTCTTCTGCTGCCACATGACCTTGTAAAATTTGCAAAAGTCAGATATTTGCGTATTCTGTTTCTTAAAGAGCCCCCCCGCCCCCCCCCCCAACAAATTGCCTGGGCTCCAGGCCCCACACAGCCTCACCCCAGGGAAGGCTCAGTTGAGGGAGAGGGCTTGGGAGCTGGAGTCCAAGGGGCCTATGCCAGTCAGAGGGAGACATGGGGAGCTGATGCTTCCTTGGGTGGGGCGGGTGGGGGCAGGTAGAGTGGAGAGGCTCTGGTTTTAGTAGGCCGATGGCCTAGAGGCCAGGAGGTTAGGCTTCTAGGCACACTCTTGCTGGCTCCTAAGAGGGTGTAAACTGCCCCATCATAAACAACCAAACCAGTTGCTGTCGAGTTGATTCCTACTCATGGCAATCCCATGTGTGTCAGAATAGAACTGTGCTCCGTAGGGTTTTCAATGGGTGATTTTTCAGAAGTAGATTTCTAGGCCTTTCTTACAAGGCACCTGGGTGGACTTGAACCCCAAACTTTCTGTTAGCAGCTAAGCCCTTAACTGTTTGCACCACCCAGGGACAAACAGCCCCATGGACCCCTCTTAATTTTCTTTTTCTTCTCACCTCCATTCCCTCTTTGCTTCATTTCTTTTCTCCTTCCTTGTCCAAGCCCAGAGTTCCTCTGGAGCAGGGTTTTGGCCGGGAAAGGGGGAAGAATTTACAGGAACTATTCTATTCCTCTGCTTTCTCTTCCTCTCTGCCGTTGCCCCTCCTCTTTGGAACCCCCTGCCCCCATATACCCTTTTCAGGTCCCCGCCATGATCTTTCCTCTGTGGCTGAATGAGGTCAGCCCCATGTCCCTTGTGAAACTTGCTGGTTTGACATTTCTGAAGCCCCATGTCGTACACAGTTGAGTTCCAGAAGGAGCCCAACCTGATCGTGACTGAATCTAGTCCCAGGAATGGCTATATGCCATGTGCCTTTGACTTAGTCACCTCCTCTGAGCCTTAACTGCCTCATCTGTAAAATGGGAATAAGAAAGCCTTCCTATGAAACAGTTGTGAGGGTTGAAGGAGCAAATGTTTGTTAACTGTGAAGTGACATTGGGGTGAATTTCTTATTCTGTCTGCCCAGACTTGAACTTCCTGAAATGTACAAATGTTCTCTAACCTCAAGGGCTTGCCAAGTAGGGGCCGAACTGCTGCAGCCCAGAAGCCAGACCCAGATTCTGAGTCCTTGCTGGCCTCAGGCCCTGTTCTGTGAGACTTGCCTGGCTTTGAGGCAGTTAGTGTTAATCACTTTTGCCGTGAATAGTCACTGACCTATAATTGAAGCCTATTAGCTATATTTCCCTCTTTCATTTGCACACATGAATTTCACTCTATTTCCAGAAAGCAAATTACAGGTTGGAAATCAGAATATTTCAGAAAGGGGTGAGAAGGTTGGAGCAGAGTGATGGCTATGTAATGAAGTGTCCAATGACAACGCCAAGGCTGGGCCAAGTGCATGTCCACTGTGGGTCCACGTTTGTCCAGGTAAAGGGCTCAGAGGTCTGAGGGGCATCCCAGGTCAGGCTGCCCTCCAAGGCCAAGGCAGGCGGTGGGGCCCTTGAGCCCAGGCAGTGGCCCCAGCGGAGAGGTGGCGGCTGGAGGTACAGGTGGCATTGTTCTGCTGGCCGACATTCACAGCACTCACTGGGTTCTGGGTGCCACCAAGCTTTCACCTGTGGTATCTCCCTTCTCCCCCATGCCCAGGTTTGTGGGGGAGGAAGATACAGGGGCAGGGAAGGGGGTGTCTGAATGGGGAGGAACGATCTCTGAACTATAGTTTCGTTCTCGCGCAGGGGACAGTGGGAGGACCTGGGTTATCAGCAAAGCCACAGAATGGTGTTCTGTGTTCTTGCCTTTCTCTCTGGATTGAAAAAGCTTGCTATTTTGAATACTTGTTCTTGACTCTGGGTAAGAATTATAGACTTATTGCCAGAAAAGGGACCTCCAATCTGATCAGGTGTAACGTCTCCATTTTAAAGATGAGGAAGCGCAGGTTTCTTCCAAAGGCCAATTGTGACTGCTTTCACTGCCTTGGGGTTCTCCTTGAAGTCAAGCTTTTCTCTAGCCCTGGGAGAGCCTCCGTGAGCTAAAAAGGTCTGGTGGGAGGGGGGTTACAAACTCAAATGCCTGCAGGGGCTGAGCCCTCATCAGAAATGAGTGGGCAAGACTGAGGAGGGGATAAAGAATTGTATTCAAGTCTTGATTTATTTGGCAAACACTTATATATCACTCTGTTCTGGGCACTATTGTAATTGCTTCACAAATATCAGCTTATTTCATCTTCACAGCAACCCTAGCCACTTGTTGTTGGTTGCCATCGAGTTGATTCTGACTCATGGCAACCCCATATGTTAGAGAGTAGAACTGCTCCGTAGGTTTTTCTTGGCTGTAATCTTAATGGAAGCAGATCTCTGGGCCTTTTCTTCTGCGGCACTGCTGAGTGGGCTACTATTATCCCCATTTTACAGATAAGCGAACTAAGCCAAGAGAGATTAGGAGCTTGCCTGAGGTCCCCCAGCTGGTGATGGCAGAGGTGGGCTTTGACCCAGCAGAGGGTAAGGGTGTGTGGCAAACTGGAGCAACCATGACCCACAAATCCAAACCCCTCCAAAGGGGTGTCGCCTCATCTTGCCAAGTTTTCCAATTTTTTGAAGAAACTAGAAACCTGTAATTGTATGTAAAATCTCCTGATTTAAAAAAGTTGACTTAATTTTTTTTAAACACTGTGTGGCTCAAACAAAACACGGCTGGCTGAATTTGGCCCATGTGATGCCAGTTTACAACCTTTGCCCAAGAATATGAGGAAGATGGGACTGTGGAAAGAAAGAGGAGAGGGAAGGGGAAGGGAGAGAGTAGGAAAGAAGGAAAGGAAGGAAGAGGTTGGAGAGAAAATGCTGCTAATGACAATTACCATTCACTCAAAGCACTTATTAAACACCTACTATATCTATGTCGTTCCTATACGATTGCTATGAGTCGGAATCAACTTGATGGCAACAGGTTATATGTCAGACCAGGCCAGAGCCCTGGTGGTACAGTGGTTAAGCCCTGGACTGCTAACCAAAAGATTGGCGGTTCAAATCCATCAGCCACTCTTCGGAAACCCTATGGGGTGGTTCTACTCTGTCCTATAGGGTTATGATGAGTTGGAATCAACTTATGACAATGGGTTTTATATGTCAGACCACTAGAAAAGAACATCATGTTTGTTAAAGTGGAGGGTCCGTGAAAACACGGAAACCCTCCATGAGATGGGATGACACGGTGACTGCAATGACGGGTTTAAACATATGAACGTTTGTGAGGATGGTGCAGGACCCAGCAGGGTTTCGTTCTATCATACATAAGGCTGCCATGGGTCAGAGCCGACTCAAGGCAAGTAACAACAGCAGTGCTGGTTCAGTGGTGGAATTCTTGCTTTCCGTGTAGGAGACCTGGGTTCGATTCCCAGCCAATGCACCTCATACACAGACACCACCCATTTGTCAGTGGAAGCTTGTGTGCTGCTATGATGCTTAACAGGTTCCAGGGGAGTTTCCAGGCTAGCTAGGAAGAAAGGTCTGGCAACCTACTCCCCAAAATCAGCCAGTGGAAACCTTATAGATTACAGCAGTCCAATCTGCAACCAATCGTGGGGATGACTCTGGACTGGGCAGCGTTTCCTTAGTTGTACGTGGGGTCGCCAGGAGTCGGGGCAGCCCAATGGCAGTTAACAACAACATGTCAGGCACTGTGATGGTGCCAAAAGAACAAATTAGAATATGACATGGTCTCTTGCTCCCAGGAAGAGCTTATAGTTAGATTCTCATCTAGTCTGAATTTAAAAACTAGTGTGTGTATGGGGGTGGGGGCGGGGGCGGGGGCGGGGGCGGGTAGGGAGCCACCAACCACTACCATCTTGGACAGTTGTATGGACCTCTCTGAAACTCATTTGCCTCCCAACCTTAAGGAGCAGGGGCTGAGTAGAGAGGGCTTTCTCTGCCCACCCGTCTTCTCAGTGGCCATGCCAACCCTGGTGTTGGCCCTCATAAGAATTACAGGGCCCCATCCCAGAATTCCATCAGGACTTGGGTTTGACATTTCGGGGCTGGTCATTTCTCCCTCTGCACTGGGCCTGTAATTCTGGGAGCTGCCGCCAGGGGGCCGATGTTGCCGATGGCGGGGACTCTGTGCTAAGTTGCTGAGAAAAGCGGGACCGGCTCTGTCCCTCTGGGCTCTGCCTTTGCAGCCTGGACTCCCCGAATCCTCATCGTCCTTCACCAACCGAGCGTGCGTCAGCCCCACTTCCCGGGTCGGAGACGCAGCACTGGGTAGAAGCTGGGTCTTCGCTGCCCCCCTCTCCTTCACCCCCTCCCCCACCCCCAGACCTCATCGAATTGACTGATTCATTCCTGGTGACTTCTGCAGCCGCCGCTTCCGTTGCTGCACCTTGAACTTGCATTAAGTTTTAATTAAAGCCGTTTCACTGGCCTTGCCCTTGGCTAAATGCAGCTGTGGGCACAGGGCACATAGATATTTAATACTCTGCTTCTCCCCGCTGATGGCGCAGGGTGCCCAAGGGTGTACCCGAGCCGTGCCCCGCACGCAGCCATCCGCGCGCTCGCTTAAGTGTGCCCACAGGCCCTGAGCGGGAGGCCGGCAATAACTATTCATTGCCCTGGGTTAAGTGTGCCCAGGGGCACCCGTAAACTCAATGCAGTGATTAGCGATTGCTCCCAGCGCAGCCGGCCAGAGGTCCTGCGGAACGTCCGCGAGCCCTAAATATAGCCTCCCCTAGCCTCGCCCCCGCGACATTGAAGGGCACCGGGCCGGATCGAGGCGCTCACCATCCAGCCTGCCCTGCCTTCTTTCAGAACAACTGTTTCCCCTCTCTGAAGCCCAGACTTCGGGGCTTCCCCTCATTTCCTCCGGGTCGCAGTGGACCCGACTGGGACATGGGAACAGAGGGACAAGGTTTTGGGGGGTTGAAAGGGGACATGGCGAATCATCTCCTTCCCAACACCAAACCGCAGCATCGGTCTGCATTCCGCCTTCTTTCCTCCCAAGTGAAGGCTTCAAGTCCAAAGACAGGGAAATCGCGGAGACTCACCCAGGGCTCCCTCTGCTGGCGGGGGTTGGGGGGCGCTCTTCCGGTGAGGGATCAGCGGAGCTGGGGACCTGAGGAGCCTGAGCCTTGGGCGGGCGAGGGGCGGGGGGGTTCCTTTCTGCTAGTAAAGCAGGAGCCCCTCTCAGCCGGTGTGGAGGAGTCAGGGAACTTGGAGGTTGTCAAAGCGATCCATTCTTCTCTGGCCTTGGTTTCCCTTCCTTGTATGCCAGCGGCAGGCAGATGGTCTCTGAGGGGGCTCTTTGCTGGTTCTGTGACTCTTTCCTTGTGCCACGACCTCCCTGCCCTGGTCTGCAGCAAAGGCAAAGGGGAGCCTGGAGAAAGCAGAAAGAATTGAGAGAAGGGCTCTGCTAGGTGGAGGGCGCCGCTGGCTACAGTGGGAGCTCCAGGTAAGGGCCTCCCCTGTGAAATGGGGAGAAGGGTGCCACCCGCAGTGGTCACTGAGAAGCTTCTGTGTGAGAGAGTGACCAGCTGTCCCAGTGTGCCCCAGACTGTCCTGGTCTTGGAGTCCATAAAAAATGCGAAAACCAACCCCCTTGCGGTCAAGTCCATTCCGACTCACAGCAACCCTGTAGGACAGAGTAGAACTGCCCCCAGAAGGTTTCCAAAGAGTAGGTGGTGGATTTGAACTGCTGACCTTTTGGTTAGCAGCCAAATGCTTAACCACTGCACCACCAGGGCTCCCCTGGATGGGGCAAATGGGTAATGCACTCAGCTGCTAACTGAAGGGTTGGAGGTTCGAGCCCACCCAGAGGCATCTCAGAAGAAAGTCCTGGTAATTTACTTCCAAGGGATCAGACATTGAAACCCTACAGAGCACAGTTCTACTCTGATACATATGAGGTCTCCATGAATGGGAATCGACCCCACAGCAACTGGTTTTAGTATTGAAAGTCCCACATTTGGGGAAACCCCTCAGTCCTGGACAAACCAGGACGGCTGGTCACCCCAAGTGTGGTGCCACTTGGTGAGATTGCCCAGTTCACAGATGCCCTCTCTCAACCAATGTTTGTTAGACCAGAAACAGAAAGAAAAAAGGGCAAGGAAGAAATGAGTAAACTAGGGAGAAAAGCAAAATGGAAGAGGGACCTGGGGAAGCAACCCTAATGGCAAATGATCCCTGAGTGGCATCCCCACCACACGCACAGCCTCTCTTGGTGGCACCAGCTGTGCCCGGGACCCCAGCTGCCCCCTCGGCTGGGCCCAGGGTGGCAGCTGAGGCGATGACATTTCTCTGGGTCTGTTGACACTCAAGTTCCGGAACATAAATGATTTTCTTGTCTTAATGAGCAAACAACCTGGCTGGCACCTCTCTCTCGCCAGCCTCCTGCTGGGGTAATTGCCAGCTCTTCTGTGCTTAGGCAGAAATGTTTACTCACTCACCTTTCTTAATACTTGCCAGGGAGATGTTGCCTCCTCTTTGTTCTGCAGGTCTCACGGCCACTGCCCCTTGAGAACTCCAGTGCACAGGTAGGTGGGGCAGGAGAATTTTCCAAAAGGTGTCACCCCATTCTTGCACGCCCAAAGCTCAGGGGTGCTCAGAGGCAGAGAGTTTGCCTTCCCCTGTTCTTCTTCGGAGACTGTCGGGAGATGGTGCCAACTCTTCCAGGCTGGTGTCTTGGCAGGAGTAGTATAATGCCCCCCTGACACCTTCCAGGCAGAGATCTGAGGCCTACTGAGAGGAACCCTGAGAAGGAGACCCCAGCTTTGGGTGGGAGGTTGGGCTGGAGGCCTCAGAGTTCCTCCTACGCTGATTCTCTGTTCGGGGTCCCTAGTGACAGAGAACTCACTACTGTGCAAGGCCACTTGTTCCCATATTGAACAGCTGTTTTTGAAACTTTCCGCTTGCTGGTGCTAGGCCTTTTCTCCGCAGCCTCCCAGGAGGAGACAGCCCCTTCCTTCTCTGTTTCACTTCCATTTGGTTATTTGACGCCAGTGAGCATGCCCTTCCTCAAGTCTTCTCCAGAATTCCTCCAGCTAGTCCTCCTAGGATGGGGGCTGGGCCCTGCCTGCCCTTCTCCCACCATCCAGGCACCCACCTTTATTCGAAGCCCTGATAGCCAATGTCCTACTCAACAAAAAACCCAAACCCAGTGCCATCAAGTTGATTTCAACTTATAGCGACCCTCCAGGACGAGTAGACTGCCCCCGTAGGGCTTGCAAGGCTGTAAATCTTTACAGAAGCAGACTGCCCCATTTTTCTCCCGTGGAGCGGCTGGTGGGTTCAAACTGCCAACCTTTTAATGCTTAACCACTGGGCTCCAATGTCCTACTAAAGCAGGCAAATGGAACTGAGGACAGGACTCCAGGGGTGCCTGGCCTGGACTGAGTCTGGGTTGACTGGGCAGCATCGCTGTTGAGGTAACAGTTCATTCATTCTTCCTGCCATATTGTGCACCCACTATGTGCCAAGCCCTCCTGCAAGAATTCTGCTCCTCAAAAGAACAAGGAGTGGAGGTGTCCAGTTTGCCTTCCTCCTCAAGTGGCCTGCCCGCCCTGCCTCCCGGTCCTACCCATCCTCCCGATGGCCCTGTCACCTTCCTCAGTGTCCCCTCAAGTGTCCCTACTCCTCAGCCTCCAGTGACTGGGTCTCCCTGGCCAGATGGTTTATAAGTGTGCTCCTGTTTCTCCAGCCCCCGTGGCTGCTGTCCCTTCGCGGGGAGCTGGCGGCATCCCTGGAAGATGCCAGCCTCATAGGATTGTATGTGGACATCAATGCCACCTCCATCACCATCCAAAGCCCGAGGCCAGAGCTTCTTCAGAGGTGGGAGGTGAGTGGTGGGCAGCAGGCCCTGCCAGGGTGGGGGGACTCCGAGGCAGAGGGCTCGCTCAGGCACTGGTGGAAGCAGTGGCGAGGCCCGATGAGTGCTTTGCTGCACCTCCTGTGCCAATTCAAATGTCCACCTGTGAGGATGGACAGATTTAGGCAGGCAGCTTAGAAAATTGGGCCCCATTAGTGTAAAGTGCTCTGCTCGGCAGATGAGGGGCTTCTGCAATCATGTATTCCGCCTGTACTGATCATGGTGGCAGGAGCGTAATTACTGTCTCCTTAAATAGCCCAAAGTTGCCGTGTAAGAGAAGACGGCTCACATGACATTTACTCTGAGCTCTCTTCCTGCTAAAAATATCCCAGCAAAATAATATTTCCTGGTTGCAGCGGAGCAGTGGTCCCTGGCCTGGGATCTGTAACTCTTGGGGGTTTAGTTCAGGGAGTGGTCTGGAGGCAGGAAGGATGGGGGATCTGTAGGGGGAGTTCGCTCTGGAAGGAGCAGTGTTAGAGGTCACAGGGGAACACTCCAACCTCGGCAGGTGCTGAACACCTCCACGGAGCTCCTGCCACTCTGGTTGGTCAGTGGCTACTCGGCCTATTCTTTAGAAGCCACTTGCCCACTGGGTAAGACCTAGGAATGCCCCCAGTATCCACCCTTTCTGGCTTCATCACTCTCTCCTCTAGTTCTCCTCCCTCTTCTGGGCACCTTATTTTCATGGGTCCCGCCCACCTCACCTCCTCTTAGCCCCAACCTTGGCTGGGCATATCTGAAATGCTTGGGACAAAGAGGGGTTTGCTCTTGCTGGAGAGGGTGGTGGTGTGGTGGAGAGGTGGGATGTGGAGTATGGATAGAAGTAGAATCATCAACTGGGGCCTCTCAACCTGGGGTCTCTGAGCTCCTAGGAGATCCCAAGATGGGATCCAGGGGGTCTTAGAACCCTGGGAACTATCCACAAAGGTAGAAGAAGGTCTGCCACCTTCATCAGACTCTCCAGGGCTCTGGGGTCCCACAGTGCCCTGATCTTGACCACGCATATCATAACTATTGTGTTCAGCCTGGTACGACACCATTACTGTGTGCCTTATGTGATATAGAGAGGCTGAGACCCTGGAAGACCACTTCCTATCTCCAGGGAATTTCAATTCTAAAGAACTCTATGCAAAATGAGGTGGAGCAAAGGCTTTATCCTGTGTGGGCAGATCAGAGATGACTAAGACCTCACATTCGTATCGAATTTTATTATGAAATGGGTTTCACAATCCTGGCCCTGGTGAGTTTAGGGCATTGGGGATGGCCTTGCCAAGCCCCCAGACATCTCTGCTCCTGTTCATGATGTTCAAAATCCCTTTATTTGGAGACAGATGCTTTCATTTAGCAACTGCAGAGCTGGCTTAAAATGCCCCTTGAGAGAGCTGACACAACTAAATTCTTGCTAAAGTGTAAACAACTGATATGAATTGTATTTCTTAAAAGCAGCTTTGGTAATGGAAGGGGCACCAGGCTAGGTCACTGAGGCGGAAGACAGTCTTGGCAGAGACATTTCAGCATTTCTCAGGGCAGCACCCCTCTTGGCATTGTCCTTCTTATTGGCCTTTGCAAATGGCAGGATCACCTGGTCTTTGGGGATGGCTTTTTTCTTCTCTTCTTCATTAGTGTAGCCAAGTTCCAGCGCAGGGAATGATGCCAGGATGCCAAGGAATTTCATGTCACTGACTTGTTCTGGCCACAGGCATGCCCCCTGGCTAAGGTCCTGTCTGCATACTCGGGAAGTGTGTATTTTTTGTGCCGTGTATCCTTCCCCATTCCAGTGTCATCCCAGCCCGAGTTGGAGGTCTTAGTTCACATCCCCAAGCAAAGACTGGGTCTGGTCAAAAGAGGTTTCCACTTCGAGGAAACCCTAAGCCTACGATTCCTCCGAGTCCACCAGTCCAGTACCTTCACAGTCACTGAAAGCCAAGATTTTGTGGTGGTCAGCATTCCGGCAGCTGGGGTGCTCCGAGTCCAGGTCAGTGTCCTGTTGGCATCTGCCATCCTGTCCCTTCCTGAGGCCCCTTCTCCCTTGGGCCACTGATACCATGTGGAGCCAGAAATGGGGAGAGCAGATCTGTGGGGCTGGCTGAACAGGGACCTTGGGTTTGCATGCCTCTGAGGCTAGGCCCTCTTGCCAAGGTGGCTCCTTGGGCATAGAATGTACCCTGTCACACCGAAGTAATTCCTCATTGCCCCACAGCAATGCCAGGATGGCCAAGAAGCCCCAGGAACACAAGCTTTCTATAGGGTAGACCTGAGCCTGGAATTTGCAGAGATGGCTACCCCAGTCCTCTGGACAGTGGAAAACTTCTTTCAGTGTGTGGGTAAGTGAAGCACCATGAGGGTGTGCCTGCTTGTAGTAGGCACATGCTGGATGAGCCCCTTTTCCTTGCCTCTTTGTTTTTCTCCTGTGATAAGGCATCCCTTCCCGGGCCCAACAGGTCCCACACCTAACCAAGTAAACAATGGTGTCAGACACACTGAGTAGAACTGGGGTGGCATGGGACCTAAGTGAGGACATGGTCACTGATTCTGGAATTAGACTGCTGGGCAGGGGAAACTGACTTTCGAGCCAGCTGCAGGACCTCAGTAATTCATTTAACTTTGTTGAGCCTCTGTTTTTCCATCTGCTAAACAGGCATATTAGTGCCTGCCTTATAGAGCTGTTGTGAGGACTGTATGAGAATGGGCGTAAGGAGCTCAGAAGAGTGCCTGGCACAAGATGAGTCATTTCCATTTTGATTTACCCAGGGAGCTCTGTGTGGTCCCCAGTCCTTCAGGTCACGTAATAGACAGATCAAGCTCCTTGGCAAAGAATACTACATGATGCAATTTATTTCTCAACCCAAGAGAAAACATCTTCTAAACGTGGTGTGTGTCCTCTGTGTCAAGATGATGAGTTCACGTCTTGAAAGGGGCTTTGGGGACTATCTTCTCGGCGAAAGGACAGCTACCAGACCACTGGGTATTCGCACACGCAAAACCACCAGGAGCAAAACCCATTGAAATACAGCGTAAGGAAATACACATAATTCACAAATGATGTCGATCACTTTCATCTTACAATCCCTAACTGTCCTCAATAGAAGACAGACGCAAAAGAGATTTAACTCAGATGTTAATAGTGCAAGAATGCCCCGTTACCAGGATATGATGTTTCGGTTTTAAAGATTAAAAGGGGGACTGCCTACCACAGCTAGCCCCAAATTCAGAATTAGAAACAAAGGAAGAGGCGGCATGGGGGAGGGTGGTGAATTCTAACATTCTGCTAAAAATGGAAATGTTTCTGGAAAGTTTTTACACATTTTGGCTGTTTTTATTTTAAATCTCCTGCAGCAGTGACACTGATTTCGGAAAGGGAGGGCTAGAATTTTATCCAGCAGATACTCGCTAAGCGTTTACCGCGTGAGGCCCTGGAGGGAGCAGAGACCACTAAATTCAGTCCTTGCTCTCAAGGAGCCTCCAGTCTGGAAGGGGAGATCAGAAATGTCCAGAGAATTAAGATGGAAGGCAGGCAGGCTTGGGGGAGATGCCAAACAGCTGATGATCTTTGTCCCGGGCTTTGAAGAGAGAGTAGGCTCTTGATAGGGAGATAGTGAATAAAATACCAAAATAGCTCAGTAACTGCAATAAAAAACATTTTAGGAAGATTTTTTTTGGCCTCTTTGGAAAGATTTACATGGGGAAAGAATGTTCTCTTCTTCGTTTTATTAATTTAATATCAGCAGCCACGATAAATCTCGCATCTCCCTGGTTCCCAGCGCGCCTTCCCTGTACCTCCCTTGCAGCTTCTAGAACTTTCCACGCTTATCATAGTTACTGGTGCGGGTTCTTGTTTCTCCCTCTAGTCTGTGAACTCCTGGAGATGCCTCTTATTCAGCTTTTGATTCTTCCTAGGACTTATCATGTTGCCATGCCTGTGGCAAGCACTTTGTAAGCACTCGTTTGACTGAATATTCACTAGAAATTTTTGAAAAATGTTTTAGGCAAAGAACATTTCTCTGGGTAAATATATGACCAGTAAGTTGGGATAGTAATATGCTGGGATTGTCTTAGCTAACTGTGGTTACAGATTTTTTTATAGGCTTCTTCTACTCCTCCGCTCCCCCACCCCCCAAAAAAAGGGGGTTAGAGCCTTTAGGATAAATTCTACTTATTTAAGATCGTACATGTTCGGAACAGTGGAGGAAATGGTGTCCAGCCTGGAGAAAAGAAACCAAGGGGGTGGTTTAGCTATGGAGTCCTTGGGTGGTGCAAACAGTTGACACACTTGGCTGCTAATGGCTGCTAATCAAAAGAATGGCGGTTTGAGTCCACCCAGCCACACCTTGGAAGAAAGGCCTGGAGACCTACTTCTGAAAAATTAGCCACTGAAAACCCTGTGGAGTGCGATTCTTCTCTGACACACATGGGGGTGCCGTGAGTCAGTGTCAACTCCAGAACAACTGGTACTGGGTGATTTGTAGCTGTTTTCAAAATTTAAAGCAGGGGCCACAGATTGAAATGCCTCTAGGGGTCAGTCCGGGAATGTAAGTGAATGAGGCAGCCTGAGGATAAGGAAACCCACGGCTCAAGTGTAGGCTGATAAACAATAGTGATGCTCTGGGTGTCAGGAGATGAGAGGGAGTGGTGGGGACTCCGGTGGACTGGAAGTCTCCATATCCCTGTAAAGAGAGCAGTGATTTCCTTCCAAACCAGCTGCCTTCGAGTCAACTCCAACTCATGGTGACCCCACGTGCATCAGAGTAGAACTGTGCTCCGCAGGGTTTTCAACGGCAGGATTTTTAGAAGTAGATGGCCAGGGCTTTCTTTCGAGGTGCCTCTGGGTGAACGCGAACCTCTGACTAACCTTTGGGTTGGCAGCCAAGCACACTGACCATTTGCGTCACCTGAGGACTCCAGCTCTTCCTTAGCTGGACCCGATGCGTACCTTGCAGGGAGGCAGGCAGTGCAGCCAAATCTGATTTTCCACAAGAAGCTGGAAACCTGGCTTGCTATATAGAAAAGCTCCCAATTTAAAAAAAAAACGTAAATTAATTTAAAAAAATAGTTAAAAACACTGTGCAGGCCAAACCAAACATGGCTAGGGGCTGCATTTGACCTGTGGGTCAGAATGTGCAAGCTCAAATCCAGGGGTTCTCAGTCGGGGTGGTTTTGTCTGCCAAGGGACATTTGGCAATATCTGGAGACATTTTTGGGTATCATGATTAGGAGGATGTTACAGGCATCTGCTGGGTAGAGGCCAGGGATGCTACTATCCATTCTACAATGCAAGGGGCACTTCTTCCACACAAAATGAAGAATGATCTGACCCAGATGTCAATAGCGCTGACCTTGAGTCCAGCTTGAAGAGGAGCAGGCAGTGAGCACTGCCTGGGTTTGTGTGCTCCCCAGGCCTGGGCCTATGCATTTGGCCTCAAAATAAAAAAAAACAACTCAAAGATGAACCTGGCTGGTGGTGTTTGATCAGGGGCAAGGAGACTGGTCAGATACTCCTTGCAGAAAACCGGAAGTTCTGTGACTCAAAAATATATTTTCATGCCCACCTAGCCTCAAAAATGACTCCGGGCCAAAGGTCTGTGAAATCCAGCCCATGGAGACAGTTCCTAACCCTGTGTTTGAACTTGGCCTCAGGAGCCTGTGTGTCCCATCTGTACAAAGGGGACACACATGGCTCCTACAGAAAGGGGGTGGGAGGATTTTCTTCCTTAGGAGGAGGGCTGACCTCAGCTTCCTTTCTGGCAGGTTCGGGGACGGAGTTGCCTGCCTCAGCTGCCATGCTGAGGACTGCCCCTTCCCCCCAGTCCCCAGGACCAGAGACTCCTCCAGCAGGTATGCCATCTGTTGCCTTTTCCCTCTTCCAAGCTGCAGGGTCAGCTGCCTCAGCAGGCCTTGGGGAAGAGCTTTCTCAGGGCTTGTGTGCCGGCCTTCCAATGGACCGCAGGGTGCGAGTCCATCTCTCTATCCTCTGACAACAATTTCCTCCAACATGACTGGCCCCCACAAGGCACTGGTGGGCAAGCCCCCTCTCTTTCAACTCTGTTTCCTCTAAAGAGAGTCCACCCTGACCCCCAGCCATGACACCTCCTCCTCAAATTAAGAACGTTTCCCATTGAAAGCTGGAGATCCCGAAAGCTCCTACCTAAAGGCACCCCCGGCCCACTGCTCTGCAGCCTCCCATTTTTGCCTTGAGAGTGGTTACAGAAGGTGGCGGGAGGGTCAGAAGTTGTGTGTACAAACAGGGAGGGAAGCCCAGGCATCCCCCAGGGACCCTGAGGCGGGACCCCCAGGGCCAGGCTGGAGAACCAGCTCCCAAGGGTCTTTCCCTGGGCTGTGATCCTCAGGGCGTACAGAGCCCACATGCTCTTGTTTTCGATGCTCTCTCTCTCCCCTGCTCTCTCACTGAAGAAGGGGCTTGGATTACACCTACAGAAGGCCAGACCTGTGAGAAGAAGCTGGGTGTCCACTGTCTCCGACTTCCCCAGGGCGACGCATGCTCACTAGGGCCCCCAGCCTTGCTGGGGGAAGCAGGGCTCCCCGGACACTTCGTGCCTTCAGCCATGCCCTTCTCAGGATCAACAGGAGCTGCCCAGACTAGCTCCGGGTCCTCAATTCAAGTCTCCCCAGCCTCCAAGGCCCTGACCATGCATTTGTCCTCAGGAGTCACCCCTCCTCGACTGCCACTTTGGAGGTTTAAACACTCTCAAGTGTCCCCAGTCTCAGCACCATCTGTCACCCTAACTGAGAGTCTTGGAACTGTAAGCCCTGATCAGGGCCTTGCCCAGCCACCAGGAAGTCCCCTTGTGCTAGGAGCGTGGTCAAAGGGGGAAATGGGTGCCACTGCGCCCATCCCAAGGGAGCCTGACCAGGCCAGTGAGGAATTCCAGCCATTGATGAGGCCCTCGATGACCGGCCCTGCTGAAAAGGCATCAGGTTCCTGTCATTCCCCCAGTGGCCCCCAGAAAACATCGTTCATAGGGGAGGCCACAGGGCCACCCCAGAAGGGGTCTGACTCCCCCCAGGAGGGAGCTGGAGGGCACCTGGACCTGTGGTCCCCAGAACCCCATCAGGACATAGAGATGGCAGGTCTCACCACCCAGCTGGGGAAGGTTGCCCCATTTACCACCCCAGCAGTGAGCACACCCAAGGTGTAGGGGCAACAGCCAGGCCCCAGTGCCTGTCCAGGGGCATCAGGACCTGAGCCCCCTGGAAGGCACGGGGTGGACCCAGCAGAACCCGTGCCCCCCCTTCTTCTCCCTGGGCGGCTACCAGCAGAATACAGCTCCTGACAGCTCGTCTGTGGAGCCCTCCGGCCTCTACCTCGATGCACACTCAGCCCCCAGCCAGGCGGTGGAATGGGAGGAGGGGGAGGCTACACCACATCCAGCCCTTCATCTCTGCAAACGTGGAGCCTGTGGTCCCCCACGGAGACATCCCTCCCTAGCCTAGTGGAGCTTGGACATCCTTCCCCTGCTGGCCAGGGAGCCTCACCCCAGCAGGAGCTGATGGAACCCATGTTGGCAGCCAGCCCTGAAAGTCAGGGTCCCCACATACCTCAGGGCATCACGGGAGGGGTTTTCCGAGGGTTCCTCCTTATTGAGCCTCCATGGAGATTTTGAGGATGAATCCTGCAAGCCCCCCAGGGGATGCCAAGTGCAAAGTTTGGGCCTCCCAGAGGGAGCAGAACATGAAAGCAGGACCATGAAAGTGCTCTCCCTGGCCTGCCCAGCTGTGTTTCCTTGCTCTCATGCTCTCTGGCTGTGGTCAGACATCAAGGTGAAGGATGCCAGCTCCCCAGGCAGGCTGCTGGGGTCCAAGTCCCTTCCCTCATCAGCTGTGTGACCTTGGGCACATCACTCACCTCTGCTTCTCAGCTTCCTGATCAGTGAAATAGGGATGACAATAGTTCCTCCCCAACAGGATTTTTGAGGGTCAAGTGAAGCAATGGCCATAAAGCCTTCAGTGAAGGGCCTGGCCAGCGCGTGCTCAGAACCTGTTGCCATCCTCATGTTGCTGTTGCTGTTGGCCACTCCCAGCCCGGGCAGAAGGAATAGTTGCTCATCCAAAGAGTAGGAAGCCCTGTCACCATAGTTCAGACATCTCTGGGGGTGGCAGTGATAAGATCCTGTGGTGGGTGGCCCCCAGACTTCAGGGAGCTTTGACCCCAGGTCTTTAAAGAACCCCGTGGAGAAGGGACAGGATTGGGGTATTATTGCTTCATTTTCATTATTAACCACACTGTTCCTCCAGCTTCCATGGCAGCAGCTGGCAGCATGTTCGCTTTGGCCAACCCAGTAACCCCCAGTGAACCCCAGTGATGCCAGTGCTCCCCAGCTCTCTGCCCACAAGGCCAGCCTGGGGCAACTAGCTGTGGCTGGGGTGCAGTGGCCTGAGCCAGAGCGTGGCCCTCGGTGCTTCCCTGGGAGAGCTCCCCCAAGCCTGACCCATCACTGGAAGTGGGATTTGAAATGCAGCCAAGGCAAGGAGGCCGCCGGCAACGCCCGGAACGCACACGAAATAAATAAATAATCAGGGTTGTCTTGGCTGATAAACGGTCTCTACCTCGAAGACGACTTCTCCCCCCAGCTGTCCCCCTCCTTCCTCTTCTCCGGGCAGATCCATCCCAGGCAAAAGCTTAATAGCCCCATTTAAGGCTTTTCCTTTTCACCACGGAATTGAGCTGCTCCTGCCATTACGAGGTTTTCAGCTTCTCTCTGAAATCAAATTACTGACTCCATTTAATTTTTTAAAAGCTCGGATGATTTCCCTCCTTGAATCGAAGCTGTGACTCCAAGGCCAGCCCTGCCCCCACCCACCCTGCCAGGCGTTCCGCTGCGGGCAGCGCTGCCCAGGATGGCAGCCCCCCGCCAGGGCAAGCCTGACACCTAGAGGGGAAGCCAGCAGCAGGAGGCCCAGCCCTGGCTGATGCCCCACCACCTGCGGAGAGCAGAAGTCCTCAGCCTCCCCAAGCCTAGGTCTGGAGCCCGTGTCTTCAGGGCTATAGCTTTAGAGGCTAGTGTCTCAGTGGTTAGTACCCAGAGTGGATGTTACAGGCTCATTGCCTGGGGGATCCCCAGGCCCCCTACTGCCTTCCCAACAGTGCAGACCCTGGACCCCATCACTCAACAAATGTGTATGGAGCACCTTTTCTGTGCCAGGCACTGGTCCAGCTCTGGGGGGGCAGCAGTGAATCGGACCGAGAAAGTCCCTCATCCAGGAACAAAGTTCTTGTGTGTCCACGGGTGTGCAAGCATGCATGTGTGTGAGTGCGCAAGTGTGTGCACAAGTGTGTATGTGTTCGACTGCGTGTGCATCGTGCCAGTGTGTGCATGCGCGTGTGTGTGCATGTGTGTGAGTGTGTGCCCATGAGTACATGTGTTCGAGTGTGTGTCCCTGTGCATGTGTGCGAGTGGGCAAGTGTGTGCCCATGTGTATGTGTTTGAGTGTGTGTGTACTGTGCCAATGTGTGCATGCATGTGTGTGCATGTGTGCGTGTGTGCCCATGACTGCATGTGTTTGAGTGTGTCCCTGTGCATGTGTGCATGTGTGTGTGTGTCTGAAGAGTGGTTGGAGATTAACAAGAATTCCAGATAATGCTGGATGCTCTGAAGAGACCAAAACAAGCAACTTGGGTGGGGGGGGCGGCCTGTGGGCTGCTTTGGGTGGGACGGTCTGGGGAGACCCCTCTGAGGAGGTAACACTGATGCAAAATGGAGGAGGGACCTGGTGGAAGGGCATCCAGGCAGAAGGGGAGCAAGTGTAAGGCCCTGAGGTGGGTTGTGGAGGCAGAAAGAAGGTCGGTGAGGCTGGATGGAGGAAGCAGGAGGAAGTAGAGGGTGGAGAGGTGAGCCTGGGCTTGCAGGCCATGGGCAGGAGTCTGGATTTTACTCTAGCGTCAATGGGCATCCAACGGAGGCCTCAGGCAGAGGAGCAGCCTGTGAGTGATGCTTTAACAGGCTGACTGGGGAGTGGACTCCAGAAGGACAAGAGCAGCTGCAAGGGGACAGGGGACCTGGACGAGAGAGTGGGGATGATGCAGGGCCAACCCACCTCGCTGCAAGGAAAGGTGACTGCAAGAGTCCTTCTGCTGAGCGGCTCATGCCAGCTCTGCACCCAGATGACACGGTGGAAGTGGCTGCCAGGTGAGGCTTGAGACATGACACATCTATCCCACAACACTGTGAAAGGCTTCCTACTGGGAATCAGTCTCTCCCTGTCTCTCTTTGCCTCTCTGTCTCTATCTCTGTCTGTCTCTGTTTTTGTCCAGTCTCTCTGCCTCTGTCTCCCTCTATCTCCCCCATCCCTTCCCCTTCACCTCTGCAGAACACCCCATCTTTGGAAGACGGTAAACCAAGGGCAAGAGAGAGAGGAGAGAGAAGCCTATAAACTGACCCTTTACCAAGTCCTTCCCGTGTTTAACCAACCTGCGCCCTTGGAGACAAGACAAAGGGAATCAAGTTAATGAAATCACCAGCCTTTACCTGGCATAAATGGCTCTTCACCCCCAGGCGAGCAGCGATTTGCAAGGCGGAGAGGGTCTGGGCATTAACTGTTCTGGGCACTCTTCCCAGCTCAGCGCACTACGCGGCTGGAACAAACCACTTCACTTCTCTTCCTTCACCGGCTCTAAACCTGGCTGGTAGTGTTTAATTAGAAAGTGCTTGGGTTTAATTAGAAAGTGCTCCTATCCTCCCCCATGATGTGACGACCCCAGATCTTGACCAGGGTTTCAGGTCGCCTGTGTGGCCCCTGTGCCCCTCCAGGCCCGTGTGCATGTGTGTGAGTGTTTGCCTTGCCTTGGGGGTGTCTAGGTTTCCTACCGAGACCTCCGAGGCCTCACAGTCATTTGTTTACGGCTGATGCATTGCCATCAGTCTGCACATCCTGGCAGGGAGCGGCTCTCCCCTCAGGGCCAGCACCCTACTGGGCGGGATCTCAGACAACCTGGGCCGTTGGGGGTTAGGCGTTGGGTGGCTGCCCACCCTCAGCGCTGAGATTCCTGTCTCGTTTCCTCCACTCTGATCCTGTGTATCATTTATTTTACTTCTCTGCTGTTACATGAAGCTGCCAGAGCTGGGCCAGTTTCCCTTTTGGTTATTCCTCCTGGACCACAAAACCTGTTTTCATGCCCTGCCACATGCACACTCATCGGTTCTCCCTTGTTGAGGGTCTCAAATCCTGAGATTCTAGATACCTTCCATGGCAGGCTTCTTCCATCGCAGCGCGCTCTTTCAGCCTTCGCAGCAAGTCGCTCTTGGATATTTGAACATTACTTAAACTGGAATGGTAATCATCAATTGAGTAATCCTCCAAATGACTCCAGAACCAGAGAGAAGGCAGCGTAGTGCCAAGAGCTTTCTTCTGGGTGCTGGGAGAACAGCTCTGCCCACCCCTGCCCTGTGACCTTGACACAGGCTCACATCTCTGAGCCTCAGTTTTAGCATCGGGCTGTTTGCAAACAGGAGTGGGTAGCCTGGCTATATCCAACCTGGGGATAATGTGAGGTCATCCGTTGAAGATGAAGGTGGTGAGCTAAGGGTCCCAAATGCAGCTCTGCTAGAGCGTTCACTTCTGCAGGTCCATCCTCCCAGATCAGCCCAGCCCAGCCCAGGCCACCTATCAACGATTGTGCTGCTCACAGGTCTGGTCTCTGGGGTGGGGCCTGCCAGCGACATGCGGCCATGCCAGGTGGGATGATATAGTCAGATGCACCTCCTTGCTCTACAGGTGATCTCTCATGAACTAGCTTCTCTCCCAGCTGAGGCTCAGCCCCCCAGATCTCAAAGCCCTAAGAGCGGCGGTTCTCAAAGTGGGATCCCCAGACCAGGGAACTTGTTAGAAAAGCCAGTTCTTGGGCCCCACGCAGACCTCAGATTCTCAGAAGCTCAGGGCTGGTGCTTAGCAGTCTGTCTTTTAAGGAGCCCTCCAGGTGATTTGGATGCACAATCGTGCTGAGAACCGCCGTCTGGGAAAGTCTGTGCCCGGGGCTCTTCCCAAGTTCACGGATTTCTCCCCCGCTGCAACAGGAGCAGATGGGGTCAAGTTGGAATCCCCGCTGAGAATTTGCATTTCTAACAAGTTCCCAGGCTATGCTAATGCTGCTGGTTAGGGACCAATCCTGAGAACCACTAGTAGAGGCACTTTCTCACCTTTGTAATAGGTTGTCTAATTAGCTCCATACCCAATATTTTAGAGCAGTGGTTCTCAAAATCTATTATACATAAGAATCACCTGGGGATCTTGTTAAAACGTAGACTCTGATCCAGTATATCTGGGGTGGAAACGAAAATTCTCAGCAGGGGTTCGAAACCACCAAAGGAATTGGTTGGAAATCCCAACCCCTGGCGTTTGTAAAGCTTACCCAGACTTTTGACCTCTGGCAGCTCACTGCATCTAGCACCATTGCTTTGGGGAAGGCGTTGCTATTTCCGTTTTACAGATGAGGAAACTGAGGCTCAGTGGCTTGCCCAAGGTCACACGGTTAATAGGCGGCAGCAGGAAGCCCGGCCTTCTCATGCCAAAGCGAATGTTCTGTCTCTGACACCCTGAGTTTCCGGGGCCCCTTCAACCAAAGGAATAAACGCATGTCCTTATCAGCTAGGAAGGAAACCCCCCCCCTTCCAGCCCTCTCCCCCCTATTTCCAGTTGTAACCCCAGGAGAGAGCATCCAGGAAACATAAATTTTGCTTGGCGGCTAAGAGCTCTGAAAGGAGTACCACGTCAAAGAGCTGGGACTTTATTTCTCAATGAAATAGGCTTTTTATGGTTGGAATAAAAGTGCCAGGGGAGCCTAATGCCAGGAAGTAGAGAGCACATTTGATAAACTCCTTTGGCCAGGGTGGGGCTGCCCGGAGAGGGCGGCCGAAGAGCCGTCCCACGTTTCCAGATGCGTGTTCCTCCGCAGGTTACAGCCGTGAGGATCTCGGGTTCCTCTGCCGGGATCACCGCAGCTGGAGAAGCGGCGACCCCTGGACCCAGGCGAGCTTCTTCGCGAGGCCTCCCATCCTAAGAGCGGGGCTGCAGTGCAGACAGCGGGCAGCAGGGGGCAGCATAACCCACCGTTCCAGCCCTGCCTAGTGGGCCCTGCCGGAGGGGGAGGGGGGGCTGCGGGAGGGGGTCTCTGAGGCTCAGCCCTCAGAGGAGGTCAGCAGTGACCCTCTCCTTCGGACTTTCCTCCTCCCTTCAACCCTTTCCACTCCAGCCCCTTCAGAGTAAGACAGTTTGTCACCCGGGTTCTGTCCGTAGCCCCGGCCCCAGATTCAAATCATAATGGAGGTGGGAGTAGTTGGGGAGTGGGGCTTCTCCATCCCATTGTCCACCCTCTGGTCAGTTTCTCCAAGCTTCTTCAGCCTTTGCCTTTGACCTAATTAAACCCTTGGCTTCCTTTTGAGGGGCCTCTTGAGGGGGCTGATGTGTACTGGGGGGGCTGGGAAGGGTGGCTTTTGTGGGGGTGGGGCCGCAGCCTTCATGGTCACCGGAGTAGGAGAAAACCTTGAAGGACAAAAAGAAAGCGCAGAAACCTCTTCATTTGAAAATGTGTGTGATTGGCAGGTTTACGGCCTCAGGAAGGTGCGTGGTATTCGGCACAATCAAGTCATTTTTAAAAATAATCTCCCTGCTTAAGTCGTACACGCTGCTAATTGCATTTTAATAAGTCTCTTAAAAATCTTGCCATATTTTTTAATATCCTAATATTAGGTAAGTGATTGCGGGGGACACTGGAGGGCATGGAGAGTTTATATAACGGAGGGAGGGCTGTAATAAAGCTTTATTGGGGGTGGTGGTGGCCACCATGCTGCTTGTGATGTGTGTGTATGTATACGTATGTACCTGTGTCTGTGTGACACGTATGCGATGTGGGGAGGTTTGAGTATGCACCCATGTGGGAGTGTGTATTATGTGCATGCGTCTGTGTGTGTGTCCACAGACCTGGCTTCCTCTGTCCGCAACCCTGGGTGGCCAGCCTCAGGATGGAGAAGCCCACACCCATCCCTTCTTCAGCCACAGTATCAGAAAGCACGTAACTCCTCTGCTGTCTCCAGGTCTGGCAAATTCTCAAGCCATGGGGGAGAGACAGACTTCCCCCTTTTGATTCCCTGGCCCCAAACTAGAACATGTGAGCTGGGGGGAACCTTTAACCCAGCTCATCCTATCCTCTGTTCTAAGGATGGAGTTCCTAAGCCCAGAGAGGCCATGTGACCTGCCCAAGGTCATGGAACAGTAGGGAGACACAGGGGCAGAGGAAGACCACTGTTGTTCTCCTCTTTCTCCTGGCTCAGGGGGGGCGTGTGGTCCCCGTCACAGTGTCTTTGCACACACACTGCTTGTTTTAACCTCACATTGATCAGTGACACGGTGAGGCTTGTGTGTGTCTCTCTCTGTGTGTGTTGCCATTTATTGAGCCCTCACTACATGCTGGAGTCCCTGGGTGCTACAAACGGTTAATGTGGCTAACTGAAAGGTTCGAGTCCACCCAGAGGCACCTCAGAAGAGTGACCTGATGATCTATCTACTTCTGAAAAGTCACAGGCATTGAAAACCCTATGGAACTCAGTTCTATTCTGACACACATGGGGTTGCCATGAGTCAACGCTGACTTGACTACAACTGGTACTAGTACTGGTACTATGTGCCGGGCAATTTGCTGAGCACTTTCCCCCAAACAATCTTATCAGGTAAGCGCTTTAGGCTCCTCAGTTGGTCCCACAGCTAGTGAGTGGCAGAGCTGGAATCTGAACCCGGTAGGCGGACTTCTGTGCTTGAACACTTAACTACCATTGGACAGGAGGCTGAGCGGAGGCGACCATGCTTCTGGCATCTTCAAGTGTCTAAGCACAGTGAGGACCACACTGGAGCAGCAGGGGAGACCGGCACAGGATTGTGGTCTCTCTTGCTTTCCACACCTCCATTACTACAGGGCAGGGTCTCAAGGCAAAGGGCAACATCGTGCCTTTTCTTTCGGTCCCCCAGAGGTCAGAAGCCTGGGAGGGCCGTGGCCACAGGTTAGTAGGCCTTGGACCTTAGCTGTGACCTGGACTTCCTGAGGTCCCTCAGACCCCCATTGGCCCTGGCCTTTCTCCTTCCTCCTCCTCCTCTCTACAAGCCACCCGTCCGGGTGGGAGGCACATGTTGAGGGAACTTCTGAACAGGAAGTCAGCATCCAGGTCGTCCCCAATCCCTTTTCATGTGGTTTCTTTAATCCCCGGGGCTGGGTTTCAGAAGCGTTTTACAGTTTCAGTTTTACAAAGCTACGCTCCCTTTAATGTTGGCGTTTTTCAAGAGGTGGGGGAGAACGACTTCAGTCAAAACATGTGTGTTTTACACCAGCCAGCTGCGGCCCGCGTGGGCCAGGGAGGGGGGCAGCACTGTGGCCTCCAGGCTCAGCGGGGCCCCTGGGTGGACGAGAGAGCTGGTGGAGCCAGAGCCCACGAGTCCGCTCTCCCTCTCTTCTCCTGACTCTGCTCCTGCCTCCCTTCCTGCCTCCCTTTCTCCTGGCCTGGTTCCAGTGGGGCTGAGGCACACTACTTGCAGCCGCCTTCCCACCTGGTACCCCTTCCAGGAGGTGTGGTCATCACATCGTCTCATGCCTCCCAGACCACTGGCATGCTGATATTCCCTTCATGCCTTAGGCCGTCTCCTCCATCCAGCCAGATTTTTATTTACCTGCTTGTTGCTGTGAGTTGCCTCTGACTCATGGCAACCTTATGTACAATAAAATGAAACGTTGCACGGTTCTGCCCCATCCTCACAACCATCCGTACGCTTGAGCCCATTGTTGCAGCCACCGTGTCACTCCACCTCATGGAGGGTCTCCGTTTTCATTGACCCTCCACTTTACCAAACATGATGTCCTTTTCTAGCTATTGATCTTTGCCCAAAGTAAGCAAGATGAAGTCTTGCCATCCTCACTTCTAAGGAACGTTCTGGCTCTGCTTTCTCCAGAACGGATTTGTTCGTTCTTTTGGCAGTCCCCGGGATGTTCAATACACTCTGCCAGCACCACAATTCAGATTTACTTACTCTTTTTCCTTAAATCAATGCAGTTTTTTTCACTTACGTAGCCAGTTGCTGTTGAGTGGATTCTGACTCATGGGGACCCCATGTGTGTCAGCGTAGAACTGTGCTCCAGAGGGTTTTCAAGGCTGTGACCTTTCAGAAGCAGGTCACCAGGCCTTTCTTCCTAGGCACCTCTGGGTGGGTTTGAAGCAACAAACTTTCAGTTAGTAGCTGCACTTAACTGTTTGTACCAACCAGGGACTTCTTCACTTACACAGACACTACCTAAGCAAAACTATCCAGGAAATTGTGAATTCGATGTGCTAGTTATATCTATCTGGTCGAATCCACGATAAAATAAATCTATAATTATTAAAAATTTTTAAAAGGCTATGGACTGTCTACAATCATCTCTCGAGCTCAGCACACTTCAGGAAACCCTGCGTTATATGAGCCCTTTCCCTCAGAGAGAAGATGTAAGGTCTCAAGTTGGGGGGACCTCACAGGGCTGGTGAGATTCCGCCTCATCGCTCTGCCTTCAAGGCCATTAGTCATCCTGCTGTATCATGGTCTTTAGCACCAGCTCCTTGGCCTTGGCTTTGGCCTTGAGCCCACTCAGGAGAGGGGCTAAGTTCCTCGGCAGCACAGTTGAGTGGAAAAAATGCAAACTTTGGAATCAGACCTGGGTTCAAATTTTTACCACACCATTTCCTAAATGTGTGACTGTGGGAAAGGTCTCCACTACCTTGAGCCTCTGTCTTCCCATCTGTGAAATGGGATGACCACACTGACCTGGAATAGTGACTCCAGGATCAGATAGAGTCTGGGAGGGGCGGTAGCCCAGGGTCCTGCAAACTTACTGCTTACTCATGAGGCTCGGACTGCTCTCCAGGCCTGGCTTTACATTCTCTCCTTCCTTCTCCTGGGAGGCAGCACAGTGTCAACAAAGAGGGGACTAAGGGCAAGGGGCATGCCCTGGGGGGCTCACAGACACCTTCCCCATGTCACTGAGCAGTATGAGGCTAGCACAAGCAGCACGTGTGCAAGGATGCTATAATCAGGACTTTGCAGCCCTGGAGAAGGAAGACCACAGCGGACAGGAGATCTCCAGATGCTGTGGAGAGGGGTTAGGGCAGAGGACAGGTAGTTCGCATTGCCCAGGGTGCTAGGGGGTCAGGGCTTGCAGAGGCCATGCCCCTGGTGAAGCCAGTGTGCTAACCCCTGCCGGCCCTCTAAGCTTAGCTGCTACCTCTCCTCCAGTTGTTTGAGAAGGGGTTTGCAGGCCTGGGCCACAGGGAGGGCTTGCTGGAGGCTCCCAGGTGTAGCTTTGCTTCCATTACAATCAGTGGACCCCAAAGCATGATGTTTGTGATGTGAGCTTATGGGTGTGCTGCCACTCTCAGTCCAGAGAGGTCCAGGTCAAGGTTAGTGGTCCTGTCTCCCCCAGGCCAGGGAATGACCTAGGAGAGACAGCATGCAGACCTCAGGCCAGAGCAGAGAGGGACTGGCCCTGGGGTGGATGCCAGGCCAGCGTTTGATTCTCTTTCCTCAGTGCCTGGTAGTGGTTAAGAGGACCTGAAGGAGGTGGAAGCAATAATAATAGTAAATAATAGTGATGGTGGTGATGATGACAGTGCTGGTTCCCATATACTGAGCATTCCCAGGTGCCAGTCACTGTGCTAGGCACTTCACAGGCATCACTTCATTCAATCTGCTCTGTGAGGTACATGTGAGGAGGGTTCCCAGAACAGTGCTCGGCACACAGTAGACCCTCAGTAAATATTTGTTGAATTCGAGAGGCTTAAGAGTTTCTGGGTGGTACAAACAGTTAATGTGCTTGGCTGCTAACCCAAAGGTTGGAGGTTTGAGTCCACCTGCTCCACCCAGAAGCACCTCAGAAGAAAGGCCGGGCAATCTACTTTCAAAAAAATCAGCCATTGAAAACCCTATGGAGCACAGTTTTACTCTGACACACACGGGGTCACCACGAGTTGGGGTCGGCTAGACGGCAACTGGTTTTAGAGAGGTTAAGTGATTCACCCAACTCTCAGCCACCAAGCTTGACTGTGCTTCTTCCAAGGGCAAAAAAAAAGCCATTGCCGTTGAGTTGATTCTGACAGAGCAGAACTGCTCCATAGGATTTCCAAGGAGCGGCTGGTGGCTTCCAACTGCTGACCTTCTGGTTAGCAGCCTGAGTTACTACTAACGGTGAAAGCGCAGACAGGGCAGAAGAGGGATTCCACCAGGAGGTTCTCCCAGCCCTACATATCACACCTGCCCCCTCTTCTTGAGGGAGGCTGCTGCTGTCACCTTCGGGTGGGTCTTTCGGAGGGCAGATACTCCAGGACTGAGGGTGCCTCCTCTGCTTACCCCCCACCCCTACCCAGGAGAGAAACACCCTTGGCCTGGGGCCCCCTCTGCTCCCCTTGGGGCGGCGCACTGGGCGAAGGGCTGGGCCCTGGCTGGCTGCAGCTGCGCGGGGCCCATGGAGGAGCGGAATCAAAGGCAGCCCATGTGGGCCCCGCTTTCATCTCCCGGCTTCAAAGAGGAGCAAACCACTCTGTCCCCGTGCCAGGCGGCCGCCAGCTCCCTCCTCGCGGCCCCAGCCTACTCTTCCCTCCTCCCGCCTCCTTCTTCCCGGAAAGCCAGCCAAGCCTCGGTCCCGGGGGCACCCTAGAGGGGCCCTGATTCCTGGCTTGTGCAGGAGACACTCGGCAGGGCCTGCGACGAAGGAAGAGGAGGCTCTGCCAGGAGCAAAGAGGAGGGGGCTGGGGACCGCTCCTTGTACACACCCTGCGCTGGACGGGCTGGGAGCTGGGGCCGTCAAACACCCGCACTCCGCTGGCTGTTCAGCCTAGAGCCACAGCGGGCAGAGGAGGCGCACATAGCCACGTAGCCACGAGTACCTGGTCTGGGGCTAGTCCGAGCGGAGATGTGCTGTAGGGATAGAACACCCATGGGCTTTCCCAGACTTGGTACGAACAAATGAATGTAAAATATCTCGTGGATAATTTTCACACTGATTACATGCTGAAATGACAATATTTTGGATCTATGGGGTTAAACAAGATGTTATTAAAATTAAATTCACCTGTTAGTTTTTACTTTTCAGCGGCTACTAGGAAACGTAAAATGACTTATGTGGCTGGCTCTGTTTCTACTGGGTTGCTCTGCTCTGGACAATATTCAAATTTTGCAGATGAAGGGCCTGAGGCTCAGGGGGGTTTTAGCCCATGGTTCCCAGGTGGTACTGAATAAAAATCTATGGAATGACTAACTAACAGAAGGAAGGGAGGGAGGGAGGAAGAGAGGAGGGAAGGAAGGAAGGCCTGGTGCTGGCTGCTGGGGAGACACAGATGAACCCTGTCCCCATGACTGCCCTCAAGAAGCTCCCAGTCTAGAGTCCTTTCCAGTGAGGGGGGAAAAGTGGTGACTGACTCAGAGACCCCAGCTTTCTGGGGGACCCTGGGCCACTGACTAGTGGGGGCTAAGAAGCTCCTTCGCCCAGACCCTAGCTTTGCTACTTACCAGTTGCTAACCTTTTTATGCCTCGGTTTTCTCATCTGTAAAATGGGGATGATAATGATAATAGCATGTATTTCACGCGGTTGCTGTGAGGATTAACACACTTAACACACGTTAACACGTAGGTGGGGACTGGCTCACGGTAAGTGCAACATGTTACAGATTAGCTGTGATGTGGGGCCAAGTGCTACAGAGCATGTCACACCTGGTCGTGGCCTGCAGCCCTCAGAGCGCTGAAGGGTGCAGTCCTGCACAGGAGAGAGAGCCTAGTTCCCGCCTGAGTCCCCACAGCCCGGAAAAAAAACAAATTAAACCCCTTGCCGTGGAGTTGATTCCAACTCACAGTGACCCTATAGGACAGAGTGGAACTGCCCCATAGAGTTCCCAAGGAGCACCAGGTAGATTTGAACCGCTGACCTTTTGTTTAGCAGCTATAGCTCTTAACCACTATGCCACCAGGAGACGGGTGCAAATTACTTCTTTTACCTCAAATCTCTTCTCTGGGTCCACCTGGGCAGGTGCCTGAAATCCCTGCTCTCTGGGGTCGGTCTCCCTCCCTCTCCTCCTGTCCCATCATCCCGTTTGATCCCTGACGTCCCCGACCCTATCCCAGCTCTGTCCCTGAGCCCCTGGAAGTGGCTTTAGGACTGTCTTCTTTGGGGGCACACTCCTGCCAGGCAAACACATGTTCTCTTGCTCAGGCCACCTCACAGAGTGGACAGGGCTGCTCTGCTTCCTCTGATCGAGGGCCTCCCAGGGTGGCCGGGTGGGAGGAAGAACAGCCCACACCATGCCTGACACTCAGCAGGCCCCCCAAGGAGAGTGAAAGGCACCAGGTGGATGGGGACAATCGGGGCTCCTAGAGGTCTGGCAGGATCTTGAAGGTTGTGGACGGACCCTAGAAAACCCTGGGGAGCCCAGGCAGGGGGACAGCCAGAGCAAAGGCCTAGGGCACATTTGGCGGGATAGCAGATGACCCACAATTATGGTGGGGCTCGAGGTGAGACCCACAAGGCTGTTTGGGACCCCACTGTGGGTGGTCTTGAAGGCCACACGGAGAACTTGTCAGGTAGATGGGACAGTAGGGTTTGACTAAGCATCATCACGCTTCAGGAGGACTTACTGAAGGTTGAGGGAGGTGGCGGGGTTCCCACAGCTGGCGGTTGGTGGGCCAGGGGCTCCCAGAGATAGTAGCAGGAAGTGGGACGATTGGAACCAAACGGGGCCTATGTGAACCAGATGTGGTTAAGGTTGGGGGCTCCTGCAGGATGGAGATGTTTTCCTTTCTCCATTGAAGCTAGGGCTGAGGAAGGAGAAGGGGTGAGGCAGGGACCTCCACCCCCCCCATCTCTAGGCCAGCGTGGCATGGGGCAGCAGTCCGCAAACAGCCGCCAGCACAGAAAGAGAACAGAAAAGCAGCTGCCAGCACAGAAAGGTAATGAGAGCCACACCGGGAGGCGATTTGCATAACTGCTCCCAGGTTGCCCCAACAAATCTTAGGGAGGGAGCTGGGCAGGAACCACGTGGTGCGGGGCAGCCCCCAGCCTAGCCCTGCCCTCCCTCAGCCTGCAGCCCTAGGAATGCCTGGAGACTTCAGACCAGGGGGTGCAGGCTCTGGTCTCCAGAGGAGGCTCCTTCCTAGTCTGCTGGTCATGGGGGCCCCATTCCTGCTCAGCATCCTTAGTCATGCTCTGCTAGCCTGCCCCAGCCACATCTTCCAGGAAGTCCTCCCTGATCCAGAGCTCCCTGGTGTTTATTGCAGTGGATTGTAACTGCCGGTTAGTATAAGCTACTGGGACCCCCGCCCCCCCACACCTCCCCCAAGAGCACTCAGCACTTGGCCAAACGGGGCAGTGCTACTGGCCACGTTCTCCAGCCCCTCCAGCCTTCCTGAGACCCCTCCTCCCTCATGCCCACCCTCCCACTGGACTCTCTATTCCTGAGGACACTTTGAACTTTATATATATATATTCAATTGTTTTTTAAAATCATGCGTGTCATTCAAGAATACATAAGCCATACAGAAGCCCAGAGAGAAAATTATGATAGGCACCCCTTTGACCTGCACCAGCCCCATATCCACTCTCTCCTAGCCCACGGCAACCTCTCTGTTAGGCTTTGTATAGGGCCTTACAATTTTTTCTTTTTTTATAACAAGCATTTATTATCTGACACCGTTTCTAGAGTCAGGAATCCAGGAGTAGATCCCGCATGAGGTGTTACAGTCAAGATGGTGGCCAGGGCTACAGTCATCTGAAGGTCTGACTGGGGCTGGACGGTCTGCTTCCAAGTTGGCTGTCTCACATGTTCCTCACTGGCTGTTGGCTGAAGGCCTCAGTTCTTCCCCTCACAGACCTCCCCATAGGCTTCATGACATGGTGGCTGGCTTCCTCCAGGGCAAGTGATTCAGAGAAAGAGTAAGAAGAAAGCCACAATGTCTTTTTTTTTTTTTTTTTCCCCTTCCAAATCTTTTATAAAGGCACCCATGCATGTGAATGTACACACATGCATACAGGTTTGTTTGATCGCAAACTGAAAATGAACCACACATCTGGCTCTAGGACTTAATTTTGTTTCCTCTCCTCAAATGTCCAGGAGATCTCTCTGTATCAGGACACAGAGACCGACCTCATTTTTTTTTAAAGGCTGAATAGCCTTCCATATGTAAGTTGCGTCCAGTTCTTCCGGTGAGAAGCAGCACTGCGGAAAACATTGTCGTTCATGCGTCTTGGAGCTCCTCGGTGAGCAATTCTCCAGGCTACCATTCTAGAACTGGAATTGCTGGGTCAAATGTTACGTGCATTTCAAATACTGACAGATGGTATATATTGATCATTTCATATCACCACTCCTCACATAGTCTTTGTGCTCCGAAACCGACAGGGCAAAGTCCAAATGCTGCAGTCTGGGGTTCAAGGCCTTCCACAGCCATGCCCCTGCTTCTCCCTCCAGTTCTGTACCCTCTGCACCCATGTTTTTCAAACCACAGGTTGTGACCTATTGATGGCTGAAGAAATCTATTTAATGACTGTTGACCAGCATTAAAAAAAAAAAAAATGAAATAGGATAAGTTAGTCTAGAAAACATCAGCGTGTGTTGCATGTAGTAAGGGTATATATTGTATTGTGAAACTTAAAAAAAAAATTTTTTTTTTTTTGATGAAAGTACACACAGCCAAAGAGACACCATTTCAGCAATCTCTACATGTACAATTCAGAGACATTGGTTACATTCTTCGAGTTTTGCTACCATTCTCTCTACCTCTTTCCAAATTATTCTACCACCATTATCTTAAACGCACTGCCCTCTAAGCTTCCCATTCAGCTTTTTAAGTTGCCCTTGTCTATTTGATCTTACATAGATAATCTTTTAAAAGAGCACAGTGGTCAAAGTAGCTGTACTTTACTAATTAAGCTAAGCTATTTTTTGGTTCACAGAAGACTTTAGGGAATAGTTTTGGTTTAAGGTTTAAAGTTCAAAGATTACCTCAAGGCAATAGTTTCGGGGACTCATCCAGTCTCAGTGGCTCCAGAAGATCTGGACTCCATTGAGAATTTGAAATCTGTTCCGCATCTTCCCCCCTTTGATCAGGATTCTTCTATAGAATCTTTGATTAAAAGGTTCAGTAATGGTAGAAGGGCACCATCCTGCTCTGGTATCATAGCAAAGGAGGAAGTTCTTGCTTTGTGAAACTTATTTATTTCTTTTTATGTGTATATGTGTGTGTTACAATGCAAAATATACTTCTTATCCTGAAGTCTTGGTCAGGTTCCAGAAATACTGCCTACATTCCTGTACCAGCCAAATCCCCTATCGTGCCAAGCACATTCCTGCCCCCAAGACTTTGCCCACATGGACCCTCCTATTGAGGTACCTTCTTCCTTCTGGTGCTCTTATCTGACACTTTCCCACCCTTCAAAGCACAGCTCAAATGCCTCCCTCTCTAGAAAGACTCCCCTTTGCTCTCTAGTCCACAAGGATCTCCCCCTCTCTGGCTCCTATAGCACTTTACGGTTCAACCTCTCCTATGGCAGCTTAGCGCACGCTGCCCTGCAGGGAGGGTGACCAGGCCTTCTGACGAGACAGTAAGCTCCTCTAGGTTGGGCCCATCCTACATCTGTCCCCATACTGGCGTCTAACAGGGTGCCTGCATACAGAAGTCCCAGGTCCGGGCTCACTGATAGTAACAGGGATAATGCTGTTGCTGGTGTTCATGGTGATGTGCAGGTGACTGTAACTGGTTGTCAGAGTAGGGGACAGTTTTCATGTTCATGTGGCTACCCAGCACCTTGTGAACCTACTTCCTAGATTTAAGGCACCTCCCACATTATGAGTCCTGCCCTCCAAGTTAGAATTAGAAATTCACTTTCCCAGCCTCCCTTGCAGTTAGAGCATAAGCATGTGACTAACCAAAACCAAACCAAACCCATCGTCCTCAAGTCAATTACGGCTTATAGCGACCCTATAGGACAGAGTAGAACTGCCCCAAATTGTTTCCAAGGACCATCTGGTGGATTCAAACTGAGGACCTTTTGGTTAGCAGCCATAGCTCTTAACTGTTACGCCATCAGGGTTTCCAGCATGTGACTAGCTTCCACCAATCATATGCAGCAAAGGGAGCTCCATTTGGAAAAGAGGTCAGGCTTTGTGTCAATGAGCATGGTGGACATTGGTGAAGAGATGGGGGTGGGGTTCCGGAAGGAGAATCCTTGCTAATTTTGGTGGTTTGAACGGCCATGCCTGTCTATGCTCAGTGACAGCAGCAGAAGACTCCCCAGCTGTCATGAATTGAATTGTGTCCCCACAAAATGTGTGTCAACTTGGCTAGTCCATGATTTCCAGTATCGCGTGACTGTCCACCATTTTGTCATCTGATGTGATTTTACTATGTGTTGTAAATCCTACCTCTATGATGTTAATGAGGTGGGATCAGTGGCAGTTATCTTAATGAGGCAGGACTCAATTTGCAAGATTAGATTGTGTCTTAAATCAATCTCTTTTGAGATATAAAAGATGGAAGTGAGCAGAGAGACTTGGGGACATACCACCAAGAAAGTAGTGCCAGGAAATGAGTGCATCCTTTGGATCCAGGGTTCCTGCACTGAGAAGCTCCTAGACCAGGGGAAGACTGATGATAAGGACCTTCCTTCAGAGCCAACGGACACAGAAAGCCTTCCGTTGGAACTGACACCCTGATTTTGGACTTCTACCCTCCCAGACTGTGAGAAAGTAAATTGCTCTTCGTTAAAGTCATCCACTTGTGGTATTTCTGTTATAGCAGCACTAGATGACTAAGACACCAGCTATGCTGCCTCTGGAGTTAACTAATTACCTGATACCCTTTTTTTCCAGGTTTGCTGAAGTATAGTTTACCTACAATAAATTCATCCTTTCTATATGTACAATTCTACGAATTTTAACAAACTTATATAGTTTTTTTTTTTTTTTTTTTTATAGTAGTGTAGCAACCACCACAGTCAAGATACAGAACATTTTTATCACCACCAAAAGTTCCCTCGTGCCATTTTGTAGCCAATCCCAGTGGTATGCTAGAGCAGCTAGTTCCTGGTCATGAGAGCCAGTTGTTAAATTTTCAAGCACTTGCAAGCTGGTTGTTAAGCACAAACCAAAAAAGCACAGTCATCATTAAATATCAAATTATATAAACTTACAATTAAATAAACTATATTAAATACATACATACTCAAAGCTCATTACTTCCTATTATTTTGTTGCATTTTACTGTTTATGCTCTTGAGAATATTTATGCCTATTGTTTCTATATGTTGGAAATACTATATAATGATATGTTACTGTACATTTCGTCTCAACTGAGTTCAGTGAGCTCATGTTGGTAGCTTGAGTTTGGCCATAGTGGGAGTATTTACACCAGGGAAATTGGTAAATGCTACAAATCAGGTTTTTTTTTTTTTTTTTAATAATTTATTTTGTGTGTTGCTGTTGTTGTTGAGAATATACACAGCAAAACATAACCAATTCAACAGTTTCTACATGCACAATTCAGTGACATTGATTACATTCTTCAAAGTGTGCAACCATCCTCACCCTCCTTTTCTGAGTTGTTCCTCCCCCATTAACATAAACTCACTGTCCCCTGAGTTTCCTATCTAATCTTTCAAGTTGCTGTTGTCATTTTGATCCCATATAGATCGTTCTTAAAAAAGCATAATGCTCAAGGAAGACCTTTTTTTACTAGTTAAGCTAAACTATTGTTTTGTTTTAAGAAGACTTCAGGGGATTATTTTGGTTTAAGGTTTAAAGATGATGTCAGGGCAATCATTTCAGGGCTCCATTTCATCCTCCATGGCTCCAGGAAGTCCGGAGTCCATGAGAATTTGAAATTCTGTTCTGCATTTTTCCCCCTTTTGGACAGGATTCTTCTATAGAATCTTTGATCTAAGTGTTCAGTAATGGGAGCCGGTCACCATGCAGTTCTTCTGGTTTCATGGCAGAGGAAGCAGTTGTTCCTGGAGCCAATTAGCCACACATTCTGTTTCCTCTTCTTATTCCTGACTCTCCTTCTTCCTTTGATTGGTTATTTTGTTGAATGTCTAGGCACAAGAAAGTGATGGATAAAATGCTAATAATGTAGATTAAACTTAAAAGTGTGTGAGGTCTGTAGCCATTACGTTGTGAATAGCACAAAAAATTGAGGAATATTCCTCCAGTATTTAAAAAATATCATCTGATTCAGCAAAGAAGTCACTCATGTTATTGATGGATGAATGAAGTTTTGATGTACATCTTGTTGTTGTTGTTAAGTGCGGTCGAGTCGGTTCCGACTCATAGAGGCCCTGTGCACAACAGAACGAAACACTGCCCAGTCCTGCACCATCCTTACAATCGTTGTTATCCTTGAGCTCATGGTTGCAGCCACTGTGTCAATTCACCTCATTGAGGGGCTTCCTCTTTTCCACTGACCCTGTACTTTCCCAAGCATGATGTCCTTCTCCAGGGACTGATCCCTCCTGACAACACGTCCAAAGTATGTAAGATGCAGTCTCGCCATCCTTGCCTCTAAGGAACATTCTGGCTGTACTTCTTCCAAGACAGATTTGTTCGTTCTTTTGGCAGTCCATGGCATATTCAATATTCTTCGCCAACACCACAATTTGAAGGCGTCAATCCTTCTTTGGTCTTCCTTATTCATTGTCCAGCTTTCACATGTATATGATGCGATTGAAAATACCATGGCTTGGGTCAGGCACACCTTAGTCTTCAAGGTGACATCTTGCTTTTCAACACTTTAAAGAGGCCCTTTGCAGCAGATTTGCCCAATGCAGTGTGTCGTTTGATTTCTTGACTGCTGCTTCCATGGCTGTTGATTGTGGATCCAAGTAAAATGAAGTCCTTGACAACTTCAATCTTTTTTCTGTTTATCATGATGTTGTTTATTGGTCCAGTTGTGAGGGTTTTTGTTTTCTTTATGTTGAGGTGCAATCCATACTGAAGGCTGTACATCTTAGTTGTTTTATTTTTGACTTACTTTTGTCAAATGGTGCTTCCCAAATATCATCAACACAACCTGTTGATAAGACAAAGCTGAGCTTATTGCTTACCATGCTCAGGGAGAACCCCTCTCCAAAGCTCTGTCAGCATCTCAAGGTGGAAATGCAAGGGGGAAGGAATTTACTGAGAATTGGAAGTTTGGTTTAAGGAAGATCTTTCAATACAGGCTACCACCCATCTGTCAGTTTGTTATACTGTGGTGGCTTGTATATTGCTATGATGTTGGAAGTTATGCCATTGGTATTTCAAATACCAGCAGGGTCACCCATGGTGGACAGGTTTCAGCAGAGTTTCCAGACTAAGACTAGGAAGAAGTGCCTGGCAATCTATTTCCAAAATTTAACCAATGAAAACCTTATGGCTCACAACAGAACATTGTCTGATTCACTTGCTTTGGGCATGTCGTCAGGATGTATCGCTGGAGGAGGACATCATGTTTGGTGAAGTAGACAGGGCCATTAATGATGTGTGTGAGCTTTCAGTGAGATGGACTGGCTGGCACAGTAACTGCAACGATGGACTCAGACATGATGGTGGTCTTGAGGATGATGCAAGGCTGGGCAATGTTTTGTTCTATTGCACTTACAGTCTCCTTAAGTTAGTTGACTGGACTGCAGCTAACGCCAGCGTTCAAAACAGGGCTTGATTAGGATTGGGTTACGGTCACAATAAGAGGTCCAGGATTGTGAAGACAGCAAGGTGAGGATTTTCAAGGCAAGGGATTAAAAGAATCTTAGAGTGTAAACTGTCTGTTGACGCTTTCCATCCAGGAGTTGATGAGTCTTTTCAGCAGCAGTTCCTACAATGAACAATCAAGCCATCGCCTGGGTAAGAGGCTCCAGGAACAGCAGGTAGACAATGGAATAGTAACGCCTTGTTCATGTGAACTGTAAATTGTGTGTTGGGAGATAGTTGTAGTCTTCAGAGTCCAGGCTGTGCATGAGTGTCGGTGGTTTAGGTTCTCATTCTTTAAGGTTAAGGAAAGTACCAACCAACATTCATGTTGGAACTACACTTGCTTGTCACCACAGGTTGGCATCAGATACATAAGTTTGAAAAAATTAACTAAAGCATTTCGTGAGATTCAATTGGCTACATGAAGTTTGCAATTTTATTACTTACGAATTGTATGTTACATAGCGTTCATATCAATTAAATTTATATATAGCCCCACCCCATGAGCCACAAGTGAACCCCCTTCTTCACCCCTAGTCCCTGGCAGCCATTCATCTGATTTCTGTACCTATAGGTTTGCCTTTTCTAAACTGTCACATATACGGTATTATACACTATGCAGCCTTTTGAACCTGGTTTCTTTCACTTAAAAACCAGTTGCCCCTGAGTCATTCCAACTCATGGTGACCTCATGTAGGTCAGAGCAGAACTGTGCTCCATGAGGTGGCCAATGGCTGGTTTTTTCAGAAGTAGACTGCCAGGCCTTTCTTCAGAAGCACATCTGGGCAGACTTGAACCGCCAACCTTTCGGTTAGCAGCTGAGCATGTTAACTCCTTGTGCCAGCCAGGGACTCCTTCTTTCACTTAGGTTAATACTTTTGAGAGTCACCCATGTTGTTGCCTATATCAGTAGTTTGTTCCTTTTCATTGCTGAGTAGTATTCCCTTGAATGGATGTACCATTGCTTGTTTACTCATTCATCTGTTGATGGACATTTGGGTTGTTTCCAATTCTTGGTGAGAATTAATAAAACTGCTTATAAAAATTCACATGCTGTTTTTTTTATGACATATCTTAATTTGTCTTTGGTAGGAAAGGTATTGGTAGGTCATATGTTATATATATGTTTAACTTTGTAAGAAACTGCCAAACAGTTCTCTAGCGTGGCTATACCATTTTGCATTCCCATCAGCAATGTATGGGAGCTCTAGTTATTTTGCATTCTCACCAGAATTTGGTATCGTCAATTTTTTTAATTCGAACGATGTGGTTTTAATTTGAATATTCCTAATGACTAATGATGTTAAACATCTTCTCGTGAACTTATTTGCCATCCGTCTTCGTTGGTGAAGTGTCTATTCAAATACTTTGCACATATGCTTTATTGGGTTGTATCTTTCCTTACTATTGAATTTGGACAGTTCTTTATATATTCTGGTTACCAGTTCTTTACCAGATATGCACTTTTCAAATGTTTTCTCCTAGTCTGCGGCTTGTTGTTTCATTTTCTTAACAGCGTTTTCTGAAAGGAGGTGTTTTGAATTTTGATGAAACAATTTATTAATTTTTTTTTCATTGTCTGTGCTTTTATCTTTGCCTAACCCAAAGTCATAAAGAATTTTCACTATGGGATTTTTTTCCCTTAAGAGTTTTCTAGTTTTAGATTTTACATTTAGGTATATGCCCAGTGAGGGGGCAGTGGTGGTTCAGTGAAGAATTCTCACCTCGAATGCAGGAGACCCAAGTTCAATTCCCTCAGGTGTAGCTAACACCCGTCTGTCAGTGGAGGCTTGCATGTTGCTATGATATTGAACAGGTTTCACCAGAACTTCCAGACTAAAATAGACTAGGAAGAAAGGCCTGGCAATCTGCTTCCAAAAATCAGCCAATGAAAACCCTGTGGATCGCAACAGTCCTATCCCTTCGTGTAGGGGTCTGTATGAGTGGGCGGGGGGGGTGCCGAGAACAACAACAATATGCCTAATACTCTTTCATAAGTTACTTTTCCATTTAAATCAGAGTGGGGTCCATTGTCTGCAACTGAGAATAGCGACTGATACGGTAATGATGGAGTTGGTGGTTATGGGGACAGTAATCGTATTAGTAGTCGCGGTTTGATGATGGTTCAGTGTTGGTGGTGATAATGGAAGTGAGGAAGGTGATGGTAATCAGTTGCTCACTGAAATCCTGCTCACTGTGGTACAAAATCCACGCCAGCCCTGCCCACTCTGGAGAGTTGTTTGTTACCAACTTGTCCCTTCTTCTTAAAGATGGGCATGCGCACTGCAAACCTCAGCTTGCCAACCTCTCATAAAATGAGAGAGATGGAAAGTGGAAAGCAGGGGTGAGCCACAATGCCATCTCCTCAAATGTTCCTCTGGATAGACTTGGAGTACTCAGAGCTGCGCATACAAGGGCGTGCACTGCATCATTGTCTATTACAGAGAAAAAAAAGAAAACAACCTAAATGTCCATCGATAGAAGAATGACTAAATAAACGGCAGGCTATTACCCATATTGTGGAATATTACGCAGTCCTCAAATAGAAAGAGATCTTTATGGCCCTCCATGGAAAGATACCCATGATGTGTCGCTAAGGGGAAAAAACAAATTGTAACAATACATGCGAGGCCATTTTTTTTTTTTTTTAAAGCAAACACAAATATATGTCTGTACATGCAAAGAAAGTGTCTGGAACCATACACAAAAAACCATCAGCAGTGGTTACCTCCAAGGGTGGGACTGGGGTGGCGAGAGGCTTTTAACATGCTCCTGATATGTTTGAATTCTTTGCCTTGAGCAGTTATTACTTTAATCTAAAAATAAAACACGCATACAGAATCATACATACACAATGAGGTGGGGTGAGATTATTCTCTTTACTATAGAAATAAGGGAATGGAGGTGTGGGGTGGGGGGTGCCGCCCTGACTTGCCCAAGTGGGTGGCCTAGGGAACCAGGAGAGGAACTGGCTAGACAGGAGTCCTTCTGTCTGGTTTTCCAGTTTCTGCTCCACCCCTGCCTTCCTGGGAAGCCAGGAATCCTGCCTCCCTGCCTGGCCCAGGGCAAAGCTGACCTCTGAGCACTGGTCAGCCACAGAGATGGTGACAGGACACCACTGCCTGGGCTAGCCCCTCATCAACTTTGCCTTCAGTCTCCCTGTGTGGTCTTTTCCATCTTTTCGTGCTGGGTCAGGGGAAGTCCTGGAGCCCTAGGGAATGGGGCCCCACAAGCCCAGTGAATGGGCCCTACTGGCAGGGATGAGGTGAGGTTGATGGAGGTTTAGAGGGTTTGGCTGAGCAGAGGCTGAGGGTGAGGAAGATAGAGAAGTATTTTTTTTTGTAGACATTAAAAAAATTTTTTTTTTGTGGTAAAATACATACAACATAGATTTTGTCATTTTTTTACCATTTTTAAGTGTACAATTCAGTGGCATTAATGACTTTCATCATGTTGTACAACCATCCTATTTCCAAACCTTTTTATACCCCACATGGAAACTCTGAACCCGTTAAGCAATAGCTCACCATGCCCACAGTAAACTCTATTTTCTCTATGAATTTGCCTATTCTGGATAGGTTATGTAAGTGGGATCATACAATATTTGTCCTTTGGTGTCTTGCTTATATCATTTAGCATAATGGAAGAGTATTTCTTGACAGATGGTCCAAGTCCACCTGCCTCAGCATCCCCTGGGAAAAATATTAAGAGTGCTGACTCCTGGGTTCTACCCTAGACCCACTGAATCCAAACCTCCAAAGAAGGATATTGAGGCCCAGGGTTGTATAGGATTTGGCTATAGCAAGCATTACGTGAGATGCAGTTCAAAGCTGTAGTTCTCAACCCTGGTTGCCCATGAGAATCACCTGGCGTACTTTTAAAAATACTAGTGCCCAAGTGCCACCCTGGAGATTCTGATTTAATTGGTTATGGGATGTGGCCTGGGGACTGGTGTTTTTTCAAAGCACCCCAGATCATTGAAATGTGCACCCAGGTTTGAGAATTACTGGTTTAGAACTTTGCTCCTCGAAGTGGGGTCCTTGAACTAGCAGTATCAGCATCACCCGGGAGCTTGTTAGAAATGCAGAATCCTGGGCTCCAACTAACAAAGCCCTACTGCTTATAAAATCAAGTGGAATCTACATTTTCACACGATTTCCCGCTGATTCGGTTGCACATTACAGTTTGAGAAGCGCTATTCAAAATGTAAAAGGATTTGGCTGAAACAGGGTGAAGGCAGTCGTTTTTAACATTAGAATCACCAAGGAATGACCACTTTATACCAGGACTCCTGGGTTTTAATGGTCCCCAAAGATCCTGGGGGCGGCCCGGGGCTGACACCTGCCGTGCAGAGGGATTAGTTGGGGCAGGAATGGAGGGATTAGTAAGGACAGGGCCTGGTGGAGGTGCTCTCTTCACACTGAAGGGCGCCGGCTCCTCTGGGTCAGCCTAGCTGGCATGACACTTCCCATGTTATGAGGTCTGGGCCAAGTTATTTGACCCCTCTGTGTCATAGTCTCCTCATCTGTAAAATGGGGCTAATAAAAGTACCTACCTCACAGGGTTGTTGAGACGATGAAATGGGATAAACCATGTAAAGGGCTTAGTGGGGTACTTAGCTCTCAGTAAGGGGCACTGGGGGTTCAGTGGTAGAATTCTTGCCTCCCATGCAGGAGGTTTGTTTCCCAGCCGCCCACCTGTCCGTGGAGGCTTGTGTGTTGCTGTGATGCTGGACAGGTTTCAGTGGAGCTTCCAGACTAAGCTAGGAAGAAAAGCCTGGTGACCTACTTCTGAAAAATCAGCCCGTGAAAACCCTATGGATCGCATCAGTCTGACTCACAACCGATCTTGGGGATGGTGCAGGACCAGGCAGCGTGGAGGTCCGTGGTGCGTGGGGTCGCCAACTCGATAGCAACTTAAAAAAAAAGAAGCCCTTAATTAACGTTTAAGCTACTGTTTTGTTATAATTCAGAATCTTCTAGTACATTCCGTAGAGCACAGAGGTTAAGAGCATAGACTCTGAAGGTAAACCGATCTTGCAAAAGTGTTAATTGTGGGCACATTACTTAACCTCTCTGAGCCTTGCTTTCAAATCAACAAAACGTGGATAATAATTGCTACCTGCCTGTGAGTGGCTCCCTAAAGATGCCCTCAGCGCATCCTCTTGCCCACCTGGAGGCCACACAGACACACTGCATACATGTACCCAAGGGAAAAGAGGGTCTCCTACTGCGGATTTCTTAGGGAATCAGGGAAATCAGGTTTATGTTACACTCCAACGGTAGAAACTTTACCAGGCTGCCCACTGGAAATCTCTGTGGCTTCACCCCAGGTTCCTCTACCCTCCCAGCTGCCCCTCTCTCCTTAGCCTTCACACAGCCTCTCAAAAGCTCTTCTAAGCAGCCATCCTACAAAGCCAGACTAGAGCTCACTGCCAAGCACTGTTCAGAGAGCCTTACCAGGATTATCTCACTCAGTGATCACTGAAATCCTGGGAGGGATGATGCCCATATCTATTAATGTACCCATTTTACAGATGAAGAAACTGAGGCAGAGTTTTGGTATCTGCCCAGGGTCATAGCGCTTATAAGGGTGGAATCATGATTCTTCCTCCCCCAGGCTCTGTGCCTGTCCCCTAGACTGCTCTGAGGTCTCATGTATATTGCTTAGCGTGGGGTCTCACTCTATCTATACAGTGTTAGAGTGAGGAGGAATTAGGCCTTGTTTCAGACAGTACATTCCCTTAACAACATCTCTGGAGTACCTACTATGTGCTTGGAGTCCCTGGGTGTGCCAACGGTTAATGCACTTGGCTGCCAACCAAAGAGCTGGAAATTCGAGTTCAACCAGAGACGCCTCGGAAGAAAGCCTTGGTGATCTATTTCCAAAACATTAGCCGTTAAAAACCCTATGGAGCACCATTCTGCTCTGACACACATCGGGTCACCATGAGTTGGAATCAACTTGATGGCAACTGGTTTTGGGGGCTTTAGTGGTTCAGTAGCACCCTGATGGCACAGTAGTTAAGTGCTCAGCTGCTAACAAAAAGGTCAGCATTTTGAATCCATCAGCCACTCCCTGGAAACCCCATGGGGCAGTTCTACCCCGTCCTATAGGGCTGCTATGAGTTGGAATCGACTCGACCGCAATGGGTTTGGTTTTGATTTTTTAGTGGTTCAGTGGTAGTATTCTCACCATTCATGCAGGAGGCCCAGCTTTATTCCCAGCCAACGCAACTCGTGCGTAGCCACTGCCCATCTGTCAGTGGAGGCTTGCGTTTTGTTATGACACTGAACAGTTTTCAGTGGAGTCTCCAAACTAAGATAGACCAGGAAGAAAGGCCTGCTGATTTACTTCCAAAAATCAACCAGTGAAAACCCTAGGGATCACAGCAATTCGATCTACAACCCATCATGGGAAGACGCAGACCCAGGCAGAGGTTCGTTCTGTTATGCACGTGGTTGCCATGAGTCAGGGGCCAACTTGATGGCAGCTAACGACAGCACTCTGCACCAGATGCCCAGGACACAGAGGTGAGCAAACAAGACGTGGTTCCTGTCCTCACAGAAAGTGCTCATTAAATCCTTTGAAAATAAAAAACAAAAAGACACTTAAACCGTAGAGGCACAAGCATAACTTCCGGGCCCTCTAAGCCTTGCTGGGACTGCTTGGCCCATAGCCAAGCCTCACTTCCTCCCCACGATTCGCCCAGAGTCCAGGGGAGACAAGCCCACTCATCCGCTGATTCTGGACGCAAGGGGTTGGTCTCTGGCCATGGGGAGCAGAGAGGAGTCCCAGGCAGCCTGCAGGCTGAGACCCTAGCCCAAACCTTGGTAGTGTCTCAGCCGGGATCGGGGTGCCCTCCCTCTTTCCTCCCTGGTTCTCTCCCCGCTAATGCTGGTAATTGGAAGACAAAGGAGCCTCAGACAGTTGGGGACCTGCGTCCTTAGAGTCTCTGAAAACATGCTATTATTAATTAAAGACTTTGGCTTCGGTGGGGCCCAGGCCTGCCTTTTTCTGGCTGGGCCTCAGACTTGTGTCTTTCTAGTCGTCTCTTCTTGCTAAATTTTTCAGTGTTTTTAACATCAGACTGATGTTACGTATAATTACCAACTTTGCACCCAAATTATATTTGACATGGCTTGTGTGGGAAATTAGACCATTTCAGCGCCTACAAATTCACCTGGGAAGCCGAGGCAGGCTTGCAGTCGTGCCGAGTGGAAGTAATTTAAATATTACATGCGCCCTCATGAAAATGCCAAAACTCTTTCAACTGCCAGGAATAATTTTCCCTTTCCCCCAACTTGCTCCCCCTCCCCAACAACTTTTTGAGTGCACTGAGGGTCAGGGAGCAGGGTCCTGTGGGTGGGAGGCTTTGGGAGGGTCCTTTCCAATGGGGCATTCATAGGGTTTGGTTTTCTGGCAGAGGTGGTCTGGGTGGCAGAGGAGGGGCCTCCAGAGATGCTGATGGGGACCCTGGTGTCACACCAGCAGTGGGATCTGTCTGTCTGTGTCTCTCCTCACACTTTCCTGCCTCTGACCCACCTGTTTCTGGGCTAAGGGAGAGGTGACTTCTGCCCAGGCACCTTCGCTTCTGTGCCTGCCCGGTGCTAGCTATGTCTGGCACACAGGAAGTACTCAGGAAGGGCTTCTGCTGATTGGCAGGCACAGAGGATATGCATTATTCCTGGGACCTGGGGGTCCATCTGACCCTCAGGCTGAGGATCCACCTCTAGCCCCCCACTATCCATCCCATGAGCACTGCTTGGGAGGACCACAGTTGGACACCTGGGCCTGGTCTGGACTCTGAGTGACCTGGGGCTGGGCTTCTCCTGCTCCAGGCCTTAGTTTCCCCACCTGGGAAATAAGAACGTTGGGTGAGGAGGAGATTAGGGGCTCCTCCAGCTCATTTGTTCTGGGACCCTCAAAGAGGGGATGAGGCAGCTTCCTCTGGAGCCAGCCTCCCAGCCTGATGGTATCTCAGAGAGACAGAGGGAAAAAAAAAAACAGCTGCCATGGAGTCATCTCCAACTCATAGCGGTCCCATGTGTATCAGAGTAGACCTGTGCTCCACGGGATTTTCAATGGCTAGCTTTTTGGGAGCAGATTGCCGGGCCTTTCTTCTGAGGTGTTTTTGGGTGGACTTGAACTTCCAACCTTTTGGTTAGTAGCCATTTGTTCCACCCAGGGCCCCTGGGACAGAGAAAGGGGAAGGGAACTGGGGTGTCAGAAGAAAGTTCCCCCAGCCATCATCATCCCCTCTCCGCAAGCTTTCTTTTTTGGAATCGTGGCAACACTCAGGCAAAATCCAGCCCTGGGAGCTGAACTGGTGCATGAGGGAGGGTCTGCTGGGGGCGGGAACACCCAAGGGCGGGGCCAGGACTGCGGAGAGCAAGAGCACCCAAGGGCTTCTTCCACTTGCTCGCCGTATGACTCAGACATATCCCTCCACTTTGGCAGGCCTCAGTTTTCTCATCTGAAAAATGAGGCTAGCAGTTAAGCAGCCACTGTCTAGAGCTGCTGGAAGGATTTGCAGAATGAGATGGTGCGTGCATAGGGCTCTGCCCAATAACTGGCACATACCTTGTGCTCCTCAAAATGAGCCACTAGAAAAATTGAAGCCACCATTAATGGAAACCACCAAATGCACTGGGCTGAGCATCTTACTTTCTTGTGATGTCTGTTCCTATCAGAAATCCTGTAGGGGTGAATATCTTCACTGCTGTTTTATAGGAGAGGAAATGAGGCTCAGAGAGGTTATGTGACTTATCCAAGGTTATACAGCCATGAAGAGGTGGGGCTGGAAGTTAGAGCCCAGGTCTGTCTGACTCCACCATCTTGAGGCCTCTCCTTCCTGGGTACCTCCATGTGGGGCAGGGACCAGAACTGTGATAGCTGATAACCGCGCGCAAAGGGCTACCTGGGCACTGCCTATGCCTGTGACAGCAGGAAAGAGGGTGCAGCCTCCCTGGACTCAGCACCCCCCGGCCCAGGTCAGGAACAGAGTTCACCACCCCAAGCTGAATCCCACGTCACAAGGGCATCCCAGAGCGGGCATTGGCACGGGGCCCTGACCCTGTCCTGGGAGGCTCTGACAGGAGAGGCTGCTGGCTAACCTCGCCAGGCTGGGGACAGGCCAAGAGCAGTGGGTGGACCATGTCCCCCTCCCCCGTGACTTTCCTTGTGCAATTGTTGGTAATTACAGCCCCTATCAGGGCGCTGCCCACCCACACGCAGGCACCGGCACACAGCCCCAATCCTGTCAACCCCCACTGTTCCGCCCCCCACACACTGGTCACATGCACACGGGGCAGGCCCCATCTCGTGGGCACCCAGGTACACAGTCATGTGCAGAAGCAGACACACGTGCAATGCCCACCCACGTGTCAAGAGGCACAGCAGCTCCCAGCTGTAGACACACATAGCTCTGCACACAGAGGCCCCTCTTCACCTGGCCAGGCTCCACCCTGATTCCTGAGGCCACATGGGCTCATTGACAAGAGAGGTCTTGAGAAGCAGCCCTGGCCATTACTCAGCCATGCAGAGGGCCCTTGGAGCCGAGGCTGCTGTAAAAGCCAACGGAACCTCCCCAGGCTCTGAGCTTCATTCAGTCTTGGTGGCAAACTGCTCAGATGGTAACTCTCATTATTCCTTAGAAATGAGGGTTGTGAGACTTCATCTTGCTTATGTTGGACACGGCATCAGGAGAGGCCAATTGCTGGAAAAGGACATCATGTTTGGTAAAGAGGAGGGCCAACAAAAAAGAAGGAAACCCTCAATGAGAATGATTCATTCAATAGCCACAACAATGGACTCAAACATACCAGTGATCATGAAGGTGATGCAGGACCCGGCAACATTTCATTTTATTATTCATAAGGTTACCGTGAGTCAGAGTGGTAACAACAATGTTACTCCTCATTTCCAGATGGTGAAACAGAGGCACAGAGAGGTTAAGTAACTCACTCAGAGCCACACAGCTGGATTGGAGTTGGCAGCATGCAGCTCAGAGCCCAAGGCCTTGGCCACCAGGCTGCGCTGCGGCTGTGGGGCAGCCCTCACCATCCTCTGTACCATCACAGCCCTTCCTGCCCCTCCTGCTGCTTTGCTGTTCCTGGGCACTTTGATCATCTGTGTCCCTTTAAAAATACTGGGAATTTAGGTGCTAGTTTCTCTGTCCCCCCAGAGTAAGCCCCATGGGGGTGGGAGTTTCTCTCCTTCCTTATGTATCCAGCCTCAATGCACAGGGCTTCCTGGCACCCCAGGTCCTGAAGTGGGGTGGGGTGAGGGGGTGGGGTGGTGATGGCAGGGGTTGGGGCCACGTGGGGGCTGCCAGTGACATTCCCAACTCCTCCCCACCTGGCGCTTGGTCTCCACACTGGGTGCAGTACTGGCGTCTGAGCTGTGCCTGGTAGAGCTTGCAAAAACTCTTGAAATGGGCACGGGTCAGTCCTGGACGTGGCACCTATCTATTCTAGTTCCCCTAGGCCTGGGAGGGGTGGCCTTAGATCCCACGCAGTGCCCGGGGAGGCAGGTGGACACCTCTCTTGGCAGCTTCTCCTGTCTCTGGTATTCATCCCCTCCCAGGGCCCCCACCTCACCCCACCTGCCCCACCAGGCCCTCTGATGCCCCCGCTCACCACTAGATGGCGCCAAGTGCCCTGAGACGGTGGGGGAGCTGCCCCAGAAGGGCTGGGGGTGGAGGTGGGTGGTTGGTCCCCGTCTTCCTGATTCTGGTTCTGCATGGGGCTCCCGCACCCCCTGACCTATCCCTTGAATGGCCATAGCAGCCCCCGAGTGCTCAGTTCTTCTCTAAAGGGCTTTCATACATCCCCTTTTGTTACCTCACAAGCCTCACAAAGGCCTGATGAGGTAGACACCATTACTGCCCCCATTTTACAGATGAGAAAACTGAGGCACAGAGAGGTTAAAGCAATGTATCAAAAGTCACACAGCTAATGAGAAGCAGAGTCAGGGCAAGAACATAGGTCTGCCTGGCTCCATTCGTCACCACTTCATCCCTAAAGCTTTCCCATAAGGGTCAGAAGCCCCCTGAGTGAACCATGGGGCCCCAGAGCTGACCAGAAGCTCAGAGGGAAGCCTCCTTGAGAGGGGGCTGGATTGGAGGGGTGCAGTGGGAGAAGCTAGGGCCTGTGCATATGACAGAGGGGTGGATGGAAGAGTCCCGGCTCCCATCTGATCCTCACAGCAGTTGCTGGGCCCAGGGCCCAGGAAATAGAGAAAGAGTGCAGAGTCAGGACTGGAGGGGACTCCCAGGGTAGGGAAGGCAGAGCCAGATCCCCTGAGTGCCAGAGAACAGCCAGGAGAAGCTTGGGGATACACAGGATGGGAAGGAGTCATACCAGATGCTACAGGAATTGGTGGGCTCAGATGGTCCTAGAATCAGGAGGCCCCTGTGTTCAAGTGCTCAGGCTGTGGGCAGGTCAAGCTCAGGCTGGGGGTCTGGCTCTGGAGGCGTGGTTGTTGCTGCAGGAAGGATCAAAAGAAGATGGAAGGAATACAAAGAGTCATTATACCAAAAAGAATTGGTTGACATTCAACCATTTCAAGAGGTAGCACATGATTAGGAACCAATGGTACTGAAGGAAGAAGTCCAAGCTGCACTGAAGGCACTGGTGAAAAACAAGGCTCCAGGCATTGACCAAATATCAATTGAGATGTTTCAACAAATGGGTGCAGCACTGGAAGTGCTCACTCGTCTATGCCAAGAAATTTGGAAAACAGCTACCTGGCCAACCGACTGGAAAAGATCCATATTTATGCCTATTCCCAAGAAAGGTGATCCAACCAAATGCAGAAATTATAGAACAATATCATTAACATCACACACAAGCAAAATTTTGCTGAAGATCATTCAAAAACGGCTGCAGCAGTATATCAACAGGGAAGTGCCAGAAATTCAGGCAGGATTCAGAAGAGGGCATGGAACTGGGGATGTCGTTGCTGATGTCAGGTGGATCCTGCCTGAAAGCAGAGAATACCAGAAAGATGTTTACCTGTGTTTTATTGCCTATGCAAAGGCATTCGACTGTGTGGATCATAACAAATTATAGATAACATTTCAAAGAATGGGAATTCCAGAACACTTAATTGTGCCCATGAGGAACCTGTACATTAGATCAAGAGGCAGTTGTTTGGACAGAACAAGGGGGCACTGAGTGGTTTAAAGTCAGGAAAGGTGTGAATCAGGGTTGTATCCTTTCACCATACCTATTCAATCTGTATGCTGAGCAAATAATCCGAGAAGCTGGACTATATGAAGAAGAACGGGGCATCAGGATTGGAGGAAGACTCATTAACAACTTGCGTTATGCAGATGACACAGCCTTGCTTGCTTAAAGTGAAGAGGACTTGAAGCACTTACTAATGAAGATCAAAGACCACAGCCTTCAGTATGGATTACACCCCAACATAAAGAAATAAAAAATCCTCACAATTGGACCAATAAGCAACATCATGATAAAAGGAGCAAAGACTGAAGTTGTCGAGGATTTCATTTTATTTGGATCTACAATCAACAGCCATGGAAGCAGCAGTCAAGAAATCAAAGGACGCATTGCATTGGGCAAATCAGCTGCAAAAGACCTCTTTAAAGCATTGAAAAGCAAAGATGTGACCTTGAAGACCAAGCCATGGTATTTTCAATCTCATCATATACATGTGAAAGCTGGACAATGAATAAGGAAGACCTAAGAAGAATTGACGCCTTTGAATCGTAGTGTTGGTGAAGAATATCGAACATACCATGTACTGCCAAAAGAGCGAACAAATCTGTCTTGGAGGAATCACAACCAGAATGCTCCCTAGAAGCAAGGATGGCGAGACTGCATCTTACATACTTTGGACATGTTGTCAGGAGGGATCAGTCTCTGGAGAAGGACATCATGCTTGGCAGAGTACAGGGTCAGTATAAAAGAGGAAGACCCTCAAGGAGATGGATTGACATGGTGGCTGCAACAATGGGCTCAAGCATAACAACGATTGTGAGCATGGCAGAGGACTGGGCAGTGTTTCATTCTGTGGTACATAGGGTCACTATGAGTCGGAACCGACTCGAAGGCACCTAACAACAACAGTTCAGGGGAGACCTGCAATAAATGAGGAAGCAGAAAACAGAGAGAAGACAAAAATTAATGGAGAGTCTAGTTTAGTTTGGATGATCCAGGAGAGCTTCTTGGAGGAGGCAACATTTGGTGTGAAGGCCAGAAAAGACTTTCCAGGCGAGGAAGCCCAGGTCCTAAGGCAGGAGTAAGCTTATGGGCTCAAGGAATGAAATAAAGGTCAACTGTCTACTGCAGTCCAGTGAGCAAGGGGTACGGGTGGGAGAGGAAGAGACAGTGGTGGGCAGGGCCAGACCGAAGAGGGCCCTGTAAGGCTGTCTTCTAGATTGGATGGGACATGCTTAGAGGTGGTTAGCACAGAAGAGGCAAGGTTTGGTTTGCATTTTTGAAGATTACAGTTGTCCATGTTGAAGAATGGATGGGGGGGACAAGGGTCAGACAAGGAGACCACCCCAGCAGGCTGGTCTGGACACTGTAAAGCACCTGGGTAGCTTGGTGCAGTGGAATGAGCACTGCTGCTCTGCCCTGGAGTCTAGTCCTGCCCACGCCAGTCACCGAATGTGTGACCTGTAGCCAGCCACTGTCCCTATCTCAGCCTCAATGTCTTTATCTGCAGAAGTGGGAGAAGCACAGCCGCCCAAGCTCCTTCCCTGGGATGCCGTGAGGGTTAAGGTTGGTGTAGGACAAAGGGCCAGAGCTTTATAAACCATAAGGTGAGAGGTCCCCAAGGCTGAGGCCACTTCCTCCTGGGGGAACCGATAAGGGTATGCCATGGTGGCTAAGCTCATCGCTGGGGAACAGCCCCCCACCCCTGCTCTGGGCTCCCCAGTCCTCCAGATGTGGGGTCCCAGTCTGACTCTGATCCTCAGGGGCTGCCTCCACCCCTCCCCCGTCCCTGTCCCTCCATCTTTTTTTTTTTTTTTTGGCATCTTCTTTTTAAAATAAAAATGCTGGCCGCTCGCGCGGCTCGCTGATGTTTATGCCTCAGTAATACATTATGTATTATTTTGTTTTAAGCACAGCTTTTGCATCCTGACAGTAACAATAAAATGTGACTATGGGATTGCTAATACAGACAGACTAATGTTTCCATTGCCTGCCTCTTTTTTTTGCGTCCTAAGCACTTTTGAAAAGGCTCCTTTTATACTCCTAATAAAATTATAGCAAAATACATCGATTTACTGGAAAAGAGTTTAGGGTCGGGGTTGGGTTTTTTCTCCCCCTCCTCCTGTGTGGGCTGCTTCTTATGTTTTTTTTCCCCCCCCCAAAGGCTGATGAATATTCGGAATCAAACCTTCTAAGTGCTTTTTGACCCCTGACCCTGGGTTGCAGCGACACACCATTGGAGGGGCTGAGGCCGCTCAAGGGCAGGGACGTGATGTGCTTAGGATTTTGTCTGGGTGTTGAGAAGTGGGGGTGTACCCGTGTGCATGGAGGGTTGTCCATGGATTGAGGCGTGTGGACTGTGTGCTAAGGTGTCTATGGGTACATTTGGAGGTTGAAGGATATGGCTGTCTCTATCTTGGACCCAGGCATAGGGTGGGGTGTCCATGCGTTGAGGTATATGGGCCTGTGGTAAGGTGTCTGTGGGTCTGACTATGTGTTTGGGGCCCACCTGCTTGGGTGGATGTTTCTGTGTGGGAGCGTTGGGGTGTTGTGGGTGTTGAGGTGTGCGTGTCTGTGTGTTAGGGTGTTGGTGAGTGCCCTGGGGTGTTTGGGGTTTACGGGGGGACATGAATCTATTGGGAGTCCACTGGGGCCTCTGACATTCGAAGCTAAGGGTTGTCAGCTTTAGTCAGTACTGGTACTTCCCCTGATGTCTGTCTCCAAAAAGAAATACATATTAGCGAGTTCCTTTCCACCTGAAAGATGGGGTCTCGTCCTAGCCCATCACTGATCCTTTCTCATGCTGGAGGAGTATGTGTGAATGTGTGTGCGTATATGTAAGTGTGTATGTGTGTGTGAGTTTGAGTGTATTGTGGGAGTATGTGTATATGAATGTGTGTGTACATGTGTGAGTGTATGTGTGTATGAATGTGTGTGCATGAGTACATGTAAGTGTGTATATGTGTGAGTGTATTGTGTATGTGTGTGTACATATGAGTGGACATGTGTATGAATGTGTGTGCACTGTGTGTACGTGTGTGTGTGCATGAGTATATGTAAGTGTGTACGTGTGTGTGTATATTGTGTATGTGTGTATGAATGTATGTGTCCATATGAGTGTACATGTGTATGAATGTGTGTGTACGTGTGTGTGCATGAGTATATGTAAGCGTGTATATGTGTGTGAGTGTGAATGTATAGTGAGAGTATGTGTGTGTATGAATGTGTGTGCACGTGTGTGTGCATGTGTGTGAACATGAGTGCATGTGTGTCTTCAGGGCTCTGTGAGGTCTGGGTGGATGTGGGAGGCTGGTCCACAGGTATGGAGGCCACTCCAGCCTGACAAGGCTGTGCCTGGCTCTAGGGCCGCCTGAGCCAACGGCCAATAACCAGCACCAGGTCTTAGGGCAGGGGAGCACCTCCGCTGCAGGCGGCCTCCTGGGCCGGGGGTGAGCAGGGGCAGCAGACAGGGAAAGGGTCCCAGGCCATTCAAAGGAGAGGCTGTGGATGAAGAGAAGGACAAGGCCCCTTCCTCCCACCCCAGTGGACCGAGGGAGAGGTAGGGAGGGCACACTTGTCACTTTTGCCAACAACCTCGCCGGGATCTGGGCAGCGGCTTCTGGTGGGGTAATGCCCAGTCCAGTGGCTGAGCAGGAGGAGGCAGCCAAAACTTTCTGCCCTGGGTGGGTGTGCACCTGGTGCTGGACTCCGAACTCAGAGGAGCGAAGACTCTCTTTCTAGCTCCTTAAGCCCTGGTTTTGTGGGGCCAGGCCCCACTTGCTTTCACCTTGCCCCAGACTCTGGGAAGTAGAGACCCCTAGATTCCCCCCACCCTTCTGATATCCCCCTCTAGGGAGTGGAAGCCCAGGATCCTTTGGGGCCCCCTGCTTAGGGGGTGCTTCTCAGGCATGGAGATGGAGGACCCTGCAGAGAACCCCAGAGTTCCTGTACCCCAGCCTAGCTGAGCTGAGTGCCTGCAGCCCCGCCTGTCACTCACCAAGCTGCCCTTCCTCCCCCACACTCGCCACCCTCCCTTTCTGGAATGTATGTGGATTTGCACGATTCAGAAACAGGAAAAAAAAAATTGGGTTTTGTATACTAAGCACTTTTGAGGGCAATCTGGGCCCCCTAATCCAGAGGTTTATAACCTCCCCAGCTAATGCTCCCTGACACTGTGTTTTGATATCATTACTACATTATACTCACAATTTTTGAGTGAAAAAATACAGTACTTAGAAAGTCGAAATTCATAAATAAATTCATGTCAAACCGCACTTAATATTGATTTTGTTAGTGTTCAGATTCAATAATAAGGTACTGCGTGCATGAATATTTAAATATAATCATCATTTCTGCATCTCCTAATGGCCTCTGCTCCTCTACACTCAATTTAAACACAATTTAAAAACTATAATGTATTGAAAAATACTAGGATTTAGCAATAAATCATCATCGGGAGATTCCAGGCCTCTTATAGGGTGGCTCGATATGGGTTTCTCCGGGGACTGCACAATTAGATTCATGTTTTTAAACTTCTCAATTATCCATATACCATAATTTTATGTGAAAGTTTGTTTCGCTTCCCCCCCCCCGCCCGCCGCCGCCCCCCACCCTCCCCAGCCCCCCCACCGGCCTCTCTGTAGGAAGTGGTAGAATATCGCTTAAGTGTTCTCTTAGCCAGAGTGGAGTGGGGTCAAGGGTGGCCGTCCTCAAACTGAATTAGAGGCCAGGCCTGCCAGAGGCAGCCGGCGCTGAGTCACTTAATCACATTATTTGGGAAAAATATAGGGGGGAAAGAGATAAAATGACTTAAAATGAACTTGCCAAGGAGGAAGTGGAGTTTTTTAGATTTATTTAAAAAGCCATCCTTGGCCTGATGAAATAGACGCAGGGCTGAGGCAGGATGTGGTAAGAGTCAGTAGAGGGGCTGGCGGGCGGGGGCCAGGCACTCGGAGCACCAGGGGCTTCCAGCCTGGTCCCTTGGCCCTAGAGCTTGGTGAGGAGCCCCTGGGGGTGCAGGAGGTCCTAGGGAGAGGATACAGGGGTGCCCTTGGGACCTGGGGGAGTGCGGGCAGCCCCTCATCTGGGAGCCTGGTGGCAGACTGGAGCGGTCTGGAGGGAAGGCAGGGAGAGGCAGGGCCCTTGGGCATCTGGGGCCTTGGATGGTGCCCTGATGGCGGCAGGCAGCAGCTGGCACTGACAGATGGCATGGAAGTGGCACTGTGACGCTGATTGATGGCAGGGTGGGTGGGTGCTGGGGGCTGGAAGGGATGGGGCCACTGGCTCAGAGCACCCAACCATACACTGAGTCTTTACGGATAGGTCGTATCATTGGTCCCGCTTAGCAAGCACCTACTGTGTGCCTGAGGCTTTCCATACAGCTCAGAGGAGCCTCCAAACCATGTTTGATGGAAGGTGAGGTCATGCCCATTTTATAAAAGAGAAACTAAAGCTCAGAATGGGCCCGCAGTGGGCACACATCTGGGGAGCCAGCTCACACCATAGCCAATGCTCCTTTTACCTGGCTCTGTGCCAGTCTGAGGGTGGATAAGAGGTTGGTCCTGAGCCTTGGCCTCTGCTTGCTTCAAAGTTCTGGTTCAGCCGTTCACATCCCAGGGAGATGGGACCAACATCTGCACATATGGGGAAGAGGAAAGGCCTCGAATATTTGGATTCTGAAACTGTCTGGTTCCTGGACAGTGAGGCCCAACGAGGGGGGGCTGTCAAGTGCTTGGGAAAACCCAAGTGTTAAATGACAATGAGGGATGCTCAGGGTCAATGATGCCCTGGCACCACCCCAGAGCAGATGGGACGGGCAGCTGGCTGAGGTGGATACCCGAGATGCTGGGAGACTTTCCTTGTTGGATAAAAACGCAACCCAGGAGCCCTCACTTGGGAGGGAAGGTAGCCAGGGGGGTCTTGGCTACTTTTCAAATCCAGAAATGAAGGGCTGGCAGAAAGTCACGCCCAGGGAGGTTGATGTCATGTCAATTCACCTCCCAGCCTCATTTCCACATCTGTAAAACGGGGAAAAAAGTACTTACCTTGGTGGGTTGTTGTGGAGATGAAGTGTCATATGGAAGGTGTCTGTCTATTCAGGGTGGCATCTGGCATACATGTAGCTGTTATGGTAATGGCAGATCTGGGGCCAGGCTTCGGGCCCCAGCTAATGCTTTTTCTACTGATCTGTGTTGGTCCCAATCTTGATGGGTGGGCTTGGGGCTATGGGACCAAGTACCATGGAGCCTGATCTCTGAGTGGGTGAGAGCCAGGCTCCTGCCCCCATCAGTTGTGCCAACAGGAGGCGCCTTCCTGGACTCAGGGCACTGGAGGCAGGGAGGTCAGGCAAGGGAAAATCAGGGGCATGAGTTTGTGGCTGAGCCTCTCCAGCAGCCCACAGCTTCCATGGTCTCCTGCTGAGACCATGGACTCATTCATTCACTCATTTATTCAGCAAATATGCACTACCTGCCAGGTACTGTTTTAGGCTCTGGCTAGGCCTGCTCCACCTGTTGTCATTGTTAGGTGCTGTCAAGCCAATTCCGACTATGCACAATAAAATGAAACACTGCCTGGTCCTGCACCATCCTCACGATCATTGTTATATTTGAGTCCATTGTCGCAGCCACTGTATAAATCCATCTTATTGAAGGTCTTCCTCTTTTTCACTGACCCCCTACTTTACCAAGCATGATGTCCTTCTCCAGGGACTAGTCCCTTCTGATAACATGTCCGAAATATGTGAGACGAAGTCTTGCCATCCTTGCTTTTAAGGAGCATCCTGGCTGTACTTCTTCCAAGACAGATTTGTTTGTTCTTCTGGCAGTCCATGGCATATTCAATATTCTCTGCCAACACCATAATTCAAAGGCATCAATTCTTCGATCCGCCTTATTCGTGGTCCAGCTTTCACATACATATTAGGCGATTGAAAATACCGTGCCTTGGGTCAGGTACACCTTAGTCCTCAAAGTGACAACTTTGCTTTTTAACACTTGAATAAGGTCTTTTGCAGCAGATTCGCCCAGTGCAGTATGTACTTGGATTCCTTGATTGCTGCTTCCGTGGGCGTTGATTGTGGGGCCAAGTAAAATGAAATCCTTGACAGCTTCTAGATTTTCTCTGTTTATCATAATGTTGCTCATTGGTCCAGTTGTGAGGATTTTGCTTTCTTTATGTTGAGGTGTAATCCATACGGAAGGCTATAGTCTTTGAACTTTATCAGCCAATGCTTCAAGTCCTTTTGGCTTTCAACTAGCAAGGTTGTGTCATCTGCATATCTCAGGTTGTTAATAAGTCTTCCTCCAATCCTGATGCCACATTCTTCGTTTAGTCCAGTTTCTCAGATCATTTGCTCAGCATACAAATTGAGTAAGTATGGTGAAAGGACACAACTCTGATACACACCTTTCCTGTCTTAAACCATGCAGTATCCCTTGCTCTGTTTGAACTACAGCTTCTTGGTCTAGGTACAGATTCTGCATGAGCACAATTAAGTGTTCTGGAATTCTCATTGTTTGCAATGTTATCCATAATTTGTTATGACCACATAGTCGAATACCTTTGCATAGTCAATAAACACAACATCTTTCTGGTACTTTTTGCTTTCAGCAATGATATCCCTTATTCCGTGCCCTCTTGTGAATCTGGCTTAAATCCTACTCTACCTATTTCTGGCTAAATTGTGTGATATCATGGAGGCTAAAGAACTCTAGGTAAAACCTTCTCCCAGGTGAGCTGTTCTTTTTCTAGTGAATGGGGCTGAGAAGACACAGTGGATGGAATTATTTTTTCTGTCTGCTGCCCTGCCAGTCTGTGGCTCCCAGGTGGTAAGGGCAGGAGCAGGGGTGACACTTTGGAAGCTAGGAGCCACTGTGGGCTCTTGAGCAGGAGTGGGTCACCAAGGAGGCTGAGTCAGGTCCTTCTGTTTGGAAAAGCCTGGGGGACGCTGACTGAGAGACCGAGGGGCAGGGACCTGTGGAAGAGGGGCCCCAGACGAGACCTCTAGCTAATTTCTGCATCCCAGTTACTTGCTCCTGCTGACTGGTGCTCGGCCAAGTTAGAGGGGATAGGAAGGAACACGCTCCCTTGGACCCCCATCACAGCTGGGGATTAGCAGGGGGCACTGCCCAGAGCCTCAGATATGTGGAGCTCCCCAATTCCGGACAGGGAAGGAGTTGCTAGGGAGAGAGAAGGCAGGGTGTGGGCAGAGCTCTTGATCCCTGGAGCGCTCCCTCATCTGCAGCTACTGGGGTAAGGGTGGGGGGCTAGAGGGTGTAAAGGATTTTTCTTCCTCCCCAGTACCCTCCTAGACCTTTCCCCTCAAAACGACCCTGCACCTGTGGACCCCTGGAAAAAAAACCCTGTTGTCATCAAGTTGATTCCAACTCATAGCAACACTATAGGACAGAGTAAAACTGCCTCAAAAGATTTCTGAGGTTTTTTCAGGGTTTCTGTAAATCTTTGCAGAAGCAGACTGCTACATCTTTCTCCCACAGAGCAGCTGGTGGGTTAGAACTGCAGCCAAGCATTTAACCACTGTGCTACCAGGACTCCTTGCTGACCCCTGGACCACTGTCCAATTCACTTCCAGCCAACACTCTGTCATCAGCCTTCCCTTTTCCTGCAAACCTCAGTTCTCTCATCCGGCAAGTGGAGCCACTCCAGCAGAATTCTCTCCACAGAGCTGTTGGGAGAACCTCGTGCGGTAGGGAATGTGAGAGCCTTTGTGCATGGGAGAGGGCTCCAGGGATTTTTCCAGTGTGGGGCCTCTGAGAGTCCCCGGGAGGGGACAAGTTGTAAGGCCGCTGAGAATCCTCTGAGGGCTCCAGCCATGCCCTGGTCCTCAGGCCAGGGAAGAGCCGGGTGCCTCCCCCAGCCCTGTCACTGTGTATCCAGGGCCCATTTTTTTCTGGAAAACAAGCGACATTCATCACTAGTGACAGCTGGCCCTAATGCAATCTCGGCTGGAGCCATGAATTGCAAATGCACTGCAGTGAGGAGGCCCTCCATTAGGGCCCTGGAGAGGTCACAGGCCCTGGGCCCAGGGTGCTGGTCAGTGGTAGGGACACCTCGCAGTGGCCCTTGGGGCCCACGGGCCATGGGGTGGGGTAGGGACAAGGACAAAGGAAGTCTCGAGAGTGGGTGGAAGCAGGGGCCTGGTGACTCAGAACCTGCTTCTGTCCTTCTCTGAGATTCACAGGAAACAAATAAAAAAAACACCCGGGCAATTAGCCAGAGCGAGTCCGGTGAGTGGGGTGGGGCAGGAGGAGCCCAGGGCCCTGGGCTCTGACACCTCATCTGTCTGGAAACCAGGAGGGCCCCACCTGGGCACTCATGTGAACAGGCTGTGCCAGGGTTCTTGGGGGGCCCCAGCCTGCTGCCACCCTGGGGGGCCAGGCCCCTGCCCTCACCCCAGATGGGCCCTGCCCTCCCTGCCCCACCTGTCTGGCCTCCTTCTAGCTGCCCCACACATGTGCCCGCCTCCAGCCTGCCCTCCTCCTCCCACTCATGTGGGCTCCACCCCAGTCCAGGCCTGGCACCACTTCCACACGCGTGTGCCCAGCCGGCACTTCCGGCTGCTGCTTCCTTCTCACATGTGGGTGCCTGGGCCTCACGTGTGTGCTGAGCTCGCCGCCAGCCCAGCACTGAGTCAGGGCTCGCTGGCCTGCCTCTGGCACCCAGTGTAGATGGGTGAGCTTGTTTTTCCCTGTGTGTTTTGGATTCAGGAAAAAAAAAAAAACAAAAACCCAAAGGAGCACGGCCTGAGGCTCTTTTCCCTTCATTTTTCTGCCCAGGTGTCTAAAGAAAACCTCATTGTCTGCTTCAAATTCATTTGCACTTAACTCATCTAGAAGTTTTGCAAGAGCTTTTAATGCTGAAGAGCCTCCAGCCCCTCCCCCCCCCCCCCCCCCGCCCCAGTCTTGTAATTAGTCCTTTAACCCTTGGCAACCTGGAGCTGTCTCCACTCCCCTCTGGGGCTGAGGGAGTGATGGTGGTAGGCGAGGTCTGTCCAGTGTGTTCTTTGCTCCTGGCCACAGACTCACCTGGGCCTCCTTTAGGACCCCCTCTCCAGTGGTCCCCACCCCAGTAGGGGCTTAGAGCCTCCCCCACTAATTAATGGGTACCTGCAAGGGCTGACTGAATCCGGTGCCCAAATTAATCTCAATTACAGCGATTTGGTAACTGCAGCCCTAGCCAGCCCGACTGAGCAGGGATTTCATCGCCTGAGAATGGGGAGCCAGAGCCGGGACAGCTCAGCCTCGATGTTATCAGTGGGGGGTGGAGTGGGGGGGGCTGGGTGGGGCTCAGGGGCCCCAGGCAGCCCAGCCTGTACCAGCACCATCAAATTAGTTCGTACCAGCTAATATTCGCATTGGCAACCAGGCCAGCCTCACTCCCCACTCCCACTTCCCAAGTGCTGGGGAGATTGAAGGAGGCTCCTGGTGAATCTGGGGCTGCCAGGTTTTACTCCCACTTCAGTCCCCAAATTCCATCAGCAGGCATCCTGGGAGCCAAGTGGGGCTCAGAGGTCTGTGGCTCTGGAATGCTGAGCTGAGCAAAGGTCCAAGTTCTAGAACCCAAGGTCCAGCTTGAGTTGCCTCTCCCCTCCCCTCACCCACCCCCCAGGGCTGCAGAGACGCTGGAAGGCAGATGTGGGCTGATGACTCCAGCATGTTGGCAGCTGTCTGCAGTTTCCAAAACCCTCTGCTATCTAGCAGCACTGGCCTGATCCCTGCAACACCCGCACAGGGCAGGATAGGGATCATTAACTCCATTTTACAGAGGGGGAAGTAGAGGCCAGGGAGGAGATGCAACTTGCTCAGCCAGCCAGAGCAGGAGCCAGGGCTATGCAGGACTCCTAGTCCAGTGCTCTTCCCAAGAGAACACATTCCTGAAGACTAGTTCTCTTTTCACCTCCCTTCAGCATCCCCACCTCCCCACCCCACCGCCCAGCACACTCAGCCTCCCCCTCCCTGCACACCTTAGTTTCCCCAATCTATTGCCATTTACTCATTCTTTCAAATAGGCGGGCTTCTCTGAATCTCAGTTTCCTCATCTGTAAAACCAGGGTAATAATAATAATCCCCACTGTTCTGCCCATCTCACAGGGGTGTCTTCAGGATTAAATAAACACATGTCTGTGAAAGCATTTTTTATGTGCTAAAGCCCCATCCAAATGTAAGGCATTGTCTTTATTAGCAGTGATGGGAATTGAGGGAACGGTAGACCTGATAGTCCCTCATCTGTTCCCCACCCACAGGGGCACTTCCACTTGAAAAAAGAGGATGGGAGCTCCCCTGGCTCTGGAGGAGAGATGACTTTTGTGGTGGTAATCCAGGTGGCAGAGCCCACCTGGTAGAGGAGGTCTTTGGGGCTTTTCTTTCTCACCCACTGTTGAGAGTCCCTGCACCTCAGGACTCTGGCTTCCAGACGACTGAGAGGTCTCCTCGGTGACCTCCCCAGTCTGGCAGGTCCCCCACCCAGCCTGGCACTGAGCCTAGGGTGTGGGGAGCGCTCGCTGAAGACATGAATGAATGAATATTATCCAGTCTCCTACTCACTAGACACTTAACACTGCTTAACCCAGTTACGCTCACCCTCTTCCCTGCCTCCCTCCATGCCAGCCTCCAGGGGGCCTGCTTGAGTCCACCACCTTGCCTGCCACACCCTTGGAGGCCTTGGGTAACCCCTACCCACTCCACCCCCTCATCGGGGAAAGGGCCCAAGGCTGGGGTGTGGTCCCTTGGGAGTGCTGCAGCAGGCATCCTGCCATTGCCCCTGAGTCCCAGTCACCACCACTACTTGCAAGGGAGCGGACGCCCCATGAGTCCTCCTGCCTGGCCCCCACTTCCCGCAAACACAGTGGCAGGATGATTGATTTTGCGGGAAGAGCGGCCCTGAGGGTGGGGGTGGGGAGCTGGGGCGCCAGGGGATCCTCACTCCATTTGCTTGTGGCTGCGAGTCAAAGCCAGGTCCCTCTGGAGAGGGCGTGAGGTGTTCCCCGGCTGCTCAGCCTGGCTAAGGGGGGACAGAAAGGGCCCTGTGGGGCCTCCCACATTGAGTCCAGGGCCCTTGGAGGCCCAGTGGAACTGGGAGAGCTCTGACCACTCAGGCTCCTGTTTAAGTCCAGCCCCTCAGAGGATGGACCCCAGGGAAGGTGAGTGTGATGGCAGAGTCTCCTCGGCCCTCCCTTGCTTGGTCTGAACTTCTCAGGGCGTCCTCGGGCTGGGGGTGGAGAAGCGGGTGAATATTGTTCTGCCCAGTGCTGAGCAGACCCCAGCTTGGTTGGCATTCCCCCCTTGTGGCCCAGGCCGAGAGCCCATGGAGATTGCTGGGGGCCTACAGAGGAAGGAGGGGATCCTGGAGTCGCTTGAGAACCATGGGTACATGTGCTCAAAGACACACACACACAGGGGTTTGCATTCAGAGGAGCGGGTGTTTACACTTGCAGGTACGGGGTGTTCCCACTCTCTTGCTCACATAGGCAAACATGTTTGTTACCCAGAGGTACCCTCACCTCCGTGTACTTGGATTCATGGACACACACACGCACACGCACGTGCACACACACACACGCATGTGCGTGCGCGCTTGCGGGGGTTTGTATTCACAGGTACTGGGTGTTTACACTCTCATGTTCACATAGTCAGACATGCTTTTTACCCCCAGTTGCCCCCACCTCCAGGCACTTGCATTCATGGACACATGTACACACACACGCTTGCCAGGATTCACACTCGCAGGGACACAGGGTCAGGTCCTTGAGGCATCACAGCCACAAAAAGCGAGCTTCCTCACAGGTAAACCGAAAGGCACCTTCAGATAGGTAAGTGTGCTCCAAGAAGACACCCAGATGACAGTCCTGGGTGTGTGCTCATGACAACAGCGTCTTCAACGATTAGAAACAGGATTTCTCCCCCTGTTCCTACTGGAGAGATGGGCAAACCGAAACCCAGGGAAGGGAAATGATTCAGACGCCTGGTGAGTCAGCAGACAACACGTCCCAGGAGGTCACCTGGATTCAGGTGCTCCAGAAAAACAGGCTGGTGCCCCCACTTTTCACATTCATCCTGATGTCTTGGGGCTAGGCACAAATGTGCATGGGGAAAAGCAGCTCTTTCTAGCAATGCCCAAGAACGGGTGACTCTCAGTTAGGAATTATGGAGGATTTTTTAGAGGAGGGCTGGGCAAGAGGATTTCAGTAAGTATTAAGTAGGGGGAGAAGAAGAGCAGGAATTCAGAGGTGGGTGTCTTGACTTGGATGATGGGAGGGAGGCAGCCTCTGGGAGCAGAGAGCAACAGAAGGGAGTCCTAAGGGTGGGTTTCCTGTTTGCAGAGGCTTTCCTGGCTGTTATGCAAGACCTGGAGCCCTGGTGGCACAGTGGTTTAGAGCTTGACTGCTAACCAAGAGGTCAACAGTTTGAGTCCACCAGCTGCTCCTTGGAAACTCTATGGGGCAGTTCAATTCTGCCCTATAGCGTCACGATGAGTTTGGTTAATGCAAGACCTGGGGAAGTCCGCAAAGCCAGCCTGGTCTCCAGGGGCCTTGCATGTCAACTGGGTGGATAGATCACCCCTCTCATTCCACGGAAAGATATCCAAATACAATCACAAAATCATGAGGGCCCACCAGTAACCCCAACCCAATCTGGTGACTTAGTCAATGCCACTGAGTTGGGACAGTCAAGGAGGCTTCTGGGACAGGGTGGACTTGAGGACAGGTTGGGATGGGCCACTGCAGAAGATGGACACCTCAGATGGGCAGAAGCTTGGAGAGGGGACCCCGAGAGGCAGACTCAGACCCAGGCTCCAGATCTTGTCTAGGATAGCCTAGAGAGATCAGAGAAGCCCTCAGAGTGCTCATGCAGGAAAGGGTGGCACCTCTTAATACCCTGGTGTTCACTGGTCTTCAGGGATTCACCTCGTAGCAAGGGGCTCCTTCTTCATCTAAGTGTGGGAAACCCCACTTGCTGGACAGTCGTCATGTGGCTACAGTAAGGGCTCGGAGAAGTCCTGCAGAGGCGACACTGGTTTTACTCTCTTTATCCTATCAATGATCGCACAGAATCCTTGTTTCAACCATCGTCTCTTAACAGGTTGTGAAACTAGCTTTTGGAAAACTCTGATCTAAATCCTTAAAGAAAAACCTTTTTTCTGTTGGCTAAAGCCATGCAATCCCCATTTTCGTTGCAAGAGCTTTGGAAAGAATAATAAGAAATACAGAAGAATGTTCAAATCTTTCAATACCTTATCACCTCAAAGTAACCCCCATCAGCATTTCGGTCTGTTTCTTTCCAGTGGTCTGTTTTTCTGGGAATGTGTGGAATGTGTGTTGGGAAGGTAATGGGGGGGGGGTTGCATAAAATTTGCAAATCTAAATTGAGATCATATAGTTTTGCATCCTGTTTTCTTTTCCTACATTTTAATGAACTATTTTTTTATTTAATACACAGGAGAGAGTATACGTACGGTTTAAAGAAGATTAATATACAACAGCCCTGTAACCACTCCTCAGTTTCAGAAATACAGCCTTACTTTTCTCACTTAACCTTGTACTCTGGATATTTTCCCATGCCATTGAATAGTTTTTGAGAACTGAAGTTTTAATTGCTGTTCGTGTTCCTTCAAAGAGTGTACCACACTTTATACAACAAATTCCATCTTTTTAGAAATTTAGATCGTTTCCAAATTTTTACCATTGAAATCACACTGTGGTGGATGCTATTATATGTAAATCTTTGCTCATAATCAGAATAATCTCTGATTATTTCTTTATCGTACATGGATAAAAGTAGAATCATAAGGTGTAACCTTTACAACGCTGTAGTAATAGCCAACATGTGCCAAGCACTTACTTGACAGCAACTTCATTTTTGCGCTAACTTCTCTTCAAAAAAAATTTTTTTATTGTGGTAAATATGTATGTCACAAAACATTCACCATTTCAGTGTTTTTGACAGGTACAATTCAGTGACATTAATTATGTTTGTCTTGTTGTTCAATCATCACCATTATTCATTTCCAGATTTTTCCATCACCTATCTAATTTCTTTATATGCATTAGCTCATTGATAGTTACGATTCCATGTGGTAGGTACTATTCTTTTTCCCATTGTACAGATGAGGAAACCGAGGTCAGGGAAGCTAAATGAATTTCTCCCAGATCACATAACAGTAAGTGACAAAGCTGGTCTTTGAATACCAGCAGTCTGGTTCCAGGGCCCAAGTTCTCAGCAATTATGCCATGCACCATTCATTCATTCATTCATTTATTCAGCAATATTTTCTGAGCACCTACTATACTCCAGGCATTGTTACAGGTGCTAGGGATTTGCAGTGAACCAAACAGATAAAAATGCCTGCCCTACATTCTATTGTGTAGACAGACAATAACACAATAGGTGAAAGATTGCTCGGAGACGGTAACTCTTCTGGCAAAACAAAACAATGCAAGAGGGAAGAGGAGTGCTGAGGCGGGCACGCAATTAAAAATGGTGAGATCAGGGAAGGCATCCCCGAGGACATTAAGGGGAAGTCTGGAAGGAGGTGAGGGAGGGAGCCATGCTGAGATCTGAGCAGAGAACACAGCAGGCAGAGGGACCTGCAAGTGCAAAGGCCCTGAGGCAGGGGGGAGCTGACATGCCCAAGGAGCAGCAAGGAGGCCAGTGGGGCTGGACTAGAGGAAGAGGTGGAAAGCAGGAGCAAGTGAGGTCAGAGAGCTGGTGGGGGGTGGGTGCAGATTGCTGGGTCCTGGCGGACTTTAGCTTTTCTCAGGGGGAGGTGGATGCCTTGGAGGGTTTTGAGCAGAACAGTGATGTGATCCAACTTGTATCTCGCAGGATTCCTCTGGCCACTGGGCAGAAAATAATTGTAGAAAGCAAAGGTAGAAGTGGGAGGCCACTGTGACAATCGATACTGGAGATGGTACCTTGGACTAGGGTGGTAGTGTGGGGCTGGAAAAAAGTGGTTTCCTTCTGGATATATTTTGAAAATAGAGTTGACAGGGTTTGCAAACCACTTGGCTGTGGGATAGGAAGGAGAGGAATCAAGGGTGCCTCCAGTCTGGGGCCTGAGTACCTGGAGAGGGGGAGATGCCATTAGCACACCCTGGTGGCATAGTGGTTAAGAGCTATGGATGCTAGCCAAAAGGTCAGCAGATCAAATCTACCAGCTGCTCCTTGGAAACTATGGCGCAGTTCTACTTTGTTCTATAGGGTCGCTATGAGTCGGAATTGACTTGATGGCAATGGTTTTGTTTGTTTGTTTTGGTGGGAGGAGGTGGGTTTGGATGCATTAAGTTTTGGGGTTCTGGTATCACCATTGTCCTAATACCCTATTCCCTTCTGCTGGGCAGATGGGGGGATGGTACATCCTGCTCCCTTGAAGGAAGATGTGTTCACAGGCCTCACTCTGGCCAGAGGGTTGTTGGTGGGAGTGATGTATATACTTCTAGACTGGATCATTTAATTGCCTCCAGCTCTGCTCACCCCTGAGATTGCTATGTCAGGGTTCTCCCTCAGCCTGGGTCCCTGAGGGACTCATGGAAGAGACCCCCTGTCCACTTGCCTTGAATATGTATCATCAGAAAGAAACAAGCCTCTGTTGTTCTAAGAAACTGCGATTTTGGTGTCGCCTGTTACCACAGTATAACTTATCCTAACCAGACTAATTGTTGTTATTGTTGGGTGCTGTTGAGTTGATTCAGGCTTATAGTGACCCCATGTGACAGAGTAGAACTGCCCCATAGGATTTCCTTGACTGTAATATTTACTGGAGCAGATCAACGGGTCTTTCTATCGTGGAGATGCTGGGTAGGTCTGAGCTGCCCACCTTTTGGTTAGCCCCTGAGCACTTAACCATTGTGCCACCAGGGCTCCTATCCTGACTAATACTGGTGCCTATTAGCAGGACTGTCATGTAAGGTAGAACAGTTTGTACACTGCACGACAGCAGCATATCCACGGGCGTTTTGTTCCCATCATAGGCTTGTCTACCTTCTACGTGTGCATGTTGGCACATACTCACCAGCACACACATATGCAGGACAGTGTCTGGCTGCCATCATGCTCAGGGCATCCCCTGAGCTTGCTTCTCTTGCTCCTCAGCCTCTCTTGAAGGCCCAATTTCTACCCCATCCAACTCTAAAGCTGTCACAGCCACCTCACGGGGAGGTGGGGTTCAGAGTGTGACTGTTGCCTTAGCACCTGGATACAAGTGGGCTAGAGTGTGGATACGAGTGTGTGCTAGACCAGGAAGGTTTCTCCCGGGCAGATCTGGGCCAAGCTAAGGCACTGAGTGAGCTTTGCCACTCCCTAACAGGATGCGTATGCTCTGGCCACAGATTTAACAAAAAGTCTGATTTATGGAATTGCCATTCAGATGAACTGAAGCTGGATGCTACTGATTAAGCCTGAAGCCAGTCCTCCCCCACCCCTGCACCTCCCCCCTCATTCCCCTTTCTCCCCTCCCTCTTGTTTACACGAGCCAGGCCTGGGGTGGGCAGGTGCATTCTGCTTTCTCCTGCCAGCCTGCCTGCAGTTGGACAGGCTGTGGAATAATATGTAGTAGGGTCCCTCAGACTGGAAACCCTGGTGGTGTAGTGGTTAAGTGCTACGGCTGCTAATCAAAAGGTCAGCGGCTCGAGTCCACCAGGTGCTCCTTGGAAACTCTATGGGGCAGTTCTATTCTGTCCTACAGAATTGCTGTAGTCACTGTGAGTCAGAATCGACTTGATGGCAATGGGTTTGTTTGTTTAGGGTGCCTCGGAAGATAGGCCTGGCAATCTGCTTCTGAAAGGTCATAGCCTTGAAAGCCCTATGGAGCAGTTCCACTCTGCACATATGGGGTCACCATGAGTCCGAATTGACTCAACTGGCGACCAACCACCAAGTTTTCTTCTTTTGTTTTTTTTAAGTGTTTTACTTAAGGAAGGAGCCTTTTCCTAACTTGCAAGGGGGTTGTATGCGCTACAGGCAGCCCTGTCTGTGAATTATCCAAGTGAAGATGTCCAGTCGAGAGACGTACAGACAAGCCTATGGCTCTGGGGAGCGGTGTGAGTTAGAGACATAAATGTGGGAACTGTCAGCATATATAGGGTGGTTAAAGAGTCACAGCACTGCTGGGATCACAGAGGGAGCGAGGGGAGATGGAGAAGACAGAGTCAGAAGACCCAGCGGTGTTTAGAGGTTGGGACAAGGAGCAGCCAGGGAGACAGGGGAGAAGCGGCTGAGTAAGAAAAGGTTTCCAAGGAGGAGGACGTGACCATCTGGGTCCAGCGCACCCATGGGACTAGAAAACCAAGGGCTGAGAACCGACTACTGGGTTAGCTACGTGGAGTCATTGGTGCCCAGGACTGGAGAGTTTCATGGAGCGGGTTCAAGAGAGGTTGGGAGGAGAGAGTGGGAGGAGAAGAGCTGGAGAACAGTGAGCCCAGGCCCCACTTTCAAGGAACCTTACTGGGCAAGGGGGAAGAGGATAGGGTGGTAGCTAGAGGGGAAGTGGGTCAAGGGAGAAATAAGGCACAGAGAGAAATGAGGCTGAGAAAGAACCAGAAAGGAGGGAAAAGTTACTGCTGCCTGCAGTAGGAGCAGGGTGAGAGGTACTGGGGCTTCAGTGCTAGCCAGTAAGAGAGATGGGACTCTGTGTACAGGAGGAGATATTGGCCTTAGACCGGAGGAACCCTGTTGCCAAATTGCCCACCAGAAAGCTCCCTGTTGTAGGACCCCACTAGCAGCAGCAGCATATGAGGATGTCCTGTTTCCTGCCATCCCAACACCCCATTTGAGCATCTCATGCCTTTACACCCCAACTTTTCTTAGGGGTTCCCAGTCCTATCCCCAGCTTAGGGTACTGCTCTCTGGAGCAGGAATTGCAATACATAGCAGCCTTTCCCAACCAGACCTTAATGATGTTGCAGATGGGGATACAGAGGCACAGAGAGGTTAAGTAACTTGCTTGAGGTCACACAGCTGTTAAGTGGCAGAACTAGAATTCCATGCTAATTCCGCCCAACACCCTCCTGGCCTCCCAAGCATAAGAAGAGGGTGGTCAAGAGGTCCCCGTGGGCTCTGTAGATGTTGCTGCCTCTCTAGCTTTTGTGTTTATTGCTTTCTCACAGGTGTGCTGGGTGCCCCAGATGCTGCTCATTGCCAAGGTCCCCACAGTGATGTGAGGCAGGGGGCAGTCCCCAGTGGGGAACATCAGTCTGTGATCCCAAGGACTAGGCAGTGGGTCAAATGTTTTCCCGGGGGCTGTTCAGGGGGTAGGCTGAGGACTTGTAGAGGTCTGCGGTCAGGGAAGGCTTCCCACGGAATGTCCTAAACTGAGAGCCAAACCAGCGAACAGTGTTAAGCCGCAGGTGCAAAGACCTAGAAGCCGGAGAGATTAGGAAATTGAGGGGACATCAGGTGGCCAGGGCGGGCACGTGGGGCGATAGGCGTCGTGGGGGCCTACAGCGTCTCCCGTTGGTCGCTCGGGGACTCCCAACTCGCCCCGCAGCCTCGCTCCCCGCCCGTCCACCCACCGCAGGCCGCCTCAACGGAGCCAACACGCCCCACCCGTGCGGTGGTCGCTGGCAGGCCGGGGCGTCTAATGGGCGGCCCGGTCGCGTTCCGGGGAGTGGTCCCGGCTGCGCTAATGTGCGGTCGCCCCGCCCGCCGGCAGCTGGTGCCCCCGCGCCGACCCCGGGCGCCGATCGATACGCATCAGGCGGCGGGCGGCCGGGAGCCCCCGCCCCCACCCCGGGCGCCTCTGACGGCCCAGCCGGGGCCTCCCGGGCGCAGGGAGGCGGGGGGGTGGGGGGGGTGGGGCAGGAGAGCGGCGAGGGGGGAGGAGGCAGAGCGGGGAGGGGCGCCCCACCTCCTCCGTCCCCTCTCCCCGCCTCTCCTGCCCTCTCTTCTGCCCCTCTCCTGGGTCGGCATTCCCCGCTCTGTCTCTCCGCGCTCTGGGTCTCTTTGTCTCTTCTCTTGTCCCTCTCCATCCAGGTCTCTGGGGAGGACCAGGCAGCAGCCCCAGGCACGAGGCTGCGGCCTTTGTCCCTTTCTGCTGGGCAGTGGCAGTCGGAGCCTCCCGCCCCCTGGCTCCTCTTTCCCGCCTCTCTAACCGCCCTGGAGCCTGGAGCCCAGGAGAGCCAGCTGGCTCCTTTAGACACAACGACAAGGCCAGAGTCACTAGTTGTGTGACCCAGGGCGGTGATCAGGGTGAGGGGAGTGAAGGGCCCGGGTGCAAAACTTCAGGAGGTGCCAAAAAAGCTCAGTTATCAAGATAAATAATACTTTGGTGCAATGTTTTTAAAAAATCAAAATTCACTAGGAAGGAAATATCAAAAATGTAAATGAAGACGGGGGAGGGGCCTGCAGAACTGTATGTGGTAACCTATGTAAAGCGCTTGCATTACAATAGTGCCCATGGCAAGTAGTATTAGATTTCAGCAATTATCAGGACTCACTCTATTATTGGAAAAAAAAAAGGAGCCACATAATATAGAGAGTGAATTCTAATCCTCGATTTTTTTATCCAGCGCCCACCTCATGGGAGGGTTTGGGTGATGAAAAGACCCTCTAGGGTGGGCTTCAGAGAAAGACCTAAGACCCTCTGCTGTGACTTTGGACAAGTTTTTCACCTCTCTGGGCCTCAGTTTCCCTATCTCTACATCTCTCCTTTCCGGCCTCTCAGTCAGATAAAAGAGAATGACCTGCTTTGAAAACTACAACTTGCCACGGAAATGCTGTCGTTGTTATGAACACTTTGAGGGTCTCTGCCTTAGGCTCAGTTCCCTAGGGGAAATTAAAAAAAAAAGATTACTGGGTATTGACTAGGAAGAGGCATGTGGAACCTTGGGAGGTAACGGGATTGTTTGGCGTCTTGATCTGGTAGCGACCACATGGGTGTGTATACGCAGGTGAAAATCATCAAGCTGTACACTCAAAAGCGTGTGCATTTTATGGAATGTAATTGCATGTCCACAAAAAAATTAACAAAAATGGTCACCATACAGTCCCTGCCCTTGAGGAGTTTACAGTCCAGCAGGAAAAACTTCCCAATAGTCTAACCTGTTCGGTGTCATCAGAGCAGTGGTGAGCTCCTCATTCCTAGAGGTATGGAAGCAGAGTGGGGGGCATTGCAAAACAGATTGATTGATATGGGGGCCTCGGATTCTGGGCTCCTCCTGGGCTATGATTAACCAGTGAGAAAGCATCCAATGCAAGCATTTAATGGTTATTAGTATATGCACAGAGTCGTGCAACCATCACCACAATCAATTTTAGAACATTTTCATCACAACCAAAAGAAACCCCATGCACATTAATAGTCACTCCCCATTTTCCTCTAATTTCCCCAGCCCTGGGCAACCACTCATCTACTTTCTGTCTCTGTGGATTTGCTCATTCTGGACATTTCATATAAATGGAATTATACAATATGTGGTCTTTTGTGTCTGGCTTCTTTCAGTTAGCATAATATTTTCAAGGTTTGCCTGTGTTGTAGCTCGTATCAGTACTTCTCTCCTTTTTATTACTGAATAATATTCTCTTTTATGGATATACCATATTTCATGTATTCCTTCATCAGTGGATGGAGACATTTGGGTACCCATAATAGCCACTTCTTGGCTACTATAAGTAATGCCGTTGTGAGTATTAGTGCACAAGTTTTTGTGTGGACATATGTCCTCATTTCTCTTGGGCATTATATCTAGGAGTGGATTGCTGGGCCATATGGTAACTCCATATTTAACATTTTGAGAAACTGCCAGACTATTTCCAAAGTGGCTGTAGTGTATGAGTGTTCCAATTTCCCCACAGCCTTGCCAACACTTATTATTATCTGCCTTTTTTATTATAGCCATCTGTCTTAGTTATCTAGTGCTGCTACAACAGATACAGCACAAGTGATGGCTTTAACAAAAATAAATTAATTTTCTCAGTTTAGGAGGCTGTTGTTGTTAGATGCCATTGAGTCAGTTCTGACTCATAGCGACCCTACGTACAACAGAACAAAACACTGCCTGGTCCTTCACCGTCTTCACAATCGTTGCTGTGTTTGAACCTATTGTTGCAACCACTGTGTCAATCCATCTCATTGAGGATCTTCCTCTTTTTTTGCTGACCCTCTACTTTACCAAGAATGATGTCCTTCTCCACGGCCTAGTCCCTCCCGATAACATGTCCAAAGTATGTGAGGTGGAGTCTCGCCATCTTCGCTTCTAAGGAGCACTCTGGCTATACTTCTTCCAAGATAGATTGTTCTTCTGGCAGTCCATGGCGTATTCAATATTCTTCACCAACACCATAATTCAAAGGTATCAATTCTTCTTTGGTCCACCTTATTCATTGTTGAGCTTTCACATGCCTAAGAGGCAATTGGAAATACCATGGCTTGGGTCAAGTCAGGCACACTTTAATCCTCAAAGTGACATCTTTGCTTTTTAACACTTTAAAGCAGTCTTTTGCAGCAGATTTGCCCAATGCAATATGGCTAGAAGTCTGAATTCAGGGTGCCAGCTCTAGGGGAAAGCTTTCTCTCTCTGTTCTGTCGGAAGGTCCTTGTCTCTTTGATCTTCTGCTCCTGGGCAATCATCGTGTGGCTTGGCATCTCTCTTTCCTCATCTCTGCTTCTAGCTTGCTTGTTTAATCTCTTTATATCTCAAGAGATCGACTCAAGATACACTCTACACTAATCCTCCCTCATGAACATAACAAACACAACCCATTCCCAAATGGGATTAGAACCATAGGCATAGAGGTTAGGATTTACACCACATTTTTTTTTGGTGGTGGGGGGGAAGGGGGACATAATTCAATCTATAACACCATCCTAGTGGTTGTGAAGTAGTATCTTATTGTGGTTTTGATTTGCATTTTCTTAATGGCTAATGATGTTGAACATTTTTTCTTGTGCTTATTGAGCCTTTGTATGCCTTCTTTGGAGAAATGTGGTTCAAATCCTTTGCCCATTTTTCAAATGTCTTAATTATCTTTTATATAAATAGCGTCACACCCCATGTATTGTTCTGACTTGCTTCTTTGCACTTGATGGTATGCCATGGAGATCTTTCCATGATCTTTATAAATCCGCCTCATTATTTTTAAATAGCTGTGCACAGTTTCATAGTAGACCGTGGGATAAGTATTTATGCGATTTCTGATTGATTTGTGTTTTTTCAAAAATGTTTGCTATGACAAAACAACAGAGCAAAAACTATCATTACATGCATGTTTGCACACCTGAGTGTTTCTGAAAAAGAAGGCCCTAGAAGTAGGGTTGCTGCGTCAAAATCTTTTGATTCGAAAGATACTGACAAATTGTCTTCCAAAAACTTAACTCAGGTACACTCTGGTCAAGGTTGCATGAGAGGACCCAAGGGCTTTACCAACACTAGGATACCATCAGTCTTTTAATTTCTGCCTATTTGTCAGGTTACAATTTCATTCCTCTGATTACTAATGAGTTTGAACTTTTTTCCATCCGTCATTTTCCTTTCACTTCCTGTGAAATGTCTGTTTACATCTTTTGTTCATCTTTCTGATGAACTTTTTTTTTATATGGTCTGGATACGATCCATTTTTCGCGAAGCTGTTCGCTGCTCTTTCGTTACATGAATGTTAAATTCCAATCTAGAAAAAAGAGTGTAGACACGCTTCCTTTCTGCCTCATGGGTTTTGTGACTTGTTTTTCCTGCTTCAAGGTTGTGAAAATATTTTTCTCTAATATTTCTATATTTAAACAATACAGAAGCATGCTATATTTTGGATGGGATGACAATATTGAAATAAAATAAATTCTTCATCAATTAATTAATAACTAAAAGGCAATCTCAATGCTATTCCCAAAATAGATTTTTATCAAATATGATTTAAAACATTTGTAGAGTTCATATGAAAAAGAAAATGCAGAATAATATTGAAAATTTTTTCAAAGGTGTATAGCCTCAACAGTTGGAAAAACAAACCATGAAAAAAAAGTTGCCGTTGAATTGATTCCGACTCATGGCAACCCCATGTGTTGCGGAGTAGAACTGCACTCCATAGGTTTTCATGGCTGTGACTTTTCAGAAAGCAAATGGCCAGGCCTTTCTTTCGAGGTACCTCTGGGTAGGTTCAAACCACCAACCTTTTGGTTTGTAGCTGATCATTGAACCATTTGCACCAACCAGCGACTCCTAAAACAGACTAGGAAGCCATAGTCATTGAGATAGTGTGGTATTGGAATGGGAGTAGTTGAGCTGACCAATGGAATGGAACAGGTCCGTGTTTATGTGGGAATTGAGTTTTATGATAAAAGGTGACATTTCAAATAAATAGAATTCATAAATGGTTAGGCTATCCATTTGGGGGGAAATAAATTCATTTATTCATCAACTATTTATGAATACCTAACATATCCCAGGCACTGATGCTGTAGTGGTTAAGTGCTACAGCTGCTAACCAAAAGGTTTGCAGTTCGAATCCACTAGGTGCTCCTTGGAAACTCTATGGGACAGTTCTGTTCTGTCCTATAGGGTCTCTATGAGTTGGAATTGACTTGACGGCAACGAGTTTTTAACGGTGCATGTGGCACAGGGGTGGAGCAATGGACAAAACAACCAAAAGGAGGACAATATTTCTTGGACTCACAGAGCTGATTTCTGGTGAGGTAGGCACCCAAACAACAAAATTATACAAGTAAAGTAAATTATACAGTGTGTCAGAAAGTTACACGAGCTATGGAAGCAAATAAAGCAGGGAGTCGGGGATGAGGAGAGAGATGACAATTTTAAATAGAAAGGTCAGGAAAGACTTCAATGAAAAGGCGGTACTTGAGCAAAGACTTGAAGGAGATGAAGGAATTGGCCTTATGGCTATCCATGGGAAGGGTGATCCAGGTGGAGGGAACAGACAGTGCAAAGGCCCTGAGGTAGGCCACTGTCTTTGGAGCTCTCACTGTGGGCAGTGTGGCTGGAGAAAGATGAGCGACAGGGAGAATGACAGGAGATAAGATCAGGGTTGGGGACCAGGGGACAAATTATATGAGGTCCTGTAAGCCTGGGTGCAGACTTAAACTTTCACCCTGAGTGGGATGGGAGGTCCTGGAGGGTTGTGACAGAGCCGACTGAGGGTTTATGGGACCACTCTCCATCTAGGTGGAGAATAGATGGCAGGAGCAAGGATGGAAGTAGGAAGATCAGGGAGGACACTCTTGCGGTTGCCCAGGCCAGAGGTGTTGGCTTGCACCAGGGCGACAGCAGTAGAGGTGGCAGGAAGTGGTCAGGTTCTGGATGCCTTCTGAAGATAGAGCAGTCAGGATTTGCTGATGGATTGGATATGGGGGGTGAAGGGTGAGGGAAAGAGAGGAGTCAAGGGCAACTCCATGGGTTTTGATCTGAGCCCTGGGAAGCTGGAGCTGCTGTTAATGAAGACAGGAAGGCTGTGTGTGGAGCAGGTTTTAGGGGAAGATCGGGGGCTCAGCTTTGGACATTTTGAGTTTGGATGCCTATTAAACATCCAAATGGAGATGGTGAGTAGGAGCTAAGAAGAGAGATCTAGGCTGGAGGTATGCACTGGGAATGGTCAGTACAGAGAGCTGGGCATCTGATCGGTAGCCGTGAGCTGTGTGTGGCTGGTAAGCACTTGAAATGCGGCTGTCCCTAGCTGCGATGGACTGTCTGTGTAATAGGTCCAGATTCCAAAGGCTTAGGACCAAAACAAAAAGCAAAATAGCTCATTCATAGTTTTTTATATTGATCACAAGTTGAAATGATAAAAAAAATATTTTGGATATATTGGGTTAAATAAAGCATAGTATTGGTATTAAAAAAAAATCTCACCTAATTTTTTTCTACTTTGAAAAAAATGTAGGCACCAAAAAATTAACAATTACGTGTGGGGCTTGCATTATATTTCTACGGGACGGTGCTGGTCTAACTGGTTGCCATCAGTTGATTATGACTCATGGTGACCCCATGTGTGTCAGAGTAAAACTGCATTCCACAGGGTTTTCAGTGGCTGATTTTTTTAGAGTAGATTGCCAGGCCTTTCTTCTGAGGTTCTTCTGGGAGGATTCGAACCTCCAACCTTTTGGTTAGCAGTAGAGCATGTTAACTCGTTTGTACCACCCAGGGACTGCACACTATGAGTGCTGGTCAAGATGGTAGTGAAAGCTATCAGTGCAATGAGGTCTCCCTGGAAGTGAGTGTGGAGAGATCAGGCCCAAGGACCAGGGATCCCCGGGCCCTCTGAGGTGAAGAGGAGTTGAAAAGAGATAAAGAAGGAGCAACTAGGGAGGTGGGAGGAAAAGGAGGAGACGGAGGTCCTGGAAACCAAGGCAAGAACAGGTTTCAGGCAGGAGGGCGGGGCTGCTGATGGGTTGAGTGAGGGCTGAGAATTGCCATTGAATTTAGCAACATAGAGTCACCAGTTGGTGTGACCAGTTTGTTAATGCATACAATATCCCTGAGCTCCTACTGTGTGCTGGGTGCTGGAGTTACAACAATGAACAAGAAGGGGGCCCCGCCCTCGTGGGGCTCACAGTGTAGTCAGGTGGGTAGGGGCAAGAGTGAGGGCCGGCCCCTAAGTAATGAATGAGCTGTCACTCACCTGAGAGCAAGGGTGAAGGAGGAGGGTGCAGGAGCCAGGAAAGGAGTCAGGAAGTAAAATTTGGAGCCATGCCGAGGGCTCTGGAGAAGTGTTGTTAGTTGCTATGAGTCACTCCCCCTTACTTCCCCCTACCCCAAGGAGACCCCATGCACAAAGGAACTAAATGCTGCTTGGTCCTACACCATCCCCATGATCGTTCGTGGATCTCACCTTCGTGATCCATAGGGTTTTCATTGGCTGATTTTTGGTAGTAGATTGCCAGGCCTTTCTTCCTAGTCTTTGTCTAGAAGCTCTGCTAAAACCTGTTCAACATCATAGCAATACGCAATCCTCCACTGACAGGCGGGAGGTGGCTGCACTTAAGGTGCATTGCCCGAGAATCAAACCCAGTAGCCCTTATGAAAGGAGAGAATTCTACCACTGAACCACTAATGTCTAACTCAGGGGAAATATCTATTCACATTTTGAAAACCCCTACCCTTGGGTCCTGAGCCCTGTGTGCCAAGCAAGGGAGGAGCCAAAGTAACATGCCAGGGGCTTCACAGCAATAGAGCACCCTCAAAACACTCCTACAAGGTGGCCAGGATTTGAACTCAGGGCTGTCTGGCCCCAAAGTCTGTGTTCTTAAGCACTCTGCTCACAGCCCTGATGTCCACGGGGACATGAGCAGTTACAACAGGCTCTTTACTCTGGCAGTTGGAAGCTCTTAGGCTGCAGAGTCCTCAGGCCTGGCTTTGTCCCTGAGCTCCAGCGCTTACTCACCTTGTTACTTTAGGTGAGTCCCTTCAGCCTCAGTTTGCTCATCTGTAAAAGGGAACCAATAAAATAGAGTGACAGCACATTAGCAAACACACCACCGTCCACTGTAGGCAGAGTGTGGCTGGGAGGATCAAGCCAGACCATGTAACTGCAGGTGCCATGGACTCACCCTCCAGAAAAGGCAGGCAGAGCAAGGTGGGCAAGGTGGGAGGAGGGCACTGAAGCTGGTTCACACTTCAAGAGCCTCCCTGGACTATGTCCTCAAGAGCTCTGAGCCCCACTCCTGGTGCCCCGAAGGTGAGGGACCTCCTCTGGCTCCCACTGTCTCCTCCTGCCTCGGACTGTCCCCGCCACACTGGATAAACAGCACCTCCGGCTGCCTGCCTCCTCAATCCCTCACGCTTCACCAGAATTAAATTCATCATTCATTTTTTATGGTTTATACATAGTGTAATTTATGTTTTCAAATATATCGAGGTCACACTTTAGCAGAAAAAAAGTATTTCACATTGAAATTGAAGGCATGTGTGTTCCATTAAACGGGGATGTTTGGGCTAATTTTAAGAGGCTAAAAGTAGTAGAAAGTAACATTAAAATAAAATTTGAGAGATGTAATTACCCCTAATCGCACCATAAAATAATCAATACTGCATTCCATTATTTCTGACTTTCCTAGTTATAGCTTTTTTTGTTAAGCTCTTGAATATTGATGAGGTGAAAGGGTCGTGTCTTCTGGCAGAGGTCTGATGGAGGTGGAATTAAGGTGGTGTCCGCTCAGATTATCCCGTGGAGAGCACGAATGCTGCTCCTTCCTAGCTTCAGTTCCCAAGGGGCGGCACCAGGCTCCCTGATCTACTGTCTGGTGGGTGACCCAGCTCTTCTGTTCCAGGGCCAGGTGGGGAGGCTGTGGATGCAGGCCGGGTTCATTTGTTTGGGCTACATTTTTGGAGTACTTGATGTGCCAAAAAAAAAAAAAAAAAAAAGAGCCCTGTACCTGCATCAGCTCATTTAACTCCTACAGCAACCCTTTGCAATGGATGTCAGCAAGAGCCCCATTCTACAGATGGGCACACTGAGGCTTAGTGTGATAAAGTGACAGTGACCAAAGAGCAGAGTTGGAATTTGTGCCTAAGTCTATGCTCTTGCCACTATCTATGCCACCTCCCTGCAAGAACTTCAGCCCCTGGCTTGAGGTGAGCTGAGGGATGGAGTGGCAGGGTGTGGGGATGCTGACCAAGACCTGGAATAGGATGACTCAGTGCCAACCTTGAGGACACTTGTCACTGGCCACAGTAGTATGGGTTCCCTTTGGGGTAACATGAGAACTTCTCCCCATTCCCTGTGTTTTATACAGTGGGTTCACTTCTCTGAGCCTTCATGTCCTCATCTGTAAAATGGGGGTCACAATAAAATGTTCCTCCCTGAGTCGTGCGGTTTAAAGGAGTTTGTGCTGAGCACAGTGCCAAACCAAAAACCAGACCCACTGCCGTCGAGTCGGTTCCGACTCATAGTGACCCTATAGGGTAGAGGAGAGCTGCTCCATAGGGTTTCCAAGGAGCAGCTAGTGGATTTGAACTCTCGGCCTTTTGGCTGGCAGCCAAGTGCCAGGCATTTGGAAAGTGCCAATAATTGGTAGCTGCAAAGGCATTGGTGACAGTGACACTAATGAAGATTCTCCTTCCCTTCCCTGGTCTCAGTTTCCCCATCTCTAAAATGCCCCTGGGTGGGACACTTGAACCAAACAAGGCCTTGTTCCCTTCAACTTGCTCTGTTGTATGATCTGTGCACCAAGGTTCTGCCACTTGCAGGAGGAACTTGTCTTTGGGACTGCCCAGTGTGAGAAGTACCCTCACTTCATCTCATCTAGCCCCACCTTCTGAGCAGGGTCACATGTCTGAGGGGTACTTCTCAGTCCCCCTTCCTCCCACCTCAAGGGGCTACAGACAGTGTCCCCGAGACTAAGGACTGGCCCTAGAGAATGGCCCTATGGGAGTCTACCTGCCTAAAGAGAACACAGGTGGTCCTTCAGGTCCCTGAGCTGGGAGACCTAGAGTCTGGACACTCTTAAACCCCAAATCTGGACGCCTTCCTGCCTAGAACCTGAAAAACCTCACACTCAGCGTATAGGAGTACGCTTGTGTCTGCAAATGGATATTTTCTGTCAGAATCTGGACATCTTCCCACCCAGAATTCAGACAATGATATGCTCAAAACCTGGGCACCCTCATAGCAGCACTGTTCACAACAGCCAAAAAGTGGGAATAGCACAAATAATTATCATCAACTGGTGAATGGATAAACAAAATGTGGTATATCCATAGAGGGGAATATTATTCGGTCATACAAAGGAAGGAAGTACCGATACATGGTACAACATGGATGAACCTTGAAAACATTATGCTAAGCAACAGAAGCCAGACACAAAATGACACATCCTGTGATTCCATTTACGTGAAATATTCAGAACGGGCAAATCCATAGAGACAGAAAACAGATCTGCGGTTGCCAGGGGATGGGGGAGGTGAGCAATGGGAAGTGACTGCTTAATGGATTCAGGGTTTCCATTTGGGGTGGTGGAAAGTTCTAGAACTAGTTAGTGGTGATGGTGGCACAACTTTGTGAATGTACTAAATGCCACTAAATTGTCCACTTTAAAATCACTAAAATGGTAAATTTGATGCTACTTGTGTTTTACCACGATACAAAATATTCTGGACAACCTGGGGCCTGGGCCTGTGCGCCAAGCGTGCTCACGCTCTGTGCAGGGTTCTTGGGACCAGCTGCTCAGCCCCAGCCCATTAGAAGCCGGGACAATAGGGAGCTGATGAGCCGCCTCACTCCCTGTGTCATTACCATTAATAATAAACAACAATAGAGTGTATTTTTAAAATTTTCCCTAATGGAGACTCCCAAGCAGCAACAAAAAACATTCAGGTTACCCGCTGGTCCTCTAAAGATACTGACACACAAAAGCAGAGTGGAGAACGGCGAGCTGGGATGGAGGGCTTGCTTGCTCCCTGGCAGCCGGGCAGAGTCCCTCACTTACCTCACCTCCCTGTCAGCTCCACTCACCAGCTTTTCCAGGGTGGGCAGGGACAAGAAGGTGGAGAAGGGTCTTTTGCATCCATAGGGTCCTTGCCAAGACTCTGGCCCTGGACTCAGCAGGCACATCATACATGGTTACCCCCAGAAAGCTACAGGTCCAGACCAACCAAACCCATGGGTTAGTTTTCTGCCCTTCCTTCCAGAGATTGTGTTTGAGGATGGAGGGAGAGGACCCCAAGCCTATAGCTGTCTGCGCAGATGAGCGGTGCTGACCTCAGTGCACAGTCTAATGTCTTAGACCAGCCTGCAAAGACCCTCAGTCCTCTGACATGCCTCCATTGGGAGCCTGAGGGCCTGAGAGGCAGACACAAGCTGAAGGTCTCCCAGCCTAGAAGCTGCAGAGCAGGGTCTAGAACACCTCACAGCTGATCCACTGTTTTTCTTCCATTGCACGCCACTGCTAAACAAAGGCAAAGCAGAGTGGTCACAACCCAGACCCTGGAGTCAGAGAGACTTTCCCTGAGGAATCCCAGGCATGTCACTAACCTTCCGAGACCTCGGCTTCCCTATCTGTAAAAGGGGGCAACGATAGTACCTACCTCGTCAGATGTGGGGGCTTACGGAGATGATGTGTGTGATGTCTCAGTGCTGTGCCAGTGCATGGTGAACAATATTTCAGTGACCAGGCCGAGTCTCAGTCCTGTGTGGCCTCATCCTCTGCCAGCTTCCCGGATCCACCTGGCAGACCAGGCCCAGGACCCATCTGAGCCCTCTGCTCCACTCAGTCAAAAGTTGCCTGGGTTCTCATGTGATGAGGGCCATCTTGATATCGGCCACATTATTGAGCACTTGCGCATTTTGTCAAATAATCCTCCCAGTAGCCCTGGGAGGGAAGTAGTCCTGTCCCCATTTGGCAGATGAGGAGACTGAGGTCCAGAGAGGCAGAGAACTTGCCCACCCAGCTAGATGTGGGATTCAAGAGCAGTACCTTCTGATTCAAGAGCCTTTGCTTTTAAACACTGTGTAGTGACTGGCTGGGGCAGGGGCCGCCATGGCCTAGAGCAGGGCCCATGCATTCCCTGCCATTTCGGCCTGTGTGTGCTTCGTTCTGCAGGGAGGGGACACAGCTCATCAGACTTTCTCAAAGGGATCAGAGCAGACTTTCTCAAAGTGATCAGGGCAGGCCTCCATTTAAGACCCAGCTCCTCCAGTTACCGACTCTGTGGCCTTGAGCAAGTCCCTTCCTCTCATGTGCCTCGGTTTCCCCAGATGTCAAATGAGGGGCTGGACTGGAAAAATCTCTAAAGTTCCTCCAAGCACTGACATTCACTCATTCCCAGCCCCCCGCTGAGTTCTCTCCATCCTCATGCTAGTCTTGGCCTCCCTGACGCAGCCTTGCAAACAGCTACAGGCCCAGGCTATCAACCACGTCAGGGCCAGGAGGAGAGCCTCCCCCTCCGCCGCCATAAGGGTATGTCAGGGAGAAGGCCCAGGCTGGCCTCCTCTACCTCCTCCTTCTAAAGTGCCCTGTCCCAGTTCTCCCCTTTGGTCAAGAAAGGCCCTACCCCAGTCCTGTCCACAGGCCCCCTGACTCCCTCCAGGCCCAGTGGCCCCTGAACCAGCTACAGCTCATCCATCCGGTATGATTTAATTGGTTTCAATTGACAATCATAACAAGAAGGCTCTTTTAGGAAACTTCGGAAATGGAAGGGAGGCCATTAAGAAATTTACATTTGCGAATATGATGTTTAATTAGCAATACCAATAAATTAATAGGAGAATCTTGCTGCGGTTCTGGGTTCATAAAACACCAGCCTTGGTTGGCAGAAGGAGAATGCGGCAGCCCCAGCCTGCCTGCGGCGAGAGGTGGGGGCCAGGGCCAAGCGCCCCGCCGGCTTCCTGTGCCCAGCCATGCCCCAACCCCTACAGCCCAGGCCTTGTTGGGGCACAAGGCACCACGAAGCCAGCATGGACCCTGGAACCCAGGAGGGACTGAGTTCACATCCAGGCTTCGGCAAATCACTCATCCTCTATGTTTTTATCTGTCAAATGGGGATGATAATAATAAAAATAACCTAAACACCTCATGGGGTGCTGTGAGGATTAAATGAATTAATATGGGTAAAAGCACATAGAACAGAAAGAACCTGGCACAAAGTAAGTGTTAGTTATTACTGCTGCTGCTACTACTATTATTACTAATGGGATAACAAATGGGAGGCACCTGGCGTGGTGTAAGGACTTGATAAATACACTGTGTTATCAGCTTTTAATTTTTCTTTTATGAGCCTAACTGGGCTCCCAGGTACCTGGGACAGTCATCCTGATGGCACTCACCACCTGGGATGGCCCTCACCTGGAGGGTCATCTGCTTCTCCCTTAGAATGATTGGCACCACTAGGGTAGAAGCTATGTCTTGCTCATTGCCACATTCCCAGCACAGCCCCCAGTCCTTAGCAGATACTCAAAACACACTTGTAGACAAACATGTGATACTCAGCTCTGATGGGTATCTCCCAAGCTTGCAGATCACCAATGGCTCCTGATCGCTTTCAGGATTTAGCCCAGGCCTCTTCTTAGTGCTGCCCCCACAGCCTCCCGTGATCTAGCCTACTCATCTCTGCCTCTACAAGGCAGCACCTCCTGCTGCAATGCCAGGCTTCTTGCCCTTCCCTAGCCCAAAGCTCCCCCATGCCTGGAGGCCTCATCACAGGTAGGCCTCCTTGGGGAGTGCTCTTCTCTGCAGGATGAACGTCTGTTTCTTCTCCAAGGCCCACCCTTACCAAAGCCTTACCAAGGTTCCTCACCCCGCCAGGAATTAATGTCAGCACCTGGGGCTGGGAACCAGGAGGCCTTTGTCCATCGCACTCTTCCTTCCTCCTCTTCCTCCTTCTCCATGCCATTGCCACTGTTGCACCAGACTTGCCAGTCCCTTCAAAGAAGACTTCATGCCTGCCCACTTGAAGCCCAGAACCCTCACCTTCTGAAGACCTGGTCTCCGCCTCCTCTCAAGGAAAGTCCACCCCCCGCCCCGCCGCCATTTTTCCAGTCTCCCATGCTCCCACCTCACCCAGTTCATTTCATGCCTCCATTAGCCAGTTTCCCGTTTGTGTTGTCTTGATTTGGCAGGGCTGTCTCTCCCACTAGGTCTTGGCTGCTGAAGACTGGGCCTTTCAATCTCCTGCTATGTTCTGCCTGCATGGATGGATGAAGACATTAGGGAGTGGGTTTACATGTTACCTCCTTCAAGAAGGCTTTCCTGACTACCCTAGCTCTAGTTGTAATCATCTATGTGTTTATCGTCTGTCTCCGCCACCAGTTGACCAGCTCTTTTAAGGCCAGGACCTTGTCATTTTGTTTGCCACTGCTTCCTGGCCCTTATACTGGAGCCTGTCACATGTCAGTTGCTGAGTATTGGCTGGATAAGTGAATGAATGAATGAACAAATGAATGAACAAATGAGAGAATGAATACCTGAATGAGGGACCGAGTGAATGAATCAGTGTCTGACTGGTTGGATGAATGAATAAGTGAGGGAAAGAATGACTGTGAGCATGAATGAAAGGTGGAAAGAGTGTTTTCTGGGCTGGGGATGGACCCCAGCTTCTCCTGAGCCCTGGCCCCTACCGAGGTCTTGTTTCCCTAACTGTTTATTAAGTTGTCTAAAGTGCACAGAAAACACGACAATAATTAAAGCAGACACAACAACAGGTAATTAATTGCATTTCCAAAATTTGATCCATGCATATGAATGAATGGGAGGTCACAGTTTCAGTTAAGGAGGGAGCCCCCACTCTCCCCCAAGCTCTCTGGGGAACTGAGGATGCTGCTGGCAGGCTCTGCTCTTCCCGACCAGTCTGCTTGGCTGAGGTAGCCAGGCCCCTGGCGGGGGAGGGGTGATGCAGGGAAGCCCGTGGGCGTGGGAGGGATGCCCTCAGGAGCTCACAGAGGGGGAAAATCTCTGGTGGCCACTCCCATGAGGTGGGGGGAAGGGGCCACCAGCCCAGATGGAAGAGGGTGAGGAATGGGTCTCTAATCCGACTGGCAACACTAACAGATAAAGTGGGCTGCAACAGGAGGCCCTGGGGCACCTACTGAAAAATTCCCACCTAGACATTCTGAGTCAAGAGGTCTGATGGGACCCGTTGTCCGTATTTTAAACAAGCCCCCCAGGCATTCTGGAAGATTTGGGAGCTTCTCAGGACCTCACCTCCTGGGTCCAGAACTACCCTCTCCCAGCCCCCTTTCTCTAGGGAGAGAGTCTCCCTGGGGCCCAGGAGCACCAAGGGCAGGACAGAGTCTGAATTGATGGACAGCTGTCCTGGACTCTGGGATGATGCAAGGAGGCAGGGATACTCCCTGGTCCCAGGCCCAGCAACTTGATATTAGTGATCACAGTCAGAACCAGGCTTCGGAGGACAGGGGGTGGTGGGGGTGGGGGAGTCCCTCTAGGCCCTGTCACAGAGAACTGAGTCTCTGGCTCATGGTTCTGCCAGGAAAATGTTGCTTCCTCCAGGATGTCTTCCTGGCTCTAGGCTTAGCTGGGGCAACCCTGCTTCTGGGTACCTAAAAAGGCAAGAGGATCCACACTTCACTTAGCACTCAGTCTTTGGAGACATGGGAGCCTCCTCCTCCATTTGACCGGGGGGCTGGTCTGGCCCATCTCTGAATCCAGAGCCAGGGTGGCCCAGGGTGGGCACAATGATGACAAGTGTAACTGGGGAGATGAGGGGACCAGAGAGGGTACTGTACCCCCATCATACACTTTGGCCTGCCCCAGAGGGTAACTGTAGCTGTTACAGTCTTCACCACTCCAGCACATCTCTCTCTATGGGAAGGGGCTTGGTCCCCTGTGACCCTCGACCCAGAAGTGACCTTCAACTAGGAGTGACCCTCAACCAGGAATGACCCTCAGCCCAGGAGTGGCCCTCAACCAGAAGAGCCCTTCAACTCATGACAGACAGGGCTCAGTGGATAAATACCCCAGCATCCTCACCCCGTTGGGACGGTCCTGAGTGTCCTTTACAGTCTCTGTGGGATTCCCAGGGGAGTTGAGCCCCCATTGCCCATGGCGGGAACTGCTCATTGACACGCCCTCTCTGTCCCACTTCCCCACTTCCTTACCGTGCTTCCTGGGGGTTGTTCCCAAGTAAACACACGCTCAAATCCTTGGTTTGTTTTTAGGGAAAACCTAAATGAAGACAGGGACTATATCCCAGGGAGGGACGAGGGCCCCAAATTACTAAGAGAATTATCCTAGAGGACCCCACGTTGCCCTGCAAACCCCTGCACCTTCATCATCTCACCTGGCCCAGGTAAGCCAGTGACACAGGCACTGGTTTTATTCCCAGTTTACAGATGAGGAAATGGAGGTCCAGGAGGTCAGGTTCCTTGGTTGAGGTAACAGCCAATCAAAAGCAGGAAGGAGACTTATTCCAAGGTAAGCATTGCACATTGGTTGTCAGGTACTATCACCCTAAACTGTTAAAATGATTCAGGAAACTATTGGGGGACCACGTGTTTTCCGTGTGTGGCCTACTTTATCCTTTTGTATTGGCCGTCTGGAACCCAGGGCAATTGAGTTTGCGACCCCTTTCCAGTGACCCAGACTAAGTGCCGCCTGGATGGAGCGGGCTCGTGGCCCTTTGGCATCCCAGGGCTGGGCCCACCCCACCAGTGGAACATCTGGGTGGGAGGACAGAGTTCCTCCTCCCTGCTCCAGGCCTCTTGGCTCACCCCAGCCTCAGGCTCTGGAGAGAACAGGCTGGGTTCAGATCTGAGCTGTGTGACCCTGGGCCCATGACTGCACCTCTCTGAGCCTCAGTTTGTGCATCTGTAACACGGGGCTCACTATCCTCATTTGCAGAGTGCTGCCGGGACTATGGCTCCCAACATGTGCCAACCTCTCAGCAGGGCCTTAACAAATGGCCTGGTGCTACTCCCCAGAGCCCTGGGGTCCTCAGCCCCTGAGTGGGTCGCCCCTTCCTTCTGGCTTATTAAAGCCAGGCAGTGGGTCAGGCGACAGCTGGAATGATGGGGAGGGGGTCATTAGAATCTGTTTGCAATAAGGAGAGGCCTCGAGGCCAGCCCCGTTCCCCAGGGGCCTGCGTGATTGGGAGCTAAAGCAGCTGCTTGAAAGCTGGGCCAAGACCTTTGCTCACCTTCTCATTACCTGCTTGTTAGGAAGCAGCGGCAGGCATGGAGAACAGGTGGTCAGAGCAGAGGGACCCCAGAAATCACAGCCACTTGGGGGGCACTCCAGGCCTGCTAGGGGGCTAGCTCTCAATGGTTACCCTCCATCCTTCTGTCACCTGGTGTCTTTAGGTGGGGGATGCCCAGAAAAGTTGTTCCTCCTGCAAAGGAGCCCCCAGGAAGATACCATCAGGACACTTTCTACAGGGACCAAGGTTGTTGTTAGTTACTGTCAGTTCTGACTCATGGCGACCCCATGTGTGCAGAGAACTGCTCCATAGGGTTTTCAAGGCTGTGACTGTTTGGAAGCAGATCACCAGGCTTGTCTTTTGCGGTGCCGCTGGGTGGGTTTGAACTACCAACATTTTGACTTGTAGTTTACGCACTTAACCATTTTTACCACCATGGACCCACAGATATATTTTGGGCTTTCCTGTATTTTAACTTTTTTTTTTTTAATAAGTATTTCAATATTCTACAGAAACTCCGAAATAGTCCTGTACTTTTATGCATTAATTAAAAATAATGACTTAAGTCACTCTGCTCTCTGCGCTGTCCAGTCTTGCACGCTTGTCCTGCCCTGAGGCTGCCCACCTGGTCTCCCACCGAGGCCTGGGGTGAAGCCCTGGGTGAGGGAAGTGGGCTTCCCTATTCCAGCCTTGGCTTGGGGCTCAGGAGGCCACTCTGGCCTGCTCCAGGCTCCACGCAGTCTCCCCTATCTCCCCAAACTCATCCTGGTTCCTCATCTTAAGGTGGATGGGAGGCTGCTTCCCAGATATGGTGGGAAAGAGGGCGGGAGAAAGGGAGGGAGGGCGACCCGCGAGGGCAAGGGCTGGTCAGCTGGCCAGGTGGTGGTAAGGGACGGAGGCAAGGGCTCCCTTCCTGGCCGGCCCTGAGCAGAGCAGACCTGCCCTGTCGGCCTACGGTTCAGTTGGATCCAGGATGCGGAGGGGCTGTGTCCCCGCGGAGCCCGCGGCCGCCGGTAGGGGGCGCCTTGGTCATGCATTATTCATCGCGGAGCCTGCCCGCCCGCTCGCCCGCCAGCCCGCGCCGCCGCCTCCCTCGTCTTCCCCGGCTCGGGCTGCGGGCTGCGCCGAGAGCGGGAGCGCGTAGACTTCACAATATTGTGGCAGCTCCGCGAGTAACGGCTCCAGGGAGGCGGGGGTGCGCAGCCTTTGGTGGCGGGCGGCGGGCGACAGCGGGAGCTGGGGCTGGGAGGGGGCCCTAGGGATGGGGGCGATGCTGGGTCGTATCGCCCTAAAGGGGCTCAGGCTGCGGGGTGAGGACAGGTGGACTTGGCGCAGGGACAACCTTTTAGCATCCATCCATCCATGCACCCATCCTTCCTTCCATTCATCCATGAAGTCAACTCATACATGCGGAGCATCTGCTACGTGCTAGGTGAAGGGGTTACAATTGCGAACAAGTAGACACGGTCCCTATCCTTATAAAACTTTATCTCGGGGTGGGGGACAGATAAAAACCATGTAAACAGGTAATTCCAGAAGGTGGCGAGTGCTCTGCAAGTATAAAGGATCTCGTGGGTGTGATAGCGCTGCGATAGCACTGTTCAGGTCCAGTGGTCAGTGAAGGCTTCTCAGAGAAGGTGACATTTGTGCAGAGACCAGAATGGCAGGGATGAACCTGACCTTGGCCTGTCCCTGAGCCTCTGGGGTCTCTCTTTCCCTGCCCTACCCCTGGCCTTCTAGGGGCTCTGTCAAGGTCATCCTCATCTTCCTCCCAAGAAGGGAGGAGTCGTCTTCGGGAGACCCAAACAGGGCTGAGAGCTCAGGATGGGGCCCCCTTTCAGCCTTCCTGTGGGCTCTCTGGCACTGGCTACAGCTGGCAGGCAGCCAGCCCAGGATCTCGGAGTCTAAGGAGCAGACTCCAGGTGCTCCCACCCCACCCGGACAGGCCCCGGACCCGGTAAGCTGGGGTCCTGGAGCCTGGGTGTCCCAGCTCAGGGTCATCACGAGCATCGGGTTTCCTTTCACTTTTACAAAGACTCTTTGACGCCTGAGCACATCAATATCCTTAATGACAGTGAGAGGCGCTGGAACTCCAGACGCCTGCGTTCCTGCCCCTCCCCTCACTCTTCCTAGTTCTTTTTGCCTTTATTCCTCTCTTCTCTCTGTGTCCTTCCTCACTCTCACCTGTCTCTCTCTGTCTCACCTCTCCCCTCTTCCCTGTCTTGGTGTCTTTCCTCTCCTCTTATCTCTCTGTTCGCTCTGTCTCAGTCTTTCCCCTCTCCTCTCTCCTGCCTCCCCTCCCCTCCCCTCCCCTCCCCTCCTCTCCTCTCTCCTCACCTCCCCTCCTCTCCCCCGCCCTCCCCTACCGTCTCCTCCCCTCCCCTCCCCTCCCTTCCCCTTCCCTCCCCTCCTCATCCCCTCCCCTCTCCTCTCCTCTCCCCTCTCCTCCCTCTTCTCTCCCCTCCTCTCCCCTCTTCTCTCCCCTTCTCTCCTGTCTTCTCCCCTGCCCTCCTCTCTCCTCTTCTCTCTCTCTCCCTCCCAGGTCCCAGAACTCTTCTGCATTCAGAAACTTTCACCCTGCAGTTAGGGGCTCCAGCTGGGCCAACCCCTCTGTATGTCTGTCCATTTGCGCCTGGGCCCCAACTCTTCCCTGGAGACAGCAAACGCCCTAAGCCAGGGCCTCCCAGTGGGGCCCAGGGAGAGATGCTCAGCTCCAAATCCCAAAACCACAGCCCCAAAGGCACACTAGCGCTTGGCATACCCACCACCACACGCCACACCGGGAAACCGGGAAACCAAAGTGGCACGTTTGGGTGTAGAACACCACAGGCAGGGAGTGAGTTTTGGGGAGGATATTCTGTTTTGTATTTTTTATGACCATATATAATTTCGCATTTCTCCCCTCAGCCTCTGCCTCCTTGGCTCCCAGATGTGTCCCACATTGAAGAATTATCTCTCCTCCCTAGAGTGAAATAAATGCAATCAATATGAGTATTGCTCTCAGGGCCTTGAAATATTACATTAATGTTCCATGCGGTGACATTTTAGCTGGAATTTTCAAATACATTATGATGGTTCAAATTAATATTTATCAGATCAGCTTTTATATTTTGCAAAAGAGAGAGAGAGGGAGAGAGAGAAAAGGAAAGACAGAACATTATTAAGATACAAAATGCAGATCAAGTCAAAAATCGATGGTCCATTTTCCCAGCACTTTCCAGGGGCTGTCTTTAGCTTTCTGGGTTTGTTTTTAAATTTATTGGTGTTTCAGGCAAATCTGTTGGGCTCCCTTGGCCCCCTGGTCGGCCTGCCCTCCTCGCTCCCTCTCCCAGGCCAGGGGCCCCTTCCCTTTTTCTGTCTTTCTCTCTTTATTATCCTGAAATGTAAATTACGACATTAGCCCAGTCCTTATTTTTTTTTAAACTCTCCGATGATTAAATCTGCTACACGACATCCTTGTCCTTTCTATAAATTAAATCATCCTGGCTTTGCACCTCCAGCTCAGGGTGGCTGCTGCTCGGGTGTCAAGACAACAGGCAACTGGGGCTGAGGACTGGGGTTCGTGTCCCTTCTGGAGGTGACATGAGGGGGAGGGGCCTTCATGTGGGGTAGGGAGGACACCTTGAGGGCTCCCTGGTTCTCTGTAAATAAGAAACATGGCGTGGAGGGAGGCGGTGGTGGCACTCAGACACTCCACTTCATTTCAGTTATTTCCAAACTGATTACTCTGTGAAGTGGAAAATCCTGGCAGACTGATGGTTTAATTCTTTCTCTTTTCTTTGGCATTTCCCGCCACCCACCTTCTGATTTTTAAATTATCCCCCCTCTTTCTGCATCTTTTTTCCCTTCACAAAGTATCACCAAAAAAGGAGGGTGGTGGAGGTGTGGCACAGTTCTAGAAGACAGGACAGCAGTTCGAGTTGGGGACCTTTCCAAGCCCTCAGCCCTGCCTAGGAGCTCTGGAAGGGTTAACAATGCCCACTTCAGCTGCTAACTTTTTCTCTTTGGTCATTATCCATTTCCTTCCTCCTGAGTTCTAGGAAAGAGTTTGAACTCAATGTCGGGTGCACAAAACTACACACATACACACACACACCCCCACACCCCACCCCCACTCCCCACTTGCGAGCGTGCTCACAGAAGCACGCACACAAACATGGCAACATATACACTCCGAGAGGATCTACATAAAGCCAGCTGCCCTCCCGGTTCCCCTCCGCTGCTGATCTGGCCAAAAGAACGCCAGGAAACTTAAAAAAGAAAAGGAGGAGGGATCGATTATTCGACCTGTACTTGAACCCGACTGAAAGAGATAAAGCGGAATTTTCAATAGGTCCCCTGCCCTTTTCACCAGGAGGGAAAGAGGAGAAGAAAAACAAGAGATATTTATATGACAGCAGCTGCTGAAAATAGCATTTCAGAGCCATTAAAAAAAAAAATTCAATGGTAGGAAAGACAAGAAACCCCTCGCCTGCTCCCCAAAAGGCGAAGTAGGCACCGAGTATCTCTGGCTGGAAATGCATGCAAGCCTCGCTATAGATCTGTTTGAAATTATACTTGTCATTGAGGGGGAATTTATGCTTCTATTGATCTGCAAAAGGAAAATATTAAATGGTTTGGTTTTGATCTTTCAGTGACCCCAAGGTCAAGGGTAGTAGCAGATTAGTATTCATAGAATTCATCACGGAATTGCAGCCTGCATCCACTTTATGCAAACATGCTCAAAACACGCCTGGAGAAGCAGACAGCAAATGGCCAATGACAAGGAAAAAGCCAACAGCACCCCCCTCCTGTCCTGCGGGGTGCTCCCCCTTTCGAAGGACAGGGGGAGTAGATGAGTGGATGGACAGATGACAGCCTGTGACTGTCATGGGCATGTGCAAAAGGCGGGGTTCCCAGATCAAGGGCAAGTATGGAAGGATGCTTGGAGGAACACCATCATGGCGATAGGGTGTGGGCTGAAAGACCCAGGGACACTGAGAGGGGGCCCAGGTACAGTAGTAAGTGGCATGCATTCCTGGGGCAGGACTTCAGGGAGGGCAGTGGCCAACACGCACATACTTCTGCACACCTTTGAATTCCCTCCCTGAAAACCAGAGTGCAGAACTGATGGACACGCTTCTGCTCCTCACCCCGTGGTGATGTGCACACGCCCCAGCCAAAAAGAAAAGCCCGGCGTTGACAATCAGCCTGCGGAAGCCCGGGGAGCAGCCTTTCTTGCAGAGAGATACACAGAGGGCTGGCTGCCGGCTGTGAGGTATACTCCTCTCCCAGGGTGACATTGCTTTTCATTCCACACTGAGGAGCATCCTTAGTGCCAGGTGCCCAAGGACCCAGTTGGTAAGGAAAGAGAGGATACGTGTGCATGTGTGCGTGCTTCCCGGATCCACCTAGGTCCTCTGCTTCCCCCGCCTCGATGGCCACGTAACCTGTGTCCAAATGTGTGTGCAAGAGAGGCAGAGGAGGCCCTGGAGACAGGCTGCAAACACCCCTCCCAGCCCCATGCTCAGCACACAAGTGCCCTCTTAGCAAAGTCTGTCCCCAACGGTGGGAACATTTGGTCAGTAACAGAGTCACTTGCCAACGAGCTAAAAATAACCCAGCCAGCGTATCCCTGTAATGGCAGGAATTCTGACTGGCCCTTGTTCTGCCAGTTGATCAGGGGGCCAGTGGGAGGCACAGAGCCTGACTCCTTGGGGGGGTGCCGAGGGAGCAGACCTCGGGGAGGGGGGTGAACATGACAATGTCCACTATCTTTATTAGATGCCTGTTCTTCTGTGCTTTACCTGCCTTCTTATCTCACCTAACACCCACAGAACCCTACGAGGGAAAAATTGGTAACATCCCATCGTACAGATGAGAACACTGGGGCTCAGAGACCGGACATCACTTGCTCAAGGTCTCAGCTCCAAAGTTCACTCTCTTAACTGCTCTGCACTAGTGGCCTGGCACTTGCCTTTCACAATTTGAACAAATTCTGGGATTCAGACTCAGACGGAGAGGGATGTTTGGAATAGGGACAGGAGCTTGGAGGCTTTGGGGGACCCGGGGGCTGTGGGGAGGGAGAGGTGGAGTAGCCCCAGCCCTGTCTCCTCACCCCTGTGCAGGACTGCTTTCCACCTATTAATCAAGTTTCATTTATATTAGCTTGACTCGATCTACTGTATATTTGAAATGGATTTAATTTTAGATCACACACTATGGAAGGGGGCCAGTTTGGTGTAAGGAGCATTATGAATATTTTCCATAAGCTGGATATACATTATCCAGGGACAGATATACGAGCGGCATCCCAGGTTCCTGACTGGGGGAAGGGGCTGCTCTCTCCTTCCTCCTCCCGCTCCCCCTGCAGCCCAGGGTCACAGGGCTTCAGAGGGACCCCTGTTCAGTCCTGTCCCTGTGGAGGGCTGAGGGGGTTTCAGTCCCATCTTTCCCCAATCCATGATCTCATCCTCGCTGACCTTGAAGCCGCTGCTTCTCTCAGCTCCCTTCCGAGTTGCAGGCCCAAGGAATGCGTGCAAGGAGGGAGGAGGTGAGGACTACATGGGACCCCAGGGGCTGGGGACACTGGCCCAATCTGCCAGCCATTCCCCAGAGCTGTGGGAGGCACAGGGCTAGGACTGAGGTATGGTTGAAGGGTGGGATTTGGAAGGAAAAAGGCCTCAGCGTTCTCATCTGCAATCCCGTGCTCTGATGGGGCCTGGGGAGGGGGAGAGGAGGATGCATGGTTCCTGCCCTCCCTACCCCCGGTGGGGGGGGGCACCGGGGAGTGGCGCCTCCTGCTCAACCAGGCAGGAGTGGACAGGTTTGACCTGACCTTCTAGAGATTCCTAGAGCCTGGGCAGGAACCCCCTTCCTGGGGAGTAGGCCTGAGCCCCGGCCCTCACACCTTTCCAAGGGCATCAGAGCTAGAAGGCTCTGATTCTAGACCCAAGCTGGGGAAACTGAGTCCCAGAGAGAATGAGGGTCTCATTTAAGGTCACAGAGCGGGTTGGCAAGGTGCATACACGTGCATACACACATTTGTACAATGTTTCACTTGTCGCAAAGCACTTCCCGTATTTGTTCTCTTGTTCTCTGAGTGTCACACAGCCGGCACTGGGAGGGAACCTCAGTGACTAGCCCCTGGACACACAGCTGGGAGCAGCAGAACTGAACATCTGACCCCCAACCCCAGCTCTGCGTGCATGGGGGCAGGCCTAGAAGTGGGCTGCCCACCCCCTGCTCACACCCTCCATGCCCTGCCACACCTGGATGAGTGAGAGTCAAACACCTTGCATCTTCATGAATTTCTGGAATCCATGCTGCCTGCCCCAGGACTTCCACACAAATTAGCTCGGCCCTGGCCTTCACACACCTGAGCCAGGCATCCCATCATATTTGACGCATAGAGGAAACTAAGGATCAGGAAGGGTGCCACACTTACATTCAAGCTTGGACCTTTTATCTCCCTCCACTCTCAAATCTGCCCCCACACCCCCATCTTCCTCTTCTAGGGAAGCATCCCCCATCCCCAAGCTGCGCATGCCCTGAACCTGACATTTGTACCTACCACCACCCTTTCCTTTACCCTCACCATCACCACGGCCAATCAGTCCTTCCTCAATTGTCTCTCTGGAAGCTGTCCGTTTCTCTCCTTTGTCCCCATCTCTCTAGTCTAGGCCACACTGTCTCCCAGGCCACTGCAGGGACCTCCTGGTGTGTCCCCAAATCCCCTCTGCCAACTCCAGAGTGTCCTCTGCACTGTGGTCAGCGGGATCTTCTCTGAACACAAGCAGAGGTAGGTTGCACACCCCAATCCACCCCAAAAAGGCAATGGTTTCCCATCACTCTTAGGACCAAATCCCAAATCAGTAAGGTGTCCAAGAAGGCTCATCAGGAGTAGCCCCTGCTGACTTCTCCAGCATCATCCCCTCCTCGGTCCCCTCCAGCTCCATTTCCTGCTTCCACGGCCTTGCTGGTTCTTCATGTACCACTGCCTCTCCATTGCAGCACCTTGGCACAAGCTAGTTCCCTTGCCTGGGTCGCTGCCCTTCTTGCATCTTCCCTGGCTAGTTTCTCTTCAAGCTTCAGGTGCTGCTTAAACTACCTCAGATCACATCCCTCCCCACCCCAGTCTAAATCGAGCCCCCCTTCTGCCTTTTGCAAACCCATAAGGGGATATTTGGGGTGAGCATCCACACTCAGCAGGCAAGTATCCCAGGCAAGCACCAGCCCATTCCACGGGCGAGTACCAGCCAACCCTCCCGTCCTCACCACCATCCCCACTCTCATCAGTTCCCCCACTGACACAGAGTATAATACAGTCATCACCCACCCCAGCCCGGGCTGGCAGCCTTTCAGTAGTGGCATGCGACACTTTCCTTGTTCACTCTTAATTTAAGGCTTTGTGAGTTGTAATAACCCCCTTTCCCCCCAAATCACTGGGAATGGGGACCTCCACGTCAGCCCAGGGCCAGGAAAGCTGAAGGGTAATTGTATTGCACAGAAGCTAGTGGGTGTCTGAAGAAGACAATGGCGACTGGGGAGTGGGGATGGGGCCTCTCTCAGTGCCCAGGGCACCTGGAGAGGTGTAACCTGGGCTGGCGGGGGGGGGGGGGGGTAGAGCTGGAGCCGCCAGCAAGCTGGGAACATTTAGGGGGACTGTATGGTCTGCAGTCCTCAGTGGCGGAGATGAGAGTGGCTGGAGTCCCAGTTTAGGGGGCTTAAGTGGGGACAGATACCCTGGAAAAAAAACAAAACAAAACTGGTTGCTGTCAAGCTGATTTTGACCCATGGTCACCCATGTGTTGCAGAGTAGAGTTGTTCTGTAGGGTTTCCTAACTGCAGTCTTTACAGAAGCACATTGTTAGTCTTTTCCTCTGCGGCACCGCTGGGTGGCTTTGAACCGCCAACCTTTTGGTTGGTAGACAAGGCAAAGCATTTGTACCACCCAGGGGCCTTGGATGCCCTGGTAAGGGGGCATGAACCCTCGTCTTCCTCCAACTCTCCTGGCCCAACCCCAGGGTGCAGGCTGCTCCCCTCTTTTTGGTGGCCAGGGATGGCTCTGGAGGAGAATCTGGGAGTGTAGGCACGAGGGCCACACAAATCCTTGTTCTGCTGCCTATAAGCTGTGTGACATTAAACAAACCACTTAACCTCTCTGAGCCTCAGTTTCCTTATCTTTTAAAACCATATTTTACCAGTACCTGCCTCTAGGTCACTCTATATATTAAAAGAGACAATGCATAGAGGTGAATCACAGGGTGCTTGGTACAGAGAAGGAGTCCCTGGGTGGCATGAATGGTTAAGTGCTCTACTCCTAACTGAAAGATTAGTGGTTCGAAGCCACCCAGAGTTACCTCAAAGGCCATAGCCTTGAAAACCGTATGGAACAGTCCTGTTCTGCAGTACATGGGGCCGCCATGAGTCAAAATGGACTTGACAGCAACTGGTTTGGTTTTGGGTTTGGTACACATAAGCATTCAACAAGTGAAGTTTTTATAACTATTAATCTATTATGGGTCAGCAACACTTGGGGATACTGTAGAGGGTGTGGCTCCTGGCTTCCTACCTGGAGGGCTGCCCCTAGGATGAAGGGAAATTCTGGAGGCCCAATGTCACCTCGTCAGAGAGGCCTTCTGCCACCTCCCATCTCTACTGCAGCCTGCCATCGCTTGCGTCTCTGCTCTTATCACAGCTTATAACACAACATTTGTTTTCTTGCTTGTAGACTGCCCCTCTCTCAAGACGGTGAGTTTATCAGAGACCAAAGAAGGCACTGTACCTGGCACAGTTCTTGGCACATAGTAGGTGCTCAATAAATATTTGTCAAATGAATGAGGCCTGTGCAGAAAAGTAGGGGGCACAGGGATCCGAGAAAGGTGTGTGGGTTGGGGGCTCAGGTAGGGGGTAGTCTGTGGACCCAGCTTACCTCTGTCTTGGGCCTCAGGAACAATCTTTGCCTTGCCCAGGATCCTATCCCCTTTTGGTCACCAAAATGGGACTTTCCTGACTCCCAGTGGATTCAGGAGCTGAGGGAAGGGATGATGGGGGCTGGGATCCCCCCGAGCATAGGGGTGGGGGTGGGAGGCCCTTTTGAGGGTGGGTATCCCCAGCTTCCTCTCCCAGGCTCTTCCTTCTCTACCTACCCCAGGCCAGACACAATGCCTGGGGCCCCTCACCTCCCTGTGGCACCTCTCCCCTGGGCTGAAGCTTCCGGGGGCAGCTTAGCTGTCCCATCTCAGCCTAAATGGGGCACCATCTCCCTTCCCTGGAGAGGCTGCTGCCCTTGAACCAGAAGCCAGAGCCCAGCACCTTGAGCAGAATTCACAGGGTGCCATGCACTCCTGGGGTACTAATTATAGTGGCTGAGGAGGAGGATGAAGGATCCTTGGCAGGCCCCCCTCCTGCAGCCCAGTTCCACTGCCATGTCCACTCAGCTCCAAGCACCCAGACTTCAGTCTGGGCCTCACCAGCTCAGGAGCCAAGAGAGGCGAGAGGCTGGCAGCCAAGAGGTCTTTGAGCCAGGCCAGACTGTGACCCCAGCAGGGAAGGTGTGTGGGTCCTCCCCAGGCCACGGGGTCACTAGTAACCTGGGATGGCTGCCCACTCCACCCCACAGGGCCAGCACGAGGGCCAGGCTGCAGCGTAGCTCCTCTCAGAAATTCTAAGTAGTGAGGTTGAGGGAGAAAATAGATCTGATGACGGTGGCGCGGGAGGACGGGCCTTCCAGTTTACAGAGGCCAAGTGCTGGGGGGCGGGGGGAAGGTAGACAGAGAGAGACATAGGGGAAGGGAAAGAGAGAGAGAAAGAGCTAGAGCCGGAGAGAGGAGGAAGAGAGGGAAAGAGAGAGACAGAAGAACACAGAGATTTTTCTAGAAAAAGAGACAGGTGGAGAGAGGGCAAAGAGAGAAAGAAGGAGGAAAACAGAAACACAGAGAAACAGAGAGGAGAGGAGGAGAAAGGAGAGAGAAAGAGACAGTGGAAGAGATCAGTAAAAGAAACAAGAGTCACAAAAAACAAAACAAAAAAAACTGTTGCCACCAACCAAGTCTATTCAGACTCATAGCAACCCCATGTGTTACAAAGTAGAACTGCTCCATAGGGTTTTCCTGGCTGCAATCTTTAAGAAAGCAGATTGCCAGGCCTTTCTTCTGTAGTGCCAGTGGGTGAATTCAAACCGGCAACATTTTCGTTTGCAACCAAGCGCTTAACAGTTTGCGCCACCCAGGGACTTGAGAGTCGTACAGAGGAAAATCAAGGCAAAGAACCAGAGGAAGAGGGAGGTGGGGAGCTTGTGTGAATGTGTGCAAGAGACAGAAAGATGGATCGAGTATGAGGGGCCAGTGTGTCTGTGGGTACCAGTTCTAGGATTGTTAAGCTTGTTGTTGGGCAGTGTAGTTTGGCCAACGCTTGCTTAATTAGATGGGAAGTTGGGGAGGGGCCGGTGTTTGAACCCAGAAAAAGAGCCCATTCATCTGTGTGTCTGCAGAGGCCTCGTGTGATGGTTCCCGCACGTCTGTGTTCACACGTGCAGGGTGTATGTGCACAGGCAAGTGTGTCCTAGTGCGGTAGAGAGCAGGGCTCAGTTGGCCCCTAGCTGTCCCCATGTCCCCTCGGCAAGGTTCCTGTGTGCAGACAGCCCGGGCTGGTGGGTTGCAGGCTAAGACTGTGTTAGCGGTGGGCGGCCTGACACATGCCCTCCCCAGGGGGCGGGCAGGGAACTGTCAGCGGCCCAGGGCCAGGCAGGCAGAGAAAGTCAGCCGTAAAAGGGCCACTTCTCCTTGCGGCTGTTCACTTGACACTCTCTAACCCAGAAGCCACCTGTTGAGCCATCAGTCACCCAAGGAAAACACAGCTTTCCTGAAACCGGGAATTGGACACAGAGTCCCAGGAGGGGGTGAGCGTGGGGGAAATGCCCGCCCTCTGCCACTTCCAGGGGCCCCGAGGCCCACCCCTGGGTGGGATGTAGGGGAGGTTAGAGGTTCATGTCTGGCCTCTGGAGCTAAAAACATACACTCCTGATCCTGTATACCCCTAGCACATTTGGGGAGCTCATGGGAGTATAGGGGGGTCACAGCTGGGCCCACTTAGAGGTGGCAAAGGAACAGCCGTACCCAGGTGGCAGAGCCAGGGCCAGGCCCAGTGAACCGTGTGTCCCTGGGTGGGACAGGGCAAGGGAGGGCGTGGGGTGGGGGTGGTACTCGAGCCAGGCTTGGGCTTGGGGGACAGGCAGGGAGGCTGTGGTGGTGGAGGGCCATGGCTTGGAGGCGGCCTGGGGCTGTGCCCAGTGGCTGTGCCCTGGCCTGAGGCACCCGGCCATGCCCGCCAGGCCCCGCCTTGGAGTGCTTGTTAATTTCATCGTTTAGCCCGTTTATGGTGTTCCCAGTTGCTGTTGCTTTTATAAACAAGCATTTTGGTGACCTTCCCCTCCGGACATCAGCTCCGCAAGAATCCCGAGCTCTGAACATTTATAAATAAGCCTTCTCTCAAGTTCCACAACAGGTGTGACCTCCCCCCGCCCCCCTCCTAGTCCTGTCCGAAAACTGAACAGTTTCAACAAGCAAAGGGAAGCCGCTCAGGCTGTCTTAAAGGGGTCGAGTGGAGGCCACCATGCACGTGGCTGCAAGGGGGACTGGCCCGCCTCCTCCTCCACCTCCCCTAGGCTGGGGGTCCCAGGGGAAGGTCCAGGTTGGCGGATAATTGAACCTCTGACCCCACTTCCCCTAAACACTTGGGCCCCGGATGCTGTGGTCTGAGAGGGCTTGTTTGCTGACAAAGGGTGAATCAAGCCTCCTTCTCCAGGGAAGTTTTATTAAGCACCCCCTTTCCCTTGACAATCCGCTCCCCATCTTCCTCCCTCCTTGGCTGCGCCCTGACCAGTACAGGGCATTTCCTTCTCTACTTCCTTGCCAAATGCTGATTCACAATTTACAACTTTGCACTCACGTTTATTTAACAAATATTCATTTATTCAACAAATATTTCTTGAGTGCCTACTCTGAGCCAGGCTCTGTTCCAGGTACCAGGGATATAAAGCAGAAAGAGATTCGGCCCTGCCCCCAGGAGCTCATTGTCTAGTGGAGCAGAGAGAACAGTAGCAAGGCACCTGAACGGTGTGTAGGACTCTGGCTCAGTGAGCAGGACAGGTCTTGGGAGCACAGAGAAAGGGCTCTCAATCTAAACTCGGGTGTAATAGTTTGGTGCGGCTGGAGCTCAGATGTTCAGTAGGAGTGGCAGGGAAGGAGGGACTCTTATAACCCACTATCCACATGCTTTTCCCTGACAGCAGTGCTGGTTTTTTATTTAGAAACCCCAGACAGCAGGGATCAGGCCTGTGACAATTGGTCCCAGGGGAGAAAATGGTCTTAAAAAGGTTCTTTGATCTGGTAATACAAGATAGCAAGATGGCAGCAAGATGGGGTTGTTGAAGGATGATGAAATGGTGGTGGTGATGACTGAGAAAGATGAGGAGAAAGGGGAGGGTGATGATGATGATGGAATTGAAGATGGTAGTGGCAGATGGTGATGTAGATGTTGGTAAGGATAGTAATGGTGGTGATCACAGTGGTGATGGTGATGGCTGTGGTGGTGATGGGGTGGTGCTGATGGCAGTGATGGTGGTAGTGGTAATCGTAGTGATCATAGTGGTGGTGATGGTGGTGATGGCAGCCATAGACATGGATGATCATGATGGTGGTGATCATGGTGAGGGTGGTGACCATGGTCATAGTTGTGGTGGTGACAGTAGTGGAGATCCTTGGTCATGAGGTGGTGATGATGATCATGGTTGTGTTGATGGTGGTGATGTCTGGGGTGGTGATGGTAGCGGTAGTCATGGGTGACTATGGTGGTAGTGATGGGAGTGATGGCAGCAGTGGTAATGGTGGTGAAGGCAGTGATGGTGATGGTGATGGTGATGGTGGTGATGGCAGTGATAGTAGTGGTGGTGGTAGTGGGGATAGTGATGGTGGTAATGATGATCATGTTAAGCAATAATGGTGGTGACGGTCCTGGTAATGGCTTTCATGATGATGGCCAAATCAAACCAGAAGGTGTATTTCCCCCAGTATAGTCCAAGGCAGGAAGGTGGAAAATCCTAATCATGCTTATAAGGGATATTCAAGATTGAGATTCAATTTTAAATGTCAAGTGTGAAGATCAAGATACAGATGGAAACAGGGGAAGAAGCAAAAAAGGCCTGGAACCAAGAGGATTGAGTGCTGGGCGAAGTATGGTTTGAGGGCAGAGTTGGGACAAGGAGTTCAAATACAGGTGTATCAACAGGGGGCTTTGGTGGCAGTTATTTTTTGCCTAGTGGCTGGCATGGGTGTCAGGGTGGACCTCAGGACTTAGAGGACTTCTGCAGGGCCTGGACTCTCTGAGTGGACAACAGCATGAACCATGGCAATATGGGTTTGCCGTGGCAACCAGGGACAGGTGGTGTGATGGAGGAGCCTGGGAACTAAGGGACCCTGTTTACATAAATAAGGGCCTAAATAGTACTTTCTTACGTGTGTCCTGTGATTCACAGTTTAAAAAGAACTTTCCCCTGCCTTCTTTCTTTGATGCCTCCCAACAACCCTTTGAGATGGGTATTATTATTCATTTTATAAATGAGGAAACCACTCTGTCTGCCTGGGATCCCTTTTCTCTAGGATCCTCTTTCTTCTTAGTCTTAGTAAGTCTGTTTGTCCTGTGGCTGGCTCAGTAGTCACCTCTTCCAGAAGCTTTCCCTACCAGCCTCAGATGGGGTCAAGCCCCCTCATCCAGGGTACCCACTGGCCACACTGGGTTACAATAGCCTTGTTTCTTGTCTCATTCCACAGACTGACCATGAGCTCCCTGAGGGCAGGGACCTGACTTACATCTCTACCCCCAGGCACCGGGTGCACAGCCTGGCTCAGAGTGCTCAGGAAATGCCAGGTTTATTGATTTCAATCACAAGCTGACTCAGGGCCCCTCTGCTGCTCCCCGGGTCCCCCCTGGCTGGCACCCCCCACTCTCTGCCCACATGAGCACAGGCTGGGCCTCAGGAGAGAGGATGGAACGTGGGCGAGCCTGGCTCAGCTGCCAGTCTGGGGCCTTCAGAGGGAGGATTTGGGGCTGGGAATGTGACAGCCGTGTGGCTGAGTCTCTTTTATTGCTCCAACCGTCCGTCCCGAGGGGCTGGCTAATGGCTGGCCGGGCACCATGAATTGAACGGCATCAGACTCAAACCAGTCATGTCTGCCCTTGATTTGTCCCTTCCCTCAGGGGCTGGGGGCTCCCTGGGGCCTGCCTAGGAGGAATCAGCCAAGCGCTGGGCACTTGAGCTGGATTTTGGCCAGCAGAACCTAGGGAGCAGGTGAAGGAGTGCCTCCTGGGTCCTGTGGGTAGCTGGGGTGGGCACGGCAAGGCCCTTGGCTGTGAACCCTTGGACGAGCAGCCATCTCTCAGGTCCTGGATTTCCAGCGGCCCTAGGATGACCAGACTCGAGTCCTCCCTGCTTTCTTATCTCTCGAGGTTGTTTGTCAGCAAGGTCATAGATGGACAAGAAAGCACTTTATACCCTTCAGAAGGAAGTCCATGAAAATACAAGTTAGTAACATCATAATTATTGGCAATAGCAATAAAATAGCGCTCCCTCACCTTGTGCAAGAACAAGGCACTTTCACACATACGGATACATTTGAGCCTCAGAACAACCTTGAGGGCAAGCAGGGTAATGTAATAGTAATGGCTCTACCTACCAGGCCCCTACTCTGTGCCAGGCACCTGCTAAGTGCTTTATCTTGGCAGATTAGGTCATCTGGGGGTCATACACCCTTCTCTTCCCAAGTTTCTGGTTCAGTGGCTCTGAAGGGGTCCCTGACCAACCCCCCCCAGCCTCAGCTCACTGGAGACAGTGGCTGCCCCCAGTACTCCTCAACAGCCCCTTCCCATTGTCCTGACATGGAAACTGAGGCTGAGAGAAGCAGTGTGCAGCAGGGAAACAAGCCTGGAGTTCAAGTCGTGCTCTGTCTCGAACTCCCTATATGACCCTTGGTGAGCCCCTCCTACTATATGGTCCTCAGCCCCCCATTTGCATATGGGGGAAGGGAGGGATGCTGGACAGAAGGATTGCCAAGGGCTCTTTTTTTTAAACAAATACTTTCTGAGCACCTGCCAGACACTTGTAGGTGCAGGGGCCCCACAATGAACAGGACTGATATAGTCACTCCTTCATGGAGATGACAGGCAGTGGGAAGACAGGAGACGACTTGAAAGGGAATTTCAGGCAGTGATAAGCCTGAGGACAGCTGTGAGACAAGGTGCTGTGACAGCAAACTGGGCTTCCTTGGGGGTAGGACCAGGGAAGGGCTCTCTGGAGCTGTGACATCAGGTTGAATGACAACAGCCAAGGGAAGGGCCCTGATCAGGTCTGATTCTGACCACCTGGGGCCACGTGGTCAGGAAGTAGCAAGGGTAAGACTCAAAAGGGGTCTCCTGGGTCCCAACCCTTTCCAGTGGAGCCACATGCCCCAGAACTTGCTGGGTGCCAGAGGAAGCAAATCACAGGCTGGTTAAGACTAACCCAGTGCCGTCGAGATAGGGTCGCTATGAGTCGGAACCGATTTGATGGCAGTCGGTTAAGACTAAGGCATGGTTTTTCATGCTGGCTCCACCGCTGACAGGCTGGGTGACTTTGGTGTCTCCTTTTGCTTCCAGGAAACCCTGGTGGTGTAGTGGTTAAGTGCTACGGCTGCTAACCAAGAGGTCAGCAGTTCGAATCCATCAGGCAGTCCTTGGAAACTCAGTGGGGCAGTTTTACTCTGTCCTATAGGGTCGGAATCGGCTTGATGGCAGTGGGTTTTTTTTTGGTTTTTTCCTTCCAAATGCTGTGGCCTGGAAACTCTCTCCAGGCAGGAACGGCTGGGGCAGTCACAGGGTTTGCCTGGCTTCGTTTCCCTCTCTCAGGAACCAAGGTCCAGCAAAACAGTGGAACCTGCCCAGGATTTCAAGGAGTTTAGTGATGCAGCAAGGACTAGAACTCAGGGCTCTGGGCTTCTGGACCAGTGCTCTTCCACTGCTCACCTTGGTACCATGAATGGGGGTGGAACGCCTCTGTGCTCTGGGCCCAGACAGAGAGTCCAAGGCCTCTTGGGAAAAAGGTGATGGACGAGGAGTAGGGAGCCCAGGCCTCTGACTTCATAGAACCACCTTCCGTGACTGCCACAATCCCAACCCCGACCCCAGTCCAAGGGCTCTCAGGACAGAGCTTCTGTCTCTTTCCAACAAAATGGCAACCTATTACCGAGCATCAGGATGAGCTAGGGCGTTTCATATGCTACCTCATATAAACTCCACAACCACCCCATAGGAAACTGAGGTCCAGAGAGAAGAAAGAAGCTTATCCCAGGTTCCACAGTGAGAAAGTGGCCAAAATGGAATTGGAACCCAGATCTGCCCATTTATTTGGTCAGTCAATTGGCACGTATTTCTGAGCACCCACTCTGTGTCAGGCAGTATTTCAGGGGCTGGGCACACAGATAAAGTCCCCACCTTCAAGGAATTCAGTCTAGTCAGGGTGGCAGACATCAGACCAACAGCAAATAGACCTCTCACTTATTATAAATAGCATGTAGAGCATTCGTGCACCTTCTTCAGGTCTTGACACAAAAGTCGTCTTTGCAGTGAGACTCACCCTGGACAATTTGTCTAAGGTTTTATCCCCCTTCCTGGGTTTGCGTTTTTCTTCTGGGCACTTACTGTTATCTAAAATAGCATACACTTAACCTACTTATCTTCTTTAACTTCATTCTCTTCCACTAGAACAGGGGTTGGCACCTATGGCCTGCCAAATATGGCCCACCGCCTGTGTGTGTATGGTGTATTGTGAGCTAAGAATGGTTTTTACATTTTTTAATGGTTGGGGGAAAAAAACTAAAGAAGATTATTATTTCATGACATGTGAAAATTATATGAAGTCCAAACTTCATAATCAAATAAAGTTTTATTGGAACACAGCCATACTCATTTATTTACAGCTGCTTTCATACTATATGGCAAGAGCTTACAGGTTACAACAGAGACTGTATGTGTCGTTCTATAAGTCGTAGTGATGCAGTTAGAACTTGATTTTGCCTCTTGGCTCATGAAGCCTCAGTATGTACTATCTGGCCCTTTACAGGAGTTTCCAATTGACTGTGGCTGATCCCTGACTTAGAATGCAAGCTTCACAGGATAGGGGTTTTTGTCTATTTATTTACTACTGTGTGCTTGGCATCTAGAAAATGCCTGAATTTCTGCTTCTGGGCATGATGGAGTAAGAAGGACCAAATTTACCCGTTTAGTTAGAAATCTGGGCAAAATCTATGAAACAGTACTTTTCAGATGTTGGACAACGGGAACTCCGGAACAGTGATCCCTAAAAGAAGGGGGAAAAAAATGGGATGAGCCCTACTATGGCCTCAGTTTACTGCCTGTAGAGAATTTCCAGGCCAGAGCACAAGGAAGGAAAAGGAGAAGCCAAATGGAGCTTGGTAGTCTCACTGAGTTGAGGAGGGAATCTGAAGTCCTGGGAGGCCAAGTGACAATAATTAATGGGGCCAGATAAAGAAAAGGAAGTTGCTGCACAGATAGAGTGCTACAGAGGTCTAAGAAGGGTCCCCTTTCATACCACCCAGAGTGAAAGGATATCCTAACACATGCAGCATCAGGTAGAGTCCTCAGAAGGGTATTTCTTCAATGTTGTTGTCGTTAGCCTCTGTCAAGTCAGTTCCTGACTCATGGCAACCCTACGAACAACAGAATGAAACATTGCTGGTCCTGCACCATTGTCACAATCATTGGTATGCTCAAAACTACTGTTGTGGCCACTGTGTATTTTGAGTGCTTTCCAACCTAGGAGGCTCATCTTCCAGCACTGTATTGGACAATATTCTGTTGTGATCCATAGGGTTTTCATGGCTAATTTTCAGAAGTCAATTGCCAGACTTTTCTTCCTAGTTCGCCTTAGTCTGGAAGCTCTGCTGAAGCCTGTCTACCATGGGTGACCCTGCTGGTATTTGAAATACAAGCGGCATAGTTTCCAGCATCATAGCAACATGCAAGCTACCACAACGTGACAAACCGATAGATGGTTGGTGGATTTCTTTAACAGTAGGGTCAAATTAATCCTAAAGACTGCTCTGAACTGATGCTAACAAAGCTTAAAAGAAAGACTTGATGGGATCAAGCCAATTTCAAATAACTGTGTCCCAGAGTCAAGTCCAGCAATATTTAAAGGAATACAACAAAATCTAGTACCCCAAAATTTAAAAAATTAAATATCATTTGAACAAATAAGTAAATGGATGTTGAAAGGTTGGAGCCAGGTTTCTCACTGTTGGGGAGTGAGGTTACAGATAAGCCAGAGAGGAAGGCTAGAATGATCTCTGTGGTGCTGCTTAATGCAGATATAGGTGGATAGATACAGAAACGATTGTGTTGTTGTTGAGTCAATTATGACTCATAGCAACCCTAGGACAGAGTAGAACTGCCCCATAGGGTTTCCTAGGCTATAATCTTTATGGGAGTAGATTGTCACGTCTTTTCTGTCATGGAGCCACCAGTGGGTTCGAACCACCGAGCTTTCAGTTAGCAGCCTAGCACTTAGCCATTGTGCCACCAGGGCTCCTTGGAAACAATTTAGATATGTGTGTATATATATGGGTTAGTTTACATACATGTATTACCTAGCTTTATCTGCTGAGAAGGCCTAGAAGCAATGACACCCTAGTAGCAACAAGCCCACTCAGCCAGATCTTGGTTTTTAATACCCTTCTCTAATTAGAGGAACCAGGCTCCTTGGAGAAGTGGTAAATTCTAAGACTGGGGCATGGAAAATACAAGATGAGCCTGTAGCATCTTATAGTAACAAAAAGTAGTGTAGCACCAGACAGTGCTCAAAAAATAAAAGGATGGAGGCCTGTCAAAGGGACACAGGAACCAAAATGAAAGAGCTCTCAATGGCCAAACCTGGAACCATTTGAACAACAAAAATAAATAGCATAGTATTGGATTATAACCCCAAATACGAAATGAATATACATGAATGCCCCTCCCAAAAAAACCAAACCCATTGCCACTGAGTTGATTCTGACTCTTAGCAACCCTAGAGGACAGAGTAGAACTGCCCCATAGGGTTTCCAAGAAACGCCTGATGGATTCGATCTACCATCCTTTTGGTTAGCAGCCAAACTCTTTTTTTTTTTAATTTTTATTGTGCTTTAAGTGAAAGTTTACAAATCAAGTCAGTCTCTCATACAAAAATTTATATACACATTGCTGTGTACTCCTAGTTACTCTCCCTCTAATGAGACAGCACGCTCCTTCCCTCCACTCTATTTTCGTGTCCATTTGGCCAGCTTCTGAACCCCTCTGCCCTCTCATATCCTCTCCAGACAGGAGCTGCCCGCATAGTCTCATGTGTCTACTTGATCCAATCCCTGTCTGAAGAGTTGGATTTGGGAATGGTTCCTGTCTTGGGCTAACGGAAAGTCTGGGGACCATGACCTCTGAGATCCTTCTAGTCTCAGTCAGACCATTAAGTCTGGTTTTTTTTACGAGAATTTGAGGCCTGCATTCCACTGTTCTCCTGCTCCATCAGGGATTCTCTGTTGAGTTCCCTGTCAGGGCAGTCATCAGTTGTAGCCGGCACCGTCTAGTTCTTCTGGTCTCAGGATGATGTAGTCTCTGATTTATGTGGCCTTTATTGTCTCTTGGGCTCATAATTACCTTGTCTTTGGTGTTCTTCATACTCCTTTGATCCAGGTGGGTTGAGACCAATTGATGTATCTTAGATGGCCGCTTGCTAGTGTTTAAGACCCCAGACACCACTCTCCAAAGTGGGATGTAGGATGTTTTCTTAATAGATTTTATTATGCCAATTGATTTAGATGTCCCCTGAAACCATGGTCCCCAAAGCCCTGCACCTGCTATGCTGGCCTTTGAAGTGTTCAGTTTATTCAGGAAACTTCTTAGCTTTCGGTTTAGTCCAGTTGTGGGTACGTCACCTGTATTGTGTGTTGTCTTTCCTGTCACCTAAAGTAGTTCTTATCTACTATCTACTTAGTGAATGCCCCTCTCCCTCCATCAAAGAGTGTTTTCTTCTGTTTAAACTCCTTTTCAAGTTCTTATAATAGTGGTCTTATACAATATTTGTCCTTTTGCAACTGACTGACTTCACTCAGCATAATGCCTTCCAGATTCCTCCATGTTATGAAATGTTTCACAGATTCATCATTGTTCTTTATCGACGCATAGTATTCCATTGTATGAATATACCATAATTTGTTTATCCATTCATCCTTTGATGGGCACCTTGGTTGCTTCCATCTTTTTGCTATTGTAAACAGTGCTGCAATGAACATGGGTGTGCATATATCTGTTCTTGTAAAGGCTCTTATTTCTCTAGAATATATTCCAAGGAGTGGGATTGCTACATCGTATGGTAGTTCTATTTCCAGTTCTTTAAGGAAGCGCCAAATCGATTTCCAAGGTGGTTGTACCATTTTACATTCCCACCAGTCTCTCCACAACCTCTCCAACATTTATTATTTTGTGTTTTTTGCATTAATGCCAGCCTCGTTGGAGTGCGATGGAATCTCATTGTAGTTTTGATTTGCATTTCTCTAATGGCTAATGATCGTGAGCATTTCCTCATATATCTGTTAGCTACCTGAATGTCTTCTTTAGTGAAGTGCCTGTTAATATCCTCTGCCCATTTTTTAATTGGGTTATTTGTCTTTTCATAGTTGAGTTTTTGCAATAACATGTAGATTTTAGAGATCAGACGCTGGTCGGAAATGTCATAGCTAAAAACCTTTTCCCAGTCTGTAGGTAGTCTTTTTACTCTTTTGGTGAAGTCTTTGGATGAGCATAGGTGTTTGATTTTTAGGAGCTCCCATTTATCTATCCAGTTTCTCTTCTGGTGTTTGTGCATTGCTAGTAATGTTTTGTATACTGTTTGTGCCATGTATTAGGGCTCCTAGTGTTGTCTCTATTTTCTCTTCCATGATCTTTATCATTTTAGATTTTATATTTAGGTCTTTGATTCATTTTGAGTTAGTTTTTGTGCATGGAGTGAGGTATGGGTCTTGTTTCATTTTTTTGCAGATGGATATCCAGTTATGCCAGCACCATTTGTTAAAGAGACTGTCTTTTCTCTGTTTAACTGACTTTGGGCCTTTGTCAAATATCAGCTGCTCATATGTGAATGGATTTATGTCTGGATTCTCAATTCTGTTCCATTGGTCTATGTATGTGTTGTTGTACCAGTACCAGGCTGTTTTTGCCTACTGTGGTGGTATAATAGGTTCTAAAATCAGGTAGAGTGAGGCCTCCTACTTTGTTCTTCTTTTTCAGTAATGCTTTACTTATCCAGGGCCTCTTTCCTTTCCATATGAAGTTGGTAATTTGTTTCTCCAACTCATTAAAAAAAGTCATTGGAATTTGGATCAGAATTGCATTGTGTCTATAGATCGCTTTCAGTAGAATAGATATTTTTACAATGTTAAGTCTTCCTATCCAAGAGCAAGGTATGTTTTTCCACTTATGTGGTCTCTTTTAATTTCTTGCAGTAGTGTCTTGTAGTTATTTTTGTATAGGGCTTTTACATCTCTGGTAAGATTTTTTCCTAAGTAGTTTATCTTCTTGGGGGCTACTGTAAATGGTATTGATCTGGTGATTTCCTCTTCAATGTTCTTTTTCTTGGTGCAGCGGAATCCAACTGATTTTTGTACGTTTATCTTCTATCCTGATTCTCTGCTGAACTCTTCTATTAGTGTCAGTAGTTTTCTTGAGGGCTCTTTAGGGTTTTCTGTGTATAAGATCACGTCATCTACAAATAGAGATGCTTTGACTTCTTCCTTACCTTGCCCTTTATTTCTTTGTCTAGCCTAATTGCTCTGGCTAGGACCTCCAGCACAATGTTGAATAAGAGCAGTGATAAAGGACATCCTTGTCTGGTTCCCAATCTCAAGGGGAATGCTTTCAGACTCTCTCCATTTAGGATGATATTGGCTATTGGCTTTGTATAAATGCCTTTTATTATGTTGAGGAATTTTCCTTCAATTCCTATTTTGCTGAGAGTTTTTATCATGAATCGGTGTTGAACTCTGTCAAATGCCTTTTCTGCATCAATTGATAAGATCATGTGGTTCTTGTCTTTTGTCTTACTTATATGATGGATTACATTAACTGTTTTTCTAATGTTGAACCATCCCTGCATACCTGGTATGAACCCTACTTGGTCATGGTGAATTATTTTTTTTTGATATGTTGTTGAATTCTATTGGCTAGAATTGTGTTGAATATTTTTGCGTCTAAGTTCATGAGGGATATAGGTCTGTAATTGTCTTTTTTTGTGGTGTCTTTACCTGGTTTAGGTATCAGGGATATGCTGGCTTAATAGAAGGAGTTTGGGAGTATTCTGTCCTTTTCTATGTTCTGAAATGCCTTTAGTAGTAGTGGTGTTAACACTTCTCTGAAAGTTCAGTAGGACTCTGAAGTGAAGCCATCTGGGCCAGGGCTTTTTTTTGGGGGGGGGGGGCAGTTTTTTGATCACCTTTAGCAGCCAAACTCTTAACCACAGGGTTTCTTATACATGAGTCCATACCGATGTAAATAAATGATTGGATAAATTAATAAATGAGGAAACGAGGCAAATCTTTCTTAATAGAAGAATTTCAAACAATATGTGTAGATACTCCCCCTACAGGAGGTAGAACTTAATTCCTATCCACCTGAGCATGGGTTAGACTTAATTACTCTCTTACAAAGAATGGAGTAAGGAAAGTAAAAAATAACTTTACGTGGAAAAGCCTGGCAAACATCACCTTAACCAAGTGATGAAGATTAACATCGCCAGCGCTATCAGGTGGGCATTGTGTATTCCCTGATATGATGCGACAAGAAGGGAATTTCATCTCTGTTGCATTCTTTCCAAAAACCCATAACTCCAGTCTAATCATGAAAAAAACAATAGACAGGATACCTGGTCAGTACTGCTCAAGATTTTCAAGGTCAAGAAAACACTGAGAAACTGTAATAGACCAGAGGAGACTGGGGAGACTTAACAACTAAATGCAATGTAGGTACCCTGGATTTTCTCCTGGAACAGAAAGATAAACTTAATGGAAAAACTAGTGAAATCCAAATAAAGCTTAGAATTTAGTTAGCAGTAATGTACCAATGTCGGTTTCTTAGTTTCAATAAGTGTACTGTGGTAATTAACGTAAGATGTTAACAATGGGGAAAATAGAGTGTGGGGTGTATGGAATCTCTCTGTACTATCTTTGCAATTTTCTGTAAATCTAAAATTATTCCAAAATAAAAAGTTTATTTGAAAAATATTCAGCATCCAGAAAAAATTACCAGCTAAGCAAAGAAGCAGGAAAATATGATCATAACCAGGAGCAAAACCAAACAATAGAGACAGGCTCAGGAATATCACAGATGGTAGAAATAGACAGAGAGATCAAAACAACTACTATTAATGTACTTCTCTTGTTCAGGAAGGTAGAGGAAAGCATGAACATGATCAGGAGAGAAATAGAAAATGTAAAAAAAGATAAACAATATAATATTTGAACTGAAAAATACATTGGATGGGATTAACAGCAGATTAGACACTGCAGAAAAAAGTATCAGTGAACTTAAAGTTATAGCAATAAAAACTATTTAAAATAAAATACAAAGAAAAAAAGAGATTGGGATAAAAAAATATACTGCCTAACAGAGCCTCAGGGGCCTGTGGAACAAAATCAAGAGGCCCAACATATGTGCCAGATGGAATACACATGAATCAAATCGGCTACATCTGTGGAAAGAGGTGATGGAAAAGCTCCATGTTATGAGTAGAACTAGGTCAGGGGCTGACTTCGGGACAGACCATCAACTGCTCATATGCAAGTTCAAGTTGAAGCTGAAGAAAATTAGAACAAGTCCACAAGAACCAAAGTACGACTTTGAGTACATTCCACCTGAATTTAGAGATCATTTAAAGAACAGATTTGACACACTGAACGCTAATGACAGAAGACCAGATGAGTTCTGGAATGACATCGAGGACATCATACATGAAGAAAGCAAGAGGTCATTAAAAGGACAGAAAAGAAAGGAAAGACCAAAATGGATTATCAGAAGAGACTCTGAAACTTGATCTTGAATGTCAAGTAGCTAAAGCAAATGGAAAAAATGATAAAGTAAAAGAAATGAACAGAAGATTTCAAAGACAAAGTCAAGTATTATAATGACATGTGCAAAGATCTGGAGGTAGAAAACCAAAGGGGAAGAACACACTTGGCATTTCTCAAGCTGAAAGAACCGAAGAAAAAATTCAAGCCTTGAGGTGCAATATTGAAGTATTCTTCAAGGAAAATACTAAACAACACAGAAAGCATCAAAAGAAGATGGAAGGAATACATACAGTCACTGTACCAAAAAGAATTGGTGGAAGTTCAACCATTTCAGGAGGTAGCATGTGATCAGGAACCAATGGTACTAAAGGAAGAGGTCCAAGCTGAACTGAAGGCATTGATGAAAAACAAGGACCAAGAAATTGACAGAATACCAACAGAGATGTTTTAACAAACAGATACAGCACTGAAGTCCTCACTCGTCAATGTCAAGAAATTTGGAAAAGAGCTACCTGGCCAACAGACTGCAAGAGATCCATATTTACGCCTATTCCCAAGAAAGGTGATTCAACAGAATGCAGAAATTATTGAACAATATCATTAATATCACACGCAAGTAAAATTTTGCTCAAGATCATTCAAAAGCAGCTGCAGCAGTACATTGACAGGGAACTGCTGAAACTCACGCTGGATTCAGAAGAGGACGTGAAACCAGTATGGATGCTGGCTGAAAGCAGAGAATACCAGAAGGATGTTTACCTGTGTTTTGTTGACTATGCAAAGGCATTCAACTGTGTGGATCATAACAAATTATGGATAACATTGTGAAGAATGGGAATTGAAGAACACTTAGTCGTGCTCATGAGGAACCTGTACATAGACCAAGAGGGAGTCAGTTGCAACCAAGGTGCCCATCAACAGATTAATGGATAAATTATAGTATAGTCACACAACCCCAACATGTCTGTCAGTTTGTCATACTGTGGGGGCTTGTGTGTTGCTGTGATGCTGGAAGCTATGCCACTGGTATTCAGTAACCAGCAGGGTCACCCATGAAGGGCACATTTCAGCTGAGCTTCCAGACTAAGACAGACTAGGAAGAAGGACCCGGCAGTCTACTTCTGAAAAGCATTAGCCAGTGAAAACCTTACGAATAGCAGCGGAACATTGTCTGATATACTGCTGGAAGATGAGCCCCCCAGGTTGGAAGGCACTCAAAAGATGACTGGGGAAGAGCTGCCTCCTCAAAGTAGAGTCGACCTTAATGACGTGGATGGAGTAAAGCTTCTGGGACCTTCACTTCCTGATGTGGCACGACTCAAAATGAGAAGAAACAGCTGCAAACATCCATTAATAATAGGAACCTTGGAATGTACGAAGTATGAATCTAGGAAAATTGGAAATCATCAAAAATGAAATGGAACACATAAACATCAATATCCTAGGCATTAGTGAGCTGAAATGGACTGGTATTGGCCATTTTGAATTGGACAATCGTATAGTCTACTATGCTGGGAGTGACAACTTGAACAGGAATGGTGTTGCATTCATCATCAAAAGAACGTTTCAAAATCTATCCTTAAGTACAACGCTGTCAGTGATAGAATAATATCCACACGCCTACAAGGAAGACCAATTAATAAGACTATTATTCAAAATTACGCACCAACCACTAGGACCAAAGATGAAGAAATAGAAGATTTTTATCAGCTGCTGCAGTCTGAAATTGATCGAACATGCGATCAAGATGCATTGATAACTACTGGCGGTTGGAATGCAAAAGCTGGAAACAAAGAAGAAGGATCAGTAGTTGGAAGATACAGCCTTGGTGATAGAAACAATGCCGGAGATCGAATGATAGAATTTTGCAAGACCAGTGACTTCTTCATTGCCAATACCTTCTTTCACCAACATAAAGGGCGACTATACACATGGACCTCACCAGATGGAACACACAGAAATCAAATTGACTACATCTGTGGAAAGAGACGATGGAAAATCTCAATATCATCAGTCAGAACAAGGTCAGGGGCTGACTGTGGAACAGGCCATCAATTACTCATATGCAAGTTCAAGCTGAAACTGAAGGAAATCAGAGCAAGTCCACGAGAGCCAAAATACAACCTTGAGTATATCCCACCTGAATTTAGAGACCATCTGAAGAATAGATTTGACGCATTGAACACTAGTGACTGCAGACCAGACAAGTTGTGGAATGACATCAAGGACATCATCCATGAAGAAAGCAAGAGGTCACTGAAAAGGCAGGAAAGAAAGAAAAGACCAAGATGGATGTCAGAGGAGACTCTGAAACTTGCTCTTGACTGTCGAGCAGCTAAAGCAAAAGGAAGAGTTGATGAAGTAAAAGAACTGAACAGAAGATTTCAAAGGGCCTCTCAAGAAGACCAAGTAAAGTATTATAATAACATGTGTAAAGAGCTGGAGATGGAAAACCAAAAGAGGAGAACACGCTTGGCATTTCTCAAGCTGCAAGAACTGAACAAAAAATTCAAGCCTCGAGTTGCAATAGTGAAGGATTCCACGGAGAAAATATCAAACGACGCAGGAAGCATCAAAAGAAGATGGAAGGAATACACAGAGTCATTATATCAAAAAGAATTAGTCGATATTCAACCATTTCAAGAGGTGGCATATGATCAGGAACCGATGGTACTGAGGGAAGAAGTCCAAGCTGCTCCGAAGGCATTGGCGAAAAATAAGGCTCCAGGAATTGATGGAATATCAATTGAGATGTTTCAACAAACAGATGCAGTGCTGGAGGTGCTCATTCATCTATGCCAAGAAATATGGAAGACAGCTTCCTGGCCAACTGACTGGAAGAGATCCATATTTATATTTACGCCTATTCCCAAGAAAGGTGATCCAACCGAATGTGGAAATTATAGAACAATATCATTAATATCACACGCAAGCAAAATTTTGCTGAAGATCATTCAAAAACGGCTGCAGCAGTATATCAACAGGGAACTGCCAGAAATTCAGGCTGATTTCAGAAGAGGATGTGGAACCAGGGATATCGTTGCTGATGTCAGATGGATCCTGGCTGAAAGCAGAGAATACCAGAAGGATGTTTACCTGTGTTTTATTGACTATGCAAAGGCATTCGACTGTGTGGATCATAACAAACTATGGATAACACTGTGAAGAACGGGAATTCCAGAACACTTAATTGTGCTCATGAGGAAGCTTTACATGGATCAAGAGGCAGTTGTTCGGACAGAAGAAGGAGATACTGATTGGTTTAAAGTCAGGAAAGTTGTGCGTCAGGGTTGTATTCTTTCACCATACCTATTTAATCTGTATGCTGAACAAATAATATAAGAACCTGGACTATATGAAGAACAACAGGGCATCAGGATTGGAGGAAGACTCATTAACAACCTGTGTTATGCAGATGACACAACCTTGCTTGCTGAAAGTGAAGAGGACTTGAAGCACTTACTGATGAAGATCAAAGATCACAGCCTTTAGTATGGATTACACCTCAACATAAAGAAAACAAAAAATCCTCACAACTGGACCAATGAGCAACATCATGATAAAAGGAGAAAAGATTGAAGTTGTCAAGGATTTCATTTTACTTGGATCCACAATTAGCAGCCATGGAAGCAGCAGTCAAGAAATCAAAAGGCGCATTGCATTGAGCAAATCTGCTGCAAAGGACCTCTTCAAAGTGTTGAAGAGCAAAGATGTCACACTGAAGACTAAGGTGCGCCTGACCCATGCCATGGTATTTTCAATCACATCATATGCATGTGAAAGCTGGACAATGAATAAGGAAGAGCAAAGAAGAGTTGACGCCTTTGAATTGTGGTGTTGGCGAAGAATATTGACTATACCATGGACTGCCAAAAGAACGAACAAATCTGTCTTGGAGGAAGTGCAGCCAGAATGCTCCTTAGAGGCAAGGATGGCGAGACTGCGTCTTACATACTTTGGACATGTTGTCAGGAGGGATCCCTGGAGAAGGACATCGTGCTTGGCAGAGTACAGGGTCAGTGGAAAAGAGGAAGCCCCTCAATGAGGTGGATTGACACAGTGGCTGCAACCATGAGCTCAGGCATAACAACGATTGTAAGGATGGTGCAGGACTGGGCAGTGTTTCGTTCTGTTGTGCATAGAGTTGTTATGAATCGGAACCAACTCGACCGCACTTAACAACAACGAGATGTACATCAGAACTTCACTCATTCATCAATAACATGAGTGACTGCTGAATCAGATGATATTTTTTAAATACTGGAGGAATATTTCCTCAATTTTTTGTGCTATTCACAACGTAATGGCTACAGACCTCACACACTTTTAAGTTTAATCTGCATTATTAGCGTTTTATCCATCACTTTCTTGTGCCTAGACATTCAACAAAATAACCAATCAAAGGAAGAAGGAGAGTCAGGAATAAGAAGAGGAAACAGAATGTGTGGCTAATTGGCTCCAGGAACAACTGCTTCCTCTGCCATGAAACCAGAAGAACTGCATGGTGACCGGCTCCCATTACTGAACACTTAGATCAAAGATGAAGTGGATTGACACAGTGGCTGCAACAATGAGCTCAAGCAAAACAACCATCGTGAGGATGGCGCAGGATCGGGCAGTGTTTCGTTCTGTTGTGCATAGGGTCGCTATGAGTCAGAACCGACTCAACGGCACCTAACAACAGCAACAACAACATATTCACACAATGGAATACTACTCATCGATAAAGAACAGTGAGGAATCTGTGAAACATTTTCATAACATGGAGGAATCTGGAAGGCATTATGCTGAGTGAAATTAGTCAGTTGCAAAAGGACAAATACTGTATAAGGGCATTATTGTAAGAACTTGAGACATAGTTTAAATAGAGAAGAAAATATTCTTTGATGGTTATGGGGGGGGAGGGAGGGAGGGTGGGAGAGGGAATTCACTAATCAGATAGTAGATAAGAGCTACTTTAGGTGACGGGAAAGACAACACACAATACAGGCGAGGTCCCCACAACTGGACTAAACCAAAAGCAAAGAAGTTTCCTAAATAAACTGAATGTTTCGAAGGCCAGCGTAGCAGGGGCAGGGGTTTGGGGACCATGGTTTCAGGGGACATGTAAATCAATTGGCATAATAAAATCTATTAAGAAAACATTCTGCATCCCACTTTGGTGAGTGACATCTGGGGCCTTAAACGCTAGCAAGCGGCCATCTAAGATGCATCAATTGGTCTCAACCCACCTGGATCAAAGGAGAATGAAGAACTCCTAGGACACAAGGTAATTACGAGCCCAAGAGACAGAAACGGCCACATAAACCAGAGACTACATCATCCTGAGAGCAGAAAAACTAGATGGTGCCCGGCTACAACCGATGACTGCCCTGACAGGGAACACAACAGAGAACCCCTGAGGGAGCAGGAGAGCAGTGGGATGCAGACCTCAAATTCTCATAAAATGACCAGACTGACTGAGATTAGAAGGGCCCCAGTGGTCATGGCCCCCAGACCTTCTGTTGGCCCAGGATAGGAACCATTCTGAAAGCCAACTCTTCAGACAGGGATTGGAGTGGACAATGGGTTAGAGAGGGATGCTGGTGAGGAGTGAGCTTCTTGGATCAGGTGGACACTTGAGACTATGTTGGCATCGCCTGCCTGGAGGGGAGATGAGAGGGCAGAGGGTGTTAGAAGCTGGTGAAAGGGACAGGAAAAGAGAGAGTGGAGGGAGGGAGCAGACTGTCTCATTAAAAAAAAAAAAAATTAGGGGGAGAGTAATTGGGAGTATGTAGCAAGGTGTGTATATAAGTTTTTGTGTGAGAGACTGACTTGATTTGTAAACTTTCACTTAAAGCGCACACACACACACACAAAGACTATAAACCAAAAAACCCTATGGAACAGTTGTGTTCCTAAACACATAGGATTGCCATGAGTGAGGGAGTCATTCAAACAGGACAAAGGGATATTGCATAAAGTAAGGAAAAGCGTGTGTCAGGGTTGTATCCTTTCATCGTACTTATTCAATCTGTATGCTGAGCAAATAATCCAAGAAGCTGGACTATATGAAGAAGAACAGGGGTTCAGGATTGGAGGAAGAGTCATCAACAACCTGTATTATACAGATGACACTATCTTGCTTGCTGAAAGTAAAGAGGACTTGAAGCACTTACTGATGAAGGTCAAAGATCACAGCCTTAAGTGTGGATTACACCTCAACATAAAGAAAACAAAAATCCTCACAACTGGACCAATAAGCAACATCATGATAAATGGAGAAAATATTGAAGTTGTCAAGTGTTTCATTTTACTTGGATTCACAATCAACACCCGTGGAAGTAGCAGTCAAGAAATCAAATGACGCACAGGATTGGGCAAATCTGCTGCAAAAGACCTCTTTAAAGTATTAAAAAGCAAAGATGTCACCCTGAAGACTAAGGTGCACCTCACCCAAGCCATGGTGTTTTCAATCACCTCATATGCATGTGAAAGCTGGACAATGAATAAGGAAGACAGAAGAAGAATTGATACCTTTGAATTAAGGTATTGGGAAAAAATTGAATATACCATGGACTCCCAAAAGAATGAACAAATCTGTCTTGGAAGAATTACTACAGCCAGAATGCTCCTCAGAAGCAAGGATGGCAAGACTACATCTCACATACTTTGGACATGTTAGCAGGAGGGACCAGTTCCCGGAGAAGAACATCATGCTTGATAAAGTAGAGGGTCATCAAAAAACAGGAAGACCCTTAAAGAGATAGATTGACACAGTGGCGGCAACAAGGGGATCAAGCATAACAATGATTGTGAGGATGGCAGAAGACTGGGCTATGTTTTGTTTGTTGTACACAGGGTCACTATGAGTTGGAACCGACTCGACAGCACCTGACAGAAACAACAACATATGCACAACTGGTGTCCCCAAGGGAGGAGTAGAAACAGAAAAAAATTTGAGGAAATAATGGCTAAAAATTTTCCAAATTTGATGAAAATTGTAAACCCAAAGATCGAAAAAGCTTGATGAATCCCAAATAGAAGAAAACCACACCCAGGCACCAACCCTCCCCCCTCAGAAAAAATAGCCCTGGTCTCCACCCACCTGGATCAAAGGAGAATGAAGAACACCAAGGTCACATGCTAACTATGAGCCCAAGAGACAGAAAGGGCCACACGAACCAGAGACTTATATCATCCTGAGACCAGAAGAACTAGATGGTGCCTGGCCACAACCGATGACTGCCCTGACAGGGAGCACAACAGAGAACCCTGAGGGAGCAGGAGAACAGTGGGATGCAGACCCCAAATTCTCATAAAAAGACCAGACTTAATGGTCTGACTGAGACTAGAGGAATCCCAGCAGTCATGGTCCCCAAACCTTCTGTTGGCCCAGGACAGGAACCATTCCCGAAGACAACTCATCAGACATGGAAGGGACTGGACAATGGGTAGGAGAGAGATACTGATGAAGAGTGAGCTACTTGTATCAGGTGGACACTTGAGACTGTGTTGGCATCTCCTGTCTGGAGGGTAGATAGGAGGGTAGAGAGGGTTAGAAACTGGCAAAATTGTCACGAAAGGAGAGACTGGAAGGGCTGACTCATTATGGGGAGAATAAGTGTGAGTATGGAGTAAGGTGTATATAAGCTTATATGTGACAGACTGACTTGATTTGTAAACGTTCACTTAAAGCTCAATAAAAATTATTAAAAAAAAAAAAAAAAGTCCTTTGCTGTTTAGTTGATTCTAACTCACAGTGACCCTATAGGACAGAATAGAGCTGCCCCATAGGGTTTCCAAGGCTGTAAATCATTATGGAAGCAGACTGCCACATCTTTCTCCCACAGATGGTTAGAAATGCCAATCTTTTGGTTAGCAGCCAAGTGCTTAACCACTGCACCACCAGGGCCCTTCACCCAGGCACACCATAGTCAAGTTGCTAAAAACACAGTTCCTGGTACAAAGTAGGGGCTCAATGAATATTTGTCAAATATTGAAATGAATGAAATTAACATATATATATAGACTGCCAAATAAAGGCTATGGAGAACAATAAACCAAGATAAGGGGGAAAGGAGTGCTGGGTCTGGGTAAAGGGAGTGTGCTGTCTTCCATAGAGTTCTCCTAATGATGTGATATCGAGCAGAGACCTAAAGGAACTGCGTGGCTATCTGGGGGAAGGGATCCCAGACAGAGGGAAAAGCATGAGCAAAGGCTCCAAGAAAAGAACATGCCTGATGTATTTAAGGAACACACCGATGTCTCCAAGCCAGTGTGACTGGAGTAAGTGAGTGGAAAAGTAGTAGATAAGATCAGTGAGGCTGGGCCTTGTGGCCAATGTAAGGGCTTTGACTTTTACATTAGGAATGAGATGCGGAGTCATTGGAGAACTTCTGAGCAGAAAAGTGATGTGATATGAGATAGATTCACTCAGGACCACGGGGGTCAAGACTGGAAGCAGGGAGACTGTTTAGAAAGCTGTTGTAATAATCCAAGGGTGAAACGGTGGTGACAGACTGGGTGAAATCAGTGGAGGTGCTAAGAAGTGGTTAGATTCTGGATACACTTTGAAGGTAGTTGTTGTTGTTATGTGCCGTCAAGTCAGCTCCAACTCATAGCGACCTTATGTATACACCAGGCAGTTTTCTCTGTTTCTGTTTTGATATGCCCTTTCTGGCCAAGGTCTTGTAACTCCCACAAAATGATTGGCTGAGACTATGCAAATAAGATGTGTAAAACCCTTGCAGGGATTGGTCAATTACAATGCAAATTAGGCGAATGTAGCCTACCTAGGGAATTGCTTAGTGTGTGGTCTTGTTGGGGGTGGGGGACACTTCTTGAAATTGATAAGGAGCTTGCTATATATGAGCAGCTTACCCCACAGAGGTTTTGAGAGAGGGACACAGAGAGAGACAGAAGGAACTGTAACATTGAAGATGGCAAGAAACAGCGTGAGAAAGCCAGAAGTGGCATCAAGAATCACTGGGAGACAGCAGAACCCGGCGGCAGTAGGCCCAAGCAAAGGGCTGGGCAGCAATAGGAGCTGAGAGCAGTCTTGGTTGGAAGTCATCCTGATTGACGCACCATATCCTATCTCCTAAGTTGTTCCTGTTACTTCCAAGTCGATCCTGGTCCTGAATCGTAACCTGTTACTTCCCTAATAAACCCCATAATCCTGGGTATGTTCTGTAAATTCTGTGTGGTCACTGCAAGAAATTATGAAACCCAGCAGAGAAGTAGAAAGTGCTGTGAGAGGGATGGCTGGTGTCAGAATAGGTAAAAAGTTTGGAGAGAGGAGGCCTGTCTGACCTTTACCCCATAGGATTCAGCTTTGTGCTGGTCATGATTCTCATCTCTCCTCCCCCTGAAATTAGGTGACTTTTGACACTACTACATTACTGTATAACAGAATGCAATGTTGCCCAGTCCTACGCCATGCTCACAACAGTAGGTATGTTTGAGCCCATTGTTGCAGCCACTGCGTCAGTTCATCTTGTTGAAGGCCTTCCTCTTTTTCGCTCGCCCTCTACTTTACCAAGCATGATGTCCTTCTTCAGGGACTGATCCCCCTGATAAACACGTCCGAAGTAAGCAAGACAAAGTCTCGCCACCCTTGCTTCTAAGGAGCATTCTGGCTGTACTTCCTCCAAGCAGATTTGTTCATTCTTCTGGCAGTTCATGGTATATTCAGTCAGTTTGTCATACTGTGGTGGCTTGTGTGTGGCTGGAAGCTATGCTACCTGTATTTCAAATACCAGCAAGGTCACCTATGGTGGACAGGTTTCAGCGGAGCTTCCGGACTAAGACAGACTAGGAAGAAGGATCTGGTGATCTACTTCTAAAAAAAAAAAAAAAATGTAGTCAGTGAAAACTTTATGGAATTGCAAGTAGAAGCACCAAAATTTGCCAAAGAATTGGATGTGAAGCAGAAAGAAAGAGGAGTAGAGGAAGGCTTTAAAGCGTTTGACCTGGGCAGTTAGACAAAGGGAAGACTTGACCATGAGCAGGTTCAGGGTAGGAAACACATAGGGCTAGAAAATGCACAGCCACCTCCCACCGCTCCGCATACCACAGTGGCAGACATCGCTAATGGATCACCCCACTTTTTCTCACTGACCTTGGATTCAGCCTTAAAATCCTCCATTCAGTGCGTGTCTGAAGCCCTTAGTAGTTCACTCAGGAGGTAAGCAATACAGCAGTTTTGGGTTTGAGCTTGGGGGCCCCATTCCCTGAGTTCAAATCTTGACTCCACCCCTAAGTAGCTTATGGCTTTGGGCAAGTTACTTTATTATCCTGAGTCTCAGTTTCCTTATTTGTTAAATGTTTTCTAATTTCCTAGTTTGCGAAACTGTTAAATGGGGCTGATATTTGGCACTTATCTCTTGGAGTTGTGTGACGATAGAATGTATGAAGAGACCTGCACCCAGCGCCTGGAACACGGTAAAGACCCTATAGTCAGCAGCTGATTCAGGTCGCCATGATTACCCGCTGGTCTGCCATTGCTTTGCCTGAGGAGGGGCTACTTTCATGGCCCCAGGAAGGGGTGAGCAGGGAGCGGAGGAACCCAGGAACGAGTGCTCAAGGTTTGATCTCTGCCCTCTGGGCCCTAATCCAGAGCTCTGGAGCACCCCACATGGGCCCAGATGAAAACTCTCCCGTTTTCGGACAGAGTGGGCAGTCGATGAAATCTAAGACGTCTCTGTTGAGAAATACCCCTGCTGCGAGCACTGCTGGGTGGATTAGCTGGCATTCCTTCTCCTCCACTGAGCGGAGTCGCAAGCTAATAAATATTTCAGAATTGGCTGTATTCAATCCAGCTCTTGTCCCGTTTGACGTCTGTTCTCTCAGCTTTCAGAAGGAGACAGGTGCAGAAGGATGAAAAGGGATTTAATTACTAAACATCCCCAACTCCCGATATGCAAACACATGCTGTACTGTACACACACCTACTGCACACAGTCACGCATGCCCCGTGCACTCACACATGTGTGTCGCACGGCTCTGGGCACCCACACACCCACAGGGACCTTGGCACACCCACGCCGTATCATTGCCCAGTGTGGTGCCATGTTCACACACACATGCCTGCACACAACTCACATGGCAGCCACATATAAGCACATGGGCATCTGTACACATGTGTGTCCAAACATGTACACAACACTCATAGGTGTTAACATAAGCATGTGTATAGCCGACATGCAGGCACATATATTACACATATGTATAGCATGTGCACCCACAGGTGGGCGCATTATCCCTGAGCCACAATGTCCATTCTCAGGGCAAATTTGGAAACCTAGGTGAAAAGACAAATGGAAAAGGGGCATGTAGGCCTTTCACCCTGGAAACTTCTATTTTCCTGGACACATTATTGAGCGCATGCACATAACACGTGAATGCACGCATGTGCACCCAGACCTACGAGGCACACACATTCTGTGCCTAAGACGTGAGTATCCTCACATACACACAGAACTGTGTCACACACCCACAGCAGTGAGAACAGCATTGACTGGACACACTCTTGTGCACGCAGCTATATACACGCAAGTACACATCAGGTACGCACATACACACAGTCTGTAGTGCACACTTCTGCTGCTGCTTTCATCACAGCTCTTTTGTCCTCTCTGAAAATTCCCCTGGCTCTGACCTCTTGCAGTCTGCCCTCTGGGAGGCTGGGGGACTCACAAACCAGTTGCCATTGAGTCAGTGCCAACACATGGAGGCCCCATGTGTGTTGAACTCTGGCGGATTTTTCAAAAGTAGATCACCAGGCTTTTCTTCCAAGGTGTCTCTGGGTGGACTTGAACCTCCAACTTTTTGATTAGCAGCCAAGCATGTTAATCATTTGCACCACCCAGGGACTCCTGGGGGACTCACAGACCTGAGGAAGCAGAGAGGGTTTCCAAAGGTGGATGATCAGGTGGCTGACCCTGACTTGAAGGTGGAAGGCCATGCCTCTGGATCCCAACTCAGTGGTGAAGGCAGGGGTGGGCTTGGGGGGCAGGAGGCTAGAATCCTGACTAATAGCCCCTAGATTCCCTGACCTCCACTTTCAGGGCTGGCCACATTGGTCCAGGAGGCTAGGTCTCATCTCAGAGGTTCTGGGGGCCCCATCGCTAAGACCATAACCGAAGATTTGAGTCCCCCGGGTAGCCAGCTCCAGCTTTGCCCCCGTTCACGCATTTGCTCATTTCTTTATGGAATAGCCAGGGTGTACCTTCTAGCTGTCATGCCCCAGGTGAGACCTGAGGACTGTTACATGCTCCGTGCCAGGAAGCAATGCCTATAGGCCTGATTCGCAGTGAGCAACCAAATTACCTCCAGGCTAGGCCTGTGGGTTAGCCTCAGCCTCAGTGGGCTAGCTTCAGCCCTCAGTCAAGCAGAGCCCCACTACAGTTTTTTTCTAGGCAGGGCCTCGGCAAGCAGACACACGGTGATCTGGAAGGGGTTAGGAGGGACTGGGGGCTTTCAAATAGCCAATCAGTGGGTCCTATGGAAATGTATGCAAATGAAAGATGCAAATCAGCACTGAGTCTTTTTGCATCCGAAGCCAGCCCCATCTGCCCTAGGTGAGCTCTTCCTTCCCTTCAGCAGGAAGGATGGGAGCTGGAGTCACAGCAGGAAGCAGACCGCAGGCTGGAGGTCTGAGGTCCCTACTGCTGGCCCCCAGCCATACTCCCTGCCAGGCCCAGTGGGCTTCCATGTTGAGTAGTGGGGTCCATCCCTCTGCAGCTGGCCCTGTACACACACACACACACACACACACACACACACACTTAATCTACACTCAGTCACACCCTCCCATACTCATTTTCACTCAAATGCAAACTTACCCATGCACAAATAACACAATTATGCACACACATCCATACACACCTGCACACTCATTACAGTCATTTGTGTTACTGACCCACAAATAGGCTTATAGACTCAGCACACACACTCATCTTTTCACACTGTCACATATACACATTCCTATCTCTCTACTTACACCTTCCCACACCTGCACGTGTACATTCATCACTAACAGGTGTTAACATACATCCACACGCATGCCTACACACACCCATCCTTGTCAGTGTATGGGTCCCTGGACCTGTGTCCCATCTGTGCCAGGAGTCTAAGATCCTAGGAGGGGCAGGTCGGGGCAGTAGGTGGTGAGCCTGTGGGGTGACCTGAGTGCCCCCCACTGGAGGCTGGCTGAGGGGCCAGCGGCCAGGGCCCAGCCTGGCCACCTACGGGCTTCCCTGAATGGATGGGGACCCCCGCCACAGACCTTCCCACAAACACCCCAACAGCCTTCAGGCCAGGTAGGCAGGTGCTCTGGGATAATGCCTCCCTCAGGAAGTGGTAATTGAGGGGTAGAGAATTAGATAATCAGCAGTACCAGGAAGTGGGGATCCGCCCGCGTTGCCTTTGTTCCTAGAATGAGCAAGTCGGGGGACAGGAGGAAGGAACCTAGCCAAGCTTGGGGGTCACTGGAAGAGGAGCACCCTTCATCTGCTGCCTGGCTCCAGCCTTACTGGGTGTCCCCACCAAGCGTATTGAGAGTAAGACAGGCACCGTCAGGCCCGGACCCCACCAGTGGTGGAGACACTGAGGGGCTGGTTACCAGCTGGAGAGAACTGACCACACCTCTGATGTCCTGGTCCTTCCGTTACGCCACAGAGATGCTGCTCAGAGCCCAGGAACCAGGTGAGCCTGAGTCCAAATCCTGGCTCTTTCTTTAATAGCTGTGTAACCTTGAGTGGGTCTCCTAAGCTCCCCGAACCTCAGCTTCCCTGCCCCCCCATCCTTCCAGCAAGCACAGGGACTCTTTCTCTGCTTTCTGAGCCCCTAAACCTACTAACAGTGCCCCCGTGGTGTGTGCTGATCTCATGCCCAGGCTGTAGGAGGGCCTTGTATGCATAGTCTCATTCAATCCTCCCAACCACCCCATGCGGCCAGTGCTCTTGTTGTTGTTCTTCCCATTTTATAGATGAGGACGCTGTGATAGGGAAAGCCATATCAAAGGCTGGGTCATGCACTAGAATGTGCCAGAGCCTGTGTTTGAACCCAGGTCTCTGTGACCTCAGGGCTCAGTGGGCTATGCCCAGCTTTGCCTGCTGCCCCCTTCTGGGCCCAGGGAAGAATCCCATTGGCTTCTTGACACTGAAGTCTGGGCCCTCAATGGCTGCCTCTCCAAAGGGCTTCTGCTTGCAGTGTGTGACCCAAGGAAGCAATCATGGTGGGATCGCAGGAGTGGCTGTTGTTGTTAAGTGCCATAGAGTTGGTTCCAACTCATAACAACTTTATGTAGAACAGAATAAAACACTGCCTGGAGCTGCACCATCCTCACAATTGTTGTTACGCTTAGTCCATCGTTGCAGCCACTATGTCAACCCTTCTCCTTGGAGGTCTTCCTCTTTTTCACTCAGGAGTGAGGTGGCCACCTTTTCCTGGCTCCTCCTGATCACACCAGCCTCCCCTTGGCCCCTCAACCTCATTCCAACCTTGAGTTTTGCCACTGGCCTCCATGCGTCCTCATCCCAAGAGCCCACCTATGTGTACCAGGTGTCCACAGCCAGGCCCTCTTCAGGGGTCCCTTCTGGAGACTCTTCTGACCTAATCTCTGAGAGTGCCCCTTTCTGCCCGCCTTCCACCCCTGCAATAGTTGGAACATTATACCCATGACAGACCCAGCTACATTGCACAGATTTGATCACTGAACCCCACTATGGGCAGGGCCTCTGGGCTTTGGTTTCCCCTGTTGTAACATGAGAGGGTTGGACCACACCCCCATCCCTTCCCAGACCCTCCTTTCTCCACCCCACAGTCCCCTGTTGCCTGAAAGCCATGCTCAGAGTGACTAGGAAGGTTTTCCAAACTGCCAGGGCATTGACTGCACATCCAGAGCCCTGTAAAGATGGACCAAGCACACACCGACTGTGAGGCATTTGCTCCTTCTCTGTCTTCAACAACATCTTCTTTGCCCTTCTGGTACAGGACAGACAGAGCACTGGAGAGGGAGTCAGGGAGTCTGGAGTCTTGTCCTGGTGCTATCACTTCTTCACTGCCGACCTAGGACAAGAGAGCACAGGGCCCAAAACCTCTCTTCTCAAGCCTTGGTTTGCTCGTGTGAAAATGGGAATGATGGCTCCATCCTTCAGGAGCTGAGAGACCACAGAAGTGGACAGACAAATGCGCGTAAGGAGTATGAGAAGTGCCAATAACACCCAGCTATTAGTGTGTCCTTCCTGAGCCTGAATGGGGGCCTTGCTCTGCTAAGTGCTTTACCCGTGGTCTCTCCTTCAGCTCCCCCTCCCCGACAAAAAACCCAAGAGTCAGGTACTCTTAGCATCCATCTGCTGTTCCTTCTGCCCGCAATGCTTTTCCCCTAGACCTGCTTGGCTGGCTCCCGCCCTCCTGCCAGGATGGACTCAAATATCACCTTCTCAGTGAGGTTTCGCAGCCCTCCTATCTCAAGCTGCAACCCCTGGCCGGCACTTCCCGCCAGCTTCCCTCCTTGTCCTAGTGGAGGCTGCTGGGTATTTAATCCATGTATCTGATTACTGCCTGTGTCTGACCGTAGAATGGAAGCACCCCGAGGACAGGGAGTTGAGTGTTTGTCCACTACTGCTTTTCTGGTGCCCAAAGCAGTGCCCAGCATGTAGCACGCTTGATATATGCTTAGTGAATGGACACTCGTTTTACAGATAAGGAAACTGAGACCCAGAGAGGTTCTGTGACCTGCTGAACTGGGTGCTAGGGCCGGAGTCCAGCCTTCTCAGGATTCCCCTGGCCTATGAGAAGCCCACCAGCACCCACACTTAGCCCTGTCCTGGCCTGGAGCTTGTGTTTCTGCCCAGTGGTGATGGACAGGAAGTTCTCCCCTGCGCCCTGCCCCACCCACCCCCAGGGACCAGAGGCAAGGCTGGGAGGGGCCAGCAGGACAGGGAGGAGCCTGACCCCTCCTCCCCTCCCCCTCCTGGGCTGTCTGTCCCCCACCCCCACTGAAGAGGCTGGAAACCTGACACCCGCGGCCCATCTGCTCAGCTGGCCCTCATCATCCTGCCCCTGGAGGCCGCTGGGCCTGCTGGCTGCAGAGCAGTGATTGTTCGGTGCTGAATAGGCAGCTGGGCGCCCGTGCCAGGTGCACCATTGTGAGGTCTGACACCTGCCTGGCGGGGCGCAAGCCTTGCCCGCCCGGACCCTCACCCAGCTGAGAGGGGCTGCCTACTGGCTTCTGGGCTGGGGCTGCGGTCCAGCGCCTGCTGCTCCCCCAGAGAAAAGTGCCCCCCACAACACCCTGAGTCCCCACCCTGCTCGGGGCTATCTCCTTGGCACCTTCAGCCCCCACTACCCTCTCTTATTCCTCTCCTTATCTCTCTCCTGGTGAAAACTCACTGTGGGTGTCCTCACTTAACTATAATGGGCAAGAGAGAGAACAACTCTGAGCCTCAGTTTATTATCTGTAAAATGGGGATGATCATAGAACTGACCACATGGGGTCATTAGGAATAGATCAAAGGATATAGTTCATGGTCCCTGCTTCATACACTGGGCGACGCAGAAATGCAATTATTACTACTAAGACCCTGCAGCGTGCAGATGGGAACCCAGGGGAGTTGGTCTTAGCTCCCAGCAGGCCCAGCCCAGGGAGCCCCCAGCCCACCCCCCTGCTCGACTCCCCCTGCCCGGCCTCCCGCCCGCTCCATGAAAATTTAATGCTGGGTAATGACAGTCTGGGCTAATGAAAAAGGCTTCTCTTCTGGCAAAAAGAGAAAAACAAACAAAAATCAACAACCTGCAAGGGGGCATTAAGTTTTCATGAGCTGCTATCCCTCTGACATCCCCGCCCTGGCTCACCCGGGCACCATGAGTCCCCCTTCTTTCTTCCTGCTCTCTCAGAGCTGGGACGGGGTGGCCTGCAGTGGGGTTAGGGGTGGGGGCAAGCTAGAGGGGGGCCTGGCTCTTTGGGGGGCACCTTCCTTGGCCTCCCCAACAAGACGTCTAGGGATGGAAGGGGGCCAGTGGAGAACTCTGGGTTGGGGCTCCAGCTCACAGAGTCCTCTCTGGGGTTGGGGGGAATGCAACCCAGAAGGCAAGGGAGAAAAGAGGACTGGCTTGGGGGCCCCTCTCCTATCGACAGTGACCTCCTCCACCCAAGCTCGGCTTGGCTCCTCCACGTGCATTTGTTCCCTGTTGCCAGCCACCCGGGCTGGAAGTGGTTAGAGAAAAGGGCATGAAGCGTCTCTCACTCTCTTTCCCTCTCTTTGTGGTATCCTGGAGAGCCATTGGCTGCTGCCTGTGATATCCTGAGAGATGCGACAATTAATTTTCTTTTAATCAAGGTCGGATGAAGTAAATTGGTGCGGTTCTGCAGCCCTTCATTTTCTGTTTTTGCAGTGATGCAAAACAAATATGATCAAATTATGCTCCTTCTCACCTTATTGAATTAGAAAGCATGACTGATCAGAGGGAGGGAAATGTTCTATATCATACACCCCCCCACTCCCTCCCCAGCCCAGCCTCAGTCTCCCTGGATTTACTGGGACTCTGAGCAGAACCGCCTCCCCCAGGCGCCCCAGGGTGTCAGAGGACAGCCCAGCCCCATTGGTGCTTGGCGAATGAATGAATGAATTAGCCAGTGACAGACGTAGGGGTTCTGAGACAGAGCTGAGTCAGGCTGGGAGAAGGACTTGCTTTGGCTAAGACTAGAGTTGCATCTGCCCAGGCCTTCCCTAGAACATCTCCATGTTTGTTTCTTCATAGGTTTTATCAGGGTCTGAAAGGATCTAGTCCACATTATTGCTGACACGTGTCTTGTCTCAAACTTATGCTTCCTGAGCTGAGGCTGTGTCTGTCTTGTTTACTGCAGGGCTGGGCACATAGAAGAAGTTCAGTAAATTTTGGTCGACTGAGTGATGATTTCAATACCTCTTGACTGAATGGCTAGGAATCCCCATTCAGCAAGGGAGACAGACATGGGCAATTCCAATGCAAGTTCTTGGTGCCATACAGAGAAGGCCACCAGAAAGAGTTCTGCCTGGGGCAGTTAAGGAGGGCATATTTGAGCTGGGTATGAAAAAGAAAGTAGGAGTTGAACCTAGGGACAAGCAAGGGAAGAACTTTTAGGCAAAGGAACTATGTATGTGTGCAAGGCTGGTTGTCAGCAAGGACACCACCATTGTCATTGTTTTCATGTCTATCATGAAAGGCAGGTTTGGGCCGGATTGTGAAAGGCCTTGAATGCCATGCCAAAGAGGCTGGACAGAGCAGACAGGTATGTGGTCTTCTCAGGCTGCTGGCAGGCCCAGTTCTCATAACAGGCAGGCGAGTTGGAGCTCTGTAAACAAATCCTTTTCGTTGGTACTAGGAGAACTGGCTCTTTAAAGGACTCTGGCCAAGCAGCCTTCTGTAAAGCAAAACCTTTCAGTAAAATGAATTATCCTTGCTAGGGTGTCAGGTTAGTTAGTCAGAAGAGTCGCCTTTGCTTATGGCAAGGCTGACCTGGATGCCCTCTGTCTGTGGTTCTTAGGAAAAAGAACACTGGAGAAGCTACTCAGTCACCCAGAGATAGGGTCACTGATTCCAGGGCCTTGGGACAAAGGGACAATGGCTCAGTGGGACAGGGAGACTCACCTGGAAGAGGTGTTCCTAATGGAAGGAGAGGTGTTTGGGGAAGCTCAGGGATAAGGCGAGTCCCCAAAGACGTGTGGATTGGTCTGATTGCCCGCCTCCCACTCCTGAGGGTAGTGCCTGCTGTGAAACTACCCCACTAATCTGGTCCTTAGGGGCCCCTGGAAAGCCCCCACCCAAGCCCCAGAGTCCATGGGGCTCCTCCTGAGCATTCCATAGTCCTTGGATCTTAGGATAAAGAGCTTGGGGTTCACCCCCGTGCCAATCTCCAGCCAGACTCTGATGTCATAGGTAAGCTGTGGGCTTCCTGGCTCTAGCATGTCTCAGCTGTGTGATGTTGGGCAAGTGACTCGACCTCTCTGAGTTTGAATGAGAAGAACCTCACAGGTCTTGCTGTGTGGCCCCAGCAAATTCCTTGATCTCTCTGGGCCTACCCTGCCTTGAGTGGAGTAGGGCTAGCTGGCTCTGGGTCCTTAGCCTAGGTTGAGATGTGAAGGGTCCAGAGGTGACTGAGCCATTAGGATGAAGGGTGACTCTGGACATTGCTCCTTGGGCCTCCCTAGCATGTGCCTGCTATGCCTGTGGGCCTGGGCCACAGCCTGTGGGGCCAATCTCTGGGTGGAGACTTCTCTGAGTCATCAATCCTGGGTGCAGCCAATGACCCAGATGGGGCAAGATCATGACATGTCTTTATCTATACCATTTCCCCAGTGCCTCCCCTTCCTCTTCCTCTTCCCATTCTCATCCCTTCCTCCAGCCATTGGGTGGACCAATGTGACACTGTGATTACTCAGCCCCCAATCTCTCCTATGCTAGACAAGGTCTATGGTCCTCCTCAGCCTTCTGTCTTGTCTTCTCTAAGCGTGATGACAATAGTAATAGCTGCCATTTATTGAGCACTTATTATTCAACAGTTGCTTTGCATACAATAAGTCTCTGTCATATGACATTGTTACTATTATTACCATCCCCATTTTACAGATGATGAAAGGAGGTGCAGAGAAATTGAGTGAATTGCCCAAGGTCACAGAGCTAGGAATAGCCTTGCTAGGATTTTAAGCAGGGCTGCTCGGATGCCAGAGCTCGTGGTCTTTCCACGATGCTTTGTGAAGTTTGTCTTCATGGCGTTGCTCCTGACTTGGACTACCCTTCTCTCAGGAGCCCCCACTGGGAGCCCCCATCAGGTTCCCGATAGAACTGACTTGTCCCAGGTCCCCTCATCAGGGCTCTGCTCTCCCAGGTGATAGTGGCTAATCCGATCCCTTCATTCAGCCAGCTTCTTGGGTCACCTCTCTCTGGGAACTTGCTAACTCCAGCAAAGGAGCTTTCTAGAAACACTGCCTGAGTCCACAGGAATGAGTCCAGTGGAGAGAGGTTTCTAGCAGGCTGAGGAGTCGGCTCTAGGACAGTGTGTGGCGGGGATCCTGGGACCATGCCCACAGGGAGCTGCGCCCTCTCCAGAACAGGGCCCAGTGCAGGCAGAGAAGTGGTGGAGAGGGAAGGGGTGGCTCTGGGGGTGGGGGTGGGGGGGGTGCCCAGCTGGTGAGCGGTGATCCCTCCTTATCCCAGCATCAGCCTCGTTGCTTTTCCAGGCTGAAGTTTCATGAAGTTTCAGATCTCGTTTTCACTTTGGCCTTTGATCACATCCAGAGCGGGTGATGGGTGGGAGGTGTGGGGCCATGAGTACTATGGGTGGGGGGGTAGTAGATTCCAAAGCGACCCTCCTCCCACCTTGTTCAAGTATCTGTTGCCAGAGGTGACTCTCTGAGGACAGCTAACAAGGGTGGCCGGAGCAGGCCCTCCCAGGATGAGGCCCTGACCCAGTCGTTGCTTGTGGCAGCTCCTTTTTTTTTTGTTTTCTAAGTGAAAATAGCTTTGCTGGGTTTCTCCCCCTCTGATTATTAAGGATGTACACGTTTGTTGTGTAAGATTCAGACAATAAAGAAGGGGGTAAAGAATAAAAAAATGGCCCTAAGCTCTCCCTCCCCATTGCTGACATTTGGGAAGAAGAGTGCAACTGTCCCTATGATATGTTCACACAGAGACCTTTGCCATTACAGAAAACGGGGTCCTACACCTCAAGCTGTTTTGAAACCTGCCTTCTTCGCTTTGCAATATGTTTTGAGCATTTCTCCAAGTCCATACATCAGGACTACGTTCAATAACCGCATAAGATTCTACCTATACACTATGATTCATTAAACCAATTCCTTCCTGCTGGACTTCAAACTTCTTTCTGGTTTCTGGCCTTCCCGAGCAGAGTGGTCAGGGGCTGCCCCTCTGCTTCTTCTCTGGCCCCTCCTGCCAGCGATGTCTCGGTCCTTGTCTCCCTCCAGCCCCATCCACAGAAGAGCCTTGGCTCACAAAGATGCAAGACAAGCAGGGTTTGATGCAGTGGAAGGAACGTGGACATATAACCAAGGAGCCTGAGTTCGAGGGCCACCCTGCTGTATGTTAACCAAGAGGCCTTGAATAATCTCTTTACCTCTATGAACCTCAATTTTCTAATATGAAAAATGGTGCATTTGTTTCCTAGGGCTGCCATAACAAAGTACCACAAACTGGGTGGCTTAAGACAGCCAAAATGTACTGTCTCATAGTTCTGGAGGCTAGAAGTATGAAATCAAAGTTTTGGCAGGACCAAGCTCCCTCTGAAGCTCCTAGGGGAGAACACTTCTTTGCCTCTTCCAGCTTCAGGTGGATCCCAGCAATCCCTGGCGTTCCTTGGCTTGTAGCAGTATCCTCCAATCTCCACCACCATTGTCACATGGCCTTCTCTTAAGGACACCAGGATTTAGGGCCTATTGGAGCCCTGGTGGCACAGTGGTTAAGCATTCAGCTGTTAACTACAAGTTTGACAGCTCAAATCCATCAGCCACTCCTTGGAAACCCTATGGGACGGTTCTACTCTGTCTTATAGGGTCGCTATGAGTCGGAGTCAACACCATGGTGGTGGGGTGGGCCTATTCCAATATGACCTCATCTCAGCTAATTACACCTGCAAAGACCCTATTTCCAAATAAGGTCATATACTGAGGTTCCTGGTGGGTATGAGTATGGGGGGACACTATTCAACCCAGTACAAATGGGTACAATAATAAAGCCACCTCACAAGACACCTGCGAGGAATTCATGAGCTCGTCAGCGTGTGCGTGCTCAGTCCTCAGCTTAGGGGACAGGGCGGGAGCTCAGCACATTTGAGATGAAACTGAGGAGAAGGAGGAACGGTTTGCCCAGGCGAGGCAGGTGAGGAGAGACACTGATGTCCTCATCCCTTTCTTCCAGCAATCTGTTAGTTTTTATCCTTCACTTTAAAAAAAATTACACACTCACGCTCAGTGTGGAAAAAGGAGAAAACACACAAATGTTTTAGAAAGCACACGTCGTTTCCTGGTGACCTGACCTCTGTAACCAGTCATGGATCTGAGGGCCAGAGCCTTCCTCTCACCTGAGGAACAACAGAAGCAGGAGATTCAGACTTGGTCTACAGCAAGCAGGATTTAGGGTAGATTTGGGAGAGACTGTCCCAGATAGCCACAAGGGTCAGCATCCCTGGGTCGGGCAATGGAGGAAAGCAGAGGAGGACTAGAAGCTGGGGGAGCCCCTGGCTGGGGTTCTCTGGAGGTAGCAGCCATAGGGGAACCGAAGCTAGAGGGTAGAAGGGTGGGGATGTGAAATGGGGTACAGCAGTGTTTTGGAGGGGATAGCTCTTAGACAGGAGGGAACTAGGGAGGAGAAGAGAAAGGGGGCAGGGAGAGATGGTTTGCAGCCAGAGTCCGCGTTGGCGAGGGGGGCTGGTGGAATGAAAGATGGTGGTGGGCTCTGAAAGTGTGCAGTCAGCAGTGGGCAGGGCCCGCCAATGCTTGGCGCTGCCAGGCTGGAAGGCACTTTCAGGGCGCGTGAAAAAAGGGCCAAGGATCTGGGTCATGTGATCTGTGCAGGGCCCGCTCCCCTCCCCGCACCCCCAGGGGGGTGGTATTTGGGGTCCCTCGTCTTTCATCGCCGTCTCCCCAGGAACGTCCTTCATCTGGCCCGCAGGGTTCGTGTCACCCCGTGGAGTGTGGGCTCTGTGCCACTGTACACTTCAGAGGGTCATTAGCAGAAATCATTAGCTCAAATACAGCCTCCCCCATAAATCTCCCCTGCACCTGGATCGTTTGTCCGTGCCTAATTTCCATCTCCCGAACTTTATGATTTGTCCCTCGTTTGATGAGTGCTTCGCCCATCAATTGTGCCGTAAGTGCTTGCAAAGAAAGACCCCCTGCACTGACCCCATCTCAGACAGACGGGTTTGGGCTCCTCGCCCTGCGAGCTGGGTGGGGGCCCCCTCCCCAGGCTCCTCCTCAGCTTGTCCCTCAAAGGGCAGCTTAAAGACACTGTGTTCGCAGCCTCCTCCCTTAGGGACAGGAGGCAGAGCTGGGCCCTTAGTGTGGAGGAACAATGGAAGAAGGAGGGAGGTGGGAAGGCCCTGTGGCTGGCTGGGTGGCACATAGGGGAAGAATCCTGGACCAGGAGTCTGGAGGCTTTATTCTCATCTCTACCTACCCACCTCACTGTGTGACCCCGAACCCATTGCTTTCCCTCTCTGAACCTTAATTTCTTCATCTGATAAACCAAAACACCAAACCCACTGCTCGAGTCGACTTTGACTTATGGTGATTCCATGTGTTACAGAGTAGAACTGTGCTCCCTAGAATTTTCTTGGCTGTAATCTTTACAGATCTCCAGACCTTTCTTCCGAAGCACAGCTGAGTGGGTTCAAGCCACCAAACCTTTAGCAGTAGCGCACAAACCATTTGTACCACCTTTTCTTCATCTGATACAGGAGTTTATAATCACCCAGCTGCTGCCTAACTTTCACGGTTATTGTGAGGGTTGAGGTCACTCATTCATTCATTCATTCATTTGGTGATTCATTCACTCATTTGTGCTTTCACACATCCAAAAACGTGTGGCTGGAGGGAGCGGGAAATAAGGAGCTATTGCTTAAGGGGTAATGAGTTTCTATTGGAGGTGATGACAAACTTTTGGAAATGGAAGGTAGTGGTGGGAGCACAACGTTGCGAATGTAACTAATGCACTGAATTGTACATGTAAAAATGGTCAAAATGGCATGTTTTTGTTATATATATTTTGCCACAGTAGAAAAGAAAGAAAGAAAACTCAAGCGTTTGTTCATCTACTCAGCAAGCATCCATTGGACACCTGCTATGAACTAGGCCCTTGTGGGTGTAGACAGAATTATCAAGAGACTTGAAAGCTGGAAGAACTGGAAGGGACCTTGGTAGTTAAGAGCCAGCACCTTCATGCTTGGAGATGTGGGTTCTAATCCTGACTCTACCATTGACTAACTGTGTGACCTTGGACAAGTCATTTTACCTCTAGAGTTTCAGTTGCCTCATCTGTAAAATGGGAGTGAAATGAGCAACTGTATAGACAAAACCTAACACACAGCACATGCTGGACATATTGCTGTTGTTATTCTGTCTGTGAGGACACAGAGGGACCTGACTTTCCCAAAGTACACAGGTCATGGGACAATGTGAACGAGAATGTTTAGAAAAATATAAAGCAGGGACAGAAGCATGGGGTCAGGGGTTTCTCCCAGACTGGCCCTGCCCCCAAACCAGCTGCCACTGAGTTGATTCTGACTCCTCGTGACCCATGTTCTTCAGAGTAGAACTGTGCTCCATAGGGTTTCAATGGCTGTGAGCTTTCAGAAGTAGATTGCCAGGCCTTTGTTCCAAGGTGCCTCTAGTTGGATTTGAATTGTCAACCTTTTGGTTAGCACTCAAGTGCTTAACCATTTGTGCCACCCAGGGACTCTGGACCCCCACCCAGGAAAGGGATATTACAGGCCTTGCCTCATTGCTCAATGGAAGCATTTGGAAATGTCAGGTGAACCCTGGGAAAGGGGCTGAGAGGAGATTAGGAAAAGAACTGGCTATTCTAAACCCTGGAAAGGAAGTGCTCCCAGGGCCTGTCTTCAAGTGACAGTGAGGCCCCAAGGAGGTGCCCACTCTCAGGCTGGGGTAAGGACATGGAGTCCAGGAGATTGGGAAACCATCCGGCTGGGCCCTTCCTGAGCAGATCTGCAGGTCTAGAAGGCTCCCCAGTCATGAGTCTCGTACCTCTGGGTTCTGGGACACTGAGTTCAGCCTCATCTGCCCACAGAAGGTGCTAAAAGAAGCCAAGGCCTCTCTGAGGCCGAAGGCACGGGAGTTGGGTGGGGCTGGGGAAGGAGGCAGGTGGTCCCATTGGGACCCATGGCAGGGATGGGTCACCTGGAGAGGAAGCTGGAAAAGGGAACACCTAGTTTAACGTCCCCAGACTGGCCCCCACCTGAAGGGCAGGGGAGGTGCCCGGCCAGCCCAGAGATCACTCAACCTGGTATCTCAGGGGTGTCCTTAATTCCCTCCCATCGTGGGAGGCCGGAAAGCCTGGGAGTTGAATGTGTAAGTCATGTGGCCTCAGGCAAATTCCTTAACCTCTCTGAGCCTCAGTTTCTTCCTTTGAAAAAGAAGATGATAATCTCACAGAACTCATAAAGCTGATGGGAGAACCAACTAACCACCTCTTAGATGGTACCTGGCACATAGTAGGTACTCAACAAACAGGGATGGCTTACCCAATCAGCAAGGTGTGCATAGGCTCTACTGCATTTAATTACTAATCTGTAGTGCACATGTGAAATTGTGCACCACAGACTAGTAAATAAGCACAATTAAGCCCATGAGTACCTTGCTTACTATAAGCCAACGCACGCCATACTTACTGTTTAGTCCGCCCCATCAACAAATGATTAGTTCCCATCCCAAGAGCTATACTTCCTACGACATAATTTACCACTTTATTAGCTTCTTGTAAAATTACAAAGGGCAGACTTTTTATGCCCGTTTTAAAGGTAGAAAAACTGAGTCCCAAAGCTACTAAGAACTCACATGGTTTCAGGCAGCCTGTTGGTGGGGAAGTGGGGACTAGAACCCAGGTCTACTGACTTGCATCTCACCACAGCTACCTGGCAGCAGACCCAGGGGACGGGGTGTTTGCCCCCAGCTTGTGAATTCCCAGGAGCTGAAAACAAAGAGCCGGGATTGGGATTCATCAACACTCCCACGGGGGTGACTCACCCGAGAGAATGAGAGCGAGAACTGGGATCTGCCCCAGCACATACCCGCCCCCTGGCCTGGCAGCAAAGCCCTGCTGACCTGAGGGCCGGGTGAGGGGGTGGAGGAGGAGGCGGGAAGGGACCTCACCTCACCTCCCAGCTTTGTCCACCTGGCCAGACCACTGCAGCACCGGCAGGCTGTGCCCCCAGCCCTAGGATCCCTCTGATGCTCAGAGGGCCTGGGCCCCTTGGGGCATCCCAGGCAGTGCCCTCAGCCTGGGGGCAGAAGAGGGGAGGCAGGGGTGGGAGTAGGGGGTAGGGCCTGGGCGCCACAGGCTGAGAAGCAGCTTGCAAATTTTACAGGTCACATTATCTTTTATGGGCATCCTAAAAAGAATGTCAGGCACTAGAGGTTTTTTCCCCCCTTTTCTTTCTCTCTCTCTCTCATTTCTTTTTTTTTTTTTCTTTTGGGCTCTGATCACCGCAGTCTCCACTGCAGAATTTTTATCACTGGCCTGGCCCCAGGTACCAGTAAGTTAAGGGTCTGCTTTGTCTTCTGAGGTGGGTAGGGTGGCTGGTGGTGGTCGCAAGTTCTCTCCTTTTCTGACTGGGGAGGATCCCCGTCTCCCCATGGAACCAAGAGCTTCCAAAGACAGTCTTTGTCCCTCCTACCCTCCAAGTCTCTCTGCCCACAGGCGGAGTTTAGTCCATCTGGTACAGACCGACTTTCAGCATCTGTTCTCCGGCTTGATTATCTCAGGTGACAGGAGGATGGCTGGAGTCTCCACGAGGACCCTGGTACTCTTGACCTTTTTCCAAGTGGCTCAGTTTCCCCTTGGTCCCCCTCATCTGCAGCTAATCTCACTCCCAGAAAGAGCCTCGGCCCCTGGCGTCCCCAGAAACCAGCTTTTGGGCCCAGAAGTCCTGCCTGGGCAGCCTCACCTCCTTCATCTTTAAAATGGGTGGATCCTTCAGAGCTCACTACCCCAGGGACATTGTGTTTGGGGTTTTGGCTCCTTACACTTACAGAATGCACCATTCTGGAACCAGAAGGGAGACACCCAGAAGAGGTAGGATGGGGTGGAATGGGGCAAGGGGGTGATCAGCCAGGAGAAAGACATTCAAACCCTCTTTGCATCCATACAGCTTGGTGGCCACTGGCAGTGATTTTGGGTTCCAGCTCCACCATTTACGATATTCAAGCCTCACTTTTCTCTTCTGTAAAATGGGCATGGAAATCATGGTTTCCAGATTTTTTTTTACCTCCTCAGGTTGTTGGGGGGAGTCAGTGAGTTCACATGGTCTGGCACATAGTAAGTGCTCAATAAATGTGAATAATCATAATTGGCGTTATTATTAAACAAGTCTGGGTATGTCTGAACCACTGCTCTCTGTCCCTTGGAGACTCTAGGAACAGGGGATTCAGGCTGACTTGGCAGCAAGAGGCACTGAGGTGGCACAGCAGGAAGAACTCCAGGCCATGATACTCGGGTGGTGAGGGGGCCGGGAGGTGTGGCAGCTCTTTCCTCTGAGATGGTTAAGAAACAGGCGAGACTAGCCAAGAAAGCAAGTGCTGCCCAGGAAAATTAGGCAGCAGGCCTAATGAAAACCAGGCAGCGGGCCAAGTGGGAAATGTGACCTTCCTTCTGCTTCTCCTTTTTCTTTACTTTGAGCCTGGACGTGGGCGGAGGGTGGAGTAGGGAGTGAGGAGGCAGGGTCTTTGCCTTCAGCTGGGTCTCAGGCAGGAGGAACCACTAGGAACAATGTTGGGGTCTGGGGGCAGGGAAGGAAGTTCTGGGAGACAAAGTGAGGAGTCCGGCAGATCGTGTGGGACTGGATGAAGCTGGCCAACCAGAATCAGACAGGTTTTTGGAGCTTGCTAGGATCCTAGAGAAGCTCTCATCCAAGCCCACAATTTTACCCATGAGTAAACAAAGGCCCAGAGAGGTGAGGTGGCCTGCCCAAGGTCACACAGCAAGCAGGGTCAGAACATTGATTCCCTCTCACTTCCTCTGCTCTGGGCCCTCTCTTAGCCCCCTACCCCGTCCTTTGGAGGCCTGGCTTTCTCAGGCCAGGCCAGAGCCGCCTTTTGTTCTGGGATAGCTCCATCGCTGAGGCAGGAAGTCTCAAGCCCTTCTCCCCCAAAGTGACTCTAAAGCAGCTCCTTGTCAGGGTGTCTGAGGGTGAACCCCCAAGGGGATTCTAACAGCCTTGTATTTCTCTTGAAAGTTTGCATAAGTCTGAGGAGCTGTTCCATAACGGACCTCTGTTGCGTAATTAAAAGATAAGCCTCCCATTCCCAAATTTAAGAGGGAAATTGATGCATCAGGTTGATGGGCCAGGTCGATCCTGCAGCTTCATCTCCACCACCACCCCCAACATACAGCAACGTCTCTCAGGGTGACAGCTCACCCTGTCATAGAAGCTTCGAGTTCAACGGTCCACTCTAGATGTCAGCTCCTCAAGGACAGGAATTTTTCTTGACTTTTGTTCACTGCTATGTCATTAGCATCCATAACAGTGCCTAGCACATAGTAAGTGCTCAATAAATGTGTCTGGGAAGGCCTGTCTAAGGAAGTAACATTCAGTTGAATTTGGCAGGAGCAGAATGTACAGGGAGAGAGAAGAGGGAACAGCGTGTGGGAAGGCCTTGAGGTGAGAAAAGCTGAAGTAAGACAAATGTGGCTGAATTGTGGGGAGAGGGGCAAGGGAGGGCGATGACCTCAGTTCCACTCTTTTGTAGCTGCGTGACATTGGACAGGTTACTGATGCTTTCTGAGCCTCAGTCTCCATGTCTGTTCAATGGAATAACAAAAGGATCAACCTCATCGGGCAAGGGGATGCCCGTGGTCAGCTCCAAATACTCAATGCCTCTAATAATAATAATGATAATGGTAATATTTCAACTACTACCAGGAAGCCTTGAGTTAGTTTCACATCATACCCCCATATCTCACCCCAGACCCAGGCCAAACTGCAGGTCCAGGCTGCAGTCTAAGGGTGCCCCCTCCCTGCCCCCACCCTCTTGAAGGTCAGGCCTCCCCAAGGTTATCTCTGTTTTTCGCTGGATTCTGTGAAGTCGCACGGGTCACACTCTGGGGCTGAAATGTGTTGCTTTTTATAGCCTTCCCTGATGGTGAGGAATGCCGGGGGAGGGGGAGCAGTCCTGGGGAGTCCTGTCCCCTCTGGGGGCTGGGGCCCCACGGCCACACCAGCTTAGCACCCCAGCAGCCTGGGGCCCTCCTAGGCCAGGCTCTCGCCCCTGCCAGGGTCAAAAGGACAGCGAGGCTGGTGGAGAAGACAGAAGTGTTCTGGACAGAGAGCCGGGAGGCATGGGTTCTGACTCTGGTCTTGGGCAAGCCATTATCCCTCTTTAGGCTTCAGTATCCCCATCTGCAAAATGGGAATGTTAAGCCTTGCCTACCTTCCACAGTGGCAAAAACCCAAAATCAAACCCGTTGCCCTTGAGTTGATTCCCACTCAGGGTGACAGCATGTGTTACAGAGTAAAACTGCTCCATAGGAGTTTTTTTGGCTACAATCTTTATGGAAACTGATTGCCACGCCTTTCTGCTGCAGCACAACTGGGTAGGTTCAAACCACCAACCTTTCTGTTCGTGATGTTAGTTGCCGTTGACATGATTCTGACTCATGGCGATCCCATGTGACAGAAGTAGAACTGCTCCATAGGATTATTTTTTGTTATAATCTTAATGGAAGCAAATCCCCAGGCCTTTCCTCCACGGCACCACTGGATAGGTTCAAACCTCAAACCTTTTGATAAGTCCAAACTGAAAACCAAACCCGTTGCCACTGAGTAGATTCCAACTCATAGCAGCCCTATAAGACAGAGTAGAACTGCCCCATAGGATTTCCAAGGAGCGGCTGGTGGATTTGAACTGCTGACCTTTTGGTTAATAGCCATAGCACTTAACCAGTGTTAGTAGTCAAGAATAAACTGTTTATGCCACCAGGGACTTTCAGGGTGGTGAAGGGTCATTGTAGTCCCTGTTGGGAGGCTTTGGAGAGAATGGGGCGGAGGGACAGCAGGTTCCAGGGCCAGGCCCCCATGGGGATGAGCCCCAGTGGCCTGGGAAGGATGATAGCAGGTGGCAGAAGAAAAGGGACAAGGGAAGAGCCAAGGAAAAATGGTGCTGGGGACTCAGTTACTATTTCAAACAACATGGTGAAGGAGGGAGAGGTACTTTATATGGCGGGCACTCTGGCTCCATCACCTCATTTAATCCTCACCCCAAACTTGGAGTAGGTGCAGTGATCAGCATGGTTTATAGATGGGGGAACAGAGCCTGGCAGAGCTGATGCCATTTGCCCAAGCTCACCCGGCTTGTAAGGGGCAGAGCTGGGATTGGCACCCAGATCTGTCCCTCATTTGAGTCAGCTCAGCAAGCAGCCCCCAAACAATAGCTGGCAACAGGGAGGACCCTGGCAAAAGGGAGGTGGGGCTGTGTCCTTTGTGCAGAGCCTTCTGCCTGGGATGTCCCTGCCCCCATCCCCTATTCCAATAGGCCTTGCCCCCTTCCCACGCCACCAGGTAAAGGACTGGTTTCAGGGTCCTGAAGGGGCCCCAAGGGTGCCAAGGGCTGGCTCAGCACTTTGCTTCCCCTCACACCTGCCCCCATCCCCCTCCCCTCTCTCCTTTTAATCTGGTTCTTATCAAGGATGATAACATTCAGCAATAATAAAACCCAGGTCCACTTTCTAACAGCTGATTGCCCCCACACCCTGATTTGGCAAAACAGAAGCCCACGTCCTGCTGTGGCCTGAGTACACCTCCAGCAGTGACCTCCCATGGGGCACCTAGGAACCCTTAAATCACCCACCCAGCTAACTCCCTGGGAAACCTCCATGAAAAGGGTGAAGCCTCCAATTACTAAAAGAATCTCAGAACTGCTTCTTTCTCTTGGAGGCCTCCAGACAGAGTCTGCAGCCTGTGATGTCCATCTGTCCATCCGTTCCTCCAAATAACAGCAAACAGCTACCACTTCATAAGCATCCCTTTGTGCCAGGCTCTGTGGTAAGTGTCTCAGGCATTTCTCAACGCATCATGAATAGGAGGTACTATTCTTAACCCCCTTTTAGTCAGAGATGAGGAAACTGAGGCTCAGAGAGGTCAAGCCACTTGACCAAGGTCACATAACTGGTTAGTGGCAGAAGTAGGATTTGAACTCAGGGCCGCTGGACCCCAAAGCCCAGACTCTTCAGACCTCTATCTCCTGCCTCCTGCCTGTGCCCTGCTATGTAAGGAGCACCTGCCAAGCAGTGTCCGATCCTCATACAACTTGCGTGGCCCCAAGTGAGACACACCCAGGACCCTGCTCCTTCCCACTCTGCCCTGAGGCTCAAGATGGCCCAGCAGGGAGTGAGGGTTCTTACCTCAGTCTAGGCCTGGGCCACCTGCCAGAGCTAAGCCTGGGTGCCTGCACCCTATGGGGACCTTTGTCCCTTTAATAGGTCCTGTTGGGTTGGGTACAGAACGTCCCAGGGCGGAGGGTGCAGCCTAGATGCCAGGCTTGGGCAAGCCCTGCCCAGGGCACTCCCCACGCTCTGGGCTGGGGGAGGGCACCTTGCCTTTGACTGCAGGCTTTAGTTTTCCTTCGGACAAGAATAGTACCCCCAGTCACCTCCTTGCAAGAATAGGATTAAGGAGCCCCAGGTATAGGGGGCCTGACATACAGCCTGGCTCTTTCCGAAATAATTCATAGACAGAACCCTTACCCCCGTGTTTGCACTTATGCCCTTACCAACCTGTTTCCAGCTCTACACTTCCTCCTCCTCTACCTTCTATCCCAACCTCCACCATGCCTAGAAAAGCACCAGCCCTCCTCCCTCCAGACTATTTTGATCCTCCATAGGCTTCAAGGCCTGCTCCGGCACCTCCCTCGGGAAGCCCTCCCTGACTGCTGCAGCCCACAGTAGCCTCCCTTTCTGCCTGGGACTCCAAAGCCCCTAATGTTGAACACTGCATTTTCCTTCAGCTCTTCAGTCCATATGATTGAGCCCCTACTGGGTGTGTGGGGTACAACCAAAACCAAAACCCGTCACTGTCGAGAAGATTCTGACTCATAACGACTCTATAGGACAGAGTAAAACTGGTCCATAGGGCTTCCAAGGAGCAGCTGGTGGATTTGAACTGCTGGCCTTTGGGTTAGCAGCCATAGCTCTTAACCACTGTGGCACCAGGGCTCCGTGTGGGGTGGAGGAGAGTAAAAAATTATACATTCTCAGGCCCGTGGAGGAAGGAGATCACAGCACACATTAGCACTTTTCTAAATAACATGAGCTCCCGTGTTCCCTGCTCCCCGATTCCCCAGGGGAACAGGCACCCCAGGCTTGGCCCATAGTATGTGGTCAATAAATTCTGGTTGGATGAAGAATGAATTGGACGAATGAATGAACTAATAAGCAAGTACCGTTGCCTGGACTCTAAGCTCCTTGAGGGCAGGGACAAGGTGATGTCTGCGCTTAGGGAAAGCTGGAGTCTCTGCGGGCTTAGAGGAGGGGCTTGTAGCCAAGGTAAGGGGGGTAGTCAGGGAGGTGCTGTCTCCTCTGAGACCTGACAAGGCAGGAGGTGGGCAAGAGCAGGCAGGAACAGCATCCCAGGAAGAGGGAACACCATGTGCAAAGTCGAGGGGGTGCCCAGATCTTAGCCTCTAGGGGCCAGGGAGGCTCCTTCAGTCCCATCTTCAGCTCACAAAAGGGATCACAGAGGCCCAGAGCTGAGAGATCCTTGTCCGAATCTGAGAATGAGCTGCGTGGGTGACTCCATCCTGTGGGGCAAAGAAAGGTGATGGGTACCGGTGAGGGCAAGGGCCCATTGAGTGGCACTTGCTCAGGCCACAGGCAGACAAAGTCTTGGGTGGCAAGACCAGGGCATATAGAATGGGCCAGAAGAGGGTGCTAAGGGTGAAAAGAATCATTGCATGGAATGAGGGCAGGGAAAGCAGGAGAAGCAAGTTTGAATGTGATACAGGGCCCTGAGCCCACCGGGCCCTGGGCGTACCCCTGCCAGCCTTCCTGCTTTCAAAGAAGGTCATGAAGTAATCCTGTTATTGCTATAGCAACAAATGATGATGATAATACCCACTCACCTTTTGCGTGCACTATTTCATTGAGCCCTTATGATAATCCTGTGAGGGATATTAGGATATTGTCCATTTTACAGATGAAGAAACAGAGGCGCAGACAGGTTGAAGTAATTAATGAAATGGCTGTGACTGGGAGAGTCAGCGTTTGAATCTGAGCAGACTGACCCCAGAGCAGTCTCTTAATATCACCTGGCCCCACTGGTTTATGCTGATTTGAGAGTCAGACAGGCCTGGGTTCAAGTTCAAGATCTGCTGTCAAGGGACCTTGAGCCAGTGACTGCCTCTCTGAGCCTCAGCTCCCCCCCCCCCAACCCCATAACACAGAATGAGGACAAACTGACCTCACACGGTTGCCATGAGGATACAGGAGAGGACACATTAAAAGTGCTTGAAACACACACAGAGGGGGCTTGGAAGCGTCTGCCTACCTTACCCCCCAGCGGCTAGTCTTGCCCTGCTGGTCCCCGTGGTACGTCCCGCCCTTCACACTCAGTCTCTGCCCCACACCCATTTGCATGCCAGGCAGCCTTGGCAGGTGAGCAGGGCCTCCTCCCTGCTCTCCCCTTTCTGGGGATGGTGGGGCTGCCTACTCTGGAGGCTGGATGAGCAGGGTCCTAAGTCAGGGCTCTTGCCTCCCCTGGGCTGTGGTGGGGTGGGGGGAGAGCAGGTGCTGGGCATGAAGGACAGCCACCTTCTCTAAGGGTCCCAAAAATCCTGGTGGGTGTTGACTCTGGAGAAAGGAACAAACCTCCCTCCCCTCAGCCCTCTTCCTCAGCCCTCGATAAAGGTGTTTAACAAGCAAACACATATTTAAAGAGATAGCCCATTTCTGGTAAGACTCTGGCTTCTCTGAGATACCAAACAGCATTTCCCACTCTCATCTCCCCTGCCTGGCTTTGGTTATGATATTGGCACAAGTGAGCCGCTGGGCCTCAACTTCCTCATCTGTAAAATGGGGATGAGACTTCTTCCCTGGGTGGTTGTGAGGTTTCAATGAAAGCACATGGAGGGGTAATTCTTTTAGTTTACCCAAATATCTCCTGCCTTAATCAGTTCAGTTTGAATCCACCAGCCACTCCTTGGAAACCCTGTGGGGCAGTTCTACTTTGCCCTGTGGGGTCTGTATGAGTCGGAATGGACTCAACGGCAACAGGTTTGCTCCGTTCCTGGTCTGAGGTTTCCCTCTTGAGCCTCTGGGGACACTGAGGCTCTGCCCCCAGGCTCCTGGGAGTGGAGCTGGAGAAGAGAACCTGGGTGTTCCAACTACTGCCTCAGCCTGTCCTCGGGGTGGTGGCACTGAGATACTGACTCCCGTCCCAGGGGCCCAGAGGAATTTGGACAGCGAGGAAAAAAACCAGCCCCAGCCTAATGTTTTTCATTTTTGTCCTGAACAATGCCGTTTCTGGGTTGATTGTTAAGCAAATACTGCAGGAGGCTGCCCCAGAGCTGACGCAGACTGGGGACATTATCCGAGCTACCGCCCCAGGGGCAAGCCCGGGGCTCTGCCACCCACAGATCTTGCCCAGGACCCTGGACCCCTGGTCGGTCCTTCCCCTCTGGGGACCACTTCTGCCCAACATGCCAGGCCTCCCCCGCCCTCTTTGTCCTCCTCAGGGCAACAGGTGGGGTGACTGACTGTCTTTGTTTGCCCTGGACTGAGGGGTTTCTCAGGACATGGGAGTTTCGAGGCTAAAACCGGGCACATACCTGGGCAAACCAGGATGGTCGATCACCCTACAGGGCTCAAAGAATAATTAGAGTCAGAGGGAAGATTCCTTAGATGATAACAATAACAACAACAACTTCCACTTATTGAGTGATTACCATGTGCCAAAAAGGGGCCCTGGAGACACAATGGTTAAGTGCTCAGCTCCTGGTTCGATCTCACCCACCGGCTATGAGAAAGAAAGACCTGGTGAACTGCTCCCAGAAAGATTACAGCCAAGAAAATCCTATGGGACAGTTTTACTCTGTCACATGGGGTCGCTTTGGGTTAAAATCAACTCAACTGCACACAACAACAACCACATGCCAGACACCTTGCCAGGTGCTTTACCTGTATCGCCTCACTTATCCCCACAAAGTATGACAAAACTGAGGCTGAAAACCTGACTTTCATGAGGTCATGCAGAGGAAGTTGCAGAGCAGGGTCAAAGCCAGTCTGATTCCAAAGCCCTAGCTCTCAATGACCACCCTGCATCATCTGGGTGCTTGCCTTTATCGCAGTTATAGATGGTAAGACCAAGGTCAAGTGAGGTGGAGAGGTCCAGAGTCCTAAGGTGGAACTCCCTTAGTGTAGCCAGCTTTAGGGGGCTCCCGCATATCAGGGTGGGGAGGCCTGGTTGCCCCTTGGTCCAGCCCCTGAAATCACATACCAGCTGGCTTAGGGGAATAAAATGCCTCCCTTCTGTCTAAAGGGTCTCAAAGGTGCCACCAAAAGCCACAGCTCCAGCTCACATATGGGGCCAGTGCAACCCCTAGGATTTTGCCTTCCTGGTAGAGCTTTCTCAATGTCCAACAATCCCAAGCCTGCTGAGCAGGGGAGAGTCACAGCCAGAGTCCAGAATAGAGCAGGGTCCCAGAACTCCAGCCCCCACTGGTTTGTAAGGACAAGAAGGGGGAATCAGAGCTGGCCTGCACCCCCTTTTCACCAGAGACTGGGCCTGGCTCTGCCCACGCGACCCCTCCTCTCTATCCCTAAGCGTGTCTGGTGCCTTGGCCATGGCAGGGAGGGCGCTGGCGCTCTAGGGGTCTGTTTGAGGTTTCCTCCAGCGACTGGTGGCGGCGGGTACAGCTCACTAATTAATTAGCGCTTAAGTACTTAGCATCCTCCTGCATCATGTCAAATGAGGATTTGAGTTTTAATTCCCTGTGTAGGTAACGGTGGGAATGTGCTGGGGAGAGCGATCAGGACAGAGAAATGCTTCCCCTTGCTGGGTGAGGGCTGAGAAAGCTGGCTACTACTGAGGCTCAGAGAGGCCCTGGGGAGCAGGGTGTCCGGACCCCTGGGTCCCCACAGCCCCTTCCATCCACTTATCCACCACCATGTGAATTAGGGTCACAGCCAGACTGCCTGGGTCAAATTCCAGCCCCACCACCTCCCACCTGTGGGCCTGAGCCAATCACTTAACCTCCCTGCGTCTTGATTTGCACGTAAGGAGGTGATGGTACCTACTCACAGGACTGCAGAGATTAAACAAACCAATAGGCAGACGTTTTGTAGAACGTGGCTGGCGCGTGGCGGGCCCCCAATGAGTAGACGCTGTTACCTTTCATGTATTAACACATGTATTGGTCATGTTTTTATTTATTCAACATTTATCCAGTGTCTACTATATGCCTGCTGGGGGGCACAGAGTTGAATAAATCCTTTAGCCTCCTAAACCTTAGTCTGCGCATCTATGATCGGGAATGATGATGGATCTATCTCAAAGGGGCAGAGTGAGGCTTCATTGAGATAGAATGAGTCAAAGCCCTTAGCCCAGGCCAGCTTGGCTGTTGGTGGGAGGAAGATGAAAGCGGCCACAGCACAGTTGGGCTGGGGGCTGCAGGGCAGGCTGCTGGTCCCACTCTGGCCCATCATCACTCACAGGACCCACCTGGAAAGGTGAGCCCGTTGCTTGGCTGCCCAGGCCATGCTAGGCTTGGGACTACTTGGGAGGGCTCCCCCATTCAGAGCTGAGACCCAGAAACACTGGGTGAGGGTCTTAAAGTGTCCTTAGAAGGGGCAAGGGGGAGGGGGAGGCTATGGAACAAGTGAGGCCAAATTGAACTCCTTTTTTCCTAACGCTTTTGGCTTCTTCGTTCTTCCTTGATGGTCGGGAATTGCTGGACCAGAGAGATGGGTAGTGTCCACTGCTGCTGCCGCAGAAGGGGCATTGGCTGGGTCTGTAGCAGAAACCCCTCTGCATTGGAGGGCCTGAGCGGGGGCATCTCAGGCCCACGGAGTGCTGTCAACCACTCCACCACACTGGAGAAGGTCTCAGGCCAAACCTGAATGAGCAAAGGAGCAGGAAGCCATGGGGATGTGGGATAAGACAGAGTAGGGGACTGAAGGCAGTGGCCTGGGGCAGAGGAAGGTGCTAGAACTTGAGTCTAAGGTTGGCCACAGGGCTCTGCTCCATGACATTAAGAAAGCCACACAACCTTTTTGAGCTTTGATTGCCTCTTACATGAAATGAGGCTAGCAAACCTGCTCTGTGAACCTGGAGGGAAGGATCACAGGAGACAGTGTGTCTAGGCGAGTGCCCTGTAAAATAACATGTCATAAACCTCGGGGATTGTGCTATTTAGGAGCCAAAATTGGTTAATGGTCTTACAGAATCCTTTCTCCACTATGGAAACCTTTCTCCACTATATTATAGGCAGAGACCCCTATGATCCTAGCACTGGATTTTGTCTGTAATAAAAATAAGTACAATTTGTGAATTGTGCTAGGCACCAGGCATTCATTATGTCCCACTGACTCCTCATGACACACCCATGAGATGAACATTCTTCCTCCCTTTTACAAATGTGAACTCTGAGACTCAGTCTGGTTAAGCCACTTGCCTAAGTTCTCCCAGGTGGTAAGTGGTAGAGCCAAGGATTCGAACTCAGGTCAGCTGGACTTGACACTCAGTGAATGTTTGTTGAGTGAATAAACCAACAAATGAATGCATGATTGCAGGAATGTCATTGGCTGGGGAAGACAAAGGAGGATCTTCCTTTTAGGTGATGCTATATGGAGGCGCTCTGGTGTCACAGTGGTTAAGAGCTTGGCTGCTAACCAAAAGGTTGGCAGTTCAATTCCACCAGCTGCTCCTAGGAAACCCTATGGGGGCAGTTTTACTCTGTTTTTTTAATTGGAAATCCTGGTGGCGTAGTGGTTAAGTGCTACAGCTGCTAACCAAAGGGTCGGCAGTTTGAATCCACCAGGAGCTCCTTGGAAACTCTATGGGGCAGTTTTACTCTGTCCTATAGGGTTGCTATGAGTCAGAATCAACTCAATGGCACTGGGTTTGGTTTTTTTTGGTATAGGGTCTCTATGAGTTGAAATCAACTCCACGGCAATGGATTTTCTTTTTTTCCATAAGGGCAAGGGCAATGAGGAATGAGTTCATAGTTTTTGCCAGTCTTGAGCTATTTATTACTGATTACCGCACAGATTCCAGAAGTTTAAAATACACGAAAAAAAATCCAGCCCAGAAGGAAGTGTGCAGTTCCATCGACAGTTCAAGTATTCAGCTAGTATAGATTATGGAATACCTGCTATGTCCTGGGCACTAAGACAGGAGCTGGGGGCACGACATTGAGTGAGCAAGTCATTGTTCTGCTTTTATGGTGCTCACGGTGATTGCCAAGGGCACTGGACTTGAAACTTGAAGTTCCAGGAGGGTCCCCTGGAAGATACCACATCTCTGGCAGCGGGTCGGGGACTTGGATCTCACCATTACCCCCCTCCCCTTTATATGCCGATTCTCCTCTGTGAAGAAGGGCTTAAGAACTAGGATGTTGTCTAATCGCATCGCCTTGCTTACATATTCAGACCCAGATCCTGAAAGAAATTAGATGGAGACAAAACAAAAGTAGGAGATTAGAAGAATCAAACTCCTAATAAAACCTGGAATCTCCTCCATGACCACAATGATAGCTCACAGTCACTGAGCGCTCACTGCAGGCCAGGCGCTGTGCTAAGACCTGCCCTACCTTGTTTCATCTGGCCCTCACAGCAACCGCATTTTACAGTCGTGAAGCTGAGGCTTAGAGAGGTCACTTTGGCCAAGGTCAAACTTTGAGAAAATGGTGAGCTGGGATTTAGACCCCAGAGATTCTGACTGTGGAAACCAAAGAAAGGAGTCCCTAAGTGGTGCAAATGGTTAATGTCCTCAGCTGCTAATGGAAAGGTTGGAGGTTCAAGTCCACCCAGAAGTGCCTTGAAAGAAAGGCCTGGCGCTGTACTTCTAGAAAATCAGCCACTGAAAACCTAATGGAGCACAGTACTACTGTGACACACGTGGGGTCACCATGAGTTGGGATCCGCTCACAGCAAGCAATTGGTTAGCACAGGAAATGTGGGGGGAGAGTAGGGGAAAGTTCCCAGACTGGTAGCCAGTGTTCTATCTGCAAGGCTGTCTTAGCTTACGGCGCACCCAGCTTAAGGCAACTAGAAGGTAAGTGTGCCGCTTAGAAAACCTTGTGAAACTGTGCTCCGAGTTAACAAGTGGCTTGGAAAACCTCTCTGAAGGTTCCTGGCAATGTCCCTGTGGGAGCCAGCTCATGTATTTTAAGAAAAAAAAAAAATCATTAAAGAAGTGAGGACTGTGGCGAGGCCATAAATGTAAAATATTGGTGGGTCGACAGTGTATCCCTAGCAGCCGCAAGCAAAGTTCAGTCTGACGAGCCAGAACCCTGTCTGAGAAATAAATCATTTTGCTTTCCCCAGATGGCACCCCCCGAATCTTTTCAGGATGTCCGCTCCTAAGTTTTAACTTACCCACCCAGCTCAGGATCAGCTAAGACCATGGCCGTAAGGAGAAGCTTGGATCCCAGCGGTTAGCCGCAACCATCTCTGCCATGGGTGCCCAAGAGAGCCAGTCTTCCAGACAACCCCCAAGTCTTCTCTGACCTTGGCTATTAGAGACCATAACCATCTTGCCAACACACTTCATTTAACAGGACATTTGGAGGTGGGAAGTCTGTTCCTTGGCACCTTTTCGGCACTCGGTTGGTTTTTGTTGCTGGTGGAGCATAGACGTGGCATCTGCTTGTCCCTTTGTCTGATGGGTGCCTTGTTTTCCACCCTTTGCCATGCCTCCCCATGGCAAAGGAGGTGCCACCACCATCGACCCTTTATTCTGCTCCCTCTGGCATTTGGCAAGCCATAAGGAGAATCAGGAGAGTGAGGATTTAAAGGTGTTGGGGCCCCCACTTGTTCAGATCAGATGAAAGTCCATTGCAGGCCAGGCCTGGACCCAGCCCAGGCAGGAGGGAGGATCTCCAAGGTACAACCATATCCCCCAACCCCCACACCCAGGGTGACTTCCAACAAACCACCTGACCCCTCCCCATCCTTCCTTCCCAGCTGGGAGACAGGGAGGGTGACATTGAGCAGAGGCTCTGGGGCGTCCTAAGGGTTAACTAATTAATGGTTGGAAAGTGCTTTGAAAAAATAAAGTGCTGGATAATGGGAAGGGCAATTATGTTGGGAGAAACTCCTAATTTGGCTGGAATTGATGTTAATGATAAAGTATCTGAAACATGTAGCAAGCAAGCGTGATTGTATTTTATATGACAGAGAGAGACACTCACATGCAGGGGACATGGAGAGCAGTTAATTTGGTTAAATAAAGTGAAAGATAAAAGGAACGCGGACGCCATGGGCCTGGCTGTTTATCAGGGACTCTGTGTAACACTTTGGAATTGGATCAGGCCCTTTGACTCTTATTTGTTTGTGATGGAAATAAATTGGGAAGTGCAGGGTTTATGGCTCAAAAAGAGACCTTGGTAAGTGGACTGTGATTAGGAGGACCCGGACTGCGGAGGAGGCACAGGCTGTGTTCCAGGGCTGGAGCCAAAGTCTCCCCAAGAGCCAAGGTGGGCAAAGACGTCCCCACTGTACCCCACATCAGAGCCGGGGTCGGGGAGGAACTATTCAGGGCAGCCAGCATAGTTCTCTCACCTTCCGAAGGGAGAAATTGAGACCCAGAGAGGGAAGCAGAGAGGAAGGGAAAGTATTAATGTTAAAAAAAAAACAAAACCCCAAAAAAAACACTTGCCATCAACTCGAATCTGACTCTTAGTGACCCCCATGTGTTTCAGGGTAAAACTGCCCTCCATAGGGTTTTCAAGGCTCTGAACTTTTGGAAGCAGTTCACCAAGCCTTTCTTCCAAGGTGTTTCTCGGTAGGTTTGAACCGCCAACTTTTCAGTTAGTAGCTCAGTGCCTAACCGTTTGTACCACTAAGGAAATGAAGCTCAGAGAGGTAAAGTAACATGCCCAAGATCACATAGTCAGGAAGAGGTAGAGCTGGGAGTGAGACTCAGGCGGCCTGGTTCCGGAAGCTCAGCTCTGTGGCAGTGACTTTTGGACTAATCAAGTGTTCTCGATATTTACAGCTCTGGTCTCCTTGACTATGTTCTGCCAAAGCAGAGACCCAGAACAAAGAGGTGGGAAGACTCTTGTCCCTGCCCAACGAGGAGTAAGTAGGGCTGCCCAGGGTGATGGGCCGGGTCTGTGGCCCCATGGGCTGGACAGGCCTTTCGACCTAGAACCAGCATGATGCCAGGGGCCCTAGCAAGGGTTCGAGCCATAGGTTGGGGCCCAAAAGGACAACAGAAAGATGCCCCAGAAGAACAGAAGCCTTGGTTTGTGGAAGGTCTGTGAGGTCCCCGCAGGTCCAGATTAGTATTCAGTATTTATAATATTTCCATAATGGTAAAACAAAAGAAAACAAGCAGAGAGAATGCATTTTTAATCACCAATCATTTCTCTTTGTTTGTTGTGAATGAACAGCGAGGTGAAATAGTATTTCATAATCACCCCATTTGAGTTTTCCTCCCCACCAAGTACCGAGAAATCTCTAAATAAAATAAATAAACAAGCCAAGACCTTAAAATAAATTCCAGAGGGCAGAGTGCTACGTGTGAGTTATCACAGCTGAGGGGAGGCAGGGGCTGGAAGGTGGAGAAGAGAGGACAAAGGGGCAGGGGCATCGTCAGTTGCCTGGCATCAGGGACCCCCGGTCTCGGGACCCACAGGCAGGTTAGGAAAAGCAGAGCAATGATTCGAAGATCCAGAGAGCAAGATGGAGCAGGGGCAGACTCCTCACCCTTTATTTTCTCTTCCTTATTCTTATTCTTCTGGAATCTTCTGGTCTTAATCCTCTCAGGAGCTCCCTGGGGCTTCACAACCTCTCACTCAAAGGACTACTTATTCAGGAGGTCTTCTCTGCATAGTGTCTTCCTGCCCTCCCAGCTAGTCCAACACTCTCAATTGGTAGAGGATGAGACCAGAGCAAAAAGAGAATGGAAAAAGCATATCCAAGCCCCCCAGACAGACCAGGGCCTGCAACTTGGGGGGCTTGACTCCCTGTCAAGCCATGACTCATCCACCTGCATTTCCTTCTAGATGCCTTTGAGAAGCCTCCTGCTCCACTGCTCTTTCTTCACTGCATATCACTGATGTTCTGTTTTGTGCAACGCAGAACCCCCATATCCTCAGGCCTTAGCAAGTGCCTGACACATATTTGTTGGATATATGGGTGGGTGGATGCGTATATAGTAGTTTGGATGGATGGATGATTAGATGAATGGTTGACTGCCTAGATGGGTAGATGGATGGATGATTGGATGGATGGGTGGATTGTAAATGGAGGAATTATTGGATGGCTATATGGATGGATGGATGGCTATATGGATGAGGGAATAAGAGGCTAAAGCTGACTTGGTCCTTCATTGGCCAGAGGAAAGGCCATCTTTGGAAAAACTACTGCTAGATTGCCAGTGGCAATACAGTGTGGTCTGGTTAATATTTGGGGTCCTGGCCCCTTGAAATTATATCCCAACAACCCCTTGAAAGGCCCTGAAAAAATCACCTCTAGCAAAGCAGGCCCCTTCAAGGTAGAAATTGAGGCAAAACTCTAGGGCCAGGCAGACCCCATTTTACAAGCAAGTCCCATAGTTGTAAAGAGTGCTGGCCTAGGGGTCAGAGGACCTGGGCCCCTTCCTCACTCTGCCCCTTACTCACTGTGTGGTCATGGGTGAGTGTGTGGCTTCGTCTCGATGGGCCTGTGTCCCACTCTGAAATGTTCTCTGTTAAACGTTCTAGGCTCTGGGTCTGGCCCCTTCTAGGTGAGCAACTTGGCCAAGGCTTGGAAGAACTCTCCCTCTGGAGCAGCCCCTTGCCCATGTCTCCGGTCCCTTCCAAAGCCAGGAGCACCCACCCTGGCCCTCTTTTCCCCAGCCTTTCCCCTGGTTGGGGGATGGAGTCAGGGAGCTAGGCTGGATGTTCAGGCCACAGCTAAGGTCCACGCTCCCTCTGAATCCCATTGAAAAATAATAAAAAGGTAATTACTTTGTCATTACTGAACACTGGTTTGTCTTTTTATTTATTTATTTTTTAGCCCTGACCATAAATAACCAGCCCATTACCCTTCAGAGTGGACACACACATCCCATCCATACAGGCCCCGCCTCCTTGTGCATGCCGCACGTGGCCTAGCGCGGCCATGCAGCCACTTACACGGTGCACATCAAACACAAAGACACCACTCCTCACATCTCACTTCCTGATCACTCTGTTAGATTCGGGAAAGAATCACACCACTATTATGGGTGAAGCCAAGCTCTGTGCTAAGCGCGAATTCTCTCCATTAATTCTCCCAACAACCTTGTGAGGCAGGTACTGGTTTTGTTGCTGTTTTACAGATGGGGAAACTGAGGTGGAGAAAGGTCAGGGAACTTGCCCAAACTCACACTGCCAGTAAACAGCACACTGGGATTTGAACCCAGGTAGGTGACCTAATTCCAAAATTCATGCTCCAACACATTGATAATTCAGACACGTGCAAACCAGTGTTCACCATAGCCAAAAGATGGAAATAGCCCAAGTGGCCATCAGTAGATGACTGGATAAACAATGTGATATAACCATGCAATGGGATATTATTCAGCCATAAAGAGAAATGAAATTCTGATCCCTGCTATGGCATAGATGAACCTGGAAAACATGACGCTGAGCGAAATAAGTCGGGCACAAAAGTACAAGTAGTGTATGACCCCACTTATATAAGATAACTAGAATAGGCAAATGCACAGACACAAAGGTTATTAGTGGTTACCAGGGGCTGGGGGGAGGAAGGAAGGGGAGTGACTGCCGAAGGGGTTCTGAGTTTCTGTTTGGGGTGATGTGAAACTTTTGGAAATGGGTAGTGGTGATGGTGGCATAATATGGTGAGTATAATTAATGTCACTGAATTGTACACTTAAAAACAGTTAAAATGGCAAATGTTTTGTGATATATATACCTCTCACTATAAAATAAAATGAAAATCTTGGCATCCAAAAGGCAAAAAAGCAAACATGCGCACGTGCACGTACACACATAGTCTAATGTGGACCGCAGGGAGAAAACAGACTAAATTGAGGCCTCTGGGAGCACAGATGGGCCACCCACACAGTCTCAGGCAGGGAGACATCAGAGAAGGCTTCCTGGAGGAGGTGACACCTGCTTTGGCCTTAATGGATGAGTGAGAGAAGGACAAGTAGCAACCGGGAAGCGAGGCATTCAGGGAAGAAAGAATAGCCTGCACAAAGGCCTGGAGGTGAGAGGAGAGGGTGCGTTTGGAGCCAGGAGCAGCTCTGTGTGGCTGGAGCCCAGGAGGTGTGACTGTGATGAAGGAGAGGGAAGAGGTTAGGCCGCAGAGGTGGGCAGGGCGCCACTCACATCCGGGCCAGTCTGGCATAGCAGGCAGCCCTCCCCCACCCACAGCCGGCTACCTGGCACTCCTGCTGTGTGACAAGAGGGCTTCTCATCAGGAGAACAGCTCTTTCCTGCCTGCCCGGCCAGTCCCGCCCTCTGTGAGACAGGGTGTCACGGGCAGTGGCACAGGTGCCAGCTGGGAGGAAGCATGGCCACTTCCGGAGTCCCAGAGCTGGCCGTCTTTGCCTGTGGCCTGGCCACGCCAGTGTCAGGTGGGACCCCATGCTGGGGCAGAGACAGTGCAGTCCTGATGAGGCCACTTGGGTTCTGCTCTCAGAAGTCTGTGCTGAGTCCAGACCTGTGAGAGGCATGGGAAGGAAGGAGGGAGGGGCAGGGGCTGGGATTTAGGACCAAGTGGTATGTGACAGGAACCACAGGGCCACAGGAGTGTGGTTTTTGCTCTGAGCACCAGCAGAGAGTAGAGAGGCTGGTACCCTCAACTCAGTTTACCTTATAAAACAGGCCCCTGGTGCCAGGTCTGCCCATCCCTGGCAGGCGTGGGAGGGGTTAAGGTGTTGGCCCACAGATCTTTGGGTAAGAGGTGATGTCAGCAGTCAGCCCTGCCCTCACCTGGCTGTACCTCTCCGTATTCGGGTGTCTGTTGACAATTTGAGCACAATCTTCTGGTGCACAAAGTACAGCCGTACCTACATGGACCAAAACCCTCCATTAAAGGACACACATGGCCTGACAAGCGTGTGCAAACACACACACACACACCTTCCCACGCAGATAAAATCAGACACACACCTCACCACTAGTCATGAAAAATCCTCTTACTCACACACACCCTCAAATCTCCCAAGAAGGCCACAGAGATGGGCTGCGAAAGATGGATTTGTTTTTCATTTAAATGCATTATTTTATGTTTTAAGTCCAATTCCCAAGGATTTGGGAAGTTTTACATTTCACAACCAAATGCGTGTCTCTGGGATTATGGATGGTCTTTATGCTTTCTTTATATTTCTCTAGGTTTCCTGACTTGTTTGCAGTGAACGCGAATTAACCTCATTTCCAGAAATTTAAAGCTGTTTTCAAAAGTGAGATGGGTCAGAGGATTTGTCAGGCTGGAAGGGGCTCTGCTATAGAGATCAGAGACCCTGGGACCAGAGAATATTTCCTAAAAGGAAAAATATTAGTCACCAGCAATTCTTCTTGTTATCTGGCAGGGGTAAACATAAATACAAAAAATTAAATTAATTAGAACAAACTAGAAAAGGAAAGGTTGAGCGGGGAGAGCAACACAGCATGGTCTTTGCCTCTAGCTGAGCAAGGGCACAGGCAGGAAAATGAAAGCAGCTACAAAGTGTGAATCCCAAGCTCAGAAAACAGGTAATATTTATGGCACAGAAATCCCTAAGGTTCTCCAGTAGCAAGAGAGGTTCCTAGAAGGTGTGGGTGGAGGGGTAGGAGGAAGTGTGGACCTCAACTCTCGTTGAGGTTGAAAAATGGAGAGAGATGACGTCCCTTAGCCCTCAAAGGTTGAGCAAATGCCCAGGAAACCTGGGCTCAGGTACAATGTCTGAGTCTGGAGACCTATGAGAACCTGTACAATGGATCAGCTCTAGCTCCAGCTGTGGATTGCTGGAATCTGCCCTCCTCCTCATCTCTGCTCGAGGTTGTGGGTCTGAACAAGGCCGTGCAAACCTTGAGACAGCCTCTGCTTGCAGCCAGCACTGTTCTAATAAGGATTAGTCACTAGAATCACAGACGCTTTCACCCATTGGGGGTAAAAAAAAAAAAAAAAAAAAAAAAAATCCAATCTAGGTTGCAGAGCAGCCGGGGAGATGGCTTTACTCATATACTGCTGCTGGATGGGCACATAAACACAGCCTTCCTGGGAGGGTGAATTTGGGAATTCGTATTAAAAGTATTACAGAAGCAGTGGTGACTCTATTGTCACCTTGCATGCGGGAGACCCAGGTTCAATTGTCGGCCAATGCATCCCAGGTACAGCCACCACCCCGTCAGTCGGTGGAAGCTTGTGTGTTGCTTTGAGGCTGAACAGGTTTCAGCAGAGCTTCCAGACTAAGACAGACTAGGAAAAAAGGGCTGTTGGCCTACTTACAAAAATCAGCCAGTGAAGACCCCTTTGGATCACAACAGTCCAATCCGAAACTGATCTTGGGGAAGGTACAGGACTGGGCATGGGGTCCCCATGAGTCTGGGGCTGACTTGACAGCAGCTAACAACAACAACAATAATCAAAAACATTAAAATGTATGCATACTCTTTGACTCAACAATTCCACTTGAAGGAATATGTATGATCGTTTATGGACAAGGAGAGTCATTAGAGTTAATTATAACAAGGAAAAGCATTGGAAACCAGCTCGATGGCCAAAATTTATAAGAGAGAGGGACTGGTTAAATAAATCAGGACCAACCTCTACCATACAGTCCTTAAAAAGCACATTATAGAAGAATATTTAAGGACATGACAAAATGTTCACGCTGCATATACGTGGTAGGCTTAAAAAAAAAAACAAACCAGTGTGTTCAGTATGATTCTAATTTTATAAAATAAGACAAAGCAAAAAACAAAACAAACAAAAAACCTAGACTGGGAGGAAATACACACTGCAGCATCAACAGTGATGATTCATGGGTGGCAGGATTACAGATATTAAGATTTTCTTCTTCCTGTTTACCTGTATTTTCTGAATTTTCTATAATAAGAGGGTATAATGGAATTAGTCAGAAATAAGGAATCAGGCACTTGACAAAAAGAATGAAGGCATTTTGGGGGTGGATGGACTTATAAAGTTCGTCAGGCTGAGCCTCCATCTGGATGGAATTTGGAGACCAAACTCAGTTTGGGAAAAGCCCCTCTCCCATTCTCCCTCCTCAGGACTCCCGAGAGAGAGACAATCGTAAATAAAAGAAATGAACTCAGCTTTTAAAAATTTTTAATTACAACTTGCCCAGTAATCACCATAATCACTTATCTCAGGCCCTTGTTTAATTATTCAGTCACTAAGCATCTACTGAGCACCTACTATGATGTTAGCACTGTGCCAGGCACAGGGAACCCCCAAAACACGGGCCCCACCCAGGGAGCCCCTCAAAGTAAGGAACAGCTTGGGAAAAGGGGAAACAAGCACACAGTCTTTAATTTTTTTACTACTTGTTCTTTTTTTATTATTTAAAAGTAGTTAACATTCTTTTTTAACATTTATTGAGCACTTACTGTATGCAAAAGGAGGCCAGATGGTGCAGGGGTTAAAGCACTCAGCTGTGAACCAAAAGGTCGGCAGTTCGAACCCACCAGCCATTCCAAGGGAAAGATGGCAGTCTGCTTCCATAAAGGTTTACAGCCTTGGAAACCCTGTGGGGCAGCTCTACTCTGTTGTATAGGGTCACTATGAGTTGGAAATGACTCTGTGGCATTGGGTTTGGGTTTGGTTTCTGTGTGATAGATTCTGGGCTGTATACTGTGTTTTCTTTGGTTGGGTTTATTTTCTACCAGATTGGAGGCTCTTTAAGGGCAGAGGTTCCGGTGCAAGCGCTCAGCAATGGAATGGAAACGAGATGCATTCAGGTAAGTAAGTTTTACTGTAGGAGTCCCTGGGTGGTGCACACAGTTAACTGCTGGATTACCAACCAAAAGATTGGCGGTTCGAACCCAGAGCACCTCGGAAGACAACCCTGGTGATTTACTTCTGAAAAGTCACAGTCTTGAAAACTCTGTGGAGCACAGTTCTACTCTGCACATACGGGGTCACTATGAGTCACAGCTGACTCCATGGCAATCTACAACAACAAGTTTTTGTTATAAAGAAAAGCACATGGTACTCAAGAAATCACACCACCATTAACAAGAAATAAGAAAAAATATATATACAGTGAAAGGACAGATTTGTTCTTCTTCCTCTTCCTCTCCCAATGCACACATATTCAAGTTTCATCTCCTTATGGACTCAGAGTAAAGGTAAAAAGGATTATTGCACTGGGGTAGGTCAGGGAGTAAAGCTTTGGTCACCTCCCTGCTCAAGCAGGTGGTGTGGGGATTAAAAGCTCTGGAGTCAGACTGCCCGGCTCAGACTTGGTAAAGTATTCTCTATGCCTCAGTTTCTTCATCAGTATTAATGGGTATATTTGTAATACTAACTACATCATAGGGCTGTGATGAGGATCTAAAGAGATAAGTGCTTAACATGGTGCCTGGCACATAATAACCTCTCCATGGCTCTGGATGTACAATCTAGTTTTGCTTTTCATCATTGCAGAAGGCCACAAACCAAAAAATTGTGACCAGGAAACTTAGCTGAGATTGCTTTCAAGGCTTTCCCTATTATACAAACTGAGACAGACTTATTTGACAATCAATTATCAAGAGCCTCCTGGGTGCCAGGCACTGTGCTTGGCTTCCCAGCTTCTGAGATAAAGGCACAGACACAAGGAGCTCACAATGTGGTGAGGGTTTAGGAGGTCTTCCCCAGAGATTCCCTGGAGACTTAGAAATGGGAGAGGCTTTTCATGATGTGCAGCCTGCCTGGAGGCAGGGGGCTGGATCAGATGACCTTGATACAGTCCTTAGCTGACTCCACTTCCCCGCCTGTCTCTCCTGGGGCACAGATCGCCAAAGCCATCTATTTCTCCACTGTGCACCCCTGGCCAAATGCCAGGGAGTTGGAAACTAAGCAAGGCCAGGCTGTCAACCTGGCAACTCCTGGTAACTTCTGGATCGTAACAGCTCCTCCTGCCTCCCCAAAACTTTGTCTTAGGTGCCTTCTAGTCATTCTGCTATAGCATAGGCGCAGGCAAGGGCAGGGGCCATGTCTGTTTATCTCAATTCAGCACCTACTCAGAGAGTAAGGCCCTACCATGTGCCAGGGACTGTTCAAAATACTGAAGACATAAGGGGACACAAAACATAGTCCCTGCCTCCAAGGAGCTCCCATTCTAGTAGGGCAGCCAGATAGTAAATACAGGAGTAAGAAAGCAAGTGATAGAGAAAGGCTGGGGCTACTTCAGTGAGCTGGGCAGGGAAAGCCTTGCCGAGGAGGTGAACTGCAAGTAGAAACCCGAGTGATGAGAATAAGCAGCCTGCAAAAAGGGCATTCCAGGCTGAGGGAACAGCAAATGCAAAGGCCCTGGGGTAGGAACAAGCTTGGTGCTTTCAAGGATAGGGAGAAGCCTGTGTGGTGTTAACACCAGGACCAATGGGGAGAAGAGGTCTGAGGGGCAGGCAGGGGCCAGATCTCAAAGGACCTTGCTGGCCACGAGGAAGAGATTGGATTACATTCTAGGGAAGACTCAGGAAATGCCAAGTTGAAGAACGCGAGGAGAAAGAGCGTCTAATTTCAGGACCTGAATGGGGAATGGGGGTGGGCGGAGAAAACAAGGGAGGGAAGATCAAGGCATTGAGATGCTTGACTGAGTCTAGAGGCTTTTTGGGTGTGATGCTCTCTCTTGGACGGTTTGAACTCACCCAGTGGCCCCACGGAAGAAAGACCTGGCTATCTGCTTCCGTAAAGAGCACAGCCAAAAAAATCCTATGGGGTAGTTCTACTCTGTCAAATGGGGTCGCTATGAGTTGGAATCAACTCGACAGTACCCAACAACTCTGTTCTGGCCCCTTATAGGCAGCGGCTGTGGTTGTGCTAAGGCGCTTTGTGTGAACTTTTTGTGAGTTGGAAGTTGTGATTGGAACAGGGAGAGGAGCCTTCCCGTTTCACCGCCCTCCCCCCCCCGTTTCTTCCTCCCTCCCCAAGCTTTGTCACTTGTTCAGCCTCTCCCACCCCAGATAAGGCGCCATTGGAGGAGGTGGAAAGACCCCTGGGGGTTGGGAGAATTGCAAAATATCTGAGAAAAAATGAAGGGAAAAACAACTATTTTCATAAAAGTTAGGTGGGTAAGATGTGGCTGTCGGAGATATGGGGAGGGGTGAGCCTTATAGTGGGATGGCAGGGAAGGGATTCCTCAGGAATTCCATGCCGTTCCTTAGTTCCTCAAGGGCAAGGTCTTGTCTAGTTCATCTCTGTCTCCCAGCCCTGCATGTGGTGGGGGTCTGCTCTTTGCTGGTGCTCTGCCAATATTTGCCAAATGAATGAACGAATGAATGAAGGGCTATTACTGGAGGGAAAAAAGGACAGAGGAGAAGAAGGGATGGAGAGAGGATGGGAAGAAATGAGAAGGAGGGGGAGCACTGGATATCCCCAGGAACAATGACAATTACTGGCATTTACCAATCAATATCTTGGCTCAGGCACTTTTTCATGTATTACTGATTTTGCCCTTTCAACAATCCCAAGTGATAGGTACTTTTATTATCCACATTTTACTGCTGAGGCAACTGAGGCACACAGGGATCGAATGCCTTACTCAAGGTCACTCAGCTGGCGAGCGGCTGGGGTCTGACCCCAGAGCCCAAGCGGTTTAACCATTTCTTTATATTGCCCCTGAGTGGAATGACCCCCGAACCAGAAGGCAGAGACCTACTTTGACACTTCTCAAGTCACTACCCCTCACTGTGCCTCAGTTTCTCCTTCTGCAAAATGGCAGGATTGGGCTTGAGATCTCTGGGGCCGCATTCTGCTGAGTTACCAGGCACAAGACTCTTACAGGCTGTGGGTGAGCGCCTAACCCCTAGAAGAGTATGCCTCTGGTGGCAGAGGTAGTAATGGACAGCAGTGGGTCAGTAGGTCTATGTTGTTGTTAGTTGCTATCAAGTGGGCTCTGACTCATGGCGACTTTATGTACAACAGAATGAAATATTGCCTGGTCCAGTGCCATCTTCATGATGGTTGATATGTTTGAGCCCATTGTTGTGGCTATTGTACCAATCCGTCTTATTGAGGGTTTCCCTCATTTTTGCTGACCTACTTTACCAAATGTGATGTCCTTTTCTAGAGATTGGTCTTCCTGATGATATGTCCAAAATAAGTGAGTGGATACTTGGGCACTGTTAATTAGCATGCATTGCTGCTTCCTATTAGTTATGAGGATGAGCAGGCAAGCAAACTAAATGAACATGAGAGGTGTGTCTTTTTTCCCAAATATGGCTTTTCTGGGGTCAAGAGATGTGTGGCCCATGAATCCTGAACTGACCCCCAGGCCTTTTCCGGTGGTGAAAACACAAGCTCCACTTTTGAGGTGGTTTCTTCCCCAGCCCGTCTCCCACAGTGGAGATCATCCAGCATGCAAGGGTTGGGGGATGGATGGGGCCTGGCTGAGCCTCTTCCCTCAAACCTGGAGGAGAGTAGCCACGCCCTGCTGGTTTGCTTCTGGACCAAGTGACTTCCAGCTTCAGGCAGGGGCATGGGGCGCTCATCTTGGACAATTATTTTTCAGGGCTTCAGGTCACTTCCAGTCCTGAGAGGCTTTGCTGAAACGTTCAGATTTGGCCCCAAGGTCTACCTATCTGCAAAAATCTTTACCAGCCTGAGGCATTTCCTCTTAGTTCAATGCCTTCTGTTGCGCATGTTTCAAAGCTATGGGTCCTACTTTTAATTTTTATTCATTAATTTGCCTAATCATTTATCTATATAATTTACTATTGTGGTCAATTTTTCACTTATCTAGACTTCTAGGTGTCCACTCTCCTCTCTTTCTTTCAAGTCTCACATTATTTCCACCCTCTCCTTGTTTGTTCAGAAGGGAAAACAGGTGTAGAGACTAGCTTAGTCTTGGGATGGGGTGTCCTAGTTGAGAACCAGGGCTGATGCTGACCAATACAGCTAGGCTCTATTCCGTCTCTGGGCTCAGCCTGGTGTGGCTCCCTCAAACCAACTGGGAGGTGGGAAGGGGGGCATGCGGAGAAGAGGGGATTCCCTTCCTGAAAGCTGCCCTCCCCTACCACCTGGTTGGAAAAAAAAAACACCTGGTTGGAAGGGGGGAAGAAAAGTCAGCTCTCCCAAGCCACTCTTTATCCTATTGCCTTATTTTATTTTCCTCATGGACCTTTTCATTCTCTGAAATACTATTATTAATTTGTTTTAATGTTCCTTATCTGCCCCTCTCCCTCCACGCTGCACGGCCCATCTTGTTCACTTAAGCTTTATTTCTTGCACAACGGACTGAATGAACAACTCGTTGCAAAGAATAAGTGCAAAGTGAATATCAAACAGTGAGAACACTGCGTTCCTTTGGGTTCCATAACTCTAACATTCTAACTTGCAAAAAAGAACTAGTTCTTCAGTGGAAAAGTGGAAAGCCAAGTGGCTCTCAGGGTTCAGAACGGATGAACAGTCACTCATCCCCCACCCCTTCTCTCTTCTCCCGCAGCCTCAACGCTACTCATGGGATGTCGAAACCTTCCGGAGCCGAAAAAGAGAGCAGCGCCCTGCGATGCTCCTCCGCAGGTCTCGTCTAGCCGCGCGCCTAGACGCCCTATGCGCGGCGGGTGGGTGGGAAGAACCCGGGAGGGAAGGTCTGGGGGTGAGAGTGTGGAGTGGAGCCCGGCCCGGTAATCCGGCCCGGGTTTTGCATGCCACCCACTCGCCCGCCCGGCCGCGGAGAATTCCATAATCACAGCGGGCGAGAGCGGAGACGGGGAGCGAAAAATCCGGGATCCGGCAACTTTGGGCAGCGCATGCGCGCCCGCGGCGCTTCATCCCAAACACACACACATTTTTCCCCCGGACTTGGAAAGTCACCCAAAGCCGCCCCAAGTGCAGGTAAGAGACTCGGCGCTCCCTCCGCCGCGGCCCCCCCACACCCCCCGGCTCCGCAGGCCTCCCGGGGAGCTTCCCCGCCTCGCCCCCTGCCCCGATGCAGCCCCTCACCCCGGGGCTGCCGCTTGCAGCAGGGAGCGGGCGGGCGAGCGAGCGAGAGAGCCAGCCAGCCAGCCTGCGAGCGGCGGCTGCCACCCAACTCCGGCCGTGCGGGAGGCAGGGGGCATGGAGGGCTGGCATCGGGGCTTGGGGCGGCGCGTCGCCCGCCGTGGCCAGGGGAATGCCCGGCGCGCGGCTCCGGGGGAGGGGAGGGCTGCTGCTCCTGGGGGTCACTTACTCATCTGAGGGGGCGGCCGGGTAGGGGAGAAGAGGGGGAGGTGCCAGGCGCGAGTGCAGGACTTTGCAAATATGGTGGGGGCGCCCCCCGCGCTGCGGACTCCCGGGGGGGGGCAGGTGCTCTCAAATACCGGGTAATCATTTCTTCCCCCCACGCCCCCCAGCTGCAGGAGGGTCGTGCGCTCTCCAAGGCGGAGGAGGCAGGGGTGAGGGGCGCTTGGGGTGACTTTGCAAGACTTTGCCCAAGGGAAGGGGTGGGTGGGGAACCCCTCCAGCTGGCCCTTGTGCCCCGATGCTGGGGTGTAGGTTCTGCTGGCAGAGGTAGACAGTGTTAGCTTAGGCCTGGGGTGCTAAGGGATGCCTCCCGGTGGGAAAACGAAGGCAAGGGGTTGCTTGGATGGGGGGAGCGGCGCCCCCTTTTTCCTCTGTGCCTGGGAAGTTTGTCTCAAGTGCGCTGCTCCGGGTGCGGCGAGTGGCGCTCCTCACTCTCCCCACCCCCCTAGTCTCCCCGGGCACAGGGCTGGCAAAGCTGGGCACAAGCAGCCAGGACACCGGCTCAGAGCCGCGCGGCTGTCGGCCGGAGCCCGCCTGGGTCCGGGGGGGAAAGTTCCGGGGAGTTGTGGCGGCTGTTGTGTGCGCTGGGAGAGAAGTTGCGCCCGGGGACGTGGGACGCTGGGCTGGCGGGCCGGCGGGCGGGTGGAGCGGTGCGCTCCCGAAGGGCACACCGCGGTGGGAGAGGGTCTGGCGGGGACTGTGCCCTCCAGGCGGGCTGAGGGTGAACCTCGGAGCTCAGCAATTGGGGTGGAGGCACCTTGAATTCAGGGGCGCACGGCCGAAATAGGCACCTGGCAGAGGGTAGAGAGAAGAGAAACTGGGGCGCAGAGGACACCCAAGAGGAGGTGGCGGGGCCACCCAGTCACTTGGGGGTCGGGCTGCAGGGCAAAGGAGCGCGTGGTGGCCGGCAGAGGAGTGTGGGGGAGCGGGGCTACAGGGGGTGCGCGGGAATGGAGGCCGGGCCCGGCGGGCAGTAGGGAAGCTCCCGGGGTAGGGGGCCGAGTCGTGCGCCCGGGGTGAGCCGGCCGGGCGGAGCGGCGGCCGGTTTATTTTTACTCGGTGGCATTTGCAGAATGTGCAGCTGATGGCCGTCCGCCGCCAGGAAGTTTTGCTTTCTGTTCTTTCTCTCTCTTTCCGAAGCCAGCGCGGCCGGGAGCGGGCGGGCCGGGGAGCTGGGACGGTAGAGGGGAGGGGGCGGCCACCGGTCTGGCGGGGCTTGGGCGATGGGGGCAAGGGCGCGCTGGGGTCGGGGCGGGGGCTGGCCGGGCGCAGGCGGTCGCTGGGCTGCTGCGGAGCGTTTGGGTGAATTCTGTCCCCAGCTTTGGAAGCTCCTTGGCGAGGGGAACAGGTGTACGCGCCGTCAATCACTGCGGGAGGGACACTTAAGGGGCGTAGATGAAGATAATAATAACAGATTTCTCTTCATGGGGGTGGGTGCAGATTCTTCTTCCCAGTCATCCCTAACCCGGGTCCGGAGTTGGGGGTGGAGTGGAGAGAGAGAGAGGCAAGGGCCGCTTCTCCCTCCACGCAAGTTCCTTCGGACCTATTCCCAGCTTGGGAAGCGAGCCTGGGTGCGGCGATGACTTCCTTCCAGTCAAGCTGGGGAGGGTGCGGGTGCGTGTGCATGTAGGATTTATCCACCATCGAAGCCGCGATAACACCTCTCCTCCGAACCAGGAGCTCCGCCCAGCCCGGCTGGATCAAGGGGCGACTGGTGTTGTCTGTGTGCGTCGCTGCCCCAGCAGAGCCTGGGGGCGAGGCCCTTAGTGAGTGTGGGTGTCCCGCCAACATCTATACACTCATAGTGATGGGGGCGGCGAGAAGGAAAAGGACAGGGTAGTCGCTGGGCAAAGTTGGTAAATTTAGGACGTCTCCAAGCTGCTACAGGCGCGGGGTCAGAGAACTCCAGAGGACTGAAAAACAGATCGCCGGTAATATCGGCGCCCCCTCCCAAAGGTGCGCGCGCGCGAACACACACACACACTTACACTTACACATAGACACTCACGTCGCTGTCCTAAAGGGAGCCGTCCCGGCTGAGCAGGAGCAGCTGCGCGGGGCGTGGGGGGAGGGGGAGTAGTTGGTCCCCGGGGGCTGCGCCCGGGCTGCGCTCCACGTGCCCGGAGGGGGCGCTGGGTTGTTCGGCGCCCGAGCGCAAAGCGCTGGGTTTGCGCCCTGGTCGCAGCGAGACGGTGCGTCCCGGGAAGGCGTCGCGACCCGCGCGGTCTCCAGCTCCCCGCGCTGCCTCCCCACACCCCCAGCCGCTTTCCACTTCCCCAACTTCAGGCTTTTACTGGTTTGCTCCTCGAGCTCTGGGACCTTGTCAGGGAAGACTGGGGAACTTCTTTCCGGCCGACAGCCACCATCTCTCTCCCCGGAATCCTGCGAACCGTAGTGATTGCCCCCCCCCATCTTGTTAGCCACCTTAGAGGCGGTTAACGAGAGTTTATGGAGAATATTGTTGAACTTCAGTAATCAGGTTTCCAGCGATCTTATGCCTCCTGTTTAATTTATTAGACTAGTTATTTATTCTGTTGATGATAATCTGTTGCTGGTTTCTATGGAGATGTTAAACTGATCTCTTTCAGAAATCAAACTCCATATGCACTAAAACGTTTAAAGGGGCAGTGCCTTCCTCTTTTTTTCTTTTTGTTTTTTAGACTTTGCACCTTGCCGAGACTTCGTGTCTTCCTCTGAGTCTGGGTGCATTTTTATTTCCTTCTTACGAAGGAGAGGAGCCCGAGAGACTCACGCTTTGTGGCAAGTACAGCTTATTATGGCTAGAAGAAAGCGAAGGCTTTGATCCCTAAGTTGCATCATCATTTAAAACAGATCATTTCACCACCACCCCTTCCCCCCATCATATAAGAGCAAAATTCTTTCAACATCAAAGAGTCCAACCTAAAAAAAAAAAAAAAAAACTATTGTTTAAAAAAAAATAGCAGAGTCAGTCAAATGTGAACCTCCCCCTTTATCTGCTCGCCTTCTGTTTAAAGAATTTTTTGAATAAGAAAAACAAAACTTGTAGTTCAGCTAATTTTTTCATACTTATTAATAGTTTATCTTGCCCTCCCCCTTTTTTTTTCATTTAAAAAGAAGTTCAAAGTTAGATTTCTCTGCCTGTGGGGGTTGAGGTATATTTGCTTCTCTTTCAGATCCTGACCATCTGTTTTTGGAAAATTAGCCTCTGGGAAGAGGGGAGAAGTTTTTACTCAAACTTAATGCACTGCTTTAAATTTCCTGGGAAAACAGTCACCCAAACATTTTCAAGCCCTCATTTCCCTGCTGTTTGAAAGATCAGTCACTTCGGGTGTGTGAGACCCTATCAACTTTTTCTCTTTTTCTCCCCTTTTCAGGTGTTTTTCTGTAGACTTGTGACTTTGGAGGGGTGGGTGCAGTAAATGAAGAAAGTTAAGGGAGAAAAAAAATTATCTGGGTTTCTGACACTCTGAGAAATTGTGAACCTACCCTGAACTCAGATATTTATCATGCTGACAGATATGATACAAAGCGATTGCGTTTCTTGATGATCCCCGGGGACTAAGTTGGAGGTAAAACCATTTAATGCATTTTTAATATTAAAGTAAGGCCTGGCTTCCATTTTCTTGGCGGTGGGGGGGGGGGTGGATATCTCTATAAAGCTGGCGCATTGTACGTGTGTATATTGTTTTTTCTTTTTCAGCTAGAACCCCACACCCCCACCTCTTTCACATTTCCATTTACTTTGGGGAGGGGTGAGCCACATGCAGGGCATTTGGCCTTCATAAATAAATTTATATTTGGCCAGAAGTCCAGTGCTAAATAAGAGCACATTAAAACAACAACAACGAACTCAGACTCCACCCCTGTCATAGGAAATAAAACAGAGGCAATACTCGACTTTTTTTTTTTTTTTCCTCCTCCCGTCCTTATTCTCTTTTGTATTATTTTATTTTGGAAGGAGGTGGGGCGGTGGTTGCCACTCAGCTCTGAGGAGAGAGAAGCCATTCCTGTGTTATTCCTCTTTTTGCTATATTTTCAAAATTTGTTTGATTTGGTTGACAAACAGAACAGAGGCTTACGAGTAAAAAAAAAAGAGCACTGTGGCTTTAAACTCAGGAGTTTGCATATTCTCCTTGTATCTTTCCCCTTTGCTAATTATTGTGTTGTTTTCAGAGCAAATATGTCATATCCATGGCGACCGGGCAGGTTTATTGTCTTTCTGAAGCAATAGCTCACATAAGTAATTAATGACTTTCTTTTTTTTCCTCTGGCTTAGGTTAAACAGATCATTCAAGGAAAGTCATATCTCTCTCTCTCTTTTCTCTCTCTCTCTTTTTTTTTTAGCCTGGTGACATAAGAACATGAGTTAGAACAAGAAAATACTTTAACCAAGAAGTCAACAGCTTATTTTCCCCCATTTCTTTTAAAAGCTGAAGTGTCAGCTTTCAGACATATTAGGCTGTCATCCTCAAAGCCGTGAGCAGTGTAGTCCACGGCTGGGCTGGAAATCCATTTGAAGGTTGTGCAAAGTGGAAACGGGAGGTATTGGCGTGGGGGGGAGTAACCTGAAGGAATTTGTTTTTTAGTTGTGGGGGGGAAGCACTCCAAAATGAGTATTTCTCCTGTATTTAGCAGAATTTAATTAAATTGTTTACAGGAAAGAATTAATGAGTTGGTAGTAAAGTGTTTCCCCCTCTCTTCTTTTTCCTAGACTAGTTAATTGGAAAGACGAAGTTTTTCTTTTTGCTTTACCTACTGTTCAGCTTTCTCCAACTTTTGTCGAAAGTGCGTTTTCTAAGAAAAGTAGCTTTTGGAATCCCTTCTCGTTTACTGTGTCCAGAATTATAGTGGGGTTTTTGGGTTTTTCCTTTAGACCTACAACTTGAAGCTGGTTTCCACTTCTCAGGAATCAACAGCTATGATGATCGACCAAGATTTGGATTTTTTTTTTAACCTCTTTTTTTGTTGTTGTTGAGGGGGGGTCCTTTTGAGGATGTAAAATGTGTAGTGAAGGCATGACTACCTTCTATATTCAGTGATAGCATTGGGGAAGGTAGAAACAATTTTTTTTTCCTTTTTAAAAAAATCACCATTTATGTTCCACTCTATTCAAATGGGCCTTTTGCTCATAAGATGTCATATGATGTCACCCCTTAACTTTAGAAATGTACTGGCTGTCCAACTAATATTTTCTGGTAACTTCTTTGGCCCACCCCCTGTCCCCGCTACAGACATACATTAATTAAGTACTCTTGTCGTCTGTCCTAACGCCCCCCGCCCCACTTTGTAAATTTGACATATAGCCAAGGTTTGGTGTATGTTCTTCAAAAGGAGGAGAGAGATAAAGAGAAAAGCATTTATGTCGTACTCCACAGTTAAAAAGGAGATTTCTCCCTTACATGAACCAAGTTTAAAAAAAAAAAAAAAAAAAGGCCTGGAGTCAACAGAATGAATCTTTAGGCTTTGGGGCATTCAAAATAAAAATATAAAGAAGAAGAGAGATTTATTTGGTATCTGGTTTCTGAGGAGGAAAAGAGAAGGCCAAGCAAGTCGGATGCAGAGAATCTAGCGCAGTTGTAATTGAGCCCGTAACCTCTTGATGTCTATATCAGAAACACAGACAAGAGCAAAGGGAGCTGAAGAGAGGAAAACAAGCTTGTAGAGGAGGGAGCTCAGGGGGAGATTCACAGAGAGAGAGAGAGAGAGAGAGAGAGAGAGATTTAATTTATAGCATTTTAAAAACCGTAATTTCATTAGGATCTGTTCTTCCCCTGCTCTGAAGGGCAGCCGGGCAGACCGATAAGGCCAGTGCCTTGGCCCAGGGTACGTGGCGGTGTGGTGGGTGCAAACTTGACCATCTTGTCAGCATCCAGGGTTTGCTTTGTCTGCCCACTTGCTGCTACCTTGATTATTTTTAAAGAAAAAAGTCTCAAATTGTTAAAAGTTAGCCGTGCCTCCGGGGTGCCCTGTGATTCCCTTCTGGGTACCACGATGTTCCACAAGCAGTGTGGTTTGGCTGCCTCCTGCCTGGGCCGTGGCATCTGCGTGTCTTCTGTCTGTCGCTTGGCTGCCTGGGGTTCCAGCTGCAGGAGACCACTGGGGGAGGGGGGCACCTCCATCTCTGCCCCCCCTCAAGTTTACCAAGTTAACTTGCTGTGATTTGGAAGCCACAGCTTGGGGAAAAAAAGCGAAAGGCTGTCATAAATTCTGCAAAAATTAATCAACCGTGTAGAGCTGCGTGATAGGAGGGCTTGCAGGCAAGGTGGGCCCTTTTCCCAGTCCCCCTGCTCAAAGTCCAGCAGAGGAAGGGGTGGCCTGGACGGTGGCAAGGGAAGGGTTTTTTTTTTTTTTTAATCCGAATAATTGAGAACAACTAGGGGGAGAGAAGAAGAGAGATGGATTTATTGAATATAAATCCTCAAATGCTCTTGTTCCATATTGTTGGGTTCCCCCCGCCCTTTTGGTCTGGATTTGTCCTATGTGCCTTTGATGGGAAAAGCATGTAGGGAAAGAGAGCAAAAGGGGGTGGGGGGAGAAGGAGAGAGAGAGAGACAGGGACGTGTAGCTCCTTCGGAACTCATTATCATTCTTAATAAGTCTTAAGGAATAAAGAAGAGCATTGAGTGTAAATGCTGGTAATCCTAACACTTCTCAAGGTGAGAGGAGTCTTGAGGACACAGAAAAAAGAGCGTGGAGGAGGGGGTGGGAGGTGGGGGCCCAGAGGCCCTGGGGGAGTGGCAGGCCTGGGGCTTGGGAGGCTTGCAGGAGGCCCCGGAGGCTGGGGGTCCCGGAGGAGTCCCAGTCTGGACAGGTTGTGGGTTGGCACTGGGATCCCCAGGACAGGGTGACTTTCTAGGGGCAAGGGGCAGAGGGGAGCATCAGGCCCTGGTTCACCCAGTTGGGAGGAGGGCATTTGCCCCTCCTGGGCGGGGTGGGGGTGCTATCTCTAGGGTCAGTTCGGCCCCTTCCCCTGGCCTTAGGTTCCTGGAGAAGGCCTGGAGGTGCTGGCCTCATCCCAGGCCCCTTGCTGCTCTGTAGGCCTGTAGCAGCTGCTCTGGGAAGCAAGAGGGACGGCGGTGCGGCCGGAGCTCAGCTCCGGACACTAGGTGGCTTAGAGGATCTGCAAGGTTTTTCAAGGCAGCGGCCGCAGGCTTCCTCTCTTCTCCCGCTGGTGGGCTCCTCTGCGCTGCTCCTCTGCTGGTCTGTGGGCAGCCCTTGTCGATGGAAGAGGGCGAGTGGGCACTGGCCCAGGGGCATGGCACCACTCCTGGGCCCGTGCTCCCGGTGACCAACTTCCTGGGGCAGCTCCCAGGGTGGGGGCGGGGGCGGGGGGGGAGAGGCAGCTGCTGAAAGACACTAGCAGGAGGGACAGTTAGAGCCTGGACTTGTGTTCTCCGCCCTCGTCCTCGGCCACTGGGGTATGAGGCGCTGTGGAGAATGTGGGAGCTCTCTGGGCAATGGGTCCTCCCTCTTTTGAGTTCCTGTGCCTTCTTTGAGAATTCTCTTAATAAAAAAATTTCATAAGTGTAAATATGGCTTATACTTTGATGGGTTTCACAGACCTTATAAACCCAGCCTAAGGACCCTCTGGGGTCCCCTGCTCTGGTGGGCTTCTTTCCAATTCTCCAGGATGGAGAGGGGAGGAGAAGGGAAACCCACATTCCCATGAGACAAAATTGGCCCTCACCTCCACTCCCACCCCTGCCTACCTCAGTACCGGGAAAGAAGCTTGATGCCAAGTGGTGACCTAGGGGTCTCCCGTAGCTGGATTAGGGGGTAACATTCAGGCTATCGCTATGAAGAACCATGCCTGCTCAGGTGGTAGTCTCCAGCCATCAGCAGGGGCCTGGGAGAGGCCCCACTCCAGGCCAAAGGGAGCCCCAACTTCCAGCGGATATTCTTAAGGGTCCCCAGGGTGTTTGAGGAAGAGTCTTAGCCAAGGTCACGTCTGAACCATGCATGCGTTTCTCTGGAATGAGGGGTGGCCAGGGAGAGCGACAGAATTCAGTTTTGACTTACCGTCATCAATTTTTTTTTTTTTAACTATATGTTTTTTGGGAAAGCAACTTCTGGGGAGCATGCAAGGGTGTGTGGGCGTTGGAGGTGCAGGCTGGTGACAGAGCCGGTGCAGAGCCCAGAGGGAGAACAGCACGGGTTAATGGCAGGGTGGATTCTGCCTTTCTGCTGTTTAAAAGCAGTAATGACCAAATTGCATGCCCTGCGTGTTCGTTGCTGACGAGATTTACCGAAAGGAAGCTGAGCTGTCTCTCTTCTGCTGGTCTCTGGGTGGGTGAGCGTGTGTGGTGTGTGTGTGTGTGTGTGTGTGTGTGTGTGTGTAAATGAGAAGAAGGGGTGGGGGTGTGAGTGCTGCCAGGCTGGCACCCTTCCCCAGCACTAATTGCTGGCAGATACCCACGGGGGCTGTGCCAGCGTCTCCAGCTCCACCCGCCCCCCCGGCCCCTGGGGAGCTCAGCTGTGCAGTTCACTATGTGAGGGCCATTTCCGGGCCCACTAGGCCTGGTGACTCCTTTGGGAATCTCAGGGAAATCTAACCTTTGGGACCATGGACCAAGACCGAGCATCCCTGACTGGGGATGGGGAGACAGAGGGAGACGTGGGCGGTCCGGAGCTCAGCTGTGGTCTGGCTGTCCATGCCTGCAGGGTCTTATGGGGTGTGGCCTGGTGGGCTAGTCATTAGGTAGTCTGTTCCAGTCCTAGCTCTCAGTGTGTCACTGTCTGATCTTAACCAAGTCATTTGTCCTCCTGAGCCTCAGTTTCCTTTCTTGTTGAATGGGCTCTGATCCTGCTGACCTCACAGGGTTGTCTTGACAGTCAGCTGGGTTCATAGCTGTAAAAGTCCTCTGAATATAATTAAGTGTAATGAAAAATTTATCATGGGCACTGCTTTGTCAAGTGCATGAGGCTCCCAATGTCAGATCAGCTGGTTTTATATAATATGGGATCAGTCTCAAAGGGGACCCCCGTGAATTCCTTTCCAGAAAGTTGTGGGCCTGGACCTGATATGTGGTGCTGGGGTTGCATTTGTATCAGGTTGCAGGTTGGTTTTCTCATTATTTGGGACTTGGAACTAAGTTGGGGGAGGGTGTTACTTTTCATGTAGAATGGGGGATCCCATCAGGGTGCTGGGTGTGCTTAGCAGCTTTGAGGAGCTGTTTATATCATGGATCAGATTATGCACCTGGAGTCAGTTGACTAGGGGTCAAAGCCACGTGGCTTTCCATCAGTGAGTTAACTAGATGGTGCCTTGGTTTTCTTATCTGTAAAATGGGAATACTAGTACCTACCTAGTGGGGTTGATGGGAGGCTTAGATGAGCTAAGATGTGTAAAGTGTTTAGAACAGGTCTGGTACCCGTGTAGGGGTGAGACTAGAAGCACTTGCCACATACTAGGGATTGCTGTGGATGAAGGAGTGGGGAGAACTCATCCTCTCCACATCTGAGGGCTAGGGACTCCATCAGGTGTGGGCCGATGTGGCGTTGGCTGGAAATTCTGGGTTTAGTGTTTCACTTCTCTAGGCTGTCTTGGGGTCCTCTGGTATTTTGGGAGATGGATCAGCAAGGCTGTGACCACATTTGGAGTCAGCCTCAACATGGGGAAGGGCCATTGGTTCCTCTTCCACTGTGGCCAGACTGGACTCCCAGTCAGTTGGGGAGGGTCATCCTGGGAGCTGTTTGGGACAAGAGGCAAGGGATGGGGCGGGGCAGGGCCTGGGAACTGGCCCAAGGAGCTGTGCCCCCTGCCTGTGTTTGCACTGCCCTCGAGCTTAGTTCTGAGTGGAGGTTAGTCCCAGAGGCTGGGAGTGCCTTTGTGTGGGAAAGCTCCTTTATAATGGGGACAGTGTGGCTGGCAGAGGCTTCTTGTTGTTGTGTGCTGTCAAGTCAATTCCGACTCGTAGCGACCCAATATGACAGAGTAGAATTGCCCCATAGAGTTTCCAAGGCCATGATCATTACAGAAGCAGACCAGCAGGTCTTTTCTTCTGTGAAGCCGCTGGTGGGTTCAAACTGCCCGTCTTTCGGCTTAACCATTGTGGCACCAGGGCTCCTTGGCAGAGTGTTAGAGCATGGGCTTTGGAGCCAGGCTGACTCAGATGTGACTCTTGTTTCTACCACTTGGGCAAGTTAATTCCTCTAATCCTTTGTTTCCACATCTGTGAAATGGGAGTTACAAACCTATCTCGTGGGGTATTGAATGAGAGGATAGTAACCTGGTAACATCTATTGAGGTTGCACTGAGCATTATTGCATGACATACAGTGGGGGACGAGGGGGAAGGTCATTAACGGGCTAGCCTTGGACTGAGCCTAAGTTGGGTCCCTGGGTGACCTGGAGCTTAGTTCAGGGGCTTGGTGCTGAGCAAAAGGGCCCAGCAGGGCGAGTGTGACTGGCGTCTTTTTAACCCCTTTCGTGGACTCATCTGAGGTTTCCCATGTGCCCTTGGCTAATCCTGCCCAGGGGCATTCCCCAGGTGCTGAGGAGGTGGAGGAAGGGCCAGAGGAAGACAAGGGGTGCCATGGAGGCAGTGACCTAAGGAGGCAAAGGCAGTGGAGGCTGAGGAGCGGGGGGCACTGGAGGGGCGAGGGGCACTTATGGAAGATGAGGTGTATAAAGCTCCATCGTCCTCTCCCATTTCACTGTGCTGTGCCAAAACACCCCGGTTCTTGTTTCACTATCTGCGATCTGGGAGCAGGTTAATTTCCATGACGAACTCCAGGCCACGTGCTCGGAGGATTTATCTAATTAAACTGATGCCTTTTTCTAAGAAAGAAAGGATGGAAGGAGGAAGAGAATGAAGGAAAGAGGGAAGGAAGAAAAGAAGGAAGGAAGGAGGAAAGAAGGAAGGATGGGAGGGAGAGAAAGAAGGGAGGAGAAAAGGAAGGGAGCGAGAAAGACAGGAAAGAAGGGAGGAAGAAAGGAAGGAACACAGATACACTGGAGGCAGACCTGTGATTTTTGAAAGTCTGTGACAAACTAAAGGAGAGGCTTGGTACCTGAGGTGGGGGCTTTCCTGGGGGACCGTGCTTCTGTCTTTTGACACTTAGTCTATTTCCAAAATAGCTCTTGGCCTGGGATGGAAAGAGTTCTGGAGGGTTCTGGATCTTCACTGTTTGATATGGTAGCCACTAGCCCAGATAACAATTTCAATTTAAATAAAATAAAATTAAAAATTCAGTTCTTCAGTTGAATTAGCCACATCTCAAGTGCTCTATAGCCACATGGAGCTAGAGGCTACTGCATCGGGCAGTGCAGATACAGAACATTTTCATCATTGCAGAAGGTTCTATTAGACAGTGACGGAAATGGGCGTTGAGTAGTGGGGATACACCCAGGTGCCAAAGAGGACTCCCTACCTGGATCCCAGGCCTCTTTAGGATCCACTGCAGGCTTTCTCTCCCAGGGCAGGCGATGTAGTGGGTCTGGAGTTAGACAGAAAGAGGTATGTATTAGTTTCCGAGGGCTGCCATAACAAATTTCCACAAACTGGGTGGCTTAGAACAATAGAGATTTATTCTCTCTCAGTTGTATGGCCAGAAACCCCAAATCAAGGTGTTGGCAGGTCTGATTCCTTCTTGAGACTGAAGGAGAAGCCATCCGATTTCTCTCTCCTAGCTTCTAGTGACTGCTGGCAATCCTTGGCATTTGTGGCAGCATAATTCCAATTTCTGCCTCCATCTTTGCATGGTGTCTCCACCATGTCTGTGTTTCCGTGTCTGTATCTATGCCTTTACATGGCCTTCTTATAAGGACACCAGGCACTGGATTCAGGACCTAGCCTACTCCAGCGTGACCTCATCGTAACATAACCAATTAGATCTCTAAAGACCCAACTTCCAAAGAAAGTCCCATTCTGAGGTTCCAGGTAGATGTGAATTTTGAGGGGACACTATTCACCCTGGTGTAAGCATTAGATTCTCTAATCCCATTTAGGATCTTTGTGGCCTCAGGCAAAGGGCTTACCCTTCCTGACTGCTTTATCTTCGGTAGAATTGGACTAACAGTAAACAGTACCTGCCTCATAGGTTTCTTGTGATCATTAACCGAGGTGATGTGTGTAAGTACTTAGTAGGGTGCCTGGCACATGGCGAGCTCTTGAAAAATGGGGACCACCATTATTATACCAATTATTTTAATTGTTGATATTATTTTCACAATAATTATTGAAGATCTTTTGTTGCTACCAAGTTCTTAGGACACCCCCCCACCAAATGCTGATTTATCTGTAATCAACATTTTTCAAAATTAGTTTAAATGAGCCCCCAAATCACTTTTTTCTGGGAACCTAATTTGGATTCCTTCTTTTCATCTCTCTCCAGCCCTCCTTTCTTAGGGCAAAAAGAAAACTTGGATCTGCCCCAGAATTAATTCTTGAAGGCCTTTCTACTTGTGAGTTAGAGCCTCTATCCCTCCTTGTGCCCCCAACACACGTATAAGTGAACCCACACACATGCACATACACACACACAGGCTCTTCCACTGATCAAACCACATTTAAAAACAATCCAAAGTATTAGAATAGAGGAGAGCAGATGTGGCCTGGAAGGGCTGGCTGGGTTTGGGGGTGGGGTCGGTGGCCTCTGTGTGTTTATTCTGGACATTGCCCAGTGCCCTGTGTGCTAATGTGGAGCTGAAAAGTCCCCTGCATTGTGCAGGCTCCTTTCCCCGTGAAAAGGCAATTGAGTCAGTGAGGAGTTCCGAATGGATTGGAGCTGACAGTATATGAGAATTTGGCAGTGGGTAGAAAACAAGCTAACCCCCCCTCCATACACACACACACACACACACACACACACACACACACACATACCCCCAACTCATACATACACTCTTATCCCTCCCTAAACTCCCAATTCTTATTTGGTTTTTAGAGGGATTTTGAAAGGAATTATTTCTTTTTTTGTGTGCGTATCAACATTATCAGCAGGGGTATTCCCAGCCTGGCCTTGTCCCCCAGGTTACCACCCTTTCCCATTCTCCCTCACACCTGCCGCCTCAGTGGCTCCGCCAGTGATCCTGAACGAGTTAAGGGCTGAATCAATTCTAGACCCAGCTGTTCATTTTACTCTGGGTTCCTGAATGAAGCAATGTGCTGTGCTCAGCACGATTGGAGACTGTCTGCCCTAGTGACCCACCCAGCCCCCACCCTGCTGGGCTCTACCAGCTTTCACAGGATCTGCTTTTGGGCCCCAGGACCTCCTCCCTGGCAATGGGGGAGCTGGTGGCCCATGATATGGGGGCTTTGTCTGGTGCCCCGCTCATGTCCAGCTTCCCTTCAAAGACTTATTTCAATTTTAAAAGACAGGGTGCACCATTTTGGGCTGCCATCATCCCTGGTTTGCAAAGAAAGCTTGCAATTTTAAGGGTTCCAGTACGCCAAGGGCCCTGCCCCTGCCACCCATAATTCCCTTCTCTACCATATCCACAGCAGTAAATCAGCCAATAGATAGTGACTTGTACCAGGTCCTCACCAATGGCTCCATTGTCCCTAACCAGTTGCTGTCAAATTGATTCCAACTCATGGTGACCCCATGTGTGTCAGAATAGATAGAACTGTGCTTCATAGGGTTTTCAAGGCTGTGACGTTTTGGAAGTGGATTGCCAGGCCTTTCTTCTGAGGTGCCTCTGGTTGGGTTTGAATCATCAACCTTTCAGTTAATAGCCCAGCACTTAACCATTTGCACCACTCAGGGACTTCTAAGACGGGACTTCTAAGACCTCCCCATTTAAACATTAAGAGAACCAGGGAGGGAAATACTGCCACCTTGCAGATGCCCTTCTAGCCACTCTCTATATTTATCAAATGGCATTTTTTTAGCCTGGCTGTCCTCTTCTCCATGGTGATATGGAGTGTCTCCTATTCCTGGAGGTTAAGAGGCAAGGAGAAGCCCTCATTTGACAGAATGACTGTCTGCTCCTTTGGGGTATACTCGTCCCCTAGTGGCTAGGGCTGCCTTTCAGGGGCTTTTTCTGGAAAAGGCTTTGTGGAGTCTGGTTGCTTTAGGAGCTGTGCCGGGAGAATGGCTGCCATGGAGAGGCACCGTGGAATAGTGTGGTTAAGTGCACAGGTTCAAATCCCTGGTCCCTCGTTTATTGGCACTGTGACCTTGGGCACATCACTAAATTCTGAGCCTTAGTTTTCTCATTTGTAAAAAGGGTCACATGGGGCTGATATGAGGATTAAATGAAATAATACCGGTAAGGCACTTAGCACAAGGCCTGGCACATGGTAACAAAGGGTAGCTATTATTACTACTGTTACTACGCCTTCTTTCTCACTTGTCATCAGGAAGGCAGAGGGCTCAGGCCTGTCCCTGTATTAAGGTACCAGGGCCCCTGAGGCCAAACTGGAGCCCTAGCCCAGAGCCTGTGGCCACAGCAGGAGTGGGAGGGAGGCTAGCAGTGCCCCAGGGCTGGGTCCTTGGCTCCCCAGGTGACAGCTCCTGGGCTGGCCTGGACTGCCTGGCCCAGGGAGGAGTTGACGCCCAGGCGCTTGTCGCCATCTTGGTTCTCCTCTGCCTTCCTGGCAGACGGGAGTGTGGCCCTTGCCCTCCCCCAGGCGCAGGTGGCCTTTGCTGCCTGGCACCTGTTCCTGGAGGGTGGCTGCCAGGAAGGTGCAAACCTAGGGATTGCCCTGCGTGTCCTCCGAGTGGCTACATGAGGTCTGTCTGCTCCCTGGAGGGGCTTGCCTGGGTGCTCACTGTTCGTGGAGGAGGCCAGAGGAGGGGTTTGTTTTCACATCTGAGAGCCCCCTCCTCAACTTCCAGGTGAGTCAGAGGCAAGCTGGGGCCAGCGTCCTGAGGTCTGTGTGCTGGGATCTTATTGCGGGAGGAGGGAGAGGGCTGAAAAGATGTGGAGGAACTTGGAGAAGGTGCTGGTGAGGGGCCCTGCTTTTGTCCCCAAGGGGCAGCCTGCAAGTGGAGTTGATTTTATATTTTTATTTTATTAAAAGAGGAAGGAAACATACATTTACCGAGCGCCAACTGTATGTCAGACGCTGTGCTGTGACTTTTTGTGGGATTGAAGGACACAAGGCAGGCAGTGGTTTGAGTCCCATTCTACCAGTCAGGAAGTAAGGCTCAGAGAGGCTAAGTAACTTATCTGATCTCACACAGCGAGTTAAAGGAGAGCTGGGTTTGGACGCATGTTGATACGACTTAGGAGCATATGCTTTTCCTCACGCATTGGAAAAATATAATCCTATTTTAAACAGTTTTTAAAAATAGGTAAAAGGAAACAAATATCACCTAAAACTTCACTATCATAACCCAGCATTGTTTAGTATTTTTTTATTTCCTTCTAGTGTTTTTTCCCCTTTTGTTACTATACATGCATATTTTTATAATGTATATCTTTGCGTAATTGTAATCATGAGAAAATATGGTTTGGGTTGAGGATGAGAACAAGGTTGGAGGGTCTCCTGTGCTGGAACCACTGGGAGTGATTGATTCTCAGGCAAAATGGAACCCTGATTTTGGCCCAGCGCCATCTTGCCGGTAACGAGGTTCCCGAAGTTGCCTTGGTTAAAGCAAACTTGGTGAATGGCGAGGCGTACGAGACCCTTGTGTTCGCTCCTGGGCTGGTTTTGCTCAGTTAAGTGGCAGAATTTTCCTTTTAACTCACTTCCTTCTTGCTTTTGACAAATGGGAATATTTGTACCATTTTCCCGAATGACCTCCTCTCCTTGGGGTAATGAGAAAATGAAAGTCTTTGCTAAGTGCTTTGAGATATTCAGATATAAAAACGGAGCGCAGAGTGTTGTCATGGGCCTTTTGCTGGCAGGGCGCTTTATAAAGAGGAAGTGCAGTTTGTGGGGAATGAAGGTCAGCGTGAGGATGAAGGCCATTGCTGGAGCTGACATCTCTCTGGGCACCAGGGCGGGGGCATTCGTGGCCAGGCACAGGATGGGCGAGGTTTTGGTGGCACCTCTGCCCGTCCTCCAGGTCCACGTGCCCACACTGCCAAGGTGATACAGATCGCTCACGCAAAACCCCGCACCTCGACTTGAATCGTGTGGATAAATGATTCCATTCAAGGAAAGGACTCCCCTGGCCCCCTCTCTCGATCTCGCCCAAGAATAACACGGTGGAATAAATACTGTGTCCCCTAGACAAATACAAATCCTGACGATGATTTCCAAACATGGAAAAATATTTATTGTAGGAGTGAAGACAACAACAACAAAATATAAAGCAACAAAACACTGAATGCCAAATGTTGTGTTGTGAACGTCACACTGGAAACTACAGTATATAGAAATACAAATGCTAATGGACAAAGCTTGAAAGGTAATCCTCCCAAATGAAAATTACAGCGTTAGGGTGGTGGGACGACGGTGATTTGTTTTTTATTTCACAACATTTTATTTAAATTCCCCCCTGTGATTAAAAACCAACAAAGCCAACGTGTCCGCCCAGTATGGAGCCCTGGTGAGGAGGAGGGGGCGGGGCAGCGCCGGGTGAGAGGGCGCCTGCACCCACGGCCCCCGCAGGGTGCTGAGCTCACTGCCTGTGCCAGCCACAGAAACCTATGAGATCTCCAGAAGCCAAGGCGTATCGGTGACTCAGACAGTCATGTTGTGCTGTTCAACAATAGCTTTTGTCCTTTGCCCAAAACTCTAGGCCAGTGTGTTAAGAAAAAAAAATTATAAAATTCTGAGATAGTTTGTACTTTCCTTACCAGCCGGTGCCAGCTCTGGGTGCTTTATTTATTCAAGGTGGGGAGGCAGGGAAGGCGGGGTGGGGGTGGGGGGAGACAGAAAGGAAAAGAAAAACAAGGTGGAACTCGGACAAGGCCCAAGAAACATTTGCACCTCAACAACAAACTTTCTTTTGTTTCTCCCTTGGGGAGAGAAAAGTAAGGAGGAAAAAAATGCAGAGGACCAGTTTGAACCAAATAAAAGTCCTCGGGTTTTGTGCTCTGGTTGCTTCTTTTGCTCCTTGAAAGGGGTTTGGCCTTTGATTTGTGAAACCTCCAAGCTATTTGGCAGTGTTCACCTGTGGGCCAGAACGTGATGGGGTGGAAGTGGAGGGGCGCAGGAAGGCAGGGGTGGAGCCACTGACCAGGCTGGGAGCAAGGACAGCCGGGTCGGTCTGTGATGAATGCATACGTTTCATCTGGCAGTTCTGGCCAATAGTGCCCAACTGCCTACAGCTTTTACCCTCACTCCTGGTTGGGTTTAAGGAAGATTCTTACCTACTGGTGTCCCAGAAGCTGTTCTCTGCTACTGGGACTCAGAATTCCACGTGGATCAGGGATGAGGACAAGCTGGCCTTGCACAGGTTTGGACCAGGACTTCTTCACAGCACCTAGTGCAAGACGTTTTAAGAATAAGATTCAGGAAGACTGGGAGAGGAGAGTTGAGTGTGTGTGTGTGTGTGTGTGTGTGTGTGTGTCCCCTTTAGTTTTAGTCACTTTTTTCCTGGTTGTAATAGCCAGGTGGAGTCCCTGGACAGTGCACATGGTTAATGCAGTAGGCTGCTAACCCAAAGGTTAGAGGTTCGAGTCCACCCAGAGGTGCCTCAGAAGAAAGGCCTGGTGATCTCTACTTCTGAAAAATCAGCCACTGAAAACCCTATGGAGCACAGTTCTGCCCTGGCACACATGGGGTCACTATGAGTTAGAATTGAGTCGATGACAACTATTTTTTTTTTTTTTTAATAGCCAGACAGAGAAATGTTTATGGGGGAGGATGGCTTCAATTCTATTTTCTCACATATCATATTGTCCTCCTGCCCCAAAGCAGCTCTTCAGGTGAGACAGTGAGGCTGCCTGGATCCCAGGCTGATTGGTGATTCTTCCTTCAGACAAGTTTGTGGGAATAACTCAGGGTCTTCTCTTTGGCAGTGGTTTGACCAGTAAGAGAACGGAGGTTTATGGGTTGAAGGGGTTTATGATCTAGAATGGAATTGGACGCCCCTGTCCGTGGCTCTTGATGGGCCAGGGCCCTGGAATCCAACCCTGTCAGAGTGCCATCTCTTTCTTCTTCTGGCGCTTATGCATCTCTCCCTTGACATGCCGTCTCAGGAACAGATCTGCAGCTGAGCTCTGAGGCTCTCATGGGCTTTAGCACCTTCCAGATCTTTCAGTCATTATGACATTTCCTGTGAAGAAGGCGGCTTGGGGACTGTTGTTCCGTGTTACAGATGAAGAAACGGAGGCCCAGAGAGAGGAGGTATAAGGTTGCACTGCTAGTCAGTGACAAATTTGGTCTTCAGGCCACTTGGAAACAGGGCCATCTACCATGTCCCAAGGCAGGGCTGACCAGTTTCAGATACGGAATCACGATTTCCTCTACTTCCAGAAAAAAAAAAAAAGAGGCCCTCCTGGAGGAGTAGGTGCCTTGTGGCCCCCGTTGGTGTGACAAGCCCTCTAGTTTTAGGGATCTTCTCTCTGTTGATGAAGACAGTCCATGGGTGGTACAAACGGATTGCACTTGACTAGCTCTCTGTGGGAGGAAGATGTGGCAGTCTGCTTCCGTAAAGATTACAACCTTGGAAACCCTATGAAGCAGTTCTACTCTGTCCTGTGGGGTCACTATGAGTCAGAATTGACTCTGTGGCAACAGGTTTGGTTTTTGGTTTTACCAACCTAAAGGTTGGCAGTTTGAACCCACCCAGCAGCACCACGAAAGAAAGGCCTGGCGATCTGCTACTCTAAGATTACAGCCAAGAAAACTCTATGGAACAGAGTTCTACTCTGTAACATATGGGTCATCGTGAGTCAGAGTCGACTCGACAGTAACCGGTTTTTGTTGGTGAAAGAACACAGTTGGTGAAATGGGGCTGGGGAGTGGTTCCCAGCCCACTTCTGCCACCAACAAGCAGCCACTTCCCAAGGCCTTAGCATTGCCATCTGCAGAGCAAGAGGGCCTGGCCTGTGGTTTCTGAGTCCCTTTGCACTTTAGCATGGCTCCAGCTTGCTGCCACAGTCTGGAGCCCCAGCTATGCCTGTACAGCAAACCCTCTCTCCAACCTGTCAAACCAGAGGTGCTAGTTTCCCCAGGACTCCCGTGAGCTCCTTGCCCCATCCTCCACCAGGACAGCCTTCACAGCCTCCAGGAGCCGTGCCCCCGGCCCCTACCCCGTGCACCAGCTCTTGATCACCATGTGTCTCAATGCACCCTATGTCACAGCCCTTAGCTTTGAACATGCCGAGTTCGTAGAGGCTAATTTGTGAGGATGTTACCAGCAGGGAGAGACTTGGGACCCTGTAACAAGAAGCAGCAGTGGTGAAGAGGTGGGCGCAGTGCCCGGGGTGCACACCATCTGGGCAGAAGGTCTGGCCTCCAGCTGTGAGGGCTCCAGAAGGGCAGAGCCTGGATGCCTGCTGGCCTGTGTGCAGGCATGATGTTGAAGCCACTACCATGGAGATTAAGGGGATGAGAATGTAAATCTCAAGTAAAAAGGTAATTGAATGTAATAGCAAACACTGCTCGCTCTATGTTAATTTTAGCTCTTCCCCTGGATACAAGGCGCTGTATTAGTGTTTTATTACCATTTTGTTTGCACTAATAAAATAGTAAAATTTATTTCAAGGAAGTTGAAGGATGGTTTTACAATGCAAATTTGAAGAAATTGGACTTTTCATTTATGCCTCTGCTATTTTAAACCCTGACGGGTGTAAATTAGCTACAGGGACCAAGCAGACCCCACTGATGAGGACTTGGGAGGCGGGAGGCCTGGCAGAGGTTCCAGGCGAGCTTAGGGCACAGAGCAGTGAGCTCTGCACGGCTGGGGCACTCGGGGGCCTGATTGGGTGGCACGGGGTGGTGGGTGAGGGCATGTCAGGCAGGAATGACTGTGGATGGAGGTGGGCAGATCACACACAGGCTGGTAGGCAGGTACATGTGGCCTCACACCTCGGGGCTGCCTCCTGCCTTTCGGCCCTTTGGCCTCCATTTTGTCCTGATATTAGGCCTTGATTTACCCAGTGGATCCCACAAGGAGAACTATACAATCTTTTCCCTCTGCTTCTGGAATTCCATCGTAGGCCAGGCGTCTGACCCACACACACTCCTTTTACGAGAACTGCAGATTGAGGGGAGCAAAAGGAATACGGAGGGGAGACCCTGAGACTCAAAGGAGCCAGGGAAAAGGGCCAGGCCAGAAACCAGCCCAGCAGAGCTTCCCAGGCTTGTTCCTTTTTTCCATTCTTCTTTATGACCCAGGCGTACTTGAGAAACTGGGAGTGGGATCCTCAATAAGCCAGTATGGCTTCACCGTGTGCCGAATGGTCCTGTGGTCGTATCCATGCAAGAAAAAATCTAGAGAGCTGATTTAAAAAAAATCAAGTTGTCTGAATCTGGAAACACTGGTGGCATAGTGGTTAAGAGCTATGGTTGCTAACCAAAAGGTTGACAGTTCAAATCCACCAGGAGCTCCTTGGAAACTCTATGGAGCAGTTCTGCTCTGTCCTATAGGATTGCTATGAGTCGGAATCGACTTGATGGCAACGGGTTTGGTTTTATGGGAGTTTTTTTCGGTTTGGGGTGGGGTAGAGGGGGTGATGTCTTGGGTGGGTGGACAAGGGTAGGAGGGGTGTAGTAGGAGAGTTTCATTTTGAGTTTTGGGTGAAGAATTCAGGTTGGTTCTTGTTTTATCCAAACCGGTTTGTTTATCTCTGAAAAATTATCAGCAGCCATGGCCCAAAGCAATGCATTGGGGGACCAGCTTCCAAAGGGGAGTGAACTGAACAAGTGTTCTGATGTCTGGTGAAGCCAGCAGCATGTTGTATCGCCCAAGGTTCTCTGGCAGCCTGCCTAGTGCGGGGGAAACGGGGAGCCAGTGTCTCTGGTTTCCAACCCCAACCCTAGGTGTTGTGGGGTTTTTTTTTCCTCAGTGTGTTCTCTCTCCCTCCTTTGGGTGTGTTGTGTGTGTGTGTTTAATGCAAAGATGCAAACTGTTCACATTGGCAAAGCCAGAGTGGAGAAATTGGAAGAAAGATTCTGCAAGAGAAACTGGAGCAGAAATGGTGGCAGGAGACACCAGAGGATCCCCTTGACTGCAGAAAGTCTGAGCACGGGGTGTGGGACTCTGCTCATCGGCTGCAGGAAACTTATTACTGGGGTGGAGGAGGGCAGGCAGGGGCTCCCTGGCAGGCAGTGCTGGCAGCCGCCAGGACCATGTTGTTGCCACCTCTCCTGATGGCTCTTCTAGTGCCTACAGGGTCACATTTGGAGCAGAGGGCTCTGCGGTGACTCAGGTGGCAGGGAATATCAGGAGGTCCAGACTGGCCTTGAGCAGCAGTGCCAGTGCTCCTTTTGGTTATTGTTGGAATGAGAAAGTCCTCCATCTGGGCTTCTGGTTTTCCCTTTGGACTAAGCAACTATGGATGGAATCTTCCCATCCAGGAATTGTGGGATTGGCAGAGGGGACTCTAAATTCAGCCGTGAAATAGGCCTGGAGTCTCTTCTTCCCAACTGCTGGGTACATAGGAGGCCGTGGTGGCTCTGGGCTGATAGCTGACGGGACAGAAAGGAAGGACCTAACCAGGTGGAGGTGGTGAAGGCCAGGGCAGGTTTGAGAGTGCTGCTGAAAAAAGCCAGAGACAAAATTAAAAAGTGGTGCATCTTTTGGCTTTTGAAATGGTTTGTGATTCTCCGTGAGTGTGGGGAGGGGCCCACCGTGTACCCAAAGATTTAGAAAGTACATTAGGCAGAGGGGGTCCCACTCCAGCTGGATTTCAATCAAAAACCGTAATTACACCAAAGAGCAGATAGAAATGAGAAAAGATTAGTAGGGTGCCCCCTTGGGCCTGGTGGTGGAGGTAACACTAGGAAGTGCTTGCCCTCTGCACAGGCACCTGCCAAGTCTCTTATGCCAGACCTCTGTGCCGGGATCAGAGTGAAGGTGGTTTACCCCAAGAAACGGCCAGGACAGAGCTGAGGGCCCTCTGAGCAGCTCCAGGGCACCCCTTCCTTTCTCTGCCCTCCCTGCTTCCCAGCTCCAGCCTGGAATAGGACGAAGCTACATTTCGATGGATCTGGCTTTCTTTCTGGCATGGGGTATGTGTGTTAGAATTCTCGCCTTCCAAGTCTCCTGCAGAGACCTGGGTTCGAATACTGACTAAAGGCCTCATGCACAGCCACCACCCATCTGTCGGTGAACGCTTGTGTGTTGCTATGATGCTGAGCAGGTTTCAGTGGAGCTTTCAGACTAGGACAGAAGAGGAAAAAATTAAAAAATCAGTCAGTGAAAACCCTATGGCTCACGACACTCCAGTCCCCCACTGATCATGGGGATGGCACAGGCCTGGGCAAAATTTTGTTCCATTGTGCATGATGTCGCCTTGAGTCAGGGGCCAACTCGATGGCAGCTACCAACAATAACAACAACAAATGTGTGTTGGGAAGAGCAGTGCCTAAAAGTCACCAGTGGACTGCTGCCATATCTGACCATAGTTAGCCCTGGAAGGTGGACTCCTCCCCACTTCTGTGTCCTATTTGGTTTGGGGAGCCTGTTGCATGGTCCCTACCTCCCCGCACCCACAAGTTTCTGCTTTATTTAGAAGAAAAGTTTCTCAGAGCTCCTAGATCTCTTACCCACAAGACACTGACCCTTCCTCTCAGCCTGCCTAGTTCCCAGGATGTGACGGCAGAGTCCTGAGTATTCTGAACCCCCGGCTCACCTTTCTCCTCTCCCGGCCCCCCCTTTCCTGCACCTGTCAGCTGTCTCATTGACTGTCTGGCTTGGCTGCCACCCATCCTCTCCTCCCAGGCCAGCTCCTCCCCACCCCCCCAGCCCACACTCCCTCCCTTCCTGTCTCTGCCCACGTCTGCCTCTACCTGCCCGTCGCCAGCACACCTGAGGATTGGAGGCTGCCTAACGGAGAGTGGGGATGGCTCAGGGTGTTTACCAGACAGCCAGGATAAGGTATTAAATCCTGTTGCTGTCTTCCCAGGGCCGGGTTCCTCAGATGGTTTTCCAAATTACTAATCTCAGTGCCCACATCCCTGCCCGGCCTATGTTTGATCGGAGCTTTCCTTTCCGATTGAAGCTGAGCAGAGCAGGATCTGTTATGGGGTTGGGCCTGGGTTCCCACCGGTGCGTGATGACACGGACGCCTGGCCCCTTCCTCTCCTCCTGCCTTTGTGTTTTTCCTTCCTCCCCTCCTTCCTTTCTCTGAGAATCTTATGTGTGGGGGCCAGGATTCTGCCACCAGGTGTTCTAGAGCCTTCTCGGCACCCCCCCCATCATGGTCAGGAGACCAGCTGCTGTCACGTGGGGGGGTTCCAGATTGAGCTTAGCATCCGAGGCAAGGGGGATTCTGATTTGAAGATGGTCAGAGATGGGAGCGAGTAAGAAAATAACAGTCCTCTCAGAGCCCACTGTTAGGATTCTTTAGACTCAAACTAAAGATGGCCCACGTGAGGTTGTGGTCACTATGCTGACTACCCTGGCCCACCCAAGAAGAGGGTCCCTAAAGCAACTTGTTTTTCCACAGTGTCCTGCCTTGGCATTGTAAGCTGGCCTAGCCTCTGGGGTTCTGGGAGGGCTCAGGTGCTCCCCAGCGAGCAGAGCCATTGAGGCATAGAGTGGGAGCTGTTTTTGTTGTGGGCAGACACAGCTTCCCCAGCCCTTCCCCTATGTAGAACAGTTTCGGACTTATCTGCCCTTCCAGGAGTGGCAGTACTGAACGGATAGTGGAGAAGCTCTGCCTTTTCTCCAGAAACGAGGCTGAAAGCAGAGATGGGCCATATCAGCTTCACCCCCCTTATCCACTGAGCAATGAGGTTTCTACAAGGGGAGGAGCAGGTGGCTAGACCAATGGTGGTGGCTTGACCAATGGTGTCAGCTAGACTAGTGATGGTGGCCTTGAACCTCCCCATTCTGGGGGTGCCTGGATCTGATGGGTGTGTTCCTTTTCCCGACTGCAATTTAACCTGGACAACCCCTTCTCATTTTAGATTCCTTTCCCTGGTTATGGGAGCCCTGGTGGCACAGCGGTTAAGCATTCTGCTCTTAACCAAAACGTTGGCAGTTCAGATCCACCAGCCAGCCACTCCTTGGAAACCCTGTGGGGCAGTTCTTCTCTATCCTATAGGGTCATTATGAGTCGGAATCAACTCGACAGCAATGGGTTTTGGTTCCCTGGCTACAGGCTCCCTCTTCTTTCTCGCTTTTATGCCCCTTCCCCTCCTTTCTCCAGGCAACCAAAGTTCTCTGGGGTTTCACAATGGCTTCGGCCTCCCTCTCTCTCTAGATCTTCTCACCTTCTTCTTGCCTGGCTCCAGGTGTCACAGTCTCCACACTCCTGCTGGTGTCTTGGCAGTCAGTGCTGAACAGGGCTTTTCGCTTGCTCCCTTACTGGTTAGTGCCTTGACAGGAGTGGAAGGATTCTAGGACCCAGCCAAGAGGGGCTGGGCAGCAGTGAAGCAGGACTGACAACCTTTGCACAGGGTTCAAGGGCAGAGTCGGGTTGGGTCCTCAGTCTGCAGTCCTCCTCATCAAGACTTCCTTGGTGGTTCTCTAAGTCAGCTCCCGTGGGCGTCCTGGGTGTCAGGGCTCTCCATTTTATTTTGGGTGGTATTCTTTTTCTCGTATGTGTTGGGCAAGGATTGAGAAGGTGACTAGAAAAAAGTGGGTAGAGAAATTCTGTAGGATGACAGTTGGGCTGGCGGGGAGGAGGAGGGAAGAGGTGAAATTAATTCATTAGAAAAACTTGTTTACTGACTTTGCTTAGGCGCCTCCATTTTAAAAGTCCACGTTTACAATAAGTCGCTAATTAAAATACAAAATTAAGCAACAGCTATGTTTTTTTTCCCTTACACTTTAATTGCATGATTTTTTGTGATGTAATTTCTGGAAACACCCAGCATACCTCACAGGGCTGATTGTTTGATAAACTCGAAGCACCTGAAACCAACCCAAAAAATAAATATATAAATCCAAAGGGAACTTAAGGGAGATTGGAAATGACAAAGAACTGCAGACAGCGGGGAACCAAAACTCCATAATAATAATAATAAAAAAACCTCAAAGTAAGGACATTTGGACATTTATCCAGCACCCACCCCCGCCCCCATACCAGAACAATTTGTGTATCTCAGAAAAAAAAAAAAGCTGAAATGGAAACCAGATCAAATGGGGCAGTGACTCCCTTGCTGCCTCCCCCTGCCCCTAGGAGTTGGTACTATGGAAAAAAAGAAAAATCAGCCTGGAATCTTCTCTGATTCGGATTTGCTGGGCTTTCCTTTAACGGGATTTCCCTTACCCGTCCTCTTGTTCCGAACCGAGGTGCAATTCCAGGAGGAGGTAAACGGGTGAGAACTGTTCCCCCATGGAAAAGCCATGCCACAGCAGCCAGACAGTGCATCCCAGGGCTTGGGTTACCAGCCAAGGTTCCTGGCTTCCCTAGGCACCTTGGTGCTTCTAGAAGATGGCAGGAATTGTGGTCCAAGGTAAGGGAGGAGCACATTCTCCTTTGTAGACTGCCTCATGGTCTGCTGCCTTCTAGAAGATGTAGACCTGAAGGATGATTGCAAAACTGCTGAGAAACCTGTCAGGAACTGACTCCGGGGTGGGGCTGGGAGGAAACTGGATCCCGCTGGAAGCCTGACTGCTGGAGAATCCAAAACCCAGCATCATCCGTGGCCTCCAGGCCTCCTGGATGTAGGTGTCTGGGCAGCGGGAGCATGCGGGAACCAGGGGACTTGTAGCCGATCTGCCGACTTCTTTCTCCATCCACCAGTAGGGGCCCAGTTGGCTGGGGGTTCCAGTACCCTCTCCATATATGTACTCTGGTCCTGGGAAAAAAGCAGTCTCCCCCTTTTAAGGTCTTAAAAAAATTTTTTTTCCCCCTGATTCTAAATCATGTTCATGGCTCATTGGAAAATACAAAACAGTGTAAAGAGAATAATTTTAGAAGTATGTAGTGTAGTAGTTCAAAGTATGGATTGTTGTTGTTAGCTGTGTCGGGTTGGCCCTGACTCATGCTGATGCCATGTGTGCAATTAGAACTGCATTATACTATTTTCTTGGCTATAATCTTTACGGAAACAGTTTGCCTGGCCTTTCTTCTTTGGAGCCACCGGGTGGGTTCAGACCGCCGAACTTTAGTGGTCGAGTACAAACCGTTTGCACTACCCAGGACTTAGGGGGTCAGAAAGACCTAGGTTTGAGCCCCAGCTTCGCCACCCAGCGGTGTGACTTTGGGTAAGTTACTTAACTTTTCTGAACCTCAGTTTCCTCATCTATAAAGTGGGGATAATGATAGCATACATCTTGTGGGGTGGTAAGGAGTCAGTGAGATGATCTATATAAAATACTTAGCACTGAACTGGGCACACACAGACACTTAAATGTTAACCATTTTGGTAATCATAGTTAATAATGATTATTCCATTGCCTTGGGACAATAGCTTTTTAAATTTTTTAAGAAAAAAATTTTTACATCGAAGAGATTATCTATCTAAACCTATGCTGTCCAATACAGTAGCCTCTATCCACATATGGCTACTTAAACTTAAATTAATTAAAATGAAATGAAGCAAAAAACTCAGTTTCTCAGTCATGTTAGCCACATTTCAAGGGCTCAACAGCCACATGTGGCTGGCTGGTGGTGCTGTATTAGACAGCACAAATATAGAACACTTTTATCATGGCAGAAAGTTCTGCTGGACACCATTCTAAATAATACAATCATCTGATTTTTTCACTTAACAGTTTCCTACTTTTTGTAAATGCCTCTTAATGGCTGCATAGTAGTCCATGATGTAGCTGAATTACACTGATTTTATCGGTGTATGTTTTTATTCCTAAGATGTTGGAGCGTCTTCTGGGCTCTGATTGGTCCATTGAGGTTGCCTTTCCTGGGCACCCACGCTGTGGTCCTTTCTGATTGGTGCCAGGCGGTGAGGGATTTTGGGAGGAACAGTGTTTCACCTGCTGATTGGCTCCTGGTAGTGGTGCCAGGGCCCAGGGTGGAGTTCTACCTTCCCCTGAGGGTTCCAGTCAGCCCTGGCTGGCAGGAGGGGGCTACTCCCCAGAGCGCCGAGGGCCTCCCCTAAGGTTGGCTTGTCTACACTCTTCACCTCATAGGGCTGGAGACAAGCGAGAGGAGTGACTGGCTTGAGGTAGTAAAAATGGTCCACCCTCTCCTGGCCAGAGGGTCCCAGATGCACCTTGGAGCCTCCTCTCTGGGAGCCCCCAGGCAGCCCCCAGCGATTAGGACTGCCTTTCTGGGATGAATACCATGGTGGGAGGCTGGCCTAGCTCCCCAACAGGCCCCCAGATCCTACTGAGGGTCTTCAGGCTTCCAGAAGAGCCCTGAGTTAAGATGGTTATGAGACTCTAGGGTGGGGGTGCTGAGGTCCCAGTGAGGGTACAGCTTCAGGAAAACCATGCAATGCCTGGTGGCCATTCCGTGACTTGGTGGAGTTGGTGTTGGGGTGCAGGGGTGATGCTGGGGTCGTGGCCTGAGCCTCTCCTCTAGCTGGGCACCCTCCTCATTTACAGAGCACTGGGTGGAGGGCTGTGGGCAGGGCCGTCAGGGGAAGTAATCCCGGGGGCGGTGGGCAAGACAGATAGGGCAAGCCGAGACTGGACCTGCTGATGTGGCCCTTTCTGCTTGCAGCGGATCATAAAATATGGCTCAGATTTTCATTACGGGCTCTATCGATTATCTTCTGGGACGGATGAATTATAGAGAACATTAAATTTTTTTAAAAAAGCAAGTGAGAGAGGAAATATCTGAGTTTGGGTGGTCGATGGCAGAAAGGGCTGAGCCACCAAACCTGCTTGGCCTCTGTCTTCGAGAGGGTGAGGACCAAACCTCACAGGACAAGCAGCCTTGCACTCCAATGCTGCTGCATCTCATCCCCTGCAAGCATCTGCCTAGCTCTAGAAAGGCAGAGGGTCAGGTCATTTACAAGGCTTAACCAAGAAATAGGCCATTTCTCAGGCTTTGGGCCTCCATTGCTAGGGCAGGGTCCTCAAGCACTGCTGTCTTCCCTTCGGGGACCTCCTCGTCCTGGAGATGGCTGCCTGGGCCAAGGGAGGGTTCACAGGACACCGTGGGTCTCTTGGGAACAGGACTAGGGCAGGAACTCCTGAGGAATGTGGACACCTTGGCCTCTCGGCCACCTCATCTTTTCTTTCTTTCCGGTTGCCATCGAGTGGATTCCGACTCATGGCAGTCACACGTGGGTCAGAGTGGAACTGTGCTCCACAGGGTTTCCAATAGCTGGTATTTTCTGGAAGTAGATCACTGGGACTTTCTTTCAAGGTACCCTTGGATGAACTCGAACCTCCAACCTTTGGGTTAGCAGCTGACCATATTAACCATCTGCACCACCCAGGGACTGACTCCCTTTTTCTTATACCTTGTTCCTTTGTAAGTTGGAGGAGAATGGATCTGGGCCCTACTGCTGTGCACAGTCAGAGTCCAGTCCAGAAAGAGAGCTCCTTAAGGCTCATCCTAACCCCCGGCCTTCCCCTTTCCTTGCCAAGCAGTGCGGTGATGAAATGTCAGACAGTCCTGGGTTCAAATCACTCACCACGCATGACCTTGAGTGGGTCACATCCCTCTCTGAATCTTAGTTCTTCAACTACCAAATTGACATAATAACCTCCCTCACTGAGTTCTTGCTTAATAAGCACAGACTGTTGTTAGGATTTTTCTCCTCTACCGGGACAGAGTCTGGTGGAGTCCTCTCACCCTTTCTTTTCACTTAGGCTTTTTAATTTATCAAATGCTTATAGCACCTACTTTGTGCCAAGTACTTTTCTGGGTGTGTTACTCATAATAAATCATTTAAACCTCATAACCCTATGTGGGAGGAACTACTATTATCTCCATTCTACTGAGGGGGAAACTGAGGCACAGAGCAGTAAAGTAATTTGCCTGGGGCCACACAGCTCCTAAGTGGCAGAGCCAGGATACATACCCGGGCAGTCTGATTCCGAATCTTGTGTACCCAACCACTATGACTTGATTCACGGTGGTCTGGTGGAGTGGTGTGTGTGTGTGTGTGTGTAATTGTGTTCCAAAAGCCCTGTCCACTTGGTGGTCTCTGGCTAGTGTGGACCTTGATTCTACTTCCTGACCCTCCACCCTGCATCTGGCCCCTTCATGTCACCAGAGACCCCAGCATTTTCCAGGCTCCCGTCCGGGTGGAGTATCTCCCAACCCCCACACCATCGCCTTGCCCTGGCTTCACCTAGGCTACTGCGAAAAGGTGGTGGTTTCCATGGAGATTCGTCTCCCTCTGACGACACGCCCTTTTTTGTATAACTCTGTTCCCCAGAGTTGATCGCTTTTGGCACACGGCTCTATAAACTCATCCAACAATTAAAAAGGGGGAGGAGTGGAAAATAAAGGAGACAGTAACTTCGGGGTGAGTGACACACAGGAAGGGCTTCTAAGGTGTGGGCCCCTCTCTGTCCCCTGTAGGCAGCGGGGCAGCACCTCAGGTGGGGAAGAGCCACCTAACCAGCTGACCCTGAGTTCCATGTCTGGAGTTCAGAACTGTAGGTGTTTCCTTCCATTCGAGCCGTGTTCTCGCCCCATTTCTTTCTCCCTCTGAAACCTAAAGGCGCCCATCGGGGGAGCCAAGAGGCCACCTGAAGCCAGGAGAGGCCAGCTCAGCCCCATTTGACTGTTGACTGGCCTTGTTTGGGGTCATCGTGCGTGTTTGTTCTCTTTGTGTACCACCCAATAGCTTCTGTGCTGGGCGTACCCGTCATAGGCCGCGTGAGATCACAGATGAAAAATGCAGTGAAAAACATTTTCGTGCCACAACACATCATGTAGGATTTTTGTATTAAGATGTGGATTTTTTTATTGTGTTTTTTTTTTTTTTTTTCCTTTTCCATACAGACCGAAGTTGGGCAATGTGCACGTCTGTGTTTTTGTTTTCACTCCGGGTGGCTTATGAAATCTGCTCATTAGGGCTCTGTCCTCCCCTACCCCCGCCCCATCTTCTACCCCTTCATCTGCTTGGATGTGGCTCCTTCCCCTGCCACCTCCCAGCACCTTCACTACTTTGGGGAGATGATGGGTGCCCCCCTCCCTGAACACACACTCACCCAGAAAACCAGGGGTTTCCTTCAGCCCTGCTTCCCATCCCCCGGCCTCCAAGGCAGATGTTCTCGACGTGGCGGAGGCAGCATAAATCTCTGTGCCCCAGGATAAAGCCCTTTAGCGTGCTCCTTGTTTGGAGAGAAGAAATGGAGATTGTCCCACCACATAGGACCTCCTGGCCTTAGAGCAGCCTTCTCCCAGGTGGCTGCCTTGTCCACAGGTGGCTGCCTTGTCCACAGGTGGCTTAGCCCCTTCCTCCAGGAGGGCATTCCTAAGCTTGGGAACCATTTACAAGGTGGGCTCAGGGCTTCTTACCTGCTCTTCAGGTGTGTTATCTACTTTCAGCCCGGCTGGAATCACCAAGGAGGGATGACACCTGGGCGGTGCCTGATCTGAGTGCTTTCTGGCGACCCTGCGGGATCTGATAGTCGAGACCGGTGTTGAGGGTGGGAGAACTGAGGTTCACGAGGGGAAAACGGACAGGGTGTGTGTGGGTGATTGCTGAGATCTTGGGTCGGGGAGGAGGAGGATCTTTTAAATGAAGTGGGCCTAGGAGTCTGTCAGCCCCAAGTCCAGGCCTCATTCCAGCCCCCACCAACTGTGTGACCATTGGCAAGTCACTTGTTATTTCTGTGCCTGCCTCCTTAATCTGTAAATGGGGGCCGTAATTTTTCCTACCTCGGAGTGTTGTAAAGATTCGCAAGTACAGCAGGTACAGCACTCAGCATGGTGCTTGGCAAGTAGAAGGCAATCAGCCATTGTTAATTAATATTATTCCTTCTCACGTAGGCCTTGTTGGCAGCGTCCGCCGCTCCCAACATGCTCCTTGCGCATAGTAGGGGCTCCGTCCATTTTTATCGAAATCAATTGGAGGAGGATCAAGTGACCAATTGATCCTGTTGAACCTGCACTTTACTAATTCATGTCGCTAATGGAGGAGAGGAACAGACCAAGACGCAGATCGGGGCTTGGGGAGCCAAACAGAATGGAGTGTGAAAATAGGGAATGAAGTGTTCCATGGGAGGAGCAGGAGGAAGCTGCGCCAGGCTCATCTCCTGACTCTGACATGAAATCGGGGACTGCTTCAGTTCCACAAACACTTACCGCTGCCCACTGAGGGCCAGCGGGTGTGCTGAGTGCTGGAGACCCAAAAATAATTAAGCCTTGTTTCTGCCCTTGAGGAGTTAAAAATCCGTTGGTGGAGACAGACCTGTGAACAAATTACTCTAGTCCAGTGTCAGGAACGATGCATGTGGAGCAGAGTGGAGGGGCGTGAGGGCCCACTTGGGGAAGATTCTAGACGGTTACCTGAAAGAAACTCGGAAGGAGAGGGTGGTGACAGGGGAGAGCATTTCTAGAGTGCTTGTTAACAGCCTTCCATGTCTCTTTTTGGGCCTCCCCACCTCCTGTGAGGTAGGAGGGAAGAAGGTGTTATTCTCTACAGTTGCCCGATGAGGAAATGGAGTCCTGAGGAGGTTGGGTGGCTTGTCCAAGGGCCCACAGCAAGCTGGGGCCAAATCGCAGAACAGGGGCACAGACCCATGTCTTCTGATTCTCAGCCTAGTGTTATCTTGTAACCTCACATGGCTTCTCGCCTCTTCTCCCCTGGAGCTACCGGTCAGAGAAATCTGCCCTCTGGGCTTTACACCTCCTGACTGGGATTGGCACGCTGCCAGGGCCTCCTGGGTCCTACGCTGTGGAAGGGCCTCAGTCCACAAAGGCCCTGGGGCCTATGCCCCGGTTTGGTAAATGGGTCAGGGCACTTGGTTGGGGACAGTCCAGGAGGAAGGCCGTGTGCCCTGGCAGGACCGGGGGATGGCAGAAATGGGGAAGGCTGAGGAGGAGGAGGAGGAGGAGGCCTGGCCACGCCTTTCATTCAGTTGCTCTTGTGGCCAAAGCTGAGGAACTCCCTGTGGCTGGGTTAGGCCCCTCTCAGCTCTAAACCAGGGTTTAGAATACTCATTGCCAGCATAACTGGAACCCGCTTCTGACCAGGACCTAACACACTGGTATCATCTACCACTGGTGTGTGGTCAGACTCCAGCTTTCTAGTTCCTTGCCAGGAGTCAGGGAGGTGGAGGTGTTTCCTTGACCTTGGCCCTGGGGAAATGTATATGTCCCTTCTAAAGCTGAGAGGGGTGAAGCATCAACCCCTTGGGTAAGATGCAGGCTTTTGGGTGGGGCAGGGGCCGTTCTGATGAAATACTGGAGTACAGACCCTGGCAGAAGAATGTTCTGGGGGTGGGGGGCTGTCAGTGGGCCCAAAGCATCCTTTCCTCTAGCTCAGAGATAGTTTGTTGGTGGGTGGACTACCCAGGGCTTCAGAAGGTTCTGGACTGGTCAGCAGGGAGTGTCAGATAGAGCCCAGAGGAGTGAGTCTCCCAATGGCCCTGAAGTTCCCATTAAAGTGTTTTTTCCTCTTTTTTAAAGAAAAAAATATTCCCAAACTGGAAAACAAAGGAAATCCACTTCCCCCAAATCACACGAAACTCACATTAGGGGCCTGGCGGGAATCCATGGAAACCAGGAAACCTGCTGTTAACCCTGTATGGTGCTTCAGGGTGGGGTGGGAGCTGGGCAGATCCAAGCCCCTTTCCAGGGACCACTGTCACTTTCCATCCTGCACGGCCTCCGCAGGGAGCTGGTCTGGGTAGCTTTGCCCCACAGCAGAGGTGGGGGGTTGAGATGATGCTGGGAGCCTTTGCCTTCAGAGCTAACTTCCCCTTGGACTCATGCCCAACCCTGGGCGGCCGGAGAGGAGGATTCTTGTGCTCCAGGGAGGCCCGGGGGCCTGAGAGGGCTGGGTCAAGTTGGAGAACCTGCCAGGCAGCTGCCCACACCATACCACACCATAGAGTCAGGGCTGATCCACTCACACGCCTCGGGGACACTCAGCCACAGTGGATGCTGCAATCCCAGCAAAGGGGGAAGGAAAAGACTGGAATTTCAGCTGCCACCTTCCCCGGTGCAGGGTGGGTGTGAGAGTGACTGAGGCTCTCCGGCTCCCTGCACCCACTCCCACCTTCCTATGAGCTCAGCCTTCAGGTCTGGGAGGTTGTGTGTGAGATCAGGGGGTGTGTTTGTGTTTGCATGCACACGTGCCCATTTTTCTAAAAAGGCTGAACGTATTTACAGGTTTGACATTGAAACGCAAACAGGAAAAGCCTTTTAAAAAGTGAGCGTAATGGATATTCAAAACAGGAATCACCATGGAAACACACCACAATATTTGCTTAAATTGACACAAAGGTTGCTGGGAGCAGGGCACCAACTTTCTTTGGCCACATTTTTGGGCCTGACACCTCTCACAGATGCACCTCAGCAGCCCCATTCTGTGTGAGTGGATTTTTTTCTCTTTAATAACATAAAATCACACAGCGCCAAAATGGAGAGGGGGGAAGGAAAAGAGAAGAAACCAAACCCACCCAACAGTGCGATGACACCTGTTGATTCCGTTTTTAGAGACTCCCATAAGGCCACATGGGGGTCATGGGAGCAGCTGGGAGCAGGCAGAGGGAACGTCTGTAGGGAGTGGGGTCTGGCGGAGCCCAGGGGTCAGTTCTGCTCCATGGGCCTCTGATCTGGTTCTTGTGCTAACTTGCTCCATTGTCAGGCTGACCTTTCACCCTGGGTATTGAGCCTTGGGTGTGATCACTTTGTTGTTACCTGGGATGGCACCTGACTGGCCTATTATTGTTCCTACCTGTTGGATTCTTTTATTAGGTGCTACAGCTGCATAGCAATTGGCTAATAGTTGTGCCAAGGGCTTGTTGGGTGCAGGGTCAGTCACCACACTCACCATGGCGATGCCACCTGCTAGTTGGCATTCGGGGTCCAAGAGCCTCTGAACTCGCGGCTGGCTAGGTACTGTGCCAGGTGTGCCGACCTTCCCCTTCATCACTCTCCTGCATGGACCAGCTTTTTGGGTGTCACTAGTAGCCTCATCTTCTGTTCTCCTTTCTCATTTTGGTAGGCAAACAGACCTCCTGGACTGAAGGCAAAGATCCTCTCCCTCCCACTAGCCCTACCAGCTGCCACGGCCATCGACCCCTCCTTGACAAGGGGATCCTGCCAGTCTCCAGTGGTGCACGTGGGCATGGACTTTGAACCCCATCCTCTTGGGATGCAAAGGTAGCTGATCCTGGGAAGTGTGGGTGGAGGCTATGCTTGGTCAGTTTGGGGGTGTTCCTTAGGTAAGGATTGCATGGGCCCTGGACTTGCATTTCTCCGTGTGTTCTGGCCTTAAGCATCACAGGCTGAAGTACAAAAAAAAAAAAAAGTAGAGTCAAGAAAAAGGGGCTCGCTTGGAGCTAGGACGCCTACATTTTGTCTTGGCTTTGATGCCGCCTCACCACTGGTGCCCACTACTAGAGGTTGGAAGAACTGACCTTTAGGAACCCACCTAGCATTGCCATGGTCTGACATGGAATGGTGCCAGTGGTGGGTGTGCAGGGGTTGCAACTGAGGTCTGTACCCCTCAGACCCCACTGGACCTAAGCATCAAGTCATTGTGACTTCCACTCTGAGACTGGTAGGTCCAGCCAGTCTGCGTGTCCGGAGGCTGCTGCTCCGCTCTGAGGTGGAGCAGGTCTAGGGGTGACTTGTTGGGGCTCTTTAGGGGGCCTCCAGCCTAGGCGGGGGGAGACCAAGGATAGCTGGTATATAGTGCTGGTGCTGTCAGATACTTATCCGCAGGTATCAAAGGTGGCAGCCCTTGGGCCGGTGAGGTGACACACGGCAGGTGAGTCACCACGTAGTGGTCATTACTTAATATTCTCTTGAGATCCTGAGGGAACCAGCCCAGAAAGGCTGGTATTTGTAAAGTTAGTGGGCAAGGTCTTGGGTGGAGGCCAAGGCCAAGGGCCTGGAGGTCGGCTGGGGAGGGGAGGCTGGAGTCGGCATCCCTGGCTCACCCACCTGCCCTCTCCCTTGCTGTGGCGCCATGAGCAGGTGTGTCCTGCCCCTCCCTCGGTGACCAGGCTCTGTGACTCTGGACTTTGAGCTTGAGGGGAGGAATCACTTCCAGATGTGGGTGCCCTGGTGCCCACAGGGGCTTGTGAGGTCCCCAAAGCTGCATCTGCTTCACTGCAGGCTGTGTCACCTCAGGGACTAGCTGGGCCAGCCAGAGCCCGGATGCGGCCTAGGGATTTATAAATGAGATGCAAATGTGGCCTTTGTTGGCTGCAGTGGGGCTGGCTGAGACATCTTCCTGGTGCCCCAAATGCTCCATGAATTGTTTTGTCCACACTCTAGATGGGCCACCATTGTCCCCTGAGTGGCAGTGGGTCTGTTAGGATGTTTGCCTGAAAAAGGCTGAGCCGGGAGTTGGGCAGAGCAGAAGTCTTGCTCGCTTCTGGCACTTAGCATCTCTACCTCTTTACTGCCATCCTGGGTTCTTCTTGCCTGGCTGTGCTTCCTCTGATGGCCGTAAGTTCCGGAAGGCAGACCCAAGCATCTTGGAGCCTCTGGTTGAACCTCCTGACCCTGCCCTATGCCCTGCCTGTGAACAGGCTGCGAGGTGCCTGCAGAGCCCCTTAAAGGGGATCGTGTTTGCCTCTTCTGTTCTCAGTGGCAGGCTTTGTGTTTTCGTCTTTCCCTAGGCAAAACATGCCCATTAGTTTTTCCCTTTCCGAAGTTTCCACTCACTGTTGGCTCCCAGGGGCCATGCCAGCTGGGATTTGCACCCGGCGTAGGGTATGGGCTCCTGGGTCCAGCGGGACTTACGCATCCTGTCATCGGCCGTCTTGGGCTTGATAATGAAGCTTGGGAACTCTGAGGGCTCTGGGAGGGAATGTCATGCCCAGTCCCCTCTTCACCCACTTGGCCCTTTCCGGGTACTGGGTGTGCCTACAGGAGGGGGCTTCTGCAGCAGTTATGCTCTGTGATCTCGGGGGTCCTGCTTCACCGGAGTCTGCTCTAGGGTCCAGTCTACAGGCTGCCCATGCCTTAGCATCTCCCCCATTCTCATCACTCTGTGAGGTGTCTGGGTGCATGTATTCAACAAATACTGATGGAGGCCTGGTGCCTGTCGGTCATCAGGAACTGAGCAGACAAGACAGCCCTTGCTTTCATGGAGTTCTGAGAGGGGGAGGCGGACAAGAAACAAACCCCCAAAGATAAGTAAGAAAAACACTACTGCTGTGTGGAGAATTAAAATAAGAGAGGTGATGGGAAGTGGCCGGGTGGCTATTTAGATGGGTGCTCAGAGGCAGCCTCTGAGGAGGTGACATTCAGCTGAGATTGGAGGACAGGAAATAGACAGCCATCTGAAGATCGGGGGGAAGGATATTCCAGGCAGAGAGGGCAACTGGTTTTAAAGCCCTAAGGAGGGAATGAACTCAATATAGTCAGTGACCAGAAAGAAAGGCCAGGTGGCCATGAAATGGACAGGGAGCAGGGGCCGGGTTGATAGGGCGGTGTATGCCAGGGAAGAAGTTGGGATTTTATTCTTTGGGTGATGGGAAGCCACTGGAAGCTTTTAAGCAGGGAGATCACATGATCTGATTTTTGTTTTAAAAACATTGTTGGTGGAAACAACCCAAGTGCCCATCAACAGATGAGTGGATAAACAAAATGTGGTATACACATAAATGGGGTATTATTCAGCCATAAAAAGGAGATGTTCTGATACATGTTATAACATGGATGAACCTTGAAAACACTGTGCTGAGTGAAATAAACCAGACACAAAAGGACAAATACTGTATGATCCCACTTACATGAAACACCTAGAAGAGGCAAATGCATAGAGACAGAAAGTAGATTAGAGGTTACCACGGGCTGGAGGGAGTGGGGATGGGGAGTTATTGTTTAATGAGGATGAGTTTCTGTTTGGAGTGGTGAGAAAGTTCTGGAAAAAGAAGTGGCAATGATGGCACAACATGGTGAGTGTACACTTAATGCCACTGAACTGTACACTTAGAAATGGTTAACATGGCAAATTTCATGTTTTGTGTATTTTACCACAATTAAAAAAAAAAAGTTGCTGCAACTGCTGAATGGAGGAGAATGAATCGGAGGTGGCGTGCAAGAGGAGACACTGGGAGGCCAGAGGGGCGCTGCTCGGCTGTTGGACGAGATGAAGGTGGCTGGGACTGGGAGCAGGTAGAAATGGAGAGACACGGGCAGATCCTGGTACAAGTGGAGAGACCTGGGTACGCTTTCTTGGAAGAAAGGGCTGGCAGTCTACTCCTGAAAAATCAGCCATTGAAAACCCCATGGAGCTCAGTTCTACTCTGACACACATGGGATCGCCATGAGTTGGAGTTGATTCAAAGGCAACTGTTTTGTTATGGTTTGGTTTGGGTATGCTTTAGAGGAGGAGTTAACAGGACTTGCTAACAGGTTGAACGGGACCGAGAAAAGAGAGGCCCCCAGGAGGACTCTAGGCATTACAAGCCTTCTGATGGGCCATCCTGTGTCTTCTCTTCTCTCTCTTGTCCCACTCACCCAACAGTGCCAAGCACTGCCCCAGGCACAATGCAGGCTCCTGAGTAGGTTCTCCACCTCTCGGTCGGCCTGATGTAGGGGCACAGCTCAGCTCTGACAGCATTTTCCATGGTCAGCAGTGGAGTAGGCCAGGACTTCTGAGCACCCTGTCCATTAGGCCCTAGGACTAAGCCCATCTTGCGTCTGTGTTCGAGGTTGGGCCTAGAAGTTCCCGGAGTTTCTCTCCCTGTGGCTTTAAATGTAATCCATGTGTTCAAGGCTGAGCATCTGTGTATCTCCTGCCATGTAGCCTGTGTGGCCCAAACGGAGCCTCCATTGATTAGTTCCGAGAGTTAAAAAATGGGCTTGTCTGTGACCTCGTGGTTTCCATGGACCAGCCTAGACTTCAGCCTAGCCCATTGGCAGGGATCCTGGCCTTTCCACACGGACCGGGGTGGTGTGAATTGTCGTAGATTACCAGTTACACTTGACCTTTCTCCGCGGTACCTTTCTCCAGGACCTCTGACACGAGGCTCCACTCTCGGGGGTCCTGAGATCACCTGTGTGGCCCAGGATGGGACCTCATCCTACCAGCAATGCCATACCCCCTGCATAGTCCCTGTGCAGCCCTGGGCATCGTCATGCAGCTTGGGGGGCTGGCTGCTGCAAGCGTGAAGTCGTCACAGCCAGCTGCTAGGGCCCCTGCGAGCACTTGCCCATACTGGCAACATATTCCCAGCCATATGGCCTGCTCAGCCATCCTGGAAAGCTCTGGAGGCCTGGCCTCGAGGGGGAATAGCAGGAGGGGGGTCCAAAGGATGTGCTGGTGACATCTTACGGGGGTGACAGGATGCCCCAAGTTACAGCTGGTGCCTCTGCCTGGTTCCGAGGGGGCATCAGCCTGCCTTCCTGGGAGTGCCTGCTACGTAGAACACCAGGCTGCGCCCTGAGGGAGGGTGTATCTGGGTGGGCAGGCGGGTGAGGTGCTCCTGCTTGCTGCCTCCACAGTCTGCACTAGATCAATGACCTTCACTCCTAACTGGTCTGGACAGTTCTAACTCCATCCTCTCAGGCTTTGATGTGATGGGAGGCCGGCCGCTCCAGGGCTCACAGCTGGAGTGGGGATGAGGAGAGGGAGGTGCTGGCTGAATGGGAGTGGGGCCCAAGCTCCCCACCACCCCTGGGTGAAGCAATACTTAGAGGACATGTGGACCCCAAGGTCCCTGCCCCTTTTGGCTGGACTGAGACAGGACTGGGACGCCTTTCTGGTTTCTAGTCTGTGCATGAAATTCTGCCTGGTGCTGCTGCCTGGGCCTCCATCCTCGGGACTCCCTTGTACCGCTTGTCTTCCCAGCAGTCAGGAAGCCCTGCATTGCGCCAAGCACAGATCCAGAGGAACAGGGATTGGGAAGGGCTTGCAACGCCTGCCCTTCTAGAACTGTTGTTGTTGTTAGGTGCCATGAAACCGATTCTGACGCATAGCAACCCCATGTGATGGAACTGCCCCATAGGGTTTTCTTGGCTGTAGTCTTTATGGGAGTCTTCCTGCTGTGGAGCCACCGGATGGTTTCGAACCACCAACCTTTCGGTTAACACCCGAGTACTTAATCATTGCACCGCCAGGGCTCCTTTTTCTAGAACTACACTGGGGCTTCTCCTTGTCTGGTGACACAATTGCTCCAAAGGTTAAATGGCTTTCAGAGGGTTAAGGTTGAGTATGTCTTGTGGACCCTTCTGTCCTGCCTAAGTCCCTGTGACCTCTGAACATCCACAGAGGAAAATGCTGGCTCCGTGGAGAAACAATGTCAGGTTTCGCACATGAGAGGCAGCCCAGTGCCTGTGATGCGCTCTTTCCTTGCAGACCTTTAGGCTCCTCGCATTCTATCTCCTACCATCCTCCCCCTGGCCACTTTTATCCTGGAATATTCCCGAAGAGTAGACCTGAGCCAGATGAAAGTGCTTAAGCTCAACGGCCATCACACTGAAGCAGGAGACAGCCCACAGGACCCTTGCAGCCCCCTCCTAAGACCCTGGGGTAGCCACCATGTCAGCTACCCTGTCCCACCATGTGGCACTTGTCCTTTGTGAACCAGGCCTGAGGTGTTTCTCCCTCTGTTCACCACCCAAGTTTTCTCTCCGGTCAGCTCCTCGGCCTCCATTCTTACTGCCCTCTCTTGGGAGCAGGGGCTTTCTGACCCTGAGCCTTCTTATGGTAGTGTGGGGTTGGGACCTTCGTGGCCAAGGGGGATTGGGAGGAAGGAGGTGTAATTAATCACTAGTTTCTTCTCCGGAAATGCTAATCGGAAAAAGCAATTAAAAGCCACTTTTTTCCCTTAGTAATCTGTGTTAAGAGCTGGTAATGAAGTTTAGGGCCGTTGTGACTCAATATTTCAGCTTCAGCGACTCAAGTCAAAACAATCGAAGCCCAGGAGTTTGCCGGCAGCAGAGCTGGGCCCAGGCAGCAGCTGTTCCCTCACGTCACTGCCGTCCCACCTTGTGGGGCTCCCCAGGCAGGAACAGGAGGAGTCCCAGGTAGCAGGGGAAGGCCTGGGTGACACTGAGGTGGGTCCCCTGGGACACCACTGGGAGACCCAGAACCTGGAGATGCTTTTTAGGGAAAATGCTTAGAACCAGGGTAGGGGCAGAAATGGGGACGAGTGGGATCAGTGGGTCAGGCGAGAGGAGGTGGGTGAAAAAAGTGGGCCAGGGCTCAGCTGTACGGGGCTTAGAAGAGATGGTGGTCCAAATCTTGACCTCTAACCTCTGGTCATTAATTTTTCATTCATTGACCAGGTGTTGTTGAGAGACTACTACATAGGAGTCATTGTAGATAGATAGCTAGATAGATAAACAGCTTTGACTCATGGCAACCATATGTACAACAGAACAAAATGTTGTCAGGTCCTGTATCATCCTCACAATCACCAGCCTGTTTGAGTTCATCATTGTGGCTGTTGAGACAATTCATCTCACCAAGGCTCTGCCAGGCCGTCTCTGGCCCTCTCCTTCACCAAACGTGATGTTCTCCTCTAGTGACTGATCCCTCCTGATGATGCGTCCTAAGCAAGCAAATCAGAAAATTTTCTGTTGCGATCCATAAGGTATTCCTTGGCTAATTTTCAGAAGTAGATAGCCAGGCCTTTCCTCCTAGTCTGACTTAGTCTGGAATCTCTGCTGAAACCGGTCCACCATGGGTGACTCTGTTGGTATTTGAAATACCAGTGGCATAACTTCTAGCGTCATAGCAACACGTGAGGCACCACAGCATGACAAACAAACAGATGGGTGGTGGACCAGTCATTGTAGCCACTGGAAATGCAGGAGTGTCCCAAAGAGGCAAAGTGCTGCCCTTGTGGAGTTAGCATTTAGTGAAAGGAGGCAAATGATAAATGAGACAAGTAAATAAAATATATGTTCAGTGGCAACGTGTGTAAAGGAGAAAATGGATGCAAGTTTGGAGAATAGGAAGTATGTGGGGAGATGGGGGTGGATGGTTTGTAATTTTAGGTGTCCAGTGAAGATGCTGGAGCCCTGGTGGTGCAGTGGTTAAGAGCTGGGCTGCTAACCAAAAGGTCAGCAGTTCGAATCTACCAGCTGCTCATTGGAAACCCTATGGGACAGTTCTGCTCTGTCTTATAGGGTCACTAACTGACATAATGATATTTGGGTAAAGACAGAAAGGAGATGAGGGAGTGGTCACCCTGATGTCTGAGAAGAGTGTTCCTATCAGAGGGAACAGCAGGTGTAAGAGCCCAGAGGCAGTGAGGAGGCAGGGTGGCTGGAATGGAGCAAGACTGGGGAGGTGGTATATGGGGTCAGGAGGGGTGAGGGTGGGGCGCACCCATAGCTCCTTGTAGGCCATGGTGAGAACTCTGGGTTTTGGGTGGAGTAAGACAGTTTTTGAAGAGTTCTGAGTGACAAGGTCTGATGAGGCCCAGCTCTTTATTAACAGACAAGACCCAATTGTCGATGACTTCTCTCCTGGGTCCCATGTTATTGTTGTTGTTAACTGCCATCGAGTTGGCCCTCAATTCATAGTGACCCCATGCGCAATGGAATAAAATGCTGCCGGTACTGTGCCATTCCCGTGATGATTGTGAAACGAACCATCGTGATCCACAGGGTTTTCATTGGCTGGTTTTTGGAAGTAGACCGCCAGGCCTTTCTTCCGAGTCCATCTTAGTCTGGAAGATCCACTGAAACCTGATAAGCATCGTAGCAGTATACAAACCCCCACGGACAAACGGGCGGTAGCTGCGCTTGAGGTGCATTTTGCCTCCAGCATGGAAGGCAAAAATTATACCCCTGAACCACCTCTTCTCTTACCCTGGGTCATGTCAACGCCTGAGCCTACCTTCCTTTGCACTCGGCTCTCCCTCCGTGTCTGTGCTCAATGGACCTTTTGTCATGGAGCAGGCAGGAAGAGAGAGGGGGGTCCGTTTGGAAATCAGCCTGTACCAGCCTCAGCCTCAGCCCCCCAGCTCTGCCTCAGGGCGCAGTTCAGAAACAGGGTCTTGTCCCTTTAAGCAGCCCCTCCAGGCGGCCCTGGCCTGCTTTATCTGAAGTCCAACCGCATGTGGTTCCAGGACCAATCCGCTTTAGCTAATTAATAATCTGACAGGAGCCACCCAGGGGATTAGCCGCAGAGCTGAGCTCCACCAAGCCCCAGCAAATGAGCCCTGTGCTCCTCAGGGACCTGGAGGTGACTTTGGGGGGTGTAGGGAGTGGGGACCCCACAGGTGAGCCTGGAACTGTACAGTGCAGTAGTGATCAGGGAGGAGCAAGGGCGGTAGGGAGACAGCTTTGGAAAGAGCCTCCTGAAAGGAGTCAGCTGTCCTGAGATGGACGGGAGACAGCACTGGCCCTTAACTGCCCTCACAGTCCTTTACCACCTTCCAGAAACCCTTCCCCTGTGCCAGGTGTGACTGCTGAGTTGCCAGGCTAGGGTTGTCAGATTGAGCAAATAAAAATACGAGACACCCAGAGGAATTTTAATTTCAGGTAAACAGCCAGTAATTTTTGGTGTAAGTATATTCCCTGCAATATGTGGGGCATATACTAAAAAAATTACCCTTGTATTTGAAATTCAAATTTAGCTGGGCATCTGGTATTTCTCTGGGAACCCTAGGTGGGAAGGGCCAGAGGTTTTGGGGCTCCCTGCCAAGGGCAGCGTGGGGCTCCCTCTGGAAGAGGCGGCACCCCTTGGGGCACTGCCTGGGGATTTTGGGAGCAGGGCAGGACTGGGGTCACGGTGACCTCCACTGCCTTGGAACAAGGAGAGGAGGATGGGGGCAAAGTCTAGTTATTCGCCTGAGTCTCCCAACCTATGTTCAGGCCCAGCTGGTCTTTGGATGAGTGGAATCAAAGTCTTCTCTGAGAAGTCTGTGGCCCCTGGGCTGGGGAGCAATACCTCAGGGTCACCTCCCCTCCGTGAGGCTGGGACCCTCTTCTGAGGTGAAGGGCCTGATGTTCTTTGGGTAACTTTGACACAAATGGGGTCAGCCATGAGTTGGAATTGACTCGACGGCAACTAGTTTGGTTTTTGGTTTTAGTCATCAGCCAGGGGCGTTTGTTTTGAGCCCAGGGAGAAGCCTGCAGGGATGGCCCCCTCCTCACAGGCAGGATAGGCACACAGTCAGCTGGAACAGCTTGCTGTGTGGGAAAACCTCTGTGTCCCAAGGCTCTGGGCACTGAACAGAAATTCCCCTGTGCTGACCTCTCAGCACCCACCCCCGAGCCACTGAATGGCCATGGGCCAGCTCCTGAGAAAGAGTGTTCCGTCCAGTGGGCTGGGACATCATTGTTGGGGGAGGGGCTGTGGTCTCTGTGGAAAAGCTGGGTGGGGTCCTTATTGCTTCCTCTCGTCACCCCTGTCACCCCGGCTCCTTTCCCAGTGGCCAAGCACAAAGGAATGAAAACTTAGGGTTTATTTGAGCCAAATTCGCTACGCATGTGAAGAGACTCTTCTGATTCTAAAAAAACCAAATGGCTCAACATAGGCTAGTTACAGTGAGGCTTCTGAAGAGAAGAGGGAATCGAGGAATAGAAAATGAACTGTTGGCTAACGGTCATGTGATTGGTTGAACCCTATCCCCATCTTACTGAGATCAGCTGACATCAGGTTACTGGGTGGTTTCTGGCCTAGCCCCCCTGCCCCAATTCAGTTGCACAAATCTTGAGGTGTAGTCCGGAGGTTTTTTTTAAATGGTAAAAGGTACCTCATCTCTCAGAAAGAAGGGAAATTACCTAAAGTTACATTTTTTTTTTTAGTAGATAAACTCAGAGCTAGTTTATGGTTAACCAAGGTCTTTGTCACAAAGGCGTTTGCAAATATTTAATCATTGTGCTAAACTTGGTCTCAGTTTCCTTAAGGAAACTATTATTAATACTCATTATTATTATTAATACTCATCAATATTATTATTAATAAAACCAAAACCAAACCCACAGCCGTCCAGTTGATTCTGACTCATAGCGACCCTATGGGACAGAGTAGAACCACCCATAGGGTTTCCAAGGCTGTAAATCTTTATGGAAGCAGACTGCCACATCTTTCTCCCAAAGACCATCTGGCGGGTTCAAACCAGCTCACCTTTTGGTTCACAGTCGAGCACTTTAACTATTGCGCCACCAGAGCTCCGTTATTATTAATACTTATTAATAATGATCGCTTCATATGCATGTGAAAGCTGGACAATGATAAGGAAGACTGAAGAAGAATTGACGCCTTTGAATTGTGGTGTTGGCGAAGAATATTGAATATACCATGGACTGCCAAAAGAACAAACAAATCTGCCTTGGAAGAAGTACAACCAGAATGCTCCTTAGGAAGCAAGAACGGCGAGACTGCATCCTACATACTTTGGACATGTTGTCGGGAGGGATCAGTCCCTGGAGAAGGACATCATGCTTGGCAAAGCACAGGGTCAGTGGAAAAGAGGAAGACCCTCAATGAGGTGGACTGACTCAGTGGCTGCAACAATGAGCTCCAGCATAACAATGATTGTAAGGACGGCGCGGGACCGGGCAGTGTTTCGTTCTGTTGTGCACAGAGTCGCTATGAGTTGGAACTGACTCTACCGCACCTAACAACACCTAACAACAACAATAACAATATCGTAACTAACACTTAATACTTATTATTAATGACATTAAGGATCCCTGGTGGCGCAATGGTTAACGTGATCCACCGCTAACCGAAAGGTCAGCAGTTTGAGACCACCAATGGCTCTGCAGGAGAAAGACGTGGCAGTCTGCTTCCATAGAGATTTACAGCCTTGGAAACCCTACTGGTTCACTATGCCTTGGAACTGACGTGACAGCAGTGGGTTTGGTTTGGTTTTTCTAATAATATTATTAACAATAATATTATTATTAATACTTTTTAATAATGGAGCCCTGGTGGCACAGTGGTTACGAGCTCAGCTGTTAACCAAAAGTTTCGCAGTTCAAATCCACCAGCTGCTCCTTGGAAACCCTATGGGGCAGTTCTACTCTGTCACACAGGGTCGCTATGAGTCAAAATCAACTCATCGGCACCCAACAACAACTCTTACCCATGAGCCCAAAATTAACAATAAAATTCTGACTCCCCCAAAACCTGTGAAACTATTAACTTGGTTTTTCTTTTTCACCAGGAACTGCTAAACCACTTCGCAGCATTTTTTTCTGGCCTTGAGGAATATTAATAACAATATTATTAATAATAACTATTAATAACAATATTATTTAGCGTTAATAATAACACTATTATTAAGAAAACCAAATCTGTTGCCATCAAGTCGATTCCAACTCATAGTGACCCTATAGGACAGAGTTTATTGTAAATTTTGGGCTCGTGGGTAAGAGTTGTTGTTGGGTGCCATTGAGTTGATTTTGATTCATGGTGACCCTGTGTGACAGAGTAGAACTGCCCCATATGATTTTCTTGGCTGTAGTCTTTGCAGAAGCAGATCACCAGGTCTTTCTCCTGTGGAGCCACTGGGTGGGTTCGAACCACCAACCTTTCAGTTAGCAGCCAAGCACTTAACCATTGCGCCATCAGGGCTCCTTTCGTGGATAAGAGAAACCCCTTAAAATCAAAGTAAGATGTCTGTTATTAATTTTTTTTCATAGTTCTCTAGGCGGTAAGAGCATCCGGGACTCAGATCCCTCTCCTGCACCCTCTGAGGCCCCCCCTCAGCTCTCTGCACTGCCTCCTCCAGCCTTTCCCGGCACAGCTTGCCAGCGAGCCCTGTGGTGGAAGCCAGGGGTGGGGGTGCCGGCTGGGGGGAACCTCTTCCGCTTCCTGAGCTCTCAGCCTCTTCCCCAGCGTGCCCGGCGGTTTGGCCCTGTTTCGCGAGCAGTCTGCTGCCCGTGCTGCCTCTGACCGACATCGTTAGCATGGGTATTTATATTTCATTAACGACATTAAGTCCAAATGGCATTAAAAGCAAAGCTGGTGATAAATAGCTTATTAATAAACAGGGAGTGTGCCGTGCTGCCTGGCCTTTCCCAGCCCCAGTGTTAACCCTTGCTGCCCTAGATAAATAGGCTTTGCCCCCGAACACCCCTTTAAGATGGGGCAGGAAGAGCGATGAGTCTCTGCTCTTCCAGCTTTCTTGGGGTCAGGGCATCTTAGATCCCATCTGGGCCAATTTTGCTTCCTAGGCTTGCAAACCCCGGCAGACCTCCTCCCTGCCTCTGGTCAAATCTTCCTCCTTTCCCTGCTAGTATTGGTTCTGGGGCTGAAGTAGTCAGGAAATGTGGCTTTTACTGTCACCCAGCTTACCTAGGCTGTGAGCTCAGTCAGATCTTCCCATAACTTGGTGGCTCTGTCTGAAAGGAGGCTCCTAGGATATTTGGAATCAAAAAGAAAGATGCTTGAGAACATGACAATAATATCGACCAGGATGATAACTTGTACTAATGTTTACGGGGTGCTAGCTATAAAAAAAAAAAAAAAAAAGCTATAAGCCAGGTGTTTTGCTAATCACTTGACAGGAAGCACCCCTAGAAGCCTCCCAGTGGCTCCCACAATAGTCCAGCTCCACCTCAGCTTATAAGCCACGGGGCTCAGAAGAGTGAAGCAGCTTGGCCAGCTGCTGGGGTCTGGGCTCCGGGGCCGAGTAGTGCCACATCTGTGTCATCACACAGCTCCCCCCACCGCCCCTAGAGGACCTGTTGCAGAGGGTCCGTCCCTGGCTTCTGGACCTTGGACCTGCTAGGGCTTCTCAGAGCTGTGGCTCCAGCCTTTGTTCTCTTGAGCTCCCTGTCCTTGGGGCTCCAGCCTCTCAGTTACATGATGCACCTGTCTAGGTGACCCCACCTGTCATACCTGTCACATCACTGACCACCTCACTCCCTAGGATGTGGAGGTGCCAACAGAGGGCACATGAGGGTGCCCGTGGTGCCACGAAGACCCCAAACAGCCTCTGTTTTGGCTTGGAACAGCATCTATGTGGCACCCTCCTGGGCCAAGGTGGGATCCGGCCAGACTTGGGTGGTTTGGATTTGAAGTTAGTGTTTCTTGAATGTATGACCTGCCCTTAATACTTTCAGGAGCCTCTGGGTGGCTACCAACCAAAAGGTTAGCAGTTCAAGCCTACCCAGAGACGTCTCAGAAGAAAAACTCGACAATCTACTTCCGAAAAATGAGCTATCAAAAACCCTGTGGAGCAGGGTTCTGCTCTGACCCACATAGGGTTGCCGTGAGTTGGAATTGACTTGACAGCAACTGGTAATGCTGCCAAGAAACAGGGGCCGACGCAGCCCTGGGTCCTCCCCCACCCCAGCCCTCTCCCTGAATTGGTTGAAGGCAAGAAGAGAAACCAGGACCTTGTCTAAACTTTTGCTAAGAGGCCCCACTTAGAACTTGTCACCCAGGGTTCTTGTCTTCCTCCCTGTCTGTGTGGGGCTGTCTGGGCTCTCGCCTGAGGAAGGGGGAGAAGGCGCTGTCCTGGGGGGTTTGCAGCATAGAAGGGAATGGCATAGGGGGAGCACAGAGTGAAGATGCCATGTGGTTCCAGACGAAGGCTGGGGGTAGAGGGCACGTCTCTGGGACCATCTGGTTGTGTCTAGTAAGCACTCTAGGAAGACGGAGAGCTAATTAATTAGCAGACCTCCTGCTGCCTGCTTGAGGGGCCTGGCCTGCCTCTGCCCACCCATTCCTGAGCTGGGAAGGACGCTGGGAAGCAGTGGCCCTGGGGTTCCTTGTCCAAGAGGAAATCCACTTCTCACCCTGATGGATGGGAACCCGACTACCCCACAAAGAGAAAAGCAAGCAGGAGGTAGCCGGCAGGGAGGCTCCCGGAGATGCCACACCCAGCCGCCATGGTGATATTGGACTGCCTCGGAAAGTCTGATTCATGCCTGCTTCCCCTCTCAGGGTGACCTTCCAGCTTGCTTTGGCCACACCGGCCTTGGCAGTCCTGGATGGCAGTCCTGCGAATGGAGGCCCTGCGGAGTCATGAGTGTCACTCATACTATATGCACGCACAAGCCTCATGCATTCAACTGGAGACCCAGAAACCTGTACGTTAGCAATCCGGGGAGGGGGCTAGCCATGCCTGCCCTGGGCTTAGACTCCAGTGAGATGGGAGGTGAGAGCTGGGCTTTGGAGCCAGGCAGGCCTGAGTTGCAATCCTGGCCCACCATCTTTACATGTGTGGCCAGTCACTTAACCACACTTGGTCTCGATATCCCCCTCTGTAAAATGGGGACAGCAGTGCCGTCTTTGCTGGGACGTGGTTGGTAAAGTGCCTGCGGCAGGACCCGGGCCCAGGAGGTACTGTGTAAGTGACAGCTGCCACCCTTATAACTTTTAGGCCTACTCCGGATCTTTCGCTGATGGTGTTTTGTTTTAGAAACAGGAAAGGGAATGGGTAGAATGTGCAGTGCATACAGCAGGGTCACGCCTCTGCTTCTGCTGGGTAGGGGTGGCCGCAATAGGTAAGGACAAGCCAGGCCATTCCATCAGTTTTTGGAGCACATTCTCAGGTTTGAGGCATAGAAGGGGGAGCAGGTACAGAGGAGGCTTCCGAAAGAGGAGCGCGACGTACCCACCTCCCCACGAGTGCTGGGCGTGGCCAGTGCTGGCTCCAGGCAGCTGCGGTGTCTGTGAAAGAACAGGACAGGATGCTTAGCGTGGTTGCCCTTGCTGCCTGCGGTGCCACCTGTAGTGAGGCAGGATTTCTCTCCCCTTCTCTTGGAGGTGCTCGTTTGTAGTGGGTGCCCTGTAGGCCAGCCCAGGGCTGGCCTTGGATTAGCAAGTGCAGCCCTTCTCACTGTCCCCCCATGAGAGGATGGAGGCAGGTCCCACTCAGATCTGCCCACATCCGTCTGTCTGCCAGATGCCCCCTGGACATCTGGGTAGAATGTCTTTCCCCCAATGCTGGGACCCGACCGTTGTTACAATATCCGTGGCAACCATTGCTTCTGCCAAAGTCTGGCGCATGCTGGACCTGGCACTTGGCAAGATCCCAGCCAAGAGATTTGGTTGGTCTATGGGACTGCATTCATTTATGTGAAAGATGAGAGTCTGGACCCCCTCCCCCTCCAGATCCCCACCTTCCCAGCCCATCCCCAAGGGCTGCTCCCCACTTCCTTGCCTAGCCCTGCCCTTAGCCTGTGTTCTCCAAGGACCTTAGGAGTGGCTTATGGAGTGGCCAGTGCATTCTGGAGTAAGGGGTCTGTGTATGCTTTCCTGCCTTGACAGAGTGGCATGGCTCACTGGGAGACTTCTATGGTGTGTTACTTGTTACTCTGAGAATTTCTGAGCATCCACTCCTGGCCAGGAGGGACCATGTGGGGAGAAGTCCTGGGGTCATCTGTTTTGCCCACACGATCTCAGAGCTTCCCATTACCCTAGACCAAGGAGAAGGAATTGGGGTCCCGGTCTGGAAGACAGCCACAAGGGCTAGAAGAAGGTGAGCCCAGTGTGTGGGTGAATTGGACAGTGGCCAGGGAGCCAGGCCTTCTGGCTCGATGGGCAGATCTTCTAGTAAGCCAAAGGCCACTCCAGACCCAGAGCTTTATCTTTGCCTTGCTTGCTTGCCTCCAAGGTAGTAGAAGATAGCTCACCTTTCCCTTGGCCCTCTGGGGCCGGGACACCAGGTCAGCCTTGTCAGGCTGGGCTATGGGATGGCTTTTGGAGGAGGACCCAGGACCAGGGCTGGCCCTTGGCTGGAGTGTGAGGTGATATCTTGGCACTGTGCCTGACCCCCGTGATGGGCAGTGCCAGCCTGTCCAGGAGGCGCTCCCGATGCCAGCCACAGGCGAGTCGCCATTATCTGATGCCGCTGGACTTGGGGAGGGGGAGGGATCACGGGCACATTCTCTCTTCTGGGAGCCTTCCCATACTTTCATTTTCTTTTTGCCACTATTTTTTTCTTGGGGTCTAATTAAAGACTTGGAGCAGTTTACAGCCTGTGGTTGGCTTTTTATATGGATCCTTGGCAATTACCTCTGCCCTAAAATAAGTTTCGAAGGAACAGGGGTAGGATTTTTCTTTTTGGCGAAATTCTCAACTTGAAGTTTGCCGTGTCTGTCTGTCTGTCATATCCCTGGCTCCTTCTCCCTGTCCCTATCTCAAGTGTCCCCATGGCCAAGACAGAGGCCTGGACCTCCGGAATAGTATGTCTCCAGCCTTGGCCTGCCTGGAGGCAGCCCTGTGACAACTGGCAGACCATCTGTTGACTCTGCCCCAGTTTCTTCACCTGTGAAACGGGGCCAGACAGGCTGGACCCACCAGAGGCTTCCCCTGCTGCGCAGCTTCGGACCAGCCCTCTTACCACAGTAGAGTAGGGTCATCCCTGGGGTGGGAGGAAGCCACCACCAACGCCAACAGCCCCATTTTCCCCTCTTGATCAACACGCCTTATGTTTGCATAGGAGCGTACCATCAGGTTTTTAAAGCTCTTTCACACACTTTCCCCCTCTATTCTCCCAGCCACCTCGAGAAGCAGCTGTGATTGTCCCACTTTTTAGTGGGCCAACCTGCAGCCGAACATAATTAGTGGCTTTTTTGATGTCACTTGGCTTATAGAGTTGGAATCGACTTGACAGCAATGGGTTTATTTTGTTTTTGGTTTTTGGCTTATAGGGGACAGAGCCTTGGGATTCAAACCCTAATCCTCTGATCTTCAAAACCCATACCCAGGACCAGCGATGTAATTTGTGAGACCTGGTGCAGAATGAAAATGTGTGGCCCCTTATTCTAAAAGTATGAAGAATTTCAAGGTGGCGACAGCAGACCATGAACCCAAGCACCAGCCATTGTAAGCGTGGGCACCATGCGGGTATACAGGCTGTGTGACACCTGCCCACACCCCCTTCAGTCCCCTTCTCCTCTTTGTCCCTGTTCCTACCTGAGTGGTGAAGGGCATGGAAATTCAACAGGGGCCAGGCATGCTCCATGTACCTGGTGGCTGTGGCTCTCTCCTTCAGATTGAGAGGACTCTGGATTCCCCCACCCTTGGTCTGTCCCCCCGACCCCTGTCTTATGAAGAAGCACTGTGCCCTAGCATGGCACAGGCTTTCTGGGGTTCCCTGAGTCACTTAGGGCCCCCCTATTTAAGGCCACCTGAACCAGCAGTTAAGCCAGTTAAAAAAAAAAAATCAGTTGCCATCAAGTCAATTCCAACTCCTGGCGACTCCATTTGTGTCAGAGTAGAACTGTGCTGCACAGGGTTTTCAATGACTGATTTTTCATAAGTAAATCGCCAGGACTTTCTTCCGAGGCACTTCTGAGTGGACTCGAACCTCTAGCTTTTCAGTTAGCAGCCAAGAGCGTTAACCATTTGCACCACCCAGGGACTCCTTAGGTCATAGGTGAGGAAATAAAAATAAGACAAAAAATTTGGTAAGAACTTCCTTGGGGTGGGGTGGTGGTGGGTGAATATTTTGGGGGCTCAGCCCCCCAGTTTCATTCTGGAGCCCCACAAAATCTCTTTGTTAAGCTGAAGCTAGTGGTGACCTGCCAAAACTATCCAGGTCAGACCAGATTCTGAATACTGTGGTTGGGGCTGAAGGTCAGGCAGCCCATTCCTGAGGCTAATCTGGAAACTACCTAGTGGGTTGCTGGGACTTTGCAGGAGTAGTGGAATCTTGTTGGGTTCCAAGAAGTTACCGATGGTGGATGGATGGATTGACTATACCTCCAGGCGTGTGTCTGTGTAGACTGGTATATATTTGGTTCTGGTAAGGACACGGCTGCCCAGCTATTTAAATAAGAGCTATTAGGATGGATGGCACTTTCTCGTTGGCTGCCCCTGGGTGGAGCAGCCTTTTTCTGCCCATCTAGGACCACCTTCCCTGGTCAGTATGTGCCTGCCCACAACGTCCTTTCTCCCCTGCTAATGGACACCCACCCACAAGGAGTCTGAGTACCAGACCCACCTGGCCCCAGGAGCCCACCCCAGCACTCTCTGCTTTTGCACCTGCCTCCTAGAAAACCTTCTTGATTTTGGAACTCGGGTGAGCTTTGGGATGAAATTTGTTAGAAACACTGTGGCAGCCATTTCCAGGAGGAGGAGAGCAATGCTATCTAAAATTGAGGGTGGGGTGGGGGTGAGAATCCCATAGACTTAAGGTCTGAGGCGTTTGAGGATGGCAGAGAGAGTGCCCGAGTTTCCAAGGACTGATTAGATGGCATGAAAGTGTATTAAATTTTGCAGACATTTTAACAGCAATATGCTAGATAGTTGGGTGTCCCCTGAGGCGGCTGGATTTTTTATATCCTTCACAGAAGGTCAGAACCCTCTTCTGCCTGCCTTCCCCCTCCCCCATGCTCTTCTCTCTCCCTCTCTGACTCTCACCCTCCCTTTCCTCAACAATTTTCCTTGCTTCTTGCTCGCGGTTCACCGAGAACCTAAATGACGTGTCTGGTCCCAGCCTGGGAAGGAGAGAGCCCTCCTGCCCTCCTGTCCGGGACAGGCGTGAGTGAGGAGCTTGATTTCTATTTTTCCTCCCCTTCCCTCTTCCTCCCCCCACTTCAGAGACTGTTGTAAGACCTACTCCCCCCCTCCCCCCTTATTTTTATAGGGAAAAAAAAGGCAGGAAAAGAATCCATCTGGCATATGAATAATTGAAATGGCTCAACTCTGTTCCTGTTGCTGCTGTTTGTTCTCGGCTCCCCCGGCCCCAGCCCATCCCCCTGGGTCCGGGTCTCTAAGCGGAGGCTGTGTGGGCATTCTTAGAAGGTTCTCTGGAGCTGCCCAAGGCTCTCCTTCATCTTACTTCCATACTCCCTGTGAATTGATAGGCCTGAGTGGGGGGCATTTGGAGATGGGGTTTCTTTCTGCCTATCCATGGAGACAGCCTGCATCTGGCAAGTCTCCCTAAATATCACTCAAACTCGACCCTGACCCTGATCTCCCCCAGGGAGTCTCTGGTTCATTCCCAGACTCCTTCTTCCCCCTAGACTCTGCCCCTCCAACCTGAAGGCTCTGTGCCCAGTGCCCACCCTGAGGGTCAAGGGCTGGGGGACTCTTGATTGGAGAAAATGCACCTTTGCCGTGCTCACAGCAACTCGCTCTGCTGGTACCTGGGGGCTGCCGTCACCCCTTAGCCCCTCACCCAACCCAGGACCTGACCTGGGCACCTTGCTCAGAGGTCTGGGAGTCCTTGCCTCTTCCTCTCCCTCCCCTCCAGGACATCCCTGGGCAGGGGGATTTCCCTGCTTCACTTCGGTGCCACACAGCCCTTTTGCCGGGAGCCCTGAAAGATGGAGATTTTGAACTTTTCTTCCACTGGGACAATTGGTAGAAAGCACAGCGGCTGGAGGTTGGGGCCAGGGTGGGCATGGGCAAGAGAATGAACTCTGGCCTGGCTCAAACCGGCTGCCTGTTCACCGTTCAGAGCCTGGACCAGCTGCGCACCAAGCTCCTGTGTCCGGGGCCGAGAATTCACTGTCTCTTTAAAACCATTTAGAGGAAAAACAAAAGAACTTTAGTGCATTAATTCTAGAAGAAGATGGGTCTCCAGATGACAGCCTGATCCACGTTATTCCCCACAAGACAACCTCCTCCTCTCCTCCCCCCCACCCCGCCACCCCCTCTGTCCAGAGTTTGCTGGCACCACCACCACTGATGGCTCTTGCTTTGTGGCTGACAGAGGGCTCCCTATGAAGTGTGTTCGTGTGCTTAATTTCTGGAAAGTCAATATTTGGTTTGTTTGTTTGGGACATGATGTCTGTGTCATGTGGGAAGTTTTGGCTCGCAGCCATGGGGCCTGTCACTGTAAAGTGCTGTGGCCATGTGTGCGTTCCCGGGTGGCCAAGCAGCCGTGGGGGAGGCACATGCATTACTTCAAAGTGGCGAGTGTCCCTGTCCCTGAGCTTCCAGTCAGGTACACTAGGTCTCTGAAGATGTCCCCACAGAAGGAGGTGTGAGCACCATTGGAACATTCTAGATCTTTCCTGGGTTCATAAAAAAAAAAAAAAACTCTGCCCACTAAGCAAAAAAAATAATTCAGGTGAAATTTGAATCAGGTTTATTAATGTATATCTGTATATATGTAATATATATAAAAGTCTTTTGTAAAGACTCCTACACAGGTTATAAAAGCTGCAAAATGTCTGCCATTCTAGGGCCTGGTACAAATAATTAGATATTTATATCCAATAAAACTGGTTTGATGGGGAAATCGTTTCCCTCCGTGTGGATTCTCGGTGGAGGATGAGTTTCGGTGGTTGAGTTTGTTTTTTTTTCTGACAATAAAACCAGGGGTTTGGCACCAACAAATGTATTTCCCGTAAATATCTAAATCACCTTTTTCCATTGTGAACTTGGCAAGGCTGGCCCTGTCACGTCAGTCAGCTCAGCACACCTCTCCTCTCTAGCTTTCCACTGGCAAATGCATGTGTGAAGCCCCCTCCCTGCCCCTTAAGCCTGAGCTCCCACCCAGGATCAATGCTGGAACTCTTAACGCACCTTGTATCGGCCAAACGGGCTGTCATCCACCCACACTTGGCCTAGAACAATCGTCAGTGGGGTTTTCTTGTCTTTTTTCTTCTTTTCTTTTCCTTTCGTTTTTCTTTCCTTTCCTTTTCTCCCTTCTCTTTTCTTCTTTTTCCCTCCTTTCTTTCCTCTTTTTTCTCTGAACACTTCCTTATGATAGGACTTCTGCTTTCATTATCCGTGGCAGCCCAATGTTTCTGTTTTACTGTACACCTCTCACCCCCCAGCTTTCACTCCCCCTACTTGCAGGCCCCTTCCTAAACCCCATTGCCTTTGGGGTCCCTCCCACAGTGTACTCTGGGGGAAAGTCTGCCCCACTGCCCTGGCTTGGAGAGACCCCACCCCCACCCTGTTTCTTTTCCATCTGTCACACAGCTATGGACAGATGGAGCCAGAAGGAGTTGTCGATGCCTGAAGTCCCACTCTCCCGTTATACAGATGTGGAACTGGAGCCCCTTGGGACAGGCAGGGTCGTGGCGGAGGGGGGCTTGGCTGGCTGCAGGCTCACAACTGGAACGGTGCAGAGCTGGGGCCGGACGCAAGGCCTGGTGACTTCCAACTGGTTCTTGGAGTATGGAAGACACACAGGCCTGCCACTGCCGCTTGCTAGATGGAGGACTTTGGGCAAATTGCCTCTCCTCTCTGGACCCCGCTTTTCCAAATTTGTCTCATGGGATTGGTCGGTTCGTATGCCATACGGTCACTGAGAGGAGCGAATAAATGGAAGTATTAGAAGCTTTTGGCATGTGGGGTGCCAATGCCCATAAGGGTGGTAGAAATCATTATTAGCCCAAACCAGAAATTGGATGCCCTGGGTGGTGCAAACAATTAACGTGCTCCACTGCCAACCAAAAGGTTGATGGTTTGAGTCCACCCAGAGGTGCCTTGGAAGAAAGGCCTGGAGATCTACTTCTGAAAAATCAGCCACTGAAAACCCTGTGGAGCACAGTTCTACTCTGACACGTATGGGGCCGCCGTGAGTTGTGATCAACTCAACACAAACAATTGTGGTTTTACAGGATAAGGACACTCACCGCATCGCTGTGACACTGAAGTGGTAGGTTTTGTCCCTTCCTCCCCTAATGGCTGGGATCTGCCATTTTGGGAAGAACCAAGGAATCGGAGCGCCTTGCAGCTTCCTGGAAGTCAGGCTCTGACCCACTTCCGCTGGGTTGAATGGAAGGAGAAGCCATGAACAGTGGTTGTTGTTGTTAGGTAGTGTGGAGTCAGTTCCGACTCATAGCAACTCTGTATACAAAAGAACGAAACACTGCCAGGTCCTGCGCCATCCCCATAATCATTGTTATGCTTGAGCCCATTGTTGCAGCCACTGTGTCAATCCATCATGTTGAGGGTCTTCCTCCTTTTCCATGACCCTCTACCAAGCATGATGCCCTTCTCCAGGGACTGGTTCCTCCTGATAACATGTCCAAAGTATGTGAGATGAAGTCTCACCATCCTTGCTATAAGGAACATTCTGACTGTACTTCTTCCAAGACATTCGTTTGTTCTTCTGACAGTCCATGGTATATTCAATATTCGTCACCAACACCACAATTCAAAGATGTCAGTTCTTCTGCCTTCCGCATTGTCCGGCTTTCATATGCATATAAGGCGATTGAAAATACCATGGCTTCCATCAGGTGCACCTCAGTCTTTAAAATGACATCTTTGCTTTTTAACACTTTAAAGAGGTCTTTTGCAGCTGATTTGCCCAATGCAATGTACAATGGACAGTGGAGGTTGATAAAATGCAGGGTTGCAGGCATCAAGGTTTGGCCAGGAGCTAGACACCCAAGGGAAGGCCCAGGAAACAGAAGAGGTGAATTCAGTGCATTTGACAAAGTCGCCCTTCTGTCTGGGACATTAGGGCCAAACCCTGGTGGTACAAATGGTTTCACACTCTGGCCACTAGCCGAAAGCTGGGCAGTTTGAACCCACCAGTGGCTCTATAGGAGAAAAGATTACAGTTTTCTAAACTCAATGGGGGCAGTTCTCTGTCACATGGGGTCAATTATGAGTTGGAATCGACTTGACAGCACCTAACAAAACATAGGTTGGGCTATTTGGCACCGGTGGGCCCCTTGTTTTGACAAAGGCCTTTCAGACCAGAGATTTGAAGTCTCCTGAAGGGTTGGTGGGAAGACGAAGTAGCCAGTGGGCTGGGGCGGGGAGAATGCGCTGGGGGTGGGGTAGGGGCTACTGGAAAACGTCTGTTAGCCCAAGTGGGAGCAGCAAGCGTAATTACAGGGCAGTGAATAGATGAAAAATAGACAGCCCTTGATGCGCAGCTGGGGCTGCGAGTCACCGTTGCCACCGTTACACGCAACATTCCCCACACCCTCCCCTGCCTAGATCCTTGTTCATCTTCACCAAGGGCACTGCCCTCTGAAGGTAAGGGGCAAGGGGTGGGCCCCTGGGGGAGCGTTCCACCGTGGTGACGCATAGAGTGACATGCACACACCTTTTCTGCCCCGTATCCCGAGAGCGAAGTGGCCCACAGGGCACATGCACCCTCATACTGAGTATGTGCTCCGGCTGCAGGTGTAGTAACAGGACTCTTGGCTCCTTATGGTCTGAACCCCTGCTGAGAATCTGCATTTCTAACAAGTTCCCAGGCGATGCTAATGCTGCTGGCTGGGGACCAGTTCTGAGAACCACTAGTAGAGCAGTGGGTCTCCTCATTTATTATGCATAAGAATCACCTGGGGATCTTGTAGATTCCGATTCAGTATATCTGGGGTGGAAATGCAAATTCTTAGCAGGCGTTTGAACCAGAAGGAACCAGTTCGAAGCCCTGGTAATAACTCTATGGGGAGGGGATTTGCTGGGTCAGACCCCAAAAATATAATTACACTCCAACAGAGGTGATTGATTGCCTCTTGGGTGTCTTGTTTTTTTTTTTTTGTTGTTGTTGTTTTTGCTAAATTTAAAAAGAAAAAGCAACTCAACAAGAAGCAGCACTCAAGCTTCCCCTGACTGGCTCTCAGAGAAGCCAGTCAAATCTCGCCTTGCCGAGAACATTTTGACAGCATGAAATTGCTGCCGGAATGTGACTTTAGCGAAAAGTAAAAAAAAAAAAAAAATCCTTCCTTCATGCATATGGAGTTTTTTGGAAAAAAAAATGGTATTTTAATGCTTTCTATTAAATTGGGACTAAAAGTGGTGTCTTAATTTGCATGCATTAGCATATTTGCATATAGATCACTGAAATGGTAGAAGAGAGAAGGGCCTTTAAATGAAAATTCTTTTAAAGGCACAGGCCTGCCTGCCTCTCCCTCTGGGGTTTACTCTTGATCTTTCTGCTCACCTCCCACCTCACCCTTTTGTATCCTCGCAGTGAATGGACGTGAGGGCCAAGGCCCTACCTCTCCCCTGGTGTCTCAGGGCTGCCTCAGTGGGCCGGGGAAGCCCTGGCCCTTGGTCACCCTGTGGCCTTGAAGTGTCCTGGTACAGGTGTGACTCCTTTCGAGCCTGGGGGTGCTCCCTTTCTGTCCCAGCAGTGGAAGCTCTGGAGGGAGGGGCCTGTGTCCACAGCACCAGGCAAATGGCCTCACAGCTCCAGGTCCTCTGGCAGCCAGCATCCTGCCCTCTGGCTGGGCTGTCCCCCTCCCACACCACTGCAGGCCATGTTGGTTCTCTACAAACTGACGGGAGGGGCACCCGTCCTGCCAGCCACTGGCCTGAGCCTGTGGCCACCTGGTGCCAAAGGAGGGGTGAGGTGGGGTGCCCTTGATCCTTCTGGTGTTCTTCACAATGTCGGCCCTTTGTGCCCCCTTCCCACCTCCCTCAACCACAGGACCCAGGCTGCCGTGTTCTCATCTGGGTCTCTAGTTCAAATGTCACTCCTCATGGAGACCTTTCCTGACCCCCCAGCTAAAGCAGCCCCACCTCATTCTTTGGTCACCTTCTGTCAGTTTGTCTTCGTAGAACTCATAGTTGTTTGTTTACTTGATTCTTTGGTTGTCTGTTCCCACCCCTGCCAGGTGTAAGCTCCATGGAGGCAGAGGTTTGGGTTTGGGTCCGTTCACAGCCGCATCCCCAGTGCTTAGAGCACTGCCTGGGACATTGTGGGTGTTCAGTACCTGTTTGTTGAGTGAGTGAAAGGGGGCTGGGACCCCTGCCAGGGCTGAGACTGAGCCCCCTCCCCCCTTGGCGTCGACCCACGGCTGGACACAGTGCCCATGGTTCTGGGCCCGGCCTTCCTTAGATGTCTTCAGCCTGGTGTGTGCTGAACTCAGAACCCCAGGACGGTGCCCTTCCTGAGGAGCAGGTGGGGGACTTGGCCAGGGACTCCCACTCTTCTGCAGCTCAGCTGATTCTTGCTCCTTTGGATGGCAGCCTGGAGCCAGAGCCTGGCCCTGCTGGACAGCAGGTCGGGGTTCCAGCTCAGGGGGTAGTAAAGCCAGGGCAGCCCAAGAACCCCACTTCCTACAGCCACCTGAATCCCCCTGGCCTCTTCGTCCAGGCATGGGAAGTGGAGGCTCCTTAGAAACTCCAGGCAAGAGAAGGAGAACCCTAGTGCTCTGTAACCAGCTTGCGCCCGCTGGCTGGCCCTGCTTGGGTAGCGGAGTCCTGGGGAAGCCCCACCACCCTCTGTGTGCTCTGAGAGCTGGCCAGGGAAGTGAGGTCTGGCCGCTGAGCTGTGCGCCTGCCTCCCTCGCTGCTCCCCTCTGGTGGGCCGGGCACTCTGGATGGCCCCTCCAGGCAGACAGACGGCAGCCCCAGGCTCCATGCCCAGCCTGAGAGGGGAGGGCCTCAGACGGTGAGGAGGACACCCGGGTTGGAGTGGGGCTGTGCCTCTACCGCTAATGAAAATCGGAAACCAATTGAGTAGGACAAGGTGCCCAGCCAGCAGGTTGTGGGAATGAGGGGCCTAATGGATGTGGCTGGTTGGGGAACGGATGCCTCATTGATTGCCTGGTGGCTATATTTATCCTCCTTGGGTCTGTGGCCCCAGCAGCTGGGGGGCGCAGCGATAAATAAATGGCCACTGAAATATTCATAAGGTGCACATCCGTGGTTGGGGGCACCGCCAAGGACCTACTCTTCCTTCCCTCGCCCCATCTCTCTGCAGAAGCCTTTCAGGAAATCCCTCCCACCTGGGCCAGGTGAAGTGCAGCACAGCCTCACAGGTGCTGAGCCTGGCCCGAGGACCCTGGGAGCACCTGCCAGGGCTGGGCACCTCCTGCCCTGGGCCAGCTGATTCAGCATGCATACCCTGGTTCCTGCCTTCCCTTTGTCCCCACCATTTCATGGGGACATGCTCCCATGTCCCTGTCCCTTAGTGATGGATTGGACACATTGGGCTGTGGCTGCTCGCCTGACCCCTGTGTCCCTGCTGGGCTGTGTATTCCTCAAGGACAAGCTCGTGGGTCATCTGTCCTTGTATCTCCTACTCAGCATGGCCTGGTGCCTACACAGCCTAGAGAGAGGGTGCTTGTATGTGATAGGTAAGAACTCAGAGGTAGGTTTGCATCTCAGTGCTGCCCTGTGTCAGCAAGTGACTTTACCTTGCTGAGACTCAGTTTCCTCATCTGTACACTGGGGTTATTAACATTGTTTCATTGTGGGCTCAGGTCGGCCTGCATCTGAATCCCCTGTGGATTGGGTTAAAACCCAGATTTCTGGGCCCCACTTCAGACTTACTGAACCTGAGTCTTCCAGTAGAGGCAGAACAAGCTTCTTGATGATTCGCCACTCACCAAAATTTGGAACTCCTGGCTTATCGCCTCTCGATATTAAATGGGGCCTTTTATCTGTGAGCACAGACTTCTACTTTGTGTCTCCAGAACCTGACAAATGGTCCAGGAGCTTCGGGAGGGAAGCACGATTTTAAAGGATCTTTCCATTGGGCATTCTGGTTAGCTTGGGGGTTTCCAGAGGCTGAGCCAAAACTGGTCCAGAAGGGCTTGGGTGGTTGAGCCTAGAAATGTAGGACACTGTACTCTTGGGGATGGAAAACCCTGGTGGTGTAGTGGTTAAAAGTTCGTCTGCTAACCAAAAGTTCAGCAGTTCGAATCTACCAGGGGCTCTTTGGAAACCTTACGGGGCAGTTCTCCTCTGTCCTGTAGGATTGCTATGACTCTGAATCAACTCGACAGCAATGGGCTTTTTGTTTTTTGTACCCTTGGGGAGTGTGACGCTGCTGCCCATCAGGCATAGGTGGACCAGGGCCTGGGCACTTGGAGGCACCACCCAGTTGCTAGCGGTGCTTCCCCTTCATATGCCCATAGCTGGGCAGCCTGTTGCTAGGCAGAGTGCCTGGGGAGGGGGAGGGCACGAGCACATCAGTCTTTGGGATCTCTTTTGCCTTTAAATATATCAGTCTTTGGGATCTCTTTTGCCTTTAACACTTGGCAATTCGTCCCCAATTCAAGGAAGGCAGGAGATCAAGCTGCCTCCATCCTTGGGTGAGAGGGAACGGTGTCAATAGTATAGTTGCTTGGCCCGAGCCTGCCGGAACATTCTTCAGCCAGATGTGCCTGCTGCTGCCCACGGTTGTCAGCGGCTTTCTTTGGATGTCTTGGGTACCTACAGATCCTGCTGCCTACTGGATGCAGCCCAGGACCAGCACCACTGGCCTGTTGGGTGCCACGGGCCAGGCAGAGGCCCTTAATTCTGAAGCCATTCGACCACACTTAACTGGCAGGATCCAGGGTTAAGCGGCCATCTGCCAGGGGTTCTCTGCAGGTTCCCTGTGGGATCAGAAACTGGGAAAGTCATCTGGGATGGGTGAAGGGAGGACTTCTGTCCCTGGCACTCAGCTAAGTGGCACCAGCCATCGCTCTGCGTTGCCCGCCCATCCTCCCACAGCCAAAGTTTGATCCAAACAGAAGCAAACTTTGGAGAGGGAGCTGCGGCTGCAAGTGGTGGTGAGAGCAGAGGGAGGCGGCCACAGCAGCCCCGGCGCCTGACTCGCTGGTCCCCGTCCCCTCCAAGAGCTCCCCATCCACGCCCACGCTTGCAGGCGCCTCTCTCGTCAGCTCAGAATGCAGCTTGGGGCCCGTGGCGGCTCAACCTTTCCCTCTCCCAGAGCCCCGGTCTAATCAACCCCTATAATTTATGCAGAAAATATGATTTATATTTAATTTCACCACACTTGCATTGTTAATTTGAGATGTAATTAACCCGTCGCCATGACAACTAATTTTGTGATGCCGTAAATTACCGCCGTCTTTTCATCAAAATTCAGTTACTTTGGCTCCTGTGTGCAATGTACTGATGCAATTAGGTTGCTAAGGGCAACTCAAAAGTGTTCAATTTCTTTTGTGCAACTGCAATGGGGTAGAAGCTCCCTTGTGTCCTCCCAGGGTCCCGTTGGCCGTGGGGCGGGGAGCTGGGGAGATGCGGAGATGCGGCCCGCCCTGGAGGAATGCCGTTAGAAAGCCCGGCTGGGTGGGCGCCCACTGCCCCTCTGTCCCCCTCCCATCCTCTTGTTCTCAGTAATTATTTCTAAACAGGGACTCCTAGACACATGCTCCCCATACCCCAGACGAACCCTAGGGCAGGCAAAGGGGGCCCTAACTCCTCCTGGGCCTGATCAACCCTTCACCTTCCCTATCCCAAACATTTCGGTACTCAGCAATAGGGAGAAAAGCAGAGTCTTTTCTCTTGGTGCCTCACTTGTTTATATAGATCTTCCCTTCTCCCTCTCTCTCTCTCTCTTTTTTTTTTCTTTATTTAAAACAAAAACCCTCTGTGTTGCTTTTGTCACGTTAATTCCCATTTTGCCAACACCAGGGGCCCAGGCAGACGAGTTACCAAGGAACACAAAATTTTAATTAGTGTATTTTAATCATTCAGGCTTTCCGAGCTAATCCACATGCCCCAGAGAATTCCCAAGATGCAGCGCTGCCCTGCTTTACCATTTATTGTTGAGTCTATTATAATTACTGTTAGCAGGTGGGGACTGGGAGATGTTTATTATGAGTTTTTCATCTTTAGTATAATTACCGAAAAAAACAAAATAAAAAGATGTCGTCGTATTTTGTTTCCTAGAATTTTTTTTTTTTTTTTTCCAGAGGAGGGCATGGCCCTGGGATTTTTTTCTTTCTTTTTTCCCCCCCGGCTTCTTCCCGGGCAGGTGACTTGGAGTTGTGTTGCTGGAAGACACACTCCTCAAGATCAGCTTGGAGTCGTAGTCAACGCTTCTCAGGCCCAGGAGAGGCAGACGGCTGCCACATCCTCCTGTCATCTGGTTGACCAGGCTTTGGGGTTCCCCTGCTTGCTGCCCCTTGTGTGCCTGTGGTGGGGGGGGGAGGGAGTAGTGGTTAAGGCTGATAGGGCCAGGGGTCTACTGGTGCCCCCACTTTAGGCTGGTAGTTCTGCCTGGTATGGGCCAGCCTGGGGGTCTGGCCAGGGTGGACCTATGGAGGGTGAGAATAGGGCCTTGCTGAGTTATAAATATTGTTAGCTGCTGTCATGTCAGCAGCTAACTCATGGTGACCCCATGCACAATAGGATCAGACCATTGTGATCCATAGGGTTTTCATTGGCTGATTTTCATAAGTAGATTGCCAGGCCTTTCTTCCTAGTCTCAGTCTGGAAGCTCCGCTGAGACCTGTTCAGCATCATAGCAATACGCAAGTCTCCACTGACAGACGAGTGGTGGCTGCACGTGAGGTGCACTGGCAAGGAATCAAACCTGAATTTCCCACATGGAAGAAGATAATTCTACCGCTGAACCACCACTTATATAACTTACATAACAGTTAGCATTTACTGAGTGTTTAGTATGTGTTAAACATGGTGTCACGCTCTTTTCCTGAACTGTCTCACTTAATCCTCACAGCAACCCTACAAGGCAGGTACTAACATATTCTGACTTTATAGAGGACGGGTCTGAGGCTCAGGATCACAAGGCTAAGATTCTAACAAGGCACGGAATTCTAACCCAACTCTGTCTCTTGAGTCCATTCTCCTACCCACTACACTGCACTGTCTCTTTTGAGCAGGTCCTCCAGGCATCTTATCATAGATGCCACCTCCTCCCAAAAGCCTTCCCAGATTTCCCAAGACTGTGGTTCCTTCCCTGGGTCCCCTCGTCATCTGTCACATTATGTTGTAGCTGCCTGGTTGCTTCTCTGGGTCCTCTGCTGGCTTTTGAGCAGCAGGAGAGGATGGATTAGTAAGGGTGGGGGGCTTTCTGCCACTGTCCCTGATGAGCTTGTAACACCTAATGGGGTAAAGTTTGTGGATTGATAAGCATGGATGTATCTGGTCAGGTGCTGGTCCCTGAGCCTCCACCCAGTGGTATCTGGCACAGGCTGTCTGGAGGGAGACATTTGGCTGCTTGGATATCCAGAGACTCACTGTAGGATGCCACTCTCAGCAGAAGTCACAGGTCTTATGGGTCCCAGAGCTTCAGATCACAGGAGGAAGGGGTAGCCTGGGCCCCAGGTCAAGCTTGGGTCTTGTCCTAGGGTCTTTGTGCACGAAATGAAGACATGTGGCTTTGCCAGCCCCCCAGCCTGCCCTCTTTCTTTTCTTTCTCCTCTTCAAGATAGCTTTTCAAATGTCTTCCCCTCTCGGTGATGATTTTGTAGTTTTCCTGGAAAATTCCACATCTCCGCACAACAGCCAAGCTTGGGGCCCAGGACCATTAGTTTTCCCAGGCAGAACAGAGCTAAGTGAGCTGGAGCCCGCCTTTGCTCATTTCCAGCCTGGGTACCCACGGGGACCGGTGGGGGAGGATAATTAACATGTCCCTGGGAAGGGGCCCAGGGCATCCTGCAAATTGCACACTGGTGGCAAGAATCCCTATTCGGCTCTAAATTCTTGGGCACCCCTCACCAGCTGCTCTTTGCATTCTGACAGGTGGTGGGATGCAGGGCAGTGCCGCCTCACCTGATCCCATGCTACCCCTCATGGGGCCAGACCCTGCTCAGGCTAAGGGCTGACTGGACACCACCTCTGACTACTCCCCTCAGCTCACAAAAGCCCCCAAGTTGTTCTTCAAACATGTACCAGTACCGCCTCACCCTGCAGCCTTCAGCCTGGGGACTCACTGGGGTCACCATCCTGCTTCTGGATCTGCTGGGTCATCTCAAATGCCCTGGTAATGCTGGCCAGGCAGCCCTCACCAAGTCCAAGGCCAACTGTGGGCCTGAGAATTATCCTTGCTGGAGCCCCACTCCACAAAGCCCTAAAACCAGAAACCAGTTGCTGCCGAGTAGATTTTCATTCATGGTGACCCTGTGTGTGTCACACTAGAACTGTGCTCGATAGGATTTTCTTTTTGTTTTCTAAATTTTATTTATTTTGTTGTGTGTTGTTGAGTATATAGCAAAACATACACCACTTCATGTACAATTCAGTGACATTGGTTACATTCTTCAAGTTGTGCAACCATTCTCACCCTCCTTTTCTGTGTTGTTGCTCCCTCAGTAACATAGACTCACTGCCCCCTAAGGTTCCTGTATAATCTTTTGAGTTGCTGTTGTCAAACCGATCCCACATAGGTTGTTCTTAAAACGCGTAACGCTCAAGGCAGACCTTTTTAACTAGTTAAGCCAAACTGTTGTTCAGTTTTAAGATGATTTCAGGGAATATTTTTGGTTTAAAGTTTAAAGATTATCTCAGAGCAGTAGTTTCAAGGGTTCATCCACTCTCCATGGCTTCAGAAAGTTTAGAGACCATGAGTATTGGAAATTCTTTTCTGCATATTCCCCCTTTTGATCATCATTCTTCTATGGGATCTTTGATTAAAATGTTCAGTAGTGGTAGCTGGGCACCATCCAGTTCTTCTGGTCTCATGGAAAAGGAGGCAGTCGTTCATAGACGCAATTAGCCTCCATATCCTCCTCCTATTCCTGACCCTCCTTCTTCCTCTGTTGCTCTAAGTGAATAGAGACCAACTGTTGTGCCTTGGATGGCTGCTTGTAAGCTTTTAAGACCGCAGGCACTACACAGTGAACTAAGAGGTAGAACAGAAGCACTAAACACAATATTAGGCCAACTAACTGGGATGTCCCATGAAACCATGACCCTAAACCTCCATACCGAGGAGCCAAATCCCTTCAGGTGTTTGGTTGTACATAAGCAGCCTCAGCAGCCTTTTTTTTTTTTTTTTTGTCATTGTTGTAAATATATCTATCACACCGCCCAAGAAACCGAACCCACTGCCATCAAGTTGATTCCAACTCATAGCAACCCTATAGGACAGAGTAGAACTGCCCCATAGAGTTTCCAAGGAGCACCTGGTGGACTTGAACTGCCGACCTTTTGGTTAGCAGCCGTAGCACTTAACCACAACGCCACCAGGGTTTCCTATCTATCACACAGCTTTTTGCCAATTCAACTTTTTACAGGTGTACAACTTATTGACAGCAATTACAATAATTGGCTGTGCAACCTTACCCTTAACCGATTCAATATTTCCATCACCGTTAACCCACCTTCTCCCCCTCCCTCCTGCCCCTGATAACCACTAATAAACTTTGGTCTCTATACATTTGCCTTTCCTTGTCTTTTTATATAAGTGAGGTCATACAATATTTGTCCTTTTGTGATTGGCTTATTTTGCTCAGCATAATGTCTTCAAGCTCCATCCATATCGACACTTCATTTTTTCTGCTGGCTGAGTAGTATTCCATTATATGTATGTACCACATTTTTGTTTATCCATTCATCTGTTGATGGGAATTTGGGTTGTTACCACTTTTTGACTACGGTGTCCATAGGATTTTCATTGGCTGGTTTTTTAGAGGCAGATTGCCAGGCCTTTCTTTTAAGGCACCTCTTGGTAGACTTGAACCTCCAACATTTTAGTTATCATCCAAGCACATTAACCATTTGTATCACACAGGGACCCCTATGGCATATATTCTCTGCTCCCTGTGCTCTAAGTCAATGGTTCTCAGACTTGTTGGTCTCAGGACCCCTTTACACTCTTAAAAATTATTGAGGACCCCAAAGAGTGTTGGTCTGTGTAGATTATATCTGTTAATATTTACCATATTAGAAATTAAAACTGAGAAATTTTAAAAACATTTAGTAATTCACTTAAAGATAACAATAATAAATCTATTATGTATTAACATCAAGAACATGTTTTTTATGAATATAACCCTATTTTCCAAACAGAAAAAAAAAAATTACTGAGAAGTGTAGCTTTGCTTTACATTTTGGCAAATTTCTTTAGTGTCTGACTTAATAGAGGACAACAAGATTCTTCTATTTGCTTCTGCATCCAATCTATGGTGATACATTGTTTTGGTTGAAGTACATGAAGCAAATCCAGCCTCATACAGATGTGTAGTTGGAAAAGGGAAACGGAGATATTCTGCTTTGATACTACACCAAAACTTGACAAGGAGTGGTGTCCCAAAAGTTAGTTACAATGTGAAACCTAAAACCACATCAATGAACTTTCTACACTCTGTTACTAGAATCTTGCATTCACTGATGTGTGGTTTTATAACCTCATGCATCGGTCATTTGGAAAACACTGGTCTGCTGAGGAACACAGACATCTGGAAGCAAATGTCGGCACATTTCATTATATGATATTGAAAAATCACATTTTTATCACCACCAATCTCATCAGAAAATCTTTAAGTATTAGGGCTCTAATCAGTCATAACGGCAGATATAAATTTTCCAGAATTCTAATTTTCACTTGAAAGCTCTGATTTTATCATTGACAACAAATACTGTCAGTTAGTTTTCCTTGAAGTGACAAGTTCACTTTATTCATTTTTGAGAAAATTTCTGCTAAATACTCAAGCTTGAAAAATCAGAGTTTGTCAGTTGATCTTCTAAGTAAAAACAGCATGAAAAAAAGTGGCTAGTTCAGCTTGCAGCTCAAAACAATCACACAAGTACATTTCTCCTGGACAAACATTAGACTTCAGTACCCAGCAGAAGTACTTCATGAGTACTTCCCTCCCTGTCACACAGTACATTACAAAGACACATACTCAAGGTCGAAATTTAATAAAAATTAACAATTTTTACAGCTTTATCAAGGACATTCTTAAGTGAATATGGCTTTTTTATTTTTAGCCAAAAGTGTGTGGCGGTGAAAAATACAGTGAGTACTGGTGCTGGTGCTGTGAGTTATGCTCAGGCACCAAGAGTCTTACCCACCATTGCTTTTGCACCATCAGAGCCAATGTCACCAAGGTGAAAAAGGCCAATCACATCTTTGCATCATTAAGAAAATCATTCTGACTTTGCAGGACCCCTGAATGGGTCTTGGGAACCTTCAGAGCTCCACAGACCACACTTTGAGAAGCACTAAACCACCCTAATCTCCTCTCTCTGGTCATGGCTAGAGAAAAGGGTTTAACTTTGGCACTTGGTTTCTGCCTTCTTCGGCCTGATGTAAGACGCTGGCTCCTGGCTCCTTTGCTGATTACCCTGTCCAGGACTAGGGCAGTGGGGAAAGACAGCCAGGGGGACCCTTATAGAGCCACCTGGGAAGAGGGAGAGGAGCCACTGGGCCCTGGCCTTCCTCCAGTCCTCCTCATGAACAGTAACATTCTCCCCCACGGAACAAATTATTACTTTAGTCTTGTCTTCCTCCTCCAGAAAACCCTTCCACAGCTTTCTTGCTTCCCATTAGGGCTCAGACCTGTCTTAAGTTTGGGTTCCCATACTCTCCTGCCTGTGGCAGCACTGTTTCCCATCAGCCACCTGCCTTCACGCTGAGGCCCATTGGGGGGTAGGAGCCAGAAGCAGGCCTTGACTCCCCTTCCCTCTCTGCAGCCTTCCTCTGCCCTCACTCCCTTCCCCCACCTGCCTCCAACTGCCTCCCCCCAGCATGGCAGCCTGTCCAAGACACTGGGTTTTGTCCCCTCGATCCGGGCACCCTGAGAGTCAGAAAAAATAGCTGTCCAGTGAGCGGTGGGGGGAAGGCCTCTTGTTTTCACCTCTCAGCGGCTGGTTTTCCCAACTTTCCCATCCCAGCTCCTGCGGAACAAAGGGCCTGCGGCCCCGTGTGCTGGGCCGGGCTCAGCAAGGGGACTCACCAGCAACTCTTTATTGAGTCCTCAAGCGCCGACCAGGCACTCCATTAAAAAGCCATTCCCCTTTGTGCTGCCCGGCCCCCAGCTGTCCCCCCTCTCATGTGACGGTCGGTCACAGTTGTAAAACAACAACACACAGAGTTGGCAACTAACGAGGCTTTTTTTCAAGCCAGAGTCTCCATGGCAACCTCCGTCAATCACCCCTCAGGAGCGCTTTAACCTGACCAAGAGGGGGAAATAAAAAATAAAATAATAAGGAAAAAAAAGAGAGAGAGAGAGAAGCCAAGAAAGAAAGCCTTGGAAAGAGAGTGAGAAGCCAGTAGACAACTGGGGAGGGAAACAATTCGGGAAGTTTCTGGGGTTTGCTTCCTCAATTGAACACAAGTGAAAATTTAATCATTTGGTCAGGATTGTCGTCGTGACTGGAGGGGAAGGACATTCATTTTAATTTTTACATAGGGTCTGCACAGTGGAGCTAATTTCACGAAGGCTTCTGGCGTTTTCCCATGGTCCATAAAGTGGTGGAACATGGTTGTCTGTGGCAGAGAGTGGGAAGGAGGCAGCCTCACGGGCCCTTACATTGTATAGATGGTACCATGGGCCCAAACCTAGAGATGCCCAGTTTGTGGCCTCCAGCCAGCAGGGCGAGCCACTCAGAGCTTGGCTAGAGTCCAGCTGGGTGTCTGAGTCCTTCCCTGTGCGGCCGGGTGCCAATGGGGATAGCCCACAGTATGCAATGGGCATGGCGCCAACGGGACATCGGAGGGCCCCCATGCTCAGCATCGTGCTTGGAAATAGGGGACCTACCACTGGGCCACATGGAGGAGTAGCCCGAGGGGTAGGCAGGGGTCGAACCACTCGCCCCTCACATGATTCCATGCCAGCAGATGCCCACTCCCAGGGTACGTGGCATCCCGCCAGGGGTGAGTTCAACCTTCCACGTGCTGGCATGATGCCGGGGGCGTGGAGAGCCTGGATTCTAGCCCCACCTCACCCCCGACCCTCATCCTTGCTATCTGGCCACTAGCCAGGGCCTCCACAGGTTCCTAGGCCTGCATGGTCTGGGCTCCGCTGGTAGGCAGCCCTGGCAGCTGCTGCCCGGCCCGTCTGACAACTCTGACCAGGAAGAAGGCGAAGGCCAGTGTCACTGCCATTCTTCATTGCCCAGGCTTTGGCCACCCTGAAGTCTAGAGCTCATCTACCTTTCCTCTGTGGCAGTGGATAAAGGAAGGAAGTTCCCATCATGGGTCCCAGCACCTTGGGGAAGGCTGGTTTTTTGCTTATTTGTTTGTTTTGTTTTTGTAGTCTATGGACCAGGCACGGGGATAGGGATCGTTGGGGGCAGAGCCTCGATACAGCCTTTTGGAGAGTTGGATGTTGGATTGGTATCACTGGGGCACTGCTGGGCCATGCTGGATCCCAGGGACCCTGTAATAAAGGGAGTGAGATTCTTGAGTCTATCTGTTTCTGGGAGGCTAGGCCTTTTCCAGACTCCCAAGACCTAGCACAAACCCAGCACTCAAAATACCAAATACTAAATAGCTGTGGATAATGGATAGATGGATGGTTGTGGCTGATGGATAGATGGATGATGGGATAGATAGATGGATGGATGGATGAATGAATGGATAGATAGATGAATGGGTAGATGGATGGATGGGTAGTTGAAAGGAAGGAAGGAGTAAAAAGAAAAAGAAGAAAGGAAGGGAAAGAAGAATGGAGGGATGGTAGATGGATGGGTGACCAAGCCAGAGCCTGGCTTCAGGTCTATTTCCGGTACCTGAGGGCCATGGGCTCTGCATGGAGACCCTGGCTGCCCAGCTTCCCTTAAGCCTGGAACCACTGTGAGCCCACTGCCCACATCTGCCCGACTCTCCCATCACCTGCTCACTTCTCCCCAGGTCCACGTTCTTCCCATCCCACCTCCCTGATGGGGGCATTCCTTGACTTCCATGTCTCCCTCTCTGCTCTTCCTTCAGTCCTTGTCCTCCCTACTCACATGCTTTGTTCACTTCCAGAGTGGGTCAAGTCAAAGCCTTTCTGGTCACCTCTCCCCATCTCTGCTCATCCACTCTCTCCCTTGTCATTCCTTAGTGGTGGAAAAGTTGGCCTGGATGCCCAGACAGTGCGATTTACATGACATCTCAGTGGGTGTCACAAGGGCTGACTCATTCCCTGGACCCTTTCCTCCCAAGACCAGGAGAAGGCCGAGGAAGAGCCCCTGGGTTTCTGAGCAGCCCTTGGCCAGCTTCCCTATGGCCTCAGAGGCCCCAGGCCTCCCTTCGGAACCCTGAGATCACCGCTGAGCTAGGACCCTCCAGGGACTGGAACCGCGTTGGCTGGAGCCCCATCTCGGCATCTCCTTCCCTGGTGTCCTGGGAAACTCCTGAAGGAAAGGAATGCTAACAATCTGCTGGTGTAGTAAGCTGGCACCGGACCCAGGCAGGGGCTGCGTGGTGCCAGAGCCTAGTAAAGACATTGGCGAGGGCCCCGTTCCCCATGCCTAGGGCTGCTTCTGCCCGCATTGGCGTGCGGCCCTCAGCTCGTCCCACAGCTGCTTGGGGAAGCGATAGCATCCTCGGCGGGCCCCAGCCTGGAGGATCCCACTTCTCTGCCCCTCCCTCAAGTCCAGGAAGAAGGGCGGATGATGCGATGTTGGCGAATATGTTGTAGCGTTTTGTGAATGAAGGCAGGAGCAGAAGCATGGTGCGAGCCAGCAGAGAAAGAGGATCCCAGAGCTCTCGCTGTTGGTCAGTGGCAGCCAGACAGGGGCCAAGAGTTTTCTTCACCTCTCTTAAGCCTCATTTCCTCATCTCTCTTTTTGGGTTTCTGCTGTGATTTAATAAGATTATGTTGAAAAGGGCTTGGCTCTGCCTGGGACCTGGTAACCCCTCAGTGTTCTTGTTGTTGTTAGCTGTCATTGGTTTTCCCCTTATTCCGACCCATGGAGACTCCATGCACAACAGAACAAAACGCTGCCCAGTCGGGGATGACTGGTTGTGGTCCATAGAGTTTTCATTGGTTGATTGTTGGAAGCAGATTGCCAGGCCTTTCTTCCTAGTCCATCTTAGTCTGTAAGCTTTGCTGAAACCTGTTCAGCATCGTGGCAACTCAACACTTGAGCCTCCACTGACAGATGGGTGGTGGCTTCGCATGAGGTGTGTTGACCAGGAATTGAACCCAGATCTCCCATATGGAAGATGAGAATTCTACCACTGAACCACTACAGCCCTCATAAACCCTCAATAACAAAAACCAAACCTGTTGCCATCAAGTCAATTCCAACTTGTGGGGACCCCATATGTGTCTGAGCTGAACTACTCCAGAGGGTCTTCTTGGCGGTAATCTTCATAGAAGCAGATAGCCAAGCCTTTCTTGCAACCCTTCAACAGACATTAGCAATTAGTAGTAGTAGTAGCGGTAGTACCTACCTCCTAGGGTGGCTTTGAGGCTTCAGTGAGAAGAAGCACTCCATCCAGCGCCTGACATACGGCCAGTGCTCTGCAAGTGTTAGCTATCATCGTTATTAGTACTATTATCATTGTTATTATTTCCTGGTGCTCTGAGGCAGAGCCTCATACATAAGGGGCCCTGGACCCTGAGGATGCTGCCCCCTGCTGAGTCCAGCCCATCTTTCCAGAATGTTCCACAGGCCCCTTTGCCCCTACTATGTGCGAAAACTGCCCCGAGCGCTCCTAATGTGGCGCCCCTTACTCTCCAATGCCTGTCCTGCTGTCTTGCAGCCCCCTGCCCATCCCCCTCCCACCCATTGTCACTCTCTGTCACTCCCCTGGAGCCATCCCCTCAGGGATCCCTCACAGAAACCAGCTTCTGGAGCGCCAGTTTCTACCTCCTACCCTAGTGCCTCGCCTCCTCCAGCCTGGAGTCTGACTGTGTATTGTAACATAGTAGCTGAATGAACTCCAGTTTCAAAGGTTAATATCAAAATCTGGAGTGGATTACCTAAAAATTACTTACAACACCATTAAAATTCTGAACTCTTTTTGTTGTGGCTGTAAATTAATTTAAAATGTCAGGTTTTTTGAGAAATCCAATAAGAAATTGAGCCAACAGAGCAATCTGCAAACTGTCTGGCAAAGAGGAAAGTGTGTCTCTTCAATCGACAAGGAAAAATATGGAGCTTAACTGGAACCATATGGCTTAGTACTTGAGAGAAATCTGCTGAAGCGGGCGGGCGGGCGGGCAGGCGGGAGGGGGAGAAGGGAGGTAGGAGCTCAGCTGACAGCCACACGCATGCAGTGCGAGGCCAGGAGGGGAGGCCGCCTGGACGGACGGGGAGCCAGGCCAGCTCGGCATTGGCTCGGCCTAGGGGCCTGGCAGGCGCCTGGCACGTGGCCTACTTGGCTGCCCTGGGCCCACAGTCACCAGGCTGCCCCAGTGGCGACGTGGTCAGCCCATGGTCTTAACACTTTCTCTCTGTGTCCCTCCGGGGTACCCTGGCCAGCCTGGGAATCTTAAACTCCCACCCCACACCCAGCTGGGGGAGCCCAAGCCCTCTCCCTCCAGGGGAATCTCCCTGGGAGCCATTGTGTGGGGAGTCCCCTCCTGGGACAGCCACCTGTGTGTCTCCAGGGCCTGCTTTCCCTCACCCCTCTCCGGGCTTCCTCCTGGCCAACATGTGGTCCCCATTATTCCCGAATTCCCCCAGATTTACAACACATTAAGTAATTTGTAGGTTATTTCAACTTCAATCTGCAAAAGTCAAGAAAATCAAAATTAAATTCAAACCACATGGGAACTTCAAAGAAAGAGGAAGAAGAGGGAACTCAAGCACATTCTCTGCCCCCAGCCCCCCGTATGTCCCCCTTATGGCGTCCTCAGAATCACAGCCCATCCTACTGCCTGCTGCCTCAGTTTCCCTGCTTGCCTGCCTCCTCCCTGGGCGCTGCCAGAGCCCTTGCCCTCTCTGCCTCTGGCTGGGGAGCGGTTCTCCATGGTGCCCTGGGTGAGGATGCGGAAGGCCAGGGCCACGTCTGGGGCTCGAGCTGGAACAGGGATGGCAATGGGGCAGCCTCTCCAACTCCTCGTGCTTTCCATGCTGGTTGAGTTCTTCTGGGCTCCTCAGCCCGTCTGTTGGCTTTCCTGACCCCTTTGGGGAGGCGATCTCCACCAGTGCAGTTCCAGCCCCCACTGTGCCCAGGACAGCTGACAGCTGGTAGATACCACCTGCCCCCTCGCTCGAATAGCTCAGGTTACCTTATTTTGCTTTCTACCCTTTAAAACAGCCTTGTAAATAAGCAAACCGTCAGTGCCAAGCACCTTCGGCACTTCGCCAGGCTGGTAAATATTTTAGCAGTGACTTGGTAACAGTTGTGTTCACTTTGATTTCCTCAGAAAGGTTCTTGGTGTTGGGGAGGGGGCCCCGGCTCTTGGAATGATTTGCTGGTTATTTATAGTCAAGTTCTGACTGTGTGGCCTTGGCTTTAACCCTGTGGACTGTGTGCTGGGGTATTTTTAAAGCCGGTATGGCGTTAGCTCTACACCCTTTACGGCAAAGTTGGGGTGGACTCTGTCACCTTCTCCAAGAGTATGCCATGGTAAAGAGATCCAAGGTCCTGAATTTGGGAAATCAATTCTACACTGGTCCCCACCAAGAGCCTGGAGCGAACTGAAGACTTAGGAGATACTAGGGGTTGGGTGTGAGTTTGGGGTGGGTTCACACTGACGTGACTTGGGCTTGAGAAGGACCCCAAGGAGTAGGGAAAGTAGGGGGCTTTCGGGCTGGGATACATGGAACTGAGGCAGTGCTGAATGGGGGTGACCGCCTGAGGTGGCTGGAAAAACGCTGGCTGTGAGAGTAGCCACGTTGAGGAGGGGTTTAGGGGCAGTGCATCCGTTGACCAGGTTGTCTTGTTCTGGAGGACCTGTACCATGGGAAACAAGCGTGGGGAACAGGGCCAAGGGAGGCTGAGGGAGGGAACTTCCAGCCAGGGCTGCTAATTGGCCCTGGCCTTCCCTGGATGCCATGACAAGGGCACCTGCAAAGCTCAGGGCTTTCTGCTCAGTGCCAGCAATTGCTGTAGCCCCAGTCAAGCCCCAGACTACCATGGCTGGCGGGGCACGTGCCCAGGATGCGCTGTGGGTAAGGAGGAGGCAGCGGGTGGGGGCAGGCATCTGGCTTTAATAAACTGCTCAGAGCCAAGACCACTTGCTCCTTGGTTTAATGGGAGATTTTAATGCCAGATGGGTTGGTTTCAAAGGGGCTCGAGATCGTGCCCCAGAGGTTGTGCCTGGGGGTGCTCACAGGGTGGGCACAGGCACAATCGGAGCGAGGCCTGTCCCCTCTAACTCTCTTAGCAGTGGTCAGCAGGGCCAGGGAAAGTGGACACTTCTAGGCTGGGCAAGGCAGTTCCAGCGAGGACCCTTCCTCTTCCTGGTTCTTCTGCCCAGTGTCCGCACTGGAGAGTGACACCTTCACGCCTCCGGCCCTGTTCAGCTGACCAGCCTCCCTGCTGCCACACCCAGCTGCCTGCCCTTCCCCTGGTCTCCTGGCGCCATGATGTGGCCTCTTGTCTGCGCCCACGCGCACCCCATTGGTGCTTTGCTGCCGTGGGCGCGAGTCAGGTGAGCAGCAGACAGAGTGGCAGACCCTGCTCACCTCCTTCCTGGCGGGACTGGTGCCAAGGCCGTGCTCTTCCCGGAAGGCTTCCAAGCTCCCCCACACGGCATCCTGTTGAGCCTGTTCCCGGGGTGCGGGGGTAGGCCTTTTTTGGGGGGAGAGTGTCTGCCCCAAGCTGCCCTGGCGCCAGCTCTTCCTGGAGGCCCGTGTGGAGTTGCCTGAGGGAGGCAGCTGGGCCCGGGCAGGAGACAGGGAGCCTAAGATGGGAGTCAGCCAGGATCCCACCACCACCTCAAGGCCCTGCTGGGCAGAGCTGTCCATGGGCAATCAAGGATGGCGCTCACCAGGTGCCTATTGTTTAGCTGACCCTTGAGTCTGGGGCTTCTCCATGGCTTTTCTGCAAGACACAGCATGAAGGGCTGCCTGGGCCATGGCTGTTCCCTCACTGGGCCCTCAGCTGAGGCTCAGCACCCATGGAGGGCTCAGGAACCCTCAGGACTCCCGCCTCCTCAACCTTGCTTTCACTGGCTCCCCAATGCCTAGTTTCGATGTCCTGGGAAATGCAGATGAGTTCCAAAGTGGGGTGGGATGACAGGAAAGTTAAAGAGGCTTCTCCAAGCGCCCAGAACGTTTGAGCTGGAAGACTAAGAGGTCAGTTTTCCAAGCGACTGGGGCCCCAAGTCCGGGGCCCGTTAAGTCTCCCCTGTTTGCTGGCCCCCAAGTGGAGGTTGAAGCTACTTTAGTGAATCTTCTCCCCTGTAGCCTCAAGTTTGGAACTGTGTGGCTCTTGTCCCTCACTGAGTTCCCAGAGCAAAACATGTCTTTTCTGTGCTTCCTTGGCATTTAGGAATGGGGACGCCCCATCAATGCTCCCTCCCTCCCCCACTCTCTCTAAACACATGAGGCAAAGGAAGCCCTCCTAGGGTGTCTGAGCCCACTTCACTGTGGGTCACAAAGGGGCTGGGGCCAAGGCCTGGATGTCTGCCCGGCTGCAGTGGGTGCTGCGAGTCTTCAGAGCTTTCCATAGACTCCCTGTGTCATCTTAAGGAGAAGGTGCCATGCCATGCCTCAGTTTTCCTGAGGATGGTTTCCAGATGGCCTCTCTCAACAAGTGCTGGGAGGTAAAAGATGCCTCATGAGAAGCAAGTGTAGAGAAGTGGAGGATAGTAACTGAGAGGCTCCAAAGAGGCCGCTTTGGGCCCCCTCTTCTTTCCTTTCATGTGGACCTGCCTCTGCTTCCCAGCAGGCAGGATCGAGCAGCAAGAGGCAGGGCGGTTCCACAAAGGTAGATGGGTTTGCTGGGCTGAGGCTGCCTGAGGCCTTCTCCAGCCTATCAAACCCAACAGAGACACATGCTGCCCTCTTCCTGGTTTGAGATCAGCCCTAAGTGGGTAACTATAGCTCAGGAAGGGAGGCAGAGCGTAGGCGGTAACGAATGGACACTGTGGGACCAGAAACAGTCTGGTGGCGAGAGGAACACGCCAGCAGGTAGCAGTTGCCCTGTTTCTCCTTGATGCCTGCGTGGCAGTGAGTCCTGGCTCTGAGCTCCCTGAGAGCCGGGAATGGAGGAGATCCTATGAAAATGATGATATGTGACAATCAGTCACAGCAATTAGTGTTTTGGTTAACAGGCCTTTTTTGTTTTCTCTCACCCAGACAGAATGTCACAAATAAATCCTCTCCTGCATTTGCATATTAATTGGATCGGAGACGTCAAGCATCTTTCATTAAAGAAAATGATCTGCATATTTGGAGACATAAAATAGTTATTTTGATGGGTTTTTTTTCCCGAAGATCAGGGGGTGGGGGAAGTAGGTGATGGGAGCAGTAGAAATTGAGGTAGAGTGAAGGCAAGGCCAGCCGGCCCCTCCATCGGTAGTTAACCCTCTGCAGTCTGGAGTTGATGGGCCAAACTTGGTCAGAAAGATAATTAATACGTAAATAAATCAAGGAAACAAGGGGACCCCAGGCATTGGGCTATTGCCCAGGGCTCAGGAGCCCAGCTTGGCTCCTGTGCAAAAGGGATCCCCACCAGAGTTACGGGCCAGGAGGCAGAACGCAGGCCCCTCCTGCTTTGTTCTTAAGGAGCCTCGGTGGCTCCAGTGGTTTGCGATTGGCTACTGACCCAAAGGTTGGAGGTTCAAACCCACCCAGCGGCTCTGCAGAAGAGAGGCCTTGCGATCTGCTTCCGTAAAGGTTGTTGTTGTTGTTGTTAGGTGCCATAAAGTCAGGTATGACTCATAGTGACCGTATGTATACCAAAATGAAACGTTGTCTGATCCTGTGTCATACTTATAATCGTTGCTGTGGGAGCCCATTGTTGTAGCCAATGTGTCAGTCCATCTCCATGAGGGTGTCCCTCTTTTTCGCTGCCCCTCCTCTTTACCAAAGCATTCTGTCCTTCTCTAGCAATTGATCCCTCAAAGTGAGCAAGACAAAGTCTCGCCATCCTCGCTCCTAAGGAGCATTCTGACCGTAGTTTCTCCAACCCTGTGGAGCGTTTCTACTCCATGACACGTGGGGTCGCCCTGAGTCAGGCCGACTTGAGGGCAGTTAACAGCAACATCCTGCCTCACTCTTAAATGCCCCCATTCGGAGCTGTTTGCTGTCCTGCCCGGCCCATTTCCCCAGTGCTGCTGGTGGCGGGAGGCAGAGGGAGTGGTAGTGTGCTCACCTTGAATCTTTGTGCCCTTGACTAGTCCTGCTCTCCCACCTGGCCACCTGGCCAGCCCCCTTCTCCAGTCCCCTGTTCTTCTTCCTCCCCTTTGGTTGCCCATTGATGCCCACTTTCTGTACACTCTCTGACCTTGAACTTCCCTGCGCCCTTCTCATTCTTTGCCAGCCGTCCTCCCTCTCCCCAAATGGAAAGTTTTCTGGGGGCAGCAGAAATGAAGCCTGGAGTTATTATCACACACACTCGAAATAACCCAGAAAGCTGCTGGGCCCATATTAGGGCATGAGGTCCTGACCAAAGCTGAGTGAATGTGCAGTTTTTGATAGGCAAATGTGACCACCTCATGTCATACCGGTTTTCCCTCACCTGTCTTGAACTCTAGACGGTTTCTGGGGCAGACAGCAGGGGCGGGCTCCTTTAGATGTTTCTGGAGCCCCCCAGGCTCTTGGGGAGCGTAGCCGGGGAGGCCAGTTGGCAATATCCAACTTGTCCCCCCCCCCAGTCTTTCTGCTGTCACCAGCCCCAGAACCATGACCCCTACTGTCATATCCTGGTTACAAAGACATTTAGATGGTGATGATGATGATAATGATGGTGGTGGTGGTGACGGTCACTGCTACTACTTTTTGCACATAGGAAATGTGTAGACGCTTTGCTGAGAGCTGTGCACTCGTTATCTCCCTGAATCCTCGGCACAATCCTCTGCGATAGGCACTATCATTGCACAGGTTTCATAGATAAGGAAACTCAAGCTCAGAGAGGCCAGAGAACTTGCCAGGCATTGCCCAGAGAATTTAGAACTCTCCCCGAGCTGCGCCTGCGGCCAGAGCCAGCTATTCATGGCCAGGCCACAGGCCTCTGGGCCGGAACACCGGGAACTAGTGAGTATCTGGCTCCTGGTGTGCACTGAAAAAAAAAAAAAAAAAATTTGCTGTAGAGTCACCACGATCCCATGTGTGCAGAGTAGAACTGCTCTATAGGATTTTGAAGGAGATCACCAGGCCTTTCTTCCAAGGCACTTCTAACTGCCAACTTTTCAGTTAGTAGCCAGCATTTAACCATTTGCACCACCCAGAAACTCAGTGAGCACCCCGGCCGATTCTTGTGTGTAAGTGCACATTCTACCCCAGCTGTGCAAGAGGAATTCTTTTAAGACACTGCCTCTCCACTGCCCACCTGCCTCTTCTTCACTTCATGAGAAGCCCTAGCCACTTTCACAAGATTGTGCCTTCCTCCTGAAGGGCTGGGGCTGCTTCTAGTAGGTTCTGTGAGCCCTTTAGCCCTGGAGGTGCTGCTCCAGGTCTGTGAGAATCACCCGAGGTCTTTGTGGGCAGTTTGCTTAGGTTCTTCTGTTCCCACACCTGTGGGTTCTTCCTCGCTATGCCCAGTTCCTGAACACCAGGCGGTCCCTGAGGGCAGGGGCCAGCTCCTTGGTTGAGCAGTGAATCTGCTGCGTTCTCCTGCCCTTTACCTTACAGGTGGCCCAGCCTCTCCTCCTGCTCTGGGTGGGACCAGACACCCCAGAAAAGCTTGTGGCTGGTATTTCCTCTTGGAGATCCCTTCTCCCAAGTACCCAGCTTCCCAGTGCTTCATGTATGCAGCCTTGGACCTTTGCCCTGAACTTCAGAGTCCTTTCTCTTCTGCCACCGTACTCCATCCCACCAGCCACAGGGTGTGGGCAGGACGCTGCTCCAGGTCTGAAGGGAAGGCAGTGTGGTGTGGTGGAAAGAGCAGGGGCATTCCATTCAACTGCTTTGAATTCTAGCCCCTGCCTTTATGAGTTGTGCACCTCAGATGGATCACCTCATTCCTCTGCGCTTCAGTTTCTTCACTTGCAAACAAAAACAAAAGACTCATTGCTGTTGAGTCAGTTCCAACTCATGGCGACCCCATGTGTTACAGAATAAAACTGCTCCGTAGGGTTTTCTTGGCCGTAGTCTTTACAGAAGCAGGTCACCAGTCCTTTCTTCCACAGCACTTCTGGGTGGGTTTCAACCACCAACCTTTAGGTTAGCAGCCAATCTCAAATCACTTGCACCACCCAGGCTCCTTCACTTGCAAAAAGGGGGCAGTAATTCCTCTTGTAATCCCTGGGTGGTGCAAATGATTAACACGCTTGGCTGGTGACCGAAATGTTGGTGATTTGAGTCTACCCGAGGTACCTTGGAAGAAAGGCCTGGCAAGCTGCTTCTGAAAAATCAGCCATTAAAAACTCGATGGAGCACAGTTCTACTCTGACACACATGGCGTCTCCATGAGTCAGAATCAACTCAGTGGCAACTAGTGGTTTATAATGCCTCCTGTGGGCAGGGGCTGAGGGATGATTGGGCTTATCTTTGCTGAGTGCCCAGGCATAGGGCTGGGATGGAGTGGGGACTGGGTTCTGCCACCCAAGACTCAGTGGGAAGGTCTGCAATGGGTCCCCTGGGCTAGGAACGGAGGTGGTTTTTTCCCAAAGGCAGCTGGCAGCTGTGCCCCAGCTTGTTCCTCCCCCCTCCTTGTCCCTCTGGCTCTCAGCAACTTCATCTAGCTGCTTGTGCTCCTGGCAGGGCAAGGCGGGGATGGAGACAGGGGCCTAGTGGCCCTTGAATCTGGGGTTTTTGGAGAAGGGGCCTTGGGTGCCCCCCTCGGGGAGCAGGTGGACAGGCTGGGTGTTTTATGGAGTCTGGGGGAGGCCTACGGCAGCTGTATCTGTTAAATGCCAAGAAGCCAAGTTGGCTTAATATGATTGTAGCTGCTGCTTTGATAAATCAAAATAATTAAAAATAATAAATTTGATTCCTCAACCAACAGGCTGTGTGTGGGCGCAGGGCCTGGGCTGCCGAGCCAGGGCTGGGGAGGTGGGAGGGGGCACAGGGACACAGGAAGGCTGTCTTGGTGGAGTCACGAATGGGGAGGTGGAAGGGAGCAGAGCCTAGAGGTAAATTCTGCAAATTAATTATCAGGGGAGGAGCATCTCTCAGGGGCAAAGCTGCCATTGAGCTGGGCCGGAGCCCCAACTGGGCCTGTCTGGTACTGGTTCTGTGACCTCGGGCCAACCTGAGTTCTCTCATCTGTCAAATGGGGCGATCGTTCTGCTCCCTCATAGGGCTATGTGAGGAGGCAGAGCTTTGCCGAGCCCGTGGCAAGCAGTCAAGCCTGACTGAAGGGATGGATATGGCCCCTTCTCCACCCCATGTCGAACGGACCCAGTAGCCCCTGTCGTCCCATCCTGCCAGCCGCTTTGGTACTGCTGTGGTTGAGCCATTGGAAACCCTGGTGGCGTAGTGGTTAAGAACTATGGCTGCTAACCAAAAGGTTGGCAGTTCTAATCCACCAGGCACTTCTTGGACACCCTATGGGGCAGTTCTACTTTGTCCTATAGGGCCACTATGAGTTGGGATCAACTTGACAGCAATGGGTTACGGGTGGTTGAGGCCTGGTGACCCCAGCATCTGAGCTACCTCATAAGCCATCAGCTTCTCTGGGACTCCTCCTGCAGCAGGCTGGGTCCTCACCCAGAATTGTGCTGTGTGTGAGGATGTGCCCTGCTGCAGGACCCTCTATTGATAACTCCCTCCTGGTTCCACATTTGGGTCAGGAAGTGCCATGCCACACCCTGCACCTTTGCCCTGGGCCTGAGTCCCTGGTATAGTGGGTGGGAGCTGGAAAGGGCAGCTGGGCCCCTCGGTTTCCCACCCTTCCCCCACCCCCGCCCGTGTCCACCCATCCACATCCTCAGAGGCCGTATTTGGTGTCTGATCCAGAAGTTTCTGAGCAGCCGGAAATCTGAACTGAGTATAGGAGGTAGGGGCTGGTGGGGCAGGAGGCACAGAGTGTCTGTCTCTTTAAATGCACTTTGTGTCAGTGTGATAAGGAATTTGATGGCTTTATCAGAAATACCAAAGCTTTATTTAGCAGGGTGAGGCTCACACCACTCAGCTCCACACAATCTGCTGATAAATAGCAAAAAAGAAAAAAAAAAAAGCCCAACAATTCACCAACACCCCATTAAAGCGGGGAGGAGGGGAGACAAGGCAAGCAGAGAAGCAAAGTTGGAAGTTTTGGAAGGATTGTGAGTTGCAGGCTGTGGACTGGGGTGGGGTGGGTGCAGTGGGAAATGCAGGGGCTTTCTGGGTAAGTGCTAACAGGCAGGCATTTTTCCAGTCTCCATTCCAGGCCTTTGTAGATTTTTCTATTATTAGGTAAAAATACTATAATTGTTTTCATTCTTCCCGAGAAAGGGCCAGTTAAAGAGACATGTCCTCCCCAGGGTCCTGATCTTGGCTGGTTTTATCCCCTGCTCCTTTCCCCTAGCCAGCTCAGCCCATCCAAGTCTCTAGGTGAATCCTAAGGTTTGTCTTCTGGCCGCCCGGCTGGCTGTGCTGGTGGAAGCAAGGCCAGCCTTAGGGAAGGAGAACTGCTGGACCAAAAACAGAGGAAACTGCCCAGGAGTGGGAAGCTGCCCCTCCTTGCAGCTCTGAGAAAGGGGTCCTCCTCTCTGTACAACGGGGCCGAGGGAGCTGGGGCAGGAAAGGCTTGAGAAAGCCCATTTAGGACGGCACTCAGCCCAGGTCACGTGGGGAAGCCGCAGGAGTGGTGGCATAGCCCTGCCTACCTGTGGCATTCCAGAACTTTCTGTGCTACCTGCCAGTCGGGCAGCTCTTGAGGAGCCCGTCCACCCTGGTCAGCGTAGATTCCTCCTGCCTTCTAAAAGGTCAGCAAAACAGAATGATGGCATTTCCATTTCTCGCTTTCGTCCTTCTTGAACCTTCTCTTCCCACTCTTGGCGCCTGTCTTCTTGCTCCTGCTTTCTCTCAGGGAGCCCCTTCCCTTCTGATCTGGCTTCTGTTCAGCACACCAGCTCGGGCACAGTGGCACTTGGTATCCCTCTTGACTGTCCACACTCCTTCCTTTGCCCTCCACTTCCTGCAGATTTTTTGAGGTGAGCAAACCAGATGTAAGCTGCAGCCCCCGCCCACCCGTGCCCCGTTGTATGTGCGGTACATTTCTGCCTCTTCAAACCAGCTTGTGCATCTGACATTCTCTGGAAAGGAAGGCAGGAGTAGGAGAGCCACATAGAAGGGGAGCAAGGTGGGTGTTGGGGGAGATTGGGCAGGGGACCTCTCTGTTTTTCAAGCTCCCCTGGGGGTTTTTCCAGGGGTCGCCTCTCCTGGCCCCAGACTCTCAGGCTCCTCTCCTCTTTCTAATGACTCCATAGTCCAGCAGAGCCAGGGGCCTGGGGTCCTAGGTTCCAACTGCTTCTACCATTGCACACCCAGTGTTCCTCTTGACGGCTTGTACGGTTGGTTAAGCAAGAGAGGTCTCTGCCCACATGGTTGTCCCCAAACATGGCCAAGGAACCAGTGCTTTCTGGGCCCAGGAGATGACCCCTCCAACGGGATAGAGGTTGAGTGAGGCCAAAGGATGCTTCAGGACAGTTTTGAGGAGCCCAAAGTGGGACCTGCTGAAGGTGAGGGTAGGCAGAGTTTGAGCATAACTCTGGGCTGAGTGTCCTCCCCCTGGAGCTAAGGAGGAGCTGAGCCTGTGCGCTCATGTTGTTAGCTGCCATTGAGTTGGTTCCAACTCATGGCAACCCCATGTACTACAAAACATTGCCCAGTCCCGTGCTATCCTCATGATCATTGCTATGTTCAAGTTCATTGTTGCAACCACTGTGTGTTTTAAGTAACTTTCAACCTAGGGGGTTCATCTTCCAGCACTATAATGAACAATATCCTGTTGGAATCCATAGGATTTTCACTGGCTAATTTTTGGAAGTAGATTACCAGGCTTTTCTTCCTGGTCTGTTTTAGTCTGGAAGCTCCACTGAAATCTGTCGACCATGGGTGACCCTGTTGATATTTCCAATACTGGCGTATGGCTTCCAGCATCATAGCAATATGCAAGCCATCACAGTAAAACAAACTGACGGACGGGTGGTGGGCACCCTCCTGACTCTCCCCAAAATCAGTTAGTAGAAGGGAGCCCTGGCCAAGGTTAGTCCAGCAGGCCTACTGCTGGTGGCGGGTCAGTCTCTTAGGAATCCCTGGCTTTCAATAATAGAGGAACAGGATTAGCCCAGCTGCTTGGGGAGGGGAAATGCTGGGCGGAGAAACAGGGGTGCTTGGAGGAGAGGGTGGGTGGGAGCTGAGCTGGCTGGGGACAGGGCAGAGGGTGGAGGAAGCTGTAGAAAGGCTGTAGCCTGGAGACAGACAGGAGGAGTAAGTGGAAGTGACAGGGTCAGGCCAGACCTTTGTCCTGCAGCCTGATTAGAGAGTCTGCCCTGGATTTCTGAAACTTTGGGATGTTGTCGGACAAACTGGAGCTTAATTCTGTCAGAGCGCCGGAGAGATTAGAATTGACATCCTGGGAGCACATTCCTGGCTGGGCAGAAATCCAGCCCCCACTGGGAAAAACCTGTGAAAGCATGGTCTGCCCAGCGGTCGGGGGGCTGTCAGCCCCAGGGGCCACTCCAGCCTTGTAGGCCTGAGCCAGGGGCCTCCGGAAGGCCGTGCCATGCTGCCGGAAGGCTTGGGCCTAGTGGAAAGAATGTGGGCTCAGCATAGCCCCCTCTGAGCCTGCATCCTGGGTCTGAGCCTTTTCCTAGCTGTGCTGCCTTGGGCAGAATGCCCAAGTTTATTGAACCTCAGTTTGCTCATCTCTAAAATGGGGCAAGTCTTTCTTCCAGACTTGTGATGACACCCATCTCAATGCCTGGTGCATAGCAGGCACTGAACTGCCCTTTCCTTTCAAGTTGGAGGCGTAACCACAGTAGCTGAGAGAGACTTTTCTTCATGCTCTGAGGGAGGTGGCATAGCCAGGGCCTGCTGGAGGGGGAGGAAGATTTCCCTTGTTGAGGGCCCTGGCACTGGGAGAGTGCACAGAGAGCCAACCCAACAGGGCACTCCAGCTCAGGCACTTGGGAGGTCCCTGCCCCCTGCGGCCAGTGGGTCCTTCCCATCAGCCAGCTTCCCTTCAGCCTCCAGAAGCCCAGGAATAGCCTTAGAGGTGACGTCATCCTTCCCTAAGAGCTCCACAACCCCACCCCAACTAAGACAGCTGAGGGAACCAGATGTGGGCCTGCCCTACAGGAGCTTTCAGTCCAGGGCGGCTCCTGTTGGAAGATGCAGTGGGGTCGGGTGAACAGGATGAGGCTGAGGACCATAGCCCCATACCAGGCTGCTTCGGGAAGAACAGGGCACCCCCTCTCCACTTCCCTCCTGATCCTAATGACTTTTAAATATTGGTAAATATTTTGGCTCCTGCAGGCTCTCATGGCAGAGAGCAAAGCTGTCTGCAGTTCAGGACCTACAAATTATTTATTAAAGATCTGAGATGCGGCACAATTATGTGGAAAGAACCCAAAAAATTAAATAAATAAGGTGCAAAATAAATAAATAACAGCCACACTGGCCTCTTGAAGGCTTGGGGAGCCGAGCGCATGATTGCCGTCTTGATGAAATCCCCCCGGATGTAATGAGCTGATTTTCTGCTGTTAATATTGCATCTGCTGATGAAGGATTCGTTAGGATAATGGAACGAAGCTAAAATATAAATGACTCCCTGTCAAGAAGCAGCTTTTGTTTGTTGATCTCCTGACAGTTCCTGGGCCAAGGCAGGGGTTTGTGTGTGCACATGCATTCCGGAGCAGGCAGGGCGAGGTGCGAGGTTGGGGGGCTGCTCCCTAGGGTCTGGCTCTCTGCCTGTCTGCTTAGCCTCAGCTTTCCCAGTGAGGTGGGACTCCCCCACTTTGGGGAGCCCTAAAGCCCTGTGGGTAGGACAGTCATCAACTCAGACCCTCCCTCCCCATCCGGAGAGCAGTTAGTTGCTCTGGTTACCGGGCCACAACGAAGTTATCTGGGGAGCAAGACAGAGAGAAGGCTGAGTTGAGCCACACACATATGAGAAGGAGCACAGCTGTGTGTGCAGGGAAGGGTAGAATGTGGGGGTACAGAGACAGAGGCATTCGAGTGAGATTTCCTAAGAAGAGGCCCCATCACTGGAAAAATCTGTTGTTGTTAGCTGCCAGCAAGTTGCTCCTGGCTCATAGCAGCGCCATGCACAAATGGAACAAAACGCTGCCCAGACCTGTGCAGTCTTCATGATTGGTTATGGATCGGACAGTTGTGATCCATAGGCTTTTCACTGGTTGATTTTCAGAAGTAGATTGCCAGCCCTTTCTTCCTAGCCTGTCTTAGTCTGGAAGTTCCACTGAAGTTTGTTCAGCATCATAGCAAGCGTCCACTGCCAGGCAGTGGTGACTGCACATGAGGTGCCTTGGCCAGGGATCGAAGCCGGGGCGCCTGCATGGGAGTCGAGAACTCTACCACTGAACCACCATAGCCTCCAGAACTACCCCTAGCCTTTCCATATTGTATTTTCTCTCTACAGTCACAAAGCACACTTTGTGGAGGCCCAGGACTCTAGAAATACACCAGGCAGTAGTTCAGGTTGTTCCTTAGAAGTGGGGGGAAGATGGACCCGTCTGAAGCTATGATGATTCCCTCTTATGCTCTAGCTCTGGCTTGTCCCGTACTTCTGCTGAGCTGCTCCATGGGACCAGCTTTCTTTTCTCCCCAGCTTCTTAAAGGCGGGGACCCTAGATGCTAAGAGCAGGTAATATTTCCTGAGCACTTACTATGTACCTGACCGTTTTCACTGGAGCCGTACAACAACCACCAGAGTGGAAGCTCCATGTAGGTAGAGTCTAGGTTGACCACTGTTCTCTAGGTATAGGACAGTGTCTAGCACATGGAGGTACTCAGGAAATGCTTACTGAATGAACTGCCTTTGAGGTGGGGACTCTTATTGCCCCATTTTCATTTGACGAAGCTGAGGCTGAGAGGGGCTAGCAGCTTGCCCCAGTGGACCACATGGCAGTAAGTAGCAGAGGCAAGATTTAGACCTGACTCTGCTCTTTCTCTTCTCTCTTCTTCCTCATGCCAAGCACAGGGTCAGGCGCACAGCATCGGTTCAGTGAGAACCTGGTGTTCTCTATGGAGCAGGGACAGGAGCAATCTAGGGCTCTCTTTACCTGGCGGAGGAGCTGGGGAAAAGCCCAGAGTAGATGTCATCTTTCTGTGCCAAATACTCCTCCCAGCACCAAGAGAAACCTTCTTGTCAACTCCTTGACCAGAACCACTCCTCAGCATAACCTTTGAGGTCCTCGTTGTTGTTAACTGTTGCTGAGTTGCCCTGTCTGAGGGCGATCCCACGCACGATGGAACTAAGTCCTGCCCAGTCTTGTGCCATCCGCATGATCAGGTGAGGATCAGATCATTGTGATCCATAGCATTTTCATTGGCTTATTCGACTATATGGCAGTGGGTTATTTTCAGAAGTAGATGGCCAGGCCTTTCGTCCTAGTCTTCTTAGTCCAGAAGCTTTGCTAAAACCTGTTTAGCATCATAGCAAAACGTAAGCCTCCACTGACAGATGGGTAGTGACTCTGCATGAAGTACATCGGCCGGGAATTGAACCCTGGTGTCCCACATGGAAGATGAGAATACTACCACTGAACCACCACCGGCCCCTCTTGAGGCCCTTAGAGAGAGGAAATAGCAAACCAGGCCACCCACTCGGACTCTTTTCCTGGGAACGGTCAGAGGCATCTCTGCTTTGATGGGGCTGGACCACTGGGAAATAAAGTGGTTCTTCCTCCTGGGGGGCAAGGAGGTCCAGATCTTCTCCTGGAGCCCTGGAAAAGGAAGGCAGGGCCCCCATCCCCAACCAGTTCCCTGGCCAGTCCTGGAGGCTGGGCTTGGATCAGTTCTGAGATGGGAAAAAAAGCAGACAACTAGATGTGGGAACTGGGTGGGGCCACACCTACCAGAGGAACTAAGGGTCCAACTGGGGAGATCTGAGCAAAGAGGGTGAGCGAGAGGGCCTGAAGTTGGTGCTGAACCAGCAAAGGCTTCACCAGCTGCAGGAAGGAGGGGTCATGCTAGATACCTGTCTGATTTTTTTTTAAGTTATTAAAAACGTTTGCCTGAGCCAGAGCTTGAGAGAACAAGGTGGGAAAACCCCTTTTCTACCCCTAACTCTGAAGAACCCTGGTGGTGCAATGGTTAAACGCTCAGCGGCTCGAACCCACCAACCGCTGTACAGGAGAAAGATGTGGCAGTCTGCTCCCGTAAAGATTACAGCCTTGGAAACCTTACGGGGCAGTTCTACTCTGTCCGTTCTAGACGGTCTCCGTGAGTCAGGATCAACTCAATGGCAATGGGTTTTACCCCTAACTCTTAAGGAGTCCTGGTGGATCAATGGTTAATTGTTCGGCTGTTAACTGAAAGGGGGTGCTTTGAACCCACCAGTGGCTCCAGGGGAGAGAAATCTGGAGATCTACTTCTATAAAGATTACAGAGAAAACTCTACGGGGCAGTTCTCTGACACATGGGATTGCTATGAGTCAAAATCCACTCAAGGGCACCTAACAACTCCTCACTCCTGGGCCCTCCTTCTTGACCCTATTCAGTTTTTTCAGGATTTCGGCCAAATTCCAATCAACACTGTTTGGAGAAACCTGAGAGCCAATCCGGAGGCCCCTCCAGTTCCTGAGTCCTGACACAGGCCAGCCCCCTGCCCCCTGTCTGCCGCTAGGTGTTGGGCTGGTTCCTGGAGGACAGGCCAGTGCCCTGGCTGTCCCTCCATCTAGATCCGGCACCTGCTGGATGGGGGGGCTCCCACCTCCCTCATTGTCCTGCTAACCACTGTGTAAAAGTTCCGGGCTTCCTTTGACCTTTCCGTTTGGCCTGGTTATGCTACAGGTGCTCCACATGGATGTCCCCTGGCGTTATTGCCAGGGTAACTGCCTGGCCCTGCCCTGGCCTTTCTCCCCCAGCCTTCCTCCCCTGCCGCACTTTGTATTCGCTCCTTCTTGCTTTTCCCCTCTACTTCTCCCTCCCTCTCTCACTGTTTTTTTTTTCCCCCCTTCACTCTTTTAACATGGTTTTCCTAAAAAGTTTTTTAATCAATCAAATTTGAGGCAGAAAATAGGTTTTGTCACGCCTGGTCCCAGGGTAGTGTGACTCTCACTCAGGCTCCTGACAGCTCCTGAATGCAGGAAGGAGGCCAAACAGAATATTTCTCCAGGAAAGTGCCCGTTTCCATGACGCTGCCCCTTGTTGTCTGCCCTGCCCCCCTCCTGGAGCTGCGGCTGACAAGGCCCCAGCCCTGTGAAAGGGCCCTAGCTGAGGAGAGGGTGTGCTATGGATGCCCAGTGGTGGGCTGGGGGAGGGGGTGGAGACGGCATTGGAGGGGTAGGGGCGGCCAACAGCTGCCCCAAGCCTCCTCCTTGGTCTGGGAGGGCTGGGAGCAGGTAGGAGCGGCTGGGACCGGGAGCCTGGCCTGGGCTGCATAATCAGCCAAGCCTCATAAATATGGAGCTGAGGGGCCGCGCGGGTGAGATGCTCCGAGGCCCTGTCCTGGATAGTTGGTGGCTGCAACCAGAGAGGACTGTGGATGGATGCGGCCCTGGTCTTGGTACGATGCTGGTCCTGGCTTTCCACCCTCCTTTTCTCCTGGCCCCCTCTCCTGAACTTATCCTCCACTCTCTGCCCCTGAGGGCCCCCTCTCCACTTCCTGGTCTTCTTTTCTGCCATCCCTCCAGCCCAGAGGAGCCTCTGGTCCCTCCTGCTCTCAGCCCACAGCCCCCCACCTAGAGTCCCTGCAGGCCTCTGGGTCTTCCCACTTTGTCCTGCCAACACTTGTCCCCCTTTCCATCTCTGCCTTTCACCCTCTCCTCTCTCTTCTCACTCTCTTTTATAATTAATGATTAGTTTTAATTGGTTTGCTTAGGCAGCCTGACAGCAAATTAACAGAAGCCAACCCAGGGCTGCCAGGCTTGGGTGGGGACCACTGTGCTTCGGCACGGGCCAGGGCAAGGAATGGGCAAGGCTGTCCCCACAGCCGGTGGGCTGGCAGGGTGGGCTCTTGGAGGAAGGGCTAGGTCACACCTGGGTGGCACAGCGGCCAATGGGGAGAAGGCAATAGATCCCCACACGCACGCACAACCACAGCATCAGGCTCACACGTGTCAACTTGGCTTCTCTGGGCACTTGTTTTTGTTCTCCTCACAACCCTTCATGCAGAAGACATTGCCCAGGTCTGTGAAGATGAGGGTTAGGTGAAGGTGGGCAGGTGCTCTGCCTGTAGTCTGGGGTAGGGTTTGATTCTGATCACTCCATTCTCATTTGTGCCACGGGCCAATGGGACCAGTAGCTCTCTGCCTGTGGGCACAAGGTCCTGCTTTTCCGCATAGACAGGAGGGAGGAGGTCACAGGCTGTCGTCATGATTAACTTGGCTGCCCAGTTAGCCTCCACAGCCTGCTAGCTTCAGGACCCAGTTCTGTTTCTGATTTGCTGTGCACTGCTGCATGGAGTCTGAACCTTTTGGGTCCTCAATATTCTTATCAGTGTATGTGGGATTAAGAACTTCGGATGGGTAGACAGGTGGATGGATAAATGGATAGCAGGCAAAGAGTAGGCATGTTGGCATTTCTTATGCAGTCTCTGCCATGATCAGCCCTGAGCCCCTAGAAATGGGAAGAAAAGGCATTACTCTTCTTTCATAGCTAGGAGGGATTTCATTTAACTTCAGCCTTCCTGAGTGTAGGGCCCTGCTCACCTCTGGGTCTTCCTGGCTGTGGTACCTCTCCCCTGGCCTTGCAGAGTCCTTTCTAAACTGCACCAGCATTCTGATTCTCCAGCAGGCCTGAGTCCACCCCATCACTCACTCTCACGGGCCTGAATCATACAGAAGGGACAGTGAGAGGCAGAGATGGGCAGATGCTTGGACAAGAGGATGGACACAAAGGTGAACTCCTGGGTACTTTCCAGGCCTCTGCTGGGGTTCTGGAATCCATCAGTGTCCTAGGTCCCACACAGAAACCGCCTCCCTGCTCTTGTCAGCCAAGCCACCTGTTTCAGGGCACTCAGGACAGGACCCCAGTTTGAGTCCTGGTCCCCGTGCAGAGAGCATCTCTGCCCCTCCCACCCCTCCTCTGCCCCTGGCCAACTCCTGGAAAGTTTCCTCCTCGATTGTTCTTGTGTGATCAGATCTGCAAGTTGCTCTCTAAGCTTCTTGTCACATTTTGACTTAATGAAGTGCAACTGCTGAGGGATTTGGGTTCAGCGCTCCGGTCTCCCACGCTCCCTTGTTGTCAGAAAACAGGGGTGGTTGGGGACAGCAACACCGCGCTGCAAGTCGTTATCATTCCGGTCAGTCTGTTTAACACAAAATTAAACAAAGAACTAATTAGTGCCTCATGAATTAATAAATGCACAGTTTCCGAGGAGGATGGGAGGGGAAAAAAAGGTGGTAGAAGGGAGATACTGGAGTTGTGGAGTTGGGGGGCTTTGGGGTGTTCAAGAGAGGCTGGCCAGGGTGCCTGGAGAGATCTCAGGCTAGCAAGTGTGGGATGGACAGGGTGGTGAGAGCGGTCCATCTGGGGCCCTGGGCTGGTGGGATGTGACCTCTGATACCACACCCACCAACCCGCCTGCCCAATACCTCCCAGTGGAGGCAGGTGACACCCCCTCTCTTGTTCCCGTGCCTCTGCCCTGCTTGCCCCTCCATTTCCTCCAACTCTTCCTCTCCAACTTTCTCCCTTCTCCACCCTTGACCTCTTTTCCCTACTTCTCTCTGCTGTCCCCTATCTCAGTTGTCCTCCCAGCTTTCTGCAGCCCCCATCCTCTCACTATCTGGATAGGCTGGGCAGAACAGCACCTATCAGCTGGGCAGTCGGAGGCCCAAGGGGCAACCCTCCCCAACCTCTCCATCCCACTGGGCCCTCAGCCACCCACAGCCCTGTGTCTGACAGGGTGGACTCCGCCCCAGTGGGCACCCTCCGCCCAGCCGCCCAGCAAAGACAGCGAGAGCTAGCAGAGGGCCTAGCCCCTCCTCAGGAGGACTTGTCAAGAACAATTAGTGTTATCTGTCTAAATATGTCCTGGGAACCGAGAGAGTGGGCAGCGGGACTGGGTGGCATTCCGGAAGCCCAGTCCAAGGTCACCTCACCTCCTGCAATCCCCCCAATCTGATTTGGGGATTACACAGCCTAAGGAAATTGGTGTTATTCCTCTTGCATCATTGATAAGCCACAAAGGAGGGATCGAGGAGAAAAAAATGTAATAAATAGAAAACCCTCCCTGAGCAGGGGCGAGTTCTGAGGTCCAAGGGGCAGGGCATGGCCCAGACCTGGGCAGGTGGGCCCAGGTCAGCAGGCCAAGGGCTTGGTATTCGTCTGTCCACATAAGGAAGCCTGTCTCCTTTAACCCTGGCTCACCACACTCACTCTCTGGCCTGGAGAGCCTGGAACTGGCAGGCTGGGCTGAGTTGTGTTAGTTAAAGACCCTCCGCCTGCCTGGACCCCCAGTGTGGGTTGTTGTACCTCATCAGTAGCACCCCAGGTGGGCCATGCTGTGGGGCAGCCTATCCCTGTGGGCTGGGGCTTCTTGGTGCCTTGGTCCCTGGCCCACCTTTGCCCCTCTGCCACCCACTTGTGATAGCTAACAGCTTTGGGTTTGTGATTTTAACTTGCAGGGGCCGGGCGGGGGAGAGTACAGGAGAGGGGCGGAGGGCTGCTCTAGTCTGCTATCATCCACAGGGACCCCTGCTCAGCCACAGTACCTGCACAAAAGCTCCTATGGGAGCATGTAGGCCCCATAACCAGCACCCTCCACCCCCCAGAACTCCCACCTCTGCCTCCAAGATGGAGTGTGCTCAGCATGGCCCTGTTTACTTGGGGGCATCCTGAAGACCTCATTTGCACTGTGATCTGCCTCTACCAGTTTTTAAGTGTTTTAAGACTTTGGCATACACTTGAATGGGCCCAAATTTGTGCCGACTCAGCATGTCTGGATACTTTGACCTCCTTGGCCTTCCTGGGGTACCAGCCCCTCGCCTGTAGGGTGGCAGGGGCACACAGCAGGCACAGTGGGTGTGCAGTGGGGTCAGGGGCTTCCTTCCTTGAAGACCTGCAGGCTAATGGTGCTCCTTTCTACCTCTCCAGGATGAAGTGACGCCCTGAGCTGTGTGCGAGGAGCCTCTAGGACCCAGTACAAGGTAAGGTCCGAGTCCCGTTCATGATCCTTTCATCCTGCCCCCGCTGATGGGCACCAGCAGGGAGCAGTGTCACCTGGGTTGGGCCGGGGCATGTCTGGTACCCAGGGAGGGAAAGAAGAGGGAGACAGGGAATTGGAGCCAGGCTGCCTGTCCAAGACTAGCAGAGAAGATGGGCTACATCAGAAGGTTCTCAGTTTGGATACTGGGCTGGGAGTGGGCTGGGAAGGTGTCAAGAAAATGAGGAGTGAAGGGGCATCTTTGGTGCCAGGGCTGGGGCAGACCAGCAGGCACCATGCCCGGCTCCCAGCAGCATCTCTGCAGTGCTGTCTGCCCTCCCGGGAAGCTCTGCTTATAGCTCATGCTTAGAGAACCGAATGGATGTGAAAACCTTTCACTCCATCCTGGCCTCTCTCACTGGCCCCAGTGGCCTCCTCCCTCCTCATTGAGAGGCTGGCAAGGGATGGGGCCGTGGACCTGACGTTGGCACGAGGCAGCCGGGTCCTACCTGTGCCCAGGTCCAGGGTTCCCCCCAACTGGGCACACCGGGCTGCCCTGGCCTGGCCCAGCCAGGCCTGCACAGGCGGCCTGGGTTCTCCTGGTGGTGCAGGAGCCGTGGGGCCACCGGGCCTCAGGCCCCAGGCAGCGCAGTGTCAGAGGTGACCGGTGGAACGCCAGTGTTATGTAAATAGCGGGGCCTGCCCGGCGGGCGAGCTGGCTGGCTGCAGCCATCCATCATCCAGCGCGGCGGGGCGAGGGACAGACGCGGCACCGTGCGCCTGGCTCCAAACCTGTTTGTTTTCCCTTTGTCTCGCGCGTTTCGGGGGCCTAGCTGCGACGGGCTCCGGGTTTTGTCCTGATGGCCCCCTCCCCCCAGGAGGACAGGGGAAGGAAGGCGGTTTGCCTGGCTCCCACCGCGGCATCTCTTTCGGACTTCAAAGGCTCCCCCCAGCATTGTCTGCGCCGGCAGGCAGTGGCCCTGAAAACGTGATCAGAGGCGGCCTGGTGTAGGGCAGGCCCGGCCAGCGCCCTGCGCTCTCGCTGGGGCCCATGGATTCCTCCCTTTGCCGCCAGCACCACCCTGGTTACAGCACTGCTCCTGGCCTCTCCCCACACCTCTTGTTCCCTGTGGCCAGTCCGGCCCCAGGCCCCCATCCTGTCTTCCTCCTAGCTGCTGCCTCGCTCCTCTCTCAGGGAATCAAAGATCCTAGAATTTTGAGTGCTGGACATCTCTACCTCTTCCTATCCTCTGTGAGAAACTGAAGCTCAGTGGAGGGCTTCTGTGATGCCAGAGCTGGGACCTGGACATCTGTTTCCCCGGGCAATGCTTGTTCTCTTTCCTTTTTCTTCTCTACCCTATGCTGGTCATGAGACTTTGCTTCCCCTGAGGCCTCTGACCCAGAATTCTGCCCAGCCCTGCTCTCTCCTCCATGCCAGCTCTGGTGGGCTCCAGCTTGGATGGCATCCTGGGGCAGTGGGATGGAGCCAGGCATCCCAGAGCCTCAAAGGTGTGTCCATTCTCTGGAGCAGGGGGTGACAGACTACAGCCGGAGGGCCAAATTTGGCCCACTGCCTGATTTTGTAAATAAAGTTTTATTGGAACACAGCCACACCCAATGGGTTACATATTGTCCGCAGGTGCTTTTGCTCTACAGTACCAGAGTTGAGGGTTGCAACAGGGACTTTTTGGCCTGCAAAGCCTAAAATAATCTGGCCTTTTACAGAAAAAGTTTCCCAGCCCCTGGTCTAGAGGTTCAGGCTCTTGCTCTGTACTCTGGTCTTCTATGGGATTGCTCTGAGAGGCCCAGGCATTTGTCTGGACCCTGCAGGCCTCTTGCAGTAGTCCTGGTCTGTTTGGGGGATCGCCTTCTTCCTACGTTCCTAGGGCCTCATCCTCTGCTCAGTCCCGCCTGCCTAGAAGTCCCTGCTGTTTCTCTGCTTGACAGCCACCCTTTCTTTAGAACTCTTGCTGCTAGTGTTCCAAGAGTCCCACATGTCTCTCTCTGGTAGCCTTTAGTGAGCCCTTTAATCTCGGATCCAGAGTTTTCTCTTTTGTTAAGGTGAGAAGAAGAATACCAACTTTGCAGGGTTGTTGGGACAAGTAAGTGAGCTGATGTGGCTGAGAATGACCAGCCCAGGAGCCAACAGATAGTGAGTTCTCATGTCCCCTCCTTCCCTCCCTCTCTGCTCCCTCCCAGACCCTGAGTCTCCTAGGTGTTGGAGGCTGCAGGTTCCATAAAATTGTCCATCCTCTGTCCCCAGGAGCTCTGAGTCTGACTCCTTGGGGGAAAGCCAGGCTCCTAATCCCAGGGAGCATTGTTGAAGGTGCTTCCCCATGGTGGTGGCCTGGAAGCTGTCAACGTTCTTGGGTCAGTCCCGGGCCGACCACTTGCATTGCAAGGCCTGGAAGTTGTACAACCTCTCTGATCTGTAAAATGGGGACCCTGTCCACCATGCTGTCTGCTCCAAAGGCTGGTTGCAGGGAGGTACGGGATGCTTTGGGGAAGGCTGTGAAGGTGGTGTTTGCAGGGACTGCTGGAATGAAGCAGGCCGAAGCGTGAGTCCGGGTCCCAGTTGGGCCTGCTCTGGGGGAGGTGGAAGTAGCCTGCAGTTCTGGCTGAGCAGGCCCTGGGGGTCACTCTGGGTGCTGGCTCTGCAGCAAGTCAGGAACCAAGACTGCTCTGCCACCTTACTACTGCTGTAAGCTCATCTGGGAGCCAGGCTACAAGCCTGGAGGAAAGGCTGGCGAGCAGGAGGGTGAGGAGGAGAGGGAAACTGTCAGAGGTCTGAGATGGAAGCGGCCCTCAGCCCTGATGCACGAACTGGCCACCCGCTCCTGCTGGGCCTCCCTTCCTCTCCTCTTGCCGTGGCCGCCTCACCTTTTTGACTCTCTCTGTTCTCCTCCAAGCCTGCTCACTGCATCCTACTAGTTTCTTTCCCTCCTTGCCTTCCCACCACCCATACCGCCCCCTCCAACTCCATGGCGAGCTCTCTCTTTCTGTCTCTCTCTCTCTCCTTTTCATCTACTCAGAAGGCTTTACTTTACTTCCTTGTCACCCTAATTGATTGCATTAACCTTTCAGCGTATTGGATTTCCCCGGCCTCGTGCAGAGAGCCCTGCGCAATATGCTTATAATCTGAGCCATAATGGACAGTTTGCAGTCAACAAGCCTCTTCCCCCATCGGTCCCGTTGACATCTCTCTTGCCCCAGGTCACCAGGGCCCCTTCCCCCTCTGGCCGGGGTGGGCAATAGAATGGGGCTGGGAGAAAGTGGACACACTCTCGGAACCCTTCGATGGATTCCCTGCCTCTCCTTTCCCTGGCCAGGCCTCCTTTCCGCTTTGCTTCGTGCTCCTGGGACCCTCTCTGTCTAGTGAGGAGCTGATGGGGCCAGCTTGGATTTTGTGAATAAGGGTCCCTAGATTCCACCCAGATTGTTCTCAGGGCAAATCATCTCTCCCTTACTTGCCCAGGAGGCTTTGGGGAAAGATGTTAGTGACCAGGAGGTGGAGGGTGGCTATGAGGAGGAGTCTGAGATCTCTGGCCCCTGAGTCAGCAAGAGGCCTCTATGGACCTTCTGGAAGCTGGGCCCCTTCCTGGAAAGGGTGTAGGAGCACAGGGGAGACAGAAAAAAAGGGGTCTTCCAGAGCCCAGGGAAGAGAGGGACAAAGACCTACAGGGTTGGCCATGGGGGAGAGATGGCAACAGCTTCTCCAGGTGGGCCAGGATGCAGGCACTCAGATGGCAGATTCAGCCCTGTGTCCCCACACCAAGCCTGAGGTCATGTGACTTGGGTGTGTGGTAGAAGATGTCACAGAGTCTCTATTTCCATCAGGCATTTGGCACTTGCTGTGAGCAGACCTACCTACCCGCGTTCGTCAAAGGAAGACGGATATACGGGTGGCAGGTTTCAGCAGGGGCCCCATGCCGACAGGACAGTAAGCGGGAGAGAAGTCTCTGTGGGGCAGGGTGGGCTGACTTGAAGGGCAGGCAGGAGAGAATGAGAACCAGCTTCTCAGGCTTAGAGGAATGGGCTCCCTCAGGCTGGTTGCCAGCTGGACATCTGCTTGTCCAGCAGTAGGCCAGAGGTGCCAGCTCCATGCGAACCCTGGTCCTGGGAGCTCAGAGTGGCCTGGCCCCCATCTGTCCTGGCCAAGACTGCCATATCTCAAACCCGCAGCTAGTCAGCAGGTCTTCATTCAAGACAGGAGGGCTGTCAGGTTGGATGCATTAGTGTCAGGCCCCAGAGCAGGACAGAAGCTCTCATTGGCCCTGGTGCTACATCCTCCCTCCTTCCTAGTCCCTCTCCCACCCTCTGCCTATCAAATTCTCCTTCTGACCACCCACCCCCTTGCCTCCCATCACTCTGTAACTCTGCAAGGCAAGCTTGGGCAAGAGGGGGCCAGGCTTTGGCCCTTCCCATCCTCTCACAGGGATTTTGGGGGTGGACAGAGGGCACAGCAAAGAGAAGCCAAGCAGCGAATTAAAGTTTGGTGATTGTCAGTGTCAGGAGAAGCTAAATAACCCTGTAACTAGTATGAAGGTGAATTCACGGTCTGCTGCACATGGAAAATATGAGCACTCTGCAAGACAGGGAATGCGTGTGGCCGAGGCGGCCGCCTGCCATGGTGGGCAGCCACCTCTCCAGGGACCTTCACAGGGCAGCAGGAGGAGGCCGTGGACTCTCCCATCCCTGCCAGCGGGCAGCCACCCAGGAGCCGAAACCAAGTGTCGTGGGGCAGCTCAGCTGCTTGATACTGGCCTGGGCTCCAGGGAACCAGGGAGACATTGGTAAGCACCAGGCAGTATACAGTCATGGACACCGGGCCCTGGGATGCCCACCCATCAGTCCTGACCCATACTGGCAGCTCATCTTTATCAAGCACTTACTTTATGCCAGGCTGTGTGCTATGGGCTATGCAGAAGTTCTGTTTTTCTTCCCCCTTATTTTGTAACTGCTTTCTTGTGATATAGTTCCCATGCCATAAAGTCCATGCTTTTCAATGGTACAATTCAGTGGTTTTTAGTATAGTCACAGCATGGTACAGCCATCACCACTATCTAATTTTTGAACATTTTCCTCACCCCAAAAAGAGACTGCCGATTAGCAGTCCCCCAGCCCCAGACAAGCCACTAATTTTGCTTCCCTTTTGATGCTGAGAAAATAGAGGTTCAGAGAGGGTCAGTGACTTGGTCAAAGTTGCACAGCCAGGGAGTGGGGGAGCTGGGGTTTGGGCCCACCAGTCAGACTCCAGAGCTCCATGTGGGACCACACGGATGTCCTGGCTGGCCCCTGTGCACATACATGCCCTACCACATGTTTCTAACAGTATGGGCTCAGGCGTGTATATGCACCATCCCAACATGTAGGCCCAGGTGGCAACATGTATTTCTCCTCCGCTCTCCAGGTACGCTTGCCATTCTGTTCAGAAAAGTTTCACACCCATCAAGAAGACAGCCAACCTCCCCTCTTCTGGAACGCTCCCTTTGCTGCTAGAGGGGAGTGTTGGCACAGGAGCAAGGAGCTGAACAGAGGAGCTGAAGTGGACAATGAGACCTAGAGGGTTTCGGAGTTTTAAAATGAGAAGCCCCTATATCTCCTGTGGCTGATAATTGTAACTGAAATAAAATGCCAACAGCACATTCCAGAACAGGTCCCTGCCCGGGTTGGGGCCATAGGCTGGGCTGTGCCCACAGGGCCAGTGTGACTCGCTCAGTTCCTCTCCATCCGTCCTTCCTTCTGTCTGTCTTTTACTCTCTCCTCTGCTTCTGTGGTGTTTCTTCCTACTGCTTTTCTTTCCACACCCCCTCCCTCTCCTTCACACCCAAAACTTACAAATAAACAAATGCTTCTGTGGCCTTGCTCTTGCACTTGCAAAATTTGGGAACTGAAGTGACACTGTCACTGGCTCTGATAAGAGAGATAAGAATGCAGAGGAGAGACAAAGGGAAAGGTAGACATGAGAGAGAACCAGGATTTGGTTTGGGTTTTTTTTCCTCCTTCTCTCTCCCTCTAAAGCGGAGGATCCGGCCGGGCCAGTTTGGATATTTATTAAGAAAAAGCCAAAGATAATTAACTTTTTTGTTTTTGTTTTGTTTGCGGGTGCCTCCCCTGCTGGCACTCCTGACTGCCTGGCAAATTAAACCTGCTCCTGCTCCTGGGCTGCTGGGCGCCAGCTCCTCTGCTGCCGGCCGCCCGAGTTGGCCAGGGCCATCGGCCGCCCACCTAGCCACCTCCTTGGATTTCAGACCTTGGGTCAATTTATGCTACCTCTGATGCCACCTCCCCAGGCTTTCCTGACTCTCAGAACACCCTTTAGAGCAGGGTAAGTGGCCTGTGGGAGGTGGGGAGGGTGGGAGGGGACAGGCTACTCTTTGGAGTTGTGGCCAGCACTTCCCTAGGAGGTCGGGGTAAAAGAGTGAGCCTCTCTCATGGGACAAGGGTATTCCGTTCTGGCCAGGCCAGGGCTGTTGGCTTCCCAGGAGAGGGTTAAAAGGATTAGCCAGGGGTGCAGGGAGAGACAAGATTTGGGCCATGTCAAACGCTACCTCTCTGGTACACCATGAGAATCCACGCCCCTAGGAACAGTCTGGAGAAGATTCTGGGCCGTGGAACCATCCCATAATATCTCTCCACTCTGTACCAGCTCCGTCTACTCCTGCCTCTGACCCAGCCCACATCATCTGGGGCCTGGCAGAGTGGTTAGAGAGTAAGAAGCTGACTGCCTCTGCTCTGCAGCCCCAGAACCACTCAGAGCCCTGAGGCCAGACCACACCCTAGGCCTGAGCCCTGTCCATTGTCCCAAGAAGGTGGCAGTTATAGAAGGCTTGGTGGGGGACAGGGTTGAGGGCATCCCAGGAGCCAGGACAGCCAAAGTGAGGAAGGCAGGTCCTCCCCAGAGGCCAGCACAGCCCAGAGCTGGCTGGGACTGAGGGTGTGGTTTGCCCTTCGGTTTAATTAATATGCCTCGGGCCCCTCCCCTGCCTGGGCCCTCTCCTCCCTCTGTCCCCCTGGCTTCCTTCCCACCAGGGAAGTAGGCAGCCACGGGAGGTCCCTCCAGGTGGGGAACCTGCTTTGGAGCTGGGCACAGAGAGGAGGGCATTTTTCAAGGATCTTGCTGCCCCCCGCCCCCTGCTTTTTTTCTCTGAAATGTAAGGATGCGCAATTTTTTTTGGTTTCAATTTAGCATTGGAGAATTTTATAATTTAGTAATTAAAATCTCTGATAGGCTTTAGAAATTGCGGCTAATTGAATTTAATGGGAAGATGATTTTCAATTTTATTTGATTACCGGGACCCCTGGCATCGGTATTTATGGGAAAAAAATGGGAAATGTGCTGTGTGGGCTAAGATGGCATAATTGAATTAGGGATAATCGGATTTCTCCGTCATGAATTTCACTATAATTTTCCTATAATTTTCCATTAGATATCTAGTTTACAAATATTCACAAAGAAATGAAGCTCTTTCGGAATGGAGATTGCTGGCTAACAGGATTAGAGGGCCGAGCGTGCGGCTGTGCCAGCCCTATACGGCCATAATGCAATCCCTGCGTCTGCTTTACACGTAGCGTGGCCTCAGCTCCTTGTTTCGCCACCCACTCTGCTGCTCCTCTCTCCCCTTTGTTTCTTCCTCGTCCCTGTTTGTCCCTTGGCCCAACACCCACCCATGTTGTGACCCACACCCTCTAGTGCCCTGTGGACAGATTTTCCCATCCCCCTGCCCATACCATACCATGGTGTCTCCCAGCTTTGCCTCCACCTCCCCACCAGCGGCTCCTGTCCACAGTCTTCCCTCACTCCTGCTCCCCCTGCCACCTTCCCTCCATCACATGCAAACACACAACCTCTCTCACAGGTGCGAACACGCTGGTTCACATGCACACACGGTCCTTTGGCCAAGGCTTCTGTGCCCTGGCCCAGTCGCCTCAGAGGGAACCAGTTTATTGGGATCCTGGGGTGGGGTGCAGAAACAAAAGAAGCTTTGTTCCAGTTTATGTGAAAGTTACAAATTCAAAATGAGAGCAGATAAAGCCTGGGATACCTGGTGTATAAACACGCTGGTGAGTGAGAAGGCCCCAGGCTCGGGAGGGAGACAGAATGAGTGGGCACACTGGGGGTGCAAGGGGAATGGGAGCCAATGATGGAAGCTGATCGGGGTGAGCTGAGTTGTCCCTGGTACTGATGTGGGGTGCTGGTGGGTGGGATTGCTTTGTAGGTTTCCAGTCTTCTTTTTCTGTTGGGTGAGTGGTGTCTAGGAGTAACTGGTGGCTCTGTGCCTAGGGCCTGGAGACCAGTAGGAATTGTAGCATTGGGCTTTCCATCCCCAAAATCCCAGGCATAAATATCTTTACTGTAGTCTGGGCCTCAGAGTTGAAGAGGTGTCACTGTGGTAGTGGGAGAGGTAGTTGACCTGGAGTATCTTGCTGTCACCACTTCAGGGTGGTCAAGGCAAAATTGGGCCATGTCCTCAAAAGGTATCCAGGCCTTTCCCCTTCATACAAGCACACACACCCAGAGAAACAGAGAGATGAATCTGGGGACCCCTGTATTATGCGACCTCTGACTCACACCCCCACGACCTTGATGCCTCAGCCTCCTTCTCAGACCTTCTCAGATCCCGCAAAGCTGGCCTCCTTTTCTGTCTTCTCTGACCAACACTCCTCAACGGGAGGCCCCTTGCTCTTGGGCCGGGCCTGTTAAACCTCCTGAGGTTGACTTTGGCCATTCTCTTGGCAGCACAGTGGCTTTCCAGGCAGCCCTGTGCCTACCTCCACCACTGGCTGAGCCCGGTGGGTCCCTCGAGCTGGCCCTGCCTGCTCTACCTTCCTTCCAGCCAGTGCTCTCAGGTCTTTGTCCACCAGGGGCCCCAAAGTTATGGGGAGGCTAATCTAGTTGGCCCTGCCTAGGTAGTTAGAAAACTCTCTTCCCTTCCCCTCCCATGCCCTCCTCAGGGGTAAGGCCCTGTACCCTGACCACCATCAGCAGAAGCCCAGAAGGGTATTCAGAGCCACCAACAGGTCATGTGGGTCATGTATGCAGGGAGCACCCCATATGTACAGACTTCTTACAAATGCACCCAGAAATCACCCTGTCCTCCCCAGCCTCTTCAGGCTTCCGTCTACACCCCAGATGGGGAAGCAGAGGCTTGGAATTGGGAGCTGGGTGTGGGATCGCCTGTGGTTACAGACCCACAGCCTCAAGGGAATAGAGTCCTTGTTTTGGGGAGTCTTGGGTAAGAGAACCCAAAGGCATGTGTGTAGCCCAGAGCAGCCAAGGTCACAGACAAGTTTTCAATCCCCTCTGGGGAACAGAAGCACATGGTCCTCTTGACCCAGGTGCCCTGTGCCAGCGGTTGAACTTCCAGGCCCAGCCCTTGGGAAGCATGTGGCTTGGTTTTTTAAGGGGCTCTCTTCCCTTATTTGGGGTTTTTAGGGCCAAGGGAGGCTCATCAAAGCTCCTCAGCCTCTCTGGGGCTGTTCCTACACAGGGGTGGGGCAGACCTGAGGGTGGACGGCTGTATGGCAACCGGAAAAGGCAGTCAAATAGGGGAGGATGCTAAACTCCATGTAAGGCCCTTTGGAACTAAAGATCAATCAGAAAAAGGACAAAGAAAAATAAGGGGAAAGTGGGAGAAAGAGTAGATTGTTAACTCCCTGAGTTTTTGCCCCAAGGCCTCCCTGGGCCTCTCCCTTTGCAAAATAGAATATTGCAAAACTAGGCCAGCGCCATTTTGCTGAAAGCTGCCCAAAGACCAGAGAGCACCTGGGCCCTGGGCCCTGGGCCCCTCTCCTCATCTGAAGGCAGTGTGGCCTCTCCTGAAATAGGGGAAAAGAGGAAGAGGAGCTAGAAGGGACAGAGAAATGGAGGGGGGCAGTGAGGGGTGTGTGTGTGTGTGTGTGTGTGTGTGTGTGTGTGTGTGTGTCTTTCATTAACAAAACTGTCCAACTCCCTTGCTCACCTGGCTGCCTCTTTCCTTGAGCCCCACCAGACCCCAGGGTAACTTGGGTCACTAAAACTTATGGCCTCTCAGCATAAGGCTCCAGCAGGGACTTCTGGGAGTGTGTAGGGGCTATGGCAGCAATACCCATCAAATTGCCTTCTCTGGGGAAGAGGAGCAACGAGAGGACAAAGGGCCTGGTCCAGCGACGAGCTGGGAGAGAGAGGAAATGAGGTCCATGTACGACGGGGCACAGGGCCTGACCCGGGGCCAGGGGGACAGGTGGTAGGACGCTTGGTTGAGGGGTGCCCGTGCTCTGTCTGCCAGGCCCATCGTGGGACCCGGACAAAGTCAGAGGCTAGAGGGAAGAGGGCAGGAAGGAAACCCAAGTGATGCCGTGGTTCTGGGGTGGGGGTGCTCCCAGGAAAGGCTGCCCAGGGGGGTGAGGGCAGCAGAAAGAGGTGCTTCCATCCTCGCCCCGGCGCCAGGCTGGTGGCTGAACCGCGACGCAGGAGGAGGGGACAGGCTAGGAGTTTAGGGCTGTGCGGGAGGGGGTCTGCGCCCCCTTCTTGGGGTCCTGGGGGGCACAGACCTCAGCCCCGCCGGTGGGGAGGGCGCCCAGGCGAGCGAGTCAATAGGGTGCCAGGGTCCATTTAAGACAAAACCCATCCAAGACGGCCGCCGCGTCCGCGCCCCCTCGGGCCAGAGTGCGGGGGAGCGAGCTGACGTGCGTGTTTACCGACACACCCAGCCGCGCCACCCAGGAGGCTTTTCTTCTTCGAACTAAAACAGAACCAAAAAAAAAAAAAAACGAGGAAACTCAGGGCATCGGGGAAACAAAACCCCTTTGCAAGCCCCAGTAGCCGCGAATCCCGGGTAAGCGAGCCGGGTCCGGCGGGCCGCGGACTGCACGCTGGCGGTGGGCGCGACGGCGGCGGCCCGGAGCGCCCGCGCGGGAAAGTTTGCGCGGCCGGGGGAGGGGGCGCGCCGCGAGGGTCCTGAGCGGCAGAAGCGAGCGTTCGAGCGCGCGCCCGGCGCCCCGACATTTGGCGCGGGTGCGCGCGTCCCAACCCCGGGACCTCCCCCCGGCTTCGGCAGGCTTTCCTCACACCCCCTCCTCACCCCGGCTCTGCGCGCGGAAGGCCTCTGCGTCCCTCCGGAGCCAGAGTTATGGGAAAGCGCTGGGCCAGTAAGACAGGCGCGCGGCCCTGATAGGGCGGCCGCCGGAGCCGGTGCGATGAGGGCGCGCGCGCGAGAGGAAGGGAGGGCGTGTGAGGCGGGTGCGCGCGTGTGTAGCGAGCGGGCGCGCACGGGCGCGCGTGTGAGGCGCGGGGCGGGCGCGCGCCGGCGCGGCCGCGCTCGAGCCCATTCACTCCAGCATCCCGACTCGGCGGCCGAGCGGCGCGCGGGGCGGCGGCGGCGGCGGCGGCGGCGGCGGCGGCGACGGGCGCGCGGGGCGGGCCAGCTCTGCTCCTTCACCTGCCGGCAGCGCACTGCCCGGCCCGAGAAGGCGGTGCCGGCCGCCCTGCCAATCACCTCGGCTTCTGGCAGCGCCCCCGGCCGCTCCCGCCCGCCCCCTCCCTCCTGCCAAACTGTTACCCTGAGTGTTACCGTCAGGAGCAATGACATCAGGGTTTTAAAACAACTTGTTATTCGGGGAGTAATCAGTTGCAATTAGGCATTAATTAAGTATTATGAAAGTTGATTATTTAAGTGAATTCGGCTTTCGACTCTCCGACTATGGTGAGTACCGGGCGCGGGGCGGGGGGAGCCGGGGGGCCGCTGGGGCCCCAGGCCGGCTGGGTGCGGGGCGCGGGAAGGTCGGCTGGGCGGGCGTCTCCGGCGCCCGGCCAGGCCCCCCAGGAAGGCCGCGTCTATAAATAGTTTCTCTTTTAGTTTAATAAACTCGCGGGCACTGTGGAGCGGCTCCGTGTGCAATGCCGGGGCGCGCGAGCGAGCGAGAGGAAAGAAACTTTCTCGCCCTCCCTTGCTCGCCGGCTCCTCCCGGACCCTTCTTGATCCCCCGGGCTCCGGGGGTCTGTCCGTCCTGCGATCGTGGGGGAGGCGAGTCCGGCGGGGGGGATGGGATGGGGGGGACTAGAGGGGCACCTCGAGCCACTAAATCGATTTTCTCTTTCTTTCCTATTTTTCTTTTTTGGGCGTTCCTCGAAGAGTTTGGGACCAAAGAGAGGAGAATGGATCTCGGCACAGGTACCGGCCGGTGGGAAGCCCGGGAGGCTCTTTCACTTTTCTTTCGGTTCTTGGACGGAAGTTCTTATTTTTAGCCCAATGAGGCGGCAGCTGAGCCCGGGTGGGGGCGGCCTGGGGAGGGTCGGGGGCTGGCTGCGCGCGCTTGCCCTGGTTTCTGGATTGCGAGACTTCGGATGATACGATTGTTATTATTTGGTACTTGCTTACTGGCTGTGACTAATTTGATGCTTGTCATTATGAAAGAAGCGAGGGGGGAGGGTGCTGGGGGGCATCCAGAGAGAGGAGTTAGGGGGTTTTGGTGGGGGTTTTTGTGCTCCGTGTTTTTTTGTGTGGCTCCGTGTTTTGTGTGTGTGTATGTGTGTGTTTTTCCCCCTGCAAGATCTCTCAGTGTCTGGCTATGGGGTGTGTGTTTTTATTTTTTTAGTGGGGGGTGGTTTAGTTTTTGAAAGCAGCGTCCTGTTGGGAAAGGTGGTTAGTCTGGTTTCGGGGCGACTGTCTCAAGGTAAAGGAATTTAATTTATTTGGGACAAGACTGTGTCGGATGATCAAGCTGCTTATTATGGCTAATGAGTATTTTTCACCTGAGAGTCTGTGGGATGAGGCGGCTGTTATCAGTTCAAAGTGAGGGGCCCAGGACTCTCTCCCCCGTTCCCCTTTTCAGCCCCCACCCTGGGAGGGGGTAGACCAGGCAAGCTATTAAATATAGGTGTCTGGGTTTAGGGGGCCTAGGCTAGGGCTTCAGATGGCACAACACTGGCCTAGGGCAGAGTTGGTCCTGAGGTTTTGTTGTTTTATTGGTTTCAATCTGATTTTACTCAATGTTTCTCTTCTCTTCCCATCTGGGCTTCCAACCTAAGCCTGGAGTGAGGTTTGTTTTAAGCTTTTTATGCTTTCCTCTGCCCCTCTGTACTGAAACCGAATTTTAACCAGAACCTTAGATCCTGGGCTGTCAAAAGCTGCCTTCTTCTTCCTAAATTAAAAAAAAAAAAAGTGAATAATAAACAGATTGATTATTCATTGAGACTGACCTCTGAACCCTTCTGCTTCATTTATAGCATGGGTAGTGGCGGTGATTGTTAGAGTTGTTGTCTGTAATAGGTCCAAGTTCATGGCACTGGTCCTTGGGACAACCGCGTTGGGACCCATGAGTTGACCTCTGACCTTCTGAGGTCAAAGAGGTTTAGGCAGAAGGCAGCACTGGGGGGCCCGGGGTAGGTGTTATGGTGGCAGGCTGTAGGAAGAGGGTATGAGCGGTGTTAAAGCAAAAATCGTATTAAGCCAATAATAGAATTTGATTGCAGCTTGTTGAATATATGATTTGTGAATCGGGGGCGGAGGGTAACATGTCGACTACCTATTACCATCGAGTCAATTCTGACTCATAGTGATCCTATAGGACAGAGTAGAACTGTCCCTTAGGGTTTCCAAGGAGCCGCTGGTAGATTTGAACTCCCGACCTTTTGGTTAGTAGCCGATCTCTTAATCAGTGTACTACCAGGGCTCCAACATGTCGACTAAGGAGTCAAAAGTGTTCCAAAGAGAAAAGAACTTCCAAAGATTCTTGTACTCCATCTTATCGACACTGCCATGGAAGTGGGGCCAGAACAGTGTTTTCGTAACAACAGTTTACCCTAAAACACAGCTTGTAGCCCAACCCTGGAGTTTCCGTTTCCCGAAACTGACTGAATTCTTCAAAAGAGCACAATGCTCGAGGTAAATGATGTTTACTAAATTAGCAAGATTATCGTTACACATAAAAGTCACTTTTAGGAGACTAGTCATTTCAGGGTTCAAGGTTCAGATGAACACCTCAGGGCAATGGCCTGGGTGGGTCACCTCAACTCCATGGACCCCAACATCTGGATTCCAGAATTAAAAACTGTTTCTCAGTGGGAAGGGATAGTTCGTAGAGTTTTAAGACTCTGTCCCACCAGGTGTGATCTTGGCAAATTGGATATGGAGGTGCCTCAGGATCCCTATGACCAGGAAGGGTGTGACACCACCTGCTGGGCAAAGTGATGAAGGTGTCCAAGGCCACTGCTGCCACCCTGCCCCACCCTGCCCTCCATTCCCACAGAGAACCAGCCCACCCCCACCTCTAATCAGTTGCCTCATCACCTCCCTCTCAGGCCCCACCCCCTTTTTTCGGAAATGGGGCCCCCACCCATCCCAGCCAAAAAACAGACCTTAGAGACGAGCTGGAGTGGTAATGTACCACCCCTTACCTGGGCCGGGCAAGCCTCTGCTTGCGGGCGGGCACATGGGACCCAGGAATTACTCACCTGGAAGGAGGGCCTTCCTCATCTTCCTGCTGATATCTGGAGGTGCCAGCTGCCTCCATCCTCCTGCCCTACTCCAACTAGTCCCTCCCAGTGTGCCATGGGGGCATGACTCCAGAGCCCTCCTGGGGGGTGTCCTGACTGTAGGGAGGACTCCCAGGCCAAGCAGGAAGCGGTGGCAGAACCTCTTGTGGCATCTCTCCTGAGCCTTGGGGAGCCTGACTTCTCCCAACACTCCAGGGACAGTTCTGAAAACTTTTCCTAGAAGCTAGAAGGACCCCTGAGGTCAGCTAGTCCTGAAGCTGGCAGGACCCAGGGGGACTCTGGCCCCTCAACGAGGGGAGGTCCGGGGTGTCACAGCTCTGACTTTTCCTGGAGGAGTCATCCGATGATAGCATCTCAGCCTCTTCTTTGAACTTGCAAGTTTCACTTAATTTCAGAACTTCAAAAGAAAAGCATTTTGATCCTTCTTCACAAAAAAAGGAAAGCATTTTTTTTCCTTCTTCACAAAAAAAAGAAAAGCATGTGGCAACTCTCAGATCTAGTCTGAGCTCACCTCTGGGCTGACTCCATGCTTACCTTCAGAAGCCTCTGAACATGTTCCTGGACACAGGCAGGGCCAGGGCCTCCTCTCCCGCTAGGGGTCATTGCTAGTGCAGCGTGGGTCTCTCTTCCTTTGGGGACACCATGGGCAGCTTCCACAGTGTGGGTCTCTCTAGCACCATACAAGGCTGGAGATGCAGGCTCCAAAGGGTTGCTGGCACCAGGGACTCAACAAGCGTTGGGTCATGGGTAAACGTTACTTCGGACATGTCTAGATAGGGAAGCGCTCAACCATAAGTTATTCAGTGGTGGGAGAACCATGGCTTCTTGGGAGGGGATGGCAGGACCTCAAGACCCTCAGGGGCCTTGTGGACTCCTGTTCCCCCACCATAGTTCAGCCAAGGGCTGGATCAATCTGGACGTCTTTAGCAATAAAAAATGCCGATGTCGTCCTAATTCACCAGGCCCCGAGATGACAGCAAATTTACATTTTTTAATTAAACTAGCAGCCAGTTTTTATGAGAGGGGGTTGGGTTATGCAAATCAAATGGTTGTGTACGGAAGATTAGGAGAGTTTGGGAATAAATTCCACAAATGCTAATAAAAAAAAAAAGAGAGAGGGAGGGAGGGAGGGAGGAGAGAGAGGAAGAGAAGAGGACCTGGTTCCATTAGGCCCTTTTAGAGTGATTTCCCTGGGGGCGGGAACCGGGAGCAGAGAGTGGGGTGAAGGAGGAAGCTTTCAGACACAGGTAAATCCATCCAGCAGTTGGGAAGCTCCCCAGGATTAGGCCCCTACCAGGCTGATTCCTGGGCCCTGGAAGCTGAGGTGAAAAATGGCTGTGAAAACAGCAGTAGAGCTGGGAGCAGGAACTTGCCCTTGAGTCTCCGGGATCTGGCTGTAAGGGCCCTCCCTAAAACTTTGGGGGAACTGAGAGGAAAGGGAGGAACTGTCCAGGGCTAGAGCTGTCACCTAAGGGATCTAAGGTAGGCTTCAGCAAGGTCAAAGGCCAAGTAGGCAAGAGAGCAGAGTTCAAAAGGAAGGCCACAGGCTGCAAGGGCAGCAGTGAGTGGTGGCCCTGCCCTGCTTGGCCCTGCTGTCACACCCTGCTGTTGAGGTGAGGCAGTGGGAGGAATCCATGCCCATTCCTTGCAGCACCAGGCCTGCTTCTTTGTCCCTGGATGAGCTCTGCTGAGGCTCCAGGCTAGGACCCCCTTGTATTACATGTAGACTGCCCTGGCCCAGGCTCCTGCTGTGGAGGTGGGGCCAAGGGAGCTGAACTAGGTTGGCTAATCAGCCCTGTTCTTGGAGTGGAATTTCCTAGTAGCCACATTTACATGCTTTGAGGGCACAGAGTCTCAAGGAAGGAGAAGGAAGGCTGCAGACTTCTTCCAGGTGGCGTCTGACCCCAGGGAGCAAAGTTAGGTTTCCCAACCTTGCCCCACTATGCATTGCTCAGGCTTCTGGCTGGAGGCTGCCATCTGACACTGGGCATGCCCCTGGTGCCCTGAGTGTCAGCCACTTCCAGGCTCGCAGAGCTTCTTTAGGCCCCAGCTCAAGGCCAGGGCCTTGCCAGGAGTGGAGGCTCCTAGGAACCCTGCTAGCTCTGGTTATGCCTTAGACCCAGCACGTACCGGGGAGTGGGAAGTTTGTGTGCTGTGTCTGGAGGAAAGATGCCAGGCTGTGTTTGGGGTAGAGCAGGTTGCCTTCGGCTTTCCTTCCTAGAGCCTTTTCTTAGCCAGATACACCCACTGCACCAGTCTCAGGTGGGGCCGGTCCCTGCCATCAGGTTAGGCATCAGTTCTGCCAGTCTACCGCAGGGGGTGGGCACATTGGTGCCATCTTGGCAGGAAGGACCAGTCAGAGCTAAGGACAGACTGGGCCATCCTGGAAGTGGTGAGTTTCCTGGTACCATGCGAACAGAGGCTGGGGGGCGGGGGGGACACTGGCAGTGAAGTTTGGGGGGACCCAAGCATCAGATGACCTTTAATGTCTCAGGTCCTCTGACTCCCAACTTGATTTTATCAGGAGGACTTGGTCGGGTGATCTTGGGGGAATAGGTTGAATGGATGGGGCAAGAGGCAGATTATTTGGGCCCTTTAGTTCGATGACAAGCATGCAAAAACGGGCAGCTCTGGACTGGGACAAGACCCCCTGAACCAGCCATAGTACTAGGCATAACTCATCAGAGCAAACCTCAGGATAAAATGGGTTCAGAAGGACCCCTACAGGCACCCCACCCAGGCCCTTTTTTCCTAGTAGACCCAGCTCAGGGAACCCATTAACCTTCCTCTCCAAGAAAGGTGCTGGGGGGCTAATATTAGTCAGATCCCTCTCCCAGCCCTCATTCTCACCCAACCCCCTACAGCCAGGGAATCTGGCGAAATCACAACCTGAGCTTTTATGACGGAAAAATAAAATAAACAGAGGCACCTTTGGAGGGCTGAGTCACGGCAGCAGTATCTTCTCATTAAAGCTGCTGCCCCTGGCTGAAGTCCCTGCCTACTGTTTGGGCAGGGGATGAGTGGGGCTCAGAAGCTCCTGGCCCTGCCTCCTCCTCTCCCTGGAGCCTACCAGCTTAGTGGTGCCCCTGCCCCCATCGGCTCCTCTGGCCACCCATAATTCCTGGAGGGGTCAGGGCATTTCTCCCTGGCCCCCAGGCCCCAGGCTTGTGTTGGAAACGGCTCTGAACTGCCCTGGCTACTCCCCTGCCTCCTCTTTCTGCCCTCCCGGGACTGGTTTTTACACCTTGCTGCCCTGGCTACTGCCACTGCCTCCTCCTTCAGCTCCTTTCCCTTCTCCTCCTCCTCATCCTCAGGGGCGGGGAGGGTGGGGGGAAGGAAGTGGCTCTGTAGTAATTACCGCCTGTAGGTCCCCAAGGTGAGCAGCAGCTGTTCCGGGGTGGTTGGGCCAGGGTACAGCAGGAGCACGACGGAGCTAGGGAGGAGGAGGGGGAAGGAGCAGACAGCTTCATCTGCACTGATTCTGAAAGGCGGCAACTTGGCAGTCCATTGCGCATCCCTCTGGCCACCAGGCCATGGGGTGGAATAGCATCCTCACAGCCCAGATTCCTGAGGACATGCCATTCCCTGTGCAACAGAGACCTCATGCAGACGGCGAGGCCTGCAATCCAGTGAGCATTTGGGGAGCACCTGCTATAGGAGTTGCAGCAGTGAAGACTCCCCGTTCTCCCCAAGTTTGCAAGTCCTGCCTGGGGGAGGGACGCAAAGGCACATTTGTCTGTAGCACCCAGTAGAGGGTGCAGGGAGCTTTGGGAAGGAGTGGCCTTTGGACTTGAAAGGATGGGAGACATTGGGACAGATGGAGACAGGCAGCAGAAGGCCCCTCCACCGTCCCCCATCCTTCGAGGCTTCCACCGGCCTCTTCTCTCTCCTTGCATTCCTTACCCTCTGAGAGCAACACTCAGGGTTCCCACTGGGGATCCATAGTTCACAGCCCTTTTTTGTTTAGGCTATCCAGCTCTCTAAAGCTAGGTCCTTCCTGCCTACCTTTCTTGCCTTGCCTCCACCTTCCCCCCAGCCTCATACCCATTTGGACCCGGAAGGAGATAAAAGATAAGAGGCTGCCTGGGGGGCTGCTGCTGTGAGCATCTGGTTATCCCTGTGGCAGTGGTGTACCAGGGCAGCTCTCAGATTCCGTGTGCCCTGGCTCCAAGGAGGCCCAAGCCAGGGACCTGGTTTTCCTCTGCAACTGCTGCTCGCGTAATGGTGACCATTAGGCCTTAGCGCTGTTTTGACATCTCCTCCCAGTGTTTGGTGGAGGGCTGGGTCTCTGTCCCACTGTAAGTGCTGGCGGAATTGATTGATTGATGCATCTCTTCCCCAAGTGCTTCCCCTGCTTCTTGGTGGGGGAAAAGAAGGAAAGCAGGAAATGTTGGCCGATTCCCCTAGGACCTGGCTTTTAGCTCCTCAAGAGCTTTCCAGAGCTGGTTTACAGGAAGGTATGGCGCTGGGATTAGCATGATCTGAAGGGGGCAAGGGTGTAGAAGGATAAAGAGAGGAGTTGTGTGGTTAGGTGGGAGCCCCACATCAACTTCTGGAACCATGGCTTGGGGCTGGGAGGGTCCAGGATATAAGGTAGGACCTGACTCTGCAGCCTGCTGCCTGGTGGGGTCAGGGGGGTAGTAGCCAGTGGGTGGTCTGGGACTCTGCTACTTCTTCCCTTGCCTATCTCCCCTTTCTGTGCCCCGTCACCCTAGGCAAACCATAACTCAGTGTGTCTGTCCTCTCTAGTTCCTGCTCCCCAGTTCCAGGGCCTCTCCAGCTAGGCAGACCCAGTGAGGAAGTGAGGCCACAAAGGAGGGGGTGGGCTCATGCTGAGAGCCCACCCAGATTGCCAGGGCTTTGACCTCTGCCCATGGTATGGCGTCTGGGCTGCTCCTGAGCTGGCTGTGCGGTCTTCCCACAGGCTTCCTCCTAGGGTTTCTTCCCACCCATCTGGTCCTGTAGGTTCTGCCAGTGGCATAGACTCTGGACTGCTGAAACTCCTTCTTAAAGCCAGCAAGGCCCTCTCTAGCTGCTTCTTTGGCTGAGGTCAGGGCACTGTCTGGTGGGGGGAGTTTGGACAAATTTGTGACTCCAACAGACCAAGGAATCCCAGAGAAACCTTCCTGAGTTGAGCTTTGGCCTTAACCTTTTAGGGCTTTCTTAGTAAACTAAAGGGTACCTGGGGAGGAAATGAGCTTCGGAGAATAGGTGACAGATGTAGGAACCAGGCAAAGCACTAGGTTGGGGAACTCCCCAACAGTGAGAAAGCAGGAGGTGTCCAGAATGCCAGCAGGGAGAGGATCTGGAACTGCGTTGCACATGGAGGTGCACCTTCTCCTTGGCTACGATCTTCATCTCCCTCTTTGGCAGTGCATCCCTCCCTGCCACCCTTTCAGCCCGAGAGCCCAAGGCTGCAGCGAGCCAGGAGGGCTACCTCAGAGAGGGGGACCTCAGAGAGGAATGGACAAGATGCTGCATTGCCCAGCAGGGGGCGCCCTGCTGCATCTGCCCCAGTTCTAGGGAGAGGGAAGCAGGGTCTCTGACCTGGCCCAAGCCTCCTGGTGGTGGGTGGGGGGAGGGGAGCCTCCTGTCCCCACTCCCAGAGGTTCCTTGCGATGAGTTTGTTTTGCCAGGGTGACCTGTTTAATCATCTCATTTTCTGGTGGCCGTTTATTCCTCGTTTCCACGGTTACGGCCCCATTAAGGGGAGAAGCAATAAGGCAGCGAGTCAAACAGGTAATAAAAACATTAAAGCCCATGTGCGTAGAGGGAGGATGGGCGGGTGGGAAGGAGGTTCAGTGAGGTGAGACGGACTGGGAGAGGCAGGGGAAGGGGCCGCCCAGCTCTTCCTTGTCCTCCAGAGACCACCAAGAGAGCTGGGGGCTGGCGACAAGCACAGGCCAGCACTCCACTCCCCACGTCTGTCTGACTGAACCCTTTGGGGGCCAAGACCCAGTGCTCAGGTTTGAAATGCCTCTGAGTCCTGTCCCAGCGCCTTGGTCCCCTTGGCAACAGGCCTCTAGTTGGGAGGTACCACAGGAAGGAGGAGCGTGAGAGTGAGAAGGCTTCCTCCAGGACATCCCCCACCCCTCGCTGGCTGTGGGACCTGTTTCCAGGCCCCACCTCACTCGCACACAGAGCGGGTGGGGGATGGCTTCTGACATTGTTTTGCACTCTAGAATTTTTTTCTGCCAACTTTATCAGAAAGCATGTTTGTGGTGAGTGCTGCTAACAGGGCTAGTCTGGTGAGTAAATATTCACGGTGTGGACGGTGGTGACCTTGAAAGGGAAGAGCCCAGCGGTAGGCCTGGGGTGCTGGGAGAGGAGGCACAGAGTAGGGGCCTCTCCTGGGAAGGGGTGAAGTGGGTGGAGGGGTTTGTCCCCAGCAACCTCTTCCCAGCAGTATGTTCTGTCCCAAGTTCAAGTGACACTTCGGCTCAGCTGGTCTGTGTGACTTTCACATTTGTGGAACAGACAGTTGCTTCCATGGAGGAGGGGCTGACGAACTCGTAGGGGCTCCATAGGGACACTCCCTCCCTTCCTCTCCTAAATGGAAGCTCAAAGGAAAGCCAGGCCCTGGGGCGTAACCCCCTGAACCCAGGAACATGTGCTTCCCTCTCAGGGACCCCTTCCTTCCTTTGCTAGGTGCCGTAGGGGTGCCCCCAGCCCTTCTACTCTGCCCTTGAAGTTGGGGAGTGAGCAGACTGAGTGGGTGGGGCTGACTGAGGCAAGAGGGCCAGTCTAAAGTTCCCCCTTAGCCAGAAAAAGTGGGGACTAGATAGGCATGGTCTTTGCCTTCTTGATCCAGCCTCTCTGGCCCTGGGGCCTAGGGTGAGTTGCTCAGAGAGTCAAGCAAGAGAGGGAGACCTGCTCCCAGCGTCTCCTGTGGGTCAGTAAGGGGCCTACCTTCTTTCTCTCCAGCATAGTATGGTCCCATGCAAACTCACAAAGGTGTGTGTCTCCTCCGATTATTCATTTCAAAGTTCATTTCTGAGTAGAGAGTGAAAGAGAGGAAGGTATAGGAAATGGGGGAAACCCTCTGGCTGGGAAGTATGCCTTGGGAATGGGCCTAGATGAGTTAATATTCCAATCGAACAATTAAAAATAGAAAATGCTCCCTCGACAGCAGCTGCTGAGGCTTTTCACAACTGCCACCAGTGGGTTCATGGGGCAGGTGGTGCTGGAAAGGAGTTTTTCCACAAACAGCAAATATCGGAGACGACAGCATGCCCCCCACTTGCCTCCCAGGACCCAAGCCAAGTGTTTAGGGGCTCCCCATTCTGCCCGGCCTCCCCTCAGGGACCCGGAGCCAGGGGTCTGTGTGCTCGCGGGCTGCCCCTCTCCCCTCAGCGCCCGCTCGCCGCAGTGGTGAAGTCATCGCCAGATGCCTCGGTAATTGCTTTAAGAATCTAACTTAAAATAAGATGAAAACTTATATTCCTGGGTGAGGAGTAATTTCCCATCTAATAGTAAATTAGTGAAAGGATTATACAAGGGGGCCTGGCTGGTATGTCAAGCTCATCTGATAAATCCTATGTCTCAGGCCAAATGGTTCTAGACCAGGAGAGGCACAGCCCCCGAGGTGTTCCCCTGAACCTCAGTCCCAGGTTCCTCTGGGGCTTGTCCATGCCTGTTTAGTTGGCAAGACCCTCTCTGGGTGCTCACCATCCCTGTCAGTGAGGGGACCAGCTTCTCAAAATCAAAGATGGGCAAGGCTAGAGTCTGCACTCCGTGGCAGGAGAAGGCCAGGTCCACCCAGGCTAGTTCTTCAGGTGAGAGCAGCTCTTCTCTTGGCAACTGAGGTGGGAGCCAATCACTAGTTAGATTCTGGGTAACCATGTAGTCAGCAATGTTGCAACCTCACAGGAAGGTGACCAGCCGTCCTCGTTTGCCCAGGACTGTCCAGTTTCAGTGGAATCCATCAGCTGCTGCTTGGAAACCCTATGGGGCAGATCTGCTCTGTCCTGTAGGGTCACTATGTGTTGGAATCAACTCGACAGCGTCAGTCCAGTTTCAATACTGAAAGTCACGTGTCCCATGAATGCCCTCAGTCCCCGGCAAACCAGAGCACTTGTTCAATCCTGTTTGGAGGCAGGAGGGATGGGAGGCTGATTAAGTGGACTGGAAGCAGGGAGGACATCATGAACAAGGATATGTCTCCGTCCAGGGTGGGCTACTCACAAAAAAAACCAAACCAATTGCCATCGAGTCAATTCCAACGCAGAGTGGAACTGCCCCATAGGGTTTCCAAGGCTGTAAATCTTTATGGAAGCAGACTGCCATATCTTTCTGCCACGGAGCAGCTGGTGGGTTTGAACCGCCGGCATTTTGATTAGCAGCTGAGCACGTAACCACTGTGATACCAGGGCTGCTTGAGTTACTCAAAACTGGTTCCAACAAAAACCATGCCACCCAAACCAAGACCATGCTCCGTGGGCTGCCTCTATCAGCTCGGTGTATGGGAACTTGAAGGGATGGGTGCGCTCATGTTCCCAGGCATGCCTGAAGACCTCTGACTGGCCGAGAAAAGGATTGACAACTGCGGATCCGCACACCCCCCACCACTTTAAAATGGAATACCCTTCCTCGTGTATAAGAGTTAGAGAAACAGGGCTTTGTAAGGATGGTGGTAAGACGTGCAGCATCACAATGACACCCACTCCGTGTGTTTACCTAATGCCTTCCTTTGAGAGATTCCCTTCATGCCACATCTGATATCTCCCTTCTCCTCAGTCCCCTAGGAGGAAGACAGAGGGTGTTGCCCTGTTTCATAGGTGGGGAAACAAGAGGCCTAGGGACGCTATTGAGGGGTTTGTTCCCAAATGCTGGGAGACAGACACGGAGTGGGGCTCCCCTCCCATGGGGAAAGCAGGCTTTTCTGAGCATCATTCCAAATGGCAGAGTTGAGCAGAGGACGCACGCATCTCTGGGCCTCATGCATCCCATCTGTAGTACGTGGACACTATCCCTGGGCCCTCCTTGCAAAATAAAATGAGATCGTTGATGCAAATGCCTTCTGAGCTTTTTGGAGGAAAGCCTCCTCGAAGGCATCCATTACTGCCTACCTCCTGAGAAAGAGGCGCTCTGTATATGTTCAGGTGGAGGCTATGGGGGAGCTGAAAACATTCTGCTTTGTCTCTGGTGAAATGAAAAGGAGTGGACTGGAAGCAGGGTACTTCAGGAAGAAAGTCTAAATGAACGGGCATGCTCCTAGGAGACAAGGTCAAGATGCATGTTTGTCAGGTATATTTCTGTGTAAGTGTAGACTTCTCTGGAAGGAAAAATTGGGACATTTCCCCCTGGTTCACAGGGAGACTGGTTCAGTTTGGCCCATGGGTGCATATCTCCACTGGCCTTCATTGCTGCTAGAAGTAACGGGGTTACCTGGGAGGCTACAGGATAAGCCTGCTGCTTCGCAGACCACTGTCCTGTGTGGGGCATTAGCCTGGGGGCTGAACTGAGTTTGTGATGGTCTTGCTTGGGTGTCATCTGCAGGACTACCCAGGGTCTTTCCCCGTGTTGACCACACTATGCCTTCGGAGGTGGGGACCAGCCAGGTGTTGACTTGTAGGAAGACTTGTGCTACTTGAGTGGCAACCAACCCCACCGCCCCCCCCCACACACAAGAGGAAGAAATTATGGGGCAGTAGGACTGAGAACTCCTAGTCTAAACAACCCAGGAAAGCATGCTCAGAGCGAGAGCCAAGCCAGAAACACAGATGCTGCAATCCACGATCGTAACTGTAAGGATGGTGGCTTTGAATGTTCCACGTTATATGGCACTTGCTGTTCAAGTAGGCAGATCGGTGAATTCCAGGCTGCTGGATACACTGATGGCATAATGGTTAAGTGCTACAGCTGCTAAGCAAGAGGTCGGCAGTTCAAATCCGCCAGGCACTCCTTGGAAACTCTGTCCTATAGGGTCACTATGAGTCGGAATCAACTCGATGGCAGGGGGGTTTTTTTGGGGGGAGGGGATCTGAGCAGGGCCTCCTTCCTTTCTCTTGTCTCTTGCCCCCAGGCTGAGGAGTGGGGGTGGAGTAGACAGAATGGACAGGCAGCCCTGAAAAGCCAGGCATAGGAGAAGGAGGGAGGGAGGCAACCAGCCAGGAGCTCCCTGCTCTCGCCACTCCAAGTCACCATCCCCAGCTGGAGCTAACAATGCCTCTCTGGGACCTTGTGGGGTCCCTCTTCTGGGGGCTGGGCTGTCTGATAGTCAGGGTCACTCTGGGACCTGGTGAGGGCTTACAATGGATCTGGAGTGGAATTCCTCTCTTTCGACCCCTAGGCCGGGCCAAGAACCCAGAGAAGGAAATGGGGATGTGTTCTGTTTCCGGGTCCCTTGGGGGCCCAGGGGCAGATTGAGACAGGCTCCTTGCAGGGAAGGTGTTAACAAACAGCAGGTGATTAAACATGACAAGCGGTGACATTTCTGTGCAGGGTTCTCAGTCCCGGCAATGCCAAGAATGAAGCTATAAACCCTGACATTTTGTGTTATGCACTGAGAGGTTTTTAATAGACCTCTCTGCCTCTTCCCCAGTCAACTTCTCTTTCCCTCCTTCGTGCACCCTCCCCCCCATTGTATCCGCTGCCCCACGGAGACCTCCTGCCTCCCTCCCCCACTCAGCCTGGCTTCCAGGAGCCTTTCTGGACTCTTGGGTTCTTGATGTGTTCTCTGCAGGCCTCCAGCCTCTCCCTCTCCTCATCTTTAGACCCCCTCCTGCAGCTGCAGGCTAGGGTGTTGGGTGCCACCACCCCCCAGGGCCCCCCCTTCCTTTGATCTTTCCTGTTGCCCCTTCTCCCGCTCCCCCCTCCTGGATCCCTCACCTCCTTTTTTTGGGTCCTGATCTCAGAGCCTCACCCTTAGCTGTAGCAGTCCCAGTTGTCTGGGACAGCAGGTGGCTGTCCCTGTGTCCTTTTTGTGCTACTGACATTTCAGACAGACTTGCTAGCGGGTATAGGGAGATTGTGGGGCTTGGTGTGGGATTTCCCCCCTATCTTTTTTTCAGTTTCCTTCTCTCCTTTTTGGGACAGAGACAGGAGGTGGAGGGAGAGACTCACACTTCACTGCAAACAGTTGCTGGGTTTGTTCAGAAAGGGACAAGGCAGCAACAGTTGTTCCTCTTGCAGAGAAGTGTTGGAACAACTGGGGCCTCTTTTGTTCTCTGGGCAGAGCTCTGTGAAGGGCATTTGGAGGTGAGCCTGAGGCTCTGGAGAATGAGAGACCCACAAGAAGGGGCTTCAGCCTCAGTCTCACCCAGGGAGTCCCCACCCTGGCAGACGAGAGGGCCGTGGAACTCAGCAGGGCTTGGTACAGAGGTCGGGCCACACACCCAGGCGTCCCCTCGTGAACTTGAGAAGCACTTCGTTTTCGGTATTCTTCCAGTAGATACTTCTTGGGCCAAGCTTGCAGTCCATGAGGTGGAGGGATCATTAATTGAGTTATTACAGAAGTGACACAGCAAGAAGCCGGGTGCAGTGACAGGGCAGGAGAGGAGGGTGCCATACACAGTGTGCCATGATGGAAGGCCTCCCAGAGGAAGTGACTTTTCAGCTGGGACCCTTGATGGAGGAGAACCCGGGCCCAGAGTTGAGGGAGGTGTGTTTTTGCCCCTGAGGTGGTCAAGGCCTGAGAGTGAGAGGCATGTGCTCCCTGCTCCAGTGTGCTGGCCGGCCGCAGGTAGAGGGATAGTGAAGTGCCGCTCCGCAGTGGTTGTGCCCTTTTGATCTCTGGGTGACTGACCCAGAACTTGCCTCTCCATCCGCCCTTCTCCCAGCACAACCCATCTGTGCCAGGCAGGGTGTATCAGAGGCGTAAAGCCTGAGGCACAGCCCTGCCTGATGAGAGGGAGAGACCTGGAAGTTGGTCAGTGCTACCAAGGACCGGGGCTACTCTTGCTTGGCCCAGCCCCCTGGTCTTCTTTGCCGATGGATTATTGATGGGGGCAGAAGGGGGTGCAGGGTTCTAGGAGAAACAGGAGCCCAGGGGGCCTGGGCCAGGGAGGCATTGTGTCTCCTGCGTCTGCCCACAACCACCCCTTCTTACCTCTTCTACCTGCTGCCTCCAAAGCCCAGCCTGGCATGGACTGCAGGAAGCCCCTGTTGAACCCACAGTTGGCCTCTGCTTTGTGCTCTCAGCAGTGTTTGAAATGAGCTGGTGATGGTGTGTCTCCCCACTAGACTCTGAGCTCTCTGAGACCTGAGCCCTCGTGGGCAGTGCTAGGAGGTGCTCAGGGTACATTTGATAAACTTTACCGAATCAGGGGGACTTGGAGTTCACTCCTGAGATCAGGATGTGAGGATGCTTCGCACAGCCTATGGGCCCCTGGTAGCCAGACTACGGGCCCCTGAGACCAGGCTGCTTTCTTTCCCAGCCTTCATCTCCCTCTCCCAACCCAGAGTAGGCCTCACACCTCATGGGAGCCTTAAGTCCAACTGCCCTCGAAGGGCTGTCACTGAGCCAAGCCTTTCGAGTGCTTCCTTCCCGACCTTGTTCAGTCTTTGCCCAGGATCAGGCCCAAGGCACCGACTTCCATATTTGTTCCCCGAAAAAAGGATGGCCAGGGTGGCTACTTGGCCCAGAGCAGTTGTAAATGAAAGAGGGCAGATTTCAGCCATAATTCCACTCCCTACCTTCAGCCCTGCTCTGCCAGACTTGGCCTGGGGCCCTTAATGATACCCTTTGCCATCCACTTCCCAGAGTCCAGCCAAGACCCCGGGAAGGGCCAAAAGGCTCAGTCTTCCCACCTCAATTGGCCACAGGACTGGGAGGGGGTGTCCTGGAAAGGAGGAGAAGGGAGTCCCAGCGCCAGGACTTGGCCCGCTGCCCCTGTAGATCCGGAGCCAGGTTTTACTGTAATCCCTACATCCTGTTGCAGATCCTTAATCAGCTGGAGCCCAGGTTGGGCTGGGCCCTGTGGCGACACTTGGGGCTGTAGCCTGGAAAACCTGAAGTGGAGCTTCTGGAGCTGGGGTTGGGGGCTATGAAGAAGAGGCAGGTGGATGGAAGGAGAAGGGAGCCAGTGCAGCACAGAATGTGGAAAGAGCCCAGACCCATTACCCAGCCGACCCCAGGCTGGGGGTGGAGGAGCAGCTGTTGCCGGCTGGGAACCAGGGCAGTGGGGGGGGAAGGAGGAGCCCCATTGGGCCCATTCGGGTGCCAGAGTCTGTGGGAGCTGCCCCTGTGCCTCTCAGCACCACTGAGACAGCTGGCCCTGGAGTTTCTCTGTAGTGAGTAGTGACTCCAGCCAGGAAGAGCAAGAGGGGACCCTGGGTGATGTGAGCACCCAGGGTCTCTACTGACCAGGACTCAAATCCAAGGCAGGAAGTATACCTGGCCTGCTGAGAGCTGTGCTTCCTGAGGAGGGATGAGCCAGAGGGCCCAGGAGAATCAGCCCAGGTTCGGCTAGAACCACAGGCTTTGGGTCTGTCAGGAAGCAGGAGCCTGGGATTGGCCATTCACGGACCTGGCCCACAGCTCCCTCTCTGTAGCCTCTCCATGGATCCAGGGAAGAGTTGGGGGGAGAGGGAGTGTCCCCCTACTAGATTTCAATTCCTGTCAGCCTATGGAGCCACAGTGGAGGAGAATGAGGGGCAACGCGTGGCCCAAGCTGGCCATAGAGCCGGAAGGCAGGAGTGGACTGGCTGGCAGCAGGCGGGCAGGCGGGCAGACGGGCGTCTGTCCTGCCAGGGGCCCGGGCTGGCTCTGCAGACAGCCTCTTTTCTATATGGAAATGAAGAATTTAGGCTAATGGAGCTCAACCATCTCTAATTTTGCGATGGCAGGAGGATTTTGATTGAAAGTAATTAAGCAAGCTAGCTGTAAAATTAATTAAAGCAAAAGGGGGGGATTTTTTATTGGATTGGATAGCGATATAGCGTCTGTCAGGCGGGGGACGGATGGGGGTGACCTGAATCCTCTGCCCTCCCCCCTCCCACGCGGGACGTTTATGTCACTTTAATCTCCTTACAGCGGCTGCTGTGCATTTGTTTGAAATAATCAAGGAAATATGGTCAGAAATTGTCAGCTTTCAGATCTAATTTACCTGACGGCCCCTGCGCGAGCTGGCGCGGCCCAGGGAGTGAGCGTGCGTGAGCGGGCGGAGGAGCTCAAGTGGGCACAGAGGACACTGGCTCGCAGCCCCCTCCCTGGCCCAGGCCCTGCCAAGGGGCAGGGAAGGTGCTGCCCGGGCCTGGGGCCCCTTCCCGGGCCTCTCCCCTTTCTTGAATAGACCCCTACCCCCACCCACCTGCTGCCTCTCCCTCACACTGTAACCAGCTTTAGGGTTTAGGGAATATAGGATTAGGGAGGCGATTGTAATTCCTTATTCCAGATGGCTGACAACTGCTAAACCCCTCCAGCAGGGCCACCATTTTAAAAATACTCCTAAATTAGTCCCCTCATGTCAGATTGTGGGGATGGGCTGGCGGGAGGATGAGGTGGCAATGTCATCAACAGTGCCCCTCTGACCTGTTGCCATCCCCACCTTCTCTCCTGGGGCTACTCAGGGGCAATTCAGGGACTGTGCTTCCCCATCCTAGGTGTCTCTGCCCCAAGTCTTTCCTCTGATCTAGAAGCTGTGACTGCCTTGTTACTCCTTCGTAGCACAGCTCATGTGTTCTGGGGGTCTTGGGCTCTGCAAGAAGAAGGGCCCCTGCTCCAACATGGGCACACCCTCCCATGCACACAGGTGCTCGAGCCTTCCACGTGGTCACCCACAGACACTCCTATCCATTCTGCTGTTGGTCACCCAAGCAACTAGGCCCAGGCTCCACTCCCTTCCTCAGAGAGTTGGGGGCATCATTCAGGCCTTGCTCCCTGGAGACACTACTTCAGAGCCATTTGGTGTCTGCCCTGGCCCATGTCGGACCAGGGTGCAGCTTGAACCCTCTGCAGCAGGGGACCCTGTGGTGTTTAGAGCTGACAGGCCCTGGAGCAGTCTCCAGGGGCTGCAGAAAGTTCCCCTGTAGAAAACAAACGCCCAGCAGTTTGAGTTGCTGGATGTGAAAGTGTCCTGAGTGGGACTTGGCTGCCTGGATGTGTCTGGTCCTGACGAGTGAGCAGCCTGGGCTTTCGACAAGTCTCTCCACCACTTGGGCCTTACTTCCCTTCCAGTTCTAAAACTCTGCACAAATCTAGGACAGCTTCACCCTGAAGACCACCTCCCTCATCACAGGGCCTGTGGAACCTGAGCTTAGGCTCCCCTCTTGAGCTTCCTGTCCAGCCAGCACACCTTACTTTTCCCCGGGACAGGGGAGAAGGTGAGGGCTCTAGAAACAGCAGGTTAGCAGGAGCACCCTATTTGCCTACCTGAGCATACTCACTCACAGGCTTCTGTCCTCACCTCCCCTTCTAGGGAGATAGGCTGGGCACCCAAACACCATCTGCCTTACCCTCTGCCAGTCCTTCTCCTGACCCCACTGAGCTTTCCCCTACCCCCTCCTTCTGCCCCAGCCCAGGGCTTTGGAGTTGGTGACTCAGAGGCCACCTTCTCCAGCAGCAGCAAGGGGGTTTGAGCTCCTGTCTCCTTTCAGCCTGATTCTTGAGCAGCAGGAGGTTTGGGAAGCGTCGCCAGCCCCCCATCTTGAGCTCTCTGCCTCAACCTCCACTCTCCCCTTACCATGAGTCACTGGACTTGGGGAGGGGGGCCAGGGAAGAGGGAAGCCATGGCCTCCACCCCGAAGAGGGGGAGGACAGCTGCTAGCTCTTCTCCATTTCCTCCGAGTAAAATCCTTGGTGCCCACAGCCGCCACAGCACAGAGGTCTTTGAGCTGTGTGTTTCCCTGGCCAACTATGCCTGAAGAGGCCTGGGTAAGAGGTAGCAGCATGGCTAGATGCCATGGGGCTCAGCCAGAGCCAGAGTTCCTGCCCTTTGTGCCACCAGCTACCCAAGAACCAGATCCTAGAAGACACAAGGTTAGAGAGAATCTCTGGACCCAGCCCAGCATCTCACCTCCACAAGTGGCTCGCAGCTGCTCACAGCAGCCTGGGCTGCTGTGATGTGGGGGGACCTGCCCAGAGACTGGCAGGGCTTTCTCTGGGCTTGATGCTGGGCCAACTGCTGATGGCAGGCTCTGGGGTGCAGAGTGGCTGCTGCAGAGAAAGGAGGCCCAGGCAAGTGGGCACACTGGAGCACAGAGGGAGGCTCCTTTGCTCAGAGGAGGCAGGGGGCGTTCTCATGCATCCTTGAGCCCATCCTTTGCTCTGCCCTGATGGGACAGCCTGAGTTTGGTGATACTGTACTAGAAAACCACTTTTTGGAACTAATTCTGTGTAAGGAAGAGAGAATGATGATTCTAGAGTGGAGAGGAAGTATGGGTGGGCGGGCAGCAGCAAGACTGGCCATGGGCACTGGGATGCTAGGTCAGAGGGCAGTCCTTGGCACAGACAGCATTCAAGCCCAGGGAGCCTGGGACAGGGAAGGGTGAGAGCTAGCCCAGGAGCACCCTGGTGTCTATCACCTGCTGGGCATGGGTGTTTCTCCACCCGGGACACACACATGCTCATCGTGGCCACCAACCATTTCTGCTTTTCCCTCTTCTTGGCCCCCAAGGCTTTGAGGATAAAGCACTCTGCTCTTGGAGCCAGCTCATGGTTGCCGGCCTGGTCCAGGTGGCCCCCCATGCTCCCAGGGTTGGGCACCTAGTCCATCCTGATCCGTCTCTGTGCCTTCCCCTAGAGCCAGGAGCCCTAGCCTCTAGGTGGGACTTTTGGGGGGTGTGGAGAAGGGGACAGGCAGAAGGTGAACTGGCCCAGCCCTCCTTATCCCAGGTGCTTTGGGCTTAGCACAGACCCCCAGGCCCGGCTCCCTCTGGACCTTGGGGGACAGGCACTTCCCCAGTGAGGTGCAGCCTGGCCTGTCTCCCTCACCTCCTTGTTCCTGGTCCTTACTCATGCTGAGCAGAGGTCTTCAGCAGAATGCTGGAGCGTGGGCTGCCCTGCCCTGCCCTGCACTGCCACAGGAGCTGGAAGAGAAGGGCCTGGCCGACTTGGAGGGAAGCCCAGAGTAGCTGGGTCCAGGGCAGGGAATCATTAACTGCAGGGTCTAGTAATGCCCATGGTGCCGGGGCACCCAGCGCCTCCCCCAGCCAGGTCCCTGCCGGCCTTGGCTGGATATGACCTAGGCCCTGGCTCCCGGAAGTGCCTGGGGCCCCGCTGGATGCTGGCATTGCACCCTTCCTGGCCTCACCAGCCTCCCTCACCAGCCTCCCTCGCCCCGGGCTCGGCGGGTTTCCTGCTGTGTCAGAGCTCTTGCTCCCACCAGGCCAGCCCTGCTACCCCAGCCCCCAGCCAGACAGATGGACCACTGACCCTGATGCGCCTCCCACACTCCCATCCTTTTCCCCCATCTGTCTGTCCTCGGTTCCCGCCCTGTAGGTCTGAGTCCCCAGGTCCAGCCTGGCCTAGGCCTCTGTCCCCCCTGGCTCCCACAGTCACATTTTGCTGCCAGCGCAGGGCACTGAAAAACTGCTGGCACTGCCAAAAACCCTGTGTGCGCTATGACTCCCCAAACATCCCTTTATTTTTATTGTTCTGTTAATTACTGTTTAAACTTTAATAAGTCACTTCGTCAGGAGGGGGGACCTGCCGTGAGCTTTTCTGTGCAAACACGGGCCCGGGAGTGACTCGGGTGTAATATAACCCTTTATGCGATGTGGGAATGTTTAGATTGTAACAGAAACTTGTTATTTTAATGACAGTTAAGATGGGGGGGGGTCTGAGCACAGAAAAAGAGGAAGGGTGGGAAGCAGCCCTGCTCCCCTTGGGTCCCCACTGAGGGCTCAGAGTGGCCTGGCCTCGCGAGGGTCTCTCCCTAGCTGTGGTAGCCGAGGGTGCAAGGAGCCAAGGGCCCTTCCGGGCTACCCCACAGTCTGCTTGGGATGGGGTATCACAGGCAAGCCAGCCAGGAAGGAGGAATGCCTACGAGTTGGTGGGGGGGGGGCTCTTGGGTGGCCTGGGCAGGTGAAGGCCCAAGGAGAAAGTTGGGCTTTTTTGGGTGAGGATGGGGAGTGGGAGGAGGGCGCTTCCCCAGTGCTCCAGATGGTTCTCAGGTCCTGGGTAAAGGCAGCAGGGCCCTTTGAGGTCAGACTGGAGAGGAAGCCCCCTCCCAGCTCCAGGGGCCCTGCCCACGGTCCTCCGAGTCTACTAAGTACATACCATGTGCTACCAGGTTCTGTGCCAGACATACCACCATCCTTTCAACAACCTGCTTACAGATGGGGAAACTGAGGCCCAGGACTGAGATGTGGCTTGCTTAAAGTCACAACTGTCCAGAGGTAGAGCCAGGTTTCTCGTGTGGGCTTGTCTTATCTGGAACCTGGTGGAGTCCAGGTGCCTGAGCAGGACACTATCCCTTAGCAGCAAGGTGAGGGGGTTTCAGGTCATTTACTGGGATCTAGGCTTGGAAACTCTATGGGGCAGTTCTACTCTGTCCTATAGGGTCGCTATGAGTCGGAATCGACCCGACGGCACTGGGTTGTTTTGGGTTAGGATCATCCTCCTCAGCTCGGGGTCGGGGGGGCTTTGGGCATGGTGCACCTGGTGGGTCCCCATGCCCACCCTACTTCCTCCTACTCTTAGGAAGACCAGTTGAAAGGGAAGATGAAGCCAGAGTTCCCCTAAATCTGGGGACAGGCCACATGCCATTTTCCTCATCAGGGCCAAGCTGTGTCTCGAAGGCAGTTTGAGGGTCTGGGGCCTGGGTTAGGGATAATGGCATCTGGCTTGCCCCTGACTTGCTTTGATATCCCTGATCCTCTATACCCAGAGGCACTTCTGCCCCAGATCTGTCCTTAGAGAGGAGTGACCCCTGGAGAGGGCGCCTTGCCCCCAGCATCTGGGGCTTCTGCAGGGACCCCTTGGGCCAGTATCCCCGACTTTGTCTTCTTCCAGTCCATCTGTCTGTCCATGTGTGCACACCACTGGGCATCTGCTCTGTGCCAAGCACTGGAGCTGCAGAAGCAATTAAGCCTGTACTTGCCCTCAAGGAGCCCACGGCTGATGCAGGGGAGTGAAGGGCAAGACCAAGGGGCAGCCCTGTCTGAAGGCTGAGAATTCCATCTGGCCTCTCCTTTCTGGTGGCCTCCCACTGAGGGTACCACGGGAAGGCCCTGCGTCCTCTCTTCCCCTGCCTCCTGCTGGGGACGGCAGAGGTTCAGGGCCCAGTTCCTTCGCACTGGAGGTGAGAGCCCCCCAGATGCTGCAGCGTGGGCCACGAATCGCTGAGGTTTTCCTTTTCCGAGCAGCGCGTTTCCCTAAATTGTCTTTGACTGCGTGCATGGGTAATGAAAGTTTATGCCCTTGTTAGAAGGACAGGCGGCCAGTTCCAGTTAGAACTGGGGCTGTCTCCCTGCCAGCCACCCTCAGTCCCCCTCCCCAGCAGGAGAGAAAGCGAGCATGCTTATGTGTGTGTGTGCGTATACTCATGTGTGCGCATTGTGCGTGTACCCACACACACACACACCTCCTTAGTGGATAAGAAGGCTGTTAAGGGGAAGGGAGAGGGACTGGAGAAAAAAAAAAAAAAGAAAAAAATTTCCATATTTGTGTAAGTTGCTTTAAAAGCATTTTATCATGTCATAAAAAAGGGAAAGTACTCTCAGAAATTGATCCTCTCCGCCAGCCCATTGGACAGAAGGACGTTGGGATGTTAATGGCCATCCTGCTCCAGGGTGGCTTATTAAAAAATTTATACATAAATGCTTAAAATTGCATAAATTATTTAAAAAAACCAACAAAGTAAGCAATTTGAATTCCCTCTTTTCCTCCCTTTCTCTCGGTCTCCCTTCTGCGGTCCCCCTTTTTCAGCCCCCCAGGCTCTCTGCCCCCTCCTCTGGGGTTTCCCTCTCTTTCCTCTACTTCCCACCTCGCACCCTGACACTGTCTGCCTTTCCCTCCTCCTGGGTTTCTGTGCCTCACCCACAAATTAGTGAAGCAACAAGCCCACCACCAAACACTCACATGCACACGCACTAATAAAAACACCACTAATAATGCCCCAAACCGAGAAATTAAATATTAAGGCCAAAGGGGGTGGATGCGGAGCAGAGCCACCACCACCGTAGCCGAAGTTGGAGCTGATGAGTGTGTCTCTCGCAGGCGTGGAATGTCACCCACACATCCTGGAGACCGGAGTGGGGAGTTTTATGATGGTTTTTCATTGATTTGTTTCCCCAGCGCAGCTGCCGACCTCTATTGAGGGACAAACATAATCAGCACTGACGCAAATTAGATGGTTATTCGTTTTGAAAATTGACAGAAAAACAATAAAAAAGATGAAATGCTCCCAAATCAATAGATATAATGAAATTCAAATAATCCGAGAGATGAGGTCTCCATGGCAACTGATAATGTGGAAAAGAAAACAATTTAATAAAGGACAGACACACTTTGAAAACAGATTGGGCCCGGGGAGGGGGGCGGGCTGGCGGGCGGAGGGCTGGAGCGCGGGCTGGCGAGTGAAGGATCACTGTCCGTCCCAAGGACACCCGCCATAATTAAGCGAGGCTTTCGGCCCCAGAAAGTGCAGATTCAGGTTTTAATACACAAAATTATTTCAGGAGCAGTGAATCGGAAAGTCGTTTGTAATGACCTTCCTGAGAGGCCCGGGCGCGGGCCATGTTGGAGGCTGGGCGGCCGGGCGCTGAGTTATGGCGTATTTGTGTTTTTATAGTGCGGAGGGGAGGGGGTGGTGGGGGGGGAAGGGGGAGAAGGTTAAACAGTATTTACAGCTCAGTTGTTTTCAGAGACGAAAGAGAAATAGAGTTCATGGGGAGATGCAGGCGGGCGGGTAGGCCAGTGAGCTGGGGAGGCCTCTGGGGGAGCGGAGGGAGAGGAGGTGGGCCCAGGTGGGGGGTCTCCCACCTTCGGGTTCACCTCAGGGATGCCAGGAGTGGCTGAGGGGGTACAGGAATGGTCTCCCTGTCTCCAGTCCCTGGTGTGGCTCAGCTACTGAATCTTTTATGTCCGGGGCCTCTGCCGGGATGGGCGGGATCCAGTCTCTGGGACACCCGGCCACACCCACTGGAGTAAAGGGTGGAGCATCCCTGCCCTCTGAGCCTCTGTGTGGCACCAGTCACTTCAGTAGACACACTGCCCTTCTTGAACCAGATGCTTTGTTGGGGTATGTCCAGTCCAGGGCCTTGGTCTTGAGCCTTGGGGATTATGTACACCTTGGAGGTGGCTGGAGCTCCCAGCCTTCCTGCCTTCTTTTCCTGGCCTCCACACCCCTGCCAAGTACCTACATTCGAAGGGCACACAAGAGGGCACAGCTCGGTCCCCTAGGGGCTTTGGGCTGGGAGGGAAAGAACAGACCTCCTTCATAGCCCTCCAGACCCACTTGCCTGAAACGGGCCAGCTTGGGCCTGGGATCCCACAGGAGCTCCCTGCTCAAGGCCTGCCAGGACACCCTCCCTCAGGCTCTGTCTCCCCCGATTACTGCAGAAAGGAGGTGGCGGCAGCCGCCGCGTTTGTGTCCTATTGCCGTGAGCCACATCCCCTGTTTCCAGGGGCCGCTCTGCATGTGTGCGTGTGAGCATAACGCAGTTGTGCAAATACAGAGGCGCCGAGCACGTGTGCACGCACTCAGGCCTGTACACGGCCTGTGCAGGCCTTCGCGACGTGTGTGTTTTAAATCTCCCCTGGGTGGCAACTCTTTTTTTCTCCCCTTCCTGTTTGGCTGTGACCTGGGGGAGATTGATGGCCAGCCTGTGCGGTGGATGCGAACAGTTCCCCTGATTTATAGTTACTTACGCTAAGTGAGGCCACTTAGACGCGTCTGGATAGTAAACCTTTTAACTGGACTAAAAAATCATAATAAATAAATAAACAAAGGGAGGCCAGCAAGGGCCCCGTAGGCTGGCCCCCAACTCTCCCATCCAGGAGCTGTTGAGGACCGGGGGACCTGGCTGAGTGCCCTGGGAGCAGAGGCCTCTCCTCCTTCCCCGGCCCGAGCTCAGAGCCTTCTCTACAGCTGGAAATGGGATTACACCCAAGGGGGAAGGCCACCTCTCCCTGGGATACAAATCCTGGTTGGCGGGTGGCGGTCACAGTGGAAGGAGACAGGGGAGGAACTGTTAAAATGGAGCTGGGCTACAAGGTGGGGAGCAGGGAGCCCCCAAGGGGTTCTGGGGAGGAGGACGGGGAACACATGTCTCTGGGAAACCCTTCTGCCTCCAGACTTGCCACACCCGTGGCACCTGTACTTTTCATGGCAGTCTTTGCTCTTGTGATGACTTTTAAATGTCTGTCCCCTTGTTTAAATTTTTCCTTGTCCATGAAGGCATATTTGTCTGTCTTGCTCACATTGTGTCCTCAGTAGCCAGCCTAGGGCCTGGCTCATAGAAGGTGCTATAGAATGTTGAACGAACATAGGCATGGAACCCCAAAACTGGGCCTGTGGCCTGTCAAGTTCAGGTTGTTATGGGATAGTGACTCTGATGTCTGAGCCACCCCTGAGATTCCAGGACAGCCACTGGGGGGCTATGGGGAGGTGTGTGTGAGGCTCTAGGAATATGAACTTAGAAGTCAGAGCCTGGAGTGAACCGGTGCCGGCACCAGTTCCTGTGTGACTGTGGGCAGTCACCGGCCTCTCCAGCCTCTGCTTTCTTGTCTGGAAATGGGGATATTACAACCAGCTGCATGGAGACACTGTGGGGATTGGCTGAGGGACACCCCCAAAGGCTCAACACATCCCCAGCACATAGGAGGTGGCAGAGGACAGGGAAGTGCTCAGGCGCCCAGCAGTGCCCGCAGCCGGAGCCGCTTGGCAGAGGGCAGGCAGGGCTGCCCCACCCCAGGGACTGGTTCCTGGCCCTGCCTCCCACCTCCTGATATACAGCGGGCATTAGGCCGCCCAAAGGGGGTACTGCATCCTTAGGAAGAAATATGCCCTCATTTTTCTTAAACACCGTTTCCACTGAGTGAAATGTTTAGAAGGGACGCACAGGGAGAACTTTATTTCCTACCAGGGAGTTCAGAGCCACCAAGCAGAGCCCATAAAGCACCGGGAGCCTGGTGGCTGACAGGCGGCCTGGCCCGAAACACCATCACTCACGGGGTAGGGAGGGGCCCGCGGCCTGCCTGGTCCCCCGGGCCCGTCTACTCTGCCCCGGGGCAGGACACACAGCCCAGAGACACAGAGCCCGGGGCAGTGGGCACAGTCGCCTTGCTGCGTGGGGCAGCCTTGAACCCAGGCTGCCTGTAGGGACATACCTGGCTCTGACCCTGCTGGGGAGCCCTTCTTCTAGCTGCCCCACACTTTACTCCCAGGGTCAGGGGACAAGGGGCCCAGGTGCGGCTACAGAAGCCCCCCTTTCTCCCCGGCACTGGCAGGAGCCCTGGCCTTCCACAGCCTTTGGAAGGAGTGATGAGATTCATGCCATCAAGGGCCTCTTCTCCCAAGGCCCTCCCCTCGTTCGATTTCTGAAGCTGGCTGATTTGAATATTTATAAATATCAGTAAATTATTTATTGTAGCAATCTGCTGCACCATTTTGCCCATCGCAGTTAACACTTTAGGGGGCTCTGTGTTATGGGAGCAGGGAGTGGGGGTGAGAGGGAGACGGGTCGGGGCGGAAGGGAGCTGACAGGGCAGCCTGGGGCTTCCTAGCACCAGCCAGGAGCCTCAGGGAGGGTGTTTATGGGGCACTCCAACCCCAGCTGAGTCCCGCCTGGGTGAACTCTTGTCTATGGTGAGCCCAGGCTCTGGGATGTCAGAGCAACGGAGGATCAGTTTCTTCCTCTGTAAAATGGGGTGATGTCAGTAACTGCTTCATTGGGCTGTTAGCAGGCATCAATGAGATAGTCCCCAAAACGGTGAGCAGTCCAGGCTTGCCCCGTGCCCCATGCCCATCGGGATCTGTTCAGCTCAGAAGAGAGCTGCCTGGGGGAGGGCAGGGGCTGGAAGGGAGCAGAGCCCTAGGAAAGAAGGTCAGAACCTGGGGAGGTGGGCCATGAAGGAGGAAGGCTGGGAGAGCAGCCTGCCCCTGGCCCCAGCCCTCCAGCCTTACCTTCCTCCCTACCTCTTCCAGGCAGGTAAGGTGACCTGGTCCCAGGGTCTCCCACCTAGATGTGGGGCCACATCTGGCTGCTCGCTCCTTCCAGGCTTAGCTGCCTTTTCCCAGGTACCTGTCTGCCAGGTCCTATGCCGGGCAGGCACCCTTTCACCTTACCGTCCTGCACCCACACTGTACAAGGAGAGAACATGCCCAGGACCCAGAGCTAGTTCTGACAGGGCCAGGCTGTGAGCTCCCAGCTACTGGGCCCCAGAGCCCAGGCCTGGAACCATGGTGAGGGGCCACTTCCTGGCTTTCTTCCAGCGGGCCCACCAGGATGGAGAGCCCCTGGGGTGGAGAGGGCTCACCACCTGCCCTCAGGTACCAGCCTGACTGGGTCCACCTCAGCTGCCCCCTCCCCTTGCCTCGCCCCTGGTAAGCGAACAGGAGCGCCCGTGCCTTCCCACCATCCGGCCCAGCCTGCCTCCTGGGCAGTATTGTTCCCAGAGGAAGTGTCCAGTGTAAATAGAGCAGCGGGCAGGCTGGTGGCGGGAAGGAGATGAAAGGGGCAGTGACAGGGCCAGGGACGGATGGCTTCCTCCCATTGAGGCCTGGCCACGGCGTTTATATTTTAGGGAAGAAAGTCAGGGGAATGTTTACATGGGCAGGAGCCTGGGGTCAGACATGGGGGGGGGTGGGTAGTCTGCGGATCCTAGGGCCCTGCTGGGGGCAGGGGAGAAAGGGCCCCCAGGGTGGGCCAAAGGCAGGTAGGGGGGCAAGCAGCTTCAAGCTCAGATCTTGCATGCCCCTCGCCCACCACCCAGCCTTGAGCTCGGCCCTGCTCACGGACAAACACTGCTTCTATCTCCCACCCTGTCGCCGCTCGGCCCACATGGCCTTCTCCCACCTCCACCCCTGGGACCAGCAGTAGAGTCAGAGGTAGGGCAACATCTGGAAGGCAGGTGGGCTGGGGCCGAGAGGCAGCTGGAGAGCAGGTGCAGGGGGAGTCATCAGGAGCAAAGGGGCCTGGGAGCTGGGGGGGCCCAGCATGCACAGCTGCATCGCAGCTGGTGGGGGGCCCAGGCAGGAGCGGAGCCAGGCACGGAGCTGAGATCGGGTGAGGGTGGGCTGGGGTGGGTGGGCCAGAGTGCAGGGGAGGTTCCAGGATGGGTGGGGGCCCAAAGAGGGGGTGTCACCAGCAGCAAGTGCAGCCTGTGGAGCTTGTACGGCCCTCTTCCTTGGGATAAATATTTATAGATTCATTTGCCATCCGCTGTACACACTCGGCTGCTTCCCTCCCAGTAAAAATAGTGCATCGTCCCCTCCCTCCCTTCCTTCCCCATCCAGGGCAGGGAACAAGGGGACCAGGTGAGGCCTGCTCCCCAGTAGGCTTAGGAGTAGTGAGAGGTTGAGCCAGGGTTGGAGGAAACTGGGTGTCACCAAGCCTGGGGCTGGCCCAGAGACTGGGTGGCTGGTGACATTAGGGGCCCCACTGCTGAACATGGAGGATTCCCTTGTCTTTGCTTGGGGACTGGAGATGTAGGCAGCAGAGTTGGAGAGAGATGAAATGTGGGGAGAGTGAGCACTGGCTTGGGCAAGGTGGGGCCACAGGGCTGGGGCAGAGGGGAATCAGACCCTTCTCTGATGGTGGGGTATGGTGGCTGGAGTTACCTGGGGCCCTCCAGGCCGAGTGAGGCTATGCACACTGGCACTGGCCACCTGGTCAGGATCTAGCTGGGACCAGTGGGCATTGTATGGATCAGGGGACAAGTGTCTGTATAAGTCAGGCCTGCTGTGAGTTTTATGGGGGTTGATCCACTAGGGTGAGGCCCCTTTTGATTGTGCACTTAGAGAGTGGAGACTTTTGGCCTATATAGGGGCTCGGACCTGCCCAGTTCTGGCCTAGAACACTTGATCCAGGCCACAGGTGCTTTGCAATTGGGGGCCAGCTTTGATATGGCCCCCTGTGCACAAAGCAAGTGTGAGCTGAGGACCACATCTGCAGCAACCCCTGCCTGTCCTTGGCCCCACCACAGGGTCTGACACACAGTAAGGGCTCACTAGATGGACGGACGGACGGACGGATGGGTGGGTGGGTGGACGGACGGACAGGTGGGTGGGTGGGTGGACGGACGGATGGATAGGTGGACATACAAATAAACATGGGGGGCACTTTGTGTGTGTGTGTGTTTACCCTGGTTAGCCTTTGTGGCAGGTCCCAAACTGGCAGGTGGGCTTGCTTTATCCCCCCCCAGGACCCTCGGTGCTGCCCTCAGGGACGGGGGCTGGGAGCTGTCCCTCTGGGCTGAGCTGCCGGAGGGAGGCTGGCTAGCACACTCCGCAGCCCGGTGAGCGTTTCCGGCTATTTGTGTCGGACTGTCACGTTCAGGGATTAGGCACTGCAACTGCAGCTTCTGGGCTTCCCACTGGGAGCTGAGGAATCTCAGCCTGTCCCAGCTGGGGCTCCTCGGGCTGGAAAGTGGGCTTTCCAGAGCTGGCCAGGCCTTCCCGGGCTTCAGGAGCTGGCCCAGGCCAAGAATGAGTGAGGTCCTGGGGCAGGGCCAGTGGCCCTAGGAGGAACTGAGGTACTGTGTCCTAGGGCTCTCTTACTGATGCTTGGGGTGAGGCAATAGGAAATGGCCAAGAAACCAAGAAAGGGGCTGGGCAAAACTAAAACTATTCCCGTAGCCAACTCTTCAGACAAAGATTAGACTGGACTCTAAGACATAAAATGATACTGGTGAGGAGTGTGCTTCTTAGCTCAAGTAGACACATGAGACTAAGGTGGGCAGCTCCTGTCTGGAGGTGAGATAAGAAGGCAGAGGGGGACAGGAGCTGGTTGAATGGACACACAGGAAATACAGGGTGGAGAGGAGGAGTGTGCTGTCACATTGTAGGGGGAACAACTAGGGTCACATCACAATGTGTGTATAAGTTTTTGTATGAGAAACTGACTTGAATTGTAAACTTTCACTTAAAGCAAAGTAAAAAAAAAAAAAAAGTACAAAAAAGAAAGGGGCTGGGAAGGGGCAGGGAGTGAAAAAATGAAGGCTTTCTGCAGGGTCCTGGGTGGTGTTGTTAGGTGCTGTCAAGTTGGCTCTGACTCATAACGACCCTGTGCACAACAGAACAAAACACTGCCCAGTCTTGTGCCATCCTTACAATCATTGTTATGCTGGAGCTTATTGTTGAAGCCACTGAGTCAGTCCACCTCGTTGAGAGTTTTCCTCTTTTCCACTGACCCTGTACTTTGCCAAACATGATGTCCTTCTCCAGGGACTGATCCTTTCTGACAACATGTCCAAAGTATGTAAGATGCAGTCTCGCCGTCCTTGCTTCTAAGGAACATTCTGGTTGTACTTCTTCCAAGACAGATTTGTTCACTCTTTTGGCAGTCCATGGTATATTCAATATTCTTCGCCAACACTACAATTCAAAGGCATCAATTCTTCTTTGGTCTTCCTTATTTATTGTCCAGCTTTCACATCCATATGATGCAACTGAAAATACTATGGCTTGGGTCAGGCGCTGGAGAAAAGGAGATCCCAGGGTTCTCCAGTGGGATGGAGGTTGGAGTTGGGTGGAGCCCAGGGCCTGGCCTGCAGGGAGCCATGTGGGGAGATGATGTGCGGGGGGGGGGCGGGGGGGCAGCCAAGAGCTGCTGAGCAGTGGGGCAAGAGGCAACACGGGCTGGCCCTGGACCTTAGCTGTCTCCTCCCCAGGAGGCCATGGGGTGAGGGAGAAAGCCCACAAGGTGGGGTCATGCTGCCTTCCACCCAGCGCTGTCTCTCACCAGGTTTAATCTGTTGACCGCCTCCAGAGCTTGTTGGTTCCTCAGTCTTCTTGTGCGTTGAAGGGCTCACCCACACCCTCTATACCAGGACTCACCCACCCCCTTTATGCCAGGGCTCACCCTCCCCCTTTGTACAAGAGCTCACCGACCCCCTTTATACCAGGACATACCCACCCTCTTTATACCAGAGTTCACCCACTCCCGTTTTACCAGGGTTTACCCACCCCCTGGAAACCATGGTGGTGTAGTGGTTAAGTGCTACAGCTGCTAACCAAAGGGTCGGCAGTTTGAATCCTCCAGTCACTCCTTGGAAACCCTACGGGGCAGTTCTACTCTCTCCCATAGGGTCACTATGAGTCGGAATCGACTCGACAGCACTGGGTTTGGTTTTTTTGGTTTACCCACTCCCTTGATACTAGGGCTTACCCACCCCCTTTATACCAGGGCTCACCCACACCCTCTATGCTAGGACTCACCCACCCCCTTTATACCAGAGTTCACCCACTACCTTTTTACCAGGGTTTACCCACCCCCCTTGATACCAGGGCTCACTCACCCCTTCTGTGCCAGGGCTCACCCACAACCTTTATGCTAGTGCTCACCCACCCCCTCTATACCAGGGCTCACCCACCCCCCCATACCAGGGCTCACCCACCCCCTTTATACCAGGGTTCACCCACCCCCTTTATACCAGGGCACGCCCACCGCCTTTATACCAGGGCTCATCTACCCCCTTTATACCAGAGCTCGCTCACCCCCTTGATACCAGGGCTTACCACCTCTCAGAGGAGGTATTTAGCACAAACAATCCAGGAAGTATTTCCAGGAACTAAATGTTGGGAAGAAGAGTACTGCTTGTATTTGAAGAGTCATTCATTCATTCATGCATGATTCATTTGTTCACTCACAAACTATTTCCTGGAGTACCTACTATGTGCCAGGCTCTGGGAATAGGATAATGCACAGGCTCAGCCTCCTGGAGCTTGAAGCCTGGTAGTAGACAAAAACTCCAGATAGCCTCAGGGCAGTGTAGGGGAACCTGGATAGGGAGCTGGGGAGTGTGGGGCAGAGCTTGGGTCCCAGCATTTCAAGGGGTGGGCGGTGCTTAGCCTGCATCCTCTGACTTTTGCCCTCCTCCGTCCCTGCAGCTGAAGGCACTCGGTGCTCTGACCCGCCTGCAGGCAAGCCCGCAATGGCGGCCAAGCGCAAAGGCGGCCTGAAGCTGAATGCCATCTGTGCCAAGCTGAGCCGCCAGGTGGTGGTGGAGAAGGGAGCAGAGGCTGGCTCCCACATCGAGGGCAGCCCGCTGCGGCTTCGGGACAAAGAGCGAAGTGGCCCTGAGTCTGGGGTGGCCCAGGCCCCCCGCAGCGAAGAAGACAAGAGGCGGGCGGTGATTGAGAAGTGGGTCAACGGGGAGTACAGTGAGGAGCCAGCACCTGCTCCTGTGCTGGGGCGGATTGCCCGTGAGGGCCTAGAGCTGCCACCCGAGGGCGTCTACATGGTGCAGCCCCAGGGCTGCAGCGATGAGGAGGACCACGGGGAAGAGCCCACCAAGGATGGCAGTGTCCTGGAGGAGAAGGACTCGGACCGGGTAGCTGCAAAGGACGACAGTGGCCCCAATGCCAAGCATGCTTCAGGTAAGGGTTTGGCTTTGAAAGGATAGTACGCAACCCCTGGGGGGGCCCAAGGGGGAAGGATGACCAGGGATCATGTACGTATCCCTGCTCTTGCTCCAAATATTGGCAAGGACCCCTGTGGAAGGGTGGGGCTTAGGCCCAAGGTAGTAACTAGAATGGGGGAGACTAGTTTCGAAACAGTTGAGGAGGGCCACCAAGGGGGAGAAAGAAGGGACAGAGAAGGTAGTTTCCCAGGTGCGTGAGCAGGGCTAGGAGCTGCCTAACAGGAAATGATGGGTGGATGGACTGACGGACGGATGGACAGATAGTGAATGAATGGGTGGGTGGCTGGATGGATGAATGGACAGTGGGTGGAGGGTAGGTGGATGGATGGATGGACAGTAGGTGGGTGGGTGGATAGATGGATGGATAAACAGACAGTGGGTAGATGGATGGCTGGACAGATAGTGAATGGATGCGTGGTTAGATAGATAGATGGATAGACAGACGGTGGTTGGATGGACAGTGAATGGATGGACAATGTGTGGATGGATGGATGAGTGGCCAGGTGGCTGGCTCTGTTTTTACCACACCTGCACAGGGATGAGCCTGTTGGGGGACACAATAGCTGCATGTGAGTATGGGGTGCAGTGGTCAGCATCATGAACTACCTGAACTGCTTGTCTCCAGATATGATTTCTCAGGGAGGCTTCCAAGAAGCTCAGGATGAGCTTTGTTCTCCCATACTTCCCTTTGGTGTTCTTTCGAAGCTGTCACCGCCATCTCATCTCCCCTTGCCTTTTCCTTCGCTGGCTCTCCCAGGCAGGGCCGCTCAGCCCAGAGTGGTGGGTGAGGCACAGGGCCACGAAGATGGCCTGGACCAGCCCAGCCAGCAGATCATGTTACACCCACCTGCCCAGCCGTGGTCCTCTGGCTGACCTCCTGTTTCCCACGAGCTGGCTGAGCCTGGCTTTGCAGGAGCCTCCTAGTCCTCAGATCTCAGAGGAGCCCTGAGTGCCTTCCGCTCCAGGAGAGGGAGGGCTTGGGGTTTCGGGTGGTGGGGGGTCCCCACTAGAACTGGAACCCCAGGGCCTGGGGTCTTTTCTCTAGCCCCCAGCCTCCCTCCTGGGTTCTTGCCTGGTACCCTGGGCCTCCCCTGCCTGCTCCCCGTCCCCTTCCCCCCGCAGTGAGGGTCGCATCTCCTCCCTGCGCGGGGAGCCCTGCGCAGCCACATAATTATGCATATAAGATATAAACAGAGCTGTTTAATTATCCTTCGCCACATCAGTGACAGAGTAATTAACAAACATTGCAAGATCAATGAGGAAAAGTGTGACCTTCAGTTTCCTCTGATAGGAAAAGCCCTTGCCGTTCCCAGACACAAGGTGATTGTGCTGGGCCTGAGGAGAGGAGAGCGACAAGGACCAGGGCTGCTGTCCCTTAGCACCCTGCCCACACTCACGCCAGGGGAGCAGAGTAGGCCTTGGCTGCCTGCCCCTCCCTCTCCAGGGGAGTGGAGAGCTGGGAGGGCAGGAGGCAGGGCCTGAACCTGCCCTGGCCTCACCCCTCTGGCTAGAGGCTGGGTGGGACGCCTGCTCAACCCTGAGCACTGGAGAGCACACCCAGGGCTCTGGCTGCCCACCATGGGCTCAGCCCACAGTCCACCTTTCTGGGGCCCTGGGGCTCAGGAATGCAGGCCTCCAGGCTGCCCAGGGACCCCAGCCTGGTCCCCTCCCGAGCTAAGCCGCCTATCCTTCAAAGCCTTCTGTTTCTCTGCCATATATAGTGAGGGCTCAGCTGCCTCTAGCTATTTTTAGCCCCTTTCTCTGGTCCCTGAGCCACTGAAGGCGGCCGCCAGCGCCCACTCCTCCCAGGCCAGGCCCCCAGCCCTGCAAGCTAGAGGTCAGGACAGCGGCTCAACGCTGGCCTCACCCCAGGGGAGCAAGCTGTGTTGGCTCCCCGAGTCACTGCCCATTGGTGTCAGGTGGATGTCCTTGACGTCCTCTCCTCCCCTAGTAGGGTCCTAGCCCCGACAGTGGGTGCCCCCCCACCCCAGGAGCTCAGAGCCTTTCCTTCCACGTGCTGCTGGACTTCTCTTACCCAAGGGCAGGCCTGGCCCATCTGGGCACCTGTAGGTGAGGTCTGGAATGCCAGGCGTGGGTGTGGGTCAGGAAAGACCCTGCCTCTGCTGCCCTGCTGGGCCCTGGGCTCCACCCTTGCTGCTGCCACTCCCTCCTTTTTCATGCTCTTGGAGCCCCCGGCCTGGGGTCCTGCTGCTCTGCATGTGCCCAAGTGTGTTTACTCACACGCAACTCTCACTCTTCTGTGTGCAGGCAGCCCTGGCTCAGAGCGGGGCACGTCATAGGTGTTTAGTGAGTGTTCATGAAGGAACGAGTGCTGGTGTGCAGTGGGGAGTCATGCGTCAGGTGAGCGTGAAGTTGTACGCCGAAGGAGGTGCCTCTGTATAGGCACTCCAGAGAGAATGGAGTGGTTTCGCCTACCACTGTCCTGAGATGGTGACTTGGGAGCCGGGTGTGGGGTTTGATGTAGTGTGTGTGTGTGGAGTTAGGAGAGTAGCTAGGGATGTGAGCTGGTGAGTGGGAGTGGTAGAGTGTATGTGTGTGTGTGTGAATATGTGTGTGTCAGCATCATTGGGCTGGAGGGCTGCTCCCTGGAATCTCAGTGTGCCCTTGAGTGGAGACAGGTAAAGGGGGATGGGTGGACCACACTGGAGCCCCTTGCCCTGGGCCGGGCAGGCCAGTCCCCTCCCAGCCCACGCTGGGTCCTGCTCACGGGGACCTGGAGAAGGGTGGGGAGGTGTGAAGGACTCTTCCCCATTATCAGGCTTGGTGCCGGGTGGCGGAGGGGTGGCCTGAGTCAGAGCAAGCTCATCCGTCCCCACCCCTGCCCAGCTCTGTGTCCGGGACCCCCGGCTCCCTGGGGAGCAGTCTTGGGGAACCACCTTCTCCCGGGGACAAGAGCCCGTGTATCCATTTGTGGGCGTCAGCAAAGTTCCTCCAGGCAAGTGCAGCAGGCCCATCCCTGACCCCAGAGCGTCTCCCGAAGCCCTCAGGGCTCCCTCCCGGCTACCAGCCCACATCCCTACCTCTACCTGTCCTTGCGCCCTCTTCTCACCCCAACCCGGGAGGCATGTTGGGTTCTGGCCTTACTTCCAGGAAAATGACTTCTCTTTCATATTCGGCCAAGGCGAGAGAGCGGAGACATTTATGAAACTTTGTTTAATGTACTGAAAAGCCATCGGCCAGAACATTTAGGAAATTGATTTTCCTGGCATTGATGAACTCGTTTTATTTTACCCCAGTATTAATTACTTTTTTTTAAAACAAATTAATTTAAGAGTCGTAAAACCTAACAAGTGAGCCAAATGTCCATGGATCATGTCCTGCTCTGCCCCTCCCCATGCAGTGGTCCTTTCTCTCCGATGGGGGGGTCCTGCCTCTCTGATGCCCCTCACCGAGGTGACCGCCCCTCTCCACCCCGCTGTAGGAGAGGCCTCCTCGCTGCGAGACTACGCGGCCTCCACCATGACCGAGTTCCTGGGCATGTTTGGTTATGATGACCAGAACACAAGGGATGAGCTGGCCAGGAAGATCAGCTTCGAGAAGCTGCATGCGGGCTCCACCCCCGAGGGGGCTGCCTCCTCCCTGCTGCCCCCCTCCGAGGATGCCCTCAGCAAGCGGGCACGCTTCTCCAAGTATGAGGAGTATATCCGAAAGCTCAAGGCGGGCGAGCAGCTCTCCTGGCCAGCCCACGGCACCAAGGCCGAGGAGCGGACTGGCAAGGAGGTGGTGGGCCCCCTGCCCAGCCTACGGCTGCCCAGCAGCACAGCCCACCTGGAGACCAAGGCCACCATCCTGCCCTTGCCGTCGCACAGCAGCGTCCAGATGCAGGGTCTTGTGGCCCGCGCCTCCAAGTACGACTTCTTCATCCAAAAACTGAAGACAGGCGAGAGCCTGAGGCCCCAGAATGGGAGCACCTACAAGAAGCCGTCCAAGTACGACCTGGAGAACGTCAAGTACCTGCACCTCTTTAAGCCCGGAGAAGGAAGTCCTGACATGGGTGGGGCCATCGCCTTCAAGACAGGCAAGGTGGGGCGCCCCTCCAAGTACGATGTCAGGGGCGTCCAGAAGCTGGGCCCAGCCAAGGTCCCACCTGCCCCCAGTCTGGCTCCCACACCTCTCACCAGTACGCCTAGCGTACCCAGTGCCCCAGGGCCTGCGCCTGAACCACCCGCCTCCCTACCCTTCAACACTCCTGAATACCTGAAGTCAACCTTCTCCAAAACAGACTCCATCACCACGGGGACCGTCTCCACTGTCAAGTAAGGTGCCCCCCACCCCCACTGCCACCTCTGCCCTGGGACTGTAAGAGACGGGGAGGCCACTTCTGGGCCTTGGAGTGCATGCTGTGGACTCACACTCACACCTTGTGCACATTCGCTTAGGCACATGGGTGCATGCACACACCGATTCCCGTACACACACATGCACACATGTGCACACACGTTTATCTACCATGTGTACTTATCCACCTACACAATCACTCAGACACCCGAGTATGTACTATGGAACTACACCATTATGTCCTTACACTCACGGGCCCACGTGCTATCCATCTTCCTGTCCACACACAGGCTCATAGACACACCCTCACACACTCAGGGACTTAGATGTACACACTCATTGGCTAGCACACACACACTGCGGATTGCTGTGGGCCCCTTTTGGCCACCATAAGTGTCTTCTGCCTGCTGCTGTGGCTGAGAAAATCCTACCCGGGGGCGGGGCCCTGGGGTCCATGCTGGTGGCCAGGGCTCCTGGGTTCAGAACCTGGGCTGTGGGGCAAGGCAGGAAGAGGAGGTAGGAGGCCAGGTGGGATGGGTACATTATTTCTGCCCTAACCTTGGGGTAAGGTGAGCGCTGGTATGGGGCTGAGCGGGACCTTGCCCACAGCCCTGCCCTGCCCTACATTCCACCAGTGCACGATCCCCCAGGCCCTGGACGGAGGACTGTAAATTGCATGAGCAGACTTGGGGGCTGCCAGGCGTGCCCTCTGGCATGAAGGCGAGGCAGCTTTCACTCCGCCCAGTGCACTGGTGTGGTGCTGCCTACCCAATCCCCCAGCTCTCTCCTCAGCCAGCAGCCTCCATCTTCCCTGTGTGCAAGGGGGGCAGATCCAGACCTCTGAGGCCTTCCTCCTTGTTGGACTGTAACTCAAGCCATGGCACCTGCTCTGCCAGCTCAAGACGTCCCTGCTCTTGTCAGAGTTGGGCTGTTTGGAGCTGTGCCAGGTTTCTACCCAGGGACTTTGTCAGTACAAACCTGAGTGCCTCGGAACATGACAGAGCAAAGGCGAGAAGGGCCAGGGCCCCAGGGCAGGGAGCTGGCCCTGCCAGATGCTCCTGGGGCATGAGGCCACCCCCTGTCCGCTAATCGGCTGTGCCCTGTGTGTCTCTCGCCAGGAACGGATTGCCCACAGATAAACCAGCTGTCACCGAAGATGTAAACATTTACCAGAAATATATTGCCAGGTAGGCCCCTGGGGGAGGAGCCTGCTATGGAGAGAAGGTGGTAGGGGGAACCAGGAACCCCTGGGGACTGCTGGACCAGTCATCTGTCTGACTGTTAGTGCCAAGGTGCCTGCCTCCTCCCCACACACTAAACTTCTCCAAGGGGCTGCCCTCTGCATCCATCTCAGTGTCCCCCACCTGGGGTGGCCATGCCACAGGGCCCTTAAGCAGATTGTACCCCAGGCATGGTTGAGGAGGGCCCTGAACACAGGGCCTGGCCACAGGTGATTGCAGGGCCCTCCTCCCTCCATGGCTGGCTGGGCTCCCGCCCTCCTGTGGAGCCTAGGATTGGGGTGCAGGCCACTGTGTTGGTAACAGGAAGGGGTGTGGGCAGCAGTTGTCAAAGGAGTCCCTCCCTGACCTGGCCCAGGGTGCTGCCCAGGTGAGGTCCTGATCTCAGAGCCCTTTATATCCTCAGGGAAGCAGGGTTGGTGGTGAAGAAGCCTCAACAGATGCCCCCCAGTCAGGGCCATTCACTGCCAGTGCCTTGGCATCTGTCCTCTTGCTGGTCCTCTAAGTCATTGCCATCCCTCTCTATGTCTTCCCCCCGCCCCCTTGTCTCTGTCTTCAGCCTTGCTCCATTCATTTTCTCTTTATTATTATTATTATCATTATTATTAGTGCCTCGACAGATGGCCCTTTTGGCAGCTCCAGCTAAAATATTTGTTTGCAAGTGGCTGTTCCCCTTATAACTGGGGTTTCTCTTGCTCTCTCCTGCAACCTCACGTCACCATTGGAAGGGAGCAAGTGTGCAGGGCGCACACCTTTCCCAGAGTTGTCACGGCACACCCCCCAGGGTGCGTCTCCAGGACTGGCTGCCCCTGGAGCTGTGAGAACCACGTCCTGGCAGGATAGAGGCCTGAGAGGAAAGGGGTTTTCTGGGAGGCGGGCAGTGGCCAGGCCGGGCAGGGCTCCTGGCTGCGGAGTTGGCTGGGAGAGTGAGCTCCCTGCTGCGGGCAGCCAAACAGATGCTGGGCTTTAAAAATTCATAACTCTGGACTGTTTCAAGTGTCAGGAAAAGCCCAGGACAGAGAGCCCTTTAACACCTCTCAGCAACAGAGCCATGGGGCTGACCCAACCGGGGTCCCAGCACTTGCCCTAGGACTGAGTGGGGAGGAGGGGAGGTTGTAGAAAAGGCAGATGGGCCACCTCGGAGCTCCTGCCTTCCTTATCCCCAACCCACATCTCTATTCTGGCTTTGGGCTGGCCCCAGCTTCTTCCTTTCCAGCCGGGGTACGAGACCTCTTTGCCTTACCTCGCACTCACTCCTAGAGCAGACAGCTGGCCGCCCTGCAGCTTGGTGGGCCTGGGATTCCCTACAGACCTGTCACTCCCCATGGCCCCAGGCCTGGAGAGCCCACCCCATCACCTAGCCTCTGCCACTCTACCTTAGCCTGCCACCTTGGTCCCTCAGCATCCCCACACAGGGCCCGGGCCCCCTGGGTCCTGGCAGCATGTCTCAGGCGGAGAGCCCAGGAAGAGGCCTGATCCCCCGCTTCCTTCTGCAGGTTCTCGGGCAGTCAGCACTGCGGCCACATACACTGTGCCTACCAGTACCGCGAGCACTACCACTGCCTCGACCCTGAGTGCAACTACCAGGTATGGGTCCTCAGGGCCTCCCAGCCAGAGGCAGCACCTGAACGTAACTCAGGCGGAGAGGCCGTAAGGACTAGAAGCCTATCCACGTTCCCTGATTCCTGCCACAAGGCAGCCAGTCCGCATAGTGGTGCGATCCATCTAATTCCCATTCACTGAGAGTCTACCATGTACCCACGATGGTGCTAAACCGTCTGTATACCTGTCTCATTTAATCTTTCCAATGACTTTCAACATTGGTATTGCTGCCCCATGATGGTAAAATTGAGGTTCGGTTAACTTGTCGCTTAGTGAATGAGATGGGAACGTGGGCAGTCTGCACAGGGCCGGTCCCTTCATCTCACCAGGGAGCCCAGCAGGCACGGCCCTTAAGTGGCACTGGGAGGAAAGAGCTGTCACCCATCAGAGGCCTTGTCTCTAAGGTGTGGCCTGATTCAGTAGTCTTGCTCCTGAGCATGGCTGCCAGGAGCTTGGGATGAGGTCAGGAGAGGGCCTGTGGGCTGAACGTTTGGAATTGTTCCCGCCAAGGTCCGGTGTGCCAGGAATTGACTTGGAGGCAGTCTGGGCTGCCTTGGCCTCAAAAGAGATCATCTGTAAGAAGGCCGAGGGGCCTGGGGCCTGTGCCTGGTCCCATGACCTTGGGTGGCCTGCAGCCCACCCCTCCACCAACCGCCCTCTCTCTGGCAGCGCTTCACCAGTAAGCAGGACGTGATCCGGCACTACAACATGCACAAGAAGCGTGACAACTCCCTGCAGCATGGCTTCATGCGCTTCAGCCCCCTGGACGACTGCAGCGTCTACTACCATGGCTGCCACCTCAACGGGAAGAGCACACACTACCACTGCATGCAGGTGGGCAAGGGCCTAGCTGACCAGGGCGCTCCCTCCCTCCATCCCCTGCACGAGGATAGGCATGGCTGGGGCCAGCGGAGAAAGTCCTGGGGGCTCAGGCCTGGGCTGCTCCGGTGGGCCCGGGCGGGGCCTTCCCCATGGCCATACTTGGTGTGGGTGAAATGCCGTGAGCTGTTTATACAGATGGACGTTTTTCAGGCTTTAACACCAAGAGCAGCATTGCACATGATTCCTGAGGAGGTTTTTGTTTAATTCTTTGTTTTAATGCCGGGCAGAGTCTGGGCTTTTTCAAGGTGTCAGGCCCAGGGAGAGGGACTTTGGGTTGCAAATAGCAGCCGCTGCCCCGCTCCCACCCCCCGGTATTTGTCAGGAGTTGTTATGGCCTCTTTGAAACAACCTGGGCCGTGAGGAGAGGGGGGCTCCCCTGTGAGCCCTGAGATGGTGCAGACACTGGCATGGCCCGGCCCTCAGGAGTTTTCAGATTCCACTGGTTTTTACTCAATATGGCAACATTGCCTGCCCTAGCCCGTGTGGGATGGGGTGGGGAGAGTCCTGTGTCCAGGAACCGTCTGCTGAGCCACTAAATGAGTTCCTGGGCTAAAGGTGACCGCCTGGCCACCAGGTTTCAACCCCTGCCCACACCCTGGGGGCTTTAGAGGTAGGGCCACAGATGGGGTCTCAAAAGCCAACTCCTATGGTGTGGGGCTCCTGCATCTACGTTCAAGTGACCAGGGGGTCTGAAGACACCTGACCGTCAAGTGTCCAGGGTGGTCTTAGTCGCTCCCTGGAGGGGGTAAGGGATTCTTGGAGGCTTTCTACTTGGCTTCATGTATTGACCTGACTTCCCACCAGTTTGAGCTTTAGTCATACTGAAGCTCCCCTAGGCAGGGAGGCCAGCAGTCTAAGGCCCTGGGGCCCGGGCGTGCCTGGACTCAGTTGCCCTGACGGCCATCTGGCCCCTGCAGGTGGGCTGTAACAAGGTGTACACGAGCACATCAGATGTGATGACCCACGAGAACTTCCACAAGAAGAACACCCAGCTCATCAACGATGGCTTCCAGCGCTTCCGGGCCACCGAGGACTGCGGCACAGCCGACTGCCAGTTCTATGGGCAGAAGACCACACATTTCCACTGCAGGTGTGCAGGGCCTGGCAGGGAGGCTTCCTGGGCTGGGGTGGGCAGGAGGCAGGGACCCAGGCTGTCTGCCATCTCAGGGCCCTGTCTCTGCAAGATGAGCAGGAACAGGACTTGAGGGCTGCTCAGAGGCTCTGCCTTGGCGTCCAGCCTGGGTCTTCCATCCCCAGCGGGAGTGGGGCAGGACCTCCTCTTGGTCCCACAAGGCCTTGATGGGTCCCTGATGTCCCGTCCAGGCGCCCCGGCTGCACGTTCACCTTCAAGAACAAGTGTGACATCGAGAAGCACAAGAGCTACCACATCAAGGACGACGCCTACGCCAAGGACGGCTTCAAGAAGTTCTACAAGTATGAGGAGTGCAAGTACGAGGGCTGCGTGTACAGCAAGGCCACCAACCACTTCCACTGCATCCGCGCCGGCTGCGGCTTCACCTTCACCTCTACCAGCCAGATGACCTCACACAAGCGCAAGCATGAGCGCCGGCACATCCGCGCCTCAGGCGTGCTGGGGTTGCCGCCCTCACTGCTGGGCACCAAGGACACGGAGCAGGAGGAGTCCAGCAATGACGACCTCATCGACTTCTCTGCCTTGAGCAGCAAGAACTCCAGCCTGAGCGCCTCACCCACCAGCCAGCAGTCCTCTGCCTCCCTGGCCGCTGCCGCCGCTGCCACCGCCACCACCGAGACAGTGCCCAGTGGTGCCACCAAGCCTCCCAATAGCAAGATGTCTGGGCTGCTGTCCCAGGGCCTGCCCGGCTCCATCCCCCTGGCCCTGGCCCTCTCCAACTCGGGCCTCCCCACTACCGCACCTTTCTTCCCTATCCTTACTGGCCGTGGGAGCACCTCCCTGCCTGTGGGTACAGCCGGCCTCATGGGTGCCATGTCGTCTGGGGTTGCAGCCTCGGCCACCCCTGACACGCCTGCTCTGGCTGGCTCAGGAGCTGGCGATACAGCCCCAGTGACCGCCGCCTCTGCCCCAGCACCCCCAGCCTCCATCATGGAGAGGATCTCTGCAAGCAAGGGCCTCATCTCGCCCATGATGGCCAGACTGGCCGCGGCCGCCCTCAAGCCCTCTGCCACCTTTGACCCAGGTGAGCAGGCTGGGCCCTGCCCAGGGAGACAGCACCTACAGATCCCAGTAGCTCCCTGGCCTCAGGTTGCAGAGCAGAGCGGGGGGTGGGTTTGGAAGAGGCATCTCTCTGGTTCCCGCACCCTCATCTCTTGCCCTCCTGCCCCCTCTCCGTGCCTCTTCTCTGCCTCCATCCTGTTTATTTCCTGTTTGCAACCCAGGGAGCTGTTGTCTCTTTTTCCTGTAAAACAGGGGCAACGATCCCTGCCTGTTGAGGTGCCCACCCATCCCAGGTAACTGCTAGGTCCCTCCGTCCCTGCCTTCTTGCCCACATCCCGGGTTTAATCCCTGCTGGGGAGCAGTCCCAGCAGGCCTTGCGGGCACCAGGCAGCTGGCCTGGAGGAGGACATGAGGCCAGCCCCGGGGCAGGGGCGGCTGTGCTTCAGGGAGATTCCAGCCTGAGAGAGCCCATCTCCCCAAGGCCAGGGCTGCACTTCCCACATTCACCCTCCACGTCAGCGCTGTCAGAGCTTTCTGCAGGGATGGAAATGCTCTACTCGGCACTGCCTAGGACAGCAGCTCCTAGTCTCATGTGGCTCTCGAGCACTTGAAATTGGCTAGTATGACTCAGGGACTGGATTTTAATTGTAATTAGTTTAAATTTAAATGGCCACACCTGGCCAGTGGCTACTGAACTGGATGGTGCAGAGCCAGAGCTGAGGGCTACCATCCTGTCCTGCCTTTGACTCACTCTCGAGGTGGTTCTCTCTCTCATTCCTTAAGTTTTCTCTTTTATTTTTTTTTTCAACTTTTTCCTCTGGGTTTTTCTGCCTTTTCTGGATACCTTGCTCCTCTTCCTCTGTCTCCCCATCCTGGTAATTGGTATTAGTGGAATCCTGGAAAAGAGCTCAGTGGGCTTGTGGGGTGTGTCACCTTCCACTCATTCACTCAGCACCATCGATGCTTGCTGAGAGCTCGGTGCAGACAGACAGCAGGGAAGAAGACAGACACCCACCCTGTGGAGCTGACAGAGCAGTGGGGGATCGTTTATCACCTGTCTGGCTGCTGAGCCCGTGCACTCCAGTCCCAAGCAAGACTGTCTCAAAGCCAGCCAAGACGGAGGGTCCTTGCAGGCCACCCCGGGCTCTGCCCACACCTCCCAGAGGGCTGCCAGGGCTTGGCAGCAGTGCCTGCGCCACGTTTCCCGGGGACCTTGGGCAAGTGACATCAGGGTGGAGTGGACTCCTGAGTTCTGGAAACTCTATCCCAATGGGATGCACATTCCAGGTGGCAGTTTGGAGTAGCCTGCCTTACACTCCAGGTCCTGCCCTGGCTACACCTTCTAGCCAGAAGCCCTGCGGCCATGGGCAGGGCCCACTCCAGGGCCCCACTGCTGCCTTCACTCAGTGGCCAGGCTGTCAAGTACTTTCTTTTCACTAGAAAGATCTCCTTCTCCCAAAAGAAAGGTCAAGCAAAGAGGAGGGGGGCGTTTTCCTTTATTTTTTAATAAAATGCCACTTGCTGTCTGTGAAACAGCTCTCTGTCAGCTGTAGCGCCTTGGGGCAAATTAATATTTCAGTCACTTGGGGATTGTGGAGAAAGGCTTGGTGGACATGTTCTTGTCAGCAACTTCTTTGGCCTCTGCATGGCTTTGCCTCTGCACCCTCTCTCCGCCTGGTTCCAGCCGCGCCCTCCCCAGCTCACGCCAGGCCGGCTGTGCACCGCCAGGGTGGCCTCGAAGCCCAGCCTGGCCTGGACAGCTTGACGGGCGAGGTCACATAGTTTGAACTACTCTGATTGGCTGTCAGCCTTGATAGCCCTGACACAGCAGATGCTCCCCCGGGCATGCTCAGTGGAAGGCAGGGCCGTCACCCCGGCAACAGTGGGATGGGGCCCTGCGGAGGGGGCGCAGCTCCCAGTCTAGATCTGCCACTTTCCCTCAGCATTAACAGAGTCTTTAATAAAAGCCTAAGCGGCAGCCCCACAAATTGACTATGACAGTTGGTGGAGAAAATGAAGGGCCCCCACCCCCTACTCAGCCCCCTCCCCAGCCTCCCGCCCTTCTCCTCCAGGAGGCCCTGAGCCAGGACAACTTTGACATAATTTTGCAATAATTATCACTTGAAGAATTGCTACACAGGGGTAAGCGTCACAAGCAATCACATCAGTGGGGGAGAATCGCTGACCAACAGCCAGGCCTCCCCCGGGGCCCCTGTTTGCCCAGCCTGCTACCCCTCCTGGGGGCTTTGGTTTGTGCCCACATGGCACCTTTGCCCCTCTGATGCCATCTTCCCTGCCCTCCGCTCTGTAGGAAACGGGCAGCAGGCCACCCCCACCAGGTTCCCCCCGGCCCAGGTGAAGCAGGAGCCCGGTGAGAGTGCTGGCGCCCCAGGACCCCATGAGGCCCCCCAAGACCGAAATGTAGACCTGACTGTAAAGGAGCCCAGGTGAGGCACAGGGACTCACTGGTGGGGCCCCCAACTCTCTTCCCCCAGGGAAAGAGCTGGGAGCTGGAAGGGAGGCTCTGGGGGCAGCCACCCCCAATGCCAGACCCCAGAGGAGCCAGGGGCCACTCCTCCAATGGAGGGTCATCCTCCTGCCCAGGCAGGTGCAGCAAGGGGGGACCAGAGCCCCAGGGACTGGGTGGGAAGGTGAGTCCAGGCTCAGTCCCACGTGTGTCTGAGCTAAGGTCTCTTGGTTTGCATTTCTAGTAATGAATCAAATGGCCACGCAGTCCAGGCAAATTCATCTCTTTTATCCTCGCTTATGAATAAGGTAAGAGCCATCTATCACACGCCTCCCATTCCCCCACCCAGAGAAATTAAAGCTAGGCTGGGGGGTGGGGGGTTGGGTTTGTTTTTTAATGTTTTGCCTCTAATAAGATGAGTTTGTACCATTTAAATTTTGAGGCCATTTTTCATCGGATATAATTCCAGAGCCACTGCTTACAAATTAATTTAATGAACTGGCTGAAGAAATATATCCCAGCCTCTGACACCTTTCCCACCCCCACCCCACTTTGGATGGAGGGCTCCAAAGCTTTCTCAGGGTCCTCCAACTTTTTCCACTCTCTGTTTTTAATGTTATTTATTTATTTTATGTATTTTTTTTTTTTGTTTCCAAAGGGGTAGGGGGAGAGGAGGGGCTAAAGTGGGAGCAAAGCATCAATTTCCACTTTTCGGGTTGAGTAATGGTCTCGGACGCCTTCCGGAGAGGTCGCACTGGAATATTTATTTTAAATAATGCAAGGTCTTTGTAAATTATACATCATCTCAAATATATTTTTCCCCTTCACATGATGAATTTGACTACAGCAAGATTAATTTGGTTACTGTACACAAGTGACTGTTGAGCAGGGAGCTGGGCTTCGCTGGACCACGTGGGGTGGGGGTCCCTGCCAGATCCATGCCGGGAGGCACCTTCGGCCACCCTCTCCCTGGGCTCTTGGCCCCTCGACTTTCTCGCCTGCTCCTGCTTGCTCTCTCGCTCGCCATTTCCCTTCTTAGCTTGCTGCCCCACCCCGCACCCCCTCACTCCTGCCTGTCAGCACCTGGCACCCCGTGTAGGGCGAGCCTTCACACTGACTCTCCTCCCACCCTCCCCCTCCGGTAGCAGCCTGTCTTGATTTCACCCCATGAGCCTCGCCCTCCCTCTCTGCTCCTCCTTTGTGTGTCTTCTCTGTTCTCAAGGAATTCGTAGGGGTTCCCCCATCCCTCCTCCTCCTGCACTTCTTTTGAAAACCTTCTGGCAGGAAAATAACCAGGGAGCCGCGAAGTCTGGGGAAAGATGGGCTGCGAAAGCTCCCTGATCGAGGCCTTGGCTTGAGTGATGGAGCCCAGCAGCACGGGCTGGGGGCCTGCAGGGGCCTCGCATCTGCAGGGCCCCGGCCGTGCCATTCAGAGAAGGCGATTCTATAGCCAGAGCCACGTGGGGTCGGCTGCATTCTCTGCTCTCTGCTCCCAGCATCACAGGGCTGGGGTCACAAGGAGCAGCTGTGTCTGCTTCCTGAGGTTCCCCCAGCCCCAGCACGGCCACTGTCTTCCCCGCAGATGTCTCAGGGCAACCCTAGTCTTGGCAGCCTGTTGAACACCAAGACAGAGGCCGAGGGGGGCTCGGCCTTGGAAGCCTCACCCTTCCTGGGCAGGGCCGTGAAGGCCCTGGTCCACGAGCAGCTGGCAGAACCCTGGAAGGTGTACCTGCGCAGGTGAGGGCACGGCTGGAGGGAGGGGAGGGTGTGAGGCCAGGTTCCAGCCACCCCCAGCCCTGGGTCCCCTAACCGGCTGCTTCTCTGGCAGGTTTGGCACCAAAGACTTCTGTGACGCCCAGTGCGACTTCCTTCACAAGTCCCACTTCCACTGCGTGGTGGAGGAGTGTGGAGCCCTGTTCAGCACCCTGGATGGGGCCATCAAGCATGCCAAGTGAGTAGGGGTCCTGGGAAGGGATGGGGCAGAGAGGATGGCTGGTGAGGGCAGAGAGGATGGCTGGCAAGAGGTGGGCCTGGGTGCTGCAGGGCTAATCGCTTTCCCCAAAGGGCCGCATGTATGGCTCCCACCAGACCAGTGCTGAGCAGGCTTCTCAGAAGAGGCTGTCCCCTTCTTTCACTTGCCCAGCCCCTGCACAGCCCGTACCTGAGGCCCTGGGCCCAGCTGCCATGGCCCCGGTCCTGGGGGCCCCGTCAACCACACCACCGACACTCCGTATAGAGCCAGCCTTGAAGGCTCGAAGCCTGTCTGGGGGCCAGCACAGACTTAGGTGAACACCTTGCAAGCCACGATATTACCTTCTTAGATTCTTTTTGACCTAGAAATAATGAAATCAATTGGTGTTATCCATTGAGTTAAAAAGTAGCAAGCCTAGCAGCCTCCCAGCTATTGAACCAGAATCTGTAAATGTTGAAAATCCCTCCCTGCTGCCTGAGCCCCCGGCTGGGTTCTGTTCCCACTGAGGCCCCTGGCCACTGGACAGCAGCGGAGCCATGCTCAATCCCACGTTCAGAACCTCAGAGCAGATCCTGGAAGGACTTCCTGGGGCAGGGCCTGCTCTCCACTGTGCAGGGAAAAGCTGGGGACAGACTCTACCAGGAAGGCTACTTGTAGGAAGATGTAGTCGGACCACCAGGAGCCCAAGTCAGAGTCCAAGGACAGAGCTGCCTGCTTGCAGTTGAGCCCTTCCGTCTGGGTGAGGTCACAGGTGGCCTCTGGGGTCTAGTGCTGAGGATGTGATGGGGATACCAGGCCCCCAGGCTTGTGACAGGGTTGTCCCCAGGACCTCCATCCAGGGCAAAGCTGACCTGCTTGGGCCCTCTCTGCTGTCCCACCTGAAACACCCTCTCTGCCTCTCGCAGCTTCCATTTCCGGACAGAGGGAGGAGCAGTGAAAGGAAACTCAGAGACTGCCTTCCCAGGCTCAGCCGCTGAGACCAAACCCTGCCTGGCCCCCTCGTCCCCACCGGCACCTCCTGTGACCACCGCCACAGCTTCCTCCCTGGAAGGGCCAGCCCCCAACCCAGCCTCCGTGCCCTCCACCCCCACCCTCCTCGCCTGGAAGCAGCTGGCTTCCGCCATCCCCCAGATGCCTCAGATCCCAGCATCAGTGCCTCACCTACCCGCTTCACCCTTGGCAACGACTTCTCTAGAAAACGCCAAGCCCCAGGTCAAACCCGGATTCCTCCAGTTCCAGGAGAAGTGAGTCCCTCAATGAGCCGGGAGTCCCGCGTCCCCCGCGTGTCTTGGGCATAGGTGCTAGCAGGGACAGCCGAGGCGGCCCTGCTCCTCGCCCTGAGAGTAGCACTGGCCATCCCCAGCCTCTCTGGGACATAGTCGTAGGTCGGTGTCTTTTTAGCCAAAGATGCTGCTGCTCAGATCTCAATGCCTGTCTCCTGAGCAGGCCAGGGGCTGCCAGGGGGCCAGGGGTGATGGCGGTGGTAGCGGCCGCTGTGCCAGGCGGGTAGGTGATCAGCGCGGGCCAGCTGGAGTGGTGGTGTTCAGAGGACGAAGCTTCCTCACCCTGCAGGGAGTCCTGAGCCTCCCTTGGGTCTCCTTGTTGGCACCACTGTGACCCTTGCCCATAGCTGAGTCCCCGAGGGGCACAAGAAGTCATGGGCAGGGAGAGGGGCTAGGCCCACCCCCTGCACAGAGCTCTGCGCGCTCAGGGGTGGATGGGACCTTCCTCATGGTTGGTGGTGGCTCCTTGCGGCGAGAACGGTGACTTTGTATCGTAATGTCTGCACCGCGGCTTCCTGTTCTAAATAAAATAAATTGGATGTGAACACACACCACCTGAGTGGCAGCTGTCCTCCCTCTCTGAGCACCTGGAGCTGGGCCCCCAGCATGGAAGGGAACCGAGCTCCTTCTCCATCTCTGCCCTGTGTCCCTTTTTCCCCTGGTCACCTCCCCAAAGTGACAGCCCTCTTATTTTTCTGGATTGGTCAGAGCTCCTATCCCCGATCTGATGTAGGGGGTGACAGTGTTGGCAGCCAGAACAAGAGGGGGTGCCCAGTCTCTTCCCGCCTCTCTGCATCTCCGAATCAGGACTCCAGGGGTGAGGGCTGCTCTCCCAGCCCTTCCAGGGCTCTCGGGAGGGTGAGGTGTACGGGCTTGGCCCATCACTCCCCCGCCCATCCCTGCCAGCCAGTACACTCAGCTGGGTCTCAAGACTCTCTGAGTGGATGGGCGCTGTAGGCCCCAAGCTGACCCTGGGGAACCCCAACAGCTGTGTGCCTTGGTGGGCCCTGACACAGGCACATGTCCCCACCTGCCAGGCCCCATGGGGGCACACCTTCCTGGTGAGGCTGCCCACCCATTTGCAGCCTGTCTGTCACATCCAGGGCAATGCCTAGGCTGTGCCAGCCAGGCCCTTGCTGGCATCCTGCCAAGGGCTGGCAGCACCATCCCTTATTTCCACATCCAAGGAGTCAATGCCACCATCCTTATCTGTAATCCTGAGGTGTGGTCGTGGGAACTTCGTGTCCCAGCATGCACTGCTCTGGGCACCCTGCATATTGCAATCCTCATGCACCATGCAGGGCTCCTGACTGGTGCAGGATGCATGCTGGGATCTGTAGTTTCCTCTGGCTGAACTGTCCTGCTGGGCAGGAGGGTGGCCCTGGGGCTGCCCCTTCCAATGGCACCACTGGTGAATGGGGAGCAGACCCCAACGAGCGCACATCAGGACCCCGGAGGGGAGGGCTCTGGGGATGCCAATGACCGTCTGGGCTGTGGTTTCATTCCAGTGATCCCTGCCTCACGACGGACTGCAAGTATGCCAACAAGTTCCACTTCCACTGTCTGTTTGGAAACTGCAAGTACGTCTGCAAGACCTCCGGCAAGGCCGAGTCCCACTGCCTGGACCACATCAACCCCAACAATAACCTGGTGAACGTGCGAGACCAGTTTGCTTACTACTCCCTGCAGTGTCTCTGCCCCAACCAGGTCAGCGCAGCGGGCAGGGCACGGGGCTGGCGGGGCAGGGAAGGTGTGGGCCCCAGAGGAGATCCTCCTGGCAGGGGCTCCATTTCACACGTCATTTTTTGATTGGCATCCACCAGACTCTGGGAAGGACATTATCTGTCGCTGGGCCCCGGAGGCCCCTGGGCAGGCATCCAGATTGGTGCTAAGTCTGTCATTTCATCCTCAGCCTCAGTGGGGACTAAATGCTGGGCTGCCAAGTGCACTTGGCATCATCATTCTTGCCCATCCTGGAACTAGCTTTACCGTCTACCCAGAGACTTAGAATGTAAAATAGGCCCATCAGACAGATAAAGAGATTGCACTCTCCAAGCCCCAGACAGGCAGGGATTGCTGGCAGAGAGCGTTGAGAGGAGTCTGAGCCTAGATCTGGGCATGCAGAGAAGAGTGCGAGGATAGATTGGTGATGTCTGCCATGGGTGTGGGATTGAGAGGGGTGGGAAGCGTGCCAAATAGGGCATCTTGATCAAATGACCAAGGGGACACACTTTTTCTCAGTGTGGGAAAGGTCTTTATATAATGGCATTTTCTGATTCCGAGCATGGAAGAACACCCCTGCCAGGGGCCTGCATGGCTCAGAGCTGGGCCAGGCAGAGCTGGTGCTTAGGCAGTCTCCTGCCTGGTCCTGACTGGTACCCCCTCCTTGCAGCACTGTGAATTCCGGATGCGCGGGCACTACCACTGTCTCCGCACTGGCTGCTACTTTGTGACCAACATCACCACCAAGCTGCCATGGCATATAAAGAAGCATGAGAAAGCCGAGCGGCGGGCGGCCAATGGGTTCAAGTACTTCACCAAGCGTGAGGAGTGTGGCAGGCTAGGTAACAGCAGGGCCGGGGGGCGGACTGTCCAACAGGTCGCAGGGCTGGTCCTCTGGCCACCTCTCCTGGTACCCACCCCCTGCCTGTGCACGTCATAGGCCATGTTCTGCTAAAGATGCCACATATATCACAGGCCAGACCTTGTCAAATTTGTGAAACAATCGAAGCCCAAACAGCCCAGGAAAAAGTGGTGAGGGTGACCCAGAGTACCCACCTCCACCCCCTAGGAGAGTGCCCTGGGGCCCTCAGCATCATTATCCAGGGGCTGACTTAGCTTTTTTTTTTTTTTTTTTGGCTTTCTTTCTGAGATATGAGGGCTTACAGGTAAGTCTTAGGAGTTCCCAAAATTCAGTGCCCTGGAATCTCTTTCCATGACTTGAATTATAAGGTGTTTGTCTGAAATCGACCAGGACTTATTCGTTAGGTCATTCATTCATTCTACAGATACTTATTGAGGTTGAGGAGCAGTGTTCTCAGTGCCGGGCTCTGTGTTGTTGCAGGGGAGGGGGTGGCAGCAGCTAAGACTTTTTGAGGGTCTGCTGTGTGCCAGGCACATGGTTGGGGCTGGGGATGGGGAACAGTCCAGCACATCGTGGGCTCAGCCTAGAGCCTATGTGACCTGGGGAGACCCGGGAGGGAGGTGGCTGTGAAGCTGGGAAGAGGAGGCCAAAAATGGCCCTGAGCTCAGCAGCAGATGCCTGGGTGTTAATTCTGCTGCTGAAAGCAGAACCGCCCCCTAGGGAAGCCACCCCCCAGCCCCTGAGCAGGGCCTCCCTGCTGAACCTGCCCTGAGGATACTGCCAGTCCAGCCCCAGGGCCTGCAGGCAGACTCAGGACAAAGCCACACGTTCATGGACCTGCAGAATTGCCCAGGAATAGACCAGAAACTAGAGGGCAGGGGGGAGCCAGGCAGGTAAAGGCAGGCTGGGCAGACACCTGGGCCACAGGCCTGTTGTAGCACAGGTGGCCATGGCAGCAGGGTCTCGGGGGAGCAGGGGGCACTGCCTGGGCAGACAGGCCCTTCCACAGGTGGAAGGGTGAAATGCTAAAAGTCAACGGCCAGAAAGGAAACAATCCTTCAAGTATTAATTCAAAAAGAATTCAGGGCTGGAGTGAGGGTTGGTTACCATGGCAACAGGTGTCAACACCTGCGGCCTCTGCTGTACCTGGGCTCAGTTTACAGATGTCAGGGTATTCTGGAGTTGCCGTTATTTATTCAACTTTGGGTGTTTTCGGTGGTAGCTGGGGCCAAACAAAGCTGGGAGATGATATAAGACACCTGGCCAGCCCGGGCGCCATGGCAACGGGCAGGCCTTCACCTGCCCTCTGCTGATAGTGTTTCAATCCCGCCTGCTCTATTTGTTCTCAACCCTGGGCAAAGGGGGGAGGGCAGTAAGCAGAGCGGGGAGCACCCCAGGCTCCCCAGAGAAGATGTGGGACAGGTGCTTTGTCACGATATGACTGTACCAGTGGACAGAATCCATTAGGGTCCCTTGCCCTGGAGCCTGTGGGCCTTTCAGAGTATGGGGTTGGGGACGGGGGCCAGCCTGCCAATGCCACGTGCCTCCATGCTGGGCTAGAGGGAGACCCAGGCTCCAGACAGCCAGGCGTCCTAGGACTTCCTGGTAGATGGGGTAGGGGTACACCCAGGTGAACACCAAACTAGTTGCTAACGAGTTGACTCCAACTCATGGTGACCCTGTGTGTATCAGAGTAGAACTATACTCCCTAAGGTTTTCAGTGGCTGATTTTTTAGTAGTAGATCACCAAGCCTTTCTTCTGAGGCGCCTCTGTGTGTATTTGAACCTCTACCCTTTCCGTTGCCAGCCGAGTGTATTTACCTTTTGCCCCACCATGGGGAAAATGTCCTTTTCCCAGACGCCCTCTGCCTTGTTGGCCAGCCCCTATTCCCCTGGCCCAGAATGGACACACAGTAGGTACCCCATGGGCACGTGCTGGCACGGGAGGCTCATGGCTGGTGGGGCTGTGTCTGCAGGTTGCAAGTACAACCAGGTGAACAGCCACTTCCACTGCATCCGTGAGGGCTGCCAGTTCTCCTTCCTCCTCAAGCACCAGATGACCTCGCACGCCCGGAAGCACATGCGGAGGATGCTGGGAAAGAACTTTGACCGTGTGCCACCCTCACAGGTGAGCGCTGGCACCACGCCGCTAGGGTCCCCCTCCCAAGAGAGGGCGCATCACCAGCGTCCCGCTCTTGCTTCCAGGTGGTGGACCATGCCGCCCAAAGCAACAGCCTGCCCCTGGGACTGGCACAGCCCCCAGCCCAGCTTCCTCAGGGACCCCCACTTCCTTTCAGGGTACCCCTAGCCTGATGGACCCAGAGACAGACGAGTACATGGATTACACAGGCTGCAGCCCGGGAGCCGTGTCCTCCGAGTCATCCACCATGGACCGGAGCTGCTCCAGTACCCCCGTGGGCAACGAGAGCACTGCGGCAGGTAGGCGGGCAGGAGGCAGGTGGGCCAGGGGGCAGCAGGAAGGGCACTGGGGGCCTAGGAGCCGGTGCACTTCGAGTCCATCCTAGGACAGAGGTCTGTGGTCCAGCAGCCTGAGGGGAGCAGGCCTGTGTGTGGCCGAGCCAGAGGGCCTGTGAGACTGGGTCCCTGAGACCCGCCTTCCTCCCTGGTGCCCCAGAGCCTCTCCTCACAGAGGGTCACTTCAGTTTCCGGGAGGGGAGCCTGAGATTGTCTCCTCTGAGAGTTACTACCACAGGCAGCCAGCCCCTCAGGTGGGGGGCTGGTGGGCTGGGGGCCTACTGACCCTGACCCCCTTTGTGGCTCTTCTGCCCGTTATTCCCAGCAGTGGTCCTCGGACCCCAGAGCGAGGTCCCACTCCGGTGACCTTGCCCCCGGCACTGCCTGTCTGCTCTCTCCTCCCCACATCCTCATCTCTTCACCGCCCCCTCTCTGTTCCTCATCCATCCACATACCTTCATATCATACTCGCTTCTGCCATCGGGTTTCTCATTTTGGTTCTTTTTTTGTTTGTTTGTTCGTTTTTTGGTTTTCTTTTTTTTTTTTCCCCCTGCTTTTCTCCACCCTCTCCAGGCTGCCCGGCTCCTCCTCCTCCTCTTCCTCCTCCTGCTGCCGCTGGTGACGAGGCTGCCCCCGTGGCTCCGCCGCCCCCACTGCCTCCATCCTTCCAGCCGGCCCTGCTCCGGCCGACCCTCCCCCCCCTGCCATACCTCCTCTCTCCGTCCTGTCTCTCATACTCTCTGCTCAGTGCCACTCTCGGAGCCAGCCGGGGCTTGGCCCAGCCCATCAGCAGCCCACCCAGCTTCCTGCCTGTCACTGCCACTCCAACTCCGGTAAAAAGTGACGTCCCCCTAGTTCAGGACGCTGCAGGTAACTCACTCACCAGTGTCTGTTGCCCCTCCAACCCACGAGGCTGGGATTCAGGACCTGACCCTTTCTCACAGCTGACCTGGGCCATGGACAAGCTACCCCGAGCCCCTCACAGCTAAACACCTCTGGTCTCTGTCCCAAGGCACCTGCTCAGCCCTGGGCAGGCCAGAATGTTGTCACCAGAGCTACCCAGGGACATGTCCTGAATCAGCAGCCAGCTGGAGCTATGGAGATGGCTGTGCCTGCTGTACCCCCAATTCCTGCTGGGCTCCCTGGGAGAGCCTGTCCCCCCATTCTCAGCAAGTTCATCTGGAACCTATACTAAGGAGGGACAGAACGTGTTCCCGGGAAGGTTTGCTGGGGCCTGGGGCCTGCCCAGATTAGGAGGCTCCTGGCACCACCCCACGCCTCCAGAGCCGCTAAGGAAGGGGAAATCCCTGTAGCCCCTGTCCCCAGGCAGTGCTCGATGGCCAAGGTGACCCACAGGGGTGGGGTATGCCCTGCCTTGCCCCTTGAGTGCAGTCCTCGCCAGTCTTTCCTCACATTCTTACTGTGCCCCGGCTTTATGCCAGGCCCCAGGGCAGGGTGGGTACAGTAGTAAGCAGGACAGAGGACCCTGCCATCTTGGAATTCAGCCCCTTGAAGGCTCTGTCATCAATACAAGCAAACAGAGCCCCCTGACTGTGGGCCTGCAGCAGACACTCCAGATTTCCACGTGTGAGACACCCCCCTTGTCCCCTACCTGGGGGTCACTACCCATCACAACCCTTTGTTTCTCTTCACCTTCCGAGGGTGGGTGACTGGACAATTTGTGCACAGGGTGGTGGCTGGCTCAGGGAGAGCCAAGTAGGTTGCAGGTGAGCTGTCTGGGAGAAGCCCAGGGGAGCCTACCACCCTCTTGGGTAGGGCCAGGCCTGAGGGTTCCATTTGGTATTTCTAGGGGATGGGGCAGGGAGCCAGCAGGGGGCTGGCCTTCCCCTCACCCTACAGCTGCAGGAGCCATGGGTGCCCTCCAGAAAAGGGGTGAAAAAAGCAGAACCCTACAGTCTACAGGGCAGCCTTGGCAATGGGGTATCCCGAGCCTTGGGAAGTACTTGGGGCCAGGAGGGAGAGCACAGCTGAGCACCTGTCCCTCTGGTAAGCCCCTGGGCCAGGTCAGTGGCTCTGAGTAGAGGAGGCAGGGACCTGATTTCTTGGCTCCTAGCTCCCTGAGGACTAGCCCCTCAACAGAGGGCCCTCTCCTAGCTCACGAGCGGCAGAAACCCCAAGACCTGAAAGAACCTTCTGGAACCTCAGGGCAGGGAGTTGCAGCCCCAAGCAGCCCCAGGGCACTTGGCATCCCTGCTTTGAGTAGGCTGGTCCCGCTGCTCAGACAGGCTGGCAGCCGGGGAGACTGGTTAGCCAGTGGAGAAGGAGCCGGCCTGTCCCTCATTAGAGGCAGGCGGGTGATGGTGTTCTGGCCTCTGTCCAACCTGGGTAATTATGCTCTGCCCCAGATTCCCCCTTCAGCTGCAATTAGCACCAGGATGGTCTTCACTTCCCGCCCAAACGGGCCAGGAAGCAGCCACCACATCCCCCGAGCTGGCTGTGCTGCCACTCTAGGTGGACGTCTGCCGTCCATCCCGCAGACAGTGATGATGAAAGGGGAAGCCTGGGGGGCTCCCTGGCTCTGAGGGCAATGGGTGGGAGAGAAGCCAAGGGGTCAGGCACAAATGCCCGCTGCCTGTGCCAGGATCAGGGCCCGTGGGTGTGACCCTGGGAATGGTGCCCAAGGGGGTACCCCTTCGGCACTGACCGCCCCGCCCCTTCCCCAGGGAACACCATCTCCATGCCCACAGCCTCAGGGGCCAAAAAGCGCTTCTGGATCATTGAGGACATGTCGCCTTTCGGCAAGCGGCGCAAAACGGCCTCCTCCCGCAAGATGCTGGACGAGGGCATGATGCTGGAGGGCTTCCGGCGCTTCGACCTCTACGAGGACTGCAAGGACGCAGCCTGCCAGTTCTCGCTCAAGGTCACCCACTACCACTGCACGCGCGAGAACTGCGGCTACAGGTTTTGCGGCCGCACGCACATGTACAAGCACGCGCAGCACCACGACCGCGTGGACAACCTGGTGCTGGACGACTTCAAGCGCTTCAAGGCCTCGCTGCGCTGCCACTTCGCCGACTGCCCCTTCTCGGGCACCAGCACGCACTTCCACTGCCTGCGCTGCCGCTTCCGCTGCACCGACAGCACCAAGGTCACCGCGCACCGCAAGCACCACGGCAAGCAGGACGTGATCAGCGCGGCAGGCTTCTGTCAGTTCAGCTCTAGCGCGGACTGCGCCGTGCCCGACTGCAAGTACAAGCTCAAGTGCTCCCACTTCCACTGCACCTACCCGGGCTGCCGCCACACGGTCGTCGGCATGTCGCAGATGGACTCGCACAAGCGCAAACACGAGAAGCAGGAGCGCGGCGAGCCCGGCGCCGAGGGCCCCGCGCCCGCCGCCCTCAGCCTGGACGGCTCGCTCACGCTGGGCGCCGAGCCCGGCGGCTCCCTGCTCTTCCTACAGACGGCCGCCGCCAGCCTGGGCTTGGGCCTGAGTGACGCGGGCGACCCCGGCCACCCCGGGCCGCCCGCCGCGCCGCCAGGCCCCCGCGAGGGCCCTTCTGCGCCCGCCTCTGCCGCCGCCGCCGCCGCCGCTGGGGAGTCCTCGCAGGAAGACGAGGAGGAGGAGATGGAGCTGAACGAGGAGGAAGACGACGACGAGGAGGAGGACGAGGATGACGACGACGAGGACGAGGAGGAAGATGACGAGGACGACGAGGACGACGACGAGGACCTGCGCACCGACTCGGAGGAGTCGCTGCCCGAGGCGGCGGCGGCCGAGGCGGCGGGGTCGCGGACCCCCGATCTGGCGGCGCTGGGCCCCGCGGCCCCCGGGCCCGCGCCCGCCGCCGCCGCCGCCTCGCCGTAGGCCCGAGCCCACGCGGCGCCCCAGCGGTCCGGCCCTGCGCCCCTGCCCCGCGCCCCCGGCCCACACGCTGCGGGTCCGGCGGAGTCGCCGAGGTCCGCGCCCCACGCGCGCGTCCAAGAAGGAGCAAGCGCCGCGGGCTGGGCGCGCCCACTCTTCCAGGCCCGCTCTGGCATCTTGCCTCTTTATTATATTATTATTATTAATTTTGTAAGAAATGTTATTTATATGGAAAGCCTCCCTCTGTCCAGAGCTGGATGCTTCCGGGGGCGCTTGGGGATCGGGCTCCGCCCCCACCCGACCTGGTCGGCCCCGCCGGTGCTTCGGGACCCCGGGTCGGTCTCAGGACCGAGGGGGGGCCCCCTCTGGTGCTCCCGGGGCCGCCCCGCGCTCGCCGCGCCCGGAACGCACGGCCCCACGGCTGGAAGGACTGACCGAGGCTGCCGAACGACCCTTTTCTAGCTGAAGTTTGGGGATCTTCTTCAGGGAAATAGAAGGTGCTCTTGTCCGGGTGGGAGTGAGGGGCAGGGGTCCCCGAGGGCAGAGGCAGGCTCAGACACCCCGTCGCTGCTCCAAGCGCCCCTCCCCGCGGCCGGACTCCACCCCTCACTACCACGCCGGTGGGATTCCTCATTGCTCAGGACAGGGGCGAGGGCTGGGGGTCACTGGGACCCCCGCCCCAACCACCAGGGGCGGGCCGCACCTGTGGCATCTGGCAGGTCCTCCCGTTAATGCAGCTAAGGCCCTCCCTCCCGGCCTGAGGGAGGGCGGGTGGAAGGCGGTCAGCACGGGTGACACTACAGGGGACCGTCGAGGAAATCTCATGGAATTAGCAGAGCCGGCTCTGGTGTCTGCTCCCTGGCTGGGCTGCACCGCTTGTCAGCTTCTCGACGCTCAGCACCCCCACCCACCACACACACACACACACACACCACCACCACACTGCGGCTTCCACCCAGTGAAATGAGGAAGGAGTGACCAGCGGGGGCTGGGAGTAGAGCAGGGGGTCTCCACCACTGAAATGGTGAATATAGGAAGGATGCGACTGTCTTTGGCTTTGATATTCAAGATGGAAAAACACATAAGAAAGTTGTACAGTATTTTTCCTGTAAAGGCTATTCTACACAGAACAAAAAAGAAAAAAAAAAAAAGGGCGGGTGGCGAGAGCCGGGCCTGCCTCCGGACCAGCCCTGCGGTTGGAGAACTGTGCAATCTTTCACATGGGACTTGGTTTAGCGTTTATTTTAGAGGCCTTAACAGTTTGAGGCTGTCTTCACACTAGCACTGATGGAGCTGCGTGATTCCAACTTTTAACTTGAATTTTGTAGAGACAAGGAAAAAGGACTATTACTGTTAATACAAGTTCGTAGTTAATTTAACATTTGAGTTTCTCTCTATCGGTTATGCGTGTGGCTTTATAGGGCTTTTTTTTTTTTTTTTTTTTTTCCAGTTTGTTTTAATATTTTGTCTGGGATGCTTCCTGAGTAGTGCAACCCTCCCTGATTGGGTTCCCTTTTTCATCCCCTCTCCTTGGAGAGGAAGTCATCCAAGCCCAGAGCAGGGCCCCACCCACCAGGCACACACCTGGTGTACAGGACCAGGCCTCCTGCTCCAGGGCCACCACCTGGTCTCAGGTTGGTCCTGAGACTTCAGCCACAAGGATAGAACAGGTCCAGCCCTGGTAGGTGGGGACCCCTTCCCCAAAGGTCTCCAAGGGGTAGCCTAACCTAACTAGGGGCAGTGGTTTACTTTTTCTTCCTTTTTTTTTTTTTTTTTTTGGTCCTCTTGGCTGCCCACAGCCAGAAAGGCAGGCCCATCTGAACTGGAGAGGGAGCAGGGAGGGAGGAGTGGTCCCACGGAGCGTACCTGATGCAATGGGAAAAGAAATGATTTTCCAAACCAGCCCCCCCGCCCCACCGCAGAGCCTCCTGAGTCCGTGGGTACCACGTGCTGCTGGTGAGCTTTCGCCCAGACTTGGAGCCCTTCCCCAGAATCCTATCTGTGGGAGGAGTTTTGTAAAGGAAAAAACAAAACAAAACAAAAAAATTTTTTCAATGTAGCAAAATCAAATGAAAAAAAGAAGATTCCGACAGTGGGAAGTCTAGCCTTTTGTAACTTCATATTGCACACTAGGACTATAAGCCATTGCTAGCTCATTTTGAATTTTAATGTGTAATTTTTGTTTTATTTCCTTTCTGTGGGGAAAACGATGCTTGATCCACCAATGCTCTTTTTAATGTTTTATAACTATGTATGTGTATATATATAAATATCAAATAATATGTATGCACATATGTGTGTATATATCTATATGTATATACATATATAGATATATAGAGATATATAGAGAAGTTTTGAGACAAAAAATGCAGTACGTGAAAACTGAACTGAACAGCGTGTGCTCTGATTACTTGAATCTGGTCTCCTCGGCACCTGCGTTATTAAGAACTGAATATTTTTCCACTTGAATTTAGTGCTATTAGAAATTTAATATATGTGTTTTATTTATTTGATTTTTTTTTTTTTTTTTGCATGACTGATGCAAGGTTTGACATTTTCACTCAATAAAAACTGGAAAAAAAAATCTATCAAGTTATCTTTTATTTTTCCAAATCACCCCAAGCAGCTGGCCATGACAAGGGGCCAGGGGTCAGTCACCTTCAGCCCCCGGCAGGGGCAGAGGGACAGACCAGTTTTGCCTATGGGTGCCAGACCAGGTTCTCGCAGACTTTGGGACAAGTGTTCTCATCTACACATACACACCGTCCTGCTGGAAGCTTCTATGTGAGGCTCAGAAGCTGCCCTTGTGCCAAGCTCCGTAGCAGTGAGGCCTTGGGCCTTGGGCAGAGAGGGCCCACGGCCTCCCAAGACCCTCAACCTGGCCAGCCCCCTCCTCTCCAGCTGAAGGTACTAGGCAGGCGCTGGCAGGGTCACCCCTCTGCCTCCTCCCTTGGCTCCCTCCTCCTTCCTGCAGGGACCTGCCCGGGCTGGGAACAGGCGCACACCTGGATCCAGTCCAGATGCTGGCTCGGCTCCTGCCTGGAACACGAGGTGGCAGAGCCAGAGGGGCTGACTCCTGGGTCTGTAGCTGCTGGAGCCTGAGTTGCGGCCCCTTGTAGCACCGTGTTGGGGTCCCTCGGAAGCAGGGAGCACCAGCCCAGGAGCCCTGGAGGCTCTGTTCGCCTGGGCCAGAGGGCAGGCCTCACTGCCCACCCGGATATTCTCCTCATACCGGCCAGTCTCTCGTTGGGCCACATCCTCTGAGTTCTTTTGCCAGCCCTGCCCTGTCAGACCCCCCAGGTGGCAGGAGCGCCCCCAGCAGTCCCACTTTGGGGAAACAGCATCTTAGAGTTGGCACAGCCCTGCACCCAAGGGTGTACATGCCCACTGTCCTGATGAGGAAGGAGCTGGAGAGGTGATGTTGCCGCAGCCCTTGCCTCCCCCTCTGGTGGCCCACCACACACTTGGCCACCGCCAGCCATGAAGCCTGTGAGCGCAGGACCGCAGGAGGCTGCCCTCCCTATAGCCATTGGCCACTCCCAGCCAAGTTCAATGTCACTTCCACCACAAAAGCCTCATTTCTAGCCCAGCGCAGCACCCAGGGCCCTTCCCCTCTCCTTCCTCCTGGAACACAGCCCATAAGCTATTTACATAAATATGTTTGTAACAGACACGAAAATATATACTTTTTTCTATCTTATTAAAGTGTTCAAGTTGGAACTCGCCTATTTGTGGGTATCTCGATTCTGTTAAATAAAACAGTGACTAATTTATGGGATAAAACACAAGTTCAACAAATTAAAACCATTATTGGAGCTTCACAGGCTTTGGTGGGCCAAGCAGCTCTCCCTCGGGGCCCAGGGAGGCAGGGAGGCAGGGAGCCAAGTCCCCACCTCAGCAGCAGACGGGTGGGTAGGTGGTGCAGACCACAGGGCTCCCTCCAGGCAAGGGAGCAGGGCAGCTCTGGGGGTGGCAGAGGCAGGGGGCAGCCGCTCAGCCACTCTAGCAGCTCTCAGAGCTGACCGCAGCTGCCTCTCAGCAACTCCTGGCCCAGGGGAAGCAGGACAGGGCTCGAGGCAGTTAGCGGACCTTGGCCAGGCCCTGAACTACCACCCCCTCTCCACCTGCCCCCAGGTTTTCTGGGCTTGGTCAACCTCTGCAGACCATATGCTGTTGACAGGGGCAGGGCCAGCTTCCAGGCTAGACTTGAGATAAAGCCAGGCAAGGGCCCAGGGACTAATCCTGAGGGCCATGAGCTGGGCCCAGGGACGGGCGCAGGGACTGAAGTGGCCCCTCAGAAGAGCCTCATGGGGATATCAAGGTGACACATAGGCCAGCCCAATGGCCAGGTCCCAGGCACTGCCCGAGACCAAGGCAGAGAGGAGTGCCCACCTGTCCCATCAGGGGCTCTGCCCATCCTGAGACCAAGCCCCCCACCAGGAGTCAGAACGGGAGCTGGTGACAGCCCAGGCCACACAACCCTCCCCTGTGGCTTGCTGGGCTTGGAAGGAGGGCAGTAAAACATGTTTTCATTCTGGGGTTTAATTAGCTGTGCGGTGTGATGGTCCTACACCCAAACTGGGGCAAACTCAGGAGTTTGGTAACCTCCTGGAAAGAGCCAGAACCAGCTGTACAGGCTCATGGCTGAGCTCAGCAGCTGCCCACCTCCCACAGACCTGGCCTGGCTGGGCTGCTGCCAGCAGCTTGAGTCATCCGTGGGAGCCAGGCTTGGGGTTCCGAAGTGGCCTTACCCCCAGGCCTCCTGGACCCACAGCAACAGGGAGGACCCTTCTCTGGGCAGCACACTTAGGCCACGGGGCAAAGACCCTGGCCTCCTGGGTAGCCTTGGCCCAGGGCCAGAGCACAGGCTGGCCATGGGGGGAAGGAGTACAGCTGCCCCAAGCCTCCAGCCCCCAGTCAGGCCTCCAGGAAGCAGGAATGGTAGCAGGCCCCTCAAATATGCTGGAATGCTGAGGCCTCACGGGGCATGAACAGGGCCTTTGCCACCCTCCCTGTGAGGGGCTGCCACAGCTCTGGAGCTCCCAGAGCCCACAGTCAGCGAAGGGGGCAGATGGCGGCTGGAGCAGCAAGTCCCAGCTGCTCTGCCACCTGCAAGCTCCACACCACTTGAGATGACAAGGTGACCACGGAAGGTCAAAGAAAGTCAAGGCCTCATCCCCATCTGAGAGCCTGGGTAGGCCCTGCCCGCCCCAGCCTCCCGGAGCCCCAGAGGCCACACCCTGCAACTACTTGGCAGCCCTGGAACTGCAATGTCCTGGAAACAAGTCTCCAGGGCTGATGGGTGGGGTGGGGAGAGCTGGCACCTGCGCTTTTAGAACCACCTGAGCTTTTAGAGCCATGGCCCTTCCAAGACCAGCCATGGGGCAAGGAAAGACTTCAGGCATTATCCTTATGAAATTAGAAAGAACCTCATCTACTCTTCTAAAGGAACATGAACTTTAAAGTGTTCGATCAAAGTAAACTATTTAGGTTTATTAACGATCCAAGTGAAAGTCACCTGACAGCGCTGGATTTCATCTCAAACTCGTTTTGCATTAAAGAGAGGCTGGGAGTGGGCACCGAAAACTGTGGAGCTGGGCCAGGCTTGAACAGAGGCAAAGCGACCTCGGAAGCCCGGCCACTTGGCACTCGAATGAGCCAGGTTCCCCATGTGCAAGTGTAAGGGCGAGTGAGTGCCTGCGTGTCAGCACGTGCTGGCTCCAGGGGAGAAGGTGGTAGGTACATGTCAACGTGGCGTCCTGGAGGGTGGCAGCCAAACCGCTCCCCTCAGCCAGGCCACTCATGCCTGATCTCTGGGTAGAAACACCTCAGCAGTCGAGAGGCAGGAAGCGCAGTGGCCAAGGCCTGGGTCTACCCCAGCGAGCCCCTCGCCTGCAGGTCATGCTGGCCACCTTTGCTGCCTGCCGTCTGAAGCCTCCGACCCTCCCCTTCTCTGGAGGCCTTGGCAGAAACAAACAAACATGAAGAAACACTAAGGATTGAGTAAACTCCAGGGATGAGGCTGCCCCGCCTGTCAGTGACGTCTCCTGCCCCATCTCCTGTCCCCCTTGTGGCTCTGGGTGCCATCCGGCTAGCTGGCGAGGAACAGCCACCTAGAGCAGAAGGAGGGGTCTGAGCCCAGGCGGGCGACCAGCACCTCTGTGTGCCTTTGGTGGAGTGGCCGGGACAGGGGCCTTCTAGAGAACTCCTCCACTTCCACCTGGGTGTGAGGGTCCCCAAGGGACAAACACGATTCACTGCTCAGTGAGGGAGGCAAGTCAAGGAGCATGGTGAAGGGGAGCGTCTGGTTTTATTAAAAAACAGAAAGAGACTGTTTGCAGCTACATAAGCACACATGTGAGACTGTCCGCGAGAGGTGGAAGGGGGATCTTCACTCTTTATTCCCTCCTGTATTGACTGGACTTTTAAAACATCTGACATGTACTTCTACAATAATACATTTTTATTTATTTTTTTTGGTACAAACTCAGACCACCCCTGCGACCCAGAATGCTACCTTTTCCCAGAGGGGTCCCGGGACACGGGCTGCACGAACCAAAGGCCGGCTGCACCAGCTCTGGGGACCCCGAGCTTCTCAGACTCCTGAAGAGCTAGCTGGGGGTGGGGGGGTGGAGGAAGGATTGTGGCTGCCGGAGGGAGCACCCAGGTCGCGTCGGTCCTCACAGAACCTCGGGGTGGGCCCTGGCCATCTGGCCTGGTCCCCTGGGCTCCCCGGAGACAGTGCTGGGCTGGCCAAGTGAGGACACTCCTTCCCAGCCAAGCGAACTGCCAGCCCAAAGGGATGAAGGTTATGGCCAGGAGAGGCTGCGAGGCCGTGTGGGCAGAGGCTCAGTCAGGGGAAGGCCAGGATCGCGCCCCGTGGCCTCCCGAGTGCTCCGGCGATTTCTTTCTAAAGACACTTTACAAAAATACATCGTAATTGAGTTTAATAATCTTCTCCCTTCCAGAAAGGGCCTGACAGGCGCTGCCTGCTGCTTACTTCTGCCCCATTCCAAATATTTTTACCTTATTTGGATGAAATGCATTATTTTTCTAATGAAAGACTTTTTTTTTTCCAAAGGGCTGTTTTCCCTCCGTCCAGCAGTGCCTTTATTAGGCAGCGCTCACGCCGTTTTGGGGAGGGGTTTTTCCCTCCCTGAAATCTCGCCAGCGGCTCTCTCCTCAAAAGCCGAATTCGGTGCTCAGGACCCACAGGGGCAAAAGGTTTGTCCCTCCCCTCTCCCCCTGCACTTGAGCCCCAGGCACCCGTGAGTCTCTGGACACCCCAGGTTGGGGAAAATTGCTGGTGACGCCCCCACTCGCCCCCGCCCAGGGAGTCCTTTCCTGGTGGCTCTGGCTCTAGAGGGAGAAATGGAAGCAGAGCTGTGGTGGCTCCAGAGGCCCCAGAGAGCGGCAGGGCTGGGCTCCAGGCACTGTGGGCACCCAGTGTCAACAGCCCGGCTTCACCCCAGCCCCTGTGCCTGCCCTCAGGGCACCCTCCCTGGCCCCATTGGAGAGAAAGCTCTGAAAAGTTAGATAACAGCATGTGATCACCAAACCAAAGAGATGACTCCCCCATCACCATGCTGCTCGGGGCAGGTGTGTCCGTGACAGAGGCCAGGGGGCGGGGAAGCCTACATGAGCCCTGCTATCCTTGGGCAGATGCTGCAGGCCCGCCTCCCATCAGACTCCACAGACATGGGAGCTCCTCAGGGCCCTGGGGGAGCAGGCCCCTTGCTCCGGGACTACGAGGATGGGCTGCAGCGGTGCCTCTCAATCTGGGCTCTGCTGGTCCCTCTGGGGCACACTGGGGGAGGGGACAGACCAGGGAATGTCACATGAGGTTAGGAGTGTCAAAGACGAAACTTGAGGGCTAGATGCCAGGCTGGGGCGGGGGTTGGGGGGTGCCGGACACGCAAGGGGTAATATGATCTGGCCCCTCAGTAGCTCCCTCAGGCCTGAGAGTCAGGAGTGGGCTTCCTGCAAGGGGAGCGGACAATCAGGCCTGGAACTCTAACCAAAAGAACACCCAATCTGACTCATAGCGACCCTACAGGATAGAATAGAACTGTCCCATAGAGTTTCCAAGGAGCACCTGGTGGATTTGAACTGCCAACCTCTTGGTTAGCAGCCGTAGCACTTAACCACTATGCCACCAGGGTTTCCTGGAACCCTAAAAAGGGGGCTAAGTAGAAGGTGGCATGTTTTCTGAGCAAAGCAGCCCCAATGTCAAGACACACCCACCCCCCCGGCTGGCCATGTCTGTCCTCCCTGCCCTCCCCAGGGCTGCCAGGCAGTAGATGGCTGGGCAAAATGGCACACTGTAGCCAGGAGGCCTGGGAGGGGCTGGAGGGGTACCTACCAAGCCACATTTGCTCCTCACCCTCTGTCATGGCTGCCGTCTGGCACTTGTCATTTCCAGGCTTGGCGTCTACACCAGGCACATGGACGTGACAATGCCCTTGTCCTCACCTGGTCACACCTCTCAGGGCCAGAGGGAGCAGAGTGCTCCGTGGAAGGAGCCTCCTGCTCTGTGAAGGTTACAGGGAGACGGGGAGGGCGAAGAGGAGACAGGGAGGAGGAAGAGAGGACGAGACACACGCTCTCCTGGGGAAAATATTCATCCATTTAAGGCATGAGAACTCATCACACTCCACGTCAGGTCTATATACAGTAATATGAGGTCCTTCCCCTGCGGTCAGAGATGTCGCCCTGCAGCAGATGCCCCGGACCCACAGCACAGGACCCTCAGGTTTGGTGAGAGGCCAGTGACCTGGCGAGAAAGGAAGGGGTCAGGGAGGTCAGGGTGGGCATGTCAGGCCCATGGGCAGAAGTGGCCCAGCCCCCCACCCCTCCCCATGGCCTCCAGGCCCCTCCCTGGAGTTGCCTGGTGGTGGTGGGGCTTCAAGACCCACCTCTGGGGGCCAGTTCATGAGCAGAGACAGGGAGCCACGGCCAGAGGTTAAATAGTGGCAACTCGTATTTATTACAATTATATACAGTCATATCATATATTTTGCATCTATACATGATCACACAAATGAACATGTGTTTTCTGGTGGGAAGACAGACATAGCTGTTTGTCAGGAAGGCCCTGATGCCCGGCTCCTGCATGGGGCGTGAGGGTCACGTCTCACCATGGGATCAGCTGAGGCCACGATGCAGCAAGCTAGGGTTGTCAGAGCGCAGTGTGATTTCATTTCCCAGGAGGACAACAGGGCATGGTGGGGAGTGGGGCAGGGAGGGGCACACTGGGGCACATCAGTTGGGCAGGCCTGGCTGTGATGACAGTGGCTGGCCTAAGCAACAGTCCCGGAGGCTCCACCTGGGCAGACCCTCACTTTCGGGAAGAGGACAAAACAGCCTACCAGGCCCACAGTGTGAAGCCAGAGGAGCCCGGGGGTGCCAGGCTCTTGCAGTGGAGGGGGAAGGGGGCACAGGGGAGGGAGGGAGCAGCAGACACAGATCAACTGCATTTTTTTTTCCACCAAGGAGTTAGGAGTCAGGTAATAAAACTACCTCTTGTCATGCGTGGTGTTAGGGTGAAGACACTCAGCAAAAAGACCCTCGACAAGATGTAGGTCCTGGAGAGGGGCTGGGCCAGGGCCTTGAGCGCAGAGGCTTCAGGGCCTCTGGCCTGGCATGAGAATAAGATCAAAGGCTGGTCTGAGGAGAACTGGGCTGGGCTAGTGTTTGGGCAAGAGGAGTGTGGGAAGGGGGACAGAAATGCGATCACACGCAGCGGCCAGGTGAGCCCAGCCCTCGTGCTGTCAGCCGTGGGGCTGCAGCAAGGGCCTCCCCACAAGGACAAGGACAGCTCTGCCCACCAGGGCTCAGGGTGCCCTCCCGGGGCAGCAGGCAGCGACTGACAGTCCCACAGAGCAGACACTGGGCGGCAGGCAGGCCTAGTCCCGATCGTGCTCATTGCTGGCACCCTCGGGCCGCCGCAGCTTTTCCACCTGCTCGTTGATCTGCCCGTCCCCGCCCCGGCGGTCCTCCCGCTGCACCCCCAGGCAGTCCTCCTCATCCACGTGGCTCACATCATCATCCTCCTCGTCCTCCTCATCCTCCCGCTTCTCCTCCTCGCCCTGCACCTCCATCCGCACCTGGCCCTTGACGTCCAGCACCCCCGCACCCTCTTCTGCGGGGCCCAGCAGGTGGTATGTGGTGCCCTCAGGGCTGTGGCTCTCTTTCACAGGCGAGGATGATGTGGACTCATTGCTGACGGGTGAAATGTCGCTGCTGCTGTGGTGGTTCACCGCTGCGGGGCTAGAGGGGGACGGTGACTTCACCGGAATCTGCCAGGAGGGGATCTTGGGTGCTGATGGCGAGGGTGGGAACTGCCTCCTGGTGGGAGGAGGAGGGGTGGAAGAGGAAGAGCAGAGGTGAGTGACAGGGCCTCCCTGGACCCCCACCCTTGGACACAGCAGGGAAGGGACCACCAGGACTACCCAGCAGGGGCAGGAATGCTGGGGCAGGACCACTCCTCTCAGAAATGAAGCCTTTTAGGTGGCTGGAGGGATGCTGAGCTGCCTGCAGGGCATGCTCCATTCAAGGTGCCCCCACCCCGTCCTGTGAGAGGTTCACCTCCTTCGGCTGCTGCTGGACTGAGCACCCAGGGCACCTGCCACACTTGGAGCCTACTCCTTCCTGGTCCATAGCCTCCACCCACAGCCAGAGACAGGGAGAGGGGTGGGAGCAGACAGGGCCTAAGACTAGGCCCCCAGCCCCCTGGTTCTCAACTCCAACCTGCCTATGGGCTGAGAAATGTGGGAGGGGGGGCTAACTGCTGGCCATGGGGTCAGAAACATCAGAACCAAAGGCAACATCAGTGCACTTTGTAGCAACCTCTGCCCTCACCATTTCCCAGAGGGAAGAGTCAGCTCCCATGTTCCCACCCCGGCCCCAGACCAGCACCCAGCCCAAAGCAGAGCCGATTCCAGGAGGGATCTGGGAGTTCAGGTCTGCCTGGCAAAAGCTTGGACATCAAGCTCTACAGCAGGTGGGTCCTACCCCTGCCCGCCCCCTGCCACCCCTGCCCCACAGCACTGGACTGGGGAGCGGCCTTCCCTCTTAGAGTTGTCAGTGCTGTGCCGTTCTCCAGGACCATCGATGTGTCCAGAGAGCCAGTGTCAGTGTCTCTTGGCTCTGACATGACCCAGGCTGCTTTCTGGCCCCAGCAGCAAAGGTCCTTACCTCCAAGCTTCAGACCAAAGACAACCCTCTCACCCCTCCCCCAACTCAGTCACACCTCACTGCAGGCTCACTCACGTTCTTCTTCAGGGAGTGGGTCGCGAAGACAATGGGGTCCTCTAGTTGGGGCCACGAGGCCCCTCCAGCCCCCACCCCGACCCCCAGGGGAGGCTCCTCCTGGTGCCCTTGTACAGCTGCGCACACTCCCAACAAACTCTGGCCCAGCAGAGAGATGAGTGCCTGAGCAAGGCCACCCTTGGACACCATTCAGGTCAGCTGACCAACCACCTTGGTCCTGGGGCACAAGACACTCAGTTTTAAATTGAGGACAGGCCTGGGCAAATCAAGGAGAGTGGGTCACCCTGCACTGAAGGCTGTGTGGTGACAATAGCCTCTGGCTGGGGTGAGGGAAGGTGCCATCACACTGGGGACAGCGGAGAAGCTGGGGGGTCTACCAGTGCCTGAATCCTAGAACCCTGACTGGCACAAGGACCCCAGGCCCTCTGTATGGACATTCTCTGGAACCAGGCTGTCACTAGGAAATCCAGCTGGGGGCTTAGGAAGGAGGAGGCGGCCCTGCCTGAACCCACATCCCAGGATGGGCCAAACCGGGGGCTCCTCTGCTCAAAATGTCCGCTCCATGGATAAAGCTGTCCTTGACCCCTCGTGACCAGGCCTGAGGAACTGTCTGTGTTTCAGTGCACTAGTGGGTGCTTCAAATGCTGGTCCCTAGAGTGGGCAGCAGGCCTTTGAGGAGGGGAAGTAGAAGTTCAAAGATCCCCACACACAATGCCTGAGCCAACCAGCTTATCATGGGCTAGGCAGACAGCAGCCCCCACATGGAGGTGGGCCCCCACACCCTGTCCCAGGTAGGAACCACCACAGAACCCATGCCTCTAGACCAACCCAGGGAACCCCACACCCAGTCCTAGGTAGGAACCACCACAGAACCCAAGCCTTCTCCCCTCCCTACCGATTTAAAAGAAGGCCTTTCAAGGAGCTGATTTCCGACTTGAGTTCACTGATGTTCTGGGACTCCAGGATCCAGTTTGTCGATGTGGTGGCCTGAGAGTCACAACACAGGAGACCACACATCAGAGTGGCATCTCCCCTAAGCCGCACGGAGCTTCAGGAGGACCCTGGGCAGGAGCAGCAGCACTCGGGTTGTCTGTGGCCTGGAGAAGGCTCTGCCATTGCCCAGCCAGGGGGCCACCCGCCCACCCACCTGTTTAAATGATGGCATCCTTAAAACAATGTTCACACAACCCTGCTTAGATGTTTGACAATATTAAAGAAACTTTTTTTTTTTTTTTTTTTAAGGCATAATGATGGTATTGTAAAACAAAACCACCACCACGAAAGAGCACTTATCTTTCAGAGCAAGTATGGGATGATACCATGTCTGGGATTTGCTTCAAAATAATCTGGGGTGGGGGTGGGGGCAGTGGGTGTGAGGATGTTGGAGTTAGAGAGGGAAAAATAGGAACAGGTGGGCTTGTTATACTACCCTCCCTATTTCTCTGTGTTTGAAAAGTCCATTAAAAAAATAATAAACAGAAGAACAGGAGGAGGATATGGAATGTGTGGCTCTGTGAACAACTCCTTCCTTTGCCATGAGACCAGAGGAACTGACTGGTGTCTGGCCATCATTACCGAACCTTTTGATCAAAGATTCTATAGACGAATCATGATCAAAAGGGGGAAAATGAAGAACAGAATTTGCAATTCTCATGGACTCCAGACTTTCTGGAGCCACAGAGGCTGGATGAACCCCTGAAACTATTGCCCTGAGACAATCTTTAAGCCTTAAACCAAAAATATCCCCTGAAATCTTCTTTAAATCAAACAGTAAGTTAGCTTACTTAGTAAAAATGCCTGCCTTGAGCAGAGTGCTCTTTTGAAAAACTATATGGGATCAAACTGACAACAGCAACTCAAAAGATTAGGTAGAAAATTTAGGGGGCAGGGGTTTATGTTAATGGCAGAGGAACAACTCAGAAAAGGAGGATGAGAATGGCTGCACAACTTGAAGAATGTAATCAGTGTCACTGAATTATACAAGCAGAAACTGTTGAATTGGTGTGTGTGTTGTTGTGTATGTTCTCAACAACAAATTTTTTTTTTAAATTACAAAAGAAAACAAAAATTTATAAAACAGATACATCTATATACCAATTGCAAGGAACCCTGGTGGCATAGTGGTTAAGTACTCGGGTGCTAACTGAAAGGTTGGTGGTTCAAACCCATGCACCAGCTCCGCAGCAGAAAGATTTGGCAATCTGTTCCCACAAAGATTACAGCCTAGGAAACCCTATGAGGCAGTTCTACTCTGTCACATGGCGTTACCATGAGTCAAAAACTGACTTAATGGCACCTAACAATAACAGCAGCAATATATACCAATTACACCCTCAACTCAAATCCTCCCCATCCAAAAAAAAAATCACTACCACACACAGAAGCAAACTTTAGGGCTGAGAAGAGGCAGTGCCTCGACACCTTCAGTGCCCAACCTGGCACCTGGAAGCCGCTGCCAGCTGTGGCAGGGGGACCAATGCCTCTGAGCACACGCCCACCCGCCTACCCACCCACCACCTCCCCAGCACTGACCTCGAGGAGGCCAGACAGACAGGATTCGCTTCACAAAGTGCTTTCCCCCCAGGGCTCCCAAGCCTCCAGACCCCACTCCTGGGACGGACAGGGTGTCCCCCAGACCCACCCCACCATCTGCACACCCCGTCCACAGTGGTTCCTCTGGAATAGCCTGAGGCTTGGCAGGAGAAAGAAGCTGTCCGTCAGTAGGACCACCTTCAATTTCTTCTCTGGAGAGGGCCCACGGGAAGGAGACGAAGCCACAGTAATCTGACCATGGCCATCCTTTGATGCACTCCTTTCCCCTTTGAATTTGACCTTGTTTTTCCAGGCAAAAGTCAGAGAACCACATCTTTCTTTTGGCAAATCCTGCCCAGATAGGTGGAAAGGAAAAGAGCCCAACAGTAGAACCCCACCAGGAGTTCCCGGGGGCCAGGCTGCCTGTGAGGTGCCCATGAAGGCCAAGTCCACACGGAACAGCCCCAAGCATGTGTTTGGTTACCCCACTGGGGTCAACCTGGAGCTGTCTTCAGGGCACCAATGAATCTCCAAGGGCTCTCACTTCCCTGATACTGCTGTCCCAGCTGAACACGAAAACTCAAGCCACAAATTCAGGAGAATGTGGGGAGCCCAAAGACTGGGAGGGGGATCCCTGGACGCTTTCTGTCAACTGCTGCAGGTCTGTGGGGTCACCAAGAGCCCGGCCTCAATGGGGCTGTGGGGACAGATGGAGTCCCAGTCCCTGCTCCCACAAGCGCCAGGCCGGGCTCACCCTCGCAGGCAGGAGCCCAGCTCAGAGAAGCATGCCCACCTGCCACCCCCATCCACACCTCCTGGGGCCCCCACTCCAGACCCCGAGACAGTGAGGATCCGGAGCCACTGTTCTGGCTGCCGCGAATCCTTGAAAGCTACAGCAGCCCATTAACAAGGGAGCAATTTCCACTCACCGGCCCACAAAGGACTCAGATTTCCAAACGCATATGGTGCCAGATGCCTGGGATTTAGAAATAAAATCTGACATCTGGGGCTTTTTAGCCAGTCTCTTTAAAAAAACAGTTGTAGAAAACTCAGAGCCTTCAGTTTTATGTAGGTTTTTTTTAATTACTTAAAGCTCTTCTTTTTAATTTTTTACAGCACTCCAGTAGGAGTTTGGAAGCCAGATACAAAAACATACATAACAGCTGAGAAAACACAGCTTTGACTCTCTGGTTTATGGGCTAACTGAAGTCCTCACACATACGGGGTTTAGACACCAGCCCACCGGGCTTCGCTTCAGGACAGAAGAAAACGAGAGGGGGCCGGGGGCAGGCAGGGAAAACCCACCAAAAACCAGCACAAGACTCTTACAGGTCTCCCTAAGTCACCCGGCAGAATCTCATGCCCCCTCCTCCTGAGAACTCAACATGTGGTGTTCATCTTAATGCTTAAGGCCTGAAAACAGTTTTCCAATTTCCGGAATGGCTTCTGGCCATTGGCAGGCCACCGCTCCAAAAGATAATAGAGGAGCCGAGGCCGGGGCAGGGGCCATAAACCGCCTTCCAGCCGTGCGTGTATTATAGCTTAGCTGCCGCAGGCGAGCAGAAGGAACTGGGGTGGCCACTTCGGCCACAGCTGTCGTGGGAGGAAGTACAGGCATGCCTAGGTGCAGGACAGGGAAACAAGAGTATCCGGGTGGGACACTCAGGACCCTCCTCATAAGGAGGCATCCCAGATTCCACTGGGAATGGAAAGATTTCTATTGCAGTGGTTTTCACAAATGCAAAAGATCTGAGCATTGGCTCAAATCTAGCTGTGTGCGGGGGAGGGGGGTTCCCCTTGGACAGCAACTCTGAATGAGATCTCTCATGGCACAGGCTGTGTAGAAGCAGCCAGAAAGCCACACCTGCCAGCCTCGTGGGTGCATAAGAAGGGTATGAAGGACAGCAGAGTGTCCTAGGATCCTGACCACTGTCTCCTGGCCATTGCTACCTGTAGTCTGTGGGCCACAGCGCCTGGGTCAGGGGCCAAGGACAGCCAGAGAAGAAGATACCACACCAGCATTCGAGAAGCACACAGTACAAGAGCTGATGTCCAGCTTATACACCTGGAAAAGCCAGAGAGTGGTGCCCAGGCAAGAGTAACAACAAGCCTGCAAATCCACAATCGGGCAAGTGACAGTCCAAGTGCTGAGCCCATGGTGTGCTGGGCTGTGCGAAGCAGGGTGGAGAAGTAAGAAAGTCTTTGCAATCATTTGTGACTGGTGTGACCTTACTCTATCTTCAGGCCCAGAAGGCACTAGCTCCCCCCAGGAGTGAGCCCCATCCCAAGCCCTCAGAACCCAAGGCTGGAGGCCTGCAATCAGGCCAGGCACCACTCTCAGCATGTAAACAACCCAATGAGGTAGATACCATAATAGCTCCATTTTACACATGAGGAAACTAAGACTCAGAGAAGTTAAGTAACTGGTCTATCGTCACACAGCTAGTAAGTGGCAGACCCAGGGCTTTCACCCAGACAGTCTGATCCTAGAATCTGAGGGGAAGACTTTGCCAAGGCTGCTCCAGACTTGCAAAGTGAGGTGCACAGATGGCCTTGGTTGGTGGTGCTTGGCTGCACATGCCTTTGGGCTCACCTGATTTCAGAAGGTCTAGGTCTTGAGGACCTGCCCCTCGCAGCAGTGCTGGGCCCAGTGCTGGATGGGGAAGGTAGTACTAAACTGTCTAGGACTACACCTTCCCCTCCCTGTTCTTTGGAATTTCTCTTGGCAGTCCTGGGCCCTGAGGCCTCACGTGCAGATGGAGGCCATTCCATGCCTACATGCCATTGACTGCCTCAGCACTTCAGGGATGAAGGTGGCTGCCATCTGAGGCCACAGCAGCGCAGCCCGTCCCTACCACCACTGGCAGGTAAAATGGAGAAAGGACAGGTGAATGGTTAGGCACAATGCCAACTGCCTGATGTGGGGAAAGCACTGGACAAGGCCAGGCCCCCCTCCCCTCCCCTGGGAAAGCCATGAGCCAGGCAGAGAAGACAAGCCAAGGGCCCACAGGTCAGCCCTGGGCCTGAAGGGCCCTGAGAGCAGACACGAGTACCTTGGCGGCGGCCAGTTCATGAGCAAGCTCCTGGACTTTCTGCTGTTGCTGGATCAGCAGCTCCTGGACAGAGGCTAAAGTCGTCTGTACCTGCGTCACTGGGAGGGAGAGAGCAGTCGCATCTGTTAAGTGGAGACACAGGTTTCCTTCTCTCTGTCCACGCACCTATGAGCTGCCTGTATCCCTGCTACATCTAATTTATCTGCAGATACCACCCCCCCGCCCGGCAACCAATCCAGATAATTTATCTGCATTCCGGGTAATCTACCTGCACTGTATCTAACCTCTAGTATTTCTACTTTATCTTTCTATTGTGTGGTTGTCCATGGTCAACAGTATATCCGTCCAAAACCTCTCCCCTCTAATTACATCTGGCTATGATTTGCTCAGCTCGTCCAACTTCTACGTCTGTATCACTCATCTCGTGGGCCTCGCGGTGTCCTTGTGGAACTTGTGGGAAGTCTCCAGTCCTGGGAGACTTCCTCAGGTCTCTGTCGCATCCAGGAGTGAGTGGTAAAAACTGCAGATCCTGCCTCTCCTGCTCCTTCCTGCCCACCCGCCCAGCCCATGACCTTGTCCGGACCTCAGCACCAAGCGGATTCCGGGGGCTTCCCAGGCACGCCCCAGGGGGGCACGGCTGCCTGCCTGGGATGGGTAGCTCTCTTGCCTGCCTCTGGTTTTTAAATTCCGAGTCTGTGTAGTAAACAAGTTTATAAAGGAGAAAAACCCCTCTGGTGCGACAGGTCCCAGCTAATCTGGGCCATCATTGGAGCCCTGGGTAATGAACGGCAGCCCTGTGGAGTCGATAACAGAGGAGGTGGCTGGGGTCACAGGAGCCGCAGTAATTACAGACTCTCCTGACCCTGCTTTGGATTCTTAGAGGGAAGGGGGAAAAAAATCACTGAAAAACCCCCCTGAAAACCTCATAGAAGCAGAAATTAAAAATGAACTTTACAGCCCTTAGAAAGGCTGTCATTTTATTCCCCTTATTAATATTCTGAGGTTGGGAGCCTTTCCGTAAAAACATAATTAATTGAGGCCGCGCCGACAGTAAACAAGCAATTTCAAATTAAACCGAAATGACGGCGGCTTCATTTGCAAATGTGAACAGATTCTCAGAGCAGATAAATGAAGTCACCACATAAAGTGGAGATGGAGGGGTACAGGGAGGGGCAGTGAAGGGGCTGAGTGGAGGCTCTGAGGGGCGACTTGATGGAGTCATTAATCTCTACCTGTCTGGGCCACGCTGCCACTCAGCTCCGAGAGGCTCGCCTCCATCCGCTCCAGTTGCTTCCTGTCCTCTCTGCCACCCACGATGAGGGGGAGCAGGTATTTCTAGAAGAAGCAGGACGGTGTAAAGAAAGGGCACATACTTGGGGCCACTCTTCAACAACCTCTCTCACAAGCTGCTGACCAACTTTCTCTCTCAGCCCCGAGTTTTGAAACCCAAAGCAAACACCGTAAATGAACAAGACATGGGAAGAAGTTAAGAGACAGCAATGACAACCATGTGAAAGCCATGTATGAATAATGACCAGGATTGGGGGTAGGGATGTGGGCAAATGCAAGCTATGGATCCATTGTGATCAGAAAAATTTTTGGCTCTTTTATTTCGTTTTCTTAACAATGTTATAATGTTTCTGTAACAAAATGGAAAAAAATTTTTTAAAGTTGTAAGACATAAATGTGGAAGGATATACAAGATATTGATCACACCAGTGGCCTCCAGGAGGAATGGCAGGGAAGCTTTTTAACCGTACCGTTTCCGAATCTTTAACATTGTGAACCATGTGGATAAATTACCCATTTAAAAATAAATGAGTAAAATTAAATAAACACGAAGAATTATGAGCGAAACTAGAAGAAAAGCAACAATAGATTTTGGGAAACTTGGTTCATTTCCAGAAACCGGATGCTGTCGAGTTGGCTCTGCCTCATGGCAATCCCATGTGTGTCAGAGTAGAACTGTGCTCCAAAAGTTTTCAATGGCTGGTTTTTCAGACGTAGATGGCCAGGCCTTTCTTCTGAGGTGCCTCTGGGTGGACTCAACTCTCCAACCTTTCAGTTAGCAGCTGAGCACGGTAACCACATGTACCACCCAGGGACTCCTGGTTCTTTTAATAAGGTTTAATATATGGGTATCTTGAGTGTCAAAAAGGGTTGCCTTGCTCTTTTTCTAAACTGAGCCTTGAATCCTCAAACTCTCTTCATATGAGTCAGATGCAGCCCAATTCCCCCAGAGCTGGAACACAGAGCCAAGAGGGTAGGTGGGTAGACCCAGAAGGAACTGGGCATGGTGAGAAAGCAAGCTGATACTACTAGGCAACCAAACAAGGGGCCATCCAAACCCAAACCCATTGCTGTTGAGTTGATTCCGACTCCTAGAAACCCTACAGAACAGAGAAGAACTGCCCCATCGAGTTTCCAAGGAGCACCTAGTGGATTCAAACTGCTGACCTTTCGGTTAGCAGCTACAGCTCTTAATCACTATGCCACCAGGGTTTCCACCAGTGGCTATACTCAGGGACAAACAGGTGAGGACCGGGTTCTCAGAACATTCAGGAAGAAGGCAGGTCAGGGAGCACAGCTGGTAACTGGCTCTCCGACTTACAGGTAAGGGGTGTAAGGGATAGCAGGTGGGGACCAGATGACAAGAGTATGTGCTCTGCATCCAAAAGCTCAGGATGTGGAGACAGGCCTCCATATTCAAGGATAGTGAGACCAGCCACGTCTTAGGCAGGGTGGTGCTAGATAGAGCGCAGCGCATGCCCCTCAGGTGTGGCTAAAGGACAGCTTTGGTTCTTACTACGTTTCAGCCCCAGATAGGAAAAATGGCAGCAACTTCTCCATTAAGGTTTCTGTGTCGGGGAAGGAAAAGAAGGTCTCTCGCAAGGGGTTTGTGGGAGAACTCATTTCAAGAGCAATTCTTAAGTGAAGATCATTATTTAGCATATGTATAGAAGCATTTTCTACTTTGCAAAGTGCTTTTCAACCACGGTGTGAGTGATTACCCACCACTGGGCCGAAACTCATCAGATGTAGCCTTATATTTCAGATTGAAAATTTCCTAAGTACAAAAGTCGCTACCCCACTACCCCAGCCTGTTCTTTACCTATTTATAAAACATGATGATGGCTTCTTACCTCTCCTTTTTCGTTTTAAAGAAACGATTAGCATGTTTTAGAAATTCTCTTGTCACTATTGTGACTGATCTTTCGATGTCTCTCTTGTTTTTTAAAGAGCGAAGGAATTATCAGAGCTCTTGGAAACCACTGATGAAAACCCTGCTTTGCCATCCACACCAAGGGCGGCTGGCTTTCTGTGTCCACGAGATCACGCACTATCCCAGGACAGCCACGTGACGACTAGGCATATCTGAGAAGTTGAGTGAGTCCATCTGAGACACTGGTTTCAGAATTCTGAGTTAGCATCTTATGCTTCTTAGTGATTGTCCACAGTCAGCGATTTCAAAGAGGCAAAGAAAGGGCAGAAGGGCAGGCGTCAGCTCAGAGGGAAAAGACCCCTGACTCGGGGCGCTCTGCTTCTGAATTTCTGACATGGAAATTTCCAACTCCAGGAATAGATGTTACATGGAAAAAATTATATTCTACTATAACTCTGTCATTAGTTTTTGTACAAGGCCAAGAATTAAGAATCCCAGAGTGTAGTGTTTAAATGTGCTTCACGTGCCAAAATTTACAACAAAGAGTCTGGATATTCGTTCAGGTTCTTTAAAAATAATCTCCAAATAAGGGGTGGACCTGGCGGCCTCAGAAGGAAAAGGGGCTTCTCTCCAGGATCAGCGGAGACAGTACCTCAGGCCACTGTTTTACCTGGTTTCTCTGGGTCCTATCCTGGTTCTACATCTCCTGGAAAAGACTCAGATTTGCTTCAGACCAGAGCTGGGCCTTTATACTGGCATCCAGGGAAGTAAATGTCCGCTTCATGCCTGCAGGTCTGTTGTATGCAGTGGACTCCAGGAGCCTGGGGGCTAACTTATGAAGTTGGGGAAAATTCTAGATTTATATGGAAACCAATAGAATATAGGAGTCAACAACTAGATCCCATAAGCCTGAGTCTATTCTGACTACACTGAGATTCTCAAATTCTCAAAGCTGGTTCTGACTATTAAGGAAGAACGACAGCCGACCTGTACAAAGCGCTGCCTGTGGGCCAAGCCTGGGTCTGAGCAGTTCCCTTGCTCCTTGATCTTTACAATGACCTCCCCATTTTTATAGAGGAGAACACTGAACCACAGAGACGGGCAGTGATTACCTGTGGTCACATGGCTACTAAAGGGCAGAGCAGGATTCAATGCAGGCACGTGGCTCCAGTGTCCTCACTCTTAACCACTATGTGGTTACTATGTGCCCAGCGCTTTTCTAAGCATTTGACAAGGGTGATCAATTGATGGCCCTCACAGTCACCCTAGGCAGCAGAGACTGGCTGTGGCATGAGGGGTGCAGTGGACAAGGCCAGTCTGAACTTGTCAAGCTTCCCCAGCTGGGCAGCAGCAGACCCAGGACTTGAACCCAGGAAATTCCCTCCAGCGTCCACCAGTCCCACACAGCCTCACTCTTCGGCATTTATTCTGCAGGCAGTGCCTCCACCATAGAGAAACCTAGGGATGAATGCAGGGCGGCAGGGGGCCCAGCACACAGCTGCTGAGAAAGACAGACTTACCTTGTAGAGCTGGTGAAAGCCAAACGCGATTCCTGCCATGATGATGGCCAAGGCACCATAATCCCTCCATCGGGAGCCTACAGGGCCTGTGGTGGGGAGAAGAGGACAGTTAGGAGAAGGGACGCACGACATCCCTCCCCCTATTCCCCAGGGAGGAGAGAGCAGGGAGACATGAGAGGACTCATGGGACTTGGTGATGGCACAACCTTCTCATTGCAAACAAATGATGGGCAACTCGGACACAGAGGATGCCTGTCAACAATATCCGCTCAGCTGCTCCTCCCTCAGCTAGCAGAACGACTTGCCTCAGTTGGAAGGCAAGGGAAGTCCAGTCATGAACACCAAGAGTGCGCCTCAGTGGGTCGGCATCTAGCAGTGCACTGGGCCCCAGAGTAGGTCAGGTGGTAGAAGGGATCTAAACAGGGCATGGCCTCCAATAACAAACACTCTACAGAGTATGACCTGAACCCACACACATGTGCGTACACGCACCTACACAGACCTACCACAGATAGGCCTGAACCAAGGGCTACGTCAGGGATGGGGGAGGGGAGAGGGGAGCAGGATCGGGGAGGAGGAAGAAAAGGCTTTATTATCTGTTTACTCAGAAATACATGAAGCACCCACTATGAGCCAGACAGTGTTCTTGGTGTGGGGGGCACAGGGGTAAACAGACCTCAGACCTCCCTGCTCTGCTCTGCTCTCACACTGAGCTGGTGGAGAGAAGACAAGTCAACAAAGGAATAAGCAAGGTAACTTCAGGGAGTGATAGAGAATATCCAGCAGGGGGATAAGTGAGTGTGGTGGCAGGGGACAGCAGTCGGACAAGCCTTCCGGGAGGTGGCATTTAAGGCCCTGAGGCAGAGCTCCCACACAGGGGCAGGGGCAGAGCCACAAGAAATAAAGAAGAGCGCCCACATAGGGGCAGGGGCAGAGCCACGAGAGATAAAGAAGGCCTGGGACGAGGTTGGAAAAGAATGACTGGAGTAGAGAGATGTCTCAGAAGATCGATCCGCCACTGTTGTCGAAGGACTGGAAATGGGCAGCCAGTCTCCATTTGGGAGCAGTTCCTGACCCAGCTCTCTGTGGAACAGCACATACAAGAGTTCCCACCAACTCCTGCAGAGAACTCCAGCTCCACCAGAGGAGAGTAGACTTTTCTACTTGGCCGTCTTCCCCCTTTGCAGTTTACAAAGGGCCTTCCTGTCCACAGCCTTATCTGATCCTCCCAGCAATCCTCTGAGTAAATAGGAAGCATCAGCTCTGCTGTGAATGTCCATTTGGAGCTGCCTTGTCTGGGCCATCAGCATGGTGCCCGACCTCCTCTTAAGGGACCTGCCATCGGAGAGCATGGGCCATGTTTCCAGACAAGTCCACTAACTTAGAGATGCCACAATCAGGAATCAGACCACAGTGCCCATGGAGAAAGGGTCCAGAAGGCTCCTGAAGCATGTGGTTATAAGAAGGAAGTTAGGAACAGATCCGAGGAGCTTATTTCCTTGGAAACACCAGTCTGCTCCTTCCCTCTTGCCAGTGCCTGCAGGCTCTATAGGTGCTTGTTATGTCCTGGTGTTTCACTGCTGACAAGGAGGCAGGAGACGGACTTTTCTTAAAGGTCAGGGGCAGGCTGTGAGCAGACAGAGAGAACAGCCCAACCAGGTGGGTCCAAGTGACAAAGACCTACCAGAGGGCAAGAGAGGCGCTGCCCCCAACCCCCGTGCTGCTGAACAGGCCCCTCAAGAGGCAGAGGTGAAGCTGATGGGGGAGACTGGAAGAGTCTCTCCTTGGGCCACCACATCTCCCCCACCCCACCCCTGCCTATGGATTCCACATGAGGTTTCCCAACCTGGGCCAGCCCTGGAGTCTGATTCATAAACTGTAAGCAACACATGGGTTCCCTCTTCTGTTTTAGGCTTTTTGAGTCATAATACACTCATATGGTTCAAACATCAAATAGCCTAAGTCAGTATACTATGAAGTCTTTCCCCACTGTAACCACTGTTAAGTCTCGTTTCATCCTTCCAGAGAGTTTTACACATACATAAGGCAACACAGATATGTATTATTTCCCTCCCCGCTTCCCCCATTTCTCATTCTTTTTTTCTACAGCTGCAAAATATTCTACTCAACCAATTCCCTATCCATGCACATCGCGATCATTTCCGTTCTTTTACAATTTCACACAATGCTGCTGTGAATGACTGTGTACATATGTCACCTTACATGCATGTACAAGTACACCTACAAACATGAAGTCCTAAGATGCTGAATCAGAAGGTACAATGAAGCCTGGGAGAGCCAGAACTCACCAGGATTGCCTTGTGTTGCTGGGTCGTGCAAGTTTTCTACCTTTGACAGGGTACAGTCTTACCACTTTTCTATCACTCTCTATTAGTGGAAAATATTTGGGTTTTCCTTCTCTGGCAGGTTTCCACCTTACACAGGTTCTGGCTTTCGAAGGTTTTACTGTATATGCGTTTGCAATTTTGATAGACACTGCCAAATTGCCCTCCACGAGGTGAACCAATTCACATTGCCACCGGCAATGTGCTCAAGGGCCTGTCTCCCCACAATCACCCCAACACACGTTCTTCAAATGGAAAAACAGTACTTCACTCTAGTTTTGATGTGTATTTATCTTAAGAGTGAAGACTAGGCATCTTTTCATCTGTATATAATAGTGTTCCCCATTTTTTCTACTGGATTTCTTTTCCCTTAGCAATTTAGAGAAACTTTTTTATATTTTAAGGAGATTGCCCTTTGTCAATGATAGAGCTGCAAACATCTTTCCCAGTTTATTTTCCTTTTGACTCTGCTTATGGTGTTTTGTGGCATGCAGGCATTTTTCATGTTAGGATACATTTATCAATCCATTCTTTCACGGGTTCTGGATTTTGTGTCAAGGTCAGAAAAGGCTTTGTCACTCCCATCCAAGATTGGGTCATAACACTCAGCGTTTCAGTCTAAGAAATCATCTGTGGAAGGAAACGCTGCTGTGTTACCCTATAGTGAACATTCCCACGCGATGTGAAATCTAAGTGGATAAGCACTCTCCTCTCATTACACAGAAAACTCTGTGACCACTGAGGAAGATGGATAGGTCTTTCACCTTGACCCTGAGGAGCCAGGGGAGTCCGAATCCCCATCAGACCTCTCTTCTGTCTCCCTCTTCTCTTCCATCAGCTCTGCCAAGTGCCTGATGCAAAATCCAGCATCTAGTGTGAGCTCATTTTTAGGAGGAAAAGGTAAAGAGACAGCAGCCTAGCCACATTTCAAGAGTCACTGTTCAGGAGGGCTTTAATCCACATCCGGAACACCCATCTGTGGAGCCAAAATCCTGAGAGCCATTTCCAAGTGGGGCATGTATCCAGAATATTATACTCACCACTGATTTCTCAAATACCCACTAAATATCTATTAAGAAAACAGTTGTAACTGGGCTCAAAACCTGACTAGAAGCCAGAGGTTCTTCTGCTTTCCTGTAAATGGATTGTAACCTGGGAAGCACGGCCTTCTTACCTCGCAGGTGCACTGAACTGCCAAAGGTAGAGGGACCAGGACCCCTCCTGCAGCAGAGCTCTGACTCCTCAGGCACCAAGAAACACCTGTGGTTCACTGCCAGCGCACCCTTCACCCCCTCGCACTCCTCCACTTCTGCCAGCTCACCCTTCACCCCCTCATGGCGCCTCCGCTCCTGCCAAGCTCACGTTAAGAACATTTTATTGCCCCCTAGTTTTCATTATTAATGAAAAGGGACCAGAATGATCTTTCCTAAAGTTCAGAGAGTCTATAAAGACTAGAAGCTGAAATGCCATTTTACTCGTTTTGGAGATGTGTGATACAATTCTGTCTTGTGGCAAAATGAAAAAGGAGAGAAACTGAGACGGAGCTAACTCTGATCCACTGCACAGCTTTGAAAGGGCAACAGGCTAGGGTTCCTGTGGAGCACTCAGAACTCGCCCAGACCTCCCAGCCATACCACTTGGACTCCTGCCACCCACTCGACCCTGCTTTTTCCAAGTCCACAGCAGACCCCACGAGGGAAAAGAGACCAGGGCACCTGGGGCTATAGCTTCTCTAGTCACCATGTTCCAAATGTCCAGAATTACAGAGACTAGGGCAGAAAGTGGGGCCAGTCACTCTTGTGCTCTAGCTTGGAAGTAAAGAAAACGGAATGAACAAGCTTTTCAAAAACATCAGAACAATTCCTACTTCAACTCAAGCCTGGAAGCAGAGCCTGCCAGCATACAAGGCAGACAAGGGGGCAAGCAGGCAAGAAGCCTGGGGTCAGGGACCCTGGCTCCCCACCACCAACCAGATGGTTCCAAAGACATTTTTTTCTGCCCATCAAGCACAACGGAGTTCCTGGGTGGTGCAAATAGTTAACATGCTTGGCTGCTAATCCAAAGGCTGAAGGTTGGAGACTACCCGGGGGTGCTTGGGAAGAAAGGTCTGGCGATCTACTTTTGAAAAATCAGCTACTAAAAACCCTGTGGATTACAGTTCTACTCTGACACATATGGGGTTGCCATGAGTCAGCATCAACTTGATGGCAACTGATTTTACCAAGCACAGATCATTTGACTGAAGGTGGCAGGGCTTTGCTAGACCCAAAGCACCTAGGAACAATGATGTCTTTCTTTTGCTGCTAGCTCAGATTCACATTGTTCACAGCACCTCCCCAGCAGGCACAACTGGCTAACCAGCTGAATGACCCAGCACTTCACCGCCATCTTGGTGATGGATGAAGAGAAGGTCTACATAGCCAAGTATTTCTGGGACTGCCATTATTCTTTATGCTGCAAGGTCAGATGACAAATTCTTCCTACTATGGGAGAAGTGTGTGTGGCTCTTCGGAATGGAACATAGTCTCTACGAAGGTCTGCCTGCCCAAAGGCCCAGATTAAAGGTGAATGGATGGTAGACAGCCACCATTTCCAGGGTGAGAGAAGCCCCATGGCTTCTTAACTATTCATTGAGTACCAAATACATCAACATTACTCGATTTCTTTAGCTCTGTCTCCATCAGCCAAGAAGTTCTCACCTACCAGGTGACAACAAACATCATCGAGTAAGAACACAGGCGTAGGACTGGGAACCATACATACAACGTGGCAAGGTTGTGCCTGAAAGCACCAAGTCATCTACACCGTGGAGATCCTACAGTCCAGTAAAGGTGCTTATCAACGACCCAGGGCAGGAAGTTGTCATGACATCATCCTGCTGAGACAATATGCACTCTGGTGATGAGCTCGTTGACAGCAGTGGGGAAACTATTATGTCCTTGAGAAGGCTGGCAGCCTGGGCACAGGGCCAAAGCAGTGGTAGAAACTGGGCAGGCCTCACTGTGGTCCCCTCCAGCACTCCTCCAGGTGCAAGCCACGGCTCCGCCACAGCAGTGCATCTAGCTTCTCAATTCATCCCATCAGCTTCCCTTGCAAGCCACCCTGAAAATTAAGTGATATGACAGGCTCATCCACAGTGAGGTGCTGGAACGAAGCCAGTCTGCCAAGTCAGTGCTTGCTATAGCATAGAGTTGCTAGGCTAAATGCACCAAGAGGATAGGGACCAGCTGAAAAGGGCTGGCCACAGCAGTCAGCAAAACAGCCTAACCCAGAGGGCAGCAATCAGAAGAGCTCCACTCTGAAAAGAAGCACCTGGGCAACCTGTAAGGCAAAAAGGCACCACAAAGGCCCGACAACAGTCACAGCTGAAAAGCCAAGACCTGCCTTTACATGTATGTCCTGTGAAGGGCAATCTTATTGGCTTCTCATGGGCTGCAATGCTATCATCAGTGGTGTCTACAGGCAGAAAGGACACTGAGAGGTATAACTATCCCCACTCCATAGATTTAAAAATATGAGCTCCAATTAAGCTGTTAAGAATGCAGAAGAGTCCAGAAATAGAACCATGCTTATATGGTCCACTAATTTTTGACAAAAGGGCCAAGGTAATTCTATGGGGAAAGGATAATCTTTTCACAGTGCTGGAACAACTGGATATCCGTATAGGAAAAAAAAAAAAATGAACCTTGACCCTCATTTCATACCATACACGAAAACTAACTCAAAATGGATCACATACCTAAACGAAAAAGCAAAAACTATAAAGCTTCTGGAAGAAAACACTGGAGAAAATCTTTGCTACCTTGGGTTAGGCAAAGAGGTCTTAAGTCACAAAATGCATAAAACATAAAACAAAAAAATGATAAAATGGATGTCATCAAAATTTAAAACTTTTGCTTTTCAAAAGACACTACCACCTTGGTCAACTGACATAACACAGTTCATAAAGTTTATTTTCTACATTCTAGCTTGGTGAGTAGCATCTGAGGTCTTCAAAGCTTGCAAGCGGCCATATAAAATACAACTACTGGTCTCTAGTTGACTGGAACAAAAGAGAAAGAAGGAAACCAAAGACTCAAAGAAGAAACTAGTCTACAGGACCAACAGCCTACATGAACCACAGCCTCATTTATGCCCATCTACCGCTATTGACCGCTCTGATCAGGGACACAAGAGATGGTCCCAGAGAGAATGGGAGAAAAATGGAAAACAACTCAAATTCTTAAAGAAGGCCAGACTTACTGAACTGGTAGAGACTATAGGAACCCCCAAGGCTACTGCCCTGAGATACCCTTTAAACTTTGTACTGAAGCCACACCCAGAGATCACCCCACAGGTAAATAACAGATTGGCTCATAAAATAAAGAATATCATCTTTGAGTACTGCGCTCCTTTCAAAAATCATCTACATGAGACCAAACGGTCAACATTTACCCTAAAGCAAAGACGAGAAGGTAAGGGGGGTGGTGGCAGGGAAGTAGATTAATGGAAGCAGAATAGAAACAATGAGATATGTTGACACATTGTGAAAAATGTAACCAACGTCACTGAACAAGTATAGAAACTGTTAAACGGGAACCTAATTTGCTGTGTAAACTTTCACCGAAAACACAACAAAATATCATTAAAAAATAAATAAAACGTAGGTTTCCAGGCCCCAGCCCAGACTTGCTAAGTCAGAATCTCTCATTGTGAGGCCCAGGAAGCTTATCCATTTTTTATTATTTTATTTTTATTGAGGTTAAATTCACATGAAATAAAATCTACCGTTTTAACTACAAAAAAAAAAAAAAAGGACACTGTCAAGAAAACAAAAAAGCAAGCCACAGGCTGGGAGAATATACTTACAAAACATAGATCTGGACTTGTAACCAGAATACATAAAGAGTTCTTAAAACTCAATTAAATAAAAACAAAACAAAAAGCTGATTTTTTAAAATGGGCAAAAGATTGGAAGACACATTTCACAAAAGATAATGAATGGCCAGTCAGCACATGAAAATATACTTTACATCATCAATCATTAGCAAAATCCAAGCTAAAAAGCACAATGAGATTTTTGAACATCTAAAGTCAAAATTTGAGAACACCAAGTGTTAGCAAGGGTGTGGAGCAACTGGAACTTTCATACATTGCTGACGGAAATTCAAAATAGTGTAACCATTTTGGAAAACAGTTTAACAGTTTCTTATAAAGTTAAACATGTACCTACCATATAACCTAGCCATTCCACTCCTAGATATTTACTCAAGAGAAATGAAACCATATGTCCACACAAAGACTTGTACACAAATGTTCGCAGCAGCGTTATTCATAATACTACAAAACTGGAAACAACCCAAATGACCATCAACAGGTAACTGGATAAACAAACTGAGATACAGCCATGCAATGCAGTAATGGAGTCAGCAAACTGGCCAGCTGGCCCAGCCCTAGCTGTTTTTGTACAGTCATGAGCTAAGAATGGTTTTCACATTTTAAAGAATTATAAGAAGGAAAAAAAAAAGGAGGTGGAAGAAGAGAGAATGGAGGAGGAGAATATGTAACAGAGACCATGTATGGCTCACAAACTCTAAAAGTATTTACTATCTAAACATTTACAGAAAAAGTTTGCCAACCCCTGGAATATTACTCAGCAAAAAAAAGGAATATATTTTTTCCATATAAATTCTTAAAGTTTTCTTTTATTGTTGTAAAAAATTTATATAACACAGTATTTGCCACTTCTACATTTTTTACATGTACAATTCAGTGACACCAATGATATTAATCACGTTGTGCAACCATCACTAGTATCCACTGCCAAGTTTTTCATCACCACAAACAGATATTCAAGGCTTCTTAAATAACAACTCCCTCTTTCCCCCTCCTTCTTGCCCCTGGTAACCACTAATAAACTTTGGTTTCTATACATTTGCCCATTCTACATATTTCATATAAGTGGAATCATACAATATTTGTCCTTTTGTGATTGACTTACTTCACTCAGCATAATATTTTCAAAGATCATCCACATTGTAGCATGTACAAGGACTTCGTTTCTCTTTATGGCTGAGTAATAGGAATGAATTCTTGATATATACAACAACATGGATGAATCTCAAAATCATTATGCTAAGTGAAAGAAACCAGACACAAAAGACTACCTGCTGTATGATTCTATTTACATGAAATTTTAAAAAAGGCAGAACTGTAGTGACAGAAAGTAGATCTGTGGTTGCCAGAAGCCAGAGGCGGGAAGAGAAGAGGATGTAAGAGGCACAAAGAAACTTTTCTGGGGTGATGGAAAATTTTTACACTGTGATTGTAATGTTGGTAACGTGAATGTATATATTTGTTAAGACTCATCAAATTGGACACTTAAAATTGGTGAATCTTCTTGTATGTAAATTATACTTAAAAAAAAAAAAAAGTATTAAGGGGAATCCAGAAACACAAAACTACCATATGGCCCAGCAATTCCTCTAAGATATCTACCCAAGAGGAATGAAAACATATGTCCATACAAGGAGTTAGACACCAATGATCTTAGCAGTATTATTCACAATAGCCAAAACTGGAAATAAATGCCCATTAACAGGTGAATGGACAGATAAAATGTGGTATATCCATACAATGGAATTCTATAAGCAATAGAAAGGAATGAAGTACTGATACATTCAGGAACCTCAAAAATATTATGCTAAGTTAAAGAAGCCAGACACAACAGATCACATATTTTAAGATTCCACTTAGATAAATGTCCAGAAAAGGCAAATTTACAGCGACAAAAAGTAGATTAGTGGTTGCCTGGGGCTGGAGGTGAAAACAGGGATTGACAGTAAATGAGCATAAGGGATCTCACTGGGGAAATGAAAATGCTCTAAAACTGATTTATGCTGATAGTCGCCTCACTCAGTAAAGTTACTAAAAACCACTTAATTGTACATTTGAATTGGATGGATTTTATGATATGTAAAATATATTTCAATAAAACTGTTTAAAAATAATAATACATTTTTAAAGAGTCTAGAAATAGGCCCATGCAAATATGGTCAACTGATTTTTGATAAGCGGGACAAGTAAGTCAATGGGGATAGGATAATCTCTACAACACGCGGAACTTGAACAACTGGATAGGCATACAGAGAAAAATCAACCTTGACTTTCACCTCACACCATACACAAAAATTAACTAATAGATCACAGATCTAAACATAAAAACCAACAGTATAAAACTTCTAGGAAAAAAATTTTATGACCTTTGTGTCTTAAATAGGACACAAAACCATAAATCATAAAAGAAAAAAGATTAATAGATATTGTCAAAATTAAAACTTTTTGCTTACTTTAAAGATTTGACAGGAACCTTAGGGGAGGAGTGAGTTTATGTTAATGGGGGAGGAACTACTCAGAAAAGGAGGGTAAGAACAGCTGCACAATTCACAGAATGTAATCGATGTCACTGAATTGCACATGTAGAAACGGTTGAATTGGTGGTATGTACTGCTGCGTATATTCTCAACAACAACAAAATAAAACTAAAAAAAAAATAAAACCTTATTTTCTAAAGGCATTGTAAAAAAAAAACGAAAATGCAAGCTACAGACTAGGAGAAATACATATATCTGGTAAAGGACTTGAATCCAGAATATATAAAGAACTCTTACAACTCAAAAATAAGATGACTATTAAAAATGGGCAAAAGGGTTGAACAGGCACTTCACAAAAGATGATATGCAAATAGGCAGTTAAGTATATAAAAGATGCTTAACTTTATTAGTCATCACAGAAATGCAAACCAAAACCATAATGATATATACCACTAAACAAAACAAAACAAAAAAACCCAGTGCCATCCAGTGGATTCCGACTCATAGCGACCCTACAGGACAGAGTAGAACTGCCCCATAGAGTTTCCAAGGAGCGCCTGGTGGATTTGAACTGCTGACCCTTTGGTTAGCAGCCATAGCACTTAACCACTACGCCGCCAGGGTTTCCACTACACACATTAAAACTGCTAAAATTACGAAGACTGAGAATACTGAGTATTAGGATACGGAGAAACTAGAACTCTACATTGCTGGTAGGAACGTCAAATGGTACAACCACTTCGGAAAAACAGGCAGTTTCCCGTAAGGTTAAATATACATTTAACATGTAATCCAACAATTCCACTCCTAGGTGTTTACCCAAAAGAAATAAAAACATACATCTAAACAAAGACTTTTACACAATTGTTCATAGACGCTTTATTCAGAATAGTCCAAAACTGCAAACAACCCACAGTTCATCAACTGGTGTCTGGATAAACAAACTACGGTGAATCCCTACAATGGAATACCACTCAACAATACAAAGGAAGGACTTCTGATACACACAACTTGGATGAATCTCAAGAACATTATGCTGAGCAAAAGAAACCAGACAAAAAAGGGTACGTACTGTATAATTCTATTTATATGAAACTCTAGGAAAAACAGATCTAATCGGTAGCAATAGAAAGCAGATCGGTGGTTGCCCCGGAGCAGAGATAGAGGTAGGACTGGCTGGGAACGGGGCACAAGGGAACCTTTCGGGGTACAGGAAACGTTCTATAATGTGGTGGTAGTTACACGAGAGTAAACACCTACCAAAATTCAAACTGTGCAATCAAAATGGATGCATTTTATTTTATGCCAACTATACTTCAATAATAAAAAAAAAAAAAGTCGAACTAAAAAAACAATCTATTCAGAATTAAAAAAAAAAAAAAAGCTAAAGGGAGTCAGAAGTGATTGAGAACAAAACCCAGCAGTGTGGGTTTTAAGTTCCCTCTCTCCTAAATTAGCAGGTGAGAATAAGACCCAGGACCTGACAATTCTAATTCAACTCTTTAATGTACCCTGTAATATTTAATACATTTACAAAGAATATAATATTTATATATGCTATGAATCACAATCATACTGTTACTAACCCTAAGCCCACCTGATTTACAGCTCAAACACCTCTGAAGCAATCTGTGTGTTCCTCCCCATCCCATACTCACCCACCCACTTCCCAGAGATAACCATTTTCCTGAACTTAGTGTTCATTTATTCTAACTCAACTTTTCTGAGATTTGGAAAGATGAGCAGGTGGCCCCCCGCTGGATAAAGACTACATTTCTTAGCTTCCCTTGCAGACAGATACGACTGTGCAACTGAGTTCCAGCCAATGGCATGAAAGTGGTGTGGGCAATTCCAGGAGGTGTTCTTAGAAGGAAGGGGCATGTCCTTTTCCTTCCTTCTCCCCCTCTTGCTGGAGAGATGGCAGATGGGATGGTTGGAGCTGGAGCAGTCCCTACTGACTCACAAGACAGATGGAGCTGGGTCCCTGATGACCTCTAGCCACCATGGCAGCTTGGACTATTTACACAGCAAAAAAGTACTATTCTAATTTTAAGTCACTCTTGTTTTGGGTTTTCTTTTATTTGTTGCAGAATTTTATAAAACTAATACAGGCTGCACTGTCAGCACAGACACAACCAAAACTACCCTCAACATCAAAGGCTCTTTTACTGGTCTAGGAAACATAAAGAAAGGATTTCTTTATTTAGTTCTTTCCTATAATACTTGCCCTCTTTAATGCCCACTAATAGCATTGATTCGGCACCCCCATGATGGCACATCAGGCATAACAGAGCAAACAAAATGGGTATGGTTCCTGCCCTCAAAAAGCTGCCAATCTAAACCAATAAAACAGGAGAAAGGAGAGGGGGAAAAAAAAAAAAATACAATTTCCTCAAAATTAGAGATACATTTTCTTCATATGCAAACCAATAAATTTTATGTAGTGAAAGTGAAATTGGAGTGCTAAACTATGGGAGAGGGAGAGAGAAAGAGACAGAGGAGAGAGAATAGAAGAGAGAGAGATGGAAGAAACTTCCCTTTTATGTCCTGATGGGAATACAGAGGCTGTCCATATGTGCTCTTTATTTACATGTAGCCTTTTTTTTTTTTTTTTTAAAGTGCAGCCATGGCTTGCTGACCCTAAAGCCCAGTTCAAGTCTGGCTCCTCCATAAGGGCTTGCCTAAAGGCTAGCACTCTGGAGGTTTCCTTTGTTCCTAGATTCTTAACACTTTCAACATTCTTACCGTCAAAGTTGGCGAGTGTTAGTTTTCTCTACTTCCACAGGCACTGGGCTTCCCTCTACGATTCAATGGTGGCCACTTGGAAGGCAAGGCCTGCCAGCCCCGGCACACAGCAGGCCTCATGACTGAAAACTGTGGGTAGTTCACCCAAGGTGATGGTATTCCACACCCTCCTTTAAATCTTCAAGTGCGTTCCTAATACCATTTAGCCATTCAACAAGCATTTCTACAACACCTGCTAAGTCAGCCTCGGGCCATACATTAAAAAAAAAAAAAAAGCTTCTGAGCTCAAGAAATTCACAGTTTGATAGGGAAGACAGTGCGATAAACATTAAAGCATAGTGTGGGGGATAGCTCTCGGGGAACTGAGAGCAAAAGGGACCTCATCCTAGTCAGAATGGAGGCACCTGAAGACCCCAACCTTGAAGAGGAGCAATGAGGTTGTCGGCAAAGAGGAGGAGGTCATTACTGGCAGGGTACCTAGACAAGCGCCTCAGTCCAGCACGTTCCCGGATGTTTCCCTAATTCCCTGAACATTTGCTCAGATACAAACAGTTTTAATATTACTCTAAAAAAAAAAAAAAATTTTTTTTTTAAGAATAATATGAAGTCCCTGGGTGGCACAAACAGTTAAGCACTCAACTACTAGCCCAAAGGTTGGCAGTTTGAACCCACCCAGAGGCGCCTCGGAAGACAGTCCTGGCGATCTGCTTCTGCAAGGTCACAGCCTTGAAAACCCTATGCACACATGGGGCCTCCATGAGTCAGAGTACACTCAATGGCAACTAACAATAACAAGAAGAATACGTTCAAAATAGGTAATACACAAAAATAATTATGATATATTTCAAAGTAAAAACTCAACAGGCTTTTGATTGTCCTCTGGTTGGGTGATGAGCTGGCTACTGCTCCCTGTCCAACCTTCTCTTCTGATACCACCACTCCATGTGCCAGCTACTGTGAACGCCTGGAAGTTTCTTAAACTCATCACATAGTTTCATTTCTATGTGCCTTTGTCCTAGGCTGGAGTGCTCTTATGTACCTGTCTGATTACTGAGCCAATCATCCTTCCAGATCCATTAAACACCTCCCGCCCTCTGAAGCTGCCCTTTGCCTCTCTGGTACCACCACCCTCACCTGTATACCCCTCAAGTGTACTGCTGTGTTTGCTCAACTGCCTTTTCTACTAGTCTGGGCCAGCTTCAGAAAGCAATCGAGCCTTATTCATCTTTTCATCCCCAGAGTCTAGCACAGTATGTGGCACATAGTAGGCATTCAATAAATGCTTGCTCAGTGAATTAAGAAGTCAGGGGTAAACATGTTACTAAACAGGGCAATAGAAGAAGCAAAAGAGAAAGCAATCTTTCTTCTCTCTCTCAGGATTTCTAATCAAATGGTTCAAAGCCTTTCACTACCCTCAAGCATTTACATCCTATTTTAGGAATAGGCATAAGCAATAGGTCAGCCTTTGAGAGGGCCTAAATTGCTTACCAAAGACAGTAATATTCAATAGAAAATGTTCAGGCCTAAGAAAAAAATTATCCTACAAAATTTGCATTGGCCCTGTCTGTATCTCAAAATTACCTTTCTCCTTGTCTCTCTGGAAAGACAGAAGAAAATTCGGTATGGAGTAAATGGATGAATCAAGCATCTATCAGGGCTCAGGTTGAGGACTGTACCGACACTGCACACATACCAATCTTGACTCCAGATTGAACAAAAGGAAATCAAACAAGAAACCAAGAATGTCACACCTCCTCTCAGATCACAACCTGACTTTTCCTGAGGTCTCCTCAACTTTCTTTGAAGCCCAGAGAAAACTGGTTTATTCTAGCTCCAGGTGACACCAAGCTCCCCCTTAGTGTCAACCTCCTACCACTTTCACAAAGCCTTCCCTGACTTCTCAAGCCCACATTAATTTTTCTCTTTTCTGTACTCTTGTGGAATTTCTTGTCTGTATAATTAATTCTGGCATGAAATCATGATGCCTTATATTATCTTAGTTTCTTAAGAGTTTATTTTACCTCTTCCAAAGAGCCTGTAAGATTCTTAAAGACTAGGATCATGTCCTTAAATCTCTCACGATACCGTACTGAGCATACAGTAGGTAATTAATAAACACTGATGAGTTGAACTGGCACCATTCTGGTAGGTCTCCATGTTCCCTTGGCCACCATTTGCATTTACTAACATCTCAAGGACAATGACATTGACCAAACCAAACCCAAACCCACTGCCGTCGGGTCAATTCTGACTCGTAGCAACCCTATAGGACAGGGTAGAACTTCCCCATAGTTTCCAAGGAGTGCCTGGCAGATTCGAACTGCCGACCTTTTGGTTAGCAGCCGTAGCACTTAACCCCTACGCCACCAGGGTTTGACATTCACCAAAGAGCAGAGATATCTAAAGAGGTCCAGAACAGGACTACTGCCCCAAGCAAGTGGGCTAGGAAGTGTGGAGATGAAGATTCGTGAGTACTGGGCTCCTGGGGTACTCTCAGGAAAAGGTGCCTATTATGAAATAAATTGTGGTTCCCCCAGCCATAAAAAATGTGTTGGAATTCTAACCCCTATACGTATGGATGTGACCTAATCTAACATAATCACCTTTCATAATGCAATCTAATGTAATGTAATGGATCAGTTGACATCTTACCCGTATAGTTGTTGTTATTGTTAGTTGCTGTTGAGTCAATTCTGACTCATGGTGACCCCATATATTACACAGTAGAGCTGCTCCATAGGGTTTTCTTGGCTGTAGCTTTTTTTTTAATTACATCATTATGTAATTGCCAAACTACGTCATTACATAACTGCCAAACCACTGAGAACCATGGCCCAGCCAAGCTGATGCACAACCTTAACCATTATACCATTCAACCAAATTTTGGGAAAGAATAAATGTTTGGATTGAAATATTTGTTTTGAGTTAACGCAGTTCTAGAAGGGCAATATGGGGGGTACTCTTCTGCCTTAGAAAATTTTGTATCTATAAACTTGTGCCTCTTATTTTCCTTTTTTAATTTTATTGTTTCAGGTGAAAGTTTACAGCGCAAATTAGTTTTCCATTCAAAAATTTTATACACAAATTGTTTTGTGACTTTAGCCGCAATCCCTGCAATGTATCAGCACTCTCTCCCTTTCCCTTTCCGCCCTGGGTTCTCAGTGTTCACTCATCCAGTTTCCCTGTTCCTTTCTGCCTTCTTGTCTTTGCTTTTGGGTAGGTGTTGCCCATTTAGTCTCGTATACTTGATTGAACTAAGGAGCGCATTCCTCACACGTGTTATTGTTTGTTTTATAGACCTGTCTAATCTTTGGCTGAAAGGTGGACTTCGGGAGTGGCTTCAGTTCTGAGTTAGCAGGGTATCCAGGGGCCATAGTCTCGAGGTTCCTCCAGTCTCTGGTCAGACCAGTAAGTCTGGTCTTTTTTTTTTTATGAATCTGAATTTTGTTCTACATTTTTGTCCCACTCTGACCCTGTATTGCGATCCCTGTCAGACGGGTCAGTGGCAATAGCCAGGCACCATCTGGTTCTTCTCGGCTTGGTCTGGTCGAGGCTGTGTGGTTCATACACTCCTTTAATCCTTTGGACTAATATTTTCCTTGTGTCTTTGGTTCTCTTCATTCCCCTTTGCTCCGAGCATGCTGGGACCAATAGATGTATCTTAGATGGCCACGCCCAAGCTTTTAGGACTCCAGACACTACTCACCAAAGTAGGATGTAGAACACTTTCTTTACGAACTGTCTTATGCCAATTGATCTAGATGTCCCTGAGACCATGGTCCCCAGCCCTTGGCCCCAATAACTCAGTCCCTCAAGGTGCTTGGGTGTGTCTAGGAAGCTTCTATGGCTTTGCCTTGTTCAAGTTGTGCTGACATCCCCTATATTGTGCACTGTTTTTCCCTTCACCAAAATTAACACTTGTCTACTATCTAGTTAATGATTTCCCCTTCCCACTCTTCCTCTCCCTCAAAGATTTTTTTTTTTTCTATATGTAAACCTTTTCTTGGGTTTTTATAATAGTGGTCTCAACAATATTTGTTCTTTTGTGATAGACTTATTTCACTTAGCATAAAGCCCTCCAGATTTGGCTGTAATTTTAAGGGAAGGAGATCACCAGGCCTTTTCTTCTGTACCAGTGTAGGATGGATCCTACATCTAATCACTTCTGAGTTATACAAAGAACAGCACAGACACACAGCCATTTGAGCACATACTGGGGAAGACAGAGGCCATGTGAGGATCACCAAGAACCAAGGAACACCTGGAGTTACCAACAAGGAAGGAACTGACACGGCTGAGACCCTGATTTGGACTTTTAGCCTCCAGAACTGTGAGAAAATTAATTTCTGTACTTTAAAGCCCCCACACTTGTGTTTGTGTTGCAGCAGCACTAGGACTCTAAGATAGTGCCCTTCTCCGAGCTGTGCACACTGGGGCTGAGCCCAGGGAATCCCATTTTCTGTGCCTGGAATGCCCTTAAAAAGCCGAGAAATGGGAAGGAAAGAACTGCTGGGATCTCAATATAAAATTGGCAGGAATGCACATCAGTGGAGGCCATAAATCCCCCCTGGGACACAGACAATGCCTCAGTGATAAGCATGCAGATTGCACACCTAGTTCAGAAACTCCCCTGAGTTTGCTTGTAATTAAGGGGGTTAGAAAGGTAAAAAAATATATATAAACTCAATTAATCATTTAAATATTTAAAGTCAGATTTTTTTCCCCTCACTCCAGGATTAGTATATTTCATAATGCCAGCAGCAGACAGCCCTGGTTTTTACTGGGGTTCATTTTAGAGCATGTTTAAACTAGTCAGATTGAGTGATGCTTCCAGCAACTAATCGCATGTCAAATAAAAGATATTTTATGTAATAAATTACCGCTACAAGTAATTCAAATGTCATTTATCAGTTTTATTATCAGTCAGGCAAAGTCTTGTTTCTCTATATTAATCAAAATCAAGTTTTTTTTTTTTTTTGGAGCAGTTTTGACACCTCTTGGCAAAAGTACAGGAGTGAAGAGGTAGAGTTGTCCCTGGAGCTGAGAAGAGAATGTAACGGTACAAGAAGGATGATGCTACGGGGTGACAACTAAAAACTTCAGGTATTTAAAATTACCATTACCATTGTTTTTATAGTAGTGTCAAAGTGGGAAGGAGTCTGTCCCTAAGAGGATGGATTTTATTTTTAGGGTTGGGAGACACTTAAAAACACTCCTAGGTAAATGTGCAAATGCTTTTTCTCGGCAAGATCTGGGCCTGAGGGTGGTTTAAACGACTGAACAGCACCCCTGCTGCGCCCTCCCCCCTCTTTGCCACTTTCAGAAAGACTAAGAGTTTAGCCCTTCGTGCCCACTGAAAGGAGGCAAACACATGACATTTGAAGCCCAGCTTTGTGACCAGCCGGAATAATTGTTCTGAGCAGGAAGTTTCCAAGTAGCTGAGAGACTTGTTTGGTATTAAGCCATGGGAGGAAACAGCTGGAATAGAACAGATGTGCATCGTAGAAAATTCTGCACCCCAGCTGCCACTGCCTGTCCTCAGCAAATCCCATTTAACGGCTGGGTCCAGTGACACAACTGAAGAAAAAGTGTGGAGACATCACCTTCGGTTAAAGAGAAACACATAAAGTATGTTTAGTGACCCAAAGCAAACACTGTGGGCCGAAAAGGATGCTTGCTAGCCAGGGAGGACAAATGAGTGCCAAGTCAACAAGAAGCTACTACTGACGACTCAGTAGCCCAATACGAAGACCAACGCTGAAGCTGTTTCTCTGGCCTAAGAGGTCATGATAACGTCAATGGGTTTGTTAGCAAGGCAAGGTCAGATGAGATAAACCAGAGTGCATGCCACCTGGCCTCAGCCATCCAGTCTTACCCTGAAAGGGAAAGAAAGGAGATAGCTAAATGAGATCTGTGACACACAAAACCCATTCTGACACACTGCCTGGTGCCCTGGGCAGGTATGGAGAAGCGAAGGCCTTTCTTCTCTTCTGTAACGTCAGCTGTGGCTGACACTGGTGAAGTGGGAGTAAGAAGGTAGCTTCAGACTGTGTGTGGGGAGCTCAAAATGAACCTGTCATTTTAAAATACATCTTTTAAATATCTAACACTATTTTGAATCATTTTTTGAAAAACTAAAACTGAGACAGACAATTATAGAAAAGACATTTTAAAAGATAACAGATACAGTGCTGAATTATGTTAAAGAAAGAAAACTGAGCTATTTTTCACAGTCACCACGTGTCTGTCAGTTTGTCACATCACACCATGGTGGCTTGCGTGTTGTTGTGATGTTGAACGTTACGCCACCACTATTTCCCATACAAGCAAGGTCACGCACAGTGAGTGGGTAAGTTTCAGCAGAGCTTCCAGACCAAGACAGACTAAGAAGAAGAGCCTGGCAGTCTATTTTTGAGTAAACTGGCCAGTGAAAACCTTCTGAACAGCCATGGAACACTGTCTGATATAGTGCCAGAAATGAGCCCCTTGGGTTGGAAGGCACTCAATATACGACTGGAGAAGAGCTGCCTCCTCAAAGTAGAGAGTGGACCTTAATTACGTGGAAGGAGTAAAACTTTCAAGACCTTTGTTTGCTGATATGGCACAACTCAAAGCGAGAAGAAACAGCTGCAAACATCCATTAATAATCAGAACATGGAATGTATAAAGTACGAATCTAGGAAAATTGGAAGTTGTCAGAAGTGAAATGAAACAAATAAAGATCGATATCCTAGGCATTAGTGAGTTGAAATGGACTGGCATTGGCCACTCTGAATTGGACAATTACATGGTCTACTATGCCAGGAATGGCAAATGGAAGAGGAACGGCACTGCACTCATCGTCAAAAAGAACATTTCAAGATCTATACTGAAATACAATGCTGTCAGTGATAGGATAATATCCAAATGCCTACAAGGAAGGCCAGTTAATACGACTATTATTCAAATTTATACACCAACCACTAAGGCCAAAGATGAAGAAACTGAAGATTTTTACTAACGTCTGCAGTCTCAAATTGTTCAAACATGCAATCAAGATGCACTGATAATTACTGGTGACTGGAATGTCAGAGTTGGAAACAAGAAGGATCAGTAGTTGGAAGACATGGCCTTGATGATAGAAACGATGCCAAAGATAACATGAGAGAATTTTGCAAGACTAAAGACTTCTTCATTGCAAATACCTTTTTTTTTTAAACAACCTAAAAGCGACTATACACATGGACCTTGCTAATGGAATACGTAAGAATCAAATTGACTACATCTGTGGAAAGAGATGATGAAGAAGCTCAATATCATCAGTCAGAACAAGGTCAGGGGCCGACTTCGAAACAGACTATCAACTGTTCATATGCAAGTTCAAGCTGAAGCTGAAGAAAATGAAAACCGGTCCATGAGAGAGGAAGGACAACCTTGAGTATATTCCACCTGAATTTAGAGACCATCTCAAGAAGAGATTTGACACACTGAACATTAACAACCAAAGACCAGATGAATTGTGGGGTATCTAGGACACTATACATGAAGAAAGCGAAAGGTCATTAAAAGACAGGAAGAAAGAAAAGACTGAAATGGATGTCAGAAGAGACTCCGAAACTTGCTTTGAACGTAGAGTAACTAAAGCGAATGGAAGAAATGATGACGTAAAGGAGTTGAATATAAGATTTCAGAGGCAGCTAGGGAAGACAAAGTAAAGTATTATAATGAAATGTGCAAAGACCTGGAGATAGAAAACCAAAAGGGAAGAACACGCTCGACATTTCTCAATCTGAAAGGACACGTAGAAAAAAATTCAAGCCTCAAGTTGCAATACTGAAGAAATCTACAGGCAAAATAGCAAACGATGCAGGAAGCTTCAAAAGAAGATGGAAGGAATACACAGAGCAACTGTATCAAAAAGAACTGGTCAACATTCAACCATCTCAGGAGGTAGCATATGATCAAGAACTGATGGTACTGCAGGAGGAAGTCCAAACTGCACTGAAGGCACTGGTGAAAAACAAGGCTTCAGAAATTAATGGAATACCAACTGAGATATTTCAACAAACAGATCCAGCACTGGAAGCACTCATTTGTCCATGCCAAGGAATCTAGAAGACAGCTACCTGGCCATCTGACTGGAAGACATCCATATTTGTGCCCATTCCAAAGAAAGATGATCCAACAGAATGCAGAAATTATTGATCAGTATCAAACAATAATATTACATGCAAGTAAAATTTTGCTGAAGATCATTCAAAAGAAGTTGCAACCGTACATCCCCAGGGAACTGCCAGAAATTCAAGCCTGATTCTGAAGAGGACACGGAACGAGGGATGTCACTGCTGATGTTACATGGATCTTGGCTGAAAGCAGAGAATACCAGAAAGATGTTTATCTGTGTTTTATTGACTATGCAAAGGCATTTGGCTGTGTGGATCATAACAAATTATAGGTAACATTGCAAAGAATGGAATTCCAGAACACTTTATTGTGCTCATGAGGAACCTGTACATAGACCACGAGGCAACTGTTCAAACAGAATAAAGGGATACCACGTGGTTTAAAATCAGGAAAGGTGGATGTCAAGGTTGTATCCTTTCACCACACTTATCCAATCTGTATGCTGAGCAAATGATCTGAGAAACTGGACTATATGAAGAAGAACATCATATTAGTTATCTAGTGCTGCCGTGACAGAAATACCACAAGTGGATGGCTTTTACAAAGAGAAATTTATTCTCTCACATTTTAGGAGGTTACAAGTCCAAATTCAGGGTGTCAGCTATGTCAGCTCTAGAGGAAGATTCCTTGTCATTAATCTTCCCCTGGTCGAGGAGCTTCTCAGGCACAGGGACCCGGTGTCCAAAGGACATGCGCTGCTCCTGGTGCAGCTTTCTTGGTGATATGAGGTCCCCAACTCTCTGTTTGTTTCCCTTTCCTTTAATCTCTTCAGAAATAAAAGGTGGTGCAGGCCATACCCCAGGGAAACTCCCTTTACCTTGGATCAGCGAGGTAACCTGAGTAAAGGTGGTGTTACAATCCCACCCTAATCCTCTTAACATGAAATTACAATCACAAAATGGAGGACAACCACACAATACTGAGAATCATGGCCTAACCAAGTTGATACACACATTTTTGGGAAGACATAAACCAATCCATGACAAACATGGTATCAGGATTGCAGGAAGACTCATTAACAACCTGTGATATGCAGATGACACAACCTTGCTTGCTGAAAGCAAAGAGGTCTTGAAGCAATTACTGATGAAGATCAAAGGCTTTATCTGTATGGAACATACCATATACCTTCAGTGTGGATTACACCTCAACATAAAGAAAACAAAAATCCTTACAACTTGATCAATAAGCAACATCATGATAAACAGAAAAAATTGAAGGCAAGGATTTCATTTTACTTGGATCCACAATCAACACCCATGGAAGCAGCAGTCAAGAAATCAAACAACCCATTGCACTGGGCAAATGTGTTGCAAAAGACCTCTTCAAAGTGTTAAAAAGCAAAGGTGTCACTCTGAGGACTAAGGTGTGCCTGATCCAAGCCATGGTATTTTCAACTGCCTCATATGCATGCGAGGGCTGGACAATAAATAAAGCAGACAAAAGAAGACTTGATGCCTTTGGATTATGGTCTTTGGAGAAGAATATTAAATATACCATGGACTTCCAGAAGAACAAACAAATCTGTCTTAGAAGAAGTATAGCCAGAATGCTCCTTAGAAAGGAGAATGGTGAGACTTCATCTCACATACTCTGGACATGTTATCAGGAGGGATCAGTCCCTGGAGAAGGACATCATGCTTGGTAAAGCAGACGACCTCAGCGAAAGAGAGGAAGACCCTCAACAAGACAGACTGACACAGTGGCTGCAACAATGGGTTCAAACATAGCAACGACTGTGAGGATGGCACAGGACTGGGTGGTGTTTCCTTCCATTGTACATGGGGTCGCTATGAGTCGGAACGACTCAACAGCACCTAACAACAACATTTTCCATAGCTTTGGAGTCCATGTCCTCTTCTTTTTAGACTTTATATAAGTGATTTAAAGAACGGGTTCTGGATGTACTTTGAAATTATACATATATTATTACCGGAATAAACTTTATTTCTAAAGTAGTTTTCAGTTAAAACAAAATCTTTCATTGGCCATGGTCTCGGGTAAGCAACATTCAAAAAGGATCTTTATATTTTAATCTGAAATTCTCTAACAGACTCCCACTCTATGCACTCATCTGCTAACTGAAAGGTCTGCAGTTCGAATTCATCAGCCACTCCTCAGGAGAAAGATGTGACACCCTGCTTATGTAAAGCCTTACAGCCTTGGAAACCCGATGGGGCAGTTCTACTCTGTCCTGTAGGGTCATTATGAGTCGGAATTGACTCAACAGCAATGGTTTTTTTTATAACCAGGGCTTGAAGGAAGGGAGGAAAGGAATGAAGGGAAGGAGAGGAGGGGAGGAAGAGAAGAGGCAGAGAGGAAGGGAGGGAGAAGGCCAACCTAAACCTACTAATGTTAACTTTAAAAAGTAAAATCAGGAGTCAAGTTATTTCAGCGAGCAAAGGACAATGTACTCGGAATCAGATGCCCGTGTTCTCACTAGGGAGAACAGTAACACTCAAAAGCACTGACATAAGGAAATGAAAACAGGACCACTGTATATTTCCACAGTTCCTTGCATGTAACCAAAACATTCGAAACAACACAATGAAACTCATTTATTCTGGCCCCTTGTCTCTTCTTAAAACTTTGTCACATACTTAAAAGCTTGCGTAGAAGAGGATTTGGTTGTGTCACGTTCTTTTGGAAAAACCCAAAGTACTTTCCGGGGCTCCCCATTTCTCCGGCCTTGCTGAGTTTGGGAGACAGGAAGCATTGCTCTCTGGCCAGAGTCCTGAATCCCAATCAAGGTTAAAGCAAGAGTTGGAGCAAGTGACTTACTGCACGGCTGAGGAAGGAGGTGAGGGGGCTGGACAGGAACCACCTGTGTGGCTGGGCCCAAGGACGAAGGCTCGTCCGCAGAAGTGCCCGACTGCTGGAAAGCCAAATCGATCTCTTCATCTGTCAGCCCTGGGGGAAGAGGACAGAATTGCAGATGAGTACCTTTCTCCAGTGTCCCTGGCCGCCAATGAAAACTTCATCAAGACAAGACCCTTTCAGCCACCGAATGCCTAGCACCCTGGAACGCTGCTTCCTCGATTTCGGATTCTCTGGAACCTCTCTCAGTTGCAATTTAACCTTAAGCGACAGAATATTAGCCTCAACACTGCTTCCAAATGTGGCTCATTCAATTTCCTTAATTTATCCTTAAGTTTATTGCTGCTTCTGAAGTCGCTCCGAACTGCAATTCTCCATTCTTCCCCCGAAAACAGACACCATCAACTGCAAATGCGGCTCATTTTAATCTGTAATGGTGTTAAAAAAAGAGGGAAAAAAACTAACAATAATGCATGAAAACAGACAGGGAAACAAAAAACTAATTATTGGGTGAGACGACTAATTAGTCTAGATTGTTTCCGAAGACGGGAATAATTTGCTTTATTTTATGACAAATGCAGAAATAAAAAGAAAAATCAGGACTGACTGTGATTAGTATGAATGGGATACAGAATGTAAAGAAGAAAATAAAACAAGAAAACAGATCAAAACAAGGCCAGGCCCAAACTTTCAGATGATTATTGCTCTAGCCTATCACAGGCTGCCTATATCGCCTTTGGCTAGTTGTTCTTTTTCCCTTTTTTTTTTTTTCCATCCTCCCGACACTTGGAGCCACACTGCACGTGGGACATGAGGAAATCACAGGGCGCCATCTGCAGTGGCCAGAACATGTGGAGAGGATTTGTCCATGGAGGAATGAAAGGCAAGTGAGAAACCCATGAAGACCACATTTCCAGTGGGCAAACAGCTGGAATAGTTTCAGCAGGTCTGAGGTAGGCTGGGGACGGTGACTCTCCCCCAACCACCCCAAAGGAAGGGGCGCAGCTTAGCTCACAGGTGTGAGGAGAACTTCCCCCAAGGCCAACCGGGAAGTAACTCAGAGCATACAGAAGCTCTCTGGCCACTGGGGCGGGAAAAGCAGGTGGGGGTGAGGGGGGAGGGGGGGTCACGCTAGCCTGCGAAAGACCACTCCGGCCAGCCCATGCTGTTCCGGGAATCCCAATCTCCAGTCTGGCGGCAACACTGAGCTTTTAAACTTGAGCTGAGAGCTCTTCCACATCTGGTCAGCAGCTCTCCATTAGAGGCCCACAGCACGGTCTATTTGCCCCTACGGGTGGATGAAGTATAAGGAGGTTCTGAGGGTCAGCATCTTCAAAAGCATGGTGCCTCACACTCTGTGCCAAGGGGCTAATAGATGTTGCACATTAATGCCGGGAGCACAGCTCAGCCCTGCACCATATTGGCACAGGAGGTGGCTGCAGTCAGCCATCCCTCAGACTTTTTGGGCCCCACCACAAAGAATGCCTGGACTATGCCGAGTGGCCCTGGACCCTTTCTCTCTTCTTGCAGATGAGGTCCGTTCTCATTTGAAACTGCAGCTTTTCCCCCTTCCCCTCTTCTCACGGTGGAGCTGCCCAGTGTAGGCAAGGCCACACCTCTGTGCCTTCTGAAGTACCGTGGGCTACCCCCGATAGCACCATGCTCCCAAATAGACTGACAGGCAGAGGAGAAAGCTTTCAGGGCTCAGAGTATCATTTACTGGCACTTAGCGCCTTCCAGACACAAAAGCTAAATTTGAATATACTGGGGCTACACAGGCGATATTTCTCCTCCCTAACTCCCCAGCTAGCTACAAAGGGAAGGCGTTACTTGTCATTTCACCTCCCGAGAAAAACAGGGACAGGACCAACAGACAAACCAGGCAAAAATGGAGACCATGTTCCCCTGAGTTTGTACTTCCCAGACTCCAGCCTTTGCAGTGACTGTCAATCACTTCTACTAAATAGGAAGGGGAACCCCTTTCTGAGTCCTAGTAGGAAAGCCGGTGTTGTAACCAGTTCATAATCGGCCATTAGAGAAGACGGTGGCATCTGCGACATCAGCACAGGCTGATGGTCACTGGTACACTATGGAGTTTTATAAACCTGGTGGTTCATGTGCCTTGTCAGCCACTGGCTGCAAATGAGGATAATTTTCCCAAAAGGAGCATTCAGTTGCATTCTCATTTTCCCTTTTGGCTCTTTCAAATATAAACAAGTACGATAATGTTTAACGCTGGGGAAATATATAGTAAGTTACAGACTGTGCGGCTGCCCTGAGAGCTGGAGCTGGTTAAAGGGACAGGCCTCCCTGCCCACTGCTCTGCCCTCTGGCCCTGAGCTTTTACGGAGCCTATTTTCCTAATAAAACATGTTCCGTGCATTATTGCAGCTGAGCCCAAGACTGAGCCCTGGCTTAAAAAGCATCAGCACCTCCTTCCAAGCTCTTGTTTTTCAGAGACCTTATCATTTGATGCTCTAAATTTACACTGGCTGCAATTCTGATATCCCTCGTTCTCCAGAAGAGTAAGGATTTTGATTTAGTTAAAATCATTTTTCTTCTTTAAAAAAAAAAAAAAAAGGCATTTTAACTAACTCAGTGAATAATATAATTTCAGAGCTGGACCGTTATCCCAGCCTCCTCTCATTTAAGAGATAAAAAACTGAGGCCCAAGGAAGGTAAAAAAAATATGCCCCAAATCATGCTAGTTAGAGACAGGGCTTTGAACCAGTTTGTTCCAGAACTGCTGAAAATTTGCCTTTCTAACAAGTTCCCAGGCAATGCTAATGCTGCTGGCTAGGGACGAATTCTGAGATCCACTAGTAGAGAGCAGTGGCTCTCAACATTTATTATACATAAGAATCATCTGGGAATCTTGTTAAACTGAAGATTCTGATTCAGTATATCTGGGGGTGGAAATGCAAGTTCTCAACAGGGGTTTCAACCCAAATGAACTGGTTTGACGCCCTAGTTAGAGGCTGGTCATGGCAATGACAGCCCAGGCAATGCATCTCCTGCCTGGGGACTTACCACTCTTCCACAGAGGTACAAGGTATCAGACAACAGATTCAGGAATTATGTCTCAAGTCTTCAGTCTTGTAAAAGGATAGATAAGGACTAAAATTTCCTCTCCCACCTCTAGCCCAGGCACCCCAGTCTTCAGACAAGAGCCAACGAACACTGTTTGGGGGCTACACCAAAACAACACAGGAAGGAAACCTGCAGGCCCTCACATGAATGACACCTGAATAACTTTTAGAACACCACCGGAGTGATGACCCACATGTCTCTCACAGGCTGACGCTCATGCTTCCCTGAACACGTCCTCTTCCTCTGGAGTGTCCCCAGCCTAGGTAGGACTGACCATCTTTGGGATGTCATCAGCTCCTGGTGCTGAAACGACCCTGCTTTAGGGGTGAGGTATCACCACAGGACCACTCCTAAGACATCCAGTTCCTTAGTCCCATTTCCCTACCCACCCCTGCCCAGACGAACAGTGGAGAGCTTTGGGAGCCTCCAATGGAGACCTTGCAGAATCCAAAAGGTTAAAAGGAATAATAAAGGAAACTGCCAATTGTAAGTGAATTATATTTGGCTCTGAAAGCTGAGCTCAGGCTGTATTATAAAAGGCATCTCTGCGTTGTTTACCATCACCCTGACTAATGCAGACCTTTTTTTTTGTTGTTGTTGTTTTAAATAATCTCATGCAAATCAGACACACACACTTCCTTCCAGTTGATTGCTATCTGCAAGGAATAATCTAACCACAGAGGGACTGAGCAAGGGCTGAGCAGAGCAGAGGTATGGTGCAAAGGGTTCACCGTCCTAGGGCTGCAAGCCTCTTCCTGCCCTCCCCCTATACCTCAAGTCCTTGAGCTGCTACCTTTGGAAGAATTAGCCCATTTCATAAAGCCTTAGATTTTCTTTGAGTTGAGGTGTCCATTTGCATTATGACACATTAGCACTTTGCATTCACATACTCTTTCCATTACTTCGCCACTGCCTCTTGGCCATTTTGAAGACCCACCAGTCACCCCCCTGCCCCGACCAGTTGCTAGCCCTGACAATGAAAGTATATCTTTGCTAGAAAATAAAACTGAGAAAGGCCTTCTCAGTCATGCCATCAACTCACTAGCTTTAGCCAAGAGCAGTGGGAGCAAGGGACTTGACGGCTTGCGGATACAAGCAGGACTTAGGCTCCTAACTCTGAGGGGCCAAGTGTCATTTCACCCTGAAGGCCCACAGTTGTCTCATCTGCAAAACAGAGACCACGATTCAAAAGCAACTGAACACCCTGTGAACCCAAAATCAGGGCAAACTTCCTGATTCTCTGGAATCTACTTTCCCAAAATTCCAAAACAGTCAGTTCCTTTGACAAGGAGCTGCCTCCCATCTGACTGTACAAGCTGGGCCAAAGATCTGTTTTCCAACACTTTCTCCAGGGTGGGGTCCTTTAGGAAGAAAAGAACAAGTGAACTAAAGTCCATTGATTAATAAAGCCCCATTTCACTGCAGCTGAACAGAATGGCCTCAGGGCTGCCACACCTGCCCATTTTCATCCCCTAGAAGATAAACAAATTTGTTTTCTTTTTCTAAAGGTTTCTGTTAAAATGCAAACAAAACCAAACCAGATGACTTTGTGAGCCAGTTGACTGTCTAGGGGAACAGTGCTGCAGGGGCCTTTCCCAGGCCTGGGACAAACCAGATGCCAGGAAGGGCTGTCTTGTTCTGTGGGACTGGCTGTGCGAGGACTTCTCAGAATCAGTAACCTCAACTCTGTTCTCAGTGACCGCGGGGCATGGCCACTGGGCCTGACAGTGTGCAGGTGAGTCAGAAGACAGCAGAGACAGCAGTGCCCTGGGCATCCCTCGTGTTGAACAGCAGCTAGGCCTGAACGGGTCAAGAGGAGCTGGAAGAGAAGCGAGGTCAGGAAGGCCTGAGAGCACCTCGCAGGCCAGCCTGAGTTTTCTAATAAAAACATAGCGTCTGGCTGGGACTAAGGGTCAGGGCCAGAGGGTCAGCAGCCAAGAGTGGCAATTCAGGGCTGGTTACATAGACCATTCTCCTCCCCTCGTTCACAGTCCCTCTGTTTACAGGCCTCAGGTGATTCATCTGGGGCTCGAGCCAATGGTGGGGGTCGCCTCTCTCAGAATTCCACTAGGCACGCTCTTGGAGGAGATGAGACAGAGAAGACATCCAGCTAAAAATACTCCTCAAATTAAAAGAAAAATCACCTCTCTCAGAAAAGGTTAGGGGAGGGGAAAGGAAAAAAAGGATTTTTATTTTATTTTATTAACATTTTGTTAGAACAGTAGAGTACAATAAGGACTCTCAGAGGCTCTAAAAGTCGTTGGATGACCTGTAGACCCCTATTTCCCAGTGCCTTGTATAAAATTGAATTTTTAAAACATAAATTATACGTAATGACGACACTGTAAAAACTAACAGTAATGGAAAGCTGTGCTGTATTTCATTAGCCTGTATTATTCCGTGCCACCTGATCCAGCCAGGCCTTGTTTATGAGTTAGTGTGTTAGCAGATGCCGATGGAAGCATTTGCTTCGACCTTGCTCTTCTCATTGGGGCATGAAATTACGACGGCAGCACCTTGATATTACAGCCATAAATACAGTAAACTGCAAATTTAAGCCAACGGCTCCTATTGTCTCTGAACATAAAGCTGATCGGTATTTATTTAAAAGGAGAACAAAAAAAATATTATATATCACCTTGTTTATGGGGCCTCCCCCACCCACTTTTTTCACCCCCCTCCCCCAGGCCCCCAACCATTCTAATTCACTTGGTTAAAATATTAAGCAAATAAGCCAACTGCTCTTTCTCCTCTGCTGATTAACCATTCCCAAGCAGCAAAACTGTTTTTGAGAAAACTAGTTCCAAATAGCATTACCCTAAATGAAAGAGTTTTTATAAAAAACTGATCTGATAGTGGGCTGGTTCCCACCATCTTGATATTGCTATGTAAATTCAGGAGCAAGACCTGAGACTTTTTCCTCTCCTTAAATGAGGGAAGTTCAAACAACAGGAGAAAAAGTTGCCGATAAGGCCCTGAAATGGAATGTCCTCTTGATACCCTTCTAAAAATCGTTAGGTAGAAACGCTATTTCAAAAAGTAGCAAAACACTGCCTCCTGCCATCTAAGGAAAGAAAGATATCTAACCAAGAATATAATTCTCCTCTCAACCCCCAGAGAGCTGGGAGACCTCTCATGAAAACTTATACCAATCCCCTCCTTCTCCCAGTGAACCATACAGACAATATATCCATTAAATGTGGAAGAAAAATAAACACAAAGACAAAAGGACACTGGCTATCACCCAGCCACGTTTGCTCATATAAATTACTGAGTAAAAAGCCAGTGCAAAATGTATTTCCCTGCTACTTTAAACACTGAGAAACCTGGCAAGTCTGCTTTCTTGATGTCAGTGGGGAGCAGGTTCTCTCTGCCTCTCAGAAAAGCAGAGGAGGGTTGTAAAATCTCAGCCACTTCTAAGCCCAAGTTTGGAGGTTTTCAAAGGGTAAGCAGTGAGAAATGTACAACACGGGCAGGCAAGATCTGGAGTCGCTACCCGTGAAGCAGGCAGAAGGAGCATTTCAGCAATGAACTAAATGCAAGTTCCTGGAAGTAGTTTAATTCCAAATCAGACTGGGGTTCATCATAGGGCCCAGTGCCCAGTGATATTGATGGCACAGCCAATCAGCCAAGATCAAAAGTTTTTGTACATTTATATTTGATACGTGATTCCACAAGGCAGACATACCCCCTTGGAGCCCTAAATTATATCAGCCACACCAGTCATTGAGCTTAGCTCCTTCCGAATAAAGAGGAAACTTCGCTGTAAAATTTATTGAGCTTCTCTGGGGAGTAGTATAACTGGTGAACAAGACAGAAGTGAGCTGCCCCCCTGTGTAACACAAATTGAGATGGCTCATATGAAAGATTGGGAGGGCTTCCAATCAGCATCTATGATGTCTATCTTTAGATCTACAGTCTAAAGGTGGGGTTTTTTTTTCTTTTTTCTTTTTAATCTCTCTCAGCTAAATTAGAAACAAAAAGAAGAGTTTCTTTCGATATTTGATCATCAATTCCAAAGGATTAATAGCAGGACAAACACTGTGGCTGCTGTCACAGACACCAGCCTCTGGCCCAGGAGGGCTTAGCAACAGGCTGAGAAGTCAGCCTTCTCCCAGCACACTGAAAAAGACGTAGGGGAGGATCTGTGCTTAAAGACCAAGGAGCTGATAATCAGGAACCACTGCTACTTCAAGGTAAAAGCCAAGTAAGTCAAAGGTAGGCTTGCCTATGTGTGGAAAAGCCACATTAACACTCATACCAAAACCAAAACCAAACCCAGTGCCGTCGAGTCAATTCCGACTCATAGCGACCCTACAGGACAAAGTAGAACTGCCCCATAGAGTTTCCAAGGAGCGCCTGGTGGATTCAAACTGCTGACCTTTTGGTTCGCAGCCGTAGCTCTTAACCACTATGTACCAGGGTTTTCTTAACACTTTTAGCAATACTCAAATCCTGCTCCTTTTTCAGAAGAGGCAACAAAGTTTGTTTAAAAAAAGAAAAACACCTTTGACAACCAAAGAAATTTAGAACTGGAAGAAAACTTGGAGCTCATCTGAGCTCTCTCTTCTTTTTTTGTTTGGTTGGTTTTTGTTTTTTCCTTCTGTTTTATAGCCCATGGTAAGCCCCAGAGACAGAACCAGGGTCTCAATCCTGGGCCCTGTTTCCTGGGGTTTAGGGCCAGGGGGAGGGGGAGTGTCCGGAATTAGCAGTCTCATTTGTCGCTCTCCCCTGCTACCTATCACACTCATCACATTTGAAATCAGCAAACTCTTAGAATTGGTGCCCTTAAAGCAGCAGAAAAGCAAACAGAACGTATGTAGCACGGGGGAAACCAGGTGAAGGGTACATGGGTGCTCTGTGTACTGTTTTTGCAACTTTCTGTGAATCTGTAATTATTTCAAAATAAAGTTTGAAAAACAGAATATATGCACACACACCCACGTGTGGCTGCCTGTATATGCATGAGATAAAAGGGGGACAGACGGAAACTGGTATCACTGGTTCTATCTGGAAAGGGGACTGGCAGCCGGGGGACGGAGACGGAAGGCAGATTTCCACTGCGTGTCCTTCCGAACTTGCTCCATGTGACTATTATTTATGATTCAAAAGAATAATTAAATTTATTTTTAAGATTAAGGAAAATATTGGGGGAAAAAAACTTAATCCTTGACAAAATTACTAAGAATGTTTATCTCCACTTTCTGGAGAAGAAAAACCAAGACAGAAATGTATGCAGACTTGCCTGGGAGCTGGGATTACACGATACCTACAAATTTCTAATCTCTCGCTTAACCCACTGTGGCTGTAACCACAGCAGCCAAGTACAAGGTGGCTTTTTTTTTTTTTTTTTAATGTGTTTTTGAAAGGCAGACATCTGTTCTATTTTGACACATCCTGGCTGCCCAAATGTTTCTTTCAGCTCTAAATATTTGCTTCACCAATGGAAGTGTTTCCATCACTGCAACAAAACAAACATTTGCTTTGGGGTGGGGGGTCCAGCCATACGCTGTTTCATATGTGGCTTGAAACAGCCAGATTTGAGAAGTAACTCTGCTGTCAGCCACACGTCAAGGGAAAGATTTTTTGTTCCGAATTTGCTCCTCAAAGAAAACTTTATCACAAGAAACCAATGCACTGGGGCACACTGCAGTCATCTAGCTGAACACTACAAGTGTTTGCTTGGGGTTTTCTTTTACATCTTGAATCTTAAATATGTGACCAGAAGGTTTATTATTTGGCATTCAACTTCCTAAAGTTTTAAATTGCCAAGTAGCTAACAGATTTTTTTTTTTAAATCTTCACATTAGTCTGATATTAACACATTAAAAACATGCTATGTCCTAATAGGTCAATATATAAATTATTTTGTCACCACCTATTTGTGTATCTCATGTGAATGTGGTATTGCTACTATTGTCAACATTATTAGTATAGACAGATGACTCTGCAGGACTCAAGCAAACCATAAATATTTGCGTGCTTATTTTGCTAGGTAACGTGAGGGTGCCGAGACCTCATCTTAGTCCCCACCTGTAAAATGGGGGCCTTCCTAAGAGCAAGCTCTTTTCCTCCAATTTTTTACATGGGTATACAGATATACGCATACACACACATATGCCCAGCCCAGCCCAGTGCCTTCGAGTCGACATGTGCATGTATGTAAATTCATAAGCATACAAATACATGAATATTTATATACATAAATACCTATTTGCCCAAATATACATTTAAGCAAAGTTTTACTGGTAATAAAAATAACATACATAAACTTCAGAAAAAGGAAAATAAAGAATAACTGACAGAATAAAATGAACAATCATTCAGACTTCCAATCTCCATCAGAAATAACAGCCAAAACATACTAACCCAAGTACTAGGAAGTGTTTCAGTACTTTGCCTACTTTTTACCCTTGAATCCCAACAATATTGATCCTGTGCAAGGCCTGCAAGGCGCATGACTCCAGGGCTCCAAGCTCGGCACATGTGTGGCACCTTGAGGGACTGTGCAACGCATGACCCATGCAGCCACAGGTGGCAGTCACGCTCCCATGCAGCAGGTACTTTATTCTCCCCATTTGACAGATGAGGAGTCAGAGACACACATATGTCACCCAGCCTGTGCAAGCCACTCTGCTAGTGGGTGTGGAACAGGGGCACGAACCCAGTCAGCAGGCTTCAGAGCCCGGGCTCCTACAACACAACTACTCTGCACAACACAAGGCAGAAATATTCCAAAGGTTTGTTCAGGTGAAAGAGAAAACTGATGCCCCTGACTCCTAGCACATCGTTCCAACGCGTGGAGAAAGTTATTAAGACTGATATTTTTTTCAAATTAAAAAAGACTTTGACATGAGATTATTCAACGCTGGCCAGGGTGCTGTGGAAATGTAAACTGAGAAACTTCGCAAAGATAGTTTGGCACTCTCTATCTAGACCATTTAAAAATATTCATACCCATCGACTTTGAGGAAACAATAAAATACTGTACTATAAGATTTATGTTTTATCACCATGTTTTTAATAATAGTAAAAAATTAAACAATGTAAATGTCTAAAGAGGAATGCTCATACAAACTATGATATATTTCAATAATGTAGTATTATTCAAATATTCATTCATATGAATAATTTTTGATGATACAGGAAAAGGCTTTTGATACGTTGAGAAAAAAAGCAGATGCTGTATTCATAGTATGATCTCAATTACATTAAAAAAAAAAACAAAAGGAAGCAGTAGAGCTGTATCATTTTTAACTTAATCTGAATTCAATTTATACATGTTCAGAAGGAAAGAGAAAGGGAAATTACACTATAAACAGCGCGGTAGGGTTCACTATTTCATTCAAAAAGTGTGCCTCAGAGTGCACATGAGATGTTGTTAGGTGCCGTTGGGTCAATTCCAACTCATAGGGACCCCATGTGACAGAGTAGAACTGCCTCATAGGGTTTTCTAGGCTGTAATCATTATAAGAGCAGATCACCAGGTCTTCCTCCCAGAGTTGCTGGGTGGGTTCAAACCACCAACCTTTAGGTTAGCAGCCCAGCATTTAACCATTGCACGTGAGACAGGAGGCTTGAATTCGCTACTCCCTCATCAACCATCCCACACACCCACACTGTCTGAACACCCTGCCACAGGGGGTTTTCCTTCCATACATCTCTGGAAATGGCCGTATTTTCCTTCACTTTAAAAAACAAAAACTTTTTATTGTGAAATAATTTCAGACTTACTAAAAAGTTATAAGAATAGTACAAAAAACTCCCATATATCCTTCACCCAATTCTTCTGATCAATATTCAATTGATCACATTTGCTTTATTAGTCTCTATTTTTCCTGAACTGTTTAAGACCAAATTACAGACAAGATGCTCTCTTCCCCCTAAATACTTCAGTGTGTATTTCAAAAAAAAAAAAAAAAGGGTCCTTCTCTTATATAATCACAGTACAATTACCAAAATCAAGAAGTTAACATTGTTAAGTTTGCATCTGTAGCTCAAACCTTTCCTCTGAGCTCAATTTATGCCATCCATCACAGATAGCTCAACTTAGTATGTCTAAAATGAAGCTCCTAATGTTCCCCAACCACACTACTAGGTTCCTAATTAATGACGGCTTCGGCCTCCTCGGCACCCAAGGCCAACAATCTTGGCGTCATCCTTAATTCCTGCTCCTCTTCCACACTCTACCCAGTCTAGATCCAACAAATCAGGTTTTCTGATGGATTTACTTTCAAAAAATATTCAGGGATCTGAGGACTTCTCACCACTTATCTCCCAGCTTCTACCCTTGATCTGTCTATTCTTAACACAGCAGCCAGAGTGATCCTGTTAAAGTTTATTAAGTCAGATTATATCACCTCTCTGCTTAAAACCCTCGGATCGGTTGTCATTTTACTCAAAGAAAAACCAAACCCCTCACAGTGATCAACACTGCCCTCCACAACCCCGGTTCCGATACCTCACTTCTCACTACTGTCCACCTTGCCTCACACCAGCCTCCTTCCTCTTCCTAGAATTTGCCAGACATGCTCCCTCTTCAGGCTTCTACATGGCTTGTTTCCTTTCCTGGAACTCTTCTTCCCCAGAAATCTTCATGGCTTGCTTCTTCGTTTTCTTCAAGTTTTTGCTTAAATGTCACTTTCATGGGTTCTTTCCAGATCATTCCACTTAAACTGCAACTTCCCAAGAACTATCACTCTTACTCTACTTTCATTCATCTTACATTTGATTCTATGTATTGCTGTCTCCCCTGCCCCATTAGAATGTAAGCTTCATAAAGGCAGGGATTTTTGTCTTTTTCACTCACTGCTATATTCCCACTACTTAGAACAACTCCTGGCACCTAGTAGGTGTTCAATAAAAATGTGTTGAATTAATAAATGTAAATCCAGTATACAAAACAGATCAAAGTAATGCTGCTCAGGTTTGGAGGAGGCTTTGGGGGCACAGAAAAAAAACAGAGTCCCGCCTTCTTTATCCTCTCTTTGCCCCATAGAACCTCCAAGAATCCCAGAGGTGGGTGTAAAAGCTCTTACCACATAGTCACCATGTACTAAAGCAAAGCAGTTTGTTCCCTAGTCCCCAGCATACCTTGCACTCTCCAGTCTTCTACCCGGATGTTCCCAACGCATCGGAGTGGTCTTCTCTCAATCCTGCTCAAATTTGATCTGCTGTTCCAGGTTCATCCCTATCACCCGAGCAGAGCATTCCCTGATCATTCCAGCCTAAAGCACTCTTTTTTTTTTTATAGCAATTATAATCTATATAATATCCTTCCATAGGTGCCCTGGTGGCGCAATACTTAAGGGCTCTGCTGCTAACCAAAAGATCAGCAGTTCCAATCTACCAGTGGCTCTGCAAGAGAAAAGACCTGGAGATCTGCTCCCATAAAAACTACAGCCTAGAAAATCCTATAGGGCAGTTCTGCTCTGTCACACAAGGTTTCTATGAGTCAGAATTGACTGAATTGCACCTAATAACATCAGTATTTTTCCAGTTACCAAACATAGGTAACCTTTCTTTTGTCTTGTACCATTTTCTAAGGATTTTAATGTTGTTGAACATTAAAACATTTTAGAAGTTGAACATCTTTTATGTTTTGCCTCTCAACTAGACAGTAAACTCCAGAGGACTTTGTTTAATATTTACAGTCTTCCAAGACCGTGAGACCTAGAAAGTACTTGAGAAACTATCCTGTTTTTTTTTTTTGGAAGAGTGCCCTTAGGGCACTTACATTAAAATGGGGGAGGAGGCAAACAGATAATAAACATAATAAAAAAGATAATACATTAAATTTTAATTGATAACAATGGTAAAAATAGCCTGGTGTTTTTCCAATAGACTTTTATCAGGAAGATGAAAAATCTAAAAAACTACTCAACTTTTGGTAAAAATGCACAATTACAGCTTCTGAGCAATTCTGATTGAGTCACTTTCTCAGTAGTCTTTCCTTGTCACATCCATGTATTCCCTACCCCCTGCTTCTGTGCAGTGCCTTACTGGCACTTACTCTAACCTACCATAGATTTTAGTTTATTTTAATTTTGTTTTATTATATTTATAAATGTCTACTGTCTGTCTTGAGGCATGGATGGTTCAGTGATAGAATTCTCACTTTTCATGCAGGAGACCAGGGTTCAATGAAGGCCAATGTACCTCAAAGACAGGCACCATCCCCGTCTGTCAGTGGAGGCTCATGTGTTGCTTTGATACTGAAAAAGTTTCAGCAGAGCTTCTAGACTAAGACAGACTAAAAAGAAAGGCCTAGGGATCTACTGAAAATCAGCCACAAAAACCCTATGGATCACAATGACCCAATCCTCAACCAATCATAGGTATGGCACAGGACCAGGCAGCATTTTGTTCCATTGTACGTGGGGTCGCCATGAGTTTGGGGCTGACTTGATGGCATCTAACAACAGTGATGGGCTGGAGAATAACTCAAGAAAAAGCTATACAGATATGGCTCTCGCCCAAAGCGGTTCCTTCTTTCAAGAATCAAATCCATTCCAATTTCTGCTTGCTTTTTGGTGGCTGTCCAGTGCCTTCAGTGTTTTTTAAATATTTAGCCTGGAATTTATATTTGTTATTGATGGGAGTGTTATTCTGATACAAGCTAATCTATCACCACTGAAAGCCAGAACTCTAACTCAGAATGTTTTTGAAAGAATGAAGAAGTGAGCCTTGCTCTTGTACATATTAAAATTGATTATAAAGATACAGCAACCGAATCATTGTGGCACTTGTGTAAGAGTGTATAGGTCAATAAAAACAGACTAGGTATCCCTTAAAAACACCTTGCTATATATTAAAATTTAATACATAATAAAGGAAACATAACAAATAGGGTAAGGAATGATTTATCCAATTGAAAAAGTGATGTTTGAAAGGAGCTTTAACTTCATATTTTTTTTTAACTTCAAATCGTTTCATAAATTTCAGATGGATTAAAGAGTTAAATATAAAAACATAAACCATAAAAACTGAAATAAAATACAGGTAAATATTTAACTTATCACTGGTTTAGTGACCATGAGCAAATAATTTAGCCTCTCTCCTTAGATTCCTTCTCAACAGCAAGATAATAAAAAATACCTACCTCATAGGATTTTTGTGATTAAAGTAAAGCTACTTACCTCACTGCCTGATACATAATAAGCCCTCAATAAATGTAAGCTGCTGCTATCATTGTTACTATAATTATTATCATTTAGTAACTGTGGGGAAGGAATCTCTTATTATAAAAATAATGGAGGAAATATCAGAAGACTCATAGATTTCATTATGTGAAAATCATCACTTTTAATATATTAAAAAATGTAAAAGGCAAGGAACAGTGTAGAAAATATTTACAAACATGACAAAGAATTAATATTCTTAATATATAAAGGATATTTAAAAATCAATAAGTAAAGCACTAACATCCCAGCAGAAATATGTGGTGGGAGGGGACCTTGAATAAACATTTCTGAGAAGAAACATCAGTGGTGAGTAAAAATATTTTAAAAGTTCAACTGTGTTCTTAATGAAATAAATGCAAATTAAAACAATCTGAGAAACAAGTTTTGTTGCTTTTTAATGATACACGCTTAGTATGTTGAGACAAGTAGCGAAGGAAGTATGAACTGGCCTGACTGGAAAACCATTCATTACTATGTATCCAGATTCTTTAACAGATGTCATTCAATAATTCCTTATTTCAGGAATCTATTTTGAGAGAATATCAGACTTGGTGCTAGTCCCCATCTTTTCTAATTCCTTTAAATAAAAAAGAAGAAAGAAAATAAATCAAGCACTCATCTCAAGAAGCTAGGAGAACATCAGAAAAACCCAAACAAAATAGATGAAAGTAATTCCGTAGAAGAGTGTTTTGAAAGTCCCAAGTGGCCAAATTTTTGTGTAGGGCTTCTTATTGTAAATTTTAGTTTTACTGCCTCATAGTCAGAGAATGGGGTCTATATCATTTTTGCTTTGTGGACTTTATTGAGATTTTTCTTTGTGGCTCACTTATGTAACTGTTTAAAAGTATACCATGAGCGCTGAAAAATTCCATAGTCTCTGTCTTAAGGCTATGAAAACTCACATATTTGTATGTAAAACAAGTTTATTAATTATGTTATATAATTACTTTGTACTTTTTGCCTATTGATTTATTAAATTCTGAGGTGTATTAATATCTTCAACCATGACTGTGGTTTTAAATTCTCCATGAAGTTCTAGTTGCTTTTGCTTTGTATACTTGGATAAAATATTTTTAAGTGCAGTTTCTTGAGTATTTTAACTTCTAGGTGGATTCAACTTTGTAATGATTTAAATTAGCCCTTCATTCTCTTTTAATCTCCCTAATATTAACATGGTCAATTCTCCTTCTCTTGGTTTGTGATTCCTCGCTACATCTTGCCCATCTCTTGTTTTCAACTTTCCTATGTTATTCTGCTTTAGGTGTGTCTCTTCTAAATAGCATAAAACTGGCCTTTGTTTTTCCTCAAGTTTTACTAAGTTTGGGAACTGTCTTTTAATAGATAATTTTTTTTAATCCCTTGCATATTTATTGAGTTTACTCTTGTTTTATGTTTTTTCCTCTCCTAAACTTTGCTACTCTTTTCTTTAGTTCCCTTGAATGTGGTTTAGAAGTTCTAAATCTTATTCTTCTCTAGTATACTAATAACTAGCTCTAATATTTTTAAATGGAGAGAGAACATACATGCAGGTAGTCCCTGACTTGCGATGTATTCAAGTTACAACAAACAGCACTTACAACTGTCTGTCATTGTTTATTTTGTACCTTATCATTAGTAATACACACTACATACAATGCTGCGGCGCATAATTTGCTGATGTGATCATTCTCAGATGTTCACGTGCAGATGTTCGGTTTTAAGATTTACCACTCAAAACACTGCTGTACTAGATTTAGTTTTCTATCTAAACTTAATCAGGGGCTTCCGCTGCTTGAAAATACGGATTCAAATGCTTGATCACTTTGCTAAGGTCAACAGGCAGATTAGGAAAGCAATGAGATATATATATAAAAAAAAAAGAAAAGGACCACATAGACAACTCTCACTAATTTTCTGACTAGAAACACAATCTCCATTCCCAGAGATAATCCAGATGATCCAGGACCTTCCACAAGTGGAGTTATGACCACAACTGACAAATGCCAATGTCACCCAACTTTTCTTCATCATCAGAGTAAATTTTTATGATTTGTGTATTTTTTAATATATGTATGTATGTATTAAACTATATCTGTAAGTTTGTATTTAATGTTTCCAACCCCCAAAGACAAATAAAGATTGGATTTATAAAGATACTAATAATAAAAAGCAATAATAATGAAAACTAAAAAAAAAAAAAAAAGAGGTATTTGACTCACGTCAGAACCAACTTACGACAGAGCTGTTGGGGACCACCTGTAGTTAAATGAGTAAAGTACAATAATCGCAAGTATATGTGACTTGAGGCAGAACCAATATGGCGCTAGAGAAAGAAGCACCGTGCTGTCTCTCTGAACCAAAGACCTGAAAAACTAAGTAAAACAGATACAAACATCAATCCTGGAACCTTAAGTACCAAATGAAGTAATAAAGAACTCAGTGAAGCACCGAATGGAGTAAGAAACTGACAGAGAACAGAGAATGAGAGAGCTACAGAGTAGAGGTCCCAAACCAGCTAACGTGGCCAGATTCTCCATCTTGGGTTACAGCCGCAAAAGAACTCAGATGGGGAATACTTACGGGAAAGCAACTTTACAGAGCTCCCAACAGGAAAGAGAGCACCTGGTAACCAGGGATACATGCTTTCCCACCCCATACCCTTCTTCTCTGTTTGAGGCCTCTGCTGCTTGCCAATGGGCCATGGTCCCTCAGTCAGAGAGATACCAGCTCACTGCCACCCAAATTCACCATCTTAGACCTCAGCCACCAAGGACTGCAGACAGGGAGTACAGGAAGGCAACTCCAAGGAGTTCCCAGCAGGAGACAGAGCACCTGGTCACCAGGGACACACGCTTTCCCACTCCCCATTCTTCTTCCCTGTATGAGGCCTCCACTGTTTGTCAATGGGGCACAGTTGCTCACCAGAGAGACAGTAGCTCCTGCTACCAGAATCTTCCCCACCTCCACTGGCTAGCTCCTGCAGCACTATTTTTTGTTTGTTTTCCGGTTCATATTTTCGTTTGTTTTTGATATTGTTTTTTGTTGTTGTTACTGCTTCTCTCTTTCACTTCCTTCCTTTCTCTCACTCAGCTAGCCCAGTGTGTCATCTTCTCCCCTTCTTGATGGGCTGTGATTTTATGGTTTGTTTGCTTTGTTTTTTGTGTGTGTGTGTGTGTGTGTGTATGTGTGGTTTTGTTTGTTGATATTGTTTTGTTTGCTTTTGTTGTTGCTGCTTTTCTCTTTTTCCCTTCCTTCCTTTTCTTTCTCCTGCCTAGCTAGCTTCATGTGCTATCCCCTCCCCTTCTTGGCATGTTGTGTTTTTTTTTTTTGGTTTGCATTGTTCTTTTTTTTTTTTTGGTTAGTTTTTTGAGGGTTTTTTTTTTTTTTTGCTTTTTTTGTTGCTTTTCTCTCTCTCTCTCTCTCTCTCTCTCTCTCTCCCTTCCTTCCTTTTCTTTCTCCCACTCAGCTAGCCCCATGGGCCAACCCTTCCCCTTCTTGATGGGCTCTGAATTTTTTGGTTTGTTTGCTTTGTTCTTTTTTTTTTTCCCCTTCTCTCTCCTTTCCCTTCTCCCACTCACTCAGCCTGTGCACCACCCCTGCCCCTTCTGGAAGGGCCGTCCTGCAAAGCTCGGTTGGGGTCACTGTGTGCAGCCTCCCCAGGTCTGTGCTGCCATCACCGACGAGCTCCCTCAGTGCCATTTTACTTATTTATTGTTTTTTATTTTTGTTATTGTTTCTTCTCTCTCTCCCCCTTTCTTCCTTTCCTGACTCTCATTAACCCAACCCCATGTGCTGCCCACAGCTTCTTGGTAGGCTGTGCTCAGCTGGAGAGCCTCTGGCACACAACATTCCTGGGTCTGTGCTGCCCCCATAGGCCAGCTCCCTCAGAGCCATATATGTTTTTTCTTTAGTTTTCCCCTTCTCCTTTTCCTTCTCTCTCCCACCTAGGCCCTACACTGCCTCCGCCCCTTCCTGACAGGCCGTGCCATGACACTTTGCAAGAGAAGCATCAGCTCACCACCACCCCAATTCTGCCTTGACCCCAATGGCTGGCGCCCCACCACCATTTTTTGTTGTTGTTGTTTTTATTTCTTTCTTTTATTTATTTATTTTTACCTGTTTGATTGTTGGTTTCTTCCCTCTCTTTCCCCTCTTTCTTGCCTTTCTTCGGTCCACCTGGCCCCATGCACAACCTCCCCAACAAGCCAAGCCATGTCGTTTGGCTAGAGAGCCACCAGCACACAGCCTTGCTGGGTCTGCCCCACCCCCACCCACTGAATCTGACCACACCTCCATTTTATTTACTTTTTTCTTTTTCTACTTCATTTTTTGTTTTTTACCTTTTTTTGCCTTTGTTTCTCACTCTTCTTTCACCCACCCACTTAGCTCTGCACATCACATCCTCCTTTACCTCCTGTCTATCTGCTCTGTGAGCTGAGTGCCACGCACTCAAGCACTACCAACATGGTCCCCCAGAACCTGCCCTGCACTGCCTCCCAGCCCTGCCCTGTTGCCAGTGGTTCATGCTGCAAACTACCCATTCCCGCCCCTCGACCCCTGCTGGACCCGCCTTGCTGTGCCATAGCTGAGTGACTGGCTCTGCTCATCTGGACAATGTGGTGAGAACTATCGTACCCACAGGTACAAGCAATAAAACTTACCCAATCCGCCTGCCCAGACATAATCAAATAAAACAAAACGGCAGGACAGAACAATCAAATCTACAATCAACAAACAATTCCTGAATGTTCCAAAGACAGCAGACAATATCAAAACATATTTAAAAAAAACAGGAAAAGATGGTTCCAGAAAGCAACCAAAATAAAACACCAGATGACCTTCTGCTAGAAAAAAAGGCACTGGAACTACCTGATATGGAATTCAGAACTCTAATATTCAGGGTTCTCCAACAGATGACGGAAAATGCAGACAAAAATAAGGAAAAAAATAGACAAAATCATGGAAAAGATAGACAAAACAATGAAAGAAATCAGGAAAATAATACGGGAACAAAATGTCAAAATAAATAAATGACTAGAAATCATATAAAAACGGCAATTAGAAATTAAAAGACAAACAAAAAGATTTCAGAAATGGACAGTGCAATAGAAAGGTTTTAGGAGCAAATTCGAAACAATGGAAGACAGGAACAGAACAACTGAAGGCAAATACTTGGCTACCCACTTTGTTTGAGGAAAAATCTGAGAAAAGAATGATGAAAAATGAAGAAACCCTGAAAATGATGTGGGATACAATCAAAAGCAAAAATATGCATGTGATCAAACTCCAGAAAGGCGAGAAAACGGAAAACACAGAGAGGATCACTGAAGATTTCTTGACAGAAAACTTCCCTAATATTAAAGAAGAAAAGCTGACTATCCAAGCTCAACAAACCCAAAAGAAAAACACCAAACATATCATAATCACACTTGCTAAAATCAAAGACAAAGAAAGATTTTGGGGCGCAGCTCGAGAAAAATGAAAAGTCACATACGAAGGTGAAACGGTAAGATTAAACTCTGATTACTTGGCAGAAACCATGCAGGCAAGAAGGCAATGGGATGACATACATAAAATCTTTGAAGAAAAAAACTGCCAGCAAAGAATAATATATACTCCAAAACTGTCATTCAAATATGATGGCAAAATCAGGACACTTCCAGATAAACAGAAAGTTAGAGACTACGTAAAAACCAAACCAAACTTACAAGAATTATTAAAGGGAGTCTTTCGGTTACAGAATAACAACATCAGACAACAAACTCAATCTAGCACGTAAGACAGCATCAGCCAGATATCAACCTATATCATGAACTCTCAAGGATAAAATAAAATTTAAAAGTTTACAACAGGGAACCAGAGACATCAATCTGAAAATGATGGCAATGTCAGAACAATAAAAGAAGGAATAAATGGTATAAGTACAGAACTTTAAAATGAAGAGGAAGTCAAGGCAAACCTACTTATTAAAATAAAGAAGAAAAACATAAAGTCTCAGTAAACACAAAATCTACAAAAATGAAAGAAATTTTTAAAAATCCACAAACAAAAGGAATTGAGCACAGAAGAGGAAGAGGAACAAAGAAAACGTCAGCACCACGGGAAAAAAAAAGCACTACAAAATGACAGCAATAAATTCACATCTACCAACAATCACATTGAACGTAAATGGCTTAGATGCACCCAAGAAAAAACAGAGAGTGACAGAATAGATATAAAAAGCAGGACCCATCAACATGCTGTCTAAAAGAGACACACCTTAGAAACAAAGAAATACATTTATTAAAAATCAAAGGATGAAAAAAATATATCAAACAGCTACCAAAAAAGAGTGGGAGTGGCAATATTAATCTCAGGTAAAATAGATTTTAAAATGAAATCCACCATAAAAGACAAAGAAGGGCATTATATAATGGCTAAAGGGACAATCCACCACGAAGATATAACCACAATAAATATCTACGCACCCAATGACAGGGCTCCAGGGTACATAAAACAAAATCTTCTAAAAGCACTGAAAAGAAAATTGATAGTTCCACAATAATAGTAAGAGACTTCAACACACCACTCTTGGTAAAGGACAAAACATTTAGAAAGAAACTCAACAAAGATACAGAAGACCTAAAGGCCACTGTTAACCAACTGGATCTCACAGACAATATATAGCACACTCCATCCAACAAGTAGTAAAGTACACATTCTTTTCCAGCACACACGGAATGTTCTCCAGAATAGACCACATTATAGGTCACAAAGCAACCCTCAACAAAATTCAAAACACTGAGATTATACAAAGTTTTTTCTCTGATAACAATGCCATTAATTAAGTAGAAATTAATAAAAGGAAGAACAAGAAAATAAATTAGACACGTGGAAACTGAATAACACCCTGCTTAAAAACTACTGGGTAATAGAAGAAATCAAAGATGGAATTAAAAAAATTCCTAGAATGAAAACACATCACACCAAAACCTTTGGGACACAGCAAAGGCAGTGCTCAGAGGTCAATTTATAGCAATAGATGCACACATCAAAAAAGGGACAAAATCAAAACATTAACTACACAACTTGAACAAATACAAAGAGAACAGCAAAAGAAGCTCATAGCCACCAAAGAAAGGAAATAATAAAGATCAGAGCAGAAATAAATGAAATAGAGAATAGAAAAACAATAGAAAGAATCAACAAAACCAAAAGCTGGTTCTTTGGAAGGATCAACAAAATCAACAAACCATTGGCCAAATTGACGAAAGAAAAACAGAAGAAGACACAAACAAGCCAAATAAGAAATGAAATGGGGGACATTACGACAGACCCAAATGAAACAAAAAGGATCATAACAGAGTACTATGAAAAACTATACTCCAACAAATTTGAAAACCTAGAAGAAATGAAGAAATTTCTAGAAACACAGTACCTACCCAAACTAACACAAACTGAAGTTGAAAAGCTGAACAGACCCATAACAAGAGAAGAGACTGAAGAGGTAATTTAAAAAACTTCCCCCCCCAAAAGAAAAAATCCTTGGTCTAGATGGCTTCACTAGAGAATTCTATCAAACATTCAGAGAAGGGCTTATACCAGTACTACTCAAGCTATTTCAGAGCATAGAAATGGAAGTGATAATTCTGAACTCATTCTATGAAGCCAGCATAACCCTGATACCAAAACCAGGCAAAGACACCACAAAAAAAGAAAATTACAGACCAATATCTTTCACAAATATAGACACAAAAATTCTCAACAAAAATCTAGTCAAGAGAATACAGCATCGTATCAAAAAAATAATAGGTACGCTTAACATTGTGAAAACATCAATTCTACCCAAAGCAATCTACAAATTACAATGCAATCTCGATCCAAAAACCAAAAGCATTCTTTAAAGAGATAGAAAAACTAATCATTAACTTTATATGGAAAGGGAAGAGGCCCCCAAATAAGTAAAGCACCATTGAAGAAGAAGAAAGTAGGAGGACTCGCACTACCTGACCTCAGAGCCTACTATATAGCTACAGTAGTCAAAACACCCTGGTACTGGTACAACAACAGACACATTGACCAAAGGAACAGAATTGAGAACCCAGATGTAAATCAATCCACCTACAGTCATCTGATCTTTGACAAAGGCCCATAGTCCATCAAATGGGGAAAACACAATCTTTGTAACAAACAGCGCTGGCAAAACTGGATATCCATCTGTAAAAACACGAAACAAGACACATACCTCACGCCATACACAGTAACTAATTTAAAATGGATCAAAGACCCAAATATAAAACCAAAAACTATAAAGATCATAGAAGAAAAAATAGGGTCAACACTAGAAGCCCTAATACATGGCATTAAGAGATACAAACCATAACTAACAATACACATTATACCATGGACTGCCAAAAGAATGAACAAATCTGTCTTGGAAGAAGTACAACCAGGATGCTCCTTGGAAGCAAGGACGGTGAGACTGTGTCTCGCATACTTTGGCTATGTTGTCAGGAGGGATCAGCCCCTGAAGAAGGTCATCATGCTTGGTAAAGTAGAGGGTCAGCATAAAAGCGGAAGACCCTCAAAGAAATGGACTGACACAGTGGCTGCAATAATGGGGTCAAGCATAGCAACAATTGTGAGGATGGTGCAGGACAGGGCAGTGTTTTATTCTGCTGTGTATAGGGTCGCTATGAGTTGGAACCAACTTGACACCACCTAACAACAACAACAATACACAAACACCAGAAAATAAGCTAGGTAACTGAGATCTTCTAAAACTTAAACTCATCAAAAAACTTCAAAAGAATAAAAAGACAACCTACAGATTTTGATTATGACAAATCTGACAAAGGTCTAATCTCTAAAATCTACAGGAAAATCCAACACCTCTACAACAAAAAGACAAATAATCCAATTAAAAAATGGGCAAAGGATACAGACACTTCACCAAAGATGACATTTGAGCAGCTAAGAGATACATGAGAAAATGCTCTTGATCACTAGCCATTAAAGGAATACAAATCGAAACCACAATGAGACACCATCTCACCCCAACATTATGGCATGAATCAAAAAACAGAAAATAACAAATGTTGAAGAGGCTGCAGGGAGATTGGAGCTCTTACGTACCGCTGGTGGGAATGCAAAATGGTACAACCATTTTGGAAAATGATATGGTGCTTCCTTAAAAAGCTAGAAATAGAAATACCATACGATCCAGCAATCTCTTTCCTAGGAATACATACCAGAGAAATAAGAGACATCACACGAATAGACATATGCAAACTCATATTCAGCACAGCATTGGTCACAACAGCAAAAAGATGGAAACAACCTTAGGTGCCCATCAACAGATAAATGGATAAACAAGCTATGGTACATACACACAATGAAATACTACACAACGATAAAGAACAATGATTAATCTGTGAAGCATCTCAAAACATGGATGAATCTAGAAGGCATTATGCTGGAGTGAAATAAGTCAATCACAAAAGGATAAATATTATATGAAACCACTACTATAAAAACTCATGAAAAGGTTTACACACAAAAAGAAACAAACTGATGGTTACAAGGGAGGGGAGAATTGGGAGGGGAAAAACACTAAAAAGACAATAGATAAGTGGTAACTTTGGTGAAGAGTAAGGCAGTACAGGATGCTGAGGAAGCCAGCACAACTTGTCCAAGTCAAGGTCATGGAAGCTCCACAGACATATCTGAACTCCAGGAGGGACTAAATTACTGGGCTGAGGGCTGTGGGGTACCATGGTCTTGGGGAACATCTAGCTCAATTGGCATAACATAGCTTATACAGAAAATGTTCTACATTCTACTTTGGTGAATAGCATCTCGGGTCTTAAAAGCTTGTGAACAGTCATCTAAGATATTCCACTGCCCCATCTGGAGCAACGGAGAAAAAAGAAAATCAAAGGGACACAAGGGAAAGATTGGTTCAAAGGGCTAATGGACCACAACTACCACAGCCTCCACCAGACTGAGTCCAGCACAACTAGATGGTACCTGGCTACTACCACCAACTGTGCTGACAGAGATCACAATAGAGGATCTGGACAGAGCTGAAGAAAAATGTGGAACAAAATTCTAACTCACAAAAAAAAAAAAAAATAAAAAAACTTACTGGCCTGACAGAGATTGGAGAAACCCCAAGAATATGGCCCTGGGACACCCCTGTAGCCCAACAATGAAGTCACTCCTGAGGCTCACCCTTCAGCCAAAGATTAGACAGACCCATAAAACAAAATGAGACTAAATGGGCACACTAGCCCAGTCGCAAGGACAAGAAGGCAGGAATGGACAGGAAAACTGGTAATGGGGAACCCTACGTCAAGAAGGGGAGTGCTGACATGTCGTGGGGCTGGCAACCAATGTCACAGAACAATACGTGTATTATGAGAAAATAGTTTGGTCTGTAAACCTTCATATAAAGTACAATTAAAAAAATTTTTTTGAAGTATGTATGGCTTGAAGAATTTTTACATATGCATATACTTGTGTCCCCCACGTGTCTGTCAGTTTGTCGTACTGTGGGGGCTTCTGTGTTGCTGTGATGCTGGAAACTATGCCACCGGTATTCAGATACCAGCAGAGTCACCCATGGAGGACAGGTTTCAGCTGAGCTTCCAGACTAAGGCAGACCAGGAAGAAGGACCTGGCAGTCTACTTCTGAAAAGCATTAGCCAGTGAAAACCTTATGAATAGCAGAACATCGTCTGATATACTGCTGGAAGATGAGCCCCCCAGGTTGGAAGGCACTCAAAAGATGACTGAGGAAGAGCTGCCTCCTCAAAGTAGAGTCGACCTTAATGACGTGGATGGAGTAAAGCTTTCAGGACCTTCACTTGCTGATCTGACACAACTCAAAAAGCGAAGAAATAGCTGCAAACATCCATTAATAATCGGAACCTGGGATGTATGAAGTATGAATCTAGGAAAATCGGAAATCATCAAAAATGAAAGGGAACGCATAAACATCGATATCCTAAGCATTAGTGAGCTGAAATGGACTGGTATTGGCCGTTTTGAATCGGACAATCACATAGTCTACTATGCTGGGAATGACAACTCGAAGAGGAATGATGTTGCATTCATCGTCAAAAAGAATGTTTCAAGATCTATCTTGAAGTACAACGCTGTCAGTGATAGGATAATATCCATACGCCTACAAGGAAGACCATTTAATACGACTATTATTCAAAATTATGCACCAACCGCTAGAGCCAAAGATGAAGAAATAGAAGATTTTTATCAGCTGCTGCACTCTGATTGAACATGCAATCAAGACGCATTGATAATTACTGGCGATTGGAACGCGAAAGTTGGAAACAAAGAAGGATCGGTAGTTGGAAAATACGGCCTTGGTGATAGAAACAATGCCAGAGATCGAATGATAGACTTTTGCAAGACCAACAACTTCTTCATCGCAAACACCTTCTTTCACCAACATAAACGGCGACTATATACATGGACCTCGCCAGATGGAACACACAGAAATCAAATTGACTACATCTGTGGAAAGAGACGATGGAAAAGCTCAGTATCACCAGTCAGAACAAGGCCAGGGGCAGACTGTGGAACCATCAACTGCTCATACGCAAGTTCAAGCTGAAACTGAAGAAAACCAGAGCAAGTCCACGAGAGCCAAAATACAACCTTGAGTATATACCACCTGAATTTAGAGACCATCTCAAGAATAGATTTGACACATTGAACACTAGTGACTGCAGACAAGTTGTGGAATGACATTGAGGACATCATCCATGAAGAAAGCAAGAGGTCACTGAAAAGGCAGGAAAGAAAGAAAAGACCAAGATGGATGTCAGAGGAGACTCTGAAACTTGCTCTTGTGTGTCATGCAGCTAAAGAAAAAGGAAGAATTGATGAAGTAAAAGAACTGAACAGAAGATTTCAAAGGGCCTCTTGAGAAGACCAAGTAAAGTATTATAATGACATGTGCAAAGAGCTGGAGATGGAAAACCAAAAGGGAAGAACAAGTTCGGCGTTTCTCAAGCTGAAAGAACTGAAGAAAAAATTCGAGCCCCGAGTTGCAATAGTGAAGGATTCCATGAGGAAAATATTAAACGATGCAGGGAGCATCAAAAGAAGATGGAAGGAATACACAGAGTCATTATACCAGAAAGAATTAGTCAATATTCAACCATTTCAAGAGGTGGCATATGATCAGGAACTGATGGTACTGAGGGAAGAAGTCCAAGCTGCTCTGAAGGCACTGGCGAAAAACAAGGCTCCAGGAATTGATGGAATATCAACTGAGATGTTTCAAAAAACAGATGCAGAGCTGGAGGTGCTCACTCGTCTACGCCAAGAAATATGGAAGACAGCTTCCTGGCCAACTGACTGGAAGAGATCCATAATTATGCCTAGTCCAAGAAAGGTGATCCAACCAAATGTGGAAATTATAGAACAATATCATTAATATCACATTACACGCAGACAAAACTTTGCTGAAGATCATTCAAAAACGGCTGCAGCAGTATATTGACAGGGAACTGCCAGAAATTCAGGCCGGTTTCAGAAGAGGACATGGAACAAGGATATCATTGCTGATGTTGGATGGATCCTGGCTGAAAGCAGAGAATACCAAAAGGATGTTTACCTGTGTTTTATTGACTATGCAAAGGCATTCGACTGTGTGGATCATAACAAACTATGGATAACACTGCAAAGAATGGGAATTCCGGAACACTAAATTGTGCTCACGAGGAACTTTTCCATAGATCAAGAAGCAGTTGTTCGGACAGAACAAGGGGATACTGATTGGTTTAAAGTCAGGAAAGCTGTACGTCAGGGTTGTAGTCTTTCACCATACCCGTTTAATCTGTATGCTGAACAAATAATCCGAGAAGCTGAACTATATGAAGAAGAATGGGGCTTCAGGACTGGAGGAAGACTCATTAACAACCTGTGTTAATGCAGATGACACAACCTTGCTTGCTGAAAGTGAAGAGGACTTGAAGCACTTACTAATGAAGATCAAAGACCACAGCCTTCAGTACGGATTACACCTCAACATAAAACAGAAATCCTCGCAACTGAACCAATAAGCAACATCATGATAAACGGAGAAAAGAATGAAGTTGTCAAGGATTTCATTTTACTTGGATCCACAATCAACAGCCATGGAAGCAGCAGTCAAGAAATCAAAAGACGCATTGCTTTGGGCAAATCTGCTGCAAAGGACCTCTTCAAAGTGTTGAAGAGCAAAGATGTCACACTGAAGAGTAAGGTGCGCCTGACCCAAGACATGGTATTTTCAATCACATCATATGCATGTGAAAGCTGGACAATGAATAAGGAAGATCGAAGAAGAGTTGATGCCTTTGAATTGTGGTGTTGGCGAAGCATATTGAATATACCATCGACGGCCAAACGAACGAACAAATCTGTCTTGGAAGAAGTGCAACCAGAATGCTCCTTAGAGGCAAGGATGGCGAGACTGCATCTTACATACTTTGGACATGTTGTCAGGAGGGATCCCTGGTGAAGGACATCATGCTTGGCAGAGTACGGGGTCAGCGGAAAAGAGGAAGACCCTCAACGAGGTGGACCGACACAGTGGCTGCAACAATGAGCTCAAGCATAATGATTGTGAGGATGGCGCAGGACTGGGCAGTGTTTTGTTCTGTTGAGCACAGGGTCACTATGAGTCAGAACCGACTTGATGGCACCTAACAACAACAACAACATATACCTGTATAGCCACGCCTCAGACTGGGATCCAGGACATTTCCCAGTACTCCAAAAGGTAGTTCTTTCCAGTCTATACTCTCTCCCAGAGGAAACCACTATATCAGCTTTGATCACCAAGAATTAGTTTTGCCTATTCTTGAACTTTACATAAATGTATGTACTCTTTTATATCTTCTTTGACAGAATTCCTTAAGATTTATTCATGTAGTTGCAAGGGCCAGTAATTAATTCTTTTTATTGTTGTGAATATTCCAGTCTGTGTCTATACTACAAATTATCCATTCTTCTGTTGGTAGGATTTCTCCCTAGTTTTTGGCTATTTTAAATACATACATACATTGTTGTATATGGGTTTTGGTTTTTGGGTAGATATATGCAGTCATTTCTCTTGGGTTTATACCTAGGAATGGAATAGTCAGGTCATAGGACAAGCACATATTTAACTTAAGTGCAAAGTACCAAAGAGTGTTTTCAAAGTGGCTGCACTATTTTCCACTCCCACTAGCAATATATGTAGAGCAAGAGCTCTACGTTCTCAACACTGGGTATTATCAATCTTTTTCATTTTAGCCATTTTCATGGGTGTGAAAAAAAAAAAAAATTTTTTTTTTTTTATAATTGTGACTTGGTGTGGTTTTAAATTATATTACCCTGATGAGTAATGTTAGGTTTTTTTTTATATATGCTTATTAAAAACCCTCTTGGAAACCCTCTTCAGTGAAGTGCCTCTTTGAGTCTTTTGCACACTTTTAAAACTTAAGTTATTTCTGGAGTCATGGAGGCTCAATGAACCCCTGAAACTATTGCCCTGATATAATCTTTAAACCTTAAATCAAAAATATCCCCTGAAGGTTTCTTAAAATCAAACAACAGTTTAGCTTAACTAGCAAAAACTGTCTGCCTTGAGCATTATGCTTTTTTAAGAACTATCTATATGGGGATCAATTTGACAACAGCAACTCGAAAGATTAGACAGGAATCCTCAAGGGCAGTGAGTTTATGTTAATGGGAAGGAACAATTCAGAAAAGGAAGGTGAGAATGGTTGCACACCTTGAAGAATATAATCACTGTCACTGAATTATACATGTAGAAATTGTTTTGTATGTTTTGCTGTGTATATTCTCAACAAAATAAAAAATACATATTTTTAAGAAAAAACAACCTAGGTTATTTGGCTTTTTCTTATTGATCTGAAGGAATTCTTTATATATTCTAAGTACAAGACCTTTGTTAGATAAATGTAGCATGAGTATCTTCATCTAGTGTATGGCCTGCCTTTTCACTTTGTTACTGTTATCCTTTACAAGTCCACATTTTAAGTTTTGATGTAACATTTTTTTTTCCTTTTATGATTAGTGGTTTTGTGGCCTATTTAAGAAATCTTTGCTTACTCTACGGTCACAAAGATAGTCTCCTGTGTTTTTCCAGTATATGTTGTGAGGTAGGAATCAAGGTTCATTTTTCATGTGGATATTTGATTACTCTAGCACCATTTTCTGGTTTGCAGTTTCTGGACCGATTGCCACATTCTGCTAATTCATTTATTCATCAATATATAATTACTGAGGGCATACTAAGTAATAGATATTGTGCTGAGGTTGGAGATGTATCTGTGAACAAGAAAGACATAGTTTTTGCCCTCATGGAATCCAGTGAGTGGTTTGACAAGTTGGGTTTGTCAACCTTAATTTCACAAAATTCTTGATCTGAAGAAAACAGCTGAGTAAAATCTTTTTAACCCCCACGTCTAGCCATCTGACTGCATTAAAATAAACGAAATCTCCACATTCTGATTCATTTTTTCCAAATATCCTACAAACTGATGATGACTGAGATCAGAAGCATGAAGAAACCTCATTCCCTTTGGTATTGTCAAGATTACGAAAACAAAATTCAAAAATTGAAAGCATTTTTTTTAATATAGAGAATTCTAAAGGAGACGGAGGAGAAAAACCACCTATATTCCATCACCCAGAAGCAAGTACTGTCAATAGTTTGAAACAAAAAAAAAAAGGAATCACATATTAACCGGAGGTTAGGTTCTAAAGTTGGCATATGAGGTGAAAATTGCGTGTAGTAAAAATCACTTTTGAAATTCTCTTTTAAGATTTCCAGTTTGATGTGGCAGCTTGAACACATACTCCTGATGATGATTTTTCGTCATTATAAGCTGATGTTAAATAGGATTCGTGCGCAGGGATATTCCAATCAGTTTTTAGTGCTAGACAGCCAAGGATCACCAAACGTTTGTGGGAAACTTGAAAACGAAAATCTTTGAAAATTAAAAAGAAAACACAACAAAAGACAACTCAGAGGAAATAGAAACTACATACGGAATAGAAGAAAACTTAATATTCTTACAGAGAAAGGGATGTAGCATCTATGAAACAAGAACAGAATACTATAAAAAAGGAAATGTTCAGAAAAAAGGCATACTTGTAAATTAAAAATCTGAGAGCAGAAAAAAGTTTTAATAGAAATATTGGAAGATAAAATTATTTTAAAAATTTAACTATTAGAAGAAACTATAAGTAGGGCAAAAAAAAAGACAAAAACATGGAAAATAGAAAAAGGTTTTTTAAAAATATTTGAGGGTCAATCCAGGACATCTAATATCCAGCTAACAGGAGTTCTAGGAAAACAGAACATAGCAAACAGAGAAAAGAATTTAAAAAATAATACAAGGACATTCCACACAACTGAAGGATATGAGTTTCCAAATGATAGGGCCCACCAAATGTTCAGCATAGTGAGTGGGAAAAAAGGCCCCCTGATGCACATCACTGTGAAATTTCAAAATACGTACAATAAAGACAAGAAGCAAAGCCTCCAAAGGGAAATAAACAGTTCATTTAGAAAGGATCGGGAATCAGAATGGCATCAGACTTCTCAGCAGCAACACTGGATGTAAGGAGTCAACGGACTGTGCTCTCAAAAACCTGATGAAAAATTATTTCCAATCTATAATTCTGAACCCAACCAACCTAAAAATCAAATATGAAGGTAGATTAAGACATTTTCAGACACGCTGGATCTAAAAAAATTTACCTCCCATTCACACCTTCTCAGGAAGCTTTTCAAGGATTTGCTCCACCCAATAAAGTAGCGATCCAACAAAGAACAACACACAGAGACCAGAAAAAAGGAAGTCAATCACAGAAAAAAGATGAGGGGACTTCCCAGAATAATAGAGAAAGGAAACCACTGGATGACAGCTATAGAGCAGGTCTACAGTCCAGAATAGAGCAAGAGAGCAGAAGGCTATAGGAGAAATGGTACCAGGAAAAAAAGTAAGTTACCTGATGTCTCTGATGATACCAAGGGGAATTTAAAGCTCTGGCAGGGAGTGTGAGCATTAATTAGTGGTAAGTACAGGGAACACTAAGCAACCCTCCCTCCTGAAAATAGAGCCTGTTATTAACACTACAAAAAACAAAATATTTTACAAAAGAAATATTACATCTCTCATATACTACATGGCTCAGTATTTACATACTTTTCACATTTATTAAAATTAGTATCATGGTTTTACTAAAATGTACTGTTTTACTATTATAATGTTTAGAATTTAGTATTTGTAATATTAGCAATGCTTAGTATTTTGTGCCTCGAATACTGTTAAAATAAATCAAATCTCCATGTTCTACATCAATTTTTCCAAATATATTGCAAATTCATGATGCTTGAAGGCATACGGAAAGCCATACTTATGGCTAGTTCTGCTAAATGCTAAATGAAATAATGGCACACAAAATCTAGCATATTAAAAAGTAATACGTGGGGCGGAGCCAAGATGGCGGACTAGGCAGACGCTACCTCGGATCCCTCTTACAACAAAGACACGGAAAAACAAGTGAATCGATCACATACATAACAATCTACGAACCCTGAACAACAAACACAGATTTAGAGATGGAGAACGAACTAATACGGGGAAGCAGCGATTGTTTTCAGAGCCTGGAGCCAGCGTACCAGTCAGGTACGGCACAAGCACAGAGAGCTGCTCCACCCCCCTGAACTAACCCCAGGAGGGGGTCCAGCCGGTTCCGCGGGCGGCGTGGCACGCAGCCAGTAGAAGAAGTCCCCGGGAGGCAGTGACTGGTCTTGGAACGGGGAGAGCAGCGTCCCAGCCAGGGAACCATCCCGCCAGGATTTGGACTGGACGCAGTGGATTTTCTGGAAAAACTAGTTTCCTGGTGATGGCTCGGAGACAACAATCCATATCAAACCACTTAAAGAAGCAGACCATGACAGCTTCTCCAACCCCCCAAACAAAAGAATCAAAATCTTTCCCAAATGAAGATACAATCCTGGAATTATCAGATACAGAATATAAAAAACTAATTTACAGAATGCTAAAAGACATCACAAATGAAATTAGGCTAACAGCAGAAAAAGCCAAGGAACACACTGATAAAACTGTTGAAGAACTCAAAAAGATTATTCAAGAACATAGCGGAAAAATTAATAAGTTGCAAGAATCCATAGAGAGACAGCATGTAGAAATCCAAAAGATTAACAATAAAATTACAGAATTAGACAACGCAATAGGAAGTCAGAGGAGCAGACTCGAGCAATTAGAATGCAGACTGGGACATCTGGAGGACCAGGGAATCAACACCAACATAGCTGAAAAAAAATCAGATAAAAGAATTAAAAAAAAATGAAGAAACCCTAAGAATCATGTGGGACTCTATCAAGAAGGATAACCTGCGGGTGATTGGAGTCCCAGAACAGGGAGGGGGGACAGAAAACACAGAGAAAATAGTTGAAGAACTCCTGACAGAACACTTCCCTGACATCATGAAAGACGAAAGGATATCTATCCAAGATGCTCATCGAACCCCATTTAAGATTGATACAAAAAGAAAAACACCAAGACACATTATCATCAAACTCGCCAAAACCAAAGATCAACAGAAAATTTTAAAAGCAGCCAGGGAGAAAAGAAAGGTTTCCTTCAAGGGAGAATCAATAAGAATAAGTTCAGATTACTCAGCAGAAACCATGCAGGCAAGAAGGGAATGGGACGACATATACAGAACACTGAAGGAGAAAAACTGCCAGCCAAGGATCATATATCCAGCAAAACTCTCTCTGAAATATGAAGGCGAAATTAAGATATTTACAGACAAACACAAGTTTAGAGAATTTGCAAAAACCAAACCAAAGCTACAAGAAATACTAAAGGATATTGTTTGGTCAGAGAACCAATAATATCAGATATCAGCACAACACAAGGTCACAAAACAGAACGTCCTGATATCAACTCAAATAGGGAAATCACAAAAACAAACAAATTAAGATTAATTAAAAAAAAAATACACATAACAGGGAATCATGGAAGTCAATAGGTAAAAGATCACAATAATCAAAAAGAGGGACTAAATACAGGAGGCATTGAACTGCCATATGGAGAGTGATACAAGGCGATATAGAACGATACAAGTTAGGTTTTTACTTAGAAAAATAGGGGTAAATAATAAGGTAACCACAAAGAGGTATAACAACTCTATAACTCAAGATAAAAGCCAAGAAAAACGTAACGACTCAACTAACATAAAGTCAAACACTATGAAAATGAGGATCTCACAATTTACTAAGAAAAACGCCTCAGCACAAAAAAGTATGTGGAAAAATGAAATTGTCAACAACACACATAAAAAGGCATCAAAATGACAGCACTAAAAACTTATTTATCTATAATTACCCTGAATGTAAACGGACTAAATGCACCAATAAAGAGACAGAGAGTCACAGACTGGATAAAGAAACACGATCCATCTATATGCTGCCTACAAGAGACACACCTTAGACTTAGAGACACAAACAAACTAAAACTCAAAGGATGGAAAAAAGTATATCAAGCAAACAATAAGTGAAAAAGAAGAGGAGTAGCAATATTAATTTCTGACAAAATAGACTTTAGACTTAAATCCACCACAAAGGATAAAGAAGGACACTATATAATGATAAAAGGGACAATTGATCAGGAAGACATAACCATATTAAATATTTATGCACCCAATGACAGGGCTGCAAGATACATAAATCAAATTTTAACAGAACTGAAAAGTGAGATAGACACCTCCACAATTATAGTAGGAGACTTCAACGCACCACTTTCGGAGAAGGACACGACATCCAGTAAGAAGCTCAATAGAGACACGGAAGACCTAATTACAACAATCAACCAACTTGACCTCATTGACTCATACAGAACTCTCCACCCAACTGCTGCAAAGTATACTTTTTTTTCTAGCGCACATGGAACATTCTCTAGAATAGACCACATATTAGGTCATAAAACAAACCTTTGCAGAGTCCAAAACATCGAAATATTACAAAGCATCTTCTCAGACCACAAGGCAATAAAACTAGAGATCAATAACAGAAAAACTAGGGAAAAGAAATCAAATACTTGGAAACTGAACAATACCCTCCTGAAAAAAGACTGGGTTATAGAAGACATCAAGGAGGGAATAAGGAAATTCATAGAAAGCAACGAGAATGAAAATACTTCCTATCAAAACCTCTGGGACACAGCAAAAGCAGTGCTCAGAGGCCAATTTATATCAATAAATGCAAACATACAAAAAAGAAGAAAGAGCCAAAATCAGAGAAGTGTCCCTACAACTTGAACAAATAGAAACTGAGCAACAAAAGAATCCATCAGGCACCAGAAGAAAACAAATAATAAAAATTAGAGCTGAACTAAATGAATTAGAGAACAGAAAAACAATGGAAAGAATTAACAAAGCCAAAAGCTGGTTCTTTGAAAAAATTAACAAAATTGATAAACCATTGGCCACACTGACTAAAGACATACAGAAAAGGAAACAAATAACCTGAATAAGAAACGAGAAGGGCCACATCACAACAGACCCAACTGAAATTAGAAGAATCATATCAGATTATTATGAAAAATTGTACTCTAACAAATTTGAAAACCTAGAAGAAATGGATGAATTCCTGGAAAAACACTACCTACCTAAACTAACACATTCAGAAGTAGAACAACTAAATAGACCCATAACAAAAAAAGAGATTGAAATGGTAATCGAAAAACTCCCAACAAAAAAAAAGCCCTGGCCCGGACGGCTTCACTGCAAAGTTCTACCAAACTTTCAGAGAAGAGTTAACACCACTACTACTGAAGGTATTCCAAAGCATAGAAAATGACGGAATACTACCCAACTCATTTTATGAAGCCACCATCTCTCTGATACCAAAACCAGGTAAAGACATTACAAAAAAAGAAAATTATAGACCTATATCCCTCATGAACATAGATGCAAAAATCCTCAAAAAAATTCTAGCCAATAGAATCCAACAACACACCAAAAAAATAATTCACCCTGATCAAGTGGGATTTATACCAGGTATGCAAGGCTGGTTTAATATCAGAAAAACCATTAATGTAATCCATCACATAAATAAAACAAAAGACAAAAACCACATGATCTTATCAATTGATGCAGAAAAGGCATTTGACAAAGTCCAACACCCATTTATGATAAAAACTCTTACCAAAATAAGAATTGAAGGAAAATTCCTCAACATAATAAAGGGCATCTATGCAAAGCCAACAGCCAATATCACTCTAAATGGAGAGAACCTGAAAGCATTTCCCTTGAGAAAGGGAACCAGACAAGGATGCCCTTTATCACCGCTCTTATTCAACATCGTGCTGGAAGTCCTAGCCAGGGCAATTAGGCTAGACAAAGAAATAAAAGGTATCCGGATTGGCAAGGAAGAAGTAAAGTTATCACTATTTGCAGATGACATGATTATATACACAGAAAACCCTAAGGAATCCTCCAGAAAACTACTGAAACTAATAGAAGAGTTTGGCAGAGTCTCAGGTTATAAAATAAACATACAAAAATCACTTGGATTCCTCTACATCAACAAAAAGAACACTGAAGAGGAAATAACCAAATCAATACCATTCACAGTAGCCCCCAAGAAGATAAGATACTTAGGAATAAATCTTACCAAGGATGTAAAAGACCTATACAAAGAAAACTACAAAGCACTACTATAAGAAATTCAAAAGGACATACTTAAGTGGAAAAACATACCTTGCTCATGGATAGGAAGACTTAACATAGTAAAAATGTCTACTCTACCAAAAGCCATCTATACATTTAACACACTTCCGAGCCAAATTCCAATGTCATATTTTAAGGGGATAGAGAAACAAATCACCAATTTCATATGGAAGGGAAAGAAGCCCCGGATAAGCAAAGCACTACTGAAAAATAAGAAGAAAGTGGGAGGCCTCACCTTACCTGACTTCAGAACCTATTATACAGCCACAGTAGTCAAAACAGCCTGGTACTGGTACAACAACAGGCACATAGACCAATGGAACAGAATTGAGAACCCAGACATAGATCCATCCATGTATGAGCAGCTGATATTTGACAAAGGACCAGTGTCAATTAATTGGGGAAAAGAAAGCCTTTTTAACAAATGGTGCTGGCATAACTGGATATTCATTTGCAAAAAAATGAAACAGGACCCATACCTTACACCATGCACAAAAACTAACTCCAAGTGGATCAAAGACCTAAACATAAAGACTAAAACGATAAAGATCATGGAAGAAAAAATTGGGACAACCCTAGGAGCCCTAATACAAGGCATAAACAGAATACAAAACATTACCAAAAATGATGAAGAGAAACCCAATAACTGGGAGCTCCTAAAAATCAAACACCTATGCTCATCTAAAGACTTCACCAAAAGAGTAAAAAGACCACCTACAGACTGGGAAAGAATTTTCAGCTATGACATCTCCGACCAGTGCCTGATCTCTAAAATCTACATGATTCTGTCAAAACTCAACCACGAAAAGACAAACAACCCAATCAAAAAGTGGGCAAAGGATATGAACACACATTTCACTAAAGAAGATATTCAGGCAGCCAACAGATACATGAGAAAATGCTCACGATCATCAGCCATTAGAGAAATGCAAATTAAAACCACGATGAGATTCCATCTCACACCAGAAAGGCTGGCATTAATCCAAAAAACACAAAATAATAAATGTTGGAGAGGCTGCGGAGAGATTGGAACTCTTATACACTGCTGCTGGGAATGTAAAATGGTACAACCACTTTGGAAATCTATCTGGCATTATCTTAAACAGTTAGAAATAGAACTACCATACAACCCAGAAATCCCACTCCTGGGAATATACCCTAGAGATACAAGAGCCTTCATACAAACAGATATATGTACACCCATGTTTATTGCAGCTCTGTTTACAATAGCAAAAAGTTGGAAGCAACCAAGGCGTCCATCAACGGATGAATGGGTAAATAAATTGTGGTATATTCACACAGTGGAATACTACGCATCGATAAAGAACAGTGACGAATCTCTGAAACATTTCATAACATGGAGGAACCTGGAAGGCATTATGCTGAGCGAAATTAGTCAGAGGCAAAAGGACAAATATTGTATAAGACCACTATTATAAGATCTTGAGTAATAGCAAATCTGAGAAGAACACATACTTTTGTGGTTACGAGGGGGGGAGGGAGGGAGGGGGGGAGGGAGGGAGGGGGGGAGAGGGTTTTTTATTGATTAATCAGTAGATAAGAACTGCTTTAGCTGAAGGGAAAGACAACACTCAATACATGGAAGGTCAGCTCAATTGGACTGGACCAAAAGCAAAGAAGTTTCCGGGATAAAATGAATGCTGCAAAGCTCAGCGGAGCAAGGGCGGGGGTCTGGGGAACATGGTTTGTGGGGACTTCTAAGTCAATTGGCAAAATAATTCTATTATGAAATCATTCTGCATCCCACTTTGAAATGTGGCGTCTGGGGTCTTAAATGCTAACAAGCGGCCATCTAAGATGCATCAATTGGTCTCAACCCACCTGGAGCAAAGGAAAATGAAGAACACCAAGGCCACACGACAACTAAGAGCCCAAGAGACAGAAAGGGCCACAGGAACCAGAGACCTACATCATCCTGAGACCAGAAGAACTAGTTGGTGCCCGGCCACAATCGATGACTGCCCTGACAGGGAGCACAGCAGAGGACCCCTGAGGGAGCAGGAGATCAGTGGGATACAGACCCCAAATTCTCATAAAAGACCAAACTTAATGGTCTGACTGAGACTGGAGGAATCCCGGCGGCCATGCTCCCCAGACCTTCTGTTGGCACAGGACAGGAACCATCCCCGAAGACAACTCATCAGACATGAAAGGGACTGGTCAGCAGGTGGGAGAGAGACGCTGATGAAGAGTGAGCTAATTATAGCAGGTGGACACTTGAGATTGTGTTGGCAACTCTTGTCTGGAGGGGGATGGGAGGATAGAGAGAGAGGGAAGCCGGCAAAATTGTCACGAAAGGAGAGACTGAAAGGGCTGACTCAAGAAGGGGAGAGCAAGTGGGAGTAGGGAGTGAGATGTATGTAAACTTATATGTGACAGACTGATTGGATTTGTAAACGTTCACTTGAAGCTTAATAAAAGTTAATAAAAAAACAAAAAGTAATACGTGATGACTGACAAACTCATAATAAAAATACAATGATTCAATATTATTGATTAATACACTTTAACATATCACTAGATCAAAGGGAACAATTATATGATTATTTCTGCAGGTGACAGAAGGACATTTGGTGAAATTCAATACCCATTCTTAGTAAAAATTCTTAATAAAATAAAAATACACAAATGTTTCTTAAACATGAGGGAGTGAATGTGTGCGTGCGTGTGTGTGTTAAAGGGGGTATGTGTGCATACGTGTGTTAGTGTCGCTTTTCAAAGCCAGCATCATGTTTTATTACGGAGATGTAAAAACATTTCATTTAAAGCCAGGAACAAGACAACGATATTGACAATTATCACTCTTATTCATCATTGTTCTGGAAGTATTAGCTGATGCAACTGGACAGGAAAATAAGTAATAGATGTAAACAATGGAAAAGAAGAAGTATTATTTCTAGATGGTACCAGAAAAATGGACATATCTGGAAAACTCTAATAAATGGAAAAAATATTATAAACAATATAAGCACTGAGCTAGCTGTCTGCATTCAAAATTAGTACAGGAAAAAAATCACCTTCAAATTTAAAAACACCTGGTTGAAAGACATAATCAAAGAACAGATTCCATTAAAAGTAGCAACAAAAAAGACAAAACATGGGCAAATCTGTATGAAGACACTGCAGGACACTAAAGAAAACTTAAATAATTGGAAAGGAATACCTTATTGTACAGGGAGTCTCAATATTATATAGATGTCATCCTTCATAAATTAATCTATAAATTTAATGTGATTCCAATTTTTAAGACACCAACACTCTTTACTTGGAAAAGTTAATCCTGACAATTATATATAAAGTAGTAAGAATAGTCAAGAAAATTCTGAGTAATTAAAAGGATGAGTGAAGATTGACCCTAACAGATTATAAAACTATGGTAATTAACATAGTTTCACACTACACAAAGAGACAGGCTAACCAAACAGAAGAGATCCAAGTATACACAGCAATTTAACATACGATAAAGGTATCATTTGACATCAGTAGAGAAAAGATGCAAGGTTTGGGAAGCTATACAGCCAGTTGGCCAATTCTGGTCCATGGCCTATTTTTGGATGGCCTATGATGGCAAAGGATGGTTTTTACATTTTTAAGTAGTTAACAAAAGGTGTTGGCTATTTGTTAAACAGCTAACAAATGGTGCTTAAATAAACGATGCTGGGATAACTGGATATCCACATGCAAAAAAATGAAGTTGGACCCCTACCTCACACCATCCATAAAAATTAACTAAAATGCATCAATGACCTAAATATAAGGGCTAAAACCATAAAACTCTTAGAAGAAAATCTTCATGACCTTGAATTTGCCAACTGGTTCTTAGACGTGACACCAAAAGCACAAGCAACAAAGAAGAAGGAAAAAAAGATAACCTTGAACTGAAACTATCACCTGAAGTTCAAACTAAACAACAGTTTAGTTGAACTAGTAAAGAATGTTCACCTTGAGCATCGCACTCTTTTGAAGAACTATCCATACCAGATGCAACTGACAATACTTCTAAAGCACAGATCAGTAGTTTACGGGGCAGTGAGTCTAAGTCAATGGTGGTGAAACAATATGGGGAGAGATAGTGAGAATGGTGACACAAAGTGGAGAACATAACCAATGTCACTGAACTGTACATGCAGAAATTTTGGAATGGGTATATTATCTGCCATGTATATTTTCACCAGAAATAAATATTTTTTAATTAGCTAGATTGGACTTTATCAAAATTAAAAACTTTATTCATCAATGAACACCATTAAGAAAGCAAAAGACCATCTATTGAATGGGAAAAAATATTTGCAAATCATGTATCTGGATAACAGTCATATATCCAGATTTAAAAAAAAAACAGAATTCTTACAACTCAACAATAATAAGACAAGCAACCTAATTAAAAAGTGGACAAAGGACTTGAACAGACATTTCTCCAAAGAAAATATGAAAATGGCCAAAACAACAACAAAAAAGGAAAATAACAGGTGTCGGCAAGCATGTGGAGAAATTGGAACCCTCATATATCGCTGGTGGGAATATAAAATGGTTCAGCCACTGTGGAAAATATTTTGGTGGTTCCTCAAAGTTATACAAAGAATTATCATGTGACCCATACACATATATACACCCTGGTCCAGGGGTGGCACAAAAGGTTTACGATCACCTGCTAAGCTAAAAGTTGGTGGTTTGAACACACCCAATGACTCCATGGAAGAAAGGCCTGGTGAACTGCTTCTATAGTTTACGACCAAGAAAACCCTACGAAAGCATTCTACTCTGAAGCACGTGGGATTGCCCCAAGTTGGAATCAATTTCACAGAAACAGGTTTTGATATATATACCCAGAAGAATTGAAAACTGATATTAAAATATATGTATATATGAAGCAGCACTAAATAGAACAGCCAAAAGGTAGAAACAGATCAAGAGATGACTGGATAAACAAATTGTGGTATATACACACTAAGAAATACCATTCAGCCATTAAAAAGAAATGAAATATTGATATATGAAACAACATATATAAATCTCGAAAACATTATGCTAAATGAAAAAGCCTGACACATGTCCGTTTATATAAATATTCACAAAGAGCAGAGTGATGTTTGCCACGGACTGGGGCCGGGGGGGGGATGAGAAGATGAAACTGGTTTGGAACTAGATAGAGGTGGTGATTGCACAACATTGTGAATGTTCTAAATGCCACTTAAATGCTCACTTTAAAAAGGTTAATTTTATGTTATGTGAATTTCAACTCATTAAAAAATAAGTAATTTTTTAAGTTAAAAAGAATATCTTATGACACGAAAATTACGTAAAATTCAAATATTGGTATTGTTAAATCATTTTTTATTGGAACACAGTCACACTCATTTATTTACATATCATCTATGGCTATTTTCATGCTACAGTAACATCAATGAGTAGTTGTGACACAGACTGTATGGTCCACAAAACCTAAAATATTTACTATCTAAATATGGTTTTTACAGAAAAAGTTTGCCAACCTTTGCAGTAAGTGATGCTGGGCTATTTCTATTAGCTGAAAAAAAATAAAGATGGATCCCTATACTCCAAACACAAAAATAAATTCCTTATTACTATTTTAAAAAAATGAGAGTTTATAAATAGCATTGGTGTGGGGAAAGCCTAAATAGGGTACAGAACCCAAAAGTTATAAATGATGGACAAATTTAACCATGCAAAAATAAAAAATCCTGCTTAGACAAAGGCATCATAACTAAAGATGAGACAAATTACAAACTGATAGCATATATTTGTAACACATATCCTACACAAGAAACTGATTTCCTTAGCATATAAAATTAAAACTAAATTTTAAAAGACCAATTACCTAATCCTAAGAATAGGTACTCCCAAGGGTCTGGCAGTTTGTCGTACTGTGGGGGCTTGTGTGTTGCTGTGATGCTGGAAGCTATGCCACTGGTGTTCAAATACCAGCAGCGCCACCCATGGCAGAGAGGTTTCAGCTGAGCTTACAGACTAAAACAGACTAGGAAGAAGCACCTGGCAGTCTACTTCTGAAAATAGCCAGTGAAAACCTTATGAATATTGTCTGATATAGTGCCAGAAGATGAGGCCCTCAGGTTGGAAGGCACTCAAAATACGACTGGGGAAGAGCTACCTCCTCAAAGTAGAGGTGACCTTAATGACATGGATGGAGTCGAGCTTTCGGGACCTTCACTTGCTGATGTGACACAACTCAAAAAGAGAAGGAACAGTTGTAAACATCCATTAATAGTTGGAACCTAGGATGCATGAAGTATGAATCTGGGAAAATTGGAAATCACCAAAAATGAAATGGAACGCATAAAGATCAATATCCTAGGCATCGGTGAGCTGAAATGGACTGGTACTGGCCATTCTGAAGAGGACACTCATATGGTCTACTATGCTGGGAATGACAATTTGAAGGGGAATGGCATTGCATTCATCATCAAAAAGAACATTTCAAGATCTATCCTGAAGTACAATGCTGTCAGTGACAGGATAATATTCATACGCCTACAAGAAGACCAGTTAATATGACTATTACTCAAATTTACGCACCAACCACTAAGGCCAAAGATGAAGAAATTGAAGATTTTTACCAACTTCTGCAGTCTAAAATTGATCCAACATGCAATCAGGATGCGCTGACACTTTCTGGTGATAGAAATGCAAAAGTTGTAAACAAAGAAGAAGAATCAGCAGTTGGAAAATGTGGCCTCGGTGATAGGAATGATACCAGAGATCTCATGATAGAATTTTGCAAGACCATGACTTCTTCAACACAAATATCTTTTTTCATCAACATCAACAGCGACTACACACATGGACCTCACTAGATGGAATACACAGGAATCAAATCAACTACACCAGTGGAAAGAGATTATGGGAAGCTCAATATCATCAGTCAGAAAAAGGCCAGGGGCTGAAAACAGATCAGATCATCAATTACTCTACGCAAGTTCAAGTTAAAACAAGAAAATCTGAACAAGTCCATGAGAGCTAAAGTATGACCCTGAGTATATATCCCACCTAAATTTACAGACCATCTCAAAAATAGATCTGACACGCTGAACAATAATGACTGAAGACCAGATGAGTTGTGGAAGGACATTATACATGAAGAAAGCAATAGGTCATTAAAAAGACAGCAGAGAAAGAAAAGACCTAAATGGATGTCAAAAGAAACTATGAAACTTGCTCTTGAACATCGAGGAGCTAAGGCAAAAGGAAAAAATGATGAAGTAAAAGAGCTGAACAGAAGATTTCAAAGGATGGCTCAAGAAGATAAAGTAAATTATTATGATGACATGTGCGAAGACCTGGAGATAGAACGCCAAAAGGGAAGAATGTGGTCAGCATTTCTCAAGCTGAAAGAACTGGAGAAAAAATTCACACTTCAAGTTGCAGAACTGAAGGATTCTACGGGGAAAATATTAAACGACACAGGAAGCATCAAAAGAAGTTGGAAGGAATACACAGAGTCACTATACTAAAAAGAATTGGTCGATATTTAACCATTTCAAGAGGTAGCATATGATCAGGAATTGATGGTACTGAAAGAAGAAGTCCGAGCTGCACTGAAGGCATCAGCGAAAAACAAGGCTCCAGGAATTGGTAGAACACCAATTGAGATGTTTCAACAAACGCATGCAGTGCTGGAAGTGCTCACTCATCTATGCCAAGAAATATGGAAGACAGCTACCTGGCCAACCAACTGGAAGAGATCCATATTTATGCCTATTCCCAAGAAAGATGATCCAACCAAATGCAGAAATTATGAAACAGTATCATTAATATCATATGCAAGCAAAATTTTGCTGAAGATCATTCAAAAACAGTTGCAGCAGTATGCCAACAGGGAACTGCCAGAAATTCAAGCCAGATTTAGAAGAGGACATGGAACCAGGGATATCACTGCTAATGTCAGATGGATCGTGGTTGAAAGCAGAGAATACCAGAAAGATGTTTACCTGGGTTTAACTGACTGTGCAAAGGCATTCAACGGTGTGGATCATAACAAATTATGGATAACATTGCAGAGAATGAGAATTCCGGGAACACTTAACTGTGTTCATGAGGATTCTGTACATGGATTAAGAGGCAGTTGTTCGAACAGAACAAGGGGATACTGCAAGGTTTAAAGTCAGGAAATGTATGCATCAGGGTTCTATTCTTTCACCATACCTATTCAGTCTGTATGCCAAGCAAATAATCCAAGAAGCTGGACTATAAGAAGAATGGGGCATCAGGACTGGAGGAAGACTCATTAACAACCTGGCATATGCAGATGACACAACCTTGCTTGCTGAAAGTGAACGGGACTTAAAGCACTTATGGATGAAGATCAAAGACCACAGCCCTCAGTATGGATTACACCTCAACATAAAGAAAACAAAAATCCTCACGACTGGACCAATAAGCAACATCATGATAGATGGAGAAAAGATTGAGCTTGTCAAGGATTTTGTTTTACTTGGATCCACAATCAAAGCCCATGGAAGCAGCCATCATGTAACCAAAAGATGCACTGCATTGGGCAAATCTGCTGCAAAGCGTTAAAAAGCAAAGATGTCACCTTGATGACTAAGGTGCACCTGACCCAAGCCATGGTATTTTCGATCGGCTCATATGCATGCAAAAGCTGGGCAATGAATAAGGAAGACCGAAGAAGAACTGACGCCTTTAAATTGAGGTGCTGGCGAAGAATATTAAATATACCATGGACTGCCAAAAGAACAAACAAATCTGTCTCTGAAGAAGTACAACCAGAATGTTTCTTAGAAGCAAGGATGGCAAGACTACATCTCACATACTTTGAACATGTTATCAGGAGGGATCAGCTCCCGGAGAAGGACATCATGCTTGGTAAAGTAGAGGGTCAGTGAAAAAGTAGGAGACCCTCAATGAGATGGACTGACACAGTGGCTGCAACAATGGACCCAAGCAGAGCATCAACTGTGAGGATGGCGCAGGACCATGCAGCGTTTCGTTCTGTTGTGCATGGCGTCACTATGGGTTGGAACCGACTTGATGGCACCTAACAACAACAACCAGAAGAATACAGAAAATACATATATTGCCAATTTGCAGAAATGGAAATATGAATGGCTCCTAAATTCAAAAGATAGATTCAAATCAAAACAACACTGACAGGATTTCTACTTCCAGCTAAAATGGAATAGCTTGCAGCAGTCCAATGATCCTACTGAGAAATGAAAAACAAAACTGGCTGAAGGCACTGGAGAGCTGCCAAGGCAACCAAGATTTCCGAGGCTAAGGGAACTTCGGAGGTAAGCAAATACCCTACATTCTGCCTTTTTGGGGGGGAAGGCGGGAGTTAGCATCTGAAAATTGAGCATGACCATAGCAGGGAAGCAGAGTTTTTTGTCCATCTTGCAGGACTAGAAAGAGATTATCAATCAGTGGAGCTGACAGTGTACACAAGATTTGAAGGGTCAAGATCTTCTGGAGAGGGAGGCACAGAGAAGTGAAGAAGCATAGAAAAGTGATTTTCCACTTGAAGCAACAGCCAAATTCTTAAACTGAATAAGGCAAGGAGTTAGGAAGCAAAGCGGAAAGTCACCGGGAAAAAAGTTTCATTTTCCTCAGAGCACTGAGTAGACAAAAAGAGGGTCCATCCCACCAACAAGAATAGGCCCTAGTTAAAACCGCAAGCTCTCAGCTGGGACCCACAGAGGGCTACAACCTAGGAGCACCGGTCAATCAGAGGAAGACCAAAGCTTATTTAAAAAAAACCTATGACTTGATTCAGCTCAGTCCCTGCTTGGATTAAGGTCATATGTCTCTACAGTGGACACGCAGAACATAAAATAAACTTGCTCTGAAGAAAGATAATATCTTTTACAGCTTCTAGAAGTTGTCACATATAATGTCTGTCATTCAATAAATTACCAGGCATACTAAGAAATGGGACTAAGAGAAAAAAATATACAATAAATGCAAACTCATGGATGAACCAGTTATTAAAGTTATCAAAGACTTTAAATGAACTGGCTAATACATTCAAGAAAAGAGACGACAAAATAGAGAAGTCTACCAGAGAACTAAATTTAAAAAACAAAAAAAGAATTATATGGAAACTCTGTAACAGTAAAACGCAAAAATACTCAATCAGAATTCAATAGATGAACTTAACAGCAAACTGGACAGAGCAAAAGAAAGGGTTAGTAAAGTGGAAGATAGGTCCGTAGAGTGAGAGAAGAACAATGAGGATAGAAAATACAGACCAAAGCATATACACAAATGTGAAAATGAAGAAAAGGTCTAACATAATTATAACTGGAGCCTAAAAAAAGAGTACAGAATGAGAGGGAGACATAAAGATAAATATATAATGGCCAATGAGGCAATCAAACCGTATATTCAAAATCTCTACGAGCCTCAAGCAAGATAACTACACAGAAAACCATCTTAGGAACATCGCAGTAAAACTGCTAAAAACAAAGATTGAGAAAAAAATCTTAACAGTAACCAGAGGAAAAAAGACATATTATCCTCAAAGGAGCAATAACAAGACTGATACGTGACGATGGAAACCAGAAGACAAGGGAATAATTTCTTTACAGTGCTGAAAGAAAACAACTGAAAATCCTGAATTTTATACCAGCAAGGCCATCACTCCAAAGTGAAGGGATTAGAAAACCACTATTCATCAATCTTCATAATAACTGATTCAGTTAAGAATCATTAATGGATGCTAAAAATAGTAGGTGAATGCTTGATGAGAAACAGGACATCGACATAGTATAAAGTATCCCTTCACAAGGTACTAACTACAAAGGGAAAAAATACTAACTTTACCACCTTAATCAACAGACCAAACTAAACATCACCAGCAATGGAACAAATCAATGTCATATGCCTACTGACACAAAGGCTGAGAAAGACAGAATATCACTTCTGTGGTCTTCCTACCAAAAATACATGAACTAAATCTGGACATGAAGGAACATAAGATAAATCCAAATTGTGGTACAGTGTATCAAACTGACCTGTATACTACAAAAAAAAAAAAAAAGAATCACTGACATACAAGTTCAAATTGAAGCTGAAGAAAATTAAAACAAGTCCATAAGAGCCAAAATACAATCCTGAGTATATCCCACCTGAATTTGGAGACCATCTCAAAATAGATTTGACGCACTGAACGCTAATGATCGAAGGCCAGATGAGTTGTGGAAGGACATCATACATGAAGAAAGCAAGAGGTCATTAAAAACACAGGAAAGAAAGAAAACACCAAAATGGATGTCAGAAGAGACTCTGAAAGTTGCTCTTGGAAGTTGAGAAAGAAAGAAAGGACGAAGTAAAAGAGCTGAACAGAAGATTCCAAACAGCAGCTCCAGAAGACAAAGTAAAGTATTATAATGAAATCTGCAAAGACCTGGAAAGAGAGAACCAAAAGGGAAGAACACGCTTGGCATTTCTCAAGCTGAAAGAACTGAATAAAAAATTCAAGGCTCAAGTTGCAACAGTGAAGGGTTCTACGGGGAAAATACTAAACAATGCAAGAAGTATCAAAAGAAGATGGAAGGAATACACAGTCACTAGAGCAAAAAGAATTGGTCGATGTTCAACCATTTCAGGAAGCAGCATATGATCAAGAACCAAAGGTACTGAAGGAAGAAGTTCAAGGAGCACTGAAGAAGGCACTGGTGAAAAACAAGGCTCCAGGGATTGACAGAATACCAATTGAGATGTTACAACAAACAGATGCAGTGCTGGAAGCGCTCACTCGTCTATGTCAAGAAATTTGGAAGACAGCTACCTGGCCAACTGACTGGGAGAGATCCGTATTTGTAGCCATTCCAAAGAAAGGTGATCCAACAGAATGCAGAAATTATCAAATAATATCACTGATGTCACAGACAAGTAAAATTTTGCAGAAGATCATCCGAAAGCAGTTGCAGCAGTACATCAACACAGAACTGCCAGAAATTCAAGCCAGATTCAGAAGAAGAGGTGGAAGAAGGGATATCACTGCTGATGTCAGATGGATCTTGGCTGAAAGCAGAGAATACCAGAAAGATGTTTACCCGAGTTTTATTGACTATGCAAGGCATTCGACTGTGTGGATCATAACAAATTATGGATAACATTCTGAAGAATGGAAAGTCTAGAGCATTTAATTCGGCTAATGAGAAACCTGTACACAGGCCAAGAGGCAGTCGATTGCACAGAACAAGGTGATACCGTGTGGTTTAAAGTCAGAAAATGTGTGCGTCGGGGTTGCATTCTTTCACCATACTTATTCAATCTGTATGGTAAACAAATAATCTGAGAAGCTGGACTACAAGAAGAACGTAGCATCAGGATTAGAGGAAAACTCATCAACAAACCTGATATGCAGATGGCACAACCTTGCTTGCTGAAACTGAAGAGGACTTGACGCATTTACCGATAAAGACCAAAGACTACAGCCTTCAATATGGATTACCTTAACATAAAGAAAACAAGTATCCTCACAATTGGACCAATAAGCAACATCATGATAAAGAGAGAAAAGATTGACGTTATAAAGGGTTTCATTTTACTTGGGTCCACAGTCATCACCCGTGGAAGCAGCAGTCAGGAAGTCAAACAACGTACTGCATTGGGCAAATCTGCTGCAAAGCATTAAAAAGCAAAGATGTCACCTTGAGGGCTAAGGTGCACCTGACCCAAGCCATGGTATTTTCAATTGCCTCATACGCGTGTAAAAGTTGGACAATGAATAAAGACTGAAGAATAACTGACGCCTTTGAACTATGGTCTTGGCAAAGAATACTGAATGTATCATGGACTGCCAGAAGAATGAACAAGTCTGTTGTGGAAGAAGTACAACCAGAATGCTCCTTAGAAGCGAGGATGGCAAGACTATGTTTCACATACTTTGGACATGGTATCACAAGGGATCAGTCCCTGGGGAAGGACACTGCACTTGGTAAAGTAGAAGGTCATCGAAAAAGAGGAAGACTCTCAACGAGATGGACTGACACAGTGCCTACAACAATGGGTTCAAACATAACAACGATTGTGAGGATGGCACAGAACTGGGCAGTGTTTCATTCTGTTACACATAGGGTCGCTATGAGTCGGAACTGCCCCAACGGCACCTGACAACAACAATCACCCTATAAAATGTCAAGGCCATGAAAGACAAGGAAAGACTAAAAAACACTGTTCCAAGTTAAAGGAGGCTGAAGAGATATGGATCGTGGATAAAAAAATTTTTTTTTCTTGCTATAAAGGATATTATTAGGACAACTGACTAAATTCGAACAAGGTCTATATATTAGATATAGGACTTCATCAAGTTATTTCCTGATTTTGATAACTATACAATCATTATGTATGAAAATGTCATGTTTTGGAAATACATAAGGGAGTATTTAGGAGAAAGAAGCATCATGTCTTCAGTTTACCCAGAAACTGTTCAGAAACAAAGAAATTGTACATATGTACACACATACAAAAAAGGAAAAGAGAGAGAATATGATGAAGTAAACATTAACATTTCAGTAATTTGGGTGTAGAGTATATGGGAATTCTATGGACTGTTCTTGCAACTTATCTTAAAATACTATTACACCTACTCCTCACTTACTGACTACCTCATTATCCAACATTTCGCAATTACAACAAGAGTAAAAAAAAACTATTATCCAACTGTTTTGCACATTAACAACATACACCTGGCAGCAAGGAACACTGAGGTGCAAGGCGAGAGTAACAACGTTATGTGTCAGTTTGCCTGGGCCATGATTTTCAACGGTTTGGCAGTTATATAAAGATGTAATTTGGCAGTTATGTAACACAATAATTTGGCAGTTCTTTAATGATGTAATCATCCTCAATTTTATGATTCGATGTGGTCATCCACCATTTTCACATAATGTCAATTTTCACATAACAACCTTGTCTTTGGAACCTAACTATGTCGATAAGTGAGGAGTGGGTATATTTAAAGAATATTTTCAAAATAAAAAGCATTTTTAAAAGTGAAATGAGGATATTTTCAGTCAAACAAAATCAGGGAATTCATTGCCATCATTTCTGCACTAAATGAAATACTAAAGAAGGTTCTTCAGGCAGAAAGAAAATGATCCTATATGGAAGTATAGAAATGCGGGAACGAATAAGTAGCAATGTAAAGAGCCAAAATAAATGAAAGTTGATGGTATAAAAAAATAATAATGTCTTGTGGGGTTTAAATCCATGTTGTTGTTATTGTTAGATACTGTCGAGTCAATTCCGACTCACAGTGACCCTATTGGACAGAGTAGAGCTGCACCATAGAGTTTCCAAGGAGCTGCTAGTGGATTCAAGCTGCAGACCTTTCGTAGAAGTACTAAAATGCAAAACACACACACACACACACACACACACAACAAAACAATAACACGAAAGGTCAGAAAACTGTAAATGGAGCTAAAGTGTTCTAAAGTTCTAGCATTTTGGGGAAGTGGCAAAGATACTCATCTGTATAAGGCTACAGTAAGTTAGCAGACCTGGTCGTGCAGTGGTTAAGTGCTATAGTTGCTAACCAAAAAAAAAAGGTCAACAGTTCAAATCCATCAGCTGCTCCTTGGAAACCCTATGAGCCAGTTCTACTCTGTCCTATTAAGGGTTACTATGAGTCGAAGTCAAGCTGGGAATCGACTCAATAGCAACAGGTTTGGTTTTTTGGTTTATAATAAGTCAAGGACGGGTGTTATAATCTCAGGGAAGTGGTTCTCAAACATTTTGGTCTCTAGACCTCTTTATTAGAAATTATTAAGGATACCAAAGAGCTTTTGTTAATGAAGATTATACATATATTGAAAGCTATCATGTTAGATATTAAAACAGAAATTTTGAAATATTAATTCACTTTAAAATAACTAACTTTATTACATTTAATATAAATATCTTAAGAAAATAATGACTTTCTCAAACAAAAAAATAATTAGTGAGTGGCAGTTTTGCATTTCTGCAAATCTCTTTAATGTCTGATTTAATAGAGGACAGCTGGATTCTCATACCTGATTCTGCATGCAATCTGGTGTGATATGTTGTTTTGGTTAAAGTAAATTAAACAAACCCAGACTAGTACAAATATGTAATTGGAAAAAGAAAGGAGTATTTTCACAGCTTTCTCAGATAACTGTGAATATTTTTCTTTGATACAACACCAATTCTCAACAAGTAGTAGTTTCTTAAAGGATTAGTTACAACGTGGAATCTGAAACCATATCAATAAACTTTTCATACTGTTACATTACAACCCATTGGTCTATCTTGCACTTTGAATGCATCTTTCACTCATACGCAACTTTGTAGCATCTTGCATTTTTTATTTAGAAAACATGAGTTCATTAAAGTATCCAAAAGTTCACGTATTTCTTATACAATATCAAAAAGCTCACACTCATCACTAATCCCATCAAAAGACTTTAAGTATCAGGAAGCTGCCAAGTTCATGGTGGTGGATACAAATTTTCCAAAATTCTAATTTCATTTGAAAACTCAAATTTTATTACTGACAACAAATACTGTCGGTTGTTTTCCTTGAAATGGCAAGCTCCTTCCGTTCATTTTTGAGAACATGTGTGCCATACATTAAAGTTTGAATAGCCAGTCTGTCAGTCATTCATTCATGTAAAATTGGTATCCCATGAGAAAAACAGATAGTTTAGCTCATAACTCAAACAACACACAACTGGTACAACCACTGTACTTGGGTCTACAGCAGAAGTACCTTATGCGTACCTCCTAGTTCATCACACAGAATATTAAAAAGATGTGTACCTAAATTTCAAGATTTAATAAAATTAATAATTTTTACTGTTTCATCAAAGACACTCTTAAACAAACTGGCTTTTTTTTTTTTTAATGGCAAGCGTGCAGCAGTGACGAATATCACAATTACTAGTACAGTCTGGTGCCACTGCCTTGATTCATAAAAAGGTGCCGGCAGTTTTACCCGCCACTGCTTTTGCTCTATCACTGCAAAAGTCATACACTGTGAAAACGGCAAATAATGTCTTAGTGTTGTCATGAAAGTTGTTTCGATCTTACAGAGCTCCCGAAAGGGTTTTAGGGAACCCCCAGGGCTCCATGGACCACACTTGGAGAACTGCTGGTCTAAAAGTTGTCTGGTCCAATGGAAATGCAGAGGAATCTTAAACTTTACTTAATAAGAGAAATATTGCTAGTATTAGTTTATAATTTTGAAACGATTTTACTTATATTACAAGTTACAATAAATGATAAGCATATCAAACTTATGAGCCCAGTTTTTCACTGTAAGAGGAAAGAGCTATAAATGTAAAAAAGGAAATGATTCTTTTAGGTTTTCTCAATAGTATATCATCTGATACATAAAAAAAGGAAAATCCTGTAATGTCATATTCGAATTGTGTGTTTATACATATAGATATATATACACGTATGAATGAATATAAACAGAAATGTGTGTGTGTGTGCATACAGTTTTATGCACTAAGCAATCCTAAGAAGCAGTGACAGCTCAGTAGCAATGCACATGACTAGTGCCCAGAACCTGGCTTCGAAGCACCAGTCCCACTAAAAGAAACTAGGCATCCTTGGAAAACATCCCATTCCAGGCCAGTGTTTTAACAAGTCCTCCAGGTGACTGTGATGCCCAACAAAGTTTAAAAAGAATGCACTAGGATTGTGAGACAACACACAAGCCTGTCCCTGAGCACTCCTATATAATTAATACTGTTCTGCAAGGCCTAGCCAAAATAAATAAGTCAAGTAACACAGGAAAGGAGACAATATTATTACTTTTAGATGATATGCTATTAAGAGAACCTAAAAGAACCAAGTAAAAACTATTAGGGCTATTTAAAAGAGTACAAAATCAGATCTTTTCACAAACTCAGAAACCAACAGCTTCCCTAAATATTAGCAAAGATCGATTAGAAAATATAATGGAAATTAAGGCCCCCATAGCAGAAACAATAAAAAATACCTGGAGTTAAAGGAAATGTACAGAAATGATGTAAGAACTGTGTAAAAATTCACCAACGAGGAACATGTTTTACTTGAAAGATGCACCACATTCACGGGTAGAAAGACTGCATACTGCAAAGACGTCAATTCTTTCCAAATTAATTCTATGTTAAATGTAATTACAAGCAAAATTCCAAAGAGATTTTATTTTATCTTTTTGATGGGGAGGCGGCGTGCAGGGTATCTAGAAGGAGAAGAGGAGCCATGACAGTGACTCTAAAATGCCTTTAGAAGTACACAAGGACCAGAAAACTCAGAAATATTCTAAAAAGAATAACAGGAGAATACCGTGTACACTAACAGATAAAATGTGTAATAAATCTATAATAATATAAACCTTGCAGTATTAGTATAATGACAGACACGTATATCAATGAATGAGAACAGAATATCCCTCATCACATACCATTACATTTAAGAATTTAGTATATTATACAGGTAGCACCTCAACGAGTGAGAGAAGAAATAAGCTGTTCAGTATGTGGCTCTAGAACAATGGTTGGTTACTAGGAAAAAATAAAGTTACAGTCCCTTTTGCTCACTAACAATACAAATTTTGTAAAAGAAAAACAAAACCATAAAAGAAAAAAAGCAGGTGACTATTTCCATGCTCTTGTGATGGTAGAAGGGCGTTATGACTAACCAAAAGAAGAAAACGTCAAAGATGATATATCTGACTCTCGAATTTTAAACTTGTGCTCAGGAGCACTGACTCCCTGTTGTTAAGAATGCAACTGGTGTATCTTTTTAGGGGGCAGTTTGGCAGTACACATTGAAAACAAAAATAACTCCATTTTTGTTAATCCAGCATTCTCAACTCTACGGCTTTACCCTAAAAAGGTAATCACATAAATAGGAAAATATCTATTTCTCAAGGACATTTAAAGAAGAGTTGTTGTAATAGCGAAAAATGGAAATCTAGATGCCTACCAAGGAGACTGGTTAAAATAAATTATGGTATATACTCTCAACAGAATACCGGGCAGCAATTAAAACTGAGGATAAAGATCTATATTTAAATTTAAGGACATGAAATTATATCTAAGACATACTCTCAAGTAAAAAAAAAAAAAAAAAAAAGGGTGGCGGTGGTAGGCAAGGCAAAACCCAGGCTAATTTTCTACATGCTATACAGTTCCAACAAAGGCAGGAGGTCCAAACCTAACTTCATTCCCAGATCTGTGTCCTCCCTCTGGCCAAGTCACAGACTCTTCCAGGTGCCTCGGTCTCTCAGTCTATGAAATGGGGATACAAAACACCAATGCCATTATCACACCCTCCACTGGGTGCTCTGAGGGTTAATGAAAGCTGGTATTTGTGAAATGTGCTGCTGATCTGAGTTATTACAGGAAATTTTCCATCAGGCTCATCAGCTCTTGAAAGTTCTTAAGGAAAACTAAAGAAGTTTTGATGAAATGCCCCAAAGACAAGCAAGCCTGGTAATATAATGAAGCAGTAAAAGAAGCACCACAGCAACCTTTTCCCCTAAACGCACCCCCACCCAAGTCAGGCACAGCACTCAGGCAGTAAGGCTAAGCCAGGGTTTCATCAGCACTCCCCTAGGATGAGGTCAGCGCTTCTGGCCCTCCAAGGGGACGATTACCACACTGTAACCTGCGTCCCCAGGGCTCCTTATTAGAATAATAGAAACCCTTTAGGGTCGTCTCATAGAGACCGACAGACTGTGAGCCTAAAAAGAACACCCATGGATCGGTATCCCCCTCTCCAAGTCACCGATGGCTCATCCCCTAGTGGAGGGGGGGAAGGAGGGCAGGGACAGATGTGCTTGTGCTCCCCTTTGCCACGTGTCAGCTCATCCTCTGGAATTCTGATTGCAGCTGCCCAGCTCTGAGAATATCCAGGGAGAAAGGGAGCAGGAGGAATGGAGCAGCTTCCAGAGGCGCAGAGCAGTAACAGTATCACAAACCGCAGGCAGTTTAGAGCAGGAAAGGTTGTGCGGCTACAAGGGCAGGCAGGACACGCTGCTAATTCCTGTCACTCCACACAAATCCAAACACTGCATCATGGCCAAGAAGGGGCCAGGCCGGCACCAGGTGAGCGCAGGCAGGGAGGGGATGCCTGTATGCAGTGTGTTTCAGTGACAGGCCCCTAAGCGGTCCCTTTTGCCCAGTGCTCTGCAGAGTGTCCGTGCGGGCTTGGGAGGGCCAGGCCAGTAAGATGGAACGCTGTGTCCTGTAGATCCTCTGTTTGGCACAGCAATCTGTTTTCTTTCTTGCCCTGATTCCTGTGTCTTTCTCCATTATGCCTCTTTCTGTCTCTCAAATCTATTCCTGGGTGTCCCAGAGGGCCAAAATGAAGCAAGTTCTACCATTATGATGCAACGCCTGGCCACAGGTAAGGCCCAGACACTTCTGAAAACCTAATCAACGGACCACAGCAGCTTGTGTTCTTCTTGACAGCACACAGGTGTTGATAAATATTGACCTCCAGAGTATTCTTGGTAAACACAGCCACTGAGGCCCCTCACTCTCACGGGCACGTGCACGCGCGTGTGCGCACACACACACACACTCACTCACACCTTCCCCAGCTCTGCTCTTGCACCTCAAAAACAAATTATTTAAACATTCTCTTCCCCAAGGATTAGAGCTATAATTTCAAACACACAGCTCCTCAGCTTGTCTCTCACACATGCAGAACATTCTGATAGGTTAAATGCTGCCATTTAATTACTGTAATGAGAGGTGCTTTTTTTGGGTTTCCTTAAACATTAATTTTCTCCCTCTCTTCTTTTACGCTGAAAATCATTTTTAACATGTTTTTCTCTGTCGTTTCCCCCATCCTTTCCCACATTATGCATCTAGGGAAGGAGGAAAGAGACAGGCTCTTCAGGGCAATGTCTTGGAGAGTTACCAGAGATGTGTGGGTAGCATAATACTAAACGTCCATGCCATTCATTAAAAAGAAAACATAGATGGGAGAGGGGAAACCACACTGAGCCGTGGCTACCACAGAGCCTGTCTCAAAGACAGAACCAGCCAATAAGAGACAAGCTAGGATTTATGCACTTGGTGAGAGGGATGGGGGAGATGTCTGTTCAGAAGTTGGTTTCAATAAGGAAAGTGGCAAGGAGGGCTGAATGAGGTCCAAAGACTTCCAGCATCAGCTTTAAAGCTGCCCCGAATCAAGCAAGGAGGCTGTTTTCCATGGGAAGGCTGGGCAAAAGCAGACTGAGCAAAACGTCTACAGAGAAGAAACTTGCTTTCAGATATACTTTTTTAAAAAGTGTACAACTGATAGGCTTTTCAAAACTGCAGATCATTAATTCACTTGCCCGAACAATGCACCTTTGGCCCCAGGTATGAGATCTGGACTGAGCTCCACAGGCAGGCTGAAGGCTGCAGTCCTTCCAATGGAGACCTTAACGCAGCTGCCATGCCATCAAGAGCTCCTGAAGATAGAGCTGGACCAGACAAAGAGGAAGGGCCTGAAGAAGTGACGACTATTCTTCTCCATTCCTCCTGAAGGTGAGCTGACTGCACGGTGCTCTGGGATCTCCACGAGTCACTTCACAGGCCCACCCTCCTTTTCATCCTTGCTCGTTCTGGAGCTTCCGACCTTTAGGCTTTCTGGCTTAGCGCCACATATTTTTACACCTCTGACTGCATCAATTCGTAAGACTACTGGTACCAGGAAGTCCATTTACTAGCAGCAAACCAAGGTGCGTGCAAGGTAAGGAAAGTACGATCATCATGTGATACAGTGGGCACGGCGGCCTCAAAATTGTTGAGGCCAGATCAGCAAAGCTGCTTGCCTATCACAAGAAGATCTGTGGAAATACAGACTGACATATGAATGACATAAAACGTCAAACTCAGGGAAGAACAAATGATGAACAATGACAAGGTGGAGAGAAGGGCTTTCTAGAAGATGAGTTTTCAGTGGAAGGTGGGAGTGGTCGCTCACTATGATCATGGTCTGACTCAGTGGGACCCTCTCTCCTTGGCAGGAGATGCAGGCTTCACCAGGAAAGGAAAACTGACAAGGCTTCTCACTGGGAAATCATCTCCAGATAAGATGCCACTTGCTTCGTAACTGCCGTCTTCTCTTTCTTCAGAGAGCCTCAAATTTCAGTGAGACCACTTAGCAACAGTCGCGTGAAGAGGGCAAGCCTAACAGTCACTCTGTGGAAGCAACTGTGAAAACCAGGAGACCTCTGCTACTTTTTTTTTAATTGTTTTAAGTGAAAGTTTACAGTTCATGTTAGTTTCTCATCCAAAAATTTATACACACGTTCTTATGTGACCCTAGTTGTTCTCCCTATAATGTGACAGCACGCTCCTTTTCACCCCAGATTTCCCATGTCCATTCAACCAGCTCCGGTCCCTTTTTGCCTTCTCATCTCACCTCTGGACAGGAGCTGCCCATTTAGTCTCATGTATCTACTTGAACTAAGAAGCACTCTCTTCATGAGTATCATTTTAGGTCTTATACTCCAGTCTATGGTTTCATTTCTGATCAAACCGAGAGTCCAGAGGTCATGTCTTCTGGGGTCCCTCCAATATGTCAGACCATTAAGTCTGATCTTCTTACTAGAATTTGAGTTCTGTACCCCACTTTTCTCCTGCTCTATCAGGGCCTCTCTGTTGTGTTCCCTGTCAGGGCGGTCATTGGTGGTAGCCAAGCAACATCTTGTTCTTCCAGTCTCAGGCTGAGGGAGTCTCTGGTTTATGTGGCCCTTTCTGTCTCTTGGGCTAATATTTTCCTTGTGTCTTTGGTGTTCTTCATTCTCCTTTGCTCCAGGTGGGTTGGGACAAATTGATGCATCTTAGATAGCCGCTTGCTAGCTTTTCAAGACCCCAGATGCCACTTAGCAAAGTGGGATGCAGAACATTTTCTTAATAAACTTTGTTATGGCGATTGACCTAGATGACCCCTGAAACCACGGTCCCCAGGCCCTGTCCCTGCTACTCCATGCCTCCAGGTGTTTGGTTGTATTCAGGAAACTTTTTAGCTTTTGGTTTAGTCCAGTTCTGCTGATTTCCCCTGTATTGTGTGTTGACTTTCCCTTCACCTAAGATAATTCTTATCTACTATCTAGTTAGTGAATACCCCTTTCCCTCCCTCTCCACTCTTATAATCACCAAAGAATGTTTTCTTCTGTGTTAAACCTTTTCTTGAGTTCTTATAATACTGGTCTCATACAGTATTTGTCCTTTTACGACTAATTTCACTCAGCATAATGCCTTCCAGATTCATCCATGTTATGAGATGTTTTGAGGGTTCATCATTGTTCTTTATCATTGCATAGTATTCCATTGTGTGAATATATCATAATTTGTTTATCCATTCATCCACTGATGGGCACCTAGGTTGTTTCCATCTTTTTGTTATTGTGAACAGTGCTGCAATGAACATGGGTTTGCATATATCTATTTGTGTGGCGGCTCTTATTTCTCTCTAGGGTATATTCCAAGGAGTGGGATTGCTGGATCATACGGTACTTCTATTTTTAGCTTAAGGAAGCGCCAAATCAATTTCCAAAGTGGTTATACCATTTTGTATTCTCACCAGCAGTGTTTGTAAGTGTTCCAATCTCTTCACAAGCTCTCCAACATTTATTATTTTGTGTTTTTTGGGTTAATGCTAGCCTTGCTGGGGTGAGATGGTATCTCATTGTAGTTGTGATTTGCATTTCCCTAACGTCAATAATCATGAGCATTTCCTTATGTATCTGGTTCTGCTACATGTCTTTCTGGCTGACAGCATCACAGCCTTATGTCTGCATAATAACTAGCCACATCACAGGGGCATCCGCTGCTTACCTTCTAGGCCTTCTCTTTCCCTCACATTGTCTCTGGCTTCTGGTCCAAAGCTCTTTCCACTCTTTGTTATCCTCCATCTTGGTAAAGAATACCAGCAGATGTACACAGGCACTGTAGCCAAAAACCTGGACAGTGAGCCTGCATTCCTTCCTCTTCCTCATTCCTTGCATCCACTCAGCTACCAATTCCTGAAGATTCTACTTCTTCACCCACTCTTGAATCTATCCTCTCCATCCCCACACCTGCCCTAGTTCGTTCATCATTTCTCACCTGAATTTTTACAGTATACCCCTAACTGGCTACCCTGCCTTCACAGAGAGAGCTTTCTGAAGCACAAATATGATACATTATTACTCTACATAAAACTCCTCATGGCTTCCCCACTGTCCACATAATAAAATCCAAACTCTTGAGTAACACACATAAGGCCTTCCATGATCTGACCTCTGCCTGCCTCTCCAACCTCCCAACCTATAACCTGAAACTCCAGCCCGCTTCTTGCCTCTGAGATTATGTCCCTATCACATCCTCTGCATGGATCACGTAACCCCACTAGATGACAAATATTTATACTTAAATTGTGTTCTTTTTCTTATTTTTGTATTTTTCAGTGCTTAGCACAAACACTAGGACATGGAGGAAACGAACATTTAATACATGATTAGTGAATAAAAAAAATAAATGAATGGAGATTTTTCCATTATACCACCTCTATGTGTTAAACTGTGTGGGTACTAGCAATTCATACAAACACATATATAGCTATATAGATATTGTCATTAGTTGCCATCAATTCCAACTCATGGAGACCCCACATGTGCAAAGTAGAACTGTATACTCCATAGGGTTTTCAAGGTTGTGACCTTCAGGAAGTAGATTACCTGGCCTTACTTCTGAGGTATCTCTGGGTGGGTCTGAACCACCAACCTTTTGATTAGTAGTTCAGCACTTAACCATATGTGCCACCCAGGGACTCCTGTAGACGTATGAAAAAGAACAAACGCAGAGCAAATGATTCTAAAAAGCGGGTAATTTTAAAACTTTAATATTTGACTTAAATATGCACTATAACTTCCTGATTGTGCTTTCTGAGGCTAATATTAAAATTAATTTGCATCCCTGATACCACTCTCTGGGTGGAAGAGGAGCAGAGAGATAAGATAATTAAAGGAAAACTCCTTTAAGATTCAACTTTTGTGATGTATCAGTCACAAGCGAATAGCTGAGAACTAAATGAACCCATATCCTCTTGGTTCACCATAAAATCCTTCTAAACAAATAGCTACCATTTCCCTAAAACAAACAGAGTAATTACGGTCAGGCCTTGTTAGATCCCAGGCAGCATCTGTGATGTACACTAACTCCCCTGGAGCCCCTTCTAAATAATCTCCGTGTGAAATCCGCACTGCTGGGGCCAGGCTTCTGAAGGCACTCAGACTCTGGTTTCTGAGTGATGACACCAAGTAATGGAGATGTGCTCTGCTTCGTGAAGGTTCAGCTCTTGAGAATGGCTCTTAAAGGTGAGGCACAGCAGCTCAGGATAAAGTCGATTTAATTTGTTTAACATCATAAAAAGGGACATTTCCACATGGACAGCAAGGACATGAATATCATGTGTGTATGGCAGAATTATAAACGCATTTTTGGCGAAATTCAATAAAGCTGATTCTACTGCATAAGGTCAGCAATTTACTATAAAAAATGATATGATTGCAATTTTTAATATAACCCATGTATTTGCTGGAAGATGCTCCAGAAGATTGTGTAATGTAACCATTCAACCTCTCCACGGGGGCAGGGCAAATAGGGTAAATCGAGATTACCCTGTTTACCCTTTATTGTCCTGATAAAAGCAGTGGAACAGAACAACAAAGTCAACAGCATTTACTTAACAGAGTCACCCTCTTAAGTCCAAGCTTTTCTCTAACATAAGAATGGGTTAGAGCCTTCAGGGAAGGCAGCCAGAAAATCTGCATAACTAAGTAAAACTAAAATAAATCTTCTATTTCAATTAAGAATCAGTGAAATGTGTATGAAAAGAACTGGATGAAATAAGCCATCTCTGTGGTCATTCTAAGGAGCCCAGGGGCACAATGGTTAAAAGCGCTCAACTACTAACCAAAAGGCCGGCAGTTCAAACCCACCAGCTGCTCTATGGGAGAAAGATGTGACAGTCTACTTCCATAAAGGTTAATAGCCTTCGAAACCCTGTGGGGCAGTTCTACTCCATTCTACACGGTCTCTATGAGTCAGAATCAACTTGATGGCATTGAGTTTATGGTTATTCTAGGCTTAATTTCTAATAAAACGATTCATTCCTTGAGGAGAGTCCTAGAGCACATGAGCAGACTATATACTGAAATTCAACAACTCAGTAAGGATAGAGACCTGCTCCTCAAATTCAGTGAGCTTCAGTAAGGTTCTGTGCCCACATGTACATTTTTTGGAGGGGATCACTTGCGTTACCATGAAGATGACATGAGGATGCTTTCAAACTGCAAAGCAAAACACATTCGGCAGTAGCTAATGTATGGTATTATATAAGGCTTGCTTATAAATTACAATAACTCTATTACTAGTAGTTTCATACTATTACCAAGAAGTTCTGTGAGGGCGTGGACCATCTGTAACCTCACTGCACTTAGCAGAGTGCTTGAGAGGAGCAGGCGGTAAACGATTGGTGAATGGAGCTGATCTTGGTTACTGACGATATAAAAAATTCTAGATTGGGGGCTATGACACTCCAATAGCAATTCTGCTTTCAATTGTATCTCCAGATGAGAGCTGGTAAGCTATCACTCTCCCTTCCTCTCACTGCTACAGCCCCATCTTGGGATCCTGGATCAAATCAAGCTCCTTTTCTGCCTCAGAGTCTTTGAGCTTGTAGTTCCCTCTGCCCAGATGCTCTTGTTCTCCCTGTAACTGTTTCTCATCCTTCTGGGTTCAGCCACTCCCCAGTGCCAACCAGCCCCAAGGTCCAGCCACCTATTCCTCCCCATTATTCTCTACCTCAGTGCCTTGCTTATTCCCTTTGTAATATTTTTTTACAATCTGTAACTATTTTTGTTCATTTGTTCACATTTCTTAGGGAGTCTGTCTTACTCAGCATTATACTCTCAGTCCCAGGGTTGGCACTGTGCCTTGTAAAAACCATGCACTTAATAAATACTTGTTGAATAAATAAATGAACAATAAAAATCTTTCAAAACCAGAAACTAACATCTTCCCCAAAACTGCTATTTTCTGAGATTTCTACCTTTTATTTCTGTTATTTCTATTTTGGGACTTACTCTCCTCTCTACAGGGTTGCTTAAAGGAGCACCTTTGATTGGAAAAAAAAAAAAAGTAAATATCAGAAAGGGACTCAAAAGAGTACATCATGGAGCTCCATATTTATTCTCTTTCAATTACATTCTGTTCAAATTATCTTCGGTTGTAAGTTAAAATGATTTTTCTAATGGCCTCTTCTTCAAACTCAACCTATGTTCTTTCGGCCAAGACCTCAAATTTTGCAATTAGAATAATTTAATTGACAATTCTGTTTGTAACTCACAAAGTAGGGAAGAGGATGGCTTTGTTCTTCTTTAGCTTCACAGGTCTACCACTGTCAGTGGTAAAAGATTTTTCTTGTCAGTTAAGAGTACAGATCCAGCTTAAAGCCAAAAACGGAGTGCAAGAGAGTCCCATTCCTATGCACGTCAGGTTTCATTGAAAAGATGACATTTACGTGGTTTTGATATTTAATTTATCACAGAGGGTCATGATTTTTTTCCCCTGAAATACCATGAGAATGTAAACTTCAACTTTATGAATGAAAGCCTTTGTAATCATTTAACAAACTGAAAATCTACACAAAACTTAAAGACCACCACATTACTAAAGACAATATATCTACTCAACAATCTAATTACAGAAAGATGATTTTAAGGGGCTTTAAAGCCAAAAAGAATTATTAACAGTAAGAGAATCAAGCATTCTCGAGTCGCCTGTCTGATGAAAGGCGTGAGCTCTGAGAAGACCAGCTCCTCTCAGAACATTCTGGAAACCAAACACCAAAAAACCCACTGCCGTCAAGTCGATTCCGACTCATAGCAGCCCTACAGGACAGAGTAGAACTGCCCTGTAGAGTTTCCAAGGAGCGCCTGGCGGATTCAAACTGCCGACCTTTTGGTTAACAGCCACAGCACTTAACCACTACGCCACCAGGGTTTCTGTTTAAAGTTGTTGGAAGGAGTAATTAGTAGAATTGTTCAAGTCTCGGCACAATTTAAAAACAAGCTTTGCGCCCACCACTCTATTTACTGAGGACCTTTGGTGAGTTCTCTGTACTTAGCTCAAAAACGGGAAAAGAAAAAAAAAAAAAAACAGAGCTGTTGACTGACCAACCTAGCAAGGCTATGGTGAAAAATAAATTTTCAATGAACATATACTATCTTCTATTTCACAAACACAGATATTCTGATGCATACACATGCTTACACTCACAATACACACAAAGCAATAGATAAATTTTTTAAAAGCCATAAGCTCAAAAATGTTGAATTAAAGAATTGATTGGTAAATGAATAAACACCACCCAAAGTTATTTTAAAATCTTTCTAATTACAGTCCAATCAACATATTTTTCAGTAGATATTGCCTTATGTTATACCTTATGTTAAGTTTCAAAAGTCTCTACTTCCAACGTTTTCCAACAAATCCACATATCATGTCGTCCCTTTGGTGAAAACTCCCTTTTCCACCCTTAGCAGACAGATCTCATTAAAAGAATCCCCATCCCTGACCATGGTTTCAGGGGACATTTAAGTCAACTGGCATAATAACATCTATTGACAAAACATTCTGCATCCCACTTTGAAGAGTGGCGTCTGGGGTCTCAAACGCTATCAAGCAGCCATCTAAGATGCATCAATTGATCTCAGCCCACCTGGATCAAAGGAGAATGAAGAACACCAAGGACACAAGGTGATTATGAGCCCAAGAGACAGAAAGGGCCACGTGAACCAGAGACTACATCATCCTGAGACCAGAAGAACTAGATGGTGCCTGGCTACAACCGATGACTGCCCTCACAGGGAACACAACAGAGAACCCCTGAGGGAGCAGGAGAGCAGTGAGATGCAGACTCCAAATTCTCATAAGACCAGACTTAATGGTCTGACTCTATGGGGCAGTTCTACTCTGTCCTATAGGGTCGCTATGAGTCAGAACTGACTCGATGGCAATGGGTTTGGTTTTTTTGTTTTTTAATGGTCTGACTGAGACTGGAAGGACCCCGGTGGTCATGGCTCCCAAACCTTCTATTGCCCCAGGACAGGAACCATTCCCAAAGCCAACTCTTCAGACATGGATTGGACTGGTCAATGGGCTGGAGAGGGATGCTGGTGAGGAGTGAGCTTCTGGGATCAGGTGGACACTTGAGACTATGGTGCCATCTCCTGCCTGGAGGGGAGATGAGAGGGTGGAGGGGGTTAGAAGCTGGCGAAAAGGACACAAAAAGAGAGAGTGGAGGGAGAGAGCGGGCTGTCTCATTAGGGGGAGAGTAACTGGGAGTGTGTAGCAAGGTGTATATGGTTTTTTGTGTGAGAGACTGACTTGATTTGTAAACTTTCACTTAAAGCACAATAAAAATTATTTAAAAAAAAAAAAGAATCCCCATCCCTAAATGGTGCCAGAACACAGTAAGATGTGTTATTAAAATCATCTCAGAGAGCCTGTGGTGATTCAGAATACATCAGTATTGACCTCTTGGACAAACTGGAGCTACATCACTACAGCCTTTTCTAAACAATGAAAGGCCTAGCTCTTCTCAAAGAACAACAAAAATAGTTGACTAAAAAAGCATCCTCCCTTCATTCAGACACACAATTGGCTCTATGTTGAGTGATATACTTTAGATTACAAATAAGCCACTGCCACCTGTTTTAAGGACTAAAAAAACATGAACTCTCCTTTGACTGACAGACTATTTTTTATTAGCATGCTTTGGATCATTTTGATCGCTGCCTTCATTTCATGAGCTATATACCTAAATGGTTTAGAAAATCCCAAGCTAAGTCTTCAGTAAGAAAGAGACCTGTGATATAAATGTGCTTGTACCCTGTCTTGGGGGCAAATATGTCATTGGCTGTGAATCTTTTTCCTTCTATGAATTCCTCTGCTAACACTCAGCATCCCTTCCCACCTCTTTTAGTGCACATTCTTGTACTACAGAGGTTGGAATGCTAAAAACTACATTGCCCAGACTCCCTTGCTGGTAGAGCTCTGGATGGGAATTAGGCTGCACCAATTAGGTACACTCACAAGAGCCTGGGAAAGTGGAAATGAGAAAGAGGACCTGTATTTGGCTGATTTTAAGTTTTGCAAACTGTTAAAGCACTCAGCTGCTAACAAAAAGGTTGGCAGTTCAAATCCACAGAGTGGCTCCATGGGAGAAATCTCTGGCAGTCTGCGGGCGTAAAGATTACAGCCTAGAAAACCCTATGGGGCAGTTCTACTCTGTTCTATCACGTCACTATGAGTCAGAATTGACTTGACAACACAAAACAACAACAAATAGTCATGTTTATAGCAGAAAACAGTTTTATCTCCTTCTTGGGGGAACATAATCTCATGAAATATTTAAGCATGAAAAACATCCCCTTATCTACTCACCATATGCAAAAAAAACTATTACTTTAACACGGTGCCCAACTAACACATGTTCAACGATGTACGTGCAAGAATATTCACTGCAGCCTTACTTGAAATAGCAAAGGACAGGAATCAAACTAAATGTCCACCAATCTGATACTCGTTAAAAAAAAAAATCATGACACCGTGCATATAACGGAATACAATACAGCCACTGAAAAGAACGAAGCAAACCTGCATGTACTGATGTGGAAGGACTGCCAAGACATCATGTTAAATACACAGCATAAAATGTGCTACCACTGGTGTTTAAGAAGTATCTGTGTTTGTGGCAGGGAAGGAATAAATTCTAACACATCTTTAGACAGATAAACTATCTCAGGAATGAAACGTAATACCTGTCAATAGCATCCTCTGGATAGAAAATTGTGGAGCGAGTAAAAGGAAAAAGGGATGGAAGACTTATTTTTCACTGTATATCCATCTTTACCGTTTGAATTTTTTTACCATGTGCATATTTTACCTTTTCAATAGTTAAAAAAAACCTTTTAATAATGCAAAAACACATGATGATGTCACTTTGCTTTTCTTTGTAGCATTGTTATAGACACACGAGTTTAAGGAGAATCATGCCTCATTTTCAGGGAAAATATCGAAGTAACTGGGTAAATCTAAAAGAGCTTTGTTCTTTTTTCCACCAAGCTCCCCCGTACTGTTTCCCCTCCATCTTGGAGTGAAGCGTAGGAACCTACTTGGCTCCTCACCAGACACTCAGCCTTCTTAGGGAAGCAACTGTCTGAATGGGGAAGCCGTGGCATCTCTATTTCCATGGCGTTCAGCTGGTCTAGCTGCTGTACGTCTCATCCTGGATGCTGAGAAAAATCTGTGGAGTTCGAGACAAGTTTGGATAATAAGGGGAGTAGGAAAATTGATGGGGGGAACCAGTCAGTGTGATGAATAGGCTGGTCCAGAACAGCAGGTGACGGATATGCAGATGCAAGACTGGCAGGGAAGGAAGATGGTCCGCTCACAACAGATGGACGGAGATGCTCAATCATCCTCGGGAACAAACCTGCTGCTGCCACACAAAGCCCGGCCTGCCCTGCAGGGCAGCTCCACGCTCACCTGCCAGGCACTGCCTCCTGCCCCAGAGGCTCTGCACTGCGCCCACCCCAGGCAAGCCCAGGGGACACAGCAGAAGTGCTCAAGAAGGATGCCACACTGGACTCTTGGGAGGCTACTCTTGCAAACTCTTCTCACTTTGCCTTCTTCCTCCAGGTTCCAGAAACTTTCTCATGTTGTTTTGGTCAGTGGCTCTCACTCCTCAGTAAGGGTTTCACTGAGAGAGGAGCAAACCACCTTGTTTATCTAGGACTGAGGGGTTTCCCAGGACATGGGACTTTTGGCATTAAAACTGGTACAGTCCTGAGCAAAGCAGGCCACTTGGTCACCCTGCTTACTATCCACTGTCCTCTCTCTTTTCTCGCCCCTTCACAGTCAGTGAGAGAGAACCTAGGTCAGCCTATTCTGGTTGTAAAGCTCATGTCTAAGTAGAACTCCTCGCACAGAGCAGTTGTTTCCTCTAGTCATCGGGGATGTAAGAAACAATAAGGAAAATCACTCAAGCTCTGCCTCTTCTCAGAGTGGGGGCATCTTTAAAAAATGCCCATGATCTACAGGGTCCAATTACTCCAATAAATACAGGAATGAATCTAAATCTTAATGCCACAATCCATGTCTCATTAACAAAAAATCAGAAGGGGCGGACAGCCCCTCACAGAGCCAGTACTATTCCTTCCAGCTCAGCAGCAGGAGTTTCTTAGGATGAGGAAACAGGCCACAATCATGCAAGGGATGGTAGCTGGCACCATCCTTGCCCCTGCCCCTCCCCCACTGGGAGCTATCTGCTGGACCCAAGCACGAGGAAAAAAAAAAAGCTGTGTAAAAAAACTTCTGACTTCACTAAGACACATTAAAGAATTAATTATAAAGTAAAGCTGAAGGAGAAAATTAATTTTAGAAACACAAGAGGTTACAATTTTTTTTTTCCTGGAGATGGGGGAGGAAACAGTTATTTTCGTTCGCATCCTGGGGGCACAAGCTGGGAGCTGTCCAGTCGATAACCTGGCCATCAGAACAAGGTTTGTAATTAAAAGGTCAGTGACCTGGAAAGCCGGGGCCTCACTCCCAGGGCTTCTCAGTAATGACGGAGCTATTAAATTAAGACTGTTATGAAATCAATGCTAAAAAAGCTTTCATGGTAACGAGATTCCATTCAAGGACATGCAAACTACCTCATGAAATGGACTTAAATGATAAAAAAGAAAAGTAATAAAAGAGAGTTAAATTGAAATCTGTGTTAGAATTTACTCCCCCTTAAAATACTCCGGTGAGAGAAGCCCTTCACCTCTACCCCACGACCAAGGTTGAGACCACGGTTTCTTCCTCAAGTTCATTTCCAGCAAGGAGGCAGCTTTGCTGCTGGGGGTTCAGCTTCCAGGAACCAAAGACAGATAAGATCTAGTTTCACCTCTTAGAATGAGAAAGTAAGGTGATGGTGCGTTCTATTTGTTTGGTTTTCTTTAACCCTGAACTATTTATCAAATGAGAGAGAATAAAGCCTTTGACATATCCTGGAGAGGACAGGGGAGGGAAAACCAGCAAAAGTGTCGGCTAATACCACCCAGACCCTGCTCTTTTCTAGAGAAACTCATCTTTTTCTAGAAGATTGCTTTGCATCAGATATGGTTAAACTGAGTTAACAGACAACTCTACCTCCCCTCCCACCTCATCCATCCCCTGCTCCCTGCCCCCTACATTCTCCCTCCCCTCCCCCCCTCCAACTAACGCATCACTTTTACCCACCTTTTTTACTCGGCCTGCCAAGCATGTTTGGAGGCAGACTGCCTCCTACATTTTGTGGCCAGATAGGGTGTCAAATCAACATAAGCCCATTGACAACAATTTCCAAACCTCTAACTTTCTGGACTGACTCTACTGCTGTTTTTCAGTTAAGCTGACCTCCTGGACTGCAGCCCTGCTTAAAGCCCCAGATCTGATGCCTGCCTGGCAAGAACCGCCTCTATATATAGACCAGTTCTGTGAGGGCTTAAACCCCACACACTGCCCAATTATCTTCATGTGTGGCTGACTCTGCAGCTGATGTGTCATCTGCAGAATCAAGTGGTTGGAAGGAAAACAAAAACATTTATTCGTGTACTCTGAAGGTGAACAGCTGCTTGTCTCTTTCATCCAAAAAATTCTCGATAAAAGAAATGTTGTAAATTACACAAAATGGCAGCACAAACTTCAAAGAAAATGATAAATGATTCTAATAACTTCATGTTTCTCATTAATGACTCAATATTCAGACTTCAAAGCCTCCAAAAACGATCGCAAAAAAAAAAAAAAAAAAATGCAAGACCTTTGCAAACCAATGCTCTTCCATCCCTATCCCACTCACTCCCCACTAGCCATCCCCCCATCTCCCCAGCCCCCGAAATCAGAGAGTACAACACTTAACCTGTCAGTAACAGAGGCAGGATGCAGCCCCTGCTCCAGGCTGTGGTTTACAATAAAACAAACTCCACTGATGCGCCTAAAGTAACCCTCATTTTCCACTGAACTGACATGCACTACAGGGACCTCAATTTCTATATTAAATATTAAATAATATTAAAAGAAAAACAAAATTGGATTTGCCTTTTCAGGAAAGAGATGTTTATTAAAAAAAAGAAAGTCAAGATTATAATTCAAGTCAGTGCTCCACTGCAATTCCCTGAAGTGACATTTGCTAGGAAAAGCCAAGACTACAGTAGCTGAGAGCTCTTCCAAAGCCAGGGCTCCAAACCCACCCCTACAATGAGTCCTGTGGGGAGGCGCAAGGACTGCAGATGCAAGAAACTTGGTCCCTTCCCCCTCAAGACACCCCCACCCCAACAACCAGTGAGCCAACTCTCGGTCCTTCTGCAGCTACCGTCAGGGGCAGCGTAGATACATACTCCTCTGTAAGAGCCCCTCCTTGCACACCCCCATCAGGGATGCTGCCAAGCTACACTGATCATGTAAACCTGACCCAAGGAACAGCCGGAAATTAAAAAAGTGAAGTGTAAATCCGCGGAGGGGCTCCTCTTCCCCAGACGCCTATCAAACCTTGGAATTCTCTGCCCAGAAAAGGTCCTGCCAGAACTTACCCTACTGGGATTCAACTCGGAAATGGATAATTACTGACTGAAGCAGCATTTTAGAGGATAATGGAGATGGGTGATTAACTTCAGTGATTCCGGGTTTAAGTACGGGGGTAAACACACGTGGTTCTCTGTAGAACCTCTCAAGGCTCCTGCTGCCTTAGACTCTAAAAACTCTAACCCTAATTAGGGATCAAAAAGGAACTGTGCCCACTCTGCCAACCACTACTCATCTCCTTTAGGTCTTTGCTCAAATGTTACCCTCTCAGAGAGGCTGACTCTACTCTGGCCTTCCTCATCCTCATCCTCACAGTCCCTGCTTTGCTTTTTGCCTCTGGCACTTGCCATTTAACATACTATGTATTTCTTTTCTTTTTCATATTTTAACCATTAGCTTTTCCCCCATTAGAACTCAAGCTCCACGAGGGCAGGGATTTTGTCTGTTTTGTTCTCTGCTAAAGCCCCCTTGCCTAGCACAGGGCTGATGTTTACTCTTTGCTGAATTAACTCATTAATTGATTTTTCTTTTTTAAAGGAGCAACAAATAATAATTCCACAGAACTGTTTCTTCTCTACAGTAATTATTAGCCAAGTAACTCAAAAGAAGTATTATTTGGTCCAGAGTTTGTCTCTCTCTCTCTTTTCTCTCCCTCTCCCAGTCAGGGATTTATTAAAATTAAACAGATTAGATGGAGCTCCTGATACTAAAACTGCTCAGCAAAGCCTGCGGTGGGGAAGTGCCGAGCAAACACCAGAGACATTTGTCTCTAAATTGCTCTAAATACCTTCTGCAAATGAAATTCTAACCCAGCTGCGTTTGAGAGAAAATGAGGAATAACTGGCCATTGATGGTGGAAGAGAAGATCAGGCAGTTATAATACTGCACAATATACTGGGGCTAAGGATCTCTCAGCAACCATAGATTTTGTCTCAGGTTACCCTGGGTAATCAGCACAGCTTTTAGGCTCAGCTTTCCCCAGCTTCAATGCTTTGATGAGAGAGCTGAAATCCCTAAGCTTTTATGATTAATTACTCCCCATAGATACACATATTTCAAGGAAAAACTCTTTTATGGCATGATGCTTGTGGAGTGGAGAGGCCGGCCAACGTACTCCAAATTTTAATAATCTCCTAATGACTGGGGGTGGGGGTGAGGGGGCGACAACACTGCAGCCAGCAGGCGCACAGAGCTCCCTCACCAACTCTGTCACAGGGCCCAGCCTGGAGGCCACAGCCGTGCCTCTAAGCAGCTGCCTGGGATGAAATGTTTGGACTTATTCTTTCATCACTAAACTCTGGTAAGATGCGGCCCTGGGACATGATCGGCTGGAGCGATCAACACTGTTCTGAGCATCAGTTCAGGGGGCTATCATGTGCAGGCCTAGAAGACACCACCAAATCCCAAACGACCCATGGCTCAAAACTCAGAAATTTGAAGCTCACATTCTAGCTCCTAAAGGAAAAAGAGTTTTGTTTGGGGGAAAGAAATCTCACTTTCTCCCCTAATGGTAGATATGAGCCTTTAAACAAATGCCTAGATTTGTAGAAAATTGAATGTTCAAAGAATGAAAAGTCAGGTTTCACTGTTTGTTTGTTTGTTTTGTTTCCCTTGTATTTGACAAAAAAAAAAAAATCCTAAATTTCAACAGAGGCAGAATAGATTCTGCTTTGGACAGTATTGAATTTGTCAGGATCCATTTTATCCCTGCTTACAGAGATACCATAAAACCAGTAATTTACCACTCCATCTGTAAATCGAACTGATCCCGAGCTTGACCTTAACCTGACCTTGTTTAGTCATCTAGTTTCCCTGGTCCTTCATTTCTTTCTTCTTCCTTCTTTAGTGAAGCAGCTGACCTACTAACCTAAAGCCAGTCTGCAGCTAGGGTCATTAACAGAAAAACGGACCAGAAAGCAGTCCTCCACAGTCTTAGCCAATGGGCTTCTTTTTCTATCAAATGCTGCCTTTGCCATGATGTTCTAAGCTAAGGCCTTGGCCTTATTGTATCTGGTTCTCAATTATCCAATTCCTACAATCGCTCTGTTCCGCTCTAAGGAAAGGAACTTGCATTTCCCTCTGGGGGCCTCTCCTCAACCCCTCCCTGTCCCCACACTAGTGGACAGCTATAGCTATAGGAGATCCTCGTACTCTGCATGGCTTCCATCTTCCCTGTCCCCAACCCCTTTTTGCAGGCCACTCTGTGTGGCCATGGGGAACCCGTACCTTTCTTCTTAAGGAATGTTCTCCTGGTCGCAAGTGGGCTCTGGCGGACCCGGGAATTCTGTAGAAACTTCACTGCTGTGGCAATCTGGTAGGGGAGATAAAACAAAGAAGAAAAGCAAACCTCACAATCTGAACTTCAAGATTAAAAATCCTACAAGTTTATCCCCAGTCCGCAGAAAGAAAGCACGCCATCGTGGTCAAATTTATAACCAGTTATTTTTTAAATTTAAAATCTACCTAAATGAAAGACTATGTTATTTTCATTGGCTTCTTGTACCTGAGTCTATCAAACCTCAGCCTTAAAAGCCTAGCTTTTAAGACCTACAATCATCATTTCTTATCCTCCCCTGCTCAGGCCGATTCCTCACTACTCCTCACAGGTAGCCCTCCCAGCCATGCTCATCCCTGTCACTGCATTTGTGCCCATGCTGTGCCCTCTTTCTGGAAAACCTCCCTGTCCGTCCTCTACCTATCTAAACATTACGCACATAACACCAGCATAGCCCTTGACAGCCTATTCTAACTCTGCAAAAGCCTTCCCAAAATAACCCCGCCATCTCTGATCGCCCTATTCCCTTAAATTCTGCAATGCCTGCAGTATGCAGCACATTGAAGACACAATTAATGTTCAGGCTGCCTTCCCAACTACACTGCAAGCATCTGAAGAGAAGAGATCTCTCCTCTGCAGAGCCTGGCCAAGCGCAAAGCGCATCCCAGACGGAAGGGATTGTATAAGAGACAACATGCATAGCCACTCACATGGTGACATCAGGCAGTAGAGCTGAATTCTGAAGAGCTTACAGAGGACAAAGTTTGGGATTTCATGGCTAAAAGCTGACAGACTGACCAATTACCTACCTACCCCTGGTAAAGAATATTATTTAATGAAATCTTCATATCTCACAAAAACAGGCAAGTAGGGGATGGAAGGAAAACTGTTGAAGGTTCTGGCCTCCACATCACTCAGCAAGGCAAGTGTTTACATGGCTGCTTGTCTGCTCTCCAGCCCTGACATTAGTGCAACGGGTGGGAAACACCAACTTGCCCCAGATAGAAAAGGAGGCATTTTAAATGACTGGCATTATTCACCTCATCAAAACCAAAATACGGTTTCATGTTACAGGTGAAGTCAACAGACCCTGGAGTTCACTCATAAGTTGTTGAAAGAAAGAATTTTTAATGAGCCAAATATAAGGAAGTTTTCTAAGATCCTTCACGGTAAGGGTAGCAGTTGGGCACAGACTCAAACAGAAAGTACTGTGACTATAAATGGAATACAAGTTACAAATCATCTCTTTCCCATATTTTATATGAATTTAATTCTACAACCAGACAGGCTTCTCTAATAATAAAAGATGTTGCAGATAAGCCAAGGTGGGGGTTAAAGCCAGGGCAACTCCCTTACATATTTCTCCAATAACCACTCTTTGGGAGGCTTAACTAAGACATCCTCCCTTAAGGATGAGCTCAGGTTCCCCGCACTTCTCAGATTTGGACTGTCAGCAATAAGATGCACTAGTATTCCCCGAGAGCCAAGCCCAGCTCCCTACTAGTTATAATCTGTCCAACACTGAAAACCCATTATAGTATTAACCCGCCACCGTGAGCTGCTACAGCGATAACCAAGCAGTTCTGGGCTAGAGAAAAACTGATGCTTGGGATTCTAGAACCCCCAAACTGCAAATTCATCCCCCTTTACCCTTTAACCAGATCTCCTCAGGTTGCACCAAAAAAAGAAAAAATTCTAACAAACACGCACAAAACTGATGCATTTTAATGAAGAAGTGGGAGCGGGGGAGAGGAAGGAAAGACAGAAGAGAAATAAGAAAAGAGAACAGGTACAAGGAGGGAAAGGGGAGGGAAGAAGGCAATAGAGGACAAGAGAAAGCAGGGGAGAAGAACAGACGGAGGAGGAGGAAAAAAAGGAAAAGGGAGAAGTGGGAAAGGAAACTGGGAAGGAAGAAAGGCCCACGCTCTGCAAAGAGAACGGACAGTCACAGAACCACAGGCCCCACAGGTCAACGCCAATCTGCATGGCTCAGATGGCTCGGGGATAATTGTTCTTCACCTGGAGAAAAAATACACCTTTGATACACAAGCAAATTACAGTATTCGTATCATGCAGCAGTCGGTGCACACTCTGCTTTGTGTACCAGGTGTCAGAGGAAATGTGGATGAGCAGGTCTGAAGCAGTAGATGCTAATAGCACAGCTCCGACCATTTACCCATAGAAACATAAACCTTTCCTTCATCCTTCCAAAATTTTCCACGGCAGAGAAGGAAAACAGAATCCCACCACTAAAATGCACAGGTTTCACCTTGCTTTTTTAATATAATCCTTGGTATATGCATTTCTGGTCAGAGAGCAAAGTTCTGATGGGTTTAATGGTGCACTCAATGCGGTGCTTGGCGCATTCCATCAATTTTTTTTTTTTAAATTGCATCTCTTATTTCTTTAAATACATTAATCAGCCTAGTGTAGGCAAAACGGATCCATCGGACAATGCAATAAACATGAATTATCATCTATCCAACACGCATAATGGCTTAAAAATACATAATAGCAGGTGTAGTTTAAATGATTAGTTATTACACCTGTGGTGGGTCTGATTCAATTGGGAAAAATCATCTTTAATAGGTTAAAAGGTTTAGATCACCATGCTTTCCTTAAAGTGGCTGTAGAGAGGGAATGATGGAGTGCTCTGTCATTAGTAATTCATTTAAGAAAAACGTGGGGGATATAGCAAAGAACAGCACAAACGAGCGAATCCAATTTAAACATCAGGTAAAGTAGAAAACACCTTTTAAAAAAGCAAGATAAATGAATTTGGAAGGGAGATGAAATTGACGCATTTATTTTAACGGGAATTTGACAAAGTCCCGGCACACTTCAAACTTGCAAAAACATGAACTATTTCTTTTAAAGTTCCCATTCATAATTTCAAGTCATATAAAATGATACTGCCAAACACCTACATAAAGTATATTTGGGACTTATGTTCCTCTTGCTCTCTGTCTGAAAATGCAGGTGACAGGCAAATCACATCTTTAACAGCATCGATATCACTACGCCAGATGCAAAAATATAAAGCACCCAAACTAATAGCCTCAACATAATGTGCTGAATAAGAAAGATACCCAGGGAAGCAGCTACATGTGTGAACACATGAAAACCTTTCTCCTCCTCCCGCTAATTATTCCTTCAGCTACTCTTCACTCTCCTCCCTCCCCACAAGGATCAGGTACCACAATGGGGGGGGGGGGGGGAGGCCTTTCAATCTAGAATTTTATAAGCCCTATGATTCATACAGAGAAGGTTAAAGACTTCCCCAAATGCTTTTTCCCATAATGCTACAATTTTGACGTCTAAATAACTGACGGTGTACTCAGTCTGCGTCTTTTGCTCCCCTAATGCTGGACACTTTTCATTAAGTTCATGAAGCAATTCAGCTGCCTCTGTCTTCTGCAGAGGCCCAACACACACAACACGCTTTTGTTGGATTAAATGATGGGGTGCCTGCAGCCTGTCCTGTACTATTGTTTGATTTTCTAATTAGAAGGTGAATGTGACTATTCATGGGTTATATTTGTGCCCAACTAAATTACATAAATTCAGGCCAAATCTTCCACCTCAATGTCAAAGATGTAAAACAGAGGCAGGAACTTTGTTGCATACGTTGTGGGGCTGCAGCAAGCCAGAGAATTAGGGCTCAAAGCACCTGATACCATCCTCTAAGCCACTTGGCATTGAGTGGATGGTAAATATGGACTTGGGTTCCCTTTCCCCTATTTTTGCACTGATAGAGTACTTAAGGAGTGTATTCACATTACCAGTAGCTACTTTTGCTAAAAATAAGACGAACTCAGAGGAAAACAGGAGCAGAGTTTCTCACTTCCACTACCCATCCCCCGCAAACACACCCCCACCCCCCACCAACCCAAACAAAGCAAAACAAAACAACCCCACCACCATCAACTCCACAACTTTAGAGAAATTTGATCATTTTCACTATTTATCATTTAAAGCTAGAAGGTAAAACTGAGGGACAGGGAAGAGGAGTAAGTTCTTGTCTTGGCAATTCTTATAACAATGCTTACACCGGAGTGACTGCCAGCAGGTCAGAGAAGAGGGGGAGGCTTCAGGCTGAAAAACACTTTTGGATCCACGATCGGCGATTGAGAGAGATTTGTGTTTGAGAGAGCAGGATTTGTAACTGTATAAATCAATGGAATACAGTCTACTCAGGGGTTATCTACTATGAACTATGTACTGTTAAATGCATTGTGTAGGATAAGTAATCCCTGGTGAGAAGGCTCGAGGTTCCTGACAGTCCTCGCAGAAGAGAGGCTCCCTGTGTGTTTGAAACTCTCCTACAAAAGACCTGTTCATTGTAATCTCCGGAATGCACACTTTCTTTTCTGCACAAGGGGAACAGGAGAACAGAGCCTGCCTAAGAACAAACCTGGGGTTGGAGGGAGCCTTAGCATTTTGCACCTGACATGTAAACCTGATGCATTGTCTCCAGTGACACCTACTTGGAACGCCACCAGTTCCAGCACTTCTGCGTACTACATACACGTCTATCTCCTAAAATGTGAGCATTCATTAGTCATTGCAAAATATTAAAAATATTCAAAAATTAATGGCACTAACAACCAAAGCCATGTCCTTTAACCCAGAAGGATCACAACTAGAGGGCAAGAGGAAATGTCCACTCTGCGGGCTTCAAGTCCCATTCCAGTGCGGCCTGGCTCCACGTGCACTGCTGGGAAAATTAAATTGCCTGTGAAAGGTTCCTCCGCTCCTACTGTAGAGACCCAGAAGCCTGTTAACAAGCGTTAGACCACAGCCAATCCAAGTTTTAACAAGGATTGACTTTAAAAGCCAGGCATTACCAAGAATGAGAGAACCCTCTTCAAACAGAACTGCTGCATTTTAGTGAGAAATCAGTACTCTGTCAGGAGTTCCTTGACAAATATGGTCATCGGTGGCACAAGGAAATAGTTGCAAAGCAGCTGTTAATCAGAGAAACACATCGGGAGAACGCTGATGCTAGCACTCGTGAAAAAATGCAACGGGCTAATTATGAAGCTATATATCTCACTAAAGAGGCCGTGTTCTTTGCGACTCCGGGCAGAGCGCTCACGGATTCGGGTCCTAGGACAACATAATTCTGGTTTTCCACATCCAGCCTCCTCTGTAACCTACTGTTCACAATCCTGGGCTCTCTGTTGTCTTTCTCGATAGTACGCACTCTCTTTCTAGCCAGGGAACAGGCTGGGAAGGGATGGACGCAGGGGCGACCACCAGCCACATTCCAAAGTGCGGTACAAATACATCCCAAAGGTGACAGTCAAAACCTGAGGAAAACGAAATTTACCAGCAAGCGAAAGAAAAGACACAGTGGGGTCACTATTCTAAGTGTGGGAGGAGAGCAAAGAAGAGTTGCCCCTTGCCACCAAAATGAAAAGAAAGGATAAAAAGCAGCAATAAACAGAACAAAACAAATAGAAATGACGGTGTTTGCAATCTCAAAGGGAGACAGGCTAGCTGCTCTCTGAGTGTGAAATCCCACTCAGGGAAGCCAAGGGTGTGGCAGGCAGGTAAGAGGGGAAAGTTAATATGCAGAGGAAGGCTCGGTCAGCCAAAATTCAATACGATACTCTGCAAGGACAGGGAGGTAGAAGGCTCCCCGAAACCAGACTACTGGGGGGGGGCTCCATGGAGCACTCTGAGCAAATCCACTGAAATGGCAAGAGGGAAATAACCTTGAGGTGGACAAGGCTCTCCGCAGCCTAGCGCAGAGCCAAAGTGCCCCCTAGCCGGAGCCGACGGAGGCGCAGGCCAGCGGCGGCCGCTCCGCGAACGCACACAGCCCAAATTAAGTGTTTTCACTCAGGGAAAATGAAATGTTTTGCAAGATGAAACAGAATGAAAATTGAGGTTTTAGGTAATTACTAGTTGGCATTTACATATCACGGGCTGGTTCAACACCTATTCATTTTCCTCTTTTATTTTCAATTTTTTTAAATTGCTCATTAAAAATGAACAGATGACAGTGACAGGGTTTTTTTTTTTTTTACTCTTTCCCCTTCTCCCAGGGTTACAAAATCAAGAGGCACTTTTAGCCCATTTATCTACAATTAACACAGGCACACAAAGGTATGTTTCATTTACATTAAGGGGGGAAAAGGAGAGAGGCGCCAACAAAAGCCAGGAAGTTCAGAAATGAAGACAGGGAGCTGTACTTAGGCAGCCTCCCGCACCTGGGGAAGTTGGCGTGCCAGGAGTTAAAGGAAAGAGACTCTCTTTCAACTTGGAATTTCCTGGTTTTTGTCATTGTGTCCTTCCCATTGTTGATTTGGGTTACAACCCTCTACTAATTATGCTTGTGGGCCCTGATTTCCTTTGTTTTACTTTCCTCTGTCCTTTTGTTTTTCACATTAAAGAAATAAAATATCTCTGGTGGAAGTGCACAAGAGTCTGCCTGAGAGAACACCACATATTTTAAGGTCTATTGTGTAAATCTGTATTTAGGGCATTCTAAAGCAGGCCTTATTGACCCTCGTCTCTCTTAAAACACATTGATATATGTAATAAAAGCCTTTATGAAAAGTGGCAAGTTCACTGCACAAAAACTACCTTTCAAAGTGAAATATCTCTGCCATTAAAAAAAATTTTTTTTCCTTGGCCCTTGTTAAAAATATCGCGTGAATGGCTTGCCAGTATGTCACTGTTTTGTTATTTTATTAAAGTAGTGTTTCCAGAAATGTGTGTGAAATAAAAAGCATTGGAAACCAATACACACTATTTACTATCAAGTGACAGTGATTTTAGGGACGTACGGGTGACTTTGGAGAGGGTTTCACATCCAGCCTAGTGCTCTGGGTGCCAACTTCCAGCCAGGAGGGAACTGGTGTGGCTGACCACTAAAGCTCTGGAAAGCAGAGCCGCTGGTGCCCCGGTCTGACTCCGCCAGAGAAAGACCAGAGTGTACACGCTTGCTGTAGAGGAATTGAAAACCCCTGCTTCTGGGTGGAGAAGATCAAAGTTCCTTTTTAGGAAAGGTTGAGAAGGAAAAGGATTTTCTTCTTCAGGGAGAAAGAAAAGCAAATTTAAATGCCTTGTCCCCACACATCCCTACCTGAATTTAGACAGCAACCCCTCTAATTTTTGATGCAACCAACAAAGCAGTTACCCAAAGAGGGGAGAAAAAAGGATGACATTTGCCTTTTCCTTGGCTTTGAAATCCAACTGGCAGCAAATTGTTTGAAGTCCCGTTTAGAGAAGAAACTGTAATAGCCTCCATACTGAAAAGAGGAAGAAAATGCCATTATACATGGATCACGGTAGCGGTGACCTCAGCGGAGATGGCAAACAAGCTGGCTGCGAGTCTGAGGTTCGGCCAACATGCCAGGAGCAGAAATGAAAGGTTTATGTGCCACAGAGCAGTGGCAAGAGCTGGGTGCTCAGTCCCCTGAGGTACCAAGAAAAGGCAAAGAGCTTAATTTCCTAACACAATGTCTTTCGGCAGCTCCTTGACAATTCCTTCTTCTAGCTTCCCTTGGTTTTATATTTTCTATATTCGTCTAATTTCCCTGTGCTGTTAAGGAAGAAGCAAAGAGCACCCAGGCTTCGTGTTGTAAAATTAATGAAGGTGTCAAGCTGTTGCGCTGAATCACTCCAAAGGAATGTAATGACTTAGTGTCCAAGATGCTCCCTAGGAGAACTGTGAGCTCACACAGTGACGGTGGCTGGTGACTCTAACACTAAAAATATGTAGCATACAGTCCCCAGGACCTTTCTAATGATGCTACTGCTTCCATCACAGGTTCAATTTTACACTTTTTGAAGGTTACTTCTCTTAAACTCTAGCACCTTTAGGTGTTCAGTGGATGGAGCACTTCAGTTTCTACCTCTTCTGAGGTCCAGACCAGACAAGATCGGTGAAACTCTCTCTAGTCACGCACTATTGAGCTATGAGATTAGGAAGGGGGCAAAAAAAGGTTGTGTCATGGATAGTGACAACTTTAAGCATCAAGTTATCACTGAGGGTTAGGCACTGAATGGATCACCACCAGGAGGCGCAGGGTAGGGCCCTTCCCCACGACTTAAGCACCTTCTTGGAGAGCAAGAAGGAGGGCTCTGGAGTTCCAAGAAAGATAAGCTCTAGACCAAGAAATTCTGTCTACCTTCACCCTACATACAGCACAACACTGAAAGCTTTCAGGACCCTTTAAATAGCCCTCCTAACCAGACATCCCATAAGAGGGGAGAAACTAATGTTAAAAAATAGGCTTGAATACAAAAAAAGTACTAGCCATAACCTAGAAATAGTTCGAATCCCAAAGATAGTGAGAAAAGAATTTGAAATGACAAATGTGGGTAGCTACACATCACCTTTAATCTACCGGAGGCAGAAGGTGGTAAACAATTAAGATCTGCTAATAACAGAAGACCAACAACTCCTAGCTCCCGCTATTATTTTAGATGCTTCCATGGCCTGAGGAAAAAAAAAAAAAGAATAGGAGTTCCAAAAATATGAATTCATAATAGAATAAGCTGAAGACTCAAAAGTCTTCAAACTACTACGGTCAAATGAAGTCAGCTCCTCTCAAGGGAAGTCACCCTCATCACCCGGCAAACAGGTCCCAGGGAGTGGATGGGAACGGCTATACACTTGGACAGGAAGGTCAGCAGAATCAACTCTGGCAGCAAGTGGGGTGACAGACATTGGACTTACCTCACAGCCATACAAAATAAGATGGTGCTCAGATTCCATTTTCTAAGAAAGGGTTATCTAAAATAGGTTGTACCTTTTTAGATGATTTTAGAAGTAACTTGTGCAATGGTAGTTCAGTGGTAGAATTCTTCTCCTAATCTTTGAATTTTTTTTTATTGTACTTTAGATGAAGGTTTACAGGGCAAATTAGTTTCTCATTAAACAATTAATATTGTTTTGTGACACGGGTGGTGCCAGCCCCACAACATGTCAACGCTCTCCCCTTCTTGACCCTGAGTTCCCTGTTACCAGCTTTCCCGTTCCCTCCTACCTTCTTGTCCTTGCCCCTGAGCTGGTATGCTCATTTAGTCTCGCTTTGTTTTATGGGCCTGTCTAATCTTTGGCTGAAGGGTTTACCTTAGGAGTGACTTCAGTACTGAGTTAAAAGGGTGTCTGGGGGCCATACTCTCGGGGTTTCTCCAGTCAGTGGTAGAATTCTTGCCTTCCACGTGAAAGACGAAGTTCAATTCCGGGCCAATACACCTCATGTACAGCTACCACCATCTGTCAGTGGAGTCTCGTGTGTTGCTATGATGGTGAACAGTTTCAGAGGTGCTTCTAGACTAAGGAAGGCTAAGAAGAAAGTACTGGCAATCTGCCTCAAAAAACCAGCCAATGAAAATCCTATGGGTCACAATGGTTCAATGTGCAACTGATCATGGGGATAACACAGGACTGGGCAGCATTTTGTTGTGTTGTGCGTGGAGTCACCATGTTAGCTGACTCAATGACAGCTAACAACAGAAGTAATTTACCCACATAAAGTATACAACACAGAGAATCAAGACGCTATGCATCTGACCCAGATGATGAAAGAGTGATCATCTTCTTTAGGCTTCTTTCAGAGGCACTGAGGTAAGGACTGTGGAACTGATTTTCATATCCATTACCAGATTTGTACCCACAGACTATGTCTTCAGTACCAAGATGTAAATTCAGAAGAGATACTAAAACAACAAATACCCATTGCCTCCTCTGATAAGCCCCAACTTAGACATCTTCAGTTCAGCAAGGAAATCCACAGCACGAAGGAAGAATCAAATGGTAATCCTCACGGCTTTGAACCATTCAACAACCTCTCACTAAACATCATGAACATTCCTTTTATTAACAACCACAGCTACCGATAAACAAACACACACTTAAAAAAATAATTCAACAAAGGCCTACTAAACATCAGAGCCATCCAGGCCACTAGCCACTGTTTCCCACCTATAATGAGAAGTTGAACATGGTCTTTATGCTCTACATCTGATGTTCTTACCAGTGCTGGTGAACCGAGAGATACCAAACGCGTGCATAATTCGCTTACAGTTAACGCAAAATTTAAACAGCTCTCATCATGAAGCAAATCAGCTCTATTGAGCATCTTCATTCTCCTCTAAATTGATGGTAACTCATTTCAAATTCCTTCCAGCTCTGTCTGGGAAACAGAGAAAAGTTCACTTTTTCTTATCTGAAGGGTTATGAATTACCATCTTGCTCTGCAACCTTCTCGATTCTCCACACCCCACTCACAGAGTGAAATACTTTGAAATGACAAAAATCCCTAAATTTCCTCTACTGAGCAAAAACTTCCTGAGACATCTCTCATGGTTTTCTGCTCACTGTCCTTTCTCTCTCTCTTCTTGCCTGTTTAAACACGTAGACACACAGAGTTATTAACTTTTACAGGAAAACCAAATAAAATAATGTCGAAGCAAAAACGCGGTGATGTAAGGCTGCAAGCTAGCACCATTCATCTGTGGGAATCTGATTAGCGCTCGAGTGGCAGAGCTACCTGGAAAAGTGCTCACAATCAAATAAAAAAATGATACCAAAACATTAACCTGATGGCTAAAAACTCCACATTTAAACAGTTAAAGTAATAAAGGAGCTTTTATTGAGTATTTTTTATATTTCATTATGCCCCAAATTGACGAGGACTCCCGGATACATTTTCTAGACTTTTGGTTTCTCAAATCAAATGCTCTCTTGGACTTTTTTTTTTTTTTAACTAAAAGGAAACAGCATTTCTTGTAAATTTGAGTGAAAGGATTAAAGCTTCTCCTACAATATCGATATCAGCCTTGAGTGCAAACACAGACAAACACTGCAACAAACAGAAGAAGCCTCTTTAGGCTTACGAACTTTAATTCTGAACCTGCCCATAAGCCAGCAGACAGTCTTTCTCCACGATTTTACCTCACACAAATAGCCGTATTTTCTCATTTACACATGTTCTGCTCAAAGCTGGTAGGGAACAGAACCAGACAGTGGGGCAGAACAGAAAGGGACTGTATCTCAAGAACGCTGCGCAGCGAGTCCAGCCCTGACACTAACTTGTCATGAGCCCTAACCTCTCACTTCTCTGCTCTGTGCCTCAGATTCCTTCATGTCTATAAAATAAGGGGTCAAACAGATGACCCTCAGACGCTTCCAGCTGGGGCATTTTACAACTTCTAAGTTTATTTCGTGAGGCAGCCTGTGACACCTAGGCTAGGAAGACAGGTTTGGTTCAAGGAGGGTCAAGGCCAAGACTCTCTCTGGAGCTCAGCTCTCCAAACTCATCCAGTTAAAAATATGTTGAAAACCAATGGAGAGAGGATGGGAGAGGGAGCGGGAGATGAAATCACTACTGCCAAAAAAGATGTTACAAATTTCGTCTATTTTACACATAGCACAGCTTCACTCACACTACTTACTACTTATTTCATATACAACTCTAAAAATCTGGTGCCCAAATCACAGAAGATTAAAAACTGCAAATGAGAAAGGAAGAATGAGCCAGCTAGTACAGGGACAGCAGGGACACTTACAGAACAAAATAGTAGCCAAAAAAGCCCAATGGCAAATGTCCAGAGAGAAACATCTATGAAAAGCAAACAAAAAATTTCAAAAAGCTTATTAGTTTGGGGTCATTCAGCATAGGTAGAGTCATTTAGAGTAGGAGAAAATAATATAACATATCTATATTTCAACAGGTTTTGAAAATAAAGCTCCACTTACAATACAATATGAACATATACATCTGAAACGATGATACTGAGTCATCAGGATTAAATTATATTCCAGGATTAAATTCTATTCCAGATCCTCTGCTTCACTGCAAGAAAAGTATATAATCCATTTTATACAATTCCCAGCCAAACTTTTAAAATGTTTTGTTCTCATATGGATCTCAACGGTCATCCAGAAAATCTGGCTATCCAGAATGACTCGTTTTCAGGAGGGTGCCAGAGATTGTGGTTTTCCTGAGCTAACTGAACAAGAGCAGTTTTATTCAAGTTAGATTAAGAAGTAGAAAGCCAAAGATTAAATAACAAATAGTTACTGAGCATTCATTGGGTCCTTACAGTATATCAAACACTTAGAGAATCAAACCAAACAAGCAAAGATACTGCTTTTGCTGTTAAAATCCAGGGCAAGGAAAGAGGCCAGAAGACATAACAGGCTTGGGCCATCCAGTCCCATGCATGATCAAGACCTCCCCTCTTCAACAACCCTGACAGATATCAGTGAGCCTCAGCTTGAATGCTTATGATGAACAGGGAACTCACTCTCTCAAGAGAATATCAACTCATTTTCAGAAGCACTTCTTTAAACTGAGCTGGAATCTACTTTCCTGAACCTTCTACCCACTGACCCTAATTCTCTGTAGGAGAACAACGCTATCTTTTTTTTTTTTTTTAAACAATGCTGGGTGAGAAATTAGAGCAGGCCTCTGCCACCTGGGTATCTTTCCTCTAAAAGCATTTCCCTTACTCTGCTTATTAACTAAATGTGAATAGTGGTTTCACTGTGTAACGTTTTCACGAATTCTGCTCTTAGGCTTGGTAAGAGTAGCCTTGCCCTTTCTGGGAGAGCCAAGGCTATACCTGTAATGTCAGAATGCATTAGCAATAATAAACGCCACAGTAATGCAAGAGACGACTTCGTGCACACGTCATTCCAGAATAGCTAAATTCAATCAAATATGGCAGCGCTTCCTACAATGCTATGATCATTGGGGCCAGCGCGTGACGTGGGCCCACTTACTGGAAGCTGCTGGAAACAGAAAGTGAGCGCTTAGAGATTGGGATTGTAATGGATGGGGTTTTACCAGCCCGTAAGTGGTTTGGCATCCTTCTTTACTAGGAATTACCTAGAAATTCATTTAACATCTGAAGACTACAAATGAAACTTCAAAAGGTTAAAAGTATGTGAAATGAAGGGGAAGAAGGGATAGCATACTCTTATCCTCACCTGAAATACATATGATTCTTACGGGGAGAAAACTAAACCCCCGTAAGGTGGTAATCAAGAATTAAAGCTGAAGATGAGTTGGCTTTAATTCTAACTCCGTCACCAACTTCCTCAGTAACTTTCAGAGTTACCTACCTTTCCCATTTCTGCTTCCTAATCTGTAAAATGGAACTAATACAGCTTAAAGACTCACCAAAGTATCATAAGGAATAATTAGTTGGCATTTATATAATACTTTTCATCTTCAAAGTAGGATTACTAGACTATAAAGTACAGTAGATGTGGTTTGAAAAAACTTTTTACCAACTAAAATAAAGCACACAAGCAAATTCAGAGAAGCAAAACAAGCTGACATCACCTCAGAGCAGCCAAATCTCTCTGCCTACATAGGACACCCACTTTCTGCCCCAATCTGTATTTGCATGTGGAGGCAACATTTCATGAGTAAAAGAAATGGGGCGGCGGGGGGAAGGTGGAAAGGAGAGAGAAAGGAGAAAGAGAAGGTAGACAAAAGACGTGAGAAAAAATAAAGGAAGAGGTAAAAAACAGCAGAAAAAAAAGGTAGAGAAAAGGTCAATCTTACCTACTAGAAGAAGAGCAAAAACAGGATAAGAGGGAGAAAAGGGAAAACAAAACAAAATGGAAAAGAAAACTTCATGAAGGGAACAACAACAACAAAAAAAAAAACTCAAAAAAAAAGGTTAAATTAAAAAAAAAAAAAAGGACAAAAAACAGAGGATAGAAAAAGAAGAAGCTTTCAAGAGTACGTCTGGAAACCAGAAAGCTGGAAATCATTAGCAAGTCCATAGTGCGTCTACAGTGATACAGCGTGGATCAATTCATTTAACGCTGCCCTGTACATTTACAGAAAAGTACCTCTGATGTAATAAAGGCTCATAAACACGCAGAAATCGGGTTAGCCCCGTTTCGAATTCCTGCCAAACAATGGTTCAGAAAAATGAAGCTCTATTTTAATTAGCTGGATTCACGAGTGATTTGATAACAGCAGATGCTGTCTGGATGCTTTCAGCTTGATGGGCTCCACATACATGAACTGAGAGTGGTTTTGATGCAATTAGGTATTTCGTTCTGCTCCAACATGCCAGGCCCCAGGACCAGAGCCTATGTATAGCCCCTACATGTTGCCGTATTTATTGACATGTTAATATTTCAAATCATAAAGAGGAGAAAAGTGAGCACGTAAGATAAACAGAAAAACCGTTTTAAAGGTCACTGGTAGGTAGTAGAGAATGCTCTCACAATGAAGTCTTCTTTCCCCGGGAAAAGAAAAGTTACGTCGCTGACAGAAAAGCCACACAGAGTAGTTCCTGTGGAGAAATATCTAATGCCAAAGTGATAACGCACAGACTGCATACTTCCAATTTTGCAATTCCAGTCCAGTGTTATGGCAAAGGATTAGTGTACCTAATGCACAGCCTGACTTGGAACTAAGTGGCCTTCAAAATGTCTTTGTAATCAGGCATCCTATTATAGCCCAGATCACTGTTCCCAGGGACAGGCAGTGGTGTGCAGGATCACAACCCTGAAAGTCCAAGTATTCTTACCAGGTGCTTTCAAGCCAGGCACCTCGCTGCCCCCTCTCCCTTTTAAGCACTCTCTCTTCCAGGGAACATTCTGTTTGCTTTTCCCAAAGCACTCCTGCCCTCTCTGCTCTGACCACTTAGTGCAACACCACCCAGATGCACGGAGCTGCTAAAGGACCTGCGTAAAGCAAGAGCAGCTTCCAGCACCCGGGACGCAGCTAATAGGAGGACCTGATCTGTTAATTATCTGTCAGTTTGTCACGGCTGGGCTGTGCAAGGGGGAGGGTGGCACAAGGGGGTACTGGGGGGAAGCTCTCTACTCGGTGGTGTGCCACTCTTCCTGAAATTCGGAATTAGGCTTTCCAAACCATTCACCCCGTTGGATGGCATGCAGTATAGAGGGTGGAGGAGAAAGAAGCACGAGTTTGGCCCTACTCATTCTGGGAGAAGGGGGGACACGCAAATCCCACCACTACCACCACAAGCACACAGGAAGAAACATACACAACCTCACTTTCTCGCCAAGAGGGACAAACCGGACATAATGACCTTCACACCATCTCCCCTTCGCCAGAGCTAAGAAGCTGAGCACTGTAAATCAAGGATAAAATCCCTGTGCCAGGAAAGCGAAGGAGAAGCATTTATTCTGTAAAGAACCCAAAGATGCTCCCGGCTTCTGAATCAGCATTTCAGGGCAAGGGTTTGGAAGGCAGGAAGCTCACTGCCGGCAACTGAAGGAAAAATATATATATTATATATAGGAGCCCTTCTTCTTGAAAAGTTATTTATTTCACAAAACCACTCTGCTAAATAGAGGTTTCAATCTAATTGGAATGGCAATCTGCATATTGCAAATGCACCGAATGACAGTCTCGGAGACTTTCATTCTACCCCACAGTTTACAGGTTCGCTGGTAGTAGATTTCTCAATATACACACATACAAGAATGTAAGACAAGAGTACAGGGGATATACTTTTTTTTTAATGTATATTTCAGCCCCTTGTAAGCTCCAAAGCAGGGATAGAGGGTCCGGGCTGTGAATGGAACAGTGTTTGCAATCCCCCCAAGGAAACAAAGCCAATATGGCAGAAAGGAGGTTCAGCCCTGTCCCAGGTTTCCCTTCAGCCCTGCTAAGTCACACAGGTCTCCGCACAGCCCCACCTACCACAAGTCTCTTCCTCCCTTCCCAGGGGAGGTAGAGTAGGGACCCCACTCATCTAATCCTTAACTCTCTCGGCTCCTAGCCATATATATCCCAAATTAGCCATGCTTAATTAACGGAGATGCAAATAGTCATGCATCTAAATAAAGGTTTTTGACAAGAAGCAAAAAGGGACCTATAAATCAAATAGAAAGACAAAAGAGAGAGAGAGTACCCAGGGCAAAAGGTCAACCTACAAAAACATTGAGTAAATGAGAAAGAAAAGGGATAGGTCAGGAATTCCCATAAAGGTCTGAAAATTTCTGTTTGTAACTGTTGAGTTCATGTCAGAAAGTGGTTTATGATGGAGAGGGAGACACTGTTCTGGTGAAGTGAAGACAAAGATTCTAGAGCCCAATGTTGGTCCAGGGCTTATGTCCCTAGGTTATTTCCAAATTAAGTTTCTGCTCCCTGCTCCCCTTACTCATTTCAAGAAAAAAAAAAAAAAAAAGATTTCATCTTTTCAAATGCTGCATTTCCAGGGCCCAAAGATATCCTTTGCTTCCTTAAAAACGAAGCACCTTCTGGTTCACACAACTCTTTCTGCCCCTCCACACAGACACACAGTCACAGGGTGTAACTGCCATCAAAAAAAATTCACAGGTTCAGCTTCCCATTGAGAGAGAGAGAGAGAATGAATAAATAAATATGAATTTGAAGGGGAATTCTGCCAAAAGCCAAACCTCCCAAATCTGGTTCAGCCACATTCTTGCCCAAAGCCTGTATTTCTCGGTGCCTCCCTACATTTTTCAAAATGCAGCTGCACAGACCTCTTAAAATTCAGATTTCTAGCACCTATAATTACAGGCCACTCCAAGCCAGGCTCCTTTAATTAATGAACCTGACTCCTCTCTCCTCAAAGGAAATCCGCATAAGGGATATATCATAGGGGTGAAGTGCCCCCCAATCAGTGCTATCTGATCACTCTGCCTGATGGCAACCAGCACTCTGAACCCCAGAACAGATGGGGGAAGTCAGTCCCCTGCCTCTACTGCCTGGCTCGACACAATCCAATCAGGTACAATCCAATTGTGCAGTTAAGGCCATAAGACATTTTTTGGAACTTAGGGAGAGAAGAGAAAGCCTTCCTGGGTGTGACCAGCAAAATCCAAAGAGAATCAGGTTCTCTCTGGTGCCAGTATCCCCCTGACTTCAGGGGGAGAGGCCATTTTCCCTTTCTTCCCTCTGCTGGGATAAAGCGTGGAGCATAGGCAGGTAGACAGCCACTGTCCAGTGCAGGAGAAGCAGAAGAGGCAGCAAGCTTTGAAAACTCTGGAAAAGAAATGTATACAAGAGACCTGGGACTGACATGGATCCCAAAGGGAAAATAAAATTGGTAAACAAAGGCTATGCCTCTTTAAAATAAAACAGGTGGAGAAGGGATAATGAAGCAAAGATAGGATTTACAAGATCTAGGGAAAAATTTGAGTGCAGCCCAAGGATGACAAAGTGACCTCAAGGTTTGTCCCCACTGGTCTTCACTTATACTTCTTCTTCGCAAATTACTACCGGATTCCCAGTTTTTATAGAACTGGTTTCTCTCTAGCTGCTCTGGGCAGCACGACCGAGTGCTGTTTGCATCTAGAGGACATGCCAGGGCCAGGGCAAACTGTCTTTGGCTGCAGTGAAGACTAGAAGTGGTTGCAAACAGTTATAGATGCCAGAACAGACAAGGCTTGGGTCAAATCAAGAAGATCCCAGGTAAAGTTTCAGGTTGCAGATTTGAGATTCAGTAAAAGATTCCGATGGATTTGGCAATAATGAAAACAGGTTTTGTTCATGCACTGCCATCTGATAACTGTTTCTCAAGGGTCCCTTAGGCCCAGAGCAAACCCAGTGGGACAACATTTGCATTATTGACCAAATAAACGCACCTCTTCTACAGGTCCAGAAAGAAATTCTCAGAGTATGTACCCAGTAATCCACTTTCTGTGGTTTTTCCAGTTTCGCAGCTGTGGCTCGGGCTGTAAAATAAGATCGGGGAACTAGAGAACCAAACCAGTTGCCATCAAGTTGATTCCAGCTCATGGCAACCCCATGTGTCTGAGTAGAACTGTGTTCTATAGGGTCTTCAATGACTGATTTTTCGGAAGTAGATCGCCAGATCTCTATCGCAAGGCACCTCTGGGTGGACTCGAAGCTCAAACCTTTCGGTTAGCAGCAGAGTGTGTTACCATCTGCACCACCCAGGAGACTCCAGAAGATGGCACTGGGGTTTACAATCAAAACCCTAGGCATGCTTTCCTGGCTTCTCAGTTCTTCACAGGTGACTTTATAGTCCAGAAGTCCAGATGTGAATGAGATTATTTAGTATTCCGCCAGAAAAGGGGTTTTGACTTTGCAGAGTTTCTGCTGTTGTGAATATGATTTTGGAATAAAGGAGAAAAATAATAACAGCAGTCTATCCAAGGGTTCGACCCTCCAGTCAAAGCAAGGCATGATCACCCATGCACCTCTCTCGTTTCTTGGCGTGGTTACCTGTCATCTTTATGCCCAGCACCCAGGGGCTGACACAGTCCATCATCTCTGCTCTACCATTAGACCGTGTCTCTGAATCCATCAGCAATCCACTGCAACCTGGATCCACTGGCCACACTGCAGGTTCCAGGCTTAGAGGCCACTGACTGATTACAGGGAGGAATCACTTTCTTACTCGGAAATCACAACCAGGCAAAGCTGGGTGAAGGATTTTTTAATTTGGTTTGGTTTCCCGACCAAGATATTCTCAAAATTCACTGTTCTTTGAAGTGGAAGCATTTAATTTTCAAACAAACAAATGATTAGAAGCACAGGACTAGAGAACACTGACTTGAGGACGAAGGTCAGGATATGCAGAAAGAAGAGGCGGGGAGGTAGCTGAGATCAGGAATGTCCAGGGATTCTTGGCACTGGAGCACACACCCGCCGACCAGGCACTCTCTTTCCAGAATGTCTCAAGGGGAAATCACCCATCGATCCTAGGACACACACGTTCTAGGACCAATCCCTTACCTCAGAACAGCCTCTGCCTCAAATTCCTGCTTGTGCTTTAATGTTTAAATTATTAAATGCATTAATGTATTTACATTATTCAAGTCTTATGTGCATTTTTCTAAGATAATTTATGTATAAGAGTTTGAATGTCCATGACTGTTAATGTCTACAACCCTTCCTGTTCATTATTGATTCTGGAAGAAAAAAAAAAAAAAGCCAGAGTTTTAATGCCTTATTTTTAATGTATTAAGAGTCTGAATAAGTGCATTCTCTTTTTTCTTTTGTAATTTCATAATTTAAGTAGTGCATTTATTAAACTGACACAGTATGAATTGTGGTGAAGCCTGGCACGGCTCCATGCTGCCGGAGCAGCCAGCTGGAGGAGCACGCCTGCCTCTCCGAGACCCAGGCAGCAGCTCGGATCTTTCTCAAAGCTCCCTTCCCACCGCAACAAGTGAGGACCGGCAGCAGAGGAGTGGGAGGCGGTAGTCAAATTTAGGCTTTTGCAAGTCGATGTCTTCTCTCGCGTTTCTAGAGTTCTTGCGCAGATTCCTCAAATCCTCTCTCCTCGCTAATCGGTTTCCAGAATACTACTATTAAGCTGCCTTCTTTTTTCTTCTAAGGTGGACAGCTTTCTGTTCATCAGAAGTCCTCATCTACAGGCACTCTCGGCTACATCCGAACAGAGCTCCCAATCAGCACACAGTTTTCAGGAACACATAAAAATGCAGGAAGCTTAGTATAGTAAAATCCAAGCAAACTACTCTTTGAGATCTCGAAAAGCAGACACACTTCTCAAGCAGACAACACCTCTAACTTGCGCAGAAAAACTTTCTTTTGAAATCCAGTTTTCCCAGCAGAAAAGCCCTCTTTCAACTATAGCCAGTAGAGCGACAGTGACACCCAATGGCCTATTAGTTCAATCCCAACTGAGCATTCCCCAATAATGGCTTTCCCTAGAGACAAGGCTGGGGCCCAAAATTCCTGCATGAACGTGGAAGCTCCAACAAAAATCAGATCTCAGCCACTCATCAAGAAGCTGAATCACTCGCTAGTGGGTAGATTTCCTGCTGATACACAGAACACACACACACTGTAGTTACACACATGTGCACGAACCACATGTCAGGACAGTGTCTTTCTGGTGGGGTGACGTGAGCACAGGCACTCAGGTGCAACACGAGCACACACGTACACACACAAAAGTGCATACAAAATACAGGGACTGAGCAACACCATACATGTCGACTTGGAATGGGAGAAACGATGCCAAAAGTTGCTCACTGCTCTTTTAGGATCTGACTCTGCCATTTCTAGTGTTGTTTATTATATGTCTTTTTTTTTTCTCCTTTCTTTTTTCTACTTTTTCCTGTTTCTTCTTTTTCTTCTTCTTTTCTCTTTTGGCTACTCATTACTGTTCTTTAACTGTAACAATTTATATCAGCATATAACGTTAAATAATTACAGGGAGCGGAGCTCACTCTAGTGAGGATATAAACGCGCTGTGGGAATCTACAGATTTAAACAAATAACACTCGCAGCAGGGGGTGAACAGATGAATTAGCATTAATATCCTGCCTGGGAGATCCCAGTGCACTGGTGCTGCTTAAATACAGATCTTTTCTGTAACAGTCAATACGACAGCTCCCGGCAATACGGCCCGTTTCCTTTCCCCAGTCAATATAGCAGCCAGTGAAAATAGAAACGTCCCTATAGCAATCAATATAGCAGCCAGCTAAAATAAACCCTTCCCTTTTAAGGGCTATATAATAGTCAGCTAAATGGAAGAATTGGCACCCCTGCTGGATAGCTCAGCAGAGAAGCCAAGGAAGGAGCAGGCCACAAGCACTAGATGATCCTTCCGCTCCTTAAACAGGCCCTGCCCGGGAAGGGAGAAGGCATCCTGAGGTAGGGAACAAGAGGGAGCCTACAATGGACACTGAGCAGGCTGCTCCTGGTCCCCAGGAGAAAGCGCCCAAGTCAAAAGCAGGCCACAGGGCACCCCTCGCTCAGGTTTAATTAAAATGGCCAGAAATGCTAAACTCTTTGTTTAAATCAACAACTGGGACAGGGGAACATCCGTCTCCCCCAGGGAGCGAGAATATCTTGGTTTGTGCCCCTCACTCCGTGCCTTGCTCCCACTCTGGCCCCAGAAGGGAAAAGTATTAAGTTAATAGCCTGTGGTTTTGTTTTCCAGCAGCAAGAATAGCGGTTGTGTCAGAATCAGACATCCAGCCAAGTGGGTGAAAAACAGAGCATTCTATGTTGAATGCTACCCAGCATATATATAGAATTCATTTTTAAAACTTGCAGCCATTGATCTATTAAATATTGTGACAATACCATATTTTCCCCACTCACAACAAAGAAAACACTCTCCTTCCTCAGAGATTTATAAGAAAAAAGTTTTATCATAACAGAGTTCAGATAATGGTTTACCTTAAGGCCAAAATGGACCAAAGGACTTAAAACAAGGAAAAAGGAAAATGAGAAACATTTGATTAGAAGAGGTTCCTATGCTGTGAAATTACTTATCTTCTTCATTACAATTAGCTACTACTAAAATTAGCACAGTTGGGTATAAGGATTGGACAAACGTGGAATATCACCATCAAAACCAGTGTAGGTTTCTAACTAACATTCCTGCAGTTAATGCTGGGGCTCTGTTATGTTCCAAAGCAGAACATCAGGAACCCACCCCACCTTCATTAAAATTCCACAGTCTGTCTGCCATCCTTCAGGTAAATCCACAGAGGGTACCTGTTTCCCTGGCCAGGTGTTTAACACCCCATGATGCTCATGTCATTAATCAGGTGACTTAGTTAAGTGCCACAGTGTTGGGTATCAGGAAAAAAGACCTTACAAGTCCAGGTTTAAGAGCTCAATTTCTTAAAAATTTGGATCCCAACACCCTACTTTTGCCATAAGACTCAGTAGGTGGAGTTCCAGGTAAGTAACATCTTAGGAGAGAAAAAGGTGAACATGATCAAGGCCCTCTCATGGCAATAAACATTTTGATGATGGACATCGGCACTCATAGGTCCTATGGTTCATAATAAGATGTTCCTAGGGAAGGCCAGAGAAAATACTGAAGTTATCAAGGATTTCATTTTACTGGGATCCACAGTCAATGCCCATGGAAGCAGCAGTCAAGAAATCAAATGACAACGTATTGCACTGGGCAAATCTGCTGCAAAAGACCTCCTTAAAGTGTTAAAAAGCAAAGATATCACTTTGAGGACTAGGGTGCATCTGACCCAGGCCATGGTATTTTCAATCACCTCATATGCATGTGAAAACTGGACAATGAATAAGGAGAAGAACTGATGCCTTTGAATTATGGTGTTGGCAAAGAATATTGAGTAAACCATGGACTGCCAGAAGAACAAATAAATCTGTCTTGGAAGAAGTACAGCCAGAATGTTCCTTAGGAGCAAGGATGGAAAGATTTCATCTCATGTACTTTGGACATGTTATCAGGAGGGACCAGTCCCTGGAGAAGGACTTGGTAAAGTAGAGGGTCAGTGAAAAAAAGGAACACTCTCAATGAGACTGACTGACATAGTGGCTGCAACGATGGGCTCAGACATAGCAAAATTTGTGAGAATGGCACAGGATTGGGCAGTGTTTTGTTCTGTTGTATACAGGGTAGCTATGAGTCAGAACCGACTCCCCAGCACCTAACAACAACAAGGGAAGTCCTAGTGCTCTTAGTCCTACTGTGATTGTGGCGGCCATTCAAGGGAGGAAATGGTTACGTGGGGAGCCCTGGGATGCATCCAGTACAAGTGTAAGATGCAGTACCCTAAAAAGTGAGTTACTGTTATGATTTGACATGGCACTTAGCTTCTAGAGTTGAGTACCATGAACACTTTAGAAACTTTGACGAGCGTGTACATTTCCATTTCTCAACCACACACAAAAATTTAAGGGTGTACACTCTCGATCAGATAGCATTAAAGCTGGAAAGAACGCACCATGATGTTAGCAAAAATTACTTCTACTACAGATGCCATTATAGTCCTCAAAGGCTGGGGGAGGCAGGAAGGAAGTGAGAGATAGAAAGGGAGAGTAATGAAAGAGAAAATAATTATGAAAGGGAAGGAGAAGAGAGAAACACAATAGAAAAGATTAGAAATAACAGAAGAGGTAGCAAAATAGAAAGCCAAAAACCTCACTTTGGCACTTACAGCTTAAAGCTTTCAGGACATTTTATGAAACAACAGTTGCAATAAAATAAACAGAACGGTGAGTCATCTGGCTTCCAACTTCTGAGTCAAAAGGGACTGTTTCTAGACAAACTGAGAAGCGCTGCTCTGCTGCCTGCACACTTAATGATGCCTATCGCTGCACCATAGCTACCAAACAGGATGTGGAGAGAATGAGGAGGTGGGAGTGCACATCGTCTTTACTGGTCCCAGTGTCACTGCAAATAAAGACTGTCAAGATTTAAACCATAATAATAGAAAGGCTATAAAGGTCTCAGTTATAATGTTTCCTCCGATGTTCCCGTTCATAAAATGCCCTCTTTATGTTGCCTACGTGGCAGTAATACACTAAACATCCACAGATGTGTGCACAAGTGGGAATGCTGCACCCTAAGTTCCTAGTGGAAAGCAAGGCTGCAACTGTGCAATCCAGCTCCTGGGCTCATCAACACCATCATACATGAGTGTGTATATGCATACATGCATGCAGGCATACATGAGTTCATTCCACAAAGAGGTACCCAGTACCTACTCCCTGCCGGGAGTTGAGCGATACAGTATATGTCCATTCCACAGAGGGTTTAGGAAGCCACTAGGTGCCAAACACCTAGAAAAAATTTGTTTTCTTGGAAACATGGCCACACACAATTATACGGACGCCTTCCCTACTTCAGCACCTAAAAACCTTATAAGCACCTGGCAGCCTAGCAGTGAAATGCAACTATTTCTCTTACTATGCCAGAGCAAAGTAGATAAGCTGGAATACAAATCATACAAACACTCAAAAAGAGGGCTAAACTGGGCACCCACAAAGACATGTCTTTACTAGGGCTCAGCAGACAGAAATTTATAGAAAACTACTGGTTTCGGGAGACTCATTTACCTGTTGCCTCACCACCTGACCATTCTAGGCACCCAGAGAACCACAAAGATAAACATAAGCAAAACTTCTCTGAGTTAATACTTTATACACATGACCTTCTACCACCTATCAGTTTGTCATACCGTGGTGGCTTGCGTTTTGCTATGATGCTGGAAGCTATGTCACCAGTATTTTACGTACCAGCAGGGTCACCCATGGCAGGCAGGCTTCAGTGGAGCTTCCAGACTTAGACTAGGAAGAAAGGCTTCGCATTCTACTTCCAAAAATTAGCCAATGAAAATCCTATGGCTCTCCACAAAATATTGTCCAATCTAGCGCTGGATGACGAGCCCCCTAGGTTGGAAGGCAGAGAGGACTCAAGGATGTTGGCAATCATAAGGATGGTGCAGGTGTAGGCAGGGCAGTATTTCATTCTGTTGCACGTGGGGTCGCCAAGAGTTGGCCAGCAACTAATAACATACACGATTTTATACACATGACAAATAGGCATGAAAGAAGACAACAGGGACACAAGAACTACATGTACAATAAAATGAGACTGAAATCTGTAAATCAGGGAAACTGTGCAATGCAGTTAGGCAAGCCCAGGTACAAAATGAGGAAAAAACCTCTCTAGTCACCACCCTTAGTGGCAGATACAGAATGATGGCTCACGTTTGCTAGGTGGGCAGCCAGTGCCAACCACAAACCATCACAGGGCTGCCCTTCCCTGTTGATCTATAATTGGCAAGTCTGTGATAGAGCTACCAATTATCTTTAGGCCCCTTGTATTTAATTCACAGACAAAGGGAAGCAGGAGAGACCAGTTAGTAATGAGTAAGTAATGGCCACTAAATACATTGTATTTTACAGAGCTGCTTCAGCAGGAAAAGCCATTCGGAAAATAAAAAGTGAAAGAATAAAATAAGCTAGAGAAACTCAATTTTCTTCTCCCTTCCTCCCAAAGCCACACTTAGGATAAAATGAGGTTTGTGCAGGTTAATCCTTATGAGGTAAGAAAAAAAATGATTAAATACATTAAAAAAATCAATTGTACATTAAACCAAATCCAGGAACTGCAAAAACAAACACCACAGCTCTCATACAGCCGGTATTAGCTCTGCCGGTCTGAGTCAGTAGGGGATACCCCCCACCTGATGGAGCTCTCTGAGGTAATGGAAAGGAAGCAAAGAGGAACGGAGAAAAAGGGAGCTGGGGGGGTGGGGGGAGCTACAGATCTGGATTTCACTGGAAATAGTTACTTCTAGACATTACAAAGGGAGAAATGAAATGTCTTATAAATGGGGCTCCAGAGACCAGGCTGAATTCTTCCAAAATCCAATGGAAATAACAATAACGATAGTGGTAATCGCTTGATAAAGAGAAGTTATAAACCGCTTCACTGTCCAATGATGTGCCACTACTTCTAGTTACTTCTCTGTTCATTAACAGATCCCATTAACTGCCATTTTTCAGAGACAACAGAGAGCTGGAGAGGTGAGGTTAAGAGAGTCGCCTTTGTCTTTGAGGAAAGCCACTCATGGAGCTGCAATGGAAATTCCTATTCTCTCCCATGCTCTGGGCCCCTCAGGTGAAAGCTCAGATTCAGGGCACACTTCTCTCATGGAGGCTCCTCACAGAGCAGAACTGGGACTGAGAATTCCTGGCAAATCCTAAGTAAACCTCACATGGTCAAAATGTGGCAGCTAATTTGCTCCTATGTGCTGCAACCATCCGGTTCCGCCAGAACCAGCCGTTCTCCTTTCATCGCTGATGTCAGCCACGCAACTGGAAGAGCATCTGAGAGCAGGTCCCAGGCACTAGGGGCTTGGGGTCAGGGTTGGAGAAACGTGTGCTCGAGCGAGCAGAGCTCTTACTTCCCACAGAGAACAAGTTGACCACATGTCAGTCTTGGGCCCCAAGGTCCAAAACACTGGCAAATCAGAAGCTTCCCTCTTAATATGCCTCCGAAAGGACTAATTCAGAATTAAGGAAAAACCTCCACAAGCACTGCAAGAGTAGGGGTACCAATAGGAAGAACAAGTAATCAACTACACAATGGTGGTGTTCCCAAGAGAATAAAGGTACGTGCCCAGAGGGTAAGGTTTCAAAATGTCTAAACATAGTAGGCTATCAATGTCTAGTTTTCCACAAGTAAGATCTGACAAAAAGAATTTTACTCTGTTAAAGACATCTCTTATCTCCAAAGCAAGTGAACTTTGCTGCCTCAACTCTGACAATGAGGAATTTGAAGATGTTGATGGGGACGCAGATAAAGGATTTACCTGAGGGGACAGAGAAAGTAGAAATGAAAGATCCTGAGTATTGCATTTTCCTTACTTGTGCGATTCCAGCGACTCCCTGAAGCCCTGCAGGACACCAGTTGCACAGCAGGGTCCACAGCAAATTGCAACATTGTCGAAACGTCCCTCTGCCAGCAGAAGACGGAATAACAAGCAGCTGCTGCCCCCTAGAAGCTAGCAGGGACATAGCACCTAGCTACATAGACATAAGATGAAAAGACCCTATTATCTCGCCTCGATCCCATAACCTGTCATTAGTGAGGTACATGGGTACAGACACCTCCTCCATGCACAAGGAGGCACACATCACCTGTGATAAATTAATAGGTGCCTTTTCCAAAGCTAAGATACATACAAAAGACCCCAACCAGGGAGCACGCACTCAGGCAGCAGCTCCAGAGGGAGTCTTCCAGAGGCATCAGGCAGCACTTCAACATGCGCCAAAGCCGGTGTCTATGCAGAAGGTCCCTCTCACACAACGGGGTGCTCGCCAACGAGTACACTTTGTCCACCCCTGCTTCCTCAGTCAGCTCAAGTCTGACAGAGAGGGAGAGTTGAGCACAATGGATTTGGGAATCCGAAAAGTCTGGACTCAAATCCCAGGCCTGTCACTTACTAGCTGTAGGAATTTGATTGTGCTAGACTTCAGTTTCCTTGCTGTAAAATGAGGAAAACAGTGACTGTTACAGGTTTGTTAGAATTAAACTAGATAACAAAAACAAAGAAGCCAGCACTAAGCCCAGCATATATACAGCGGAAGCCCTCCTAGCCTCTGTAATCAGAGCTGGTAACTGGTCAGCTAATCAAAAAATCACTTAGAGAATCATTAAACTGGGGCCTACTCTACATACCTTAAACATTTTATATTAACGTAAAACCTATAAGCGTACAGTCATTTGCTAATCTTTTGATGTAGAGCCAAGACCTTTTCTTTGAGTATGGGCCCACAGACTGAAGTTCCCAGACGTCTTTCTTGTACAAACTCCACCCACAGGCACTCTCCACAATTTCTAAAGCAAAGTGAGAACTTAAAAGACATTTGTAAAGCAATCTAAGTACAGAATTCTTCGAGATGTTTATGATTTTCTGCGAGACCTTAACTGGCCTCTCACTCACACCTAATTTGACAGCAATCTTTCTAGCAATTCACATTCAGCTTAGTTTTCACAGAACATTTGTATTTATAGAACACATTATACTTGTAGAACCCTCTCGTCACATTTCTATTTCACCTGTTTTGCATCATATTTAATAAAATTGCCTAATTTCAATAACAAATTCAACTTGCATGAGCAGGTTCAGGAACATGCTGACAGACTAACTGTTGGTGTGCAGAACAAGCGATGGGAGTGCCCGGCGGAGGTTCACAGCGCCAGAACAGTGAGATGGCCGGCGAGGGGAATGTCTAATGCAAGCTCTTGACACGTTTAAAAGATGTACATTCATTGATACCCTCACTTCATTTCACAAGAGATTTGAAACGACTCACAAAAGTATACGCAATACAAAAGAAGACAGCTACAACAGAGGGAAAACATGGGGAAGAACGTTTCATCAATAGTGTTTTTCATTTTCAGTGAATTGTGGAAAAACGAAACCGTTTATACAAATAATAAACTTGTGTGCTTTATTTTGTCAGCAGTTCCCACCACCGCCACAGGCTGGGAAAAGTGGTCCTGCCCCTAAAGACCCTCTTTTTGCCTGCCTGCTGGGCCACGACCAACAGGGAGGGCAGAAGACCTCTTGGCAGACACTGCGGGGTGAAGGGCGTGGCTGTTGACCCGGAGCCTAACCACACAGACCCAATGAGCACAAACAAGAAAACTGTGCCACCAGGGTCCCCGCTAAGGCAAGAGGCCATAAAGGTGGCAGCTCATCTTCTTCTCAACAGCATAATTTATCCGGGCTCCACTCCACTGGGGGTTATGCGTTAGCGCCTCTTTGACTCAGACTGTCAGGGAGTGCCCCCCGGTAGATTTACCTCAAGAATCACTCAGTGTCGTCCCCATCACTAGACTGCTCAGACAAACTCATAATGGCAGAGAGAAGATTTGTGGAGCAACATGCATAAATCTTGGTTATAACTACAAACCATAAAAGAAAGGAGAGCTGGGAGGGAAGAAAGAAGGGCGGTGAATATGTCCTTCTCCAAAGCACCACTTTATCTTCCCACGGGTTCTCACAGCTCAGAAGTAGCATTAGCTACAAGATCGTATTTTTCAAAGCAAAATTGGTACGCACGGTTTGGCAATGGACTAAAATATTTTAAATTGAAATTGTCCTCAAAAATGTAGGGCACATGGTTGTCCTAAGTACAATGCAACATGCAGGAGCCTTCAAACTGGGGGCCCATAAGGGGTTTATTCTGAGTTTGCCACGTGGAATACCCAACCTTTAGGTCATAATGCCCACAGAAGACACTTCTAAGAGAAAATTCTTTCAAATGGGATGAAGATCAATCTTAAAAGAAAAATAGTTTAAGAAATTTTAGGTCAAATACCACCACTCATCTATCAGTTTGTGGTACTGTGGTGGCTTTCATGTTGCTATGATGCTGGTAGCTATGCCACCCACAGTAGATGGGTTTCAGCAGAGCTTCCAAAATAAGACAGACTAGCAAGAAAGGCTTGGTAATCTATTTCTGAAAATAAGCCAATAAAAACCCTATAGATTGCAACAGAATACTGTCCAGTACAGCACTGGAAGATGAGCCTTCTAGGTTGGAAGGCTCTCAAAATTCAGTCACCACAACAATGGGCTCTAGCCAATGTAACAATGATCACAACCAACACCAACTGCCCAGATAAGAGTTTGCACGCTCCCCCCTTCAGCAAAGAGCACTGGAGGAACCCTAAAAGTGAGGAAACTGAGAACTTTCCCCCTGAAAGAATGATATTGGTGACATGGTTAGAGACTGAATTCCCTCAATCACAGTGTGGCTCTGAAAAAAGGCACATGAGCACTCAGCTCAAAATAAGGACACTGTTTGGTTACCCAAGTCAGGGCCTCCGATTACAAGAACTAGTGCAAATATAAAGTATTACCATGAAAGCCAGAAACCTAAAGTATAAACAAAGCTGAGTAACTATTTCAAATTCCATTTCTCTAATTATTACTCCTAAGAGTTTTGATTCATCTAGTAATTATTTGTAAAAGGATACCATACTACCGAAAAACAACTTCTTCATTTACCTGAAAGAGGAAACAGCTTAAAGGACACTGCCTAGCATATTCAATAAACCTTCTCAGTCTATAATAGGACGGGCAGAATAGGAAGAGGTAGTAATTTCAAAATCAGTACGTGGCCTAGAGATTATAGAGAAGCCACCTAAAAACAGAACGAAGCTTCTCTCAGGTTTATCCATTTCAGCATTTTGTTCTAACCAGTATTCCGCTCCAGATCTGGTGGGACAGGTGGGAGTCTCGGGCACCCTCCCAACAAGAAGTGGGTACAGGGGCATCAATACAGGTTTCCCCCACTATCCAAAAGTACGGCGCTCTTATGAAACGTTTTGTAAGCTGAAATGGCATAAAGCAAAGAAGCAATTGCCATTCATTCCTATGGGAAAATTTTTGAGCGTTCCCTGACCCAAAAAACAACCTATCAAATCGTACCAAATAACACATAAAACCTTCATAGACTTAGGCTTTTCTGATACCTTAGGACACATCTTGCTAGCGGGTGCACAAAATAAATCGAGATAAAGCACAGATCTCACAGGCACAGCTCAAAGCTATGGTGGCTTAATGCTGAGATGCTGAGTGTAGTTCCTGGGGAGGGAGCTTGGCAACTTCACCCTCACTGCTCCGGGTGTGCACTCTCTTTACAGCTGGCTGCAAAACAAACGCTATTTCCCCTTTTTGCCTTTGTTCTTAAAAGCGAAAATTCTCTTCGGATTTCTTCAGGTTAGCGAAAACAGATACTAATGTAGGTCTGTCTTAAAGGCAAAGAGGCGTAAAGCAAACTTTCGAAAAGTGGGGGATACCTGTATTAAATTAAACATTTTCTATACTAAATGTTTTATATTCTTGACGAGAGGGGGTGGGGAAGGAGAAAAGCCAACATTTTCTTCTATCTGAAAGGTGCCCAAGCCTCCCACCCAGGATCCTGGATCTGGTCACATAATGACAATGCTCTCATCAGAGGCTCACCCTGAGCGGGTCCTCCAGTTGTTTCCATTGATTTGTCCGCAATCTCTCAGCAGCAGTTAGGAGGGGTGCCCCTAGCAATGTGTTACTGTTGTGGTTGTTGGGTACTGCAGAGTCAATTCCAACTCATAGCAACCCTATATGACAGTATAACTGTCCCATAGGGTTTTCTAGGTTGTAATCTTTACAAAAGCAGATCGTTAGGTCTTCCTCCCACAGAGCCACTGGGTGGATTCGAACCACCAACCTTTCCATTAGCAGCCAAGTGCTGTTGAGACACAGGTCTCCTTAATGAGTTACTAGTAACAGTTACAGTACCAAGATCTGCAATTTCCTTTTTAAAAATAAATAAATAGAGCAGATTCAGGATTATCTCTATCATGTCACCCCACTTGCTTGCATCCAGAGAGCATCCCTGAATGGGAAACAAAAAAGTGGAAATCACAGCTAGCTTCAGCAAACCCAACTCTGCTACCGTCCACGGAAATCAGCCACCACAGATTTTAAGATAATAATGTTAAATACTTTAGAATTAGATTTGCCATATTTATTAAATTTTCCTGGAAAAATGACAATATTCTGAACTGTGTAAATGGCTAGTTTCATTACCCATGTGCTTAAAAACCATTTTCATGAACAGAACATCAAAATCAATTTTATTTCCCCACAAAATGTTTTCAATTTTCTCAAATCAATAGCTAAATAATATGTGTGTGTGTGTGTGTGTGTGTGTGTCACGGGTTATATATTAGTGAATACACACACACACACACACGGGTACCCACTAAGAAATGTATTGGGCATGGGAACGTCACGCTCCAGAAATGTTTTGTTAAGAAAAAAAATTGAGAACCACTATCCACAATGAGGAAACCCTGGTGGCGTAATGGTTAAGTGCAATGGCTGCTAACCAAAGGGTCAGCAGTTCAAATCCACCAGGCGCTCCTTAGAAACTCTGTAGGGCAGTTCTACTCTGTCCTGTAGGGTCGCTATGAGTCGGAATTGACTCGACAGCACTGGGTTTGGTTTGGTTTTGGTTTACCTGCAATGAGCCCGCCAGCAAGTACACCAAATTATTCTAACCACGAAAGTCACAAAAGACACAAATACAGGGGAGATTGTGCCAGGAATCCAGGCTAGAGGTCTGTAAGCAACAGGCAACCAGCTAAACAAAGCCAAAAAAAAAAAAAAACCCAAATCCATTGCCATCGAGTCGATTCCAACTCATAGTGACCCTATAGGACAGAGAAGAACTGCCCCACAGGGTTTACAAAGCTGTAATCTTTAAGGAATCAGACTGGCACATCTTTCTTCCATGGAGCGGCTGGTGGGTTCCAACTGCCGACCTTTTGTTCAGCAGCCAAGCACTTAATCACTGCACTACCAGGACTCCTTAACTAGCTATAACCATTCTTAAAGTCTCAGAGAAGCTCACAAGGTCTAGCTCCCTGAATCCATCAAGATATTAATGCCTTCTGATGATCAGCCTCTGGTCAGGTGGCTTAAAAAACCAAAAAGACACTCTTGGGTGTCCCAGGTGTAAGTAGATGGGCCTCCCCAGAAGGACTGTGATCAAATACACGATGCAGAAGTCCCTGGAAGAGGTTCAGTCTAACCTCAGTGAGAAACCTGGGCAAAACTACTGACACACAGCCTTGGTCTGCCACTGTTGGGCATCTTTATTTTTAAAAATTCAGCATACTAAAAAAGACTAATTCTAGGGAAGGTGATAAAGTAGAAATTGTCATCACCACTTATAAAAATACATTTTATTGTAGTTTGGGATTATTTTGGTGAAGAGCTGCAGGGAAGAGGATCGGAAAAAAAAATAATCTAGAATCTATGCCCACAAGTTAGAGGAAGGAGGACGGCAGAAGATGGATCCATTAGAAAGAACTTGGTGTCAAAGAGCAAAGAGCTGAAATTCTAGTTTAGCCAAAACTAAAGTATTACTGAATATTGAGGAACTGAGTTGAAAACAGTGAGCAGATATGTAAATGAACCCTTGTTTATTGCTTGCTTCAAATAGCCTAGAATCATATGACTAAAGGTGTGATCTCAGAAGGTTACTTAAGTCGTTTCAATATTCAAGCAAGACTGAAAGCAAGTTACTCCACACAGACAATTGTCCACCTATTCTTTCCTTTCTTTTTTCATTGAAAAACAAAATTATTGTGGTAAAATACATATAACATAAAACATGCCATTTAATTAACCCTTTTAAGTGTACATTTCAGTGGCATTAATTATACATACGCTGTTGTGCAACTATCACCACTACATACTTCCAAAACTTTTGCATCACGCCAAAAAGCAACTCCTTACCCATTAAGCAGTAACTTCCCATTCCCCCCTCCCTTCAACTCCTGGTAACCTCTGATCTACTTTCTGTCTATGAATTTGCTTTATTCTAGATATTTCATATAAGTGGAATCATATATTTGCCCCTTTTGTGTCTGGCTTCTTTCACTCAGTATAATATTTTCAAGGTTCATTCATGTTGTAGCATTATCAGAACTTTATTCCTTTCTGGAAGTCCCTGGGTAGCAAATAGTTAACATTCCTAGCTGATAACCCAAAAGTTGGAGATTCGAGTCCATCCACGGGCACCTAAGAAGAAAGGTCTCACGATCTACTTCCAAAAAATCAGCCACTGAAAACCTTACGGAGCACAGATCTATTCTGGCACGCATGGGTCATCATAAGTTGGAATCAACTCAACGGAAACTGGGTTTTTTTGGGGTTTTTTTTTTCATTCCTTTTCATGGCTAAAAATATTCCATTGAATGGATATACCAAAGATCTCCGGTGGTGCAGTGCTTGAGCTCTCGGCTGCTAAGCGAAAGGCCAGCTGTTCGAGCCCACTAGTAGATTGGACCCACCGGCGGCTCCACGGGAGAAAAGACCTGATGATCTGCTCCAGTAAAGATTACAGCTTAAGAGACCCTATGGGGCAGTTCCACTCTGTCCTATCGGGTCACTATGAGTCAGGATCAACTCAACACACAACAACAACAACGTGGATACATCACATTTTGTTTATCTCTTCATCTCTTAGTGAACATGTGGTTTCCACTTTTTGGCTATCGTGAATAATGCTACGAACAGTGGCGTACAATTATCTGTTTCGGTCCCTGTTTTCAATTCTTTTGGATATACATCTAGGAGTGGAATTTCTGGGTCATATGGTAATTATATGTTTAACTTTTTGAGGAACTGCCAAACTATTTTCCAGAGTGGCTAAACCATTTTACATTTCCACCAGCTATGTAAGAGGGTCTCAATTTCTCCACAACCTCACCAAAACTTGCCATCTTCCATGGTTTTGATTAACAGCCATTCCATTGGGTGTGAAGTGGGGTCTTACTGTGGTATCCACCTGTTCTTAAATGCCTAGTCTAAGGAACTTGATAAACAGAGAAAAGATTGAGGTTGTCATAGATTTCATTTCACTTGGATCCACAATGAACGTCCATGGAGGCAGCAGTCAAGAAATCAAAAGACGCGCTGCACTGGGCAAATCAGCCCACAAAAGACCTCTTTAAAGTGTTAAAAAGCAAAGATGTCACCTTGAGGACTACGGTGTGCCTGACTCAAGCCATGGTGTTTTCAATTGCCTCATACGCATGCAAAAGCTGGACAATGAGTAAGGAAGACTGAAGAAGAATTGACACCTTTGAATTGTGGTGTTGGCAAAGAATACTGAATATACCATGGACTGCAAAAAGAATGAACAAATCTGTCTTGGAAGGTGTACAACCAGAATGGCCCTTAGAAGCAAGAATGGTGAGACTACGTCTCATATACTTTGGACATGCTATTAGGAGGGATCAGTCCCTGGAGAAGAACATCGTGCTTGGTAAAGTACTGGGTCATCGAAAAAGAGGAAGACTGTCAATGAGATTTGACACAGTGGCTCCAACAATGGCTTAAGCATACCAACAATTGTGAGGATGGTGCAGGACCAGGCAGTGTTTTGTTCTGTTGTGCACAGAGTCGCTATGAGGTGGAACCAACTCGACGGCACCTAACAACAACAACAAGGGACTTGATCCTGCCAGAGCAGCGTAGGGAGTCAGTTTCAGAGATTGTGTGAGCCTGAGAAGGTGTTACACGTGTGAACAGAAAACCCAGAGCTGCTGAAAATTTACAGAAGGTTTTAAAAAAGTCTGGAAGAAGCTGGTGGAGTCCCTGGGTGGCGCAAATGGTTACACGCTCAGCTACTAACAGAAAGGTTGGCGGTTCAAATCCACCCAGAGGAGCCTTGGAAGAAAGCCCTGGCAATTTGCTTCCAGAAAATCATTGCTTGACGTCCCTGGGAGGTACAGTGCTACTATGGAACACATGGGATTGCTGTGAGTCAGAATCAGGTAATAGTAACTGTTTTATTTATTTTTTGTGGGGGGGTGAAGAGCAGGGGTTGGAAGAAGCTGGAGGCTAGTATTTTGGAAGGCTGTCTCAAAACTCTTGGCCCTAGGAGGCAGAGCTCAATGAAGAGAATACAAAGAGGAAAAAATAATCAAATATTTTAACTTTAACAATCAGAGGATTTCAACTCAGAGTTGATGGAATGGATACAGACTAGTCTGTTCAACAACCTCCAGTCCTGATAACATTACAGAGCAACCACCAAACGAATCCAGCTAGGCTGCCAGGTTTTGTTTTGGGTTTTTTTTGTTGCTGTTGTTGGGGCGTGGGGGAGGTAGAGGGACAAGAGAAGGTAATGTGCAGGGTTGCTAACTGGCTGGAATCATGACAACGGGATGGTTATAAACCTACTGTGTCATTTAGATACTACAAGATTATACTTCTCACCACAAAAATCAGTTTTTAGAAAGGACAGAGATGGAAATTAGACCTTCCTTCCCTAGCAAATAAGGCAAGACAACAACACAGAGACACCCAAAGCCATCCTACTACCTGACGCCCCGTACTGTACTAACTGCGAATGCAGCCTCTTCGGTCTTCACTCACTTTGTTAATAAGGAGAAATTTTATTTCAAGTGCTCATCTAGTTCTGGGGACAAAGAATAAGATTATTTGCCTTCAATATTCCATGCTCAGCCTTCTCAGTGTAGAGAACTAGCAGCTTCCATTAAGGAATTTTGTGGAAAATAGGCACTCAGTTAAGGAAAAAAAAAGGGGGGGGGGCCGCTTGACCAGGTACTCCCCCAACTCTGGAATATCTTATTCTTTAAGACCTGGCCCTCCAGAGCCCCACCACAGGACTTGTCCTTCTCTGACTAAGTGGGACTCTGCTCCCAGCCAGGCCACTTGGCACCAAGTTATATACGGTCTTGTGCTGTTTGCTAAAATCAGATATGGTCTTATGCTTTTGCTAATTGTTTCATGTGTATGAATGTCTTTTCTTCCCAAATAAAATCTATAAATGACTTTAGAACGGGACTTAGTTTTAATCTTCAAATGTTTGTTCCCCAGTCCTCCTCAAGCCAGAGCTGAGTGCCCAGGAGAAAACTAACACACCTGCCACGTCTGGCCTCCACTGAGAAGCCTACCTCCCTGTGGAAGGCTCACTCCGGCTGAGTGCTGTGTGTTTTCACAAACCGCAGCCCCGCAGCACTGAGCTGTGGGGCTTTCTGTGGGTGGGGGCTACTACCCCCTGGCTACCCAGCACTCTGTGACTGTCATCTAGTCTGCTGCCAGCTCAGAGCTGCCCAGGCACCCTTTCTGCTCATCCACCACCCCCAACCTGCCGCACTAGCCCTCGCTAGCCCTGGGTGAACTCCTCTGCCTAGCACCTTCCCACAGCCACTCCCAAGAGGAAGAAGTAGCTCACACAAGACTGTACAACTCTGTTGGTGCCCTCATTTAATCAGGCTTCCGCAAATAGCTAGCCAAAAGCAATAAGGGCATGACTGAGAGACTGTGGGAGTTTAATATAAAAAAATTAATAAAAAAGCGGGGGAGGGGGGAGAAAGGGTCTACCTTTTAAAGGGCCCTAATTACCCAACTCACAGGATCAGCCCAAATGAGATGGGAGTTTATTTTGGGTTTTTTTTTTAATTATTGTTTTTTATATATATATAAATTGCTGCTATGAGTTTTCTTTTCTCTGAGCAATTATGCAGCAAGTATGTAAAGAGGGAAAAAAATTAATTAAATATAAGGTAATTGTAGAGTTGGCCTGGAGAGAATGAGTCTGAACTCTGGACGATCACAGGCTACCAGGGTTTGAAGGCTGCTCAGGGCCTCTCAGAAAAGAAAGAAATAAAAATCCAACCCACCAACCAGCAGATGCACAGTACAGCAGCAAAAGAGCTGTGTACAGAAACATGAGCACAGCAAAGGGCATGCAGGGCTCCAAGTATTCAGAAATCAGGGAAGTTGCCCATGGCTCAGGGCTCACTGCTAGAAAGAACTTTCCTAGAAAGATTCTAATTTCAACCCTACTCTCAAAGAGGTTACCCAACCATGCCTCTAAAGAAGAACCTGCCACTCATCTGGTGATCAATATTTAAATCAGTAAATCGAAGTTCAAAATGAGGCTGAGGAAATAAAGACTGAAGAGGATTATCACGCTCAGTTGGGACACTCATCCAAAATCAACCACAACTTGGGCCTTAGGGGCACTGAGGCAGACCCCACGGGAAACACTCAGTTCCTTAAGAGACTGGCTTTCACACCACCGTGACCATGAAGAAGTTCCCAGGCAATACCAAAAGAGTGAGGCGAACCCACCGCAGAGTGCTGAATCAACTAGGTCAGCTGGGAAGAGTGCCCGTACTTGGTAAGAGCAGGTGATGGGAAGAACTGCACCGCTTGCCTGAGAACAGTCCCAGCAGTGCTGTTATCATCTGGGTCTTTTCATAACTCAGTCAAACTCAAACTCGCCTGCTGCCTTGGAACACCTCAGTACAGACTACAATTCAGACTTGTTCATACCAGCTAAAGACCTCGTGTCACCTCCTCCCACTACTACCAGAAAGAGAGTGAGGAAAAACAGGTAAAACTACAAGCACTGCTGAAACAAAGTTTGCCGACAGATCCCTAAGCATGCTAGAACTATTCAAAGAAGGAAAAAGCTCCGTAAAGTTAAACCTAAACCAGCCCCTACAAAAAATTTATCTGGTTTGTACAGTGCCAGTCTTACTATCCAGCCAACAGGACCTGCAGTAGACCTTAAAATGCAGAAGAGAACGAAAATGGGATGGGCTGGCAGAAACTCTGGCTCAGACCACTAAAGCAAAAGCATTTTGTAAAAAAAGTTATATTTAGGACTTAGACTGCTTCCCTATCAACATTACAAAAAGGTAACATTTGTTAAGAAGTCTCTGGGTGGTACAAACGGTTAAGCATTCGGCTGCTAACTGAAAGGCTGGAGTTTCAAAGCAACTCGGAGGCAGCTTGGAAGAAAGGCCTGGTGATTTACTTCAATAAATCAACTACTGAAAATCCTGTGAGCACAGTTCTACTCTGATACATCATGGGGTCACCATGAGCCAGAATCAACTTGATGGCAACTGGTTTAATGTTGGTAATGTTTGTTGGTAACAAACCTAGTTACTGCCATAGAAGACCCAGCAAACACTGAACTTCCTCTTTGACCTGTTCTAAAAGGCCACCTAAGGTGTTTTTGGAGGCCTAGTGGTACAGTGGTTAAGTGTTCAGCTGCTAACCAAAAGGCTGGCAGTTCAAATCCACCAGCTGCTCCTTAGAAATTCTATGGGGCAGCTCTACTCGGTCCTATAGGGTCACTATGAGTCGGCATTGACTCGACAGCAACAGGTTTGGTTTTTCTTTCTTTTTGGTAAGGTGCTCTCACCTTGAGGAAAAAAAAATGGTTATTTTAGACAATGAAGTAGGGGTTTGCTTAGGCCCGAAGCCTTAGCAGCTTCACTCTAGCTCAGCTTCCACTGGACTCAGGCACCTCACTAATTATTACTGATCTGCTTTAGTTCCCAAAAAAACAGGCTTTACTAAGGAGAGATCTCACTAATCCCTGACCCTCACTCAGGCTAAAAAAGATATCAGAAGTCAAAGGTCACAAACAGAGTTAGTCTCCACAGAACACCTACTCTTAAATGGACAGTGCTAATGCAAAATTGTAAGATGAGAAGGTTTCTTTAAATACAGAGTTTTAATTATTAGAAAATGATACTACATATCTTGGGTACTTACCAGAGGCTCTCGAGGCAGTACATTTTCACTTCCCGGAGCAGGGCCTGGCTGCACAAAAAAAGAAACAAAAATAAGATCACAGTGCCACCCAATGGACATGTAAAACACGAAGACATTCTATCCTCAAGCAACACACACCAACACAGCCACAAACACTGCTTTCTCACACGTACCACCAGTTTTTTGTAACTGTAGGGCATTCTGGGGTGGACTACCTGTAGAAAGTAATCCAGAGGGTCTAGATTTGCCAGTGTACATGAAGAGATTGTTTCTGGGTTCACTGTCAGCACCTCAAGAACAAGCAGCCTGATTTCACTTGGAAGAGCCCAAGACCACTAACTGAGCAGCAGGGCTGAGGACCATCACAAAATCCATGAAAACAGCGAAGTCCAGAGAAAAAGTTTTAAGACGGTGCAATTCCTCCCTGTTGCCACCTCCACAGCTGGAATTGACTGGGAAGAAAACCAAAGCAAAAGTGGAGAGCCAAATTCAGCCACAAGGGGGCCCCAGTTGCCCACACTCAAGGTTTTCTCTGAGCACCTATTTGGAGCCAGGAAGTAAACAAACTATTGACATACTGATTCTCATTTATCACCTGTCACTGAGGGCACCTCATAGTAGTAAAGAAAGTCCCAGTCTTAAATCCTTTTTGGAAATAAGCTAGTTACAGACACGCAGGTAAAGAGACAAACCTACAGGCAGGCTGGTAGCACGTGGTGCTTCCTGCTACTATTGCCAACTTGCCTAGCTCTTAACAGTTTCCTGCTCTGGACCCATCCTTCACCCTCACATTTGCCTTCAACCCTTGACTGATCTGGCCAAAATCTGGGGAAAGAGAGAGCTAGAGACAGAGACACACAGTCTCTGAGGAAATTTACAAATCTCCAAAAGAATAAAATAAGCAGCTTGAGTGAGTTATGATTAGTTTACTGCTACTGATGTTCAAGTCAATTTCCAATTATCTACAGATAATGTCCAGACAGTGCAGCTAATCTATGTGTGTCAGGAGCCATCCTCCATCCCCCTCCCAGCTAGTTCAGATAGCAAGTCCCAAGCCTCCGAGGAGGAAGGGTAGAAGGGGAGAGAAGAGAGAGCCTAGTCCACAGAGGGTCCCCAAAGACTTCCTAACCCCCAGTTACCACCACATAGCCGACACAGCACAGCAGCAACGGATCTGCTAACAAAGTTAGCCAGCATGTAACTATCCAGAAAGTGTAGATCAATCTCTGACAATATGAGCAAGCCTTCCCTCTCCCTTCCCTCCCAGGATCCAGGCATCAATAAGCTCACAAATTTAGATCCCTACTCAGACTCCACTGAGTTCTAAATCCAACTGCTTTCATGCTTCCTCTTGGACTTAACAGGTGCTGTAGCAGGCTTATCCTCTTCCAGTGTACACAGCCACAAGCTCTGTGGGACAAAGACCTGGCAATCTGCTTACCTAAAGATTATAGCAGCTCTACTCTGTCACACACAGTCACTATGAGTGGGAATCAACTTCATGGCACCTAACAACAACTATAAATGCTAATATATACTTAGGATTTTTGTTTAATTCTCACAATAAATGTATGAAATTACTGCTGATGAGTAAGCTGAGGCCAACAGAGGCTAAATATTTGCCCACACTGACGTGGCTAGTAAGTGGTACTATAGGAATTTGAAACTTTACACTTAATCAAAATAATCAAGTTTAGTTTAGACATTTTATTAAGCAACAACCTTAATCCTACTCCGTGAATAATAATGTAGGTTATTCGACTAGACAAAACAAACTAAGCCAGGATTTAAGAAGCATCATTCTGACTTAGCCCGAAACTTTCTTCCTGAGATGTATCTATTCACTGCGAATCATTATTACCAAGGAACTTCTTTTAAAATTAGTTCCTTTCTTTTGAATAGGTAATATTTGCCAGAGGTAAAAACTTCAGAGTTCACAGCACCAAGTAAGTCTCTTTCATCATATACCCTCTTGTACCTTTTTAAATTGATGATCATGTATTCTGTTTAAAAAACAAATAAAATTTAAATGTTAAAAATAAAACGAGAACAAGTCTTCCTCTCACCCCAACATTCAGTTCCCCCATTCCTTGGGGGGATCACCAGTAATACTGGTTTCTTATGTATTCTTCCAAGTGTATTCAAAGTATCTAAGAAGTAGTGTGGTTGTTGTTACGGACTGTCAAGTCAATTCCAACTCGGTGACCCCAGGTGACGGAGCAGAACAGCCCCATAGGGTTTTCTAGGCTGTAATCTTTATGGAAGCAGATCAACAGGTCTTTTCTCCCATGGAGCCATTGCATGGGTTCGAACTGCCAACCTTTTGGTGAGTAGCTGAGCACTTGTGATGATTAAGATTGTGTGTCAACTTGGCTGGGCCACGATTCTCAGTGTTTATATGTAATCATTCCCATGATTGAATCTGCTGTGAGTAGCCAATCAGTTGAAAGGGAGTTTCCTTGGGGGTGTGGCCTACATCCAAATATAAGCAGACATTCTGGCTTTTTTGCTTACTCTGGATCCTGTGCTGCCTCCTGTTCATTTGACCTCCAGCTCTTGGGACTCGAGCTATCAGCTTATCTACAGATCTTGGAATTCATTGATCTTCACAGCCTGACAGTGGGAGCTCCACTCTCTGACCTGCCAATCTGGGGTTCACCAGCCCCTGCAGCTTCGTGAATTGAGAAAAGCCTCTATCCTGATACATGGACTGCGGACATTTCAACCTCTACAATCGCATGAGCCATTTCCTTGGCATAAATCTTTCTCTATATATATTTATACACTTAACTGGTTTTGCTTCTCTAGAGAACGCAGCCTAAGACAGCACTTAACCATTGTGTCACCAGGACTCCCTGAAAAGCATATACATTTGTGCAGATCTAAACAAAGGAACTTTAAACAGAAACATTCTCCAAATCCCTCCCAGAGCCTTCTGAAGTCTCAGCACACCAAAGCTAGACCTTCAAACTCAATCTCAGGGCTGCTTAGAGAGAAGCAAGCACTTCTCCGAACTGTATTCCAACTCACAGTGTCCTCTGAAGTCAGGTCAGTCAGACCTTATCAGTGAACTCACAGAGGACTTTTCACCAACTCAGGAACTGCCCAATGCTGTGTATATTCTGGATGATTCTCCAACTCCTGATGAAATTTCTACAGTCTACAGTGGGCTATTTCCTCCGTCAGTGTCCTTGAGAACGCTGTTTCTTAACGACCTGATCCAAGAGTCCTCATACATACTGCTCTCCATGCTTATTTCCTCAATAAGACCATCTGTAATTCTTCATTTGAGTCACTGGTTTTCTATTTATCCTTCCCACTAGATTTTGAACTCCTTCAAGGCAGAGACATTACCATCTTATTGAAGGTTGTATCTTTAGCACCGAAAGTATGACTGGTACTCAATCAGTATGTGCTTAAATTTTTTTTATTTAAAAAATTAAAACAAAGGAGCCACTCTGTATGCAAGCCCAAGTGAGAGTAAGCAGAGGACCTTGGTGGTGCCCTTCCCTGGAACATTTCACCTACAACCTAATGCAAACCTGGCCTACTGTCAATACCCAGTGGTTCCCAACCCCAGGGCAGTATCATCTTCAGGGAGGCATTTGCAAATGTGTGGAGGTGTTTCTGGTTACCACAATGACTAGGGAGTTCCTAATGGCATTTAGAGGGCAGGGGCAAGAAAGGCTAAATATTCAGCAATGCACACACTGAAGAACCATTCCATCCAAAACACCAATAGGACCCCTTGGAGCATCCTGACCATTCTGCTTCCTTGTGCTGAGGAGGTGGGCAGAAACTCCCATCTTCAGCATCTAGGTGCTACTTCAAAGAAAGGTGAAGGTCTGAGGAGCTAAGTGGTTGTCAGGAGAAGCTATATTCCCAAGCTCATTCAAGTCCACCAGTCTTGCCAGTACAGCTTTTACAAAAACCCAGTACCTCTCAATACCTGCCCTTCCATCAAACCCTTTAAAGTGGCCAAGTTCTATTTTCTGGTTTGGGATGAATGCCTACAAATTAAATTCCAACTTGATGCTGAAACTCTTCACAGGGTGGTTCACAGTAAGGTTTAGAAATCACCAGGTGAGGTATACTGCAAAGGTGTAAGAAGTAGGCTCCAAGGTAACCCACATTCAGAATCCTCAGGGACAAAAATGGGGAGAGCAGGGAGGAGAGAAAAGCAAAAGGATATGGCTGCTTTAAACAAGCAAAACAAGACCACAGTGGCAGAGAGAAAAATGCTTTTAGTTTGATAGAAACAAAGGTGCCCTTTCTCCTGCAGCCAAGGTAGTGACCTTTCCCCAACTAGGAGGTGTTCCCAGGTGCTGACACTGCTCCACAGCAAAGACGAATCTCACAAACAGCTCATAGGCTTGAGCAGCCAGCAGAACCTCCAGATCTAGGAGTATTCATCCTATGCCCTCCAAGTGACTATGTAACTCTGGGTATGTCCTAAATTAGCCTGGCCTACAGTGCTTTTCTGGGCAAATGAAATTCAATTGAACAAATGTTTTTCTTGAGAGACAGCGGTACAGCAAAAAGTACATGAGCTTTGGCATCAGATAAATCTAGGTTCAAATGATCTAATGATGGAGTGATATGGGGTATACTGCTTAATCTCTCTGAGCCTCAGTTTCCTCATCTACAGGAATAGTGGGATAATACCACCTACTTCACATTCGGGATTAAGTGACAGAATATAAATTCTATCGTGTCACTCCATTGCTCAAAATCAACCAATGGACTTCTGCTTCTGGCCACGATGGAGTAACAGGGATCATATTTACCCTCCTGCCGTAAAAAACTAGAAAGCTAAGCAAAATAAACAGAAGCCATGTGTAGACACTGGACAGCAAACAATACAGACCCATGATCTCTGTGGTGGAACAAAAACAAATGATGTGCGTCCTAAGACTATCTTGGCTTTCTGCAGGGAGTATATTTCAGACCAAGGAGAGGGAGGGGATCCCAAGCAGACCATGGCGGTTTCACTGAGATGAGGAGACAGAGATTGAAGATCAGGCAGTCTAAGGCAGCTGAAAGTTAAAGGACAGAGCTCCAGAGAAGAGAGAGATATGTAACAAAAGAGCTCCAGAAGTCTGCATAGAGGTCCCCTTGAGTCTTTACTGGAAAGACTTTTATTTTTTTTTATTAGTATTCTTCTTTAAAATCTTTGATCAAATCTTTGATCAAAATGACAACATAGCATTGTCATGAATCCGAATCGACTCGACAGTACCTAACAACAACAATCAACCACCTAGGTGGCACAAAAAGTTTACACTCAGCTACTAATCTAAAAGTTACTGGTTTTAATCAACCAAGCAGCATCATCGAAGAAAGACCTGGTGATCTACTTCTATAACAAATCTTTTTTGCCATGAGGACAAAAAAAAAAAGAGTGAAAGAGAGCTGAGAGCTGAATAGTTACCAGAACTCTCACAGGGCTCACAAGTTCCAACCAGCCAGTGGACTGTTGTGATGGTTCAGGTCGTGTGTCAACTTGGCCATGCCATGATTCTCAGTGGTTTGACAGTTATGATGTAATCTGCAGCTATGTAATGATGTAATCACCTCCGTAATGAGATCTGATATAATGTAATCACCTCCATGATGAGAACTGCTATGAGTAGCCAATCAGTTCAAAGGGAGTTTCCTTGGGGGTGTGGCCTGTATCCAATATATACAGATTTTCTGGCAAAGTTCACTGGCTTTTGCTTACTCTGGATCCTGCACCCCGCTCATCATCATCTGGCCTCCAGTTCTTGGGACCTGAGCCAGCAGCTTGATGTACTGCCTGCCAATCTTGGATTCATCAGCCTCGGCAGCCCATGAGCCAGCAGCCTGCTGTCTGACTTGCTGATCTTGGGTTCATCAGCCCCTGCAGCTATGTGAGTCAGGAGAAGCCTCCAGCCTGATGTCTGACCCATGGACTTGGGACTTTCCAGCTTCTACAACCACATGAGCCATTTACTTGGATATACATGTAAACCTCCAACTTTTTGGTTACCAGCGAAGCATATTAAGCATTTGCACCATCCAGGGCCTCAAAAAAAAAGAAAGGAAGCAGAAAAAAAATTTGAAGAAATAATGGCCAAAAATTTTCCAAGTTTGATGAAAACTACAAACACACAAGCAGAGTAAACACAAAGAAAAACACACTAAGACACACCATAATCAAATTACTGAAAACCCATGCAATAGAGAATTTCTTATAAGCAGTCAGAAAAAAAGAGAAATATTACACACAGAGTTACAAAGATTAAGAATGACTACAGAATTCTGATCAGCCACTATGCGAGCTAGAATGGAAAAATTTTTTTAAATTGCAGGGGAGGGGGTGGTGCGGTAGAGCAACTGTCATTTTAGAATTCTATACCCGTGAAAATATCTTTCCAAATAAAGAAGAAGAAAAAGAGAAAGAGAGCGAGCACTGGGAGAATTTATCAACAGTATATCTGTACTAGGAGTCCACGGGTGGCACAGATGGTTAGGTGCTAAACTACTAACCAAAAGGTTGGAGGTTCAAACCTACCCAGAGGTGCCTCAGAAGACAGGCCAGTCAATCTGCTTCCAAAATGTCACAGCCTTGAAAACCCTATGGAGCAGTTCTATTCTATACACATAAGTTTGTCATGAGTCTGAATCAACTCAACAGCAACTAACAACAACAAACAAAAACCTAGAGTCCCTGAGTGGCACATAAAGTTTGTGCTCAGCTCACCTAAAAGTTAGTGGTCTTCGATTACTACCCTGACAGGGACACAGCAGAGAATCCCTGATGGAGCAGGAGAGCAATGGGATGCACATCTCAAATTCTCATAAAACAACCAGACTTAATGGTCTGACTAAGACTAGAAGGACCCCGGAGACCATGGTCCCCAGACTTTCTGTTAGCCCAAGACTGGAATCATTCCCGAAGCCAACTCTTCAGACAAGGATTGGACTGGACTATGGGATAGAAAATGATATTGGTGAGGAGTGAGCTTCTTGGCTCAAGTAGGCACATGAGACTATGTGGGCAACTTCTGTCTGGAGGGAAGATGAGAAGGCAGAGGGGGAAAGAAGCTGGCTGAACAGACACAGGGAATACAGGGTAGAGGGAAGGAGTGTGCTGACTTGTTAGGGGGAGAACAATTAGGAGTACCTAGCAAGGTGTATATAAATTTTTGTACGAGAGACTGACTTGATTTGTAAACTTTCACTTAAAAAAAAAAAAAGCACAATAAAAATAAATAAATAAAGGTTGGTGGTTTTAATCAACCAAGTAGCGTCATCGAAGAAAGATCTGGTGATCTATTTCTATAAGATTACAACTATTGAAAGCCCTATGCAGCACTGCCTCCATGAACAACTGCCTCCTTTGCCGTGAGACCAGAACTGGATGGTGCTCGGCTACCATTACTAGACATTTTGATCAAAGATTCCAAAGAAGAATACAGATCAAAAGGGTTTCAAATTCTCATGGATTCTTGACTTTCTGATGCCATGGAAAGTGGAGGAACCCCTGGAACTATTGCCCTGAAATAATCTTTGAAACTTGCACCAAAAATATCCCCTAACCTCTTCTTAAAACCAAAAAGTAGTTTAGCTTAACTAGTAAAAATGGTCTGCCTTGATCATTATGCTCTTTTGAGAACTACCTCTATGGATCAAATCGACAGCGGCTACTCAAAAAATTGGATAGGAATCTTAGGGGGCAGTGATTTTACGTTATTGAGGAAGGAACAACTCAGAAAAGAAGGGTGAAAATGGTTGCACAACATGAAGAATGTAATCAATGTCACTAAATGGTACATGTACAAATTGTTTCATTGGTGTATGTTTTGCTGTGTATGGAGCTCCGGTGGGACAGCGGTTAAGAGTTATGGCTGTTAACCAAAAGGTAGGCAGTTCAGGTCCACCAGCCATTCCTTGGAAACCCTATGGGACAGTTGTACTCTGTCCTATAGGGTCACTATGAGTCAGAATCAACTCAACAGCAAGAGATTTGTCTTGATTTTGGTATTTGCTGTGTACATTCTCAACAACAACAAAATAAAATTTAAAGAAAAAAAAAATCCTATGGAGCACAGTTCTACCCTGAAACAAATGGGGTTACCATGAGTCAGAATCAACTCAACAGCAACAGCTTATACTTGTAATACAAAAAATGTAAAATGAAGTTCTTTAAGCAATAGGAAAACAATACCTGATGGAAATTTGGACGTACGCAAAAGAAGAATGCCAGAAATGGTAAATATGTCAGTAAATATAAGATACGTTAAATAATTTTTAAAAATAATTGTTTAAATAAAAAATAACAATGTACTGAGGGTTTATGACATATGTTGCAGTAAAATGTATGACACTGATAGAATAATGAATGAGAAAGGAAATGGAAGCATACTGTTATTAGGTTCTTACATTTTATGTGACTTGGTATAGTATCATTTGAAAGTACACTGTGATAACTTAAAATTACATATTGTAAACTTTAGAACAATCGCTAATAAATAACAACAAAAGTAGAGGTATAGCTAAGCCAATAGTGGAGATAAAATGAAAAATCCTAAAAAACAACTCAATCTAAAAGAAGTCTGAAAAACAAGGAAAAATAAACAAAAAACAAATAGAAAAAAATAGCAAGATGGTAGACTTAAACCCAACCATATCTACACTTACCTTAAATGTAAATGAATCATTCCAGAGACTATCACATTGGGGTGGAGGAGGGGGGAGTGAGACCTACAAGACACCCACTTTAAACAAAAGACCGCAGGTTAAAAGCCAAAGGATTGGAAGAGATATACCATACAAGCAATTACATCAATTTATCAAGAAGACATAAAAATCCTAAATAAGTATGCATCCAATAACAGAACTTCAAAATACATGAAACAAACTCAGACAAAACTAAAAAGATAGACAAATCCAAAACTACAATTGGAGACGTCAATGCTCCTCCCTCCTCAATGAAAAAGTAAGTAAGGATATAAAAGACTTGAATAACTCTATCAGTCAATATGACCTATTTCACATTTAAGAAACACTCTACCCAACAACAGCGGAATACACATTATTTTCAATTTTCCAAGGAAAAAGATAGACCATAAAATAAATCTCAAATTTAGAAGGTTTCAAATCAAACAGTATGTTCTCTGACCACAAAAGAATTAAACTACAAATCAGTAAGAAAAAAACAAAAACAAAAATTGGAAAATTCCAAATGTTTGGATATTAAACAACAGACTTCTAAATAACCCATGGGCCAAGGACAAAATTATAAGTGAAATTAAAAATATTCTGAATTGAATGAAAATGAAAACACAAAATGCGTAAAATTGTGGAATGCAGCTAAAGTAGTGCTTAAAAGGAAATTTACAGCTTTAAACACTGACTTTAGAGAGGAGGTGCAAAATCAATTACCTAAATTTCTACCTTAAGAAACTAGAAAAAGAACAGCAAATGAAAACTCAAAGTAAGTAGAAGAAAAGAAATAAGTGAAATAGAAAGTAACAACAATAGAGGGAAATCAATAAGATCAAAGCTGGTTTTTTGGAGAGTATTAAAATTTATAAACTTCTCACTGGGTGGATCAAGAAAAAAAGAGAGAAGACACGAACTTCCACTATCAGGAACATAAACGGGGAAATCACTACAGATCCTACAGACATTTAAAAGATAGTAAGAGAATATTATGAACAACTTTAAACCAATAAATTCAACAACTGAAATAATATGGACATAGTCCTTGAAAGATATCACAAAACTGACTCAAGAACAAATAGAACAAATAGTCACATCTATCACAGAAATTAAAACACATAATTTAAAACCTTCTCACAAACAAAACTCTATGCCCATGTGGCTTCACTGGGAATTCTGTCGAATATTTAAGAAAGAAATAATGCCAACCTTATACAAACTCTTTGAGAAAATATAAGAAAAAAGTAAAACTACTCAGCTCATTCTACTACATAAGCACTGCTTTGATACCAAAAACAAAGATTTCACATGCATACACATACAAACTACAAAACAATATCCCTCACCAACATGCAAAAACCCTTAACAAAACATGACAAATCAAATCTAGCAATATATAAAACGGATACCACATTATGACCAAGTGGAATTTATCCAATGAATCATTTAACATTTGAAATATCAATCAACATAAATCACCACATTAACAGGATAAAGGAGAAAAACCATATGATCATCTCAATAAACCAAACCAAAAACCAAACCCAGTGCCGTTCAGTCGATTCCGACTCATAGCAACCCTATAGGACAGAGTAGAACTGCCTCACAGAGTTTCCAAGGAGTGCCTGGCAGATTCGAACTGCCGATCCTTTGGTTAGTGGTCATAGCACTTAACCACTACGCGACCAGGGTTTCTGATCATCTCAATAGATACCAAAAAAACCACCTGAAAACATTCAAGACAAACATGATTTTTTTAAAAACCCTCAGCAAACTAAAAACAAAATTTGAATTTCCTTAACTTCATAACGGACACCTACAAAAAATATATAGGTAACATCAAACTTCAGTGTGAAAGACTGAAATCAAGAACAGGGCAAGAATGTCTACTCTCTCCACTCCTTTCAACACTGTACTAGAAGTCTTAGACAATGCAATAAGACAAGAAAAATAAAGGACATTCAGATTGGACAGCAAGAAATAAAAATTTTTGGTAAAATAAACATCTATGAAAAATTATAAGGATTCTACAAAAGAGCTACTATAATAAATGAATTTAACAAAGTAACAGGATACAAGGCCTATAAAGTCTATTTTATGTCTATATATTATTATTGGACAATCAAAAATGAAATTAAAAAAAAATCTACAAGTACAATGGCATCCAAAAAATGAGAAATACTTAAGAGATAAATTTAACAAAATGTGTGCATGGCCCACACACTTTAAACTACGAAACATTTACACCCACTTACTGACATGATTAGGTTCCAAAGACCAGATCATTATGTAAAAATCAGTTATGTGAAAACGGAGGATGACCACATCAGATCACAAAAATGACGGATGACTACATCATTACATAACTGCCAAATTATATCATTACAGAACTTCTAAACCACTGAGGATCATGATCCAGCCAAGCTGACACATAACCTTAGCTGTCACAGCCAGCATTATTCTCATCTCGCACCTTACCATTGTTTACTGCCAGACATACGTCATCAACGCACAAAATAGCTGGATAGGAGATTTGTTGCTACTGTCATAAATGTGAAATGTCAGATGATGGGACAGTTGATAAGTGAGGAGTACACATACTGAGGTAAATCAAATTAGATCTAAATAAATGGAGAGATACATGATATTATATGAATTGGAGGATCAACATTGTTAAGATATAAATTCTCCCCAAAATTCATCTATAGATTCCATACAATCCCAATAACAGTTCCAACAAGCTTTTTTGTAAGAAATGAGAAAATGTAACCAGAGATACAAGGGTAAGAAAGATTAGTCCAAAGGACTAATGGACCACAACTACCACAGCCTACACCAGACTGAGTCCAGTACAATTAGATGGTGCCCAGCTACCACCACCGACTGCTCTGACAGGGATCACAATACAGGGTCCCGGACCAGACAGAGCTGCAGAAAAATGTAGAACAAAATTCTAACTTACAAAAAAAAAAAAAAAAAGACTTACTGGTCTGACAGAGACTGGAGAAACCCGAGAGTATGGCCCCCAGACACCCTTTTAGCTCAGTACTGAAGTCACTCCTGAGGTTCACCCATCAGCCAAAGATCAGACAGCCCCATAAAACAAAATGAGACTAAATGGGCACACCAGCTCAGGGGCAAGGACAAGAAGGTGGGAGGGGACAGGAAAGCTGGTAACAAGGAACCCAAGGGGCACAGCATTGACATGTCACAGAGTTGGCAACCAATGTCACAAAACAATGTGTGTATTAATTGTTAAATAAGAAACAAATTTGCTCTGTAAAACTTCATCTAAAGAACAATTAAGAAATCATAAACTAAAATTTACATGGAGGTGGAAAGGACCAAAGGTCCTAGATCAGTCAAAACAATTTCGAAAAAGCATAAAGTTAGAAGACTTTACACTGCTTGATTTCAATATTTACTATAAAGCTACAGCAATAAAGACAGTGTGTTATTGGCACTGAGATAGACGTATAAATCAATAGAACAGAACAGAGCCCAAAAACAGACCAACGCATATACAAATATTTGATTTTTTACAAAGGTGGCAAGATAATTCAATGGCAAAAAGATAAAACTTTTCAACAAACGATTTTTGAAGCCATACAGAAAAAAATGAACCTCAGCCTTCGCCAATAAGCACAGGAAAAGATGATTATCAGTCATCACAGAAATTCAAGTTAAAATCACAATGAAATAACACTACACATCCAGTAGAATGGCTAAAATTATAAAGTCTGACAAAAGTCAGTATTGGTGTGGATGTAGAGCAACTGGACCTTTCATACACTTTGGCGGGAACGAAAAATAGTACAACCACTTTGTAAAAACACTTAAGCAGTTTCTTAAAAAGCTAAACATACCTTTATCATATGATCCTGCAATTACACTCATGGGTATTTACCAAGAGAAATAAAGACATGTCCTCATAAACATACATGAATATTCATAGCAGCCCCAAGCTGGAAACAATCCTGAGGCTGATAGACTAAGGTAGCCCTCAGGATCCCCACCTCCTAGCATTCAGCCCTTCCCTTGAGTGTGGGCAGGACCTGTGACTTGCTTCTGGGCCAATACAGTAGAGCAGCGGTAATAAGACATATGTAATTTTATGCATGTGATTATGTTACATAAGACCACAAAGTCTGATTTGCTAAGAAACATCTTTTCCTTACTGAATTTGAGGAAGCAAATGGCCGTGCTGGGCAGATCCAAATAGCAAGAAAATGAGGAGAGCCTCTGGATGACAGCCAGCAAGAAACTGAAGCCCTCAGTCTGACAGCCTATAAGGAACTGAATGATCCCAATAACCATGTGAGTAGATCCTTCTCCATTCAAGCCTCAGATGAGACCACAGTCCCAGGAGGCACCTTGACTGCATCCTTGTGAGACCCAGATAAACCCTGCCCTAACCAAAACAACTGTGAGATAATAAATGTGTGTTCTTTTAAGTTGCTAAGTTTGGTAATATTGCTATGTAACAATAGATAACTAACACAATCCAAATGTCCATCAACTGGTGAATGGATCAACAAACTATGGTACAACCATCCAATGGACAGTAGCTCATTATGTGGATGGACCATAGTTTGTTGGTACATGGTTCTTTACATCCGTGATTTCAGTCAACCTTCTAGGGTAATTACTATTACTCCCATTTTGTTGTGATTGTTAGTTACTGAAGAGTCAATTCAGACTGGTGGTCAACATATGAAAAATCACACTCTAAAAGCTGTTAAATAGGACTTAAGTAAAGGTTTAGATTCATTTGTGAGTGAAAATCCAGAGTCTATAGACTAATACCAGTTGCTGTTGAGTCAATTCTGACTCTTGGCAACACCATGTGTGTCAGAGTAGAACTGTGCTTCACAGGGGTTTTAACAGCTGATTTTTCAGAAGCAGAATCCCAAGCCTTTCTTCCGAGGTACCTCTGCGTGAGCCTGAACCTCCAACCTTTCAGTTAGCAGCTGTTTGCACCACCCAGGAACTATTCTTGAATAATAACAGCTAACACTTACTCTGTGTCAGGCACTGTTTAAGCACTTTTACATAAATTCACTCATTGAATCCTCACAGCAACCTTATGAGATAGGTGCTACTGTTACTCCTATTTTACAGATGGAGAAATTAAGGCAGAAAAGTTAAGTAACTTGCCCAAGATTATACATCTGGTAATAGTGGGACTAGAATTCTAAGCCAGGGAGACTGGCTTCAGAGTCTTTGCTGTATATTGCCTCTCAAGGAGAGAGAGAGCTATTCACCCTTAATCTTTTGAAACCAGAGACTGATGCCCCAAGGCCAATTAACAAATGTTCTGCGAGATGGAATACTGACTCAGCTCCACAGGTCTGACCTATGCAGCTCTTCTCACATACAAACTAGGTTTCAGGGCTGAATTATCCAAACGGTTCTTAGAAGCCCATTCGGCTTGGAGTGGAGAAATTGGAAACCAGCTTAGTCAGGGCTTGAAAACGGAAACAAGCAACTGCTAAAGAGAGCTGGTTCACTTAAAAAAAGGTATGCATATGTTTGTTTGGGGGGCACTCAACTCAGGCTTGGAAACCCTACGGGGCAGTTCTAGTCTGTCTACTTTGCCCTATAGGGTCATAATGAGTCAGAATCTGCTAGATGGCAATGTTCTTTTTTTTGTGGGGGGTGTTGAGTTTACATTAATGGTGGTGGAATAATTTGGAAAAGGGTAGTGATAATGGTGGCACAAATAGAAAAAATGTAATCAATGTCATCGAATTGTAAACATGGAAGCTGTCGCATTGGCAGTTGTTTTGGTGTATATACATTTTCACCAAAATGAAAAAAGAGGTGTGCTTTTGCAGGTTATTGTCAAACACTGATGGAATTACAATGGAGAACTCACAGAAAGTTCAAGTGTTTCCCCCAGGCTGCCAGCATATTCTGATGCAATACCATCTCTACCAGCTTTGGAAAGGAGGGCAAAGGAGAAGCAGAGCTGAAAACCAAGTAAGTGCGGGCCAAGCCCCTTTAAAGGGACTTAGATCCTTTTCCACATGAATAGAGAGGACAACTGCCAGTACCAAAGGGATCTTTTTGGACACTGCAATGGCTCCAAGTGGCAAGACTTTTAGTGACTGTCATACTACTGGCAAATTAGACACCCTAAAGGTACCCTTCAATCACAGCCTGTGGGTATTCCTAACATATAACAGTTTAAAGAAGCCCAGGCCTCAAAAAGCCTCAACATTTCAGCAAAATTAGTGCGGTAAGGCAAGAAAGGAGGGCCGCTTCTCTCAAGACACTTTCCACACTCCAGAATTTCCGACAGTGAAAAGGCCAGAGTCAGCCCTAGTTATTTCCCACGCATTACAATACAGGCATCTTCTTCCTGATCTGGGGCACACACTAAATCCTTTAAGTGCAGTTCCCGTACTAGGCTCATCATGAAGAATAGGACAGTAAGGAACACTAGCTGATGTTCTTCTGCCTAGGAAGGAAGCGACAGAGGAGTAAGCTGCTGAAAACTTAAAGATGTTTCAAGGAAGTAAAAGATAAATGATAAAGTCCCAGGTTGAAACCATTTTCTTCATCCTCTGTCTAATTCTAAGTAAATCTACACATGTATGGCTGACTTGACATACTTGGGTTTAAATCCAGACTCAGTCAGGGGCATGATTCTAGGCATGTGACGGAACTTTAGAATACATGTCCGCAAAGCGAAGGTTAACTGTCTTCATAAAGGTTGTAACTGGCATTAAACGAGGTAATAAACATAATTTGTGTTCAGCGTGACAGCACACACTTAGTAAATGTAAGGTACCTCTTATCCTTTTCCTCCTCAACTCACCTCACCCAGCCTCACCTCACCTTTGGACTATAAATCCCTTCAGAGGCCTTATCATCCACAGCTTCCTAAAAGCAGATGAACACTGCTCCTCATAGTCCCCTTACAGCACTGGGATTTGGCTGAGTCTGTAGGTGAAAGGCTAGAGTGGAACTCCTGGCCGAGAATGTCAAATCCACGGAAGTGATGATAGTTTGGCGGCGTCTGTTGTTTACAGCGCGTGTCCCTTTCCCCTCAACGCAGAGAGGGTCCAAGTACACTCCCGATCCTCCAACTTGGCGGAGGGAGCGAAAGGTGACTAAAGACGAAGAAGCTAGCAGCGAGGCAACTCCAAGAGGCTGAGGCTGCGGGGGAGTGGGAATCCTAACGGAGTCAGCCCACCCCCCCCCCACCCCCCCCACGGAGGGGACAACCTTAAACGATTGAGTCTCTCATCCTCACTGCTCAAGCAGGGGCCCTCGAAGCTCAAGGATGGGGGATTCACAAGGGTCCCGCCAGTATCCCAAAGCTCCAGTAGGGCCGGAGGTGCTGGCGGGCGGGAAGTGGGGACCCGCGGAGGCGGCCGAACCCCCGAACCCAAGCTCGGGAATGTGGTCAAAGAGGGGTCATAGGGAGAGGGGGGCGGGGAGGACCCAGGGAGGGGCGGGGTTCGGGAGGGGACAAGAGATCGGGGCCCCCAGTTTCGGAACCTCGGGGTTGCCACCTGCCTCCCGGCAGTATGCCGAGCACTCCCTCACACCGGGGTCCCCGTCGCCACAGCAGGGCAGTCCAGCTCCCCTTACCTGGCTCGGCTGCTCTGCCTGCTCTGAGGAAGCCATCTTTCTGAGGCCTGACTAATCTATCGCCGCTGGGCGAGGCTTCTCCCAAACGCCTTCGCTCTGGCTTTCCCGCCCAGACTAAAGTAGCCGGAATTGAGCCGGTCGATGGGGAACATAAAGGGGAGGGGGGAACCGGGGTGTCCAGGTCACCTCGCACAATTTCCACTAGGTCTCTGCTTTAGAGGAAGATCCGAAGTCTATCCTTTTTGTATTGCTGTGTGTATAGTATTCTTATTGAATTAAATCTCTGCCCATCCTCATAGTGCCTTGAGCACACGTAGTGACTCGCTAAGTATTAATTGAATGGGATGAAACTTGAAAGTTAAATTTTAGTACCGTTTATTGAGCGCCTAGTATTTCCCAGGAACTTTGTTATGTGCCGGAAATAAATGCAAGCCCCAGTCACTGTTCCCAAGCCCAGGCACACACAACCCCCCTGCAAAAAAAAAAAATTTTTTTTTTACAGCATTGATGTGCTAGAACTTCGGTAAAAGGGTAGGACTATTGGCGAAACACAGAAGAGGGAGCATTTGCGGGGGGGGGGGGGAGAGGCTTCTACTAACCGTCATTGCTTTATAGCTGTCGAGTTATTAGGTTTAAAACTAAATGTGACATTACGTATTTGAAAAGCGATGTGTACGTTAGAATTATTGTTCAGCTCATATTGTAGTTATGTTTTGACCAATTGTGGAGTACTCATAAGGACGGCATATGTCAGGGTTGTATCCTTTGACCATACTTACTCAATCTATAAAAAATCTATACGCCGAGCAAATAATTTGAGAAGATGGACTATATGCTCCTTGGAAACTCTTAATGGGCAGTTCTACTCTGTCCAATAGGGTCACTATGAGTCCGAATGACTCCACAGCACTGGGTTACTGGGTGGGACTATATGAAAAAGAATGCAAGAACACAGCATCAGGTTTGGAGGAAGACTCATTAACAACCTCTGATATCCAGATTACACAACCTTGCTTGCTGAAAGTGAAGAGGACTTGAAGCACTAACTGAAATGATAAAGGTCAAAGATACAGCCTTCAGTATGGATTACATCTCAATATAAAGAAAACAAAAATCCTCACAACAGGACCCATAAGCAAAGTCATGATAAATGAAGAAAAGACTGAAGTTGTCAAGGATTTCATTTTACTCGGATCCACAATCAACATCCATGGAAGTAGTAATCAAGAAATCTAACAACTTATTGCATTGGGCAAATCTGCAAAAGACCTCTTTAAAGTGTTGAAAAGCAAAGATACCACTTTGAGGACTAAGGTGCACCTCACCCAAGCCATGCATGCAAAAGCTGGACAATAAATTAGAAAGACCAAAAAAGAATTGATGCCTTTGAATTATGGTGCTGACGAAGAATACTGAACATACCATGGACTGCCAGAAGAAGGAACAAATCTGTCTTGGAAGAAGTACAGCCAGGATGCTCCTTAGAAGCAAGGATGGCAAGACTTTGTCTCATGTATTTTGGACGTGTTATCAGGAGGAACCAGTCCTTGGAGAAGGACATCATGCTTAGTAAAGTAGAGGGCCAGTGAAAGAGATGAAGAACCTCAGATAGATGGATTGACTCAGTGGCTGCAACAATGGTCTCAAGCATAGCAAGGAATGTGAGGATGGAACAGGACCAGGCAGTGTTTTGTTCTGTTGTACATAGGGTCACTATGAGTTGAAAACAACTTAGGGGCACCTAACAACAACAAGGACATAAGGGTACTCATAAAAGCAGCATCAGGATTGGAGGAAGACTCATTAACAAGCTGCGATATGCAGATGACATACCTTGATTGCCAGGAATGAAGACAACATGAAACACTGATGAAGGTCAAAGACTACAGCCTTCAGCATGGATTATGCCTGAACAAGAAGAAAACGAAAATCCTCTCATGTAGACCAATAAAGAGTTCCCTGGATGGCACAAATGATTAAGCACTTCCCTACTAACTGAAAGGTTGGCAGTTCGAATCCACTCAGAGGTGCCTTGGAAAACAGGCCTGGCAATTTGCTTCCAAAAGGTCACCGCCTTGAAAACCCTATGGGGCAATTCTACTCTGCACACATGGGGTCACCATGAGCTGGAATCGACTCAGTGACAGCTAACAACAGACCAATAAATGGCATCATAATAAATGAAGAAGAAATTGAAGTTGTCAATGATTTAATTCTACTTGGATAAACAATCAACACCCATGGAAGTAGCAGCCAAAAAATCAAACGACGTATATGCATTGCATTGGGCAAATCTGCTGCAAAAGATCTCTTTAAAGTTTTAAAAACCAGAGGTGTCACTTTGATAACTAAGGTGCTCCTGACCGAAGCCATGGTCTTTTCCTGCCCCATATGCATGTGAAAGTCGGACAGTGAAAAAGGAAGATGGAAGAATTGATGCATTCAAATTGTGTTGGTGAATATTGAATACACAGTGGACTGCTGGAAGAATGAACAAATCAGTCTCAGAAGAAATACAACCAGAAAGCTCCTTAGAAGCAAGGTTGGTGAGATTTCATCTTGCTTACTTTTGACATGTCATCAGAAGGGACCAATCACTAGTAAAGGACATTATGATTGATAAAGTGGAGGAGGATGGATGAAGGTGAGGGAGGCCCTTGGTGAGATGGATTGACACAGTGGCTGAGACAATGGCCTCAGACATACCATGAAGAGGGCACAGGACTGGGTAATGTTTTGTTCTGTTGTATACAAGGTCACCACGAGTCAAAAGTGACTTATGAAGAGGGTACAGGACTGGGTAATATTTTGTTCAGTTTTATAAAAGGTCACCATGCATCGAAGCTGACTGGGCAGCAACTAGTAACAATAACATAAGGGTTGCCTCAATTGACAGTCCCCTTATAAAACACTGTTTTAAATGCCTAAACTTTTCTTATGAGATATTTCTTCATGCAAGTTTTTATAACCAAAATGTGAAAAGGGACTGATGCATGTTGTTTACATAAAATGTCTCCCCCCCTTTTAAGTGAGGAACTTTTTTGATTTTTTTTTTAATTATTCAAATTGTAAATGCTAGTTCTCGAACGGGGAAACAAACCAGACGTTTCCATAAGTGGTAGTATTAGAACAAAGATGAACATATTGCCAAACGGCATCTGGAGAATCCCCAACAGTGCTGTGATTTGCTCTTCCCCTTTGCTCTCTGATTTCTTTGCAGCCTTAATGTTTATATCTTTTTATTCAAGCATTTTGTTCTGAGGGCCCAAACCCAATTTGCACAGCTAAAGCAGGGAATCAAATGGGTGGAAATGTGTGGGTATCTTATGTTACTTTTTTCCGTGTTTCAGCCAGACTGAAAACTACACTCATCAATTTTCAAGTCAGTCTGAGGTTTGGAACATCTTAGGGATCTTTTCAGGCTGGAAAAGGAAAATCAATTACACAGTGCAATGACCAACTGTCTTATTTATGTATGGTGGCACAGTGGTTAAGAACTTGGCTGTTAATCAAAAGGTCAACAGTTAGAATCCACCATCTGCCCCTTGGAAACCCCATGGGGCAGTTCTACTCTGTCGTAGGGTCGCTATGACTCGGAATCAACTCGATGGCAATGGGCTTTTGTTTCATATATACAAATAAGAGTACGGTAAAAACCCAAGGGATTCCAAATGCCTGTATTTCATATTGCAAAATAAATCCCTATTGGCCTCATTTGTGAACATGCAATTGCAACTCTGGGTTTTTTTTTTTTAAGCAAGGTTGAAACAAACTCCTGTTGCGCTTAATAGCGCGATTTAAGGGGAACTGAAGTCCGCTTGGGGCAGTTCTACTCTGTCCTGTAGGGTCGCTATGAGTCAGAATTGACTCAACGGCACTGGGTTTGGCTTGGGTTTGGGTTTGAAGTCCGCTTTGGATGGAGAGACTACCACTCCCGGCATGCCCCGGGGCCGCACACGTGATTAGAGGCGACTAGAACTACATCTCCCGGAGTGCCTTGGTCCCACGGGTGATTTGAGGGAAGAGAACTACATCCCCCGGCATGCTGCAGGGGTGGGGGGACCGCAGCACCGAGCTTCCCTGACTTCTCCCAGTCCTTCAGGTCCCACCTTGAAAAGGATGGAGGTGACTGAGGGTACCGGGGCTCCTGAACCCGGCGAGATCCGGGCACTGAAGCCATGTCTGCTGCGCCGCAATCACAGCCTCGAACTGCATGGCGTGGCGGTCTCCTGCCTCGAGGAGCTGAGAAGCAAGGGTTAGTACTGCGCTGGGGCAGGGGCTGGGGAGGGACCGGGCGGGAGAGGAAGTCGGGCGGGGACCGGTCGGGGTTCGAGGGGCGACCTGGGCAGACTTGAAGGGCCGGTGGAGCCTTGGGAAACGGCACCGAAATAACTCGGCGTGGGTATAGCGCTTTACAGGTTTCGAAACGTTTCATAGTCGTTTACAAGGCGCTGAAACTTTATCTCAGGTGAGACTCTTAAATGTGGAAAAAAGTAGACGGGAAGAAATATGCAAATTTAAGAGGCTCGACTTAGCTGTCTTGCCTAGAATTATACTGATTTCTGACCATATCTAGCCCAGTGTATTTCTGTCACTCTGAATCGTTAAAATGGTACTGGGGGCCTCCAGCTGAGCCACCGGGGGGCGGATTTTCACCGTCAGCTCCGGCAGGTACCTGTACCGGAAAGAGGGAGCGGCTTCTGACTGTCCTAGAAGTCCAGACAGAGGAACGGTGTTGAGTGTTGTGTGTGACTGAGATGACAGAAGTTCTGAGCCCTAGCCCCATGTTGTTACTAGCTGCTTGACCTTGCACTAGCATCTCTCGACCCTCAGTTTTCTCATTGGAAAATGGGGTGTAATAGTTCCGGTGCTGCTTGCCAGGACTGGTAGGACTCTCAACAAGAGCTGATATATTGAGATGATATATTCAAATGACTTCCAAATGTTATAAGCCATATATGGTTAAACGAGTGAGCTATCCCCAGGCATATAGTCACAGTGTGTGTCAGTACACTGCTTCCTCTTTAGAGACACTTAAGTTCCAACCAGTTATCATACAGAAGTCTTTCAAAGACTTAGGAGCAGCCAAAGCATTGCACATGTTCTGCTGATATGGCTTTTGCTGTGTATTTATTTTCTGGCATTAGGTTACTTAAGTCTGTGAGGGTTTCTTTTTTTTTTTTTTGTCACTGAAAAATGCATCCGTCTGGATGTACTTGGTACAGAAGCTTGTGTAAATGCTTGTGTTCAGTGGAGCTCGGCCTATGCAAGGCTTGCTTGCTTTTCTACTGCTATTTGGGTGGTAGACAACATTCCCTAAAGATATTTATAGTCTTTGCTACTTCTGCCTACTTTTGTCTCATCACCATCACTAAAGTGGATGGGACAGAGCTGCCCTGGGGAAAGCCTCTTGTGTAGTGATAATAAAGATGAAAAGAAACTGATACAAACTTGTTTCTCTTATGCTTTCCTATAGATTAGAAAAGCTGCAAAGAAAGATGCTACAAAGATCAAAAAGTTTGTTTGTTTTTTTTTTTTTGACATTCAACACACCAGAGAATTTAAGATGGCTACTGAATAAATGAAAAAAAGATTACTCATTTACAAGGAGCCAAACCAGACTTTGGTATAGTTTGCTGTATACCGAAAGACTTGAGTGCCTCTTGTGTGTAGTGTAGAATACCTGTAGGAAACACATTTCCAAGAGCAAGACTGGATTTAAATCCTGATTCTCTCACTTAACTAGCTTGGGCAAGTTACTTAACCTCTCCGAGCCTTGGTTTTTTCTCATCAGTAAAATGGGAATAATAATAGCACCTACCCTCTAGAATTGTTATAAGGATTAAATATTGTAGATGAAAAGCACTTAGAACAGTACCAGGCATGTGTTAAGTGCTATTTCTATGTCAGTATCAGTAGTTGTGGTTGCCAGTAGTTGAGGTTATAATTTCCTTACGGATGTGAATTTGCTCTTTGGATCTTGAGTTCTCTGAAGAGCAGAATTTTTTAGTTGCCAAATATTTTATCTCTCTCAGCTTGTGACATTCTGGCCATTGATAAGTCCTTGGCACCAGTCACCCTGGTCCTGGCAGAGGATGGCACCATAGTAGATGATGACGATTACTTCCTGTGTCTGCCTTCCAACACTAAGTTTGTGGCATTGGCCAGTAATGAGAAGTGGACATACAACAATTCAGGTAAGAAACACTGGCCATATCTAAAATGACCTGTGTGACACAACATCCATCACCATTAACTTCATTGCACAGCCAGCTGGTTGCTGTTTGTCGGGCTGTTTAAGCATGTATGCAGCAAACATTTTCTGAACTCCTTCTGTGTGCCACACATGGTGTTAAGTCCTAGAGGTAAAAGTGAGTGAGATGGAGGCCCCATTCTCGACTAATTCACAGACCAGTTAAAATGCAGCGTGGCAGAGAGATCAGTACTGCAAGCCGAAGTCAGGCTGCCTGGGTCTGAATCCTGGCTCTGCTGTTTATTAGCCATGTGACTGTGGGCAAATTACATAGCCTTTCAGTGCCTAACTGAGATAATAATTATAGTACCTATTTCCTCAGATTGTTGTAAGGATAATATAACATAATATGTATTAACCAGGGTTCCTCAACCTTAATCCTGTTAACAGTTTTGACCGGATAATTCTTTGTTGTGGAGAACTATCCTGTACACTATAGGATGTTAAGCAGCATCCCTGGCCTCTACCTATTAGATGCCAGCAGCATCCTTGTCTTAGTCTTCTAGTGCTGCTACAACAGAAATACCAGAAGTGGACGGCTTTAACAAAGAGAAATTTATTTCCTCACAGTCTAGGAGGTTACAAGTCCAAATTCAGGGTGTTGGCTCCAGGGGAAGGCTTTCTGTCTCTATTGGCTCTGGACAAAGGTCCTTGTCCTCAATCTTCCCCTGGTCAAGGAGATTCTCAGGTGCAGAGGCCCCATGTCCAAAGGACGCACTCTGCTCCTGGTGCTGCTTTCTTGGTGATATGAGGTCCCCAACTCTCTGCTAGCTTCCCTTTTATCTCTTGAGAGAAAAAAGGTGGTACAGGCCATACCCCAGGGAAACGCCCTTTACACTGGATCAGGGATGTGACCTGGGTAAGGGTGGTTTTACAATCCCACCCTAATCCTTTTTAACTTAAAATAACAATCACAAAATGGAGGACAACCACACAATGCTGGAAATCATGGCCCAGCCAAATTGATGTACACGTTTTTGGGGGACATAATTCAATCCATGACATTCCACCCTTTGGTCCCCCAAAAATCAATCCTTGCAACATGCAGAATATATTCATTCTATCATATCATACCAAAAGTCTTAACTCCAAGTCCAAAATCCAAAAATTCCTCCTCTTCTGTGAAATCTAGAATACGAGTTACCTGCTTCCAAAGGTACAATGGCAGAACAGGAACAAGCTAGACATTTCCATTACAAATGGGAGAAATTGGAGGGAAAGAAGGCATAAGAGGCACCAAGCAAGTCAGTAGAAAACATTGCATTAGTCCTCAAGACTTTGGAAATAACCCTCTGTTCTCTGAGACTATTCACACAATAGCTCTGCCCTCCAGACTCTAGGTATTGGCCATACTCTTTAGATTCTGAGTGGAAGCCCCTCGGCCCTGGGCTTCAGCTCCACCTTCCAGGCCCACTGGGACAGCAACTCTGCTCCCTTGGCTTTAGGTGCACAATTCTCCTAGTCCATCTGAGTGGCAACTCCACCCTTAGAAACACCAGAGGCCATGGCTCCACCCTTTGAAACCCCAGAGGTCAAGGCCATACCTCTTGAAACTGAGGCAGCTCAGCTTCCTGTGTTTCTTGTCTCTTCAGCTTCCGAGTCCTGGTTTCTTGCCTCTTGGCCCTCTGGCCTCATGCCCACATCTGGCCTGCTGGGACAAGTGTTTGAAAGCTCTGTAGCTCCACCAGTAAGTGCCTGGAGGCACCGCACTCCACCAGGAAGCCTCCTGTGCACAGGCACTCAGCTGTTTTGCCCCGTGGGTCAGCTCCAGCACTGTCTGGCCCTGGTCTCCCGGTTCTGCTCTTCGCTGATTCTCTGCCGCTGCGGTTTCTCTGCTGCTGCTGGCCCTCTGTTGCTGCTGCTCCTGTATCTATTCACAGTTTCAAAACCGCTTCCATGTTATAGCAGCACCTTACTCTCTTGGTACCAAATTCTGTCCTAGTCATCAGTGCTGCTATAACAGAAATACCACAAGTGGATGGCTTTAACAAAGAGAAATTTATTTTCTCACAGTCTAGTAGGTTACAAATCCGAATTCAGGGTGTTGGCTCCAGGGGAAAGCTTTCTGTCTCTATCAGCTCTGGAGGGAGATCCTTGTTCTCAATCTTCCCCTGGTCGAGGAGCTTCTCAGACTCAGGGACCCCAGGTCCAAAGGATGCGCTCCGCTCCTGGTGCTGCTTTCTTGATGGCATGAGGTCCTCAACTCTGCTTGCTTCCCTTTCCTTTTATCTCTTGAGAGATAAAAGGTGGTACAGGCCACACCCCAGGGAAACTCCCTTTACCTTGGATCAGGGATGTGACCTGCTAAGGGTGTTACAATCCCACTCTAATCCTCTTTGACATAAAATTACAATCACAAAGTGGAGGACAACTACATAATACTGGGAATCATGGCCTAACCAAGTTGATATATACATTTTTGGGGCAACATAATTCAGTCCATGAAAACCCTCTTCCCTAGTTGTGGCAACCAAGTGTATCCAGACTTTGCCAAGTGTCCCCTGGGGGGCAGAATGGCTTCTAGTTGAGAACCATATATAAACTGATATAAACCATTTACATGTTACCTGGCACACAGTAAGGAATAAATGTTATATCATCACCATCACTATATCTATCAAACTGAAGGATGAAAGGCTAGAGAAGTATCCTGAGGGAAATGCCTCTACCACTAAATTGAGGAAATTGCCCTTTAGCAGTGGCCCTACCAGCCACCTTTGTACTTGAACCCTAGGGACAGCAAACAATGGGTGCAGCTCCCCCAGTTACGGATAGGATCAATCCCCAAGCACAGGAGAAGCACTGGTGAGAATGAATACTTTTGTAGACAAAAATGGTAACACCTAGACACACAAAACTAACTAAAAGGGAAATGTGGGATCCTGGGTATGCAGGACTGTACTTTGGGTTTAATGGCTTCTTCCCACAGGAGAACGCAGGGTGGTTTCACATGGAACTAAATAGAAGATGGAAGAAGAGGGAAAATTAAGGTTCTAGACAGGGATTGGCTTTCCTAGGAATCTTTGAGAAAAAGTATTTCTTCCACCACTGAAATCACTCTACGTGGCCAAGCAGGGGGATGGGCAGACATCCTGAAGATGCTCTGTGTGTCTGTTGGGGGCAGCAGTGAAAGTGGTACTTCTGGGTACTATGACTGTGACTGGTGTTTTCTCCCATTTATCAGATGGAGGCACAGCTTGGATTTCCCAAGAGTCCTTTGATGTAGATGAAACAGACAGCGGGGTAGGATTGAAGTGGAAGAATGTGGCCAGGCAGCTCAAAGAAGATCTTTCTAGCATCATCCTCCTGTCAGAGGAGGACCTCCAGGTAAGCCACCCTTTCTAGCATCATCCTCCTGTCAGAGGAGGACCTCCAGGTAAGCTACCTCTTCCAGCTACAGCAGCACTCATCCGCCTCTGCAGTGCCAGCACCTTCTTAGCGTCCACGCATCTGGCCACGATAATTTCATTTCTCCTGTTTGTTTTTTTTTAATTTTTATTGTACGTTAAGTGAAAGTTTACAAATCAAGTCAGTCTCTCATACAAAAATTTACATACACCTTGCTAAGAAAATACACTCCTAATTGCACTCCCCCTAATGAGACAGCATACTCCTTCCCTCCACTCTCTCTTTTCTTGTCCATTCAGCCAGCTTCTGACCCGCTTTGCCCTGTCATCTCCCCTCCAGACAGGAGCTGCCCACATAGTCTCATGTGTCTGCTTGACCCAAGAAGCTCACTCCTCACTAGTATCATTTTCTATCCCATTGTCCAGTCCAATCCCTGTCTGAAGAGTTGGCTTTGGGAATGGTTCCTGTCTTGGGGACCATGACCTCTGGGGTCCTTCTAGTCTCAGTCAGACCATTAAGTCTGGCCTTTTTACGAGAATTTGAGGTCTGCATCCCACTGCTCTCCAGCTCCCTCAGGGGTTCTCTGTTGTGTTCATTTCCCTTAATTCTTAATTGTTGTATAATTCTCAAATCACAGTTAAGAGTCTTCCTTTTATAGTTCTTGCTTTCACGTAGAGTAGTAATTTTTTTAACCCTCACCCTGTGTCAGAATCATGTTTTTAAAAATACTGATGACTAGCCTTAATCAGGTGAACTCTGGGGGCTGAGAGTGTACTGTTTAGGGATATGGAGTGGGCTGCAGAGTTGGAGTAGCTGGGTTCAGATCTCAGCTCCATCCATATGACTTTGAGCCAGTAACCTAACTTCTCTGCTTGCATTTCCTCTTCTGTAAAAAATTGGGGTATTAGTTCAGAAAATATGCATTGAGCCCCTGCCCTGAGCCTGGCATGGTTCTGTGCTTTGGGGTTACGGTGGCGAACAAGCCACACAAGGGAACTTGCTCTAACAGAACTCGTGTTCTGATGGGAGGCTAACAACAAGCAAGCAAGCGTTTCAGACAGGGAGGTGTGCAGAGAGCAACGAGGGGGCTGCTGTAGATTGGGAGATCAAGGAAGGCCTCTAAGAGGGCGGGATTATTTTTTTAATTTATAGATTTGTTTTAATAGACTTTTTTTTAGAGCAGGTGTAGGTTTACAGAAAAATCGTGCAGAGTTCCCGTATATGCCCTGTGCCCCTCCACACGGTTCTCCTGTTATTAACATCTTATATTCCTGTGGTCCATTTGTTACAGCTGAACCAATCTTGTTACATGATTATTAACTAAAGATCACAGTTCATATTACAGTTCACTCTTTGTGTCGTATAGTCCTATGGGTTTTGACAAATGCATAACATCATATGTCCACCATCAGAGTATCATACAAAATAGTTTTAGTATTTATTTTTTTAATTAAAAACCCACAGTTAATTGGGGAAAAGATAGTCTTTTTAACAAATGGTGCTGGCATAACTGGATATCCATTTGCAAAAAAATGAAACCAGGACCCATACCTCACACCATGCACAAAAACTAACTCCAAGTGGATCAAAGACCTAAACATAAAGACTAAAACGATAAAGATCATGGAAGAAAAAATAGGGACAACGTTAGGAGCCCTAATACAAGGCATAAACAGAATACAAAACATTACCAAAAATGACAAAGAGAAACCCGATAACTGGGAGCTCCTAAAAATCAAACACCTATGCTCATCTAAAGACTTCACCAAAAGAGTAGAAAGACCACCTACAGACTGAGAAAGAATTTTCAGCTGTGACATCTCCGACCAGCGCCTGATCTCTAAAATCTATATGATTCTGTCAAAACTCAACCACAAAAAGACGAACAACCCAATCAAGAAATGGGCAAAGGATATGAACACGCACTTCACTAAAGAAGATATTCAGGCAGCTAACAGATACATGAGAAAATGCTCTCGATCATTAGCCATTAGAGAAATGAAAATTAAAACTACGATGAGATTCTATCTCACTCCAACAAGGCTGGCATTAATCCAAAAAACACAAAATAATAAATGTGGGAGAGATTGGGGAGAGATTGGAACTCTTATACACTGCTGGTGGGAATGTAAAATGGTACAACCACTTTGGAAATCTATCTGGCATTATCTTAAACAGTTATAAATAGAACTACCATACAACCCAGAAATCCCATTCCTCAGAATATACCCTAGAGAAATAAGAGCCTTCACACAAACAGATATATGCACACCCATGTTTATTGCAGCTCTGTTTACAATAGCAAAAAGCTGGAAGCAACCAAGGTGTCCATCAGCGGATGAATGGTTAAATAAATTGTGATATATTCACACAATGGAATACTACGCTTCGATAAAGAACAGTGACGAATCTGTGAAACATTTCATAACATGGAGGAACCTGGAAAGCATTATGCTGAGCGAAATTAGTCAGAGGCAAGAGGACAAATATTGTATAAGACCACTATTATAAGATCTTGAGAAATAGTATAAACTGAGAAGAACACATACTTTTGTGGTTACGAGGAGGGGAGGGAGGGAGGGTGGGAGAGGGTTTTTTACTGATTAGTTAGTAGATAAGAACTACTTTAGGTGAAGGGAAGGACAATACTCAATACATGGAAGGTCAGCTCAACTGGACTGGACCAAAAGCAAAGACGTTTCCGGGATAAACTGAATGCTTCAAAGGTCAGCGGAGCAAGGGTAGGAGTTTGGGGACCATGGTTTAAGGGGACTTCTAAGTCAATTGGCAAAATAATTCTATTATGAAAACATTCTGCATCCCACTTTGAAATGTGGTGTCTGGGGTCTTAAATGCTAACAAGCGGCCATCTAAGATGCATCAATTGGTCTCAACCCACCTGGATCAAAGGAGAATGAAGAACAACATCACATGATAACTATGAGCCCAAGAGACAGAAAGGGCCATAGGAACCAGAGACTTACATCATCCTGAGACCAGAAGAACTAGTTGGTGCCCAGCCACAACCAATGACTGCCCTGACAGGGAGCACAACAGAGAACCCCTGAGGGAACAGGAGATCAGTGGGATGCAGACCCCAAATTCTCACAAAAAGACCATACTTAATGGTCTGACTGAGACTAGAGGAATCCTGGCAGTCATGGTCCCCAAACCTTCTGTTGGCCCAGGACAGGAACCATTCCAGAAGACAACTCATCAGACATGGAAGGGACTGGACAGTGGGTAGGAGAGAGATGCTGATGAAGAGTGAGCTACTTGGATTGGGTGGACACTTGAGATTGTGTTGGCATCTCCTGTCTGGAGGGGGGATGGGAGGGTAGAGAGGGTTGGAAGCTGGCAAAATTATCACGAAAGGAGAGACTGGAAGGGCTGACTCATTAGGGGGAGAGCAAGTGGGAGTACGGAGTAAGGTGTATATAAACTTATATGTGACAGTCTGACTTGATTTGTAAACGTTCAGTTGAAGCGCAGTAAAAGTTAATAAAAAAAAAAACTTATATGTGACAGACTGACTTGATTTGTAAACGTTCACTTGAAGCTCAATAAAAATTAAAAAAAAAAAAAAGAAAGACCAGATTTGCTGGCCTGACAGAGACTGGAGGAACCCCGAGAGTATGGCTCCCAGACACCATTTCGCTCAGTAATGAGGTCACTCCTGAGGTTTACCCTTCAGCCAAAGATTGAACAGTCCCGTCGAACAAAACAAGACTAAAGGGGTGCACCAGCCCTGGGGCAGGGACTGGAAAATAGGTGGGAATAAGACAGCTGGTAATAGGGAACCAAGGGTTGAGAAGGGAGAGTGTTGACATATCATGGGGTTGTTAACCAGTGTCATACAATAATGTGTGTACTGTTTGATGAGAAACTAGTTTGTTCTGTAAACCTTCATCTAATGTTCAATTAAAAAAAAGATCTGACACAAAACCATAAAATAAAGCAAATGACAAAATGCAAAAAAAAAAAAAACCATTGTCATCCAGTCAATTCCAACTCATAGTGACCCTATTGGACAGAGTAGAACTGTCCCATGAGGTTTCCAAGAAGCAGCTGATGGATTCAAACTGCCAAACTTTCGGTTAGCAGCCAAACACTTAACTACTGTGCCACCAGGGATGCCTTTATGTGGTTCAAAATCCAAGAGGTGCAAAAGGAGATATAAGTAGCCAAGAAGTGGAAACCACCCAAGTATTCATTATTTGATGAATAGATGAATAAAATTGGGGTATCCATACAACGGAATGTTATGCAGCCGTAAAAAGAAATAAACCACTAATTAATATATGCTACAACGTGAATGAACCTTGAAAACATTATGCTATGTGAAAGAAGCCAGTCACAGAAGGCCATACATTGTATAATTACACTTATGTGAAGTGTCTAGAATAGGTAAATCCATTGAGACAGAAGGTAGGTTAGTGTTTGCCAGGGGTTGGGGGAGGGGAGAATGGGGGAGTAACTGCTTAATGGGTCCAGGGTCTCCTTTTGGGGTGAGGAAAATGTTTTGGAACTAGACAGAGGTGACAGTTACACAATGTTGTGAGTTTAGAACCATGCTCAACAGTTTCAGCAGTTTGATCTTTCTCTTCTAAAGACTATTTTTAATCTAATTACTGTATATGCAAAAACATTGAGCCTTTTTAAAAATTATTATCCTAGCAGATTTAGGATGTTAACAAGTCAGCTCTCCCGCACTTCACAGACCAAACATGTTATTTAGAAACTGGATGTATGGAATAGAACCTCAAATTCCTTTAAAAAAAAACCAGACTTACTAGACTGGTTGAGACTCGAGGACTTCCCAAGACTGTTGCCCCGAGATACTCTTTAAACTTTGATAACGGATTGACTCACACAACAAAGAATACCACTGAGTACTTTGCTCCTTTAAAAAATCTATGAGACCAAACGGCCAATAATTACTTTAAAAGAAAGATGAGAATATAAGCAGGCAGGGAAACTAATGGAAACCGAACAACCAGAACAGAAATAATGACAATGTTCGTGCACTGTAAAGAAATGTAACCAGTGTCACTGAACAGTTTGTGTAGAAATTGTCGAATGGGAACCCAAACTGCTGTTTAAAACCTTCACCGAAACACAATATTATTTTTTAAAAACTAGGTATAAGTTACAGTTTAGAGCTTTAGGGTTTGATTTTTCTATATGATCATGTACAATAAAAAATGTTTAAGGTTAAAATTGTTAAAGGAACTTTTGCTTAAAACAACCTTGTATTGATACATTGTATCATATAGCTTCTCCATTCTATCCTACAGAATTGAATTTCTTGATATCATAGTTTTGTTTTTTTTTAATGGGACACTAAGGTGTTGTTTTACTAATTTTTTCACGAGAAAACATACATGCCTCTCTGCTGACTCTCAGTCAGTCATATTAGGTAGCTTTGGGAAATAGATGAAATGAGCCTCTGAGATTGATGTATTTGAGAGATAGAGTGCCATGCTCAGGATGTACTTTTAGATTTCTTAGAGTCCCTGTCTCTTTATTAGGTGCTCATCGATGTCCCATGTTCAGACCTGGCTCAGGAACTCGGCCAAAGCTGTGCTGCAGTCCAGGGGCTCCAGAACACCCTCCAGCAGGTGCTTGACCAGAGAGAGGAAGCCCGCCAATCCAAGCAACTCCTGGAGCTTTATATACGGGCTTTGGAGAAGGAGGGCAGCATCTTGTCAAAGCAGGAAGGTAGGACTCTTTCGTTGGGGGTGTTACAGTGAGAGCCAAGTACTTATAGAGCATTTCCTGGAAAAAGAACAAAATTTGACAATGCAGTCAAACACTCTGAAGCCCCAGCTGCCAGGATCTTGACATGTTTATCCCTTGCCTGACGTTACTCTGGGTGGTTCTTTGTGTAGCTGACTAATTACTCAGTGTGCTGATCTCGATCTCATGCTTGCTTTGTAGAGTCCAAAACTGGGTTTGTTGAAGAGGTGGATGCAGTCGACATGGGTACAAGCAGAGAGATGTTCTCTGGAGTTACACTCACAAGCCAGGTCCTTACCGTGCTGAAGGAGAAGCCTGCTCCAGAACTGAGCTTATCCAGTCAGGATTTGGAGGTGGGCGAGAACCAGGGACCCTGAGCTGCAGGAATGTCTTGCTGTAGAGGTGGAGTATTACAGTGCAGAGGCTGGTAGGGGATTGTTTTTTCACCTCTGCAGATCGTGAATCTTAGCTGCCAATTCACCTATTGTATGTCATAGCATTTATAGACATCTCATTTAACCTAATTCCAAATAGCTATTTAAAATACGCACTTCCTCAGCTCATCTAGCATTATCCTCTGGTCCAGGGTCAGTAGTGGAGTGACTGAACCTGACAAGGAGGCGTAGCTGGACTCAGGCTTCTGAGATGGCTTCCAGTTCTGTCAGTGGTTGAAGAAGGTACATAGTAAATCCTGAGGCACATAAGGAAACACCCCTTGAGGGGGTCACCTTGTGCTGGCTGAGACAGGGGAACTAGAAACTTGATGAAGGGAAGCTATCAGGATGGGTGTTACCGTATTTCTTATTGTTCATCCTCTTCCCTGTCTGTCGCCACATACCTTCCTGTTAAAAAGGAAGGAAACTGATTTGAACTTGGCTAAATTTCCTGTAGGTGGGTGACTTTAGAGTTGCTCCAAGCAGTTTTTTTTCTGGAGACCCTTTCCTGTTGTATGGTAAGAAAAGGCATGTGACAATTTAATATGAAACAAACCCGGTGATGGCATTTCAGCATAAAGACATAGCATAAATCAGTGTTGCCAAATGCTCCTCTCCTAAGGAAAGGCAGTAAAGCAGCACACAGGGGTAGCAGAAGGAGTGGTTATCAATGATTCCTGTTCTTGCTGCAGTTGGTTACCAAGGAAGACCCCAAAGCATTGGCTGTTGCTTTGAACTGGGACAAAAAGAGAACTGAAACTGTTCAACAAGCCTGTGAGCAGGAGCTCAGCCTGCGTCTACAGCAGATACAGAGTTTGCGGTCTCTCAGGAGCGTATCAGCAAGGAAGACTTCACGGCCTGGACAGCTGCAGAGTCCGAAACGAGCTAAGCAAGACCCCACCTAGCTACAGCTACAAGGAAACTCTGTGGCCTGGTTTTTGTTATCAGGAAATACCTTTAGCCAGATTCATTGACACCTACAGACTACTCCATACCCTGCCTTAGGGCATGTTCTGGAACAGGCTGGAAGGCTGGCTTTATAGCCCTCCAGAAAAGCCTTTACACATCTCAACATATGCCCTTCCACCTATTTTGAATGATACACCATAGCTGCAATAGCCATATCCCATTTCCTCTGATTACATGTTCTTATGCTCCATGTTTAAAAGTCACTGAAGGACAGTAAAAAGGAATTGTCATATTTTGGATTCATTGTCCTTGTTCTGAAGCCCTGATGGTGCAGTGGTTAAGAGTTATGGCTGCTGACCAAAAGGTCAGTGTTCGAATCTACCAGCCACTCCTTGGAAACCCTGTGGGGCAGTTCTACTCTGTCCTGTAGGGTCGCTATGAGTCGAAATCGACTCAGCAGCAACAGGTTTGGGGGTTTTTTGGTCTTGGTTCTAAAGGAGTACCTGGGTGGCACAAATGGTTATCATGCTTAGCTGTTAACCAAAAGGCTGGAGGCTTGAGTCTGCCCAGAGGCACCTTGGAAGAAAGGCCTGGCAATCTACTTCTGAAAAATCAGCCATTGAAACTCCTGTGGCTCACACTACTCTGGCACAAATGGGGTTGCCATGAATTGGAATGCACTGGACAGCAGTTGGTTATTAGTTGTACTTTTAAAGACAGAGGTTGTCCTTGTTCTAAAGATAGAACTGCAAAATTATAAACAAATAATGGTTTATAGAGAAGGTGATAGAATAGAGTGTTGATTATGGCTGAAAACTTGTTTCCCAAGTTAATGAATATTTTCGTTTGTTTAAAGGCATATATTAAGTTTGCAGACCATAGGGACATACAGATAGTGTAATTCACCATTTCTAATATCTAACTCAGTATTGTGAAATTAGATCTGTTACCACTGTGAAACTCTTTTCAGTATTCTAATATGTTTTATCAGCGGGGGGTATAAAGGTCATTAAATTCCATTTCCAAGTGATATGGCTCCAGTCTCTCCGGGTGGAATATACCTCCTAGTTCTGTACAAACTTGTTTTTTGGGTTTTGCAATCCATGGTACAATCCCCTTGCAGGGAAAAGATGGTTTATTTGTCATTGACTTCTTTTAAGCAGGCTTAGAGAAAAATAGAATTTTTCTATTTTTAAGAAATATGTAGCCGGATAGAGATATATAGCTGGTTATTAAGTAAAGAAATAAAACAGTTTAAGTCCTAGGGTCAAGTGAGAGAGTTGGTTAAGAAACAAACAGAACAAAAAGGACTGTTTGCTTCTCTGTGATCTTAAAAAACGAGGGCTGAGATCTGTTTGGCATCCCTACTAATGCCTTACACCATTGGTTCTTACCCTATTAGCCCTCACATTTCCTATTTTAGTAGCATATTTTGTAATTCCTTAATTATCCTAAAATGAAAGCCATAGTTGATAACCTACTATCTTAGTCATCTAGTGCTGCTATTACAGAAATACTACAAGTAGATGGCTTTAACAAAGAGAAATTTATTCTCTCACAGTCTAGTAGGCTAGAAGTCCAAATTCAGGGCGTCAGCTCCAGGAGAAGGCTTTCTCTGTTGGCTCTGGAGGAAGGTCCTTGTTATCAATCTTCCCCTGGACTAGGAGCTTCTCTGCACAGGAACCCTGGGTCCAAAGAACATGCTCTGATATGAGGTCCCCTCCTCTCTGCTCACTTCCCTTTCCTTTTATCTCTTGTAAGATAAAAGGTGGTGCAGGCCACACCCCAGGGAAACTCCCTTTACGTTGGATCAGGGATGTGCCCTTAGTAAGGGTGTTATAATCTCACCCTAATCCTCTTTAACATAAAATTGTAATCACAAACTGGAGGACAACCACACAATACTGAGAATCATGGCCTAACCAAGTTGACACATATTTTGGGGGGCACAATTCAATCCATGACAACAACCTACATATATACTTTCAAAAGCACCGATGTAAGACCCAAGATGTAGTAGTACAAAAGAAGCAAAGGAAGATAATATCTAATAAAATGACACGGATCTCAGTATGTCACTGTCTGGGCATGACTATACCAGAAGGCACAATGAAGCTGTCAGGTGCTTGTTGGAAATCATGAATTTGACAGGTGCAGACTAGCGTAGGTGTATAGTGATTGCCAACTCAAATACCACAAGCAGTACTGCCCTTGGTAATAGGATTTTCTAAAATGGCAAAATTCTGGATAAAGAATAACATACCTCCCTTCATTTACAAGGTAGCTGCATTCCTAGAAAATCCAGGGTATGTGGAAACTGCAAAAAGTACGAACAAACACATGAAAAGATGCTTGAAGCCATTGGTCATTAGAGAAATGCAAATCAAAACCACAATGAGATACCGTTTCACCTCCACTAAGATGGCTGTGAGCAAAAAAATGGGAAACAACAGGTGTTGGTAAGGACATGGAGAAATTGGAACCCTCATCCATTACTGGTGGGATTGTAAATGATACAGCCACTGTGGAAAACAGTTTGAGGGATTCTCAAGTTAAACATAGAATTACCATATAATCCAGCAATTCCACTCCTAGGTATATACCCAAAATAATTGAAAGTGGGAATGTAAACAGATACTCGTACACCAATGTTCATTGTGGCATTATTCACAACAGCCAAAAGGTAGAAACAGCCTAAATGCCCATCAGCAGATGAATGGATAAATAAAAAGTGGTGTATCCATTCAGTAAAGTTTGACAACCATAGAGAGAAATGAAGTCCTAATATATACTACAACATGGATGAACCTTGAAAACATGCTGAAATAAGTCAGTCACAAAAGGACAAATAGTATATGATCCTGCTTATATGAAATGTCTAGGTTAGGCAAATGTATATAGAGTATACATTAGTGGTTACCAGGGGCGGGAGGGTGGAGACACTGAGTTCCTGTTGAGGGTGATGGAAAAATTTGAAAACCAATAGTTTGTTGTACAACAATAGATGGTTGTACAACATGATGAATGTAATTAATGTCATTGAACTGTACATGTAGAAAATGTTGAAATGGCAGATGTTTTATATATATACATATCTAATATATAAATATGTATATACACTGTAAAATCTACATGCTACTGCAAAAACTCAACTACAAAAAGACAACTCAAAAAAAATGGGCTAAGGACATGAACAGGTACTTCACTAAAGACATTCAGGTAGCTAACAGATACGTGAGGAAATGCTCACGATCATTAGCCATTAGAGAAATGCAAATTAAAACTACAATGAGATTCCATCTCCAACAAGGCTGGCATTAATCCAAAAAACACAAAACAATAAATGTTGGAGAGGTCGTGGAGAGACTGGAACATTTATACACTGCTGGTGGGAATGTAAAGTGGTATAACCACTTTGGAAATCGATTTGGCACTTCCCTAAAAAGCTAGAAATAGAACGACCATATGATCCAGCAACCCCACTCCTTGGAATATATCCTAGAGAAATAAGAGCCTTTACACAAACAGATATATGCACACCCATGTTCATTGCAGTGCTGCTTAAAATAGCAAAAAGATGGAAGCAACCAAGTTGCCCATCAACAGAAGAATGGATAAATAAATTATGGTATATTCATACAATGGAATACTACACATTGATAAAGAACAACGATGAATCCGTGGAACATTTCATAACATGGAGGAATCTGGAAGGCATTATGCTGAATGAAGTTAGTCACAAAATATTGTATGAGACGACAATTATAAGAACTGGAGAAATAGTTTAGAGAAGAAAATATTTGATGGTTACGAGAGTGGGGAGGGTTAGGGGTATTCACTAATTAGTAGACAAGAACTATTTTAGTGAAGGGTAAGACAACACACAATACAGGAGAGGTCAGGAAACTGGACTAAACCAAAAGCAAAGAAGTTCCCTGAATAAACTGAGTGCTTCGGAGGCCAGCATAGCAGGGATGGCGGCTTGGGGACCATGGTTTCAGGGAACTTCTAGGTCAATTGGCATAATAAAATCTATTAAAACATTCTACATCCCACTTTGGAGAGTGGCATCTGGGTCTTAACGCTAGCAAGCAGCCTTCTAAGATGCATCAATTGGTCTCAATCCACCTGGAGCAAAGGAGAATGAAGAACACCAAAGATATCAGGTAATTATGAGCCCAAGAGACAGAAAGGGCCACATAACCGGAGACTACATTAGCCTGAGACCAGAACTAGGTGGTGCCCGGCTACAACCAATGACTGCCCTGACAGGGAACAACACAGAGGACCCCCGAGGGAGCAGGACAGCAGTGGGATTCAGATCTCAAATTCTCATAAAAAGACCAGACTTAATGGTCTGACTGAGACTAGAAGGACCCCAGAGGTCATGGTCCCCAGACCTTTTGTTAGCCCAAGACAGGAACCATTTCCAAAGCCAACTCTTCAGACAGGGATTGGACTGGACTATGGGATAGAAAATGATACTGGTGAGGAGTGAGCTTGGATCAAGTAGACACATGAAACTATGTGGGCAGCTCCTGTCTGGATGGGAGATGAGAAGGCAGAGGGGGTCAGAAGCTGGCCAAATGGACACAAAAATAGAGGGTGGAAAGGAGTGTACTGTCTCATTAGGAGGAGAGCACCTAGGAGTATATAGCAAGGTATACTAAATTTTTGTATGAAAGACTGACTTGATTGTAAACTTTCACCTAAAGCACAATAAAAATTTAAAAATATATATACATATATATGTATATATATTTACCACAATAAAAAAAAAAACCTGCAAAAAATATTTTGTTTATATATAAAATTAGGTTTCAGGCTAAAATAATTTTGAACATCTACATGAATGGCCAGCATGACACTCAAAAGTCACATAGATTTGGGACAATTCTTCGTTATGAGATTCTGTCCCATGCATTCCAAGAAAACAATGGTCCCGACCCCACCTACTCAACACTAGTAGACCCTCCAGTTTTTGAGACAACTAAAAGCATTCCCACACATTTTCAAAATTCCTCGCCGAGGGTTATTACAGCAGTTTGCAGGCTATACTACACTTGTCACATTGGAGCCTCACAAAACACTGAGCGAGGCAAGGCAGGGCTTGTGAGCTCTCGTTCGAGCCAATGAGGAGAGCTGGACTCAGCGAGGTTCAGTGACTTGCCTCATGTCACAGGTCTATTTAGAAGATCCAAAGTCAGGTCTTTGGCTTCTAATTCCAGTGCTCTTTACTGCTCCGTATTTTCTTTTAGTTCCACACACCACCCATTCTGTTCTACATCCAGATTACTGTTTTTTTTGTTGTGTGTGTGTTTTTAAGTGACATTTTAATTGGATGATTTCCATAAGCTATATACACGACGTATCTAACCTTCGCAATTCAGTGACATTCAAAACATTAAGTCACAGTTCTGTGGGAACGGAAGGCGCACTGATGGCTGTACCTTCTAATCCTGGTTGCTCTTGGGGCAGGGGGTGGGGCCAGATTTTGTTTTGTTTTTTAACCGAGCCCCTCATTTCAATGTACAAAAGAATTAACTCTGATATTAAATTGTATTGAAACAAAATGGACTAAAAAGCAAATACTACTGTATGTTGGGGTGGGAGTGGGAGGAAAAAATGAGGCCAAAGCAGGAGAGGAGGCAGTGGGCGGAAGGGGAGTTCTGTGGCTGTGACCCCAGGTAGTCACTCACAGTGGTCCCTTTTTACTTTTGGTGGTCTCAGGAAGGTCCAGTTTTTCCTTCTCTTTCTTCCCTTGTGTCTGCTTAGAAATTTCACCAGCTATCCACACAACCATCTCAACTTTCCTCAAAGTTTTTCTGCCACTCCCTTTCTCATTTGGCTTTTTCTCGAGCTTCAATATAATAAGTTGGAGTCTACTCCAACTGGAAGAGAGCTAATATACCTACAATATAATTGCCAGAAGATTCCTAACCACAGTCGTGCTGCTGGTGTAGGAGCGATAAGCTTCAATGAACATCAGTAAAGAACCCCTGGATTCTAGGAATAGTGAATGGTATCTCTATTCACCAATTTTATTGACACCTCCATCTTTGTTTGCCCTACTGAATTAAAAATACTTTCTTAAATTGTTTCTATCAAATATACAGTAGCACTTCAGTTGACTGGACTGGGTGTTGGTATTGATATTCTGTACTTGGTGAAGCAAACTCACCAAGCATCTCGGCTGTGTGAGATAATGGAAAAAACCACTATGGGTTTTGGCATGAGACAAATCTGCCTTGAGTCTAACCTCTTGGGATCTTAGTCTCAGCAAATGTAAGGTTAGCGGAATGTCCCACAGCTGGAAAGATTAAATGAAGCGATATATGAAGCAGAGCATAGTACCTAGCACATAGAACAGAGAGTGGTTCTTTTTCATCTACTCAGACAGGGGCAGAGAGATGGGGGCGGGAGCAAAGAAGGAGATGCACCTTGGGGCCCAGGTCTATGGGTTCACAGAGCAAAGACCTTCATCTGCAAACTCTAGACCAAATGTGTAGTGAGAGGTCACAAACACATTATGTTGCCCCTGGTACCGATTACCTTCCCAACCCCACTGTGCCTCTAGGCTTTCTAGAATAGAAACAGCAGCACAGCAATATGTCTAAAAATAGGAGATCAGTAGTGAGCAGGGCATGGCTGTCCTTATGGAAGGAAAAAATAAATGTCAAGGAAAGCAGCTGGGACTAATGAACTCCGCATTAGCTGTATTCCATTCTTTCAACTTAAGTCAAATGTCGGTCCCCATTAGGCAATTGGCTTTGACAGGAGCTGTGCTAATTACCACTTACCAATCTTTAATTTCTGGGTAAAAGCAAAAGGAAAAAAACTAATGGATTTTTCATTTTCCAGAGAGAAAGGAATAAAATAATAGTAGTCTGTAAAAAAAAAAAAAAAAAAAAAAACTGCATTAATTACAAGAATTATTAATGTGCCTTTACTAACCAGATTATTTAGCTGTTTAATTTCCTAATTATTCTTTTTTTTTTTTGCCTTCAGGGTTTTTCTCCTCATTTTATTTGGAGAGTTTTGCTTTAAATTGCTTTGGCTGTATCTTATATTACTTGAAGTCTTTAAGGACCTTGGAAATGATTTAGTCTGAGCCCCTCGCTACTATCTGAATCATCTGTACAGCTCTGACAAGTGTGGTCCTCAGCTTGTTTGGAAAACCTCCAATGTGGGTGCACTAAACAATGGGCAAGGTGGGTAAATCCCACATTCATTGTTCACTGAGTGGTAAAGATCAGCATGAATCCAGTTCCACCTGGAAGTAGATCCAGTCCTCACCTTCCCACATCTGTGCTTATTGCCAGCGGCCCAAGTGGCACACTCTCTCTCAAACAGCCAGCCCCTCAAAGTTGCATTGGAGCTCACAAAGTTAGAAGGACTATGTCCTTCAGGCTGCCAGATAGGCAAACACCAGCCTCTGCTAGTTCTGCTGGCCACCTGTGTTGCTGTTGTTGTTGTCAGGTGGTGTCGAGTCAGTTCCGACTCATACTGACCCTATGTACAACAGAACAAAACACTACCCAGTCCTGCACCATTCTCACAATCCTTGCTGTTTGAGTCAATTGTTACAGCCACTGTGTCAATCCATCTCTTTGAGGGTCTTCCTTTTTTTTTGCAGACCCTCTACTAAGCATGATGTCCTTCTCCAGGGACTAGTCCCTCCCGATAACATGTTCAAAACATCTGAGACAAAGTCTCGCCATCCTCGCTTCTAAGGAACATTCTGGCTCTACTTCTTCCAAGACAGATTTGTTCATTGTTTTGGGAGTCCATGTTATATTCAGTATTTTTTGCCAACACCATGATTCAAAGGCATCAATTTTTCTTTGGTCTTCCTTATTCATCATCCAGCTTCTGCATGCATATGAGGTGATTGAAAATTACACTTGAGATGTTTCAACAAGCAGATGCAGTGCAGGAAGTGCTCACTTGTCTATACCAAGAAATTTGGAAGACAGCTATCTGGCCAACCAACTGGAAAGTTAATCATAGATCCTAGATTTTTATTCAGTATTTCCCCATATCATGTTATAAGAACTATCACCAAAATTTTTTTTAGCTTTTTCTCCGCTTCTAATTATTTTAATAAGGCAAGCACATGTATTATTGAACTATGAATGGAAAGTTAATATATATTTTTATTAAGTTTATGAGAAGTAAAACCAGTTGCCGGTGGTGCAGATGGTTAACGTGCTTGGCTGCTAACCACAAGATTGCCGGTCCAAGTCCAGCCAGAGGCACTTTGGAAGAAAGGGCTGGTAATCTACTTCCGAGAAAAAAATCAACCATTGAAAACCCTATGGAGCACAGTTCTACTGTGACACACATGGCGTCTCTATGAGTTGGAATCAACTCAACAGCAACTATTTGTTTTTTTAATGAGAAACCAGAAATAGTAGGCTGCCCAGAATGTTCTTCTTATTAATACGTAAATGATTTTTCCTTTTCTGATTTGTTTAAAATGGGACAAATCCACGGAAGGAGCTACTGTTATGGAAATGTGGGTTATCCCTTCAGCAAATGCTGCTTAAATCACATTTTTAAGTATGTCCTGTGAGCTTACTGGTCTGAATTTCCTAAAGCCTGGAGTAGTTTGCTGTCAGCCCTGAGATAGACTACCAATGGATTGCTGTTGAAGGCTGATGTTACACTCAACTCTTCCACAATGGTCGAGGATCTACTCTGGTTCCAAATACTGGAAATAATAGCAAGAGAATAAACTCGAAGTTGCGAAGGTCCTGATGGCCCAGGTCTACAAACTTGGCTGTATTAAACTACCTAAAGCTATACTTTAAGTCTGCCAAAAACCTCATGGTAGGAATTTACCATTTTATGCTAACTTATTAATCATGAGCAAATTAACATGCAGCCAGTGCTGTCAAGTCCCCTCAACTAAGGCAGACAGTATTATTACTGTGGAGTCCCTGGGTGGTGTAGTACTGACATAAAGGTTGGCAGTTCAAGTTCACCCAGAGGCACCTCAAAAGAAAGCCTTGACAAAATAATTCCGAAAAATCAGCTATTGAACACCCTTTAGAGGACGGTTCTACTCTGACATACACAAGACCAACATGAGTCAGAATCAACTCAACAGCAACTGGCAGTTTTTGCTACATTACTAGCCTCATTATCCTTCATATATTACTTAATTAAAAGTTAAAATTTCCAATCTTAAGGACTGTACATGTATAGCCCCAATTTAGGCTGCAAAACGATGTGCAGTTTTTTCACCTAGAAAAATCTTAGAAGACAAAGTTCTGAAGGTTGGCTGGCCTTTCAGGCAGGCATCTTCCACCAGTGCACTGACCCAGTTACTGGTCTCTGAAAGCTGCTGTGTTTGGAAACGTGGATGCTATTACGGCTCTTCCCTCACATTATACTTTACTCAGCCAGTAATTATGAATATGAGCTCAGCTCTGTGGAAAACAGAATAGAATGGTCAGCAGTCCTACTCTGTGAGCCTGCTCCCCTGGAGTCCAGAGAAGAGGATAGTACAGTGCATTCCGCCAGCCTCTGCCCTTTTTTCCCATGTTCGGCCTCTACCTTCAGAAAATTTCCGTAACCCCAGGTGTGAATTTTATCAATTTTAGTTTAAAAGTTCTCTGAATTTTAAACTAAGTTCTAAAGTTTCACATCTGAAAACCTTCACACTGGAAGTTTCCTTTAGAGTCTACAATTCAGAGTCTTAAAAAACATTGTGTTTTCAAGCAAGATTTCAGTGCTATGGGAGAGAATTAAAGGTTGGATAAGGGTTCTGAAACTAAGGGACCTGTTCAGTCCCAACTTCATCTGAGCAGACCCAAGTCTGGGTCACTGTGCAGTTTGGCAGCTGCTCTGCATTACATTGCAGTCAGTGGAAACATTTTCCCTTCTTTCAACCCTCATTCACTGTCACCTCTGTGAAAATTGTTGAGGAAAGGGGAAATTAATATGACAATTATATACACAACACGTATCTACTTATCACTGAACGAAGTCTGGATACTTGGGACAGACTGCACTTTGATGTAGGCAGGCTACAGGGAGGGCAACAGCACTGATCATTGTGTTTGGTTTGGGATAATACTTTTATAAGGAGTCCCTGGGTGGTGCAGTGGTTAAAGCCCTCAGCTGCTAACCAAATGATCAATGGTTCGAACCTACCAGCTGTTCTGTGGGAGAAAGATGTGGCAGTCTGCTCCAGTAAAGATTACAGCCTTGAAAACCCTATGGGGCAGTTGTCTTCCCTATAGGGTCGCTGTGAGTTAGAATTGACTCAACAGCGGTGGGTTTGGTTTGGGTTTGGGTGGCACAAACATTTAAGTACTTGTGTACTAGCCAAAAGGTTGGCAGTTTGAACCCACCCAAAGGTGCTTCAGAAGACAGACCTGGCAATCTGCTTCCAAAAGGTCACAGCCTTCAAAACCCTACAGAGCAGTTCTATTCTGCACACGTGGGGTTGCCATGAGTCAGAACAGACTCAACTGCAACTAACAACAAAAAACTCTTAGAAGTAGACTTCAGTCCTCACAGAGCAAGTTTGAAGCTCCATGAAAATAATTATAAGAAATTAACATAAGGACTCTAATCAAAATGGGCATTTCCTAACGGCAGGTTTGAATGTTCCTCTTTAAGCACATCAGCATGAGGCTGGTATCTGTTCAATAGCATAACATTTATTTAAAATTCATTTTAGTTAAAACATGGGGAATAATCATTCTGCTCTTTGAGCACAATGTGAAAGAAAATTTGCTTTTAATGTGAGGAAAATATTTTTTAAATTAGACACTGTACATCAAAATAAACTAAGATGTTATACTGAACTCTGAAACATGTAGCCTTTAGCTATTTTACATCGAAGAAAGGAGGATGGAGATAAAAGCTTCCCAATGGCTGCACTGAGGATGGAAGTAGTAAAGCTACAAAAAAATTTTTTTTCCCACCAGGTACAAGCAAAATGCTTTATTAACCGAACTAAAGAAGGTAAGAAAGAGATAGCACTGTGTAGAAAAGACATCATTAAAAATTTAAAAGCTATGAAAATTTTAATAAAAAATGTTCACTTTGGGCTCCAAATTACTCTAGACACTGTCATTTTGGAGTGTTACTCAAGTTTAAATTAAAAGTATGTTTCAAATTACATGGGAAAGAAAAGATAGCATGTGTGAAGGAATGGACCCAGGAATCCCAATTCTATAAGAACCCAGAAAAAGTGAAGGAAGCAACACAAACAGAAGCCTGTACACCAACATCCACTGCAGCACTTTAACAATAGCCAAAAGGTGGGAACAACCAAAATGTCCATCAACAGATGAATGAATAAAGTGTGGTTCATACACACAATGGAATATTACTCAGCCATCAATAAACGAAGTCCTCACGCATATGCCGCAACATGGATAAACCTTGAAAACTTTATGCTGAGTGAAATAAGTCAGTCTCACTTATATGAAATAAGCAAATATATAGAACCAAAGATTAGTAGTGGTTACCAGGAGTGCACAACTTGAAGAATATGACCGATGTCACTGAACTGGACATGTTGTACATGCAGAAATTGCTGAGATGGATTGTGTTTTGTTAGGTATACTTTCACAACAATACAATTAAAAAAAGAAGAAGAAACGTCACTGCTGCTTAATTCATTTTATTTCAGTCCATCATTACACTTCCCTGCAGGAGTGATCACGGGCCGAGTTTTACTTGCAGGAGGAGAAGGTCTTCCAGAAGAAATTCTTGCACGGAGCTTTCTCTCGGCGTGTGGCCTGCGGAGGGGGCAGGCCATCCTGCCGCTTGGCCACCTTTCTCGCCTCCCCACCCAGGAAGGGCACTGTCCCGGCCTGGGAGGTCCACTCGTTCCACCAGGCTAGGAAAGTCAAGAGGCCATTTTTCTTTATTTCCACCACTTCCTGTAGATGCTTTTAAAAAGAAGCAAATGGCAAAGGAAAGAAAAATCAGCTATCGGGTTCAGCCAGCATTGAAAGATACAGAACATTTTTCTGATTTTAACAGGAAGAAAGATGTTCTAAACAATAAAGCACATTCCATCTAAGGGGTGGGAAAGTGAAGAGAAGGCCTGGAAGAAAATGCCTGAGAAAAGAAAGGTGACAGTTCTCAGTCAAGGAGAAAAAAAAAAAAAAAGCTTGTTTTGCCCTTAAAGAACTTCTGTTGAGGTCCTCATTAGACAGCTAAGGAAATATATCATCTTCCCCTGTCAAGCGACTAGCCACCAAGAAGCCCCCTGAGTCAGATCAGGCTTATTTTGCTTGTTTTTTCCATCTTTGGTCATATTCCTGGCTGTCCACGAATTTCTCTTTGAGGCAGTAGTTTTTGAGACTATAACTTGGGAGGCTATAGAGTCTAGCCTTTCAAATTCCTTAGAAAGAGTCTAGGAGTAACCTGGTGATAAATGACCTGTCTGAAACTCGTCTGGTAATTTTAGAGAAAAATCCATTTTTAATGGTCAAGTTTATGTACTCTTTCTTGGAACTTTTTCAAAATGGAAAAAAGAGAGCAGTAAATCACCTCATGAAGTTACAAATTCTCACAATGGAAATGTAATGATGTCAATTAATCTGGGCCAGTGAAGACACACGCTGTATGTCTAAATGCAGGCTCCAGAAGCAGGCGTGGCTGCACAGACAGCACCTTGACCGCTGCAGTAGGCTGGCATAATCACACTGCAAAGACCGGCAGGTTTCTAGCCAACTTCAAAGGTCCAAAAGGGGGTATCCTAGTACCGTGGGGACATGACAGAGCTCAGCCCTGCCTTTTCTCCTATTCATGAACTCAGCACACGGACCCACAGGCTCTCAGACGTGAGGTGCTGGAGAATCCACAGATGTGGCCAAACATACAGCAGACAGACAGACATACAGAAAAGTGGGCTGGCCTGTGCCTGGACCTGTACTCACCCCGCTGTCTGTGCCAGGGAGGCTGTCCCCCAGGGGCAGGGTGGCGATGGCCGTGGCCCCTGGAAGCATCAGCAGGAGGCAGAGGGTCAGCGGCATTCTGAGGCCACGGGCACGGCTCTCCAGCCCTGCTGCTGCTCACCTTCTTGGCAACTCTGAAATCGCCGTTTTGTGGATTTGGGTCTCTTCTTTGGGGACTGTGGGTAGAGTGGGGGTTTAAGCTCAACCTCCAGCCCTGTTTTTTGATATATATACATATCTAAAGCCATACCCCCCTTTCCTCACTCTCAAGCAGTGACGCATTTCGCCCCAGCAATCAGTGCCCCCCAAAGCGCTTTTGGATTGGATTTAACCCCTTAATTAAAGCCTCAGGTCTTTTCCTGCGTTTAGAGTGAATTTGCTCTTAATTTGGAATGCATGTGCACTTGCTTCTAAAGAAGTACTACTTCCTCGTAATTATGCCTATGGCAAGCAGGAAGTCATGAGAACAAAACCAAGTGATTTAACATAATATAAAATTAGCCTTGGATAAGGAGCTTAACATCTGAAACGTTGCCCACATAAAGTATGACTGAATCTGTCACAGGCAGAAGAAACAAAGAGCTGATGAGGTCTCACAGCAACGTTTTGACAGTATCCACTAGTGTCAGCCAGCTGCAGGCAAGGACGCCCCTGACGGACACTACCCAGCGCTCCCTCTCAGCCCAGCAGGCCAGACACACTGTGCGCTAGCCCAGGCCTGCTCAAATTGTAAAGTGTACGTGAAATCACCTTAAATACGGATTCTGATGCAGTAGGTGAGTGGTGGTGGGGGCTGATAGTCTGCATTTCTAACAAGCTCCCAGGTGATGCTGAGTGTGGTATACAAGACTCTAACCTAGTGATTTTCAAGCTGCAGGTAACCACTCACTAGTGGGTCATAAGCCAGCACTTTGTTTTAATGAAATGAACAGAAAAGATAACAGTATGCCACGTGTAGTAACATAAATACTGTTTCACATTGTATGTATCAGGTGTAACGTCTTCTTACTCTGATCCTAGTCCCCACAAACACAGAAACGCTGGCGTGCCCTGCACCTGCCCAGCTCCCAGGGGCTCACTCTCCTCCGGAAGCCATTGCCATGGCGGGGAAATGCAGAACCTTAGGTCCTTGACTGCCGCCTCCTGGCATTTCCTCACAGGTCCGAGTTTCAGCATCTCACCAACAAATGCATAAACCCCCTTCACCCAACTGAAGACAGCTTGTCAGATTTGAGACATCTATCTCAACATGCTGGTTGTTAGCTGCTGTCAGGCTGCCCCCGACTTATGGCAACCCTTTGCTGCCCTGTCCTGAGCCATCCCCATGACTGGTTGCAGATCAGACCATTAGGGTTTTCACTGGCTGATTTTCTCACATAGATCGCCAGGCCTTTCTTCCGAGTCTGTCTTAGTCTGGAAGCTCTGCTGAAACCTGTTCAGCATCATAACAACACACAAACCCACTGACAGGTGGTGGCTGTGTTTTAGGTGCACTGGCCAGGAAGTGAATCCAGGTCTTCAGTATGGAAGGCAAGAATTCTACCACTGAACCACCACTGCCCCTCAAACATACTTAGGGAACATGAATATCCGAGACAAAGCTCTAAACTGAAAAACTGAAGTACAGCAAACAGAGAAGTGACAGCTCTCCAGAAGTGAGCAATGCCGTTTTCAGTTTTCCAAAGTCCTGGTTCACACCCCTTCACAAAGGGAAATCTAGACCTTAAATTTCACTTTGCCACAGGCTGTCTGTTAGATTATTTTAGGATTCTAGGTAAAATTAGCATGACCTGATGACCATTTGTTGCTTAGTCCTTTTTTTTCTATACCAGTATAATTTTTTTGACTAAGGTAATTCCCACATTTACAACCTGCGTTATGCAGATGAAACAACCTTGCTTGCTGAACGAGGACTTGAAGCACTGATGAAGATCAAAGACCACAGCCTTCAGTATGAATTATGCCTCAACATAAGGAAAATAAAAATTCTCACAACTGGACCAATAAGCAACATGAAGATAAAGAGAGAGAAGACTGAAGTTCTCAAGAATTTCATTTTCCTTGGATCCGCAATCAACATCCATGGACGCACCAGTCAAGAAATCAAAAGACGTATTCCATTGGGCAAGTCTGCTGCAAAAGACCTCTTTAAAGTACTGAAAAGCAAAGATGTCACCTTGAAGACTAAGATGCGCCTAACCCAAGCCATGGTGTTTTCAACCACCTCCTATGCATGTGAAAGCTGGACAAGGAGTAAGGAAGACCAAAAATGAACTGATGCCTTTGTTGTGGTGTTGGCGAAGAATATTGAATATACCATGGACTGCCAAAAGAACGAACAAATCCGTCTTGGAAGAAGTACACCCAGAACGCTCCTTAGAAGCAAGGATGGCGAGACTGCGTCTCACACCCTTTGGACATGTTATCAGGAGGGATCAGTCCCTGGAAAAGGACATCATGCTTGGTAAAGTAGAGGGTCAGGGAAAAAGAGGAAGACCCTCAACGAGATGAACTGACACAGTGGCTGCAACGATGGGCTCAAGCATAACGACTGTGAGGATGGCACACGACCGGGCACCGTTTCATTCTGTTGTACATAGGGTTGCTATGAGTCAGAACTGACTTGACAGCACCTAACAACAATTTCCACAAATGGCATTAAAATTTTGAGGTGTTCTTGCAGATGAAAAATTCACATCCCTATTTTTGCAGATTTTAGTCAATGGACTCCAACTTTCTGAGCAGCTGGTCCTTACCCACACCCTCACAGAGCCGTTATATTCTAGCTAGGGGGATAGGATACATACTCTACAAATGAAAGAAAAGATGTAAATTTCCAGCGGAATAGTAAGTGTGCTGAGGAAGGTTGTGTGCTGCAGGTTGGGGAAGGCCGCATACTATTTTACTACTGTTTTCAAGGAGATGGCAACATACTTTAGCATTTAAAGGTGAGGGATCTAGACTAGATCCCTGGCATTACCATTTAATCAACCTCTTGGTGCTCCCAGTTTCCTCACCTATAAAATGGGGAAACAGTACCTACTACCTACTTCGTAGAGTTGTTTTGAGGACCGAAGGGGATCATTAAAGCACTTAACACAAGCAGAACACACAGCAGACAGCCAGTGCATGTAAGGAATTATTGTTAAGAAGACAGCCCCAATCACTTACTCTCCCATCAGTACAAAGGGCGCCTACTGCCAAACGCTAGGAATCCCTGATTACAGCCACGTAATGTGAGCAAGGGCTGCTCCAAATCCCAGGAGCACATCTTAGTTAGATTACAGGGGACAAGTACTCATGGGGTGCCTTTCACATGCCAGACACTAGAGAAGGTGATGAGTGATCACTGTTCAGCACCCCAAAGTCTGCCCTCATGGAGCTGATAATTTAATGTTTTATGCAATAATGTATATTTCTGAAAAGATATACAATGGGAGCTTTGATTAAAGGGAACTCAGTACTGAATTCTTTTGAAAAACACACACCACCAACATACCAGTTGCCACTGAATCAACTCCGACTCATGGCGACCCCATCGGTGCTCCATAGGGTTTTCAGTGGCTGATTTTTCGGAAGTAGATCACCAGGCCTTTCTTCCAAGGTAACTGTGGGTGTGCTCAAACCTCCAACCTTTCAATTAGCAGCTGAGAGCATTAACTGTTTGCATCATCCAGGAAGACAAAGATTGCTTCCTCTCGAGGGCAGAACTAGTACCTAGATAGAAATTAGAAGGTGGAAGATTTTTCTCTGTATATGTAAGAATCTTGTAACAATTAGAGTATCCAATAATGGAAAGAGCACTCTATCCCTGGTGTAGTAATGAGCTCTCTGTACTTGGAGGAGTTCAACAGAGCCTGGGGAACCATATGTCAGGAACATTGGTGAATGGGTTCCTAGGTTGGTTCCTATGTTGGAGGTTGGACTAAATGATCTCTACAGATTCTTTCTAGATTCTATAAATTTAGGAAAGAGAAGAGGCATGGCCTGATTAACCTTTATTAGACATTTGGGTTTTAAGGTATTAGGTGCAGACAAGCCAGCGTACCTCTTGCAGTGCATTCCAGCTGCTGCTGGGTACAGAAGGGAACATTTTGAAACTGCCTTGGCTCTAGCTGATGTCAGTAATAAAAAATTAACATAGAATCTTGTTTCCAGCTTTTTGAGGAACTGGTGTTATCAAGAAGACAACAAATGTTTTAAATGCAAATTGCACCAAACTACACGTTAGGATAGAGTTTCAATGTATTTCAAAGACATCTGCTTCTTTATATGGTTAGTCATCTGTAGGTCTTGTGAAAGTTCAGATGAGCTTCCAGGCCTCTGAGGAAGCAAGCTCACTGAGAAGGGCCCTCTAGAGCTCCTTTCTGCCGGAGATGGAGTGGTAAAGGGTGACCAACATCACCTTGGAACTTCCAGAGTAACTAATCCCTCATTGGAATGCGTAGTGGGAATGAGGAGGCTTGTGAGAACATGGGGAGCAGAGTCAGCGATTCCTTACAGTCTGGTCATTCCTGTTTTAATCCCTGAAAAATGTGTTCTAAGACCACTGTCTAAAATACAGACACACACACACACACACACAGACTCACTGCGGTCAAGTCAATTCTGACTCATAGAGACCCTATAGGACAGCACAGAACTGCACCATAGAGTTTCCAAGGAGCACCTGGTGGATTCGAACTGCCGACCTCTTCGTTAGCAGCCATAGCACTTGACCACTTCGCCACCAGGGTTTCCAAAATACAAACGGGACATGCATAAATATGCCAAACAAACCAAAAGATTATATGAAAGTCAAGCCTATACTCTCATTTGGTTAGAAAACCTCATGTTAACATACTTGTGCCAACCAGGAGTGAGGACACCCATGCACATGGCTTCACCATTTCTAGCTGTGTAGATACTGAGTTTCAGGAGCTAAAGAAATCTATAAACGTAAGATGCGTTATGATAGTTTCTACCCATTTCCTTTGTCATGTACAACCTTGCTGGGAAGTATTTTTAACCCTATTTCACTGATAAGAACACAAAGTTTCAGAAAGTCAGTTACTAGAGTTGCAAAACCAGGATGCAAATCTAGATCCATTTGGCCTTTGAAAAGTCCACTGGTACCTGTTCTATAAACTCTTCTTGATGAGGGGTTTAAAGCGAGCTTATCCAAAGATGAAGCTGCTTACAGCTTTCTGGCTGAAATAATGCTGGAAGACTTTATGATCGGCTTTTCTTTCACTGGTGTGACACACAGATGTTACAATTATTACCTAAGATTGAAATGGTTAGTTGCAGAACCCGAAGTCATGAAATTTGAAGTCACTGCTTTCCTACAGCCATGGCTTAGCATCTGCCTTTGAGAGTCAGACTTTAAGGTGTCTTTTGCTGATCATATTTGGACATGGGTGGTAAAAATTCTATCCAAGATGCCTGCCCCTTTCTCTCATGCCCACTAGAGTCAGCACCCCTGAACGTGAATACCATCTCTACTAATCAATAGTCTGGTGACCTTGGGCAGCTGGTTACTCTCATCAAGTTTGTCTGCTTGTCAAAAAATGGGGATAATCAGATCTACCCTGATAGAGCTGTGAAGATTCAAGGGAGCCCCCAGTGCAGTGCCTGGCACACAGGAAGGGCTCTGTCAAGGCCAGTACCCTCTCTTTGCCCCGACTGCCCCTAAAGGAAGAGGCATACCCTGGACCTCAAAGAAATCCCCGAGTGAAGAGAAGACAGAACTGGGCTCTTGGAAGCATCTCACAAAAAAGAGAGGACAAAACACTGAAGCGTCTTGGAGGAGCAGTCCTGGATTGTACTTCTGCCCAGAAGAACCACAGTTTAATAACAAAATAGCCAGAGAAATGTTACACAAAGTGTGTTACTGGAGGAAATCACCTCCAAAAAGTAAAAAGGACCATTTCCTAACATCCATCTTTTTACCTGTGATCACAGGTGACATGGGCTTAAAACAATATCCTAACATTGCTCATCAGAAGAGCTAAATGAATACAGCTTTGCTCATTTATCTTTCAGAGACTGTCATTTAGCCTGGAAAATTACGTAAGAGAATTAAAAAAAAATAACAACAACAACGAAGATTTTTTGCTCTAAAAAGCTGACCGTGTTTAATTTCTAACACCATTCTAATTTCAATAGATACCATTTCTAACATACCATTCAAAGATAATACCTTTTTTACGTGCTTAAGTAAAACATGGGAATATCTTAAGAGTTTCCAGTTCTCTTTTCAAGTAGCTTTTGAAGTCAATGACTTAGAGAATATAGGACAAAAAGCCTCCTGGCCTTTTTTTTCTAATCTCCACTTAGAATCCCCTTTGTGACAATACGCATCTCTGGGTGGCTCTAACTGCTGAAGACTGCTTTTCCAAGTGGCGTTAAGTCTAATTCTCACTTTCCACTACTCCAGCCTCTGCCAGCTCCCTTGAATCTTTGTTTCCATTCTCGAACTTCTTTTTCTTCTTTGCCTTTTGTTCCAGGTTAAACTGAGCAATCTCTTCATTTTTCTCTGTGATATATTTTAGCTACAAAAAAAAAAAAAAAAAATTAATAATAAGTGAAAGAATTGTATTTGTACCTGATTGTAAAACCATTTTTATTAATCTAAAAAATAAAACCTACATCTTCCCCTACCATTCCCACTCAAAGAATTTGGGTGGAAAAACTTGGATTACATTTCTTAGGCTTAATACAACTTCATTTTTTTCCTAGAAAAAGGAATCAATACAAAAATTAATTCACTGCTACTCGTATATCTTCTAAGCAGTATACTCTGTAATGGATTGAATTGCGTCCCCCAAAAATGTGTGTCAACATGGTTAGGCCATGTGTAGTCCTCCATTTTGTGATTTTTCTATGTATTATAGATCATAATCTCTGCCCGTAGTTAAAGAAGATTAGGGTAGGATGTAACACCCTTGCTCAGGCCACATTCCTGATCCAGCGTAAAGGGATTTTCCCTGGGGTGTGGCCTGCACCACGTTTTATCTCTCAAGAGATAAAAGGAAAAGGAAGCAAGCAGAGAGTTTGGGACCTCATACCACCAAGAAAGCAGCACCAGGAACAGAGTGCATCCTTTGGACCCAGGGTCCCTGCGCCTGAGAAGCTCCTTGACCATGAGAAGATTGAGGACAAGGACGTTCTTCCAGAGCTGAGAGAGAGAGAAAGCCTTCCCCTGGAGCTGATGCCTTGAATTTGTACTTTCAGCCTACTTTACTGTGAGGAAATAAATTTCTCTTTGTTACAGCCATCCACTTGTGGTATTTCTATTATAGCAGCGCTAGATAACTAAGACATACTCCAATGTAGAAGTTCCTTGACAATCAAAAGAATTAAAACTTGGAGCTTGTATAAGGCATGTCAATCACAGATATGCTCTACAAAGCACAAATAACAATCACCATCCCCCTAAACTTATTTAGCTAAAATTTACAGAGCAACTACGATGTACCAAGTACTGGGGATACAAGGTAAATAAGACAAGGCCCCTGCCCTCACAGATGACTTAGTCAAATGTGTAAATTTCACTACAACTCTTTGGTCATAAGGTTGTGACAGATAAAAAAACATTAAGAGTCCAAAATAAAAACAACATTCTAAGGTAAACAAATATGCAATCAGCAGATGACTTTCCAATTAATATTGTAAGATGACTTGCCTTGAACATTCCTTTGAATGTTCTTAGAAACTGGTCCCTGAAGCAGATCAAGTTATGACACTGTAGAGAATTTATGAAGAGAGAGAAATGTCTTTCCACTAATACACAGAACCACCAAGCACCTTAGCTATGTTACCTAGGAATCACATTATCCTTAACCTTGACTTTAAACTTCGGAGAAAAGATATTAGACAAGCAGAGGGAAAGAAGACAGCACAATGGAAACAGCACTAGAGTCAGGGTTTGAAGACAAAGGTCCAACTATCAACCCACTCAGAGAGCTTCATATTTAACTTTAGAAGGTTACTGAACTTCAGTTGCCTAGTTTGTAAAATGAGGCTAATAAGTTGTGTTATCCTAACCCTCTGTTCTACAGGGTTGGATCATGCCCACCCCCACACCCCAATTCATGTCCACTCATAACATCAGAATGTGACCTACTTTAGAAACGGGATCTTTGCAGATGTAATTAGTTAAGATGAGGTTATACTGGAGTCGGGTGGGCCCTAAATCCAATGACTGGTGTCCTTACATGAAGAGGAGACAGACACACAGGGAAGATGCCATGTGGAGACAGAAGACTGGAGAGAAGCACCAGAAATTGGAGTTATGCAGCCACAAACCAAGGAACGCCTTGGGGCTACCAGAAGCTGAAAGAGGCAAGGAAAGATCCTTCCCCTAGAGACTGCAGAGGGAGCATGGTGCTGCTAACACCTTGATTTTGGATGTCCTGCCTCCAGAACTGTGAGAAAATAAATTCATGTTTTTTTAGGCTACCCAGTTTATCGTTATTTTTCTTAGGCAGCCCTAGGAAACGAATACACCCCCACAGGGTGATTGTGAAGATTAAATAACATACATGAAATAGTATCTATAAAAGTTCCGCGTAAACTGTCAAGTGCTATCCAAAGTCACACAACAAGCATTTATGAAGCACCTAAGTACTCTGCACCAGGCACTGTTCTAAGCATTGCAGATGGAACGGAGAGCAGAGAGATAGAAACCCCTGCCCTCGTGGAGCTCGTATTACAGGAAGGAGCATAAACTAGTTTAACTATCAGCATTAGACCAAGTCAGATGTCCTCACAAGTGTCCTGGATCCACCAGGGGCCCCAGCGACCAGCCTGAAACTATCAGATGTCCCTGGTGCCAATGTCCTCACCTGTAAAATGAGGACTCGGTCAGAATGATTTCTAAGTTCCTTTCCAACTCTAGACTTCTTTGAAAAGATAGAAAATGTGCTCCTTTTCCTGCACAGCCTGGCCGGACACATACTCCTCCCACGCTTGGCCCATCAGGAGAATTGTGGGCACCAGAACGAAACTATTCCCACAGACTCTGGTCTGTGACCTGTCTCTGACATCATGCTGTAAATGAAACGTGGGACCAAAGTTTTGAGATATTACAAAATCCAGAGGGTGCTGATTAGAAAACTTGAAATTGGCTTAGTAAGGTCCATCATAATGAAAGAAAGACCATAAATTATAGGCAGGTCTGAATGGGTCAACCACCTCTAGTTTTTAATGCAAGGTGCCCTGGGGGATAACTTCATGGCTTGCAGTGATTAATTGGAAATAATGCATTCTGATGGGAAAGGGGAGTGAGGAAAGAAATTCATCTCTCACCAGTGAATTGCTCCTCCTGGCTAAGAGCTTCACATCCTCCGTGTTAATTGTGCTTCTTTTTGCATGTCTGTAGAAAGGGCAGAAACAATTCACTAAAATGTTTGGTATTATTTCAAGTTTTGATGAAACACAAAAGTCTATGGTCAAACTTCAAAAGAGCAAGGCTTTCTAAGAGCCCATCTTCCTAGATTAAGGTCATTAAACAACAGTGGCACAAAAATGAGTGAAGTTACCAGCCAAGATACCAATTAAGTAAAGAGAAAGCAGAACCCATCTGTCTACCTCTGTCCAAGGGCCAATGGTGCCTGAAGAGTAGGAATACAAGAAAAGAGGCTGCACAGTTAAAACTCTTCCAAAAGTGACTTGCTTGGTCACAAAAAAACCAAGAAGAGCAATGTAAAACTTCAGTGGAGAGAAAAAATGGAGAGAGTCCCACAATACAAAGAATGCCTCTGTTTAAGCAGATGTGAAATAGAGAACAAAGAATTTCCAAGAAGCATGGTTTCACTTATACCAAGATCCTGAAGCTCTTCTCCAAGGACTAAATTACAGGAAATGGCTTATGCAGGAAAAGGCTACTACCTCATTCCCCAACAAGGAGTTAATGCATTTCCTCACCCATATCCTAGGTAGAGCAAAGAACGTCATTTAAACTGGAGTCTGTTTCTTGTTCACAACTGGGACTCAAATTCTCATTCCAGTCCTCTATCTTTGCTTTAAAAGGTAATTTGACAAATGGAGCCATGGAGGGTGGATGAACCCCTGAAACTATTGCTCTGTAATAATCTTTGAACGCTGGACCAAAAATATCCCCTGAAATCTTCTTAAAACCAAACAGTAGTTTCGCTTAAATAGTAAGAAAGTTCTGCCTTGAGCATTATGCTCTTTTAAGAACTATCTATAAGGGATCAAATTGACAACAGCAACTCAAAAGATTAGATAGGAACCTTAGGGGACAATAAGTTTATGTTAACGGGGGAGGAAAAGGAGGGTGAGAATGGTTGCACAACTTGAAGAATGTAATCAGTGTCACTAAATTGTACACACGGAAAACTACTGAATTGGTGTATGTTTTGCTGTACATATTCTCAACGATAAAAAAACTGCAAAAAAAAGGTAATTTGAGATAATAGGCTCTTTTCAATAAGTTTATTCTGAACTACAGCCTTTCTTTCCATTTCCAACTTCCCAAAAAATAAGTAGGAATGGTTCATCTTTGTATCCTCAATAACTAAGCGCCCAGAATGTTGTAAATCCTCACTAAATACCTGTTGAGTTAAAGATAAAATCACACTGAAATTATACTCCACAATTCAGCCAAACTAATCCTACACATCCTGTTAAGTGTGCAAATATCATCTCATCATGACTGATAGTATCTGCCTGTCATGACAATATCCACCTCAGAAGGTCAAAAGCTAATACAGTAGCTGCCACAGAGAGCCTGCCGATGTTCTGGGGTGGAGACTAGTAAGCGCCCATGGACACAGAGAGAGAGCCCTGGTCTCAATCACAACCAGGATGCTCTGTCTGCCGGTATTTATGTCTGGATTTACATTTTTCTTATTGCTGTTAGCTGCTGCCGACTCAGCCTCTGCCTCATGGCAACCCCATGCACAACGAAACAAAACAGTGCCCGATCCTGCATCACCCGCATGATTGGTTGCAGATCAGACCATTGTGATCCATAGGGTTTTCATGGGCTGCTTTTCACCAGGCCTTTCTTCTAGTCCGTCTCAGTCTGGAAGCGCCACTGAAAGCTATTCAGCATCACCGCAACGCAAAAACCTCCACTGAGAGATGGGTGATGGCTGTGCTTGAGGTATAGTGGCCGGACCCAAACCTGGGTCTCCCTCACGGAAGAGGAGAATTCTACTACTGAACTACCTTGCTCCCCTCAACAGCTTTTATCCAAACTCTTTCCCTTAAAAGACGATTTCCTTCCTCATGGCACTTACCATCTACGTAAGACATACACACTTCCCCCCCAATATACGACAAAAGAAAATCAACCTTCTAATGTAATTATAAAACAGAGTATGTGAAAGCTTAGTGTGTCACAATGCTAAACATTTCTAATTTCACCTTCATTTTTAGAATTTTTAGAAAACTGTTTTTAAAATTTCATTGTCTTTTTCCACAGCTAACACAGAAATGGCAAGTGTGGGTAATAAATGTATTTCTCAGGAGACATGGGGGAGACGATGGGCCACACATAAGTTAACAATGAATAAGCCATGTGAGCTATCAATATCCCATAATACTATCTCATCCCTTTTGGCCAAGTTGAAGATACTAAGGGGTTTTTAGGGACTAATATATACAGGAATAGGAAAGATTTAAAGCTTGCCCTCTGAGAACCTACTGCTTTAATTCATTCAGAATATTCATCCGAGAAACAAAGAGCTAATAGGAGCAAGGTGAAAAGTACGGAGTGTGGGAGAAGCTGGCACCAAGTCAGAAATGGTAGCAAATTAGAAAGCCTTAGCCCTTTCAGGCCTTAGTCATTCAAATTGCTTCATAAAAGCAATTTGTTGCAATTGTTTTCAATTACCTAAGGTACTAATTGAAGAGACGAGCATAAATCACCTGTAAAAGCTAAAGCTTCACCCACTGAAAGCAAGTCGCCCACTTTTCAAGGAGTATGTCTTAGTCGTGACAAACGTGGCAAATGAAAGCCTCTGGCTGTAGACGGTGCTGTCATTATCTGTACACCTGTGAGCAATTATATCTGCCAACACAATGTCGCCCCAACACCAAAGAGGCAGAAAGACCCCAAAAGGAGCGTTCTCAGGCCCGGGGCAATTGCCTTTTGTCCCATCCTCTTTTCCCTCCTACAAAGCTTCAAACCACCCCACAGAAAACATTTTTAAAATACATACCACACACATTCAGAGTCCAGGAGACATTATTCATATCTTTTTAATCTAGAACTGAATAACTTCTGTTCTTTAACAGAAAACACTTGGAAAACTTTAAAAAATGGCAAATCAAGTTTGAATTGACGTGATTACAGCAGGCATTACATTCTTGCAGCATCACAATTAGACACAAGCCTCCACAAAATACCAAAAATTGAATTGCTAATGTGCTCCTGAAACACACCACCAGATGGAGAGTATCAATAGAAGGTAAACACAGCATCAGATAATCCAGTTCTCTACCCACCTGGCAAACATTTCAAGGTCTTTTGCAAAATTTTCTGAAAGAGAAGAGATGCACTTTAGCTCCCATTGCCTCAATCTTGTTCCACACAGATGAAAAGTGAAATGTCTGTTCTACAGTAAGTACGGTGACTAATACAACAAACCTTTTAAAGGTGAGGAAGTACCATTTCAGGCAGCCCAAGCATTTTATAACCGCCGTTAGCCACTTTATTCATTACGAACGCCTTGTCCTTCCCTGCACCTTCTACCCTTTATTATAAGCCTTCTGTTCATTGTGGCTACACCTTTCGTTCCTAGAAACTATGCTTTAACTTTAATTTTTGCTACAAGTTAGGGCTTGTGAGGGCATTAATTTTCTCTGAAGTCAAGCAAATACCGATGCCACAAGTTCAGCTACCAAATAAACTATGGGTAGTATAAATATGTTACAAAGCACTGAAATAAAAAATGTAATGTCTAATGTTCCAGGCATCAGGGCAGTTTATTAAAACACAATAAAATAAAGGTGCTGATGTCCCAGTGTTAACATGCTGTTGTTAGTTGCCGTCAAGTTGATTCTGGCTCATGGTGACTCCATGTGGAGTAGAACCAGTTGCCAGGGCTGTCTTCTGAGGTCCCTCTGAGTGGGTTCGAACTGCCAACCTCTCAGCTAGTAGTCAGGCATTTAACTGATTGTGTACCCAGGGACTCCTGTAGTGTTAATTTAATAGAAAAAAAAATATAGTTGTTTTCATAAAATATCCAAATCTTACCTCCAGGAAAACAAATACATTGGTTGAATAGCTCATGATGAGAATCTTCTTTGCCTCTTGGGAATACATGCCACAGCACCCACTCACCCATTTCTCCCAGGGAAAATCCACCTTCAGGACTTCACTCAGAACTTATATACTTACACACATACATACATACTTACACACATACATACATACACACACACACACACATACATCTACGGGGACCATGGCTACATACCGCACTGTCGAAAAGTCACCTCCGAAATCGCTGCAATGGTCTGTTTGCTGAACTGCATCTCTTTATCTGATGCAACTTCCTCACAAAGACAACCAACCGTGTAGTGAACTGCTGCCTTTAGCCTCTGGGGGGGAAAAGTTTCATGGATAAAGTTGCAAATAAGAGCTTTCCACATCTTAAAAAATTAAGACCAAGGAGAGCAGTCTGCTTAGCCTAATTCCTTCAGCATTTCCCATAATGGCCAAGTGACTTTTCAAATGCACTAATAAACTAATTGAGACCCTCTGGAGTGTCCTGTAGAAACATTACTTCACAGTTATGATTTAGGTCAGGTAAAGATAAGGAATTAAGGTGGCAGGCCAGTAGTGACAGAAGACAGACTGGTACCTGCAAAGTATCTGCTTCCCTTTACTCAAGTTATGGCACAAATATTTGCTGAATTGCTATGAGTAAAAGGCACATGCTAGGTGTTTGGAAGAACACAATGAGAAACCAGTCTGGGATTTTGTCCTCAAAGCAGTTCATCAAATAAACCCACAAGGATTCCACTTCTCTGCTGTAAGTTCATGCCAGCCCCAAGCCTGCATGACAAAAAAGACCAGGACAACACCAGGAAAGGCTCATGAGGGTGCATCTCACCCCTCTTGATTTGGATGTTTGTTAGCCAGCATCAGCAGGGCCCTCCCTTCTCCTTAGCAACATTTTTAGATACTGGAAAATATCTCTCTTCCCTATGCAGAGGTATAAAGTACCGAGAGAGAGGAGGATGAACCTCAAGATAGATGCTACACAAGCTCAGCAATGGTCTTGTGTCAACAAACTTTTGTTGAGGCCCTGTCTGTGTGTGTTCCGTCTCTGTGGCAGAGACACAGCTAAGCTGGACATGGTGACAAGCGAACCCACGATAGCATGCAATCTACCAGCAAGTGCTCACAGTATAGGCAAGAGGGGGAGGAGCTGCAAAAACCCCAGCCCAGGACCCTGGGGTAGAGGCCAAGGAGACCTTCCTTAGTTTGGAGATCAGGAGTCTAAATAAGTTGAGACCTTTGGTAGCAGGGGCCAGATGGACCATCAATCTGGGAGAGATGAACACTTTTTAAGGTCATTTTTTTCAGATGTGTGGAGAAGGAGTACAGGATATGGATCCTTCTGAGTGCTCACGGGCTCCAGGAAGCTTTCTCTGTCCCTCCTTCCTCCCCACTCTGGCCTGGGCTAGGTGCCTTCTTTGATGCTGCTCACATCACTGTGCTTAGTGGCTAAATCACTAGACTGTAAACTCCTCAAAGGCAAGACCTGTGAGTTTTGCTCATCACCATTTACCTAGTGCCCAGAACAGTTGGCTGAATGAATGGGGAGGTCCTCTACTGGCTTACCACTGAATAGAGAATGAGGTTCAAATTTCTCTGCCTGAACTTAATCCTGTAAAATTGAACATCTCCGCACCCTTAGTTATTTAATCAGGAAGCACTTATTCAGTGTCTATTGAGAGCCAGACTCTGCACTAGAGGCTAAGAATACAAAAAAAGAAAAAGACAGCTCCTGCTCTCAAGGAGTTTATCTCCAACTACACTGTTTAACAGTTCAAAACCATCAATAATGAAAGACAAAGAGAAGGTGGAAAACTGTTCCAGAGAAGACCAAAGAGACAGTATTACTAAAAGCAATGCATGATCCTTGATTGGATCCTGGATGAAGAAAAAGATGACTAGAAGAAACATCTTTGGGACAACTGGAGAAATTTCAATATGGACTATACACTAGATAACAGGATTTTATCAATATTACAATTTCTAAATGTTATAATTTATTGATTTTATGTACAGTACCCTTGTTTTTAGAGATGCATACTAAAGTATTAAAAGTTTAAAGGCAAAGTATTAAGGTATCTGTAATTCTCAAATGATTCAAGAAAAAAAGCAAAGGAGCAATATAGCAAAATGTTAACAACTGCTGAAACAAGGTGAAGGGCATATTCATGCTCAGTTCACTATTCTTCCAACTATTCTCAAGGTTGGAATATTTCAAAATAAAAAGGAGACACCTGAACACTTCATAGGAAGAAAATTTGCATGTATTGAGCTCATTCATGTGTGTCTTCAGTTAACCCTTTTGAGGGTGCCTCCAAAGGTTTTTGCGTTAAACCTCTTTACAGCACTGTTGTCATTTGTACTTAGGACTCTGCCACACTGTATTCCTGGTGCTGATTAAGGAATGACCGAAAACCCACAAATACCCTGAGAAGTGGCTATTATTATGCCAATTTTACGTATAAGAAAATTGAGTTTTGGCCAGTCAACACAACCAGTAAGCTGGTATAGCCGATGTTTGAACCCAGATCTTAAGTATGAGCTCTGGAAACGGAATGATGGGTTTGAATCCAGGCTCCCAAACATCCTCTCTGAGGCTCAGTCTCCCCATCTGAAAACGGACAATATAAGAGGCACCTCAGCCAGTATTTCGGCTCCTTTCACGTACTAAGCACCGTGCTCAGTGCTTTACATGGATTCCCTCAAAGCTGACACGCCACTTTCACAACAACCCTGTATGAAATAGGTAATGTCGCTATCCCCACTTCACAGAAGCGGAGACTGAGTAGTCGTCACAACGTTAGAAAGCGGCTCCGCAGGGTCCCTAGAATCCTCCTCGGGCTGTTGTAGGGGAGGACAAGGCGTGCCCCACTCTTAGCACCCTCCAGGCGTGTGGCAAGTGCCCGGGCACCACTAGCCAAAAGCTCAACCGCTCCACTAGCGGTATCTCCTCGGCTTAGGGAGGCACCCCGCGCCGTACGTCCTATAGTTGGACCCTAAAACGGCCCGGCGCGCTCCCCGCCCAGCAGCACGCCCTGCTCCGGCCCGCGTTGCCGTGGAAACCACCTCCCAGTACCACCCGCGGCACCCCAGGGGCTGCTTGCGCAGGCGCACGAGGCGGCCCAGCCTTGGTAAAGTGCGCGCCCACCACCCCGAGAGGCACCTAGGATAAGCCAGGCCGAGACTTCCGGCCTTTTCCTCTCCAGAAACTCGACGTCGTCCTTTCCCAGCCCAACCGGAACCCCGTTTTCCTGTACCTGTTGGTAAGAGAATCGCTGCTGCTCCTCAGCCTCCTCGTCCTCCATCACAGCGGGCCGGCCTGGGCCGAAAGAGGTGGAGGTTGCGATGGGCCCGTCTGATTTTTCCCGCCGCGGCGCCTGGCCGCGCGAGAAGACCGAGCGCGAAGCTGCACTCTGCGGCGCGCGCATGCGCCCTCAGGCGGCGGCTTCAGGGAGGCTCTTTCGCTGTCGGCTCCGGCCTCGTCACCTGCGTTGCGCCACCCCAGCCGGTGACGCCGCGGGCGTGACTGGCCATTTCACTCAGTGCCTGGCACAGTGGTTAACGGCAGGTTCTCTGGGAAAAAGTGTGCGCGTAGGTAGAGAGTACGTTATAGGATGCATAGCACACAATTTACAAATACTAATTTTTTTTTTTTAAGGAAATATAGTACCTTATTGTAAATTCCATACATTTATAACTTGAGTGTGACTTGCAAAATCCACTGTGAGTTTTTATAATCCTGTCACCAACAAGGAAGCCCTGGTGGCGTAGAGGTTAAGAGCTATGGCTGCTAACCAAGAGGTCGGCAGTTCGGATCCACCAGGCGCACCTTGGAAACGGTATGGGGCGGTTCTACTGTGTCCTATAGGTTCGCTGTGAGTCCGGACCGACTCGACGGCAGCGGGTTTGGCTTGGCTGGTTTTTTATCACCAACGATACTGTCACAAAACCAGACGGAATAAATGCTTGATCACTGCTGCGTTCATCTCATCGTCATTGACAAAGGAGCGTAGTTTTGACATGAATGTTGACTAATGTTCTTTAATTAAAAAAAGAAAAAAAGATTCCGACTCAGCGACCCTGCAGGACAGAGTAGAACTGCCCCACAGAGTTTCCAAGGATGGAATCTTTATGGAGCAGACTGCCGCATCTTTCTCCCCCAGAGCCCCTGGTGGGTTTCGTCTTTCTGTTAGCAGCTGAATGCTTTACCATCTCCATCTGAATTCTCTTCAGTAACTTCACCCCTTCCCAACTTCACTTATTTTGAGCTTCACTCTTACCTCAGTGACATAATTCAGCTCTTTGCTGAATCAATACAGTAAGAGCTTTCAAATACTGGAAGAATACTTCCTCAGGTTTTTGGTGCTATTCACAATGTAAAGGCTACTGAAATGATAACACTTTAAGCCTGATTTGCAGCATTAACGTTTTCTCTTCACTTTCTTAAGAGGCCAATCAACAATAAATCAAGTAGCAGTTTGTAGCATTTGCCCATTTCCATGGTGTAAATACTGCCACCTTGTCTGATTTCTAACTACCAACAGGAGCTTAGTGAACTCACTAGGGAAGAGAGGTGCCATCACCCATCTACTACACAGACACAATAGATGTAAATAATGTCAAGAGCATAGACAATAGTAAAATGTAACATAATTAAGAGTTGATGAGTTTTGGGTATTTTTTGCCTTTGTTTTTAATATAATTTAAGTGTAAGTTCATATAACTTAGTTTTTAATAATGGCTGTTTGTCAGTTGGTTTTCAAAATTCCTGAAAATTTAGAAATCGGTTCTCAGTAGCCCGTAGGAGCTGGCTCTAGCACAGCCTGGCACATAGGAAATGCCCATTAAATTAATTCAAAGTTGAAAGAACACACTGGCTTGTTTTTAAAAACCAGTTGTTGTCGGGTTGACTCCAACTCATGGCCACCCTGTGTGTGTCAGAGTAGAGCTGTGATCCATAGGGTTTTCATGCTGATTACCAGGCCTTTCTTCCAAGGCATCTCTGAGTGGACTTGAACCCCCAACCTTTTAGTCAGCAGCTGCGCATGTTAACGGGATTGTAATTACTGATAGATAAATGTATGTCTGTCGACTTTTCAAGAGCCTGATTGCTTGATGCATCGCCAGTGCTTACCAAACGTCTGTTGAAGTTGTAAATATTAGCATCTCAATGACTAGGTGACAAAGCAGAGATTCCTTAATGATTGATAGACTAGGCCCTCAAATCATCAGCAGTGCAAGGGCCCCAAATATTTTTTTAAGAAAGCTGACTTTGATATATTTGATACATATCTTTTTAAGCATCTTTGCAATTACCAAGGGAAAGAAAACAGTATTTTTGGACCTCCTCCCATTTAAGGTTTAGTGTTAACGTTTACTTTGAATTTCCTGTATTTCCAACAGCTGCTCCCTGTATGTTAAAATCACCCACCTTTTTTGACAAATGTGAAACTAAGAAAAGAAGTGTGCTCAAGGTTTGTTTTTATTTGTGCATAGTTGGTAAGCCATACAAGTAACTTCCCTCTTACTATCTCTGTGGAGAAACTCAGGAATAAAGAGTAAGTAGTTGTGGATGAAGAATCACACAAAGATTTCCTCTTCTGACTCATTACCAGGTTGTTGGCCCACATCATTACTCTTTTAGCTGAATCCTAAGTGATGGGGACAGAGGAGGCAGAGACTCAATGTAAAAAGTTATTAGGGGTGGAGTATTTGCATAACCTAAGGATTTTACTCTTCAAAATCCATGAAGAGTTCTTTTTTTTCTAACAGTGATTACAGTTTTATTGTAGGAAGAAAAACTACAGAGATATATAGGGCAAGGTCTGAGAAGGTTCTCAAAGCACAGCTTCAGTGTCCCAAAGAGCACATTAGCCTACCACATACATGGATGTCTTTCACCAACCAGGAAGCTCGTGGAGCTTCAGTGTCCAGAGCTTTTATTTGAGATCTCATTACATAATACAAACTCCAGCCCTTCTTCCCTGAGGTCAGTTGATATCAGGAGGTGATCCTGAGATGGGTCTTTCTAGCCTGGCCAGCCCCCACCCCACAATTACCTCATCACCTCACCTAACCTGTATGTGTGGTCTGTATTCCTTACGGAAGACAGTTAATTCCAAGGTTTTGTTTTGTTAGAAATTATGTCTCAGGAACTGAGGGCAAAGACCAAATCTTTGGGGAAAAGTTAATGTAAACCCCACACCAGCATTCCTCTCAGATTGTTCTTTCTCTAGTCTTGGGTACTCTCCTCACATGCATACTGGATAGTACTCTACAGAATACTGAAGGGGGACTCTCTGTAGGTCTCCTGGGTTTTTTCTCTGTATAACTCCTTTGTCTCTGGTACTTTATTCTGTGGGCATTAGCTACCATGGTCTCCCCAGACAAAGGGTTCTTGAAAACACTAAGCTCTAACACATGTAAATCATTGTACCAATTTATGGAATGATGTCCCCCACGATTTTAAGCGAAAGAAAACAACTTGTAGATTAGTATGTACGGAATAACCTTATTTTTGTCTTTTTGAAAAAGGCCATGTGCGTGTATATGTGGTACCTAAACATGTTTGAACGACTAGAAAAAGAGCTGGAAGAATACGTGGTTAACTTCTGAGGAAAGGGTTGGGGACAACAGGAAGAAGGCAGATAAGGGCACTTAACATTTTCACTTGTTCTATAAAACTGTACTTAGCATGTTTTTAACAGGCATGTATTACTCTTGTGATGGAGGATAAGCACATCAGCCACCTTTTCTGTCACCCCCCCCCCCCATGCAAGTCCCCTACTCCCCAGGGACGCAGAGGGCTGAGACACAGAGAACCTCTTTTTGGGGGGATTTAGGCCTTTGGTCAGTTTCCACCGAATCTGATCAGTGGGTGGTATCTAGGGGTGACAGATACCTCTGGCCTCTTCTCCCCACTGCTCCCTGGGGAGGCTAGTTTCCTGGGATGTTCCTGCATCCCAAATCCAAAGCCTGTGCTGTGGGCAGGCTGCCTTCTGTCCTTCTGTTGCCACCCTCTCCCATCTAACAGCAAACCGGGGCAGTGGTGAGCCCAGACCTGCAGCACTGAGGAAGGCAGCTGTGGTGAGGAGCTCAGGCTTCCAGGGTAGAGAGCCCAGCCCCCTCTAACAGCGTTGTGACCCTGAGCAAACCACAGACCCTCTCCAGGCCTCAGTTCCCCTCTTATAAAGTGGGAATAGTAGTACCCACCACACAGGGTAGCTGTGAGGTTTAAATTAGGTAATTGATGTAGAGTGCCTGCCTCATGTAGGTGCTTAAGAAATAGAAACTCTTTCCCAAGTAGTTAGTATGCTTTGTACCTGGCATGCTATCTCATTTTAAAGCAGCTGCTTCCAAGGATTAAAGAACATTATTCTAGTGACGTGTATAGCATACATAGGCACGTAAGAGCCTGAAGAAAAAAGTCCAAGACTGAGATATTATGCTACAAAAAATGGATATATTTGAAACTGTTTTTACTCGAAGAACTAGCTGTATAAACAGGCCACTAGATGTCAGCATTGCATCATACAACAAAACAAGTGTGTTCCTGCCCACTTGTAATGAATACAAAAAAAAAAAAACCAAGCCCACTGCCGTCAAGACGATTCCAACTAATAGTGACCCTGTAGGACAGAGTAGAACCGCCCCATAGAGTTTCCAGAGAGCGCCTGGTGGATTTGAACTGCCGACCTCTTGGTTAGCAGCTGTAGCACTTGACCACTACACCACCAGGGTTTCTGTAATGAATACCAGTATGGACTAATGGTGACCACATGAGTGTCAGAGTAGAACTCTGCACCAAGAATTTTAAATGGCTGATTTTTTTCAGAGGTAAATCACCAGGCCTTTCTTCTGAGGCACCAGTGGGTAGACCCAAACTTCCAACCTTTCAGCAGCTGAGCACGTTAACCATTTGCACCACCCAATCAATAGTTAACACTTATCGAGTGCTTACTTGGTACCAGGCATTGTTCTATGCACTTGTTTCATATCTCAGCTGCCCTCAGAGGTAAGAACTGTTTTCTCCATTTTCCATACGAGGAAACAGAGTCACAGAGGTGAAAGAACTGCTAGGAAATAGAAGAGCCCAGATTTGGCTGGCTTCCGAGTCCATGCTCTTATCCTCTATTTTTATTCTACTGCCCTCACCATAAATAAGACAAGGACGTCTGCGGGTTTCCTGAATCCTTTTCAGTACATAAAATAGAGTACCATAAATATTTAGTTCAATAGCAATCATCGTTTATTTTCCCTAAGATTGCACTGTAAAATATCCATTCAAAATCAGTCTCCACTAGTCATTACATATATTCTGTAAGTGCTTGAGGTCAGGGCTTCCAACTTCTCTCACCACTGGACAAACGGCTCCTAGCACAGTACTTGGCACATAGTAGGTATACAGTAAATATGGTGAATGATGGAATGAGTGAGTAAATGAATTGTCCACATTGAGAGGTAAGATACATAATGTTTAAGGGCTTGGACTCTGGCGCCAGATTGCTGGGGTTCAAATTCCGGCCCTTCCTCAGTAGCCATGTGACCTGGAACAAGTTACTTAACATCCCTGTGCTTCATCTGTAAATTGGGGATAATAATGGTACCTACATCACAGCATTGTGAGATTTAATGAGTTAATATAGATAGCACTTAGAACAGTGCCTGACACACACACTAAGTGTTGGCTGTTATTATTTTATATGCCATTTATACTGTTACAAGGCTCTTAGGAAAATCTCCAAATAGGGCCAGAGTTCCCAACCCCACTACACTGTTCTCCTTTTCTAGGTAAGCGTGTGTGGAATACTGTATTTTCCGAATTGTCTGTAACAGTATCTCCTAACCCATATGCTCCACTAGAACCTTGCCACTCCCCTATCAAGAGGTAAAGGCCAATCCTTCTTCCCTTGAATCTGGTGGGCTTGTGACTCACTTGTACGCAGTAGAACGTGGCAGAAATAATGCTGTGTGATGTCCAAGTCCAAGGCTAGGTCATAAAAAGCAATGTAGCTTCTGCCTTATTAGCTGGAACACCTGCGTTTGAAGCCCTGAGCCACCATGTAGGAAGTTTGACTAGCCTGAGGCTGCCATGTTGTGAGGAAGTCCATGCCACGTGGAAGCTATGAGTAGGTTTTCCAGCTGAGGTCCCAGCCAAGAGCCAACATCATCCAGACAAATAAGAAGATACTTCCAAGTGGTCCCAGCCCCCAGCCATAGAGTCACCCCACTTTTAAGTCTTCCTGACTGAGGCCCCAGATGTCATGGTGCAGAAATAAACTGTTCCCACTGTGGACTTTCCAAATTTCTGCCATACAGAATTAAAAGAATAATAAAAAATGGTGTTGTTTTATACCACTGAGTTTGGGGTGGTTTATTACACACCAATCAGTAGTAACTGGAACAGCATATAAGATTAGTAAATAACCAAAAAAAACCAATGCCGTTGAGTCGATTCCGCCGCATAGCGACCCTATAGGACAGAGTAGAACTGCCATATAGTTTCCAAGGAGCGCCTGGCGGATTCGAACTGCCGACCCTTTGGTTAGCAGCCGTAGTACTTAACCACTATGCCACCGATTAGTAAATGGCCACCATTAATTTTATATGCTGTTTCCAGTATTAAGTGATGGAGTTGGGGGCCTGAGATGGCGGAGTAGTCAGATGCTTCCTGTGGTCCCTCTTACAACAAAGACAAAAAAAAAACAAGTGAATTGATTATGACAATCTAGGAGCCCTGAACATCAAAGTTGAGGCATTGGGCTGAGTGGCAGGGGGAGGGAGAGACAGTTCAGAAGCAGCAAGGATTTGCTAGACTCGACCTGGCCAGCACCTTGCAGGCTGGATCACTTGGCGTGTGCACAGGCTGAAGCAAGCAGTAGCCCTTGGGACATGTTTTCCACACTGGGAGGAACCAAGTAGTGGGGAGTCTGCTCAAGCCTCCAGAACCAGGGAGAAGTGGTACTGAATCTGCTAAAGTTAAGTGCGTCTAACCTACCATGCAGGACCAATAAAATTCTTCCCCTGCCTGGGAAGTACCTCTCTCCCATTTACCTTCCCCTCTCAGCTCTGCTCTGTCCCAGTCTGGCTTCGGCAATTGCCAAGCCACTTGAGCCGGAAGTGGGACCCATTGTGTGCCCCCCCCACCCCCGAGGCATTCTCCCAGCTGCAGAGAGGGAACAAATCAACAAACGGGAAAAAAAAATCTGCCAGCTCTCCTAAACCAGGAACTCAGGGTAGGCATTGCCTAGGTACAGGCATAAGGGGTTCACGAACTTTGAATGCCTTTCACCCTTGCCTAGACTGGTGTGGGCCCATTAGCACAGTCCCCCAGGGTATATACCTGAAGCCTGTTTTCAACTGCAGCAGCTAAGGGGGGAGTGGCAGATTTGTAATATTTGACACTGCCCTGACCATTAAGCAGGGTCCTCATCTACCCACATCAGGGGCCAGAGTTCTGAGGGGCACCACCCACTCCACCTAGCCGCCTGCAACAGGAGTCCAAGAATAGTTGTACCCTCCAGTCCTTACAGCCAACAGCATTGGGTGCCCAAAGTCCTGCTGCAAAACCCACCCACCTACACACTCTAGGGAATAGGGACATGCCTCCCACCCAGGCACTCAGGGCAGCCATCAGCCCCGTACCTTGCTCAGCAGATAACCCTCTACTGCAGCCAGACACCTGTGCCTACTCCAGTCACCACTAGGTAACCCTGCCCGTCTGGTTGTTAAGTGATTACATCTACCCTATAGAACAGTAGAACTGCCCCACAGGGTTTCCAAGGAGCACCTGGCAGATTCGAACTGCATACCTTTTGGTTAGCAGCCGTAGCACTTAACCATATGCCACCAGGGTTTCCAAGTGATTACATACAAAAGGAAAACCTGCAAAAGTCAGAAACTGTGTAAGGTGGAAATATGCCTGAGAAGGAAAACTCATTTTCTACTAAAACAATCAAAAAGTGGTAAGACTGCACCCTGTCAAAGGTAGAAAACTTGTTAGACCCAGAAAATTAAGGCAGTCCCTCCAGTTCCAGGTCTCACAGGTTTTACTGTGTATACTAAACATGTTGTTATTGGATGACATTGAGTGAATTCTAACTCGTAGTGACCCCATATGACAGAGTGGAACTCTCCCATAGGGTTTTCTTGGCTGCAATCTTTATGGAAGTAGATCGCCAGGTCTTTCTCCTGCAGGACTACTGGGTGGGTTCAAACTGCCAGCCTTTTGGCTAGCAGCCAGATAGATGCTTAACTGTTGTACCACCAGGGCTCCTTCTACTAAACAGTTTGCTGAATGTCTTTCGACCCCTTTTAAAAAGATGGGCTCCACATCTGCCTTGAAGAAGGCCATGTGACAGTGAATTAGTGGTGAAGCCAAGCGGTCTACAGATGACCCTTTGAGAAATACAGCACTTGATAGTTCACAACTCTTAAAAGTCTTTTTATTCAGAAATCCTGTCTGCTTCCTTGTCAGATATATAAAACAAAACAAAATCTATTGCTGTCAAGTTGATTTTGACTTATGGCAATCCCATGTGTTACAGAGTAGAACTGCTCCATAGGGTTCTTAGGCTGTAATCTTTTCAGAACCAGGTTTCCAGGCCTTTCTTCTGTGGCAATACTGGGTGGGTTCAAACCACCAACCTTAGTAGTCAAGTGCATACTGTCTATACCATGTATGTCTTTATAAATAATCCTTTTGTGTCCCAAATAAGGCAGCAGTTGTGGCTGACATCAAAATTTCTCCCGGAGGGAAGCCTTCTGCTAGACTAGCCACTGATTGTTCCTTCAGTAGTCTGGCTAGGCAGGGTGGACTTGGCTGAGGGCAAGACCCCTCTGTGTCCACCTCCATTCATGCCCAGAATTGCTGACTACCTCAGCTTCAGCAGAAGGTAGGTAATAAACCAAACCCCATTGCCTTCGAGTCAATTCTGACTCATAGCAACCCTATAGGGCAGAGCAGAGCTGCCCCACAGTTTGCAAGGAGTGCCTGGTGGATTCAAACTGCTGACCTTGTTATTAGCAGCTGTAGCTTTTAACCAGTATGCCACCAGGGTTTTCAATAAGCCCTTAGATAGTGACGTCAAGTGAGAAACAAAATCCAGATTTGGTAGGGAGAGGCCTTACTCAGAAAGGAAAGGGGGAAAGGGACTCTTACGATAGTGGGGGAGGGCCGGGGTGGGGGCGGGGCGGAGACTGCTACAATGAACACTCCAATCACAAGCTCTGCAATGACTCAAGAGTTGGGGAAAAAAGCATTTTCTTTTATTGAGACAGAGTAAACAAGGCTAGAAAAGCCCAGGTATGGGGAAGTGAAAGAATGCCATCATCAGGGAGTAAATCAGAATGTTTTACACTGAGGCCAGCCTGTTCTCTAGGAGGGGCTCAGGCTGAAGGTGCGCCAGAGTTCAGAGCCTTGGGGGGAGGAAAGGAGGTTAACCAAAGTTTTGGTTAATATGCAGTTTCTGACTGATGAGTGAGGACAATAGTTAGTCATTCTGAGGTAAGGAAATGGGAACTTGGAGGGTCTGTGTAAGTGCTCAGCTGCTTACCAAAAGGTCAGTGGTTCGAACCCATCAGCTGCTCTGAGGGAGAAAGAAATGGCAGTCTTTTCCTGTAAAGTATACAGTCTTGGAAACCCTATGGGACAGTTCTACTCTGTCCTACAGGGTCACTTTGAGTAGGAATAGACTTGGGTTTGGTTTTGGTGTCTGGCCTTACACACACAGGTAAACAAGGGGGCATCAGTGAGGCTCATCTGAGTCATATGAGAAGGGTGGTGGTTTGCAGTGAGCCATTTTCCTGAACACAAAGGGTGGGGGGATTTCTCTAACCATCTCTGTTTCCTAGTATCATAGGGTTCAGGTAGCACTCAACACTGCTTACTCTGTGGCAGGCACTGTTCTAAGTGCTTTACATTTAATCCTCAAAACAGCTCTGGGAGGTAGGTACTATTATCATCCTTTGACAAGAAAATGCAGACATACAGAGGTTAAGTATTTTATGAAATAACATAGTAAATTAGTGGTGGAGCCAAGATCACAGCCCAGGCAGAGCGGCTCCAAAGCCAGGCTCCTAACCACAGGCTGGACTGCCTTTGCTATAGCGAACACAGTGTTGTTTATTGATATAGTTCAAAAATAAGTCATGGGATGTAAAATTCAAAAGGCATAAAAGCATATATAATAAAAAATCTCCCTGTCAACGACATAGGCAAAGGACTGTTTTATTCTTATAACAATAGAAATAGCGTCTATTTACTGGAAACCCTGGTGGTATAGTGGTAAAGTACTATGGCTGCTATCCAAAAGGTCAGCAGTTCAGATCCACCCCGCCCTCCTTGGGAACTCTATGGGGCAGTTCTACTCTTTCCTATGAGGTTGCTATGACTGGGAATCAACTTGATGGCAGCAGGTTTGTTTGTTTGTTTTTTATTTATTATGGCCTTACACAGATGCTCTGCACAGTACTTACATGACTTAATTTATCATCACAATAACCTAGGGAAGTAGTCCTTAGCTCCATTTCACTGATGATGAAATGGGAACTCACAAGGCCTGAGTAACATGTCCAAGATGACAATACTAGTAGATAGTAGGGTTAGGATTTGAACCCAGATCTATCTAACTCTGAAATTCTGTGTTCTAAAGCTCATTCCATTATGTGCTCCAGCACCTGCTACTCAGAGTGTGGCCTCCTGACCAGCAGTGTCAGCATCACCTGGGACCTTGTTAGAAATGTAAAATCTCAGGCCTACCCCAGACTTACTGAGTCAGAATCTGTATTTTAACAAGCTCCCCAGGACAGTTATACACGTTAGTTTGATGAGCACTATTAGCTGTCTTTAAGATCTGTTCTTTTTTGCCCACAAACCTACAATACTGCATATAAAGTCCCACTAGTAACCTTTAAGAATTGGTGTCCAAAGTGAATTCACCACTGGGTGCTGAGAAGTGACGTTTGATTTTTAACTCTCAGTAGAAACAGGAACAGGCTACCCCGAAGTGATAATAAACCAAACCAGTTGGCATCAAGTTGATTCTTACTCATGGTGATCCCATGTGTGTCAGAGTATAACTGCTCCAAAGGGTTTTAAGGTTGACCTTTTGAAAGCAGATTTCCAGGCCTTCCTTCCGAGGCACGTCTGGGTGGGATGGAACCACCAGCCTTTTGATTACTAGTTAGGAGCTTAATCATTTGTACCACCCAGGGACTTGGTAATAATAACTACCATTTATATAGTTCGAATAGAACAAGGGCATACTGCATGGTTTAAAGTTAGGAAAGCTATGTGTCAGGGTTGTATCCTTTCACCATACGTATTCAATCTGTATGTTGAACAAATAATCTGAGACACTGGACTACATGAAGAAGAGTGCACCATCAGGATCTGAGGAAGACTCATTAAAGCACTTACTGATGAAGATCAAAGACCACAGCCTTCAATATGGATTATACCTGAACATGAAGAAAACAAAAATCCTCACAACTGGACCAATAAGCAACATCATGGTAAATGGAGAAAATAGGTTATCAAGGATTTCATTTTGTTGGATCCACAATCAGTGCCCATGGAGGCAGCAGTCAAGAAATCAAACAACACATTACATCAGGCAGATTTGCTGCAAAGTGCTAAAAAGAGTTAAAAGCAAAGTCATCACTTTGAGGGCTAAGGTGCGCCTGACCCAAGCCATGGTGTTTTCATTCATCTCATATGCATGCAAAAGCTGCACAATGAATAAGGAAGACCGAAGAAGAACCGATGCCTTTGAATATGGTGTTGGCGAAGAATATTGAACATACTGTGGACTGTCAAAAGGATGAACAAATGTGTCTTGAAAGAAATACAACCAGAATTCTTCTTAGAGGCAAGGATGTCAAGACTATGTCTCACATACTCTGGATATGTTATCGGGAGGAATCAGTCCCTGGAGAAGGACATCATGCTTGATAAAATAGTTAGAAAGAGGAAGACCCTCAACAGAGCAAGATTGACACAGTGACTACAACAGTGGGCTCAAGCATAACAATGATTGTGAGGATGGTGCAGGACCAGGCAGTGTTTCATTCTGTTATACCTAAGGTCACTATGAGTTGGAACTGACTTAATGGCACCTAACAACAACATAAAGCGCTTAATATATGCCAAGCGCTGTTTTATTTTTACTCAGTGAATCCTCAAAATAGCCTTAAGGAGGTACGTACTATTATCATCCCTGTTTTACAAACAAGAAAACTGAGACCAGAGATACGAATTTGCCCAAAGTCATACAGTAAGTAGAGGAGCCTGGATTTGAAGTCAAACACCGCCGTACATGTAGCTTCTTGAAAAGTATCGTTAGTACGTCAAATCCTCTTTTGGGCAATCTAGTTCATTTTAAGTGCTCAACTGCTAACTGACTGGTTGCTGGTTCGAACCCACCAGCTCTGCAGGAAACAGATGTGGCAGTCTGGTTCTGTAAAGATTACAGCCTTAGAAACCCACTGGGGCAGTTCTACTCTGTCCCATAGGGTTGCTGAGTTGAAATGGACTTGATGGCAGTGGGTTTGGTTTTTTACATTTAGCCTCAAATCTCTATTGTTCCTCTTTGGTTATTAATAACAACAACAAAAACACTCTCCATTCTATAAGGAGATATCTGCCTAAGAACAAGTGGTCTCTAGATCACCCTCCAAGAAATACCACACTTGCTAGTTCACAACCCTTAAAAAAAAAATCCCCCATGAGCAGTGACTCAAGTGCTTCTTAAATTTGTAAGGGGGCTAGAAGGGGCAAGTAGAGAGGTGTGGGGCGAGGTTTAGCCAAGTACTCACATCTGAGTTAAAGTCAATCATTTAATGAAAAGGTTTGCTCTTCCATGTCAGCTCTGCCCCTGCTATGTTCTGAGATGGAGGTCAGAGGTCAAATTATAGGAAACCAGCTGTTAAAACAAGGAAGCTGTTTGCTCTCACTCTTCTGAAGCTCTTTTAGGAACTTTCTGAAGCATTCCACAAAAATCATCCTGGAGTAAAACTGAGTAAACCAGTTAACACTGTCCCCAGGCCATGTGACAATTAAATGCAGGCAGGTCAAGAATCAGGTGAGGTTGCTAAAACCCCACACCAAATCTGAGGGCCTGACTTGGGGACGAAGTGAGGGACAGGCATGGGAAAAGCAGCGATTTACACCAAGCTGAGCCCATCATTTAAATGTGATTCTCTAAAAAGTTTATTATGAAATATTTGACATACAAAAGGGCATAAACAATGTTACGATGGGCATCCACATACCCATTACTCAAGAAATAAAACAATCAGTACATCACGGTCCCTCCTGCATCCTCACCTTTCTCCCAGAGTTAATCGTTACCCTGAATTTTGATGTTTCTCTGAGTCTTTTTTTTTTTCTTTAACAGAGGAAAATTTAACAAGGCTGGAAGGAAACAAACTGATTCAAATGTAATGAAACTGGTTGCAAATCTTTCTGCTAAACGGAGAAAATGGCTTAGTGTCGCTGAGGTGAAAATATTGAAGAGTCTGGAGAAAAAGCATAAATATGATGTAGCTTTTATTAAGGAGAGGGAAAACAATTCAGCTGCATGATACAAAGCTTCCAGTTAGATCAAATTCCACAAAACTCAATCTCTGTGGTAAGAGCTGCCGTCCCCACCAGGGCGACTTACAGGGCCTCTCTAGTCCACAGAGGGCACGTGGAAAGGACCGCTTCAAGGAGCTGCTTCACAGCTGTCACGCACATGATCAGTTCCTGCACAGCCCCAAGAGGCAAGGGGAGAGGGCATGACAGTTCTCAAAAACTACATATAAATTCTATTTCATTCTTTCAGAGGAGGCTCTTAAAACACTTTATTAAGATCTGAGCAGAGAGTAGGGCAGAGGGCCATGTAAGCAGTATTGTGTGGCAAATGGAATGTCCCAGTTTATGGAATTGTGGTGGGTGACAGAAACAGTCCAGTTAGGCATTGTATGAAGAGGATGACACGCTCCCACCGTGGCCTGTCCAGTTAGTGTGGATGAACTGTCCTGGTTTGGCTAAGAGTTCATAGGTATGAGCCCCAAAGTAATCTCGCTGAGCCTAGAAGGAAGAAATGAGGTTGGTTAGGATAATATGTAGGCACATGACCGTCAGGTACCAGCCAGGCTAATGCTTACCAGCTACTCCAGAAGTTTACCTGAATTAGGTTGGCTGGCAGCATCTCGTGTCTGTACCCATCGTAGAAGGAAAGTGCAGTGGTGAAGCAGGGCATGGGGATGCCTGTCTGGACACCCGTACTGATGGCCCGCCGCCAGGAGTCCTGGGCAACAAAACCAACACAAGATGAGTGATTCCCACAAAGAAAACATAACTGGTTCCATTCTAAATGACAGATTGCCATTCGTACCAGTGCTGGTAAATGAAAAACAGATACCCCCTGCATGAAACCCACTCAGAGAGAATTCACATACTGCCAAGCTCTAAGCCACTTACCTGGCAGTTTTCGACAGCAGACTTAAAGAAGTCATCTAGCAGTAGATTTTGAAGTTCTGGGTTTCGATCAAATGCATCCTTTATCTTCCCTAGGAATACACTGAAATAATGGAGAGGGAGGAAGTCAATGAATGCTAACTATAGCAAGCTGAATGAATACCTGGCAGGAAACAGAGGAAGTAAGTTGGAAGCTGAAATACACCCTACCACCACACTACCACCACCCAGTGCTGTCGAGTCGATTCTGACTCATAGCGACCCTATAGGACAGAGTATAACTTCCCCATAGAGTTTCCAAAGAGTGCCTGGTGGATTCGAACTGCCTACCCTTTGGTTAGCAGCTGTAGCACTTAACCACTACACCACCAGGGTTTCCTTGAAATACACCCTAGAGAGGTATAAAGTTACATTTCTCATCCCTTAAAGCTAGCTTTAAGGTCAACGCATGGTCAATGAAAACATGGAGCAAAAGGTGTGGTACAGACAATCTATTAAGAGCCATTGATGTACAGAAAAAAAGTGAGAAGTGACAATCTAAATCTGCCTTGTTGCCAGTTTTCAGTGACAGGGCTAACTGCACCAGTAACAGTGAAACTGTTCAAGCAAGTGCCTCAGATCACTGGTCTGTGCAAGGAGGCCAGTAGTAAGCGTGGGGCTGGGGCATCCTGCCCATTAGTCCCACGGCTGCCTTCCACTTACCTTCTGATGATGCAACCCCCTCTCCACATCAGGGCAATGCCACCATAGTTGAGGGTCCAGCCAAATTCAGTGGCTGCCTGTCGTAGCAGCATGAAGCCTTGAGCATAAGAGATGATCTTGGAAGCATAGAGGGCCTAAAGAATGACACAAGACTTACTACAATTGCAGTGAGCAGAGGAACCACCTCACATCTACTGAGCAGACCCTAGAGAAGACAATGGAATAGGAAAAGCTATAAATCAGATCAAAGGTGAAGGCTGGGCTGTTCTACTTGCCGCCTATAGCTTCAGTGTGTTCTCCCCTAGCCCCTACCTCCCACCACCTTCCAAAGGACAAACTATTGCCAGGGACTCTGCCCCACCTTCCGAATGTCCTCTAGGAATGATTTCTTATCTCCTGCAAACTGGATCTTCTGGGGTCCCTTCAGTTTTTTGCTAGCTTGTATCCTCTCGTCCTTCAGTGATGATAAGCATCGAGCAAAGACAGCTTCTCCTACATGGAGGCATTGGGGGAAAAAGCAATATATTAGGAAACTCACACATAAAACCAGAGGAAAGAGACCGAAAAGGCCAGAAGATGTGGAAAAACAGAGCTGGAGCAGAAAATTTAGTTTTCCGAAGAACTGAAAGTCTCAACTACCTTAGACCAGAAAATACAACCTGGGGCAGAAAGAACATTTATAAAAAACACTTAATTTGATAACTAAAACTCCAAGTCAGTCTTCCAACATAAATACAGGTGTTCAACCACAAAGATCAATGTGAAGGAGTTTCCAGGAAATAAGAGTTAAAACCACTGGTTTACCCAGTGCTGGTCTATGGGTAAAATCTCACTTTCAATTTAGAGGACTTTAATTTTTAAATGCTCACCAAAGACTCTTTTGAAGCACTTACTACCCATCAGTTCTGAAACAACTAGTATATTGAGGAAGTCACACAGAGTCACCCCTCAAAAAAACTCCATTTTGTAATTCTTACATTTTATCATTTTCATTACATCCCGCCCATTGCTGTCAAGTTGATTCCGACTCATAGTGACCCTATAGGACACAGTAGAACTGCCCCATGGGGTTTCCAAGGAGTGGCGGGTGGATTTGAACTGCCAACCTTTTAGTTACCAGCCAAACTCAACCACTGTGCCACGAGGGCTCCATTATATCCATAATCACCATTAAAGTTTCACAATTTTAATTCACGGAATAAAAATCTTCTTACTAAAGTATTTTAATATTAAGGACATTAATCCACTGCAGTGTCTTCAAAGATTACTCCCCATAAAAGACTAGTTGCTCGGTTGTCAATCTACATAATTAGAATAAATTACTCTTTTAACCATTTTTCCCATTATAGACAAAATGAAGTAAAATCTCCCAGAAGTGTAACCTCTTGACACTAACAGGGGACTTTATTTTTGAGGAAAGGGTACTAGCCATAAACTTGAGAACACTAACCAAACTTGAACCACACCAAAAGCAGATGTCTTTCTATCCTTGCCCAATTCTTTCTTTTCCACTGCAGTGCACACACATGATGACTTAGCAGATTGTGGAAGGAAGCTCTGTAAGACAACTGGGGCAATAAGGCAAATGTGGTAAACCCTTCGGAGTTACGTAAGGGTTAGCTAGAAGCCTTACTTCCCCATTAGTTCAGCAAACAAAAATGGCGCCAACCCAGCGATTAAGTCTAACCTGACTTTGATTTGTAGAAAGGGAACAAAGTCTCTAAAACAAGTGGAAAGAGTTCTTTTTAAGACTAATACTCTCATATACATTTAAATGAATAATGAATAAAGTGTTCCCAGCTATTGCCCTTCCACCCCTGCCCATGGTATCACTGAAACTAGCTAGAAAGCAGCCAACTTCCTTCTATGTAGAACTGGACTACACACCCTACTTCCCTCCTCACTATGCCTTACAACCACAGTTCACTGTAAATAGAAGGAGGCATAATTACTCAGGAAATCAAAAGAAGGGAGGGAAAGGCAATTTATATCCGCAACAGCAAATAAGGAAATCTGTTTTATTACAGGGAGAAACTGTCAGCAGCAAAGATAACCTTTCATTAAACACGCTGGGCTTCTTTTTTGATCTTGCCAGAAGTATATCTATTTTATTCTTTAAAAAACCGGCTTTTGTTTTTTTAATTCTCTCTTTTTTATTTTTGTTTTTTATTATTTCCTTTCTATATCTTTTGGAGTTTGATACTTAGCACATTAGTAAAATATATAAACATGGATGGAAGAATGCACACAAATGTCAGGATAGTGGTTTTCTTCTGAGGAGAGAGGAAGGGGAGGGAACATAGGAAAACACTACTAAAGGACTTCAAATGTATAGGTAATGTTTTATCTTTTTAAAAATCTGAGGGAAAAAACTCCAGCAAAATATTAACAAATTCTGAGAATATGAGTATGTTTTGTTTTTCTGTAAGGTTTTCCATGAAAAATTCATTAGTTATATTCCCCATTATAAAGATCTTAGGTCATTTACTGCAATTACATTACTAACGCAAAACTACTCCAAAGGTAAAATCAGGTAAGAAAGAAAGCAACTTTTGACTTTGTTGTCTCAAAACTCATATAAATCAGAGAAGGATTATAAGCAATTCAAAAGCGGTTCCAGCCTCTCACACTGTCAGTTATTTCAGATGCAGAAATAGCAGAAAGTGCTCTGAAAGCTGACTAGGGCTGAACAGAAGCTCTAAAAGACCTGGCTCATAGTTGCCAGTCTTTATCAGTATGTCAGAAGGACATCAAGATCAGAACGGTGGGGCGAGAGTGCTCATTTGAAAAGCGGAACTTTACCGATGAGGGTGACAGGAACACCATACTCCAGGGCTGAGATGGCTGTCCACTTCCCAGTGCCCTTCTGCCCCGCACTGTCCCTGATCTTTGGCAGCAGGTGTTTGCCGTCGGTATCTTGGAACTTGAGGATATTGGCTGTGATTTCAATCAGGAAGGAGTCTAGCTCTGTCTTATTCCATTCCTCAAATGCCTACGTGCAGAACATAAAGAAAACAGTGTGAGGGAAACGAGGATTACATGGGACTCCCCTACCTGACCTCTACTTAATGGACTCATCCTCATCCTATGTAAATGCTGAGCGGTGCTTACAATCTGTTGAACATTTGAGGCGAACAGGCTCTTCTCAAGTAGGGTTGTACATTTCTGCTCCCACCAGTGGAGTTTCTGCTAACCAAGAGTCAACTCTCTGGTCTCCATCTGGTTATGCTGATTTTCTTAGAACTTCTTTCCTTGGAGCCAAGCGCTCCCTCACTTCTTTAGGTCTCTGTTCACTGTCACCTCCTCAGAGGTCTTTTTGGATTCCCCCATCTCAAATCTACCCCTCACCCCTGTTTACTTTTCTTTATAATAGTTATTACTATCTAATATTATATGTCTCATGATTATTTTCTGTCTTCTGGCTCTGTGAGGACGGGGACTTTGTTTTCTTCACTGTTATATCCCCAGCATTTGTAACAGGTCCAGCACATAGTAAAGCACTCCTATATATCTGTTGCATTAATATACTAAATATTCCATCAGTCAAGTAAATATGAACATAAAAAGAAACCACCAGTTCTATGAAAGCTAAGCTGAATGTTTTGGAAAGAAAGATAGCGGCAAGTCAGTGAAACTAGCTAGTCATAAATAAGTGGGGATGAGACAAATAAGAAGTGAGGGGGAAAAAACTTTTGGCTGGAAGGATTCTGCACTGAGTGCCTTCCAAGCATCTTTCAATTGTGTTCACTTGAAATAACTGAAACTGGAAATGCTGGATGACAAGAAAAATTACTGCAGTGCTGAACAGCAGAACCATACCTAAAGAAGAGACCTTGGTCTTACAGACAGTGAGGGATGAATGAACATACCTTTCTGTGCTTTAAATTAACATGTTTATCTAGTTAACAATGCAGAAGTATTTAGAAAGAAAGTAAAGATGCCTGTAGTTACTCTGAATGTATCAAAAAATAAGATGAAACTGATAGAGGGACAGACAGATATGAGGAAGCAAGAGCAGTAAAATGTTAATGGTAGACTCTAGGTGGTGGGTACACACATGCTGTGAAGCTCTTTCAACTTTGCTGTACGTTTGAAAAATTTCAGAATAAAACATTGGGGGAAATGTTTTAAGGTCTGCTTTATGCTTCCCTACTTTGACTAACTTTTCTGATTAACTCCAAAAGCCAGTCCCAACTTGATGAGAAAGAATCTTCTGCTACGCCTCCCACACGGGCCAATCACAGGGTTGAGTGAGTCAGGGTGTAAAGTGGCACAGACCTGATACATTCCGGGCTCACTAAATGGCGGCAACAGTTACCATCTGGATTCTTGGAGAATGTTTTGCTTAGTGCCTATCTTATTTTATAATCCTATTACTGATTGCTTCCCTTAAATGAGGCTAAGTCCATCCAGGCCACCAGAAGGGCCAGGAGAAGAAGAATGAGGAAAGATTTACTGTCATGAACAAATCCCTTCTGGTCTTAAGAGGTGGGGGGGGTGGTGCCGGGGACACACCTTTGCCATCTCGTTGTGTTCCATGCCCAGCACATCCTTCATCAAGTGGTAAGCCTCACAGATGAGCTGCATGTCGCCATACTCGATCCCATTGTGCACCATCTTCACAAAGTGGCCTGCTCCCTCATCTCCTACCTGCCAGGGGGATAAGGCAGATGGTGTACCAGAAAAGCCACATCAGTCTTGAGGTCAAATTCCTTGGCCCGACTCCCTCCTCATACAAAAAATAACAAAGATGAAGCAAATACTCAGAGTATTTTTGAAACAGGAATCGTTATATAACAATTTACCACAAGCCTCAGTCCAGTATGTTATTTTAAACAGTTTCAGATTAATTCCCTTGAGGATTTTTCAGAATCCAAAATTCACTCTTAAGTACCTGTACCTCTTTAGCCTAAATTTTCCACTCCTCCTTATTATTAAAAGCAACTCCCCACTCTCCAGCCCCCACCCATACGTAAACGAAGTCTTTTTCCTGAAGTTACCACTTTTCTAGCAACTGGACATTAGAATAAATTGGCTAATTAAATCATTGTACTTTTAAAAATATATATAAATGTATTGCAGTTGTTTTTAATGGTTACTGAGAGGTCGAATGACCTTGGATCCAAGCCCTGGTCCTCAACCGTATAAGCCCAAAAATGTGTGCTTGCCAGGGTCCTACAGCTGGTATTAATTTATAATACAAAAGCTTGCAAAATACATAAAATCTGAATAGCAATTGATGAATCTATGATGAGCAATTTAACTGTGGATCTTAGTAGTTACAAGCATTAGTCTGATGAACATATTCTGTCCCTACTGACAAGCTACTTGAGAAGCCAAATTATCTGAAAATTATTTAGTGGGCAAGGAATCAGAACAAAGTGAGAGCTGAGGGTCAGATATTAATGGCACCAGGCTGTGCACTCACATGCAGCCATCTCTGTGACAGGGATACACACCGGCCCAGGGGGTCAGATGCCTGGCTGACCTGGGTGGTCACTGCTTAGACTGATACTATCACCAGTTACATCAGATACTTCCCTTTTCTGTTTCCATTGCTGACCTATCTCCTTCTGGTTTTGACACTTTCTTTGGCCATGAACTAACATGGCTAATAACATCTTACTTCACCTCATCCTTCCTCTTTGGTTTAAAAATTAAGGAGTACCTGCTTTTAGTACCTATACCCCCCCCCCCGCTTTTTTTTTAATGACTTGAGAATAAGCCTTGAGACTTCAAAAAGTCAACCCGACTTGATGAAGATATGAAAATACATGTACTGTTTTCTTCCTCATGACTTTGTCTAATTGTTGTTGTCAGGTGCCATCCAGTTGATTTTGACTCATAGTGACCCCAGGGGACAGAGTAGAAATGCACATAGGGTCTCCTAGACTGTAATCTTTATGGAAGCAGATCGCCACATCTTTTTCCTGCGGAGCTGCTGGGTGGGTTCAAATAGCCAACCTTTCAGTTAGCAGGCAAGCACTTAACCACTGTGCCACCAGGGCTCCGTGACTTTGTCCTAAGTGTGTCTAAAGGGAGAAAGTTACTGTCACTGCATTTCTGGTACAGTAATCTATTATCAAGAAACAAAGATTCTCTTTCTAATGCTTCATACTTCCGACAAAATCACTCAACCTTTTAAATCACAGCAGCAGACTCCATCTGCCCTCAGCGGATTTTCACGGCACTCAATGGCTGACCACTGGTTAAAATGTAAGGATCAGCCCAGGAAGGAGGGCTTCCTTCAGTCCTCATATGCCTTAATCCTTGCTTCATGTCTTCCTGTTATCTCATATAAAACAAAAGTATAATAAAATTAGCATATGAAGTTGCTGATAAAACTTAAAGGGGGTTAAGAGTTAAAGGGAGTTCCTGGGTGGCGCAAACAGTTAAAATGCTTGGCTGCTAACCAAAAAGTGGGAGGTTCAAGTCCACCCAAAGGTGCCTCAGAAGAAAGGCCTGGCAATCTACTCCCAAAAAAGCAGCTGTTGAAAACCTCGTGTAGCACAGTTCTACTCTGACACGCGAGTTTGCCACGAGTCAGAATTGACTTAACAACTGGTGATGGTGGCAGGAGCTAACAGGACCTTGGAGATCATCTAGTCTAACCCCCATATTTTACAGACAAGGAAACAGAAGCCCATATCGGGGAAATGACTTGCATAATGTCAAACAATTAGTTAATGGAGAGCCAGAATTAGAACTCAGGTCTTACAAGCCTAGTAGTTTTCTATCCATGATATGGATTGAGGCTGCAATAGGGATAAAATTTATTTCAACAGCAACACAAAATAGCAGGTAGGAGGTATCTGTGAATTAGCCTAGTCTCCTTCACGTTGATTGAGGGCAAAAGTCTACAGCTTATTCTATTCAAGCAGAGAATATCTAAATTCCAAGCTATGAGGAAAACGATTTTTCCATGTTCATGGCCAGGACATCTGACACAGCAATAGTCTATTCAATCCTCTTCCTTCCAACCAGGTAAGCAAAGCCCACTTTTGATTTTGACATTCTTTCTTTCACCATACAGTAACATAGTTAGAAACATCTTACTCTGCCTTATCCTTCCTGTTCCTAAACGATGAATTGAGGAGGGCTGCTTTTTCCTGTCAGCTCAAGGCTGTGGATGTTCAAGCCCTAACTCAATTAAGACATGAGGACGTGTACAGTAGGCATGCATTTTAGGCATCAGCTATGCTAACAACTTAAAGATTGAGAAGCTTATGTCACAAAGCTGACTGCTGGGACCCAGGTGGTCCTGTGCTCTGTCCCTGTAGTCACTCAGACACGCCCATGTTGCCAAATGCCTTTTAAGAGTAGCCTGGAACTTGCCCAGTCACAGCAGGGTTCTCCAGTTCCTACTTTTGCAGCAATGCCTTGGAAGATCGTCTTGATGTGGGGCCTGTGAAGAGAACAGTATAGTTCAGCTGCGGAGAAGACGGGCTGACACCGCAATGAAATACTCAAGGACCACCCCTCACATTTTTCTTTCTAATGCAAAGCAGAGGTACCCACTTAAAAATAATGAATGAGGCCAAGTCCTCCAGGTAAACTTGGATCTGTGCTGACCTGCCTGCTCCCCAGATTCTGGTGGGCACCAAAGCAGCGGCTGTAGACTGTCTAATTGGAGACCACAGACAAAAAGGCTGGGAAGAAACAGCATCAAGACCCCAGAAATTTCCATTGCAGAATCAAAAAAGCAGCTGTGATTCTAAAGAGCAAGCGATACAGAAGTTCCTTTACAGAGCCTCTTCATTAGCCTGGATGTACGTTATCAGGCACGGCACGGTTCTGGACAGTTGGGTCAAGGGTAAGGACAGACAGAACCCTGCAATATTTCCAAGAGATACATTTATTATTATTCAGAGAAGTAGCTGTTCTTCATCCCTCCCACCCCCACTAGGAAGACATATTAACTCCAGAGACTTTTTCCTTATTGTCCTACTATTTTTTTTTAAATATCGTGTTTTCAGTAAAGGTTTATACAGCAAATTATGTTCCCATTTGACAATTTCTACACCAACTGTTCAGCTACATGAACTACATTTTCACAATGTGTCAACACTCTCTCTAACTGCGTTCCAGTTACTCCTTTTCTAGTACATACATAGTTTCCCTGACCCCTTATCTTCTCATCTGTGCTTTATAGTCACTGTTGACCAACACAGGCTTCTTTACAAAAAGTTTTTGATATAAACACAAAATCTAATAAGAGTTACAGAGTTAACACTTAAGAGCAGAGGGTTAAGACTGCTACACCTTAAGCTTCAGAACTTGACTGAACTTTTACAGTTTCAAGGAAAAGTGCCATTTCAACTTCTACTAGACCAGTGTGAGAAACGTGAGCTAACGTGAGCAATCAGAGCACCACCCCGTGTGAAATATTTTCCTGTGACTGTCTGCATTCCTAATAGCCCACTGGCCAGGTGGCCCGAGATAGGTATTCTTTTTTTTTTGTAATTTTTATTGAGCTTCAAGTGAACGTTTACAAATCAAGTTAGTCTGTCACATATAAGTTTATATACACCTTACTCCATACTCCCACTTGCTCTCCCCCTAATGAGTCAGCCCTTCCAGTCTCTCCTTTCGTGATAACTTTGCCAGCTTCCAACCCTCTCTACCCTCCCATCCCCCCTCCAGACAGGAGATGCCAACACAGTCTCAAGTGTCCACCTGATACAAGTAGCTCACTCTTCATCAGCATCTCTCTCCTACCCACTGTCCAGTCCCTTCCATGTCTGATGAGTTGTCTTCTGGAATGGTTCCTGTCCTGGGCCCACAGAAGGTTTGGGGACCATGACCGCCAGGATTTCTCTAGTCTCAGACCATTAAGTATGGTCTTTTTGTGAGAATCTGGGGTCTGCATCCCACTGATCTCCTGTTCCCTCAGGGGTTCTCTGTTGTGCTCCCTGTCAGGGCAGTCATTGGTTGTGGCTGGGCACCAACTAGTTCTTCTGGTCTCAGGATGATGTAAGTCTCTGGTTCCTATGGCCCTTTCTGTCTCTTGGGCTCATAGTTATCATGTGACCTTTGTGTTCTTCATTTTCCTTTGATCCAGGTGGGTTGAGACCAATTGATGCATCTTAGATGGCCGCTTGTTAGCATTTAAGACCCCAGACGCCACATTTCAGAGTGGGATGCAGAATGTTTTCATAATAGAATTATTTTGCCAATTGACTTAGAAGTCCCCTTAAACCATAGCCCCCAAACCCCCGCCCTTGCTCTGCTGTCCTTTGAAGCATTCAGTTTATCCCGGAAACTTCTCTGCTTTTGGTCCAGTCCAGTTAAGCTGACCTTCCAGGTATTGAGTATTGTCCTTCCCTTCACCTAAAGTAGTTCTCATCTACTAACTAATCAGTAAAAAACCCTCTCCCGCCCTCCCTCCCTCCCTCCCCTCCTCGTAACCACAAAAGTATGTGTTCTTCTCAGTTTATACTATTTCTCAAGATCTTATAATAGTGGTCTTATACAATATTTGTCCTCTTGCCTCTGACTAATTTCGCTCAGCATAATGCCTTCCAGGTTCCTCCATGTTATGAAATGTTTCACAGATTCGTCACTGTTCTTTATCGAAGCGTAGTATTCCATTTTGTGAATATACCACAATTTATTTACCCATTCATCCGTTGATGGACACCTTGGTTGCTTCCAGCTTTTTGCTACTGTAAACAGAGCTGCAATAAACATGGGTGTGCATATTTCTGTTCGTGTGAAGGCTCTTATTTCTCTAGGGTATATTCCAAGGAGTGGGATTTCTGGGTTGTATGGTAGTTCTATTTCTAACTTTTTAAGATAACGCCAGATAGATTTCCAAAGTGGTTGTACCATTTTACATTCCCACCAGCAGTGTATAAGAGTTCCAATCTCTCCGCAGCCTCTCCAGCATTTATTATTTTGTGTTTTTTTGGATTAATGCCAGCCTTGTTGGAGTGAGATGGAATCTCATCGTAGTTTTAATTCACATTTCTCTAATGGCTAATGATCGAGAGCATTTTCTCACGTATCTGTTAGCTGCCTGAATATCTTCTTTAGTGAAGTGTGTGTTCATATCCTTTGCCCACTTCTTGATTGGGTTGTTTGTCTTTTTGTGGTTGAGTTTTGATAGAATCATATAGATTTTAGAGATCAGGCATTGGTTGGAGATGTCATAGGTGAAAATTCTTTCCCAGTCTGTAGGTGGTCTTTTTACTCTTTTGGTGAAGTCGTTAGATGAGCATAGGTGTTTGATTTTTAGGAGCTCCCAGTTATCTGGTTTCTCTTTGTCATTTTTGGTAATGTTTTGTATTCTGTTTATGCCTTGTATTAGGGCTCTTAACATTGTCCCTATTTTTTCTTCCATGATCTTTATCGTTTTAGTCTTTATGTTTAGGTCTTTGATCCACTTGGAGTTAGTTTTTGTGCATGGTGTGAGGTATGGGTCCTGTTTCATTTTTTTGCAAACGGATATCCAGTTATGCCAGCACCATTTGTTAAAAAGACTATCTTTTCCCCAATTAACTGACACTGGGCCTTTGTCAAATATCAGCTGCTCATATGTGGATGGATTTATATGTGGGTTCTCAATTCTGTTCCATTGGTTTATGTGCCTGTTGTTGTACCAGTACCAGGCTGTTTTGACTACTGTGGCTGTATAACAGGTTCTGAAATCAGGTGGAGTGAGGCCTCCCACTTTCTTCTTCTTTTTCAGTAATGCTTTACTTATCCGAGGCTTCTTTTCCTTCCATATGAAGTTGGTGATTTGTTTCTCCATCACATTAAAAAATGACATTGGAATTTGGATCGGAAGTGCACTGTATGTATAGATGGCTTTTAGTAGAATAGACATTTTTACTATCTTAAGTCTTCCCATCCATGAGCAAGGTATGTTTTTCCACCTAAGTAGGTCCTTTTTAGTTTCTTGCAGTAGTACTTTGTAGTTTTCTTCGTATAGGTCTTTTACATCTTTGGTAAGAATTGTTCCTAAGTATTTTATCTTCTTGGGGGCTACTGTGAATGGTATTGATTTGGTGATTTCCTCTTCAATGTTCTTTGTGTTGATGTAGAGGAATCCAAGTGATTTTTGTATGTTTAATCTTATAACCTTAGTTTCAGTAGTTTTCTGGAGGATTCCTTAGGGTTTTCTGTGTATAAGATCATGTCATCTGCAAATAGAGATAATTTTACTTCCTCCTTGCCAATCCAGATGCCCTTTATTTCTTTGTCTAGCCTAACTGCTCTGGCTAGGACCTCTAGCACAATGTTGAATAAGAGCAGTGATAAAGGGCATCCTTGTCTGGTTCCCGTTCTCAAGGGAATGCTTTCAGGCTCTCTCCATTTAGAGTGATGTTGGCTGTTGGCTTTGTATAGATGCCCTTTATTATGTTGAGGAATTTTCCTTCAATACCTATTTTGCTGAGAGTTTTTATCATAAATGGGTGTTGGACTTTGTGAAATGCCTTTTCTGCATCAACTGGTAAGATCATGTGGTTTTTGTCTTTTGTTTTATTTATATGGTGGATTACATTAATGGTTTTTCTAATATTAAACCAGCCTTGCATACCTGGTATAAATCCCACTTGGTCATGGTGGATTATTTTTTTGATATATTGTTGAATTCTATTGGCTAGAATTTTGTCCGAGATAGGTATTTTTAAGCTTCTGAGAGGCAGGAAGATCTCTCTACTCCTGGATTTCAACATACCAAAGAGAATCCCCAGACTTAGATATTAGAAAGGTAATTGAAAGAATAATTTTTCTCAATAATCCCTTCACTTTGGGGGACAGGCTGAATCACTCCTGTACTTTAATGCCTAATACAATTCTAGAATATTTGGAAATCAAACTCATTCAGAAAAGAATGTTACCTTTCCATGTCTCCCTCATAAAGGATGCTTCCCTTGCTATTTCTTTCTCTTCTCTTCCGTCTTTCTGTCTTCCTCTATCTGGCTTTCTCTTTTTCCGCAGTCTGAGCAGTGGTCTTTCCCCTCAGACTAAGTTTTATATAATTACTTGCATCTTTCCATTTTGACTCTCCATCCCGGTCACCCCACCCCCTTGTCTTATACATTCTTTTTTTCACATCACTCAAGCACCTCCTCCTCCTCAATGGCTAACTCTTCCTCTTATATGTATCTAGCAAAAGGAAAATCGAGCATAGGGAACATCTAGCATATGGAACAGTATAAAATTTGTTTACTCCTAAGTCAAATAAAACATTTCCACCTAGTTCCCAGAGACAGAAAAGCCTCAGCCAGATTTTTCCTTTACTCACAGTTATTAAGGAGTCAGTTATTTGAAGACCATAAATCAGCTAAAAGAGGCAGATCTTACTCATAACTCAGACAGTGCTCAGGGCATCATCTGAACTGCTTCCTAAGGTCTCTGAACCCCTTAAGCCAATTCAGAACTTCTAGTATCAGTCTTGGAGGGAGCAACAAAGAAGAAAAAAGGCAGAAGGAAGAATATGCACATATATTACATCAAAGAAACAAAATACAGAGATAAAAGAAAAGGGAAATATTTCCATCATCTCCTATCCCCAACACTCAACGTACCACAGGGGAGAATCACACCACCAGAACTGTCCATAGCTCACTCATTCCCAAAGTTCAAGCTCCCTCCTGCTGAAATGGAGGTGGTGTTGATGGTACTCACCAAGCTTCTTTGTTCCCTCCTGGCATGAGCGATGGGCCATGCCGGGCCCCTTCCTCTCCACCACTAACTCCACTCCCCACAAACAAGATTCCCTTGGCCTTGAGGTCTTGACATCGTCTCTATGTAAAAGAAAAATAGTTTCATTATGCTTCCAAAAAATAAGTTTCTTCCAGTGAGTGAGAATGTAAAAAACAAGTACAGAAATCCCACATTTGACACTCAATGACCCAAGAATAACCTGATTATTCAAGGAATTTGAGAGTTTAAGAAAAAAACTATTTAAATTCAAGATACCTAGCCTGTTCCAAAAGAGAACTAATAAAGCCAGACATATATTCTCATTTTACTGGAAAAGACCTTGTATAGTAAGACTCAGTTCCTTAAGAGTTGATTTAACACATGTGAGACTTACTGCCATTCAGCACTTCAGAGTGTACAGAGACTTTCCCTGAGCATATGAGACCATTAGTGCAGTGGTTCTCAACCACGTTATGCAGTGGGACAGAGAGGACAAGTTATACATAAAGTCCAAGCCTCATTCTCTTGAGTTGTCTGTGTGACTGATGTGTATGTCATCCACCAAGTGTATCGTAGCAAACCAACCAAGTGCTATTAGACATTAGTACCAATCTCCAAAGTATCAACACCACAGGACAGTCCACCCATGCCAATATTTTTTCTAGAATGTTCTTGGAACCTGGAAGAATTTGGATCACAGAAGAGAACACTTACTGTGGTATCCCTGTATTCAGAATTTCCCCCATCAATGATGATGTCACCAGCATCCAACAATGGTACCTAAAACCAAACAGCAGCATTAAGGTGGACCAAAGAAATAAAAGACAAAACATACCTTGGCTAATTAAAACAGATATGAGAATGCATCCCAAGTAAATCCAGTCTAATGGCATATGTTATTTAATCTTTACTAATCTCCTCTGTGGCTAGCACTAGATCCTTAGCTCCCTATTTAAAAGCTTAGGGCTAGCAAATCCAGTTGGAACCCTCCGTGGCTAATTCCCTTTAACTACTTAAAGATTTTACAACAAACAAAACTTACTTTTATACACTTGGAAAATTTCGTATTTTGAATGTGTACCACCAGGGTTAGGACTAACTCCAAAAGATTACATCACTTCCTATAACGTGTACCTAGAACAGAGTAAGGAGTCCTGGTGGTGCAACGGTTAAAGCAGTTGGCTGTTAGTTGAAAGGTTGTTAGTTCAAACCCACCCAGTGGCTTTGTGGGAGAAAGACTTGGAGATCTGCTTCCATACAGATTTATAGCCTAGAAAACCCTATGGGGCAGTCCTGCTCTGTCGTCTTGGGTCGCTATGAGTTAGAATCAACTTGACAGCACCTAACAACAATGGAACAGAGTAGGGATCCTGTAAAGACATATAAAATGGTAAGTGTATGAATGAATGCTTTTGATCACCACTGTTCGGAAATAGCAGGAAGAGACTGAACCTTGAATATCATACCTCAACTCACCAATCAGGCTGGCTTTATTATTTGATCTTTCCCCCTCCAAGAAATATGTGTATGGATAGAAGGAAACCAGTGGAAATAATTTATTTAGATATTCAAAAAAATTTCTACATTATCAGTTCCGTTACCAGTTGACATTGCTTAATATTCTCCTACACTGAAAAATAATCTACCGTTTTTCAGTCCATTTTGTCTGACGCCAATCAGGGACAGCCTGGAATCTCACTATCCAAAACTCTCAGTATGTCCTTTTATCACCATGTCTTTCCTTTTTAGGTTGTTTACTTAAAAAATGGTAGAATACTGGTTACAAATTCCTCTCCCAGAAGAAACGACCCCACTGTTAACACTACTCTTTCCTTTGTTTATTATCACTACATTTCTTACCACGAAACATTTCTTCCAAACTGGCAGTGCCTTGATTTTTTTTTTTTTTTGGAGCTGCTAACGTAGAATTCTTTTTGAATATCTAAGTAATCTCCACTGGTCATTCTTTGTCCATGTATGCATTTTTTTTTTCACCAAAAAGATATACTTCTTAAAGCAAACAAACTGGTATAAAAAGAAGTACCCCTCAGTTTGTAGTTCCCAGGATTCTCTAAGGGGATTTGTCCCTTAAGTTACACAACTGTTTGAGAATTGTTGCTTTATAGGAATACTGAGAAAAAACAAAATCTATTGGGTATTTCCAAACTTGGACACTAAGATTTGTTAGTGGGTATCACTAAACATTCATAAATGAATATACGATCAAAGCTGTAAGATCTTTCGAATAACAAAGGTAAAGAACTCATATGATTACCATTGTTCTTATTCTTATTGTTAATGAATTCTTATGCAAATTTCTCCTGAAGTCCTCATGATGGAAACCCTGGTGGATCAGTGGTTAAGAGTTTGGCTACTAACCAAAAGGTAGACAGTTCAAATCTATTAGGCACTCCTTGGAAACCCTACGGGGCAGTTCTACTCTGTCCTATAGGGTCACTATGAGTCGGAAGCAACAGCAAGTTTGGTTTTTTGGTTTTCTGGAAGTGAACTGCTCAATTCAGCAAAACGATTGTTTAAATGTCTCCATGTTGCTTAACTTGATTGGCACTAAGTAACACCATATTCTTAAGTAGTAATAATTCCTCATATATAATATTCTGAGGACCCATAAACCCGTTGCCGTTGAGTCAATTCCAACTCATAGCGACCCTGCAGGATAGAGCAGAACTGCCCCATAGGGTTTCCAAAGAGTGCCTGGTGGATTTGAACTGCTGACCTTTGGTTAGCAGCCGCAGCACTTAACACTGCGCCACCAGGGTTTCCTCAGTTCCAGAAGTGGGGGAAAAGATCTCTGAAGTAAAAGAGGGGAAAAAGCTAAAGCAAGGAAAGAGAAAAGCTCTGTCATGCTAGCAGTAGTGGGGAGCAGAGGTGGCCTCACCAGTTTTTCAATGAAATCATCAACAGCTTGACCAGCCTTCACAAGAAGTATGATCCTCCGAGGCTTCTTCAGCTTGAAGACCATCTCCTTCAAGGAGTGAGCGCCAACCACTTTGGTTCCCTTTGCCTCATTGGCCAAGAAATCATCAACTTTGGAGACTGTCCTGTTAAAAGCACAAACCTAAAAAGACAAGAGGCGTAATTAGGGGATCTAGGTCATAGAAGACCATAAGACTGTGGACCAAGTCAAAATGAAATTTCCATTTGGCCCAAGGTTTGGGGAAGGTCAAACCCTGCTTTCTCTCTCTTCCTTGTTACCAAACCTGTTTAAGTTCCCATGAGCACTATAAAGCCACTTCAGTAGGATGAAATGGCAGGAAATGGAATATAAAGCAAAGGTTAACTGCCCTTGGCATATCAGACTAGAGTCCCTTACTAACTGGGATTCAGAATCTGACCTAGAAGCCAGCCAGTTCCACAAGGAGCTGTCTTCTTTCACTCGTCACTGATATGCTCGATTTCACATTCCTCTTATCTCTCTAGACTATAAAGTTCAAAGTTTTGCAGACCCAGCAGGATCTCTTCTCCTTCACCATTTATCTCTACTTAAAACCAGAGCTCAAGCATAACAACGACTGTAAGGATGATGCAGGACCGGGCAGTGTTTCGTTCTGTTGTGCATAGGGTCGCTATGAGTCAGAACTGACTCGACAGCACCTAACAACAGCAAGACCAGAAAAATCAAACCCACTGCCCGAGTCAATTCTGACTCATGCAACCCTATAGGACAGAGTAGGACTGCCCCATAGGGTTTCCAAGGTTGCAAGCTTTATGGAAGCGGACTGCCACATCCTTCTTCCGTGGAGCAGCTGGTGGGTTCAAACCACCAACCCTGTGGTTAGCAGCTGAGCACTTAACCACAGAGCCACTAGTGCTCCTTCCTCTACTTAAGACACACTCGCTTTATATAGGCTGCAAACCTTCCAGAACTGACAGACACATTCAGCAGGCCGCTTCTTCCTCAGAATTGCAGAGCTGGCCCTCCCACATGGAAAGTGTTTCTCCTTCCTTTACAAAACCCCGCTAAGCAGTAACAGGGCACATGCAAAGAGAAGCCGTTCCGTGTGACATGGGATCTCTGAAGCCAGCTGAACCACCCACGCTCCAGCTACTGCACACCAAGAACCCATAAGAGGAGACACTGTCCCCAGGACTTACCACAAAGCCATGGTCATTCATGTTCAAAATTAGATTCTGGCCCATGACAGCCAACCCAATCAGTGCAATATCAGCTCTGAAGGACGGGGAGAAAAAGGAAATGTGTCAGTACCACTTGGCCAGTCCAACTCAGGAACTCAGAACGTGCTAGCTCGATACCTGGAATCATTTTTCTTAAGTTTTCTTCTGCGCCCCTACTCCCTGATACAACTTAGAACCCAGGTAATGCACCCTTCCATGAAACTATGAACAACCCCACACTCTGCCACTTCCAGGAACTCGAAGCGCTACTGCAAGGAACTGAACCTGCACTTAGAAAGCCACTCATAGTGTGTCGTCTCTTCTTGTGGTCTATCTGGTCATTATTTTTTACGGCAGATGTCCCCGTCTCCCCCATGGCGGGGCAGCGTTATTGTTGGCGACTCCGCTCCGGCCGCCGGCTTGTCCTGCAGACGGAGAGTCCGGCCCCAGCTCCTCCTCGGAGGGGTGAGAGGGTCGAGGCCGGCTCCGTCTGGGTTTCCTCGGCAGCGCCTCCCCGCTTCCCTCGCCTAGCCCTTCCCAGGCAGGGGGACCCGCCCAGGGCCTCGCCGACAGGGGCAGGGGCTGGGCTCGGGACCGGGGCTTCCGTGGACTGGGGCCGAGGAAGCTGAGCCCTGGAGGTGCGGGCTTCGGGGCCACCAGGCCGGCCTCAGGGACCCCGAGGGACGGAAAGGACGCCGGAGAGCGGGTCCGTCCTCGGGGCCGCAGAAAACGTGCCAGAGCCCAGCCTGAGAAAGTTCCCGCGGGCCGAGAGTCCGCCCGCGCCAGCTCCCCGCCCCGGCCCTCGCGGGCGCGTCACTCACTCGGCCATGGCGGCGGCGGCGGCAGACAGAGCGCAACCTAAGGGCCGACGGCTTGCAGCTCGCGGGCGACGGAGGCTCTGAGAGCAGCTCCTGCTCGCACCAGGAGGCTGTGGCCGCCCCCCGCCCGGCTTTTCTCTGCCGGCCAATCAGGAGGAAAGGCAGGAGGGCTGCAGCCAAGACATTGGTCGTCTCCAGCGCCTGTTATACCACCTGAGGGCAAGCGGGCCCGCCCACCCCCGGGGCCGGATCAGTAGAGCGCCGAGCGCATCGAGGACCTCGCCCAGCGCGGACTTGGGGAGCGGCAGTCCGGCAGACCGAGGCGGGCTCGGCGTGGCCCTGCAGCGAACAGAGGACGTGCGTGACTCCTGGGCTCCCTGCCCGCGCACAGGGCTCTGCTCCTGGGCGCCGAGGGGCCACGGGAGCGTGTGGACTTGGCTACCTGTTGCGTCCGGTCCACAAGTGCGCCTTGACTCGCGGGACCCCCGCGTTGGCGCAGCCATAATGATGGGAACTCACGTTGTGTCGCCGTTTACAGTGTACCACGCACGTTCAGGCTTTTGCCCGTCTGTCTCCATCACTCCTTCCTTCCATCCCTCCCAAGCTCTATGGGTTCATGTGTCCGCGTCCTTTGATTCCGGGGCAGGGACCAAGTTAACTCATTCTGGTATGTAGGCACATGTAATGGGTGCCAGGAAACGCTGACCCTCACAACGACCCTGTGTGGCGCAGAGAGCGAGCGAGCAGTAAGTGTATTTGTTGAAGTGTGATGGGGCCATTCAATACACGCAGCTCTCAAAATTCCTCTAGGTTTTCCCGAGGTATCTTGACACTTGAAGAGCTGAACGCTGTCTGCCACCGGTCAACGGTTGCTTGTGAACAAGGCTTAAATTCTACGTTTTAAGATTTTTTTGTTTTCTGAGAATGCTTCGTATCATCCAACACAGTGTCTTTCTCGTGAAAATTTTGTTTAATTACAAGAGTCACACAGCTACTCAGTGGCCCAGCTATGACGGACTGATTAAACCCTAGGGCACATAACTCAGGCCAGCACTGTCTCCATCACACCGTTTGCACAGTTTACAGTATAGACTTTAACAGATACTGTTATAATTTTTTTTTGTTATAATATTTTCTGTTAGTTAATGTCCTACTATAGCAATATTTCCCAATTGGAAGTTGTGTATACATTAAACATATATAGAACTCTCAAACCAAAAGAAAAGCCCATTGCCATGGAGTCTATTCCAACTCATAGGGACTCTACAGGTCGGGGTAGAACTGCCCCATAGGGTTCCCAAGGCTGTAATCTTTTTGGAAGCAGACTGCCACATCTTTCTGCTCTGGTTAGCAGCAGAGCAAGGGGCCTGCATGTTCCCCATATCCCTCAGCTCTGCCCTGGATGGGAGAAAGAGGGAATGGGGAGATGGCAATGATATAGCCAGGAAAGTTGGAGAGAGTGAGGCCGATCCGGTGACTGCGCTGGCAAAAGCCCTTGACTGAGACCAGGGTTCTAATCCCAGCTCTGCTGAAGCAGGTGACTTTGTAACTTTTCATGAACTAGGCTGGGGGGAATCTTGGAGCTCTCCCAACCCAGTGTTCCCAAACTCATAAGTGCAAGGAATCCTGTGGGAAGCTTGTTAAATGTGAATTCTGACTCCAAGGGTCTGGGATAGGCCAGGAAATACATATTTTACCAGGACCTACAGGCTATTCTGATTGCAGGTGGTTTACGGACCACCCTTTGATGATCCCATGTGTGTCAAGAGTAGAACTGTGCTCTGCAGGGTTTTCAGTGGTAGATCACTAGGCTTTTCTTCCTATGAGTTGGATTGGAATTGAGGCAACTGTTTTGTTTTTGTTTTTTGAGAACCTGCAGTTCTCAAAGTGTGGTCCAGGACCCCCGGGGCTCCCTGAGGCCCTCTCAGGAGATCTGCCAGGACAAAACTCTTTTCACCATAACAGTAAGGCATTACTTGCCTGTTTCACTCTCATGCTCTCATGATTGAAGAGTGGAATTTTCCAGAGGGTATGATGTGTGATACGGAACAGATGAAATGCAGAGGCCGGTCTGAGAATTTAGCTGTCTTCTAGTAAGGCAGAATTCAAAAGATTTGCTAAATTGTCGAACGATTCTATTGTCTCACTGAATTTTTTTTTTTGTTTTGGAAAATTATTTTAAAATGTTTCAATTTTTAAATGGTAAATATGTATAGCGATAACTCACGTAAACAAAAGCTTGTGGTCCTCAATAATTTCAAAGAGCGTAAAGGAGCCCTGACACCACTGCTGACTGAGCCCAACCCCTAGTTTAGAGATGAGGAAATCGGGGCTCCATGAGCCAGGGAGACTTGCTGAGTCACACAGTGATAGCGCCAACACTAGAACTGCCCCCAGGGGACCAACCATATGCTCTCCGAGGTCTCCTTCCATAAAATCTGAGATCCATTAGTGGTGGGACAGTACACATTATTGCAGAGGTCAGATCAGAGGGCTTCTGGAATGTTCTGGAACCTCCTTCTTGGCTGCTGCCTCATGGGGGGGGGAAGAATAGGTTTCAGTGCTCACTCTGCTTCCATTTCTTTCTAACTGTGCGAATTTGGGGCAAGTTATTGGATCTCACATAGTTTCCTCATCTGTAAAACAGGGATGACAAAATCCCACAGGGTAGCTATAGGGTTAAACGAAAAAATGGGTATTTGTGTCTGACACTTGGTATCGGTCTATAGTTTTTTCTTTTTTTTAATGGAAAGAACACAGAAAGAAGGGACATAAACTGCAATGGAAATAATGGACTGAATCAAAAATTTCCCTCTGAGGCTTCTTTGTGAAACCTTCTGGATAGAGTGGTAGAAAAGCAACTTTGCAGCTTCCTGAAACATTCCCAAGTGGTTCCTCAAGTTTCAGTTCTTTTGTTGCAAACTCAGTGGTGATATACTGGTCCAAAACTTAAATTGTTTGCTATAGAAAAAATTCCCACCAGGCAATGACATACCTATGTCATTGCAGGTGGTCTCTGGATTTGGCAATATCTTCCTGATCCAAACAGACACACACACACAAAACCCACTGCTATTGAGACAATTCTGACTCATGGCAACACCATGTGTGTCAGAGTAGAACTGTACTTCATAGGATTTTCCATGGCAGTGACCTTTTGAAAGTAAACTGCCAGGCCTTTCTTCTGTGGCACTGCTGGGTGGATTCGAACTGCCAACCTGTCAGTTAGTTGTTGTTGAGTTGATTCTGACTAATGGCAACCCCATGTGGGCAGAGTAGAACTGCTCCATAGGGTTTTTAGGAAGCAGATTGCCAGGCTGTGTCCTTTCAGGTGCCTCTGGGTGGGTTCGAACAGCCAGCCTTTTGAACAGCCAACCCAACCTCTGAGTGAGTTCGAACAGACTCCTTTATAATCTTCAAAATTATTGAGGACCCCAAAAAGCTTTTGTTTATGTGAGTTATCTGTATCGATATTTACCATTTTAAAAATTGAAACATATTTTAAAATGATTTCTCAAAACAAAAATAAATTCACTGAGACAGCAGTATTGACAGTTATGCAAATCTTAAATTCTGCCTTAAAAGAAACAGCTAACCATTTGCAGCCAAGCACAAAATGTTTGCACACACAGGAACCTAAACGCACACACACACACAGGCTCCTTATCCCAATGTCTTATCCTCTTCACCAAAGTTGTTACCTCTGTCCTATATGCCTTTGGGAATACGGTGCTCCAGCACATCCTATTAGTAATGTTCTTTTTTTTCCAGAGCATCCCAAACTGCACTTATAACTCTTTGTTTTTGTACATCTTATCATTAGTGTATACTACATACAATGTTGCAGCGCATAATTTGCTGATATTATTCTCAAATGTTCACTTACAGATGTTTGATGTTTGATTTACTGTTCAAAACAATGCCATATAGCAGGCAATGATGAAAACTAAAAAACAAAACAGAGGTATCTGACTTACATCAGAACATACTTAGGACAGAGTCATTGGAATGGAACTCCACTGTAAGTTGAGGACTACCTGTACAGTGTCTAGGAACACAGGCCTTGTGGCCTGAGCTTGGGTCCAAGGGGCTGACCAATTAGACTTAGAGGTAGAGAAACAGCACTTCCTCTGCTAGGTGCCCAGCCCAGCTGATACCATTTACTTTGAAAGACAAGCACTGCAGTCTCTTACCTCTCATCCCTCCAGTCCCCACAATACCAGCACACTGTGTTCTGAGACACTGAATTATTTTGTGGTTCTAGATTAAGGCAGGTGATGCTATTTTGCCTGCTCCTCACCCAGCTAAATCCTACCATCTTGCAGTCTTGGCTTAGTCACTTCCTCCAAGAAGCTTCCCCTATTTTCCCAGGCTGGTTTAGGTCCCTCCCAGTGTGCCCTGAGCACTAACCTGGTCACTGCCTGCTCTTGTTCTTACCTCCCTTATTAGACTATTAAGTCTGAGAGGATAGGGACCACGTTGTCCAAAAAAAAAAAAAAAAAACTGTAGCTTTGATAGGGAGAGGCTTTATTCCAAAAGAAAAGAGTGAAAGTGACTATTGTAATAATGGGGGAGGGAGACTGCTACAATAGAATACTCCCACTGTGGACATACAGGGTACCCACTTTTTCTGGCTCTCAGGTTTCTTGGGACTGTACTTTTCCCACTAAAACTATTTATTGCCTTCTAGTGGGTACTTATGTAATGGTGAAAGGTGAAAGAAATGTTCATTGAAGAAAAATAGCTGGGGTATCAGCCTTAAATGTGAGGTAGTATATCCAGGAAGTGTGGTTGGGTAAAAATTTTGTCTTTTTTTTTTTTTTTTAATAACTTTTATTAAGCTTCAACTGAACGTTTACAAATCCAATCAGTCTGTCACATATAACTTTACATACATCTCACTCCCTACTCCCACTTGCTCTCCCCCTCTTGAGTCAGCCCTTTCAGTCTCTCCTTTCTTGACAATTTTGCCGGCTTCCCTCTCTCTCTATACTCCCATCCCCCCTCCAGACAAGAGTTGCCAACACAATCTCAAGTGTCCGCCTAATATAATTAGCTCACTCTTCATCAGCGTCTCTCTCCCACCCGCTGACCAGTCCCTTTCATTTCTGATGAGTTGTCTTCGGGGATGGTTCCTGTCCTGTGTCAACTGAAGGTCTGGGGAGCATGGCCGCCGGGGTTCCTCCAGTCTCAGTCAGACCATTAAGTTTGGTCTTTTTATGAGAATTTGGGGTCTGTATCCCACTGATCTCCTGCTCCCTCAGGGGTCCTCTGCTGTGCTCCCTGTCAGGGCAGTCATCGATTGTGGCCGGGCACCAACTAGTTCTTCTGGTCTCAGGATGATGTAGGTCTCTGGTTCATGTGGCCCTTTCTGTCTCTTGGGCTCTTAGTTGTCGTGTGGCCTCGGTGTTCTTCATTTTCCTTTGCTCCAGGTGGGTTGAGACCAATTGATGCATCTTAGATGGCCGCTTGTTAGCATTTAAGACCCCAGACGCCACATTTCAAAGTGGGATGCAGAATGATTTCATAATAGAATTATTTTGCCAATTGACTTAGAAGTCCCCGCAAACCATGTTCCCCAGACCCCCGCACTTGCTCCCCTGACCTTTGAAGCATTCATTTTATCCCGGAAACTTCTTTGCTTTTGGTCCAGTCCAATTGAGCTGACCTTCCATGTATTGAGTGTTGTCTTTCCCTTCACCTAAAGCAGTTCTTATCTACTGATTAATCAATAAAAAACCCTCTCCCTCCCTCCCTCCCTCCCCCCCTCGTAACCACAAAAGTATGTGTTCTTCTCAGGTTTACTATTTCTCAAGATCTTATAATAGTGGTCTTATACAATATTTGTCCTTTTGCCTCTGACTAATTTCGCTCAGCATAATGCCTTCCAGGTTCCTCCATGTTATGAAATGTTTCAGAGATTCGTCACTGTTCTTTATCGATGCGTAGTATTCCATTGTGTGAATATACCACAATTTATTTACCCATTCATCCGTTGATGGACACCTTGGTTGCTTCCAGCTTTTTGCTATTGTAAACAGAGCTGCAATAAACATGGGTGTGCATATTTCTGTTCGTGTGAAGGCTCTTGTATGTCTAGGGTATATTCCTAGGAGTGGGATTTCTGGGTTGTATGGTAGTTCTATTTATAACTGTTTAAGATAACGCCAGATAGATTTCCAAAGTGGTTGTACCATTTTACATTCCCACCAGCAGTGTATGAGAGTTCCAATCTCTCCGCAGCCTCTCCAACATTTATTATTTTGTGTTTTTTGGATTAATGCCAGCCTTTCTGGTGTGAGATGGAATCTCATCGTAGTTTTAATTTGCATTTCTCTAATGGCTAATGATCGAGAGCATTTTCTCATGTATCTGTTGGCTGCCTGAATATCTTCTTTAGTGAAATGTGTGTTCATATCCTTTGCCCACTTCTTGATTGGGTTGTTTGTCTTTTTGTGGTTGAGTTTTGACAGAATCATGTAGATTTTAGAGATCAGGCGCTGGTCGGAGATGTCATAGGTGAAAATTCTTTCCCAGTCTGTAGGTGGTCTTTTTACTCTTTTGGAGAAGTCTCTAGATGAGCATAGGTGTTTGATTTTTAGGAGCTCCCAGTTATCGGGTTTCTCTTCATCATTTTTGGTAATGTTTTGTATTCTGTTTATACCTTGTATTAGGGCTCCTAGGGTTGTCCCAATTTTTTCTTCCATGATCTTTATCGTTTTAGTCTTTATGTTTAGGTCTTTGATCCACTTGGAGTTAGTTTTTGTGCATGGTGTGAGGTATGGGTCCTGTTTCATTTTTTTGCAAACGGATATCCAGTTATGCCAGCACCATTTGTTAAAAAGGCTATCTTTTCCCCAGTTAATTGACACTGGTCCTTTGTCAAATATCAGCTGCTCATACATGGATGGATCTATGTCTGGGTTCTCAATTCTGTTCCATTGGTCTATGTGTCTGTTGTTGTACCAATACCAGGCTGTTTTGACTACTGTGGCTGTATAATAGGTTCTGAAGTCAGGTAAGGTGAGGCCTCCCACTTTCTTCTTATTTTTCAGTAGTGCTTTGCTTATCCGGGGCTTCTTTCCCTTCCATATCAAATTGGTGATTTGTTTCTCTATCCCCTTAAAATATGACATTGGAATTTGGATCGGAAGTGCGTTAAATGTATAGATGGCTTTTGGTAGAATAGACATTTTTACTATGTTAAGTCTTCCTATCCATGAGCAGGGTATGTTTTTCCACTTAAGTATGTCCTTTTGAATTTCTTGTAGTAGAGCTTTGTAGTTTTCTTTGTATAGGTCTTTTACATCCTTGGTAAGATTTATTCCTAAGTATCTTATCTTCTTGGGGGCTACTGTGAATGGTATTGATTTGGTTATTTCCTCTTCAGTGTTCTTTTTGTTGATGTAGAGGAATCCAAGTGATTTTTGTATGTTTATTTTATAACCTGAGACTCTGCCAAACTCTTCTATTAGTTTCAGTAGTTTTCTGGAGGATTCCTTAGGGTTTTCTGTGTATATAATCATGTCATCTGCAAATAGTGATAACTTTACTTCTTCCTTGCCAATCCGGATACCTTTTATTTCTTTGTCTAGCCTAATTGCCCTGGCTAGGACTTCCAGCACGATGTTGAATAAGAGCGGTGATAAAGGGCATCCTTGTCTGGTTCCCGTTCTCAAGGGAAATGCTTTCAGGTTCTCTCCATTTAGAGTGATATTGGCTGTTGGCTTTGCATAGATGCCCTTTATTATGTTGAGGAATTTTCCTTCAATTCCTATTTTGGTAAGAGTTTTTATCATGAATGGGTGTTGGACTTTGTCAAATGCCTTTTCTGCATCAATTGATAAGATCATGTGGTTTTTGTCTTTTGTTTTATTTATGTGGTGGATTACATTAATGGTTTTTCTGATATTAAACCAGCCTTGCATACCTGGTATAAATCCCACTTGATCATGGTGAATTATTTTTTTGATGTGTTGTTGGATTCTATTGGCTAGAATTTTGTTGAGGATTTTTGCATCAATGTTCATGAGGGATATAGGTCTATAATTTTCTTTTTTTGTAATGTCTTTACCTGGTTTTGGTATCAGGGAGATGGTGGCTTCATAGAATGAGTTGGGTAGTATTCCGTCATTTCCTATGCTTTGGAATACCTTTAGTAGTAGTGGTGTTAACTCTTCTCTGAAAGTTTGGTAGAACTCTGCAGTGAAGCTGTCCGGGCCAGGGCTTTTTTTTTTTGGGAGTTTTTTGATTACCGTTTCAATCTCTTTTTTCGTTATGGGTCTATTTAGTTGTTCTACTTCTGAATGTGTTAGTTTAGGTAGGTAGTGTTTTTCCAGGAATTCATCCATTTCTTCTAGGTTTTCAAATTTGTTAGAGTACAATTTTTCATAATAATCTGAAATGATTCTTTTAATTTCATTTGGTTCTGTTGTGATGTGGTCCTTCTCATTTCTTATTCGGGTTATTTGTTTTCTTTCCTGTATTTCTTTAGTCAGTCTAGCCAATGGTTTATCAATTTTGTTAATTTTTTCAAAGAACCAGCTTTTGGCTTTGTTAATTCTTTCCATTGTTTTTCTGTTCTCTAATTCATTTAGTTCAGCTCTAATTTTTATTATTTGTTTTCTTCTGGTGCCTGATGGATTCTTTTGTTGCTCAGTTTCTATTTGTTCAAGTTGTCGGGACAGTTCTCTGATTTTGGCTCTTTCTTCTTTTTGTATGTGTGCATTTATCGATATAAATTGGCCTCTGAGCACTGCTTTTGCTGTGTCCCAGAGGTTTTGATAGGAAGTATTTTCATTTTCGTTGCTTTCTATGAATTTCCTTATTCCCTCCTTGATGTCTTCTATAACCCAGTCTTTTTTCGGGAGGGTATTGTTCATTTTCCAAGTATTTGATTTCTTTTCCCTAGTTTTTCTGTTATTGATCTCTAGTTTTATTGCCTTGTGGTCTGAGAAGATGCTTTGTAATATTTTGATGTTTTGGACTCTGCAAAGGTTTGTTTTATGACCTAATATGTGGTCTATTCTAGAGAATGTTCCATGTGGGCTAGAAAAAAAAGTATACTTTGCAGCAGTTGGGTGGAGAGTTCTGTATAAGTCAATGAGGTCAAGTTGGTTGATTGTTGTAATTAGATCTTCCGTGTCTCTGTTGAGCTTCTTACTGGATGTCCTGTCCTTCTCCGAAAGTGGTGTGTTGAAGTCTCCTACTATAATTGTGGAGGTATCTATCTCGCTTTTCAATTCTGTTAAAATTTGATTTATGTATCTTGCAGCCCTGTCATTGGGTGCATAAATATTTAATATGGTTATGTCTTCCTGATCAATTGTCCCTTTTATCATTATATAGTGTCCTTCTTTATCCTTTGTGGTGGATTTAAGTCTAAAGTCTATTTTGTCAGAAATTAATATTGCTACTCCTCTTCTTTTTTGCTTATTGTTTGCTTGATATACTTTTTTCCATCCTTTGAGTTTTAGTTTGTTTGTGTCTCTAAGTCTAAGGTGTGTCTCTTGTAGGCAGCATATAGATGGATCGTGTTTCTTTATCCAGTCTGTGACTCTCTGTCTCTTTATTGGTGCATTTAGTCCATTTACATTCAGCGTAATTATAGATAAATAAGTTTTTAGTGCTGTCATTTTGATGCCTTTTTATGTGTGTTGTTGACAATTTCATTTTTCCACATACTTTTTTGTGCTGAGGCGTTTTTCTTAGTAAATTGTGAGATCCTCATTTTCATAGTGCTTGACTTTATGTTAGTTGAGTCGTTACGTTTTTCTTGGTTTTTATCTTGAGTTATAGAGTTGTTATACCTTTTTGTGGTTACCTTATTATTTACCCCTATTTTTCTAAGTAAAAACCTAACTTGTATCCTTCTATATCGCCTTGTATCACTCTCCATATGGCAGTTCAATGCCTCCTGTATTTAGTCCCTCTTTTTGATTATTGTGATCTTTTACCTATTGACTTCCATGATTCCCTGTTATGTGTATTTATTATTTTTTTTTAATTAATCTTAATTTGTTTGTTTTTGTGATTTCCCTATTTGAGTTGATATCAGGACGTTCTGTTTTGTGACCTTGTGTTGTGCTGATATCTGATATTATTGGTTCTCTGACCAAACAATATCCTTTAGTATTTCTTGTAGCTTTGGTTTGGTTTTTGCAAATTCTCTAAACTTGTGTTTGTCTGTAAATATCTTAATTTCGCCTTCATATTTCAGAGAGAGTTTTGCTGGATATATGATCCTTGGCTGGCAGTTTTTCTCCTTCAGTGTTCTGTATATGTCGTCCCATTCCCTTCTTGCCTGCATGGTTTCTGCTGAGTAGTCAGAACATATTCTTATTGATTCTCCCTTGAAGGAAACCTTTCTTTTCTCCCTGGCTGCTTTTAAAATTTTCTGTTTATCTTTGGTTTTGGTGAGTTTGATGATAATGTGTCTTGGTGTTTTTCTTTTTGTATCAATCTTAAATGGGGTTCGATGAGCATCTTGGATAGATATCCTTTCGTCTTTCATGATGTCAGGGAAGTGTTCTGTCAGGAGTTCTTCAACTATTTTCTCTGTGTTTTCTGTCCCCCCTCCCTGTTCTGGGACTCCAATCACCCGCAGGTTATCCTTCTTGATAGAGTCCCACATAATTCTTAGGGTTTCTTCATTTTTTTTAATTCTTTTATCTGATTTTTTTTCAGCTATGTTGGTGTTGATTCCCTGGTCCTCCAGATGTCCCAGTCTGCATTCTAATTGCTCGAGTCTGCTCCTCTGACTTCCTAGTGCGTTGTCTAATTCTGTAATTTATTGTTAATCTTTTGGATTTCTACATGTTGTCTCTCTATGGATTCTTGCAACTTATTAATTTTTCCAGTATGTTCTTGAATAATCTTTTTGAGTTCTTCAACAGTTTTATCAGTGTGTTCCTTGGCTTTTTCTGCAGTTATCCTAATTTCATTTGTGATATCATTAAGCATTCTGTAAATTAGTTTTTTATATTCTGTATCTGATAATTCCAAGATTGTATCTTCATTTGGGAAAGATTTTGATTCTTTTGTTTGGGGGGTTGGAGAAGCTGTCATGGTCTGCTTCTTTAAGTGGTTTGATATGGATTGTTGTCTCCGAGCCATCACTGGGAAACTAGTTTTTCCAGAAAATCGGCTAAAAAAAAAATGCAGTCAGATCCCTATCAGAGTTCTCCCTCTGGCTCAGGCTATTCAGATGTTAATGAAGCCGCCTGGGGAGGTGGGGGAGGGAACAGAGAGATAGGAGAGTAGCACCTCAGAATATAGCCAGAGTTGCTTGTCTTGCTTGGAATGACTATTACATCTGAGATTCCCGCGGGGCGCGTCGCCTATGTGTGCTGGCTGTGTGGAGATTGCCCCCTGGGGGGTCTGGCCCACTGGAGTCACGGTCAGATCCTCCGCTTCCAGCCCCACGCCCAGCGTCAAGGCTCCCCTACTGGGACGGTGCACTCTCGACTCCAAAATCAGTCGCTGCCTCCCGGGGACTTCTCGTCCCTCCAGCTGCGTGGCCGTGCCACACCCGAGAGCCAGTTGGGCCTCCTCCCGGGGTTAGTTCAGATGGGTGGAGCAGCTCCCCGTGCTTGTGCCGTGACCGAGTGTCCTGGCTGGGACGCTGTTCTCCCCGCTCCAATACCAGTCACTACCTCCCGGGGACTTCTCCTACTGGCTGCGTCCCACGCCGCCCGCGCGACCCGGCTGGTCCCCTTCCCGGGGTTAGTTCAGGGGGGTGGAGCAACTCTCCGTGTTTATGCCGTACCTGCGTCCAGTCCAAATCCCTGCGGGACGGTTCCCCGGCTCGGACGCTGCTCTTTCTGCTCCAAGACCAGTCACTGCCTCCCGGGGACTTCTCCTACCGGCTGCGTCCCACGCCGCCCGTGGAACCGGCTGGTCCCCCTCCCGGGGTTAGTTCAGGGGGGTGGAGCAGCTCTCTGTGCTTGTGCCGTACCTGACTGGTATGCTGGCTCCAGGCTCTGGAAACAATCGCTGCTTCCCTGTATTAGTTCGTTCTCCATCTCTAAATCTGTGTTTGTTGTTCAGGGTTCGTAGATTGTTATGTATGTAATCGATTCACTTGTTTTCCGTGTGTTTTTTGTAAGAGGGATCCGAGGTAGCGTCTGCCTAGTCCGCCATCTTGGCTCCGCCCTCCCAAAATTTTGTCTTTTTTGGGTTTTGTACAGTTAGCTAAGCCTTGTAGTCATATTTATGGTTTCTTTTTGTGATAGTTACAGAGCCCTGTGGAGCCCCGGTGGCACAGTGGTTAAGTGCTACGGCTGTTAACCAAAAGGTCAGCAGTTTGAATCCACCACCTGCTCCTTGGAAACCCTATGGAGGAGTTCTACGCTGTCCTATGGTGTTGCTATAAGTAAAAATCGACTCAATGGCAATGGGGTTTTTTTTAGATGGCGGGTTTGGGTTTTGTGTGTGTGTGTGTTGCAATAAACCCTGTCTCCCCTAACTGGTGGGAGAGACAGGCACCTACCAATCCTGGTGCCTGAGAACCCACCGAGTTTTATGGGACCCATGTATTCCCAAATAATATTTCTCAAAATCCATATTACCAACCACAATTTAAACACTCCATGACTCAGCATGTTTCTGTTAATGAAAACACATAGTATCAAAAAAAAAAAAAATCAAAGCAGAAAATAATAGGGTCTTGAAAGGGCTTTAAGATCTGCAAGTGTCTCAAAAAGTTACGGAAAAAATGTTTTATTTTATTGAGACTGGTGGCACAGTGGTTAAGTGCTTGGATGCTAACCAAAAAGTTGGCAGTTTGAACCCATCAGCAGCTCCACGAGAGAAAAGACCTGGCAATCTGCTCCTGTAAAGATCGCAGCCTAAGAAACCCTATGGAGCAGTTCTAGTCTATCCTATAGGGTCACTATGAGTCAGAATCAACTTGATGGCAATGGGTTTGATTTAGGTTTTTTTTGGAGATTAAACGAGGCTAGAAAAAACCCAGGTGTGAAGTAGGATAAAAGGATGGTATCATCAGATAGTATATCCGAATGTTTTCCACTGAAGCCAGCCTATTCTCTTGGACGGGCCTTTACAGAGAGGTAGTACATTGGCTCAGGCTGAGGTTGAGCCAGAGTTCAGGGTAAGGAGAGAAGCTTAACCAAAGTTTGGTTAACAAGTACTTTGTTTCTGATTGATCAGTGGGGACAAGCAATTTAGTTAGTCATTTATGAGGCAAAGAATGGTCTTTGGCCTCGTCCTAGGTAAACAAGGGAGCATCTGTGAGTCTTATCTAAGTCATATGGGACCCATCTCGTTGCCGTCAAGTCGAATCTGATTCATAGCGACCCCCTAGGACAGGGTAGAAGTGCCTTACAGGGTTTTCCAGGCAGTAATCTTTACAGAAGTAGACTGACATATCTTTCTCCTGTAGAGCAACTGTTGGGTTCGAACCACAAACCTTTTGGTTAGCAGCCGAGTGCTTAACCATTGCATCACCAGAGCTCCTAAGTCATATGGGAAGGGTGGTTATTTGCACTGAGCTGTTTTCCTTAACACAAAAGGTAGGGGGACTTCTTTAATCATTGCTGTTTCCCAGTATTAGAGGGCTCAGGTAAAACTCAACATTATCAATGTCCCATCTTGTTCATAAGTACATTTCTATCACGCTCTATATGCCTGGCACATAGCAAGTGGCCAATAACCATTGCTGTCAAATAATTGGTTTATACATGTCTTAAAAAGTGGGGGACGCTGCTCATTTGAGGTGGTCCAGAAGAGTCCTAGTTCACACCTGTCTTCTTTTGTAGTTATTGATAACAACCCTTTTCACTCTAAAAATTGTTTTGGCTTGGATGACAAATTATATTGGCACCCTACTTTGAATGTAGAGCAGCTAAAGCGAATGGGAAAAATGATGTAGTGAAAGAGCCCAGTAGAAGATTTCAAAGGGCGGCTGAAGAAAACAAAGCATTATAATGACATGTGAAAATACCTGGAGTTAGAAAATCAAAAGGGAAGGACACATTTGGCACTCTTAAAACTGAAAGAACTGAAGAAAAAATTGAAGTCTCGAGTTGCAATATTGAAGTTCAATATTCAAAATATTGAACAATGCAGGAAGCATCAAAAAAAAAAAAGGAACAAATGCATACACAGAGTCACCGTACCAAAAAGAATTGGTCAATGTTCAACTATTTCAGGAGGTAGCATATATATGATCAAGAACCAATGGTATTGAAGGAGGACATCCAAGCTGCACCGAAGGCACTGGTGAAAAACAAGGCTCCAGAAATTGATAGAATACCACTTGAGATGTTTCAACAAACGGATGCAGCACTGGAGGTGCTCATTCATCTATGCCAGGAGATTTGGAAGACAGCTACCTGGCCAACCAATTGGAAGAGATCCATATTTATGCCTATTTCCAAGAAACATGATCCAACCGAATGTGGAAGTTATTGGACAATATCATTTTTTTTATCATTAATATCACACACAAGTAAAATTTTGTTGAAGATATTCAAAAGCAGTTGCAGCAGTACATCAACAGGGAACTGCCAGAAATTCAAGCTGGATTCAGAAGAGGACTTGGAAGGAGGGATATCATTACTATGTCAGATGGATCTTGACTGAAAGCAGAGAATACCAGAAAGATGTTTACCTGTATTTTATTGATTATGCAAAGGCATTTGACTGTGTGGATCATAACAAATTATGGATAACATTGCAAAGAACGGGAATTCGAGAACACTAATTGTGCTCATGAGGAACCTGTACTTAGACCAAGAGGCAGTCATTTGAACAGAACAAGGGGATACTGCAGGGTTTAAAATTAGGAAAAGTATGTGTCAAGGTTGTATCCTTTCATCACACTTGTTCAATCTGTATGCTGAGCAAATAATCCCAGAAGCTGGACTATATGAAGAAGACTGTGGCATCAGGATTGGAGGAAGACACATTAACAACCTGCGATATGCAGATGACACTACCTTGCTTGCTGAAAGGGAAGAGGACTTGAAGTACTTACTGATGAAGATCAAAGACCACAGCTTTCAGTATGGATTACTCCTCAATATACAGAAAACAGAAATCCTCACAACTGGACCAATAAGCAACATCATGATAAACGGAGAAAAGATTGAAGTTGTTAAGGATTTCATTTTACTTGGATCCACAATCAACTCCTATGGAAGCAGCAGTCAAGAAGTCAAATGACAAATTGCATTGGGAAAATCTGCTGCAAAAGACCTCTTTAACGTGTTAAAAAGATGTCACTTTAAGGACTAAGATGCACCTGACACAAGCCATGGTATTTTCAGTTGCCTCATATGCATGCAGAAACTGGACAACGAATAAGGAAGACAGGAGAAGAATTGATGTCTTTGAATTATGGTGTTTGAGAAGAATATTGAATATACCGTGGACTGCCAGAAGAATGAACAAATCTGTCTTGGAAGAAGTACAGCCAGAATGTTCCTTAGAAGCAAGGATGGTGAGACTTCGTCTCACGTACTTTGAACATGTTATCAGGAGGGACCAGTCCCTGGAGAAAAACATCATGTTTGGTCAAGCAGAGGGTCAGCAACAAAGAGGAAGATCCACAATGAGATGGACTGACATAGTGACTGCAATGATGGGCTCAAGTACAGCAAGGAATGTGGGGATGGCACAGGACTGGGCAGTGCTTTGTTCTGTTGTACATATGGTCATTATGAGTCAGAACCAACTCAATGGCACCTAAAACAATGGGTTTTTGTTTAAAGAAGAATTCAGGAGATATTTTGGGTTAAATTTTAAGATTTAAAGATTATCTCAGGGCAATAATTTCAGGGGTTCATCCAGCCTCAGTGGCTCCAGAAAGTCTGAGTTACATGAGAATCTGAAATTCTGTTCCACATTTTCCGGCCTTTTTCACCTATTGTTAACATCTTATACTACCATAGTACATTTGTCGCAGCTAAGAAACCAACATTGGTATAATACTCTTAAAATCCAGACTTTATTAGAACTTGACCAGTTTTCTCCACCAATGTACTTTTTCTGTTCCAGTTCGGTCCAGGATAGTACATACTATGTGGTTGTCATGTCTTAGTTCCTCTGGTCTGTGATCTTTCCTTATTTTTCATAACCTTAACAGTTTGAGGAGCACTGGTTGGGTATTTTGTACAATGTCTTCAATTTGGTTTCGTTTTTTTTTTTTTTTTCTCATGGTTAGACTAGGGTTATGGGGTTTTGGGAAAAAGACCACACAGGTGAAGTGCCATTCTCATCACATCATAACAGAGGTACACACTATCAACAATGACGATGTTAACCTTGGTCACCTGGCCAAAGTAGTGTTTGTCAGTTTTCTCCACTGTGAAGTAACATTTCCCTCCTTTCCATACTTTATTCTTCAGAAGCCATTTACTAAGCACAGCTACTTTTGATTGTTTAAATAGGTTTGCTTCTTTTCTTATTGAGTTGTGTGTGTTCTTTATACATTCTAAATACAAGTACTTCATTTTTTCCTCCCAGTTTGTGCCTTGTTTTTCATTTTCTTCATGGTGTCTTTTGAAGAGCAAAAGTTTTTAATTTTGATGAAGTCAAGTTTATCACGTTTTTGGCAACATATCTAAAAAATTTTTGCCCAAGCCAAGGTCACAAGGATTTTCTCTTATACTTTCTTCTAGAAGTTTTTTTGTTTTAGCTCTTACATTTAGGTCTATGATCCATTTTGAGTTAGTTTTTGTGTAACATGTAAGTTCATATTTTTGCACATGAATATCCAGTTGTTCAAGCAACACTTGTTGAAAAGACTCCATTGAATTGCCTTGACACCTTTGTCAAAAATCAGATGACAACAAATGTGCTTATTTCTGGGTTCTCTATTTTATATCACTCACCTTATACCAATACTGTACTGACTTCATCACTGGTAAGAGTAGGTTTTAATATCATGGAATGTAATTTCTGCAACTTTGTTCTTTTTCAGAACTGCTTTGGCTATTCTAGTTGCTTTGCCATTTCTATGTAAATTTTAGGATCAGTTTGTCTATTTCTACAAAAAATAGGGAGTATGTGAATCTATAGATTGATTTGGGAGAGAACTGTGATCTTAATGATAATGTCTTCCAATCCATAGACATGTTACAATCTCTCCATTTATTTAGATCTTCTTTAATTTGCTTCAGCAATGTTTTGTAGTTTTCAGTGCACAGGCTTTGCACTTGTTAAATTTCTAAATATCTTATTCCGTTTGGTGCTATTGTGATTAGAATTTTCTTTATTTCATTTTCAGATTGTTCATTATTGGTACAAAGAAATACAATTTTGGCTATTGATCGATTTGTATCCTGAGACCTTGTCGTCTGCGATCCTGTCACCTGCAAATAAACAGTTTTACTTCTTCATTTCTAATCTGTATGCCTTTTTTTTCCCTTGCCCATTGCAGTAGCTACAATTTCCAGCACTGTGTTAAGGTGGTGAAAGGAGACATACTTTCTTCCTGATCTTAAGGGGAAAGCAATTTTTCACCATGAAGTATGATGTTAGTTTTAGGCTTTTCAGATGTCTAATTTTTTTTTTTAGATGTCTAATAAAGCTGAGGGTTTTTTCTTTTATTCCTAATTTTTTAAGAGTTTTTTTTAAAAAAAATCATGAGTTGGAATTGGGTTTGTTAAACGCTATTTATGTGTGTATTCAGATTATCGTGTGGTTTTTGTCCTTTATTATAAAAAAAAAAACTAAACTCAGTGCTGTTGAGTCAATTCCGACTCATAGTGACCCTATAGGACAGAGTAGAACTGCCCCACAGAGTTTCCAAGGACCACATAGTGGATTCAAACTGCCGACCCTTTGGTTAGCAGCCATAGCACTTAACTACTACGCCACCAGGGTTTCCATTTATTATATGGAGTATTAATTGATTTGGGGATGATAAACCAAACTTCCATGGTGTGTAATCCTTTTTATATGTTGCCAGATTCCATTTGTTAATACCTTGTTATGGACTTTTGCATCTGTGCTTATGAGAGATAGAGGTCTGTATTTTTCTTTTCTTGTGATATCCCTGCCTCATGAGTTGGAAAGTGTTTTCTCCTCCTCTCTTTTTTCAAAGAATCTGTATAGGATTGGTATTATTTATTCCTTCAGTGTTTGATAGAATTCACCAGTGAAGCCACTTGGACCTGAACTTCCTTTGTGGAGATATTTTTAATTACGAATTGTGGGGTTTACATTAACTTTACCCAAAGAATTTGGTCTTTGCCCTTGGGTCATGAGAGATAACCTCCTTTAAAAAAAAAAAACAACCTTGGAATTTGAGTGTCTTTGATAAGGACTCCAAATCACGACTAATTAACAGGTTAGGTAAGGTAAGGAGGCCACTCGGGGTGGGGGTTGGCCAGGCCAGAAATACCCACCATATAATACCTTGTTAATCATCTCCTGATACCAACCGACCTCAGGGAGGGGGCTGGTGTTCGCATTATGAGACCCCCCCCCGCCGCAATAAAAGCTGTGGACACTGAAGCTCCATGGACTTCCTGGTTGGTGAAGTCATGCACGTGGGGCAGTGGTGCATCCCTTTTTGGGACATGAAAGCTCCACAATGGGAAGTCTCCCAGAACTCACCCTGTGTGTCTCTTCGTTTTTTCCTACAATAAAACTGTAATAGTTAAGTATAGCGCTGTGAGTTCTGTAAGTTGTTCCAGCAAATTACTGAATCCAAAGGAGTAGTGGGAGCCAGCAGGTCTGAATTGAGGGGTCCTGGGAACCCCTGAGCTTATGGCTAGTAGCCTGGGGGAGGGGGGGTAAGAGGGAACCTCTGAATTTGTAGCCAGCAGGTCAGAAGTGAGGGAGAACATTGGGGCCGCGTGGAGCCCAAGCTTGTGGCTGGCATCTTGAAGGGGTATCGGAAAACTCTAAATTTGTAGCTAGCAGGTCAGAAGTGAAGGTGTTGTGTGAACTCCCAAATTCATGGCCAGCATGTGAAGTCTTGGACTGACTTGGCAGTTGGAAGGATGGTGTCCTTTAACCTGTGAGATCTGACCGAGCTCTGGGCAGCCAGGGGCAGAGAAAGAAGTGGTGCCTGTGCACCTGAACAGAGAAGTGAAAAGTGGACATGGGATTATATTTGAGATTTATCCACATGCTATTTACTTAATATAGGCCTATTTGGATTTTCTATTTCTTTCTGAGGCAGTTTTACAGTGTGTGTCTTTCTAGGAATTTGTCTACTTCATCAAAGTTGTCTGATTTGTTGGCATAACATTGTACAGCCAGAATGCGCCTGAGAAGCAAGGATGGTGAGACCATGTCTCACATTCTCTGGACATGTCACCAGGAGGGATCATTCCCTGGAGAAGGACATCATGCTTGGTAGAGGGTCAGTGAAAAAGAGGAAGACCCTCCAGGAGATGGATTGGCACAGTGGTTGCAACAATGTGCTCAAGCATAAAAATTGTGAGGATGGCGCAGCACCAGGCAGTATTTTGTTCTGTTGTATACAGGGTCACTATGAGTCAGAACCGACTTGATGGCACCTAACAACATTGCTCATAATATTCCCTTATAATCCTTTTCATTTCTGGAGGATCTGTATTGATGTTCTTTCATTCCTAATTCTGGTAATTTGTGTCTTCTTTTTTTGTCAGTCTAGCTAAAGGCTTATCGGTTTTGTTGACCTTCCCAAAGAACCTACTTTTGGTTTCATTAATTTATCTCTATTGTTTTTCTGTTCTCTATTTCATTAATTTTTTGCTCTGATCTTTCTTATTTCCTTCCTTTAGGTTTGATTTGCTCCTCTTTTTACACTAGTTTCTTAAGGTAGAGATTTAGATTGATTTTAGATCTTACTTCTTTTCTGATACGAGCATTACAGGTACAAATTTCCCTCTAAGCACTGCTTTATTTTATCTTGTATGTTCTGATATATTGTGTTTTCATTTTTGTCCAGTTCAGGATATTTTCTAAATTCTCCTGATTTCTTCTTTAACCCATGGCTTATTTACAAGTTTATTAAGTTCCAAAGAGTTGGGCATTTCCCAAATTTCCCTCTGTTGTTTTCTAATTTGATTCTGATGTGATTAGAGAACATACTTTGTATGATGATTCTTTTAAATATGTTGAGATTTGTTTTATGCCCTACCATATGGGTCTGTCTATCCTCAAGAATGTTCCATGTGCACTTGAAAAGAATGTGAATTTTGGCTGAGTGTTCTAATAGGTGTCAGGTCACCTTGGTTGATAGTGCTGCTTAGGTCCTTTATATCCTCACGGATACATTCTATCTAGTTATTTCAGTTACTGGGAGAGAAGGATGGAAATCTCCAACTACAGATGTTCAATTGTCTATTTCTTCTTTCGATTCTGTCAGTTTTTGCTTCATGTATTTTGAGACTCTGATGTTAGATGCATATACACTTTTAATAGTTATATCCTCCTGATGTATTGTCATTCCCCTGGACACGATGGGTTGTTTTTCTCTTGCTATTTAAAAAAATTTTTTTTCTTTAATTGGCTTTCAGTAGTTTAACTAAGATGTGTCTAAGTGTGGCTATCTTTGTGGTTCTCCTACTTGGGGTTCATTGAGCTTCTTAGATTGGTAAATCTATGTTTTTCAATGGATTCAGGAAGTTTTCAGATATTAATTCTTCAAAAGTTTTTTTCTACTCCTTTCTCTCTTCTCCTTCTAGAACCCCATTTCACATGTTGGTACACTGTGTTCATTGTTGAAATTCTTGTTTTTTAGTTTTGGTTCCTGAAGCTTACCCTGTGTCTCCACAGCTTACTGGCTGATGATTTAGGCAGGGGTTGTCCTCAGACACCCAAGCCTATAAGGCTTCCACTCCCTGTCATTCTGTGTGTGGGCTGGAGAGTTCATTCACAGCTCTCCCCATTCTCAAGTCTCCCTTGGCTTTTATTTTGTCCAGGGCTTCCGGAGTTTCCCTTGTGCTGCTAGTTGTTTCCCAGTCAGCCAGGGACTGTGGAACACTTACCTAGCCCTCCCGTAGCTCCTATTTCCAGGGTCTCCCTGTTGAAGTTGTTGGCTGGTTCACTGCTTACCCAACTGAGACCACAGCCTCAGGCTGGCAAGCTGCAGTTTTCCTAGTCATTTCCTACCAAGTTCACCACTTTTAGCTGATAAAAAAGCTGTAGCCCCCACCCCCACTCGGTCAAGTTTGCCGCTTCAGGCTTCGGAGCAATCCTCTGTGCTGGTAGAACTACTATCCTTACCCAGGGAGCTTGAAGGAGGGGCGGCAATAGGTGGAAGAGTCCCAGGCAAGAAGGCTGTAGCCTCCTGTTGCTCTTACCCAAAGCTCTAGAGATTTTTTCCTAAGAATAAGTGCTTCCTAATTTGTCTATCTCTGGTCAACTTCCTGAGCTGTGAAATTTTTTTTTTTTTTACAATTTTGTTCAATTTTATGTTTTTTTTTTTTTTTTTGCGAAGGGCATGCACCATCCTCCTGGCCGTAGCCAGCAGTCCCTCCATGACACTGTCCTTTTGTCTGCAGCTAAGGCCTTCATCTTGCACCCAGAGGGGAGTGTCAGGGTCTGGGGGTCTCTAATGAAGGCAGTGATAATGGCACAACTGAAGGAGATCCTGTCCTGGGTGCTGCCTCCTCTGGCCTTCCTCTCTCTCTGCTTCAGTTCAGTACTTCGGCCTCATAGCAAATAAGGACAGACATGCAAAATCAGAAGCCATAAGCAGCTTCAGAAAGGAGGACAGAAGGATTGGGCACCTCTCCAAACTCCTGCCATTCTCTGGAGGCTCACAACAGTTCTTACTTGACTTCAGGGATCCCACCTCCTGTCCCCAGGGTGGGTGTTGTATTAACGAATGGCTAGGAATGCTCCATGTCAACTTTGAGTTGCTCTATAATTTCAAGATGACATTATTAATATTATCTAGTTATACAAATAAACTTGGCTCAGGGAAGCTGATTCTCCCAGCTAGTTATTGGCAGAACTGAATGAACTTTTACCAAGTCTACTAGTGCCAAAACCAGTACTCTTTTGTAATAGGATTAGCACACTCACAGACATATTTTCCCAGTGAAATTGGGTATATCTGTACATTAGAGTTGTTGCATTTACTTTAAATGGAAAGCTGAGTTGAAAGGAACTTGCAATGAATAACTAGTTTGGAGAACAAACACCACTTGCAGAAATCTTACAAGTTTACACAATGGCTCTCTTTAAGAGAACCTTGGCCACATACATACCTTTCAACTTTGTTGCAACTACTTCCTCTTTCTGTGGTGCTCCCTTACAAGGAAAGACTGCCACCAGGTCTTGTTGCAGGGACAAATTGATTGCTCTGGTCTGAGATTTGGCAAGGGAGAAATTATGCTGAGTCAATGTGACTAAACATCTGGACTCACTCAAGTTACTACTGAACAACCATCATTTTATGCAAAGATGTTTAAATACTTAATCAAAAAGTCCACCCTTTCTTCTTTTACTAATGTTACATGCTACAAAGACTTGTCATTTTTATGCTAAGGTGCTAGAGGTAGTGTTGGGGAAATATAATTAAAATCAAAATCTGCTCCTAACCCAGAAAACCTTTCCACAAGGTAGAAGAGAACGAAACAATTTTATTATTGAATAAGAATTAAAACACAATATGGCGCATCACTGGCAATCTGCTAGAGAGACTGCAAAGACAGAAAGAAATCTCCCCTTTACATAGCCAAGTGGATGCAACCCATTTAATACATGTTCTCAGGGTAATAGATCACTTCTAAACCCATTGCCCTCGAGTCGATTCTGACTCATAGTGACCGTATAGGACAGAGAACTGCCCCAGTTTCCAAGGAGCACCTTGTGGATTCGAACTGCTGATCTTTTGGTTAGCAGCGGTAGCACTTAACCACTATGCCACCAGAGTTTCCAATAGATCACTTGTCCTCCAATAAGAGGACATTTGTCACACTGTTTATCCTATACTCACCTGGCTATTGGGATAGCCACCAGTGTTTGTTAAATGCTTTTATTCAAAGGAAGAATTAACTTCTCACACCTTTATCACAGGCGAGGTAGCTTTACAGCTTGGAGCCCACTGAAGTTAGGCTTTTATCCTCCCACAGAAGCTGAGAGACAGGGGAGCTGTCTTCCTTACTGACTGTGTTTTAAAGAGATGGTTTCCAGGTCCTTGAGGAAACATCCCTCAGTTGTAAAACTGGCAAGAGGCTTATGTAGCCTTTCAAGAGGCATCCTCAAAATGGGCAAAAAAAAAAAAAAAAGGTACAATTATGAGGGAAGAGGGAGAGTCTCCTTCCCCTCCTGCATCAGGGAGAATGGATATTTTTTCTTCTTTTAGATTTTTATTAGCCTTCTGGAGTCCCTGGGTGGTACACATGGTTAATGTCCTTGGCTGCTACCCAAAAGGTTGGAGGTTTGAGTTCACTCGGAGGCACCATAGAAGAAAGGCCTGGTGCTCTACTTCCCAAAAATCAGCCATTAAAAACCCTCTGGAGCATAGTTCTACTTTGATACCCATGAGGTCTTCATGAGTTGGAGCTGACTTGTCAACTGGTGGTGGTGGATTTACCCTTTTACAGAAGCGAAAAGTACTGCTTCTGAACACTGCTGGAGAACCACAGCAAACTGGCTCAGGACAGCAGACGTGGGACAAAGGCTGGTGTCCCCTTGGAGATTAAAGCCAGGACTTGCTAGAGCTACAGCATCACGCTGACCTTCAGTTTCTAGAAAATCCTCAAGTGCTTGGCTTATAATGCTTCAGAAAGTCAACCCATGTTACTCTTCACCTTAGTAACTTTCTGACTTGCCCTAACTCCACAACTCCCAAATCAAAGCATGGGCATGAATTCTACAAAAAGAGCCCTTCTGTGCCAAATTCCCAGGGCACGGACCCCTTTGACTTACATAAGAGGGTGTGTAAGCAACATACTAGCTGGGACAGATCTGAAAATCCCCGCTCTGTCACTCACTTGCTGTATAATTCTAGTAACTGAACACAAATGGCTTCAACATATGCTAAGTAGAAAGTATAATTTTGAAACAAACGAGAGTGATACTCAAAAGCCAGAGGATTAAGAGTGCGATGTACTTAGAGTAGCTAGAGTCCAAATTTTCCTAAGGGAAAACAGAAAAATCTCCTTACCCAACTGAAAGGGGAATGGAAAATATACACACACACATACAACAGAGAAAAGCAACATGTTCAACATGAACAGTGTTCATGGGGGCTATCCTGTTTTCTGTGCCCTCAGGTTTGTGAGATGTGGCAGCCCACAGAGAGCGATCTCATAGGGGGCTAAACCTGGGCGAGGTCTGGTTATAGGGAAAAACCAGCTTCATAAAAAACTCAGAGATGATCATTCAGGCTAAACCGAAAATCCAGTGGCGTTGAAGGAAGACATGGCCTAGGGTAAACTGAGAATAAACCTACCTTTTAAGACTGACAAGTCCCACTGAGAAAACAGAAGCAACTGGAGGAGCTCTTGTACACGCTAGGAGCCTATCACCAACTCCACCTACCCTCTCTCTGTATGGCCTTGCCTCCCAGTGTTAGGGATATAAACCACCTGTGTACCCTCCCGTCAGAGACAGCTCTGGCTCTCACTCTTGGGCATATTCAAGGGTATCACTGCAGCCATTCTCTTCTGCATCATCGACCTTCCCTTCTAGTTCATTCATTTCAGTCAGCAGACAAACATGCATGCATGCTCTTTGTTTTAAAGAACAAGCCTCTCCTAGACCCCACTGACCGACAATTTTATTCTCACTGTCTCAACCTCCTCTCCTCCCATTTTCCTTTGAACCTGCTCCAGTGAGGCTTTCTTCTGTACTGTTCCATGACAATGCTCCCGCCACCAAAGGCCTTCTAGGGTACAACTGCTCCCGAAGGCTCCTTCATGTGACATGAGCTCCACTGCTGGAACATTCCTGGCTTCTGAGGAGTGACAATCTTGTGAGTTTGGAAGGAGCCCCTAGGCATGGATAGCCAGCTGCTTCTTTCCCCTCTTTTAGAAGAACCCAGGCTGCCTTCAGGGAACATTGCTGTTTCTCTATACTTTTCCTACTCAAAGTGTGGTTCCTGCAACAGCAGTAACTACATTACTTGGAAGCTTATTAGAAATGCAGAACCTCAGTCCCCACCCCAGACCGACTCAGTCAGAACCCGTAAGATCCCCAGGTGATTCTGGTGCACATTAAAGCTCAAGAAGCCCTGCCCCAAACCCTCAAACTTGGAGGTTCAGTATCAGAGAATCTGTTTGTGCCCACAGATGTAAGCGTCATTCTCCATTACAGGTTTCCCCTGCTATCTGAAAATGCAGCGTTCTATGAAACCTTTTGTAAGCTGAAATGGTGTAAAGGGAGGCAATTACCACTAATTTGATTTATATGAGAAATCTTTTTGAGCATTCCCAGACACAAAAAAAATATCTACCAAATCATACCAAATAACACATAACACCTAAAGCAACACTAACAAAGCCATGGTGGCCTAATGCTGAGATGCTGAGTGTAGCTCCTGGGGAAGGAGCCTGGTGATGCCAATCACTCCTCAGGGTGCCTGCTGCCTCTTTAGTGGCCTGCTGCAAGACAAATGCTGAACGCCATTTCTGCTTTTCACCTTTTTTTTTGTAAAAGTGAAAATTTTCGGATTTCTTTCAGTTAACGAAAACAGGTACTCAAAGTAGGTCTTTCGTAAGTCAAGTGGCGTAAAGTGAACTTTCAAAAAGTGGGGGATGCCTATACCAGCTTTAGCAGTAATAAAGGTGACATTCTGGTTTCCCATCTGCCTTACTCTTTTATTTCTCAATTGGTTCTGAAATTGGGAAAAAGTGTTGGTACTCACTGGCTTCCTCAAACTCCCTAGACCTCCTTGTTGTCATTGCTCAGTCCTTATTTTAACCTACTAACTGCACTGGACACAGTAATCACTTCCTCTGTCTTCAAATACTTCCCTCACTTGGTTGTCATGAATCACTCCCATGGGTCACTACTCCTCTTGGCTGGACCTTCCTCTCTTCCTGACCTCTGAGTGTTGGGGTGCTCCAAGACATAGTCCTTCATGCTCTCCAGCTACACTCACTGCCCAGGCGTCCTCATCCAGACTCATGGCTTTACATGTCATCTTTGTGCTGATAATTCCCAAATGTATGTCTCCGGCCACAACCTCTCCCCTGAAGCCAACCAGTACATCCAGCTGCCCCATCGACTACACAGTCAGGTGGAAACACGGATATCTCAAACTGAACATGACCAAAATCAATTCAGTACCATCCCTTAAGTGCTATTTTACCAATCTACTTCATCTTCGGAAACTGCAACCCTTTTCTTTTTGCTCAAGCCCAAATCCTCTGAATCACCCTCATTTCCTTTCTCTCCAACTCTACATTCTCTCAGCAAACTGTGGTAGCTCTTAACTTCAAAAGGTGTCCTGAACCTGCCCATTTCTTATCACCTCTGCTGCTCCTGCCTTAGTCCAAGCTACCACCACCTCTCCCTTGGATTAATGGGTAATAACCTATTTCTTCTCCCTTTGTCTACTCTGGTTCCCCATCCCACTGATTGCCAAAGTGGTCTCTTAAAAACACAAAAGGATCATGTTACTTCTCAAAAACCTTCACTGGGTTCCCACTTCACTCTAATAAAGCCCGAAGTCCTTACCTAAGCTCTAAACACTTGGTCCCCCTATTTTTGATGTCTTCTATTGCCCCTCCCCCCTCACTCCACACTTGCCTTGCTATTTCTGGAATCTACGGAGGACACTCCTGCCTTCAGGGCTTAATTTCTTTGCCTGGAGCACTCTTTGTCCAGGGCTTTGTCTCACTTGTCCTACATCCTCTGATTCAGGAGTTTGCCCAGCTGTCATCTTCTAGGACAGGCCTTCCCTAACCTCAGTCTGAAAAGGAGCTCCCTTCTCATCCCTCTGTAATCTTTTCTCCAGCTTTACTTTTCTCTGCAAGACTTACCATGTAATATTGTAACTGTGTTTCATGAATGTCCTCCTCCACTAGAATGGGAGGTCTTGTCAGTGGTGGACACTCAAAGGTTGTTAAGTGAATTGTTGCTTTCTGCCTGAATGCTGCTTCTCCCTCCCACCTTCTGTTTCTCCCCAGGTACCCAGGCCAGTAGTCCTTGCTGCCGCTCTGCCACAACAGGTACTTATTAAGCTGAAACGGTGAATTTTCAACCCCCCAAAGAATACTCCAGAATCGTTGGTAGGTACGTAAAGAGAGGCTTCAGGAGAAAGAAGACAAATCTCCCAATTAAAACAGTCACTTCCAGATTTGGGAAGGAGGCACTTTCATCCCCAAAGAAATGGCACCATATCAGCTTTCCTGATTATACAATAACCACTGTTTTGCACATCAGAAAGGAACATGGCACCATGACTTCTGCTTGGAATTTAATATCTTTGCAAGAAAAAAAATTCCTTGTGTAAATACCTTTCAAAGGGTGCAAGAATAAATGTACACTGAGAGCCCTTGGATGCACTGGCTGTACCTTTATTGTTTTTACCTCGTTCACTAACAGTTCTGTGATGCTAGGTTACCATACACAGTTAGATAATGTCTGCATTGCACACCTAAGGCTATACAGCAAAAGAACCAGAATTAGTACAAATACAAGAACTATATTTACATTCTGTATACTCAAGCTCCAAACATCAGATATTTACAAAATAAAACATGAAAATGAAAATCCAAAATTAATAGTGTACATTGTTGCTAATGTGCTCACCTCCTTCACTGGGGGAGAGATCAGTTTGCAAAGTCTTGGTTCAAAAAGGCCACTTATGCGTCATGGGTTTTGTTGTAGTGTATGAGGATGGCAACAAGAGACGTGACTCAACGAACAAGTACTTTAGAGCCACAGAGTCTAAGACAACACCCTAAATGTGAGAAGGCTGATGGGTTCCTCAGTCAATGATGCCAGAATACACAGCATGAAAAAAAGAAAAAAAAAAAGATCTCTGAGACGTGAAAAACAACACACGACAGCCAGAGTTTGGCAAGAGACCAACCTCAGCTCAGACTTTCCACCTGAGCACAGCCACGTGGCTGTGGGTTTTTAACATGAATTTTACACCAATTATAATCTCCTCTTTACATGATTGAAAGCTTTCCTCCAATTTCATAGGGCTCAAGTACTAATTCATAAATGGCCTTTTGAACAACAAATAATCTCTCGGCTGATATTTCAATTTACTAAGGAAGCACTAAGGAAGACGTTCCTGCTACATATAGTCACGGGCTGGCCACATCCTCCGGTGGATCCCATCAGCCACAGTGGACAGCTGCAGTGCACACATGTTAGAGTTCTATTTAACAGACATTCAGCAAACCTGCTGAGAGCAGCAGCAGAATTAGTCTTTTCTTTTTAAGGAGCAGGTTAACGATCACTTTTTTAAAATGGAACTGAAAAGAAAAATGAAGGACCCAAATCAGACAGACAGACAAATGGCCCCTGATACCGTACAGGAGAGCCTGAGTGGAATACAGCCTGAGGGAAATGCAGAGTACCGACAGGGGTTACACACAAAAGAATCCTGTCTTTTCCAGTCCAATGTGCAATTAATTATAGCTGTATAAATATACATACACCTTACAAAATTAAATATCCCTGTAAGTTAGGTGACAAGCAGCACTCGACAAAGTCTTTGCTTTGAAATATGTGCCAGGAAAAGTCATCATACTTTTAAAACCAACAAGACTTTTCGTAATGATTTAATTTATTCTGTAATCTAAAAAGAGCTGAAGAATCCATGTAAAACATGAGTAGTTATGTAAGTTCTATGTAGCTAAAGGAAAAAACAAAAAACAAGCAAAAAAAAAAACCAAAAATGACACTGACTTCTTGGTTGGGAAACCACTTGTAAAAGAGCATTGACATCTGGGGCCCGGCCAGCTGCCAGAGCAGGCGTCCCCGTGCCTGACCCTGTGCCTGACCGTGTGCCTGACTGTGTGTGTGGGCTGGCTGGCCCCAGGCACAGTCCTGGCCTGAGGGCTGACTGACTCCCAGGCTGGTGCACAGAGACAGGAGGCTGTGGTATAAAGCCCTGCTGTTCTTGGGCAGGAGAAAGGAGGGCTGGGGGAATTGAAGGGAGGAAGGGATGAAGTTTTATAGCTAACACTCTTTCCTCTTAATTTATGTGAGAGTTTTCTTTCCTGCTTTTTAATATTTTCCCCCTGTTTTAGGCACAAATAAATATGAAACCACCTTTAAAGGAAATTTAACTTTCCTGCCTAGTCTATGGCTACAGCTAAACTTCCTGCCACAGACCCTCTCTGACAGCTTCAAAGTGGGAATGGCCTGGCATAGAGACGCCACATCAATTCTGAAACTGTTTCAACTTCAGTCTAAAAACGGGCCCCTAAAGGAAGAGGGGTGCCAACAGGGGCTGTTTGTACCTGTCTGCTGCACAGAGATTGCTCATACCTGTCCCAGTGCCCCTGTGGGACACCCATGTCCTGCCGCCACCTCTGCTTTGTAACAAGCCTTCTCCGGGCACATTACAGACAGTTCAGTCTGGCTCGTTCTAATATCCGACACCTTCAAAGCAAAGACTTTCTAAGCCAGTATTGAGTTAGAAGACAAACCCAAAATCATTTCAGTGTATCATCACATGGTTTTACTCTCTCAGCCTTCTCCAGCTCCCCTTGCCACAGACACGTATCCTTCTACTAGACTTCATAACAGCAGCAGCATCTGTCATTTCATTTGAAAAGTAACCTTCCAATTTCATCTTCATTTCCCTGAAATTAGATTTAATTCAGCCCAGGAAGCTGTCTCTAAGCACCGACAGATCCTGGTTTGATATACACCAGAAGAGCATATTGTGTCCATTAGACAATGAAGAACCCTCTAACTACATTAAAAATCTCACACTGCTTGGAAAACAAATAATATTACAGTTAAAAAAAAAAAAATTAGTGACCTATAATTTAAAGAAAGGAAGAAAGTTAAAAAAAAATTCCCCACAGAGTTTTTACTCATTACTTTCCCATCAGGTCAGCATGTGGCATCTACCCTTTCTGTTGCTAAGCTCTCCGTGATTCACTTTTTCTCTTCTTTGCAAGGCGGTCATAAGGAGTGAAGCTGGGAGACCTGTTCTGCAGAGACTAGCCCACCAGGAGGTTAGAAGCTAGGGTCTGGGTGGTGAGGAGCTTCCCTAGCAGCTACTCTGCAGGGCACACGCCCATGGCTTCTGCTGCCTGAGTGGAAAATCATCCCGTTTCCCATCACCTGAGAGTCAGTAGCCTCAAGGCTGAGAAGCCCTGGTCCTCCACTAAGTGGGCACATGGGTACTTTCCTAAATGTCTAAAGGATGGTGAAACAGAGAGGTTCGAGCAAGGAAGGTAAACCAAACCCAGTTAAGGAAGGTAAAGGATGGTATAAACAAGGGAGGTAAAGGCTGGCAAAGTAACTGAAGAACCTGAAGGCCTCTCCTCTATGTCCTTCCTGTAGAATTTACTGGCAGCTGAGAGAAAAAGTATCTTCCCCAGTGGCCTCTGGAAGCCAGATGACCTGGCCTGTCAGAGAAGAAGACACTGTCAGCAGTGAGCTTCTTCCTTTCTCTTCTGGCAATACTTCCACACTCATGGAGAGGAGAAGGGTAACGCAGGAGAGACAGGAGGAGTGCAAGCAGAAACTAAACACCTGATACCAGGGCCAGGGCTCAGGTGGGCCTCTTCTGTGCCTCCAGATGCTTTCCTTTTTTTTTTAAAGTGGTTGTAGGGGGTTGGCTTTATTTCTGAGATCCATAAAGCAGAGCCTGCCTACCATGTTTATTTATGAGTACAGGGAGACTGCTTATTGTCCTCTGACAAGCATCACTGACCACTGGATTCCGAGTGAGACTTCCAAGTTTATACTTGAAAGCTATGCTTCTTTGATCTTAGTGAGCTCCAACAATCACACAGTCCCTACTCAGCATTATATAATTAAGACAATGACCATTAAGTTCATCACCAGCAAGTGAAACACTGCCCTCTTGTGGGATATTCGTGTATGACACTGCACCAATTTCAAACCACCACCACCATCCCAAATGCTGAGGACAGAATTTAGAAACTCCGTTAAAAGAGCCCCCCTCTGAATACAGAGACGAGAGAGACACAGTTTAGAGGAATCTGTGATGAACTGTAAGCATCCTACTAACTGCCTGCCCTCATGCCTCAGTGCCAAATTCTGTGGTCCTTTTGAAATAACCAGCAATGCTCTTGGCTCTTCCCATCTTACAGGGTCAAGAACAGCCACTGTTCCCAGGCACTAAGAGGTCTTCGCCTCTCACTTGCACTAAATGAAAATTCCATAACCACGTTCTAAATGAGCCCGAATTTCAGCTCAGAGAAGATAACTGTCCCATTTCTAAGCTCAGCACAGCTTTTCCCTGAAAGGAAATGCAGGGATTAGCCAGGACAAAAAGGGACAGAGGGTTTTTTTTCCTCTCAGTTTCTAAAAAGGTCAGATGTCTCCTCCTTTCGTCTCTAAGCCACCCAAGGAAAATTAAAATGAAATCACCATCACAAACAAGAGAAAAGAAAAAGATTATTATGTAGTTGTCTTTAAAAGACAGACAAAGATATCCCAAGACAGCAGTACAGACACCAGAGGTGGTTATAATGGGGACCTATCATACAAAAGGAAGTCAAAATACACCAAAAAATAATTTGAAGATTCACTGGATCCCCTTCTGTTTTTTTTTTTTTTTTTGTTAGGCCACATGCTACTAACAAGATTCTCACCACAGGAAAAAAGAAAGGAGTACAGAGCAATGGAGATGGGGGACAGGAGAGCTAGAAAAAGTGCTGGACGAGGAGGGAGAGTAGTTCAGCCACAGGGTTACATACAAGAGCAACTGTCACGAATCACAAAAACAATGAGAGGTAACACTTTCTTTCTGTCTCGGAAGGCGACTGAGGGCCGCAGCAGAGTCAGTATTTCAGCTGGCTCGTGCGTCTGCGGGAGAGTTTTGACCTGTGGGAGATAAATGAGATGGCAGGATCAGAAAACTGGACTCAGGTATTATTTTCCTCACGGGTCTTTTTCCACTGTGGCTCCATCCTTTAACTGCTTCTTCCTAGTCCACCCTGCAGCCCCAGGCCTCTGGGTGTGCTGATAGGCTGTGGTCTCCTCCACCCTGGGGACTCTGTGACACAAGGCCCTCGGAGGATCTCTTGCAGTTGGATATTAGGAAATCATTAGGGTATTCATGATCTTCCCTCCACTTAGACCCCCAGACCCAGATACTGCCCCTTAAGAATGAAAAGGTGTAAGTGTGCCCAGTCTCCTTAATGGTTCAGGACACAAGATGACACCTTAGGAGAAGCAGAGGCCCCATTACCACCCTACAACCACACTTACACTCCTGTCCTTCCTCTATTTTAAACCTGTTTAGAGGAATAATTCCTTTCCTATTTATGCTGATGTCCCTGAAACCAAAAGCCAAAGAGAGAAACACTGCAACAGCTCTTACCGTATCGTGCCAGCAAGGAGTGGGTTAAAGGCATATAACCAGTCGTTCATGTCCTTGTCATTGAGAGCCTGCAGGAGGACCCCACGGTGCTTTGTGCACACGGCAAAAGTGTTAGGTGTCTGAAAGAGACACAGGTAGATGAGAAAATTACTACAGATACTGTGCAATGTGGACTACCTGCCATATTCATGGGGCATTCAGCCCTTCGAACTGAAGGCTCAGAGACCAGATTATGAAGGATCGATTCTGCATTACTCAACAGGGTTCTCTCAAAAGGGGAGGGCGCACGTGGCAAGGGACAGCCAGGACTGACCTTCACCATGGCCTGCTGGTCCTCGCTGTATTCCACCTGTGCTGTGGACAGGTTAATGATTCCACGCTCCACTGGGTCTTTGTCACTGTTATAGATGAAGACGTATGGGCGACGGACCACAACAAAATGTTTAGCCCAGTTGCTGGAATGTGGCTCCTTGAAATTCAGGTATCCTTTCTTAGAGACCACTGAGCTGAGAAGGACAGGAACAAAAGAAGTTAGTTTCTCACAAAACAAAATGGTCATGAGCTAATGACCATCAAACTATGTCTGGCCTAGGCTAAGCCCCTGGAGTCAACAAAACAGGTGAATGATCTATTAGGCCTATAATCTTCCCTGCCAAAGTAATGCTGCAAAGGACCACAAAGTGCCCCAGCAACATGCTATGCCAGGGTGCAGAAGGCATTCTGTTACAACTGGAGCAGAAAGCCCCCCAGCTCTTTTGCCTCAAATTCAATTGGCGTTAGACTATAATAATGACCTCTTGTAGAAAAGCTGAAAGTAAATTCTTCTTGCCGATTTATCTTTTTTATACCTCACATCCTTGGTCAACACAGTACTCACCCAGGTCTAATTTCTTCAATATCTGGAACAAGATTGAGAAATTCATTTTTTCCCGCTCGGGCCAAATAGGGTGTTTCCACAGTTGGGACAATCTGAAACTGTTCAAATTCCAGGCAGGGACTAGAGGCTCGGGAATTGGCTTCTAGTGTCCTTTAAAAGAGAGAGGTTAGGAGGAAGCAAGGGGTAATAATAAGAAGAGGCTCAGTTAAGGTCAATGCATAATGTATTGAGCCATCCCACCAGGAGGCACACAATGCCTCACCGTGAACACCACGGGCCTTGCAAACACTGGTTTCAGAGAGCTGAGCACAGGATACAAGCTGGTTTCACGAAGTTAATTCCACATTCAACTGGTGTCATCCTTTCAAAGCTAAAAAAGGAAACTGACAACTGATGACCACGAAGTCACAGTCTCGCAGTCTCTCATTCTGTTCTGAAGCTCCCTGAAGAAAAGTGCCTGATCATGAACACCCTATTTCTTTCTGTTTCTCATTAGTCATGTGGCCACACCTAGGGCCATGGTTCTCAAAGTATGGTCGCTGGTCCAGCAGCATCAGATCCACCTGGGAACTAGCCAGATACTAAAATTCTCAAGCCCCAACTCAGATCTGGTGAATCAGAAACCCTGGGTGGGGCCCAGCTGTATGTGCTTTCACACACCTTCCAGGTGATTATGATGCTGCGAAAATGTGAGGACCAATGGGCCTAGGGAATGGTGGGCAGAGCAGACAAGGCGGAAGGCCTGGCTCCTGAATGACCATGTAAAGCAGAGCTGCACCATGACCTGCGAGATGATGAGGACTGCTCTGTGGGTGAGAAATCAATCCCTATACTCTGTGCTATTAGGTATCTTTGTAGAGCAGCTTAGCCTAAGGAATTGTATTTCCCTGATTCTCTGGGATTGGGATGCATCTTACAAGCGATGGCATATCACATTTTAGTTGGCAATGTTTTTTTCTTTCTTGCCCAAAAAAGCCAAACCAAATCTGTTGCTGTCAAGTTGATTCCGACTCATTGCGACCCTGTAGGACAGAGCAGAACTACCCCATAGGGTTTCCAAGGATCGGCTGGTGGATTCAAATTGCTGACCTTCTAGTTAGCAGCCGCAGCCCTTAACCACTGTGCCACCAGGGCTCCTCTTCTTTCTTAGTGGCACATAAAATAATGTCTTATGGGCAATGGCATCTTAAATTTAATGAAATTACCTGGCTGTGTATTTCTTTCCAGCCAAATCTGACTGTCAGTGTTGGTGTAGTAAGAGAGTTGGGTGATAACCAGGTGGGTTTTGCCAGGTAAACATAACGAATGGAGACAGGGGCATGATGAATTGGGTAGTGACTATAATGATGAACCATGTGCTTTGTTATCTTTAATTTTCTTTCTATAGATTTTTTGTGTGTGGTTATCATCAAAATATTTTTCCTAAGATGGGAAATGTCTGATAATATGATTCGGGGACAAGCAGGCGTGGGTGTGGAAGGACAAATGAGTGGAAAGGGGTAAGAAGAGGAGTCATCAATGACTTGACACCAAAAGAGAATAAGGTATGGCTTAAGAGGCAGACATGAATCCCAGCTACTGTGTCCCTCTGGTTTCTCAAGGCAGTGCTGGTGGCATTTTGGGTGGGTAAGTCTTCTGTGTGGGGCCTTCCCTTGAATTGCAAAACTTTTAGCAGCCCTGGTCCCACCCTCTACCCAGTCACTGTTACATCAAAAAAACGGCTCCCTCGCATTTCTCAATGCTGCCTAGGAGGAGGGTGCTTTGTCTCCCCCTACGAGAACCACTGAGTTGGAGGAAGGCTGACATCTTCCTTGATTCTTAGATCAGCTTCTCTCAGTGAAATCTGGGTACTTACTTCTGATCTGAGGAGTTGCTCCTCAAGTCAACCAGAGAGGGGCAGGTGGATGAGGGAGTGAGGGTAGCACTGCTGAAACTAGACTCAGAGGGATCCCGTCCAATTGGAGAGATATCAGACAACTGGAAACAAAAGGAATATAGCATGTGAGATTCAGATGAAGCAAGCTGCCTTTGCAATAAGGGGCTTTAACAACAAATGACCTTGCTTTATTTATAAATATGCTTCAGAAGGTCATTCAAGAAAATAAGCTTAAAATAATTTATGGCCTGAGTGCCACATTAGGAATCAAGACATTTACAAAAGAGTGAAGGCTGGCTTTTTATATTGCTACTGGCTTTGTGCATCAATGAAATGATCCTCAACATGCTGAGCACCTACTAGGTGCCAGGCTCTGTCCTAACAATACGGCAGAGAACTTGCCCCCCAGAGCTTGTATTTTAGTGGGGATGGTAGATAAGCGCTTTAAAACACGTCAGACAATGGTAAATGCTATGAAAAAAATAAAGCCAGGATGGGATTAGAATGTCAGAGAGTTACTGGATTTACATACGGTAGTTAAGGAAAGCTGCTCTAAAGCAGTCATATTTGAGCATCAATCATGGGAATATCTGGAAAAAGACCATTCCCGGCAAAGGCACAACTGCGCAGAGAGGTAGGAATAAACTTGCAGAGACTGAAGAACAGCAAAAAAGGTCAAGGTGACTAGAATATAGTGAATGACTCGGAAGTTCTTAAAACTGTTCACCTGACTTTGTTGAAGGCAACAAAATTTTATGCCACCAAGAACCTGAGACAGTCCTTGGACCTGTCATACAATGGCATATCACCTTCCTACCTCCTAAGATATTCTTCTCCAAGGGATTCAGGGGAATGCTAAAATGTTTCCACTTGACAATCACCCTGAGAGATTCATATGAGTACTTTTATCTCTGGAAGCCAGTGTCCTGACTCTGAAAAATTAGAATAAGTACAACGGTAGACATGTCATAAATTCTCCAATACGATGATCTGCCCACCTTCAGCCACCTAAAAGCCACACCATCTGGGGAAAGGAGATCAGAGCGGCTCTGAAGAAACCAGTCACCAACATGCTGGCTGAAAACCAGAGTCAACGCACTCACCTTGCCATCACTGATGCTGCCGTGCACCTGGTTGAATTCTCGGTTGAAAGTGTGGGTGAGAAGTTGCAGGCACTAGGGAAGAGAAAGAAAAGTGCAAACTGAACATACACTTTCAATGGCTAAACGAATGTGTGGCAGGGAAGGGGGAAGAGAACAGCACTGAGACCCATGACAGAGGTTGTGCGTTGCCTAAACAACCGTTCACTAAGCATATAGCAAGGAAGTCTGGCATATGCTTAATAAAAACCATAGTTTAGAAAGTGCTTAAGAATGCAGGAGCATCCCTTTAATTCTCCATTCACCCTGGTACTAAAAAGGACGTTGATCTCTGTGAGTTCTGTATGACACCACTTCCTAAATAAACTAGAAGCCCTTCAATTACTAAAAGAAAGCAAAACAAAAACACAGAAAACCCTCTCACGTCTCTAGTTGCTTTTCAGTCAGAAGCCCAGAAATCATACACCTGGGAGTCGCCCTCAACGCACCTCTGCCGACTCCTGCTATATCCACTCAAAGAGTGTGGATTCTACCTTCTGAATGTCTCCTATGTGATCCCCCTTGCTCTTCACCCCACATATCACTGCCTTAGGCTAAAAAACCTTTATTATTTCTCATCTGGATTACTGCAATAAAGAGTTCTCCCTGCCTTTGGTCTATTTCTTTAACACTAACCCACCCTGTGGATTGCTGCTTCAGATTTTCAGACAGATTAGCAAGATCTCTAAACTACAACACCTGTTTCAAGTATTCAGTAGTTTCACATCACTCCCAGGATGCAATCTAACCTCTGCAGTACAGTACACAGGCCCCTCATGATCTGGCCCTTGCCTATCTGTCCACTCCATCGCATGGCCCTCTCCCCCATGAGCTCCCTAACACGGTCAGACAGGAGACCACTGGCTGCCCACCCCCTCCACTTCAAAGGTCAGGTTTCAAGTTGCACTCTGTGGGAGGTCTCTCCTCAGGCCCGGCCCCCAGCGTGTTCTATCCACCCCTCTATCACCTTCTGTGGGAGGTCTCTCCTCGGGCCCCCACTGCATTCTATCCACCCCTCTATTGCATCCTGTGGGAGGTCTCTCCTCGGGCCCCCAGTGCGTTCTATCCACCCCCTATCGCATTCTTGTCACCCACCAGTCTAAGCTTTGTCCCACTAGTCTATGCACTTACTAAAGGTAAGAAATGTGTCTTATTTAATTCTATGTCCAGGGTGTGAACAGATGCTTTGAAACAGAGACCCTCAAAGAAAGGTGTTGAGAATGAAAAAACTGAAAGTCTCGCTCACAGAGCCTGACGACAGGAAAACACTCAACAAGGAGGAACAGATTGTCACCTTGGTTGCCAGCTCTTTCTCTCGGTCCACTAGGCTTTCAATGTCTGCTGAGTCATAGCCACTGCTCTCACTGGGTGTGATGGCACTTTCAAAGGTGGTGGTTGAGATCTGAGAGGAGATGCTGGTGGAGGTGCTGAGGGTCCCACTGCTGAGGCTGGGAGAGAGCGAATCACTCAGGGATTTGGGGATGCTGTCACCAAGTCGCTCACGCAGTAGAAGGAAGTGCCGAGTTTTCTCCACCTGAGAAGATTAACACTAATTCTTCAGCAAACAAAAACCTCGGTAAGGCCTTAAGAAACAAAATATCATGCCCCCATTGTGACTGAAAACTAAAAAGCCAGGATCATGTGGAGAAGAGGGATTTAAGCCTGATAATTTGGGACTCCTGCCTGAACGTGCTTGCATTTGAGCATTCCTGCCCTGGGATACCTCATGGAGGAGCTCCAGCTTTTCTAACTCCCACTGATGCTCAAGGATGAGGCTGTCTCCGCGGGGCCGCCACCCCGCTAGGTTCTCTTCTCCCCGCACGTATGCCACTGATGTATCCAAGATTTTCCTCCTCCTCCTTTGCATGCCTAAAACAAGAGGAAGTAATTTCTTTTTCCAGAGAAAAATCTAATTCAAATTTTAGCTCAAGATGTATTAATAAGTCATATACGTGGCAAGCTAAGACAATCTGGTCTCAAAATACATGGGATTTTGTTTATTAATTAAAACTTCACCCCTTTTTTTTAAAAAAAAAACAGAACAGATTTGCTGGTCTGACAGAGACTGGAGAAACCTCAAGAGTTATGGCCCCTGGATGCCTTTTAACTCAGTACTAAAGTCACTTCCAAGGCTCACCCTTCAACCAAAGATTAGAGGGGTGTACAGGGCAAACAGTGGAAACCCTGGTGGTGTAGTGGTTAAGTGTTACAGCTGCTAACCAAAGGGTCAGCAGTTCGAATCTGCCAGGCGCTCCTTGGAAACTCTGTGGGGCAGTTCTACTGTCCTATAGGGTCGCTATGAGTCGGAATTGACTGGGTTTATAGGGCAAACAATAACACACATGAGGAACATGTTTCGTAGTTATAGGTACATCAGCCCAAAAGCAAAGATAAGAAGGCAGGAAGGGACAGGAAACCTGGACAAACGGAAATAAGAAACCTGGGGTGGAGAAGGGGAGAGTGTTGACACATTGTGGGGTTGGCAACCAATGTCACAAAACAGTTTGTGTATTAACTGTTTAATGAGAAACCATTTGCTCTGTAAACTTTCACCTAAAGCACAACAAAAAAAAATTATGACAATCTAATACTTATTGATACTGTTCCAATTAAAAAAAAAAAAGTTCATCCCTTTTCCTCAAAAGCAATTCTCTGAACTTTAATAATTACAAAGACTTCAATGCAACTTGAGAAAATGCTTATGGTATTACGTTAGGTGAAAATATACATAAATTAAATACTCAGTACACTATGATTCGAAATAGATAAAAATACACCCATACAAAAACAGTGGGAAAGGAACACACACACATGCAGTAGTTTGGTTGGGACAGCAGATCACAGATGCCCTTTGCCCCTTCATTTCCCATGTGTTTTTTAAATGTTACAGTGGTTACACATAAAACATATGAATTTATGTTAATTTAAGAATTCCACAAGGAACTATCTTGACACTATAATTAGCTGCTATTGGGACTTGGATGCATACTCAAAGTCTTCTTTTTTATTTAAATCTTACTTGTGGGAACCTGACCTCTTTTCCCTATGTATTTCCTAAAATGACTCAAACTCACACTAATCAAATGTTTAAAACTAAACTCCAGATTCTTACTCATGTTCTACAAGCAGAGAAATACAAAATGCTGCTAAAATCCACAGAGCTAGAGGAACAAAAGCAGTCCAAATAGAGATTAAAAAGGTCACAAAACCACTCCGACTCAATAATTTGTCCTTCTGCAGCACTGGAGGTTCAAATTCTAGTTTCACAGCACCTGTGAAGTTACATGCCAAGTTATCTTTGGGGCAAAGATGGGGAGAGAAATGTTTATGAAATTTTCTAAGACAATTCTAATTCACTCAAATTTTTAATAATATTCCATAGCCCAGCAATACTTGTTCAATTTAGTTTTTATACCTGTATTGCACGTCATAAACTAAACCATACTGCACCTCTAAAAAAGGTAGCTCCCACCATCAATACCACTAACAAACTAGCTCATAAAATGTACATGATTTCTAAAAGATTTTGTATCTATCCTAAATGGACAGACCCTCCAATTTTTCAACACAATATACCCTGAACATATGCAATGGTAACTCTCACCTCTTGGATCCATAAGAGCTTACCTGGACTACCCGTGTCTGCCATCTTGCATAAACTGAGTTCATAAATTCCAGTGACTCGATTGCTATTTGAAGAAAAAAATAGAACAATTGTATAATTTCTTACAGCACAAAAACTGAAAAATCTCAATTCTCTCTACCTAAAACACTGTGTCCTCTGTAGGGTCTATAATCTACCTTCAATATAACTACAGACATTTCTTAAAAGTCACTGTTCTTTTCCTATTCTGAATTAATAAGTGTAGCTTCTAGAAGGAGCCAGGTTTCATCTCAATCTTTTGAACACTTCTATTTCAACAGGATGAATAAAATAGAATGACAAGCTAGGAACTTTGTAACACAAATGTGAAAACTAAACATTTGCCTTTTCTTACTATAAGAGAGAAGGTCTGAGGGAAAGAAAGTCTAGACTATAATGAAATGACAAACATCAAATTCTGGGGAGGTGTAAGTTACAGGAAGGGGTACTTAAGAATCTCTGATTGTACACTAATATATATTTTATTTTTTTAAGGTAGGCGGCAGTGCACAGGTATTCACTGTATTATTCTTGATATACTTTTATATATTTTAAATATGAATAACAAATCTTAAAAAGAAGAAAATATCAATTATAATCTGTTAGAGATAACAATAATGACATGTAAAAGAACATTTAGTTCCTACAAAATTGCTTTGGCAATGTTCACAATGTAACATTCCTTCCTTTATTCATTAATTCATCCACCCATCAACATTTTATTAAATCCCAACATACAAGTCACTGCACTCTAGGTGTCAGTTACCAAAATGGTTTATAGATAGTAAACTAACCATGAAATAGCAAGCCAGGGTACCTGGAGGGGTGCTGATTCTATACTGGAAGAGCAAACTGGAAACTAAACTTGTCTCAAACACTTACGAGTCAGGGGTCTTCGAGTAGCCACTGCCAAAGAGGCTGCGCAGAGAGCGTGGTGGTGAGATCTTGGCGTCTCGGGAGTAGAAGACCATGCAGACATCCTTGGTAATGACAGCTGGCTGAATGCAGTGATCCAGCTGAAAGCAGATAGGAATGTGCCCCGATGAACAGGCAGGTAGTGCACATATGATCAGCCCTTGCACTGCCATATCTGGAAAGCTGGTCTGAGATGTGGGGGCTGGAGGACTTCAGATCTACTCATCAGTTAAACAGCAACTCCATGGATAACTATGTGCAAGGCTAGGTGGTATCCCTTGCAGATGCATTTATTTTTCTGTAGTAATAATAGCTAATACTTATTGAGAACACCCACTCCTCACTTGACAACATGGTTAGGTTCCAAAGACCAGGCTGTTATGTGATAATTGGCATGTGAAAATGGAGGATGACCACATCAGATCACAAAAATGGAGGATGATTATGTCATTGCATAACTGCCAAATCTCATCATTACATAACTGCCTAACCACTGAAAATCATGGCCCAGCCAAGTAGACACATAACCATTACAGCCAGCGTTACTGTCATCTTGCACCTCAGTGTTCATTACTGCCAGACTTATGTCATTAATGTGAAAAATAGTCAGTGGATTTTTTTACTACTGTCATAATGTGAAATGTTAGATAAAGAGACAGTCGATCAGTGAGGAGCGGGTTATTTATTATATGCCAAGCACTGTTCTAAACTCTTATATGACCTCTCAACAGCTTTCTAAGATAAATGCTATTAACCACCCCGTTTAATAGATGAGGAAACTGAGACACAGAGAGATGACATACCTTGTCCAAGGATACACTGGCAGTAACTGGCAGACACAGATTTGAACTCAGACAGGCTGGTTGCATGGTCTGTGCTGTTAATCACTACCAACCTCTGTCCACAACTTATGAAAACAAGAGGTGACAATGTCTTTAAAAATCATACATTCTTTGAAGAATAGTGACTAGGCTTCAAAAGCTGAAGCTTTAATAAAAGTCTTGTGACTCAAAATAGAGAATAGGAACAGATCTACCAGAATCAGAACAGTCAGCAAAGTGTAATAAAAGTAAGTGATTTAAGGATGTGGAGGAAGAAAAGAGGACAACAAAGTCAAATCCTCCTGACCATTTTCTGCTGTAACTTGCCCTCTGATCAAGGCTGACCATTTTGCAGCAACTGAAGCCCTGAGGCTCCTCACCTCTAGGTAGGCCGACAAAGTCATGTAGATCTTTTCTCCATAAGGTGTCACTCGGTTGAGGAGGAGGGAGTTATGTAGGGAGCTGTCCCACACGGCCTCAAAACGGTAAAAGGTCCTAAGGTTGGAAAGATAAGAGGGAATCGTTCAAAAGAAGCTAAAGTTACCTTGGTCCAGGTATTGTCATTGTCAGTAATGACACAGGCTCTTACATAAACCAACACTTTAAATTTATCAAATTCTAATGACAGAGAACTCATCTCCCAGGAAGAAAAGGTAGGTCCCTCCTTTCTTCTGCCCCCACCATCACCAAGGAGCACTCAGCTGTGCTAGCTTTTGACAATACTGCCTCAGCCTATAAAAATAGTGAGATCAATCAAACGGTTTAAGATGAAAGGGATAAATGAGTATGGATAGAAACTGAAAGAAAAAAGAAAGACTAAGTAAGCTGTCCTGTCAGTCAATGATGGGAGCAGGAAGCAAACGCGTAGTAATTTGTAAGCTTCAGTCTTCACATTAAAAGAGATCTAAACTGCATAAAATCTATTTCTGTTGAGCCTCAGGAAAGTCACAAACATATCTGGGAGAGCCTTATTTTAAATAGAACAAAGGGTTATCCCTAGTGGATGTTCCAGTAAAAGTGAACGATTTTTAACACCAAAGCCAGACAATCCTACCGTTTGTTAGTTTTCCAAAATTCCATCTGAAAATAAATCTTTACATTTAAATAACAACCAGATGCTTAATTTAATAGACACCCATAAACTCTTTTTTAAAGTTGTTTTAATACCTGTTTTTCCTGCTGGTAAAAAACCACAACCCCTAGTTGACATTATAACTTCCAGTTCCTGAAGTCTCATCTGAATTTCCGAACTGAGTTCAAAAGCAGCATTATACAGATCAGCTCCAACTCTGCCCAACATTCTCCCTCTCAGATCCCTTCTCAGTGTTGGGACAACACCATGGACACCCCAGCAGGGTGGATTTTCCATCACAACTAGCTCCCTGCAGATGTTATACAGCTCACCTGATTCAACTTGAGTTTTTGCACACTTGGTTCCCTGCTCAATACGTTCCTCCTTACTCTTCTAAAATGGTAACCTCACTATGCTGCCTTTTCTAGATTTCCTACAACAAATGGCTGGCATATCCTTTCTCTCAAAACATTTCCATTATCTTCCACCAGACGCTACCACGGAAAAAATTTATCAATTTTTAAAAGTGAACTCCTTGATCACATTTCATTTTCCAAGTACCAGTGTGTGAAGCCTGGTCATTTCATTTTGTAGCTGCTTCAGGAGCTAAGTCTGGCCTTTTTTTTTTTTTTTAATTTTTGTAGTGTTTTAAGTGAAAGTTTATAAATCAAGTCAGACTCTCACACAAAAATTTATAAACACCTTGTTATATACTCCTAATTGCTCTCACCCTAATGAGACAGCACACCCTTCCCTCCATTCTCTCTTTTCGTGTCCACTTAGCCAGCTTCTGACCCCCTCTACCCTCTCATCTCCCCTCCAGACAGGAGATGCCAACATAGTCTCATGTGTCTACTTGATTCAAGAAGCTCATTCTTCACCAGTATCATTGTCTATCCCATACTCCAGTCCAATCCTTGTCTGAAGAGTTGGCTTTGGGAATGGTTCCTGTCTTGGGCCAACAGAAGGTCTGGGGACCATGGCCTCCGGGGTCCTTCCAGTTTCAGACCATTAAGTCTGGTCTTTTTACGAGAATTTGGGGTCTGCATCCCATTACTCTCCTGCTCCCTCAGGGGTTCTCTGTTGTGTTCCCTGTCAGGGCAGTCATCAGTTGTGGCCGGGCACCATCTAGTTCTTCTGGTCTCAGGCTAATGTAGTCTCTGCTTTACGTGGTCCTTTCTGCCTCTTGGGCTCATAATTACCTTCTGTCTTTGGTGTTCTTCATTCTCCTTTGCTCCAGGTAGGTTGAGACGAATTGATGCATCTTAGACGGCTGCTTGCTAGCATTTAAAACTCCAGACACCACTCTCCAAAGTGGGATGCAGAATGTTTTCTTAATAGATTTTGTTATGCCAATTGACTTAGCTGTCCCCTGAAACCATGGTCCCCAAACCCCCGCCCCTGCTATGCTGGCCTTCTAAGTGTTCAGTTTATTCAGGAAACTTCTTTGCTTTTGGTTTAGTCCAGTTTGCTGACCTCTCCTGTCCTGTGTGTTGTCTTTCCCTTCACCTAAAATAGTTCTTATCTACTATCTAATTAGTGAAAACCCCTCTCCGTTCCTCCCCCTCTCGCAACCATCAAAGAATATTTTCTTCTTTGTTTAAACTATTTCTCCAGGTCTTATAATAGTGGTCTTATACAATATTTGTCCTTTTGCAGCTGACTTATTTCACTCATCATAATGCCTTCCAGATTACTCCATGTTATGAAACGTTTCACAGATTCATCACTGTTCTTTATCGATGCGTAATATTCCATTGTGTGAATATATCATAATTTATTTATCCATTCATCCATTGACGGGCACCTTGGTTGCTTCCATCTTTTTGCTATTGTAAACAGTGCTGCAATGAACATGGGTGTGCATATATCTGTTCGTGTAAAGGCTCTTATTTCTCTAGGATATATTTCAAGGAATGGGACTGCAAGATCGGTTGGTAGCTCTATTTCTAGTTTTTTAAGAAGTGCCAAATAGATTTCCAAAGTGGTTGTACCATTTTACATTCCCACCAGCAGTATATAAGTGTTCCAGTCTCTCCACAACCCCTCCAACATTTATTATTTTGTGTTTTTTGGATTAATGCCAGCCTTGTTGGAGATGGAATCTCATTGTAGTTTTGATTTGCATTTCTCTAATGGCTAATGATCGTAAGCATTTCCTCATTTATCTGTTAGCCACCTGGATGTCTTCTTTAGTAAAGTGTCTGTTCATATTTTTTGCCCATTTTTTAATTGGGTTATTTTTCTTTTTGTAGTTGAGTTTTTGCAGTATCATATACATTTTAGAGATCAGGTGCTGATGGGAAATGTCATAGCTAAAAACTTTTTCCCAGTCTGTAGGTAACCTTTTTACTCTTTTGGTGAAGTCTTTGGATGAGCATAAACCAAAAACCAAACCCACTGCTGTCGAGTTAATTCCAACTCATAGCAACCCTATGGATAAGTATAGGTGTTTGGTTTTTAGGAGCTCCCAGTTATCTGGTTTCTCTTTTGCATTGTTAGTAATGTTCTGTATACTGTTTATTGCATGTATGACGGCTCCTAGCATTGTCCCTATTTTTCTTCCATGATCTTTATCGTTTTAGATTTTATATTTAGGTCTTTGATCCATTTTGAGTTAGTTTCCGTGGATGGGGTGAGGTATGGGTCTTGTTTCATTTTTTTTTTTGCATAAGTCTGGCTTTTGAGGCAGCAAGTGTGGGTAAAGAAACCTATAAAGACACCAAAGGAAGAGAGACAACTGAGAAGACAAAGAGCACTCAAGAGGCCCAAAGAGCAGCTATAATGAAGGACAATGGAAGTCTGTCCTGGGAACCCCGCTTCCAGGAGGGTGGACATTTTTTACTTCAAAGATGCTTGGTACACATTCTTATCACAGCTGCCTGTAATTTGTGATTCACTAAGTTCCAAACCATCACTTAGCACCTCCTCGTGCCACTACTTAGGTTACATGATTCTGGTTCTTTGATCTGAAGCAAATGTTCCGAAGTTGTACATGAGTACCCCTTCACATTTCTGTTTTCAGGTTAAATTTTCACACTGATGTCAAAAAGAAAAGTGCACTGATAAAAACTTTGCCAACATAAAGGAAGATGACGTGAATTTTTGATTCCACTAAAATGTTCCTACACTGGAAAAAATTTTTTTAGTTGGTGCAGCACATTCTTTTAGAATCTCTCAAAAGACAGCAACTCTTGAGAGGTGGTTTTAAGAAACAGAACTAAAACTGGTGATAAATGTTGACTGACTCAAGTTTGGCAATAGAATTTAGGGTTAAAAATAGGGCTGAGTCCTCTATGGCTCCTTAGGTGGTCAGGAGGTGATTCCGAATGGATATCTAAGACGTTCTGAACAGCAGCAGCATCAGTAGAGAAACAGCTTTCGAGGCTAACCTTGTAGGATATACTCCCTTGAATTTGTTAATGCTGAAAAATTTTAAAAACAACTTCTTACATTAACAGTCATACCTGATGGACCTTCTAAAGAGAGTTCATTAGGGGAACCTCTGAAATGTAGTTGGAATGGAGTCCAGATAAAATATAAACTCATTATATCAATGATATCAGTCAAAAGTCAACTCAGTTTTACTAACCATATGCATTTTTTAACATTTTAAACTATATGTCATGTATGACTTTCTTCAGTTTTCTTTCCTAAATCAGAAGATGAGAGGTAGGAAACAAGTTCCTTCATTCATAAGCAGACTTCTTTTTTTCTATTCCAGAAGAAGAGAGTAAGCAAAACACAAAGAGAAATCTTTCAAAAATAAACAAAATGTTTCTCACTGACTCAGCTACCCAAATAACTAAACTGATCTCTACTACTGGGCAGGACAAAAGAAAGTAAAAAGTAAACAGTTTAATTATGCAAAGCTACAGGACAACAAATCTTTGAAGCTTTTGGCAGAGAAAGGACAGAAAACAAAGCCTGAAATATGATATGAAATGAAGGGAGAAACACTCTACTTTGTAAAGTAGATAAGGAAAACAGGGGGCAGGGGGGTGGGAGGGCATAAGAATAAAATGGGCAAGTTTATTAAATGGAATGAGAAAATAATTCAGGACTGTATAAATAATTTAAGAAGCTAAATGTTAAACTGTACATAATCAGAAAGACCCAGGGCACAAAGGAGAAGTGTCTTATGGTGACATAAGGTATTGCTCTATCCTAGGTAAGCTTAGGTTTGCATGGGGAAAAAGCACTAAGTTAAAATGGCACTCAAAGCAACATAAGACATAAAGCAGTGTGATAAACTAGAATCTCTAGGTGCAAAAAAGCAAACAGTAAATACCTAGCAATATCCTTATCAAGAAAGAGTCTGCAAAAACAGAAACGGCTTTTGTTAGTGCAGCAAAAAAAAAAAAAAAAAGAAAGAAAAGCTGAGGAGAAAACATAATAAAAAAGACAAATTAGCTCATAAGCAAAGTGAATTCAAATGGACAATTAACAGACAGAGAATACCATGGGCAGTCTGATACAGGGCAGACGATGGCACTGGTCCCTCTCTCAAGACGTTCAATTAAGGAAAATGCTGGGCATAGAGGGGACTGCGGAGACTACCCATAACATCCCTTTTCAGAAGTGACATAGTATTGGGAATGGTAGGATGTTGCTGTGGAGTTAAGGGGAAACGAAGTCAGTTGTTAACATTAATATAGCACCTAACAATAACAGTCTATCAGAAAAAACCTCTAATATACATACATTGTTGTTGTGTGCCTTCGAGTCAATTCCAATTCATAGTGACACTATAGGATAGACAGAACTGCCCCATAGGGTTTCCAAGGAATGGCAGGTGGATTCGAACTGCTGACCTTCTTGGTTAGCAGCCTGAGCTCTTATCCACTTCGCCACAAGGCCTTTGGGAATATACAAATATAATGCACCCAAACTGGAGTTCTGTGAGTTCAACTTTTACCGTTAAACCTCACACAAGCAGAACAGAAGCTCTTTTAACCAAACTCCATTTAGCAACTTACCACACTGACCTATGCTCCCCACACCCCTGAAAGATAATGACTGACGTCTGTTTCTCATTAGGCATGCTAAACAAGAGGACTGCTGGACTATTTTCTTGGATGCCCAGACTGTTCACTCTATAAACAGTCGAGTTGCGTGCACATCCTGTGTCAGCTGTATTTGGTCCCAGACCTGTTTATGCCAGTTATACTTGTTATTTATAATTATCTAATTAAAAATTAGGAAAATTGATGAAATATGAGGGCAAAAAGAATCCTTGTTTTTGTGGAAATTAAATGTTTCCAAAAGATTTAATAATCGTGAATTGTTTAAAAAACAGCTGTTAAATTAAGATTGGGTGAGATAAATGTGAAAGAAAGGGAAAGACTGTAAAAAGCTTAAAGATTTCTGCACTTAGATTTTCTTCATAGGTTTCTAGATCTTGCTCCACCAAACTGAAAATCATACATGAGAAACTACGCGTGTAGTTTTGCAAGTAAAACAGTGAAAAGTCCAATAAATGAGCCTATAATAAAGAAAAGGCCTTGGCTTTACACAAGAGCTTGACAAATCAATGTACATTTATACAGCCCAAATTAAAACAAAAACGTTTGTTAAAGGACTTTTCAAGGTTACACTAACATAGGCAAAGGTAGCAAAATTAGCACGTCAACCAAACACCATCTTTGCCTGTGTGTTTTGCTAAGGACCCTAGGGAAACTTAAGATACATTTCTCATAGTTGCAAAGAAAATGCAGTGGTGAATGCCAGCAGAACATTGCTAGAAAATGTCTGGCAGAGAGGGAAGAGTTGGATGGAGTTACTGATGACCTCAGAGAAATGGCACTGTTCAAGATTCTCCCCAAGTATAGTTCAGGGAGGGTCAAAGCCCTCTTCTTTATCTCTGCCACTCCTCCCGCTTCCCATACACACATACCCTCTCACACTTCTTCCATCTCTCCCCATAGTCCCTGTCAGCTCTTCTTGCATGAAAAAAGCAAACAGAAGGCAAAATTGTGACACAAGGAAAGAAATTAATCCTGGTCCAAAACTTTCCTTTAATTGCTTCTGTCCATTGTCTTATTTTTCCTCTGCCTCTTCCCATTGTGAGCCAGTTTTTCAGGAGCAGACAGGAGCACAGGAAGATGCTGTTAGATGAAGGTAGTATTCTAAGCCCCCATGAGAATGCACAGCCGTTCCTGTTTCCCAGCCCGTATCATGTAAAGGAATTGAGTCTGCATGCACACCTAACTCAACTCCTTTTCTGGTCAAGGGCCCCAGTCTAACATGGGAAAGTAGAATGTTACTTTATGCATTGTCTCTCATCAACCTGATTATAAAAGGAAGTTTTAAGGCAAACTACTTTAAAATTAAAAATAAAATTAGTTATTTAGAGCAGCCAGTCTTAGAAGAGCTTAATCTATCATCTTTATGCATAAATGAAAATAAAAAGCCAATACTGAGGATAAGTGAGCCTATACTAGCAGCAGTAATGACTAAACACAAGAGGTTTCATTATACCTCGGAGGGCACGTTTCTAGGATACTCAAAAGTGTGTGATAGCCTTTCTCCACAGCAACCATGTCACAGGAAAACATTTAGTTTCAGTAATAACTTATTTGTACTTTTAAACCTTTGGGTAGCATTATGCTTAGTTTTCTTTATCTGCTTTCTCCTTACCACTGTGTTACAGCCAGGGCTTCAAACTGCTTTGAACCAATTCAGTCATGACCGATGGCTCGAAACCCAAACAGAACCAAATTGTTACAATTTGGGTGATCTGGGATGATAACTGGAATGGGAAAAATTAAGGGTCAAACCCCTGGAATGGGAGACTTGGAAGAGGCATACTGAGCACTTTTAGGAGCCTGATGCTTGAAACCAGATTGGTGGCAGGACTGTGGAAAGCGACATACATTCAAAGCAGTGTGATTGGCCATCCTCTTTGAGCGTGGCACCGCTGTTTTGACTCTGCTCAAAATCTGATAAGAAAGAGATTTGGTTGCTCTGCAACACGTATACTGCTCTTGTTTTCTAAGAGGGAGATTAAATTTCTAGCAAAGCTTCAACCTGTAATTTTTCCCATTCTGGTTATCATTTTGGGTCACCCAAACTGTAACAATTCGGGTCTGTTCTGTTGTCACTTCCTCGGCCATGGCTGAACTGGGAAGAACTGGTTTGAAGCCCTGTTCACAGCTACTCAAACTCTATATAGGACAAACATTTCCATCCAATAAGGGTAACTGGTCACAATTATAAACCTAGTCCAATCATTTATTTATTTCTGGAGAGCAGGGTGGGCAAGGGAGGAAATAGGGCATTCTGAAGTGAGAAGGGAATTAGTTTCTTCATCCAAACCAGGAGTCACTAGTGAATAGGGAATCTAATGGTATACCAGTCAACCACATGGCGGCTGACTCATCACACTGCTTAGGGGGCCTCACCTGCTAGAGTTGTGGGATGACTTCAGGGACTTGGCAGAGATAATATTTAGGGAGAGGATGGCATCAGCTGCAGCTTCATCCACCTCAGGCTTATTCCTAATCCGGCCTAAAAGAATGGATTAAAAAAAATCAGAATACAGGCAGGTTTAAAAACAAAACATAAATTTATAAAGCCAAAAAATAGACTTTTAAATCTGGGTGTAACCCCAAGTACTGGAAGGGTCATTTGGTTGACTACAGGGTCCCCCATTCTTCTCCATATGCTGTTCCCCCTTTACTTCTCATATTTAGTCAACTGTAAAACTCTATTGATTCTTTGTTCAAAGAGTTCCTCGTATTCATCCCAACTTTTATTTCCAATATCACTGCCCTGCTAACAAAAGCATCACGACCTCCAATTTGGAACATGGCAATCATCATTTAACTGCTCTTTCTGCTGTTCGCATCTCCCTCTTTCCAAACCATCCTGTGCTCACTTTTTTTTTTAATTTAAATGGTTTTTATTGTGCTTTAAGTGAAAGTTTACAAATCAAGTCAGTCTCTCACACATACACTTATATACACCTTACTACATACTCGCATTTACTCTCCCCCTAATGACTCAGCCTGCTCCCTCCTTCCAGTCTCTCCTTTCGTGACCAGTTTGCCAGTTTCTAACCCTCTCTACCCTCCCATCTCCCCTCCAGACAGGAGATGCCAACACAGTCTCAAGTGTCCACCTGATACAAGTAGCTCACTCCTCATCCGCATCTCTCTCCAACCCATTGTCCAGTCCCTTCCATGTCTGATGAGTTGTCTTCAGGAATGGTTCCTATCCTGGGCCAACAGAAGGTTTGGGGACCATGACAGCTGGGATTCTTCTAGTCTCAGTCAGGCCATTAAGTCTGGTCTTTTTATGAGAATTTGGGGTCTGCATCCCACTGATCTCCTGCTTCCTCAGGGGTTCTCTGTTGTGCTCCCTGTCAGGGCAGTCATCGGTTGTGGCCAGGCACCATCTAGTTCTTCTGGTCTCAGGATGATGTAAGTCTCTACTTCATGTGGCCCTTTCTGTCCCTTGGACTCATAATTATCTTGTGACCTTGGTGTTCTTCATTCTCCTTTGATCCAGGTGGGTTGAGACCAATTGATGCATCTTAGATGGCCACTTGTTAACATTTAAGACCCCAGACGCCACACTTCAAAGTGGGATGCAGAATGTTTTCTTAATAGAATTTATTTTGACAACTGACTTAGATGTCCCCTGAAGCCATAGTCCCCAAACCCCAACCCTTGCTCCGCTGACCTTCGAGGCATTCAGTTTATCCTGGAAACTTCTTTGCTTTTGGTCCAGTTGAGCTTACCTTCCCTGTATTGAGTATTGTCCTTCCCTTCACCTAAAGTGTTCTTATCTACTATCTAATCAGTAAATAGTCCTCTCCCACACTCCCTCCCTCCCCCCTTCTCATCACCACAAAAGAATGTGTTCTTCTCAGTTTATACTATTTCTCAAGTTCTTATAATAGTGGTCTTATACAATATTTGTCCTTTTGCAGCTGACTAATTTCACTCAGCATAATGCCTTCCAGGTTCCTCCATATTATGAAATGTTTCACAGATTCATCACTGTTCTTTATCGATGCGTAGTATTCCATTGTGTGAATATACCATCATTTATTTATCCATTCATCCGTTGATGGACACCTTGGTTGCTTCCAGCTTTTTGCTATTGTAAACAGTGCTGCAATAAACATGGGTGTGCATATATCTGTTTGTGTGAAGGCTCTTATTTCTCTAGGGTATATTCCGAGGAGTGGGATTTCTGGGTTGTATGGTAGTTCTATTTCTAACTTTTTAAGGAAACACCAGATAGATTTCCAAAGTGGTTGTACCGTTTTACATTCCCACCAGCAGCGTATAAGAGTTTTAACTAAACTTCTTAATCCACGGATTTCATTATACCACTTTCTTGCTCAAAATCCCTCAGCTCTGTTTTCAAATTAATACTAGGGGATGCAGCATTGCATAGAGGTTACGAGCACAGTCTCTACAGCTAAACTGCCTGGGTTCAAATCTCAGCTCCAACATTTACTAGCTGGAAGACCTTGGGCAAAATGCTCAATCTCTTTGAGCCTCAGTTTCTTCATATGTGAAGTGGGAATAACAATTCTTCTTTTATATGACTGCTAGGAAGATTAAATAATACTTTTAGAGCATTTAGAAAAGCACCTGGCACACAGCAAGCACCAAAGAAGTGTTTGTTAAGTAAGTAAATAAATCAAAGAGTTTTTTCAGAGAAGCCCTGGTAACTGCTGCCTTCACATCCTATGCTATCCTTTCTGTTCAGAAAGCATCTCTTCTGTTTCACGTATCAGTGTTCCATATGAAGGAACCCTAGTGGTGCAGTGGTTAAGCACTCTGCTGCAAACCGGAAGGATGGCAGTTCTAATCCGCCAGCGACTGTGTGGGACAAAGATGTGGCAGTCTGCTTCTGTAAAGATTATAGCCTTGGAAACCCCATGGCGACCGTTCTGTTCTGTCCTATAGGGTTGCTATGAGTTAGAACTGATTTGATGGCAGTGACTTTGGTGGCCTTTGGATCCATATGAATATTGACTTAAAAAAAAAAAAACTCAGAGCGGGGTAAGATGGCTAACTAGTCAGAAGCTTCTGCTGAACCCTCTTCCAACAAAGACCCAAAAAAACAAGTGAATCAATTACATACATGACAATCTACAAACCCTGAGCATCAACACAGAACTCAGGAATCGAGCTGTGTGACGGGAGCGAGAGACCATGCAGAAGCACCACCGAGTTCCCGAGCCCACGCTGCGCCTCAGCTCCGATTCCTTGGTGCTGTTCTTTGGCACGAATGCGCCAGGGCTGAAGGTAGCTTCCTGAGTCACGGCAGACTGACCGAAAGAAGGCAAGCTAAGTGGCGCACCCCTGATCCTGTGGCGTGTCTTCACTGGGGCTGCCCGTGGAGTTTAGGAAGTGGCTGCTTCAGTGAAAAAAGGCAAACGAAGTGCCGGCACCCCAGCCCCCTGGTGTGACAGCTCTGGGTCTGGCTGTGGGGTTTAGGACAAAGCTGCTTCACTGAAAGAAAGCAAGTGCAGGCCGCAGCCCTAACCTCCTGGGGCAACCTCAGCAGGGACCCAGCCAGCACACACAGGCTACATACACCTCGGGAATGAGAGAGCACTCTCGACACAAGGTAAGTGATTTTGTCTAATTTACCGCGTGGATCTAATAGCTCCTTCTTCCGAAAGCACTCTCTCCTGTCTATCTGATCCCTCCCCACTCTGCCCCAGCTGGCTTCATTAACATTTGAATTCCCTGGGCCTGAGACAGAAAGTGTTGCGTTCTCTCTGACCCATTCTCCTGGCCTGGGAGAAGGAACAAATTAACAAACAGGGGAAAAATACTTTCCCGACTCCCGTAAACTGGTAGCTCAGAGCAGAAGCGGCTCCAGTCCAGGCATAAATGATCCACAGACTTTGGCTTTCACCCTCACATGGAACCAGGTGGCTATTATAATGCAAAGGCAAATCTGTTAGAGGTCTTACTGTAGTTGTTTCAGCTGTGTGGTGGAGATGCAGGTTTTGGAGGTCTGATACTGCTCAACCTATTAAACAGAGCCCTCACCTACCCACAGCAGCGACCTGAGGGGTGAGGCTCCATCCACGCCACCTAGCCACCCATGAAAAGGGTCCGAGGATAGTGGTGCCTACCGGTCTTTACAGGTATAAGCATTGGGTGCCTAAGGTACAGCTGCAGAGCCCACCTGCCAGAGCGCTCTACAGAACAGAGATGCTCCTTCCTCACTGACACTTGGGGGAAGGCTGTCAGCACCCTGCCCTCCTCAGAGTGTGACCCCCTGCTGCTACCAGAAACCAGTGCATACAACCATCACCACTACTTCTCTAAGAGAGTGGGTGAGAGCCTACACCACACACTAGGTGGCTGACTATAAGGACACCTGAGCTAATTCTATTTAAGATTAGTGAATGGACTCATAGGCTCATATACCTGGTAACAGCTCTAGCCATCTGATAACAGGGCATTAGTGCTTCAAAGGCTCCAATAATCAAGTTAGCACACTCTAGTAGCCTATCTGGGTATACTGAAACAAAATAAAGCAATAAGATAGGACACAGTGAGCAAACATAAAATTATTACAATAACTTATAGATGGCTTGGAGACAGCAGTCAATATCAAATCACATAAAGAAGCAGACCATGACTGCTTCTACAAACTCCCAGAACAGAGAATCAAGGACTCTCCCAGATGAAGATTTATTCCTGGAATTGCCAGATGTAGAATACAAAAGACTAATATACAGAACGCTTCAAGACATCAGGAATGACATCAGAACGAAATCAGGCAATGTACAGAAAAAGCCAAGGAACACACAGATAAAGCAGTTGAAGATTAAAAAGATTATTCAAGAACATAACGAAAAATTTAATAAGCTGCAAGAATCCATAGAGAAACAACATTCAGAAAGTCAAAAGATTTTAACACTAAGATTACAGAATTAGACAACTCAATAGCAAGTAAGAGGGGCAGAACTGAGGAACTGGAATGCAGAATTGGGGGGGTGGAGGATAAGGTATTTGGCACCAATACATTTGAAGAAAAATCAGATAAAAGAACTAAAAAAAATGAAGAAACCCTAAGAATCATGTGGGACTCTATCAAGAAAAAAAACTTGCAAGTGACTGGAATACCAGAACAGGGAGGGATAACAGAAAATACAGAGAGAACTGTTGGCAGAAAACTTCCCTGACATCGTGAAAGATGAAAAGATATCTATCCCAGATGCTCACTGAACCCCATACAAGGTAGATCCCAAAAGAAAGTCACCAAGACATATTATCATCAAATTTGCCAAAATCAAAAATAAAGAGAAAATTCTAAGAGCAGCCAAGGATAAGCAAAAAGTCACCTACAAAGGAGAATCAATAAATTCGGACTACTTGGCAGAACATACAGGCAAGAAGGCAATGGGATGACATATATATACAGCACTGAAGGAGAAAAACTGCCAGCCAAGAATCATATATCCAATAAAACTGTCTCTCAAATATGAAGGTGAAATTAAGTCATTTACAGATAAACACAAGCTTAAGGAATTTGCAAAAGCCAAACCAAAACTACAAGAAACACTAAAGGGAATTCTCTGGTTAGAAAATCAATAATATCAGATATCAACACAACACTAGGACACAGAACAGGGCATCCTGATATCAACTCAGAGAGAGAACTCACAAAAATAAGATTAAAAAAAAATATATTCAAAACAGGGAATCACTGATATCATTATGTAAAAGATGACAGTAATCAATAAAGAGAGACTAAATAAAGTAGGCACAGATATTCTGTATGGATAGGAAATCAAGGCGATACAGGGAGATACAAGTTAGGTTTATACCTAGAAAAACGGGTAAATATTAAGGTAACCACAGAGACTAACAATCCCATACTTCACAATAAAAACCATGAAAGCATTCCCCTTGATATTGGGACCAGGCAAGGACGCCCTTTATCACCACTCTTACTCAACACTGTGCTGGAGGTCCTAGCCAGAGCAATTAGGCTAGATAAAGATATAAAGGGCATCCAGATTGGTAAGGAAGAAGTAAAAGTATCTCTATTTGCAGATGACATGATCTTATACACAGAAAACACTAAGGAATCCTCAAGAAAACTACTGAAACTAATAGAAGAGTTCAGCAGAGTATGAGACTACAAGATGAACATACAAAAGTCAGTTGGATCCCTCTACACCAACAAAAAGAACATCAATGAGGAAATCACCAAATCAATACCATTTACAGTAGACCCCAAGAAGATAAAATACTTAGGAATAAATCTTATCAGAGCTGTAAAAGACTTACACAAAGAAAACTACAGTACACTTCTGCAAGAAACCAAAAGAGACCTACATTAAGTGGAAAAACATACCTTGCTCACGGATAGGAAAACTTAACATTGTAAAAATGTCTACTCTACCAAAAGCAATCTATAGATTTAAAGCAATTCCGATCCAAATTCCAATGACATTCTTTAATGAGATGGAGAAACAAATCACCAACTTTACACAGAAGAGAAAGAGGCCCCAGATAAGTAAAGCATTACTGAAAAAGAACAAAGTGGGAGGCCTCACTCTACCTGATTTTAGAACCTATTACATAGCCACAGTAGTCAAAACAGCCTGGTACTGGTACAACAACAGATACATAGACCAATGGAACAAAACTGAGAATCCAGACATAAATCCAACCATATGAGCAGTTGATATTTGATAAAGGCACCAAATCAGTTAAATGGGGAAAAGACAGTCTTTTTAACAAATGGTGCTGGCATATCCATCTGTAAAAAAAATGAAACAAGACCCATACCTCACACCATGCACAAAAACTAACTCAAAATGGATCAAAGACCTAGATATAAAATCTAAAATGATAAAGATCATGGAAAAAAAAATACAGACAATGTTAGGAACCCTAATACATGGCATAAACAGTACAAAAAACTTTCCTAACAATGCAGAAGAAAAACTAGACAACTGGGAGCTCCTAAAAATCAAACACCTATGCTCATCCAAAGACTTCACCAAAAGAGTAAAAAGGTTACCTACAGACTGGGAAAAAATTCTTAGCCATGACCTTTCTGGTAAGCGCCTGATCTCTAAAATCTACATGATACTGCAAAAACTCAACTACAAAAAGACAAATAACCCAATTAAAAAATGGGCAGAAAATATGAACAGACACTTCACTAAAGAAGACATTCAGGTAGCTAACAGATACATGAGGAAATGCTCACAGTCATCAGCCATTAGAGAAATGCAAATCAAAACTACAATGAGATTCCATCTCACTCCAACAAGGCTGGCATTAATCCAAAAAACACAAACTAATAAATGTTGGAGAGGTTGTGGAGAGACTAGAACACTTATATACTGCTGGTGGGAATGTAAAAAGGTACAACCACTTTGGAAATCAATTTGGCACTTCCTTAAAAAGCTAGAAATAGAACTACCATAGAATCCAGCAATCTCACTCCTTGGAATAAGACCTTTTACACGAACAGATACAGGCACACCCGTGTTCACTGCAGCACTGTTTACAATAGCAAAAAGATGGAGGCAACCAAGGTGCCCATCAACGGATGAATGGATAAATAAATTACCTTAGATTCACTAAATGGAATACTACGCATCGATAAAGAACAGTGATGAACCTGTGAAACATTTCATAACATGGAGGAGCCTGGAAGGCATTATGCTGACTGAAATAAGTCAGCTGCAAAAGGACAAATATTGTATAAGACCACTATTATAAGAACTGGAGAAATAGTTTAAAAAAACAGAGACTCTTTTCCTCTCTGTGTAAGCTATTTCTCCAGGAGCAGAGGCGGGGGTTTGCAGACCATGGTTTCAGGGGACATCTAAATCAATTGGCATAATAAAATCTATTAAGAAAACATTCTGCATCACACTTTGAAGAGTGGCGTCTTGGGCCTTAAACGCTAGCAAGTGGCCATCTAAGATGCATCAATTGGTCTCAACCCACCTGGAGCAAAGGAGAATGAAAACACCAAGGATACAAGGTACTTATGAGCCCAAGAGGCAGAAAGGGCCACAGAAACCAGAGACTACATCAGCCTGAGACCAGAATAACTAGATGGTACACAGCTACAACCGATGAGTGCCCTGACAGGGAACACAACAGAGAACCCCTGAGGAAGCAGGAGAGCAGTGTAAAAAGACCTGACTTAATGGTCCGACTGAGACTAGAGGGACCCCGGTGGTCATGGCCCCCAGACCTTCTGTTAGCCCAAGACAGGAACCACTCCCAAAGCCAACTCTTCAGACAGGGATAGATTGGACAATGGGATAGAAAAAGACGCTGGTGAAGAGTAAGCTTCTTGGATGAAGTAGACACTTGAGACTATGTTGGCAACTCCTATCTGGAGGGGATATGAAAGGGCAGAGGGGGTCAGAAGCTGGCAGAATGGACACGAAAAGAGAGAGTGGAGGGAAGGAGTGGGGTGTCTCATTAAGGGGAGAGTAATCAGGAGTATATAGCAAGTGTATACAAATTTTCATATGACAGGCTGACTTGATTTGTAAAGCTTCACTTAAAACACAATAAAAATTAAAAGAAAACAACCATAAAGACTCAGCAAAAACAAATGCAACTACAATGAAAAAGAGGAACACACAATTTACAAAGAAAAACTTCTCAGCACAAAAAAGTAAGTGGAAAAATGAAACTGTCAACAACACACAAAAAAAGGCATCAAAACGACAGCACTAAACTCATACCTATCTATAATTACACTGAACGTAAAGGGACTAAATGCACTAATAAAGAGACAGAGAGTTACAGATGGGATAGAAAAAACATAATCCGGCTATATGCTGCCTACAAGAGACACACCTTAGACTTAGAGACACAAACTAAAACTCAAAGGAGGGAAAAAAAAGTATCAAGCAAACAATCAAAAATGAGCAGGAGTGGCAATATTAACTTCTGACAAAATAGACTTTAAAGTTAAATCCACCACAAAGGATAAGGAAGGACTCTATATAATGATCAAAGGGACAATTTACCGGGAAGATATAGCCATACTAAATATTTATGCACCCAATGACAGGGCTGCAAGATACATGGAACAAACTCTAACAGCACTGAAAAGTGAGACAGCTTCACAAGTATAGTAGGAGGCTTCAACATGCCACTTTCGGTGAAGGATAGGACATCCAGTAAGAAGCTCAATAAAGACACAGAAGATCTAAATGCCACAATCAACCAACTTGACCTCACAGACATATCCAGAACACTCCACCCAACAGCAGCCAAGTATACCTTCTTTTCTAGTGCACGTGGAACATTCTCTAGAATAGACCACATATTAGGTCATAAAGCAAGCCTTTGCAGAATACAAAACATTGAAATATTACAAAGCATTTTCTCTGACCATAATGCCATAAAAGTAGAAATCAATAACAGAAAAACCAGGGAAAAGAAATCAAATACCTGGAAACTGAACAATACCCTGCTCAAAAAAGACTGGGTTTTAGAAGACATTAAGGATGGAATAAAGAAATTGATAGAATCCAATGAGAATGAAAACACTTCCTATCAGAACCTTTGGGACACAGCGAAAACAGTGCTCAGAGGTCAATTTATATCAATAAATGCACATATACAAAAAGAAAGGACCAAAATCAAAGAATTATCCCTACAACTTGAATAAAAAAAACCCTGAAAACCACTACCCCAGAGAGAGTATATTGTCCCTTCCAGGGATTCTTAATCTGTTCCACAGATCCCTAAAGGGTCTGTGGATAGAATCCAGGGGGTCTGTGAACTTGGATGGGAAAGAAGAGTAATTACATCTTTATTTTCATGAACCTCTAACTGAAATTCGGCATTGCCTTCATTATGAAGGGAAGCAACAAACCACAGTTTTTGTTGTTGTTAGGTGCTATCGAGTCGGTTCCGACTCATAGCGACCCTATGCACAACAGAACGAAACATTGCCCGGTCCTGCACCATCCTTACAATTGTTATGCTTGAGCTCATTGTTGCAGCCACTGTGTCAATCCACCTCATTGAGGGTCTTCCTCTTTTCCGCTGACCCTGTACTCTGCCAAGCATGATGTCCTTCTCCAGGGACTGATCCCTCCTGACAATATGTCCAAAGTATGTAAGACGCAGTCTCGCCATATTTGCCTCTGAGGAGCATTCTGGCCCCGCTTCTTCCAAGACAGATTTGTTCATTCTTTTGCGCCCCCCTCCCCCCAAAAAAAACCAAACCCAGTGCCATCATGTCGATTCCGACTCATACAGGGTTCTTTTGGCAGTCCATGGTATATTCAATATTCTTTGCCAACACCACAATTCAAAGGCGTCAGCTCTTCTTCGGTCTTCCTTATTCATTGTCCAGCTTTCACATGCATATGATGTGATTGAAAATACCATGGCTTGGGTCAGGCACACCTTAGTCTTCAGGGTGACATCTTTGCTCTTCAACACTTTGAAGAGGTCCTTCGCAGCAGATTTGCCCAGTGCAATGCATCTTTTGATTTCTTGACTGCTGCTTCCATGGCTGTTGATTGTGGATCCAAGTAAAGTGGAATCCTTGACAACTTCAATCTTTTCTCCGTTTATCATGATGTTGCTCATTGGTCCAGTTGTGAGGATTTTGCTTTCTTTATGTTGAGGTGCAATCCATACTGAAGGCTGTGGTCTGTGACCTTCATTAGTAAGTGCTTCAAGTCCTCTTCACTTTCAGCAAGCAAGGTTGTGCCATCTGCGTAACACAGGTTGTTAACGAGTCTTCCTCCAATCCTGATACTCCGTTCTTCTTCATATAGTCCAGCTTCTCAGATTATCTGTTCAGCAAACAGATTAAATAGGTATGGTGAAAGAATACAACCCTGACGCACACCTTTCCTGACTTTAAACCACACAGTATCCCCTTGTTCTGTCCAAACTGCCTCTTGATCTATGTAAAGGTTCCTCATGAGCACAATTAAGTGTTCTGGAATTCCCATACTTCCCAATGTTATCCATAGTTTGTTATGATCCACACAGTCGAATGTCTTTTGCATAGTCAATAAAACACAGGTATACATCCTTCTGGTATTCTCTGCTTTCAGCCAGGATCCATCTGACATCAGCAATGATATCCCTGGTTCCACGTCCTCTTCTGAAACCGGCCTGAATTTTTGGCAGTTCCCTGTCAATATACTGCTGCAGCCGTTTTTGAATAATCTTCAGGAAAATTTTGCTTGTGTGTGATATTAATGATATTGTTCCATAATTTCCACATTCGGTTGGATCACCTTTCTTGGGAATAGGCATAAATAGGGATCTCTTCCAGTCAGTTGGCCAGGAAGCTGTCTTCCATATTTCTGGGCACAGACGAGTGAGCACCTCCAGCTCTGCGTCTGTTTTTTGAAACATCTCAATTGATATTCCATCAATTCTTGGAGCCTTGTTTTTCGCCAATGCCTTCAGAGCAGCTTGGACTTCTTCCTTCAGTACCGTCAGTTCCTGATCGTATTCCACCTCTTGAAATGGTTGAACATTAACTAATTCTTTTTGGTATAATGACTCTGTGTATTCCTTCCATCTGCTTTTTTTTTTTTTTTATTAACTTTTATTAAGCTTCAAGTGAATATTTACAAATCCAGTCTGTCACATGTAAGTTTACATACATCTCACTCCCTACTCCCACTTGCTCTCCCCCTCTTGAGTCAGCCCTTTCAGTCTCTCCTTTCGTGACAATTTTGCCAGCTTCCCTCCCTCTCTATCCTCCCACCCCCCCTCCAGACAAGAGTTGCCAACACAATCTCAAGTGTCCACCTGATATAATTAGCTCACTCTTCATCAGTGTCTCTCTCCCACCCGCTGACCAGTCCCTTTCATGTCCTTCCATCTTCTTTTGATGCTCCCTGCATCGTTTAATATTTTCCCCATGGAATCCTTCACTATTGCAACTCAGGGCTTGAATTTTTTCTTCAGTTCTTTCCGCTTGAGAAATGCCAAGTGTGTTCTTCCCTTTTGGTTTTCCATCTCCAGCTCTTTGCACGTGTCATTATAATACTTTACTTTGTCTTCTTAAGAAGCCCTTTGAAATTTTCTGTTCAGTTCTTTTACTTTATCAATTCTTCCTTTTGCTTTAGCTGCTCGATGCTCAATAGCAAGTTTAGAGTCTCCTCTGACATCCATCTTGGTCTTTTCTTTCTTTCCTGACTTTTCAGTGACCTCTTGCTTTCTTCATGGATGATGTCCTTGATGTCATTCCACAACTCGTCTGGTCTTCAGTCATTAGTGTTCAATGCGTCAAATCTGTTCTTGAGACGGTTTCTAAATTCAGGTGGAATATACTTTGGCTCTTGTGGACTTGCTCTGATTTTCTTCAGTTTCAGCTTGAACTTGCATGTGAGCAGTTGATGGTCTGTTCCACAGTCGGCCCCTGGCCTTGTTCTGACTGATGATATTGAGCTTTTCCATCATCTCTTTCCACAGATGTAGTCAATTTGATTTCTGTGTGTTCCATCTGGTGAGGTCCATGTGTATCATCGCCATTTATGTTGGTGAAAGAAGGTATTTGCAATGAAGTCATTGATCTTGCAAAATTCTATCATTCAATCTCTGGCATTGTTTCTATCACCAAGGCCATATTTTCCAGCTACTGATCCTTCTTCTTTCTTTCCAACTTTTGTATTCTAATCGCCAGTAATCAATGCATCTTGATTGCATGTTCAATCAATTTCAGATTGGAGCAGCTGATAAAGATCTTCTATTTCTTCATCTTTGGCCCTAGTGGTTGGTGCATTAAATTTGAATAATAGTCTTATTAACTGGTCTTCCTTGTAGGCGTATGGATATTATCCTATCACTGACAGCGTTGTACTTTAGGATAGATCTTGAAACATTCTTTTTGACAATGAATGCAACGCCATTCCTCTTCGAGTTGTCATTCCCAGCATAGTAAACTATATGATTGTCTGATTCAAAATGGCCAATACCAGTCCATTTCAGCTCACTAATGCCTAGGATATCGATGTTTATGCGTTCCATTTTTGACGATTTCCAATTTTCCTAGATTCATACTTCGTACATTCCAGGTTCTGATTATCAATGGATGTTTGCAGCTGTTTCTTCTCTTTTTGAGTCGTGCCACATCAGCAAATGAAGGTCCCGAAAGCTTTATTCCATCCACATCATTAAGGTCGACTCTGCTTTGAAGAGGCAGCTCTTCCCCAGTCACCTTCTGAGTGCTTTCCAACCTGGGGGGCTTATCTTCCAGCACTATATCAGACAATGTTCCGCTGCTATTCATAAGGTTTTCACTGGCTGATGCTTTTCAGAAGTAGACTGCCGGGTTCTTATTCCTAGTCTTAGTCTGGAAGCTCAGCTGAAATCTGTCCTCCATGGGTGACCCGGTGGCATAGCTTCCAGCATCACAGCAACACACAAGCCCCCACAGTACGACAAACTGACAGACACTTGATTCTGTCTCCAGTAGAAATCACAGGTATATTCATATAACATTAGTATAAAATATCTTTACATTCATCACCACTTTGAAATTACAGTAATTATACCCGCTGCTATATCTTGTTATTTATGACCCAATAAAGAAGTGCTTATATTACAAGTTTAATGTTTTAAAAGTTACATTTCAATATTATAATTTCCTTACTACTGTAGTACTAAATATTTTCTACATTGAAAAGCCTGATTCAGAGAAAGGGTATACAGGGTTCACCACTGTCGGTGGGGTCCATGGCACAAGACAGGTCAGGAATCCTGCCTTAGACTATCATTCTAAAACTTGTAACGTTTAGCCAACTGTTGCTCTCACTCTGCCTTGATTTCCCCACTCTGTCCAAGGGTTCTTAGCCATTTACATCTTAGACACAGTCCTGATTCTTTTGCTCAAAATGATTTCACATCTACAAAGCAACAAAACTAAACAAAACCAACAAAAACCCTCTAATTTCTCCTGAATCTATTAAAATCCTTTCCACAAAGCTAATCCAGTCCTTCCTGGTCACCTTCTTTGTTATTCTCTTAGCAGAACTCTTTTTCACTTGTCCTCATTTTGGTACTTGTGATAGTTAATTTTGTGTGTCAGCTTGGCTAGGCTATGATTCTCAGTGGTTTACTGGACTGGTTGCTGTTATGTCGTGTAGTGTAGTATAATGTAGCGCAGTGTGATGTAATATAGTGTAGTGTAGTGTATTGTGGCGTCAGCGTAGTGTAGTGTAGTGTAATGACTTTCCATGATGTGATCTGATGTGATCTACTAATCAGTTTAAAGGGGAGTTTCCTCAGGGTTGTGGTTTGCCTCCAGAATATAAGTGGATATTCTGGCAGAGCTCTCTCTCTCTCAACCCTGTACGCTTTCTCATTGCCTGACTTGTGGGTCTTGGGATGTAAACTTGCAGAAGTTGCTGGCTGGCTGCCTAACGTACAGATTTTGGACCTGCCAGTGCCACAATTGCAGGAGCCAATCCCTTGAAGTAAATTTCTCTCTCTCTCTCTATACGTATATCTCACTGGCTTTTTATTCTTCTAGAGAATCCAGATGATGGAAGGAATTCACAGAGTCACTATAATGAAAAGAAATGGTCGATGTTCAACCATTTCAGGAGGTACCATATAAGCAGGAACCAATGGTACTGAAGGAAGAAGTCCAAGCTGCTCTGAAGGCACTGGTGCAAAACCAGGCTCTAAGAACTGATGGAACACCAACTGAGATGTTTCAACAAACGGATGCAGCACTGGAAGTACTCACTTGTCCATGCCAAGAAATGTGGAAGACAGCCACCTGGCCAACCGACCAGAAGAGATCTATATTTATGCCTGTTCCCGAGAAAGGTGATCTCACTGAAAGTGGAAATTATTGAACAATATCATTAGTATCACACACAAGTAAAATTTTGCTGAAGATCATTCAAAAGCAGCTGCAGCAGTACGTTGACAGGGAACTGCCGGAAATTCAAGCTGGATTCACAGGAGGACACGGAACTAGGGATATCATTGCTGATGTTGGATGGATCCTGGCTGAAAGCAGAGAATACCAGAAGGATGTTTACCTGTGTTTTACTGACTATGCAAAGGCATTCGACTGTGTGGATCATAGCAAATTATGGATAAGGTTGCAAAGAATGGGAATTTCAGAACGCTTAATTGTGCTCCTGAGGAACCTGGATATAGATCAAGAGGCAGTCATTGAAACAGCCCAAGGGGATACTGTGTGGTTTAAAGTCAGAAAAGGCGTGCGTCAGGGTTGTATCCTTTCACCATACCTATTCAATCTGTATGCTGAGCAAATAATCCAAGAAGCTGGACTATATGAAGAACGGAGTATCAGGGTTGGAGGAAGACTCGTTAACAACCTGCGTTATGCAGATGACACAAACTTGCTTTGCTGAAAGTGAAGAGGACTTGAAGCACTTACTAATGAGGATCAAAGACCACAGCCTTCAGTATGGATTACGCCTCAAGATAAAGAAAATAAAAATCCTCACAACTGGACCAATGAGCAACATCATGATAAACGGAGAAAAGATTGAAGTTGTCAAGGATTCCACTTTGCTTGGATCCACAATCAACAGCCATGGAAGCAGCAGTCAAGAAATCAAAAGATGCATTGCACCGGGCAAATATGCTGCAAAAGACCTCTCTGAAGTGTTGAAAAGCAAAGATGTCACCTTGGAGACTAAGGTGCGCCTGACCCAAGCCATGGCATTTCAATCGCCTCCTATGCATGTGAAAGCTGGACGATGAATAAGGAAAACTGAAGAACTGACACCTTTGAATTGTGGTGGTGCTGAAAAATACTGACTATACCATGGACTGCCAAAAGAGCGAACAAATCTGTCTTGGAAGAAGTACAACCAGAATGCTCCTTAGAAGCAAGGATGGCGAGACTACATCTCACATACTTTGGACATGTTGTCAGGAGGGATCAGTCCGTGGAGGACCATCATGCTCGGTAAAACAGAGGGTCAGCAAAGAAGAGGAAGACCCTCGGTGAGATGGATTGACACAGTGGCTGCAACCATGGGCTTAAGCCTAACAATTACTGTGAGAATGGCGCAGGAGTGTTTCCTGCTGTTGTACACAGCATTGATATGAGTTTGAACTGACTCGATGGTACCTAACAACGACAAGAGAATCCAAACTAAGACAGTACTTAATCGTTCAGTGTAACATCATCAAATCGTTTTGCACATATAAGCTATCTCCCCAGCTACGTGGTAAATACACAATGGGGAGGGACTTCTTTTATGCCCTCTCACAACCTCTTACAGAGAGTCAGATCAACCTAGCTGAATAAAGCAGTGGTTGGTTGAATAACATAACTACAGTAGTGGGAGCTGAAAAAAAAAAAAAAAAAAGGCATTTTCAAACCCAAAGCCCCCATATTCTCCACAGTCCATGTTTTCCAGTGCAGTCTTCCACACACTTCCAGTGCCCCAAAGACAGAACAATGACATCTCTATGTTCCTACACAAGCCAACAGAAGGTACTCACCGACCACCAGCTCACGAACATCTTTCCAGTGGAGCTCACTCCCCTTCTCATGGATGATGGTCACTGTGATCCTTCGCTGGATGCCCTAGGTAATGGAGCAGGGTTGCAATTTAGTTGTGGCAATCTGTTACTTCCTCTCGTTTGTTGTGTTTGGAATTTTCTGGTGTGGAGATTGCGGAATGGGCAAGAAAGAAAAGTATGGAGAGAGATGGGAAATACTGTCCACATTGTTATTCTGAACAAAGGGAAATAAGGCAGGGACTGAGGAACAGCCAAGTTCTGAAGTGGCTTTGAGACCAGATGCCCAGGCTGTATGTTCCCGGGTATGGGGCCCCAACTCCCATGTCTACCTGGACCGTAAGCCTTTTTTAGGCACTGACTGAATCTACTTTGATATACCAGCGGGGGATCTACATTTCAGAGCCACAGTTTCAGCCCACTGAAATCTTCACCTTCTGTCCCCATTAAGAACTTCTGGCTGTGAAAGCACAGAACCTCTAAACATCATGACATAAAAACTGCACGAAACGGCGTAGACGCTGGACAAGTCACAGCCGCTGAATCCAACAAACGTTTTCCAAACAGCTCTTCTAGAACATTTATATACAATACATATGGGCATGGGCTGAGGAAGAAACATCAAAACACACACACACAAAAAAAGAAAAAAAAGACAGGCCAACAGGACAAGGCCCCTCCCACTCCCCCACCTCTGCAAGGAGAGGAGAAGCATGAAAGGACAGGATGCAGTCAGAGCAATGTCTAACAGTGACAAACCCGAGAGAGCAGGGAGAACTGAAAGAGAAACAGAAAGAGCACATTTCTTATTCTAAACTCTCTGGTGTTCCCTCCTAGGCCCTCTTTTGCTGCCTGATTAATACCTGGTGAAGCAAAAACGTCCCCTGGCAGGGCAGGCCTGCGGTATGGTCAACCACAGCTGGGATATACCTATAAAAGCAAAAATGCACGAGAAGTTATTAGACAGAATGATTATTGCTAACCAAGTTCTACTTCATTTACAAGGTCTTCCCTGGTTGCTATAGCCCCTGGTGGTCTTTTCTTTTCTAAAATCTGATTCTGTGTCTTTTTTCTTTTCCCACCCATTTTTGCATTTAATCAAATGATGATTTGCATCAATTAAACCTTTTCACGTATCTATGACTCAACATCCTTATGAGACTGAAGTGATCGAAGACAGTAACATCTTTTGGCTTCATCCCAGCTGCTTGCATCATAGGTATTCAATAAATAATGTATAAATACAAGGACAACGGACAGGAGATAGAAAAGAGAGATAATTTCGGATTCTAGACACTTTTTAAAAATCCAGAAAGCAATTACCTCAGTAGCAACTATTACTGTAACGATTTCTCACTCATAACGCGAGTTGTAATCACATTATAGGTTTGTCTCTGGAAAGCCCAATTCCTCAATGCGATGTCAGTACTGACAACTAGTTACAGGACAGATACAGCCATACCTAACACAGTGTCCTACAAATAGTGAGAACCCAATAAATGTATCCTGGTGAGGAACATTACAATAACATTTATCCCTTCATCATCCTTTACATTAACTCATTCATATAGCCCCTCTGTTTCAGGAATAGGATCCCTCTTTTTTTTTTTTTTCCCAAAGATATTTTAGAGACAACTAAAAACCATAATTAGATTCACCACTTACCCTAAAACAGCTTATATAAAATAAGCTGATGTTGATCATTTTGATCTAGGAAAGTGGTTCTCAACCAGGGGCGATTTTGCTCTCTAGGGGACATCTGGCATTATTTGCAGACATTCTTCGTTGTCGCCACTAGGGGGAGGTGCTACCAGCATCTCATGGATGGAGACCAGGGACGCTGCTAAACATCTTACAGTGTACAAAAAAAAAAAGTGTACAAGATAACAAAAAAAAAAACCCCAAACCCAGTGCCGCTGAGTCGATTCGAATGCATAGCGACCCTATAGGACAGAGTAGAACTTCCTCATAGTTTCCAAGGAGCGCCTGGTGGATTCGAACTGCTGACCCTTTGGTTAGCAGTCATAGCACTTAGCCACTACGCCACCAGGGTTTGTGTACAAGATAGTCCTCCACAAATAAAAAAAAGTCCCCCACAAATAGTCCCCCACAAAATAGTGCCGAGGCTGGGAAGCCCTGACCTAGGGAAACACCCTGTCTCCCCTGGCCCCTCGCTGAGATTATTAATATAAATCTTGATCATATTATGTGAAATATGCTCCTGCCTCCATTTTTAACAGCTTTGCTGCTGATAAAACCCACTGTGTATATTGTCTTCCCTACATTAACAGTGTATGTCTCCATGATTACTGCTAAGTTCCACTGCTGTGATGTTGCTGCTGCTTCTAACAAGGCTAATTATTAGACTGGATACTCAGTTGTCTAACAAAGATTTGTTTCAAAGGACAATATCAAGACCACCAAAATTCAATTCAAAACTGGAATTTGACAGTGACAGTGACTCAAGAACCTGAATACAAGGAAGCTCAAAATCCCATTTCCTAATTTTGAAACACTTTGCCTTACTTAAAAATTTAGGGAGTCGGACTTACTCTCCTGTAGGCTCCAGTTCACTGATCTCAAACCAAACCAGAAGGTCATATTTGCTCATGCTCTGGCCAAGGCTGGTTTTGCTCATGGTGTTTAACTTGGTGGCTGGAACTTCAAAAAAATTTTTTAGAAAATGTCAAAATCTGGTTCAACAGTACTCAGCAAAAGCATGTCAGTCTTCAAGCGCACACATGGGAAAGGCGGCAAGAGTCAAGAGATAAATTTAAATGCAGAGAACTCAGAGAAACTTCAACATCAACTACGTCAACTACGTTAGTACCTCTAAATTCAAAGAACATGGAAAATGGAGAGTCAACAGCTTCCTCCCCCTCAACAAACTGTCTCCAAAGATGAGAAGACAGGTTTAGTGGAGAATAAACGTGCTCACAAAACCATTAAAAACCTTCCCACTCTAGAATCTCACATTTTGTGGCATGCAGATAATGAGAAATGATGATGATGCTTGGAAAGCACTGGGGTAGTGCCTCCTGCTTCACAGGGGCTCAATGACAGCTCGTGTGGCAGAGCACAGACCATCCTCCAACCTGCCTACACATGGCAATCACCTGGGGATCTTAAAGGTTGCAAAGCCTGGGCCACACCAAACGGACTAAATCACAATCGCTGGGGTGGGACTTGGGTACAAGTGATTGGTGATGCTCCCCAGGTGATTCCAGTGTGCAGCCAAGTTTGGGAACCACTGGTCGAATCTGTTTGTAAACACAGGATTCTATAAGTGATCTTTAGCTACACATTTTCTTCAAATTCCATATTCTTAACTGTAGCGATGAAATAAATTAGCCAAAACTCTGGTATTTCCAAGAATTTCAGATTCCTGAAAGACTATATGAGAATCCTAAAGCCTTGCAATACAAACAGGGTTTTCTGCCCAGAATCTGTGAGCACTGGAGTGAGCGTCCAATGACTTGGGATGTAATTATTGCTCAACCATTCACTGGCCATGTGTATCTTAAGATAAGTTGCTAAACCTCTGTGAGTCTATCTCCTCATCTATAAAATATGGATGATAGTATTTAGGCTTCTATTTCAAAAAGGTATTGCAAAGATACACATACACAATACGTATAATGGGGTTTATGAATCATATGGTAATGTTCAAGTGTGTAGCCTATCACTACCGTTCACCCCAGGTGGATTCCACATCAGTTGGTGATGCTAATCAAGGAGAAAATTGGGTTGCTGATTCTGGCAATCATCTAAGAGCCAAAACGCAAACCCAAGAAGTATCAGAAAAAAATCTATTAGTAAAAATCTCTAAAATTACAAATACTATCACAAAGAATCCAAAAGAATAATGCCCCCGCCCCCTAGGTGATGTGAAAAGATGCACAAGTAGAGAAGGTGCTTCCTAAGATCTCTCTGAAGGAAATGTGATATGATCTTGGTGTGCTGAACTCCAGGAGGTCTCACACCCCGAGAGCCAGGCTTTAGGACAAGCACCTGAGGATGTCTACATCTAAGGCAGAGCTGATTTAGCTACTAACCATCTCGTCTGGGTACCCTCTCGCTCTGGCAGCTGGGAATTGGCAGAAAGAGAAAAGGCGGCAACGGGTCAGCCCCATCCCGGAAGGTGGCAACAGCGGAGGATGCAAGCTTGTTGGCGTGCTCAGAAAACGTGTCCAGCACATGCACATTCACATAGCCAGACATGAGAAACCGAATCAGCTCAATCTTTCTCTCATGGTCTGAAGACAGGATGGCGAATAGGAGTAAAAAGGATGGAGGATGAGCACAAGGTGGGTGGGAATTAGGCACGTGGGCAATGAGGAAAAAGGATGAAAATAAACAGAAAGAAAAATCAACACAAGATAACTGAACATGCAGAGTAAATATTAAATGCAAAGAAATGCTCAGTCTCCCGAGTTACGGGGGAGTTACAGAAAGATTCAAGTACAGGGAGATACCAAAATCTGCCACAGGTTAAAGAAGCAAATAAAGACCAGAGGGTTGGCAGCGATAGGACCGTATCATTTCTTCTAAGCCTAAATCAGGTACCAAGAATTCTAGTCAGAGCTGCTAAGAATATGCAGAAGAGGAGCAGGAATTTGAACCTGACTTTCACCTGCAAAGTTATTCAGAATAAGAGATACAGTCACACAGAGAACATGATGCAGACAATTAGTACAGCTCCTGCTCACCTGGTTTGGAGAGTGGCATGGGTGGAGGGAAGAACCTTCGAGATGGCTGAGGTGGACTGCAAAGAAAGGAAGACAGAGACGGAAACGATAGCCTGGTGTTGACATTAATGGCATATTAACGTCCCTTTAGAAACAAATCTTTTGCATGTTCAACTGTGGCATAATTTCAGGTACTGGACATAATCCCACATAACCCCCCTTAGCCTTAAAAGGCTAGGACATTTTAATCTAAATCTTCTTCTAAATCTTAGCTAACTAATAGAAAATTTTTCTGTGAACACTGACACTCTGCCATCATCACAGTCCCAGCCACTGACCTCCTCACTGATTTGGATGACGCTACTTAGAGCTTACGCTTCATCAGGTTCTGAGTCATTAGGAACAAGTGCACACAATTTTCATGAAAGCTCCCTATTATCTCAACTTTCTACCTGATTCAAAGTCTCCTACAAAAAGATGGTATTCAAGGTCACCTGGGCAAAAGTCAATTTGCTCTACCTAAAATCGGTGATTAGGTAGCTAGAAAAAAGGTGGTGAAGTTTCTAAAGATGAAACATAATGTATAAAATTATTAGTTATCTTAATCCCTCAAAAGAGTTCTTCCTTTCCAGAAAATGAAGAACTAAAAAAACAAAAACATCACAACAACAGAAATCTTTGCTCATTTGGTCCAAACCTGTTAAGCTCCTGTCCCTGCAGGTGAAGGGGATGCTGCTGATAATGCCCAAAGACCTCAAAGACGATGGGCTTGCTTTTGATGTACTCAACAAACGATTCTGTGACCTCCACTGCAATCTATTAAGGAATAAAGCCAAGCAAGATTAGGGGAAACATTTATTATAAGGAAATACATATTCTGTTGCATTCGGAAACTTTGGCACTTTTGAGTGCCCAGTATGTGCTCAGTGTTTACTACACAGGCCTCCCACGCCAAAAGTTGGGGGCTCCTCTCTGGTTTTCACCCTAAAGGAACTTTACCAAGTTTCAACATTCAAAACCCTCTACAACCTTCCCCGATGACCTCAGGTCACACACTAACTGGGCTCAACTGCATGCACCTCTGCCCCTTCCACCAGCTCTTGTCTGGGTGCGCACCTGCTCTCTCTCTGGTGTGCCTGAGGACTGGCCCGGGCCGCAGCCTGCCTGGAGGGCCCTTCCCCAACCGCTACACATCCAAGTCATTACTATACTTCAAGGCCCAGCTCAAATAGCTACAAGTAGGAAGAAAAGCACCTATTACCTGTGGACAATGTGCCAGGTACACTGCCAAGTCCGACTACATCCTTTAAGAAGTTTCCCCCCATCCTTTCTCCAACCAACCATCCCTCCCCAATAAAAAAGTAAAGTATCTTTCCATTAAAGGCATAACTTTCCCTTCTCTCTATTCTCGCTCCATTTTATCAATACCTTTCTAATGCCTTTAAATCCGGTATTTATGTATGCATTTTGTTTCCCCTCTCAGAATTCTAAGCTCCTCAGGGCATAACTACCTGTGATTCAGCTGTGCGTTCCCTTGTCAATCAATATTTATGAGATATACAGTCCCTGTCAATCAATATTTATGAGATATACAGTCCTTGTCAATCAATATTTATCAGATATACACATGCACATATTTATAAACATAAATAAGAAAATACTGCATTTTGTGTCTGCTTGTCCCATTGTTGGAGTTGTCCTTTTCTCTCTTTATAGACTGGATATGGTTGACAAGAAAATGAAAGATAGGTTCATGTAGTGGAGAAGATCCTGGACACTAGAGATTTCACTGGGTTCAAATCCCATCTCTGTCACTCCTTAGCTTTGTAACCTTGGTGAGTTACTTTAGACTGCCTGGTGCCTAAGTTATCTCAGCTGTAAAATGGGGATTATTATAGTAGATGATGTAATAGTGAGGATTAAATGAGTTAAGACACAGCAAAAGCACACAGAACAGTGACTGGGAAAGTAATCTTTGAGTGAACGCTAGCTATTGTGATGATGATGACTTTTGAATAGTCTTGGAGTGAAATTCCCAGTGAGAGATGGGAGTTCTGTTTTCTTACTCCATGTATGAGAGAATTGAAAAGGGTATTAACAGATTATAGTACAAGCTGCAAGGAAAACAGAATTCTGAATTTTAATTTAACTACAAAAAGTATTTTCTACGTTTTTCCTACATTATTTGCAGTTGAACAATGTTAGTATTTTAGGGTTTAAAGGGCAACATGTTAACTTTAACAAAACTCTTATATTAAACATGCTAATTTTTCTAGGGTGGGAACATTAAAAACAACTCACTACATTCAAACTGATGGAAGATTCTACAGGCTGACCAACCCCACACTACTCACTGGGCCCATTGTAGTTCAGATAAAGGCAGCCGGCTGCTGTCCACTGGGGATTACCTCACTGCTCTGGCCACGCCCTCTATTGTCTATTCTCTCCACTCAGCCCCTGAGCAGAGCTGCACCCCTCAGATTATCTTCTGAAAGGAGTCCACACAAGCCTGCGCTTCCTCACACCAGCCACTTCACGGTACCACAAGGCCTCGTAAAACCCTCAATGCATTTGGCAGAAAATGTGTGTGTCACTTACATTCTGCACATGATAAAACCCCAGAGGACTTCCTCTGCCATTGTTTTTGAGGGGTTCGGTGGAAAACGCTTCGTCATGACGATGTAAAAAGCTTAATAAAAAAAAAGCATGTGAATTATGCATTAAACAGTTTCATCATGATCTTTCTTTTTATTATACTTTAAATGAAGGCTTACAGAGCAAATTAATTTCTCATTAAACAGTTAATACACATATTGTTTTGTGACACTGGTTGCCGACCCCACAACATATCAACACTCTCCCCTTCTCGATCTGGGGTTCCCCACTACCAGCTTCCCTGTCCCCTCTTGCCTTCTCATCCTTGCCCCTTGGCTGGTGTGCCCACTTAGATTCATGTTGTTTTATGGGCCGCTATGAGTCGGAATCGACTGACGGCACTGGGTACCGGGTTTGTTTTACAGGCCTTTCTAATCTTTGGCTGATCTTTACAAGGTCTCTGTTTTAAGAGTCCAATATGGATCCTATGGACAGAAGCATCCTACTTACGCAGATTCTTTAATTGAGCTAAGTGTTTTTATATATCCAGCACTGGTGATGCAGTGGTTAAAGTGCTTGGTTACCAACCAAGACGTTGGCAGCTCAAACCTACCAGCCACTCTGTGGATGAAAGATGTGGCAGTCTGCTTCCATAAAGATTTACAGCCTTGGAAACCCTATGGGGCAGTTCTACTCTGTCCTGTAGGGTCACTATGAGTCAGCTTCGACTCAACGGCAGTGGGTTTGCTTTTTTTTTGGTCAAGAACATTTTGTGTATCACTCCACATTTTAGGTTTTGTTTCTAAAATGAGTGGTGTTCCTACAGCACTAAGAACGCATTTCTCCAACAGCAATGAGTTTATTATTTGTACTATTATCGTTACATGCCTGTCCTCTGGCACAGGGCTTGACACACAGAAGATACTATAGAAATGTTTTTTGTGTCAATGAGCTATGTTTATTTATTCTCACGGATAGTGAGATTTTGTTAGTTTTAGATAAAAATAAGTAAGAAATTAAAGAATACCCAACACAAAGATTTACCCCCAGATAGAAATATTCATCAGAAGGACACCCCCCTCCCCACCACCAAAGGAAAAAGGAAAAAGAAACTCTGGAGAGGGAGGTAAGGAATCAAGGTTATGGCCTCCTTGCCTTCCAAACGAACTCACTGAATGGAAGCACAGGTGGTGTACTCTTCCCAGGCACTGCGCACCACTGATGCCACTCGGCAGGCCCTCTGGCGCTCTGTACCACGTGTCCCTTCCCTAGCTTCTTTCTCTTCCTTCTCTCTCTCCTTCCCCTCATCTTACCCACCCCCCAACAATACACTCTACCTGCCAGAGGCACCCATGGGCATTTGTCGACCTCTGATCTACACTCTACTAAACTCTGCCACTGTAAAAAAAAAAAAAAGTAGGAGGTACAAATATAGTGATTTCACGGGGGACATGTAAAATCAGTCACACTGCTCTACAGCTGTATCTTCCCTGTACAGAGTTTATAGTTTATAAAAACCCAAGGCTTTAGGTCTCACACATCTTGACCCTTCCTCCAGCTGGAGGTGCTGCCCTCTTTTTTAGATTTTAGGAGAAAGGCCGACATACCATTATTATCACTTCTGATATCAGTTACCGAACAGGTCTTTCCCATAAAATATATCAGTTGCCAGATTAGAAAAAGAGTATTCTAAAAAAATGACTCATCTAGCCAATTCCACCCTACCCTTACTTTGGAGCTGATAGTCAAAACACCTTAAATGGCTGAAATCAATACTGGATGGGTAATATTTCAACAATACTTACAAGTTATAGAAAATTAGTGACTTATTGTATAGTAATCACATTTAATTCAGGACTTGGTTAAAATCTTTAAATAAAAACAATGCTTTATAAACTGCATTAGGACCCCTAGGGAGTCCAGGGTACATTTTGGTGGCACAAGTGGCAAACTGGGCTTTAGGTATGGGATAGGTCAGACTTCATTCTCTTGTACTGCCTTCCTTTCCAGGTAATGAAAGAATATATTGATCTTTAGAGGCAATAAAATTAAAGATTCTCAAAAAAGTATTTTCCCGAGGTGTCTCAGAAGACAGGCCTGGTGATGTGCTTCCAAAAGGTCACAGTCTTAAAAACCCTATGGAGAGTGGTTCTACTCTGACACACATGGGGTCGCTGTAAGTAGCAACTGACTTCACAGCCACTTAAAACACTAGCATTCCAAAGGTGCCACGAATAAGACATTTCAGCATGAAGAGCTCTGAATAGATTAATAGCCTTCTTGGGATCAGGTCCCATTCTGACATAGGAGGACAGTCCACACGGGAACCCCTCTGGCAGAATGTGGGACGCGCTCCTCTCCCACATTAAATAAGCCCTGTTTCATTCTGTCATAGGCTTCCTCTTCTTGTTCCAAACTTGAATGAAAAAAGTATTTTACTTCAGAAGCTGGTAGGCTTTTACCTCTTGGGAGTGCTAATATCTCACAACTGTCAAGCACCATATACCACACAAAGGACCTGAACATACGTCATCTAGGTTAACAGGTAGGTAGACAGAGCAAAGGGACGGCTTACTTGAACTGGCAAAAGATGTCTGCATACTCTGGGAGGATTCCACTGGCCTGCAACACCGTTACACGGAAAGTGAAGGCACTGCCCAGTTTCAGGTGATTGCCAATCTCTTCAGAAAACCCTTCCATGACCATCTTACCATCCAGCAAAGTGCTTGACTTCAAATCTAAAGAGGGTCAAATGAACACACATATGGTTCGATAATGTACATACTACCTTGCAAAGAGAAGGAAGTTGGGCATTCTTTCCATGACTAGCTGATGAAAGTGACTACTTTTCCTTTCGCAAGGGTCCATGTTTTCCCCTCTGTGAAAATGTCCACACTCAAGGTACATTCTGTCTACGTACCCAAGTCATTCATTCGATTGATTTCTTCTGGGGGAGTGATGACGTCAGAACTCTGACCTTGTCCTTCCACAATTCTCAGCTCCTCCAAGGAAAGACCAGAACGAGTCATTGCAACTGAAGAAAAATCACTCTGAAAACAAGGCAGGGGCAGACATATGATAAAGTAGTGTAACAACATTTTCCCCACTTCTGTTTATTTGCCCAACAAATAACAGTGACTGGAAGATCATGTGGATTAAAAGTTGTCTGAGAAAAAGTGATACAATAAAACACAAATGTTGGTCTTCATCTTTTATAATGACAAGTCTTTATCTTTGTAATTGTTAACGATGTCCCATATTCTAATACACAACTCTGACTGTGGTTTACCACCACATTATTTCTTAGTTCTAGGTACAGGAATTGGTCTCCAATAGTGACAATTCTCCTAATAAGCCCACCTACTTTATTCTTCCACAAGGTTCTTCTTTTTCCTGGAAGGTGTCTCACCTGATTAAAGTACTCGTTATCAAAAGATATCTTAGCTGTTCCTGACTGTCGAATTCCAGAGCCATAATCAGGAGCTTCTTCATCCGCTAAATAGAAAAAATATAAGGACTGAATGAGACTATATACGGGGAGAACGGGAATAACTGTTACTGTATTATAAAATAAACAGCAAAATGTTGGAACTGTACTGTTTGAGAACTTTAAAAATGAGATGAGACACTAGAGAACAAGATCTTCTGCATAAGAAAGAAAGAATGGACCTATGTAGTAAAATTACATGATGCTGCTTCCAGCTCATTTACATTTACCAACCTCCTTTGCTCAAATAAGACTGGTTAGTAAAGAATCAGTTTTATTTCTGAGGTTGTCCCAATCTCAAACCATTGCTAAATTTAGCGTGCAGGTCTTCACTTCTTCCACAGTACTAAGAACGTTCTGCCTTTAATTGTGCCTTAGGTGACAGTTTACAGCTCAAGTTAATTTCTCATACAAAAACTTATACACGTATTGTTTTGTGACATTGGCTGCAATCCCACACTCCCCCTTTCCACCCCAGGTTCCCTGCATCCATTCGACCGGTTACTGTCCCTTCCCACCTTCTCACCCTGCTTTTGAACGTGAGCTGCCCATTTGGTCTTGTATATCTGACTCAACTAAGAAGCGTGTCCCTCACATGTATAGTCCTGTCTAATCTTTGAAGACCAGGCTTTGGGAATGGTTTCAGTTCTGCGTGAACACTGTGTCCAAGGGACATAGTTTTGGAGTTTTCTCCAGTCTTTGTCAGACTGCTAAATCTGGTCTTTTTACCTGAATTTGAACTCTGTTCTACATTTTTCTCCTGCTCTGACTGGGACACTCTGTTGTGTTCCCTGTCAGGGTGGTCATTGGTAACCGGGCACCATCTAGTTCTTCTGGTCTCAGGCTGGTTTATGTGGTCCTTTAGTCCTCTGAACCCTATGGTGCAGTTCTACTCTGTCCTGTAGGGTTGCTGTAAGTTGGAATCGACTCGCCGGCAACGGATTTAGTTTTGGTTAGTCCTTTGGGCTAATATTTTCCTTGTGTCTTTGTTCTCTTCGTTCTCCTTTGCTCCAAGTAGGATGGGACTAACTGATGTATCTTAGATGGCCACTTAGAAGCTTTTAGGACCCCAGACTCCACTCACCAAAGTGGGATGTAGAACATTCTCTTAATAAACTTTGTTATGCTAATTGACTTAGATATCTCTCGAAACTATGGTCCCCAGACCCCAGCCCCAGCTACTGTGCCCTTCAAAGTATTTGGATGTATCCAGGAAACGTCTTGGCTTTTGCTTTAGTTCAGCTGTGTTGACTTCCTCCGTATTACGTGCTGTCCTTCCTTTCACTAAAGCTGATCCCTACTTCTCTCTAGTGATTTCCCTTTCCCTTCCCTCCCCTCCCCACCCTCATAACCATCAAAGAATGTTTTTTTCTGTGTTTAACCCTTTTCTTGAGTTCTTATAATAGTGGTCTCATATAATATTTGTCCTTTTTGTAACTAATTGCACTCAGCACAATGCCCTCCGGATTCATCTATGTTGTGAGATGTTTCGAGGGTTCATCATTGTTCTTTATCTTTGCCTAGTATTCCATTGTGTGTACGTAACAATTTTTTTTCCGTTCATCTGTTGATGGGCATTTAGGTTGTTTCCATCTTTTTGCTATTGTGAATAATGCTGCAATGAACACAGGTGTGTATATGTCTATTCGTGTGATGGCTCTTATTTCTCTCAGGTATGTTCCTAGGAGTGGGGTTGCTGGATCTTACGGTAGTTCTATTTCTGGTTTTTCAGGAAGCAACAAATCGTTTTCCAAAGTGGTTGTACCATTTTACATTCCCACCAGCAGTGCATAAGAGTTCCAATCTCCCCACAACCTCTCCAACATTTGTTATTTTGTGTTTTTTGGATTAGTGCCAGCCGTGTTGGGATGAGATGGTATCTCACTGTAATTTTGATGTGCATTTCTCTAACAGCTAATGATCGTGAGCATTTCCTCAGATGTCTGTTAGCCACCTTGATGTCTTCTTTGATGAAGTGTCTGTTCATATCCTTTGCCCATTTTTTAACTGGATTATTTGTCTTTTTTGTTGTCGAGGTGTTACAGTATCTTGTAGATTTTAGAGATTAGACCCTTACCAAATATCAGTACCTTGATCATGTGTTACAAAATAGCAGTCGAAGAATAAAAATGTCTACTCGAAGTACCTTGTCAGAAATTAGGCAAGAAAACGCCCTGAAAATCCTTTGTTACTTCTAAAGCTGTTAAGAGTCATTACACAAAATGCAAGTGACTTTTACAAAATTGATACAGGGGTTGTTCTTGCTTTGTGCTAAAGGAAATCCCTCTATCCTAGTATTCCAAAAGAGCAGTAGCCTGGACTACAGTCTATTTATGATACCTGGGAATAACAGCTGGAAAGGACGCAATAAAAGCTTTTTCCAAGATACAAAACCCCCCACAGTTTGTACCTGTAATGAGTGAGGCTCATTCAGAACTGGCCTGCTTTGTCTCTAGGCAAAGGATCCATAGCTCTGGTTTCTGAAGAGGGTCACCTACCTGCAATGGCCTGTACAGCCACACGCAGAAATCCCCGTACTTCACCCTTCTCACTGACAATGGCCACCCTGTGGATCAGGGGCACTGGATACAGCAGATTGCTCAGGTAAACAAATGCCCTGGAGATAGAATCCGGGAGACAAACATCAGAGCATCCTACATAGAGAAGCTGGCTTTCAGGTTCACTGAGAATATCTTCATGAAACTGTGGGCTGGCTCCTGGGCTTTGTCTTAAGATATCCTCTCTGTTCTGCACTCTCAGGTTGCCTCAACTTACTTCTTCAGGACAGATAATACGTAAACAAATGCCAATGCCTGACAAAGCAGTTGACAAAGACCAACTTACACCAAATTACTCTCTATAAAAATTACTACTTTAGGTAGAAGAGTAACAATTGGAAGTAGACTTTCAAGATACTGCTTTAAAAAGACTGCTGGTGGAGGGGAGGGAAGGGAGAAAGGGAATCTACTAAAGAACTTAACCATTTAAGGTAAGGAATTATAAAGAGGTTCTGATTTGTTTTGTTTTTTCCCCAACAGATAAAACAGAAGTCACGAGACAAAAAATACAGGGAACTATAACTGGAATACAGTTAACAACTCTAAAGCAGATTACATGCCACAGCATTATGAGTCTTTATTTTTACTCTAAGAAATGACTATTAGCTTCAGGCAGGGTGACTGACATGGTAAGGAAAACAGACACATATGGGCAGAGGGGCTAAGCAGCCAGAAATTGCCGAGTAGCGAGTTTAGAGGAGACTGAAACAGCATGCAGATAAATGCTAAGGGAAAAGAGAGCTGTTCTCTAAAGGGTTTGCTTTTGCCCCTAGAGGCCCAAACCTAGTTCAGAAATACAAAACTAAAACATAAGTTACAGATCTAACATTTTATATTTCAAATGAACTATCAGTGTCCTTCCTATCACATTTGCACGTTTTTCCTTCTCTGTTTTGTAGCTATTGATTTTTTAAAAAAAAAACAATAAAAACTGGTGACTGCAAAGCTTAAGACTGTTCATTATAATCAGTAGATGGGAAATGGGATCTAGTTCCCACTGTTACTCCTGTCTCCCCACTTGGTATATGCTGATCTTTGAACACAAGACAAAAGACAAAGAGCAAACACTGGCATCAAGAAGTCACACGTAACTTAACGTGACACACATGCCTGTCTGTTGCTTTTCCTGCTCTGAAATCTGTATTTGGGATTTTAACTCCAAGTAATGAAAACAATTCTGAAAATAGGCAAAACACATCGCAGAAAAAAACAGATGTTAATAAAACTTTAAAAGCATAAATGAAATATGAATGAAAAGTACAAAAAAAAAAAACAGCAAGTGAACATTAAAGCAGAAAAAATGATGTTTACTTCCCTTTCAGTCTGCTCCAAAGGGTGGGCAATGCTAAGAAACGGAGGGTTAAAACTTTGTGGTACAAAAATAAGGAAATAAAGCACTTTCTAAAAAGGATTACAAAGAAGACTATCAAATATCAAACGTCAATTTCTGTCACAGAGGTTAAAAGACTAAGAATTTGGCATAAGGTACCAAACAGATAATTTCACTTCCAAAGTTGATACACACAAAGACTCCCACATCTCTTAGGACACTCCAGCCAGACTTGCCATTTTCAGTTCCTTGGTGACTACAAAGCCACCGCACATGCTTGTCCCAGCCTAGAGTTCTTCTTGCACTCTACTGCCCACATCTTCAGCTCTCATTTCAAATACCAGTGTTGTATGTTCCCAGCAATACACGTGACTCTCTCATCATTGCTATAATTTACATTTATTTGTGCGATTATTTAATTTATATCTGTATGTAAGTTTAAGGAGAGAAACAGTGTCTGGTTTTGCTTGCCACTGTCTACAGAAGGCTTGGCGTATGGTAGATATACTCAGAATGTATCTGGTGAGTGACTGAACACACACATCCATAAGGAAACAGGAAAATGATTTGTCCTCTGTCTTTAGGAAGACAAGGAAGATTTTCCAGAAAAACGGGTTACACCAGAGGCCCAGAATCAAAGCCATCCAACCTTGCACTACATTTTTCAAAACGACACTTGTGATGAATATTAACTATATGGAACTTGCTTCGATTCCTAAGTACACTTAATATGTTACCTTAAAAATAGCTCTTCAAAAACAGTAACCATTGTTTTTTTAAGAATGTTTGCTACTTAAAGGTACTGAGCATCATGATTCACACATACACATTATAATAAAGTGCTGTTTAAGCACACATTATAGACGAGAATCTCCTTTCTGCTGATGGCAATGGCAAATCCAAATGTGAAAGTACAGAATCTGACACAATGTATTCTTGTAGATTTCTCTTTTTAGAAAAGAGAATTCTGCAATCCTATGGTAGCAGCAGGGCCCACTGAGTAGCACTGTGACTACACAATTGCACAATCACGAGGCAGCTGCTAGTCTTATTATCAGAATATAGTCCGTAGCCCCAACCCATGCTGTATAAAGATATCCTTCCAAAGCTTTTTAAACTGGAAGACTCCTGAGAGTCCTCATGTCTTGGCCTAGCAGACTGAAGGAGAACAGGGATGAGAAGAGAAAATGCAAAAGATGTATTAGCAGAAAGGCCTAAGTCTGTGAAGTTACATCAAAAAGGGAAACAAATTTTATCAACATAAAGAGAAGAAAAATCAGCATAATTATGGTGATAGTTACAGAAAGTGTCAGTTCATCAGGTGCTTATAGAGGTCACAAAATAACCTTTTTTTGCCCGTTTTAACCCATAAGAGTAGATTAAATAGTTAACATTTTTCCCAAATTATGATGGATGGTTCAGAACATCCCAGCATGCCATAAGAGAATAGCTAAAGGGACAAGCTCTTTTATTTTTCATAAAAAGATTCACCAGAGGCAGCCAAGGCCCAAAACCAGAATGTACAAATCGAATTTCACAAGAAACTGGGAAATTTTACAAGTGAATTAGATTCGCAGTTATGTGCCAATAGGGGAAATCCAATCCTGTGAATCAAAAAGGCAGGAAAAAATTTACTCCTTTTACACATATTATGACCACCACACAACCGGGTGATGTTGCACTGTTATTAGGAATTTTGTTTGTACACGAGAAATGTATCAAGGGCAAAAACGCGGAAGGGAGAGCTGTCCTTCACTTTACTGAGTGCTGTGACTTCACTTCTTCCCCCAAGCTCTTTCTTGCAAGGCAGAGTTAGTTCCAGAATCTGGGAACCTGAACTAATGGAAAAGGTCAATTCATGAGCCAGAGCTCCAAAAGTATTTTATCTAAAAATCAAAGTTATTGCATTACACCTAAACTTAGCTCTAATATGATCAAAATGAATACAGCCAGAAAATTTAAACTAGAAGAAAAACAGTACATAGATCTTAAGAGCCAGTGAATTTCCTCAGTAAGTGAGATTTTAAGTTTTCCTTACAACTGACTCAATATAAACGCTTCTGAATAGAAGCCTAAACCAGGGTGTTCTTTTTGCCAGTATAGACGACAGAATCTGAAAGATGAAAGAAATCTTTAAGGCTCTTTTTTTTCCTCTATGTAACTCTGCATTTTACACTTGAGAAGCCAAGAGGCCCCAGTTTAAGTTGCTTGTCCTAAGTCAGTAACAACATTATGACATGCTACAACAAAGCCTAGGAATCGAGGCTCCTCCTGACAATGAAGTCAACGTTCTCTGCATCATACTATATAAGATGAAGCTACCAGCTCCTCAGTGTGTGACGGTGTAGAGCACAAATAAGAAGCTTTAGAAGCTGTGTAACTGGCACCATGACAAAGCAGATTATGGCCAGAAGAATAGGATGGAAATGTGCTGAGGTCATAAAATAAAGAAGGTATTATTGTCCCATACATGTGTGCAGAGAACTACTTTCCTCAATTAATATTAAAAAAAATCCACAAGCAAATTGATTCTAAGCATCTACTCCTGGTGATACGCCAACAGAAAAAATACTCATGGCTATATAATCCCTTTATGCTTATTCAGGGAAAAACTGAATTATAAAAGCCCCTTTGCCACTGTAAAATCCAGAGACTGTCTAATACTATGACCCATAATTGTAATTGAGGCTTGTTTTTCTATCAAGAAGCTTTTCTTCTTTCCCTTTCCATTTAAGTGATCATCTCCTACATTATTAAGTTCCAACCAGGTGACCAACACCACACTAGGAGCTAAATTTTAAACCTTAAACCTCGGCCAGGTCAGAAGTCTCACTGCACTTTATTTTTAGACAACTGGTGCTTGTCCATTTAATACTGACATATTCCCTTATTTTTAAAGAGTTCAACCACATGTGTTCTAATATACCATTAAAATTAAGGGTAATACCTTAGAACCCGGACAAACTTTTCAGTTAACGCAGTGAGTGCTGTACTGTTGAACTTGTAACTAAAACTACTTCGGCATGAAGACTGGATGTAGACAAAGACACCAGCATTAGGAACATGTGCATAGAGAGTTCTGGCTCACTGACAGATGGATGCACAAACTGAGAGCCAGAGACAATGCTTCAGTTTGGTGAGCTAAACTCAACACAAAGCAGTTTCATGTAGTGCTAAACAGATATCCATTGTTCAAAGTGTCAATAGATACTTTTCTGTGATTCATCATTCTAAAGCCTGTAGGTAGTGTGTTCACAGAAGCCAAAGACCTGTAGATAGGTTCAGTGAAACTGGCCAAAGAAAGGAATCCATTTAGTCAAAGGTGAAACCTGACCTTCCTGATTTTTTTTAGGAATCAGTAGACTAAGCAAAAAAATAAACCCAACCCTAATCCTGATTCCACTTCTGTCCTCTTGATTCCTACTAATGCCATGAATCCTCATCCCAGCCCTAGCCTTGCTCTGCTCTTTTTCACCCCATATGCTTCCTTACTCACACTCCTCTAAAGAGAAAACACCTAGATCACAATGCCATTCTTTGGACCCATTACGCTTTACTCTAAGATTTAATTAATTTCTCCTTTGAGGTTCTTCCCTCAGAACAAAATTACTGGACAACTGAACACAAGGGGTCCTCCACTGTAGTGAAGTTGTGCTATGTTGCTGCAAGCTGTACTGAGTAGACTGAGGTCTCTCTCCAGCCAGAGCAGCATTTATAGAGTGTGACTCATTGGACTGAGTGTTCACAAACTGAATTGGCTAAACCAAGATTACCCAAAATTGCACAAAGAGGCCTTTACAGCAAGAGCTGGTCCCTTTTCGCCTTTCTCACAATAACCTCACCAACCTTCCCACTAAAATGAACCAGGGGGATCGGTCGTAAAACGGGTCGTGCCCGTCACTGAAGAGGTCTGATCCCTCCTCCGTCCCTGCGTCAGAGCCGGTGTCATCCACGAATGCCTCATCGTCAAAGTCCTCCACCTCATCTTGCTGCTCGTCAGCCAGCTCAGTGATGTCGGAATCGGCCGTGGAAAAAGTGGGGGAGGGTGTGCGGTCGGCAAGGCGCTCATTCACACAGCCGTGGAAAATGGGGGAGCTAGACACCAGGTAACACGATGACGAGTCACACAGCCAGGGAGAGAGGAATAGTTGGTTAAACAGAAGCTATGGGTGCCAACAGGACAGAACCCACTGAGGAATCAACACAATAAAAGCAAGTGGAAAAGCAAAAGGATAAAATCAGCATAAATCATCTGGATCAGGTGAAAAGAAACAAGGGCAGGCTGATCAAGTTATGCAAGGACTGATCCTTAGAATAAGAAAAGCAAAGGAAATACGTAAGTAGAATATTTCAAGTAAATATTGTGCTGCAAAATGTTTATATTCTCCAGACCACACAAAAGATCAGCATCCAGGCCTCAAAGGAGCCACTCGACACAAAGGAGAAACGACAAGGATTTAAAATCTTTTCTTAAATTCTCAAATCATCCTGGAGCAGAAAACCAAATGGATGAAATGATATCCCAAAGCAGGTACACCCCTTGCTTGGGTAAGACAAGTTTGGCCAATTCACTTCTTTAAAAGCTACTCTACTACCAGGGGGAGAAGGAAGGAGGAGATACTTCATTTCTAAGAAATGAAGTATATAACTTCAGCTCCTCCTTTTTACCTAATTCATTTAAAAACTCTCAGAGAGCTTTTGTGATTGAAAAACAATTCAAATTCTGAAATCATTAAGCTCTAAACTTTATATTTCCCTGCTTTTATAATTCTAAATCTCTAAGAACTTGATTCAATAAAGACTCACATAGGCACTATTTGTCTTCATTAAATACTGAAAATAATGTATACACAAAAGAGGTTCAAACGGACTACCAAGGTGTACAGTTAATTCATCTGTGGCAAAGACTAAAGTGAGATCAATTGCTTAAAAAAAAAGTGAGGACAAATCAGATCACAGGCAGACCGCAGTCTGGTAAGTCATACTATGGTTTTAAACGGCACAGGATACAGACCCAGCTTTTCTTTTTCTTTGTAAATGTATCTTGTTCAACTGCAAGACATTTCATGTATGAGCTGAGAGGCAGGAAGACTGTCAAGTACTTTGGTTGAAAGTTTGATACTCAAAACAAATATGCATGTTGAACAGAACTGAAGGGAAATAAACTGAACAACACAGTGGTTGTATACGAGTGGTTAAGATGCCAGAGGGGGTTTTTTACACTCTTTTTTTAAAACAAATTTTTTCTATAATGTCTGCTGGGGTTTTAAACAATTAAAATTACACTAGTCATTATTTTAAAAAGAAAACAGAGAGAAAATCATCACATACCTTCCTACAAGTTTGAACCAATGGAACCGATCATAAAATGGATCATTGCCAGTCATAGGGGTTTCACTCTCATCTTGGGCATTGGAGGCCATCTCCCCTGCCCTGTCATACATCTCTCGCATCAAATCCAGCCTCTGCCTGTATAAACATAAAGCAATGGATTAATATGAGACTGCATTAAAATTATGCTTTGGAAGCATCTTCCATGCAAGATTAAAAAAACAAAAAACTTGCTCCTACCATTTAATGTTATTAAAGAAGAATGAAGGCAGAAAGTGCAGAGACCAAAATACTCAGTATTCAAAGTGTCTGAGTCTAGAAACAAGTCACCAAAAGTCAAGAATAGCCACCTAACCTCTTTTGAATAGAAAGAGAAATGCAGTTCAATCGTGTATGACCTCTCGAATATACTGAAATAGCAGAAAAAAAAATCTCATCACGCTAAATGCAAAGGAAGCTGGAGCGTAACTTTCCTGTTTATTACTGGTCATCATGAGATCCTGGTCAGAAAAGATGACTAATTACTAGATCTTAGAAATGGGTATCATGAAATAGGAACATTAAAAGAAAATAGATGGATAGTAATATCATTGGCCAGAAACAAGCATTTAGAAAGCAAAGAAAAGCAACGGTGTCTTCAAAGAGGAGAGTTTGAGGGAAGTTATTTGAGCGATTCATTAGTAAGCATGAATAACATTCTCATACTTGAGTTTCTCCAGAGACCAATAATGTGTTGCTCCATTCTTCAGATCCTGGACCTCTACTGCTACCACCGTACGAGGGAAAGGTCTATCTTCAAGAGTTTTCTCCACCTCAGTGGGAAGTAACTCAGGAGGCAACGGGGAGTACAGTGTGTCGGTCAACAGAACAAACTGAAACTGTACCTAAATGGAAAAAATAAACCACCAATCAAAAAATGGTCTTTTTGTTTACAGCAAGAAGGCCTCAGAGATAAGGCGATATAATCGTGCTCAGTGAGGAAGAAGTAAAACACAAAGTATGTACTCAACAAATAGTATACGACTAAGTGAAGAAAAAAAAAAAGGGCCACTTGCATATTAATCACAGGGAATAATTCTAATTTTAAACCATGCTACTTACAGCCTTTTATTCCCAGCCCAACACAATGTTATGGCATAGACTAAAATTTCAACCATTATATTTTGGTTTGCTGAATGAGGACTTTCACAGAACGTATCCAAGAAACCAGAAGATGGACTCAAGAGTGCATCTCTAGTCCCTCACTAACAAGAGAGGATGGAAAAGTGTCAAGATTTTCAATTCTAAATTCAGAGGACTACAACAACTACCCTTAAGGCTGTTTACTTTATGGTAAGTGCCTTGCATAAATCATGTCATTTATTTCTTGCTATACCCTAAATTTTCACCAACAAATAATAATTAAAGGATGGGTACAGCAGTTAGGAAGAAAAAAAAAAAAAAAGACATACTCTCTGCCTTCATTTAGTCTACACAAGGATGGGTGCAGCTAATAAATAATTACAAAATGAGAAGGGCTACCAAAGTTATGAATATAGAGCTTCCTAGGGAATAACTGGAAACCCTGGTGGCATAATGGTTAAGTGCTACAGCTGCTAACCAAAGGGTCCGCAGTTCGAATCCGAGAGAATAACCGAGAAGTTGGTGGTTCGAACCCACCCAGTGGTGCCTTGGAAGACAGTCCTGGTGGTCTGCTTCAGAAAAGTCAAAGCTTTGAAAACCCTATGGAGCAGTTCAATGCTGCTCACATGGGCTCACCGTCAGTCAGAATCAACTCAATGGCAACTAACAACAATAACAATGACTGGGGGAGACCTATTTAGAGTAGAGAAGCTACCAATAAAGAAGACATCGTCATTTTAAAGAAATGGAATACACAGCACTAGAGAAGATAATGAATTTTCTGTGCTCTTACCTAGTACATATAATATTGCCTCCTGCTACAATCTCAGTATTCAAGAGACTGTTCCAGAAGAATCTAAAATTCTGTGTGAAATCTTGATAATAATTACACAAAAAGATAACATTTATTGCCTTTTACCATGTCTAGGCACTATTTTAAGGAGCTCTGGTGGTGCAATGGTTAAACACTTAACTACTAAGTGAAAGGTCAGTGGTTCGAACCCACAAGTGGCTCCGCAGGAGAAAAGACCAGGCAATCTGTTTCCATAAAGATCACAGCCTGGGTAACCCTATGGGACAGTTCTACTCTGTCCTATAGGGTCGCTAAGAGTCAGAATTGACTTGATTGCACATACTACCACCAGCAGGCACTATCTTAAGTGCCTGACATGTATCAACTCTTTTATTGCTCATCAAACCCCAGGGTAGTAGGTGCTGCCACCACCCCCATTTTGTAGATCAAGGAACAGAGGCTTAGGGGTTTTGGGGCCAGCATGTCTAATAAAGCCGGGATTGGAACTTGGTCAGTTTGGGGGCAGAGCTTATGTGCCTGTGCACTAAACGATACTGTCTCTCAGCATCTAGAAGAGGAGTAAGACTCATGGGAGAAGGGCACACAGGGCTTAGAGATACAAACTTAATAAGGTAGAAAACTAAAAGAAAATCGAGGTTTTTCAGAAACCCAAGCCAAGCATTTTTCTACTGATATGTTTCTCTAGCACTTGTCAGTAAGAGTCTCCTCATTTATAAAATAAGAAAACATCTGCTATTTTTTATTTCATTCAAGAAAAAATTTAATTAGTACCTACCATGTTCCAGGTGTGGCGCTGGTGGTGCAGTGGTTAAGAGCTCAGCTGCTAACCAAATGGTTAGCAGTTCGAATCTACCAGCTGCTCCTTGGAAACCCTACAGGGCAGTTCTACTCTGCCCTGTAGGGCCACTATGAGTCAGAATCAACCCATTGGCAATGGGTTTAGTTTCTGGTATGTTCCAGGCAAGGAGCCCTGATGGTGCAACAGTTCAGCACTCGGCTGCTAACTGAAAGGTTGGTGCTTCGAACCCACCTAGCAGCTTCATGGGAAAAGACCTGCCGATCTGCTCCTGTAAAGATTATAGCCTAGAAAACCCTATGAGGCAGTTGTACTCTGTCACATGGGGTCACTATGAGTCGGAATCGATTCAACAGCATCTAACAACATGTTTCAGGCACATGTTTTAAGTAAAGGCACATATAAATCTGTTTCACAGCGTAACGCAGCTGTGTTCACCCAAGGGACAAGTTAGTCCAAGATGAACCCACATTGGGCTCAGCTTCGCCTCTAGATTGTCTGTGTTCTCACTACCCTCCATACCTTCTTCTTCAATTCCACACTGATGGCACTGGCCTCCTTCAGATAAACAGCATTGCCCCAGAGTAAGTCCCTTAATGAAGTGAACTGGTGAGACTTCCATTTCCGGAAGGCCCACTGGGCCAACTCAAATTCATGCTGTGTCCAAGGAACTGAAAGAGCAAAGGAAGCACATTTAATGGTGATCTCACAACTATGCAGAAACTACACTCTTCCTCTACCTTCTCTCTCCTATCAAATTATTTTCGGATTTTTTTCCATTCAGCTGCTTTTGCTGTTGTTTTCTTTTTAAAAGCTTACTAAATTCTTTTGATATTATGAAAGCAGTTTACACATTTCAGGAAAACTAAAAAAAAAAAAAAAAAAAAAAAACTATTTAAAACAATACATCAAGGAAATAGATTTCGCTTCCCTTTTTTTTTTTAAAGATATATTTCTAATGTGGCTTATAATAAAGAAAATATTCCTGGTATGTTGTATAACTTCATACTTTTTTCTTTCTACTAAAGGGGGAAAAAGAGGCTAACGGAAAAGGAGTCATATTTCACTTAGGTATTTAAAAATAAGGAATTTACTAAATTAAGAGGTCTTTCAAAGTTAACACAAAACCTTGAAGTGACTAAGAGTATGAGCGGAGGTAGGACGAATGTTCAATACTCTATTATGCATCAGTAACTAACAATGAAAACCCTTATTCAGCTGAGAAATTCTGGAAAACTTAAGGCATGCAGGCATGACTGAACAACAATGTGATTAGAAATCTGCTAGAGATGGCTTCAAAGTACACTGAAATACCCCAAAGTCCTAGTTGGGAAATCCCTGACATAGACCATAACCCAGAAAGAAGAAGGTCTTAACAAAGATTAAACTCTACGTTTATCTGTAACAGATATGTGAAATTCATACATATGGTAATCTGTGGCAGTATAAGTAAACTGTCCAAGAGATTTATAGTGATGTTTATAAGGATGGAGCTTGGAGTTGAAATACTATCAACACCACCCCCACCTCATAGAACACAGCCTGTGTTCTCAGCATTGAGCATCTTTCAAATAATCTTTAAATTGACTTGGTAAAATATCAATAAATGGTAGAGCCAACTATGAGGAATCCAGGTTTGATCACAAAGGACTAATTTAATAATGCAGATTCTAAAGGTATACACAGCAAAGTTTTAGTCTCTAGAGTTCACCTTCCTCCTCCTCTTCTTCCTCTTCAGTTGTTTCTGCAGTGAGGGATCGAGTCTCAACTTGCTTCTGCAAGGCCTGCAATTTACTCTCATAATCCTGGATGAAAAGAAAGGAGACAACATGTAGGAGAGACAGGAAGTGAGAGGGAAGAAAAAGAATATTGGGAGAAGTAAAAAAAGCAAAGGAAAGAGGAGAGACAGGGGTGGGAAACAGTAATAAAGGGACAGAAATGTAGAGAAATGCTTTGGAAAAAAACCACAAAACACACAAGATAGTCTATAAAGGGAAACACTAAAAATCTAACTGCAGTTTCTCTCCTTCTACTTCCTTAAAAACACAAAAAAGTTCTTTATTTGGAACTGGGGTAGAAGAAAGGGGGAATTTTGAGGTGAAAAACACATGTGCCCCTTAAATGCTAAAACATACTTAGGCAAATAGCTTACACATCAGGGTATTCAACAGAAAAATAATACTGGAAAAGATGAAGTTCACCAGTATCGCCAACAGTCCCAATTATCTAACTGTCTTGATGGAAAAAATCAGGATTTTAAATATTAAAACTTTCTATGGGTGAAAAAGCACTATTTTTGCAGCTACAAGACTTTAGCCTTCAGGTAACTGAAAGCTCACAATAGTATTAGCATTAAAATAATTTATAGATTACATCTACTTATTCAATAAAGATACCTTATTTTAAAACATGCTATTATAATACAAAATATAAAATAATAATACGAATCAGATTTATCCTTCACTTTTCAATCTACTCCATACATTCTCCTTGAAGGCATTATCACCCCCAAGGGGGCCAAAAAATGGTTTTTGGAGGATGAAAAAAAAATCTTACTCTTTTTATGTATAAAACACAGATATACATATGGTATGTAAACAGATACATAGTATAGCTGTGGTATTAAAATTTCATGGTGCGGGAAGATTAGGAAAATATGTCTGAAAGGATTCCTGGGTATGGTGGGTTGATAAGAAAGTTGAGAAACGCTGATCTACTCTAGTGGAATTTAAGACACTGCACTGTCATGTATTCAATTTTGAGAAGTTGAGTAAAAAAAGAAAGTAATCAGAAAACTCTTAAAGAGCTTTCTTAGAATAGAGGGGAAATGAAGGAAGAATTTAAAAAATTGTCCAAAGCGCAACTATCTCCTTAAAAAAAAAAAAGAAAATTAGGTCATTTTCCATAGTGAATGGTCTAAATATAAGCATGTTAACTGTATTTATATTTCTATTTAAATATGTATGATTTACATATAAGAAAAAAACAACATACATAACCTAAAATAATGTAGAAATGAATACATCTTAATAGACACAAGTCTGGAGAGAGGCTGGGAATAGTTGCTTAATTTATTCAACTTGATAATGTATGTAAGAAAATGAACGTTGAACCAGATTTACATTAATCTTTTTCTTAGAATAAATGTCAACATGTTCTGAGGGAAGAATCATTTAATGAATTTTAATGAAAATAAAACAAGTAGGAGTAAGAAAAGAGAACTTCACATAATGAATAACAAATCACAGCATAAACACAGCATTTTAAAATATACTGCCTGGATTTTCTGCTTTCTTTGGTTCCTAAGGAGTGACCCAATTACGGGCTGTCATGAAACAGAGGGTTGAGGTATGACCATGTATTCTATTTTCAAGCAGAGCCCTCCAAGTCACAAATCAAATATTTTATGCGTTAACAAGCACCATTGAAAGCCTCCGTAGCAAACTCCATCACAAAAGGAGCTCCCAAAAGCAGTGGTGAGAAGGATGCAAATATTCTCTGAGGCTCTGGTCCTTTAATCTCACAAAGGAAGCTTTCTCTCTGTAGTGGGGCTGGCAGTGACCAAGAGCCTACCACACAGCTTTGTTAAAAATCTAAACACGCTTTTTAGGAGACTATGTACTGTGGCAAAAAGAAAAAAATTAAACTAGTAGGTAAAAGACTTGGGGTTTGGCCCTGGCACCTGCTCTTACTAGCCTTACAACCCTGGGAAAGTTTAATGTCTCTAAATCTCACTTCTGTCATATTTAAAATGAAGTTTTTAGTATTTTATCTGCCTACGACATGGGACTGCTGGAAAGATCAACTGATTAGCCATTTAAGAACACATATAAATACTTAAAAAGGTCTATTTTTAAAGTATATCTAGAATTCAGATTGTGGTTTCTAAGTGCCATTCCCCACTAAAAAGAATCAGGGCTCTTTGGGAAAATGGCTCTGGGTTTGGAGCGCAAGAGCACAATGTAAGCCTGGAATATCTTGTGCCAGGAAGTAAGGAAGTGCTTAAAGACAGATGGGGTTATTTCAAATGGACACAGGCTCCTGTTGGCCAATAAGTAAGAATAATAACAGAAAAAGAATATAACGCTGAATATAAAAATAATCCATGAGTCCACAGTGATACTGAGAGAAAAAGGGAAAGTGCTTCTTTACAGGAAAAAAAAAAAAAAGGCGCTAGTAAATGCAAAAGGCATGGAAATTAGAAAACCTCGTAACCCTGAAGTTGTAATGGAATCAGGCAAGGGTTACGAAGAAGTGCTGAAACAACTGAGAGATGGATGGGAAACACACAATCTCAAAGTACTAACCCCCAAATTACCTCTTAATAAGAAGGGGAAATGGTATCTCTACAATGGAGAGAGCTGGGAAATACCACATTAACCAAATTATTAAATATAACATTACTGATAACAAATTAACATTTTGTGCCTACTGATGTAATGCAATGGGGAGTATACAATACCACCTTTACTGTACTCTTGTCAAAAAATGTTTAACCTAAATCTAATCTTGAGGAAACAATCAGACAGATTCAGAATGTGGCCTAGGCTGCAAAAATATCAATGTCATGAATGATGAATGATACAAGAAACAGCAAAATTGAACGCAATAGATAAACCTTGATTGTATTCACACACAGACCCACTGCTCTAACATTTATATTTTTGAGGCAATTAGAGAGATTTGAAAATTAACTGTATATTACATAATACTGAATCAGTATTAAAATTCTTGAATGAGATAATGGTATTAATATCCTAGATCTTAGGCAGTACCATGGAAGTATTTAGGACTAAACTATCATGTCTGCAACCTCCTTTCAAATGATTCAGAAATGCATAAATATGGGTGTACAGGGATTCACTATTTTTTTCAGCTTCTTTGCAGTTTTGAAAAGTTTTAAAATAAAAAGTTGAGAGAAATCTTAATTTTTCTAAAAAGCTACATACTGTATGAAATAATTTTAGCAAAAAGAGAAAGACTGTGAGCTTTAGGTGGGAGAAAACATCATATTTGATCTTGAGGGTTCCCTCAAGAACAGGTATAGAGGCTGGTGAAACTAATAATGAAAATAAAATCCCAAAGGTTTTGGTGTGCTTTAGAGGCAGTAAAACTGACATAAAAAGATTTCCTGAAACCCTGTGTTACCTAGAAACTTTTAGCTGCATCTTGAACAGGGACAAACGTCTGTCAGCATGACTAGCTCACATATCAACACCGTTTCTTCCACTGGCTCCCCTCCCCCAAAACAGCCTGCTTATGAGCTTCCGACAAGGATAACTTGTATGTCACCAGGAAAGTTCCAAGTATTGGATTTTCCTACAATAAAATGGATACAGAGGTCCAGAAATTATTATTATTATTCTATTTATTTCCTAGTGAAATGCAGTTTTCTGTGAAACTAGGATAATTATGGAAAGCACAGCAAAAAGAATATATTCATCAGCAGCCTTTTGTGTTTCTAAAAAGTCTCCATTAGTTCAAAGTATACCCCATACTTACAAGGCACAGCATGGGCTGTTCCCTTTTCTAGAATGCTCTCTCTCACTCACTTACCCTTGTTTTTAAGTTTACCTGGTGCCAGGAACTATGCTTAATGTTTAACATGGATTATCCCAATTTTTCCAAAAACCCTATGATGATGGTACTATTGTTATCCTCATGTTAAAAAGGAAGGAACAGGCTTAAAGAAATTAAGTAAGTTTCCAAAGGCCACAGAGCCAACAAATGGTAGAAATGGGATTTGAACTTAGGCAGTCGAACTCCAGAGCATATTTTTTAACCATTTTCCATTCATTCATTCAACAAACACCCTTTTGCCTCTTACTCTGCGCCGGACAGTCAATAAGACAAAGTTCCCAACGGTGAGGAAAAGAGAGAAGATAAACAGTAAACAAATAAACATGGTATACACTATGGCCAACAGAGATGTACTATAAAGAAAGATAAAGAGACATAGGCATTGAAGGCTAATGGAGAAAAGAGGGGCACGAGAGGAAGACTTTTAGATAAAATGGTCAGGGAAAGCCTCTCTGGAGAAGTAACATTTAATCATAAATCGGAGCAAAACACACTATTTGGGGGAGAGGGGTAATCCTAACAAAGTACAACTAAAGCAAATAGCAAATGCAATGGTTCTGAGATGAAAGGAAGCCTGGTGTTTAAGGAAAAGCAGGAACCCCGTGTAGTGGAGTGGAGAAGAATGGTAGGAGATGCACTGAGAGATAACAAGGCAGGGGATGGATATGGTAAGGACTGTGGGTTTTATTCTATGGGAAGACACTGGAGGGTTTAGAGGTGGGGAGTAATATAGTCTAGTATAAGATTTAAAAATACCACTCTTTCTGGAGAATAGCTGGAGGGTTTGGGAGAACTGTGGAAGCCGCAAGGAGCATAGTTATAGGCTGCTGCAGCAATATGGAAGGGAGAGGGTAGCCTAGATCAAGTGTCACAGCAAAGACAGATAAAAAAGATAGAGTTGGGATATGTTTTGCAGGCACAGGAAATGGGATCTATACATGATCTGATTGTAGGGTATGAGGGAGAAACTGAGGGTGATTCCTGGATTTTTGGCTTGAGCAACCAGATAGATAGTGGTGTCATGTAATAACAAGGAAAAAATGTTGGGGGGAGGCAGAATTAAGAATTCCAGTTCAGGCAGTTTAAATATGAGATGCCTACTCGGATGTCAGGTCATAGTTGTATGTCTACGGCTAGCACTCAGGGCAGAGGCCCAGGCCAGGCAGTTGTTTACAGATAGATGACCTAAGACTAGACCTGGCTCCCCCACTTACTAGCTGGGTGACTCTGTGAAAGTTATTAACTTCTTTGTACCTCACCACCCTCATACGTAAAATGGGAATAATAATACCTGCCTCACAAAAGGGGTGTTGTGAGAATTCAATGAGTTACATGTAAAAGGTTTATTGGTACACAGTTAATGCTCAGTATACATGAGTTATCAGTCTTCATCCCTATCACTGTAAAAATTTAAGGTAAAGATGGATAAATATGAAATTCCCCACGGGAATGGTTACAGGTATAGAAGTAGTCCAAGGTCTAGAGCCACAGGAGACCATGAAGGAGCGGCCAGTGAGGCAGGAGGAAAGTCAGAAAAGTACAGAGTCATGGCAGCCAGGAGAATTAAGTGTTTCAAAAAGTAAAGAGTAGGCAACTGTGTCAGATGCTTCTGGGAGATTTAGTCAGATGGAACTGAGAAAACACCACTGGATTTTTCACCATGGAGATCTTTGATGACCCTGATCAGAGAGGCTTCAGTGGTGAGGTGATAGCAAAAGTCTGACTAGAGTGAGTTCAAACAAGAATGGGGTGAGGACAAATTAAAAAGACTGGCAGGTGGGCAAAGTGGAAAACAATTAAGTACAGAAAAGTCTATCGAGTATTTTCTATAACAAAGAGGAGAGAGAAACAGGTTAGTATCTGGCAGGGCACATGGGGCCCAGCAAAGACTTTTTTGAAATTGGTAAAATGAAGCCATGCTTGTGTGCTGACACGAGTAATCCAGAAACAGAGAAAGTGATGTCGTAAAAAAGAAGGGGTAAATGCACACTAAGTCCTTGAGAAGGCAGACCGGGCAGGAAAAGTAGCCTGTGAGCTCATAATCTGAAGAAGCTAAGCATGATAGAAAAGGATTCCAATCTTAAGGAAAGTACAAAAGCCCTGAGGTGGGAGCAAACTTGGCACACTCATGGAACCAAAGGCCAGCGTGCTTGCAGCATGGGAGTACCTAAGAGACGAAGTCAGAGAGGCAAGTGAGGTGCCAGACACATAAAGCCTCATGGGCCATGGTGAGAAGTTTGGATTTTTAAGTGCACTGGGAAGGCGCTGGAGGCCACTGATAGGATCTGATGTTTTTAAAAGATGCTGCTGGTTGCTGTGTGGACAGCGGATTACAGCGCTCAAGGACAAAAGTGAAGAGACAAGTTAGGACGCTGCTGCAGTGCTCTAGGTGAGAGGTGATGGTGGCACAACTTGACAGGGCATCTCTGAGGAGGTGGTATTTCAGGTAAAATCAGGGTCACCATTCTGGGTTTTCTGGTTAGGCTGTTTTTGACATTAAAGGCTTGGCTCCTTTGGCTAATATTGCTCTTCCTTTTTTAATTACAGATTATAATTATAGCAAGCAATAGCCAGAAGGGAGATATCCACACCCAAACAACAACCCAGTTTTTGTCAACACCTGAACTTGCTCCTCACCACTGTGTGGCCACAGCCTTCAATCTTATCCCTTCAGGGGTCCCACACCACCTATTCTTAGACCCTAACAGCTCCCACTTTCTCCCAGTCTCTCAGTCCTCTCTTGGTTTCGTTTACTTTCCAAGCCTGATCCAAGCAATCACCTTCATCAGCCTGTAGGTCATATATACACAGGGTTTGTCCCCCTACAAACGGATTTGTTGGTTCTACCTATGAATAATGTATCCTAGTCATTGCCTCTCTCCTCTTTCTCCCTGCCTCAGTTTGGAAAAGCATCGTTTCTCATTTGGCCAGTACAGCAACTTCCCAACTGCTGCACTTGGTTCTGAACTTGCCTCCCTTGTGTCCATCCTCTATTCTCTGATAGAATGAACTTTCTAATAATGCAATCTCCCTGTTTAAAATTATTTTTAGTAGCATCCCATCACGCTCAAGATAAAAATCGCAACCCGTTAGCATGCTATGATCATGTCCTGCCTCTTGATCCCTCTGGTTTCTCACCCTATCTGCACACTCAACTGGTGTTCTGACCACCTCAGATTACCCACTGTTCCCTGGCCAATGTTTCATGCTTGCTACCTTCTACCTCGAGGCTAATTACCTGCTATTTCCCTTTTACTGACATGCTTCCTCCCTCCCCTTGTCATTTTTCACTTGGACAAATTCTCAGTTATACTTTAGGACTCTGCTCTTGGCTCAGGGCTTCCTCCTTCAAAAACCCCTCCCACACTCCATTTAGGATATGGATGACTCTCCTCCTGTGCTTACAACTATCACTGTATGATTAGCACTATACTGTGATTGTCTGTGTCACTCGATAAACATGATCTCTTGGCAACTTTTCTACCAGTTTCTCCAACAGCAGAGAAACACAAAGAAGTGCCTGAAGGGAAAGGGTATGAAGTTTGATGCAGATGAATCCAAGCATAAAATTTCTGTGAAATTTCATGTTTCAGATTAAAAACTATGCAGATTTTACATTTTGCTCACAATGCATGATTGTGTTGTTTTTCAATATAAAAAAATGTTATGTCCCAATTTAAAATAAGGCTGATGGTCTACTCCAGAAAAATATTCTACTTTATCTTGTTTCCGCCCTAGCACACTACCAATACTCTGGGTAGAGAAAAACAGAGGTCAAAGGAGAAAAGATAAGCTATATAGACCTATTCAAAGATTTTTAGAAATTTAGTTTCTATTCATATTGAAGGGAAGTATATAATTTTATTTAAAAGAGCTTCAAATCAAGACTGTAACAAAAATGTTGAAAACACAGTTAAAGGTAAACTCAAAGGTATCAGAAAATGAAAACTTCATCTTGTACTACAAAGTTTTTATTTGAATGAAATGTAGTATAAAGTAGGGCTTAAAGAGCCCATTTTAAGACGATTTTATTAAATAGAAAAGGGTAGCAAAGGCAAAAGCTTTAACTAATCAACTTCGGGTAAAAAAGATTTGGTTTGTAACCATCTTTAGATGAAAAAGCAATAAATAAAAGTCCAAGACCGGGTTTAGTCAGCATCACCACCTCACTTCTCCCTCCTCCCACATCAGAGAGAAACCACACTCTTCAAATATGACTCCAGCTTTTATTGAAGGACTTTATTTTCGAACATTACAAACTAACTCTCCCCTTTCTGAAAAGGCAGATTTTACACTCAAGGGCAATCTTCAAGCATTTTTTTTTTCTTTTTTTTAAAGAAATTGGGGGGGAAAATGGAAAAACCCACAGTTTGTTAACAAGAAGATTCACAAGTTCTTTTTACAGTAATAACGGGAGGAAAACCAAATACATTTCACAATCTAAAGTGGTTTAAATTAAGTATCTAGAGCAGATTTTAAAATCTGGAAAGATGACATAAAACGGACATTTATGGAAACTGCTCATAATGAAGAATCTGGCTCTCACATTATAGAACAAATTCTTGGTTCGCATTGTTCCTAAGGCTTCTTCATTAAGGCACACTAGGACACAGGCAGCTGCCCCTCCGCCCAGTCTTTTGTACAAATCATTAAGGCAAGTCTACAAATGACCAGTAAGGCACAGGGGTACAGCAGCTGACCAGAGGAAGTCTATGCAACTTCTTGTAGTCTGACAGCCTTTAATGCAGACAGCAGAGTGACAAATTCAGTGTTTTGTTTTTTCAGCACCAACCTGCACCTAAAGCATGCAAGGTCACTTCAAGTCACTTCAATGTAATAAACAATTCCCATTCATTGCATTAACTAGTGAAAGGAGAAACAATCCACAGTGCTAGTAAGGATTAGAAGCAAGGATAAAGGAAGCCCTTTGGTTTAGACTTATTAGATAAACTGAATGTCTTTAATTCTCCAAGGAATACCATTTTGGTTTGTAAAGCTGTGCCAATGAGCTAGGACTCCTCTACACTCCCATTATTATTAGATCAGTATATAATTTCACATTTTTTTTTCCATTTTTCTATGATAATAGCTAGGAATACTTCAGTAACCTAATAATGGTTTAATAATGCCCATTTCTCTTAGGTCTTGTAGTATTTAGGTTTAGGGAGAGATACCTTCAAAATAAAACAAAGAAAGCCAATATAGGCTATTACCTAAGCTCAAAAAAAGCATCGCACTGCTTATTCACTATCAGCGACAATTAGACCATTTTATTCACACGAAGTTATTTGCTAAGATAAACATCTGCTATGAAGGAACGTATGTGGCAATCAATCAAATCTTGGTTCATTTCTTCCTGGTTATCTAAGAAATACAGGGCTCCTTTTTCTATCTAAACACTTCAGCAATATGAGGGCACCTGGATCAGCAGAAGCACGAGTACATACCTAAATCTTTGGAATATCACTGTGGATGCAGTTGTTATGACACCCCACATTTGTAAATGAAAATATTATAACTTCATCCTACCTGATCGCTAGTAGAAAGTAACTCACTCCATTGTTTAGTGGGAAAGGTAGGCACCTGTTTATCACAAAATTAAAAGGCCACCATAAAAATGAAAATATATGGGCCTATTCTATCATTCCGTTGGAACTGACTCAATGGTAACGGGTTTGGCTTTTGCATCCTATTATTCCATGTTTGGAAACCCTGGTGGCGCGTGGTTAAGTGCTACAGCTGCTAACCAAGAGGTCGGCAGTTCAAATCCGCCAGGTGCTCCTTGGAAACTCTATGGGGCAGTTCTACTCTGTCCTATAGGGTCGCTATGAGTTGGAGTCGACTCAACGGCAGTGGGTTTGGTTTTTTTTTTTTATCCCATGTTAGGGAAATGAGAGATCACTTCTACTACGGAGTGGAAGGCTGAGTTATTATTATTAGTAATATCAGAAAATGAATTTTTTTTTTTTTTTTTTTTTGCAGGAAAGGAATAGTTAGCGTATCTATGTCTAAAGAGGAATAAAGGACGACAACTGGGGTTTACACAAGAACACACTGAAGTGACTGATGTGAAGTAGCCTACCACATACAGGCAGTCCCCGGGGTTATGAACAAGATCCGTTCCTAAGTCTGTCTTTAAGTCGAACTTGTAGGTTAAGTCGGAATAGGTACATACGGTTCTTATTTAGCGCCAGTTAGTCAAATGTTTGTCTAGTACATAGTATATATTTTACCTTTCTATGCACATAAAACACTTATGAAACACTTGTAAATCGTGCAATATTTTCATGAGCATCACAAAGTAGTGTGTGCATTCGCTATTACGAACCATTGTATTCAAGTCAAATTTTTAATATAATAGGCTTTATGGCAATCCATTCTTACGTACAAGTTGTCTATAAGTCAGACGTTCTTAACCTGGGGACTTACTGTACATTCAAACCACATGGCACAGGAGATTGTCATCTCAACCCATACAAATATCACTCACTCATGTCTAATCGGCCATAAAACCTCAGTTGAAGACTAGGACTGTTCTAGCTATGAAAGCAAAAGTATCCCCCAATGCTTCTCTTTTTTAAGGAAAAAAAAAAAGTTAATTGGAAGCAATTTTCTGTGCATTAAGAAAGCATTTACTTAGAAGCAAGGAAACAAATACTATAATTAAAAATAATGTGTCCTAATAAAGCATAGTGCCCACACTCAAAGGAAAAAACATAACCACATAATCACAATCTTTAAGGCTTCCTTGAATGCTAATTGCTACGCTGGCTGCAATTTTTCACACCATCTGGAAGACATGTGTTTTATAGATGATTTAGTGTGACTTAGGAATCTTCCACAGTGTGAAGTCAGGCAATCTCAGACATTTGCACTCTTCATATTGCCTCTTTAAAAAGTTTCTGACAAGTTCAAGAGATGGGGACGGATGTAGAAAACTACTCTTCTCTTTCCATTAAAGTCCAACTTTTTTAGTAGGTTCTTCAGTGAGGCAAACTGAGACCATGACACAGTAAAATGAGGTATTGATACAGTAAATGTTCATCAGGGCATCTCTTTCCTTGCTTGCGTATCTGTGAGCATACTACTGTTAATCCAAAGAATAGTTTAGTATACATCTTCTCCTTTATTCCAAACCCAACCAGTTATTTCATCATTTACTGAAAGAAAGCAGCACACAGCCATTGGCTGTAGTCTTCTTCCATGCCCCACCTCTACCCTCTCTTCAGCAAATAACCTCCCTACAAACTTATATATACCGCCTAAAACACACAAATATCTTGTTGGTATTTCTTTTGGCATGATTTTGGTGACTAGTTCATGGTGTATGTGTGTGTGAGGGTGTGTGAGATAATATGCTGAACTTCAAAATGAAATCCACAGAGACTCAGACACAATGCCAATTTAAGATTTTGGTACTACCACAAATTTCATACATATACTGATACATTAAAAAAACGAAAACAAAAACTACTGAATCGGTTCTATGTAAAATACAGAAGGATAAGATAATGTAGAAGTTTTGTGGAAGATTCAAAGCTGTGTACTATAAGATATGTCTGCAGACATTTAGTTTTGGCTTATGAAAATTCCAATGATATTTAAAGACAGGAACAGACATGGATGAGAAATCCAAACCTGCGTCCAAACAGCTGCATGTTACTATTTCTTAAACCAATGTTTAACAGTTATGGGGAAAAAGCAGACATTTATTCCACATATCACATCCCCCTTTTGAATGTCTGCATGAACTAAGATGTAGGTCTTTCTGGATAACAGATCAATTTATAGGCATTTAAAAAACGGCTTACACAAAAACAAGACAAGTCTGTGTAAGTAGGGATATTAATTATCTAGGCACCAAGAAAAAAGTCTCAGAAAAATGAGGTCTCAATTTTTTTATCCCTAATTCCAAAAACTACCCATTTACCTTATAACAAGCAAAAGGGACGTGTTGAAACGTTTACCAATGTTTTATGTTTTAACAGTATTAAGACCAGTTAACACTGGGAGGAACACAACATTAAAATCATAACGTAAATAGTAGCAACTCAAGGCCAAGGGTAGAACCAACTCAAATTGTAAGCTAACATTGCCCATTTCCTCCATCAAGATTTCAAGCTTGTCCAGTAATTTATACTGTGGTTTCTCGACCAGTTTTGAGATTGGGTGCTGAGAACTGTCGCCTCATCCGGGGAGGTGTCACAAACTGGTTACAGTGGTTGGGTCTATCAGTCTGTTTCTGAAAGGAATTGGCTACATTGCCCTCTAACTGACCTCCAGTGTTATAATTACAGTAAGGCTGACGGTGCTGATGAATATGGCGCTTTGCCTGGAAAGTTTGCAGATCAGCGGTAGGGTGGCCACTGTGGGAGTTTAATGATTCTGATGAGGCAGCTGCCTGACAGCGCGTACTCTTCGGTTGGCCATTATTGAGAGAATTGCTTCTCCAGCGTAGCTGAGGTGGCTGTTGTTGATTATTAACATGCTGCTTGCTAACATGGATGTGATCTTGACTTCTTATGACCTGGGACCCTGATGGTAATTGGGGATCCTTAGAAGTTGCTCTAACCCCTTTTTCTTGGTTCTCCTCTTTATTTCCTTTCCTGCCTTCTTCATCTTTTGGAATTCTAAGTTCTATAACCTCATCTTCTGTTATGATGATATGCGTCCCAGGACTCCAAGAATTTCTGTGTTTGGGGTTGCTCTTAAATGGGAATCGGGGCTTCCGGTTTTCAGGAGGGATGAACCTATGGGGTACATTCTGCCGACGAAGCTGCTTAGTTATCTCCTGCTGTTGGAGGTTCTTAAACCGGATTTGCTCTTGTCTCATCCAGCGCAGCCGTCCACGTCTAAAAGCTGGGTCCCCATTCATCAGCTGGGAAACACGTTCTTCTTTCTCAAGTTCTCCTTTGATTCTGTCATTCTCAGACTTGTTACTGACAGCAGCACAGGCAGGTTCCTTTGCTTTGTGGTTTCCTTGGGTTTTCTGTTCCTGAGATCCAATTAGTGGCAGGACTTTCTCCATTTTTAGCATTTTATTTCTTAAGACTTTTATCTCCTCATCTTTCATGTTATTTTGCTTTTTGACTTCTTGCAAAATATCTTCCAGCTTGTCTATGTGAACTTTGAGGTCATCTACATCAGTTCCGCCTTTACCACTGGCCATCACGTCTTCAATTTTCTCATCCCCAACACCAACAGTGTCCCAGACATCCCTGGCCACTGCCCGCCAGGAGTCCCGCTCATTGGGATCCTTCTTCCCATACATGGCACAAAGCTCCTTCATCTTAACAATGGCCAAGGCTTCAATCTCCTGCCGACTGTGCCTAAAATCGTTGAGGGCAACCTCATAGCAAATCTCTTTTACAGCCTGAATCTTAAGATCTGAGATGGTGACCCACTTGGAATCTTTACTCAGGCGCCTTCTTTGGGGGATCTGATACATTTTAATTGGTTCTCGCTTCTTCCCACTGCTGGGGAGGCCACATTTTTTAACAATGGTTTGCAACTTGCTGGGAGGTAGCTTTTCTCTCAGGGAAGTAATCAGTTTCCAGCTCTCTTCACACGACCTCTTGTCAGAATCGTCCCCGCTATCAGAATCCGCGTCCTTTGGAAAAACAAAATCAAAAAATGGCCCCAAAATAACCAAAATTAAAATGTAAAAAAGGAAAATCAAATTGAAGAAAAAGCAAGCAAAAAAGCTTAACCAAATTTAAAAACAAAACAAAAAACCTAAAAACAAAACAAACCCCAAAACAAAAACCAAAACCCTAAAAGATGTGGAAGTCTATTAAGACATATGCATATGTAGATTACTATTTATATACAGACTTGTTTGGTTATTTGTTTAGTATCCCTAACCCAAATTTCCACTTTCTGGAAAGTTTTATTGATGTGATAAAATCTCCAATCAAATATTTTGGGAGATTTGATAAAACCTATGACCCAGACATGCTAAAAAACCCATGCAGCCACTTTCCCATATTTGCCTTGGTTATTGCTGTTGCTTCTTCCAGAAACTCTTTCCCCATGAGTGAGCACAGATGCCATACAAAAATGTGACGAGCAGGCAGATTAACAAAGGTTAGTAAGGCTGTAGGACGCCAAGGTTTTGTTTAGCTTTACTAAAAAGAGCAGCCCTAGAAAAAAGTTAAGAGATGAGAAAGTAGAAAAAGAAGCAGTCAACAAGTATGATGTTAAAAGTGCTAAGAATTCCTACTGAGAGACCACATGAGGCTCTTATCAACCAATATATCTTTTTCTACAAGCCAAAAGGGGTTTGAAACTAGTCTTTCCAGGACATGTATTGAATTCCCTATTTTCTTGTGTCATGTCAAACGGATCCTTTTTATTTGTACAATTAAAGTTTGTTATCCAGAGAACAAGGAAGCATAAAAAAGGATCCTTATAGTGGGTCTGGTTTTTGTTTTCCACACACTTAAACCAATAAATACCTCACCCACAAAGTTTTAACAAATTACCAAAAAAAAACTTAAACTAGGCAAATATACTTTCATACAAGATTGTTTGAAATTCCCCAAGTAATATTTTACTAAATACAACTTAGAGATGCTTTCTATTTATGGAAATCCATAGCATTTCTAGCTTTTTGAGGAATATCACTTGAAGCGACAACCTTGCAATCAACATATGAAATTCAAAGATGATATTTTGCTTATGTAAAATGGATCCATCTCAAAATGCATCTTTAACTCTGTCTTACCAACTACCTATGTCTGCACAATTACCCACTTTTCAATTAAATTTACTTAAGGCCTAAAACAGCAGCCTGACTTCAAAAGAAGTAAGGGCTATTGATAATAACCAATTGTTCTTAATTAACACAAGCAAATCTTGATAACATGGATCTAAATGAAAGCAATGTCTGATTTAGAATTCCATATAATAGATGTGATTATGGAAGAATTTCTATTCAGGAAATAAATGTTCTTGGGAAAAGAAACTACTCACTAGATGAGTAGTTCAAGATAGTCTAGTAAGTGGAAATACCGCTACTAAATAGTCTCTTTTACTTGGTTATCATTATCAAAAGTATTTCTAGTACCTCTAGGATTTAAAAAAAAAAAAAAAGGAATTGAAACTGATAAATCATATCTTGGTTTCTAGACCAAAGATCTGTATGTACAGTTACTTTCTAGGGAACAAAAAAATAACCTTTAGCAATGACGATGATAATTTGGCCTCTGAATTTGACGATGTTTCTAGCAGGGTGACAGATTTCTCTCTCATAGTGGCCTATAAATGGGTGCTAATCCCATAACCTATCTATTTGAAAACTTAACAATAAAAAGTAGATAAAGCTAAGCTTATTAAAAAAAAAAAAAAAAGCTTATAGACTACACTATTTTTTTTTTTCATTTTTAGTTAAAAATATCATGTTTAATATTAAGTGATTAAAAAATTACATTAGAGAAAGAAGTATGTACAGCTCCTGAAAAGGTTTTCTTGCAAATACTTATAAACTTAGTTTTATAGAACACAAACTCTCTCTGATTCTCCCCACACAACTGGCAGCTATGACTTCTTTTTCCTAGCTTCTTTTCTGTTGTTCTTAAAATTGCTCAAGGATGAAAAGAACATTAATTTAAGAAATGAAAAATATTCTAATTATTGCTTTACTATCATGCTTGAGGGACACAAGTTACACATTTAAACTCTAAAACAAAACATGTATAAATGAGAGAAGAACTCAAAGTAAATAAAGTAGCTATGCTTTTCTCTCTTTTTAAAAATACTGCCTATATTGACTGTTCTTACAAGTCAAGCATTTCGCCCTATCCATACTGACCAAGATACTAAAAATTCTGTATGCAAATTTTACATGCCAAGATGCAAATCTTATCTCATATTTAAAAAAAAAAAAGATTTTAAGATAGATTATTTATCACAGGTCTGGCCAATTCAAATACTACTAAATGATCCTTCTGTTTTCATTAAATACCAAAAGCAAAGTGGGCCTCCTGAAGAGACTCTACAAGGAGCTCATGCAAATAAAAGACAAGACACCCAAAACACCTGTGTAAAAAAAGCAAGCCCAGGAAGGACCAGGTGTGTAACAGAGTATTAAGTACAAGGGAATATTCAGCAACCTCACAATGTGACACATTTGGGGAACTATCATAATACAAAACTTACGGGCCTGAATTCCATTTTATTAATGGTGTTCATTAGCCAAAAATGATTACAAGTAATAAACATTAAGTATACATTTACTTAATAATAATTTCTTTGTATCCTTTTAATGTTTACTCACAAGGTATATTTGGAAGCATATTTGTTGGTTGACCATTATAAGGTCATTAAATACATTTTCCATTCAGGCTACAGTATTAGAAGTATCAGTTCCTCCTGAGGACAAGGCATTTAAGCATGACAGACAGCTAAACTTACAGGAGGAAAGCAACTTCTTTGCTTCAAGGAGTTGCTCTTGAAATCCTAACTTGCTTTCAGATACTCGGAGCAAATGACAGCAAGAACCTAATTATTTGTAGACTAAGTATGTTCCCTAGAAACTTAAGTATGTCTTAGAGTCTTTACTGTCTCTATTTATTTAAGGGCAGAGAATGGTCACTAGCTCTTGGTTATGGAGAGCATTAGGCATCACTCTTTTTTCACATCATTACCCAAAGTGTGGTCCAGGACGAGCAGCACTGGCATCACCTGGGAGCTTGTTAGAAATGCAGAAGCTCAGGCCCCACCCAAGACCTGCTGAATCCAAATCTGCATTTTAAAAAAGATTCCCAGGTGATTGAAAAGCACTACTCTCACAGGCGGAACACCAAAGCAAGTCAGAAAATCCAAGTTTACGCCTCAGATCCATGACTTATCAGGTGTTTAAGGGTAGGTAAGACAACATTTTTAGCCTTAGTTTTGTCAGTTAAAAACTGGAGGTAATATTCCTCATTTTACTTATATACCTACCCACAAAAGACAGTTGTTTCAGGGATCAAAAACAGTGATGGATGTTAAAGCTCTTTGTAACTTACAAAAGCACTGCACAAATACAAGGCACTGCTGTTAATAATAAAAACAGCTTCATTACCCCTGTCCTTGTTTGATCTCTCACAGACCATGAGAGGCATGCTATTATGCTGTATTATTAAGATAAAAGGCTACATCAGGGCTCACAAACCTTTCAAACCTCTAATCACATTGTAGCCAAATCATCTTTCTGTTTTCATTACAAACTAAATGCAAAACTGGGCCTCCTAAGGTATCAACAACACTGACATTATCTTGCCCCAAATACTTGATTTATTCTTACAATTCATTCCTTTTTTGGCTTTACTATAATTGCCAAGATAACAAACCACTGGTTTAATTGTCAAATCTGAGAACCAAGTTGCCCTCAAAAAGGCTGCTTTTCTCAGTCTTTTGCTTTTCTGGCCCGTTTAGCAATAGCCCCTCTTCTCCAAAGCATACAGTATGGCTGTAAGGCTGTAGTTCACATGCTATATTTTATGCTAAGGGCAGAAGACAGTGCCCCAGCTTCCTCCTTAATACCCCCTATCTAAAAAGAAGACCATGAATCTTAAAAAACTGTACCCACTGTATCAAAGGTTAAACTTTTCTTACACATCAAATGAACACTAAAAAGCTTCTTATAACCAGGTCTTAGGTCTTAGTTAGCCAAAATTGGTTGGCTTTAAAAATCTAACTAATGGATCAACGTATTTATTCATGAGATTTAGTTTCTATCAAACCTGAAAAATCAGTTAAACATCATAAAATGCTAAAGCCATTGATATCATAGCTGTGACCTTAAACTGACTTTTTAACTGCTCATCCAAATTCCTTCTCAACTCAGAGAAACCAGAACTCCCTCTCATATCTGAACTGGTTATCTGGCCCAAGCTCCCCCAGTCACCATACATGCCACTAAGAACCTTATTGAGAATTCAGACTCCATGCAGGGGGATAGAAAAGGGTTAACACATGCAACTGTGCAGCAACACTTTCAGACACAGTTTAACTTAAAAAACAAAAAGAAAAACTAAAACGAAAAAAACCCACCTAGCACAAGAACAATCCCCAAGTCAGCCCAAGAGCAGAGAATTAGTACTATCAGGTGATCAGAAACAAAACCAAGGCAAACACCCACCAAATTCAATATTCAGAATAATTCTCATTAAAAGAAGGAGCCCTGGTGGCGCAGTGGTTAAGCACTTGGCTACTAACTGGAAGGTTGGTGGTTTGAACCCACCAGCTGCTCCAAAGGAGAAAGATATGGCAGTCTGCTTCCATAAAGATTACAGCCTTGGAAACCCTATGGAGCAGTTCTACTCTGTCCTATAGGGTCACTCCAAAATAGGGTCACTAGGAGTCAGAATTGACTCCAAGGCAATGGGGTTTTATCATTAAAAGAACCACCACTGATGCAAATTCAAAAACCACTATCATGAGGCAAAGGCTATCAGAGAAGCTCCCACTATTTCCTCAAAAAGCACTTGGTTTTGCTAGAAGTAAAGACTTTACTTTGAGACTTAAAAGGCACAAAACAGTACCTTTATGGGCAGTTTTTCAGGTTAAGGGTACCAGGGGATGTGAGTTCATCCTCCATTTAGGAAATTAAAGAATAGTGTGTGGGATCAATGAGAGCCCAGATAAGCACTGGGCAAGCGCTTATCTGTGGAAGAGGGAAAGTATGAAAGCAAGCTGCCCTTTTCCTAAAAGTTAGCAGATTCAGGATGGACTCCTACCAGTCTCTGCTGCTCCAAGAGAAGATCTGCTTCTTCTTTCTCCTTTTTGTACAGGATCTCCATTTCCTGTAGCCTAGAAGAAAGAAAGAAAGAAAAAACAGACAGGAAAGAATAAATTCTGAAATCACTGAGCTGTTTAGTGAATAGTATTACATATTTTAAGAACGTGACAGTCATATGGGTGGCATAATATCTGTGCATTACCTTTTCTCCATCTCCTGTTTCATATCAATGCCTTGCTTTTCCAGAAGCTCTCTCTGGGCAAACGTCCAGTCCACAGGCTCGGAGGGGGTCTCGGCAGAAGGAGTCTTCTCCCGCTCAGCCCGTGCTTGCTCCGGGTGGTTAAAGCGAAAAACATGGTTTTTACCCATGATGATACGGTTTCCTAGTACAAAGCAAAAACAGGGTTAAGAAATCATCTTTAAATGTATAGCATCTAGGTTAACAACCTTGCTCTCCCTAGTGCAAAAAGGCAGCTTTTGGGGCTCTAGGGGAGCAGACGTCTTAGTGCTATCACTTCAGCCTTTAAACAAAAAGTCAAACACAGTTGCTCACACCAGTCATGTGTGCATTGCTGAAGACCTCACACTCTCCCAAGTCTCACCTGAGCGCAGCTGGACAGGCTGAGCCACCCTCTTGCCATTTACATAGGTTTCTGAGCGTTCGCAGGGCTCTAGTGTCACAATAACTAAGAGGAACACAAATTAATGTTAGGATCACAAACCACTGGAAGCAAATAATGGAAAGCAGTGACTATCAGGATTCATGGTAACCAGAATAGACTCCTGCAACCAACCAAGTGGTTGAAGCACCTATGTATCAGTTCATTTCAGGGAACCAGAGTCAGTCTAGTTTAAGAGGCTATTTGGGGCTGTGGCTAACATAGGATCATTTAACTGAGTTGGAATTAAGGATCTTGACGAACCTCAGAATAAGACAGAAAATATTAGTTTCGCTGATATCTGAGGATAGTGCAGTCGATAAAATTTAAAACCAAAAGGAGTCTTAAGTACGAGATGTAGCTAATGACCAAAAACTTATGATTAAAAACTAACATTCTGATGAGGAGAGAGTGAATTATATAGCACTGAAAAATCACTGGATTGTTGTTTTATTAATAACCTGAGGATAGACTTTGTCTTCCCTTTTACATGACATAAAAATAAATTCTACTGGATGAGGAATGGAGGTCCTGCAAATCCCCTATTGCCCTGGATATTTGTTCCTGTCTTACTTTTCTATTAAGTAATTAACATTCAAGACCAAGCCTAATTGCCTACATCCTGCTTGGTTCTTTGGCAGTAACAAAAGGGCTCCTTTTGTAGAGGCCTTTTTCATGGAAAGTAGCTGTGTGTGTCCTTGCATTTATACGCAGCCCAGGTTTCTCCAATTTCAATATTAGACCTCCAAGAAAGTTCCACTGAAAGACACAGAGAATACCAAGTCTTGTGGATTTCTCATAAGACAGAAGGAAAAAATTGCCGGAGATGCTCAAGCCAAGGACTCTCACCTTCACCACTGTTGTTTCTCTCACTCCGGAAGATACAATGCTCTTCTTTAATGTGCGCCCCACTCAGCACTATGTCCTGGCGCCGCTCAGCATCTGCTTGGCCAACCCTGAACACGACAGAAAGTTTCCCAGGGAAGTTGAGACACAAAAAGCATTACGAACAATGAACCTCTTTCTTCCAAAGAATATGCTTTAATAGATACAAAAAAGGTATTGCCTTTTTGTATCAGAAGCTTTCAATTGCAAATTCTATTCTTATATATGACCAACCTCCCTACATCAGAATAAGAAACTAAGGAGCAAGGATACAACAATTTAACTCACACAGCATTACAAAAAGACACTAAACCCCTAAAGAATTTGTAGAAGATGTTAGACAGAAAAATTTTTTTAGGGTCTCCAAGAAAAACATGCTAATCAGCTGGGCTGGCTAAAACACTTAACATAATTTGGTAAGGGAAGAGAAGATAGCTTATAACGACTTCATACAGGGAAAACAGGAAATCATTACATTTTTCAACAAATAACTTCCCTTTAGTTATTCAATCATCTAAGAGAAAAGAAAACACTGACTGACCAAAACAAGAAACAAATATACCTTGTAATTCCATCTTTGATGTAATAAAGCAGGCATTCGGACATCAGTGGGTCTTCATTGAGGTTAACAAGATGTGGGGTCTGAAACACGTTACAGATTATCAATTGGGAGCAGGGTGTCATGACAGGGCTGTGACAATAACAACACAGGCCTGCAGGAGGCTGACAGCTTCTTCGATCCCTAGAAGAGGGCTTCTGTTTTATTGCTGCTTGCAATCCCATAATAAAGAGAAAATGCTCCTCTTCTCAAGTTGCACTAATGAATTCTATTTAAAAACATGAGTTCTGGGATACAGAACAAGACCCAGTTCTCGATAGGGACAGAGCATAAAAAAGAGCATAGAGAGTACAAAAGAAAATCAAGGCAGACCAATTCTCTTTGGGTTAATCAAACACCTGGGCAAAAATCTCAAGAAATATTTAGTTTTTTAGTTATAAAAGCATCCTCCCAACCCTGCCAATTTCCCTCTGTAATTTTCATCTTCTACATTCATGGTCCCAGTTATTGTCTTTTAGTTTACCAGTCTTTACCTTAAGAAGAAATTTAAATTACTGATATCCAATAATATAAACATCTTCTAAAAATCTTCTTTATCTAATTCCAATACTTCTAAAATCTTTTAAAAACCAACCTTCTTTGGTGAAAACACCCCATGGGAATCCATAAATAAGTCACTTGGTCTTGGGGTCAAAATCTACTCAAGATAATGCCAGCAAATGTGGAAAAATGAAAGAAGAGTCAGATCAGGGGGTTAAGAAAAAGGACTGTAAAAGATGATTAAAAAGAAAATTAGAAAAACCTCTACATCTCCTCAAAAAATATATACGTCTGTAGTTTCAGAGCTTTCTGGTTTCAGAAAGCCAAAGTACTCTGTGGGCAGCATTCTTTAAAACCTATCATGACACTGGCCAAAAAAGAGAGGAATCCCAAAAATAGGTTCTAAAATTGCGTTTGGATATAGCCAGTGGAATACCCCCTCCCTTCCTAGCAAGTCCAGAAAGTTAAGGCCAGATGGGTAAAATCAAAGCAAGATGAAGCTTAGGAAACATGGATCGCAATTTGGTATTCTATGCTGTCTGTATCATCTAAACACTTGTTCAAGTGTTTACCCACTGCTGTCAAGTTGATTCCAACTCATAGCGATCCTATAGGACAGGGCAGAACTGCCTCATAGGGTTTCCAAGGTTGTAATCTTTATGGAAGCAGACTGCCACATCTTTCTCCCACGGGGTGACTGAAAAACCAAACCCGTTGCCATCAAGTCGATTTCGACTCATAGTGACCCTATAGGACAGAGTAGAACTGCCCCATAAGGTTTCCAAGGAGCACCTGGTGGATTCGAACTGCCAACCTTTTGGTTAGCAGCCATAGCTCTTAACCACTATGCTGCCAGGGTTTCCATGGAGTGACTGGTGAGTTCAAATTCCTGACCTTTCGCTTAACAGCTGAGCGCTTAATCACTGAGTCTCCAGGGCTCCTTGTTCAAGTATTTAGACAGACATTAACTGTCATAATGTTTTCATAAGTTGCTAGAACAATTTTTCCCACAGTTTTTAATACTCAAAGATGCCATAAAATACTTTTAGATATATGCAAAGACAGAACAGAAATTCTATCAAACCTATAACTGCTAATATCTCTACCATCACAGGTACTATAGCTCTCTTAGGGTAGGAAAAACTATTAAACTGTGGAAAACTACTGACTTTTGGCAATATAAATGCATAAAATACTTACTAAAATACTTAGATACAATATGTGTCTAAAATGTCTTTAAATGTACCTTCTCTGTTGAAAATAACACACTGGAATTTGTAAAAAAGTTACGAGACCTTGATAGAAACACCTAACCAAAAGAATCCTAGGCAAAAACCATAGGGATATTTTATACCACATAAAACAAAAATACCAGTTCAAAATCCCCTACCCCTTCTATGCTAACCTAAAGAGGTCGTCACTAGACCCTATACATGAAGATGTTTAAATGTCCAATGGTCAATTCAAGATTATCTGAACTAAAAACCATTTATTAGTTATACCGATTCTATTACTGTCATGTAAATATACAGACACAATAATCATTTTATAACAGTTGCCAATGTCCAACAATAATTAACTAACAACTTAGTAAAAAATACTATTCTAATTAGCTAATGGGTAGCTACTACTTTATAACTAGGATTATGTAAGTGGGAAGGTATCTACTGGAATCATTAAAAGATAAAACTGAGAAAGGAGCAGGGAGGCTAGAAGGAGGAGAAAAGAATTGCTTTACTCTGTACACTGGTTGTCTACAAAACAAGTACAATCTAAAGAAATATTTTTCTACACAAACCTGAATAGCTGAAATTACTTCCAAAGACTTATTAAACTGGGTTGATAGCCTCTGTGGGAAAAGCGACACAGAAAGAGTAGCCAAAGCTGAAGCAAGGTATGCTAGGCTAGGTTGGGAACTTACGGCAAACCAACAATGAAGATGATGAAACACACTGAACATGGCCCAAAGCTAACAGGTTGACTGCCCCGAGTTTTTATTTTGTAAAGACTAAACATCACAGACATTTTCAAAATAGGCTGCCCTTGTAATATAAGGTCATATTCTAAGATGAAATCAGAAATTAAGATAAATCTCAAGATAAAAAAAGGGGGGAGAGGTGGTGGGACCTGCAGCCCTGAAACATACAAAGCACCTCTGTCACTAAGACAAACAAAAAGTGTTTCCATTTGGCTGAATTTCACAACAACACTGTCTCCTACCTTTTTAGGTGAGAAGACCCCCAGGGTTCCTCCATCTTCCCGAATGGCAACTCCCATCTCAGCCAACAAGGCCTCCCTAGAAAAAATGACAAGTACATCAGCATGTTGTTGTTAGTTGCCTTTGATTCAATTCTGACTCATGGCAACCCCATGTGGGAAAGTACAACTATGCTCCACAGCGTTTTGAAGGCTGTGACATTTTGGAAGCAGATTGCTAGGCTTTACTTATAAGGTACCTCTGGGTGAGTCTGAACCACCAACTTTTTGGTTAGCTAGTCCAGCACTTAACTACTTGTACCACCCAGAGACTCCATCAGCATACCATTACCAAAATTTCAATTAAGTCGTCTAATATGAATTGAAAACAAAACATGCAAAGGAAAAACAATTTAAAGCCAGTAATGCAAATACAGAATAATCCACTTACTCCATCATTAATGAGAAATTATTTTCTAGAGAAATATCACTTTCAAAATTAATTAAGTTATGCTCCTGCATTAGGTAAAGTTATATTCACTCACTCAAATAAGGACTCTGTCTAATTTGACTCTGGAAGTAGACAATTCATAAACAATATTATGTCTATTAACATAAGGGGAGATTCCTCAAGGCTATACATTCAAATCAAAGAACTATTTCTTCAGAATCTAAGAAAGGAGCTTTGGTTTATGGACTGTGGTCTACAAATATGATTTTCTCAAATGTTCCCATGCCCACCAGCATTCTGCTTCAATAGTTCTAGCTTAAAATATATATAATAAGAAAATTGTTAGATACATTTATTGTATCAATACATAAGACCTCACATCTGCCGCATCTTCCAAGAAAGCAGAAGGCAGGAACCGACGTTTTTTAAATGTAGATTTATTGTAACAGTGAACGTATTATTTTGGGTGATGCCCACCTTCAGAGTAGAGAACTGGTAGAGGTTTGCAACCCAAACTACTACACCTCTTACCAAAGAGGTTCTAGGGAAGGTAACTAACTCTGAAAGGCGATAATCAAATCAGCCCTTTGGATTTGGGCCATTATTCAAAGGCAGTGGCTACTTTTTGCAGATGAAAACCCTATTCCTCAGTATCTTCCATTTTTACATGAACCCCTAGCAATATGTACTAGGGTTAACTGTTTAAGTATATGACTCCCTAGAGAAGATTTAAACTGGTGAATTTCACTTTAAAGTGCAAATTCTGCTGGCTGTATGTCCCCAGCCAGGTTTATTTTTTGCTTTTGGGAGGGGAAGTTGTTTTTAACTTTTGTTGCATCTTTTCTTAGAATAAAAGTCATCTATATTTTTATATTCCTTAGAAAGCTTAGGAACATTCCCAGATTTTAAACTTCTGACCTCTCCATTCTGATGGCCTCTGTTTTACGCAGCTTCTCTTCCCAAGTTTCATTCAACTCAGCAATGATCTTCTCTGATTCCTAAGGAAGGAAAATCCACAGTCAGAGTGGCAAAGAGTCTTACAATTTAACATACCATGCCTAGAAAGGACAGCAAGGAAGCCAGTTTTGCCCTTTGAGGATATGAGGCAGAATCTAACAGGAAGAAGCTTTTTTTTTCCTTTTCAATATATAAAGTAAGAATCACAAATGACTAGGCCCAAAACTAAATCAGCCCCAGACTACTGGTACATATAAATCCTTTAAATACTAATCAAAATACCTTAATAGTGACTGTGTGCACTACCAAGTGTGTGTGTATATGTGTGTGCATAGGGTATGCGCAGGGGAAAGGGTAATATGTATGTGTAGGGGGAAGGATAATATATCAACAACCCATGCAAGGTACTTTTTCTGCAAATCACCTCTAAACCCAGTGCCATCGAGTCGATTCCGACTCACAGCGACCCTATAGGGCAGAGTAGAACTGCCCCGTAGAGTTTCCAAGGAGCGCCTGGCAGATTTGAACTGCCGACCCTTGGGTTAGCAGCTGTAGCACTTAACCACTACGCCATGCAAATCACTTCTACAACAGAATAAAATCCCCAAAGGTATTCATTGCTTTTGTTTCACTATAATTTCACCATAACACTACATCCTCCTAAACACAGCCCAATACCTAACGTTGAAAGGTTTAGTATTAGATCTCATCCAAAGGCAGTCACTGAAGTGACAAATTACAAATCACTTGCTGAATGCATATGTCAGAAATTTAAGAATGCAAACATGCTTCTCTGTATTCGGGATAGAGAGAAGTAACTGATGACTCACTTGTTCAATAATTACATATGACCCCATTACATGACAAGCCTTATTCTAGGCAACTACAGGTGTGTCAGGGAACAAAATTCTTGCTTTCATAAAACTTGTATTTTAGGAAGGAGACCAAGATAGTCCATTTCAGTCAGTAAGTCAAGTACACAGAATGTCAGACAGTGATTAAGTACTCTGGAGAAAACAAAGCAAGGAGGGGGAGATACAGTACAGGTGGAGGGGGAGGTGAGGGAACAGACTGAAGAGGGATCGTTAGGACTGACCTCAATGGCAAGGTTATATGCGAGCAGAGACAAAGGAAGAGTGAGAGCTGCCATGAGGGTATGGGGAAAACAGGCAAGAAAGTGCCTGGCAGTTTCCAGGAACACCAGAGTGACCAGCACAGTGTGTTGGAGGATCGTGAATGAGTGTGGCAGGAGATGACAACGGAACAATGTGCTAAGTGCCTGAAGCAACACAGTCACAGGTGGCTAGAAGATGGGTGAGCCAGGGAGGGCTACCCAGAGTAAGTGATGTCCACAGAAATGAATGAAGGGCAAGTAGGAGCTGAATAGGTACAGACCGGAGGAGAAGGGAGTACCAAAAAGGGGATGAGCAAAGGCCAAGGCAGGAGAAAATGCTAGTCATGGAGACAAAATTAGAAAGTCAGATGATGGTGATGATGATGAAGATGATAGCAGTGGTGGTGGTATTAGCAGTGATTAACGATGAAAAGTCTTACATTCACAAAATATTTTCATGTATGTTTCATTCAAGAGGCTACTACTATAAAAAGCCTCTGTGATTCCAAAACAATTATAGACATGGAAAAAAATGTGAATAATGTAATACAATAAAGCCTAAGGTGTCTGGCATTTAGTTTTCTGGAACTCTTGGGGTTTCAGAACAATTCTATAATTGGATATCACCTAAAAATAAAATTCAAAAAAAACACACCAGAGGCAAGAGAGCATTTTAAAAAGCCAAGAATAAAGACTCAAAAGGCAGCAGCTATAAAAGCAAAGGAGTGCAGGGCAGGAGAAAAAGAGTAAAGTAAGATAGAAAAAGAAAAGGAAAAAAAAGAAGAACTAGCAAAGTCACACAAACAGCAAAACTGATAAAAGTTAGGAATGGCATGGACACTAGTAAGGTGGGTAGAGATGTCAAGGTGGCCACATACAAGACACTCTCATAAAAGAAAAGAGCCAGTTACAAAGTGGGAAGAGCTAGAACAAGTCCACCGTGGGCATGGGAAGGAGGACAAAAAACACTTAAATTGGTCCTCAGCACACACAGGCTGAAACAGCTACCTGACTGGTACCTCTGCACAGTAGGAATCCTCAGAGAGAAGTGATTAGTATGCAACTGTACATGCCATTCCAAAGCTAACTGCCATGTTAAAGGGCAGCAACCACGATAATCCAAACAACTTTGGCAAGGAGTTTGAAGGCTGGGAAAGTAAGTGCTCCTGGTGCCAAGTGGTGTGCAACAGTGTATCTATAAAGTACCACAGCAGTCATGTACCAACTGTAACGGAGCAGTATTACATGCTCCTGCATGTGACCTTAAAAGAGTAACTATAAGACAAAGCTGACAGCATAACCTACGTGGTTGAAGACTCATTAAAAACAGCTAGGTAGCACCCTTTACAATCTCAGAGTGATGACGTTGAAACAGGGCTTTGAACTGGTGGCATTTCCACCCCAGATATTTTGAATCAGAATCTACATTTTAACAAGACTCCCAGGCAATTCTTATGTATAACACATTTTGAGAACCACTGCTCCACTAGTGGTTCTCAGAATTGGCCCCTAACCAGCAGCACTAGCATCGCCTGGGAACTTGCTAGAAATGTAAATTTTCAGCAGGGGTTTGAACTAAATGAACCAGTTCGAAGCTCTGCTGTCAATGCAAAGGAACAGGACAATAGGATGCACCGGACCAAGCATGATCTCCTGGACTAGTGCTGATTCAGTGTGGCCCACAAACCCCTGTTACTTACGGAGTACAAACCAACCTGAGACACTTAAAATACTTTTTTTTCCTGGCTACCTTCAGAAAAAGCTCATTTAGGAGCAAAGAAAAGTTCATTTAGGAGCAAAGGCTTATCTGGCCACATGGGGCATCTGCAAAACTTGCTCTAAGGAAGCGAAGTTACTGTAGACAGTAACTAGAGGAATCCTCTTACCATTCTGCTGCCAACTCTAATGTGACCTCTCTAATTTTACTGACAACCTAGAGGGTAAATCAGAATATGAACTCTGGGGAAAAGAGATTTACTGAGTAAGTTGACTAACGTACTACAGCAGACTTTTACTATTCATTAGAGCTTCAAGGTGCAATTTTTATGTTGTCTAGAAAGCTATTTAAGAAAACCCTGAGGAAAATCCAGAGAAAATGATAATTGAATGTCACAGTAAAATTTCAGTGCTAGCAGAAACCTAGAAGACTACTTATTCCAGAATCATTCTAGAGATAAGGAAACTGAGGACTAGAGAAGCTAACCAATTAACCTGAGGCCACACTACTCCCTAAGCCAGTTCTAGAACTGGGTTTCCTGACTCTTAGTGCAGTGTTCTTTCTTCAAATAAGGAAGAATCTAACAGGCCACAGCTCACCATAAATAACGAAAATGTGAAGGATATTCTTTCTTCAAGCAGGAATAACAAATTCAGTAGAAATAAAACAGAGGTGCAGGCAGGTGTGGCATGCTGATGTCCCAAGGTTATAACACTGCACCCAACCCACTCTAGAAGCCTAACAACATAAGATTATACTGAAATGGGGATTCAAGCATCTACACATAAAAACAACAACAAAAAACTACACTTAAAAAAAAAAAATCCAAAAAAGAGTGATATTGAGAATTTTTTTTTAAGCTCCACGAAATGCTGCGTCAGTCATCATTCACCCTTTGGTCTCATATCATGTATGTCTCCATCTCTAGCTGTATGTACAGCTCTGGTTAATTAATTATGTTCACGTGATTAAACACAATTAAATATTTTTTTTAACTGTGCTTTAAGGTGAAAGTTTATAGAACAAATTAGTTTCTCACTCCCCAAAATTTATACACAAATTGTTTCATTACATTGGTTTCAATCCCCACAATGTATCAGCCCTCTCCCTTTTCTCCCCAGGTTCCCTGTGTCCATTTTTCCTGTCCCTTCTTGCCTTCTTGTCTTTGTTTTTGGGCAGGTGTTGCCCATTTGATCTCGTATGCTTGACTGAATTAAGAAGCACATTCCTTACATGTGTTATTGTTTTATAGGCCTAATCTTTGGCTGAAAGGCTGACTTTGGGAGTGGCTTCAGTTCTGAGTTAGCAGGGTATCCTGGGGACCACAGTCTTGGGGGTTCCTCCAGTCTCTGTCAGCCTATTAAGTCTGGTTTTTTTTGCAAATTTGAATTTTGTTCTACATTTTTCTCGTACTCTGTCTGGGACCCTCTATTGTGATCCCTATCAGAGCAAGTCAGTGGTGGTAGCCAGGCAACATCTAGTTCTTCTGGGCTCAGACTGGTAGAGGCTGTGGTTCATGTGGTCCATTAGCCCTTCGGACTAATATTCTCCTTGTGTCTTTGGCTTCCTTCATTCTTCTTTGCTCCAGGCTATACGGGACCAACGGAAGTATCTTAGATGGTTGTTCGTAAGCTTTTAAAATCCCAGACACTACTCATTAACATAGGATGTAGAAATTTCCTTTTATGAACTACGTTATGTCAGTTGACCTAGATGCTCCTCAAGAACCATGGTCCCCAGCCCCCCACCCCAGTAACTCAGGCCCTCAAGGTGTTTGGATGTGTCTAAGAAGCTTCTAAGACTGTGCCCACTTTGCACTCTATTATATATTTGAATGTATTATGTACACGCTGTACATAGTATGTGTGTTAAAAATGTTCATAGTCTGACCTATATATGTACCTGGGTATACTTCTATATACCCTCCTTCCCTTGTCCAGCATATGTATCTGCTTCTAAGTTATTTTTTGTTTTTACTGTTGTTATAAGGTTGTATATGCTACAGTATTTACTGTGGCTGCCTCTTTTTTTTTTCCTTATGTTCCTCTAAGTGTTTTCCTTTGCCTTGGTCAATTCATGCTGACTTCCCCTATACTGTGTATTGTCTTTCCCTTCACCAAAGTTAACACTTGTCTACTGTCTAGTTAGTAGTGATTTCCCCTCACCTTCCTTGCAACCATCGAAGATTGCTTCTTTCTGTGTGTAAATCTTTTCTTGGGGTTTCTATAATAGTGGTCTCATACAATATTTGTTCTTTTGTGATTGACTTATTTTACTCAGCATGATGCCCTTCAGGTTCATCCATGTTGTGAGATGTTTCAAGGATTTGCACTGTTCTTTATCGTTGCATCGTAATCCGTTGTATGTAAGTACCATAATTTGTTTATCCATTCATCTCCTGATGGGCACTTAGGTTGTTTCCATCTTTTTGCTACTGTGAATAATGCTGCAATGAACATGAGTATGTATATGTCTGTCTGTGTGATGCCTCTTATTTCTCTAGGATATATTCCTAGGAGTGGATTGCTGGATCATACAGTATTTCTATTTGTGGCTTTTTAAAGAAACACCGTTATCGTTTTCCATAGTGGTTATACCATTTTACATTCCCACAAGCAGTGTTACAAGAGTTCCAATCTCCCCACAACCTCGTCAGCATTTGTTTTCTGAATTTTGGCTCAGTGCCACTCTTGCCGGGGTGAGATGGTATCTCATTGTGATTTTGATTTGCCATCTCTCTAATGGCTAATGGGAGCCCCGGTAGCACAGTGGATAAGCTTTCAGCTGCTAACCAAGAGGTCGGCAGTTCAAATCCACCAGCTGCTCCTTGGAAACCTTACCTATGGGGCAGTTCTACTCCATCCTATAGGGTCCCTATGATTTAGAATACTCAATGGCAATGGGTTTGGTTTTTCTTTTTGTTTAATGGCTAATTATCGCGAGTATCTTTCCATGTATTTGTTGGCTGCCTGAATGTCCTCTTTGGTGAAGAATCTGTTCATGTCCTTTGCCCGCTTTGTGACTGGGTTGCTTGTCTTTTTATTGTTGAGTTGTTGAAGTTTTCTGTGTATCTTAAAGATTAAACCTTTATCAGGTATGTCTTCACCAAAGATTTTTTCCCAGTCTGTAGGTTCTCTTTTTACTCTCTTGGAAAAGTCTTTTGATGAGCCTATATTTAATTTTTAGGGGGTTCCAGTTATCTAGTTTATCTTCTGGAGTTTGTGCATTTTCAGCTATGCTTGGTACTCTATTTATGCCATAAACTATGGCCCCTAGCATTGTCCCTCTGTTTTCTTTCATGAACTTCATAGTTTTAAGCGTTATACTTAGGTCTTTGATCCAGCTAGGTTTAAATCTGTGTGTATGGGGTAAGGTTTCATTTTTCCTGTTTCATTTTTCTGCAAATGGATATATCCAGTTTTGCCAGCACCATTTGCCGAAGAGACTATCTCTTCCCCATTTAATGGACTTTGACACTTTATTGAAGATAAGGTGTCCATTTGTTTGTGTGCCTGTCGTTGTACCAGTACCAGGCTGTTCCGGTAGTATGAGGCCTCCCACTTTGTTCTTCCTTTTCAGTAATGTTTTACTTATCCAGGGGTTCTTTCCTTTCCATATAAAGTTGGTGATTGGTTTCTCAGTCTCATTAAAAGATGTTGTTGGAACTTGGATCGAGATTGCATTGTATCTGTAGATTGCTTTCGGTAGTATTGACATTTTCGCAATGTTAAGTCTTTCTATCCATGAGCACGGTATGTTTTTCCATTTATGAAGATCTTTTTTGGTTTCTTGCAATAGTGTTTTATTGTCTTCTTTGAGTAAGTCTTTTACGTCCCTAGTTAGGTTCATTTCTAAATATTTTATCTTTTGGGGAGCTACTATAAATGGTAATGTTTTCCTATTTCCTTTTCAGAGTTCTCTTTGTTAGCGCAGAGGAATCCAACTGATTTTTGTATGTTGACATTGTACCCCGCCACATTGCTTAATCTATCAGTTCCAGTAGCTTTCTTGTGGATTCTCTATGTATAGTATCATATCATCTGCGGATAGTGATAGTTTTACTTCTTCCTTACCAATCTGGGTGCACTTTACTTCCTTTTCTCATCTTACTGCTCTAACTAGTAAATCTCTTCTCGATTATTCAGTCAAGGAGGCAGAGAAATCCACAAGTCAGAAATATTTTCATGGAAACAAATAGAGTTTAAGTTATGATACTGAAAAGGTTAGGTGCTTACTACATAGAACATTCCTGAAGCCATCAGGATAGCCAAGGTTTTACTGTACTGAACACAGCACGCTTCATAAGTGAGTTCCAAGTGTGGTACACTTGGGCTGCCTAGTACAGCACTTGCCCTTGCCTGCTTCTGTAATGGAGATGTGGGGGTATTTATAGTCTAAGCCTAAGCAGTGGCACTCACAGTACTGACTTTGATGCCAGACTAATAAACAAACCCCAGAGCCACTACACAGTAGCTGTAGCTGCAAATTTAACACCTTATCAGACAGGAATACAAAATCAAGGGATTAGACATTTATTTCATCTCAGTTTGAGCTGTGGCTAAAAACCGAGAGGTCTGTAGGGGGCTTAAAATATTTATGACGTGGTAACATGGGTCTCTTACATATGGAAATAGGCTATTTAGCAGCAATACCCTGTGTAAAAAAGTAGTCTTCTACCTACTGATAGTCTTTTTTTTTTAAGTCAAAAATAGAGAAGCAAAGGGAACTAAAAGGTCAGGAAAATTAATTAACCTCCTCTATTGCTGTTTTCCATTACATTTTTCTCTTGCAATGAGGTCTCAGGAATGCAACTCCTTCACTCTCAGCAATGAAAAAACAGTCCAAAGATTAGAAATTCTCAAACACTTCTATTGGACAACCACTGCCTTGCACTGTGGCAGCAAGTCGTTATCTGCCAGCAGCATTAAAATGCAGGAGGTCTGCCCGAATGGAATTCTCACCATTCACAAAATAAGCACAGAACTAAGGCACTTACGCCTCAGTGAACCACTGTGCTGCGTTAAGAACTCAAGATGCAGTACAAAATATGAAGAAGCTGTTTTCTCTCTATAACAAAGCTACGGAAAATGGAAGATTTAATTTATGTTGCTTAAAGGAGAATTAAAACAGAGGAATTTATTTTCTAATTAAAACGATACAGTTTTTTTTTGGGGGGGGTGGGTAGTAGGAAGATTAAAGGGAACCAGAGGGAGGGTTCCCTGAATAATGAGAGAGTTATTCCCTGGAAACTATTTGGAAGACACTGAGTGACCTAATTCTTAAGAAAGTCTGCTTAATGTCTTGACTCCTAGCACTCCATATTATTTTCAGCTGGTCTCATTTGGCAGTTAGGAAGAATTTTCTCCTTTACACCAAGATGTACGTCAAAGGGAAGTTTAATCTTATCTGTACAGTAAAAAATAATAATAAGAAGAATCAAATAGTAAGATTCAAAATCCCCAAACAAAAAGAACATTTTATACTAAATTCTCAGTAAGTGGAAGACCTTACTTTTTCTTCCACAGAGCCCCAATATCCCTATACTGACTCTGAATACAAACCTGCATGGCAACTTTATCATTGATGCAAATCATAATATAAATAAAAATAAAGCCCTATAGCATAGGGCTTCACTAAGAAATAAAATTTCAAGGTCAACTTTACCAACAGCAGAAATTACATTTCAGTTTGCAGCTTTTAATGAAAATATATTTCACTCCCTCTCCCTTTCCCTTCTAAGAACTTCATCCACTTCCCACTAATGTGGTCTGAAGGAGGAAATAAAATTATAAGCACACAACCTTGCTTGCTGAAAGTGAAGAGGACTTGAAGTACTTACTGATGAAGATCAAAGACTACAGCCTACAGTATGGAGTATACCTCAACATAAAACAAAAATCCTCCCAACTGGACCAATAAGCAACATCATGATAAACAGAGAAAAGACTGAAGTTGTCAAGAATTTCATTTTATTTGGATCCACCATCAACACCCATGGACGCAGCAGTCAAGAAATCAGACTTACTGCATTGTGCAAATCTGCTAAAAAAAAAAAAAAAAAAAAGACCTCTTTAAAGTGTTAAAAAGCAACAATGTTACTTTGAGGACTAAGGAGAAGCTGACCCAAGCCATGGAATTTTCAGTTGCCTCATGTGCATGCAAAAGCTGGACAGTGAATAAAGGAGACTGAAGAACTGATGCCTTTGAATTACAGTGTTGGCAAAGAATACTGAATATACTATGGACTGCCAGAAGAATGAACAATTATGTCTCGGGAGAAGTACAAGCAGAAGTGAGGATGGCAAGACTTCATCTCACGTACTTTGGACATGTTATCAGGAGGGACCAGTCCCCGGAGAAGGACAACATACTTGGTAAAGGAGAGGGTCAGTGAAAAACAGGAAGACCTTCAATGAGATGGACTGATACAGTGGCTGCAACGATGTGCTCAAGCATAACAATGATTGTGAGGATGGCCCAAGACCAGGCAGTGTTTCATTCTGCTGTACATAGGGTCGTTATGAGTCGGAACCAACTTGATGGCACCTAACAACAACAACAAAGCATATCATTTTAGAAGTGAACAAAATGTCAAAGAAAAAGGTAGGCTGATGGAAGGGAAGGTAAAAGTTAAGACAGAAAAAGCAGAGGCCCATTTTTCATATAAAATCTTTTTTGGCTTCACTTGAAAACTAAAATGAAAGCATCTGACATCTTCAATTATCAAGTTTAATTCACTTTCAGTGGTGAAAAGGCTCAGCGTGCCTTTTCAATTATTAATTTGTCAAAGTGTGTCACTGTTCTCCATCATCCTTGAGTGGGGAATGCTGATTGCAGTGTGAAGAAGACCAATAGCTGAGACCATGACTATAACTTCTCAGCTCCTTGCAAAGTATCTTTGTCTCCTGCTTCCCCTACTGTAGCACTCTTGGACACAAAAGCCAAAGGTATGAATCAAAGTATCTTCCTGGAAGTGCCAAGTAGGCAAAGAAAAAATTATTTGCTTCAAAGCAGCTGATGCTGTCACAGTCATCTGATGAATGGCAGGATTCCAGTGCAGCTTGTCTCTGCACCGCAGGTGAAAAGTGTTTGCTCTCTTTGCAGTATTGAGGGGGAAGGAAGAGCCTATGGGTCTGAAAGCTTTGCTCCACCTAAATTTCATATTCATGGAGAAGAGACAAGGTAGTACCTGACAGAGCCAGGAACCGGATGGAAAAAACCTCAAGCAGCAAAGCCAAGTGCCCTGAGCAGGTGACCTGCACATGAGCAAGCGTCACACTCACAGCACAGCACAATGACCCAGTGGCCCCATTAGCATCGGCAGAGGAGACAGTCCTTTCACTGCAAGAATCGTAGGGCTTCAAGGCTTCCTAGGAACTTCCAGAGATAAAATTGCAGGTGTATCTGAATAAACCTGATACAGCCTGTCAAATGTTCAAGCTTTCTTTTAACTACACCCTGTCCTCACTTATTGTTAGGTTAGGTTCCAAAGACCAGGTTTTTATGTGAAACTGGCGTTATGTGAAAATGGAGGGTGATCACATCAGATCACAAAATGGAGGATTACTGTAACATATAATGGCCAAATTACATTATTACATAACTGCCAAACCACTGAGAATCATGGCCCAGCGAAGTTCACACATAACCTTAACCATCACAGCCAGCATTACTCTAGCCTTGCACTTCAGCGTTAATGTGCAAAACAGTCAGATAGCAGGTTTTTAACTATTGTCGTAAATGCAAAATGTCAGAAAATGAGATAGTCGGTAAGTGAGGAGGTGTATTTATTTTAATAACAGAAGCATGGGTCTATAAAGAATTCCATCTTCAAATAAAACTAAATGTTTCCAACTAATTATTTAGCTTCCAACTAAATCTCCAACTAAACAATTTCGCTGTGACCTATAAACTACTCCAGAACTAAGGGGTTTATCTACTCATCAGTTACTTTGCATAACTAACCTATAACTTGTTCATGCAACTCCCCCATCGCTGCCTGGGCACGTCAGATGTTAAGCATTCTTGTGAAAAGAAATTAATTATCTTAGAAAAAAGTAATTATCTTAACTAAAAAAAAAAAAAAAAATTATCTTACAGGGTGGCAAATTCCATTTTCAGGACAATTCTAAGAGTCAGAAAATTCTTCCATATGCTGAGCCAAATCTCAGTGATTTTCAATCCTAGTTCTGCCTTCTGGAGCTAATAGAACACCTTGCATCCAATCTGAGTGATCACTTACCTTTAAGCGCTCGATGGCTTCCTCTCCTCCAGGTGTAGACATGATCCTCTCCTGAATACTGGTCACAGATGTTAAGCCCACCTGACTATTGAGTGAGCAGGAAGATGGAGATGAAGTAAGCGACCCGATGGATGCTGTGGAAAAATTGCCAGGGCGTTGATTCTCAGAGGCTAGCAAATACCTATGTTTATTGTTCTGAAAATCTTTCAGATCTGGGAGATAGAAGAAGGGAAGGCAGAAGAAGTGGAAAAGGGGGAAAGGAGCAGAGGGATAAAAAAAGACAGGAAGGAACACCAGTGTAAGAAAGAATAGCATTAAAGCGCTAAGACAAAGACATGTTATAACACAAAGACAAGGTATAATTGTTCAAGATGGCAGTTCTGAAACATGTCTGTCTTTAATACTGTATTCTAGAGGTTAAGAACCACTTCTGAATTTAGAAACTAAAAAATTCCAGTGTAGGTTAACATGGTGATAGCTGGAGCCTCCAAGGATAGTCTTTAGGCATTCTTCCTAAACAGCCATCTAAAAAAAGCCATACTACATTCCTTCTATTGCTCCATGTCTATGGGGTCTTCAGATTTACACTAGTCTTACATTCCAATGGTTTGTAACAGTAAGGAAAAAAAGGTGATCACTTCTTAAAATCAATAATAATCCCTATCAGCCAGGCCCGGTGTTTTATGGTATTCAGCAAAAATTTCCAAGAAAACACTAGTATTAAAACAAAATTCTGAGCACTTAGTACAGTGTCCACTGTACTGCAACATTTCAACATGCCAAGAAGAATGTTTTAAGCACGCCTTCAATAAAAAGGAGAGATATTTGTAGACATGATAGAATTTTTGTATAAGTCCTGATTAAAACCTCAGGGCCAACTGATTTCTTCAACAGGGAAGCAAACTAATGAATTTTGGTGTAATTTACATTCATCTATCAAAACAAGCAACATTTACAGCTGATTCTTTAAGCCTAACAGTATGACCAAGAGTCATTAATAAGCCTGGCCCTCCACTATAAAATGTAAGTTCTAGGGATAGACTTGCATGGAATAAAGTCTCTACTGGAACTGTAAATTTTGCTTTTAGAATTAGTTTTGGTAAAAGAACCACAAACAAACAAATCTCATTAACTTGCTGCTTATACTTGCCTTCACAGGTCATCCTTCACAAATAGGCACCAGAGGAAAACCATAGGTATTGGTGTGTTACTATTTTAAAATTAGCTCATTTTTAAATTTGAGAAAAACCTAAAATTCATATCAAAACTACGTTTTCCTTAAGGGATATAATATGAACCGATACAAACGGAGGCAATAAAATATTGTTAGCTCTCTCTGAGTCTACTCATCTGTACTATTTAATCAAAGCCAATTCCTGAAGCCCCTTAAAACCAGTGGTTGCTTCAAGACAGTTTGAAAACTACCATCTGCAAATACAGAACATAGGAAAACAAGCAAAGAGGCGTGTTTTAAAAGGGGCTAGGGTCTGGAGCAAAAAATAAGCCACCAGGAGATGGCAGCAAGGTGGGGAAGAATAGAATAGATGGCAATTAAAAGGTCCAGTGGACACATGCAAGCCCTAATAAGAATTAAGAGTAGTAGACAGACACAGATATTCAGAACTAGTCAGGGCTGCTTTCCTGCAGAATTAAAACTGAATCATGCATGGTTGTTTGGGAGATGCCATGGCTGCTCAAAAGAGTTAGGCAACAAGCTGGTAGCAACACTTTGAGCACAAAAGCAAGAATAAGATGGCATCTTTTCCACACCGGTATTGTTCAGCTTTGGAAATCTCAGACAGAGCTGTTCCAGTCCAAGAGCCACTTCTGTATTAGGACATTATACTGCCATCAAGGCTTACCCTCATCACAGCACCCAGGTCTATGTTTGGCTTCCCCTATGCATTGCCTCATTGTCTGCCAAGCCTCATTATATGCCCTACTGTAGAAATAAACAGAAATCTAAAAATTAACAACAATTTCAAGATTCTTCATTTCTTCTAATAGTTGCTTCATAATAACCTAACAAGTTGTTTTAAAAGGGCAAGAAACTATTTTCTCACCAACTTAATGATACAGATGAAAAGAATAATAATGTATGATCCTTTATAAAATATGCCCAATTTCATGCACACATCTGGATAACAAACTTTAAAAATCTGGTTTATAATTTATGAAAAGGAAAAAAAATGTTTATTTAACCATTGAATAAGCTGAGGTCCAAGATATGGAAGAATCCAACTTAGCAAAGCACAGGTGGGTGCCAACCCAACAAGTACAAAGCTACAACATACGTAGTTTGGCAGGCTTAAAATTGATTGCTTTTAACTATATACACCCACCAAGGCTAAATTAAAAGAATTTTTCTATTAAGTAATTAGTCCCTGAAGGGAGCAACTCGAGCCAAAAAAGTGTTAGTGTAGAAAGGATTCAAAGCAAGGGCTCTGAGTTGAACTTCCTAACCCAACCACACAGAAACCCTGGGATCTTAGGCAATCTAATCACTCCAGGCCACAATGTCCTCATTGGTAAAATGCCATAATAGAAACTTTTTCAGAGTCACTGAAAGGATTAAATGAGATAATGTATTTAAGGTGTCTAGAAACAGCCTGGTACATTGTAAATGCTCAATAAATGCTAGCTGCTATCATCACTGTCATCACTGCCGTCATCATTATCATTATCATCTGTGACTTTGGATTTAGTTTAATCACATGGGAGGAAAACTGGAGTAGAAAGAGCAAGAAATTCTTAAGTGTCTTGACTTTATTCAAGCCACAAACCAAAACTCAGCAGACTGCTTTGCTAAATGGAGAAAGGCAAAAATAGGATCATTTCTGATTCTACTGTATGCTCCGTCTGGGATTTCCCTGTAAGGATTGCTGGCATGCAAAGCTCATTTTAAGGCTGATCCAGCAGAGGCAGATTAGCAAGTCAGAGTACTGGGGATGACCAATACACGGAATACACACATTTGCCTCCACTTCCAGAGTAATCATCGATCAATGGATCAACTGAAGGTAAGCAGGGGGGGAAATACAAGAAGGGTCAAAGTTCAGGTTCAGCAGCGATACAGATAGGGAACAGAGCAGTATTTGGCATTGGGAGAAAGATGAAAAAATTCACACTTGAACATATTTTCATTTTTACAAATTGTATTTATATAAACTCTGGAACTAGTAAGGAAGAACAATTAAACTAGAAGAGGGTCTTAAAAATCTTATGAGTTCAAAGAATATAATCTTAATTTTATACTCAAAAAATAAAAAAATGCTTTATTAAATAAATCCATATTCTACCACATTCAATTCTGCCTGAATAATCTATTTTACTCACTTGAGAACTTTTGATTAAACATTATGCACGCAGATCACTGAGGTTAAAAATGCATTTTCACACAATGTTCTAAAACAACACTCTCTGGAAGTCTAATTCTTGAACTTGATAGGAACTGGATTTTTTCCCCTTTATATGTTTACAGAGGAGGGGGCATCCAATCATTTTGTGGGAGAGGGGCTATTCAAAGGTGAATCTTATCTGAAAGTAGAATCAAATGAGGGGTTTGTTACACGTATTGTACTGCTACTATTCTAATCCAGAGAAACCCATGACACAAAATCGAAAATTTCAGGTGATATTTTTATAAGTGATTAATTTCTCAGTGAGAATAAGTTTAACATTCCAAATAAACATCACTGGTGATCTAAAAGAGGTTTCTAACAAAGCTCCAAGTAGTGATATATTCATATTTTAAAAACTCATTTCATGATTTCAATGAGTAGCTTGGCAGATACTACATAAAGGAATTCTAAGATAATTTTCACCGGGTTTTTTAAGAAAAGGAACTTTTCACTACCATCTAGCTTCATTGGGTCCCAAAATTTCTCAAGTTTCTTTTAAATGTAAGAACTCGGAAGAGGAAAGGATTAGATTTTCTGTTGATGCTAATCCACTTACTATCAATAATATCTCCCAGCCCCTGAGCACGAAGAAGGTCCTTCAGTCGTGTCACCTCCTCCTTTAATTCACGAACCAGTTTGGCATTGGGGTCCTCGTTGATAACAGCATTGCATTTAATTTGTTTTGCACGATCAGCATATCTAGATTCAAAAAGAAAATTTCCTTTTTGCCATTCCTCATACTCTCCATTCCTAAGTAACATACCATTAAATTATAAATCAAACATCCTGAGCATTTACATGTCTTATGAGCCTGGATAACAATATATTTGTCAAAAGCTGTAAAGTACCTTATAAAGAAGGAGGAAAGAGGCTCAGACGAATTTAAGTCATTTGCCCAAGATCATTCAAACCCACTATATCAAAAGCACCTTTAATGGGAGAAGGGTAGAAAGTTCCAGATTAAAGTAACGGAATCCATTCATATATAGAAATCTTTGATTAATGAACATTCTGCGAGTAATATTTCTTTTAATGCTACATGTAGTCATAATTGTATTACTTTTTACTACTTGAGCATTTCTATAACGACAAACAGTACAAGAAGGGGAGATGTTTTATACAAATGACTATGACAGGAAACTTCATTCTAAAAGTTATCCAAAAATCTTACTTGAGCAATTCTAACATTTTCTATAAAAAAGTTTCTGCCTTTCCCAATGAAACTGAAGACCACAAACAAATTCTATTATAAGAATCCCTTTTTTCTCACATTTTCCCTCTTATGAGAGAGATCGATCATTATTTACATAAACAACTATCCATACAGCATAAGAAAAGCCATGGTTAACCAAATGATATATGATGGCACGGTGTCCTATTTAGCTATCAAGATCAACAAAGAGTACCTTAGAGTGCTCAAAGTTTCATCATAGTTGATATCTGCTGGGCTCAGAGCAGCAACCATTGCAGTCCGGGAATTGCCACCTGAAAACATGAATCACAATGACCTCAAATCACTCACTTTAGAAATTACAATCTTATTGAATGTGTCAAATTTGACAGCACAAACAATCTCAGATCTAAGATTTATTCAAAAGTCAATAAATTTCTTGAATGTCCTCATGCCAAGTGCTGTTCTACTCAAACCCTAGTGTCTAGATCTACTGTGCCCAATTCTTCACCTCCCACCCTCTCTTAAATCTATTCCAGTCAAGATTTCAGCCCCTCCACTCCACCAAAAATGCTCTTAGAAAGTCACTGGTGGTGTTAATAAGCCCTATAGTCCATTCTTGGCCTCTTCCATCAGTGAGGATCAGACTGGTAATTATTTGACACAGCTAATCGCTCCCTCCCTTCTTCTTGATGAGAAGCAGAAAAAGAGGCTCAAGGAATAATAAATGAAAGGCAGTGATATGAAGGTCTGAACACATGTAAGAAGGAGTAAACCAAAACAAAACCAAGCCCGCTGCTGTCGAGTTGATTCTAACTCAGTAACCCTGTAGGGCAGAGTAGAACTGCCCCATAGGGTTCCCAGGAGCGGCTGGCAGATCTGAACTGCCAACCTTTTGGTTAGCAGCTGAGCTCTTAATTACTGTGCTGCCAAGGCTCCAAGGAGTTAAGGGTTAGTGATGTCTGATCATGTGCACTTCAAAGGAGCATGGGGTTTTGAAAGAGGAAAGAGCCGGCGTGGGGAATGAGGAAGATAGCTAGCCTACACTACATGTCCTAAAGTAGAGAAGATATGGGAGAAAACCCTGATATAAAGGTGAGCGACTAGTTTAAATCAAGAGTAAAAAGGAAAATAGGAAACACTCAAACTAATAACAAGGATCTAGAGATCAGTCTTTTCCAAATGAGATATACAAAACAACTAACCACAGAAGGTAATGGTAAACAGCTTTAAAAGATAACTACAAAGTGAATTTTTACCAGTGGTTAGATCAAACAAACATACCTAGATTTTCCCGAAGGAGCCAAGTAAGTACAGAATCCCTGTATGGAATAAAATCAGTTTTCTTCTTCTTCTTACTCTATGAAAGAGAAAGAAATGGCCTTAGCTTTTTTGGGGGCGGTGGGGGGGGGTTCACATGAAAGGCAAACAAGTCTAAAATTCCCAAGCAAATCAAATTACAGTAGACCCTGTCAATGTTCAATTTAACATTCACAGTTTCAATTCTTCACAATACCCAAAGCTCATGAAATAAATTTTTTAACATTTTATTTTGAAAAATCTATAACATCTATAACAGCTGAGAGTGGTATAATGAGCTATCACACACTCATCATGTAGCCTTAACCATTATGTTTTGCCAATTATCTTTCCATTATCCCCCACTTTTTTATACTTTTTTTTTCCTGAACCATTTTGAAATAAAATGTAAACATAATGTTCTATTACTCCTAAACATTTCAACAGATAGGGCTTTCTCTTACAGAGTCACAGTGCAATGACCAAATTCAGGAAATTTTTATCAGTACAATATTATCCTGTCCTTATAATGTCTTTTATAACTGTTAGTGATTTAAAGCAAATCCAACATTTCGCCTATAAATATTTTTCTAACGGAGGAGGACTTAAAAAAAAAAAAAACCAAAATCACAAGACCTTATACACTTAACAAAATTAACACTAATTCCTTAATATCATCTAATATCCAGTCCTTCAAACAATAATTTTCATTTTTGCAGAGGGACAAATTTCCTGTGGATTCCACATTAGGTACATAGGAGCAAGTCAGCTAATAAATTTACTTGGCCAAATCCCCAAATCAGCAAGTGGGTTGTTGCGCATTTAGTAACTCTTGTTCAGTAATGCGCTAGTTTTCTTTGAAAATAAATTATGCCCAAAATAAATCCAACCATTAGAATTAGGGCTAAAAGTGAGAAGGTCTAAGAAAGTGATATGATTTGCTAATCTGGAGATTTGTAAAGATTCCAAGACAAATTTTCTGTATACATCAAGGGTCTATTTGTACTGTTTTCTCCGTAACCTTTCTCATTACCAGAGTATCAAGCAAAAAGCACTTAATGCAAAGTCAGTGCTGGGATGGATAAAATAATATTCTCTAAAAGTAAAACTGCAAATGCTTTGCAGATCAAAGAAAAAAAAAAAAAAAAAAAAAGCCAAACCCACTGCTGTCAAGTTGATTCTGACTCATAGTGACCCTATAGGACAGAGTAGAACTGCCCCATATGGTTTCCAAGGAGCACCTGGGGGATTCGAACTGCTGACCTCTTGGTTAGCAGCTGTAGCTCTTAACCACTACGCCATACTGAAATACCTGTTTGCTGACTGCTGTGCTGTGATGCTTTAAGAAGCCACTAAGTTGGAAAAGGATAGCGAGACGGCCGTACAACATAAAGAATGTAATCAATGTCATTGCATTGTCAATGTAGAAACCGTTGTATTGGCAAACATTTTAGTGTATGTATTTTCACAATAATGGAAAAAAAGAAATCACTAAGGGAAAGCCAGGGCTCACTGATAAATAGCTCCTCAGCATTCAGCAGTTTTATAACACATTCCTGGCAAAATCTAAGGCTAAACTAAAGATGATCTACTTCTTAGAAAAATACAGGCATTCCAAAAAGGAGTGATAAGTGATTGATGTCTGGTTTATTGAGGAGGAGATAGTGACGGAGTGGGCAAGTGGCACTTTAATTCCATCTTTCATGAAAAATATCCCCTCCATCCCATTACACGTTCCCCGAATCCAACACACACGTACCACCAATTAGAAAGTCATTTCCAATAGCGGGTTCTATTTTTAAATTGAACAGACCTCTAGGGAGAATTAAGCGTATCAGTCATTCACATCTTAGTGGGACTAACTTTCATTCCACTACAAAATCCTTGAGGCCTGGGACCTCAGTTTGCCCTTTGTTAGCACTGAAGATACGGAAAGAATTAAAGCGTGGCAGTTACAATGACTGCAAACACCAACCCAAACCCGTTGCCGTCGAGTCGAGTCCGACTCATAGCGACCCTACAGGACAAGGTAGAACTGTCCCACAGAGTTTCCAAGGAGCACCTGGTGGATTTGAACTGCTGACCCTTTGGTTAGCAGCCACAGCACTTAACCACTATACCACCAGGATTTCCGACTGCAAATAGTACTATAAAAATAAGCAATGTGGGTTTGCCAAAATGTTGTTATCATTTCTGTCAATTAGACTAAACTATGAAGGAGTAGCTAAGTGAAGGAACATAAATAGAACTTCAACACTTTCCATCTGAAAATACTCCAGGGTAACAGCCATTTCTTTCCCATTTGCTCTCCTATGGACTCAGTTTCATCTGTTCTCACATCCATACATTTTTTGAAAATAAAAACTTCAGCAGTTACATAAAAAGCTTTACTTAGATTATTTACCTCTCTAAAAAGAAAGACTGTTAAGTGTGGATGGTAATAATCCAGTTTCTCTCCCCAATGGAAATAACAATATATCTTAATTCACCAAAATTATGCCCATGCTTGTTACCAAAAACTAAAATTTATTTCTGATTGGTTAGAGTTATGACACAAATGCAAAGTACTAAACTACATTTTACGAAACTAATTATAAAAAATCATTTGTGAATTATTATGGCATAGAGCAATATGAGAAATATATAAATACTCTGTAAACTTTTCCTGTGGTTGAAATGAGTGTTAAAAGAAGAACAAGTGTGACAGGGCAAGTCAGTCTTCGTGAGGGTTCTGGGACCCGGATTAGATATTTAAAGAATGTTTACACATGTATAACACCAAATAGCAGAAAGATTTCTGAATCTAAGGCAGCTCTCTCCAACAAGCTGAGAAAAACAGAAAAAGGCCATTACTTGCTATTTTTGTAGAAGCAGACAACATAGACAAACTCTGTTATCTGAAAACATGACTATAAAATATTTCAATACAAATTACTGCCTATATCCTCTATTTTACTCATGTGATTCAGAATAAACTGTTAGGCACTCAAAATATTATTTGTTAAGTATTAATAAATTTTAGAGTATTTGTATAGGAAAATACTTGGAAGAGAAAAAATCAGTAGAATTCGGGTTAAAAAAGGATACAGGTAATATGTTTCCTAGATACAGTTGGAATTTTAACTTGACTCTACAGCTTTCAGATTATCTACAATATATATAATCAAAGAGTAGAAATTTTTAAAAAATATTTTAAATTATCCATTACTTTTCATGGTAGGAAACACAGACAATACAAAGAAGTTAAAAAAAAAAAAAAAAAAACTAGTAATAATTTCAAGAAGCCAGATCTGTTCCAGAATGGTACTCTTAAGTGATCTCTTTAATTGCTCTTTGGAATGCTTTATAAGGAACTTCTTCAAGATCTAGGAGATCTCCTGGATCACTAGGGGAAATATCATAACACAACGTAGAAGTTCCTCGAATTTTTGTTCCTTTATTCTGAATTCCTTCTCCAAAGCATATCATGTTTCCTAAAATGACTTTGGTGTGGAGTCTCATGATTCATGGTCACCCTTAAACAGCCATTCTAAATTCCAGAGTCAAAAAACAAAAGGTTTTTTTTTGAAGGTTCCATGCCTCCATACATCCTGGTGAGGATTTATAACCGTAACAGTTTATCCTATAGCTAGTTCATTTCTACTAATCTCCACCGTACCTTGCTGGTGCAGTTATCCTACAGATGAAAGCATTTACAGGAGAGAACAAGAAAACAGAATAAGCCACCAAACAGAAAATAATATTTTGCTTAGATTTAAGTCATAGTTGAGTATGACTTTTCAGAGATAACCAAGTGAGCATTCAATTCTTTTTAGGGACTCAAATGAGGTATTTAACTAAATCAGAGCACACAACGACTGAAACTTCCTCAGTTTCTAAACTAATAATGAAGCTCTCTATACAAAAATTGTTTCAGCTTTACTGTCCCACCATTAAGGAACAGAAGGAAACAACAGACTAGTTTTTTTATTATTTCTAAAATTTGGCCCCCAAAATTAACAGCATTCACCCAAGTCAAATTGCTCAAATACTCCAAAGGTATGCATCCTGCTTAGAAAAGACCACTACAGGAAAAGAATATGCAATGAATTTTGTTGTTGAGTTGATTCTGACTCACAGCAACTCCATGTATGCAAAGGAGAACTGTTCCATAAGGTTTTCAAGGCTGTGACCTTCCAGAAGCAGATCACCCCGTCTGTCTTCTGAGGCACTTCTGGGTGAGTCTGAACCACCAGCTTTTCTGCTAGTAGTCAAGCGCTTAGCTGTGTGTGCCACCCAGGGACTCATACAATGAATACACTTGGTCTTTGTGTTGCTGTTGTTAGGTTTTTGTAGAGATATGAAAAAAGGCTAAAAAAAGTAGTCAGATCTTAGGTCTTGGCTCTCTCCTTTTCAGATCTATATTTACTTTCACTCTCTTTAATCTCTTTTACTTTTGGTACAAAGTCAAAGTATGTTATGTCTAGTATCTTATCTGAGAAGTTCTAAAAGGAGAAAGGCAAGATTATATAAAAAGGGCTGAAAAAGGACAGCCTCCATAAACTAACCTAAAATATCAAGTATATTTGCTGAACAGACACAATTTCTCTCATAATGTGCTATAAAACTTACCACCTCTGCCAAGGCTGAAATGACTTTGCCCAAAGTCGTAAGAGACTTATTAATATTTGCTCCTTCCTAAAAACAAAAACCAAACATGAAAGTATTATGATGAAGAAATTCTACTATTTCCACATCATATATAATACATAAAACACAATTAGTCATAGGCTAGCATTATTTGTTAATTATGACCACAAGTTCCTAAGAAACTCCTTGAATACTCCATCTTTCCCCTCCACTTGATGACATGCAAGGACCACATACCTAACTCACAGTCCTAGAGTATCTTCAAGATGTTTGTGCTCCAAAAACTTACAGATGCAACCTTCTCTCACAACTCAGCAACATACAATTTCTGCTTTTGTTAAGCAATTATCTCTAGAAAAGCCTGTGCTTGTCCTCACATCTGGATCTTTTGTATCCTGTTTCCATTACTGTCTCTAACTTCCATCTAGCCAACTTCTGCCTCTTCTGCAAATCCAATTCAATTCTCACCTTTTCCATGAAGGCCTCTCTAACTATTCTGTTATATAACTTACCCTTTCACTGAAGTTACAGACCAGAAATCAGCAAAATTTTTTCCATAGAGGGCCAGACAGTAAATATTTTAGGTTTTGCAGGCCATACGGTTTCTGCTGTAACTACTGAACTCTGCCATTTTAGCATAAAAGCAGCCACAGACAATACAAAAACTAACGGGTGTAGCTGTGTCCCAGTAACATTTTATTTACAAAAACAGGTGGGAGGCTAGACTTGGCCCACAGGCTGTAGTTTGCTGACCCCTGTTACAGAACATTTATTGACTAGGCCATTTACTTGGTAAAATTAATACCTTTAATCGAGTCCCTTTCGCACCAGTTGAATCAGCCCGTTCACTTCCCGCTAGATCCACCAAGCTGACTTTACTGACCTGGTAAGGAACAGTAACAATTGGGACAATTAGAAAATAAGCAAGGTAGAAGTAGAAAAGGCAGGAAATTAAAAGATTAAGCTATTGAGAGGACTAAAAAAAGTTAGAGCTTTTAAATATGGCATAAACCCATTGCCGTCGAGTCAATTCCAAATCACAGCAGCCCTACAGGACAGAGAAGAACTGCTCTACAGGGTTTCCAGGGAGCGGCTGGTGGATCTCAACTACCAACCTTTTGGTTATCAACCGAATGCTTAATCACTGCACCACCAGGGCTCCCAATATGGCATAGGAAGACAAAAGCAAGATATACTCTCGTCAGTTTAAAGAGTATGCACAAAGTACACACCAATATCTTGGTTCAAAAATCAAACCAAACCCACTGCCATTGAGTCAATTCTGCCTCACAGTGAACCTACAGGACAGACAGAACTGTCCCAAAGGGCTTCCAAGGAGTGGTTGGTGGATTCAAGCTGCTGACTTTTTGGTTAGAAGCCAAACTAATTTTAGGATAAACATGATGTACTTTACTACAGTACATTATGTTGTTGCAGCACGCTGTTGAGTCATCCTTCTACCTATAACGATCCCATGTGACAGAACAGAACTGCCTCATAGGGTTTTCTTGGCTGTAATCTTTTTGGAAGCAGATCAACAGGTCTTTCTCCTGTGGAGCTGCTGGGTAGGTTTGAACTGCCAACCTTTAGGTTAGCGGCCAAGTGCTTAAATGTTTGCACCACCAAGGCTCCTTACAGTATGTTATAAAAATATATAAAACTCATCAACCCATTAAATGATAGATTAAAACTTAAGCTTCAAGTAACTGAACTCCCAAAGACTGCTGGTAGGATTGTAAAATGGTACACAACCACTCTGGATAACTAGTCTGGCAGTTCTTAAGAAGGTAAACATAACATACACCTACCATATGACTAACCATCCTACTCCAAGGTTTACACCAAGAGAAACGAAAACATTTATCCACATAAAGACTTGTATACAAATTTTCAATGAAGCTTCATTTCCAATAATCAAAAACTGGAAACAATTCAAGTGTCCATCAAAAGGTGAACTGATAAACTGTGGTATATCTATACAACGGAATACTAGTCAGCAAGTATTTCATAAAAGGAAGGAACTATTGATACACACACCACCACATATGAATCTCGAAATCATTATGCTGAGTGAAAGATGCCAGGTTAATACTGGATACTATATGATTCCATTTATATAAAATTCTAGGACATGTAAAATAATCTATAATGACAAAAAGCAGATCAGTCACAGCCTGGGGGTTGGGGTGGGAGGACGGATAGGTAGATTGCAAACTGGCATGAGGCAATTTTTCAGGGTTCTGGAAATACTCATTATCTTGATTGTGATACTGGTGCATACAGATGTCAAACTGACCGAATTTTGCACTTCTAGTATGTGTAGATTATTGTATTTCAATAATATCTCAATAAAGTTATTAAAAAATAAAACTTTAGAAAAATATCAACAAAATTATCCATAATGGGTTATCAAGGAAACTAGGGCTACAGGATTAACATCTTTAATTTTCCAGGTTTAACATTATGGGAGAGAAGCAAAAATGCTCTCACAAAGACTGTTCCTTGATGGCCCTCACACAAAGAATGCTGACTACTAAACAGCATTCATATTGTAACCTCTAACTAAGCAGTGCCAAGTTATCTGACCACCTAATAAGGAGTATATTTTTCCCCAATTTTAATAACTTTGTTTTTTAGAGCAGTTTTTAGATTTTACAGAAAAACTGGGCAGAAAGTGCAGACAGTTCCCGTATACCCTTCTCCCCCTGCACACGGTCCTATCATTAACATCCCGGATTCGTATGGTACATTTGTTACAACTGATGAACCAACACCTGTCGCCCTGGAGTTGACTTCAACTTATACTGACCCTATAAGACAGAGCAGAACTGTCCCATAGGGTTTCCAAGGCTGTAATCTTTATGGAAGCACACTGTCACATCTTTCTCCCTAGGAGCAGCTAGCTGGTGGGTTTGAACCATCAACCTTTTGTTACCAGTTGAGTGCTTAACCACTGTGCTGCCAGGGCTCCTTATGAACAAATACTGATGCATTATTTTTAACTCAAGTCCATAGTTTACATTAGGGTTTGCTCTGTGTTGTACAGTCCTATGGGTTTTGACAAATGTATGTCATGTATCCACCATTACAGTGTCATACAGAATAGCTTCACTGCCCTAAAAATGCCCTGTGCTCCATCTATTCATCATTCCTCCTGAGCCCCTAGTAACCACTTATCTTTTTACCACCTCTATAGTTTTGCCTTTTCCAGAATGTCATATATCTGGAATCATACAGTATGTAGCTTTTTCAGACTGGCTTCTTTCACTTAGCAATATGCACTTAAGGTTTCTCTGTGTCTTTTCGTGGCTTGATGGCTCATTTATTTTTTATCTCTGTATAATACTCCGTTGTATGGATGTACCACAGTTCGTTTATCCATTCACCTTTTGGAGGATATCTTCGTACTTCCAAGTTTGGGCGGTTATGAATAAAGTAGCTCTAAATGTTCATGTGTAAGTATTTATGGAGACATACACTTTTATCCAGGACAAATGCTGGATTATATGGTAAGCCTATGTTTAGCTTTGTAAGAAACTGTCAGACTGTTTTCCAAAGCGGCTCCACCATTTTGCATTCCTACTAACAGTGAATGGGAGCTCCTGTTGCTCTACATCCCGTGAAACACATATTTTTAAAATAATTTTCAATTAAAGACAAACAAAAAAGTCATCAAGAAAGAGGTGATTCTAGTTCTTTGTGACATCAGTGTCATAAAGTACTCAAAGGGTCTTCTGTAACTACCAGTATAAGAAATCTATCTTCAGATTTAAAAGTCTAGCTGCATGCTAATTAGTAAAGTAGGCAGAGTAGAACTCAACATAAATTTATTATAAACAATAACAGTAAAACTGACATTTACTGAGTGGTTACTCTGTGGCAGCACTATTATATGCACTTAATTTATAATAATATTTGATCCTTTTAACAATCTTAAGAAGTTGGAAGTTCAAGTGCACACAGAGATGCCTTGGAAAAAAGGCATGGAGATCAACTTCCAAAAAATCAGTCACTGAAAACCGTATAGAGCACAGTTCTACTCTGACACACATGGGATCGCCATGAGTTAGAGCTGACTCGAGGGCAACTGGTTTAATTTTCTGGTTTTGAGGTTGTTACAGGTGGGGAAAAGAAAGTACAAAGATGTTAAGTAACTTGCCCAAGGTAAGATCACCAAAAAGTAGCAGAGCTGGGATTTAAAGCAAGTAGTCTAATTCCAAAGTCAACAATATTTAACCAGAAAATGAGAAATCAAGAAGCAAATTTGAAGAGCACCAGAAATACTGTGCACTTATTTATTTTCCAGGAATAAAACACATCATATGCCTGCTTAATCCCACGGTTACATTATCATACCTCAAAAAAGTAAGTTACACACAGCAAACAAGGCTTGTTGTTAGGTGCTGTTGAGTGGATTTTAACTCATAGCAACTCTGTGTACAACAGAACTAAACACTGCCTGGCCCTGCACCATCCTCACAATCCTTCTTATGCTTGAGTCAACTATTGCAGTCACTGTGTCAATCCATCTCATTGAGGGTCTTCCTCTTTTTCACTCACTCTCTACTTTACCAAGCATGATGTCCTCCAGGGACTGATCCCTCCTGATAACATGTCCAAAGTATGTGAGACAAAGTCTTGCCATCCTCACTTCTAAGGAGCATTCTGGCTGTACTTCTTCCAAGACAGATCTGTTCGTTTTTTTGGCAGTCCTTGGTATATTCAGTATTCTTCACCAAACCGTAATTCAAAGGCATCAGTTCTTCTTCGGTCTTCCTTACTTATTGTCCAGCTTTCTCATGCATATGAGGAGACCGAAAATACCATGGCCTGGGTCAGGTGCACCTTAGTCCGTAAAGTGATATCTTTGCTTTTTAACACTTTAAAGATGTCTTCTGCAATAGATTTGCCCAATGCAATACATCGTCTGATTTTTTTGACTGCTGCTTCCAAAGGAGTTGATTGTGGATCCATGTAAAATGAAATCCATGACAACTTCAATCCTTCCTCCATTTACTGTGATGCTGTTTATTGGTCCAGTTGCGAGGATTTTTCTTTTCTTTATGCTGAGGTATAATCCATACCGAAGGCTGTGGTCTTTGATCTTCATCAGTAAGTGCTTCAAGTCCTCTTCACTTTCAGCAAGCAAGGTTGTATCATCTGCATATTGCAGGTTGTTAACGAAGTCTTCCTCCAATCCTGATGTTGCATTCTTCTTTATAGTCCAGCTTCTCGGATTATTTGCTCAGCATACAGACTAAGTATGGTGAAAGGATACAACCCTGACGCACACCTTTCCTGACTTTAAACCACACAGTATCCCCTTGTTCTGTTCAAACAACTGCCTCTTGATCTATGTACAGGTTCCTCAGGGGCACAGTTAAGTGTTCCGGATTTCCATTCTTTGCAATGTTATCCATAATTTGTTATGATCCACACAGTCGAATGCCTTTGCATAGTCAATAAAACACAGGTAAACATCTCTCTGGTATTCTCTGCTTTCAGCCAGGATCCACCTGACATCAGCAATGATATCCCTCCTTCGATGTCCTCTTCTGAGTTCAGCTTAAATTTCTGGTAGTTTCCTGTGGATGTACTGCTGCAACCACTTTTGAATGATCTTCAGCAAAATTTTACTTGCCTGTGACGTTAATGATATTGTTTGATAATTTCCCCATTCGGTTAGATCACCTTTCTTTGTAATAGGCATAAATATAGATCTCTTCCAGTCGGTTGGCCAAGTGGCTGTCTTCCAAATTTCTTGGCACACACAAGTGAGTACTTCCAGCACCGCATCTGTTTGTTAAAATATCTCAATTGGTATTCCATCAATTCCTGGAGACTTGTTTTTCACCAGTGCCTCCTGTGCAGCTTGGACTTCTTCCTTCAGTACCATCAGTTTTTCATCATATGTCACCTCCTGAAATGAATGAACATCTGCCAATTCTTTTTGGTACAATGACTCTGTGTATTCCTTCCATCCTTTTTTGATGTTTCCTGCGTCTCGTTCAGTACTTTGCCCATAGAATTCTTCAGTATTGCAGCTCGAGGCTTGAATTTTTTCTTCAGTTCTTTCAGCTTGAGAAATGCCAAGTGTGTTCTTCCCTTTTGGTTGTCTAACTCCATGTCTTTGCACATGTCATTATAATACTTGTGTCTTGTTGAGCTGCCCTTTGAAATCTTTTGTTCAGCTCTTTTACTTTATCATTTCTTCCATTTGCTTTAGCTACTTGATGTTCAAGAGCAAGTTTCTGAGTCTCTTCTGACATCCATTTTGATCTTTTCTTTCCTGTCTTTTTAACAAGGTTAATAAGGTAATAATTAAGAGGCTCCAGTCAAGAAGAAGGACAGGAAGTTATTGCTAAAGAACTGCTCATCAACCTCTTGCACAGAGTAGTTTTGAGACCCAAGATCTTGGATTGTTTTTTCTTAAGTCTATTTTCTATCTTGTAATTTCACATCAGAACTCCTATTCAAAATTGGTTTAAGGTTAAAAAAAAAAAAAAAAAAAGTGATAAGCAGAGGCTATAGAACACCCTCCATTAAGTAGAACAGCAACCTTCCTCCCTTCCACAAAATGCAGAGGGCAGCAAGAGGGACTTCTGAAAATTCCCATCCCTTACAACTTAAGCCCAAGGACTGAAATTCTCCTACCTTCTCGGTGGAAAGGTTGGTCTCACTGTCCTGTTTCTTCTGGGTGAAAACAATGGTAAACACAGCATGTGAGCGGCTACTTGTTTCATTCATGTTGGTAGCTGCCACTGTCCTAAATAAACATAAAGGTGGCCATGTGACAATGGAATTCTTTGATGAAGGTTAAAATGGATAGTGCGCTCCACATTATAAGCATGACGATCGCAGCAACAGCTTTAAACTTATTCACAGATCGCAAGATCGTCACACTACTTCTCTTAATACTGCCTTGTCTGTGAGCTGGTGAAGCTCCTCTTGGATTCCAAAGGCGCCCCCTCTGAATCCCACTTCACACTTAAGCTGTCCCTTTAGGAACCACCAAAGCCTTTAATTTTGATTCTTTATTAGCTGCTCATTTATTCTAGCATCGATTACTGCAATAGTCACATACAGACATGACAACTAACGTCTTACTGTGAATTGATCAGAACCTAAGAATGAAACTTAACCAAAGTTCTAATGGGTTTCAGTAACGCACTGTTTTGATGAGAAGAAAGATATTTAATATAATGAAGGCTTCACCCCTCTAGCATAGCCAAAGGATCAGAGGACCCCATAATTAAAGGAACCTTCATAGCTATACATGTGGTCTCAAACCCCTAACAGGGAACAAAGGGCCTCAAATGGTGCCGAGGACCTTAGTCTTTAGTCTATTTCCTACCACACCTGGCTTTGTTCCCAGCATCCATGAGGTCAGCGATGTCTGTGTAGGAAGTGACCGCCAGCTTTGACAGATCCTCCACATACGGTCCGAGAAGTGGATGTTCACGCACACGCAAATTACCCTTGTTTTTTGGATTCAGCAAATCTCGTACTCTCTCACAGTAAATTTCCATGTAGCTCACCTAGGAAGAAATTAAAAAAGTGAATTAGAGGACTTAGAAAAAGAAATCCCATACATTAAAAAGATTTTTAAAAGCTTTTTTAAAAATTTGTACAATTAGAGAGTGGCAACCTTTACCAAGAGAAAGGTCCTAGTCCTAGCTCCTTTTATTATATAAGCACAGATACCACACTGTGTAGGCTAGAGCCAATCCTCTGATTTTCTCAGGGAGGAAAAGGAGGTAAACAGGCTATCTCTGACACATAGTGGTTACTGTCTTAGGCAGAAAAATATCATTTTTCATAGCAACTTATCAACCATCAGTATGTTTGTAAAACTGCACACTGTTTTCAGTACCTGGGGATTACAGTGAGATTTCCCGAAGAGCTTAGAAATAAGGCTTTTATCAGAATTAAAACTGAAGAACAAGATCAATATTCCAAAGCAGGAAAGACAAAAGAAACCAGTGACTGATACTTTCAGAATGACCACAATGTGACTGAATGTGGACAATGTCTCCACTAGAAGGGATGAGGGTTGATCAGCATGGAAGGTGATTTTGGCAAGACCTATCCAAGCCTTGGGGAGGAGAGGAAGTCTCAGGTAATATACTTCAGGAATTCTTCTCCTATCAGGAGGACCATTCCTATCATAAGGATGAATACACTAGGCTATCATTTCTAACCTGAGGTAATTAAACATTTAATTCCCCTAATCAGCTCCCCTCCCTCTAATTCCATGCGTACCCAACAGCCAACAGGGTTCTTACATAGGCCTGCCCACAGGAAGAGACTACACTCATTTACTAATGTGAGTGCTCTGGTCTGTGCCTTGTGAAAAGTTAACAAACCAGCATTCTGGTGTCATCTCATCAGTCAAATGAGCTTCCCTCAAGAGACTGACTTTGAAGGGTGGTTCTGTTCGCAGTGTAGCTATAAAATCAGACCTTAAGCAAGCAAGGCTGTGAACTGAGGTAAACTGACCACAGCAGTTATACCCTTCTGTATCACGGAGCTATTCAAGCACACTGTGTAATTTCTACATTTTTCAATTTTAAATTTCTATAGACACGTTTTCAGAGGATCAGAGATGGAATCCTATCTCCATTTTTTTTTTTTTTGCCTTTTCACTCAGTCTCTGATCTATTTGATGAAATATATTTTTATACTATACTTTAAAATCAGTAAAAAAAAAAAATTTTTTTTGTGAACCCTGAAAGAATCATTACAAGAGTAAAACAACAGGACAACAAATATTCTTAAATATTCTTTCCAACAACAGGTCATCCTAGGTGAGGTTTTACTTCAATCATTCTTATGCATTTAAACTTAAACTTACATTCCTAAATCCCAGAAAGATACTGTATCTTCTTAGAAAACGTGCCCCTTTTCACATAAGTTGCAAGACTAAAGAGGCTAAAGGCTGATATGCTCCATTAACCAACCAGAGCCATCACTATTTCTTTTATCTCTGAACCAATCGTTACAGCTCCTCTTTGGCCAAATCAGTTCACTGACCACTGATATCTTCCAGGCACTTGGCATACACCAACATATAAAACAGACACAGCTCCCTTCCCTAGGGACCTTATGATTCTAGCAAGTGAGCCTGACAATAAACGATAAACATAAAAAAAAATTAAAACATATATTATATTACAATGTGATGAGTGCTATGGAAAAAAGAAAAATAGAACAAGACAAGAGAGATCAGGAGCGCTGGGATGGAGGGCAAGTTGCAGTATTAAACAAGGTGGTCAAGGTAAGCCTCACTGACAGAGTGAGAATATGGGCAAGGACTTGACAGAGGTGAGAAACTTAGTAAAGTAGCTCTCCAGGGGAAGAAAGTTTCAGGCAGAGGAAACAGTAATTGCAAAAGCCTGAGGCAGGGATGTTCGTGGTGTATTTGAGAAAGAAAGCCACTGTGGCTGGAGCAGAGTAAATAAGGGGAGAAAAGGAGGTGAGGGAGGCCCCACAAGGGATCTGCGCTGAAATTCAAACAAGCCTGTGAAGTCTAACATGAAAGAAAACGGCATCTTCTTTTACTACCCATAAGAACTCATGGGATTTTTAAAAAACGGTGACAGGATAAGACAAGCTATTTAGAGAATTCATTTTAACACAAAATATCCTTAGAGCAGCACGTTCTCCCCTTGATACATGACGCGGCAAGGCAGAATTCTTTAAAACTTATAAACTTATGTAATATTTTTTATAGGGAAAGAAAAAGCCCCAAAGCAGCTAAGGAACTGTGCAAGTTCTATTAACAATTCACCATACATACACTCCAAAATAAATAATCTAGAGCTTGCTTAAAAGACAGCTGAATTTCTCAGAAGAGGCTTGTGCTGACAGAATTTCAGTTACTAATAATTTTAGTTACTATGCAATTGAATACAAGAAGGGGGGGCTGAGATGACAGCTTCATAAAACACACACACAAAAAGATAAAATGTTTATGAAACAAACTAACATATATAAGCAATTCTATAGACATCTTATTGAAAAAGACAAGGTAAACACACTGGATGGAAAATAACTTCTCAAGTTTCTAAGCAATTATAAGGGGGGAGAAGGGATTGATTACATAAATTTTTAAGAACCTAGGCCTGTCAGAAAAATTATTAACAATATTAAAGGGAAAGAGTTCAGACAAACGAATAAAAACATTGAGCACTGAAAACATGAAAATGCATACGTGTAATTTAAAAGATGTTCAATCACACTAATAATCCAAGAAATGAAAATTTAAGAGTGAGAAATTTTCAAATTGGTAAAGATTAAAAAATGATAATACTACATGTTGGCAAGAGTACAATGGGTGCTTACACCCTCCTGGTGGGACTGAAAATCAGTACAGCCTTTCTTTCTAAAAGGCGACTTGGCAATCCAAACGTATTGTTTGACAACCAGGATATAGGCAAAGGAAATAACCGAAAATAAAGGCAAAGACTTATGAACAAGGATTTAATTGCAATATGATTCATTAAAACCATAACTTAGAAATAGCCTAAATGCACAAAATTGGGGGAATGGTTAAGTGATCTGTAGCAGTCGAATCTGACACCATTTACAAGTAATGCTTAAGGGAATGGAGTGCAAAAACCTCTGATTTCAACCCTGAGTTGTACTCACCTCGACAGAGTAAGACATTTCTTCATTACAGTTGTCATTGATTTTCTCAAATAGTTCTTCACATAACTACAGAAGCAGAATGAGAGAGGCGTGAATATCACAAATCAGAGAAGTACTAAGTTACCCGTGAGTGCTAAGTAACTTAGCAAGAGCCCCCGTCTCAAAATATTAATAGCATCAACACCAAGGTATGCTTCAAACAAAATAAAAGGAAAACTGTGAATACATTCCTCTCATCTAATCTTTATTCTCCCTCAGCAACAGTACTTCTCAATATTGTTTCCTCAGAGAAGGAAAGCCACATTTGAGGAAAGAGGGGGAATGATGTCTCTTAATAGGAGAGTTATGACATTGGCACATTTAAATGTATGTGGATTCAATCATTCATACTAAAAAATGTATGTGGATTCAATCTTTCATACTATACTAGGGTAACTGTGACTCGGCTATCAGTATTATAATTGTACAGTAAAACTACTATTAAACCATGCTTTGCACACAAACATATATTTATCATGCTATATAAGATCTATTATTATACACTGTCAGTTACTATATACATTATAAATTTGGGCAGAAGAATGGAAGGAATTTTTCAAGAATAATTTTGACTCTATAAAATACTGCTTTTACCACTATCTTTAGATTCCAGCCTCTATATGAGACGCTACACCACTACACAGTGACATTTCTAACACAAAACATTAATTGTTCTAGATCAGAAAAATTATGACATGGCATGCTCCCTATCCCCTGAACTTATTTAAAGTATGTAATATTTAAATAAAAATCTCCTGAGTTTTCATTTGCTACACCTATAGGATTAAGGCAATCAATATACATTTTGAAAATGAACTACATGTTCATGATTCTCTAGAAGTCTAAATAGAATTTAAAATTTGTTACAAATAAATTTTCTGAATAATAATCATCTTTTTGAGAAACCATGCTCTTGCACTAAAATAAAGTACTACAAAGTTCTACTTGAAAAGAGATGTATATGTAATCCTCAAGAACTCCAATAACAAAACAAAATTAAGGGGAAAGGAAGGAGAGACTAAGTGTGGTAACAGGATAAAACAAATAAGGTAACTTAGTATAATCTGCTAAAATTAATTGTTTTATTGCTGACGAACTGCTGCATAGTAGCAGAGAGTAAAGACTCCAGAATGACCTTATCTACGTTTGGATTCTGGCTCTGCGCCTACTTGGGTAAGTGACATAACCTGTGCCTCAGTTTCTTCATCTGTAAAACAGGGGTAAACATAGCACCTACCTCTTAGGGGATTAGATGAACTAATATTTGCAAAGCACTTAAACCTGTGCTTGGCACATAGTGAGTGCTATATAATGTTTTCTCTGAATAGTATTATAGCTCTTATTACTATATACAAAGGACAATTGCCAAAATGTCTTGAACAATTCAATTACAGGAAAAAATGTATACTAGTATGTGCAATATCATCAGTCAGAGCAAGGCCAGGGTCCAACTGCAGAACAGATCATCACTTGCTCATACGCAAGTTCAAGCTGAAACTGAAGAAAATTAAAATCAGAGCAGCAAGTCCACGAGAGCCAAAGTACGACCTTGAGTATATCCCACCTGAATTTAGAGACCATCTCAAGAATAGATTTGATGCGCTGAACACTAATGACCGAAGATCAGACGAGCTGTGGAATGATATCAAGGACATCATACACGAAGAAAGCAAGAGGTCACGAAAAAGACAGGAAAGAAAGAAAAGACCAAAATGGATGTCAGAAGAGACTCTGAAACTTGCTCTTGAATATCAAGTAGCTAAAGCAAATGGAAGAAATGATGAAGTAAAGGAACTGAACAGAAGATTTCAAAGAGCAGCTCGAGAAGACAAAGTATTAAAATGACATATGCAAAGAACTGGAGATAGAAAATCAAAAGGGAAGAACACGCTCAGCATTTCTCAAGCTGAAAGAACTAAAGAAAAAATTCAAGCCTTGAGTTGCAATACTGAAGGATTCTATGGGGAAAAATACTAAACAACTCAGGAAGCATCAAAAGAAGATGGAAGGAATACACAGTACCAAAAAGAGCTGGTTGACAACATTCTATCACTTCAGGAGGTACCATATGAACAGGAACCAATGGTACTGAAGAAGTCCAAGCTGTACTGAAGGCACAGGCGAAAAACAAGGCTCCAGGAATTGACGGAATATCAACTGAGATGTTTCAACAAACAGATGCAGTGCTGGAAGTACTCACTCACCTATGCCAAAAAATCTGGAAGACAGCTACCTGGCCAATCAACTGGAAGAGATCGATATTTATGCCTATTTCCAAGAAAGGTGATCCCACTGAATGTGGAAATTATCGAACAATATCACTAGTATCACACACAAGTAAAATTTTGCTAAAGATCATTTAAAAGTGGCTGCAGCAGTATATTGACAGGGAACCTCCAGAAATTCAAGTAGGATTCAGAAGAGGATGTGGAACCAGGGATATCACTGCTGATGTCAGGTGGATCCTGGCTGAAAGCAGAGAATACCAGAAAGACGTTTACCTGTGTTTTACTGACTATGCAAAGGCATTCGACTGTGTGGATCGTAACAAATTATGGATAACATTGCAAAGAATGGAAATTCCAGAACACTTAGTTGTGCTCCTGAGGAACCTGTAAATAGATCAAGAGACAGTCGTTCAAACAGAACAAGGGGATACTGTGTGGTTTAAACTCCGGAAAGGTGTGCGTCAGGGCTGTATCCTTTCACCATACCTATGTAGTCTGTATGCTGAGCAAATAATCCGAGATGCTGGACTAGATGAAGAACGGGGCATCTGGATTGGAGGGAGATTCGTTAACAACCTGCGTTATACAGATGATACAACCTTGCTTGCTGAAGGTAAAGAGGACTTGAAGCACTTACTGATGAAGATCAAAGACCACAGCCATCAGTATGGCTTATACTTCAACATAAAGAAAACAAAAACCCTCACAACTGGACCAATAAGCAACATTACGATAGATGAGGAAAAGATTGAAGTTGTCAAGGATTTCATTTTACTTGGATCCACAATCAGCACCCATGGAAGCAGCAGTCAGGAAGTCAAAAGATGCGTTGCATTGGGCAAATCTGCTGCAAAAGACCTCTTTAAATGGTTGAAAAGAAAGATGTCACCTTGAGGACTCAGGTGCACCTGACCCAAGCCATGGTGTTTTCAATCGCCTCTTATGCATGTGAAAGCTGAATGATGAATAAGGAAGACTGAAGAAGAATTAATGCCTTTGAATTGTGGTGCTGGAGAACAAACAAACCTACCCGGGAAGAAGTACAACCAGAATGCTCCTTGGAAGCAAGGATGGCGAGACGCTGTCTCACACACTTTGGACATGTTATCAAGAGGGATCAGTCCCTGAAGGAGGACATCATGGTTTGTAAAGTAGAGGGACAATGAAAAAGTGGGAGACCCTTAATGAGATGGACTGACACAGTGGCTGTTAAGAATGAGCTCAAGCATAACAATGATTGTGGGGATGGTGCAGGATCAGGCAGTATTTGGTGCTGTTGTACATAGGGTCGCTCTGAGTCAGAACCAACTCAATGGCACCTAACAACAACAAAAGTTTATGCAAATGTTTTTCTGAAAATTTCCTAGTGTTTATTAATAACTAAGCATTTAAATTATATAGCTGAATTTAAGATTATAATCCAATAGCCCATTAGAAAAAGCTGGTATTGTCCCCTTATGCATTTTATTCTCAGAATACAGAGATAGTGGCATTATGCCTATGTAAAAAGAAAACACTTTAACATTCACTGTAAATATAGTTAATATGAGTAAACTATATTCCTGTTTTTAACAAAAGAAGTTCCTCCTAAATACTCATGTCAGAACTCTTCTTCATTCAGAAAGAATACAAGAACAGAAGAAATAACACCAACTGCTCTTAAAAAAAAGAACTCTCAGGCTGTATAAAGTTTAAAGTCATAGTATTAAGTTAGTAAAAGTTAATATTAAGCTAATAAGATAACAGAAAAGTATCACTGAAAGACATATGCATATTACATGTCTCAAATGTTTAACTCTCTTTAATAAGTTAACTTTTTTATAAATGTTTCAGGAGATTAAACTTTTACTATTTAGTGACTATCACAGACATGTTTCATAGACTCAGAAGCTGGTAACACTTTAAAAAAAATAAAATAATGTGACACTGGGTATACCGCACCATCTTTACAAAGCGTTAATTTTCCTGCCTTTACAGACAGCTGTACACATGTCCTTCTCTCCCACTAGACTCTAAGCTCCTCTGAGAGAAAGGGAGACATTATTCAGCTTTGTGTCTTGCATACTAATAGTCCCTGAATAAACGTTTGCTATATAAAATAACTGTTAAAGTAATTTAAGATTAAGAGTAATGATGAACAGAAGAGTTTTTCTGCTGTTTTGTCTTTTTTACCTGTGGAATGATGCCAGCTTGGCTTTCTTCTTGTTTACCCATCATTGTATAAGATTTCCCAGCACCAGTCTGTCCATAGGCAAAAATACAGACGTTGTATCCCTCAAAGGCGTGCAAGAGCATTTCCTTCCCAATGTCATTGTACACACGGTTTTGAGATGCAAAACAGGGATCTTCGGGCTGTAAGGTTAAAGGGACAAGTAAATCACGTTTTAATTCAAATCCTTCCCTGTACTTAGCTGGTAGCCTACATAATAAACCAACAGCATTTGGAACTAGAGTATTTCACTTAAAACATACTAGAAAATTTTTAAATCCCTTCTACATAGTTTATTTTTCTCATTAAACACAAATTCTCTCTCTCACGTGCACGCACACACACACGCACAAGCACTGTTAAAGCCATCCACGGCAGCCATACATACATAAAAATATCCACATGAAATTATCTGGCAAGATTACACTTTATTTTCTATAACTTTAAAAGTATCACTCTTCCATTCACTCTTCTTGGGAGCTCCAAGAAGATCTTCTTAAGTGGAAAGTCAAGAGTCTTTCTACTTAAAAAGATCAAAAGTCAAGTCTACATGTAACAATACCTCTTTGAACTTGCTCCAGGTAGTGTGACTACTTCTCAGTAAACTCAGTTCTCAGTAAGGGATGTTTCCAATCCCTTACACAGGCCCTTCCCTTGGCAATTAGGTTTTGTTGCTAGTTTAAAACATCTCCTCTCCCATCTATGTCAACTAGCATAATAAAATCTATTAAGAAAATACTCTGCATCCCACTTTGGAGAGTGGCATCTGGGGTCTTAAACGCTAGCAAGCGGCCATCTAAGATGCATCAATTGGTCTCAATCCACCTAGATCAAAGGAGAATGAAGAACACCAAAGACACAAGGTAATTATGAGCCCAAGAGACAGAAAGGGCCACATAAACCAGAGACTGCATCAGCCTGAGACCAGAAGAACTAGATGGTGCTCAGGTACAACTGATGACTGCCCTGACAGGGAACACAACCGAGAACCCCTGAGAGAGCAGGAGAGCAGTGGGATGCAGACCTCAAATTCTCATAAAAAGACCAGACTTAATAGTCTGACTGAGACTCGAAGGACCCAGGAGGTCATGGTCCCCAGACCTTTTGTTAGCCCAAGACAGGAACCATTCCCAAAGCCAACTCTTCAGACAGGGATTGGACTGGACTATGGGATAGAAAATGATACTGGTGAGGAGTGAGCTTTTTGGATCAAGTAGACACATAAGACTATGTGGGCAGCTCCTGTCTGGAGAAGAGATGAGAGGGCAGAGGGCGACAGAGGCTGGCCGAATGGACACGAAAATAGAGTGGAGAGAAGGAGTGTGCTGTCTCATTAGGGAGAGTGCAACTAAACTCTAGTTTAGAACAATCTCTGGAAGCCAGTAAGATTTGGGGTTCTATGTTGAGTAAAGGAATCATGAAGGGCCTTACTCTCCATTCTCCCAACTTTTGTTAACTTTTGTCTTCCTCGAGAACCTGCAGGGCCTTTCAAAATCTTTGAAAACCGTGCCATTCTACCACCATTTAAATGAACAAATCATTTCACTACGGTCACCCCAATCTTGCCAGCCATATTCTCTATACTTGTACTCTCTATTCCCTCAAAATTTAACTTACAATTAACAATATATACTAAGCAATCTTTAATTTGGCAATTCCTAAGATCTTTTATTTATTTATTTTTTTAAGATCTATTTTTTTATAAGTATAATAATGTTCATAACAAGAATCCTGAAATATTGATAAATAAATCCTGAAGGGATATCTAAGTCACAGACTAAATTAGGTCCAGTATAAATTCAGTATAAACTAAGTCAGTTTTAAAAAAATTTTGGTAAAAATATACATACCAAAACATTCACCAGTACAATAATTTCTATGTTGAATCAGTTTTACATATATGTACATATGTATGTTTATGTATATGTAACTTTCCAGCAACCAAAATACTCTATTAAGGAAAATACTTCAGAAAGCATTCACCGTTATTAAAAAATGAACCACAACAGACCACATTTACAAAACAAGAATCGGATCTGCTCTGGTAACAGAACAGACAAAAAGCAAAGAGGAGGCAGGAGGTCTGACACTGGAGACTGCTGACGGGAGGCTGCACCATGAGTATACTTACCGAGGTATGAGACCAATAGGAGTAGTCAAAGCTGAAGGACTTTGGAGCTTCCTTCGGGTTCTTTGGGTTAATAATACCTAGAGGATAAAATGTTTAATTTTATGTCATTCAGGTACATATTCTTTACTTCAACCTGGATGTTATATGTTCAAAACATCCCAATCAGTAAATTCATATATTGAATCTGATAAAGGGCAAACGAAAAACAAAAGTAATCACATTCTTAAGAAATGATCTTTATTTGGAGCTTAGAAAAAAATCAGACCAACAACATTTACTGGGCATCACCAGGACTCAGAACAGAGCCTGGTGCATAGTAGGTGCTCCATAAATATTTTGCAACTGAATGTTTCATCCTCCCTAGGTAAATAAAAAATAATAATTTTTTTTTTAAGTAGGTGGTCAAAATTTGGAGATGGGGCAGGTTACCGTTTCAAGGTCCCTTATAAGGCTTCGAAATAATTTCAGCACATCAGAAATAAAAAACTAGAAAATTACTGAATTACTCCACTCTTTAAAACAAACTCTTTTAGTGAAAATATATACAACAAAATATACACCCATTCAACAATTTTTTACCTGTACAGTTCATTGACAATGGTTACATGCTTCACATTGTGTCACCATTCTTCCTATATATCTACCCACACTGTTTCACTGCTGTTAGATTCTTTGCCCCTTAAAGTTCTGTGTTTCAGAGTTACTGTTGTCCGTTTAATCTCATATAGATAATTCTTTAAAAGAGTGCAACTGCTCAGGGCGAACATTTTTTATTAAATGAGCCAAATTGTTGTTTAGTTTTTAAAGATGCATTCATGGGATAGTTTTAGTTCAAGGCTTAAAAGTTGTGAAACGGACTCTTTTCAAAGATTTTATCTACTTCAGAAAAGCATTTTGTAATGAATGAAGCAGGCACTGGAAAGATAGTCCTATTTCTGAAATCCACAGCTGATAATAACTATTACAGAATTATTATATATATATGTGTGCGTGTGTGTGTGAATATATATGGGATCACAGACTACTAATTCATCTGTAGAGTATTATAAACAGGAAAATTAAGTTTTGCCTAAAAAGCATGAACTCTCAGTGCCCACATTAAAAGTGATTTCTCACGTAAGTAACCCAGTCACACTACACTTCAAGGACTGACTTAGAATGCTGAGGCTTAACTTCTCTTCTCTTCCCATACATACAAAACTCGAGCTCTTTATACTTCACATGGAACAGCACCCTTTATAACATGTGGTCATGAAATCTCAAAGACTGGACATCGCAACCAATCTACTTCTCTAAGGCAGGGCCACATCCCAGGCTATCAGTGAGATCAAGATTAAAAAATAAATCTGTCTGTGACAGCTGCTGCTCAGGACACAAACAGCAACAGTTGCTATTGTGCTTAGTTCTCTTGCTGGATAGCTGGGTATGGCCACACACTGATGTTCCAACCTCAAATGCTGACAGAGTATTAATAAGGCTCACATTGCACATAATCATGTGACACAGAGACATGTTCTTGAAAGAACATCTTTCCAAACACAAATGGTAATCTAAGCAACAAAATGTGCTTCTAACCAAAGACACTACACACAAGATTTAAATAACAGCCAACATGGAGGAAGCACTAACTTAGAGCTATAGGCGCTTTCTGTGTACTAACTTATTTAATACTCCCAACTACGTAATAAGGCAGATGTTTTATTATCCCCCTCTTACAGATAAAAGAAACCATCACAGAGAAATTAAATAACTTACCCAAGGCTATAGAGCTAGTGGCAGAGCCAGGATATGAATTTGGAGAGTTTGGCCCCAGAGCCCTGACTCTTAGTCAAGACACCCATCGTTTAAATGCTTATTCCCTACATGCAGTAATTCCCAAAGCAAACAAGTGAGGCTTTTTATATGTATACGTACTATCAGGAGCCCTGGTGGCGCAGTGATTAAGCGTTTGGTCACTAACAAAAAGGCTGGCAGTTGAAATCCACCAGCTGCTTCTTGATGGCAATGGGTTTGGTTTGATTTGATATGTATTATCACTCCCCTGCGATTATACCACCAACACTGTTTAAAACTCTCTTTACCATTTAAAACTGGGAACTATGAAGATTATAGTTGCTAAAAGATGAAAGACCACATAAAACACACACACACAACCTCTACCAAGAAAATGGAAATTAAAGTCATACTGTGTGAGCCAGGTTCTAGGTTTTAGCTGATCAACAATAAGAACAATGATGAGATGCAGGGTGTAACCTCTAAAAGTAGTCTTCACCACTCAAAAACATGGTTAAAATGAACACTTCCAACTGCTAGAAAATGTGCTGTCATAAATCCTTTAAACCAGTTTTCATTCACCCTTTTAGATACTGACTGGTGGTACCAATTCTGCTAAGAACTTAAGAAAGGGCCAGTTCTCAGATCCTATCCCTTTGTTCTCTCTTCCCTAGGAAAGAAAAAGAAGTAAAAACTACACTAGTAACTTCTTTGATTCACATGGAACCCTCTTCCTCTTCCTCAATACTCCCCTCTTCCAGATCTTTCAAGCTTATGAAACTACTAAGCTTTCCTAACTTCCAGCTTAAAAACCAAGTTCTTTTTTAAATAACTGCCTCTAGTCAACAACAAAAACCTTTTTAATATAAAAAGTAAATAAAAATACAATTTTAAAAAGCTATTTATATATTAGTTTAGCCAAACAAGATTAAATTTATGCACAATATTAAAAAGATTTCAATTTCCAAATGAGAGGTGTGTGTGCGTGTATGTGTGCGTGTGTGTGTACATGCGTGTATACGTGCGTGTGTATGTGTGTTGTGTGTGTGTGTAGATAAAAGACAACTCAGAACAATGCAAAATTCATTATATTTTTAGGTAGTAGTTATAGGGTAGCTTGTTTAATTTTATTCTTTATATTTACATATATATGGAGTATCTAGAAGATATGAAATATTTCATAATCAAAAACTTTAAACTGCTTGAACTCTGCAAATAAAAAGATTTTTATAAAGATAAAATATTAATGACACCATTTGCGCTCATCAGAACCCTCTAAAGCCCATGAACTCCACTATTCATCTATGGACAATAAATATAGTGTTTTCAAATGCGCCAAAAGATTTTTCTTTCTGAATTAATGGTTGAAATCTAACTCATATCCTTTCACCCAACTAGGAAACAGGATGCGTCAAACTATTAAAAAAAAAAAAAGAGGGGGAGAAGCCCAGAACATGTAAGAGAAAGGGTATAGGATTCAGAATCAAAGGACCTGCATCAGCACCTACACCTTTTAATATTCAAAACATATGAAGAACAATTAAGAAATACTATATTTAGATTTCTTCTGTGACTTTGGGTATTCCTGAGCTTTTGTGGCCTCTCTGGAGCACTGGTGATACAGTGGTTAAGCACTAGGCTGCTAACTGAAAAGTTGGCTGTTCCAACCCACTCGCTACTTCATGGGAGAAAGATGTGGCTGTCTGCTTCCATAAACATCACAGCCTTGGAGGCCCTACGGGGCAGTTCTATGTCCTATAGGGTCGCTCTGAGTCGGAATCGACTCGCCAGCAACGGGTTTGGGTTTTTGGTTTGGTGGCTTCTCTAAAACTAAGGTAATACCTAGTTCACAGCATAAAATAGTAAGCTACTACACAGATGTTAAATTTTTAAAAATAGGTATTCCATAGTCTTTAAGCCAAAGCAAGAAAAGGTCACTAATTGCTAACGTAAGCTAAAGTTAAATCTAAATTTTATTTCTTGGCAAGAGTGAAAGTGTTACAATGCTGTGCTATCAAACCTCTAGTGCCCCTACAATACTATGAATGACTTATGTACATGGACCATGTCTCATGGATCCTCTGTGCTGCCCTACACCAAATAGGCACTCAGATGAACGTCTTCCACACACATCATATACAATTTTAATTTTATTAAATCCTATACGATTTTAAGCAGCATGAAAAGAAAACCAAAACAAGGCATGCATGTACAATATATACATAAAATGTCAGATTTTATCAGCTTTCACAGAAAGAATATAGAAAGAATTGTATTACTGAAAAATTGGGCAATAAATATTTAACACAATGGTTTTTATGTCACGGTCAACTGAGTTAAAACACAGTATGTATGACTTTTGATTTGTTTCTCAGGCAGCATGCACACAGGCTGAGTGGAATTAAAGTAATTAATAAATATATTCAATACATAAGCCATATTTTCACCAACATAAAACACCAGGGTCACATGTCATCAGCGTGCTAGTTTTGTCTATGACAAATCGCCACTTTTTCTATAAGAAATGGACTCGGGCATTTTTTTTGAGTACTGAGGTCAGAACATCACTCTATTTTAAGCGTTCATTACCACCCTAGTTCAAGCTACCATCTCTCTTACCGAGATTACTGCAATACGTCTGAACTGGTCTCCCTGCTTCTCCCCCTCCCCCAACTTGGCCCCTGAAGAGTCTACTCTCTGCACCACAGGCAGTGATCCTTTTGAAATGTAAGCCATATCATGTCCATGTCATGCCTCTTTTGAAAATCTTCCAATGGCTTCCCATTACATGCTGAACAAAATCCCATGAGGTTTTATAATCTGTCCCATCCCTCGCTCCCTCTCTGACTTCATCCCCAAAGACTCACCCTCTCTCCACCACAGCCCTACTGGCCTTCTTATTAAATACACACTCTCATTTCAGGGCCTTTAAAGTTGCTACAGTACCAGGAATGCTCTTCTCCTGGAAAACTGAACAGCCCATTCCCAAACTTAATTCTGGTTCTGTTCAATCATCATCTTTTCAGAAGGCCCTTTCCTGACCATCCTGTTTAAAACCTGCACCCACTGTTACTCTCCATCTTCTTACCCTGATTTATTTTCCTTCACAGCACTTCTGACTCCCTGGTTTATCACATGGGTCACTAGAATGTAGGCTCCACGACACCAGTAACTTCTGCTGCACTCACTGCTATGCCCCCAGCTCTCAGAACAGTGCCTGGGCACACACCGGATACCCAATAAATACCTGAAGAATAAATGACTATGTTAGTGTTAGCTTTCCTCACAGATTGTCACTTGTTTGAGGATACAAACCATGACCCCTCTCTTCCTATATTACCCTGTGTCTTAGTCATCTAGTACTGCTGTAACATAAATACCACAAGTGGATGACTTTAACAAAGAAAAATTTATTTTCTCACAGTCTAGTAGGCTAGAAGTCCAAATTTAAGGTGTGAGCTCCAGGGGAAGGCTTTCTCTCTGTCAGCTCTGGAGGAAGGTCCTTGTCATAAATCTTCCCCTGGACCAGGAGCTTCTCTGCACAGAAACCCCAGGTCCAAAAGACATGTTCTGCTTCCAACACTGCTTTCTTGGTAGTATGAGGTCCCCAACTCTCTGCTTGCTTCCCTTTCCTTTTATCTCTTGTAAGATAAAAGGTGGTACAAGCCACACTCCAGGGAAACTCCCTTTACGTTGGATCAGGGATGTGACCTGAGCAAGGGTGTTATGTCCCACACTAATCCTCTTTAACCACAGGCGGAGATTATGATTTATAACACACAGGAAAATCACAAAACGAGGACAACCACATAATACTGGGAATCTTAGCCTAACCAAATTGACACATTTTGGGGAGGGGGGGCACAACTTAACCTATAACACACCCGCAGTGCTGGCTTCAGAAGCAGGCAACTCTTATTTGTGAATTGGAATGTAGCTTCCTGGACACGACTTTGCTTCTTGAGTCTTTTCTCCTGAGCAGCCAACTTATTCAGCGTCTGGCAAGAAACACTAATTTCTAGAGGGACCAAAACCAAAAACCAAACCCAGTGCCATCAAGTCGATTCCGACTCATAGCGACTCTATAGGGCAGAGTAGAACTGCCCCATAGAGTTTCCAAGGAGCGCCTGGGAGATTCGAACTGCCGAACCTTTGGTTAGCAGCTGTAGCGCTTAACCGCTACGCCACCAGTGTTTCCTTCTAGAGGGACAGAGACTCTAAATTCCAGTCTAGAGTAAAGATGTAACTTTTAGGAAAGAGCTATAACAGGTAAACAAGAGGCAGGAGGAAAGATGACCTGATTTTAAATACTGTATATAGAAGACTACGTGCTGGTAGACCACCAGGCAGGGTAAGGATATAAAAAGTGGAGGCAGGAAAGTGGAATAAGTATTGAAAATCCCTCTTCTTCTCTAGATCTTTAGAATTGTCTCTTAAGCTTACGTTTCACAGAAAATATGGAATCTCATGGCAGATAGAGCTATCTTACCATTAGAATTTGTTGCTCCAAAATTTTCTTCGGTGTTCTAGATAAAAACAAGCTTGCCTTGCATGAGAATTCTTGTGTAGGTGTGAAACAGATTCTTGACCTCACCCACAATACACACACCCAAAAGGTACCAAAAGGTACATCAAAAGACATAAAAAAATGCTGATGTTCTCGGTACTCAACTTTCCAAGTTGTTTCTCTGAGATATACATTCATTTAGGAGGATGAGGTGCTCAAAGCCTAGCTCAATGTCCAACACAGAGCAGGGTCTCAATAAGCATTGGCTGAGTCATTGTTGAATCTCATAACTACATCCAAGATGGTGCATCCACTCAAAGATCTTCAATAAAAATATTTCACTGCCACTGCATCCATCTGGCCCCAAGTTCATTTTCCTGATCTTTCTGCCCTGCCTTCCAGTAGTTCCTGTGCACTTTTACCCAATGGACTCAGCTCTCCAATCTCCCAAGTCTGATATAATGCTAACTTCCATGCTAACTTAAACTTTCTCAAAGGAAAGGTAGATCCTAAAATTCTATTTTAAGAAAGGAAAAGTTAAACAGCACTTTCATTTATCGAGCACAAACTATGTACTATATATACTGCGCTGGGGATGAGATGGAAAGCAAGAGTTATTTCTACCCTTCTAAAGTTTTTATAGCCAATGGAGGAGACAGATACATAATCACACCAAATAAATACATACTTTGAAATTATGAAAGGCACACTAAGGCACATGAAGAGGGCTGTATTAAAGAAAACATACAAAATAGGGGATTTCTGAGCAAGTAAACTCTGGTCTGGGAAGACAGAGAAGGCTGGGCTAAAAGATCCAAAGACCAAACCTATTGCCACTGAGTTGATTCCGACTCACAGTGACCTTACAAGACAGAGTGGAACGGCCCCATAGGGTTTCCAAGGCTGTAATTATGGGAGCTGAATGCCACAACTTTCTCCCACAGAACAGCTGGTGGGTTTGAATCACCGGCCTTTCAGTTAGCAGCTGAGCATTTAAATACTATGCTACCAGGGCTCCTTTGGGTAAAGGTTAAGTAGGAATTAACTAGGCAAAGTGGGGGAGTAATAATAATAATAGCTAACACTTACTGAAGGCTTACCATGTACCAGGCATGTGTAACCAGCAGTTTAATCCTCACTATTATTATCTTCATTTTACAGATGGAGCACCTGAGACAAAGAGAGAAAGGAGCCTGCCCAATGCCAGAGCCTAGATTCAAACACAGGCCATCTGGCTCCAGAGCTCTGGACCACGAGGCAACATGTATTCCAGGTTGAGGCAACATGTATTCCAGGTTGAGGCAACTGCATTAGGAAGCCCCAGGGCAAAGAAAAGTATGTGCCATCCAGGTACTGGTAGAAGGCTAGTGTGGTTCCAGTGCAGTGAGCAGCAAAGGAGAGAAATGCACTAAAATCTCAAGGATGAACCATGCATGGACCTCAAGGGATCAGTGAACCCTGAGCCACAAGAAGCCATGGGAATGATTACATTTACAGGCTACAATGTGGAAAATGGATTGGCAGGAGGCATGAGTGAAAGTATGGCAGCCATGACTCCCAATGACTCCCATGAGAACCATATTTGGCATGAGAAACCCATGAGTTTCAAGATGTTGTGTTTGTGGGGGTAGGCGGAGAGAAGGGATCCATTCCTACATCAAAAGCATTGTTTCTTGATCCAAAACTAAGTTTTGTCTTATAATTTGGCCCAACATTCAATAATCAAAAGGTGAGCTGTCCTAGAAAATATTTCTAGAATACATTTTCAAGGATTTTACCAGTGAAAAAAGTAGAATACTGTAGAGGCTTTAATCTGACCCCACCCTAAGTTATCTCATATTATGCCAGCTCCATCTATAACTTGGGCAAGAAACAAACTCTGTAAGCCTCAATTTTCTTATTTATAAAATGGGTACAATAATAATGCCTTCCTTCATAGAACTGTAGTGAGGAATAATGACTAACCCATGTCAAGAGTTTAGCTCAGGGACTAGTACGAAGGAAATGTTAAAAAAATTCTTTCCTTTAACAAATATTTGCACGTCTACCATGCCATGGGAAACCCTGGTGGTATAGTGGTTAAGTGCTATGGCTGCTAACCAAAAGGTCAGCAGTTTGAATCTACCAGGCGCTCCTTGAAAATGCCATGGGGCAGTTCTACTCTGTGCTATAGGGTCACTATGAGTTGGAGTCAACTTGATGGCAATAGGCTTGGTTTGTTTTTTACCATGCTATAAGTTGGAATAGAGCTGACAGCAACTGGGTATGGAATCCCTGGGTGGCACAAATCGTTAAGCATTTGGCTACCAACCAAAAGATGGGTGGTTCGAATCCAGCCAAAAACACCTTGGAAGAAAAGTCTGGCAATCTACTTCCCATTGAAAACTCTATGGGGTACAGTTCTACCCAGTAACAGGTGGGGCTGCCATGAGTTGGAATCAACTCAACAGCAACTGGTACTGGCACCATGCCCCAGGCCTGAGGATATCTGTGAAAACAAGCCTCTATCCTCAGGGAGCTTACATTCTAAAGGGTGAGTAGATAATTAACAAATAGAGATAATACTATGTTCCAAAGAAAAATAAAGCAGGGTTCAGTGATAAAAGGTAGAGGCGGTAGGGATGCCTATTTTAGATGACAGTGAGCAGGATGCCACCTCTAAGGAGGTGATATTTGAGCAAGTACCTGAGCAAAGTTTAAGGAACAGCAAGACCACCAGTGTAGCCACAGCAGAGTAAAAAATTATAAGATGTGGAATCAGATAGCTAGCCAGAGGCCAGATTCTGTAGGGCCTTGTGGCCAAGGTGAGGATTTTAAATTTTATTCTAAAAGTGACAGGAAACCAATGAAGGAGTTTAAGCAAAAGGAGTGACATGATCTGATTTACATTTTAAAAATATGACTCTGGTTACTGCATGGGAGCAAGAGGGGAAGCAGAGAAACAGGAGGCTATTGGAATATTTGATTAGAGTAGAAATGGTAAAAAGTAATTGGATTCAGGGTAGACTGTGAAGGCAGAGATAACAGACTTACTGTTGGACTGCATGTGGCAAGAATGACTCTAATATTTTTGGTCACAGCAACTAGAATAATGAGTAAGATTGAGGAGGAGCCACTTTGGGTGGAAAAAACAACAGTTCTGTTCAGGACATGTTAAGTTTAAGACCTTGACTTAAGAGCAGAGTTAAGTTACAGTTGAATGTGTCAGTTTAGGGTTCTAGAGAGTAGTCCAGGCTGGAGAAATAAATTTGGGAGTCACCATCATCTCGGCGACATTGAAAGCCTTAGAAGAGGATGAAATCACCTAGGGAGTCTGTCTTCTCTGTAGACAGGTGGAGAAGAGATCTGTAGACAAAGCCCTGCTGTACTTTTAACATAAGAAGGTAAGGAAGAACTGAGAATGGCCAAGGGGAAAAAGGCAATGGGAACAGCATGGGTTCTGAGAGCTGAAAGGAAAATGTTTCAAGGAGGAAGTCAAACTAAGCTACTATTATTACAATGGCTGTTATCATAACCATATTCTGGACTCCCCTAGAGTCTTTGTTTAGGCTATCTTCTGACGGCTCAAATAAATCCCTTTGCTCACCCTCACCTCTGGCGCTTGGCTCACCATCACATCCAAATCCCTCCTGGTTTCAAGGCTGATTTCCTGACAGCAGCAGCAGAAACTAAGACCTGGCTGTATCTTTTCCCAAGTGCAACATGTAGATGATCCTGAATTTATCCTCACCATACCACCTGGATTGAGAGACCATCTCAAGAACAGATCTGATGCCTTGGTCACTAATGACTGAAGACCTGACGAGTCGTGGAATGACAGCAAGGACATCATACATAAAGAACTCAAGAGGTCATTAAAAAGACAGGAAAGAGAGAAAAGACCAAAATGAATGTCAGAAGAGACTCTGAAACTTGCTCTTGTACATCAAGTAGCTAAACTGAACGGAAGAAATGATAACATAAAAGAGCTGAACAGAAGATTTCAAAAGGTAGCTCAATGAGACAAAGTATTATAATGACATGTGCAAAGACATGGAGACGAAAACCGAAAGGCAAGAACACACTGGGCATTTCTCAAGCCAACAGAATTGAAGAAAAAAAGTCAAGCCTCGAGTTGCAATATTGAAGGATTCTACAGGGAAAATACTAAACAATGCAGGAAGCATCAAAAGAAGATGAAAGGAATACACAGAGTCATGATATCAAAAAAACTGGTTGATGTTCAAAAGCACTGAAAAAGTACTGAAGGAAGAAGTCCAAGCTGCACCGCAGGCATTAGGGGAAAAACAAGGCTACAGAAATTGATGAAATACCAATTGAGATGTTTCAACAAACAGATGCAGTGCTGAAGTGCTCACTCGTCTGTGTCAAGAAATTTGGAAGACAGCTACCTGGCTAACCGACTGGAAGAGATTCATATTTATGCCTATTACCAAGAAAGGTGACCTGAATGAATGCGGAAATTACTGAACAATATCATTAATATCACACACTAGCGAAATTTTGCTGAAGATCATTCAAAAGAGGCTGCAGCAGTGTATCCACAGGGAGCTGCCAGAAATTCAAGCCAGATACAGAAGAGGACGCAGAACCAGGGATAGCACAGCTGATGCCAGATGGATCCTGGCTGAAAGCAAAGAATACCAGAAAGATGTTTACCTGTATTTTACTGAACTATGCAAAGGCACTTGACTGTGTGAATCATAAAAAATTATGGATAACATTGTGAAGAACGGGAATTCCAGAACACTTAATTGTGATCATGAGGAACCTGTACACAGATCAAAAGGCGGTCATTCGAACAGAACAATTGCATACTGTGTGGTTTAAAGTCAGGAAAGGTGTGCGTCAGGGTTGTATCCTTTTACCATACCTATTAAATCTGTTACATGTGAAAGCTGGACAATGAATAAGGAAGACTGAAGAAGAGTTGACGCCTTTGAATTGTGGTGCCGGCGAAGAATATTGAATATACCATGGACCACCAAAAGAACGAACAAATCTGTCTTGGAAGAAGTGTGGCCAGAATGCCCCTTAGAGGCAAGGATGGCAAGACTGCGTCTTACATACTTTGGACATGTTGTCAGGAGGGATCAGTCCCTGGAGAAGGACATCATGCTTGGCAGAGTACAGGGTCAGCAGAAAAGAGGAAGATCCTCAACAAGGTGGACTGACACAGTGGCTGCAACTATGAGCTCAAGCATAACAACGATTGTAAGGATGTTGCAGGACCGGGCAGTGTTTCATTCTGTTGTGCAGAGGGTCGCTATGAGTCAGAAGCGACTCAATGGCACCTAACAACAACAACATTAAATCTGTATGCTGAGCAAATAATCCGAGCAGCTGCACTAGATGAAGTAGAACAGGGCATCAGGATTGTAGTAAGACTCATTAACAACCTGTGTAATGCAGATGATACAACCTTGCTTGCTGAAAGTGAAGAGGACTTGAAGCACCTACTGATGAAGATCAAAGACCACAGCCTTCAGTATGGATTATACTTCAACATAAAGAAAACAAAAATCCTCACAACTGGACCAATAAGCAACATCATGATAAATGGAGAAAAGACCGATGTTGTCGAGGATTTCATTTTACTTGGATCCACAATCAACACCCATGCAAGCAGCAGTCAAGAAATCAAAAAGCGCATTGCATTTGGCAAATCTGCTACAAAAAGCCTCTTTAAAGTGTTAAAAAGCAAAGATGTCTCCTTGAAAACTAAGGTGCACCTGACCCAAGCCATGATGTTTTCAGAAGCCTCATATGCATGCAAAAGCTGGACAATGAATAAGGAAGACTGGAATTGACACTTTTGAATTACTGTGCTGGAGAAGAATATTGAATAGCCCATGGACTGCCGAAAGAATGAACAAATCTGTCTTGGAAGAAGTATGACCAGAATGCTCCTCAGAAGCAAGCACAGGGAAAAGTGCATCTCACATACTTTGGACATGTGATCGGGAGGGATCAGTTCCCGAAGAAGGACATCATGCTTGGTAAAGCAGAGGGTCAGCAAAAAAAGAGGAAGACCCTCAACGAGATGGATTGACACAGTGGCTGCAACAATGGGCTTAAGCATGGTGATGATTGTGAGGATGGCGCAGGATGGGGCAGTGTTTTGTTTTGTTGTACATAAGGTCGCTATGAGTTGGAAGCAACTCAATGACACCTAACGACAACAAGAACATACAACTTTCACACCTTTTCCCTTCTGTCGTCAAACTTTTTATTCTTTGGGTTGTAGCTGACATTGATTATTTAGGAGAGATACAGAAGAGCAAGACAGTATCTTTTATGTAAAGGCTTCCTAAAGAACCATATCTAAGATAAATAGATAAATACCTTCAAAATGACTATCACAAAATGTTTCAAAGGTTCACTGATGAATCACAATCGACCTTTTCTCTCTTGGAGCACCTTCAAGTCAAAACTGGCCTTACAAAGTCTGTTAAATCCCTCAATTTTACCTCCCTTTTTCCTATGCCTTCTTTCCAACTATGATGCAGAAATAATGTTTTAATTACTGAGCCCTAGAAAATAAGCAGTCAAAACAAGATTTGTACTTAAAAGCCTTCTTATTCTTCAGAATAAATTTGTTTACCTAATATCTCAAAGTCTCTGTGCTGCAATTATACTGTTGTTGGCAAACTACTAAAGATTTTGCCTGCAACTGTAATTAACACATCATCGTGGCAACACAGTAACTTTATATTAACTTTTCTAACAAAGAATGTTTTGGGTTTGTTAAAAATCTAGTGACATCTTCAGCACAACCTTCTTCTTCCAAGAGGTTCCAATATCCAAAATTAAGAAAAATGGCACACAAAGTATTTTGTACACCATATATAGTCCAAAACCAAAACCTATAGGCAGCCCCTTCCCCGCATCATATATTTCTAGAAGATGGTATAAAACATATTGCCAGAAAGAAGATTTGAGCAAAAGGCCTACAATGATAAAGTTCCATAATCATTTAAAATAAACTCCAAATCTTTTATAAAACAGGTATAAGCACACTATACGTATTCACTATATAAACATCCCGGAGTATTAAAAAATAAATACACGATAGGGAAACAAAACAAAACTAAAACTCTGTAGTGTCACAGTGACACCCATCTGATAAAAAACAAACAAACTAGCTATAACAAACATTAAACTGAATCTCAGTGAACAATTCTGCTCTTCGTAAACAAAGTCTGAATGATTCTGAAGAGCAATGATTTGAAAGGCCTAGATCTCATTCAATTTAAGTGACCCAGAGATGTCTTAACTGCTAATAATGCCCCCCTTTTTTCCAAGCTTTCCTGCATCAAGAGGCAAATAAAATTTAACCTAACAGTTAAGTTCAAATTAGACACAGACATTTAATATTACTGCACAGAATAGTAAAACAATAAATATTTTGAAAGGCGATGCACATAGTACAGTGGTTAAGAGTCAGGGCTCTCAAGAGCCAGACAACCCACGTTCATTTTCTAGTTCTCCCAATTCCTAAATACGTGCCCTAGGCAAGTTAGCTAATAATTCTTTGCCTCAGTCTACTCATCTGTGAAACAGGGAAAATAAGAGTATCTGATTATTGCAAAGGTTAAATGAATTAAAATCTGTGAGTGCCTAATTGTGCCTGGCACATCTTAGGTGCTCAATCTGTGATGACTGTTGTTGCTGCTGCTTTTTTTGTCAATAATTAATCATGGTTTCCTCCCCACCACCACTAACAGGCAATTTAAAAAGTAAACTCTGCCACTACTGACCATTCAGACTAGGGACACAATAGAAGAAAGTCTCAGATAGAATGGGAGAAAAATGTAGAACAAAATTCAAATTCCTAAAAAAGGCCAGGCCGACCAGACAGATAGAGACTAGAGGAACCCTCAAGTCTATTGCCCTAAGATATCCTTTGAACTTGGGACTGAAGCTATTTCCGGAGGTCACCCTTCAGCCAAACAATAGACTGGTTTATTACACCCATGAATATAGAGACCAGAGGAACCCCCAAGTCTATCGCCCTAAGATACCATTTGAACTTGGGACTGAAGCTATTTCCGGAGATCACCTTTAACCATGAGTCATGTGTTCCTTTAAACAATCAATTATATGAGACCAAACAGTCGACATTTACCCCAAAGCAAAGATGAGAAGGCAAGGAGGAGAAGGGAAGCGAGATCAACGGAAACAGAACACACAGAATGGAAATAATGAGGATGCCAACACACCGTGAAAACTATAGCCAATGTTACGGAACAATGTGCATAAAAATCATTCAATGGGAACCTAATTCGCTGTGTAAGCTTTTACCCAAAACACAATAAAACACTAAAAAAAGGAAAGCCTGTGTTTTGTTTTCCCTTCACCCATTTTGCCTCTTCAAGTTTATTCACAATTACAAAAGGAACTCTCTGGTATCAGGCCAGAACAATGTCACGGGGAAACAATAAGTGTTGTTAAATCATTTCCTCATTTGTGCTGCTTCTGCTAATTCTAGTGGTAGAGTTTTCTGTTCTGCCAAAACAGAAAGGGCTTCCCAGACATTCCCTACCTTTCTCCATCCTAACTCTCAACTATGTAGATGGCCCTCCTCCTCAGTGCTTTCGTAACAGTCACCACACTGCTTTCATTATTTATCTCCATCTAAGACAAGACAAAAAGCCCTGAGAGCTTGGTGGCTTCCGGGCTTATGCTTGCTGAACAACAAAAACCTAATTTCCTATAGACACTCTCAACAACTTCATTTCATACTTCTTATTCCTACCACATTCATCCCTAAACAATCTAATATTAACTTTAGCCCACTAAAAAAAACTTTTCTATGTATAAAATAATCACATTTCTTGATACACTACAGAAAAGTAAACCTATGAATGCCTACTTGGCGTAGTGTCTGATGGGAATTATGGCCCCTTTCACGGTCTAACTGGATTCCAGAGTCTGCTAGCTCCCATTACAGCACTTCACACTCCACTGGGCAACTACCAAAAACAACCAGCATCACGTTATTGACACAGACTTTTAAAATGAACCCAAAACAGCTCTTGAGAACTGAAAAAAGGCATTAAAACAAAACTGGGTATGGTCGCTTTCTCCTATGAGAAACCAATGAATGCACTCACAAAGGCTGCATGAAGTACAGTTTAGTTTTTAATTAAGGCAACGTCAAAAAGACTAGGACAATAAAATGCAAAATAGCAAGAAAAGATAACTAGGTTTTCTACAGAAAGATTTTCTCTAGTCATCTCACTTCGTTGTTTTGGAATCTAGACATGAGAATCATTTATTTCAGTAATAAACTAGTTCAAATTATGTTATAAATATAATAATATAATAAAAAGCTGCTCCAAATATACAACTGAAAGGAATTCCTCCAACTAACTTAGTAATTGGTTCAATTATTTCTGCCTTTAAACTTACATTATCACTGAAAATAATTAAGGTACCAAAACCAACCACAAAAAGAAATTTAAGAAATAATTTTTAATATACCATCCTATATGGAATGGTGCTCTCTAGTTTTAGACAACCCGAGATTTCATTCGATCCTCACAATGACCCTGAGATATTAGGCTGAGTAGGCATCAGCAACATCTCCATTTAATAATTGAAGAACCTAAGGCTCAAGTGTCTTGATAATGGAGAATTAGCTAAAAAATGTACAGCTCATAAGTACCATAGAATACGTATATGATAGCTATAAATAAATAAATAAGTGCTGGCAAGGATGTGAAGAAACAGGAAGCCTCATGCATTGCTGGCAGGAATGTAAAATGCTGCGGCCACTGAGGAAAACAGTTTGATGGTTCCTCAAAAAGTTCAACATAGAATTACCATGTTGTTGTTATTGTGTGCCATCAAATTGATTCCTATTCATAGCGACCCTACTGGACACAACAGAACTGCCTCATGGGGTTGCCTAAGCTGTAAATTTCACAGGAGCAGATCGCCAGGTCTTTTCTCCCGCTGAACCACTGGTGGGTCTGAATCCCTGACTCTTAGTAGCTGAACACTTAAAACCATTATGCCACCAGGGCGCCTTAGAATTACCATGTGACCTAGCAATTCCACTCCTAGGGATACAGCCAAGAGAAATGAAAACAAACGTCCACACAAACTTGTAGATGAATGCTTAGAGCATTATTCTCAAAAGCCAAAAAAGGAAACAACTCAAATGTCTCTCAGTGGACGAACAGATAAACATACTGTGGAATATACATATGATAGGATACTATTCAGTCATAAAAAGTGATGAAGTACTGGTACGTGCTACAATTTGGATAAACATTATGCTAAGTGAAGAAAGTCAGACACAAAAGGTCACATATTGTATGATTCCTTTTATATGAAATATCCAGAACAGGCAAATCCACAGAGACGGAAACAGATTAGTGGTTGCCAGGGGATGGAATGGGGGCATGATGAGTGATTACTTTATGGATATGGGGTATTCCTTTGGGGTGATGAAAAGCTTGACACTAGATAGAGGTGGTCGTTGTACAACATTGTGAATAAACTGTCACTGAATTTCGCATTTTAAATGGTTAATTTTGTATGAATTTTACTTCAATTAAGAAAACAGAATATTACATAGTCAATAAAATTTGGATCATGACAAGCACTTAAGACATGGGGAAATGAACCCAATATACTATTAGGTAAAAGAACAAGAAGCTGCAATGGTTTGACAGCATGAGAGAGGAGGTCACTGCTCAGACTTCAGCTTTTATTGTGAGTGAAAAGGGAACCATTTCCAGGTTTTGATGGAAAACATGACATAATGTGACTTCTGTTCTAAAAGGATCACTCTAGTTGCTCTGTTGAGACCTGACTGCTGGGGGACAAGTTAGGAGGTTACAGCAGGTGGTCATGAAAAGTGGTCAGATTCCGAATACATTCTGAGGCAGAGCCCACAAGACATCTGATGAATTGGAGGGTGAGAGAGAGAAGTCAAGGACGATGCCATAGTTTTTGCCCTCAGCAATTACAAAGGTAAGAGCTGCCATTAATTGAGTTGAGGGGAATACAGGGGAGCAGGGCTGGAATAGGATATATCAGGAACTCAGTTTCGAACACGCTGAGTTTGAAGTACCTACTGAAAGGTCAAGATGTCAAGGAGATAGCTGCATAAACTGCCTTCTATAAACACTTCCTTTTTTCCTGCCGGTATGTAGCTTACATTCTTCTTCACAGCAGTCCTGTGGTTTTAAGGTTCAAGTTGTCTAGCAATAGGTGATTAGCTAAATAAAGTATGATTATAATACAACAGAATACTATGCAACCATTAAAATTATATTCTTGAAGTAAGAATACTTAGGTATGTGCTCAAAAGATTATGGAATAGAATTAACATATACTATTTAATTTCCAAACACTGTGTTCAAATGAAGGGGAAAAGATACAGAAAAAAATAATTTTTCCCCTTCATTTGTTCAGATCTTACTCTATGTTCATTGATTCATCCGTTTATTCACTGAGTGCCTATTAAATAACAGGCCTATGATAGGTACTCAGAATAAGATATATATGGTCCTACCTCAGAGTTAATTAACCTTTTCTATTAGGAAGAGAGATCTTGGCTGAAAGCAGAGGATACCAGAAAGATGTTTACCTGTGTTTTATTGGCTATGCAAAAGCACAACTGTGTGGATCATAACAAACTATGGATAACATTGTGAAGTACAGGAATTCCAGAACACTTAATTGTGCTCATGTGAAACGTGTACACAGACCAAGGCAGTCATCTGAACAGAACAAGCAGATACTGTGTGGTTTAAAATGCATCAAAGTTGTATCCTTTCATCATACTCATTCAAACAGTATGCTGAGCAAATAATCCGAGAAGCTGTACTATATGAAAAAGAATGCAGCATCAGGGTTGGAGGAAGACTCATTAACAACCTGTAATATGCAGATGGCACAACCTTGCTTGCTGAAAGTGAAGAGGACTTGAGCACTTACTGATGAAAATCAAAGACCACAGCTTTCAGTATGGATTACACCTCAACATAAAAAAAAAAAAAAATCCTCAAAACTGGACCAATAAGCAACATCATGATAAATGAAAAGATTGAAGTTGTCAAGGATTTCATTTTACTTGGATCCACAATCAACGCCCACGGAAGCAGTAGTCAAAAAATCAAATGACACACAGCATTGGGCAAATCGCCTGCAAAAGACCTCTTTAAAGTGTTAAAAAGTTAAGATGTCACTTTGAGGACTAAGGTGAGCCTGATTCAAGCCATGGTAATTTCAATCACCTCATATGCATGCGAAAGCTGGACAACGAACAAGGAAGACCAAACAAGAATTGATGTCTTTGAATTGTGGTGTCAACAAAGAATATTGAATATACTATGGACTGCCAGAAGAATGAACAAATCTGTCTTGGAAGAAGCATAGCCAGAATGCTCCTTAAGTGAGGATAGTGAGACTTCATCCTACATACTTTGGATATGTTATCAGGAGGAACGAGTCCCTGGAGGACATTATGCTTGGTAAAGTAGAGGGTCAGCGAAAAAGAGGAAAACCCTCAATTGGACAGACTGACACAGTGGATGCAACAATGAGCTCAAACATAGCAACGACTGTGAAGATGGCACAAGACTAGGCAGTGTTTCACTCGGTTGCACGAAGGGTCACTATGATTTGGAACCAACTCAGTGGCACCTAACAACAACGAATTAGGAAGAGACAAACAAGAAATTATAATTAAGTGTGCTATAGCTCTAAATGTTATATGCATTGAGACAATGAATACTTAGAACAAAATGATAAGGAATATTTATTACTGAAGTAAGCACTCATTTGATTTATCATTCCTATTGTTAAAGGACAATATAAAGAATAACACAGTATTCTTAAAAAAAAAAAAAAAAAAATTTAAACCTCAATTTGTCCCTCAATAAGCAGTGGACTTAACCAGGGTCAGCTTTTGGATTAACAATCATGATGATATAGTCTATGTAAGAATGAACTACACACGAATTCTTAAATCAAAATCCATTCAATCCATTTTTATACTGATTTACCATATGTTATTAAAAGTAATGGATATATCACAAGAAGAAAACAATATTTAAGGCAATTCTCATAACTTTTTCTAGCCATCTAACTCTATGCAATCCCGTCCTGCACTTTGGGTGCCATGTGAGATGGTGCATCTAGATCACTATGGTATTAAAAATGGTTCAGTATTTAGAAGGAGCCCTGGTGGCACAGTAGTTAAGAACTGTGTGGTTTAAAATGCAAAACCAAAAAGTCAGCAGTTTGAATCCACCAGCCGCACCCTGGAAACCCTATGGAGCAGTTCTACTCTGTGCTATAGGGTCACCATAGAGTCACTATGAGATGGAATCGACTTGATGGCAAACAACAACATAGGTTTCCTGATGTCTGTTCTGAAAACTAAAATCTGTAATTATACTAAAAATACTCTCCATAACATGAAAAAGTCTATTAGATATATTTTTCCCCTTAAATTATCTAGAAAAAATAGTTTGAAAAACATAGATACCTTTGATCAAGTAACTCCTATTCTAAAAATTTTTGCTCAGGAAATTTACACAAGTATTCCTTTTCGAGGATGGTTATTGGAGTGCTCATAAAAAAACTAAGTAACTATATATCCACATTGTAGAATTTCATATACTCACTAAAAATCAAGTAGAGAAATATACCCACTTCTCAGTTATCGATAGGTTAAGTTCTGAAGACCAGGGTGTTCTGTGAAATTGGCATTATGCAAAAATGGAGGACGACCACATCAGACCACAAAATAGAGGATGACTACATCATTACTTAACTGCCAAATTACATTGTTACATAACTGCCAAACCACTGACAATGATGGCCCAGCCAAATTGACACATAACCCTAACCATCACAACCAGCATTATTCTCGCCCTGCACCTTGGCGTTTGTTACTGCCAGACATATGTTATTAACGTGCAAAATAGCTGGAGAGCAGATTTTTTTTTTACTGTTGTCATAAATGCAAGACATTGGATAATGAGATACTCAATAAGTGAGGAGTACGTGTACTTAATTACATTTAAAATATTAGATTAGAAGATCAAAAACAAAATTACAAAATGGTACATATATTATAACCCAATTATATAACACATTTAATATGTGTGAGAGTGCAAGGAAAAAATTAGATGAATATGCATCAAATGTTCACATTACACCAAAAACACAACAAAATATTATTAAAAAAAAAGGAAAAAATGTTAACGGTAGTTCTTTCGAGTGACCGGATTAGAAGTGATTTTTCTTTCTGCTTTGTGCTTTCTGTATTTTCCAGTTGCTTTTGTTTTCAGAATGAAAGGCATTACACATTAGCCTTAAATTAGAACTGAGTGCTTCACATCATTTGCGGATATACTGAATAAATATGTTCAATAAATTATCCTGAAACTGGGGTAAGGGTAGGTAGAAATTGAGCTATCCGTGACAGTTTACAAACCACCTTCCTTTTGTATGTTTTACTAACTAAAAGTATTAAACTACAAAGATTCATGGAGTAAAACTGCTACCAGGGAAAACACCACAGAATCATCAATCCTCAAGAGTCAGAAAAGTTATCAGTATCTGGGAAGGATCATAATATGTTACTGTTTGCTACAAATAATTGGGATTTCTCAAACAAGTAAAAGCTTCCCAAAACTCCAAGCCTCGTTTTGCTCTGATATATTTCAAAACATATTTAGACAAATATGATTGTTCTGTAAGATATCTGAAAGAAATAATTACTAATTCAAAGGAACAATTATATACAGCACATGACAGGAGAAAGGTAAAGAAAATTCAATTGACTGAACACCTATTATGTGCCAAGAACAGCTTTAGGTTAGGTACAAGGAATGTGAAACAATCTTGGAACTACTACTTTCCCTACGAGGTGAAAAACTGCTTATCAGTCTTATGTAAACCTGTTTTGTCCAAGCTCATGCCTAAAACAAGGCAGTATGAAGGACTCTTAGAGCCAGATGGAAGGAGAACTGATTAAAGGGGAAACAAAGATGCTATTTATTCTAATTTGCTTAGAAAATGCATATCAACAGCCCAAGATAATTTCTCTGTACATCAACCTCAGTATTTTCCTAATATAAAGAAAACCATGACAGGACACGGGGATCAACTACTGCTGCAAAATGACAGTCCAGAGTAAAGAATCCTCTTTTGTCCATCACAGCAACCAGGAGATGCATCATCCTCAGCTGCTCTCAGACCCAGAACTATAAATACAAGCTCCACAGCTGGCACTTGTGGAAAATTTTAAGATATGCAAACAATCATGTTTTCAACACCAACAGGCCATTAATTTTTGTTCCTATAACCAGCCAACCCTCTATTAAAAAATAGTGGAAGTCATCTTCAGTTCTGGAATCAAGCAGACAGGCAGTGCAGAGAAGTTTAAAAGATATGCTTACAGTTTGCCAAAAACAATTTTTTTCACATAAAAAAGTCTTGCTATGACACTTCAAAGTAAACAATGCAATGAAAGTTTAAAATAGTGGAAGACAAAAGAAAATACACTTGATTTCTCATCTAGAAAAGGGTATAATCCAATGACCTTCTTTATGACGATAAACTTTATCCCAGTAGAAGAAAAACACCATAAGAAATACGGGAACACATTCCACAATGTCAGTTTAGTAAGTTACCACAAAAAGTCATGAAATACTAGACAAGATTGTGTTTTATTTCAAAATTAAAAAAAAAAAAGTTTAATGCCACTGGTACCCACACTGATTTCAATCTGTTTTACTGAACCCTACTCCCTATGCTGTATAAGCCACTTTGTCTTCTTGTTGCTTAACTTCTTACACTCGGAGTGACTAAAATGACAGTCATTTAATCTACACAGACAGGTAAATTTGGGGGGAAAAAGGAGCAAAAAAGTGACTAGAAGCCTTCAGAAACAGCAGGCTGGGGACAGGAGGCAAATTTTGTGGACCTGTGCCTATGACAGGATATGCCATTTACTGATATGGACAGGCATGGCTACACAAAATATATAGAAAGAGAAAGCAATAACAGTAAGACAAAAACCCAGGTACCCACCGACCAGTTATGAAACAGAACATTTTCTCACCTTTGCAGGACCACTGCATGACCCTCCCACATCTCTTTCCCCACCATCCCCCCTCTTTGAGGCACTATTACCCTGAATTTTTTTTTATTATTGCCCTTACTTTATAGTTTTAGCCCATGTGCTTGTATGGAATAAAGAATATAGAGAATAGCTTTGCATCTTTTGAAATTTATGTAAATAAAATACATTCAGTTTCTTTTGAAACTTGCTTTTTTTTTTTAACTAAACATCTGTGTGTAGCTGCACTTCATTTATGATTTGTGTTGTATGCATGTGTAGTAATCCTTCTCCTCTTTGCCGTGTTCTATTGGCAAATGTACCACGATCTATTTTTCCATTCCCCTGCTGATGGACAGGAAACCCTGGTGCCGTAGTGGTTAAGAGCTACAATTGCTAACCAAAAGGTCGGCAGTTTGAATCCACCAGGAGCTCCTTGGAAACCCTATGGTGCAGTTCTACCCCGGCAGTCCTACTCTGTCCTACAGCATCGCTGTGAGTCGGAATCGACTCAACAGCAACAGGTTTGGTATGTGGCTGATGGACACTGGGTGTATTTCCGGGTTTTTTTTTTTTTTGGTATAAGAAAAAAAAGTGCTATTAGGAGTTTAAATGCCCAAATCTTCAGCAGTTTTAGTGACTCTCAATGAAATGTAATAAATTGGTAGAGGTTACAGAGAGACATGATTGGGCAAGAGTGAGATTTGCAGTCACAGAATGAATACTAACAAAGAACGGGCTTAAAAAAAAATGTGAAAATTCCATCCAACTCTAAGGTTACAGCATAGGGTACAGAAGTGGAGAAATAGCTAAAGAGCCTATCCTACTTTTCCAGCAATATCGTGAAGTACTCTCAATACCTGTGTCTACAGAAATTCCACAGTCGGTGGTTTTAATGCACAGAAATATACCTTCTCACAATTTAGGTGGCTAGAATTCCAAATTCAGGGCACTGGCTCTAGGGAAAGGTTCTCTCCGTCTGCTGGGGGGAATTCTTGTCTTTGCTTCTCTAGCATTCTTCTCAGCATTCCTCTGTTCCTTGAATCTCCACATGGCAGATTCTTTCTCCCATCTGTGCCTGCATGGTAGCAGGCACATAGTAGTCTTTACTTCATTTCTTCCATTTGTAGTATCTACCCTGGGTTTGATCCACCACTGTACTTCAGAAAGATGTAACTTGTTTTCTAGGTTTCATAGGTCCATCGATGGAGAGGAATTATGCCCCAAAGTCTCACCTATACTTGATTAGATGATTCAGAAGATGAGATTTTGGACTTAAGAGTTGATTTAAGACTTTTGGGATGATGTGACAGATTCTGCATGTGTGAAGGACAAGAATTTTGGGGGGCCAAAGAGGAATGTTATGTATTGAATTGTGTCCCCTGAAATACGTGTTGAAATCCTAACCCCCATACCTGTGGATGTGGCCCTATTTGGGAATAGGGTCTTCTTTGTTATGTTAATGAGGCCATGTCAGTGTAGGGTGTGGTTTAAATCTAATCACTTTTGAAATACAAAAAGAGCAGATCAGACACACAGACAAGCAAGCACAAACCTTGGAAAGATAGGTATCACTTGTAGATTGCCAAGGAACCAGGAATGCTGAAAAGAACACTAGAGAAGCTGAGACAAGGATTTTCCCCCACAGTGGACAGAGAGAGAGCCTCGTCCTAGAGCCAGCACCCTGAATTCAGACTTGTGGCCTCCTTAACTGTGAGAAAATAAATCTCTGTTAAAGCTACCACTTTTGGTATTCTGTTACAGCAGCACTCAGAAACTAAGACACTGTTATGGAGTTTATACTTTATTCTGATTTAACTCATTATGTCCTAGCTTATCCTGGAAAAGATTTTGGAAAACTAGTGACTCTTAACCTTTTTTTTTTTTTTTTGGAGACACAAATCCCTCTAAAAATGTATTGAAAGTGGTTCCTCTCCTGAGGAAAATACACAACATACATTTTGCATATAATTTCAAGGGGTTCTCAGAAACTCAGAAGTCTATCCAAAGACCCCAAGATAAGAAACTCTGACTAAAATGCAAGTGAGAATTAGCTGATCCTAACGAGAGAAGATATCCCTATGTGGCACAAATGGTTTGCATCCAACTGCTAACTTAGAGGTTGGCGGTTCAAACCCATCCACTAGCAGCACCATGGAAGAAAAGCCCTGGCAATCTGCTTCCATTAAGATTACAGTCAAGAAAACTCTACAGAGCAGTTCTACTCTGTTACACACGCGGTCGCCGTAAGTTATCTAGACAACAATGAAGAATGACAACAATGAGAGAAAAAACTAAAGACTAACTAGGAAAGACTAGAATACACAATTGCATTAAGACCCTAACTTTAACCATTTAACCAAACTGGAACAACAACAACAAAAAAAGCCCATCTAAATGCTGTCAGCAGACTGTGATAAGGAGGTAAGAAGAGAGGTTATTTTTCTTTCCCCCCTTCTCTACTTTCCAAGATGTTTCTAAAGATAAATTATATACATTTACATTTCTTTTCCTACCAAACCAAAACCAAACCCGTTGCCATCGAGTCAATTCCAACTCAGAGCAACCCTAGAGAACAGAGTAGAACTGCCCTACAGGGTTTTCAAGGGGTGGCTGGTGGATTCAAACTGCCGACCTTTTGGTCAGCAGCTAAGCTCTTAACCACTGGGCCACCAGGGCTCCTCTTTTCATATAGTTATATTAACTTATGCTAGGAAAAAAAAAAAAAAGAAATTTAGAAGCATTCCTGTCAAAAATCTTCCTTTCTAAACCTCCACTCTGTCCCTGCCCTTCCTCCATCTCAAATTTTCATCACTGGACATGAAGTCATTCTTTTTACCAGTTTTGATGTGAAACATTAGGTTTAGAAATGTACACATGTGAATGAAAAAGCCTTAAAAAAATGTACAATGTAGGCCATAAACAAGAAAATATAGGGTTACTTCTATTCCACTAAGACTTGGGCACTGGAAAAAAAAAAAAAAAAAAGAACCTCAGGGCAAAGAAAGATTGAGAAATATATGGAAGAGGTTTACCACAGGGCAAGAGACAGAATCCTGTGGTTAAAGACAAAGCAAAATGTCACAGCTCAATCACGAGAAGGAGTGTATCTCACATTATGAGGGAGAAGCAGCTTTATTATTCACCTCCTGCTTTTCTGGAGGAATTTACAGTTTCAATGTCTCCACAAATGTGAGCAGTTAGATAATTAACTTTGTCCCAATTTCCTTTTTAAAAAGTAATTAAACAATAAAAATGTTTCCGAAGTGGGAGAAACTTGGAATACAACGGCATATTATTAAACAAAGCCATTTATATATGCTTGGGATCCCAAAATGTCAAGGCAGTAACATTTATCTGCACCATGGAAAATACCTGCTCCGAGACCTGAAAGTGCTTAAATAAAACTGTGACGACTCAGTTCTCAGATTTTCCCTAAAGCACTCTTCACCCTCTCCTGCTTTTTCATAAGAGACCTTATGGTAGGAACATTCCGTTGCATTCCATCTGCAATCAGCTGTAATCCCTGGGAGCAGCAGTCCAGGCCTGCTGCCAACATAGCAACCTTCTAACGCAGCTAACACATGTGGCTATAGCAAATTCATTTCATTTTTTTGCACCAATTCTAGGTTCAAAAAGCATGCACTCTCAATCTTAAGCCCTTTTTTTTTTTTTTTAAATAAGCCATTAATACCTTCTAAACATAGCATCTTTCATCCAAATGCCTCTCCAAGCACTTAAAAATGATTTGCATTCTGGACCAATGGAAATAGGGAACCTGGGGTGGAGAAGGGGAGAAGGGGAGAGTGTTGACACATCGCGGGGTTGACAGCCAGTGCCACAAAACAATTTGTGCGTTAACTGCTTAATGAAAAACTAATTTGCTCTGTAAACTTCCACCTACACCACAAAAAAAGTTAAAAAGATTACTTGCACTAAATGTAAGTCAAAATTACTAAGAAATCGTCATACAAAATTGAAAACAGAAAGCAGAAGTAAAAAAACAGAAAATGCCAAAAATTCTAAAGAAAAGCTTCTCTTAAGATTAGATAATTAGCTTTCCAAGAATAGACAACTTTTCAAGGGAGCCAATAAGTCATGGGCAAAGCAGCCATCAACTTTGAAAGTATTTACCTAGAAACCAATCCTAATTTTTCCAAGACTGATTTATCTCACGAGATTTTGTTTCGGTAGACCAGTATTAAGTTAAAATTCACAAATGTCTCCTCACAGTTTTAATCGGTAGGAAGGTGGTGTATTGCAGGAGAAAAGGAATTCCAGTTGAGGGTCAGGAGTCCTGATGTCGAGTCCTAACATTGCCACTGTAAAAAAGCAAAAAAGTCCCAAAAGATTTGGGACTTTTTGGTTCTGCTTCATTAATTGGGGCATTAGATGATGTCTAAAGTTTCTTTCAGCTCTAATAAGCTACAATTCCAAAGTTTTTCCCAAACACTAACCTGGATGTTTAGTTTGTCTTATTCATCCCTCAAGATCTAGCTTAAATGCCGTATCATCTATGAAGCCTTATGTCTGCCCTTTGCCAAATTCACTCTTGCACTTTTTTAAAACCTGTTTTTATGACAATTATCATTTTGATCATTTTTACCTCATATTATTTCAGTATGTCTCATCTCTCCTATCACAGACTTTAAAACCTCCTTAAGGGCAGGGTACAATGGTACATACAACTCTGATTCCTACAGACTCACATTATAGCAGACTCTGAAAAGGGAGGAAGGAAAAGAAAGGAATAGCAAGGCAGGGCAGAGCCACTAAGTCTGTTCTCTAGAAAAGTTTTGGACAACACATGTTGGAAAAGCCATTGATTGTTCAGTACTGCTCTTAAGGTAGTTCACAGATTGGTTTTGATGGTACTGGTACAATGTAACTATATCTATTCTAGCCAAATTATTAATGACTTTTAATAAAAATCAGGGATCTCTTCTTTAATATTTCATCAAAAGACATATCAATACTTTCAATAATTCCAGAGAGACTTCTGTGGTAGATAGCAAGAATGGGTAAATATAGAACGTATGCTCGTGCAAACTCTAAAATATAGGGTTCTATCCTCAAGAGAGGAGCCCTGGTGGCACAATGGTTAAGAGCTATGGCTGCTAACCAAAAGGCCGGCAGTTTGAATCTACCAGCTGCTCCTTGGAAACCGTATGGGGCAGTTCTACTCTGTCCTATAGGGTCTCTATGAGTTGGAATCAATTAGATAACAACAGGTTTTTATGCCCAAGAAAGGAGCCCTGATGGCGCGGTGGGTAAGCGCTCAGCTGCTAACCAAAAGGTCAGCAGTTCAAACCCACCAGCCACTCTGCGGGAGAAAGATGTGGCAGTCTGCTTCCATAAAGATTATAGCCTTGAAACCCTATGGGGCAGTTCTACTCTGTCCTACCGGGTCGCTAGGAGTCAGAATCGACTCCACGACATCTGTGTTTTAATCCTCAAAAGATGTTCAACTAGGAATCTTACTTTCTTCCACAAGTGATAACATCTGTCTGAAATCATTCATCCAGACTGAGTACAGTATCTGGAAAATTTTACTTTTTCTCCTAAACTTCTATTATTTTCCATTTAATTAAAATAACATGGTCAAAGAGAGAAATGTACAGCTTAGAAACAATGATACCAAATGCCTTCTTTCTTAACCATCAATAACCTCTTAGTAAGTTGATCCAGATGATCAAAAAATTGCAAAGTTGGAAAGTCAAGCAGACCCCTATACATTTGTTAGAAAAAAAAGCCCTATTAACTTATATGGATATTTTTCATGCTAAAATCTCAAAGGACCCAACTTTTATAAGTTATAAACATGAATTGTATTATTCAGTTAGTTAAAACATAGAAATAAAATGAAGATTGAAAAGTAAGCTATTACACCCTATCACTAACGAAAAAGGGGAAAAAAAAAAAAAAACCAAAACACTATGTTAGAATAAGATAACCCCAACTGCTGCTTAAGCTATCTCTAGAAGGAAGCCTAACACAAGTTGCCTCTAGGGAGAGGAACTGGTTGACTGTGTGACAGGGTGTGAGGAAGTCTTTGTATTGCCCACTCTTTATACCTTTTGAATTTTATACCATGTAAGTAAATGACCTACCTAGTCTCTCTCACACACACACAGAATCAAAATTGAGGGAAAAACATTAACACTAGCTTAAATTAGTTTCATTATCCAGGAATTTCTCAATTATAAAGAGTAAAATAAACAGCCCATATTTAAATACACTACTGCAAATATCACAGGGGGGAAACATTCAATGGATCATTCAGAATAGAAAAGTTCAAAGTGTTAATACCCAAGCGTGAATTTTCTATGATCACAGCAAGAAGGGACAGGAGGGCAGATGGAAGGTGAGGAATAATGAGCAGAAAACAACATGCACTCACTGGTCGAGTTGCCTTGCATCTGGATGATGCATTTGGACTCCTTGCTGGTCTCTCGAGAGTTGAAGGGCCGCACCCGAACAGCCACCTTCACTGAGGCTCCCGACATTCTGATGGCCTTGGTATATATATGCAGACCAGAAATAAAGAAGCAAATCTTCTTCTGAAGTTATGTTCAAGTTTCCTTTAAAAGAAAAAAAAAAAAAAATCCATACAAAGTAGTCAGAATTTTAAGCTAACCTGAACATCAGAGCTACTATCTTAATACTATTTGTTTCCATTTCTTAAAACCTCATCCCTTTTCTCCCCTGCAAATCTTATATTCTCAACAGAAAATTATTCAAATAGAAAATTTAAGGCTGAAATTTGTTTTCCTACTCCATTATCTCTTTTCCATACCTAAAAGCCCCAAAATGCAATAATAAAAAACACAACAGCAAAGTAACAGCCATCTTGCTTTATGTTCCTGCTTCAATCTTCAAAAATACATGAGTAGCACAAAACACTTATTTAAAGAGAATTCCTTAAACAAGTTAACTTTCCACCTGCAAAGTCACTCATGACTCTTTAAAGAAATGCACTGATCTTTTTATAAAGTTTTTAAAACACTCAGTGTACACGATATTTAATTAAACAATAAAGGACAAGGATAAGTTCCAGAGAGTTCCTTCAGTTTTTAACTACACACCATTTCCTTTAACTGCCAACAACCTCGCCCACGTATCCATTTGACCCTCAGAACTGCCCTGAAATAAGCAAAGAAGGATCCAAGAGACCCAGGTTCTATCCTCAGATGGGCCACTTACTCCTGGTAGAATCAAATCACTATATTTCACTTCTGAATGAAGTCCCAGAAAAAAATGTGAAATTTTTCAGAGAAATAGTCTCCCTCCTAACAGAACAAAACCAATATTATTCTGTGAAAAGAGCTCACATAAGTAATTTCCACAAGAAACAAGAGATCTCTCTAGTCAGGGGAAGAAATCTGTATTCTATAAAAAAAAAAAAAGTACTTACGATTCCAACCACTAGGGAGTTCCAAGAGAACTTATATCTGACCAACATTTTTCCACAGAATTAGGTAGGGATTAAGAAAGGCCAACCACCAGCTGAACAACTACCAATGCCTTCCTTGGGAAAGAGCAAAAAATAAATGAGAATAAAACAAAATAAAAACCCAAAAGTCACTCTCTATATCACCATTCTCTTATTTTTTTAACAGCATTATCACTATTTGAACAATGTCCATCTCTCTCACCACCACCAGAATGCTCAGAGATCTCTCTCATTTGCTAGCACTTAGAACGGCATCTGTTGTAAGCGCTCAGAAAATGTTTGCTGAATGAATTACTGAATTATGCTTCCCAGTTATGAGAATTATCTGTTCAAGTCCATTGCCTGGTTGTTGACTGATTTTTTTTTTTTGTATCAAATGATTAAAATATTTATTAATATTAATATTTTTATATTTGCTGCAGTTTTTCCAGTCTGTTTTTCCATTGTACTTTACATTGAACAGATGGTTATTTTTTTAACATAGCAAACATTTCTTGCAATTACATTCATCGAATGAAAGTTTACAGTTATCAACTCTCCCAATCCATATTGCATGACTTATATTCACTAGTTGAGTACTTTTCACTACCAAAAGACAGTGAATGAAGAATTCAGAATAAATCAAGACATAAAACACGTCTCAACTCCCCAGAGTTCACTCTGATACATGGCCATCATCTCAATACTCATCATGTTGAAAAACCTGTATCTTCTCTTCCAACCCAGCAATCCTGGCCAAACTCCCCATCTCTATCAACATCCTTCTCCCAGACCCCATGCCATAAATCTTGGCGTCATCTTTGGCTGTTTCCTTCTCTTTGAATCCTTGTTATCCATGTTAACGTTATTAATGAAATACTATATGGAAACTTTTAAAACACGAATTTGTATTATCCTACCTCTCCGTTCTTTCCCCTTGCCGCTACTCTAATCCATATCATTACTACCCCATACCTAAAATATTTCCAAGAGTCAAGCTGTTCTTTGAGTTTTTTTATCACTGATTCAATAGTCCTTAAACAGGCTGCACAAAACAGAATCACACAGGGGTCTTTTGAAAAGGAGATGAGTCTAGACTACAATGGGTGTATGAATTTTAACTTTTCTCCTCTTTTTGATGGCCCAGCTCCAGCTTTACCTTTCCCAAAATCCCTTACCCAGCCATTCCAGGAATCAGTGGTATTTCCTACAGTACTTACAGTCTGAAACACGTTACCTGAACACTGCTATCATTTTACATGACTGCATTCTATCTTGTATTGTTCTTTAACACTTTCTAAAATGACAATTCTGTTCTCTCAAAAATATCTTTGAACTAGGACCTCTTGAAAGAGTAGCTAATTCCAAGTTGGGACAAGAAATTTCAAGATGATCGAGGACATTTTAGTGTGTCCAAAAGCAAGAAATCTATTAAAGAGGAATGTGATCATGTAAAAAGATACAAGTGCCAACTTGAAGGGGCTCCCACTGACTAAGATGGAATAATTGGAGCATCAAAAACATTAATGGCTGCAAACAGACTGAAAAGCATCCATTACATAAAAATTCATGAGTTCATAATACTTGTAAAAAACTCATTATTCTGAAAACTGGTACATACAGCAAAAGAACTGAGCATTCATTCAGTCTAAATATCCTGTATAAACTACATTTCAGAACAGCCAAATAGTCGATGAGGGTAAGCTCTTCTTTATAGAAGAATTTCAGCTAATAAATGCAGAAAAAATGGTAGAATGTCATAATTTCACAACCCTACCGATATAACGGCTGCTACCCAAGAGGTCGGCAGTTTGAATCCGCCAGGCGCTCCTTGGAAACTCTACTGGGCAGTTCTACTCTGTCCTATACTGTCACTATGAGCTGGAATCGACTCGATGGCAGTGGGTCACCACTGGCTGCTAAAAAGCATTAGATGAAAGGTAGATGGGGAACATTAAGGTGTATGGATTACGCTGACAACTGAACCAAATGACCAATCTTAACATCACTAAAAAGTGGGACGTTAAGTGGGATATGCCTCCTGATGTCCTTCAATAAGAGACATACAGCACCACCTATAAGTATTTCCCCTTAAAAAAAAAAAATGAAATGAATCAAGCCTTAGATCAACTATCAGTTGACTGAACATATAGGGAACAAGGAAACTATTTAAAGGACACCTCAAAGAAACAGGCAGCCAAAACCAGAATATGAAAAAATCTACAGTTTCTTTAAATAATGGCATAATGAGGGTTTGAGGAGGGATAAAAGAGGCATAGTACTTATCGACCAAATGCAATGATTTTTTAATCAAAGATTTTTTTTTTTTTTTTAGATAATCAGATTTTAACATAGCCTGAGTGAGTATTAGATATCCAGGCACTTGTTACAGAAAGATAAAAGAAACAAGACTGCCAAAATGCTGACAATTATTAAATATTGTTTGTGTTTAAATTCATTTTTTTTCTTTTGCGTTCTCCCCAGAGCCTAACAAAGTGTTGAAAGCTGGAGACTGACTGACAAACAAGACAACAAAGGCTGAAACCTCCTTGCTGGATTTTAGATATAAAGTACTATGTATCTGCAATTATGGACCAAAACACTAACATCAAACCTAGTGTTCCCATACATACATTTTTCAATAGACTGCTTGACTCCTCTACCCACTCTCCTGCCAGCATTTCCTTCGACCTACACAACCAAAACCAAAATCTCTCTCCACCTCCTGTAACGCCAGCACTTCCGCCTCTCTTCTATTTCTTCTAATGTTTCCACCGTTCTCCTGTTCCCACACAGACAAAAGTTTGCTTCCTATATCCATCTAATCACTTGTCAAATTACATGGCTTCTACCTACAAAATCTCTCTCTTTTCATGTCTACCACTACCATCCCGCCTTCAATACTTCTCATCCAAGACTGCTAACCTTCCTAACCCAGTTTTCTTTTTCTTCCTCCTACTCTATCCATACTTGTTGCCATCGAGTCGATTCCGGCCCACAGCCAGCCTACAGAACAGAGTAGAACTGCCCCACAGAGTTTCCAAGGAGCGCCTGGTGGGTTGGAACTTCGGACCTTTTGGTTAGCAGCCTCAGCACTTAATCACTACGCCACCAGGGTTTCTACTCCATCCATACTACACAGTAAAGCCAGATTCATCTTCCTGAAGTACCAAAACAAAAACCAAACCCGTTGTCATTGAGTTGATTTCCAACTCACAGTGACCCTATAGGACTAGAACTGCTCCACAGGGTTTCCAAGGAGTGGCTGGTGGATCCAAACTGCCGACCTTTTGGTTAGCAGTAGATCTTTTAACCACTGTGCCAACCAGGGCTCCTCCTGGAGTACAACTCTATTCATATCACTGCCCCACTTAAAAATCTTTAAAGTTTCTCTACTGGCTACCAAGCAATGACTAACCTCCCCACACTGGCATTCAAGGTGTACTGCAACATAAACTACCTACTTTCCACCCATTCCTAAACCACCCACTAAAGGGCTTCCTGAATGGATCTCATGTTTTTCTGTCTCTGTGCCTCTGGTTCCACTGTTCTCTCTGCCCACTGTGCCCTTTCTCCTCCCCTATTCTTCCCAAAATCAAATTTATTCTGCTGGGCCATCTCATAGGCTACCTATTTCTAAACCCGTCATAGATTCTCGTAACTTCCCAAACCAAACATAACTGCTTCTCCATTGACTACTTCTTATATTACTGACCTTACCAGGGTAGAATAAGTTACCTGCTTTTCTTAGTCCTGCTACAGATTTTAAGTTCTCTGAGGAGAGAAGCAGGATCTTAGTCATGTTTCTAATCCCATACATCACAGGGTTATTGAATATAGTAGACAGCTAACATTTTTTGGTTGAATTCCTAGTTACTGTGTGTCAACAGGAGCCCTGGTAGAACAGTGGTTAACAGCTCAGCTGCTAGCCAAAAGGTCAGCAGTTCAAATTTACCAGCTGCTCCTTGGAAACCATATGGGGCAGTTCTACTCTGTCCTATAAGGTCACTATGAGTCAGGGTCAACTTGACAGCAACGGGTTCTTTGGTTTGCTGTACCAAAAGACTAATATTTGAATCGTATTAATAAAAAACATAAATTGTTCCAGAAAAGAGATGAATCATTTGGTCAAAAGGAAAAAGGATAGAAATTAATCTCAAATTCCTTCCTAAATAAAAAAGCTATTCTTTTTGGAAGTGATATATACATTCTAAAATCACTTTTTTAAAATATCCTGAACCTAAACATTTTTCTGTCCTGTGTTAAAACTGCAATCATCTCCACAAAAGAGTTAAAATGTTATACAGTAGTAGGAATATCACGAGAATAGTACAGTAGTAGGAAATGACAGCAATGAGTTTGGTCTTTTTTTTTTTTTTTGGTATAAACAGTATCTCTCTTATAGCAGCTGTCCAGCAAAGAATTACAACTTCAAAACTGTTTCATTAAAGAATTACTGATTATATAAATCTGAAATCAAATTTAAATTTCAACAAGACAACCGAAAGCATTTTTAAGAAGTTATAGGGAAACATTTCTTAGTAATCGGCATAAAAATACATTTTCCAAGTTTTGAAGAGACAAGAGGAAAAAGACAGCTAGGAAAGGCAACCATAAATACTCTTAAATCACTCACTCACACAGCCTCAGTTCTAGACTGCTCCTCTGGCCAGTTTTTCTTTCTTATGACATAGAATTAGAAGCATTAGAAAAGCAGAATGGAGTGAAAATTCTAGAACCATTCCCTGACACTTTAATGTTTAATAAAATGTTTAAGGATAATAAGACATTTAGTCTAATTCATTTGAGTTTTTCTCCATAATTAATTTTTGCCCCACTGCTTAATTTTCATCTTGTGAAATTCTCATGTGCTCTCAAAGGTACCCAGGATTATTAGCAGTCTAAGGAAAGGACTCTCAGAAGAAAAGCCTGACAATTTACTTAGCAAAAATCAGCCACTGAAAACCCTGTGGAGCAGAGTCCTACTCTGACACACATGGGGTTGACATGAGTTGGAACCAACTCAACAGCAACTAGTTACTGGTAAGAAGACTAATTCTCAAATTGATCTTTTAGCAAAGTGAACAAAAACAAGAGCAAAATAATACCAGTTTTGTGGTTTGTTTTTCCAATATCCCATTTTCTATATAAAACAGCCAGAATTATATTCCTAAAATAGAGATCATATTATGTCATTCATTCCCTCTGTTTAAAAACCTTCCATTCGTTCCCAGTGCCTCAGAACATAATCTAAAATGTCAAGAGCCTTCACAATCCAACCTACTTCCCAGTCTCAGTTTTCACTGCCCAACTGTACGTCGTCTTCTCCACCAGCACCCTCCTACTACATAGTACATGCACATTCCTGGAAGCCTAATTTCCCTTCTTGGCCTATTACAAGCCCGTATCTTTATCAAGGACAAGGTCAAGCATCGCCATGTGGCAGGAAGCATTAAGTCACAGCTTCTCTGATATCCTCCTAAATCTTCTTTTTCTTTGCCCCTTTAAATTGCTCTGTTGACTCCTCATTTTTCTACTTATTTCACTCTGGCTGATGTTGCAGTTAGTTGTTCACTTAAAGCTTCCACACACTGACACTTTATTCAGTACATCTGCTAAAATTAAAAACAGATTTTAACCAAGAAATACCATCCTTTTAAATTCAACATTCTGCTATGTAACAGCAAACTTATAATATCAAGTAGCCTCTTTAAAAGATAATCTTTTCTACTGAGTTATATTTTAAAGAATGAATAGGCAACCACAAGTAAATCCGTGTAGCTAGAGAGCCCATTTTCAGATGCTATGGAAATTTCCTTCTTATATAACAGTTCTGTATCTTTCAGTCTCACACTGCCTGTGAGAACCAAACAGGTTTTAGGATCCAACACTGTGTGACTGACCATCGCTTTAGTGATACAACACCCAAAAACAATGTAAGAATTTCTTTTTCTACATATGTGAATTACCAACCTATTCTTGGCCTTTGACTCTATGGACAAAAATCAACCATGGGCAAGCTCAACGTAGATCATGTTAGGGAAGTTTCTTTCTGCATTCTAACCCAATGCCAAGAATGGGACTGCACAAGAAGAATCTCCTGACAGATCAGATTTCCAATCTCAAATGTGGCTAACCAGGAAGCTTGGTCAGGCTCCCCCAACTGTTTGCTTTTAACTTCTCTCTAAAAGAACCTGATTAAACTTTTAAATTTATTAGACACATGTCCACTTGAAATTTAAGAAATCAAGTATCCTCCTTTTCACTAATGACATGATTTTACTCTCGAAACCAAGAGATGCATCAAGAAACAACAGATCCTACAACTCATGTCTTAAACTATTCTCAATGAAAGTGATTTTTTTTTTTCATTGCCCCTCCGCTTTTGGGATGAGGCTGACTCCCTGAAGTTTGAATAGTCAGTACTAAATTCTATCCAGTAAGTCAATTAGTTCTAGTATCTGAAGGTACATCCTACAGACTCTGGCCAACCCAGAGGAACTCTGCCACTCAAATCTCAACAGTCCACTGAAGCTCTTCTATTGTCAAAGTGAATGACAAGTGACAGCTGCTCCTGAAACTGTCTACCCGCACTAAAATGAACCCAGCTCAGCCATGGTGTGGAAATACTAAGCTTCAACCAGAGGCTCTTCTGAAGTTCACTCCTAACCACACCTTTGCAGTGATGTTCCTGGGAGGTAGCTTACTCTCTGAGTAAGAATGCAGGTCAGACTTTTCAGTTTGTCAACAATGTGTCAATCTTGCCACATGATAAACAGGTATTCAATGTTTAAAATGCATGTTTTCTTTTAGATGACAACCCAGAATACAAGTATTTCAGGCTCTCACCACAGTAAAATATTAAGTTTTCGGCTAGGATACTCAGATTCATCTTCATATCACGTTATATACCTGAGCCACGTTAGTTATATCCTCCACAGAAGAAAATACACCCTTTGACAATTGAGCTGTATTTTAATGTTATAGTCTCAGTTTAGAAACCAGGTAGATTACTTTTTTAAAAAAAGGTTCTTCAAGAACATTTCTTCGTTTTATTTAAAGACTTGTTGATGACAGTGCGTACAATGTGAGCCCTTGTAGCAGGATGCCTATAACACCTTTCTTTTAGAATTTATTACGATAAAGAAAAGTTTCTCTCAACAAACCATTAGGTTTTCTTTTGCCAAAATGAAAACTGTGTAACTTATTTTTCCCTTTTTGCCTTGACTTCCAAAAGGTTCAAAACTAAATTACAGTAACCACATTAGCCTTGGCGATTTGTATATTTATTTTTCCTCTTCTTACATCGATTTTTGTTTGTTTATATTTTAACAGCCTTACTATATATGTGGTATTTGTGGTAAGCTACCCAAATCCTTTTAGAAGCAGTAAGTGGTATAATTTATAAATAAAGAAAACTTCCCTGTAATGAACTATTCTGCTGCTTATTTTAAGATTAGAAATTTTATGTGGTCAAAGTTCTAGTTCCTTGTTGAAATGGCAAATGATTTGTTATACATGTTTACCACCAAAAAAAAAAAAAAAAAGCTCTAGTTCCTTTCAACTAAAATCAAATAACTCAGCAAGCCTTTGAAAGTTATGCAAAAGAGAAATATTAAAATGGGTACAAGTACTCAAAAATTTGTGTTCAATGAATTTCATAGCTACATGGGTGGCCAGAAAAATAAACCCGAGACTGAAACCAGCCCCACCAACACAGATGCAGATAAAAGCTCAGTGAAGGAGAGAGTGAAGTAAGCAGTACTTTCAGTGCTGCAAAGTCAGGAAGCAGCAAAAGGCGTGAACCATACACCCTGGTCTCAGCAATAAACGTCTGGAAACAAGAGGGAGAACAGTGTCAGTGATTGGAGAGAGGGGAAGCTGAAGCCAGCCTGCAATGGGGTGGGGAGTGATTAGGAGACAGGGAAGAAGTGGAAATGCAGGCATCCACACTACCTCCAGAGCGTGGCTGTACGGGCAGGAGAGAGATAGCTAGGAGGGAATGGGAAGCAGCAGGTTTTTTTTTCCCTCCCCCACTCCTTTTTTTTAATGGGAGAGATTCGCAGGTTCCTATGCTTTAGTTATTCGATAGTTATTTATTAGGTATCCACTACGTGAGAGGTAGTGTTCCAGGTGCCTGGGATAAATCAACGAGCAAAACAGATAAACATCCTTGGCATGGAGGAGCTTATATTCTAGTGGGAGAGGTGAGACATTAAAATTAATAAGTTATAGAAAATGTTAGGTGATAAGAAGCATTATCAGGGGGATAAATCAGGGCAAGGTCGGGAGATCAGGAGTGTGGTGGGGAGGTATACTGGGCAGGTGCAGGTAGACAGAGGAGGCCTGTTGAGGTGGTGAGATTTAACCAGACTTGAAGGAGGCTAAGGAATTAGCCAAGCAGATTTCAGGGGAAGAGTGTTGCAAGTGGAAGAAAGAATCAGGGCAAAAGCTCTAAGGCGGGACTGTGTCTGGCGTTTTCAAGAACAGTGGGAAACAGTCAGTGAAGGGGTAAAAGGTAAAAATATAGGCAAGAAAAGAGGAGTAATCAATACAGCAAGTTTCTAAAGATATAGAAGGCAGTGATATCCAGAAGTCAGGCCAGCGGATTAGCTGAAGTGGGGGAATATAACCTCTTTCTCTGAGACAGGAGGAAGGACAGTAAGTAAGAGGGCCCCCAGGTTCAAAGGACTCACTCTGCTCCCAGTGCTTCTTTCTTGGTGGCATGAGGTCCCCACTCTCTGCTTGCTTCCCTTTCCTTTTATCTCTTGTAAGACAAAAGGTGGTGCAGGCCACACTCCAGAGAAACTCCCTTTATACTGGATCAGGGATGGGACCTCAGTAAGGGTGTTAAAATCCCACCCAAATCCTCTTTAGCATAAAATTACAATCACAAAATGAAGGACAACCACACAATACTGTGAATCACGGCCTAACCAAGTTGACACATATTTTGGCAGGACATAACTCAATCCAGGACAAGTGGTAAAGATTTTAGAATGTGAAGAATGGGGGACAGAACTGAGCAGAAATGCTTCAACAGACACCAAAGACAAACTCGGAAGAGACCTAAGAGTGCACATTAATTGTGGCACAAATCCCAGCACTATGTGATGTTTCTCCGTGACAGAGTATGGAGGGTACGGATGGCAGGAGTGATGCAAGGCTGCCATCTGCACAGTGGGTCTGCAGATATGGAAGAACAAAAACTGCAAGTGCTAGCAAGAAAAGAGCTGAAGCAACGTACTCCAGGGGTGAGACAGTATAGAAAAAGAATGAAAACAAGTCAAGTCTGATAGATTAGGAGAAAAGGAAAGGTTCAAGAGACTTGAGGTGGGAGAACACAGGGAAAGAGACTATGAAAGTGAGAGCTGTAAATTACCAGTTTAAGATCCAGAGGCAAACTTGAGATCTGAAGGCGATTAACACGTTGGAAGATGTGGCCACAAATCGGAGCTGCTAGAACAGAATGAAGCCAAGGTCTGCTTGAGATGAAGTCAAGGAATCTTAAGGTTAAGGGTAGTTAGAAATGAGGTTCAGCATAGTGGTTACTTACTAGTTCTTAGTGACCTTGGGAAAGTTGCTTAGCCTCTAAAATGATAACTTTGTAGGTGAGACTCAGCATAACGGTGATTCCCCTAAGGTGGAGATCAAGTGTATCTCTGCTTTCCCATTTCTCTATCATTTCTGATACCAGAGGCCCCGTTTCTCAGCCCCTAGCCACCTAGAGCTAGGTCAGAGTTTACAAGCTAAAAGGACACTGTTTTTGGGTTACTTCCCTGGAACAGAATTTACAGAAAAGATTATACTTACAACTATGGGTTTCATTATGGTAAAAGGATATAAATCAGGGTGATCATAAGGAAGAACTGCACAGAAGGAAGCTCTCTAAGCCTTAGAGTTCCAGGCTTTTTTTTTTCCTGGCCAGGTCTGCACGATAAGCTAACTCATGCCTCTTGGTGCTAGTTGATACCCGCCTCCCAGGTGAGTCTTTTCTGGTCTGGCCAGCTCCTACTCACAAGCACAGATTCTCCACTGTGGCCTGGAAATTCCAGACCAAAGCACCCCAATTACTCCAAGGGTTATTTCTCAGGAACCAAGAACAAAGGCCACCTCACTTAGGGTAAAACTAGGTCCTTTACCCCACAGCTTCTGTCTCAGTTTCTTTATTTGTACAGTGGGAATATTAACAGTATCTATTTTATACGGTTGTTACAAGGATTAAATTAGTAAATATAAGTTAAGTGCTTAGAAATAGGCCTGGCACATATAAAATGCTCAATATGAAAAAGTTATTATTATCATTATTGTTTTTGTTGTTGCTTACCTACACAGTCACAGACATATAGGATGATGTCAGAAATATGGATGGAAGAGAAAATTAAGCCAAGTATTAAAGTCTTCAAGGAAAAAGAGAAGGGTAGAGAATAATATAGCTGAATGATATGCTTTGGCCTATACAATGTAATATTAAATATAAGAACATTTTAAAATCCATCAGACACAACCGTTAAGTCTTGTGACTTATAACACATACACAAACAGCCTCAAACCAAACCATAAAAGTACCAACTGCATATCAGATAATGAGTATTATAAGGCATTACAAAGAGGAAAAAGGCTCTCGCAGGGAAATCTAGAAAACCACCATGGCATGGCAGTAGTCCACTAAACTGTACAAAATGGAAAGGAGCTGGGGTTAACCTTATCTCACCGTATCTATTAATAAGTGGCAAACTGTAAGTTCCTTGAGGGTAAAGAACAAGAGTTCTACGTGCACTCTCAAATAACTAGTAATGACTATAGCAAAAGTGAACCCCAATGAATCATGGGGCCACTTGCCAGAAAGTCCAACTCACAGACAAATCCAAGGCATCTTCTGGAAGTCTTCCCTATCACAAGTCACATTCGTATAACTTCTCTTCCATCCTTACGAGGCGCAAAAACAAAACAAAAGTCCTAAAATTATATATATTTATTCAATTCCTTTACGGACTCCAGAAATTCACCGGTATCTGTTCAAACAAGGTCATCTTTCAAAGAGAACTACATGATGTAGACATGATACACATTTAACTTCAGAGCCTTGTGAAATTAAACCATGTCAGTTTACAAGACCAAAGGGATAGGCTTATTCCCGGAGAAAACCTGTTGGGATTAGCAGCCTGGGAAGGAGTTTACAGACAAGAAGGCAGCTCATTGTTGTTCTTTACTTTGTATGCAGGAAAAGACCATAGCAGAGAAATGGGTGAGAATGCTTTAGCCTTGGAGAGACTCTGCTGACAGACTCTTCTTGGGCATTTACTCCCTACACAACTTAAAAGTGGGAAGGAGTAACAAGAGAAAAAGGAAAACTGCATTCATATCTGGTCCTGAAAGGGAAAAACAGTCTGCTCTAAGCCTTAGAAGCTGTACTTAATTGGATAAATTTTGGAAAAACCATCACAGCAGAGCTGTACAAATCACAGCAGAGCTGTACGATCAGATCTGATTTTATCAAATGTTGAAATTATATTTAATCACAATTCTTCAGATCTTTTTACTAATAAAGTAACTTTAAAAGTAAAATAATAGAAATATTTCTTAACTGGGGCATGGAATTTTAAAAGACATTTTGTGTTTCTCTCACATTAATGTAATTTCAAAAAACATTAGTTTCTGTCAAAGACATATTTGATTCAACCAAGTTTTAAAAGGAAAGCTTAATGATAAGTTAATTTTAATAAATGAAATGTGTGAAGATTTTCCTTAGAAACCCCTACTTGAAATTGTTGAAGTAGTTCAGTTTTGAAAACCACAGGAATTTAATCAATAAGAAATGCAGTATGAACGAAAAGAAAGGACACAAAGAAGGTGGCAGGCATTCCATCCCTCCAGGTCCTGTCCAGGCTTAGTATGTAAGAAAAGGCAGCTTTACAGGCTCAAGCTGAACTCAGTTACTGATCATTTCAAGATCTGCTTGACAATGCCAACATGTGTGCCATCTTCGTATCCCATACTTCATCAGTACATTAATAACTCTACTGGCTTTGTAATCCAACAACCATACCAGCTTAATTAGAAAGCACCACTTCACACAAGCTAAGATTTTATTATGACTAAGCTAAGATGACAAAATGTCAGCCTTTAAATAAAATATCCACCATGATATCACTTCTTCAGACCGATTCAAATGGAATCACTGCACTCCCATTGGGCTCAGGCACAGCTATGACACAAAGCAGCATGCTCAGTGTTGGCATAACAGCTGCCTAGAGCAATAAGAGATATGTGAGCAAGAGATCTGTTGACAATCTAATTTCAGCTACCTCGAGATTCCACAAAGATTACAGTCTCTGCCCTAAGAAATATTGCTGCAAGCCTCCGTCACTATCAGAACATTCTGGTTTACTTACTCTCTGCATCTTGAGCTACTCTGAAAATCTATCCATCCAATGCAACCTACTGACTCAAGGCCTCCATACTGGTAAATTGGCCTTAGCAGTCCTCAGGCCTATGTACATGTAAGGCATCACCAGGCCTTCTACGTACACAGGACACAGGAGATGAATTCAGAAACCCAACATTTCACACCGACAAGAATGGAATCTTGAAGGCAGTTTACCTTGGAAGCTAACTGAGCAATTCGCCAAGGAGAAAAAGTGATTTGGGAGCTCCATCCTGGTTTTAGGGCCAGAAATGTTTTGTGTTTCATGAACAATGACTAGCTTGCTCGAGCTGCCTCCCAACCTCCACGGTTTGGCTTCTGTGCGGGCAGTCACCCTTAAAGCTGCCAGGGCTGTCACTCGGTGCCTTCCAGCAACGGGACTTGGCTCCTAAAGGAATTGTCAGATCATCCTCCCAATATGGCTGCCCGAGTAAGCCTGGCTCTGCTCAACGCCGAGACCACACCACCCCTCCCCACGGCTGGCCAGCCTCCAGCAAGCCCCCTCCCTTCCCAGAGCGCTCCTTTTTGCAGTCCTTGTGCCATCGGCCTCTCCCCTGCCAGGCGATGCTCTTTCCTACCTGTATCTGGCAAAAGGGCATAACCACATTCCCAACCTCGGCCCCGAATGCCAAGCAAGATAATGGGGGAGAGGGGAGAGGGGAAATAAGAAAGAACGGCTTCAAACGGAGCCGCGCTGTCCCCATCAAGCTGCAAACTGCGCAGAAAGCCCAAGGGACGGGCAGACAGGCGGATCGGCTGACCGCTGGGCAGAGCCGAAGCCTGGCACTCAGGGGAAACCGAGGGCTGGTGCGGGGGACCCAGCAGGCCGCTGGACCCAAGCCCAGAGCGCACTGCCGGCCGGGGAGGCGCCCTGCACCCCCTCCCCCCCGAGAGCCTTCCCCCCTCCACCCCACCCCACCGCACCCCACCCAGTGCCCCAGCGGGCGGCGCCCTCAGTGCTCACGGCTCCCGTCACGGCCCGGGACTCCCCCCTGGACCCCGCCCGGGCACCCCTCCCTCTCGCAGAAGGGCCCCCTCCCCACCTGGCGGCCACAGCGCCAACCGCCGTCCGCCCCGCCGCCTTACCTCAGCCGCGCTGCGGACCGACGGGCGGGTGGGCGGGCGGCCGGGTCAGTAGGCGCCGCGGCGCGCGGGGGCGCGCGGGGCCCGGCACCGACGCACCTCTGCGCGAGGAGCGGCCACCGAGAGCCGCAGGGCGCCACTCCGCAGCCCCATCACGCAGCGGCCCGGCCCGGCATCGAGGGCCTCGGCGGGGGGAAAGGCGGGAGCGCGGGAGTTGGGGCGCGGAGACCGGCCGGCAGTAGCGGCGCGGCGGGCGGGCAGCGGCTCGGCCGCGCGCTGACGCCTCCCAGGACCGCCGCCGTCTGATTGCCCCGCGTCTGTCCTCACGTAACTCCGCCCGCAGCCCCCGGTGCCGGACACCGCCCCGAGCCCGGCGGCCGCGCGTCACCTCGGCCCGCCCCAGCGCCCGCGACTGACAAAGATGGCAGCCAATCGAGACGCAGAGCTCGGGGCGGCTGACCAATCGCAGGGGACCCAGGGAGGGGCGATGCTGCGAGGAGCTGCGGAGACACCCGAGCGCCCCCTGGTGGCACAGAAGCTGGCGCAGGGGTGCGGAGTGCGCGAAACCGGCGCCCAGAGTTCCCTCCTGGGTGACTCGGAAGGGCGTTAGCCGACTACTGCCGCGCCCGGGCAAGCCGATAATCCGCCTTGTAAGGTGACAAAAGATTGGCTAAGTAGGGCGGGCGGGACTGTGGAGGGTCCCCGACGCCAGCGGAGGAGTCGAGATTTAATTTGGGAGGCGGCTGAGTGTGGAGTCATTGTTTGGAAAACATCTCAGGTTCAACCATCCGAACGGGCACGGTCGGAACTGAAACACGCAAAGGGATGAGTGTATCCCGCTGAAGCTTCCTGGTCTATTCTTATCGAACCCATCACAACGCCTCCCACACGCCACCTTGGGAAAAAAAGGCGGAATGAGTAATAGAAAAGCATGACTTAGTGGGCATTCAGCTTGTCTCCTTTGGGTACCACGTAGGGGCTGAATAAGGGACAAAATGCTTTGTAGAGCCCGAGTAACGACCCGAGCTCCTCTCTGGGAGATGCCCATGAAGGAGGGTTACTCAAACGCAGAAACCTGAGAAACACAAGAGATTTTTTAAAAATCGGGTCTAGGTTCAGCTCAAAAGAAAAGCCTACAACCGTTGAATGAGAGTTCACTTTAGTACTTAATAAAGCAATATTTAACGAAAATATGTGCAATTATCATGCCAAGCACCATTATTTTATACGATTGTGAAATGCTTGTTGATTTACTAGCAGCAATTGAAAGTAAAATCAGATTTTTCCCCTGTGAACTCAATATTGTGATGTTGGGTGTAAAAGGCCTTATTATAAAAATAGGCACTAAAACATCTAAATTAATTTTCTAAGCTAATGATACCGGAAAATCTCCACCCACACTAAAGTCTTCATACTGTTCTTCCAGTCAACATTTCGTTGAACATTTCTCATGTTATTTAGATTTTAAACTCCACCTACCTGCAAAATGATGTGACATAGTTTATGATAAAATGTACAAGCAATAACATTTTATAGCATTAAAATAGGAGGAAAACTGATAATGATTTAAAAAAAAAGAAAGCAATAAATGGCTGTATAAAAAAGGTTGTATGAACAGGGGGAGTTTAATATTATTAATAATATTTTAAAAACTAGAGTCAAAGGAATATGCTACTGCTGAGTGCAAAACTCAACTTTTAGCGTTCTAAAGGACAAAGTAAAGATGAAACTGCAATGGATTAATAAACAGAAGGTCTTCGATTCATAAGCAGACACCAACTTTTCTCTAGCTTGGAGCTCTTTGCAAAAGTAGTACTATGATAAGCACCTTGGAGAGTTAGAAAAAGCTGGATGGTAGTTAATAGTTTGAAGTCTCAATGGAGCTCAATCTAAAAAGAATCTGACAGCAGTGTAGGGAGTGTGGTGTAATACCCAATCAGCACTAGACATATTAAGCAAAAGCACACAGAAAAGGATGTGGGTTAATAGAGGCAGATAAGGCTAGGTTTCAAGGGCAAAATAGCCTGTTCTACATGAGGCTTTTGCCCCTCTGACAAATGAAGTCACTGCACAGCCCTTCATTTCCTCAGATTACAGATTTTGTACAAAGACACCTCTTAAGAATTCTAAATAAAGTCCTAGAAAATTGAATTCAGCCATGTATCCCTGGAATACAAGGAGAGAACATCAGAAGATCTGTTAATGTGACCCATACAGCCACACTACTAGAGCTAATAAGGTTTCTGGATATAAGATCAATATACAAAAATCCAAAGTGTTCTATTTTGTTAGGAATAACCAACTAGAAAATGTGATTTTTAAAAAGTTGCCATTAAGAATAGCAGTAAACACAACAATTAGTCTCTTTTCACCTGGAGCGACAGAGGAAGTAGGAGAGTCAGGAACAGAAGGAGGATATGGGATGCGTGGCTAATTGCCTCCATGAACAACTGCCTCTTTTGCCATGAAACCAGAAGAACTAGATGGCGCCCAGCTACCATTACTGAACATTTTGACCAAAGATGTCATAGAAGAATTCTATTCAAAAGGGGGAAAGTGCAGAACAGAAGTTGAAATTTTCATGGACTCCAGACTTTCTGAAACTATTGCCCTGAGATAATCCTTAAACTACTTAAACCAAAACATTCTGTGAAATCTTCTTAAAACCAAACAATAGTTTAGCTTAACTAGTATAAAAAGGCCTGTCTTGAACATTGTGCTCTTCTAAGAACTACCTATATGGCATCAAAGTGGTAACAGCAACTCAAAAGACAGAAAGCTTGGTGGAGCCCTGGTGGTGTGGTGGTTAAGAGTTCGGCTGCTAACCAAAAGATTGGCAGTTTGAATCCACCAGCTGCTCCTTGGAAACCCTATGGGGCAGTTCTATTCTGCCCTATAGGGTCGATATGAGTCAGAATTGACTTGATGGTAACAGATTTGGTTTTGATTTGGGGGGGGCAGTGAGAAAAAAAATTTTTTTTTTTTTAGTGAGTTTATATTAATCAGGGAGGAACAACTCAGAAAACTTGAAAAATGTAATCAATGTCACTAAGTTGTACATGTAGAAATTGTTGAATTGGTATATGTTTTGCTGTATATAGTCTCAACAACAAAAATAAAATTTAGAAAAAAGTACAAAAATCAATAAAAACTAAAATATTTAAGGATAAATTGAACAAAAGATACACAATACAAGTATGGAAAAAATTATAAACTGTATTGAAACACACTAAAGAAGACCAAAATAAATGGAGAGGTGTTTTTTATTTTTGGATAAGAAGAAAATAAAAAGATTTCAGTTCTTCCTAAATTAATCTATAAGCAATGAAATTCCAATCAAAATTTCAAGAGAGTTTTGCATGGAATATGAGAAGATGAGTGTAAAAATTCATATGATAATTCTATGCTATCTGCATTTAAAAAATTCATATGATACAGTAGAGCCACGAATCCCCAAGGCAACCTTGAAAAATGAGTTGTGGGGACTTGTTCATACTACTAACTAGAATTTGACTGTGTTGGCACAAGAATATACAAATATACAAAAGGAACAGAATAGAGCCCAGAAACAGACCCGCACATGCATGGAAATATAACATATGACAGCACTGGCATTACAAATCAGAGGAAAATGATAAACAATAAATGGGACTGGAAAAAAATTGGTTAACTATATGGTAAAAAATTTGGTCCTTCCCTCACACCGTGCAAAAATGAATAAATAAATTTCATGTGGATTAAAAACCTAAATAGGAAAAGCAAAGCTTTAAAACTTTTAGTAGAATAAAGCAAGATGTGTACTGTTTAAGAGAAGTTAGTTTGTTCTGTAAACCCTCATCTAAAGTTCAACTAAAAAAAAAAATGAAAATTTAAAAAAATTAGTAGAAAATATAAAATATCCTCATGACATTGGGGTAAAGAAATCTTAAGCAAGGGACAGAAAGCGCTAACTACCCAAGGAAGAGTGATGAGTTTGATTAAATAAATTAAAAAGAAAAATGCTTCCATACAACAAAAGATATAATAAACAAAGCAAACAAGTCACAGACTAAATGAATATATTCATAGCACACTTAGCCAGGAAAATATTCAGAATTTATAAATATGTATTTTATTTCTTGAAAAAATATGACACAAGGATAGTATTGTTGATAGAACTGAGTGGTGGGTACATGGATGGATGCCATTATGTTATTCCATATACTTTGTTGTTGTTGTTGTTGTCTGCTGTCCAGTCACCCCCAACTCATGGCAACCCCGTGTACAGCAGAACGTTGCCTGGTCCTGTATCATCCCCATCACCAGCTGCTGATTGGACCCTTGTGATCCATAGGATTTTCATTAACTAATTTTCAAAAGTAGATCGCCACGCTTTTCTCCCAAGCCCGTCTTAGTCTGGAAGCTCTGCTGAAACCTGTTCAGCATCACAGCAACACGCAAGCCTCCATTGACAGATGGGTGGTGGCTGCGCAATGAGGTATACTGGCTGGAAGTAATCTGCCACTGAAACGCCACTGCCTCCTCTCTAATCATTTATTGTCTATTACAAATTATTTTATCATTAAAAGCAGTATTTCTCCAAAGGCATCCCAGCTTTTATCCCCCAGTAATCCTGTACAGACTGGGTCAGCAGCTGGATCAGAGGGAGGGGGCAGATTTGGAAAGCTTGGTCGAGCATGAGAGGCTGTGGGGGCAGGGGCAGTAAACCATAATCCCCTCTCTGGCCTGGCTTTTAGATGTCCTAGTCTCACAGCCTGCACTGTAAAAGGCTACCATGTCTTCACGAAACATTTGGTAAATGAGTGACAGGAATCCCTTCCTGACTCTGAATCCACATCGGCTTTAATCTGCCACGTGCTGCCACTTGTGCTGACAGGAGAGTGTTTTTTAAAAAGATAATTTATTTTATTTTGTTGTTGAAAATAGACACAGCAGCACAGCAGAACATACCGCAATTCAACAACTTCTACACCTACAATTCAGTGAGATGGGTTACATTCTTCAAGTTGTGCAACCATTCTCACTCTCTTTTTCTGAATTGTGCCTTCTCTATTAACATAAACTCACTGGCCCCTAAACTTCCTATCTAACCTTTCAAGGTGCTATTACCAGTTTGATCCCACATAGATAGTTCTTTAAAAGAGCACAATGCAGTACCATTTACAGTAGCCCCCCAAAAGATAAAATACTTAGGAATAAATCTTACCAGAAATGTAAAACACCTATACAAAGAAAAGTACAAGACACCACTGCAAGAAACCAAAAGAGACATACGTAAGTGGAAAAACATACCTTGCACATGGATAGAAAGACTCAACATTGAAAAAATATCTGTTCTACCAAAAGCCATCTATAGATACAATGCAATTCTGACCCAAATTCCAACAACATTTTTTAATGAAATGGAGAAAAAAATCACCAACTTCATATGGAAGGGAAAGAAGCCCTGGATAAGTAAAGCATTACTGAAAAAGAAGGATAAAGTGGGAGGCCTCACTCTACCTGATTTTAGAACCTGTTATACCGCCACAGTAGTCAAAACAGCCTGGTTCTGGTACGACAACAGATACATAGACCAATGGAACAGAATTGAGAATCCAGACATAAATCCATCCACATATGAGCAGTTGATATTTGACAAAGGCCCCAAAACAGTTAAATGGGGAAAAGACAGTTTTTTTAACAAATGGTGCTGGCATAACTGGATATCCATCTGCAAAAAAATGAAACAAGACCCATACCTCACTCCATGCAAAAAAACCAACTCAAAATGGATCAAAGACCTAAATATAAAACCTAAAACGAAAAAGATCACGGAAGAAAAAAATAGGAACAATGCTATGAGCTGTAAAATATAGCATAAACAGAATATAAAACATCAATAACAATGCACAAACACCAGAAGAGAAACTAGATAACTGGGAGCTCCTAAAAATCAGACACTTATCTTCATCTAAAGACTTCAGCAAAAGAGTAAAAAGATTACCTACAGACTGGGAAAAAGTTTTTAGCTATGGCATTTCTGATCAGTGTCTGATCTCTAAAATCTACATGATACTGCAAAAACTCAACAGCAAAAAGACAAACTACCCAATTAAAAAATGGGCAAAAGATATGAACAGGCACTTAACTACAGAAGACATTCAGGTAGCTAACAGATACATGAGGAAATGCTCAAAATCATTAGTCCTTAGAGAAATGCTAATCAAAGCTACAATGAGATTCCATCTCACCCCAACGAGGCTGGTATTAATCCAAAAAACACAAAATAATAAATGTTGGAGAGGTTGTGGAGAGACTGGAACACTTACACACTGCTGGTGGGAATGTGAAGTGGTACAACCACTTTGGAAATCGATTTGGCCCTCCCTTAAAAAGCTAGAAATAGAACTACCATATGATCCAGCAATCCCACTCCTTGGAATACATCCTAGAGAGATAAGAGCCTTTACACAAACAGATATATGCACACTCATGTTCATTGCAGCAGTGTTTACAATAGCAAAAAGATGGAAGTAACCAAGGTGCCCATCGATGGATGAATGGATAAATAAATTATGGTATATTCACACAATGGAATAGTATACATTGATAAAGAACAATGACGAATCTGTGAAACATTTTATAACATGGAGGAATCTGGAAGGCATTATGCTGAGTGAAATTAGTTGCAAAAGGACAAATATTGTATGAGACCACTATTATAAGAACTCAAGAAATAGTTTAAACAGAGAATAAAATATTCTTTGATGTTTACGAGAGTGGGGAGGGAGGGAGGAAGAGGGGTTTTCATTAATTAGGTAGTAGATAAGAACTATTTTCGGCGAAGGGAAAGACAACACACAATACAGGAGAGGTCAGCATAACTGGACTAAACCAAAAGTAAGTTTCCTGAATAAAATGAATGCTTCAAAGGCCAGAGTAGCAGGGGCAGCGGTTTGGGGACCATGGTTTCAGGGGACATCTAAGTCAATTGGCATAATATAATCTATTAAGAAAACATTCTGCATCCCACCTTGGAGAGTGGCGTCCGGGGTCTAAAATGCTAGTAAGCGGCCACCTAAGATCCATCAATTGGTTTCAACCCACCTGGAGCAAAGGAGAATGAAGAACACCAGAGACACATGGTAATTATGAGTCCAAGAGACAGAAAGGGCCACATAAACCAGAGACTGTATCAGCCTGAGACCAGAAGAACCAGATGGTGCTCAGGTACAACCGACGACTGCCCTAACAGGGAACACAACAGAGAACCCTTGAGGAAGCAGGAGAGCAGTGGGATGCAGACCCCAAATTCGTGTAAAAAGACCAGACTTAATGGCCTGACTGAGACTAGAAGGACCCCAGAGGTCATGGTCCCCAGACCTTATGTTAGCCCAAGACAGGAACCATTCCCAAAGCCAACTCTTCAGACAGGTATTGGACTGGATTATGGGATAGAAAGTGATACTGGTGAAGAGTGAGCTCCTTGGAGGAAGTAGACACATGAGACTATGTGGGTAGCTCCTGTCTGGAGAAGAGATGAGAGGGCAGACGAGGGCAGAAGCTGGCTGAATGGACACGAAAATAGAGAGTGGAGGGAAGAAGTGTGCTGTCTCATTAGAGGGAGAGCAACTAGGAGTATATGGCAAGGTGTGTGTAAGTTTTTGTATGAGAGACTGACTTGGTTTATAAACTTTCACTTAAAGCACAATAAAAATTAAAAAAAAAAAGAGCACTATGCTCAAAACAGACATTCTTTTTTTTTTTAATTAATTTTTGTTTAGCTTCAAGTGAACATTTACCATTCCAATCAGTCTGTCACATGTAGGTTTACATACATCTTACTCCCTTCTCCCACTTGCTCTCCCCGTATTGAGTCAGCCCTTTCAGTCTCTCGTTTCGTGCCGATTTTGCCATCTTCCCTCTCTCTCTATCTTCCCATCCCCCCTCCAGTCAAGAGTTGCCAACACACTCTCCAGTGTCCACCTGATTTAATTAGCTCACTCTTCATCAGCATCTCTCTCCCCGCCACTGACCAGTCCTTTTCATGCCTGATGAGTTGTCTTCGGGGATGGTTCCTGTCCTGTGCCATCAGAAGTTCTGGGGAGCATTGTCTCTGGGATTCCTCTAGTCGCAGTCATACCATTAGGTATGGTCTTTTTATGAGAATTTGGGGTCTGTATCCCATTGTTCTCCTGCTCCCTCAGGAGTTGAAAACAGACATTCTTTAAGTTAAACTATTGTATGGTTTAAAGAAGGCTTCAGGGAATATTTTTATTTTAAGGTTAAGGATTATCTCAGGGCAACAGTTTTGGGGGTTCATTTAGCTTCTATGGCTCCAGAAAGTCTGGATTGCATGATAATTTGAAATTCTGCTCTGCATTTTACCCCTGTTGATCAAGATTCTTTTATGGAATATTTGATCAAAACATTCAGTAATGGTAGCCGGACAACATTTTGTTCTTCTGGTCTCATGGCAAAGGAGACAGTTGTTCATGGAGGCAATTAGTCATCCATTCCCTTTAGGAGGAATCCATTTTTATTTCCGGAAGAATCAAGACTGTGATCCTCTGCAGAACTTTCCATGCCCACAAAGAGAATTATTTTTTTGGTCATTTTAACCAAGGTCAGATAACACAGGTGCTCAAAGCCTTAGATCATGTTGCACATTAAAAATGGGAATTGCTTGTATTTTTGGACCTAGGAGGCTACGCTGTTAAGGCAAGAAAATATTTGTTTTTTTCTATATGACGTTCTTGTAAATATGAATTAATTAATGTCTATTTTATGTAAGTATGTGTGTAGAAATTATAACAGCATATGAAGTGATGACAATACAAAGCTTGAGACAAATCAATAAATGCTCTGGTTTAACAAACAGGATGCAATTTGGTTTAACTCATTAATATTAATAGTGACTCCACTTAAACTGAGGCTATTTGGAATCAGAGAATCAAAATTGGAAGATATTTTAGAACTGTTTCATCCAAGCCATCAAGAAACTGATGAACACAGCAAGTCTGCACCTTGCCGAGAACTGACTTTTATTTGGTGGCTTTGACTACGCAGAATGCAGAAGGAAGGAAAAGAAAATCAGCCAAAATAGATGTTCCCACGCTCACGCACCTTACTCACTGGAAAGCTCTTCAGGCTGCATTCAACGTTTCTTTAGTTATATTTTTACCATGAATTCTAACAAGCTCCATTGTCTGAATTCTTAGCAAACAAGATTGGCCGGAACAAATTGGAAATGGGGCAGTGCAATGCTAGAAGAAGGTAAGGCTATTCTAACAAAGATTGAAACAAACAAACCAAAAAGCGTATGTAATATCTCGAAAAACATAGCTCTCTGAGAACATTTAAATCCAAATGACTTTTGATTGTTTTCAAAAATCGAATTAATTCATGAAATAAATGTCTGATAATGACTAAAACAGTAGTCAAAATGGCGCTGCAGGATATGAACACAATTATAGAAAAATAATTCAAAAGCATCTTGAGCAAAGGGCAAAGGTGAAGCCTTTGAAAAGAAGTTTCTAGTCTTTCAAATGGATAGCCTTGAAAATTAAAAAAAAAAAAAAAAATTTCTGCCTGGACCAAATTTTCAAAAGTCCCAAAAGGCAGTAATTAGCAAAATAAATTCATGTCATTTTTTCCTTTTCACCCAATGTTCAATTATACTGAAATGAACGTCAGCTTAACAAGTAATATATGCATCACACTGCAAGTTAGCACAACCAGTGAGCTCCTCAGGTCCTGATGACAACAGAGTAAATACCAATAATCCCAGCAGAAATCATGAATGGAAAACCGAACACCAGTGTTTTTGTAAGGACTAAAAGAACGGGGAATTTTAATTTGGAGTGTCCTCCTAATTCCCAATAATTAATACAAGATTTTGCTGTAGTCAGTCATTGGCTCTTGGCCAGCATAGTCAGCCCTGTAATCAGTGTGTAATCAGTGTGTAATCATTTCCCTTGATCACCACTGGGGATCTATCATTTCGTCCAGATAAGAATACTCTGCGTGGTTTCCCCTCTTCTGAATTGCAGTTTGTGAATCATTTTTCTGTAACAGGCATTTGTGATAATTAGCAACAACCTTGTATCAATTAACTTTGGTCTTAAAGCCATGATTAAAGAAACCAAATTGTTGTTTATGGGCATTGCTGTGCCAGTGGCAGATGGCCCTGGAACACATGGGCAGCAGACGGTGCCGATGGAGGCTCCTTACAGTTCCTGAAAGAGTCGGCTGCCAGGAGGGATCCCTTCTACCAGCCTGGGACACAAGAATGGAATATTGTAGGCTGGTTGGAGGCTAGGTGAACAGTAGAGTTGTGAAATCACAGGTGACCCCATCATCTCGACCACTTCCCAAATCCCTGGTCTGAGGACACGATCCTGAAGACATCACTTGCCCTGAAGCTCCAGCTCTCAGACATTTTCTCACGGGAATTGCACTTTATGTCCTTTTTGCTTAGAGCACAGCTATTTGAGATGAATATATAATTCATGCTCAGAGAAAGTATCTGCTGGATGGGGGCGCATACAGAGAGTTAAGAGCACCTGGTCTTTACAGACTGTCCAGATTCTGATTTGGGTTCTGAGCAGGTTGCATAACCTCCAGAAGCCTCAGTTTCCTCATCTCTAAAGTGGGTATGAAGATAATACTTACCTCACTCCTCACATTGTGAGAATTAAATGGAGACATGAAAGTAAAATGCTTAGCACAAAGTCTGGTGCACCTGTCATTATAATAATGAAACCATGGGCTCTTTCAAGGCAAGAGGCTGGAGCTCACTGAATTTTATTCTTTGTCTCTTTGTGTCTATCTCTCTCTCAGGATCCCACATTATGCCTTTCTTTGGGTTTCCCTATCTACAGATTACAGAGTCACAGTATCTCAAATGTTATGATGGACCTGAATCTGCTACAGTGTAGTTGTGGGGGTCTTGGACAAGTCAAATTAATATCTCTAGGCTTCAGTTTTTGATCTATAAAATGAAGCAATTCGAGTAGATGAGTCCTAAAGTATCTTCAGGTTATAATATTTTAGCATTCTGCATTTACTGGCTTTTTTTCTTCTTCCTCAGAGAGGGGAAGAATTGAAATAGACGATGACGATGATGATGGTAATGATGTTGCTGGTGATGATGAGGATGATGGTGATGTGATAGTAATGATGACGACAGAAATGATGACGAGATTGATGGTGATGGTAATGATAGTAGCTAGTATTTACTGAGATTTACTATGGACAAGAACTATATTAAACACTTCACGTTAATTATTTAATCCCCACAAAAATCCTGTAAATTAGGTACTCCTATCATCCGCTATGAGTCGGAATCGACTCGAAGGCAGTGGGTTTGGAGTGGGTATCATTCCAAATTCACATATAAGGAAACGCAGAAAGGTCGTGGTAGACTGGAAAATGTTCCCCCAAAGATAACAGGTTCTACTTTCCGGAACCGTAAATGTTTCCTTATATGGAAACAGGGCCTTTGCACATGTCACTAAATTAAGGATTCTGAGATGGGGAGATTATCTTGGATTATCAGGGTGGGCTGTAAATGCCATCGCTTGTATTCTTATAAGAGGCAGCAGAGGGAGATTTGTCTATGTACTCAGAAGCAGAGAACGCAATGTGACCACAGAGGCAGAGATTAGAATGATGAGACCACAAGCCCAGGTATGCTGGCAGCCACCAGAAACTGGAAGAAGCAAGGACGGGTTGTCCCCTAGAGTTTCTAGAGGAATGCGCCTGCCGACAACTTGATTTCAGCCCAGTGATACCAATGTTGGGCTTCTGGCCTCCCCAACTGTGAAAGAAGACATTCGTTTTTGTTGTTGTTGCTGTTGTTAAAAAACAAATATCAAAAAACCACTTTAATTCGGGCCTAACAGCACCAGGTGTAATGTCTGGGGAAAGACTTTGGGTACTATGCTGTGTGGCCATCATTTACTCACACAAGGGTCAGAGAAGGCCCCCGAGGGGAAGTTACCCTTAGGGTGGCTTGCTAAATGTGGGTTGGGGGGCAGCTCAAGAGTGGAGGCAGGGCAGGCTTGGGGGAAAAGTGCTACTTCTTAGAGAAGGAGCTCTTCATGACATTGTTCTAGGTGGTTGTGAAGCCCTGCAGGGCCTTGTGAGCAGCAGCTCCTTACACCTCATTGTCAGACTCTATAAAGAGGATATCTGTCCTGCAGCCTTGGAACTAGCTGGAGCTTCTTGAAAATTTCTGTTGTTTTCCATACTAGGGGAGCCAGGACAGCTTGTCCAAGGCAAGGTCATGGAAGCCCTATAGATACATCCAAAGTCCCTGAGGGACTGAATTACTGGGCTGAGGGCTGTGGGGACCATGGTCTCGGGGAACATCTAGCTCAATTGGCATAACATAGTTTATAAAGAAAACATTCTACATTCTACTTTGATGAGTAGCGTCTGGGGTCTTAAAAGCTTGTGAGTGGCCATCTAAGATACTTCACTGGTCTCACCTCATCAGGAGCAAGGGAAGATGAAGACAACCAAAGACACAAGGGAAAGATTAGTCCAAAGGACTAATGGACCACAAGTACCACAGTGTCCACTGGACTGAGTCTACTACAACTAGATGGTGCCGAACTACCACCACTGACTGCTCTGACAGGTATCACAATAGAGGGCCCCAGACAGAGCTGGAGAAAAATGTAGAACAAAATTCTAACCCACAAAAGAAGACCAGACTTACTGGCCTGACAGAGACTGGAGAAACCCCAAGAGTATGGCCCCTGGACATCGTTTTAGCTCAGTAGTGAAGTCACTCCTGAGGTTCACCCTTCAGCCAAAGGTTAGACAAGCCCATAAAACAAAACAAGACCAAAGGGGCACACCAGCCTGGGGCAAGGACTAGAAGGCAGGAGGGGACAAGAAAGCTAGTAATAGGGAACCCAAGGTTGAGGAGGGGAGGGTGTTGACATGACATTGCTAACCAATGTCACAAAACAATATGTGTGCTAATTGTTTAATGAAAACCTAGTTTGTTCAGTAAACCTTCATCTAAAGTGTTGTTGTTGTTGTTAGGTGCCGTCGAGGCAGTTCCGACTCATAGCGACCCTGTGCACAACAGATCTGGTTCTGAGCCATCCTTATGCTTGAGTTCATTGTTGCAGCCACTGTGTCAATCCACCTCGTTGAGGGTCTTCCTCTTTTCCGCTGACCCTGTACTCTGCCAAGCATGATGTCCTTCTCCAGGGACTGATCCCTCCTGACAACATGTCCAAAATATGTAAGACGCAGTCTCGCCATCCTTGCTTCTAAGGAGCATTATGGTTGTACTTGTCCCAAGACAGATTTGATTGTTCTTTTGGCACACAAACACAGTCCATAGTATATTCAATATTCTTCGCCAACACCACAATTCAAAGGCGTCAATTCTTCTTCTGTCTTCCTTATTCATTGTCCAGCTTTCACATGCATATGATGCGATTGGAAATACCATGGCTTGGATCAGGCGCACCTTAGTCTTCAAGGTGACATCTTTGCTCTTCAACACTTTCAAGAGGTCCTGTGCAGCAGTTTTACCCAGTGCAATGCGTCTTTTGATTTCTTGACTGCTGCTTCCATGGCTGTTGATTATGGATCCAAGTAAAATGAAATCCTTGACAACTTTAATCTTTTCTCCGTTTATCATGATGTTGCTCATTGGTCCAGTTGTGAGGATCGGACAGAACAAGGGGATATTGACTGGTTTAAAGTCAGGAAAGGTGTGCATCAGGGTTGTATTCTTTCACCATACCTATTCAATCTGTATGCTGAGCAAATAATCCGAGAAGATGGACTATCTGAAGAAGAATGGGGCTTCAGGATTGGAGGAAGACTCGTTAACAACCTGTGTTACGCAGATGGCACAACCTTGCTTGCTGAAAGTGAAGAGGACTTGAAGCACTTACTAATGAAGATCAAAGACCACAGCCTTCAGTATGGATTGCACCTCAACATAAAGAAAACAAAAATCCTCACAACTGGACCAATGAGCAACATCATGATAAACGGAGAAAACATGGAAGTTGTCAAGGATTTCATTTTACTTGGATCCATAATCAACAGCCATGGAAGCAGCAGTCAAGAAATCAAAAGACGCATTGCACTGGGTAAAACTGCTGCACAGGACCTCTTGAAAGTGTTGAAGAGCAAAGATGTCACCTTGAAGACTAAGGTGCGCCTGATCCAAGCCATGGTATTTCCAATCGCATCATATGCATGTGAAAGCTGGACAATGAATAAGGAAGACAGAAGAATTGACGCTTTTATGTTGAGGTATAATCCATACTGTCTGAACAACTGCCTCTTCATCTATGTAAAAGTTCCTCGTGAGCAAAATTAAATGTTCTGGAATTCCCATTCTTCTCAATGTTATCCATAATTTGTTATGATCTACACAGTCCAATGCCTTTCTTTGCATAGCCAATAAAACACAGGTAAACATCCTTCTGGTATTCTCTGCTTTCAGCCAGGATCCATCTGACATCAGGAACAATATCCCTGGTTCCACGTCCTCTTTGAAACTGGCCTGAATTTCTGGCAGTTCCCTGTTGATATACTGTCGCAGCCGTTTTTGAATGATCTTCAGCAAAATTTTGCTTGCGAGTGATATTAATGATATTGTTCTATAATTTCCACAATCAGTTGGATCACCTTTCTTGGACTAGGCATAATTATGGATCTCTTCCAGTCAGTTGACCAGGAAGCTGTCTTCCATATTTCTTGGCAAAGACTAGTGAGCACCTCCAGCTCTGCATCTGTTTGTTGAAACATCTCAATTGATATTCCATCAATTCCTGGAGCCTTGTTTTTCACCAATGCCTTCAGAGCAGCCTGGACTTCTTCCTTCAGTACCATCGGTTCCTGATCGTATGCCACCTCTTGAAATGATTGAACATTGACTAATTCTTTTTGGTATAATGACTGTGTATTCCTTCCACCTTCTTTTGATGCTTCCTGCATCGTTTGATATTTCTCCCATAGAATCCTTCACTATTGCAATTCGGGGCTTGAATTTTTTCTTCAGTTCTTTTTGCTTGAGAAACGCCAAGGGTGTTCTTCCCTTTTGGTTTTCCATCTCCAGCTCTTTGCATGTGCCATTATAATACTTTACTTTGTCTTCTCGAGAGGCCCTTTGAAATCTTCTGTTCAGTCCTTTTACTTCATCAGTTCTTCCTTTTGCTTTAGCTGCGCAATGTTCAAGAGCAAGTTCCAGAGTCTCCTCTGACATCCATCTTGGTCTTTTCTTTCTTTCCTGTCTTTTCAATTACCTCTTGCTTTCTTCATGTATGATGTCCTTGATGTCATTCCCACAACTCGTCTGGTCTTCAGTCACTAGTGTTCAATGCGTCAAATCTATTCTTCAGATGGTCTCTAAATTCAGGTGGGATGTGCTCAAGGTCTTATTTTGGCTCTCGTGGACCTGCTCTGATTTTCTTCAGTTTCAGCTTGAACTTGCATATGAGCGATTGATGGTCTGTTCCACAGTCGGCCCCTGGCCTTGTTCTGACTGATGATATTGAGCTTTTCCATCGTCTCTTTCCACAGATGTAGTCAATTTGATTTCTGTGTGTTCCATCTGGTGAGGTCCATGTGTACAGTCGCCATTTATGTTGGTGAAAGAAGGTATTTGCAATGAAGAACTCATTGGTCTTGCAAAATTTCTATCATTCAATCTTTGGCATTGTTTCTGTCAGCAGGGCCGTATTTTCCAACTACTGATCCTTCTTCTTTGTTTCCAACTTTCACATTCCAATCGCCAGTAATTATCAGTGCATCTTGATTGCATGTTCGATCAATTTCAGACTGCAGCAGCTGATAAAAATCTTCTATTTCTTCCTCTTTGGACCTAGTGTTTGGTGCATAAATTTGAACAACAGTTGTATTAGATGGTCTTCCTTGTAGTGGTATGAATATTATCCTATCACTGACAGCGTTGTACTTCGGGATAGACCTTGAAACATTCTTTTTGACAATGAATGCAACACCATTCCTCTTCAAGTTGTCATTCCCAGCATAGTAGACTATATGATTGTCCGATTCAAAATGGCCAGTACCAGTCCATTTCAGCTCACTAATGCCTAGGATATCGATGTTTATGCGTTCCATTTCATTTTTGACAATTTCCAATTTTCCTAGATTCATAGTTCGTACATTCCAGGTTCCGATTATTAATGGATATTTGCAACTGTTTCTTCTCATTTTGAGTCACGACACATCAGGGAATGAAGGTCCCGAAAGTTTTAGTCCATCCACGTCATTAAGGTTGACTCTACTTTGAGGAGGTAGCTCTTCCCCAGTCATCTTTTGAGTGCCTTCCAACCTGGGGGGCTCATCTTCCAGCACTATATCAGACAGTGTTCCACTGGTATTCATAAGGTTTTCACTGGCTAATTCTTTTCAGAAGTAGTGTGTCTTAGTCTGTAAACTCAGCTGAAACCTGTCCTCCATGGGTGACCCTGCTGCTATCTAAACACTGGTGGCATAGCTTCCTGCATCACAGCAAGATGCAAGCCCCTACAGTATGACAAACTGATGCATGTTGGTCATCTAAAGTACAATTTTATTTATTTTATTGTACTTTTTCATCTAAAGTACAATAAAATAAATAAAATAAAAATTTCTGTTGTTTTAAGCCACAAAGTTTGTGGCAATTTCTTATAGTAGCCACTGGAAAATAATACAGAAGTTAAGTAATTTATTGAAGGTCATAGTCAGTGAATAATTGTGGAGCCAGGATTCTAACTGAGAAATAATATCTGGCTCCAAACTCCTTAAAGAGCCCTGATGGCACAACAGTTGCTTGGTGGTTAAACCCTATGGGAGAAAGCATTGGTCATCTGCTCCTGTAAAGATTACAGTGTAGAAGAACTTTGGGGTTGTTCTACTCTGTCAGTGGAGTCGTTATGAGTCAAAATCGACTCAACAACACCCAGAAACAACAACCAAACAAACCCCTTGCACTGAAGTTTATCCCTAACGTCCCCTGTTGTTGTTAGTTGCTGCTGAGTCGATTCCGACTCATAACGAGTCTATGTACAACAAAACAAAATTCTGCCTGGTCCTGCACCTGCCTCACATTCTTTGCTATGCTTGAGCCCATTGTTGCAGCCACTGTGTCAATCCATCTTGTTGAGGGTCTTCCTCTTTTTTCGCTGACCCTCCACTTTACCAACCGTCTTAGTTATCTAGCGCTGCTATAACAGGATACCATGAACTTTAACAAAGAGAAATTTACTCTCTCACAGTCTAAGAGGGTAGAAGTCCAAATTCAGGGTGCCAGCTCCAGGGGAAGGCTCTGTCTCTCTTTTGACTCTTATGGAAGGCCTTTGTCATCAATCTTCCCCTGGTCTAGGAGCTTCTCAGCCCAAGGACCCCCGGTCCAAAGGATGTGCTCCCCTCTTGGTTCTTCATTCCTGGTGGCATGAGGTCCCCCATCTCTCTGTTCGCGTCCCTCTTTTATATATAAAAAGAGATTGACTCAAGATACCACCTAATCTTGTAGATTTAGTCCTGCCTCATTAACATAACTACCTCTAATCCTGCCTCATTAACATCTTGTTGTGTTGTTGGTTAGGTGCCATCAAGCTGCTCCTGACTCATAACAACCCTATAGGATTTCTAAGGATAGGCTGTTGGATTTGAACTGCCAAACTTTTGCTTAGCAGCTGAGCTCTTAACCACTACGACACCAGGGCTCTCATTAACAACATAAAAAAAAAAAAAAATAGAGGTAGGATTTACAACACATAGGAAAATGACATCAGATGACAAAATGTTGGACAAACACACAATAATGGGAATCATAGCCTAGCCAAGTTGACACACAGTTTGGGGGTACACAATTCAGTCTACAACACCAAGTATCATGTTCTTCTCCAGTGGCTGGTCCCTCCTGATAGCATGTCCAATGCATGTAAGACAAAGTCTTAGCATCCTTGCTTCTAAGGAGCATTCTGGCTGCACTTCTTCCAAGATTTGTTTATTCTTCTGGCAGTCCATGATATATTCAACATTCTTCACCAACACCATAATTCAAAGGCATCAATTCTTCCTTGGTCTTCCTTATTCATTGTCTAGCTTTTGCATACATGTGAGACAATTGAAAATATCATGGCTTGGGTCAGGCGCATCTTAGTCCTCAAAGTGGCATCCTTACTTTTTAACACTTTAAAGGGATCTTTTGCAGCAGATTTGCCCAATGCAGTACTTCATTTGATCTTGACTGCTGCTTCCATGGCCATCGATTGTGGATCTAAGTAAAATGAAATCCTTTACAACTTCAGTCTTTTCTCTGTTTATCATGATATTGCTTATTGGTCCAGTTGTGAGGGTTTTTGAATTCTTTATGTTGAGGTATAATCCATACTGAAGTCTTTGATCTTCATCAGTAAGTGTCTCAAGTCCTCTTCACTTTCAGCAAGCAAGGTTGTGTCATCTGGTATTGCAGGTTGTTGATGAGTCTTCCTGCAATCCTGATGCTATGTTCTTCATATAGTTCAGTTTCTCGGATTATTTGTTCAGCATACAGATTGAATAGGCATGGTGAAAGGATACAACCCTGACACACACCTTTCCTGACTTTAAACCACCTAATATCCCCTTGTTCTGTTAGAACAACTGCCTCTTGATCTATGTACAAGTTCCTCAGGAGCACAATGAAGTGTTCTGGAATTCCAATTTTTCGAAATGTTATCCATAATCTGTTATGATCCACACAGTCGAATGCCTTTGTGTAGCTAATAAAACACAGGTAAACATCTTTATGGTATTCTCTGCTTTCAGCCAAGATCCATCTGACATCAGCAGTGTTATCCCTCATTCCACATTGTCTTCTGAATCTGGGTTGAACTTCTGGCAGTAACCTGTTGATGTATTGCTGCAACATTTTTTAATATCTTCAGCAAAATTTTACTTGTGTGTGATATTAGTGATGTTGTTCGATAATTTCCACATTCTGTTGGATGTCCATTATAATACATAAAACAATCTAGGGCTTCAAACTGGTTAGAAATTTGCATTTCTAGCAAGTTCCCAGGCAATGCTAGTGCTGCTGGTTAGGGACCAGTTCTGAGAACCATTAGTAAAGCACTGGTTCTCAAAATTTATTATACATAAGAATCACCTGGGGATCTGGTCGAAATATAGATTCTGATTCAGTATATCTGGGATGGAATTGCAAATTCTCCGCAGGGGTTTGAACCATAAAGAACTGGTTCGTAGACCTGAAACAAACAAAGAAACAGAAACTGACTACAGACTAACTGACAAAAAAGAAATAAGGAAAAAAAAAAAAAACCTGACACTCCACCATTAGCAAGGTAACATTCTCACTGGCCGATTGAATCAAATTTCATTTCCTCTACCGTAAACATCCCAGCTTTCGAAGCGTTGCTTTAAAAGTTTTTTCTCCCGCACAATTTACTTTAAAATTAGGTCATAACTGCATCTCAGCCAAGAATGCAGGCACCTCAGAAGATACAAGTTTGTAAAGAGAAAAAAGATGATATATTTAGCTTATAGCTAAAGAGGTTACTTGGCAGCAATTTCAGGCTCTTGGTCCATTTTTGGCAATCAGAAAAACAGAAGCTGCTTATCTTTCTAAAAGGTTTGTTTCCCTTTGTTTCTTCAATAAGGACACTATCCTCAATTTTCTGAAAAGGAAAATGCGGGAGGACTCAGAAACTTGATTTTTTTCCCCTTAACTTTCTGCCATCCTGACTGTCTGAGTTCCCAAGCAGGTCGCCTAATGGAAAAATTGGGATTTGGAGTTTGAATTTAATCCTAATCTACAAATTAGCCTATTTTTTCTCTGTAGGTAAAGGGCTCTTAACACTCATTAAACGTTCTAGTTTATACTTTGAGCCTCTTTTTTTTTTTTTAATGTGAAAATTGGTGCAGGAACTTTATTAAGCAGTCTGTATAAATATAAACTGGCGACATAGTTTATTTGTGTTTCATGATTTCTAATGTGTTACAGTTTGGTATAATACATTTGAGTCTGCATGTTATTTTTATTACAATTTTTAAAAACGTAAGAATATGTTTTTAAAATTTTAAATTTTGTCTAACATTTGGAAAACCCTGAGGCACCTTTTCTGGGCCGGATATTCTTTCTGATCCGTCCAATCCTATTGTTCTATACAAGCTAGGAAAAAAAAAAAAGATTTTATGAAGATGACTTCAGTTTTTTCAATTCGGTCTTGTACACATTTACTGAGTTAAGTCACTCATGGGACAGAGACGAGCCAGACCAGATTGAAGTGGAGAATTTGTGTTAGGCAGTATCATGAAATAAGAGCTTTTATGATACATGTCAATCTTCCCAATACAGGGGGAATTCCTATACACATAAATTAAAAACAGCTTTGGTAGCATAGATACGTGACACCTTTAACATAAGCATTGCTAGTCTACAAGTATCTTAATTTATAAATGCAATTTTGCTTCTATGAAGTTTTTTTTTTTACAATGACATATCACATGTAGGACGACTTTTTAATGATTTTTGTCTTTATTTACTTGAGAAACATATTCTGATTTGAATTACAGAGAATACTCTCTTACCTGACTGCCACTTAAACAACTAAGTGAATTAATCAAAACTGTGTTTCCTTTTGAAAACAAATGGAATGTTTGCAGCAGGTAGACTAGCCTAAACACCTTTGCCCTTACCAGTTGAGTTGTATGCTTTTCATGTCAGTTGTGTTGTTTCAAAGTTGTGTGAGTCCATAAAAATTGGCTTGATTTAGGAATTGAATAAAATAGTTTGTAAACTGATGAAATACAAGTAAAAAAAGAGAATGATGGTTTCCATGAAAACTAAGTTGAAATATAGTTTTAAACACTAGTTTCTTAAAAAATGAGGTTCATTGAGATGTGAGAGGGGGAGAATGTTGGAGGAAAAAATCCTAAAAATATTGAATAATTCTAAATTTGGATTATCTTGCAAGTGTCTTTGAGCTCTTGTTCCTCTTCAAAAAAAAGGAAATCTTTGATGATACATGATTGCTGTCCAGACAATGCTATATACTGTAATCAGTAGACTCACAATTAGAAAAAGCTGTTGATCTAAAAAGATGGTTGACTGAATATGCATTTGTATATTATAACTTAAAACAAAATATTTAATTACAAATTAAAAAAAAATTATTTCTGCTTTAACCAATCCTTTCAAATAATGGGCTAACTATAGGTCCAGATTGTGTTGAGTCTCTTTTATTCGTCAGTACATGTCCCCCAGTCCACCAATTTTATTCATTTTGTCTTCTTTTTTTGCTATTTCAGTGACAAATATGCACACTTAGCCAAAACCAAAACCAAACCCAGTGCCATTGAGTCGATTCCAACTCATAGCGGCCCTATAGGACAGAGTAGAACTGCCCCATAGAGTTTCCAAGAAGCGCCTGGTGGATTCGAACTGCCGACCCTGTGGTTAGCAGCTGTAGCACTTAACCAGTACGCCACCAGGGTTTCCAGGCACACTTAATATCCTATATATATATGTATATATACACACAGGTATATATAATTCTACAACTTTAGGACATGAAGACAAATAACTCAATCAAAAATGAGTCAAGGATTTGAATAGACATTTCACCAAAGAGGATATTCAAATGACCAATAATCATATGAAAAGATGCTCAATGTCTTCAGCCATTAGAGGGATGCAAATCAAAACAACAATGAGAAACCACTTCATTCGCACTAGGATGGCTAGATAAAAAAAAAGGAAAATAACAAGTGTTGGCAAGGATGTGGGGGAATTTGAACACTTATCAGTTGCCGATGGGAATGCAAAATGATATAGACATTGTGGGAAATAGTTGGGTGGTCCCTCAAAAGAATTAAACATATGACTCAGCAATTTCAAACCTAGGGACTTGAAAGCAGCACCACAAACAGACACATTGTACACCAGTGTTCATTGTGGAACTATTCATAATAGCCAAAATGTGGAAACAACCTAAATGGTTACCAGTGTGTGAACAGATGAATAAAATATGGTACATAAATACAATGGAATGATGTTATTTGTTGTTAGGTGCCACCGAGTAAGCTCTGACTCATTGTGACCCTATGTACAACAGAATGAAACACTGTTGGGTCCTGTTCCATCTTCATTGTAGTTGCTGTGATTCAGCCCATTATTGCAACCAGTGTCAATCCATTTCATTGAGGGTCTTCTCTTTTTCACTGACTCTACTTTACCAAGCATGATGTCCTTCTCCAGGGACTGGTCAAACCTGATAACATGTCCAAAATACGTGAGATAGAGTCTCACCATCTTCCTTTCTAAGGAGCCTTCTGGCTCTACTTTTTCCAAGACATATTTGTTCATTCTTCTGGCAGTAAATGGTATATTCAACGTTGTTCACCAACACCGTAATTCAAATGTATCAGTTCTTCTTTGGCTTCCTAACTCATTGTCCAGCTTTGCGGCATACAAAGCAACTGAAAATACCGTGACCTGGGTTAGGTGCACCTTAGTCTTCGAGGTGACATCTTTTCTTTTTAACACTTTAAAGAGGTCTTTTGCAGCAGATTCGTCCAATGTAATCCATTGTTTGATTTCTTGACTGCTGATTCCATGGGTGTTGATTGTGGATCTAAGTAAAATGGAATTCTTAACAAATTCAATTTATAGTGTGTGTGTGTGTATATATGTATGTACAGAAATTTACAAAAATTAAACAACATAAAACAATAAATGAATATGCACTAAGTTTTGGGGTAACTGAACATACCAGCAAGATGGTCTGCAATGCTCTAAATTAAACAGTGTCTGCAGCCCAGATTCATGGGGTCCAAAGCAGTAAATTTGTAGACAACTAAGGATGAACCTCCCCCTCGGCTGCCATAGTATTTTTCAATCATCCTAAGGAAATCAACTGGAAAAGAAAAACGCTTCCACATCACTGATGGCCTCTGTAGGCTGGCATGAAAAGGTGACGAAGCACAGCCTTCTAAGACAGGGGGTCTCTAAGGAAGAAGTTAAGAATTTAAGTCCATAATATTTAAACAGCTGAATCCGTGTTTATAACCAGAAATTATCCCTTTTTATTTATAATGTGCTTTTCTTTAGAGGAGCTAGAAGTTAAAAAAAAAAAAAGAAAAGGCCATAACATCAGTACTTTTCTCCCACCCCTTTAATGTGGACATGCTCATTTTACAGAGACTGAAAGGTGCAGAAATAATCTCCAAAGAGACTACAAACCACCAGTGAAGTGAGCGAAGAGACCCAGACAAACCCAGGCAATTTCTCTCTCTCCCTCTTTCTCTTATTCACACACCCCCACCCAGAACCACACCCACACCCACAACTACACTTCAGTCAAAAGAATTTCAAGGTATCAAAGGGTTGGAGACACCATGTTCTGTCACAATTCAGCCTGCCTGTCCACTTCCTAGCTTTCATTTAGCGGCAATTTATCCAACGTGCTTAGCTTTCAACAAAATAGGATAACTAATTTAAACCATCATAAAAAGCAATATTTGATACAAAAAGATGGAAGATTTAAAGGAAACTGCTTGAAACCAGCACCACCATGGTTCCTTTATCCATCCGAGGATCCGATGGGCTTTAGAGATGACCGAAGCAAAGCGCTTGCCCAAGTTTTTGATTTCTCTAAGACAAAATACTCCCAAGAATAGTTTACAGCCTTCGGGCACAGGGAGAAATGGATAAGCCCCAGTTCCGTCAATTAGCAGCTGTGTTGTCACAGGCAAATTTCTTAACCTGTCTGGATTTCAGTTTCTTCGTATGTAGAATGAGGTGGATAATAGTTTCCACCACAAGGGTCCTTGGAAGGATTAGGAGAGACTGTAATCTAGACCAGTGAACCCAGCCCTGGAGATGCCAGAGTACAGAGGGGGGCAGATGGAGCAGGGAATCTATATTGTTGTTGTTGTTAGGTTCCATGAGCCAGTTTTGACTCATAACAACCCCATGTGACAGAGTAGAACTGAGATATAACAGGGATATAAACAAAAACCAAACCCATAGCCATCATGTTCATTCTGACTTACAGTGACACAATAGGACAGAGTAGAACTGCCCCACAGGGTTTCCAAGAAGCAGCTGCTGGATTCGAACTCCCAACCTTTTGGTTAGCAGCCGTTGCTCTTAACTCACTGGCTACCAGGGCGCGGATAGGGATATAAAAGAAACAAACTCATTGCTGTTGAATCAATTTTGGCTTATAGCAATCCTATAGGACAGAGTAGAACTGACCCATAGGGTTTCCAAGGAGTGGCTGCTAGATTTGAGTTGCCAAACTTTTGGTTAGCAGACAAGCTCTTAACCACTGTCACCAAAAATTCTCAATACAATTTCAGCAAATTGGCTCCAACGATATATACAAAGGATAATATATGATATCTTAGTGGGGTTTGTGCCAGGATTGAAAGGCTTGTTTAACATTAAAAAAATTAATCAATGTAATTCTCCATATTAACAGACTAAAAATGAAAAACTATACTAACATCTCAAAAGATGCAGAAAATGCAATTAACAAAATTCCAACATCCATTCACGATAAGAAGTTTCAGCATACGATAAGAAGCTGGACTATACGAAGAGGAATGCGTCATCAGAACTGGAAGAAAACTTATTAACAACCAACAATACGCAGATGACACAACCTTGCTTGCTGAAAGTGAAGAGGACTTGAAGCACTTTTTTTTTTTTTGCTTCAAAAAAATGTACTTCAATTTATTTACTTTGTAATTGTTAGTACAATTAAATAATCCAAGTAGAAAATTCACATTATAAAAATAAGGGTATTTTCTTTCCCCCCAAAACAACACTACGTCAAGAAATTTTCATTAGTTTTCAACCTTTCTTTCAATCAATACAATGTCTTTTCTTTTTTTTTAGGTTGTATTTTTGAGTCAATCTCTTTTTTTTAAAATAATTTTTATTGGGCTTTAAGTGAACGTTTACAAATCAAGTCAGTCTGTCACATATAAGCTTATATACACCTTACTCCATACTCCCATTTACTCTCCCCCTAATGAGTCAGCCCAATCCCTCCTTCCAGTCTCTCCTTTCGTGACAATTTTGCCAGTTTCTAACCCTCTCTACCCTCCTATCTCCCCTCCAGACAGGAGATGCCAACACAGTCTTAAGTGTCCACCTCATACAAGTAGCTCACTCTTCATCAGCATCTCTCTCCTACCCATTGTCCAGTCCCTTCCATGTCTGATGAGTTGTCTTCGGGAATGGTTCCTGTCCTGGGCCAACAGAAGGTTTGGGGACCATGACCACCGGGATTCCTCTAGTCTCAGTCAGACCATTAAGTCTGGTCTTTTTATGAGAATTTGGGGTCTGCATCCCACTGATCTCCTGCTGCCACAGGGGTTCTCTGTTGTGCTCCCTGTCAGGGCAGTCATCAGTTGTGGCCGGGCACCATCTAGTTCTTCTGGTCTCAGGATGATGTAAGTCTCCGGTTCCTGTGTCCCTTTCTGTCTCTTGGGCTCATAGTTATTGTGTGACCTTGGTGTTCTTCATTCGCCTTTGATCCAGGTGAGTTGAGACCAATTGATGCATCTTAGATGGCCGCTTGTTAGCATTTAAGACCCCAGACGCCACATTTCAAAGTGGGATGCAGAATGTTTTCATAATAGAATTATTTTGCCAATTGACTTAGAAGTCCCCTTAAGCCATAGTCCGCAAACCCCCGCCCTTGCTCCGCTGACCTTTGAAGCATTCAGTTTATCCCAGAAACTTCTTTGCTTTTGGCCCAGTCCAGTTGAGCTGACCTTCCATGTATTGAGTATTGTCCTTCCCTTCACCTAAAGTAGTTCTTATCTACTAACCAATCAGTAAATAACCCTCTCCCTCCCTCCCTCCCTCGCCTCCTTGTAACCACAAAAGTATGTGTTTGAAGCACTTTTTGATGAAGATCAAAGTCTATAGCCTTCAGTATGGATCATACCTTAACATAAAGAAAACAAAAATCCTCACAACTGGGCCATTAAGCAGCATTATGATAAACAGAGAAAAGACTGAAGTTGTCGAAGTGTTAAAAAGTGTTGAAATGCAAAGACGTGACCTTGAAGACTAAGGTACACTTGACCCAAGCCATGATGTTTTCAATCATCTCATATGCTGTGAAAGCTGAACAATGAATAAGGAAGCTGACGAAGAATTGATGCCTTTGAATTATGGTGTTGGCAAAGAATATTGAATATACCATAGACTGCCAGAAAAACTAACAAATGTGTCTTAGAAGAAGTAAAGCCAGAATGCTCCTTAGAAGCAAGGATGGCAAGACTTCATCTCACATACTTTGGACATGTTGTCAGAAGGGACTAGTCCCTGGAGAAGGACATCATGCTTAGTTAAGGAGAGGTCATTGAAAAAGAGGAAGACCCTCAACGAGATGGACTGACACAGTGGCTACAACAACAGGCTTAAGCATAGCAAAGATTGTGAGGATGGCCCAGGACTGGGCAGCATTTTGTTCTGTTGTACATAAGGTCATTATGGGTTGGAACTGACTCTGCAGCACCAAACAAGAACAACATAGTACGATTAGTGGGGAATTTCCTCAACCTGTTAGAGGGTATCTATACAAAACCTACAGCTAACATCACACTTAATGGTGAAAGACTGAATGTTTTCTCCCTAAGATCACAAGCAAGAACAGGCTGTCCCCTCTCACAGTTTCTATTTAACATTGTACTGGAAGTTCTAGACAGTGCAATAAGGCAAGAAAAAGAAATAAAAGACATACAGATTGGAAAGAATTTCTTAAACAGAACACCAAAAGCACTAACTTTGCAGAACAAAACTTAATAAACTGGAACTATATCAAAATTAAGAACTTCTGGTCATCAAAAGATATGTTATAAAAGTGAAAAGATAAGCCACAGAGTGGAATAATATATTTGCAAAATATATTATCGATAAAGGGCTCAGATCTAGTTTGTATAAATATTTCCTATAATTCAATAAGAGATATAAACACAATAGAAAATGGTCAAGAAACTTGGACAGATATTCCATTAAAGAAGATACTCAAAGGACCTATAAACATATGAAAAGGTGCTTAACTTCATTAGTAATCACAGAAATGCAAATTAAAAACACAGTGAGCCACTACACACTTGCCCAAATTACTAAAATTAAAAAGGCTGCAGCCAGGGATGTGAAAATTGGAGACTTCAAACACTGCTGGTGGATGTGTAAATCAGTACAGCCACTTTGGTAAACATTTTGGCATTATCTACTAGCAGTGGTGACTAAAGGTGAGGATATATATCTTATGCCCCAGTATTTCCACATGGGGTCACCATGAGTTGGACTCCACTTGATGACAACTAACAACAATAACATTACTACTCCTGGATGTATAACCAACTGAATTAGGTGCACAATTCAAGAACTTTGAAACATATTTAAGAATGTTAAATTATTTGTAATAGTTCCAAACTGGAAATAACCCAAATGTCCACCAACAATAAAATAGATTAAAAAAATTTTGTAAATTTATATAGTGGAATAAAAGGAACCCTGGAGGTGCAGTGGTTGAGTGTTTGGCTGCTAACTGAAGGTTGGCAGTTGGGACCTTCTGCAGGAGAAAAGACCTGACGATCTATTCCTGTAAAGATTAAAGTTTAGGAAACTCTGTGGGGCAGTTCTACTCTGTCCTATAGGGTTGCTATGAGTTGGAATTGACTCGATGGCACAAAACAACAACAGCATACAGTGGACTATATACAGCAATGAAAACGAATGAACCACTAGTATGTGCAGCAATACTGACTATTCTCATGCTTTAATGTAATATTGAACAAGAAAACAAAATTTAAATATATTAATATAAAATTTCAAAACAGGCAAAATTAAACTACAGTGTTTAGGGATATATACCTAGGCCTAGGTGACAAAACCATAAAGAAAAGTACATACATGATTACTGTAGAAATTAGGATAGTCCTTACCATTTGACGAAGGTTGGGGGAATTATGATCAGTAACCAACACTCAATGGGCTTCTGGGATACTGAAAATATTTGTCTGCCTGACTGGTGGTTACACAAGTATTATCTTTATAATAATTAATTAAATTGTACATCTATGTTTTATGCATTTTTTTTCTGAATAAGTGTTATATTTCATATAAAAAGGTGGGGGAAAAAAACAAGAAAAAGAAGGATATACTGGACAAATGGCAACCAAAACAATGGCAGAGTAGTAATTTTAATATTAGACAAGATAGGTATTAATATAAAAAACTTCATAAGAGAGAAAAAAACCTGTTATGTTCTGCCAAAAGGAAAGAAGATATAACAATTACGAGTATAGCCTCCTTACAGCATAACTTCAAAAGATATAAAGCAACTACTGATAAAACCAGAGAGAAATAGATAAATCAACAATTCAATTAGAGATTTTACCATACATTCTTAGGGATGAATAGATCAACCAGAAAACAGGCAAAAAAGTAAACAAAAATAGAGAAGATTTAAATAACACACTTAAGAAGCTGGAATTAATAAATACATGTAGAACTTTATACCTGATAAACAGAGAATACACACTGTGTTGGGATACACAGAAAAGTTACACAACTTAATCATGTACCAGACCATGAGGAAGTCTCCATAGATTCTAAAGGATCAACATCATTCTGACATTTCTTCTCAGAATGCAATGGAAGACAATTAAAAATCAATTTAAAATGGATAATTACGCAATTACACATGTGTGTGAATAAAAAACCTTAAAATACAAATAACATTTAAAAATGAAAGACATAGCAATGAATAACAGTATAAATACTACATGTCAACATTGATAGACTATAGCTAAAACAGTATGTATAGGAAAATTTACAACTTTAAATACATTTATCAGAAAATAAAATAAGTGCTCAACTCAAGAGGCCAGAAAAAGAACAAGAGTAAACCTGAAGAACAAAAAAGAGAGGGAATAATAAAGTTAAGAGCAGAAATTGATTATGTAGAGAACAAAGAATATAGTTAACAAAATTAACCAACTCGAAAGTTAGTTCTTGTCAGGATAGTGGTTACTCTTGGGGCCTTAAGTGGGATGGTAACAGAAAGAGAACAGGAGGGGACTTCTAGGGTGCTGGTGATGGTGTTTCTTTATCTGGATTCTGATTGCATGATTTGTCCATGAAAAGCTATTCAATTGTACACTTAAGATATGGGCACTTTTCTCTATGTATATTATGCTTCAATGAGAAATAAAATAGCTGATTCTTTGTTAAAACAACAACAAAAAAAGTAATAACCTAGAGACCCACATGACAAGAATAATAAGGAAAAAGAGAAACAATAATGAGAAAGGGAAAATAACTACATACACAAATAAAAGGGAATATTATGTTCAACTACTTGTCTACAATAACCATTAAAGAAAGTGAGATGGCCCTTAGATATCCCCACTGCTCCTAACTGTATCCTACAACAAAAAAAAACCCAGGCCCAGATTGTTTTATAGGAGATTTCTATCAAATTTTCAAAGTATACATGATCCTTTCATTCAAAAGTTGTTCCAGAAAACAAATAAACAAAAGAAAAAGGAAAGATGATTTTCTCAGTGGGCATTGCCTGTCCACCCTAAATAAAACTGAAACCCATCCACCTTCTCCAACATTCTTCTTCTTCTTCACTATTTTATCTTATTTTCCTAAGCATTTATTGCTATCCTTTTTTTTAATATCTCTGTATTTTAATCTCTATATTTTACTTCTTTTGTTTATTGTCTGTCTCTTCCCACTAGAATATAAATTCCATGAGGACAGGGTTTTTGTCTGTATTCCAGCACCTAGAACAATGTTTGGCACATAGTAGGCTCTCAATAAATGTTTTTTGATTATTTGTTCAATGAATAAAAGATCCTCAACTAATTTTATGAAACTAGTGAAAACTTTGATTCCAAAACTGGATGAGGATAAAACAAAGGAAAATATCTCCCTGGATACCCTTTTAACTCAGTAATGAAGTCACTCCTGAGGCTTACCCTTCAGCCAAAGATTAGACAGGCCCATAAAGCAAAATAAGACTAAAGGAGCACACCAGCCCAGGGGCAAGGACTAGAAGGCAGAAGGGGACAGGAAAGCTGGTAATAGAGTCGAGAAGGGAAAGTGTTGACATGTAGTGAGGTTGTTACCCAAAGTCATAAAACAATATGTGTACTAACTGTTTAATGAGAAGCTAGTTTGTTCTGTAAACCTTCATCTAAAGTACAATAAAAAAAAAAGAGGTGAACAGGAAAAAAAAAAGGAAAACACGGGCTCATTTTACCTTTGTTCTTGAGAGCAAAAACCCCAAATAAAATATTAACTAGCTGAAATCAGTGATGAAGGAATGCAAGAATGATTTAATATAAAAAAGTTTAACAGTGTGATTATCAGCAATAATAGTCTAAGGGTGAAAATCACATGATTAATTCAATAGTTGAAGAAAAAGCTTTTGATAATTTTCAATATCTATATAACAAACTTTCTTAAAATCAAAAAGAGAAGGAAACTGCATAACTTGATGAAGACTACCTCCCAAAAACCAATAATTGTCACATGCCACAGAAAATCTGTGCATGCATTACCTTTTAGTTCCAGAACAAGGCAAAGATGCCTAGCATTGTTGTTTCTGTTCAATAGAGTACTGAAAGCCTTTGCCAATGCAATCAGAGAAGAAAAAGAAATAAACGGTATAAAAATTTGAAGGAAAGAGGCAAAACTTTCTTTATTTGAAAATGATGCATTTATCTACCTAGAAAACCCATCAGAACCCCACAAATTAACAAAAATAAGATTTCTGCAAGATTGCTAGGTACAAGATAAATGTTTAAAAAATCATACCTCTACATCAATAATAACAAAATAGAACATATAATAGAAAATAAGACATCTTTTATAACAGCAATAAACACAATAAAGTAATTAGGAAATAACCTAACAAATGCACAAAACCAAAACATTTAAGCCCTTATAGAGCAATGCTAAAAAAAAAAAAAAAGACAAAATAAGTGATATTTACCATATTGGTAGATAGGACAATATAGCATTTGTAAAGCATTGTGATGATTCCTGAATTTATATCTCTAGTTGGGATCTCTGTCATGAACTCCAGGCTCAAATACCGAAGTATCTATTTGATATGGCCACTTGGATGACTAATGTCATCTTTTCAACTTAAAATGAACAAAATGAAGCAGTTCTTCCTGTCCCCCCATCTCACTAAATGGCAACTCCTCTCTCCTGTTGTTAAAGTCAAAACATTTTAGAGCCATTTGAAATCCCATTTCTTTTCTCATCCTCCACATCCAATCAATCAGCAAATCGTTTTGGCTCTAGCTTCAAAATATATGCAGAATGTAACAACATCTCTCCACCTCTACCACCACTGCCCTGGTCGGAGCGTCCATCCTCTCTTTCCTGAACCACTGCAGTAGCCTTCTCGTCAGTCTCCGTATTTCCACGTTTCTACTTCTGTTATCCCCTTTCAGTTTATTCTCTACAACAGCCAGAGTTGATCACATTAAACGAAAATCAGATAATGTCACTCTTCTGCTGGGAACCTTCCAAGAGCAATCTCTCTCACTCAAGGGAAAAGCATAATCCCTACAGTGGCCTACAACGCATAGCCATCGCTGCTTCATGCCTCTCAAATTCTCTAGCCTCATTCCCTACCACTAGCTGCCTTGCTCACTTCCCTCCAGCAAGGCTGGGCTCCTTGCTAGTCCTTAAACATGCTCAGAGAGCTCCTGTTGTGGGGCTTCTACATTTGCTTTTCCCACTGCGTGGGTCACTCTTTCCCCAGATCTTTGCAGGGCTTTTTCCCTTACTTCCTTGAAGTTTAAATGACACTTTTTAAAAGAAATCTTCCCTGACCACCCCCACAAAATGTTCTCATAGAGTGCTGGTGAGGATGTAAATGGTACAACCCCAATGGAAGGCAATTTCGCAATATGCAGCAAAATTACAATTGTGTATACTCTTTGACCCTCCAATTCTACTGCTAGAAGTTTATCTTAATACATATTTAAAAACTGCACACATGCAAAATGACACATTTACAAGGTTATTTGCTCCAGCACTGTTTGAGGTAACCAAGGCTGGAATCCGCTAACACACTATCGATAGATGACTTGGTAATAACAGTATATACGTGCTGTTAGAAAAAAAGAGTGAGCTCCAAGCTATATTTTTATGTAAAAAAACCAAGGTGCAGAACAGCATAATATGGCCATTTATGTTGAAAAGGAAACTGGTCACAGGGGTTGTTTTCAGGGACAAGATTTGAGAAGCTGGGGGGCAGGGGCAAGAGGGAGGAGGCAGTCTTTTTTCTCTACACTCTTTGGTATCGCTTGAATTTTGAAATATGTGAATATAGTCCCTACTGAAAAGATTAAACTTAAAACAGTTAAGGCCCTCAAACCACGGCTATAGTTTTGAAACTAGAGAGAGCTAGTGGTTGTGCAACATTGTGACTGCATTAAATACTGCTGAATTGTATGCTTTAAAGTCGTAAATTGTATGTTAATAAAAAAATTCATAAGTAAAAATATAGGTTGATACATTGATACTAAAATTCAGGATTTCTATTCAAAAAAGGAGATCACAACAAAGCTATCCAAGAGATAACAGATTGGAGAAGTTATTTGCAATATCTAAAACTAACTAGGGAGTAAGTTCTAGAAAATACAGAAGAATGCCTACAAAACAGCAAGGAAAAAAGGCAGGAAAGCAAATGGATAAGGATAGGCAATTTACAGAAGGGAGAAACTCTGTGGCAGGTTGTATTTTCTAAGATGGCCACAACAAGGTCTCTTATTCCACATGCTCCTCTTACAATGTGACCTTTCCCACTGAGAGGTAGGGCCTATGTTCCTCCCCTTGAATATGGACAGAACTGTGACTACAGCAGAAGTGACACTATGTGACCTCTGAGGCTGCTGGCTGTGAACAGCAGTAGAGCTCCTGCCTGGTTCTCTTGGGGGCACTTACCTCTTGTAGCCCAGTCACCACGCTGTGAGAAGCCAAGCAACCACAGAGAGGCCATGTGTAGATGTCCCAGCCAAGAGCTAGATATGAGTGACTCTAGCCCCAGCCACCATGGAACTACAGCCACAAGAGTCCCTGAGTGAGAACTGCCCAGCTGAGTTCAGTCAATCTCAGAACCATGAGATGATAACAGAATGACAGTTGCTGTTTCAAGGCACTCAGTTTGTGTAATCGATTTAGCAGCAACCTTTAGCTGCTACACGTGGGTTCCGCTGTAACAAAGCCTTAAAACATGTGGGATTGGCTTTGGGACCTAGTGGTGGGTAGAAGGTAGAAGTGGGGGAGACTGTAAGTGAAGCCCAAAGGGCCTCAAAGAGGGCTTAAAGGAAAGTAAGGAAAACCTTATTGGAAGATGTTATGTCATGGTGGAAATTTTGGCAAAACTGCTGTCTGTGGTAACGTGCAAAATAGGAAATGTATGCACCTAGTGAACTCAACAATCTAGTTAAGGAGATTTCAAGGCAGAATCTGAAAATATCACTTAGCTTCCTTTACTGCCTTTGAAAAAACGTGATAAGAAAGAGTGGGCAAAAAATTCATAAATTACGAAATGTATTCTGGAGCCCCTGTGGTGCAGTGGTTAAGAGCTCAGCTGCAAATCAGAAGGTCAGCAGTTCAAATCCACCAGCTTCTCCTTGAAACCCTATAGGGCAGTTCTACTGTGTTCTATAGGATTGTTATAAGTCAGAATTGACTCGATGGCAACAGGTTTGGTTTTGGTTTTATTCTGAAAAAAATTAAATACAGAGCACTATCAGATAAATGTGGCCTAAAGATGAAGCCAAGAACTTGACTGTAAAATGCTTTAAGACCTCAGAAGGATCTAAGGGGTTCACAAGAAACTCAAAATAGAGAAGGACTTATCTTAAGGAGATTTATGTTTGTGGCTTTTGTCTAACAGAGTAAATCCCAATAAGATTCATAGAAAACCCAAAAATTTTATAAGAATTGATCTGGTGAAAGTATGTCCAGTTTAAACGAGAAGGGACAGAGAATACACATGAAGATTTTTGGGCCCCTAACTTTTTTTTTTTAACAAGTAGGAAACAAGCTAAGAGGGCTACTTAAGTTGCAAATTTAGTTTTCTTAGGAAAAGGGAAAAAAGTCAGAGGCGAGACAAGAGTCCAGAGTGTGGCATTGAGAGCCTTGGTGAACAATTCCTAGGCTATAGGACTAAGTCCTAACCAAGGAACTAGCAATATGTTCCTGGCTGGATTTCAGTATTGCTATGGACCAGTGACTCCTGTGTGCATCCCATGTTCCAGATTTTTGAACAGGAGTCTCTATAGCAGTTTTTTATGCCTGTCCCATTGTTGTATGTTGTGTGTGTTTGTAAATAATTTGTGCCTTTAGTTCACAGATTTTCAGATCGAGAGGAATGGTACTCAGAGAACTGTACCTGAAGAATTACATCCAAGGAGCCTCATCTGCACCTGAACTTGATTTAGGTGATGAGATACTGGACTTTAAGCTGATGGCATGTTGTCGTTGTTAGGTGCCATCAAGTCGGTTCCAACTCATAGCGACCCTATGCACAACAGATCGAAACACTGCCCAGTCCTGAGCCATCCTTACAATCGTTGTCATACTTGAGCTCATTGCTGCAGCCACTATGTCAGTCCACCTAATTGAGGGTCTTCCTCTTTTCCACTGACCCTGTTCTCTGCCAAGAATGATGTCCTTCTCCAGGGACTCAGCCCTCCTGATAACATGTCCAAAGTATACAAGACTCAGTCTCGCCACCCTTGCTTCTAAGGAGCATTCTAGTTGTACTTCTAAGACAGATTTGTTCGTTTTTTTGGCAGGCCATGGTATATTCAATATTCTTCGCCAACACCACAATTCAAAGGGGTCAATTCTTCTTCAGTCTTCCTTATTCATTGTCCAGCTTTCACATGCATATGATGCAATTGCAAATACCATGGCTTTGATCAGGCGCACCTTAGTCTTCAAGGTGACATCTTTGCTCTTCAACACTTTCAAGAGGTCCTGTGCAGCAGTTTTACCCAGTGCAATGTGTCTTTTGATTTCTTGACTGCTGCTTCCATGGCTGTTGATTGTGGATCCAAGTAAAATGAAATCCTTGACAACTTCCATGTTTTCTCCGTTTATCATGATGTTGCTCATTGGTCCAGTTGTGAGGATTTTTGTTTTCTTTATGTTGAGGTGCAATCCATACTGAAGGCTGTGGTCTTTGATCTTCATTAGTAAGTGCTTCAAGTCCTCATCGCTTTCAGCAAGCAAGGTTGTGTCATCTGCATAACGCGGGTTGTTAGTGAGTCTTCCTCCAATCCTGATTCCCCGTTCTTCTTCATATAGTCCAGCTTCTTGGATTATTTGTTCAGCATACAGATTGAATAGGTATGGTGAAAGAATACAACCCCGACGCACACCTTTCCTGACTTTAAACCAATCAGTATCCCCTTGTTCTGTTAGAAAAACTGCCTCTTGATCTATGTAAAGGTTCCTCATGAGCACAATTAAGTGTTCTGGAATTCCCATTCTTCTCAATGTTATCCATAATTTGTTATGATCCACACAGTTGAATGCCTTTGCATAGTCAATAAAATACAGGTAAGCATCCTTCTGGTATTCTCTGCTTTCAGCCAGGATCCATCTGACATCAGCAATGATATCTCTGGTTCCACATCCGCTTCTGAAACTGGCCTGAATTTCTGGCAGTTTCCTGGTGATATACTGCTGCAGCCGTTTTTCAATGCTCTTCAGCAAAATTTTGCTTGTGTGTGATATTAATGATATTGTTCTATAATTTCCACATTGGATTGGATCACCTTTCTTGGGAATAGGCATAAATAGGGATCTCTTCCAGTGAGTTGGCCAGGAATCTGTCTTCCATATTTCTTGGCACAGACTACTGAGCACCTCCAGCTCTGCATCTGTTTGTTGAAACATCTCAATTGATATTCCATCAATTCCTGGAGCCTTGTTTTTCACCAATGCCTTCAGAGCAGCTTGGACTTCTTCCTTCAACACCATTGGTTCCTGATCATATGTCACCTCTTGAAATGCTTGAACATCAACTAATTCTTTTTGGTATGATGACTCTGTGTATTCCTTCCATCTTCTTTTGATGCTTCCTGCGTCACTTAATATTTTCCCCATAGAATCCTTCACTATTGCAACTTGAGGCTTGAATTTTTTCTTCAGTTTCTTTGGCTTGAGAAATGCTGAGCCTGTTCTTCCTTTTTGGTTCTCCATCTCCAGCTCTTTGCACATGTCATTATAACACCTTACTGTGATGCTGGAAGCTATACCACCGGTATTCAGATACCAGCAGAGTCACCCATGGAGGACAGGTTTCAGCTGAACTTCCAGACTAAGACAGACTAGGAAGAAGGACCTGGCGGTCTACTTCTGAAAAGCACTAGCCAGTGAAAACCTTATGAATAGCAGTGGAACATTGTCTGATATAGTGCTGGAAGATGAGCCCCCCAGGTTGGAAGGCACTCAAAAGATGACTGGGGAAGAACTACCTCCTCAAAGTAGAGCCGATCTTAACCATGTGGATGGAGTAAAGCATTCGGGGCCTTCAGTCGCTGATGTGGCACGACTCAAAATGAGCAGAAACAGTTGCAAACATCCATTAATAATCGAAACCTGGAATGTATGAAGTATGAATCTAGGAAAACTGGAAATCGTCAAAAATGAAATGGACCACATAAATATCAATATCCTAGGCATTAGTGAGCTGAAATGGACTGGTACTGGCCATTTTGAATTGGACACTCATACAGTCTACTATGCTGGGAATGACAACTTGAAGAGGAATGTTGTTGTATTCATTGTCAAAAAGAACATTTCAAGATCTATCCTGAAGTACAACGCTGTCAGTGATAGGATAATATCCATAAGCCTATAAGGAAGACCAGTTAATACAACTATTTTTCAAATTTAAGCACCAACCACTAGGGCTAAAGAGGAAGAAATAGAAGATTTTTATCAGCTGCTGCAGTCTGAAATTGATCGAACATGCAATCAAGATGCACTGATAATTACTGGTGATTAGAATGCGAAAGTTGGAAACAAAGAAGAAGGATCAGTAGTTGGAAAATACGGCCCTGCTGATAGAAACAATGCCGGAGATCGAATGATAGAATTTTGCAAGACCAACGACTTCTTCATTGCAAATAACCTTCTTTCACCAACATAAATGGCGACTGTACACATGGACCTCACCAGATGGAATACACAGAAATCAAATTGACTACATCTGTGGAAAGAGACGATGGAAAAGCTCAATATCATCAGTCAGAACAAGGCCAGGGGCCGACTGTGGAACAGACCATCAATTGCTCATATGCAAGTTCAAGCTGAAACTGAAGAAAATCAGAGCAGGTCCACGAGAGCCAAAATAAGACCTTGAGCACATCCCACCTGAATTTAGAGACCATCTGAAGAATAGATTTGACGCATTGAACACTAGTGACCGAAGACCAGACAAGTTGTGGAATGACATCAAGGACATCATACATGAAGAAAGCAAGAGGTCATTGAAAAGACAGGAAAGAAAGAAAAGACCAAGATGGATGTCAGAGGAAGTTCTTAAACTTGCTTTCGAACTTCGAGCACCTAAAGCAAAAGGAAGAATTGATGAAGTAAAAGAACTGAAGATTTCAAAGTGCATCTCAAGAAGACAAAGTAAGCTGATGGCATAATGGGATGAAATTTGGAGTTTGAAGGGAAGGGATTAAAGTATTTTACATGTAGAGAGAATGTAAATTGGTGTTACTGAGGAGTGGGGGAATGTGGCAGATCTTATTTGGCAAGATAGCCACATGATCTCCCACCCCATACGCTCTTATTACAATGTGATGTTGACATTCCTCCCATCATGAGGTGGGTTCTACATTCCTGCGCCTTAAGCCCAGGTGAGCTAATGACTAAGGCAAAAGTGGTGCTACGTGACTTCCAAGCCTGGGTTGTAAAAGGGGATACAGCATCTGTCTTGTCCTCTTGGATGATGACTTTTGGAACCTCCAGAACCATGAGAGATAAATGGCCACTACTGTTTTAAGCCACTGAATTTTGGGGTGATTTTGTTATGCAGCAATAGATAATTGATACACTGAACAACAAATATATGAAGAGATTAACTCATTCAACAAATATATATTGAGCATCTATTCTGTGCCAGGCACTGTGCTAGGTGATGGGGATACAGAACAGACTAAAATCTCTGCCCTCATGGGGCTTACATTCTAGCAGAAGAAATAGACTATAAGCAAGTAATATAGTATGACACATCTGTTATCATATTCTAGATTAAGTCCAGAGTCTCATGTTATGCCAAAAATCAAAACTCGTTGCTGTCGAGTTGGTTCCAATTCATAGCGACCTATAGGACAGAGTAGAACTTCCCCATAGGGTTTTGAAGGAGTGGCTGGTGGATTCAAACTGCTGACCTTTTTGTTAGCAGCTGAGCTCTTAGCCACTGTGCCACCAGGGCTCCCATGTGTTAGGTAGTGATAAATACTAAGGAGAAAATGTAACGAAAGGGAATAGCAATGGACAGCAGGAGTGACTGAATGATTGCCATTTTAAATAGGGCAGATAGGGAAGGATTCACCCAAGACATTTGAGTAAAGGTCTGAAAGAAATAAGGGAAAGAGTGACCTATGTGGGTATCCATGGGAAGAGGATTACCTGGAGAGGAAATAGCAAGTACAAGGTACCCGGGCAGGGTGGAGAGTGTGTCTAGTGTTTTAAGAGCAATGAGCCCAATCCGGGCAAGTAGCTGTAGTGAGGGGAAGAGTTTTAGGAAATAAGGCCAGAGACATAATGGGGCAGGGGTGAAACATAATGGGGTGGAAGATTGTAAGGGCTTTGGATTACATACTGAGGGGTTTGGGAAGCCGTTAGTTAAATTTTAACAAGGTCATTCTAGCTGCTGTTTTGAGAAAGGAAGACAAAGGGAGAAGCAGGGAGATTAGTTATGATGATGTTACAATAATCCAAGAGAGAGCTCAAGTCAAATTAATAGCAGTGGATGTGGTGAAAAGTGGTTGAATCCAGGGTACCTTTTGTAGGTAAAGCTGAGAGATCTGTGGACAGATTGGAAACAGGATGAGAGCCACAGAGGCATCAACGATGACCTAGATTCATATACTGGCTCCACTGCTTATCAGTTAAAAGACCTTGCACGAGTTATTTATCTGCTCTGTGCTTCCGTTTTATACATCTTTAAAATAAGGATAACAACCTTCATAAGATTAAGAGAATTAAATGAACACATGTAAGGGTGGTTTGCACATGGAACACGCTCATGAAATTCAAGTTGTTATTATCAGTCCACCAAGGATGGGTTCCTTCAGCCCAACACTAGCTGATGCCAACATCATCCGCTGTGGGTATTTCCTCCAATCAAATATTTGCCCAGTCTCACATGAACCAGAGACCTACATCATCCCGAGACCAGAAGAACTAGTTGGTGCCTGGCCACAACCAATGACTGCCCTGACAGGGAGCACAACAGAGAACCCCTGAGGGAGCAGGAAATCAGTGGGATGCAGACCCCAAATTCTAACAAAAAGACCATACTTAATTGTCTGACTGAGACTAGAGGAATCCCGGCGGTCATCGTCCCGAAACCTTCTGTTGGCCCAGAACAGGAACCACTCCCGAAGACAACTCATCAGACATGAAAGGGACTGGACAGTGGGTAGGAGAGAGATGCTGATGAAGAGTGAGCTATTTGTATCAGGTGGACACTTGAGAGTGTGTTGGCATCTCCTGTCTGGAGGGGGGATGGGAGGATAGAGAGAGTTGGAAGCTGGCAAAATTGTCACGAGAGACTGGAAGGGCTGACTCATTAGGGGGAGAGCAAGTGGGAGTACGGAGTAAGGTGTATATAAACTTATATGTGACAGTTTCACTTGATTTGTAAACGTTCACTTGAAGCTCAATAAAAGCTAAAAAAAAAAAAAATTTGCCCAGTCAGATGGGGCCTGTTTATGTCACCTAGAGCCCTAATAAAAACACTGTGAGCTTCACTATCTTATGTACCAAGTCCAAAGTTTACAAAACATGGACAAAATAATGTGTTCAGCTATTATTTCAAAAGATATTCTATCAACTCCTTTATTCTTTTTTCAAATCAGTTCCTTTCTAAAACCCACACAATGGTGAGTCACAAAACGAGTAAGAAGTTAATCATGTTTCGCTCAAGGATCATTTATCTTCTGCTGATCTGATTCTCAGATTCTTCTTCCTTTTTGACTACCTTCCTTTTAGCCAAGGCCTACTTTAAAAATATTTTAAAAATTTAATATCCATAAGAGAATTAAGGCAATCACAAGTTTCAAGGTAAGAGCAAGCCCAAGACTCTAAAAATCCGAACACCTTCCTCTTAGAGACAAACTACTCCAGGCCCTATTTGGCTGGAGGTCCTTGAAACCTTTGAATTCTGAATATTCAAAATGAGTGCATATGGAGGAGGTATAAAGCAGCATCCTGTTATATTCATGGGGGATAGCTGGAGGAATAAATTATTTGATGGAAGCTGTGCCTCAGAACAGTTTATAATTTGGATGGAGAGGAGAAAAATGACACGTTTGTGAGATAAAAAACAAAATTAAGCACAGATGCCTGTCAATAATGTAACAAATTGTTTATGTGTGCATATATATATTATGTTGTTGTTGTTGTTAGGTGCCGTCGAGTCGGTTCCGACTCATAGCAACCCTATGCACAACAGAACAAAACACTGCCCGGTCCTGCGCCATCCTCACAATCGTTATGCTTGAGCTCGTTGTTGCAGCCACTGTGTCAATCCACCTCATTGAGGGTCTTCCTCTTTTCTGCTGACCCTGTACTCTGTCAAGCATGATGTCCTTCTCCAGGGACTCATCCCTCCTGACAACATGTCCAAAGTATGTAAGACGCAGTCTCGCCATCCTTGCCTCTAAGGAGCATTCTGGGCTCACGTTGAGTTATTACACCTTCTCCTCACTATCTACCTTGTTATCGGACATTTCACATTTACGACCACGTAAAAATTTGTCTGGCTATTTTGTGCATTAATGACACATGTCTGGCAGTAACAAACGGCGAGGTGCAAGGTGAAAGTAACACTGGCTGTAATGGTTATGTGTCGACTTGGCTGGGCCGTGATTCTCAGTGGTTTGGCAGTTATACAACGATGTAATTTGTTAGGTATGCAATGATATAGTCATCCTCCATTTTTGCATGATGACCTGAACTTTAGAACCTAACTACGTCGATAAAGTGAGGAGTGGGTGTATATACCCATACACACACACGCATGTTGTTGTCATTGTTAGTTGCTGTTTAGTCAATTCCAACTCATGGCGACCCCACGCGTGCAGAGTAGAAATGCTCCATAGGGTTTTCAAGGTTGTGACCTTTCAGGTGCACATTGCCAGACCTGTCTTCCGAGGTGCCTCTGGGTTAGTTCAGACCACCAACCTTTCAGCTAGTAGTTGAGTGCTTAACTATTTGAGCCACTCAGAAACTCCACCTGGCACATAGTAAGTACTATATAAGTGCTCCCTGCTATTGTTATTATTAAATGAGTTGGTAGAAATATTTTTGTAAATATTTTGTAAAATTTTGTAAACTGGAGTGTCTAAGAAAATGTCTATGAACTGGGTTGGATCTAAGTAAAAATCTTGCAGGCCAGGGAGAGGATAGTGTCACAACCTGAGCAGGGCAAGAGGTGAAAGATGACAAAGCTCTCTACCCCTCAAATCAGCATACAGTACAAATGAGAACCAAATGTAGCACAAAGAATGACACTAATAATAAAGTTCTATTTTAAAAACAGCAACTCCTAACTGGCTCCGGAAAAGATAACTGGCCACATGCATCCCCTTTTGCCCGCTCCAAGAAAAGAAGAGACTCAAAGAAGATTCCTTCTGAATGTGTATCACCATTTATTGTATTTTGAGTTAGAAATTGAACAGAGGACATTGTCTGTAGAGGGGGGAAAAAAGGAAAAGAAAAAGAAAGTATGTTTTCGTAGACTTAATTTCTTTAAAACACTTTATGGTTTCAAATCCTTTTTTACCCCAAAGGAAATTCAAGAATTCAAGTATGTTGAGTAGGGAGAAGTAATACAAAAAGGTAGATGTGTATGTATCTGTGTGTGTGTGTGTGTGTATGCACATGTGTGTTTAAATAAACAGACATACTTCCACATTTCTTGCACCCTTTTTTGCTTTGGTAAGGCCAAGCCCCAAAGGACACGTCATACAAATGACCCTGCTTCTAACTCACAGTCTCAAGAGTTGAGGAATTTATTTCCCTCATAGGACAACTATAAAGGTTTAGAACTGTCATGTAGCATTAAAAAAACCACCCCTTACCCCCCAAAAACATAAGTCATGTAAGTCCTGATATACTTAAACACCTCCTTTGCTGCGGCTGTTTCTTAGAGTCCTAATTAAAAAAAAACAAAACAAAAACCAAAACCAAACCCATTGCCATCAAGTTGATTCTGACTCATAGCGACCCTACAGAACAGAGTAGAACTGCCCCATAGGGTTTCCAAGGAGCGCCTGGTGAATGTGAACTGCTGACCTTTTGGTTAGCAGCTGTAGCACTTAGCCACCACGCCACCAGGGTTTCCAGAGTCCTAATAGAGGGCTTATCATAAGGACCGAAGCAGCAGGATTCTCTTTATTTTCTTCAGGATAAAAAATTTAAGAGGGACATTTCAAAAGAAAAAAAATAAATAAATAAAAATAAAAACTGAAATTCAAATTCTGAAAATATCTTGCCTTTTTTATTAATCATGTCATCTAACACCAATTAAAAAAACAAATATGTGAATATGATATAAAAATACGACCCCAGGATTAGCACTTTGTTGCAGGCACAGTTATCTCACAGAATGTATGTTTGGAGGGCCAGGGAAAGGAGTTTATTTTTGTTTTTGCTTCTCTTAAAAAAAATCCACAGCAGTGCAAGTAGGGTCAGGAAAGAGGAGGGGCAGGGGGAGATATTTAGCAGCAAAATGTCCAAGGTTCTCTAATCACAATCAAATCAACGGATACTGGGTTTAAAAAAAAAAACTAACAGATAAAGGAGATGCTGCCAAGACCCACTTGTCATTGCTGTAAGACTTCAGTTGCAAAAGCCCCAAATGGTGACATGTGAAGGACGTGCGTTATTACACAAGCAATCATAACATGTGTCCCTCGAGCTTTGGACCGTGTTTGTCACTTAAATATATGTACAGGAATTGGGCTCCTCTTCTCGTCACGTCCTTTCAGGTCTCTACCGTTTGGTCACTCGGGGTGGGCTCGTGGCACGTTTGGCCACATTTGGCCGCCAACGTTTTTGCAGCATTTCCGCCACCAATGCTGCTTCTGTGTGCCTCACTGGCCTTGGCTGTTCCAAGCAGGGGTGGGCAAGGGGGACGGTTTAATGATCACTGTTCTGTTTCTCTTTCATCCAGGCGTGAATCTGTTCTTTCAGTTCTGGCACTGAGGAAAGAAAAGGAAAGGAGGGTTAAGGCCCCAGGTGGGAGGGTTCTTCCCAAAAGTGAGCAAGGCTCAGAATTTTGTACGAATGGAGAGAAAAGGCTATTCATTCCCACGTTAAGCTGAGACTGCCGAAGGAATAGAACCAGAAAAGGAAAGACCAGAATTTTACAGGGGAAAAAAAAAAAAAAAGGGCAAAGAGTGTTTCATATGTTTTCTGTATTTGATAAATTTCCCTCTTTCGATTCACCTCTGGTTGTCTTAACCTCTTGGTACTGATATCAGCATTGCAACTCAAGCTGCCCCCTCCCCTACCTGGCTCCAGCATGCTCTCTGTCAGCGTCTGTCGGTTGAAGGGGTCCGTGGGGGAATTCAGCAAGTGCCGCAGGATGATGGAGCGGTCCATGATGGTGCCAGAGGGCAGCCGCACTGGGTCAGTCATCAGGGTGTCCATCAGAGGGTCTGCAGGACAAAGACCCTTCGTAAACCAAACTCTAATCTAATAATAGAGCCTAAAACTGAAAAAGAAAACAGAACAAAGCCTCTCCTATCAGTGAAAATATATCCATAGGTAGAGCAATCAAATGGCCCCTTCTAGGTCCCTGAGTTCAGGATGAAATCTGCATTAGACCAGGGCATATGCATTGCCTCTTGCTGCTGGGAAAGTAGCCTTTTGTTAGCTGGTGCTGGAAGGAAAGAATAGAGAAGACAGACCAGGGACAGACACAGTGGCAGGCCCTCACAAGAGAAGGTGGCAGGCTAGGATCCTTTATCTTAAGACTGCTTAGATGTCTTTGAAAACAGGGATCCCCACTTATAAAGGCAATGCTGCCCTTGGGATCTTCAGCGTGGTTATCCGGTTTGATTTCTGGCTAAGGGCTTTCTTTGTATTTCTTTTAATTTACAATATGAACTAAAATTAGGCAAATGCAATTTCAGATAAAGTGTTTTAGAAAGCAACTACAGCATGCCATTAAAAAGTTGAAAACACAGAATGCACCCTTTTCATGTTAACTCCAAATCAAAGAATTCTGCATTGAAAAGAGCAGCCTCGACTTGCCTCGGAACTCGTCTGGGGCGTCGCTATAGTCGATTTCTGCCCGCGCGTTCTTGGCTACGATCTCTTCTACTTTCTCGGCCAGAAGCTTAAACTTCTCTATTGCTATTGTGGATTTGATCCCCGCCTTCCGCATCTTCGAAATCACTTCTTCAAACAACTCCTTGCTGTAGGATCTCTGCAAATGAGGAAAGGCAATATGAGGAGTGCGTACACTTCAGGCAGAAAATGCAAGCTGCAGAAAATACCCCTTATATGATCCATTTGTGTGCACCTTCTTCTTCTTAATAAAGTCCTAAAACTATAAATGCATCGAGAAGACTAGAATAATACACGCCAAATTGTAAAGGTCACCTTACCTCTGGAATTGAGGCAAATGAGGGGAGATTTTTTTTACTAATAATTTTTATTGAGCTTTAAGTGAAAGTTTACAAATCAAGTCAGTCTGTCACATATAAGCTTACATACACCTTACTCCATACTCCCACTTACTCTCCCCTTAATGAGTCAGCCCTTCCAGTCTATCCTTTCGTGACAATTTTGCCAGCTTCTAACCCTCTCTACCCTCCTATCTCCCCTTCAGACAGGAGATGCCAACACGGTCTTAAGCGTCCACCTGATACAAGTAGCTCACTCTTCATCAGCATCTCTCTCCAACCCATTGTCCAGTCCCTTCCATGTCTGATGAGTTGTCTTCGGGAGTGGTTCCTGTCCTGGGCCAACAGAAGGTTTGGGGACCATGACCGCCGGGATTCCTCTAGTCTCAGTCAGACCATTAAGTCTAGTCTTTTTATGAGAATTTGGGGTCTGCATCCCACTGATCTCCTGCTGCCTCAGGGTTTCTCTGTTGTGCTCCCTGTCAGGGCAGTCATCGGTTGTGGCCAGGCACCATCTAGTTCTTCTGGTCTCAGGATGATGTAAGACTCAGGTTCATGTGGCCCTTTCTGTCTCCTGGGCTCATAGTTGTCGTGTGACCTTGGTGTTCTTGTTCTTCATTCTCCTTTGATCCAGGTGGGTTGAGACCCACTGATGCATCTAGATGGCTGGAGGGGAGATTTTTGAATTTTTACAGCAAGCTTGCATTTCTATTCAAGATTAGATATTAGGAAGGAAGGGCAGCTCGTCTATTTCCGTGCTTGAGGGCACTGTGCCCTAGCAATGTATCAGGAGGTGGACATTTCAGCTCCTTCTCTGGATGCAAACATTGTGAAAACAGACCAGTATGGTTCATACTTTAAAGGTGTTTTCTCCCATTCACTGTCAATCCTTTAAGATGATTTAGTTCAACATTCTCAAAAGCCAGGGCTCCTCTAACAGACTACCCTGATGAAGGCGTGAACTGGCCTGGGAGCAGACACGATTTAAGTCCACTAGAGGGGTAGGGGTTTAAAGGACAAGTGTTAACCGCAGATCCAGCCAAACCTGGATTTGAATTCTCGCTCTGTCACCTACCAGCTGTGTGCTGTTGTTGAGTACCATCAAGCTGATTTTCAACCACAGCAATCCCATGTAACAGTAGAACTGCCCCACAGGGTTTTCTATGCTGTAATCTTTACAGGAGCGGATCACCAGGTCTTTTCTCCCATGGAGCTACTTGGGTGGGATTGAACTGCTAACCTCTCGGTTAGCAGCTGAGTGCTTAACTACTGTGCCACCAGGGTTCCTTTATACCAGCTGTGTAGTCTTAGGCAAATTTCTAACTCTTCTGAGCAAAAGTTTCCATGGGTGAAAAACACAAAGCAAAAAACCAAATCAGTTGCTGTCAACTCAGCTCTAACTCGTGGCAACACCATGTGTGTCAGAGTGGAACTGAACTCCGTTGGGTTTCCTGTCACTGATTTTTCAGAAGTAGATCACCAGACCTTTCTTCTGAGGTGCCTCTGGATGGACTTGAACCTCCAACCTTTCAGTTAGCAGCCAAGCACATTAATGTTTATACCACCCAAGGATTCCTATACACCCACCTCACAGCTGTCTAATTCATTTAAAACACTGACACTACAAAATATCAAAGTATACAATATTTTGCATTTATGGTAAAAGCATTGGCCACTTGTCCATTCAGTGACAATGATGTAAGTAGAAGAAGGGAATGCTTACACCTGAGGCTCTGTATGATAAGACTACAAGTACTAGTCACATCAGGTAAAACCCAGAAAACTTAGACCAAAAAAAAATTACATTGTGAAACAGACAAGCGTCAGTCTGTCTCTCCTTCTCTGACCTGTGAGTCTGCACATCTGTGAGAATTCACAAGCGTACCCCTGGAAAAGGGCTGGGAGCCAGCCAGCTGGCTGCAGCACTGACCCGTGTAGACTGGTGTTCTGAAGCACACCCCTTCCCCAGACACGCCACTGCAATAAAAACCAGGCCCACCTGGGCTTGTACCATCCACTTGAGCCAGACCGGGGCATCTGTTCTCCAGCCCCCAGCCTTGGCCTGGAAGAGCTTCTGCTCCTGATTCCATTCACTACTCTACTGTGGGTACCAGGGCTTTACACTATTCATGTCCTTGAGTTTTGCTCCCAATAATGTGACCCATGATGTACAACTATGGATTTACATCAACAACTACAGTACGAAGTCATCTCAGTAAGTCACACATCGTTGAACGTCCATGATACATTCTGTGAAGTAGGACGTTATGTGATTTGGACGTCGTGCAAACACCATATTACATACTTAGTGAAGCTGTATGGGATACTGCTGCTATTGCTAGCACTGGTTTTTCTGCATTTGGGAGCCATGATGTACTTCACGGTAATATTTCCAGAAGAAAATTAAACAGAGAGATAATGCTACAACACTCAAGAGACACGTGATACATGAGATTAGATGCTGCTGCCTATGGGTAGAAGCCACACTGTTATATGTAAAATTTTTATTTCTAAGTAGGCAAAGTTGACATTAAAATAACGATAGAAAATACAATATAGCACATACATAAGCCAGTAACATAGGCATTTATCATGACTATCAAGACCTATGTGTTACAGGTTATATATGTACTGTATCATTATATGCCTGGGAGCATAATCATTTTGTACACAAGAGACATGTGTTGTGTGTGGGAAGCTGTTGTGTTTGCTATGTCAGTTACATCCCCTACATAACATTTCCCAAACGGGATTTCTGAACCCTATTGCAACCTTACGGGATCACGAACATATATGTGGTTGGACGTTGTCCAAACGGACATTATATGGCACATGACTATACTTGGGTTCTCTCAGAGTGCTGGATTGAAATTCCTCAATCTTTCTTTCTTTTTTTAACTTCATTTCTAAATAAGTGCACAGGCTCACTTTCTCTCTCCACACACCCACACCCCTTATTAATCCATGCAACTGACAGCGAAAGAGTGAAAGGAGGATGCCTGGGCCTAGCAAAAATCTTCTAGAACCCAGTAAAGGTCAGAGAGCCTCTGTTATATTTTCTAAAAGTGAAATACTATATTAATTTAACACTTTATTCAGTGTCTAATTATTATGATCCAGGTAAGCCACAGTTCCATTCCCTTGAGGGAGGGCACAGAAGACAAATGGCAGAAAGACTGTCATATGTAGGAAGGGTAAAAAGGCGTACGGAATTACTGGAGCACAGGGAGAGGCGCTGCTATAGACAATACTGAGACAATTTCGCCAGGCAGTTTTTGATCTTCTCTTTGTAACGAGTAGCCATTTCTTGGCCCATTTCTTATCAACATAAAAAACCACCCATTCTATACATAAAAAGATGATGAATTTTTAACCAGTTGATTTGTGCTTGCTTAGTGTAGTGAGGATTATTAGAAACCAAAGGGTATTTATGATAAGGGGACATGGCATTAAGCCTCAAAGAGCAGTGACATCAATGAACCAACCAAACAGATATTACTGAGCTGCTTCTTCAAGTTCGGTATGGTAGGGGTCAGGCAAGAAGAGTGGTTACAAAATTAAACAGGAAACTATCTGATAAGCGATTAATACCCAGACCACAGAAAGAAAGCTTACAACTCAACAACACAAAGATAAACAACCCAATTAAGAAATGGGCAAATGACTTGAATAGACATTTCTTCAAAGAGGATATACAAATGGCCAACAAGTACGCGAAAAGATGCTCAACAATGCTAGTCATTAGGGAAATGCAAATCAAAAACACAATGAGATATCATCCCCACTAGGATGGTTATAATTTAAAAAATGGAAAATAACAAGGGTTGGCAAGGATGGAGAAATAGGAACCCCTGCACACTGCTACCGGGAATGTAAAATGGTTCAACACTGTGGAAAATAGTTTGATTGTTCCTTAAAAAGTTAAACAAAGAATTACCATATGACCCAGCTATTCCCTCCTAGGTATATATCCCCCAAACTGAAAACAGGTATTCAAATAAATAACTGTACACAAATTATTCACAATAGTCAAAAGGTAGAAACAACCCAAATGTTCATCAACAGATGAATGGATAAACAAGATGTAGTATATCTATACAATGGAATATTAATTTAAAAAGGAATGAAGTCCCGATACATGTTACATGAATGAACCTTGAAAACATTATGCTGAGTGAAAGAGGCCAGACACAAAAGGTCATACATTGTATTATTCCATTTATATGAAATATCCAGAATAGGTAAATCCATTGAGACAGAAAGAAGGTTAGTGGTTGCCAGGGCCTGGGGCGGGAGGATGATGAGGAATAACTGTTTAATGGGTTTGAGGTCTCCTTGGGGGAGATGAAAATGTTTTGGTGATAGTTGCACAACATTGTAAATGTACTAAATGCCACTAACTGTACACTTTAAAAGGGTTAATTTTATGTTATGTAGATTTCACCACAATAAAAAATAAAATAAAAAAGAAGCAGGAAATCTATGGGACGCAGAGTCAATATTCTACATCCCTCCTCGGCTTCCTTCTATATTAGAGGAAGAAACTTTGGAAAGACTGCATGGGAGAAGGTGTGTGACTTCCAATGGGCTCTTCCTTATTTGTTTTTAAATGGAAAATGGTGTTAGACACAACTCCACAAACTGTCAGAGCTTCAGTCTTCCATGGAAGTCGAGTCTGCCAGTAAAAGCAGAGTCAGAAGTGGCCATCGATGCAGGTCACAGCACTGACCCAAGTGGCTCTTCATGCTACTGCCTCTGTTCACCCTCTGGACACTGGTCTTCAGACCCTTCTTGGTATGAAGGGAGAGAAGCCTCTTTCTTTCCTTGTAAAAGTGCCATTTTCTTCTTCCCTTTGTTTTCCCAGGAAAACAAGATACAACAAACCAAACCAAAACTATTGCTTCCAAAGAGAAGACAAAATTCTACTTCTCATCTGACACTTTCTAGCCTTTCATCCTCTTCCAAAACAATCAAGTAGCCATGCCCCCACCTAGCCAATAAAAACTGAAAATGCCCAACAATCACCACAAACAACATACTGTAAGAGGAAAAAAAAAAAAAAAAATCCACCGAAAATGTGTTGCTCTTGCCACTGTGTCACTGGCATGTATGTGTTTGCCTTATGAATCTGTAAGAACAGGGCTATGTAGACACTCATGAACACCTTGTGCCACTGTACAGAAACCGCTGTCAACAACGCAAGGCAGGTGCCTCCACAGGTTGCCACCACAATCCACAGGCATTACCAGGCAGTATGGCCATTCTGTTGGTCACCAAGGAAAGGCAGCTTGATAAAGCACTTCTTTATAACCTACTCGGTTTTCATTGTCTCATTGGGTGTGATCTGCTTGTTCACACTGCAACCTTTGTGTTACGCCAACCTCTTGTGATGTGTGCAGCCACAGCAGACTTAGCAGGAGAAGAGGGAGCACGCTAAATGATGACTCTCCAGGACCCTATATAGTAAAAATGGAAGAGTCTCTGGGGGACTCTTCATACCTCTGATCTCTAGTTGGGCTATGGAAGTCCACCTACAGCCCTGCTGCTACCCAAGGTAGGCGACCTATCTTCATTAGTCAGCGTTTCCATTTTCTTTTCCTCACTAGACTACCACTGACCTTCCGTTTCTAAATATGTACCATATTATATGGTTATAGGCAAGAGACACAGTACAATATTTTAACAACTCCCAAATATAACTGCAATCTCCCAATGCTGTCTTTTACCACTATTTCCTATGGAAAAACTGCTTTATGCATATGTACTTATTTTCCGTTAAGGCCACTCGGTCAAGACCACTTCCCTTGTTTATCTCAAAAAGTACCTTCGTATGTGAATTATATCTCAGTAAACTGGTTATTTAAAAAAAAAAAAAGTACTGATAATTCCTCTATTTTAACATTATTCTTTTGGATGAGACATGGGTAAAGAACCTTCTAGAATGCCTATTGATGGTTAACCTGAGATCTAAGTAGTATTTGCATAAATAGTGTGAACAAAAATACAGAGAGAGAAATAAGCATTGCACGTTCTAGGGATTTTAAATGAAGAGCAGACAGGTTGAGAATATGGGTTTAGGACTAGACTGCCTGCCTATGAACCCTGCCTCTATCCCATACTAACTCTGGGGCCTTGAGCAAGCTATTTAACCTCTTTGTGCCTCAGTCTCCTCATTTTGAAATAAGGAATTTAATAGAACCTACATTATAGGATTTCGAGAGGACTGAATGAATAAAAATGATGGAAAGTAGTTCAAATTTGGTATACAGTTAATAAGCATTAGCCATTATTATACTGAAGATGATGCAGGACAGAAGAACACGGAGAAAGGGGAAGCCCTTTATGAGATCATTGGAAAATCTGGTTGGGGAGGGCTATCTTAGGCTACATTGGTAGCCATGAAAACAAAGAACACAAAACTAGGTCAAGAAACAGATCTGACCACAGGGCACACCACCACATGAGGTTTTAGGCCTGGAAGACCACAAAAATAATGGCAGCACTAAAGTAGGGAACTTTGGTAGAAGGTTTGGATTTGCTAAGAAAGTCAGGCTCTTCTGTGAATGTAATGGATTTGTGGAGTAGGCCCTTAGCAAGATCAGGTAGGAAATGAACTGGAGACAGATCTGGGCCAAATCCAACTCTGTAATTCCAAAGGGAAACAACCGAGATATATCCTTTACACTAGACAAGCTCCCTTGCCATCACGACCATTATTTTCATTTACATCCTAAAAACTTCTCAAACCACAGTTTGAAAGTTATCACTTCCTTCATTTCACATGGAGAAGGGGAAGATGATATGTGATTACATAGAGTCTCCCAGTAAATCTGCAGAGAAGCAAACTAAGGTCTCCCAGTTCAGCAGCGAGAACCCCACATGCCCCCCGAGATGGCCTTTCTGTCCCTTAGACACTGACCTGGTCATCAGCAATGGCTTTAGCAAAGCGAGCACAGTCCAGCTGCAAGTATATATCTGTCAGTTGGTCCAATAGCTTCTTTGGTTCAAAGCCGTATTTCTCAGGATTTTCAACTTTCAGGTCGCGGCACTTGGGGCCACAGAGTTGCTGAAGATTGAAGTTTAGCATTGCAGCCAATCGGGGTCCAAGTTCCTAGGAAACCATAAGATAATAGGACAATTGATGCTGTTGAGACAAGTGAGAAGGACGAAAAAAGCTCCCATTTCAGGGAAGGAAGAATTGACTGGATGAATCTTCAGAGTCCCTTTTATGTGCTGCGTATTATTAAGGTGGAGAAGGACAACGTTCTATTCAAAATTTTCTTTTCTGCCCATTTCTAATCTGATAATTTTAATACTTAATGGAAGGTTGCAGGCTGATAGCACATTTATAAATAGCAACACTGGGTAATCTTCTCTTTAAATACATCTTTTAATTACAAAAACATGAGACAGGTAAAAGAAAAAAAATTATTCATAACTCCACCTTCATAATACAAGTCATGAAAGGGTTTGTGTATGGTCTTCCAGCCATCATGTAATGCATTATTTTTCATAAATTTCAAAAGTTCCTTACAGTTTAGACAGCGTACGTCATTCTTATTTATCAGATATAATGCAGACAGAAATGTAAATGAGTAGAAGATAAAATTTCTGTCACCAGTGAGATAAACTTAAGTGAAACAACTAGAAAGCAATGATACAACAATATGTAATAATAGCATAAGAATACACAATACACACTGCAGTTGGGTACATACTGCTTTAAGCAAAAGTGAAACAGGAAAATTTGGCTTAGGTATAATTAATTGTTAAGAAGCTGTGAAATAAAGGAGCGATCAGATCAGGACAGAGTCTGTCATTAAAGGGTTCTTGAAGACAGGGAGTTCTGAGGTAGTTAATAAAGGAAACAAAAAATGGTGCAGCAAAGGGAAGGAAGAAGGAAACAGAAAAATCAAAGCAGGTACAGGTCCAAGGTCAAGGGCAGAGGACCAGAGGCAGAGTGTGTTGATGGATTATTGTTGTTGCTGTTTTTAGGTGCCATTGAGTCGACTCCAACTCATAGTGACTCCATGTGACAGAGCAGAACTGCCCCATAGGGTTTTCCTGGCTGTAACCTTTGTGGAAGCAGATTGCCAAGTCTTTCTTCTGTGGAGCTGTTGGGTGGGATCGAACAGCCAACCTTTTGGTTATCAGCCGAGCGCCTAACCATTACGCCATGAGGGCTCCTTATTGATGGCTCAGGGCTCAATAAAACTTAATTTTAATTGACATGAAAATATTAGGCTTAGCTTTCAATAATTACTTTGAAAAATGAAGAACCTAGAACTAAAAATAGGCTCTTGATGATTTAATCTCAAATAATTCATTATAGTTTCCTACCTTATAACAATCAAATGCCATTGCCATTAGAGTCACTGAACTTACAATAAAACATGGTTCAGGGCAGAGGCTGGCAAACTACTACCCATGGGCCAAATAAGGCCCAACATCTGTTTTGTAAATAAAGTTTTATTGGAACACAGTCACACTCATTTGTTTACGTATTGTCTATGGTTGTTTCTGTGCTACAACAGCAGACTTGAATAGTTGTGACAGAGACCACGCGGCCCACAAAGCCTGAACTATTTATTATCTGGCCTCTACAGAGAAAGTTTAAAGAAATGTCATTTTGTAAACCATTAAGGGAAGCAAGTGTCTGAACTATCTTGTTTAAATTAGTTGTGGTGTTCTTATGTTTTCAACAATGAGCTCTATTTTGTTTCACACCTCACTGCTCTGGTACTCCAAGCTGTTTATGAAGAGACAGAAGATGGAGAATGGGAAGAAAGCAGGAGCCACAGGCCAGGGTGCGGCAATAATCCCTCTCCTGGTGACAATAAAAGGAATCGTGTGACAAAGGTTAACAAAGGAGATATGATGTAGTAAAATTATATTCCATTGTAAACTCTGTCTCCGTAAAGCCAAATAACTACTGAACCTCAGGTATCTTTCTTCTTTTCCTCACTACCCTTGTGCAGGCCTCACCATAAAGCTTCTAACTGCCTGGTGGGACTGGTCAAAGCAAGGCATAGATCTCAGTTATGTTGCTCAGTTTCAATTTTAGAAATAGGACCCAGGTCTTCTTAATCATGTCAAGCCCAGCCATTTTGACTACCTTTGATCTACCATAAACCCTAATTATGGCTCTCATTAACCTTTGGTTTCCTGAGTGTAACAAAGCTACATCTAAGAGAATCAGAAAAGACCTTACACGTGAAAGTAGAAATAATTACACAGTAAATAAGAATACTTATATATTAAACAGAAAAAATTGATTATCATACACTCTAATTTCGAATGGATGCTACCGTATACTCTTTCTATAAATAAAACACATAAATCAATAATGAAAAAATACGTCACAGCTTCAACATGAATAAACCAATGTGCTGTCTAAAGAGAAAGTGAATTAAGTCATTTTGGAATGAGTGCGGATTGGGTAGTAGGATTAGACATACTCACTTCAGTCCAGAAACAGAGTATTGTGTGTATTAATTGGCACGACTGGGCACAAAATCAGTAACAGAATTTTACTTATCAGTGAGTGTGAAGCTCGACTTCCCATGATTTCAACAACTATGTTAAATTGTAAGTGATAAAAGTGTGAAGGTGGGATCCAATAGACAAAACAAACATCCTGAAGTTTCTACTCACTGGTCTGAGGAACGGCTTCTGGACCTGCTTGGTGAGGATATGGAACATATCCACCGTTTCTGTTGCCAGGGCAAGATAAGAGCGTGAAACACGTTCGTCCTGAGCGAGCTGAGACTGACGGGCCTGCTGCTGATCCTAGGAAACACAGAACAAATGCCAAACAAATCTCAGTACTACTCGTCAGCTCACCAAGACGCCAAGTGCAAAGGAAAAACACGGTCAGCTCATAACTGGACAAGTGCGTAATGAAGCCAACACGCTTAGGGAACGGTACCACAACCCACACCAGTGAATTTTCTAGCTAACTGAAGCTGCCCCCTTTCTGCACCATAACTCTTTATCTTAATCATGTTGGATATAAATTTTCCTAAAAAGGCATCATACATTTTATTGCCACAACAGAAAGAGTTTTGATGCTAAAAACCTTGGAGTCAGCCTGTTCTGAGTTCCGGTGTCAGAAGGGCTTTGAATAGTGTGGACTTGGCACATTATTTAATTTCCATGAGCCTCAGTTTCCTCAGTGATAAAAGATGTCACCATAATGTCCATGCAGGATTAAAGAGGTACTCTGGTGCTTAATAAATGTTAGTTCACATGGTACTCTGGTGCTTAATAAATGTTAGTTCACTTCCCTTAATAACAACTTTTACTTAGTCATCATTATTTTAAAAATATTTGATGCATTTACTGTACTAAAGCACATAGATTTTGTCCCTACACCAAGTGCCTACAGATCGCTGAGATTTTTGAATTTTGTCTTCCCACTGTTAGGCTGTCACCTCTTACAAGTGTCAGCATGCTTGCCTCCAGCACCGTCCTCCTCCTTCCATTCTGCCATAGGCCGGGAAACGAGATAATAAGGTGTGTTTGACTCATGGGTAAAATAAGGTGGAGCCCTGAAGGCTCTGAGATGGATAAAATACAGAAACATCAGTAAACACTTAAATTCTTACATCTACTCAGAGGCCTTTTTACTTTTTGTTGGGGTGGGGGTGAGGAGGGAAACAGTTGGAATAGCTGAAGTTGCCAACTGAGTGTCCTCAGGGTAAGTGCTATGCTTCTGTTGGTGCTTGGCGGAGACTCTGCAATGACACTGGGTGGCCTGAGCCTCGGTACTCCTTGGTAGGAATGAGCCTACTGAAAGAAAGACTGAACCAGTAAAGGCACAAGAAGAGCAAGAGGAGGGAAACAGTTGGAATAGCTGAAGTTGCCAACTGAGTGTCCTCAGGGTAAGTGCTATGCTTCTGTTGGTGCTTGGCGGAGACTCTGCAATGACACTGGGTGGCCTGAGCCTCGGTACTCCTTGGTAGGAATGAGCCTACTGAAAGAAAGACTGAACCAGTAAAGGCACAAGAAGAGCAAGGCATGAACTATCTAAATGTCTGAGTGTCTCATTCATTCATTTAATGAATATTATCTAGTACTTTCTACATGCCAGGGTTTCCTTTAGACACTGGTGATTGAGTGCAGAACGTGACCGATAAGGCTTCTTGTCCTCATGGAGCAGGTTCCAATTAGGGAGACAAGCAACAAACAGGTGCGCAATAAGTCTAATGGCAATGAATAAAAATAAAGCAGTGTAAGGGGGAGAAAGAGTGATGTTGAGCTCGGGGGATACTATTTTGGAAAGGGTAGTCAGGGAAGGCCATTCTGAGGAGGTGCTATAGATTGAATTGTGCCCCCCAAAAAGATATGTTGACATCCTAACCCCCAGTACCTGTGAATGTGACCTTGTTAGGAAACAGGATCTTTGAAGATGTTTCAATTAACATGAGGTCATACTGGGGTAGGGTGGGTCCTAACCCAATAACCAAAAGGTTGGCAGTTTGAACCCACCACTGGGAGAGAAAGATGTAGCAATCTGCTTGCATAAAGATTACAGCCTTGGAAACCCTGGTGGGACAGTTCTACTCTGTCCTATATGGTTGCTATGAGTCAGAATTCGACTTGACAGCAATGCGTTTGGTTTCTTGGGTCTTTATAAAAAAGACACAGACACAGACAGAGGGAAGAAGGCCATGTTAAGACAGATGGAGGCAGGGATTGGACTGATCCCAAGGAACGCCAAGGATCAACAGCCATCACCAGAAGCTAGGAAAAAGGCATGGAATAGATTTTCCCTCACAGCCTCATGGCTGATACCCAGATTTCTGACTCCAGAATTATGAAACAATAAATCTGTCTTATAAGCCACTCAATTTGTGGTACTTTGCTACGGCAGCCCTAAGAAGCTAAAACAGGAGGTGATATTTAAGTGGCCATCTGAAGGAAATGAGTCAGCAAAAAACTGCGGGAAGTGTTTCAGGTAGAGGGAATAGCAAGCGCAAAGGCCATCTGCTCTGTGAAGAGCAAGGAAGTACAAGTGATTAGGGTAGAGTGAGTGAAAGGGGGAGAGAGATAGGTCACGGCAGAGAAGTATTGTGGGGCAGATACCACAGCACCCTGTAGGCCACAATTTGGAAGGGTTCTGAGCAGATCGGTGATAATGAGTGGATACAAATTTTAACAGCATCTCTCTGGCTGCACAGTGGATTTGGGGAGGAAAGAGGGGGAACCTGGGACAACAAATAGGGGCTATTGCAATAATCCAGGTGAGAGATTAGGGGAGGCTGGAAGTGGTAAGAAGTGGTCAGATAGTGGATATATTTTAAGACAGAGCCTAGAGGCATTTGCTGAAAGAGAGTGAGAGAGAGAGAGACAGTGAGAGAAATGGATAGATAATGACAATTCTAAAGTGGCGGGTCTGAGGTATTGGTAGAATGGAGCTGCCAGTTATTGAGATTGGGCTGACTTAGGAGATTTCGAGGACATCAAGAGTTCAGTTTTGGACAAGTTGAGCTTGGGATACCTATTACACCAGGTAGAGAAGCAAGTCAACAGCTGGTTATATGAGTCTGGAGTCAGAGGTCTGAGCTGGGGGGATAAATTTGAGTCTTGAGACTACAGATATTTAAAGTCTTAGAACAGATGAGATCACCTAGCAATGATTGTCAACTGGGGGATCAGGCCTTGCAAGGCGGTGGTTTTGGTTACCTGATGACTGCCAGCAGGAGGGACATCACTGGCATTAAAGGGGCGGGAGCCAGAAATGCTAAATGTCCTGCAATGTACTGGGCAGTCTCTCATAATAAAGAGAGACCCACCCAAAATTCTAACTGGTGCCTTCACTGAGAAATACTGACATAGCAAATGAGTGAGGAAGGGTGAAGCCTTTGTGCTGAGCACTGAAGTCCTCCATTTAGAGGCTGGGGAAGTAAGGGAGAGCAGCCAGGGAGGTGGGAGGTAAGAAGTGACTTCAATGTCAAACCAAAATTATTTCTGAAATAGCAATTGTTGGGGACTATTTTTGCCTTTTTTTTTCTTCCATTAACACAGAAAATTCAACAGTATATGTTCAGTTGCCTCATAAAGAAATGCTATTAACACTATGAATAGGACAGTGTGTTCCAGATCTGTATCCTAACACCTACTGTAGAGGCTGGTCTACGACAAGCATCACAAAGTGGCTGCTGCAGAGGTATAGGCAAAGGCATGAATGTTCACCTACACTGATTGGGGAAGGCCAACCCTGAGGGAGCATTTGGATAAGATCTTACTCAAACGATGGGGAGGATTTTGAAACATAAAGATGGAAAGTAGAGCATTTTGAACAGAAGGAGTGTCTCAAGGTAAATGACACACTAACTACTCATACGAGCACCTTCTCTGTGTCAGTCCTGAGTACATACATTCCATCTATTATTTTTCCTTGTGGCTTTCTGGCAAGGCAAGCATTATCTGTGACTTATGGTTGAGGAAACAGAGATGAAATAAATTTTAGTGCATGGCAATGCTCATTCTCAAACCCAGGTGCCCTGGACTCCAAAGCTGGGCTCTTTCAACTATGGCTCATCTACTTGCCTCGTTCTGAGAGGGGCTGGGGACTGGTCCAGACCGGTGCCAAATGACAGCATCAGAGGTTAAGATTGGAAGGGTCTCTCAGAAAGACACTAGGGATATTCTCTGAGAGCATCAGGCAAGGGGCTGACTCCATCCTATAGGAGCTGGGAAGCTGTGGCAGGTTTTCGAGGCCCAATAGCAAAATGGTTCATGTGTGTTTAGAAATGCTCATGAGGGTAGTGGGTAAAACAGATTCCAGAGAGTGCCAGTCCAGTGCCAAGGAAACAGGAGAACACCATGGCATCACGGCCAGGATACAATCAGAGGGGCTCAAGGAGCATGGTGGCATAGACATAGAAGAAATCCAGTATTCATGGATCCGGGAGGAAGCCCCGGTAAGGCCCTTTAAGTTTTTAGTTTAAGTATGTTGGTTATGACATGATGCAAAATTCCCATCAAAGCTGCAGGAATCCTTGAACAGAAAACATTCCTTGAATTTGCTTCAAGATCTTACCTTTAAGATACTTCTTGACTCCAAATTATTATAACCGTGACACAATATTTTCACCCTGGGACTGCTACGGCAAGTAAAGAAAAAGTAGCCCTCTCCATGTCTCCATGAAGACTACTTTTGGAAAGCAGTTCTGATTCTGAGCCTGACAACACTAGGGAGAGAACTAACCAACATACGGCAGCATTAGTAGCTGTCAAGGGCCTGGTAACTGATCCAGGACCCATCTAAATGGCATGTCAGGGAAGGGTAGTGGCCTGGGAACATCATACATTTCTCATGGAACCTGGCAAAACAGGACTCTTTTCTATTGTTGTGGTGGTGTTATTAGGTGCCTTTGAGTCAATTCCAACTCATAGCGACCCCATGTAACAGAGTAGAACTGCCCCACAGGGTTTCCTAGGCTGTAATCTTCTCGGGAGTAGATGGCCAGGTCTTTCTCTCGAGGAGCAGTTGGGTGAGTTTGAACTGCCGACCTTTTTGTTAGCAGCTGAGTACTTAGCCATTGCACCATCAGGGACCCTTTCTTTTCTATTAGGAACTAAATATAGAATTTTTTGTTTCAGTTAAAAGAAAACCCAGAATCTTGAGTGATTCATATATTTGTCTAGAGGAGACCATATGAATAATTCAGTTCTTGTCTAACAGACAGATTTTGATCTTAGTTACTTTCACAAATCTTAATCAATATATTCAGACAATAAAAGCTCTTCTCTAAAACAAAAAAACCCCCCAAAACAAAAAGCTTTAAAATTAAAAAGCCAAAGAAAGTTTTTAGGACATATTCTGAAAGGCTTTTCAACTCATTTCTTAGCTTTAGATCAGTTGTGTGAATTTTCTCCTACTCCAAACCTAGGCTATAACTTCATGGCAGCCCACAGGTGGGAAATGTCAGATCTAAAGTTATCAGAGCCATACATGCAGTGCCTGAACTAGAGCTCTGCCCGTGTCCAAAGGCAGAATCCCTGAAAGGCTGCCAAAGCCTCTGGGACTGTGTGTGTCCTCACCCGGGGCAACTGGTCCCACTGCTCTTTGTTCTTCATCTCTTCTTGCACTTCATGGATCCGCTTTAGAGACTCCAGGCTTTCATCAAGCAAAAACGTTGTATCATTTATCAACATGTTTATATAGCGAACAAACTGCTTCCCAGAACTGAAAAGGCAATTACATTGTACATGGTCATACATCTCCCTGAAGCAAAACATGGCAGCAGATCCCAGAAAATGAGCCTCCACCCAGAGTGCCATCTATCTTGCCCTAAAGCTTTGTCCACCTCAGCGTAACTCTGGTACCAGAGAGTTCAAGGACTACTGAGTCTGTTAGATTTTGCTTTTTTTTTTTAAATAACTCATTTTATTTTTGTTGTTATTGAGAATATACACAGCAGAACATATACCAAGTCAACAATTTTTGTTATTGGTTGGTTGTCATGAAGTGGATTCCAACTCATGGTGACCCATGCATTACAGAGTAGAACTGCTCCATAGAGTTTTTTGAGCTGTAATTTTTGTTGTTGTTGTTGAGACTATACACAGCAAAACAAATACCAATTCAACAATTTCTACATGTACAATTCAGTAACACTGATTACATTCTTCGAGCCGTGCAACCACTCTCACCTTCCTCTTGAGTTGTTCCTCCCTCATTAACATAAACTCACTGCTTCCTAAGCCTCTTATCTAATCTTTCGAGAGTGTTGTTGTCAGTTTGACCCCATATACATAGATCTTGAAAGAGCACAATGCTCAAGGCATACATTCCTTATTAGTTAAGCTAAACCGTTGGTTTTAAGAAGACTGCAGGGGATACACGTGTGTGTATACATGTATGTATATATACACACATACATATATGGAAACCCTGGTGGCGTAGTGGTTAAGTGCTATGGCTGCTAACCAAAGGGTCAGCAGTTCGAATCCGCCAGGTACTCCTTGGAAACTCTATGGGGCAGTTCTACTCTATTACCCTGTCCTATAGAGTCACTATGAGTCAGAATCGACTCGATGGCACCGGGTTATATATATATTTTTATTGTGCTTTAAGTGAAAATTTACAAATCAAGCCAGTCTCTCATACAAAAATTTATGTACACCTAGCTGTATACTCCTAGTTACTCTCCCCCAATGAGACAGCACACTCCCTTTCTCCACCGTATTTCCGTGTCCATTCAGCCAGCTTCTGTCCCCTTCTGCCTTCTCATCTCCCCTCCAGACAGGAGCTGCCCACATAGTCTCATGTGTCTACTTGAGCCAAGAAGCTCACTCTTCACCAGTATCATTTTCCAATCCCTGTCTGAAGAGTTAGCTTTGGGAATGGTACCTGTCTTGGGGTAACGGACGGTCTGGGGACCATGACCTCTGGGGTCCTTCTAGTCTCAGCCAGACCATTAAGTCTGGTCTTTTTACAAGAATTTGAGGTCTGCATCCCACTGTTCTCCTGCTCCCTCAGGGGTTCTCTGTTATGTTCTCGGTCAGGGCAGTCATCGGTTGTAGCTGGGTACCATCTAGTTCTTCTGGTCTCAGGCTGATGTAGTCTCAGGTTTATGTGGCCTTTTCTGTCTCTTGGGCTCATAATTACCTTGTGTCTTTGGTGTTCTTCATTTTCCTTTGCCCCAGGTGGATTGAGACCAATTGATGCATCTTAGATGACTGCTTGCTAGCACTTAAGACCACAGACACCACTCTCCAAAGTGGGATGCAGAATGTTTTCTTAATAGATTTTATTATGCCAATTGACCTAGATGTCTTCAGGGGATATTTTTGGTTTAAGGTTTAAAGATTATCTCAAGGTGATAGTTTCAGAGATTCACCCAGCTTCCATGGCTCCAGAAAATCTGGGTTCCATAAGAATTTGAAATTCTGTCCTGCATTTTCCCTCTTTTGATCAGGATTCTTCTATAGAATCTTTGATCAAAATGTTCACTAACGGTAGCCTGGCCCTATCCAGTTGTAGTCTCATGGCAAAAGAAACAGTTCGTGGAGAAAATCCACCATGCATTCCATATCCTCATACTATTCCTGATGCTCCTTCTTCCTTTGTTGCTCCAGGCAGACAGAGACCAATTGTTGTGCCTTGGATGGCTGCTTGCAAGTTTTTAAGACCCCAGGCACATGCAATGAACAAGGAGGTAGAACAGAAGCACTAAAGACATTATTAGGCCTGTTAACTGAGATGTCCCATGAAACCATGACCCTAAACCACCAAACCAAGGAACCAAACCCCATGAGGTATTTGGTGTACATACACAGCCTCAGCAGGTTTTTTTTTTGGTAAATACATCTATCACACAATGGTTTTGCCATTCTTTTTAATGAATAGTGATTAATTCATTCCTATAGTATGCTGGAGCCACCTTTCAGGGGCTGATAATAGCCAGTTGTTAAATATTCTGGAAATTTGTGAGCTGATTCCTTGGTAGTTTGTATCTGGCCACAGTGGAACTGTTTACACCACAGAAAACCAGCAAATGCTAATCCCCCCACCCCAATCGCAGGTTTACCAGTACACCTCTGGCTCACTCCCTGAATGTTTTTAAGTAGACAAAACACTGTTCCAGACTAGAAATATGGTTAAACTCACCAAGATACAAAAAAAGCACAAATAGTCACCCACACAAGAGACAAGAGACTACTGATATAGTTAATTCATATTATAAAGAAAAGCACATTGAAGAAAAAGTAAAACGTAATTATTGATGAAGTAGGATATTAGTTTATAGAACTGAAGCTTCCATGTAAGGAACTGTCCATCTGATCATGTTACAATGGAGGGCCTTGCTGGTGAGCCAAGATAGCTTGGCCTGCCTCCCTTAAGAGACTCTAACTGGCAGACTAGTGGAGAGAAGAGGACTACACTTTAGGATCGATGTCTGTATAATTAGGGGGTGGCAAGCCCACCCTGGGGAATAGTAGTGCCCACAAACAAGGGCAGGAGGCCTTGGTTTCAGGAACATTAAAAGTGCAGAACAAAACCACATGATCTTATCAATAGATGCAGAAAAGGCATTTGACAAAGTTCAACACCCATTTATGATAAAAACTCTAACCAAAATAGGAATTGAAGGAAAATTCCTCAACATAATAAAGGGCATATATGCAAAGCCAACGGCCAATATCACTCTAAATGGAGAGAACCTGAAAGCATTTCCCTTGAGAACGGGAACCAGACAAGGATGCCCTTTATCACCGCTCTTATTCAACATCGTACTTGAAGTCCTAGCCAGGGCAATTAGGCTAGACAAAGAAATAAAGGGTATCCAGATTGGTAAGGAGGAAGTAAAGCTATCACTATTGGCAGATGACATGATCGTATACATGGAAAACCCTAAGAAATCCTCCAGAAAACTACTGAAACTAATAGAAGAGTTTGGAAGAGTCTCAGGATATAAAATAAACATACAAAAATCACTTGGATTCCTCTACATCAACAAAAAGAACACCGAAGAGGAAATAACCAAATCAATACCATTCACAGTAGCCCCCAAGAAGATAAAATACTTAGGAATAAATCTTACCAAGGATGTAAAAGACCTATACAAAGAAAACTATAAAACTCTGCTACAAGAAATTCAAAAGGACACACTTAAGTGGAAAAACATACCCTGCTCATGGATAGGAAGACTTAACATAAAAAAAAAAAAAAAAGTGCAGAACAAGCCTTCCCAATTACACTATGCAGGTCAAGCTGTGGGCCTGCCTGGTCTCCTAAGCGTGTCCCAGGATTTTGCTGGAACATAATACTGACCATAGAGTAGTTCACGGACACAAGGAATTAGAGAATTTATTCTATAGAAAGCTATCTAGTAATGGTTATTCCATTAATAACACTCATTTTTAGAGGGATAAAGGAAATCCTGGTGGCATAGTGGTTAAGTGCTACGGCTGCTAACCAAAAGGTCGGCAGTTTGAATTCACCAGGCGCTCCTTGGAAACTCTATGGGACAGTTCTACTGTGTCCTATAGGGTTGCTATGAGTTGGAATCGATTCGACGGCGGTGGGTTTGGTTTTTTGGTTTAGAGGGATAAAATGTCTTCTGAAGAATAACTCAAGAGTTCAACATTTTCATCTACCTCTTTTTTTTTTTAAGCACTTACAGACTATGCAGATGGAATTACTAACATCCAGGTGTCAGCAGTCACTGAAATTTCAGGTAGGTGTATAAAAATTGCTTGATCAAGCTTTAGGGCCTTACTATTAAGAATGGCATTTCAAATGACGACCCTAACTTAACTGCTTCTAAATCTAAAGTCCCCCTAACATTTCTAACTCTAAGGTTTGAGGCAATATTCAAGAACACTATAAGCTCTCATTTCAGTCGTTCTGGCAACTTCATATTCACTGTAATCATAGAAACATTAAAAAACACTTAACGCATCATCTCAGAATATTTATAGATTCTTTCTTTATGTATACCATCCCCGAAGAATCTTGGCAGATCTAAAGTTCAGCAATATCTTGCAAGCATAGACATTTAGATAACCCTGCCCACATTTAGGGGTGCCATCTGGATAACTTTAAAGAAGGCTGAGACCAAATAAACACAATCAACAAGAATCTAGCTGTGAAAGCTTTTAAGCCACAATCCTACCTGTGATTTGCAAGAGAGCAAGCTGGGACATTAGGGGACCAATACTTACTTGAATTCCTCCATAAAGGTTCCATGGTGAGCTATGTTTTGCCAAAGGCTTTTGAAAATGGTGCTAATGTGATAGCGAATTGTGAACTTGTCATAGAACTCGCTGGTGGCTCCGGTATGCTCCACATCTAAAGAAGAAAAACAAAGAGACTGGAGGATACGTATATTCTTGTCTTTCTAAAAGCAGTCATTGCTGTTACAATGTTATCCAGTGAATATAAAGCTGTAAAATCAGAGGCCTGATAAAATTTCAAGTGTATCTGGTATGTACGGCAGGAGAGAAATTAGGCGTTGGTTTTAAGGATAAAAATTTCACAGTGCAGGTATGGCAAAGACATAATACCAAAAGGAACTGGGCTGGGAAGTCACTTTGCATCATTGGGTAGCATCAACTTAGCAATGACTGGGAGCTGAATTAGCATACCTTCCCCCAATTTCAAGTTATGGGTTTATAGATGCTACAAATGAGCATCCCTGCGTGGAAAAAAATTGAGTTTAATTTTATTAAGCGCTATGTGCCTATTAAATGTGTCTTTATTATTTTAAAAACTTCTGTACTGTGGACATTTCCAAACGTGTACAGAAGTAAAGAAAAGTATACTGAATTCCCATGTACTCATCAATGAGCTTTAGTGATTATCAACATCCCTGCACCTATTAAAATGGAACAAAGAGTAAACTTGTTTATCTGAATGATGAACAGTTTAAGCACAAGAGAATCCTGAATTCATAATAAATCTCAAGAGGAAAAACCATCAGGTAAAGTCAAAGGCTTAAGAAAAAGAAAAAAAAGTAAAATAGAATACTATTTTTCATCTGTCAAATTTGCAGCATTACAAAAATTGCAATCCTGAGTGTAGGTGAGGATATGAGGTAATAGGCACACTAATAAATGCTGGTGGGAATGAACAGTGATACGATTACTTTAAAGGTAATTTTGCAAAAGGTACCACAAGCCATAAATACGCCCAATCCCTCTGACCTACCAATTCTATTCAAGAAAACACCTGTAGGCATATTCAAAGACTGATCTCTAAGGGTATTCACTAAAGTACCATTTATATTAGAAAAAATATAAATAATCTAAATATCCAACAGAAAACACAAAAAAATATTTGTGATATATTAAGTGAAAACTACAAGTTACAAAACATTATACAGTTTGGGGGGCATAATCATTACACACATGCACACATACACGTATATAAAGCTGGAAGTATATACAGCAAACTGTTAACAAAGATTCTCTGAGTTAACAGTTTATCACAGATTTTAATTTTCTCCTGGGTTTTTTCTAGATTTTCCAATTTTTTTTCAGTGAACCCATGTTATGACTAAAATAGAAAAAAAAGTTATTTACAAGTAAAAGAAAGGAATAAGGTAAATAACACCTACCACAGAAAGATCCGAAAACACTAATGTACATTAAGTCAATCTTCCTTTAAGATGAACTAAGTGTCATTTTATTAACTGTATAAAAGTGTAAACTAAATAAAGTGTGGAGAGCCGATTTAAGCAGAGCCCAACACAATACCCTTTATATCATCTAAAACTGACCATACTGTGTCCTGAATACAGCTAATGTTAAATAACTATTTTTAATACAATACCTAAACCAAACTTGTTGCTGTCGATTGGATTCCAACTCATAGTGACGCTACAGGACAGAGCAGAACTGCCCCATAGTGTTTCCAAGGCTGTAATTTCTCTCCTGTGGAGTGGCTGGTGGGTTTGAACTGCTGACCTTTTGGCTAGCAGCCGAGTGTTTAACCACTGTGCCACCAGGGCTCTTTCACAACACTGTTTTTCCTACTTCTAATGTTCCCTCAAAACTGTACCAGTCCAAGTTCTAATTTCCAAGTACTGGTTCTAAAAGGAAACCCTGGTGGTGTAGTGGTTAAGTGCTACGGCCGCTAACCAAGGGGTCAGCAGTTTGAATCCACCAGGCGCTCCTTGCAAACTCTGGGGCAGTTCTACTCTGTCCTATAGGGTTGCTACAAGTCGGAATCGACTTGATGGCACTGGGTTTGTTTTTTTTTTCTAAAAGGCCTTAAATGAACTGGATTCCTGCCAACCTCCCCTGACCCCCTCCACTTCCCCCTTGCTCACTGTGCTCCAACCCCTCGGGTCTCTTTGGATCTCTTTGCTATTCCTTGAATTCATTAAGCTTGTCTGTACTTCAAGGCCTTTCTACTTACTGTTCCTTTGCTTGCCACACTGTGGCCTGATAGCATCTTATGGTTCAAACTTTTGCTCATTTCTGATGTTACACAAAGGCCATCTCTTCTCTTCAGAGACCTTCCCTGACTGCCCTGCTTAGAAGAGATCCATGCCCGAGAGCAGTGGGATGCAGGCCTCAAATTCTTGTAAAAAGACCAGACTTAATGGTCTGACTGAGACTAGAAAGACTCCAGAGGTCGTGGTTCCCAGGCCTTCTGTTAGCCCAAGACAGGAAACATTCCCAATGCCAACTCTTCAGACAAGGATCGGACTGAACTATAGGATAGAAAACAATACTCGTGAGGAGTGAGCTTCTTGGCTCAAGGAGACACATGAGACTATGTGGGAAGCTCCTGTGTGGAGGGGAGATGAGAAGGCAGAGGGGGTCAGAAGCTGGCTGAATGGACACGGAAATACAGGGGAGAGAGGGAGTATGCTGTCTCATTGGGAGAGAGCAACTAGGAGTATACAGCAAGGTGTACATAAATTTTTGTATGAGAGACTGACTTGATTCGTAAACTTTCACTTAAAGCGCAATAAAAAAAAAAAAAAAAGAGATCCATGCCCTCCTCCCGAACCCACAGTCTAGAAGTATCTTAAGTATTTGTTTAGCATCTGTCTACCAACTAGAATGTCTGATTCAGCAAGGCAGGGATTTTGACATCTTCATCACTGTGCCTTGCATTGAAAACAGCGTTAACACACAATAGGTGCTTCACAAATATTTGTTGAATTAGTGATTGAAGCCACTTCTGCGAATGCTGGCCTTCCTGATTTAGATCAGTTTTAGTAAAGAGAGCAGTCTTGACTAAACAAGTCTAGGTTATCACCGTTCTTCCAAGCTGTAAGTAGCCCCAAGCACTACTGGGAGCTGTTCATTAAGGAACTGGCTGCTGTGATATAAATAATTTTTATATTGAAACTATTTCTGAAACTAAAATTTGAGCTTCAGCATTCTCTATGCTAGAATACTATCGCTATGGTGTGTAAGAGAGAGGTTGCTCCATGTACCTCTGTCTTACCCGTAGTGACTCTAATTCACGCGCCTATGGCTCTAAGAGTCAGACATGTTCAGAACTCAGGGCCTAGACCCGTGGGTCTTAGACATGGGGCTCATGGACACTTGGGGGAGCACCTGTGAAATCCCACAGCAGGGGGCCCTTTTTAGTTCTGGCCAATTCCTAGCCCCCCTTAGTTCTTCCAAGGGCCTTGGGACTATCTGGTCAGTTCCCCTTTTCCACACACAGTTCTGGGCCGGGTCCTCTCTAGCCTGTTGTTAGCTGTAGGAAGAACAGCACAGCAACCAGGAGCACCTGTGCTAAAGCCCAACTGCTGAGGCTGCTGGTCTGCCACTCACCGGCTGCTGACCTTCAGCAAGCTTCCTGACCTCTCTAAGCTTCAGTTTCCTAATTTGTAAAATGGAGATATTTATAGCACCCATTTTTAGGACTGCTGTGAGGATTAAGTGAAAGGATTAGTAAGCGCTCAATAAGTGGTGGCTATTATTAGTACAAGTATCATCTATCCAGGGCCAGAGGGCGCACTGTTCCATGGCAAAGAGGAAACGGAGAACAGCACCCACCCAGTGGCGCTCCACCAGGCAAGAGGCCTGACCCTGTTTCTGTTCCTCCGTACATGCGTGCATGTCAGCACACATGCACACACACTTAATGCCAAAGCCACAATGACGGCCCTGAGTCATTAACTGGGTACAAAATTCATTTTATATATATATATACACACACACACACACATATATACATATACACATATATACACACATATATTCACACTAATAATACATGCTTCTTGTAGAAAAATTAAAAAGTTCAGGTTAAGTTAAAAAAAAAAAGCTATCCATAATGCTACCATTTGAAAATAACCAACTAACTATTCATATTTTGGTACATATCCTTCCATATGTTTTTCAACTAAACGTGTGCTTTACATACTGTTTCATTAACTTGGCATGTAAACATTTTTTTTTGTTCCTTACCCACTTAATGAACATAACCCAACATTATTTTTCATGGTTCACCTAGGCCCAGTGTATAGATAGACTGTAATATATTTAACTTATCCCTAATTGGTGTAAGTATAGGTTGTTTGTAATATTTTCACTACAATGTATTGTAAACAATGCTACAGTGAATATCATTACAGATAAACCTTTACATGTATTTATAATTACTTCCCTAGGACAAATTCGTAGAAATTAAATTTATATGTAAAAGGATTTTCTGGTTATTTAGCTATTGTCTCTCAGCTCCAAACCTGCCCTTTATCCTGTTTTGTGATACTGGGGCTGGACTCTGCAAACCACATTTTTCCTTTGCCAGCTGACACTCCGTTAGGTTTGCCAAAAGGGCACAGCAGAGGAACTGGAAAACTGGAGGAGAAAGGACTTGGTTCATCAGTCTGTTTGCTGTTCCTGTCAGCAATGGCTCTTCATCCTGGTGGTAGCAGTTGGCTCGTTTCCAGCTTTGTTCTGCACTCACAGAACTAGCACCCTCGCACCCCCTCAGAGACACCAGCACCAGCCACCACACTTGCTTCCTCAGAGGTCAGGGTCCCAGCTCTGGGAAGCCTTCATTTGAGCTGCTAGGTTCTAACAACCCCAGACTTTTCTCTTTGTCCAGCAGCCCTCGGACAGACGACAGCTGCTTCCTACAGCTATAATCTGTGTTACCCCAGTGTTCTGTTTTTGCCTTTTCAGTCTTCTGATATTTACTTGACCAGTTCCCTATATTAAATTCTCCATCTCAAAATAATAGGTATGTTTCTGCTCTCTTAACTAAACTTTGGCTGATATAAACATTTTTTAAGGCTTTCATCGTGGACTGCCAGAAAAGCTTTATCAATTCTTCTCATGAAAGTTTTACAGTGCTAATTTTTGTACACTGGCTATAGAACAGATTAAATCGGTTTTTGCAGGTTAGTTTATTTCTCTGCAACTATTATGTCAGCACTTAAAAGACAAATTTGATAGGTGAAAAATGGTACCTCATTGTTATTTTAAGAAATGAATTATCTTCAGCATAACTAAGTCTGATTTGTGCAAGATACTGTGCTAAGTCCTGTCCTGACATGTGTGATGCGTCATTTGTAAAGCTGTGACCCATGGCCCGCCCCTACCAGGGCTAAGGGATGAAAGACAAGGCCTGGAGAGACAAACAGGGGTCTTTTGCCTTGAAGCACTCTCTGCTGTTGCTAAACTGAAGATGCTACCAACACTTCATCTGCTTCAGGTTTAAGAAGATATGGGCAGGCTGAGGAAGGGCAGAAACTCTAGCTGTTGCTCTGTGCTGTCGAGTCAGTTCTGACTCATAGCCACCTTACAGGACAGAGTAGAATTGCCCCATAGGGTTTCCCAGGCTATAATCTTTTGTTGTTGTTATTGAGAATATACACAGTAAAACACACCAATTCAACTGTTTCTACATGTACAGTTCAGTGACACTGATTACATTCTTCGAGTTGTGCAATCATTCTCACCCTCCTTTTCTGAGTTGTTCTTCCCCTAGGGTGTAATCTTTCAGGGAGCAGGTAGCCAGGTCCTTTCTCTCGAGGACTGGCTGATGGGTTCGAACCATCAACCTCTCAGTTAGCAGCTGGGCGCTTAACCATTGCGCCACCAGGGCTTCTTGAAACTCTTATTAGATGCCACAGAATAATAGTGCAAAGGGGAAAGCAGGGAGACAAATCATTGGGATCCTCAGAAGAGAAGAGAGGAATGACAGCACCGGATCAAAACGAGCAGTAGTAGGAATCCTCAATGCAGCAGCTGCTCCTGTGAACAGTGAGGGACTGTCTTCCAGGCAGCCCAGGGCTTCTTACAAGAGTGCCGGTAATATATGGTGAGTACGCTCTACTAAATGCCATTGACATTTACTGAGTGCCCAGAACACGCTAGGTTCAAGAGAAGAAAGCAGACAAGACACACTTCCCTCCCTTGAGGGATACACAAACCAGCAGCAACACGTTCCGTTAGTATAATCACGTGCCTTTGCTAGAGGACAGGTTAATAGGTCTCACAGGTAAGCAGCTTTACGAAAACACATTTGTAGTTCAAAAGCTAAATTAAAAATCAAATTTGGAATTCAACCCAACCACAAAAGGAAGGCTTCTAACAGAGCTCTCAGTTTTGTTCACAAATTAACCTAGGACCTAGAACAGTGCCTGGCAAATAGTAGGCACTCAATAAACACACGCTGAGCAAGTGAATGAGCAAACACTTTCAGAGTCTCCAAGAGATCCTGGTTTCACTGGTTTGAGTGGGGTCTGAAAATGAGCATTTTTAACATGTGCTCCCTGTTTTACCCACACTTTGGAAACTCTTGTTAGAACTAATGCTGTAGGCTCAAAGCTAAAATGAACCAGATAATTTCACTCAGATAAAAATACCAACTTGTGCCACTGAAACCAACTGGATCTCAATGATACCATCCGACTTTCGAAGGACACTGATGAATCATAAGAGACTAGTGATATTTCCACTACTCAGGGGGAAAAACCCAACAGAACAAGTGCTACTGGTAGTGGGTTAGTAGGTTATATTAAAGTGGATGTCAAAGTAGATGTCAGGATATTAGGTAACAGGTTTAGAGTAACTTCATTCAGTGTCTATAGACAGCCTCGCCTAACTCTGCCTGCCATGTGTCACTTGTATACACAGCAACCCACCTGTATAAAACTTCATCAGGGATGGTACCAACAACTTGGTGGAGAGAGGGTGGTTCTCAATCATTTCAAAAAACTTCTGGGTTCGTGGCTGAACGGCAGGATTGGTCATAAACATGACTTCTACCAGTTTGGCCACCAGGTACGGATTTCGGATATAGTTCTGGTTGCACAACATCACAACAAGGAACATCACAATATCCTGAGTGCAGGGCTCATAAAGCACCTGAGGAGAGTATCTGAAGAGAGGGGAGAAGAGAAGAAATCTCTGAGAGACTGAACTTGGGTGAACGCTGATGTCATTAAGAGAGGAGGTGAACGCAAGAATGGGTTCAGGGGCAAAGATACTGAATTTCCTTTAAGACTTGAGTCTGAATTGATTACTTACTTTATAACTAGGCTGATTCAAAATCTAATGCTTATATTGGCTGTAGTATAATATATTAACTTATTACCAGTATAAATAAACCAAAGCTATGACTAAGTCAGATAAATTTCACTAAAGATCTTCACTACCAAAAAGTCTTTTAAGAAAATATTTGACGGAGTTAATTGCTCTAAAAAAAAAAAAAAAAAAAAAACCTGGAAATAGAGGCTTTAAAACTCAAACCATCTCTTTGTAAGCTTTCTCTAATTTTGGTAGAAAATTCAGAAAAATTTTGGGACACAATATAGATGTGGATTATTTCTGGCTTTTGGGTGTTCACTCAGATATTTATAAACTGCCCGCGCCTTCTGTTTCTCAGAAACACATACTCAACTATTAGAAATTCAATTCAATTTTCACAGAGTACATTATTATCAACAATAATTCTGCTGCTGTCTTCAAGACATTATTGGAATTGGCCTGTTGCCACAACTGGGTTTATTTTTCCATTCTGGAGGCAGTATTCAGTTAAAGCAATTACATAAAATGTCAGGCATAAAATGAAGGCTTGTAATGTAGTTCCTAATATCATGTACACATCATACATAAAAACACATTAGAACAATTATGTAATATTTTAAAGGTACTTACTGTACAATAAAAAATAAAAATTCAGCAACATCTTCTACATAGAACTCAGGCAATGCTGCAAATACCTTGGGGACATCTGAATTTAAAGGCAGTGTTACACTGTCAAAGAAGAAAAATAAAAACACAATTTTACAAAGCGAAAGTTAATCCTGGCACATCAAACCATAGGGAATATTACCCTTCCTTACAAATAAGTATTCTACCTGGGAAAGAAATCTCAGGCTGTAACTACATGGAAATTACACAGAGGCAAAGCAGCCACAACCAGAAATGAACAAAGAATAATGAAGACAGTGGGTATGTCAGGGTGGTGAAATTGTATGTGAAATGCTTTTCCTTTTCTTGATTTCCTTAACGTTGTTAAGGTTAATACAATAAATAAAATTGGAAGAAGGTAAAAAGGTCATATTGATCATTTTGTGTAACTCAAACTACTTGAGACAAAACAGCTTCACATGTATTTTAAATAACATGTCCTACTCCTATAGAAGGGTTGGGTCAATATCACCAACATCAACAACCAGAGACTTCATAAGAATGATGGCTGCCTGGAGGAGATGCCCAGCTGATGACAAAGAGATCAACACTGTTCTTAGCTCCCTCTCTGAATTAGCTGGGTGTTTTCCTGCACCCCAAGTTCAGGAGAGCCTAACAGCCTGTGATCTTCAGCTTTCAGCTTCCAATTTATAGATTTTCTTTTCTATCAAAGACTTCATAACAATTCTTTAAAAAAGCACTTTGTCAAAATGAAAATACCAGGTGCTGACATTAAGGGAAAACACTTATTACTAATTACATACTCATTTCAGTCTATAGAGATGTACTAAGGAAATAGAAAAGGGAATTCTTGATCAACGATGGGTTTTGGTTTTAGTTATCGACTTTGCAGGACAATAAAGACAACCGGGCCCAGGAGACTAGAGATAAGGACAAGATCAAAGAGCACACTCACTCAGGATAGGCAGGGTCCAGGATGCGGAGCAGCAGCTGAATGAGAAGGCCGTAGAAATTCAGACATCTTCTCAGGAAGCTCTCATCAAGTAGGCCGGCATCAGCACAGGCCTTGCACCGTACCAGTTTCTGCAGAAGTAGGTACGCATCCCCCAGAGATCAGTCACAGCTAAGTACCTGCAGTGTTACTGGGCAGGGAATGGGGCCAGGAGCTGGGAAATCTAGGTTCTAGAGCTTCTTGAGCTCCATCTCCAACTAGCTGCGGGGTGCAGGTCATGTCTCAAGATCTTTCTTGTCTGAGAAAAATAAAAAGGTATGCCACGCAAACCACTGAGTGCAAAGCCTAGCACAGTCAGTGCTGGAAAAGGTTATTTATTACTGTTACATTTAAGTGACTTGACTTGGGGGAGGGGGCTGGCAGGGAGGGAGTCTTTGGGAGTCAGGGACAGTGGGAGGAAGCCAAATTTGAGTCTGAATTCCAGCTTCATCCCTTAAGAGCTGCCCTTGGGCAAAAGCTTACACCTTGTGGAGGTCTTGACTATTAGTAAATAAAACTGAGATCTTAATTTGTACCAGAATGCAATGTCAGCTAACCTGTCCACATACCATCTTACTAGCAAGAGGAAGCATGAGCAGCTAACATTCAGCTTTTATAATTTAAATGTGTTATCTATTCTTTCCTTGTACAACTTCAGTCAGCATTTGTTTTTAGCTATAAAGTCTCATAACCAGAAATCCTCCCATGTAGAGTTAGGTTCTATGTGATGGATCATTGTAAACTAAAAATGAAGAATGAGGAACAAAGGAAACAGGCCTTCTCATGATCACAAATCCCCCGTGTCAAATATGAAAATACATGGCTGGATATATTGGAGTGAGTGAGTGGGTGGGTGAGTGACTGAGTGTGAGTGTGACTGTGTGTGTGTTGTGTGTTAGGGGTGAAGGGTGAGTCTTGCAAGAGGTAGGGAGGGGAGTGATATTAAACTGAGGATAACAAAGCTAATAAGAATTCAGGTTATGACTGGCATTAGCCCATTACATTTGCATATTCTGACCTGAGACTCAAATAATTATATATGGATACATGGAAAGTATCAATGAGTTTTAAAATGTACTATTTTATCCTGAGGGCGGGGGAAGAATAACAATAAAAGAAAAAATAAGGATGCTGAACTATTCACTCAAGATTCATATTCTGGTGAGAAAATTACTATTATGAGGCTGCACTATAATTATTCCAAATTAACTACACAAACCTTAAGCTGAGTTTTGCAGCGTTTCAGCATTTCGCGGTGTCTAGTTGCCAGAGGGGAATCTTTCCATTGGCTTTCATTATTTTTCAGATCTTCCACAGTTCTGGAATCAAAGACTAACAGTTAAATGACCGAAAACACACAGATCCAGTTTATCTATTCATCTCGACCATTTGATCGACTGTAAGACACACATTTTTCTCCCGACCTTTTCACATCTTTAAAATCAGGCTGTATCTTCAATTCACTGGCAATTATGGTTTAATTGGCAGCATTTTTTTATTGGTTCCTAAAAAATGATGTGTCTTAAAACTGATGGCACCTTCTTGCTGTTGGGTGCTGTCAAGGTGATTTCAACTCATAGCAACCCCATGTGACAGAGTGAAACTGGCCCATAGGGTTTTCTAGGCTGTAATCTTTACAGACGCAGATCACCAGGTCTGTCTTCTGAGGAGCCCTGGGTGGGTTCAAATCACCAACTTTTCCGCCAGCAGCCGAGCACTTAACTGTGCTATCAGGGCTCCTTAATGGCACTTTACATATGATGAAATATAGTAATCCTTTCAGAAAGGAAGTACATTGCTCCCTTATTTGTTTTTCCAGAGAAAAAGAAGTCTCTTATGAAAACTCAAGGTTACCACGCCTATTCAATTACCCAAAGCAAAAAGCTGTTTTACTAACGGCATTAGTTTTCCTCTTCAGTTGTTTACTCTGCTTGGAATGCTCTTCTCTGCGATTATCTTTGTGGCTTGTTCCTTTGCTTCCTTCAGGTGTCTGCTCGAATATCATGTATGGGCAAGGTAAAGTCTCCCCTGATCGCTCTACATGTTGCATATAAAGACTGGCTCATTTAACGCCATTTCAACCCTTTTCTATTATGACATTGTGTCAGAGACTAGAGGTTTATGACCTAGCTGAAGGAAGAAGTGAATATCATGAAGGGGCAGCCACACGGTTCTGCAAGCACAGTGGTGGTGGGGTTTTGGCTGAAGCTGTGGCAGATGTTCTATTGTCAGGCTAAAACTATGAGTCAGTTCTACTCTGTCCTATAAGGTTGCCATAAGTTGGAATCAACTTGACAAAAAGGGTTTGGTTTTGAGTTTTTTGTGAACATGTTACCTTCCATGGCAAAAGGGACTTTGCAGGTATGATCAAGTAAGAATCTTGATTATCTAGGTAGGCCCAATGTAATCACAACAGTGCTTTTAAAGAAAAGAGAAGTCAGGAGAGTCCAAGCAAGAGAAGGAGATATGACGACACAAACAGAAGTCAGAGAGACAGAGAATGAGATTTAAGAAGCCAGGGGCTGGCTTTGAAGACAGAGGAAGGGGTCATAAGCCAAGGAATATAGGCAATTGCTAGAGACTGGAAAAGGCAAGAAAACAGGTTTTCTCCTAGAGCCTCCCGAAGAAACACAACTTTGATTTAGAACTTCTGATCTCCGGAACTGTAAGATAATAATTTATGTTGTTTTACATCACTAAGTTTGTGGTAATTTGTTAAGCAACAATAGGAAATGAATATAATGATCAATACAGTTATTGCCACCAGAAGAGGCTACAAGTAACTGGACCTCAAGAAAATGGGCCTCTGGGAGCAGTTCTTTGACTGGGCTAGTTTGAAAGCAGTGAAGACCCCCTTAGCATTAGAGGATGGAACATTAGTAACTCAACATAAGAAGATAATTTTTATTCAACATTGTACTAGAATTTGTGACCAGTGCACTAAGGAATGAAAAAAAGAAGTAAAGGATAGTAAAGAAACAAAGACAACTGTCATCATTTACAGAAAAAACGATTACCATACTTTTTACGCAAATTATACGTGCCTTCTATGTTTGCTTGCCAACCTCATCTTCCCCCTGAGGGATATTTTTCTAAGTGCCACTATGCCAATTTCTTTTGCATGTTGCTGTAAAAAATTAGCATAATGCACTTATGAAAATACCTGGGGGTATGCAAAACTTGTACACAGAAAATTTCAAAACATTACTGAGAGAAATTAAAGAAGACATAAATAATGGAGGGATATACCAAGAAGAACAAAGATAGTCTTAAAGAACAAAGTTAAAAGATTTTTCATTACCAATTATCAGACCCTATTACAAAGTTTCATAAGGAAGACAATGTGGAATGGGCTAAAGATGGATAAGTAAGTACGCAGTGGAACATGATGTATTTCAGAAACAGCCCCACACACAGTCAGTTGATTTACAATGAAGGTGCCACTGCTGTAGGAAAAGTATGATCTCAGTAAATGGGACTAGGTTAACTGGATAACCTTAACACATCTTGTCTCTTACTGCATACCACATACAAAAATCAAATCCAGGTTGACTGTAGACCTAAAAAGGTTTTCAATAAAAGTACGACCATAAAACTTCTAGAAGATAACAGGAAAATATCGTTATAATGTAGAGGTAGATAAATATATCTTAAATAGAATGTAAAGCAGGAATTAAAAAGGAAAAGACTGGTGACATGAACTATGTCAATGTTAAGATCGTCTGCTTTATCAAAAGAGTCTACTTACAGCCAAAAGACCTTAACCTAAAATATATAAGAATTGCCTACAAAATAATAAGAAAATAGCAGACAACCCAAAAGAGAAATGGGCAAAAGACTGGAACAGGTACTTCACAAAAGAAGATATACAATTGGCTGAAAAACAAATGAAAAGGTACTCAACTTAATTAGTCATCAGGAAAATACATATCAAGTCACGAAAGTCCCTATATATCCATCAAAATGGCTAAAGAAAAGACAGAAACCACTAAGTGGTGGGAGAAGGTGTGGAACAATAAGAGCTCATCATATCCTATGGATGGAGAGAATAAACTAGAAAATTATTTGGCAATGTCTACTCAAGCTGAACACATGCATAGAAAAATATGGAGGAATTTCATAATATTATGGTGAGCTAAAGAAAGGAAGGTCTGAAATGTAAAAATGAGTGGCAAGCAATAAAATTTGTGAACATGTAACCCATTGCCGTAAGGTGATTCTGACTCATAGTGACCCTACAGGACAGAACCGAATTGCCCCATAGGTTTCCTAAACTGTTATCTTTACAGGAGCAGGTTGCTAGGACTTCTCTCCCATAGAGCCACTGGGTGGATCTGAACTACCGACCTTTCCGTCAGCAGTCAAGTGCTTAACCACTGCACCAATAGTAAACCAAATCAAACCAAAACAATAACGCATCCCTGGAGGAACTGTGGACTTGAAAGATGCAGGGTGGGTGGTTCCCATTGCACTCCTACTTAACCATCCTGTTTGAATGATACATAAGATAGATGAGTCTTGAACAATGACAATAAATTAATCAGTACTGATTCTAAATTGCATGGCTGTTCCAAATGTGGTCATTTTGTTCAGGCAAACAACACAGCTTCTGGCACCTGGTATACAAACACTGAGCTAACAAATGTGTTTTTCTCTATCCCCGTGGAACACCAGAAGCAATTTGCTTTCACCTAGCAGCATCTGCAATACAGCTTCAGTCTTGTTTTGAGATTTTGTCAAAATCTCCCTGGCTTTTTTTTTTCTGTGCCATAATTGACTTTGCAGAGGTTGCAGGACATAAGGCCTGATTCCTATTGATGGTACCTTGCTGACAGGGTCTGTTAAGTAAGAAGTAGTAGCTATCCTTCTTGTCTGGGTAAGATAAATGTAAATCACAGATTGAGAGATAAATCACATGCAAATTCAGATAACTTTCACCTCGAAAGTTTGAGGGTTCAGTAGCCTGGAATTCCATCCAAAGAAAAACAATAGTTGATATCCCTAGCGTACTGTATCATTAAACAAGAAGCACAAAACTTGTTCAGACTCAGTATTTTGGAGGTAACAGATTCTAAATTTGGTTGTGCTACTTTAACCCATTTCCTGAGTAATTCACAAGGTCGACAGCTTTTGTTGTTGTTAGGTGCAGCTGAGTCAGTTCTGACTCATAGCGACAACATAACGAAACTGTGCCAGGTCCTGTGCCATTCTTGTTATCATTGCTATGTTTGAGCCCATTGTTGCAGCCACTGTGTCAACAATCTATTCCGTTTAGATTCTTTCTCTTTTTTCGCTGACTCTCTAGCTCACCAAGCACGATGTCCTTCTCCAGGGACTTGTCCCTTCTGATAACACATCCAAAGTACGTGAGACCAAGTCTTGCCAACCTCACTTCTAAGGAGTGTTCTGGCTGTACTTCTTCCAAGATAGCTTTGTTCGTTCTTCTGGCAGTCCATGATATATTCAGTATTCTCCACCAAAACCAAACTTAAAGGAATCAATTCTTCATTCTTCCTTATTCACTGTCCAGCTTTTAGTAAGGTTTATAACAACAGAAGGTTCTCAAGCTGATCCCATCTCTAATGCAAGCAGCTCTGTCACTTGGTCTTTATGATCCAAGGGATCCAATAGTGCTTTAAGCGCTTGTTGTTAATCGGGTGCCTGTGGTTATCCTTGATAAGATTCACAGTAGAGGCCCCTAGGGTTTTCTAGTAAACCCATGCTGGGCTGACAAGTAACTATTCTCTATTCAGAAACAGTGTTTGGTTTATTAGTGGGTCCTAGTAGTAACTGAGGGTTAGTAGTAACTGAAGACTAACCAGTGGGCATCAGGTGAACAAGCAACCTGAGCTCTCTCTGAACTGAAAGTGTCTGACTGGATAAGACAAAGCTCAGCTGTGCCAGGCAAAAAAACAAAAGTACATATGGGATAGAGCTCTGGTAAATCCTAACAGCACTGCCAACCCTCCCTTACCCTGATCCCGTGATCTCAAGGGCAGTTTCCTAAAACTAACTAGAGAAGCAAACATTTATCGGTGGCTCTTAATTCTGGGCTAGTTTCAGCTGTCAGTGGACTGTTTTGGTCAGGAGAGATGGCCTGATGTGCAAATTTACAATAATCCATGGCAGTAGCTAACAATTTAACCAGATGATCAGACATTTTAAATGATAAAAACTGGGGAAGATAAATGTGCTGTGAGAATAGGCCCAGAGAATAAGAATTTTATGCCTCATGTGAATGCTTGTCAAAGGACTGCCACTGAAGGAGGTACCTAAGAGTCAGACAAACACTGGACAGCTTCCATCCTGGAGGGGATAATTTGTCCTCAGTAGACTGAGCATTGATTCTAGATGTGGATTTCCTTGCCTGACTACCATGCTTCTGCCAGCGATACCATTTATAGATTCATTAAATGCATTATTCGCCATCTTAGTGTTGTAGTCAATGTTGAGCTTGTTCAAGGGATTTACGTTACAGCAAAAGGGTTTTTTTTTTTTATTACAGTGATGGAAAATTTGGCATTGTACACCAGTGATGGCTGCACAACATGATTGATGGAATTGGTGTCACTGAATTGTACACATGAAAAATGCTGGAATTGGCAAATATTGTATTTTCTCTATTTTTTACAATGATAAAAAGAGACAGAGAGAAGTGAGGTAATGGGTTCAGGAGTCAATGATTTTACAGCATCACCCAAACATGATTGGCTTCAAAGGATAGTCCAGGAGACAGTAACTTGTGAGGTTGGGAATGCCAAATTACAGGGTGTTGAAGATCGAGATATGACACAATTTCTCTCAGAGCCAGACTACACGGGTCTTGAACCAAATGATGGAAGTGACCACTCTATTATTACGCCAGATACCCTGTTCAAAACATCTTTCCTTTCGGTTTCTGTAACTTTTGTTTGTTCGGAGGTGCTGGTACACGGGAAAAAATACTTAGATTAAGAAACTCAACAATGGTGCCAATGATTTGGAAACTGAGGCCACTGCCTGGCCATATTGAACTCCTTATGCCACAGGACAACAGGCAGAAAAGGGAGTTACATGTTGGTGAGGGTTACTGTCTCACAGTTCAGGGAGGGGAGAGGTATGTCTGGTACCCAGGGGTCCTTTAAAGTGCCTCCTGGCAATGTCTTGCCCAGTGGAAAAAGTTAATGGAATTCTACAGTAACCATATACAGGGAGGAATACCAAGGGTTCAGAATGCTAGGAAATCAAGGTTGGGGTCACTTCATCAGGTAGGGAACTCTGGCCAATTGAGGAACGTGGACTTGGCGGTAGAGGCAGACGGTGCACTGCAACATATCTAATTCTTAGAGTCAAATCTAATGTCACCATGGAAGTGCTTGCTCATGAGAACATGTGGTAACTCAGGCGATCCAGGATGGGGAATCATTGCACGTACCTGTTGAGCTCCCTGATGGCCCGGAGTCTGCGGATATAGCGACGGCAACTCGGAAGAATAGAGAGGTGGTGGGCGTGCAGGGTGAGAAAGAAGCATTCCGTAGGGAATTTCGGCTCAGAAAATGGAGGCTGATCGCCATCTAGGAAAAATAACAATCTCCTAAATAAAATCTATTTCCAGACTAAATTAGAGAAAAGGCATAATAGAGAATAGAAAATTACATCTGAATTTTCAAGGAGCTTAAGGATACTTTTTTGAAAATTATAAATTTAAGTACCGTTTTAAGAGAACTAGAATTCCTGTGAGCTCCACTGAATCACCAGGTATTCTCCCCCATCTGTTTAAATGCTCACACAGATGAACATCAACAGTGTTTGGTGACGTGTCTTCTCAATGCCATATTACAATTTCCATTTTTCAACACAGTACACAAACATCACTTTAAATCTCTAAATAGTATTAGATTATGTTAATGCACTATAGATTCTATAACTATTTCTCTACTGTTGGGCAAGTTTGTCGTTTCAAATTTTTCACTATTATAAATAGTACTGCTGGGAGCATCCAAGTACAAAAATTACTTTTTTGTACTTTTTGTCTCCCCACTCCCCTCGGCTTTGGGGATATATTCTGCAAGGTAGAATTATTGAGAATGACAGTATGACAATTTTTGTTCTAAATCACCAGAACTCATTTTAGACAGATTAAATAAATTAACTGCCAACTACTTCTTCGTAAGATTACAGTCTATTTTATCATTCTGTTTTTGATTAATTTATAGAAATACAGTGACAACTGGAATTTCTTTGAATTTGTATTTAATTCCTATGGGTATATATTTTTTCTCCTACAAGTGTATTTTTTTCATATGACATATACTATTTATAATTTTTCCCAAGCAAAAGAAAACTGTGGCAATTCTCTTGGTAGAATTTAGTTTTGGCCTTATACATTTATAAATCCACCACTGCCGTCGAGTTGATTCCGATTCGTAGTGACCCTACACATTTATAGCAGTTCTATATTTTGAATGGCATGCTTTTACCAAGTATGTGACTCATATTTTCCCCCACTCTTTTATTTTATTTAGACTCACTCCATAAAAGATATGTTTACATATCAAAACAAATGCATACTGTCTTTGATAATATGCTCCACTTCTCAAATCATTATAAATTTCTCTCCCCTTCAGAGCTGGGTCAAATCCTTTCGTCTTCTCAAATTTTCTTATTACATTAAAAAAAAAAAAAAAAGTTTAACCCTTTGAGTGTTCTAGAATATGACGTATGGCTCCAAGATCAAGCCAATAGTCACTTATTTAAATGATATCAAATACTGGTTTTATTGTCAGATACTTAGTTCTTACATTACTTAGTTCTTAGTTCTTACATTTAAATACTATCGTAGCTTAAGTATTTTCTGTCCATCTGATCATGGTCCTGCCACTGCAAGGTAAGCATGAAATCTCTATCCTAATCCATAAATAATTTTCATAATATTAAAAAAAAATAAAGACCACATAGTTTTGATGTCTGTCACTAAATAACATGTTCTATAATATGGAGAGAAAAAAATCACCGATCATAACACCACCAAAATATTTATATTTTTATACCATCCATTCATCAAAATCTAGGAACTATTTTATGAGAATTTTAGTTGGTATATACAAAATCTATATAATAATCAATTCACGGGTATTATCCTTATCATATCTTTTCTTTAAAACTCAGAACACTGTGTCTCTTTCCATTTGTTCTACATATCTATTTGTTTCGGGCCAATCCAAACAAGATCTTTTTAACTGTATTAACTTTTGTTGTGTATCTTTGTGTCCTAAATTCGTTTTAAGGAGATGTAGTAACAGTGCGTAAGGAATCACCAGCATCCAAATGAAAGGGCAGTGTTTCAATGACCTAATAACAGATGCATCACTCACAGAGTTCAGTCAGCCAGTCGTTCACGTCTTCCATAGTTGCGTTCACTCGTGTCTCATCATTTGGAAGAGCAATCCTACACCTTGGGTGGAATATATACGTGGGATCAACTGTCTCTAACTTGATCTTTGTACTTAGTTGCTGCAGTACCCAAAGGAAATTCAGCATAAATCCATCTGTAGATACCAATCTATCATCTGTCTGTGAAATATAAAAAAAAAAAAAAGAAGCCTTTAAAATACTGATTTGAATACAATTATTCTGGTACAATTTCATATGAAAGCTGACAGAGCACTCAAACATGATCATATCTTCAGTGAGTGAGGACACACGCCTCGTCACCATCATCATCCTAATGACTGCTTTTTGTTGAGTATCAATTATATGTGAGGCATTTCAACAAATTCTCTTACTGAGCCCTTCACAATAATCCTTCAGGTCACTGATACTGCTATTTCCACTTTACAGTGGAAGAAACTAAGGCTCAGAGAATTTAAGTGATTTGCCCAAGACTCCTAAAGTCAGCAAGTAGAGGCACAATAAATGTGGTTTACTTTCTCTTCTTCATTTCCCCTCAAGAGCGGCAGAAAAACTAGTTCACCACTTGACTAATAGTTTCTGCAGCTACAGCATTAGTCAGAGTCCTGCATTAATAATAGAATAGCAATTATAATACTATTATAAGCATCAACTGAGTGTTCACTACGTGCTAGGCACTAATTTAACAGCTTTACATGTAGTAACTCCATGAGTTAGGTAATATTACCACCCCCACTTAACAGATGAGGAAACAGAGGCACAGACAAGTTACTGTCTAAAGTCACACTGTTGGCAAATGGTAGAACCACATTTGGAATTCAAATGGTCTGATGGCAGGTCCACGCTCTTAACCACTTCCCTATGCTTTTTTTTTTTTTTTTGCTTTTGAGTGGAAGTGTTGCATCATTCATTTATTATTTACTAGTATATATAGGAACGATGTCCTTTTAACTTTTCTACTTCAGCAGAGGAATCCCTAGATGGCATAAATGGTTAATGCACTTGGCTGCTAACTGAAAGGTTAGAGGTTCAAGTCCACCCAGAGGTGTTTTGGAAAAAAGGCCTGGTGATCTACCTTAGAAAAACCAGCCACTGAAAATCTTACAGAGCAGTTCTGCTATAACACACATGGGGGGTCACTATGAGTTGGAATCAACTCGATGGCAAGTGGTTTACTCCAGCAAAGTGGTCCAAGCCATCAGTCTCTCTCACTGGGACTAATGCACTCGTAACTTTGTAACTGGCCTCCTTGAGTTTGCTCCTGTCCCTTCCCTCTGCTTAGTTCATTCTCCACACAGCCGACTTTGCGGCTTCCTTGCTGAAGAATCTTCCAAGGGCTTCCCATTAGTTAGAATAAAATAACATCCTCACAACATAATCCCAACCTGATGGAACCCCTGCCCATCCCTTCTGGTCCCATGACCTGCCATTGTTTTTCTTGTAAACTATCCTCCAGCCACAAAGGCCTGCGTGCTGGGCTTCCACCAAACCTAGCTCATTCCCACCTTAGGTCCTTACACGTGTATAAAATGCTTTTTTCTCACCTTGCAAGAGTTGGCTTTTCTTATCAGTCAGGTCTCTGATCAAATGTCATCTCCTCAGAGAGGCCTTCCCTGCCACCCGATCAAAAATCACTCCCATACTTTCCTTCTGGTCACTCCACGGTTGCTCTCAATCCCTTTGCCTTGCTTCATTTATTTATTTAATAAATTTTATTATGAAAAATGTATTTATATGTCTATCATTTATTCTCCATCTTGCCCCACTAGAACACAAACTCCACAAAAGCAGGGAGCTTACCTTGTTTATCCCTATATCCTGATTTTCAGGACTATGTCAGGTAGGTATTAGATAAACATGAATTGAATGAATGAAATTAAAGAATAAATACAAGTGGTCCTTAGGAATCCTACCTGCATCTGTGCTTTCTTCATATTGGCATTGACGACAGCTGCCATGTAACTGAGAGCGGCCTCGCGGGTCTCGCCGTTTAACAAAATACTATGCAGAATCTTGAAAAGTTCTTGCTGAAATTTATTTAAAGAAAAAAAGGAAAAAAAAAAAACAAAACTTCATTTTAAACATGAATTCTTTTCAACTTCAAAAACAGCTAGCTTCCTTCCCACCTTCTCCCTCTCCCACTTTCACTCATTCCTGGAGAAGCTGACTACCAGGGGAACATGAGAAATGCTCATATTCAACCATGTCAAGATAATTAGCACAAAAGCATGTTAGGGCAGAACACGGAGTAGGAGTAGAGGAGGCAAGTAGTTAGAGTTTAATAAGATGGCCTTTGTTATTTCCTTTCCGTGATCAAAATTACATTACCCAAACCTGTAATTTCTCAGCTTTTACGTTTCAGAACTGAGGGCATACTAATCTACATGTGGGACAAGCAAATCAGTGAGGGGTGTGTGCAAACCAACAGAGCTCATTCACCCCTACAATTTAAATGCCTGAGGATAAGCTGGAGAGAGAATGCCAGGACTACACCCCAGTGATGGTACACACACAGGGCAGCATATCACTGCTGCTGTAGTTATTATTCAAGACACAGGTTATTTTATATAGCTTATCTTTTATTCTTTGGATTCGTTTTCTGAACACCTACCCTTCCCAACTCCAAGTAATGCTGCAGTGATTGGCTAACCACACGAGTGTTTTCCAGGGTAATGGCAGGCCCTGAGAAATATTTTTCAACCACTTTAGCCTGGAAAGAGAAGGAGGAAATCCAATCAACATATAATGTACGCTTGGGAAGGAATCTGCACATAAGAAGAGCAAAGTGCAAACGGCCACTGTACTTACATCATCTTCTGCAAAGACAGAGAAGCTAAAGAAAGCTCCCAAATAAGACAGTCTCTGCAGCTCCCGCCCTGAGCCAGGACTTAAGGATTTAGGCAACCACAACGGCAAAGAAGCAACCTATGCAAAAAATGAAAAAGGCAAATAGAGTTGCTAAAAAGGCAAGAGAGGTAAAAATTTAGTGAACTGAGTTCTTAACAGCAATCTGTTCAGCCGGTTCTTAAACGCCAGCCCAATGGCTAATGTTTACTTGAAAACACAAGGCACATAAATGTATTACAATGCCTGCTGGTATTTCCTCACCTCAGAGGAAAATCCAACTCTATATTTTTACAAAGTATTAAAACAAAAATTTTATGTTTCTAAATATTCTTTGATGAAGTTCAAACAAGTATTTTTATACTACCAAAGAACTCAAGCAAATTTTCCCCATAGAACTTGTTGTTCTAATTGTACACATCTTATAAAAAAAAAAAAAATCACAAAAGAAAAATAAACACGTTCATTCCAAGAAACAGGGTATGCCACAACAATTTAACAGACGTACTATCTACAGCTAAAGGAAAATTTAAAATGTCCTTTCAAGAGAAGTTATTTGGATAATGTTACCTAAGGAACACCTTCTGAGTTACCACATGCTCACTGAAAATATGCAAGCCGAAAGCCCCTTACCAAATTGCACACAGGATGTGTCTTCCCAAACTTGGTTTCACAGAGCTCACCTAATGCCTAGAAATCAAATCAGAAAGAGCCATTTAAATGTATTGCATCTTAAATTGCCTGGCATGTGTAACATCAAGGAATAGTTTTAAATGCTGCTATAAGTACACATGCGTTCCCTCCAATACGGTAACAGCTTTACTACCTTCTCTGATTAATAAACTAATTAACATGCATGGTAAAAAAAACTTCAGAAAAATCAGGGTACAAAATAAAAATCACTCAAACTTTACTCTCATAGATAATGTCTACTGATATTTTGGTTAACAGCTTTCCAGACATCTGTTTGTGCATATCCACACAGAGATAAATGTATATATTTTTACCAAAAAAAATGTTTTTTTCACTTAACATCTTCGCATATCAAAGAAGAGATTTGCTTCATATATTTCAGATGGCTAGTGCTACCAGTGTTAAACATGACTGTAAACAATTACAATTTATAAGCTGTCAAATTCAGAACACATTTAAAATACCTTGGTTTTAAACACAAGAAGATATTCTGGTATTTTTTAGAAATCCAGCATTTTCCTTTGGAGCCCCAAACATTCTCATATTAGACCATCATGAAAAATAGTTCTTAGGGACATAAACACAATTTAACTCTTGACTTGGCCATGGTGATACAATCAAACACGACACTTCGACAGTGAATTGGTAAATGTGGACAGATACATAAAAGTTGCTAACCCAGCTTTGGGTTGATGCATTTAGGCCCTGGCACATCTCTGAGGAGTCCCTAAAGCTCAGAAAGCTTCTGCTGAGAAGTAAAAGTTGTCAGTGCCTAGTGCAAAGGTTCCTAAACTTTGAGGCATTAGGATCATCTAGGAAGCCTTTAAAAATCACAGTGCCAGGCCACTCCCACCCCAGCCCCCTACCTTCACCCCAAGAATTAAATCATAATGTCCAGGGGGTGGGAGCCAGAAATCAGTATTATTTAAAGATCCTTGGGTGACTCCAACATATGGCAAAGCTGGGATCCACTATTTTATCCGATTTCAGCTTCAGCCTTCTTCCTCTTCCTGTCTCTCAGTATTGTACTCTCCCTCTCTCGCCACACTCTTATTATTGTACAAGAATCAATAATGGTACAAAATAAAACTATTGTCTACCACAACGGAGGCCTTTGTCTTTTGACCAAGAAGGGCATTTTGGTGATATCTGTCGCTAAAAGCTACTCACTGAGACATCGAGCTTATTTAATTTAAACCACAACCAAAAAGCCAGCCATTCCATGCATGGATAATTACATAATAAAGTGGTAATTAGTGTCCATTAAAATATTTCATCACCGAAATCAAATACTCACATTATCCCACTTCCTTTTCTCTGCCACAGACACTGAATTAGGATTAAGAGAATTTTATTGGGAACCTCAAGAACATGCACAATGGAAAGAGCCTGGGCACAAATCCATTCAAGATTATCTTTTAAAGTAAGAATTCCCATTCCACTGTTTAATTTCCCAGCACAGTCTTTAACTTGTAGCCTTTTCATGTTAATGGCTTTCGTATTTTTTAAACAGGTAAATGTAGCCTTTGGGTGCACCTCTGTTTTACGTTTATTGCAGTGTAATTATCTGAATGTTCCACTGTGGTCTGAGCTCGGCGGTAGATTATGAGCAGGCTGAGGAGAGGGGTCTTGTCTCCTTAGTCCCTGTGTTCCCGGTGCCTGGCACATGACAGAGCCTCAGTAAGTACATTAAAGAGCAAACAGGATAAATTCAGTAGAATGAGTAAAAAAAAACAAATGCAGCAAAATATATCGATTTAACCAAGGCCTCAATTTACACAAGGCTGTAGAAACACACAGGAAGTTAATTTCGTATTATGATATTTCTTCCTTGATACTGCTAGAATGAAACGTATTCAGTAATACTTGACGTAAATTCAAGGAAGAGAAGAGCATCTTATTTTCGTTCTGGTTCCAGTATTTTCATGACAGTCAAGTCCCACTGCGCGAACTTAGGTGAAAGTTCTGTCCACAATTTACACTTGTTCTAAGTGCTCTACTTAAAGAGCAAAGTAGATCTGTGTTTTCCAGGTAAAGCCTGAAGATGAGGTGCATGGCCTTGGGAAATTGGGAAGATGAACAAGAGTTACTCTGAGATTTTCTGTAGACAGCCACTCCATAAAAATAAAATTGTATTGCTTTCCTTATTATAACTCTGCCTTTTTATTTGCATTTGTAATTTTTTTTTTAAATAAAAAATTTTCATTCCAAATATGGTATGCTCATGACTAGGAGAATTAGAAGTATACCACCAATAATGATCTTTCTCATAAGCTAGCCAGCATGGTGAAGTACATGTCAGTAACCGCATCACTACTCCTGTCTAGGACTAGGTAGGCGGGATATGTACCGGGCTGCTAACTGTCTTCACTGATGCACCTCACTGCACAGCCAACGCTCTGCATGGCCAACCCAAAGATTTCATGTTTTAAATTTGAAAACAAGGTGGATCATGGACCTGAAAGAAAAGTGTATGTTAATCTGCAAGAAAAACATCTATTAAATGGGTTAAAAAAATGCAAGGTTTTACCATGAGGGGGTATTTAAAGTAGTCACTATCGAGGGAGCACTCTTTGACAGCAAGCGCCAGGCCTTGTAAAATGGGGATAAAGATCTATAAGAAAAACAAAAAATCAAAATTTAACTGTAAGAAATTTCAAACCTAAGAAGCATGTCAAATGAAGTGCTGACTCTGAATGTTCAGTCATGCCTACTACTTTCCCAAAGAAACGCTCTTCTGCATATAAAGGAGTCTAGAACCCAGCTGAAGGAGTCCTGGCGGCACAATGTTACTCGGCTGCTAACCGAAAGGCTGGAGGTTTGAACCCACCCACTGGCTCCATGGGAGAAAAGACCTGGCGACCTGCTCCCGTAAAGATTACAGCCCCCAAAACCCCATGGGGCTGTACTACTGTCACACTGGGTCACTGTGAGTGGAAAATTGACTCAACAGTATGTAACAACAACAACAGAATCCAGTCATATAGCATGGAGATGTCCTTTGACAAGATCAACTGTAAAATAATGCAGTGGAATTCTCTAGAAGTCAAAGGATTTTGTTGAACCCTAGTATCCTGAGAAAACGGTCCTTAGGCAAGATTTGCAGTTAACTGAAACTCACAAATTTGGAGCCTACTGAAAGGCCCTTCAGGGATTTCACTTGGTCTCATCAACTACGTATGTTTCAAGCAACTAATACATTTTTGATTGTCAAGCACCTATAAACCAAAACCCAAACCAAACCCGCTGCCGTCAAGTTGATTCTGACTCATAGCAACCCTACAGGACGGGGTAGAACTGCCCTACAGGGTTTCCAAGGAACAGCTGGTGGATACGAACTGCTGACCTTGGCTCAGCAGCTGAGCTCTTAACCACTGTGCCACCAGGGCTCCAAGCACCTATAATCTGTAAAGAAACTAGGCTAAATGTTCTAATATTTTCTAAGGCCAATCAATACTAAAAAAAAAAAAAATTTTTTTTAAATCAGTAACTTGTTGTCACCCTCCCATTTCCATACAATTCTTTCCATTTCTCCCTGTTTATTTTGAGGAGAACAAGAAAGACTGGCCAATAGTGAATATTATTCTTGTATTAACCTTAATTAAGCAGACCAAAGAAATAGCAGGTAAATGGAAAAAGAAAAATTCAGTTAGAATGCCTTACGTCCATATTGTAATTAATACAATAACCAGATATTGGAGCTTGAGGGCACTTTAGTTTTAGAGTTTACCACTAGTATTGTGACACATGAACACTACGCAAGATTGGTGCAGCACAGCTCATCCTCAAATTTCCTAATGCACTCGCTGATCAACACATTTAGGCCAGGGAGTTGCTGGTATTCAGGACTAATAACATGGAATAGAAAATGATGTAAACAGCCACTGATAACCTGAAATACAACAAGTTGCAAAAGGATTGTTCTATAAAGCCATTAAAAAATGTGAACAAATCCTTTTTCTGCTCATTTCATCCCACTGTATTGAATATTTGTCATTTAAAAAGCACAGTACAAACAAAGGGGCCCTGGACGACAAGGTGCCTGGGTAATGTCTCAAGATATGGAGGCTCTGGAAGAGATCATTCTAGTTTTACAAGTCTGACAATCAGGGTAGAAATAATGGACTTTCATAAGCCAGCTAAAAATGGAGAGGCAACACTCAGGTGTTGGGGTAGGGAATGCCAAAACTGCAGTTAAGGAATAAAAAAAAAAAAAGGTCCAGAATTACCAAAAGTAAATTTCATAACTGGTCATCCAGAAAAATCTCTAAACATTTTCTTCCGGAACACTATAAAACACCCTAACTCTTTCTAATAGAGTTAGCCTCTTTTGCAAATAGGGTTTAATTTATAACGAACTGACAAAATATTGCCAACTATAATATTTTTCAAATAATCAAATATTATACTATTTACAAGACCTATATATTTTAAATAGTTATTTTCAAATAAGTATCTCTCAGCACTGATAAAATATAAGTATTCACCTCCAATTCTAAATTCTAGTTACTATTAATTTCTGTTTATATGTGGACATCTCTCAAACATTAAAAGAAAGTAGACTGAAATTTCAGTAAAAAGATTCCATAATACCAATTTGCCACACTTTAGCTTTTTTAGACAAAAAGCTAAAAGGCCATTTTTTAGTCTACCAGCTCCATTTTACTCATCTCTCTGTAGATACAACACATAGTAAAACATAATAAAAGACAAAACCAGCATTCAAGACTGAGTGGCAGAAAAGCAGTCAGAACTCTGCAACTAAAAATAAACAGGTCATTTCCTGACCTCCCTGTGCAAGTTTCTTCACAAGTAAAGCAGGCATAATATACTCCTTTCAGCTGGTAAAAAAACTGGGCTGCTTTCATATAGTTAAAGCTACTCTGGCTTCCTCAAATGATGTGTTTTTTTAATAGAAAAAATATTCTAATTAATGTATATTACACATACAATCTAGTATACCACTTAAACCTTCTAAAATAATCATTCATTTTCCTCACAGTTCACTCATGTTTCTATAAGAGAAGGGCCCATTATGCTGTCCTAATTATTCCTATTAATCGACAAGACCAGTCATCCAAGATAAGCAGTTGGTGAATTTCAGGTATGGAGTACACAAGGCTAATTGGAATTTTCACTCGTAGGTTCTTCTTTTACAGATATTTTGAAGACTACTTCAAACACAATTCCTGAGAATTCAAAGGTCCTAAAATTAATGCAAACAATATCAGGCATAAAAACAGATAAAAGCAACCACACTAATTATTGCTATTGCCTCAGTTATTCTTGCTAATCTCTCTCTCTCACTCACACACACACACAAATGATGACATGGCAAACTGTAAGAAAATTTCATAAAAATCTCTTCATCACGGGAAATAGCTTCTGTAAAGGTTTCTGTGACCAAGTGCCCACTTCCAACACTGGGCTATAAAACAGTAACCCAAACGTAATGCCAAAGTTTCACCCTGGAGGAAACCTTCGAGAGGAAGCAAGCAGCTTTATTATTAAATATCTCATACCTGCATTTTCACTCGACTCGACATGATGAGGCATCAAAACAACATATAAATAGCAAATGGACAAAGGAATTGTGAGATAGGAGGTATCATTCCTAGTTTAGTGGTGAGAAGATAAAAACTGTATATGCTGTGCAGACCACCTCTGTACAAATTTGATGGTTAATTTATTATTATTATTTTTAATAAACCCATAGAACTAATTTCCACCATGCCTCCACTGGCAAATTCCCATCATGCCTTATGCTATCTCCAGGCATTCCTGTGGAACTGGGCCTTACATTTCTTCTTATCAACTAAAGCACCTTAGCACAGACGCTGCTTAAAATGCTTGATGCTTGACTGATGAGTTGAGATGGGCAAATGATTTGAACATACAGCTATCAATCTGCCTCAAGAAAGAACCTCAGATAGGTCTTCTCTTTGAGCAAGTAACGCATACATGTTCACATTTAGGGATGGAGAAGTTTTCAGTGTATAGTCTTTTTAGAAATCAGCAATGGCCTAGATGCTCTTAGGCTGAAAGCTGCAGTAGCAAACTCACAAAACTGTACCTGCTTGAACACTTCTTCATCCTGGTGCGTTGTTCTCACCAGCTCTTGAATGAAGCCATACGGGAGATTCCTACAGAGCATATACGGCACCAAGAAGGACGGCTGCTGCATGGACCTGTGGACATGTGAAAACCAAGGGCTGTGATGAAATCAACTCGTTACCACGTGACAACAGAAGCCCACGAAATGTGACGTTAGCAGCAACTGCCCACTCAAGAGTTGGTCTTTAGAACTCCCGAATATTCTGCACAATGATTTTAGGCAAAAGATCATCCCTCTTTTGAGTAGTAATCAATTTCTTTGGCATTTTTAATGAGACACTATATATAGGAAATTTCAAAGAGTCCACCTTTTCCTACATACAGCCTTCAAAAAGGAAGCGTTAAAAAAACAAAGCATTACGTGTTTCTTTTACTTATTTATTTATACCTCATCCAATTTGAAAAAAGACTGGTAAGGACTAAGGACTGTTTAAAATGCTTACACATTTTAGGGTCAAAACATTTTTTAAGCTTTTGGGATATGCGTATCATTTTCTTTCTTTTTAAAAAGTTTAAAAAGTGTATGGTTAAAATACAGAATATTTTTTAAAAATCCCAGGATGAATAAATTTTGTAACTTTGTCATTTTTCCTTCAGATACTTTGCATAAAAGAAACAAAACATACAAACATCCTTCTTTATTAAACTTGAAACCTTCATGGACTCCCAGAAACAAGCAACAATGTAGCACTTTGAGTGTTTTCTTAATTATCCATTCCTCCACTACTTATCATTAAATAACAAAAACTGTGCGATACACAGAAAGTGGTAATCTGCACATTTTATCAAATAGCTTCTCTGATTTCAAGCAGGTGCTCTTAAATGAAATTACTAATTTTCTGCCTTGATGTCTACATATTTCAACAATGTTTTATCTCAACAACGCATGAAAAACTCTTAAAACATAATTAATTTGAATTCACTTTAATTCATTTTAAAATACGTTTTGCATTACTTTTGGAATTGAAGAGGAAAGAAGTGTTGGAAGCGTTTGACCAGATAATCTGTCAGGTCCCATTCCTTCTCTAAAATACTACAAAAGTGATTATTTTTAATTCCAATACTCTTTTATTACAGGTGAGGAGGTGAGTTATTCTAGGTGTTGCAAAACGGCTGGATAGCTCAATGCCCATTGCTGGAAACAATCCCCTCTCTGCTAACGCCAAGCATCTAATGGTTCTTCATACCTTGGTTGTGTTAGGGAACCTTGTAGTACTAATGCAGTATGGGAAATGCACTGTGAGCGGATGTTGCTCAGAAGCTGGCTGACAGCTGGCTGGCTGCACATCTGAAAAAGACAGCTGGGGGTTAGGACTACAGGAAACAAAGGAATCCCAAATTGTTGAAAACTGACAACCATCAGAACAAATGGATTTCTAGAAAAAGGCATGCTTTTTTCCTCTTCCCTCATTACAAATGAAAAGACTGGAGTAACCTTCACCCAAGTATGCTGCCTCCACTGAAATACACAGTCAGAGAAGAAAGCAGCAGAAGTTTGAGGGGGCCACTCAGGAACCTCAGAGATGTGGTCGTCATTCTCTTTGCTTCTGCCAGGGTTCACTGCAAGAAACCCACAGAGGCCTTTCACAGGTGGCCAACTGGAATAATTTCTAATGTAAAACTAGAACCAGAAAATGAAATAGGAATATAAGGAAAAAGTAATGAAGAAAGTTGGCATGAAATAGTGAAAAAAGTACAACTTCCTGGGTTTAATCCCAGCTTTGGAATGTATTATTTGTGTTATCCTGGACAAATTACTTAATCTCTCGGGGGTTCATCCTCTTATTCATACAATGGAAAAGCTAATGCCTACCTTACCCTGAGTTAGGCTGGGCTGGCTGAGTGACTGTGAGAATTTGAGTTCGTGTAGACCTCATACAGAACTTGCCATTCTATAAGTGCTCCACAAATGTTGGTTATTATTATAATGATTATAACAGGCTATTAGATATGATGGAAACCCTGGTGGCGTAGTGGTTAAGAGCTATGGCTGCTAACCAAAAGGGCAGCAGTTCGAATCTACCAGGTGCTCTTGGAAGCTCTATGGGGCAGTTCTCCTCTGTCCTATAGGGTTGCTATGTGTCAAAATTGACTCAACAGCAACGGGCTTGGTTTTTTTTGTTGTTTTTTTTTTTAATTGGATATGATCAGGGCCATGTAAGCTGCTCATGGCACCTAGCTACAGTACTTTGGTTAAGAGAGAAGACTCTGAAGCTAACCCATGTGGGTTCACATATTGGCACTGCCGCTTCTTCCCTCCACTAGGATGTGAGTTCACCAGGACAGGGATCTTTGTCTGTTTTGACCACTGATACACCCAAGCTCCTAGTACAGTGCCTGGTACATAGTTGATGGGGAATAACTATTTATTGATTAAATAAATGACAGAATACTCTTTAGGTTTTGGGGCAAAAAGATTAGTTATCAAAAAAATAGCTTTAAAAAAAAAATGAATCTATTACATATTACCTTTGGTGCTTTTTTTTCCTCTATTCCAATTCGGTCAAAGCACTCGATGAGGTAGTTCAGCATATCTGTCTCCTTGCAAGTTTCAATGGTGAAATGGTCACTGTAGGAATCCCAAGTACTCGCCCCGCCAGAGGCTCCCAAACTTTGGAAGGAAAAGATGAGAAGGAAAAAAAAATTAATGATTCTTATCTCTTCTTGATTATTTCTTTTTGACAAGAGTTTGCATTTCTGCAGCAGAAAGCCTGTTAGGTCCCTGCGCCCACAATCAAGCACAAACACCCATGCAGCCAAGATTGGAGCTGATAGCTTATTTTGTTCCAAGTGCGACAACATTACTTTTTGGTAGACATTTTATGGACTTAAAAAGAAAATATAACCAGAAACCCAACGACATATCGTACTGGGAATGGTGACTTATATACAAACCCAGAAAGACTAAGAACTGCTACCAAGTGTGAAGCATATGAACGGCTATCACAGGCCTTAATCAAAACTGACCCCGGTCACTCAGGCAGACCTGTAGATTAAAGCCAACTAGGCTACTGCTATAGTCAAACTCTTTAGGAATGAAGTTATAAGGTACTAACAAAATATCTCTTTATCCTAATGATGTCTAGCATAGATCTCAAAAGCCTTTATCCAGGCAAACAATTTCTTCCATATATATTCATCACAATAAAATTTTAAAAAGCTTTGATCTAGCATTTGTCAATAAGACCAGAGCTTAGAAAAACTGTGCAGTTAGAGACATGAAAATATTTGCTATCAACACAAAAATTTTTAAAACCTTTAGCAAAAAGGGCAACATAGTACAATCCAAACAAAAGAAACATCTTAGACTAGGAGTATCTAGACTTCTATTCTAGTCTATTGCTCACTTGCTACATGAACCCAGAACACCTTTATCTCATCTTGGGTGAGGCTTAAACGAAACAATTCGGAAGTGATTTGTAAGATAGAAGCACAATGTAAGGCATTGTTATTATTAGCTATAATTATTATCTGAGACAAAGACCAAACAATCATAAGGGTTAGATGTAAGGAAATTAAACAAAATTAAGATCAATTGTCATAAGTCACATACCAAATATGACATTAACTCACAAAATGATTTGATATACACAAAAGATATGAGGAGATTAATCATGGCACAGGAGGAGGCAAGGAATTTTGAAACGAAGAGGAAATGAGAAAATACCAACTGAGCAAAAAAAAAATTTACGGATCAAAGATGACAAAGGATGAGAAGACTATCAGGAACTTCAGAGACACATCCCTGCGTCAACCTGGGGGGCAGACAGTGAAAGGCAAGGAACTAAAAGGACCAAAAGGAATGGAGATATTAACAACGTTATACAGATAGTAGGCATAGAACACGAGTTTAGGAATGTATACAAAACTGAGCTTGGAATTTGAGGAAAATATACATAATTGACCTAGGAATGAGGCTATGATGTTAAAAGTATTTCAGTAAGGAGGATAAAAGGATGCCAGTTTTAAAGTGACAGCTTTCAGCCCAGTCTAGTAGATTTGAATTCCTACAATCTAGTATATTTTTTATATAGGCCTGGGGTCCCTGGATGGTGCAAATGGTTAAGTACTCTGCTGTTAACTGAAAGGTTGGTGATTTGTACCCACTCAGAGATGCCTCAGAAGAAAGGCCTGGCAATCGGTTTCCGTAAGGATTACAGCCAAGAAAACCCTATGGAGCAGTTCTAATCTGTAATGCGTGGGCCACCACGAGTCAGAATCAATTTGATGGCAGTGGGTTTTTAGTATACAGGTCTCATAAGAGGGAAGGAGGGGACTGAGGTACACTCCAAGGTACAAGGCAGCCAACCAACTGACTGAGCAGGTAACTGAGCCACCCACAAAGCTCCCTGGCAGAGGCCTTAATAAAGGTGATGAGACAAGTGAAGAACCCTCAAAAATAAAAACGACCAATTCTTGCACTTTTATAACAACTTTTTTTGGTAAACTTAATCAATCACAGGATGGTATCTATTCACTGGCATGAAACAGAAAGGTATGTACTATAATATAGAACAAGAAAAAAAATCTAGAAATATGAAACAGAAAAGCCAACTAACAAATGTAAGTGGGGTGAATCCCCAAAAGCAGAAAGTGGGGAAAAGAGACATTTGTCTGTCTTTACCTGCAGCAATTAGTTACTTCAAACTCTCTGCTATATACCCTCCCTCGTTCTTTCTGATGCTTAGCGACTTAGAGACCACATTCACTGCAGGTCTCTAAGATAAACTCTGCTAATACTAGGCTGCACCTATACATAATTAATGGCAATTTTCCTTTGAGCACCTCTCTCAGATGACAATGAAAATAGATTTTCCTTATGTTTAAAACGAAAATTTTTAACTCTGTTTCCTCAATACTAAACCATGCATTTCTCACATTTCATTTTTCCATTTCTGAAATGAAAATCTTCTTAAGTCTGGTGTTGACAGGTCCTTGCCAGTGGCATGGAATCCGTCTGATGTGTGTGAATGTTTGTGTGAACAGAGCAGGTCTGGATGGCGTCAACCCATGTAACTGCCACTGAAATTAGGGTCCACTCTGAGCAGCACATTCTATTTAATTTTACTTTAAATTTAAACCCTTGCTGTCACTTGCAATGTATTCACAAATACTTCACTAAGACATGAACAGTGACTATGTATGCAGAAGACTGCTTGTCTCACACCAGCCAATACAATGAGAGGCACCCAGAATACGGAATTTTCAAAGCTAAAAGAGGTTGGTGTATTTTGGTGAGCATCGCCCAGGCACCAAGTACCACTTCCAGCTGACTTCAAGAAGAGAGGAAAAAAAAATAAAAGTTTTACCAAACAGGTAATAGGAAACATAGAGTAAACCCCAGCATTCTTCAATATGTTTCACAACCAGAAACAACCAGCTCAATCCTGAAGAGGCTAAAGTGGAGCAGGATCACAAGTACTAAGAGTGGCCAGTCTCCCCAAAGTTACATATAAAGTCAATGCTTGAGACTGATTTACAAGGACCTTTAGATCTGAGGTGAAAGGGTTGGACTCAGAATTTTGAATATGATACTGAAAAAGGAGGTGGCTTATTTAATTACATGCATAAATTTATGATACTATCAATACAGGTTTTAAATGTTTAAAGTAATATTTCATATTTTTCCTCAAAAAAAAAAAAAAAACATATAAAATTGATGATACTTTTACAACTGGGGCATCCTAAAATCTTGGAAATAAGAGCAACCAAAAAAATTATACCTCTTTCTGGGAGAATGTGTGAACTGTTTTTTTGATAACTACATCAGCAGTCCAATTTTATGGATGTAATTATTTCACATAGGAGAAACACAGCTGAATCCTTCTGGAAACACAATGAAAAAATTCCCGGGGATTTACACATGTAGCAAATTGAATCCCATTTTAAATGCACCAAGGAAACTTGCTTCTTAAGAATAGTCCATTGCGATTTCTTTGAAAGTGTAAATAATCACCCTGACATTTACTAACTCTGTGAATTAGGTATTTTGTATTTCTTCAATGCAAAGGACAGTCAGAGTTGTGGAGGTTTAAGCAATGTAAATCCATTTGCTAAATACGTATAGCATGCCTCCTTTGTTCCAATTACTGCACTGAATCAAACCGATGAAGATCTCGCTCTTACGGCAATTCTATTCTACAGGGGAAGACAGTCAAAAACAAATCAACAAACAAGTGCTACCAAAAAAAAAACCAAAAGCAAGTACAGGTGACAGAGAGGGAAGGTAGGTGTGTATACATGTCTGTGTCTCTAAGTGTTTTATACAATAGGGTTAGGGGAAAAACCCTCTGAGCAGATGGTATTTGCATGTGTACCTGAAAGAAGTCAGGGAGCTGGCCATGCAGCCATCTGGGGCAAGAGGGGTACAGAGAGGGAACAAGTGCAAAGACCTAAAGCAGGAAGGAATATGCTAGGTGAGGTCAAGAACAGGAGGAGTCTAGGGTCTGAGCTAGGGTATGTAGGATGGAGATGAGGTTGGACAGGAGCAGTGTGTGTGTGCGTGTGTGCATGTGCGAGCATGCGTTTGCACGAGATGCAGGGTCTTCGTGAGGGGCTTTGGATTTTACTCTGTGTGAGAAGGGAAATAACTGGAGGGTTTTGGGTATAGACATGATGGGAAGATTCCCTTTCAACCATTTCCATGCTTCCTCCTAAACTAGTGATGACCAGCACAGCAGAAACAGGGTGAACACCAAAGTTCCTCACTGTCACTAATTGTCCCTTTCTCAATTCACACAGGCTCGTGACATTCAATATCTGACCTCCTTCACTGAAATATCTAAGGCGTTAAAAAAAAAAAGTCCCCAAACTTATTTCTAATCATCAATTTTCTAGGAAAGGATTAGAAAAAGCTTCCTCAGGATAACTCCTATGGTATATCTTTATTACAAGGTAATTTTCTCATTTTTACTCGTTTCCATTCCACCAAGAAGTAGTTCCTTATAATTCACATAGCTCTTTTCACAGTGGACTGCAAAAATTACAGAAGGAATGTTTTCTCTTTCTTAAAATAATCCTTATCATCATCACTATAAATAACTAATATGTCAATGTTTACCCCAACTACTTTCAGGAAGATTTACATTAATTCCAACACCCTACAAACAGAAGAGGAGATAGATTCAACCCCTGTTGACTCGCTCTTTTTTCTTTAACAATAATCTTCCTAGGCAAGAAAACAAACATACAAACAAATCAAACCTGCTGCCGTCAAGTCGATTCCAACTCATAGCAACCCTATAGGACGGAGCAGAACTCCCCCATAGAGTTTCTAAGGAGCACCTGGTGGATTCGAACTGCTGACCTTTTGGTTAGCAGCCGTAGCTCTTAACCACTACACCACCAGGGGTTTCCTCCCAGGCAAGAAGGTGTTAAAATTGCTTATTTCAGAGTAAACAAAATTCTAGGAAGATCAATTAGAAAAAAGGAAGAAAAATTATTTCTTTGTTGTTCAGCTCAAATTAACAAGGGTTTTTGCTACTTTTTCTTGGTTCTGACGCTTTTTGGATTCAAAGTTCCTCTTTTCGTTTAAGAAGTTACAGGAAGTCCTGAGGTTATGAACTTCCAACTTTCGTGCTTGCCCTTTAATGTTATAAATTTGCCCTCACTTTGAGATGACTGAACCAACCCCTACTTGCGACAAATTCTTCATCACAATCACTTTCACTTGCTGCACATGTAGCTTTTAAATCACTGAAAAGGTTTCCTAGCTTTCTCCTGCACTAAAAAAACAAAAACCATACCTACTCCTGTCAAGTCGATTCCGACTTATAGCGACCGTATAGGACAGAGTAGAACTGCCCCACAGAGTTTCCACAGAGCGCCTGGCGGATTCGAGCTGCTGACCTCTTGGTTAGCAGCCGTAGCACTTAACCACTACATCGCCAGGGTTTCCTCTTGCACTAAAGTAAGGCTAAGTAAGAACCGTATGCACCTGTTCTGACTTACCTACAAATTCGGCTTAAAGGCTTAAGGACACAGCTAGGAATGGACCTCTTTTGTAACCCAGGGATTTCCTGAATATGTTATGTATCTTTGCGCATACTTTTACATTCTTTTGGATATCTACTCAGAATATATAAATTGCTAGGATCTAGGTAGATCAGATGTCATTATAACAGCCAACAAAAAACATGCCAACTGACTAGAATGGAATTTTGTCATTAAGGAGCAAAATGCTGGTACTTCCTTGCCAAGGAACTGAGTAGATATATAGATCTTTGGTAGTGAAACAACTAGGAAGGAGCAACAACAACAACAAAAAACCCAGTTGCTGCTGAGCCGATTTTGACTCATGGCGACCCCATGTGTGTCAGAGTAGAACTGTGCTCCACAGGGTTTTCAAGGCTGCGGCCTTTTGGAAGCAGGTCGTCAGGCTTTTCTTCTGAGGTGCTTCTGGGTGAGCTCAAACCATCAGCCTTTTGGTTAGTAGTTGAGTGCTTAACGATTTGTGCTACTCAGTGACTCAGTAAGGAAAAAGGACAACACCAAATACCAGTGGGCAAAAATGGGAAAGCCGGAGGCAGCACAGCGTGGTGGGGAAGAATGTGAGTTCTGGATTCAGGCCGCCTGAGTTCGACTCTAGGCTCTGCCACTTACTAGTCATGTGACTTTGACCTCCTTGTACCCCAGTTTCCTAATAGCAGCTAGCATGGCGTACTCCTGGGAAATAAATGAGATGATGTATGAAAAGTGCTGGCACAGCAGCTGCCACATAATGCTCAGTAAGTATTTGTCGCTATTATTATTACACAATCAGTAAGTTTTATTTCTTAGGTATTGAATCATTTAGATCTGAGGCAAGATTGGGATGCTAGGAAGTCTAGAAACAGAGGAGTTAGTAAAAGCAGCATGCAATCTGAGATAGTTGCAGGGAAAGTAAGAATTAAGTAGGCCAGAGAAGAGAGAGCAATTCTCCCACAGAGAGTTCGCAGTAAAACAGATAACAAAGCACATTTACCATGTATGGAAACTGTTTCCTAATAAGGACACCTGCTGTATTACTATAAACACACAATGGGATGCCATCTACTTGAAAAAGACACTTCTACGTCGGGGCGGTGCGGGGGGGGGGCGGGGGGCGGGGAACTCACTTAAGAAAAAGCTATATAATAGTCAGCCTCACACAAATAACTTTCCTAAATCAATATTCAACCCTTGTATCAACATTCCCCGCCCCCCCATATATACTTGTACAGAGTCTGCCCAACATTGTCAAATTTAATGAAGTGTACCCAACTCCTACTGCAGTCTCTGTTTATAGCCTGGAGTTATTTTTGAACTGTGCTGGGTACAAATACCAACTCAGCCCAAAGGGAACTCCAATTTAAGAGCAAAATTGTAAGACAATGAGTCAGCAGGTTAGAAGAAAGGTGCTATTATATTTCCTGCTCAAAGTCACCTAGAAAACCCAAGTCGTCTTTTTTCACTAGGTTCTCATTCAGCAACATCACGAACTATGTTTTGGCCTCTGCTGCCATTCCAAAGGCTGTCTAAGCAAATGGGGTCTAGCTTCACTGAGGTCAAGGAGGTGTTTGGCTAGATTTAAGGTTAGAAGTAAAAGCAGAATTACAGTTATACCTGCATGTATGAGCCCACATGTTCTTCAGTGGATTGCTCAGACGATGCTTGAGACACACACACAAGTCCTAGCCACTCTGCCATTCTTAAACAGTAGCAACCCATGCAACTGTACTTAAGAACACATGCCTTGCCAAGTACATGTTTCTCATATTTGGGAGCTCATATGAACACTCTCTTAGTAGATAAACGAAGGGTTCCTCATTCTGGATCTCAGGGTGGATGTACTTAATGATGACAGACCTATTTTGATTATATTTAAGTTTTCCTCACAAACTTAACAGACAGTAATGATAAACATTTTCCTATGCGCCACTTTATCCCATGAGAAGGGCCTAACACTTGAACACATGCAAGCGTCTCGCATCTTGACTTTCTAGCCCTCCTTGTTTGACCCGACCTGTTTGAATTCAAAGCACACCCCTAGTCAGAGCTTCTGAAAGTTAGTTCCTAAGCGCCAACTGCACATGCAGGGTAAGACTCCATTCCTCTGATACCTGGACCCAAACTGGACACAAGAAAAATCATCACCACCACCACCACCTTCATCATCATCACCATCATCTTCATCTTCTTCATCACTACTGTCTCCAGAAAGTGCGAGGAAGAGGAAGGAGAAAGGACTGTCGTACATACTACCACAACAAAAGCAAAAAAGGTAATCAGGGAACAAAGGAAAAATGAGGGGTGGGAGCTTTTGCAACTGCTGTCCTTTTAAATAAACCTTATGGTAAAAACGTTGTCTACTGACATGCAGGGAAAGAATTCAACTAAATTATAGAAACATAAAGGTACATTTAAGAGGGAGGGACACTAGATTAATGGAATTTGGATGCTGCTTCTTTCTAAGAGGCTGACAGTTCATATAAGCAAAATTCAAAATATCGAGGCAGGTGCACTGCCCCAGCCCCAGTCAGCACAGGTAATGGACACCAGGAGCAAATTTACTCTCACAACCCCTAGGTCTGCTACATTGCAACTATGATTGGCAACTGTACAACAAAAGTCAATCCAGAATGGTCTGTGAACCCCAACTCTCAAATACAACATTGACCATATTCTCTGAAACTCATCTGCAAGGAGGAATGACATGTGAACTAGAATTCAAAAACTAATCTATTTTCTTTTTCCCCTCTTCAGGAAGGAGGAAGACTAAAGGGAAGGAAGGGAAGAGTGGAATTCACAATCCAGCAGCCCATACATTCGGATGTTATCAAAGCCTGGCAGAAGCATGGACTCGGGGCAGGTGCCACCAAACTAGAGAGCCACACAGGTTAATAACCCAGAACAGACAAAACCATGTAACTGAGGTCAGTGTCACACAACAGTTCCTCTAAACTGTGTTAATCTTCTTTGCCTGCACTGCAAACACGCACACACATTCCTGCTGAATAAATACCTAGGAGAAATCCTTAGGGAGGAGGGACGTCTGCTCATGGCACTGGGGGAGGTGGACACTAAAGGTGGACCAGTGGTGTTGGGTCTCTGCTGGGAAGAGTTGGCGGGCACTGCTTGTGGGCTACTAGCGAGGGTGTGTAGGCTTGGTGAGCTAGACAGAATGGAGATGCCTGAGGACCTCGTGGCAGGAGAAGCTGAAGAACCCCAGGGGTGGGTGACAGTGTAGGGGCGATACCGCGGAGAGGAAGCCTGGCTCCCTGCAGAAGTTCCGGAAGCCGCACTATGAGGACTGAGGGAAATGGAAGGCACAGCCAACTGGCTGACTGCACGGGAAGGTGAGGCAAGAGACGGACTCATCATTGGCACAGAGCTCCAGAGACTGGCATTGAGAGCAGGACTAGTTTCATAGAGGCTAAATTAGTTGAGAAAGGGAAGAAAGAAAAGAAAATTGAAGAAAAAACTTGAGATAAAATAACTAAAATGGAAAACATCAAGCTTTTGAAGAACAGTATAATTACATTTCGTATCTTTAAGAGTTCAAGTGTATAGCTGTGTCAGACAGGCATCTAAAGAATTAGAATCTAATTTCTGCACTGACTTCGAGGCTACACCTATATATGATAAAGCCTTCTTTCCAAAGAATAATGTACCATACACAGGCATTTGTTTCTAAAATTTAATTTACCAATGGAAAACCAAAAAAAAAAAAAAAAACCTGAAAAAGACAATACCACCTCCAATGACAAAATCCATCCCCCCAAATGTGAAGTGTGCCATAACCTGCATTACACTGGCCTATGAATAAACTTCTTCTCCTCCCACATACTTCATGGTTATTTTACACCAATTAGATGTGCAGAGAACCACACTGACCTAGACAAAGAGCTGGCACTGAAGGAACCCACGCTGCAGAACATGGGGCTTGTTCCTGGATTGGAGCCAGTATTTAACATGAGATTTCTGTCTGGTGACCGAGCTGCTGCTGCAATTGGCTGTGATGTTGCTGTCAGACTGGCAAATGGGTTTTCATCTCTAGTCTGAGTGGACATCATTAGCACTTCCATTAAAATCTGGCCGATCAAGTCCTTAAAATCAGAGAACACTGTTGGAGAGGAAAAATACAGAACAGATCAGACATGGTTCTTCACACAACACGGTACTTGAACAAGCCAAATTGAATCAGAGATGTCTGATGTGGTATTCCAGACTAGATCCCGGAACAGTAAAACAACATTAGTGCAAGGAAAAAAAAAAAGGACATTAGCGGAAAAGTTAGTGAAATCCAGATGAAGTCTGCACTTTAGTCAATAGTAATGTATCAATCTTAATTTCTTAGTTTTGACAAAGATACCACGTTTATGGAAGATGTTATCACTAGGGGAAACTGGGTGAGGTGCATATGGGAACTCTGTACCATCTCTGAAACATTTCTATAAATCTAAAATTAGTCCAAAATAAAAAGGTTATTTTAAAAAGTGAGTCACTACTGGGTAAGCCAGCACAACTTGACCAAGGCAAGGTCATAGAAGCTTCATAGTAGACACATCCAGACTCCCTGAGGGACCGAGTTACTGGGCTGAGGGCTGGGGACCATGGTCTTGGGCGACATCTAGCTCAACTGGCATAACACAGTTTGTAAGAAAAATGTTCTACATGCTACTTTGGTGAGTAGTGTCTGGGATCTTAAAAGCTTGTGAACAGCCATCTAAGATACATCCACTGTTCCCACCCTGTCTGGAGGCAGGGAGAATGAAGAAAACCAAAGATACGAGCAGAAGATTAGTCCAAAGGACTAAAGGACCACAACTACCACAGCCTACACGAGGCTGAGTCCAGCACTAGATGGTGCCTGGCTAACACCACCGACTGCTCTACAAGGATCAGAAGGGTACTGGACAGGCCTGGAGAAAAATTCTAACTCACAAAAGAAGACCAGACTTACTGGTCTGATGGAGACTGGAGAAATCCCAAGAGTATGGTTCCTGGACACCCTTTTAACCTGGTACTGAAGTCATTCCTGAGGTCCACCTTTCAGCCAAAGATTAGACAGGTCTATAAAACTAACGATAATACACGTAGCTTAACCATGTTTATGAGACTAAATGGGCACACCAGCTCAGGAGCAAGGATGAGAAGGCAGTAGCGGACAGGAAAGCTGGATGAATGGAAATGTGGAGCCCAAGGTCGAGAAGGTGAGAGTGTTGACACATCACGTGGTTGGCAACCAATGTCACAAAATAATGTGTATTAATTGTTTAATGAGAAACTAATCTGCTCTGTAAACCTTCACCTAAAGCACACACACAAAAAATATGAATCACTACTGAGATCTCTCTATATATGTATATATATATGTGTGTGTGTATAAATATATGTATATTTATACATGCACACACATATATAAGTAAATAAACTGATAAAAAGAAGCTACTCCCAACTACAGAGGCTAGTTTATCATACTACAAATGCAACGGGGTTAATGTTTCTTAGTCTATATATGTTTTAGATACAGTAACACTATAAAGTTCAAAGTTCAAAAGATTTTATGAAGGGTCCAATATTAAGTCACCATCTGGCATTCTGAAGCAGATGGTACATTCTGGCTTCCTTCTCATTCTTTGTAGCTCTCAACTGATTTACTGCAGGTCTTTACATACAGCTTAAATATCACTAAACAAATAACTGTTCTAAGCAGTGTAAATCTTATCTGATTTGCTTATTGAAAATTACCACTTAGCTATATGCAAGACAGATCTAAGAATCTTAATATTTACTAGAAGAAGAATAACAAGTGATGGTGTTTTGAAATACGTGGTCACTAAGCTCATCGCTATAACTAGAGTAAATAAGAAGATTCGGTTAAATCAAAAATAGACTATTCTCGAGGAACATGGGGGACTTTTTTTTTTTGGTGGGGGGACTAGAAGAGAGGCAGCACAGGAAAAGGTAAAAAAAAAAAAAAAGGTAATGTCCTTAATATTCATCCATTTATTTAAAATATATCTATTGAGGGACTATTTCGTGTAAGATACTGCAGATACATAAGTAAGCAAACGAGACAAAAATTCCTGCCATCAGGGAGCTTATATTCTAGCACAGTGTAGAATGGTCCCTGCCCCTCACCCCTTCTGTACTCCAAATGACTGCTATAAAGAAAAAATAATTTAAGTGCCCTAGAACTCACTGGTATGCTTTTAAGGGTTTTATTATTTTGTCATAAATGTGGCTTAGCATACAGCCTGTTAAAATAGAATCCTGGAAACACAGCAAAATATCATTATGTTAACAGATTTGCTGCCCTGTCTGCACATGGTGTGGTAGGTACTTAAATCAGGTATGGGTCATACACAGCACTTCTCTTAGGATCTCCAGAGACCACCCAGTATACTCCTACTTTGTAAGAGGAGCTAATGCTCTTTCTAAGCATCTCCTTACTACAAAGGAAAAGACCTGAACCCGGGAACAATGGTGACCATTAACGTATCTATGCAGTTCTCTTTAGTAGAAATCATGAAAGCAAAAAAAAAAAAAATACAGTTTACCAATAAGATCAGTGGAAAGCGAAGGAAGTGGCCTATCAGCAGCATCCTCACCAAGAAGTATCCCTATGATTAAAAATAAAACCCCTAAAGAAAGCTATAGGATATGGACAATAGCGAACAACAGACGATCTTATAGTTCTTTTTCTCTTAAGTACTCTGAAGTAAGATTGCTGAGCTCAATTCCTACCTTCTTTTGGGTTCTGCTTAAATTGAGCAGAAAGAGAAGAAAGAAAGATGACATCTCTGTCCCGGTCCTTCCAGGAGACACGAAAGATCTTACAGACCAGCTGTAAGGCCTGTTCTTCAGACACCTCAGAACCCGATGCAGGCTCCTGGTAAGGAAAAAGATTTGGGGATTAATCTCAGGTAGTATGAGGTATGAGTTAGACACTTCAAAAGAAATGTTTTATTCTGGTTTAATTCATTAAATATTAATGAGGATTTTTTTAAACGCAAAAAAAAAAAACTACACCCTCTCCTCACTTATTGACATGGCTAGCTTCCAAAGATCAGATCATTATGTGAAATCGGTGTTAACACGAAAATGGATGGTGATCACATCAGATCACAAAATGGACTACGTAACTGTCAAGTTACATCATTACATAACTGTCAAACCACTGAGAATCATGGTCTGGCCAAGGTGACACATAACCCTAACCATCATAGCCAGCATTAGTCTTGCCTTGTACCTTGGTGTTCATTAATGCCGGACATATGTCATTGAGGTGCAAAATAGTTGGATGGTAGATTTTTTACTATTGTCATAAATGCAAAATGTTGGATGATGAGATAGTTGATAAGTGAGGAGAAGGTGTATATACTCATTGATTTAAGGAAAACTAAACTTGTTCCTATGACTTCACAGCTGCAGCATCTAAGTCACATGCGCTTACAATACAATCTATGGGGGAGTATGGAAGAGCAAGAGTATTGTCAGGAATCGCCAAGAAGAACACTAAAGGATGGAAATACACACACACACACACACACACACACAGAGTCATATACACATAATGTCCATTTGGGCAACAACCAAGTGCATAAACATCCGTGGTCCCATAAGGTTACAACAGAGTTCAGAAATCCCAATCAGAAAATGGGATGTAACAGACATAACCAGATGCAGGGAACACAACAGCTTCCTGCAAGCAACAAGAGCATCTCATATCTCTTGTATACAAAGCAGATACTCTTGTACACAAATGCTAAGTATATAATATGGTGTTCACACAACATTACGTATTGTGGACATTAAGCAACACATGACTGTATATATATCCTATTTTACTTTTCTGAACTCTTAAGGACCAGGTTAGCATTTTAAGTACAAAACCAATTTTCCTTCAGAAATTTCCCCAAAATATCATGTATGAAAGAACTTTATAAACACTAAAGAATTACATAAAAATAAAGCATCACACCACCAGGTGGCTACAGTAAAACTTCTAATAATCATCAATATGTGTTGCTAAAGGATTCCTAATACCTTACTGAACAGAAAGCAATCCAATTACCTATGTCATTCTAAATCATGGCACAAAAAGTCCCCTTTTTCTAAATATAAGAAACTAGGCTCAGATGATGATAAAATATAAAAGTCTCCTGTTTTTCAAAAAATTTCTAATTACTACAGGATTCTACATATTCTTGCTTCAATTCCCAGACATTTTCCTCAAACACTACTTGCTTAAGCAAAAGACCAACAGAAAAAAGATTTCTAATTAGCTCTGAATTAACTCCTTTTACAAGTTAAATTTACTGATCAAAACATGGACCTGAAATAAAGAAAACTGAAGGATTTTTTCAGATCAAAGAAGTGAGTTATATTTTCATCAATGAGGGTTTATAAGGCTACCCATTATTCCTTTAAAAAAAAAAAATCACCAAAATAGGATTTGCTGATTTGGGGTAGCCCACTCTAATACAGACTTTACAGAGATAAGACATGAAACCGTGTTTATTTATATTACCTGTCCTAAAAACTGAAGCAAGGGCTTCATCTCTTACCAACCTTATCGCTGAGGCTCCTCTTTTCTCTTCGATCACTTTCATCAACTTCCATATTTTCAATTCCTGAATCCACATCCACCTGGGACATGCTTTAAGTATAAAGAACAAATAAGTATTTTATCTCTTATATACCACACAATCTCATAGCTGCTGACTGGGAAAAAGTTTTAAAATATCAGTCAAAAATCAGTCTGGAAAGCAAAATGATAAAGTCTCACCCTTTTTCTTAATAATTTTTAAGAGCGCTTCATATATTAAGGATATTACCATTTTATCTACCATATATGTTGCAAATATATTTCCCAAGTTGTCATTTTCTTGGGCCCACTTTAAAAAAAAAATCCCTACAGTAAATTTCTAAACACTTTGTTTTAAAATGATATAAAATGCAACTAGAACCAGATTATAAAAACTGTTTAAGTACATATATTATTTTTCCCTACATTAAATAAATAGTCCCAGCACCTTTTATTAAAAAAGACCATCTTTTTACATTAACATGAAATCACCTATGTCTTATGTCCAATTTTCACATATGTGCAGATCTATTTGTGGGTATGCATTTCTGTTCCAGTAGACCAGTTTTCTGTCCCTGAGGCAATACCACATTGTCTTACTTGCTAAAACTTCACAATAAGTCTTGATATCTGCTAGGTCAATACCTCCACCTTATTCTTCTACTTCATGATTCTCTTGGCTCTGTTTTTCCACACATTCTTAACAGTCAGCTTATAAGTTTCCTTAAAAATCCTATTTGGATTTCGATTAGAATTTCCTTGACTCTAGATGGGCAAGAAAGGACATCATTATGCTGTTGAGTCTCTCTACCCATAGACATAGTATCTCTCTGTAAGTATTTAGGTCTTCTTTAAGGTTGTTCATTAAACTTTTATAAATTTCTCCATAAATGTCTTGCACTCTTTTGGTAAATGTATTCCTGTTGTGCGCCATCAAGTTGATTCTGACTCACAGTAACCTTACAGGACAGAGGAGAACTGTCACATAGGTTTTCCTAGGCTGTAATCTTTAGAGAAACAGATCGCCAGGTCTTTTCTCCTGTGGAGTCACTGGTGGGTTCGAACCACCAATCTTTCGGTTAGCAGCTGAGCGCTTACTATATTATTACACAAATAACACGCCAGCTGCTCCTTCCCTCTTGAAAAGTATTTTCATAAGCGCACCATAGCTTACGGGGAGGGAGCAAGCTGGCAATGGCAAACAAACGTGGAAGGCATGTGTGATCTGTGTAAAAATATGGTAACTATTGTACTGCCAGGGCTCCTTCAATGTATTTTTAGGTACCATTTATTTTTCAGTTTCTGAAATTGTGACTGGTACCTTATTAAATACTGTGTTTTTAGAAACCTAACTGATTTTGGATACAGACCTCTTATAAGCAACTTGTATAAGGGTTGACTATGAAGACAATCATTTCATCTCCAAATAACTGTTTTGTTTCTTCTACTCTAATCCCTATTTTGTGTTTTACTGAACTGGGTAGAACCCCATGTTGAACAGAAGCAGATACAGCAGTCATCCTTCTTCTTATCCCTGATTTTCAGGAGAGTGCTTCCAACTTTTCACCACTCAATATGAGTGTTGCTGTAGTTTTTGGTAGATGTCCTTCAGAGTAGTCAGAATAAGATAAGCTATGCTGTGGTAACAGATACACTCTGAAATCTTAAGAGGCTTAACGCTATAAGGATTTATCTCCTGCTTCAGCAGCCTGATGAAAATGAAGCATCTTTACTCCAACTGTAATCTATGCCATCTGCAATACATGGTGTCCAAGGTCACTGGAACAAGAGAGGGATAGAGGAGAAGCATAGGCTCAAATGCCTTTGCCCAAAAGGGACACATGTCACTTCCATTCACAGGCTACTCGCCAGAACTAGCCACTTGGCCCCAATACAGCTGTTCAGGAGACTGGGAAATGTGGGGTAGCATATGCAATATTTGGTGAACTCTGTCTCTGCCACACTGTCTGTTTAAGAATGTTCCTTTCTGTTTCTCATTTGCTAAGACTTTTATCATTAATTGATTTGTATTTTGTCATGTTTATGCTACTTTTTTCTTTCCTTGATGAATCCTGCCAAAAGTTCATCAATTTTTATCATTTTTCAAAGAAGTAATTTTTGGTTTTGTTGATAATCTCTGGTATACATTTACTTTCCATTTCATTAATTTCCCATCCATCTTTATTGTTTTCTTCTTTCTACTTTGAAGAGTATATATGGCTGTTCTTTTACTAACTTTTCAGGTTATATGCTTAGCTCATTAATTTTTACCTTTTATTCTTTTCTAATATATTTAAAGCTTTATATTTTCCTCAAAGGACAAATTTTGATAATATTTGTTATTGTTCAGTTTTAGATACTTTCAAATTTCTATTGTGATTTCTGCTTTGACTTATGGATATGTAGAAATATGGTCTTTCATAAAAAAAAAACTCTGAATGTCTAAGATTTTCTTCTATATTGATTTTTATAACCTCATTTGCACTAGTCAGAAAACATGATCTGCATGATTCTGATTCTTGCAGCTTTTTGGGTCCATGAGTATTAGTAAAGAATGTATACTCTCTAAGTGCAGGGTACAAAGTTCTGTATCTTTCAATTCAATCAAGCTTATAAGTTGTATTGTTTAATTTGTCTATATGCTTACTGATGTTGTCCTTCTTGACCTATTAATAGCTGAAAAAGATGTGTAAAAATTTGCAATTATGTATATGTCAATTTCTTCTTGTAGTTCTATCAATATTTCCCTTATTACATTTTGTTGTTTTATTACTAAGGGCACATACATCAAAACTGTTGTATTCTACTGGCCGAGTAAATGTTTACTGTTACATAATGACTATTTCTAGTAATGATTTGTGCCTTAAAGTCTCATTTATCACTATGTTTATCTCAATTTTCTTTTGTTTAATATTTGCATGGTGTACGTTTTCCCATTCTTTTACTTTCAACATTTTCTGCCCTAATGTTTCAGGCATGCCTTCTGTAAACAGTATAAAGCTGGGGTTTGTTTTGTATTTAATCCAATTGGTGCCTTTTAATTGAACCTTTGTCTTTTCATTGGAATTTCTGGTCTTTTACATTTTATTTTGATTACTGATATATTTTTAATTCTTCTTACCATCTTATTTTGTGCTATTTGTCCCATTTTTTAAATCCATTTGTATCTTTCTCCTTTTTCTTTGAACTGATCTAAGTTTTCCCTCACCTGCCTCCCATACTCCATATTTTTCTTCTACTGATTTGGAAGTTATAACAACACTCTGTTTCTATTCTTTCAGTAGTTGCTCTTAAAAATTTAACAAGTACTCTTAAATCAAAATCTAAAAGTTAACCAGTATTTCCATCCCTCTCCCAAGCAGTACAAGGACCTTAGAATGCTTTCTCTAATAATCCCTCTCCTGGTTTACCTGCTATTGTTGTCCAGGATTTTAGGTCTGTCTGATTTTTACTCCTCTCCTCCATCTGAAACTTATACCATCAGTGCCTGTTCAGAATGACCACGTTTATTATTTTCTTATTCATCTTTCCTTCTTGCCTCTCAAACATTAATTCTGAGATAATTTTTTTCTTCTTAAACCACAGCTGTTAAATGTTAGGATCTTCTGGTGGCAGGCTATCAGGTTTTTTTTTTTTGTTTTACTATGCAAATGTCTTTATTTCACCCTTGTTCTTAAAAGATGGTTCTATAACTGTAGTTCTTTTGTAGATAGTTGCACTTTTGTCTCTGGCTGCTTTAAAGATCTTTGTCTCTGGTGTTCTGAAATTACTCTATGAAATGTCTATTATGAATTTCTCTTTGTTCATCCTGCTTGGGATTTGCTAGGCTTCTTGAATCTGAGGATTCATATGTTTCATAAACTCTAGAAAAATTCTCATTTATTTTTTGATGATGTCTTCTAAACCAGTAGAGGAAATATATAGAATAAGGGGGAAAAAAATCTGCTTATTTTGGTATTCCTACTAGACATGTATTGAACATCTATCCTTTATATCTCTAAACATATTTCATATTTTTCATCTCATTTTCTTTTCTTTGTGGTACATTCTGGGTAATTTCTTCACATCTATCTTGCAGTTTACTAATTGTCTCTTCAGCTATGTCAAATTCACTGTTTTATATCAAGTTTTTAATTGCAATTATCTTTTTTATTTCTACAAATTTTATTTGCTTTTTTTCCAAATATATTTGGTTGTTTTTATAATCGCTTGCCCCTTATTCGTGTTTTCAATTTCCTTTTTTATTTAAACATCTGTGTTTTATATTCTGTATCTAATAATTCTACAATTCAGAAGTCTTTGGAAAAGCAATTCTGCTGTTAGTGATTCTGCTCATGGTGATTTGTTTTCTAGTGTGTTTTATGATTTTTGACAATGAGCTCTTATTTCTTAGAATTTTTCAATGGAATAATTCTCTGAAGTCTTGGAAGATTTGTGTTTGTCTCTGCTAGGTGTCTAAGGCACTACAGATCTGGGTCCATTGTATATAACAATTCTTAGCTGGAAGTTTTTCGGGCTATTCCAATAATAAAAATAATTACATGACAGTCAGCTAGTGGTCATGAAATCTCAAGAGCTGACTTTTTAAAAATATCCCACCCACAGGCAATGAGAACATAATAATCTTATTCTATGGGGTAGATTTTTTCCTACTTTATCTTTTCCCTGAGAGTATAGTCCTTCCTGAATTCTGACCTTCTGTGGGATGGTGTCTGATCTGGCTTCTCACTCTCGACCTAACTGAATGCTAAAGCTCTACACAAGTGCTTTCCATGCTTTTTTACACCGGGACACACTGAGAAAATGGTATTTGGCTGGCACACTGAAGTAAACAGAGGGGGCTGCTTGAGGGCAGAGGAGATGGGTCCTAGAGCTGTGACTTCCCCAAAGGTCAAAAGAATCAATATCTCAGGCACTTTATCGCCTATTCACGGCACACTTGCAGCAGAGGGAGACTCTGCTCTAGGCTACCCTGGTCTTTATGTAGCTCCTACATATTTGGCTTATCTGACTAAACCCTCCAAACTTTTAAATTTCACTGAACAGTAAAACTTTGAAAAACTTTTAGAGATTGACATATAGTCATCTACTTTGTATTTACAAAATAAGGACATTAAAAAAAATTTTTTTTTACCACCTACATACATTATTTCATAAAAAGACAATTTTTAACACTAAAAAAAAGGCATAAAGAACATCTCAGAATAACATAAAGACCTTTACATTTAATAAATTTAGTTCTAATTTGCTAAAGACTATCATGGGGCTCTGGGCTGGCATAGTCCCTGAACTAGGGACTATAGTGAATGGATCTTTCTTTTTCTATAAATCAAAGAGTTTATTGGCTTCATTTTACCTTTTCTCACAAGAAACTCCGTCAATATCCATGCTCTGGGAACGTGAAAGAGACTGAGATTGTGTTTCAAGGCTATTAGAGGGCGAGCTGCTGAGAGAACTGACTCCTTCACTGCTCTGGCTTCGATGGGCTACTCCTAAATAGAAAATACATGAAAGGTTAAGTCCCACGTGAAATAGTGCTAAGGTTATTTGTAATGGCAACACTAAGCAACCACAATCTGCTTTCATACCATCATGATATTCAGTAACAAAGAACTATCACAAAATTACTGTAAATGTTGACACAGTATTAGAATCACAGAAACATTAACAAGGAAACACAATTTATCAGAGTATTTTTTATGTGGGCAGTGACAGAGCTACATCTAATACCTAAAGCTGACTCCTCATTCCCTTCTCTTTCATCAGTTCAAACTGTAGTCCCTGAATACAAATTAGTTTTATGATAATCCAGAAAAATCACTGAGACGGATGCACCAAAAATAAGATAGATTAATGAACAGACAGAGAGATGGGTAGATGGACATGTATGATAAAGCAAGTAGAGTAAAATGTTCGCGGTAGAATCTAGAAAGTGAGTATATGGGTATTCGCTGCAAAATCCTTTCAACTTTGCTCAATGATTGATACTTTCATAATAAAATGTTGAAAAAATATAAATTCAATTAACCAATGTCCTTCAATGTAGATCAATCCATTTATTGATTGAACATCTTCTCTGTGACAGTCATACTTTGGGGAAAATAAAAAACCTGATATTTCCTTGCCCTCAGACACCTTATCGTCTACAGAAGTGTCATTATTAGTACACGAACAAATTATTTTTCACAGTAATTTCTTCGTTAATGTATATATAATCAAGTTTTTCATAGAGTTTAAAAAAAAATTACTATAACTTTATGAATGTATTTCTACCAAAAAAGAAAAAAAAAAAAATTTACCCAAGTATTTGTAAGAAATTAAAAAAAAAAAATACCGTACCTGTGTTACAGAAGGGAAAACGAGACTCATACGGTTTTAAAAACAAACGAACCTGAGCTACCAGCTATAGCTGAAGCAACTACCAAGTGGATAAAATTTTCACCCTCCTAGTATTCCAAGAAAGTAAATCTGTTACCCTTTAACATCTCTCTTCACTGAAGAATAATGTAAAACATCTATCCATTCTTGCCAACAGGTTTGAACATGTACCAGTTTACTAAAACTTCTGCAGGACTTACTAAGGAAAGAGAAACTAAATTTTCACTATTCCTAAATAGATTCAGGTAAAACACACGAAGTATCTAAGGTAGTAAGAGTTCTGAAACAAGCTTATAGAAGACAATAAAACCCAAAATTCATTAATTCAAGAAGTATAACCCAAAGTAAGTTCTCAATAAGTATTTATTGAAAGAATAAAAAAGCATTAACGATGTCTTTTGGAGAATACTGCTTCACCTAACACAATCAAAGGTCTGACATTTAAAAACTTAATAACAAAGTTCAATAATTTTTACAAGATATCAATTAAGCAGACTTTAAAATTTAAAAGCATAGTTTCTCCCCTAGAAAAGCAGTTCTAGAACTGACAATTACAGTTATTTGAAAAACTATATTTGTAACAAAGAATACTATGCTCTACTATATATATAACAACCTGTTATCATCAAGTCGATTTTGACTCATAGTGACCGTATAGGACAGAGCAGAACTGCCCCATAGTGTTTCCAAAGAGCAGCTGGTGGATTCGAACTGCCAACTTTTTGGTTAGCAGCTGAGCTCTTAACCACTCCACCACCAGGGCTCCATATACACAACAGAACTATAGTTATATAGTATGCTACATAGTATAATATATTGCATTTGTAATATTTTTGTTAAGACATCAAGATAGTTGTGCAAATACTCAGAATTCATTGTTTCCTGCACATTCTATGTAGTCTTCTTTTTTTTAATTTTTATTGTGCTTTAAGTGAAAGTTTACAAATCAAGTCAGTCTCATACAAAAATTTATATACACCTTGCTATATACTCCTAGTTGCTCTCCCCCTAATGAGACAGCACACTCCTTCTCTCCGCTCTCTATATTCATTCCACGTAGTCTTTACATTCTGGGTTAAGCGGAGCAATTCTCCCCAGAGTGTATTGCGTATACTAGTATTCCTCAATTTTTAAATGCCATGTGACCCAACTCCTTTCTTAAACTTAAAAATCTCATGCTCTCTTTGACTTTGTTTAGAAGTCAATGTAAATTAAATACCATGACTAAGAACAAATTAAAGCAACAGCACAAAATGTCATTTGATTTTCAAACCCTGCACACTCTCCCTTGTTGTCTTCACTCTCTGTGCCATCTCTAACTTGAGAAATCACTGTCAGGAGGCCAAGTTTCAAGGAATACAGATTTTTTTCCCTCTTTCATCTCCATAAAGCCAGATGTTAAAGAATTAAAACACAGACATAACCTCTGATTCTCTTTTAGAAGATAAGTAAAATCTCTATATATCAATTTAAAAACCCATCTTCAAAAAACAAGGTGTGTGTATCAAAGGATGGAGAAAGCCATGTCTGCTTAATAAAACAGGAATTACAAACTTTGAAGATGGCAGTGTTCCAAACTTCTATAACTGGTAAGATCTTGTTAAAGGGAATTCATGAATTCTGTGTGGGAAGGCCAGAACTTTAGAAGGATTTTATTTCTGTAAGATTTTCCTCCTACTCTTGTAGTACTTCCTGTAATATTCCCTTCAGGTATAAACCAGACCAAATGCCCATTTTTAAGTTTCATGCTGGGCCTATTCCAGTATTACACACACACACACACACACATATGCACAGGCTTGCCAAATTCTAGTATAAAAAAAGTACAGAATTGCCAAAAGGGACCTTAAAACCTTAATAAAGCTGTTAAAAAAGGGCGAGGGGGTGACCTTAGACCCGATGCTTTGCAGATAAAAACACTGAGATGACGAAATCTAAGAAATTCCCTTAGGATCTTCAGCAGGTTAGAAGCAGAGCAAAGATTAAAACAGAAGTCTCCTGATTCCTAATATAACGCTGATATTTCTTCTACCCCAAACTGTTGAACAGTTCTTCAATCAGAGCTATTTTAAACCAAAGCTATGTTTTATACATTCTAAAATTACTAACACAAAGTTAAATGTAAAGCCTGCTTTAAAAAAAAAAAATAGTGTTATATAAGGAATCATTCAGTCTATTAATAATCAAAATCTAAAGCTTATTTACATAGATCTTCAGAATGAACTAAGCTTAAGGGTTACAATTCACGGAAAATACAAAGTACACTCGTATTTTATTTGGCCAACATCAAACTTCACCTCTCAAAGCTATTATAATGAACATATTCTATGCATAGAGCAGATTGACATATTTTGTCAGCAGCTAATTTTCTGGTGAAAACATTTTGTTCTTGTGAATAAATGCAATAACATGGAATTCCAAACTTCTAAAGAAAAACAGCAGCATCTAAAATATCGGGATTTTTAACCAACAACCCAAAATAGAAAATGGTTTTGATCATCATGTTTATGAGATGGTATATTCCTTTCCTTAGTGTCAATGGGGGAAATTAAGTGTATATAACAAAAAGAATGATGCACCTGGCGTCAAAGACTAGGACTTGTCCTTGGAGAAATGGCTAATTGTAGGGCTGGGGTATAGGAAATACAAGAGGAGCCTGGAACATCTGACAGAGCCAGAAAATAAGACAGTGTTCAACAAACAAAAGGATGGGGCATGTCAAATGGACACAGGAGCCAACGAGAGAGAGCTCCCAATGGCCAAAGCTGGAACAATGTGTGTAAGAAAATAAACAACATAGTATTAGACTGTAACCCAAAGTACAAAATAAATATTTTAAAAATACTGGGGAGAAGCGACAAATTTTTATTATAAAAGAATTCCAAATAATATATAGATATTTCCCTTGCCAAGAGGTGAAGCTAACTCCTATGGGCTGGACTTAGTAATTCGTCTCCAAAGAATTGAGCATGGAAAGAGAAAAATAATAACTTACAGTGGAGAAATGTGACAAACATACCATAATCAAGCGATCAAGATTACGTTCACCAATGATGCCACGTGGGTATCATGTATCCCCACATGTTGTGGCAGGAAGGGCACTTCACCTGTGTGGTATTCTTCCCCCAAACCCATAACCCTACTCTAATTATGAGAAAAACATCAGACAAAAGCAAATTAAAGCACATTCCACAAAATAGCTAGCCAGTACTTTTCATAACTGTCCAGGTCATGAAAAACAAGAAAAGACTGAGAAACTCTTAGAGACAAAAGAAGACGCATGTTTAAATCAGTTAATAAAAAAAAAATAGTCATATAAAAAAACCAAAAAATCAAACCCCCTGCCATCGAGTCAATTCTGACTCATAGCGACCCTAGAGGTATATATTAAATTACCAATGTTAATTTCTTAGTTTTGAGAAATGTATCACCAATTAACATTAGGGAAAACTGGGTAAATCTAAAATTATTCCAAAATAAAAGTTTATTTTATAAAAAGACTGGAACCTTGATACCATGATTTCCAGTTATATGACCTTGAGCAAGTCAATTTACTTAACATTTTTACCTGTAAGCTGGTAATAATGGCATCTGTGCAGCCTATCTCATAGGGCTGTTGTGGAGATCAAATGAAATAACAAACATGAAAGCATTCATAAACTATACCTGCATGTATCAGACAAGAACTAACCAAGAAATAAGGGCAAACCCCTGAGCTTAAAGAACAGACTAGCGTTTGTTAACACTAGCTCTGGTCTACTTCATTTGTAGCATAGTTGAATACTGGGTAAGAGAGAGGAGTAAACTTATTTCACCAGTTTTCAATGACTTTTTTTTTTAACCTATTGTTCAAATAATCACACAGACTACAATTCCCGTTAATCCACTCATGTTTCTGTATTTATAATACTTTAAACAAATGTAAATTATAATTAGTCTATCTGCCTCTTATAGTCTAAAAAGGATATATGCATATAACTGAATTTTGAGTTTCCTAAAAATAGGCCTGACACCTTATTCATCTTTTTATCCAGGGCCATTTCCTCCAACAACTAACACAGTATCTTTCACAATAGGTGTTTAATAAATATTTACTGAATACAATAGGGCTTGGCGGATGCTTACTAAATTTATAGTAGCAGCATCAAATGGGAAGGATGCTACAGTGAACTCTGTGACTTGCTAAGTCATTTAAATTCTAGGTGTCTCAGAAACATGGAATTGAAGCAGAGAAATCTCCACCCCTTTCCACCTCTATTAAAATTGTTGTTGTTGTTGTTAGGTGCCCTCCAGTTGGTTCTGACTCATAGCAATCCTATGCACAACAGAAATAAACACTGTCTGGTCCTGCACCATCCTCACAATCATTTTTATGCTTGAGCCCATTGTTGCAGCCACTGTGTCAATCCATCTCATCAAGGGTCTTCCTCATTTTCACTGACCCTCTATTTTATCAAGCATAATGTCCTTCTCCAGGGACTGGTCCCTCCTGATAACATGTCCAAAGTATGCGAGACGAAGCCTTCGCCATCCTTGCTTCTATGGTGCATTCTGGCTTTACTTCTTCCAAGACAGATTTGTTCATTCTTTTGGCAGTCCATGGTATATTCGATACTCTTTGCCAACACCATAATTCAAAGGTATCAATTATCCTTTGGTATTCCTTATTCATTGTCCAGCTTTTGCATGCATATGAGACAACTGAAAACAGAATGGCTTGAGTCAGGTGCACCTTAGTCCTTAAAGTGACATCTTTGCTTTTTAACACTTTAAAGAGGTCTCTTACAGCAGATTTGCCCAATGCAATGCGTTGTTTGATTTCTTCACTGCTGCTTCCATGGGTGTTGATTGTGGATTCAAGTAAAATGAAATCTTTGACAACTTCAATTTTTTCTCTGTTTATAACGTTATTGCTTATTGATTCAGTTGTGAAGATTTTTGTTTTCTTTATTTTGGGGTGTAACCATACTGAAGGCTGCAGTCGTTGATATTCATCAGTAAGTGCTTTAAGTCTTCTACACTTTCAGCAAGCAAGGCTGTATCATCTGTATAACGCAGGTTGTTAATGAGTCTTCCACTAATGCCAATACCTCGTTCTTCTTCATATAGCCCAGCTTCTTGGATTATTTGCTCAGCATACAGATTGAGTAAGTATGGTCAAAGGATACAACCCTGATGCACACCTTTCCTGACTTTAAACCATGCCTTTGCAGAGTCAATAAAACACAGGTAAACATCTTTCTGGTATTCTCTGCTTTCAGCCAGGATCCATCTGACATCAGCAATGATATCCCTTGTTTCACATCCTCTTCTGAATCTGGTTTGAATTTCTGGCAATTCCCTCTTGATGTACTGTAGCAACCGCTTCTAAATGATCTTCAGCAAAATTTTACTTGCACGTGATACTAATGATTTTGTTCGATGTATTTCCTCATTTGGTTGGGTCACGTTTCATTGGAATAGGCATAAATGGATCTCTTCCACTCAGATGGCCAGGTAGCTATCTTTCAAGTTTCTTGGCATAAATGAGTGAGCACTCCCAGTGCTGCATTCATTTGTTGAAACATATCAATTGGTATTCCGTCAATTCCTGGAGCCTTGTTTTTCGTCAATGTCTTCAGTGCAGCTTGGACTTCTTCCTTCAGTACCATCAGTTGTTGATCATGTGCTACCTCCTGAAATGGCTGAACATGGACCAATTCTTTTTGGTACAGTAACTCTGTGTATTCCTTCCATCTTCTTTCGATGCTTCCTGCATCGTTCAGTATTTTGCCCATAGAGTCCTTCACTATTGCATGAATTTTTTCTTCAGTTCTTTCAGCTTGAGAAATGCTGAGCGTGTTCTCCCCTTTTAGTTTTCTAACTCCAGGTCTTCGCACGTCATTATAATACTTTCCTTTGCCTTCTCGAGCCACCCTTTGAAATCTTCTGTTCAGCTTTTACTTCATTTCTTCCATGTGCTTTAGCTGCTTGATGCTTAAGAGCAAGTTTCAGAGTCTCTTCTGACATCCATTTAGGTCTTTTCTTTCTCTCTTGCCATTTTAATGATGTCTTGCTTTCTTCATATATGATGTCCTTCCACAGCTCCTCTGCTCTTCAGTCATTAGTGTTCAATGTGTCAAATATATTCTTGAGATGGCCTCGAAATTCAGGTGGGATATACCCAAGGTCCTACTTTGGCTCTTGTGGGACTTGTTCTAAATTTCTTCAGCTTCAAGTTGAAGTTGAAGCTATTAAAATTAGAAATGATATATTCAGTTTTAAAAAACCCAACAAGCTGCCTAGGCTACAATAACCAGCCAGAACAGGGTTTTATGCCTCCCCCTCCCAAAACATACAGAAGTTTTATAAACAAAAGAAACAGAACCATGTAACACTGCCTGGCTGACACCTTCTGGAGGCTTCACAAAGACTTTCTCTCAGGTTAGTTTGGAGCTAGTCTCTTCCATCTACTCTGTTCAGGGACCCCTGAAAAAATAAGTCACCTCATTTAACAATTGCTCATAATCAAGACACCTGGGACTGTAGAGGCAAAACGTTATTTTCTGTCTTTCTTTTAGGATCACAATACTCATGTCTCTGGAGAGGCAGAGGGAAACAGAGATGTTCTGCTTAGCTAAGGAAAAGGGGGTGGTGAAGGCAGCAGTGGAAAGTCGTGGTCAAAAGCAGCAGGGGGAGGGCGTGGTCAAAAGAGTGAGCTTCGTGGGCCTAATCCTGTCAAACCTGATGAACATCCATTTGCCGGAGTCTAGTTGGGGCTCAACATTAAGGCTCTTAAAGTATGAATATTCAACTCCAGGTGCTGAAGGTGAACAAACCCTTCTGCATCCAAAGATTTCAAAACCTTCACTTTTTTTTTTCTTAAACTCCCTCCCTTAGACTTCAACTGGGAGACTGGAAAGAGATGGCAAGAGAAATCCCTTGCATATTCTCACATCAACCCAGCCAATTACTTCCTGCATACCTACTATGAGCTCAACAGAGAAAAGAGAAAAATGAGAATGCTTTTTTCAGTTTTTGATCTAGTTAGGAAAACATGATAAACACACTCAAAATGAAGAATGGTTTGTGTGGCATGATCTTTAAGGGCTACGTATGGGCATTCTGAGGAAAGTACGATGGCTGGGATAAGAGCGGAGTAAGTGCTCTGAAAAGGAGGACATGGAGTTATGTAAAGAGGGTGGTGCCTGACTACAGAGGGCCTTAAAAGCCCTCGGACTTAATTACAGTTAGAAATAAGGAAACAAGAAAGGTTTTTGAGCAGGTAAGTTACATGTCATTTCTTCCCTACTAAGTCGTAAGTTCCCTAAGGGATGGGGACTACATTTTATGGAAACCACTCTCACGCACAATATTTACCCATAGTACCTTTGCTATACTTAGAAGCATGACCATAAGAATGAAAGCACTACTGGCCTAAAGTTCATGTCCCACTATGTGGGACACAGTGCTAGTGGGTAGTCTGGAGTCAGATATGGACAACTGATAAAGCTATCATGATAGCTGAGACTGTGGACCAACTGAGCCTAAGCTGGGGGCAGTGGGAGAAGAGAAGTGAACAGCCCCATGTCAAAACAGGAAGCTGATTCCCAGAGCTACACACCTCTCATCAGCACTTTTTCCAGATTCACAAAGCAATTAGCCCAACCCTAGGAACGCTGCTATATATAATAGAGCCTAGAACTTAATGGAACAAGGCCCTTTGGTGAACAAAAGGCCACTCCAGTGAGATGACGATAACCTGGCCAGAACAGGGCACAACTATTATAGCTCAGAGTACTAAAATACACAAGCATAAAAGCAAAGGGTGTCAAACATGCCTAGGAGCCTCCTGAGGCCAGTACCTTTCAGGGGCCCAGCTGCAGTTATCTGCCCCTGGGGCTCTTGCCAGGAGCCTCTGCCTACAACCATGAGATAGCTTCTTAATCACCTTTGACCTTTCTCCCTCTCCCAAGCCAAGAACCAAGTGGAAACAATCAGGCTTCTCTTTGAAGGAAAAAAAATAAGGATTTTAACATAGGATTAGCAATTAATGATAGGACAAAGGTTATAATTTTATTGTCATTTCTGATAGCATTCTTAGCCAAAGATAATTTACTCCGAAAGGATGATTTTGTTGAAATTCCTACAAATGTACTTTATTAAGCAGTAATGATGTACATTAAAGGCTCAAAACTGGAGATGGAAACAGAGGGGAAATCAAAAGTAATTGCTCCATCCCAGTCCTTGCATCAGTCATCATCAAGTACATTCCTACCTCAGGACCTTTGCACGTGTCGTTCCCTCTGCCTAAAAGAGCTCCCCACAGATATCCACTTGGTTTGCTCCCTTGATTCATTCCGGCATCTGCTAAAATGTCATCTTCTTAATGAGACATACAGTTGACTTTCCTATTTAAAATAGCAACATCTGCCGCCAGTAGTACCAACTCCAATATCATGCTACAGTTTTCTCCACAGCACTTATCACCACCTGACAGATTATTACTATTTTTTTTAATCATTTGTTTCTCCCACTGAACTACAAGCTTTGAGATCTAGCATAGAACTAACACAAAGGAGCATTTAAATAACTATGTATTAAATGAAGGCCACGTGAATTTACAGTGTTCAGTAGATCACTGGTAACAATCAAAATAAGCTAAAATATAAAACATGTCAAGCAGATTTGGAAGGTTAAGAATAACAATTATAATGGGATATGAAATAGATGTTCCCTGATTTTCAAAAGTTATAACCTTGTTAGAAAGGCAGATTTTTCAATAAGATAAATTTCTGTGTGAAAACCTCTAGAACAACAACCTACAGCTGTGAGGCTGAGGAAGCGACTGTGGCCCTACTATCAGGCAAAGCACACCAGCATCTATAACTCTTCACAAGCCTGTCTCAGGCTGAACAGTGAGCCTGTAAGGCTCTTTGCATCCTTGGCTCCTAATACAATGCCTGGCAAGTAGAAGGTATTTAGTAAATATTGAAATGCATGAATGTAAGTAGGATGAAGACCACTTGAGTGACAAGAAATTCAAGCTAAATTAACTTTAAGTACAGTAAAGACTAGCAGTCAGACAGAGGAATGGATTCAGTGCTTCTGATCCAGACCCCAGAATTAGTGCCAGGGTCAAACATATCAACTGGCTTCTTCCAAGTCCAAAAAGGCCCTGTTAATCATTTCAGCTGCCAGGGCAGAGGTTCTTTACCTGGGGTCCACCGGCTAGAGGGAACTGGGGGGCTCAAAATTATAATAGTTATTTGATTAGCTGCTAGATCTTCTGTTTAAAGCATTAATAAAAAGCATATTACTATATCACAATCTTTTAAAATACTTTGATAACTGTGCAATTGGTTTCCTTTGAAACCCAGTGTATTTTCTTATACACATTTAAAAATACATTCTCAGAAGCCAACCAAAGGCTCACCAGTTTGCCAAAGAGTTCCAAGGAATGACCAAAGTTAAGAACTCCTCTCCAAGAGAGCAGAAGAGGCAACTAGAGGATCTGGTCCATTAGACCCAGTAATTCTATCAAGATGAAACTGGGTGATAAAGAACTCGCTGTGGGAATCTGAAGCAAGAATAATCAGATCTTCACAGAGGTCATGACAGCCAGGAAGGGTAAAAGCTTTAGTCAGACATACCCAAGATGTGTGAAGGGTAAACACCAAAGGGGACAGAAGAAGATAAAAAGCACAACTCCAAGATGAGGCTGTAAAAGGAAATAACTGAAGAATGTTCAGATGCCCTGAAGAAATGTATTTCTGACTATGTAATCACAAAATGATGTTGGGGGGCGGGGGGCGGTGGGAAGAGGAATGAAGAAAACCAGTCTCTTCCCCCAGGCATCTAATAAGCACAAAAGAGCACTCTCTCTCCAACTGGACTGTACTGGACTGTAAGCTCTTCCAAGGAAAAAAACTAAGTCTTACTCATCTTCCCATACCTAGAATCTAGCCCAGTGTTTGACCTGCAGTAAGCCCTAAATAAATGCTATAAGAAGTTCAACGCAACATAATTAGGATGGCTGGAACAAAGTGGCAATAATCTGTAAGGAAAGTTTTATCCAGCTATACTAAGTTTTTAAAACAAGTAAAAAGAACGCTGTCTAACAAAGAATGTCTAAGAATGATAAACAGGATGTTCAGGACAGCAGTGACCTGCTGTTAGTGGTGGAGGAGTATGGAGAGCCAGGGCTTCCAGCAGAGAAGGTTCACAGGCATTACTTATATTATCATTCATATTTATACTCTTTTGAACGTCTGAAATTTGGGTAATGGCTTTTTTTTTTTTTTTAACTTTAGAAGAAAATGAACGTGTTTAGGGTACTGGTTAAATACTCAGCTGCTAACCAAAAGGTCGGTAGTTCAAATCCACCAGGCGTTCCCTGGAAATACTATGGGGCAGTTCTACTCTGTCCTACAGGGTCTCTATGAGTCAGAATCCACTCGACGACAACGGGTTTGGTTTTTTGTTGTTGTTATTCAGAGCACCAGGGGGAAAAAAAGAGGCAGACCTGCTGCTGGGGATGAAAGGAGTCATGTTAGCAAATGAAAGCCACTCCAAATAGGACATCATTCTTATTCTGCTTCTAACACTGCTAAATAAAATTATTTTCTTCACTCACTGGGTCATTTAACTACGGCATTTACAGAGCACCTACAATGTGCTAAGCATGATGCTGGGGTTACAGGGATAACAACACTGATGAGGCTCCTGCCCTAACTTATTTTTGGGAAAGGTGGCAGAGAGAATAAATAAGTAAACAAACATGAAAGTGCACATTGTGACAAATGCTATGAAAAGAGAAACCAGCTTACTGGGAGTCCTTGTAGAGGAGGAGGACAAACTGCAGGGCTCTCTCCAAAATCCTAGAGACTGGGAGAGAGATTAGGAGATTGGAGATAAGAAAATGTAGACCCAATTGTCAAGGAGGGAAAGAAGGCATAACCTGAAAACTACAGACCTCTGAGCTTACTACTGGTTCTGAACCAAGTGTAGCATTATAAAGATGATTCCTGGGAACTCAGGAAAGCTAAGAGTGGTCACAAGGACTCGTCTGGCCAAATGGAGCTCATTTCCTTTGCTGGACAGACTACCAGACTGGTAGACCAGGTAAATAGGGTACATATACATATCAAGTCCAACACAGGTGCCTGCAGGGATCTCTTCATCGCAGGCCTGTTTGAAGTCTTGCTTGGCTTTCCTTTAGATTCTCTAAACTCTTTGCTTGCTTCTTGGAAGTACACATCTCCTACGTGATGATCAGAAAAGCCTGGGATGCCTTCCTTTTGGAAGGTCCTTTCCAATGTCTTAGGAAGGAAGGGCTAGAAAACAGGCTAGAGCTGTGGGCAAGGCCACAGGGACTTGTTTAGGCCAGTGGATCTGCTCCTGGGGTTATCTTCCTGGGCCTTTTCCTGCCATCAGTATTGGAAAGGTAACGCACTAGGGGCCAGGGTCAGGATGTGGACCTCGAAGAAAGGGGCTAAGGAGGCCACTATGCCTGGTTTCAGACTAGGCTGTAAGTCAGAGGTGAAGAAAGGAACAGTTGTGCCTCATTCATAAGTGGTCTAGGCCAGCTCAGTGTGGCTACTCAACACTTTTTTTTTAAGCATTTGAATATTATTTTAAATGCAGATCCTTACAATTAAGTACAAAATAATACAATATGTGAATATATGTATATTTGATTACATATGTATACAAATATTATCTATATTATCATCTATCTCCATTGCTGTTACGTAAATTCCAACTCACAAGACTCCATGTGTTACAGAGTATAAATGCTCACAGGATTTTCTTGGCTGTAATCTTTAGGGAAGCAGGTCTCCAGGCCTTTCTTCTGCAGTGCCACTGGGTGGATTCGAAACGTCAGCCTTTAGGTCAGTAGCCTATTGCAAACGGCCTGCATTACCCGGGAACACAATCTGCTAAAATCTGGAAGACAGCAAAGAGCTCCCAGAATCACAGCCTCTCAAGGTGGGAACATGTCTTTAAAGGCCATCTAGAACATTCTTTCTTTAGAATATTCACCCTTCCAGTGCTTAAGCCTCTTCTCCAACACTCCTAACACTCCAGAGGCTTCTTGGGGTAACTGTCCACCTAACAAATGATTTCCCTTCCTTTCGCAGCTCTGCTCCCACCCCACATACAATGGTTAGAAGAGGAGTGGCCATCTTTGTATAATGCAGCCCTGTTCCCTAGCTCAGGTCACTGGTCTAGGACAGGCAAGCTGGGGAAAGCAGCCCCTGCCACAGGAATGTGACTGTCAGAGTCAGGAGGTCTTTGGGTGCTGGACTAACACAGAAATGCAGCAGTGAGCAGAGGCCATGATGTCCACTGTGTGAATGGGAGAACTCATCCACAAACACGGAGGAATGAAGCAGGTGGCACTCACAGAAGTTGGGACAATGGATGGGACAAATAGCATACAGGACTCCCTACAGCTCCCCAATCCTTGCTTAGGTTCTTGCAACTGAAACAATCCCAACTAAGAAAGCTGCCAAGGGACTGTCAAGTTGCTCTTGCAGGAGGAGCTCCATACCACATGTGTCAGCCCACCAGATTATCTGTGTGTCTCTGTCAGAAATCGCTCCTAGATCCCAAAGCTAAAGTCTCTCCTTCATGTTCAGTGAATGATAAAACCACCACAGAAAACAAGCACAAGCCATCCTCTTCGTGGTAACGTTTCACACTGTTTTGAATGGACAGCTATCACGATCTCTTGAAATTTCTTTAAGCTACATACGCCCATGTTGTTTTGGTTACTTTCTTGTGTGATCCATTAATTAATTTAATGTCTATCAGAAATACATATACCATATGATCCAGCAATCCCACTCCTAGGAATATATCATAAAGAAATGAGTTGTCACATGAATAGACATATGCACACCCATATTTATTGTAGCATTGTTCATAAAACCAAAAAGATGGAAAAAACCTAGATGCCCATTAGCAGATGAATGGATAAACTGTGGTACATACACACAACAGAGTATTACACAACAATAATATTGTGAAGCATCTCATAACATGGATGAATCCGGAAGGCATTACGCTGAGTGAAATAAGTCAATCACAAAAGGACAAATACTGTATAAGACCGCTACTGTAAAAACTCATGAAAAGGTTTACATACAAAAAGAAAAAATCTTTGATGGTTATGAGGGAGGAGAGGGGTGGGGGTGGAAAAACACTTCAAAGACAATACCAACCAACCAACCCACTGCCATCGAGTCGATCCCGACTCACAGTGACCCTACAGGACACAGAACTGCCCCATAGAGTTTCCAAGGAATGCCTGGTAGGTTTGAACTGCCGACCTTTTGGTTAGTAGCTGTAGCGCTTAACCACTATGCCACCAGGGTTTCCTCTAATAGACAACAGATAAGTGGAAACTTTGCTGAAGGGTAAGATGGTACACAATACTCAGGAAGCCAGCACAACCTGCACAAAGCGAGGTCATGGTAGCTCCACAAACACATCCAAACTCCCTGAGCAACCGAACTGCTAGGCTGAGGGCTGTGGTGACCACGGTCCCGGGGAACATCTAGCTCAACTGGCATAACATAGTGTATAACGAATATGTTCTACATTCTCCTTTGCTGAGTAGCGTCTGAGGTCTTAAAAGCCTGTGAGCAGCCATCTAGGATACTTCACCGGTCTCACCTCTTTGGGAGCAAGAAAGAATAAAGAAAATTAAAGATAAAAGGGAAAGATTAGTCCAAAGGACTAATGGACCATATCTACCATGGCCTCCAGCAGACTGAGTCCATTAAAACTAGATGGTGCCCAAAGATGAAATAAAAAAAAATACGTAGGAATAAATCTTACCAGAGATGTAAAAGACCTATATAAAGAAAACTACAAGACGCTACTGCAAGAAACCAAAAGAGACCTACATAAGTGGAAAAACATACCTTGCTCATGGATAGGAAGACTTAACACTGTAAAAATGTCTATTCTAACAAAAGCGATCTATAGATACAACGCAATTCCGATCCAAATTCCAATGACATTTTTTAATGAGATGGAGAAACAAATCACCAACTTCATATGGAGAGTGAAGAGGCCCCAGATAAGCAGAGCATTACTGAAAAAGAAGAACAAAGTGGGAAGCCTCACACTATCTGACTTTAGAAGCTATTATATAGCCACAGTAGTCAAAACAGCCTGGTTCTGGTACAACAACAGATACATAGACCAATACAACAGAATTGATAATCCAGACATAAATCCTTTCACATATGAGCAGCTGATATTTGACAAAGGCCCAAAGTCAGTTAAATGGGGAAAAGACAGTCTCTTTAACAAATGGTGCTGGCATAACTGGATATCCATCTGCAAAAAAATGAAAAAAGACCCATACCTCACAACAGGCACAAAAACTAACTCAAAATGAATCAAAGACCTAAATATAAAATCTATAACGATAAAAATCATGGAAGAAAATATACGGACAAAACTAGGAGCCCTAATACATGGCATAAACAGTATACAAAACATTACTAACAATGTACAAACACCAGAAGAGAAACTAGATAACTAGGAGCTCCTAAAAATCAAACACTTATGCTCATCCAAAGACTTCAGCAAAAGACTAAAAAGATTACCTACAGACTGGGAAAAAGTTTTTAGCTATGACATTTCTGATCAGCGTCTGATCTCTAAAATCTACGTTACTGTAAAAACTCAACAGCAAAAAGACAAATAACCCAAGTAAAAAATGGGCAAAAGATATGAACAGGCACTTCTTCACTAAAGAAGACATTTAGGTAGCTAACAGATACATGAGGAAATGTTCACGATCATTAGCCATTAGAGAAATGCAACCCTCACTCCAACGAGGCTGGCATTAATCTAAAAAACACAAAATAATAAATGTTGGAGAGGCTGGGGAGAGACTGGAACACTTATACACTGCTGGTGGGGGTGTAAGATGGTACAACCACTTTGGAAATTGATTTGGCGCTTCCTTAAAAAGCTAGAAATACAACTACCATTCGATCCAGCAATCCCACTTCTTGGAATATATCCTAGAGAAATGAGAATCTTTACACAAACAGATACATACACACCCATGTTCACTGTAGCACTGTTTACAACTGCAAAGAGATGGAAGCAACCAAGGTGCCCATCAATGGATGAATGGATGAATAAATTATGGTATATTCACACAATGGAATACTACGCATCAATAGAGAACAATGATGAATCCGTGAAACATTTCGTAACATGGAGGAACCTGGAAGGCATTATGTTGAGTGAAATTAGTCAGTTGCAAAAGGGCAAATATTATTTGAGACCACTATTATAAGAACTCAAGAAACAGTTTAAACAGAGAAGAAAATATTCTTTGATGGTTATGAGAATGGGGAGGGAGGGAAAGGGGTATTCACTAGTTAAATAGTAGACAAGAACTATTTTAGGTGAAGGGAAAGACAAAACACAATACAGGAGAGGTCAGCACAACTGGACTAAACCAAAAGCAAAGAAGTTTCCCAAATAAACTGAACGCTTTGAAGGCCAACGTAGCAGGGGCGGGGGTTTAGCGACCATGGTTTCAGGGGACATCTAGGTCAACCGGCATAATAAAAACTATCAAGAAAACATTCTGCATCCAACTTTGGAGAGTGGCATCTGGGGTCTTAAATACTGGCACATGGCCATCTAAGATGCATCAATTGGTCTCAATCCACCTGGAGCAAAAGAGAATGAAGAACACAAAAGACACAAGGTAATTATGAGCCCAAGAGACAGAAAGGCCACATAAACCAGAGACTACATCAACCTGAGACCAGAAGAACTAGATGGTGCCCAGCTACAATGACTGCCCTGACAGGGAACACAACAGAGAACCCCTGAGGGAGTAGGACAGCAGTGGGATGCAGGTCTCAAATTCTCATAAAAAGACCAGACATAATGGTCTGGCTAAGAATAGAAGGACCCTGGAGGTCAGGGTCCCCAGACCTTCTGTTAGTCCAAGACAGGAACCATTCCCAAAGCCAACTCTTCAGACAGGGATTAGACTGGACTATAGGATAGAAAATGATACTGGTGAGAAGTGAGCTTCTGGGATCAAGTAGACACATGAGACTATCTGGGCAGCTCCTGTCTGGAGTGGAGATGAGAAGGCAGAGGAGAACAGAAGCTAGCTGAATGGACACGGAAATAGAGGGTGGAAAGAAGGAGTGTGCTGTTTCATTAGGAGTATATAGCAAGCTATATACATTTTTGTATGAGAGACTGTCTTGATTTGTAAACTTTCACTTAAAGCGCTACTGACTGCTCTGACAGGGATCACAACAGAGGGTCCTGGACAGAGCTGGAAAAAAATGTACAACAAAATTTAACTCAAAAAGAAAGATCAGACTTGCTGGCCTGACAGAGACTGGAGAAACACTGAGTGTGTGGTCCCTGGAGACCTTTTCAGCTCAGTACTGACGTCACTCCTGAGGTTCACCTTTCAGCCAAAGACTGAACAGGCCTATGGAACAAAACAAGACTAAAGGGGCGCACCAGACCTGGGGCAGGGACTGCAAGGCAGGAGGGAACAAGACAGCTGGTAATAGGGAATCCAGGGTTGAGAAGGGAGAGTGTTGACATGTTGAGGGGTTTTTAACCAATGTCATAGAACAATGTGTGTACTAACTGTTTGATGAGAAACTGGTTTGTTCTGTAAGCCTTTATTTAAAGTACAATAAAGGAAAAAAAAAGAATGTTAAAAAAATTTTTTTAATGTCTATTTATTCAGTGCTTACCATGTGCCAGGCACTGTTGAAGGTACCAGGGATACAGCAGTGAACAAAATGAACACAAGTCCCTGCCCCCATGGAACTTATACTCTAGTAGGAGAAGTGGCCAAAACCAGGACATACAAGTAATATATATGCTACGTTGGCTGGCAATAAGAAGTGTGAAGTAAAAGTATCTACTGGTGATTGCAATTCTAGGGTGTCCATAGAAGATCTAACTGAGAAGGTGATGTCCGAATAAAAACATGAAGAATTGAGCAAAACATCCATGTAGATTTCCAGGGCACTGGTTTCTGGGCAAAGCAGCAGCAAGTGTAATGGCTCCAAATTAAGATCATGCCTAGAATGTTCCAGGAACAACCTGGAATGTTCCAGTGTGGCTGGAGTAGAGTGAAGGAGGAGGAGAGCAATGGGAGAGGCAATCAGAGACATAATAGGGCCCAATCACAGACAGCCCAGGGTCATTCTGAGGGGGCGGGGAGCAAGTAGAAGAGTCTGAACAGAGAATTGTTGACAGAGCATGAACTGTCATGTTGTTGATGTTTTGTTTTTTTAATTTAACCTGTTTATTTAACAAATTCATAAAAATAATATCTACCTGTTTATAAATAATAGCAATTGTGTAAGAAATATCATCAGAACTTCATAGCATAGAAATGCACTGCCAAAAACTAGCCATTTAGAGAGTGGCCTAAGTCTTCCTGTTAGTTTGTGGCAGCAATATAATGAGCCCACTGTAAAAAATAACAATGCTGAAATATAATGTCTTACTTGTACATCTGTTTTAGTGGGACCCTCTGGCTCTATACTGAGAACACACTGAAGTGAAGCAAGGACAAGCACAGGGAGGCCAGTTAAGAGTCCACTCCATGCCTGGGTCTTAAAAGCTAGCAAGCGGCCATCCAAGATGCATCAATTGGTCTCAACCCACCTGGAGCAAAGGAGAATGAAGAACACCAAAGACACGAGGAAAATATGACCCCAAGAGACAGAAAGGACCACATAAACCAGAAACTCCATCAGCCTGAGACCAGAAGAACTAGATGGTGCCTGGCTACCACTGATGACTGCCCTGACAGGGAAGAAAACAGAGAATCCCTGATGGAGCAGCAGAAAGGTGGGATGCAGACCTCAAATTCTAGTAAAAAGATCAGACTCAATGGTGTGACTAAGACTGGAGGGACCCCAGAGGTCAAGGCCCCTGGTCTCTCTGTTAGCCCAAAATTAAAACCTTTTTTTTTTTTTTTTTTGCGAATACAGTGATGTTTATTGTATTATTCTCTGTACATGTTTTTTTTTTTTTAATAATTTTTATTGAGCTTTCAGTGAACATTTACAAATCAAGTCAGTCTGTCACATACAAGCTTATATACACCTCACTCCATACTCCCACTTACTCTCCCCCTAATGAGTCAGCCCTTCCAGTCTTTCCTTTCGTGACAATTTTACCAGTTTCTAACCCTCTCTACCCTCCTATCTCCCCTCCAGACAGGAGATGCCAACACAGTCTCAAGTGTCCACCTGGTACAAGTAGCTCACTCTTCATCAGCTTCTCTCTCCTACCCATTGTCCAGTCTCTTCCACGTCTGATGAGTTGTCTTCGGGAATGGTTCCTGTCCTGGGCCCACAGAAGGTTTGGGGACCATGACCACTGGGATTCTTCCAGTCTCAGTCAGACCATTAAGTATGGTCTTTTTATGAGAATCTGGGGTCTGCACCCCACTGAACTCCTGTTCCTTCAGGGGTTCTCTGTTGCGCTCCCTGTCAGGGCAGTCATCAGTTGTGGCCGGGCACCATCTAGTTCTTCTGGTCTCAGGATGATGTAAGTCTCTGGTTCATGTGGCCCTTTCTGTCTCTTGGGCTCATAGCTATCATGTGACCTTGGTGTTCTTCATTCTCCTTTGATCCGGGTGGGTTGAGACCAATTGATGCATCTTAGATGGCCGCTTGTTAACATTTAAGACCCCAGACGCCACATTTCAAAGTGGGATGCAGAATGTTTTCATAATAGAATTATTTTGTCAGTTGACTTAGAAGTCCCCTGAAGCCATAGTCCCCAAACCCCCGCCCTTGCTCCGCTGATGTTTGAAGCATTCAGTTTATCCCGGAAACTTCTTTGCTTTTGGTCCAGTCCAGTTGAGCTGACCTTCCCTGTATTGAGTATTGTCCTTCCCTTCACCTAAAGTAGTTCTTATCTACTAACTAATCAGTAAATAACCCTCTCCTACCCTCCCTCCCTCCCCGCCTCGTAACCACAAAAGTATGCGTTCTTCTCAGTTTATACTATTTCTCAAGATCTTATAATAGTGGTCTTATACAATATTTGTCCTTTTGCCTCTGACTAATTTCACTCAGCATAATGCCTTCCAGGTTCCTCCATGTTATGAAATGTTTCACAGATTCGTCACTGTTCTTTATCGATGTGTAGTACTCCATTATGTGAATATACCACAATTTATTTAACCATTCATCCGTTGATGGACACCTTGGTTGCTTCCAGCTTTTTGCTATTGTAAACAGAGCTGCAATAAACACGGGTGTGCATATATCTGTTTGTGTGAAGGCTCTTATTTCTCTAGGGTATATTCCGAGGAGTGGGATTTCTGGGTTGTATGGTAGTTCTAACTGTTTAAGATAATGCCAGATAGATTTCCAAAGTGGTTGTACCATTTTACGTTGCCACTAGCAGTGTGTAAGAGTTCCAATCTCTCCGCAGCCTCTCCAACATTTATTATTTTGTTTTTTGGATTAATGCCAGCCTTGTTGGAGTGAGATGGAATCTCATCGTAGTTTTAATTTGCATTTCTCTAATGGCTAATGATGGAGAGCATTTTCACATGTATCTGTTAGCTGCCTGAATATCTTCTTTAGTGAAGTGTGTGTTCATATCCTTTGCCCACTTCTTGATTGGGCTGTTTGTCTTTTTGTGGTTGAGTTTTAACAGAATCATATAGATTTTAGAGATCAGGTGCTGGTCAGAGATGTCATAGCTCAAAATTCTTTCCCAGTCTGTAGGTGGTCTTTTTACTCTTTTGGTGAAGTCTTTAGATGAGCATAGGTGTTTGATTTTTTGGGGCTCCCAGTTATCTGGTTTCTCTTCGTCATTTTTGGTAATGTTTTGTATTCTGTTTATGCCTTGTATTAGGGCTCCTAACGTTGTCCCTATTTTTTCTTCCATGATCTTTACCGTTTTCGTCTTTATGTTTAGGTCTTTGATCCACTTGGAGTTAGTTTTTGTGCTTGGTGTGAGGTATGGGTCCTGTTTCATTTTTTTGCAAACGGATATCCAGTTATGCCAGCACCATTTGTTAAAAAAGACTATCTTTTCCCCAATTAACTAACACTGGGCCTTTGTCAAATATCAGCTGCTCATATGTGGATGGATTTATATGTGGGTTCTCAATTCTGTTCCATTGGTCTATGTGCCTGTTGTTGTACCAGTACCAGGCTGTTTTGACTACTGTGGCTGTATAACAGGTTCTGAAATCAGGTAGAGTGAGGCCTCCCACTTTGTTCTTCTTTTTCAGTAATGCTTTACTTATCCGAGGCTTCTTCCCCTTCCATATGAAGTTGATGATTTGTTTCTCCATCACATTAAAAAATGTCATTGGAATTTGGATTGGAAGTGCACTGTATGTATAGATGGCTTTTGGTAGAATAGACCTTTTTACTATGCTAAGTCTTCCTATCCATGAGCAAGGTATGTTTTTCCACTTAAGTAGGTCCTTTTTAGTTTCTTGTAGTAGTACTTTGTAGTTTTCCTTATATAGGTCTTTTACATCTTTGGTAAGATTTATTCCTAAGTATTTTATCTTCTTGGGGGCTACTGTGAATGGTATAGATTTGATGATTTCCTCTTCGATGTTCTTTTTGTTGATGTAGAGGAATCCAAGTGATTTTTGTATGTTTATCTTATAACCTGAGACTCTGCCAAAGTCTTCTATTAGTTTCAGTAGTTTTCTGGAGGATTCTTTAGGGTTTTCTGTGTATAAGATCATGTTATCTGCAAATAGAGATAATTTTACTTCCTCCTTGCCAATCCAGATGCCCTTTATTTCTTTGTCTAGCGTAATTGCTCTGGCTAGGACCTCTAGCACAATGTTGAATAAGAGCGGTGATAAAGGGCATCCTTGTCTGGTTCCCGTTCTCAAGGGAAGTGCTCTCAGGTTCTCTCCATTTAGAGTGATGTTGGCTGTTGGCTTTGTATAGATGCCCTTTATTATGTTGAGGAATTTTCCTTCAATTCCTATTTTGCTGAGGGTTTTTGTCATAAATGGGTGTTGGACTTTGTCAAATGCCTTTTCTGTATCAATTGATAAGATCATGTGGTTTTTGTCTTTTGTTTTATTTATATGATGGATTACATTAACTGTTTTTCTAATGTTAAACCAGCCTTGCATACCTGGTATAAATCCCACTTGGTCGTGGTGGATTATTTTTTTGATATGTTGTTGAATTCTATTGGCTAGAATTTTGTTGAGGATTTTTGCATCTATGTTCATGAGGGATATAGGTCTGTAATTTTCTTTTTTTATGATGTCTTTATCTGGTTTTGGTATCAGGGATATGGTGGCTTCATAGAATGAGTTAGGCAGTATTCCGTCATTTTCTATGCTTTGAAATACCTTTAGTAGTAGTGGTGTTAACTCTTCTCTGAAAGTCTGGTAGAACTCTGCAGTAAAGCCATCCGGGCCAGGGCTTTTTTTGGTTGGGAGTTTTTTGATTACCGTTTTCAATCTCTTTTTTTGTTATGGGTCTATTTAGTTGTTCTACTTCTGATTGTGTTAGTTTAGGTAGGTAGTGTTTTTCCAGGAATTCATCCATTTCTTCTAGGTTTTCAAATTTGTTAGAGTACAATTTTTCGTAATAATCTGAAATGATTCTTTTAATTTCAGTTGGGTCTGTTGTGATGTGGCCCTTCTCGTTTCTTATTCGGGTTATTTGTTTCCTTTCTTGTATTTCTTTAGTCAGTCTGACCAATGGTTTATCAATTTTGTTAATTTTTTCAAAGAACCAGCTTTTGGCTTTGTTAATTCTTTTAATTGTTTTTCTGTTCTCTAATTCATTTAGTTCAGCTCTAATTTTCATTATTTGTTTTCTTTTGGTGCCTGATGGATTCTTTTGTTGCTCACTTTCTATTTGGTCAAGTTGTAGGGACAGTTCTCTGATTTTGGCTCTTTCTTCTTTTTGTATGTGCGCATTTATCGATATAAATTGACCTCTGAGCACTGCTTTTGCTGTGTCCCAGAGGTTTTGATAGGAAGTATTTTCATTCTCGTTGCATTCTGTGAGTTTCTTTATTCCCTCCTTAATGTCTTCTATAATCCAGTCTTTTTTTAGCAGGGTATTTTTCAGTTTCCAAGTATTTGACTTCTTTTCCCTAGTTTTTCTGTTATTGATTTCCACTTTTATGGCCTTGTGGTCTGAGAAGATGCTTTGTAATATTTCGATGTTTTGGATTCTGCAAAGGTTTGTTTTATGACCTAATATGTGGTCTATTCTAGAGAATGTTCCATGTGCGCTAGAAAAAAAAGTATACTTTGCAGCAGTTGGGTGGAGTGTTGTGTATAAGTCAATGAGGTCAAGTTGGTTGACTTTAGCAATTAGGTCTTCCGTGTCTCTATTGAGCTTCTTACTGGATGTCCTGTCCTTCTCCGAAAGTGGTGTGTTGAAGTCTCCTACTATAATTGTGGAGGTGTCTATCTCACTTTTCAGTTCTGTTAAAGTTTGTAAAACCATTCTTGAAGCCAACTCTTCAGAGAAAGATTAGACTGGACTATAAGACACAAAGGAAACCCTAGTGGTGTAGTGGTTAAGTGCTACGGCTGCTAACCAAAGGGACGGTAGTTCAAATCTGCCAGGCACTCCTTGGAAACTCTATGGGGCAGTTCTACTCTGTCCTATAGGGTTGCTATGAGTCGGAATCAACTCGACGGCTGGGGGTTTGGTTTTTTCGGTGGGTAAGACACAAAATGATACTGGTGAGGAGTGTGCTTCTTAGCTCAAGTAGATACATGAGACTATGTGGGCAGCTCCTATCTAGAGGTGAGATGAAAAGGCAGAGAGGGACAGGAGCTGGCTGAATGGACACAGGAAATACAGGGTAGAGAGAAGGAGTGTGCTGTCACATTGTCGGGACAGCAATTAGGGTCAAATAACAATGTGTGTATAAGTTTTTGTAGGAGAAACTAACTTGAATTATAAACTTTCACTTAAGGGTTAACAAACTATAACCTATGGGCTAAAGTTTTATTGGGTCACAGACATGCTCATTCATTTATCTATTGTCTATGGCTTTTTCACGCTACAATGACAGAGATGAATAGTTGTGACAGAGACCATACGGCCTGCAAAGCCTAAAATATTTACTATCTGGTCCTTTACTTGTCAATCATAGATCTAGAGTATGAGATAAAGAGAAAAGATAACGTTTTAGAATGATGCAACTAAAAATAATGAATTGTCAGTTACTGTGATGAGGTCCTGGGAGAAGAGATGTGAGATGCCTGAGACATCCAAATGGAGGTGTCAAGTACAACACTGGATGTATGAGTCTGAGGTTCAGGAACAGGGCTGAGCTGGAAACATAAATTTAGGAATCATTAGATTAGAGATAGTAACTAAAGCCAAGAAACCAGATAAGATCAGTAAGAGAATACACATAGATGGAGAGAACAATAGATTAAATATTGAGCACTGGTACTCTAACATCCAGAAGTCAAGGAAACGAAAACGAACAATACAGAGAACTAAAAGGAAAAGGGAGAGGATGAAAACCAGGAGACTGTGGTGTTCTGGAGGCCAAAAGAAGGAGGTGCATTAAGGAGGAGAGGGTGAAAGTCATGTCAAAGGAGCCTGAGAGGTCAGATTAGACGGTGACCACAGGAAGCCTCGCCCAAAGCTAAACTGGGTTGATTCAACAGAAGGTAAGAGCATAAAAAGATGGAAAGCACAGGCAACTCATTCTGTTGTAAACTTCTGTTGTGCAAAGCTGTAGGGTGGAGCTGGCAGAGGAAATGAGATCAAGAGAGCTCCCTTTTTCCTTTCTCTCACGATGGGAGAAGTAACAGCATGTGCATACACTGTAAAATATCCAGTTAAGATGGAAAAACTGACAAAGGAAGAGAACGGGATTGGTGGAGCCATGTCTCTAAGTAGGGGAGAAAAGATGGAACCTAAGGGATGGCCACAGAGGGGGCAGAAACAATTCACACATGACAAGAACAGAGTACACACTCGAGTAGGTAGATGGATGTGATGACGGGAGCTTACAGAGGTTCCCTTCTGTGTGCATCTGTTTTCTCGATGAAATAGGAAGCCAGGCCATGAGCTGAGAGTGTGCATGAGAAAAAAGGCATTGTAGATTTGAGCAGAAGAGAAGGTATTGATACAGGTGTCTAGCAGATTGAGAGAGTGAACAGGGAAGTATGGTATCACTGTCTGTCAGTATTAAGGATCCACGTGAGTTTGTGACCATGAATTTGAAATGACAGTGGAAGCATGTTTCTGAGTTTTGCTCTACCCTTGTTCAACAGCTCAGGTGCAGGCAAGAAAGTAGGTGGGGAACAGAATTTAACCAGAATCATGGTTTAACCAAGAGAGTAAGGTGACACAGGGGCGAGAGAGGGCTGAGGGGAGTAACAAGAGTGCCTGACTATAGAATTTAAGCAGAGTAACGCTATGAGTTGGAATCAACTCTATGGCAGCGGATTTGGTTTTTGGTTTATTAAGGAGAGAAGTGAGGACATGCGGCTGGGGATGTAATGAGGAAAGTGAAAAGGTGATGGAATCAATGGATTATAGCTCCTGGGGGGAAGAGGGGACTGAAGGATTACTGGATTTGAGCACTGGTGGGCGTGAGATAGAAAGTCCAGGGTGGTGGCTAGAAAGTAATTGAGATTGAAAGGTCTAAGGCATGACCATAGCAGTGCGTAACGGTAGTCAGGCAGAGTACAAAGTCACTGAAGGAGAGGACGTCAAGAAACTGAGAGATCAGAGTCCTGGAAGGCTCATCTATGTTGATATTGAAATCAGGAAGAATTAGGGGTAGAAATGGCACTGGAGAGAGAGGCAGGGAATAAAACAAGGCAAGGTGAGGGGTTCACAGGATAGCTGCAACAAGGACAGCAAGTGGGGAGTATAGTTGGTGACTTGAGATTCAGAGCCAGGGGTCTTTAGGGAGGAGGAAGAATGGCCTAGAAGAGGAAATGAGTAGCAAAAGAGGATACCAACCCAACCCCCAGGCATAGCATTACAAGAGGGCTATGGGGAAAAGCAAAGACTCACAGAGAGCACTGAGGGGAAGGAACGTTCAGAGGAGGATTTTGCTGGTGACTGACCATGAGGATTTCAGAATTTGAGGAGGGGTGGAGGTGGGGTCAGGAAATTATACGTAATAAGTCATGTAGAGATTAGGGGCTGGGGGATAGGAGATGATGACCTGGGAGACACTTGGTAACTGATGTAAGCAGGGATAAAGGGTATGATGAGATTGTCCCTGATGGTTCCAAGAGATAATGGTACTGAGGCTATGAGTGTTGAAGATCTTGCCAGGAGCATGCAGTCCTGGGTCTCCTGTTTGACCTTTGCTGATGCATCTCCCTGGATAGATTCCAGCATTCTAGGTGTGGCCTGATCACAGCAGACAAACATCACTATTGTTTCCAAGGAAGAGATAAAAACAGTCACAGCGGAAATTCTGAATCCTTCATCCCCATCAGAAGACTATCACACGTTCTCAAAGATGTACAAAGGAGACACTTCACGCACAGGCACTGGTTATCACTAAGTGATGTTTTGGCCTGTCTCTCTTATCTCACTCTTATAATTAATAATATTATGTATAAGTGTTTGTATTAATGTGGGGAGGAGTCTACATTGGTGCCTAATAAAGGAGTTACAGTAACAGAAACTCTGTACATACTCTGAATTGACAAATAATCCTAGATCAAGATAAATTATCTGGAAGACTTACTAAGACAGAGTATACTAAATAACTGCAGAATTAACACTCATGTGTCAAATTATTAAATGATATGATAAGCAATCCAGGTCTTCTAGCACCTGCTTTTTCATAACTAGAGTCTTAAGTAATTATTATGTCTAATAGAAAAATTCACTTACAAAAAGGAGAACTATTCCAAAAATACAGCATAAGTCAGTATCATAATTTCCCAGCAAAGATACACATGGATATCAGCCATGAGATCATTTATTATAAAGAAACAAATCTTCACCACAGTTAAATAGTGGTCAAAGAAACAGTTAGAAAATATCACATCAAGTGAATTTTATACTCTGAAAATTTAGAAAAAAAGTTCTGTGTCAATGTAGAATGAAAATACAGGAGTCCATAATTAAATACTTGCCATTTTGACCATTATTCTAACCTTTCATTTTCAGATTATTTTATTTTAAAAGAAAAACATCGACCAAACTAAAAAAAAAGAACAGAACCAAATTCAGTCTTAATCACTTTGCCATCAGAGATAATTTTTTTATGTTTGGGGTGGGAGGTGGAGGGAAAAGGATAAAAGTTATGGAGAGAGGAACAATTTTAACATATCATCATCAAAATGAATAGACGGTAACAAACCACAGTGCAATGATTTTAACTCCTAAATGAAGCTAAAGGCTTACCTGATGCACCTATTGGGGAGGTAGCTGGGGTCATGCTATGGACGTTGAGTCCGAGACTCTGGGAAGGGCCTGGGGCTGACGCTGCTATAGGAGGTCCTGGAGGGTTCTCCCTCTGAGGAGAGGTGAGCGGGGTGGTTGGCTGGGAAGTCTGTCCACCAGCAAGTCGTGCAAGGCGCCTCCGTCGAATCTACAACATGGAAGGAAAATCGGGCATTCTATAACTATACAGCAGAAACGTTATCCTGCCTAAGACTAATACCATTAAAGTTAACAATAACCAAACAGATCAAGGAAAGGCATTAGATAAATCAAGCGCTTTGTTGTTGTTGGGTGTCCTCCGGTCAATTTTGGCTCATAGCGACCCCATGTGACAGAAGAGACTGCCCCATAGGGTTTTCTAGGCTGTAATCTTGATGGGAACAGATCATCACGTCTTTCTCCCAAGGTACTGCTGGGTGGGTTTGAACTGCCAACCTTTTGGTTAGCAGCCAAGCACTAACCAGCTTCTTTTAATCAAGAGCTTAACAACTGAATATGCCTGGAGAAAACTATTCAGCTGAAAGGATAACTCAGTGGACCAGTATTCCATCAAGCTCCCACGTCACTTTCAAAACAAGCAGATTAATCCCTTCACCATTTTTGTTTATTCCACCTCCTTAATTGACATTGTGATTTGTAATTCACAATTAATTGTAATCGTAAGCACGTTGTTGTTGTTAGTTGTCGTCGAGTTCATTCTGACTCATGGTGACCCTATCTGTGCAGAGTAGAGCTGCTCCACAGGGCTTTCAAGGCTGTGACCTTTTGGAAGCAAACTGCCAGGTTTTACTACCAAGGTGCCTCCGGGTGGGTTTGAATCGCCAACCTTCAGTTAGTAGTCCAGCACTTAGCCATTTGTGCTACCTAGGGATTCCTACTTTTGGAGCTTTGGTGGCATAGTGGTTAAGAGATCAGCTACTAACCAAAAGGTACGCAGTTCAAATCCACTATCCTTGGAAACCCTATGGGGCAGTTCTACTCTGTCCTATAGGGTTGCTATGAGTTGGAACCAGCTCGACGGTTCCGAACAACAACAACAAGGGCTCCGACACTTTAGAGGCAGTAAAGCTTGTTTTTAATTTTAATAAACCTATATAACTTGGTAATTGTAAACAGGTGAGATTTTAAATATCCAATCTCATTGGCTAAAACAATCAGAGAAAGAAACAAAACTTACACTAAGACACAAATTTTACCATCACTCTCAGGAGCAAATGATAAAGTTTTTCTTAGCTAATTGCAATAAAAACATAATCTGCCACTTCTTCCTTATAAACTCCAGAGCCAAAAGTGGTTACAAACATGTACCCCAAAATCCCAATGATCACAGAAATGTTTTCCCTACATTTTCACAGTCATTCATTCAAACAGTCAATAAACTCTTACTGTCCTGCTCTGCCCCAGGCAGTGAAGATATATAACCCTGCTGAGGCTTCTGCCTTTAAGTAGGAGGCAAAGAAGTAAACCAAGCAGTCCAGTCACACTTTTTCCATTATGAATAAGAAAGATGAAAAAAAAAAAAAATGGTGACAAATGCTGACTAGGCTGACCTTATCTGAAGTATGAACCTTTCTCTCAGTTCAACACTGCAGAAAATCTGCTCCTTTAATCATTCTCAGACAAGAGCATCCTGATTCTTGACCCCAACACTCAGGAACCCCTTCCTGTGCCCCTGCTGCAAATACATCAGTCACTGAACTCACACAAAACTCTGACATTAGGTTATTCATCTGTCTCCTTAATGAGATTCAATTCCTTCAGGGCAGGGGTTTGGTGTTATTTTATTTATATAATAAACACTTTTGTAGTACTTAGCATGTTCCGGCACTGTTCTAAGTACTTTATATTTACTTATGTAATCCTCATAAAAACCCACTGAGGTAGGTATTAATATTATGCCCATTTTATAGATGAGCAAACTGAGGTAGAGAAAGGTGAGGTACCTTGTCAACTAGTAAGTGACAGAGCTGGAATTTAACCCCATGCAGTCTGGCACTAGTGTCTGTACTCTTGCTACTACACCAACAGTCTGGGGGTCTTTGGTGGGGGGGTTCCAAGGCCCTTTCGGTGGGCCTGTGAGGCCGAAACTATTTTCATAATAATACTAAGACCTATGCCCTTTTCAGGATCCCTGGTGGTGCAATGACTAAGAACTCGGCTGCTAACTCAGAGGTCAGCAGTTTGAATCCACCAGCCACTCCTTGGAAACCCCATGGCGCAGTTTCACTCTGTCCTATAGAGTCACTATGAGTTGGAATCGACTTGACGGCAACGAGTTTTTTTTTTAATGCCCTTTTCACTCTCATTATCTCCCAAGAGTCCAGCAGAGGTTTGCCCAGAGGCTATACAACCTGTGCAACAGATTCAATACAGAAGTAAACATGAGAATGCAGCTATCTGCAAGTGAATCAGACATTAAAAAGATTTAAGAAAGTGAAAACGATGCCACTCTTGTCACTAATTTTTTTTTGGTGGGGGGAGGAATGTAGTTATTTTTCATTAAAAATGTTATTGATGTTAACATGTTTATTATTATTATTTTTAAAGAATTAATAAATGTTTTTAAGTGTTCTCAGTTTTCATTCCTAAAACGGTTAAAAGCAGTAAATGGAATCCACTCTAAATGACAGTGCTTTGGGATCCTCATATTTTACAAAAGTGTAATGGAGTCCTGAGACCAACACCTCTGAGCACTGCTGCACTCCATCACGCTGCCTCTGTCTTACTCATCTTTCTCTACAGTCCAGCCCAGCACCTGGTCCCTAACAGGCACTCAACACTTGCTGACAAACTGAACTAAACTGAACAGAGAGGGGAGAAAGTGAAGGTTTCATCACAATGTCACTCAAGGAAGAATTGGTACGGGGCTGAAAAATCACTGGAAGAAATGAATGAAGTGTTTCTCTCACTAACACTTACCTGGGATAAAGAGTGAGAGAAGTGGACCAAGAAATTCCCAACCCCAACCTGTTCCCAAGGAACCCTGGTGGCACAACAGTTAAGCGCTCAGCTGCTAACCAAAATGTTGGCCATTTGAAACTACCCAGTAGCTCTGCAGGACAAAGACCTGGAAAGCTGCTTCCATAAAGATTATAGCCAAGAAAACACTATGGGGTAGGTCAAAATGCCCAATGAGCTGGAACTGACTTGACGGCATCTAATAACAGCCTGTTCCCAACCCAATTACTCAAGCCAGAGATGCAGGGTCTGTGTCAATTGATCCCTTCCTTCCCTTCATCTCCTCAAGCACAGCCAATTTATCACCCAATCCTGTTATTTGTACCTTCGAAGTGTATCCTGAGCTCACTCTCTCCTCTCAGCCCCTCTGCCACCACCCGTATCCAGGCCACCACTATCTCTTACCAGGACCAGCAATAGCTTCCTAATGGATTTCTCTCTCTGTATCCACTCTGGCCCATAAAGGCAGAGGGCACATATTTCTTTCTTTAAAGACTTTATAAGTTTTAGATTCCTGACTCACTTCTAACAGTGTTCATTGCCTTGAGATCTGAAGTCGTTCCTTCACAGGTGTTAATAAAAGGAACTCCAGGGGAGTGGGGGGAAGGGTCCATGGGGAGACGATGTCATAAAATTGCAATGAGAACAGCAAAGCCATTTAGAAAAAAATTATGAAATAAAGTTGGATGCTGAAACATTAAGACATTAAAATCTTACTCTACCTGCCTGTCTGAATATTGACAAACAGGTACCTGTATATTTCAAAATCAATCCTTGTAACTCTTTCTGTTCTGCATTTTGTAACCATGAAAGCATCTCTGCAAAGCTGGAAACATTCTAGACTCAGGGATAATGTTATCTTCTGTGAAATACAACTTTAGACTCAAAGGATCACATCCTAGTTGGCTGTCATGAAAAAATTTAAATTGAGGGCCTGAGCTCTTAACAATACATTAATTGACTGTTTTCTCTGTTAAGCAGAAGGAGTTCAAAATTTACTTCTATCTCTTCCCCCTCTGGCCAAAGGAAAAACAATACAGTAATTGTTTAATATTTCTGAACTCAACCTGTGTCTTATAAATGGTCAGATTTATGACTGATGGCATCTTATCACTGCCAGCCTGTGAGAACATAAAAAGTACTAGGATCAAAACTTGTAGAATGGGACCCGTGGCATGAAAGAAAACCCTGAAGTCAACAGAAGGACGAACTATTCCCCTAGGAACCAAACTACTGTGGGAAGGAGATGTGGGAGGGTGTTGTGGATTGAATTGTGTCCCCCCAAAACGTGTGTCAACTTGGCCATGATTCCCAGGATTGTGCGATTGTCTACCATTTTATCATCTGATGTGATTTTCCTATGTGTTGTAAATCTTACCTCTATGTTAAAGAGGCAAGATTAGAGGCAGTTATGTGAATGAGACAGACTCAATCTACAAGACTAGGTTGTGTTTTAGGCCGATCTCTTTTGAGATATAAAGGAAAAAGTGAGTAGAGACATGGGGACCTCATACCACCAAGAAAGCAGCGCTGGGAGCAGGGCGTATCCTTTGGACCTGAAGTTCCCACGCTGAGAAGCTCCTACCTAGACCAGGGCAAGACCGATGACAAGGACCTTTCCCCAGAACCAACAGAGAGAGAAAGCCTTCCGCTGGAGCTGGCACCTTGAATTCGGACTTTCTATCCTCCTAGGCTGTGAGAGAAAACGCTTCTCTTTTTTAAAGCCACCCACTTGTGGTATTTCTATTATAGCAGCACTAGGTGATTAATACAGATGGGGCCAATGAAATTTGTTTAGCAACATTTCCGAAGCAGAATTAAAAGTAGCCAGTGTGACCAATGCTAGGCTGTGGGTCCTTTGGCAAGACACATGTTCTCTCTGCTCAATCATTTTCTCATCTGTAAAAATTAGGAAACGGTAATGGTGATTCTTTCTTATTCTAACAATCTTTGACTGAAATCTTTTTTGAATGTACAGTTGCAAGTTATAGCAAATAAAAATACACTCAGTTTGAAGAGAAAAAAAAAGCAGCTAGAATAATGGTTTAGTTCTTTTATGGGTGCCTGTTCAAAGTGCCTGCATCACTGATCCTCTTGATGGCACAGAGGATGGTACTGAGTGAGGCTCGCTGGCCGTCTACAACCCCGAGAGTGAAGTAAGTTACAACAGTCAGACTCCGAATAGGGAGGAGTTGTAGGAATATCTTAACCAATTTATTTTGCTGATATTTTCCTTTTGGTTTATGCAAGTATCAGCAACACATGATTTTAAAAAAATCTATGTCTACTTGGAAAATACAACTCTAAGTGATAAGAAAGCATTTTATCATAGTTTCCCCTACAGTCCATTCTTCATGTAATCACCACAGTAATTTTTTAAAAACACAAATCACTCTCCCCTGCCTAAACCCTTCTATGGCTTCCTCCTGTACGTGGAATAAAAACAAGTCCTCACTGTGGTCTACAGAGCCACTGGCCACCTCTCCAGGCTCATCATGCTGCACCTTGGGTTGCAGCCACACTGGCCCTCTAACAGTTCCTAGAACACCTTAAGCTCTATTAAAACCTCAGGCTACTTGCAATTTCTTTAGCCAAGGAGCACATTCCCTAATTCTTGGTGTGGCTAGTTCTTTCTCTTCCTTCTGTTCTCAGTTGAACTGTCACCTCCTCCTGGAGGACTTTCCTGACCACTATATCTAGCACAGCCCTCCCATACATGCTCATTTTATATAATAGTCCCCTATTCACATCCTTCAAGCACTTGTCCTGGTCTGTAAATATCTGACCTATTTCTTACTGTCTTACTGTTTCCCCGGTGGAATGGATGCTCCATGAGAAAACCATGACTATCTTGTTCACTGCTGTATCCCCAGCACTGAGCACAATGTCAGGCATATAGCAGCTCTGTATATGTTGATTGATGGGAAAGATTAATAAAGGAACTGTGGAGAGGAAGAATATTGAAGCCACACATAGGGGTATTTAAAGGAATATTCAAAGCCCAGAGAGCATTTCAGACTCCTGGTATTGACCCCACTTCAGATATTCCACTCATTCATTCATTCAACAAACATTCACCAAGTGCCACAGTAAACTAAACAGTCAGAGTTCCTGCTCTCATGGGGCTCACATTCTACTGGAGGCTAAAAAGACAAAAGCCAAGTGAATAAAAATGATGCCAGGTAGTTATGAGTGCCATGGAGAAAAACTAAGTAGTGGAGGGACAGTAGGGCATGATGGGAAGAAGGCACCATGATTTTATACAAGGCGGAATGAAAAGCCTCTCTCTTCATAAGGAGGCATCTGGAAAAATCCTGAAAGATGGGAGGAAATAAGCCATGGGAGTATCCAGGGAGTGTAGTGGGCATGCGCAAAGGCAGTAAGACCAATGAGTCTGGAGCAAGGAGAGAAGTAGTCAATGGCAAGGTCAGAGGCAAGAAGGGGCCATAACACATGGGCCTTGAAGGCCATTGTTAAGAGCTTTGGCTTGGGGAAGCCACCAGGGGGTTCTGAACAGAAAAGTAACATCATCTGACACATTTTATATTATTATTCTGGTTGCTATGCGAACAAATTGTAGGGGAAGAGGGAATAGGCAGGAGACTATTTAAGAGGCTGTTGCAATAATCTGGGGGAGTGTGGATAATGGCCTGGACCAGGGTGGGTAGCAGTGAAGATCATGGCAAGAGGTCATTTTCAGATACATTTTGAAAGTAGAGCTCATTCGATTTGCTGATGGATTGGATGTAGAGTGGGATAGAAACAGAGGAGCTAAAGATGACACCAAGGTCTTTGGCCTAAGCAACCAAACATATCAAGTTTACTGAGATGTAGAAGACAGTAAGAAGAATGCGATACAGGGTGGAAATCAAAATTCTTTTAGATGTATGCTTATTGAACATGCAGGTAGATACGTCAAGTAGATATACAACCTGAGGTGCAGGTCAGGATGAAAATTTGAGAGCTGCCAGCCTCCAAATGGCATTTAAAACCATGAGATGGATGAGATCACCTAGGCAATGAGTGTAGACAGAAATTAAGAAGTCTGAGGATGGAGTCCTACAACACACCTTCAGCTGAAGTTGGGGAGATGAGGGAAACCCAATAAAGGAGACTAAGGGGTGTCAGGAGGCCTTTAGGTCCAGTTCTCCAGAAGGGCTGAAAGTGGCTTCCTAGAAACCAATCAGAGTCTTTTAAGAAAGTGTGATTGACTATGTCAATGCTGCTTAGAGGTTGAGTAACACGAAGATTAAGAGTTGACCACTGGATTCAACAGTGAGAAGTTAGTTGAGGGTCTTGACAAGAACTATTTTGATAGAAAGCGGTGGTGGTGGGGTGGGGGGGGGGGTTTGAAAGCTTGATTGGAATGGTTCCAAGGAAGAACAGAAAGAAGTGAAGACAGGAAGTGTAGACTTAGCTTCTGAGGATTTTCACTGTAAAAGATCAGATAAGTGGCAGGGGAAGTAGATGGACAAAGTGGGGTCAAAAGAAGTTTTTGTTTGTTTTTAAAGATGGGACAGAGTATAGCATGGTGGCATGCTGACAGAAAAATTTTGTGACACAGAGGACAGAAGGGATAAGTACTAGAGCAATGTTTGCATGTGGAGTGGTGGTCCTGTTGGGAACACAGGAAAAAAGGCAGAAAATGTGGGTGCAGACATTAAGAAGGTAGGTAGGGTAGCTTCTAGAAGTTTTCTTCTGATTGCCTTTATTTTCTCAGAAATTGGAAGCAAAGTCATCAGCTAGGAGGAGACTAAAAGAGAATTTGGGAATTTAAAGAGAGAAGAGAAGATACAGAGCAGTCATCTATAAGAGTGAGAGAATAAGGTAAAAAATAAAGTAGAATTGCTAGGCAGTACTAAGTAAAGTCATGACCATTTGAGATTAGAGGTTGTTATGAGTTGATCTGTGTCTCCCAAGAAGATATGTTCAATCTTAACTCTTGGTACGTATAAACATGACCTTATTTTGAAACAGCATCTTTGCAGATTAATTAGTTAACATGAGGTCACTCAGGAGTAGGGTGGGCCCTAAACCAATATGACCAGTGTTCTTATAAGAAGAGGAGAAGAGAGACAAAGATAGATGCAGAGGGAAGATGGTCACGTGAAGACAGAGAAAAAGACTGGAGTTACGCTGCCACAAGCCAAGGAACACCTGGGACTACCCAAAGCTAGAGGAGGCAAGGAAGGATTTCTCCCCCACAGGCTTTGCAGGGAGCATGGCCCTGATGACATTTTGATTTCAGACTTCTAGCCTCCGGAGCTGTGAGAAAATAAACTTCTGTTATTTTAAGCCACACAGTTTGTGGTACTTTGCTATATAAATAAATACACTGGTTATGAATTCAAAATGAAATCAATGCAACCAATCACCAGGGTTGTATATTTTTCCCCAGCCACAACCAGCTTCATAGGTCTAGCTGCAGAATAGGCAGAAAGCTGAAATAATAACTCCAGTTGGGGATTCCAAAGCAAGATGTTAGAGGGAGAGAGGGACAACAGAGTTGAGGGCATATGCAAAGAAGCGAGTATAATGATGGTCCATGGAGTCCACCCTGATGAAGACGAGAAGTGAGGACATGTACAGAGTAAGGACAGATGGACTACAGATCCTTGCATTTGGGGTTGCATTTAAGATAAGATAAGAACTGTGGTTTAGTATAGTGAAATAAACCCAGGATCAGTCAGAAACCTGGATGCTGGTGCCATCATAGATTAGTTGCATTTGTTGTGATGCTGAGTAACACACTCCTTAGAGTTACTATTCCCTCAGTTGGAAAATGGGAATAATAAACTTGGCCTTAGAGCTTATCCTATGAGGTCACCTTTAAGCAAAATAGCAGAGTGGCACACAAAATAAAGGATATTACCCGTAAGATCGGTGCTATACTTAAAAATCATCAGTATGAGACCAAAAGGTCAACAATTACTCAAAAGCAAAGGTGAGATGATAAGGAGGCAAGGAAACTAAAGTACTGGAAATGGAACAAACAGAACACAAACAGAATGTTGACACATTGTGATAAATGTAGCTAACGTCACTGAACAATTTGTGCCAAAATTATCAAATGAGAACCTAACTTGCTATGTAAACTTTCACCAAAAACTCAATAAAGCTATTATTCAAAAAAAAAAAAACTTGGCCTAAAATAACTTTTCCAGGTAGTTGTTATACCTAGATGGTAAAAAAAAAAAAGAACCCCCCCCCCCGCCCCGAAAAAACCAAACCCGTTGCTGTCTAGTCGATTCCAACTCATAGCGACCTTACAGGACAGAGTAGAACTGCCCCATAGAGTTTCCAAGGAGCACCTGGTGGATTTGAACTGCTGACCCTTTGGTTAGCAGCCATAGCACTTAACCACTATGCTGCCGGGGTTTCCAACTAGATGGTATGATGTATATAAAAGCACTTTAAGAATGGTGGGAGGAGTGACACTAGCAAAAATGGCGGAGTAAGGAAACCAAAAGTCCACCCTCCAAAAAAGGAGCAAAAATTGTCAGAATCAACTTTTGGAGGGGGGAGCTCTGGAAACTAACCAAAAGCTTACAGCAACCAGAGGAATGTGTAATAAAGAAAAACCAGCTGAATCTCAGTAAGAACAGAGAGCTGTGTGGTGTTTTAACTTATCCTGATCGCCTCTCTCACTCCCCAGATCAGCAGCGGCCCTGAAGATAACAGCCAGCATTCCCAAGGGAGTAGAACAGACCTCATCAAAGAACTGTGGTTGTTCTGACCTGTCTGTGGGCCCCTGGAGGACCCACTCAAAGGGCTTGACTTTATCTGATTTAACTCAGCACTCTCCCAGTATTGAGGCAGTTAGATGGAGGACCATTTGTCAAAACCATTTGCAGGCAAATATGTTAACTACTGCTGGTGAGGGCAACAGATAACAGCTGAAGCAAACAGTAGACTAACCAAAAAGTTTGAGAGTAAAGACTGGGGAAAGAGATGCTTTGCGGGATAGAGCTTTAAAAAGCTCCAGCATATTCCTGGGAATCTAGAAGGCCATGGACATGCCCAGGGCTGTGCACATGCTTAGGAAAGACTTGAGAAGGCCCCAAGCTCTTATCTCTGGATGACCATCAAGCTCTGTGCAAGCAGGAAGTGAAGGCTGGCTGCCTGAGTGTTGAAGGAGTGCTCCAACACACACACAGAGCACATCTGCAAGGACAGGGAGTTTTTTTTTTTTTTTTTTTGGTCCTAGGAGTTTAAGAAATCTCTCTCTAATCAAAAGCTGACCAATAAGCTAATAAAACGGAAACTTCAGTGGCCACACACAACAAAAAATATAAACTTTATAAAATTAGTTCAGAAACAACTGCAATAACAGCAATGCCTGGGGCAGGGAGGGAATCTGATTTCTAGAGTTGCCACATTACGATATTAAAAATGTAGAGTTTTCAATTAAAAAAACTGCAAGGCATGCAAAAGTAAAAAAGAAATTACAGGCAATACACAGGGAAAAAAGCAAATAATAGAAATTGTACCTAATTAAGCCCAAAGATTGTAAAGTAAGTGAAAAAGTCAGGTACAAAATTTTTTTCCACTTAGAGTGATTCCATATATATGAGACGTCCAGAATAGGAAAATCCATACAGATTAGTCATTGCCTGAGGCTGGGGGCAGGGGACAGGGGGACTGAGGTATAATAGCATAATAGGGACAAGGTTTCTTTTTTGGGTGATGAAAATGTTCCGGAATTAGTCATGATGGTTGCACAACACTGAATATACTAAAAGCCAATGAATTGTATACAATTTAAAATGGTTAAAATGGTGAATTTTATGTCAAATTTCTTTCAATTAGAAAAAAGAAGAACTGTGGGTGAAGATAAATTAAGTGTGTTTTTTTTATATTCCTACAGTATAATCTATAAAACCCAAACCCACTGCCGTCGAGTCGATCCCGACTCATAGCGACCCTATAGGACAGAGTAGAACTGCCCCACAGAGTTTCCAAGGAGCACGTGGAAGACTCAAACTGCCAACCTCTTGGTTAACAGCTGTAGCACTTAACCACTATGCCACCAGGGTTTCTATAGAGCAGTCCAATAGATGAACTAGTGCTATATTCAATAACATGGATGACTCTCTGGCAAAAGAAGCCAGAAAGAACAGTATACACTGCATGATTTCATCTATATAAGGTTCAAACAAAGGAAAAACTAAACTACAATGTTAGTCAGGATAGTGGTGATGCTTGGTGGGAAGGGGGAGAGGCATGAGTCAAGCTTCCCAGTTTCTGGTAATAGCCTATCTTTAATCCGGAAGCTGGTTTCACAGGTGTGTCCACTTTGTGGAAATTCACTGGGTTGTGTATTTATAATTTACACACTTTCCTTTATGTATATTAGATGTCAATAAAAACTTTATTAAAAAAAAGATCAAAGCAGAAATTAATGAAATAGAGAATAGAAGAATAGAAAGAATCAACAAAACCAAAAGTTGGTTTTTTGAAAGGATCAGGAAATCAACAAACCATTGGCCAAATTGAAAAAAGAAAAACAGGAGAAGATGCAATAACCCAAATAAAAAATGAAATAGGGAGCATTACAACAGACCCAACTGAAATACAAAGGAACATAACAGACTACTATGAAAGGCTATATACTCCAACAAATTTGAAAACCTAGAGGAAATGGACAAATTTCTAGAAGCACGCTACCTACCCAAATTAATACAAACTGAAGTTAAAAATCTGAACAGACCCATAACAAGAGATTGAAAAGGTAATTAAAAAAAAACTCCCAACAAAAAAAGCCCTGGTCCAGATGGCTTCACTGGAGAATTCTACCAAACATTCAGAGAAGAGTTTACACCAGTAGTACTCAAACTATTTCCGAATATAGAAAAGGAAGGGATACTTTTGAATTCATTCCATGAAACCAGCAGACCAATATCTCTCATGAATATAGATGCAATAATTCTCAACAAAATTCTAGCCAAAATAATTCAGGATCAAATCAAAAAAATAATACACCACAACCAACAGGGATTCATACCAGGTATGCAAGGATAGTTCAACATTAGAAAATCAATCAACATAATCTAACACATAAATAAAAGAATCACACAATAATCTCAATTGATGCAGAAAAGGCATTCAACAAAGTCCAACACCCATTCCTGATAAAAGCTCTCAATAAAATAGATATACGAGGGAAATTCTTCAAATATAATAAAGGACATCTACACAAAACCAACAGCTGACATCATTCTTAATGGAGAGAGGCTGAAAACATTCCCCTTGAGAACAGGAACAAGACAAGGTTGCCCTTTATCACCTCTCTATTTAACATTGTACTGGAAGTCCTAGCTACAGCAATAACGCAAGAAACAGAAATAAAGGGCATTCAAATTGTTAAGGAAGAAGCAAAACTGCCCCTACTTGTGGGTGATATGATAATATCCATAGAAAACCCAAGACTCCATGAGAAAACTACTGGAACTAATAAATACAGCAGAGTAGCAGGACACAAGATAAGATTAAAAAATCTGTTGGATTCCTATACGCCAATAAAGAGAACTACGAAAAGGAAATCAGAAAAACAATACCATTCCTAAAAAAATAAAATACTTAGGAATAAATCAAACCAGGATATAAAACACCTATACAAAGAAAACTACAAAACACTACAACAAGAAACCAAAAGAGACCTGCATAAATGCATGGATAGGTAGACTCAACATCGTGAAAACGTCAACTCTGCCCAAAGCAATCTACAAATACAATGCAATCCAAATACCAACAGCATTCTTTAAAGAGATGGAAAAACTAATTGTTAACTCATGGAAAGGGAAGAGGCCCTGGATAAGTAAAGCACTACTGAAGAAGAATAAAGTAGGAGGACTCACACTACCTGACCTCAGAACCTACTATACAGCTGTGGTAGTCAAAACAGCCTAGTACTAGTAAAATGACACACATGGACCAATGGAACAAAACTGAGAACCCTAATATAAATTCATCCACCTTTGTTTTGGGGGGGGGGGTCACATGATCTTCAGCAAAAGGCCCAAAGCCTATCAAATGGGGAAAAGATAGTCTTTTTAACAAATGGTGCTGGCAAAACCAGATGTCTACCTGCAAAAAAATGAAACAGGACCCATACCTCATACCATATGCAAAAAGTAATTGAAAATGAATCACAGATTTAAATACAAACCCCAAAACAATAAAGATCACAAAGAAAAATGAGGTCAACACTAGAGGCCCTAATACATGGCATAAACAGGATATAAATCATAATTAACAATATACAAACACCGGAAGATAAGCTAGGTAACTGGGATCTTCTAAAAATTAAACACTTAAACACTCATCAAAAGACTTACCAAAAGAATAAAAAAAGAACCTACAGACTGGGAAAAAAATTTTGGCTATGACAAATCTGACAAAGGTCTATTCTCTAAAATCTACAGGAAAATTCAACACCTCTACAACAAAAAGATAAATAATCCAATTAAAACATAGGCAAAGGATATGAAAAGACACTTCACCAAAGAAGACATTCAGGCAGCTAACACACATGAGGAAATTCTCGAGATCACTAGCCATTTTTTTTTTAGTGCCATTCAGTGCCGGTTCTGACTCATAGCGACCCTATGTACCACAGCACAAAACGCTGCCCGGTCCTGCGCCACCCTTACAATCATTGTTACGCTTGAGCCCACTGTTGCAGCCACTGTGTCAATCCATCTCATTGAGGGTCTTCCTCTTTTCCGCTGACCCTCTACTTTACCAAGCATGATGTCCTCCTCCAGGGACTGATCCTTCCTGACAAACATGTCCAAAGTATGTAAGACGCAGTCTCGCCATCCTTGCTTCTATGGAGCATTCTGGTTGTACTTCTTCCAAAACAGATTTGTTTGTTCTTTTGCCAGTCCATGGTATATTCAATATTCTTCACCAACAACTGTGGTGTTGGCACTAGCCATAAGACAAATGCAAATAAAATAGAGATATCATCTCACCCCAACATTACTGGCACAAGTAAAAAAAAAACAGAAAATAACAAATGTTGGAGAGGTTGCAGGAAGACTGGAACTCTTATGCGCTGCTGGTGGGAATCCAAAATGGTACAACCATTTTGGGAAACGATATGGCATTTCCTTAAAAAGCTAGAAATAGAAATACCATATGATCCAGCAATTCCACTCCTAGGAATATATCCTAGAGAAATAAGAACTATCACACAGACATATGCACGAACATGTCCACTGCAGCATTATTCACAATAGCAAAAAAATGGCAACGACCTACATGTCCATCAACAGACGAACGAATGTATGTGATACATACACACAATGATATTGTATGAGACCACTATCATAAAAACTCATGAAAAGGTTTACACACAAAAAGAAACTATTTTTAATGGCTATGAGGGAAGGGAGGGGCAGGGAGGGAAAAACACTAAATAGATAATAGGTAAGTGGTAACTATGGTGAAGGGAAAGACAGTACATGATACTGGTGAAGCCAGCACAACTTGACCAAGACAAGGTCATGGAAGCTCCACAGACATATCCCAACTCCCTGAGGGACCAAATTACTGGGTTGAGGGCTGGAGACCATGGTCTCGGGGAACATCTAGCTCAACTGGCATAACACAGTTTATAAAGAAAATGTTCTACACCCTACTTTGGTGAGTAGCATCTGGGGTGTTAAAAGCTTATGAGTGGTCATCTAACATATTCCACTGGTCTCACCCCGTCTGGAGCAACCGGAGAATGAAGAAAACCAAAGACACAAGGGAATGATTAGTCCAAAGGACTGATGGACCACAAGTACCACAGCCTCCACCAGACTGAGTCCAGCACAATTAGATGGTACCTGGCTACCACCACCTACTGCTCTGACAGGGATCACAATAGAGGGTCCCAGACAGAGCTGGAGAAAAATGTAGAACAAAATTCTAACTCACAAAAAAAAAAAAAAATAACAGGCTTATTGGTCTGACAGAGACTGGAGAAATCTCAAGAGTATGGCCCCCGGACTCCCTTTTAACTCAGTACTGAAGTCACTCCTGAGGTTCACCCTTCAGCCAAAGATTAGACAGGACCACAAAACAAAACAAGCCTAAATGGGCACACCAGCCCAGGGGCAAGGACAAGAAGGCAGGAGTGGACAGGAAAGTTGGTAATGGGGAACCCAAGGTCAAGAAGGGGAGAGTGTTGACATGTCATGGGGGTGGCAACCAATGTCATAAAACAATACGTGTGTTAATTGTTTAATGAGAAGCTAACTTGCTCTGTAAACCTTCATCTAAAATACAACTGAAAAAAAAAAAAAAAAACCCTGTGAGTTCTGAGGTCATGGGTATTCATCTTATTTTTCTTCATAACCGCCTTTGTTATATATAAACTTCTGGATGTTTCAAATACTTTTTTTTTTGTATGCTTAAATACTTAAAAAAAAAAAAAATCCCATCCATCCTTCAAGGACCACTGAAATGCTACATTCTTTATGAGGGTTTGATTTTTTTTTTAATTTAATGTAAATTAAAATATCTTGTATATACACTGTATTTACTATCTGATATTGAAATTAAGAAGGCCGTATTTTAATTTTTCAATGTGTCTGTGTATATATGCCAATATGACAGGAAGCCTGGTGAAGACAGACTTTATTTTCACAGGAACCATCATTTGAGGATTTGCTTGAAGTTTTGAGCCTCATTACTTTACAGGAAGCTGAAGTTAGGAGCTCATGCTTAGATTTCAAATTCAATCTTTACTATTTACTACCTATGTAAGCTCAAGATGAGTCACTTAACCTCTCTATGCTTCAGCTTCCCAGTCTGTACAACGGGAATAAAAACGGTACCTTTCTCACAGAGTTGCGAGGAAACCACCACCCTTGCCCCCTTCCCTACTTTATTTTTCTTCACAGCTCCTACTGACCTACTATGTATGTGATGTATTTATTTGTGCATGGCTTATTCATCCTTCCCCAACTCAAGGTTCTCAGGGGCAGGGACTTTTCTCAGTTTTTTTCTTTGATGTATTATCAGTGCTTAGACCAGTGCCTGGCACATCCTAGGTGCTTTCTAAATATGCGCCGAATGAATGAAAGAACAAATGGAAAATACTAGAAAAATGCACTGCACATAAAAATTGCTCTGTATTAATTAGTATTATCACAACCTTTGAAGGAGTACACCCACCGTTCCTTGAAAAAATATGAAGTCACCTTAAATCTGGATGCCAAGTTCGGCCTGAGATGTTAAATTCAGAAGTTCTATTCAGTGATGTAAACATAGAATAAAATTCCTGACTCACTGCAAGACAGGCTTTGAAGGAAAGAAGAAAGTTTTCCAAGAAGAAAGATTTCCACTGTGCTAGTATTCTCCAGTCCCCACCCTCACCACTCCACAAACACAGGTCTAAGAAAAAAAAGACCGAAGAATCAAGACTTTGTGAAATATACTGCAGACTATTAAGCAGGGGATGGGGAGGAGTTGGAGCCCTGGTGGCACAGTGGTTAAGCACTCAGCTGCTAACTAAAGGTTGGAGGTTCGAACCCACCAGGTACTCCGAGGGAAGAAGATGTGGCAGTCTGCTTCTGTAAAGATTTACAGCCTTAGGGTTCACCCTTCAGCCAAAGTTTAGACAGGCCCATAAAACAAACAATAATACACATAGATCAACCATGTATATGAGACTAAATGGGCACACCAAGCCAGGGGCAAGGATGAGAAGGCAGGAGGGGACAGGAAAGCTGGACAAATGGAAATGGGGAGCCCAAGGTCAAGAAGGGGAGAGTGTTGACATGTTGCAGGGTTTGCAACTAATGTCACAAAACAATATGTGTATTGAAACCAATCTGCTCTATAAACTTCCATCTAAAGCACAATTAAAAAAAAAGATGAAAATGTCTATTCTACCCAAAGCGATCTACAGACACAATGCAATCCCAATCCAAATTCCAATGACATTTTTTAATGAGATGGAGAAACAAAACACCAACTTCATAAGGAAAGGGAAGAGGCCCCAGATAAGTAAAGCATTACTGAAAAAGAACAAAGTGGGAGGCCTCACACTACCTTATCTTAGAACCTATTATACCATCACAATAGTCAAAACAGCCTGGTACAACAACAGATACATAGATCAATGGAGCAGAAACGAGAATCCAGACATAAATCTATCCACCTATGAGCAGCTGATATTTGACAAAGGCCCAGAGTCCGTTAACTGGGGAAAAGACAGTCTCTCTAACAAATGGTGTTGGTGTAACTAGATGTCCTTTTGCAAAAAAGTGAAACAAGACCCATACCTCACACCATGCACAAAAACTAACTTAAAATGGATCAAAGACCTAAATACAAAATCTAAAACGATAAAGATCATGGCAGAAAAAACAGGGACAACGCTAGGAGCCCTAATACATGGCATAAACAGAATACAAAACATTACTAATGATGCATAAACACCAGAAGAGAAACTAGACAACTGGAAGTTCCTAAAAATTAAACACTTACGCTCACCCAAAGACTTCAGCAAAAGAGTCAAAAGACAACCTACAGACTGGGAAAAAAATTTTGGCTATGACAAATCCAATCAGCATCTAATCTCTAAAATCTACAAGATACCGCAAAACCTCAACAACAGCAACAAAAAACTCAATTAAAAATTGGACAAAGGATATGAACAGACATTTCACCCAAGATGACATTCAGGCAGCTAACAGATACATGAGGAAATGCTCAGGGCCATTAGAGAAATGCAAATCAAAACTACAATGAGATACCGTCTCACCCCAACAAGGCTAGTGTTAACCCAAAAAACACAAAATAATAAAGCTTGGAGAGGTTGTAGAGAGACTGGAACACTTATACACTGCTGGTGGGAATGTAAAATGGTATAATCACTTTGGAAATTGATTTGGTGCTTCCTTAAAAAGCTAGAAATAGAAGTACCATACAATCCAGCAATCCCACTCTTTGAAATATATCCTAAAGAAATAAGAGCCATTGCACGAACTGATATACGCACACCTATGTTCACTGAAGCACTGTTCATAACAGCAAAAAGATGGAAACAACCTAGGTGCCCATCAAAGGATGAATGGATAAACAAATTATGGTATACTCACAAAACGGAATACTACACAACAACAGAAGAAAAATGATGAATTTGAGAAACATCTCATAACATGGATGACTCTGGAGGGCATTATGCTGAGTGAAATTAGTCACAAAAGGATAAATATTGTATGAGACCACTATTATAAGAAATCAAGAAAAGGTTTAAACACAGAAGAAAACATTCTTTGATGGTTACGAGGGCAGGGAGGGAGGGAGAGGGGTATTCACTAACTAGACAGCTGACAAGAATTATCTTAGGTGAAGGGAAGGACAACACACAAGTCAGCACAACTGAACTAAACCAAAAGATAAGAAGTTTCCAGAATACAACCAAACACTTCAGGTGACAGGGTAGCAGGGATGCAGGTCTGGGAACCACAGTTTCAAGGGACTTCTAAGTCAATTGGCATAACAAAGTTTATTAAGAAAATGTTCTCAACCGACTTTGGTGAGTGGCATCTAGGGTCTTAAAACTAGCGAGTGGCCATTTAGGATACATCAACTGGTCCCAATGCACCTCTAGCAAAGAAGAATGAAGAACACCAAAGACACAAGGAAAATATGAGCCCAAGAGACAGAAAGGGCCACATAAACCAGAGACTCCATCAGCCTGAGACCAGAATAACTAGATGGTGCCCAGCTACCACCAATGACCACCCTGACCGGGAACACAACAGAGAGTCCCTGATGGAGCAGGAGAAAAATGGGGTGCAGAACTCAAATTCTAGTAAAAAGACCAGACTTAATGGTCTGACGGAGACTGGAAGGACCCCAGAAGACATGGTGCCCAGACTCTGTTAACCCAGAACTGAAACCATTCCCGAAGCCAACTCTTCAGGGAAAGATTAGACTGGACTATAAGACATAAAATGATACTTGTGAAGAGAGTGCTTCTTAGCTCAAGAAGATCCGTGAGACTAAATGGGCAGCTCCTGTCCGGAGGCAAGGTGAAAAGGCAAAAGGGACAGGAGCTGGATGAACGGACATGGGAAATCCGGGATGGAAAGGAGGAGCGTGCTGTCACATTACAGGGAGAGCAACTAGGGTCACATAAGAATGTGTGTATAAATTTTTGCATGAGAAACTAACATCACTTAAAGCACAATTAAAAAAAAAAAAAGATTTATAGCCTTGAAAAACCCTATGGGTCAGTTCTACTTTGTCCTACAGGGTTGCCATGAGTTGGAATCAACAGAATGGCAATGGGTTTTGGGTTCTGGGGGAGGAATTCAGGGACAGAAGCAGGTCCATTTATGGCATGAAGCCATGGATGATTGTCTGACCCCCATCTTAAGGAGCTACTGAAGAAAGAAGAAAGAGCAGTGAGTGGAGCAACGCACTGGCCTGGGCCCCCTAGCAGCACTCTTAGTAAATGACAATGCCCTTCAGTGGGCTGACCACTTTCTACCATGGTGGTTTGTGAACTGGTTTAGCAATCTGAGGACCCTACGAATATCTGGACAAGAGGTTCCAAAGATGATGGCTCTGTGTGATCACAGGTATAAAGGCTTATCTAATTAGTTTGACTAGTAACAGTTGTGACCTCAAGCAAATTGACAACAGCAAATTGAAAGGTTAGATAGGAACCTTAGGGAGCAGTGCTTTTATGTTAATTCAGAAAAGGAGGGTAAGAATGGCTGCACAACTTGAAGAATGTAATCAATGTCACTGAACTGTACATGTAGAAATTGTTGAATTGGTATATATTTTGCTGAGTATATTTTCAACAACAACAAAAAAAATCATTTAATTAAAAAAAGACGTGACCTCATTTTTATGAGATACAAACTAATAGTCTCTACACACCAAAATATTATATATACATTATAATACATATTGTATTAAAAATAATACATATTGTATTACTTTTTTATTTATATTAGTTTTCTCTTTGCTTACTCTAATTTTTTCCATTAAGTACCTAAGACTGGTGTGATTCTTTTAAGTTAAAAGTTCTTCAAAAAAATTATTTTTTTTTGTTTTCCCTGATATCACACGGAAAGAAACCAAAAGCATAAAAAAGGAAATTCTAATTCCTCGACTTGTGTCCTAAACCACACCTCAAACCACAGCTCACACTCAAACATACTAATCATAAAATCTCATTCCTGTTTCAGTTCTTGGTTCATAGATGATATTAAAATGGGCTTTTCCCTAAGTTGTTCTATCCTGCTGTAGCATCTCCTACTCTCACGTTCCTTATTAACTAAAAATAGATTCAAAACAGCTACTGTTGAAAACAGCAAGGGCCATTGTGGTGGCAACAGGGAGAAGCTAAGACAGGATAGGCCAAACTGTTCTACTTATTTTTAGCAGTTTGTGGAAAAAAAAAAAATCCACAAAGCATTGTTTTAAATTTGGTAAACTGTGATTTTATAAAAGTACCTTACTTTTCTGCTCAAAACATTAAATCCATATATAATGAAAAACATTTTCAAATATTTACTCTCCGGGGCAGTATCTTTCTAGAGATATCACCTATTTTGATAATTATTGTTGGTTTTATTTTTTTAATTGCTGGCTATCTCTAAAACTTCTAAAACGCTACTACAATTTTATCTAAGCCAACAATGTCTCTCAAAATAAATGCATTCAAATCTGAACATCACAGCTCTGTGACCTAAAATTCACCCATTTCCTTTAAAAATTCACAATTTTAAATTAATTTTAACTCAAAAGCTCCAAGTCTTATTACTTAGCCCCCAATCTTTAAAGAATATGTTAAATTCAGTTTGCCACTGTCAGCCTATATACATGAGGCCAAAAATATGGAAAAATGCTTTCCTTTCCTTCAATTTTAACATTTTAGCAACAAATTTTCCTTCAAAGATTTCAACCAAACACAAATGAACACTTCCTTACTTCTTAATGTAATCCCATTACCTTCTCTCCTTGAAAGAGGAAGCTAGGAGACCCTGGGTGGCACAAACAGTTAGGCACTGGACTACTGGCCAAAATGTTGGCCGTTTGAACCCACCCAGAGGTGCCTTGGAAGAAAGGCCTGGTGATCTGCTTTGGAAAAATCACAGCCTTGAAAACCCTATGAAGCAGGTCTACTCTGCACACATGGGGCTGCCGTGAGTCAAATACAAAGGAATAGCCCTCATCAATAAAAAACAGACTTCCAATACAAAGAGGATGCGAATTCAGTATCCAGAAAATAAACCCAGGTCATGTTGTCACTGGCACCTACTTCCAGAGGCTGCTAGAAACCCTAAGACAAAATAAGAATACTAATACTACAATTAACACAGCCAGCACTCACCACGTGCCACGTGCTGTTCCAAGGGCTTTAGATATACTAACTTGGTTAATAACACAAAAAGATTTACAGATGAGGGAATGACTCAGAGAGGTTAAGTGACTTGCTCAAGGTCTCGCAGCTAGAAAATAAAGAGTGGGTTTGAACCTGGACAGACTAACTATGGTGTACACACTCTGATCACCACACAGAAAATCCCTTCTAGAGTTGCAGTGACTTGGGGATAGAGGTAGTCATACTCCTCTGATGACATAGTGATTGACGGTTACCTTTTAGTTGAATAAATGAATTTATATATAGAATGTTGATGTTTCAGATATTGCATTGGTATTCCATTTTCTGGTTAAGTACTGTATAATATACAGTATAAGTAAATTAGAAAAAAAAACAACATTTTATGAACATCAGCTCGCCAAGAAAATTCAGTCCTTTGTTGGAATATTTATTCCATGCCTACTTTGCACCAACCACTGTAAACCAAAAACAAAAACACATTGCCATTGAGTCAATTCCGACTCACAGTGACCCTACAGGACAGATTAGAACTACCCTATAGAGTTTCCAAGGAACGCCTGGTGGATTCAAACTGCCAATCTTTTGGTTAGCAGCCGTAGCACTTAACCACTATACCACCAGGGTTTCCACCGGCCACTGTGGCAAGCATTAAAGATAAGACAGTTGAGTCAGAATCCCCACCCTCAAGGAGTTGTAGGCCCACTGGGGGCAGACAAGAGAAGAAAATCAATGATCATAACATAGCATGATAAGGCCTGAACAAGGTACAATGAGGAGAGGACACAACACAAAGCAAGGGCTGCAACTCAGTCTGGGGCATCTGTTACCTTTTCCTAGAGCGGTCACACCAAAGCAGCTTAGCAATGCTGTATCTTTAGAAGAAAAAAAAAGTATTTTCAATTCACTTTGATACCTCCTTTCAAAAGGAGATATACTTACATTGCAATGTATATTATTAGTACAAATTATGCATAAATGCAGATAGCAATGATACATTAATACATTTCTATTTTTTCCCATTGTTCTCCCTTCACACAATTTCTGATGAAGAGAAAGAAAACAATGATTATTTCCTACTATGTCTATAAAAACCGTATGAGGCAGTTCTATCCTGTCCTACAGGGACGCTGTGAGTCGGAATCGACTTGATGGCAACACGTTTGGTTTTTTTTTTTTTTTTTTTGGTATGTCTATAAAACCTAAAAACACACAGATGAAAAGTGTAGTTCTGTTCCGGACTGTCTTCACTCCCAGACCCAGGATGACTAGTAGCTTCTATCTGAAGCACTGCTAATTTTCATGGCAGAGGGAAAAGAGGAATGGCAAACTACACATTGGTTAAGAAGTGACATACTTCATTCTCATATTTCATTGGCCAAAATGTCACATGGCCAAGTCTGAAGCCAGTGGGGCAGGGAAATATATATAATCTTTCCCCAAGGAGAGCAGTGAATATTTGAACAATACAGTATAGGGCTTGAGAGTCTCTTTTTCAACACACACCTGGATGCTAGTGATGACTTACTATACTGCTGCCTCGCTCTACCCTGGAATGCTCATCCCCAAGATAACTGCTCGACTTCCTTCCTCTCCTCCTCTGAGTCTTTGCTCAAATGTCACCTTCTCAACGAGGCCTTCCCTGACCACCTCCTGCTTCCTATCTCTGTTTTATTGTTCTTTATACTTTCAAACAGTTCAGCCAAAACCAACAGGTGTATGTGCACGTGTGTATGTATGTTTACATGTACACACACACACTTATATACCAGGAGAGATAAGTGAACGTGTCAAAAAGTCAACAATTGACGAATCTAGGTGACAGTGTTTATTGTACTATTCTTACACCCTTTCTGCATATTTGAAAACTTTCAAAACAAAAAGTTGACAAAAGTTAGACCCAGAAGCATGGCCTGCTTTCCTCTAGTCATGTTCAGCCGCACGTAGTAGGCATGTAGTTGGGTTAGCCAGAGTTGCCAAGAGAGAATGAGGAAGTGAGGGAGAAGCGAGGCCATGGAGCGTACACTTAAGGGATAACCATAATGAGCTGAAACCAGAGGCAAAGGAAGCCCAGGCAGTATTTGGATTCCTGGCTCCAGTGTCTTCCTGTGACCCAGCATCTGTGTCTCGGTTCCCTAAGGGGATTCCTGTATCCTTAAAATAAATCCCCTTTTTCTGCTTAAACTGAATCAAGTTGTTCTATTACTTACAGCCAAAAGAGTCCTGTCATACTGTGTGTATGTCTGTAAATACTTCAAATCCCCAGAGACACTACCAGCAGTTTGACTGTGGATAAAGTATTATCTCATTTTTTTCATAAACAGTTTTCTCGGATTCAAATTCACTTATGCTACATAGGGTCACACTCTAAGTCAAAAATTGACTCAATGGCACCTAATAACAACATCTGTGTATTAATGTCATGACTGAATCATCCCAGAGAGTAACTGTGAAAATCTAGCAACACATAAATTCTTATGCTGTGCATATTACCTGAGTTTCTTCTTCAAAGACAAATAGGTGTTAGCTAGATGAGGGACAGAGAGCACAAAGTGAAAGGCAGAGAGGCCTTGTAAGAACTCACAGTGTTTAGGGAAATCCAAGTTGTTTGATATGGATAAGCATATATGGGCATGGCAAGATACAAGGCAAGAAAAACAGGCTGGGACAAGCTCACGATGAGCTCTGAATACCATAGTAAGAAGGTGAACTTCTTCACAAAGGCAAGGAAAAACTTTTAAAGGATGTGAGCAGAGGATTAAGCATGAGATTTATCTTTTAAAACAAATCACTCTAAAAGCAGAACAAATCACTCCAGTCACTATGCACAGAATGGACTGGAGCAGGACAAAGGCAAGCCTGCACAATGGGGATGTACCGGAAGAGACAGATTTCAGAGATATTTTATGTGTACAATCAAGAGAACCTGGCCATTATCTGGAAGTGAGATGTGACAAAGAGTGAAGAGTCTAGATTTCAGGCCAGGATACCTAAATGGATGATAAAAATTCTATAAAATTTACACTACAGAATGAGGTTTTAAGAAGAAAAGATACATAATGATTAGACTACCAAGAATCAAGTACCAGTAAAAATACACAAATTAAATGCCCTACAGACAGTTGACGTTTGTTTTATTTACGGCTAGCATTTTCTTGGAAGGATTTAAAGTGATTAACAAAACACAATGTATTTTTAGTTTCATTTAACTTAATCAAGTTAAGTTAAAATCAATTAGATAAGGAAATTAGGGCAGAAGTAAATAGAAAATAAGATAAAGCCAGGAGTGAGATTAGTACACACTATACTTGTATACATGTATAGCCATTTAGGACATGGTCAACATTCTTCAATACAGGCAAATGCTTAATGACAAAATACAATTCAGAGAACGCAATTTTAGAGTGGCCAGAATGAGAAGAACCAGGCATCACCTTTACTGGTTTAAGGACACATTTTAGAATACCTGGAACAGGGGTTCCCAACCTAGGGCCCATGTAGGCCATTGAAGGCTCCTGGTTTCCATAAAATTTTCAGAGAGCTCCCTGATACAAAAAGATTAAAAACTACTCTCTCAGGCGATGCATGGGTTATAATATCCTTTGCTCAATCCTTCATAAAAACATGCTCTCAACAGTACTGTTCTATTTAGATATATCTATTTCGTTTTTTTTTTTTTTATTTCATTTTAAGTGTGCAGTGCAGTGAATTACTTAATAGGGCCCTTCTAGCCATGGTCCCACAAAATTACTGGGTCAGACTATGCAAATAAGGTGCTTATGGCCCACCAGGGGGATTGGACAACCTGCTAACAATGCAAACAAGGTGCATGCAGCCCTCGCAGGGTTGTTATCGTTAGCGGCTGTCGAGTCAGTTGCAACTCATAGTGACCCCATGCACAAAGAAGAAAACACTGCCTGGTCCTGCGCCATCCTCACAATCATTGCTATGCTTGAGCCCACTGTTACAGCCACTGTGTCAATCCATCTCGTTAAGGGTCTTCTTCTTTTTCGCTGACCCACTACTTTACCAAGCATGATGTCCTTCTCCAGGGGCTGATTCCTCCTGATAACATGTCCAAAGTATGTGAGACACAGTCTCGCCATCTTTGCTTCTAAAGAGCATTCTGGTTGTAATCCTTCCAAGACAGATTCGTTCATTCTTTTGCCAGTCCATGGTATATTCAATATTCTTTATCAACACCACAATTCAAAACTGTCAATTCTTCTTCAGTCTTCCTTATTCACTGTACAACTTTCACACGCATATGAGGCAACTGAAAACACCATGGCTTGGGTCAGGCGCACCTTAGTCCTCAAGGTGACATCTTTGCTTTTCAACACTTTAAAGAAGTCTTTTGCAGCCGATTTGCCCAATGCAATGCGTCTTCTGATTTCCTGACTGTTGCTTCCATGCGTTTTGATTCTGGATCCAAGGAAAACGAAATCCTTGACAACCTCAACCTTTTTTCCCTTTATCGTCATGTTAGTCCAGTTGTGAGGATTTTTGTTTTACGTTGAGGTGTAATCCATACTGAAGGCTGTGGTCTTTGATCTTCATCAGTAAGTGCTTCAAGTCCTCTTCACCTTCAGCAAGCAAGGTTGTGTCATCTGTATAACACAGGTTGTTACTGAGTCTTCCTCCAATCCTGATGCCCTGTTCTTCTACATATAGTCCATCTTATCGGATTATCTGCTCAGCAGACAGATTGAATAGGTATGGTGGAAGGATACAACCCTGACACACACCTTTCCTGACTTTAAAGCATGCAGTATTCCCTTGTTCTGTTCAAATGACAGACTGCCTCTTGATCCATGTACAGATTCCTCATAAGCAGAATTAAGTGCTCCAGAATTCCCATTCTCCACGATAATGGAACACTTGTTACGATCCACACAGTCTATGTATAGTCAATAAAACACAAGTAAATATCTTTCTGGTATTCTCTACTTTCAGCCAGGATTCATCTGACATCAGCCATATCCCTGGTTCACGTCCTCTTCTAAATCTGGCTTGTATTTCTGGCAGTTCCCAGTCAATATACTGCTGCAGCCACTTTTGAATAATCTTTAGCGAAATTTTGCTGGCATGTGACACTAATGATATTGTTCGATAATTTCCACATTCATTTGGATCACATTTCTTGGGAATAGGCATAAATATGGATCTCTTCCAGTCGGTGGCCAGGTAGCCTGTTCCAAATTTTTTGGCAGAGACCAGTGAGCCCTTCCAGCACTGCATTCATTTGTTCAAACATCTCAGTTGGTATTCCTTCAGTTCCCAGAGCCCTGTTTTTCACCAATGCCTTCAGTGCAGCTTGGACTTCTTCCTTCAGTACGAACGGTTCCTGATCACGTTTACCTCCTGAAATGGCTGAACATTGACCAATTCTTTTTGGTATAGTGACTCTGTGTATTCCTTCCATCTTCTTTTGATGCTTCCTGTGTTGTTTAAAATTTTACCCATAGAATCCTTCACTACTGCAACTCAAGGTGTGAATTTTTTCTTCAGTTCTTTCAGCTTCAGAAATGCTCAGCATGTTCTTCCCTTTTGGTTTTCTATCCCCAGGTCTTCGTACATGTCATTATAATACTTTACTTTGTCTTCTCGAGTCACCCTTGAAATCTCCTGTTCATCTCTTTTACTTCACCATTTCTTCCTTTTGCTTTAGCTTCTCGACGTTTAAGAGCAAATTTCAGAGTCTCCTCTGACATCCACGTTGATCTTTTCTTTCTTTCCGGTCTTTTCAATGATCTCTTGCTTTCTTTATGTATGATATCCTTGATGTCATTCCACAACTCATCTGGTCTTTGGTCATTAGTGTTCAATGTGTCAAATCTACTCTTGAGATGGTCTCTAAATTCAGATGGGATATATTCAAGGTTGTACTTTGGCTCTTGTGGACTTGTTGTAATTTGCTTCAGTTTCAACCTGAACTTCCATATGAGTAATTGACGGTCTGATCTGCAGTCGGCCCCTGGCCTTGCTCTGAGTGATGATATTGAGCTTTTTCATTGTCTCAAAATTTCAACAGATGTAGTCAATTTGCTTCCTGTGTATTCCATTTGGCAAGGTCCACGTGTATAGTCGCCATTTATGTCAGTGAAAAAAGGTATTTGCAATGAAGAAGTGGTTGGTCTTGCAAAATTCAATCATGTGATCTCTGGCATCACTTCTATCACCAAGGCCGTATTTTCCAACTACCAATCCTTCTTCTTTGTTTCCAACTTTCGTATTCCAATCACCAGTAATTATCAATGCATCCTGATTGCACATTTGATCAATTTCAGACTGCAGATATTGGTAAAAATCTTCAACTTCTTCATCTTTGGCCTTGGTGCTTGATGCGTAAATTTGAATAGTCGTATTAACTGGTCTTCTTTGTAGGCCTATGGATATTATCCCATCATTGACAGTGTACTTCAGGATAGATCTTGAAATGTTCTTTTTGACGATGAATGCAACGCCATTCCTCTTCAAGTTGTCATTCCCTGCAGAGCAGACCATATGACTATCCGATTCAAAATGACCAATACCAGTCCATTTCAGCTCACTAATGCCTACGATATCGATGTTTACGTTTTCCACTTCATTTTTGATGCTTTCCAATTTTCCTAGATTCATACTTTGTACATTCCATATTCTGATTATTAATTGGAATTGCAGGGTTGGGGCTATACAAATGAGGTGCTTATGGCCCACCAAGTGAATTGGACAACCTGCTAATGATGTAAATAAGGTACATGGAATTCTTGCAGATGTGGAGCTATGCAAATAAGGCATATGGAACCCTAACGAGGGGATTGGCCAGTTTTGCCACTCCACTTGGCTTAAAGAGATACAATCCTAGAAATGAAAAAGGGGACTTCACTATCATGAAGAAGAGCCAGGAGTGGAACGAATGAGTTCTTTGGACCCGGATTGCCTGTGCTGAGAACCTCCTAGACCCAGGAGGCAGACAGAAAGCTGTAACTCTGGAGACAGCAAGAAGTGGCAGCAGAGAAACAGTTGCAGAAGAACCAGGAAATGGGCACAATATGGCACAGTAGGTTTTCTGGCTTTCACAGAGTGAGGTGGCTATGGTGGGTGTGCTGACCCACAGCGCTAGAGAGCTGAGTGCCTGCTTATAGGAGGCTTGCTGGCAGACTGGGATGCCTCCGGGCAGTTACTGGTGCAGCTAAGGAGCTTTTAACACTTGCCTGAGCACAGCAGAGGCTGGCCCAGGGGGCCAAGGGGCCAAAAGCACACGGTCCAGGCTGAGAGCACAGGGCCTGGCGGCAATGGCCAAGAAGCTGTCCTCACCAAAGAACCATATCCTGAGCTGTTCCTGATCCTGAGTTGTAACCTGTTACTTACATAATAAACCCCATAACTGTGAGCAGTCTGTGAGTTCTGTGTAGCCATTAGAATGAATTATCAAATCCAGCAGAGTACAGTGCCGTGAGAGGGATGGGTGGTGTCAGAACTGATAGAAAGGTTGGAGAGAGGAAGTATGCCTGACTTCCACCTCATAGGAATCAGCCTTGTGCTGATGTTGATCTTGAGTCTCTCTCCTCCCCCTTGTAAAGTCAGATGAGGTCAGATGCTATTCCGCCCTTTTTGCTTTGGTGACAATATACGAAGCAAAACATGTACCCATTCAACAATTTCTACACGTACAGTTCATTGACACTAGTTACATTCTTACTTTGTGTCAATAATCTTGCTATTTCTACTCAAATTGTTTTACCACCTTTAACTTAGACTCACTGCTCCCAGTCATCTCATCTACACTGTAGTAGCTGTTGTCAATTTGGTCTCACACGTACAATCTTTTAAGAGAGCACAATACTTAAAGCATACGTTCCTTACTAATTGAGCTAAACTGCTGATTACTCTAAAGATAATTTCAGGGGATAGTTTAAAGGTTTAAAGACTATCTCAGAGCAATAGTTTTGTGGGTTTCTCCAGTCTCAGCAGATCCAGTAAGCCTGGAATCTTTAATAATGTGAACTTCCATTCCACATTTTTCTCCCTTTTGATCAGGATTCATCTATTATGGCTGTGATCAAAACATCCAGTAATGGTAGCTGGGCACTATGCAGTTCTCCTGGTCTCTTGACAAAGGAGGTAGTAGTTCATGGACACCATTAGTCCTATAGTCCATCTCCTTCACTGATCCCTGAGTCTCCTTCTCCTTCTCAACAGTACTCTTGATAAAGACTGAGCTGCACTGAGTTTTTGTTGACCCAACTTGGTGCCCAAAAGCATAAACCAGTTGCTGCTGAGTAGACTCCAACTCATGGCGACCCCATGTGTGTCAGAGTAGAACTATGTTCCATAGGGTTTTCAATGGCTGATTTTTCAGAAGTAAATCACCAGACCTTTCTTCCTAGGTGCCTCTAGGTAGGCCTGAACCTCCAACCTTTTGGCTAGTAGCCAAGCACACTAATTGTTTGCACCACCCAAGGACCGCATGACTGTGTATATAAATACAGCAGATTGAGAGATCATGTGCTCTTATGGTCAGCCATGCTGGGGCAGCTGGAGATGGGGTTCCAGATCTCAGGTAAGAGATATGCTCAGGGAGATAAGTTACCAGTATAAACAGGATAGATAACCCTAGGTACCTAGGGCAGAACTTTGCAACCTAGTTCACCTCCACATCCCAAGCACTTTAGAACTGAGTACAGACTACAAAAAAAAAAAAACAAAAACCAGACCTATTGCCATCAAGTTGATTCCAATGGGGACTACAGGAGGCACTAAACACCTGGAGAATAAATGCATGAATGCTCAAGAACAGGGTATTCATTCATTCAACAAATACACCTCGAGGGTGGGAATGAGAAGATAATTAGAACAGAATCTTGAGGAAGATCTTATCTAAGGTGTATTTAGGGAAAGGGCAGTCTATGATGGAGATGATGGAAAAGCAAAAAAGGAACCAAGAAAAATGAGTATACTCATGATTTCCAAAGAAAGAGACTCAAAAAAGAAGTGGTCACGTGGGTCAAAGGCCAAAGAGAGGTTAAATAACATGTTCTGAAAAGTGCCCAGGGGATTGGGCACTCAGGAAGTCACTGTGGTCTTAGAAAGAGCAGCTTCAGTGGAGTAACAAGAAAAAAGCTTCCAAAAAGGAAAAAAATCCTCCAAAAATGTGAGGGTGGTGCTTAACATTGAAAGGGGAATAAGAGATCTATTCTTAACTCTTGGAAGAGTCCATGAAAGGTGAGGAAAGAAATAAAGTGGCAGCTAGAGAGGAATGCAGGATCAAAGGATGCATTCTGTTGCTGTTGTTAGCAATAGCAGTGAACTGGAGATTGTCTGAAACAAAACATGTGGAGAAGGAAAGGTAGATTGAAAAGATAATGAAGAGAGTCAGACGCTGGGGAGATAGGAGGGAATACAGATGAAGACCTTAGCCCTAGATTACATGCAATAAAAATCATGCACTTAGAACAGTGCCTGGCACTCACTAAATATTTGCCCTTTACCATTACCATAACTATTAGTTTTATCAGGAAGAGGCAGGCTTCATCTCCTGAAAACAGAAAGAAGACAATGGCAATGGGGTGGGCGGGGGGGGAGGTAGCACTCAAGAAGTGCTTGAACATCTGGGGTCTTAAAAGCTAATAAGCGGCCATCTAAGATGCATCAATTGGTCTCAGCTCACCTGGAGAAAAGAAAAATGAAGAACACCAAAAACACAAGGGCAATATGAGCCCAAGAGACAGAAGGGGCCACATAAACCAGAGACTGCATCAGCCTGAGACCAGAAGAACTAGATGGTGCCCAGCTACCACTGATGACTGCCCTGACAGCGAACACAACAGAGAATCTCCAATGGAGCAGGAGAAAAGTGGGATGCAGACCTCAAATTGTAGCAAAAAGACCAGACTTAATGGTCTGACTGAGGCTGAAGGGACCCCAGAGGTCATGCCCCTGGACTCTCTGTTAGCCCAGAACTAAAACCATTCCCAAAGCCAACTCTTCAGACAAAGACTAGACTGGACTGTAAGACATAAAATGATACTGTTAGTAGTGTGCTTCTTAGCTCAAGTAGACACATGAGGCTATGTGGGCAGCTCCTGTCTGGGGGCAAGATGAGAAGGCAGAGGGGGACAAGTGCTGGCTGAACGGACATGGGAAATACAGGGTGGAGAGAAAGTGTTGCCACATTTTAGGGAGGGAAACGAGGGTCACATAGCATTGTGTGTATGAGTTTTTGTATGAGAAACTGACTCGAATTGTAAACTCTCACTTAAACCACAATTAATAAAAAAAAGAAGTGCCTGAAGACTTCTATTTCTTCTGAGGGGTAAAAGGCAACTGCGTCTATGAAATGGGGAGGAGGCATCCTTTGAGGACCAGGGCAAAGTGGTGAGAACTGATAACCCACGGCCGGAGCGGAACAGCCTGGACAAGAGTGGAAGGCTAAGCAAAGACAGACTTGTCTCCCTAGCTAACTTCAGGCTGCTTGCTAGTACACAATGAAGTCTAATCTCTGAACACCAGAGACCGTACCTGCAGAGCACTGGCCAATGGCATTAGGCCCACTGGGTTCAATCTATCACCATTTAATGGCTGTGTGACCTTCTCATACAACTTCTTTGAGGTATCACTTCCCTCGTCTACATAAAAAGTGAAAAAGTAATCATATCCTCACTTAACAGGGTTAAATAAAATCATCCACGTAAAGTGCTTAGCGTGTCCTGAGTGCTGAACACATCAGCTATTATTATTACTAGTACTCCTGGCATGTTAAAAAAAAAAAAAAGCTTTCTTAAGGAAAGGCCAAAAATTATAGCATGTCATATCAATTATTAGATTAGAAAAGATTGGTAAGTGGTTTTAAAAAGAGTGAAAGACGGCAAGGGAAAGAAGAAAAATAGTCTTTCTGAGATACAATTAACATATGAAGAAAAATAGCACCCTGATATCTGTGCCATTATATTTTCCTGGTAATTTTTTTTTCTTCATTTCTCCTCATAGCCTATCTTTCACCTTACTTCTAACCGAAACACAGATGGAGCCCCACCAAACGAACTGTACTACCCTGGCATCAAAGGAACCCCAGTGGCATAGTGGTTAAGTGCTTGGCTGCTAACCAAAAGGCTGGCAGTTTGAACCCACCAGCCACTCTGTGGGAAAAAGATGTGGCAGTCTGCTTCTGTAAAGACTGCAGTCTAGGAAACCCTATAGGGCAGTTCTACTCTGTCCTATCGGGTTGCTATGAGTTAGAATAGGCTCAAAAGCAATGGGTTTAATGTGGCCCTGGTATCTCTAGATCTTGAGAAAATGACATTGACTCACAAAGAGATGACAACTAAATGCAAGTGCTCCAGAACACTACACTCCCCCCAACCTCATGTGCCCAGAGCTGACTGCCCTACCCAATGTCTTCTGGAAAGCAGTCTGGCAATATTGTAGAAAAAGTCTTAAAGATGACAACAGTAATTCTGCGTTTAGAAACTTCAGGAAAATCAAAGAGTTATACACAAAGCTTTATCACAAAATCATGTAAAATAGGAAAAAAAAAGTGACAACTACTCAATTTCCTACATGTGAATAGACAGTCAATTGTGATATACCTACGTGATGATGAAAAATCTGTAGCCATGAAAAATGATGTTCTAATTTATAATAATACAAGAAAATGTTTATAATGCAATGCTAAATGAAAAAAAAAACAGGATATAAAACTACATACAATATGATTCTAATTATTTACTCATTGATTCAACAAACTTTTACCAAGCCCCTATGTTGCCGGCACTGACATAAATGGGCTTTTGGATATAAAACGAATGTAACTCATTCCCTGCCGTCAATCTAGCAAGGGAAACAGACAAAAATGATTGCTGTAATAAAATATGGTAAATGCAATGATGGCAATATTAGCGATATAAACAACACCAAAACAATACGGGGGTGGCAGGAATGAGGGATGTCATAGGGAAGGTGACACCTCAGCTAAGTCTTGAAGGATGAAGAGCTTGTAATGCTGGGCGAGGGAGGACTCCAGGCAGAGCAGAGGCACGGCAGTAAGAAACAGCATAGTATGTCAGATACTAATACTCCCCCCAAATAATGGAAGGGAATACACCAAAAAATTAACAATGGTTATCTCTGGATTATGAGACATGGTGGTTCAGAGGTAGAATTCTCGCCTTCCATGCAGGAGACCCAGGTTTGACTTCCAGCTAATGAACCCCATGCTCAGCTACCACCCATCCCTCAGTGGAGCCTTGCGTGTTGCTATGATACTGAACAGGTTTCAGCGGAGCTTCCAGACTAGGAAGAAAGGGCTGTAAATCTATTTCCAAAAGTCAGTCAGTGAAAACCCTAAGGATCACAACAGTCTGACCCATAACTGATGATGAGAATGGCACAGGACTGGCCAGCCTTTTCTGCTGTTGGTGCATGGGGTCGCCATGAGTCGGGGGACCTACTGGACGATAGCTAACAGCAACAACAATCTCTGGATTATGGAATTACAGGTAAGTCTTGTTTCTCTCTTCTTTATTTTGTAAGTCTTTTACAATGAATCTTACAAAATTCACTGAAACAATATTACTGAATTAATACCCAAAAAAAATGAAGAGGGTAGGCTAGAATGATCTCTCAAAATCTTTTCAAGTTCTAAAAATCTGGGATTCTGGAAAAATCCTACGTTAGAAGATTTAGTCGTGGGAGAGAGCTGACCCAGAAAAATACAGTCAAAATGTGTACTATGAGTACCCTTGGATGGTGAGATTCTTAGCAAAGATTTTGCTTCTAATGTTTTCCTATTTTTATTTTTGCTTCATAATTCAACGAGCCTAAAATCCATTTACTTTTAGAATTTACAGCACCCAAATCCTTCCTCTGATAGCAAGGCATAAGAGGGAGATCTGAGAAGAGAGGAAGAGACAACTGGTCACTTTACTGTAATTATGCAATCCAAGTTTTAACACAGAGAAATTTAACAGCTCAACAAGCCGTATTCCCTTTGCCCATGTCAACAAGTAAAGGATCATGCCCTCTAATCAACTGAGAAATATTACAGGATAAACAACGCAGCCTGGAAAGAGACAAAGGTAGAACAACACTGCCACCTCTGCATTTTCAGGTTTCCAATCATTTTCTGCTTCACTTTCGAGATACTCACCCAACTTAAAAAAAAAAAGTTCACTCAAAAATTACAAAAAGCCCAATTCTTCTTCCATATTCCTTCCCCCCAAATGTATCATGATTGTGTCCAGGACAACCCCCCACCAAAATCAAAACCCTAAAAAATCTTGTGCTTTTACTAAAATGCTCCCTCCAACCCAAACTTGTCACATACAGGCTCCTGGCAACAGCCCAGTTCACTTCCTGTGTTTCCACCTAGTTGTAATAAAGCCCCCTTCACTCTTAGAAGAGGTATGGATGATGTGTTACACAGCTACCCTACATCTGACCCTACCCTACTTTCAGCCTCGGGGCCAGGTGTTTAACACCTGTCTTACCTGTACCCTCTCAATTGCCTACAATGCTTGCACCCTTCCTTAGGAAAGGAATGTAGGTGAGGAAGCTGTCTTACTTCCTCCATGAGTACTGCTTCAGTTTTTTGATAAATCTCTCAAAAATAAAGCATAACGACTACATGAAGAAGAATGCAACATCAGGTTTGGAGGAGGGCTTGTTAATAATCTCCAATATGCAAATGACACAACCTCGCTTGCTGAAAATGAAGAGGATTTGAAGCACTTACTAATGAAGATCAAAGACTACAGCCTGCAGTATGGACTGCACCTCAACATAAAGAAAACAAAAACCCTCACAACTGGACGAATAAGCAACATCATATAAACAGAGAAAAAATTGAAGTTGTCAAGGATTTCATAAAAAAAATAAATAAAGCATAAAATTCTTATAAAGGCAAAGTTCTAGCAATTACCAGCAAAATATACAATTTTCAAACTAGCCATCTTTTGACTTCTTACAGCCTTTGCTGCCTTTACCATAAAGCTGAAGGAACACTAACGCCTTCACACCAGCCTAAACATCTCCCCGGCCCATGACAAAGAAATGTCTTCATTGTCCTTAGAAACAGACTGCAAACTGTATTTTCTTAAAGATACCCTGGGTGGTACAAACAGTTAACACACTCAGCTGCTAACTGAAAGGTTGGTGGTTTGAGTCCACCCAGAAGTGCCTCGAACAAAGGCCTGCTGATCTACTTTCAAAAAAGCAGCCACTGAAAACCCTACGGAACACAGTTCTACTCTGACACACATGGGGTTGCATGAGTTGGAACTGAGTTGACAGCAACTGGTTTTTTTTTTCCCTGAACGGGAAAAAAAAAAAAGTGCGGCCCTTAAATTCTTCAATGCCAGGTAGTGATGGAGGTTTTTTTTTTTTTTTTTTTTTAATTACAAGAAGGAATTTTATAAACTAACAAAAATTATTAATATCATTACTTTTGGCATCTTATAAATAATACAGAGAACACTAAGAGTGACTAATTACTTTTTATGGAGCCCTGGTGGCACAGTGGTTAACCACTCAGCTGCTAACCAAAGGTCTGTGGTTCAAATACACCAGCTACTCCGTGGAAGAAAGATGTGGCAGCCTGCTTCTGTAAAAATTATAGCCTTGGAAACCCTGTGGGGCAGTTCTACTCTGTCCTATAGGGTTGCTATGAGTCAGAATCGACTTGATGGCAACAGGTTAGGTTTGGTTTAACCACATTCTGCCAGCTGGTGAAGGGTAAAAACCAAAACCAAAAACCTAATTACCAAAAGTACCTTCCTGAGTCACCCATGCCACTTAAAATGTTATTATTATGTCAAATTAGAAAAATAAATATCTTAGAGTAATATTTATTCTGGACTCATCAAAATTTGATATTAGAGCCATGAATAAAAGCATTCCACTTAACAATGGACATGGGACCAAGAACAGTGGATGAGTGAAGCGCTGCTGCATTTCCCATCATCAAAGTCTTACAAAATGAACTACCGCATGGCTAGATCTGCATCACAGTGCCAACTGCACCCATTTCTGTGTTACCTCTCTGAGCCTCAGTCTCCCCATTTACAAGAAGATGACAATATCACTTACCTTGTAAGACTCTACTCAGAAATAAAGGCATGTTAACCAATGTCATAGAACAATGTGTGTGCTGTTTGATAAGAAACTAGTTTGTGGAGGCAGGGCCAAGATGGCAGAGCAGTCAGACACTTCTGGTGAACCCTCTTACAACAAAGACCAGAAAAAACAAGTGAAACAATTACATTTATGACAAGCTAGAAGCCCTGAACATCAAAGGCAAAGTTAGAAAATGGACTGAGCAGCAAGGGGAGGGAGAGACGGTTCAGAAGCCGAGAGGAGTTGTGGACCTGAATACACAGGATCCCTCAGGCACCATTCTAGGGAGCAGCTGCAGCAGGCTGGCGGTAGTGTTCGGCTGCAGTTTCCTCAGGGAGAAACAGCCAGCCACACAGCCTACTCACACGTCCAGAATCAGAGAAGAACGGCACTCTCAGCAAAAGCTAAGTACTTGCGTATATTTTACCGCGCCCCCAGCCCTCAAGCTGGCTTCAGTGGCTGTCAATCTCGCTGGGCCTCAGATAGGCCCTGATGCGTGCCCTCAGCCATGCTCTTGGCCTTGGAGAAGGAATAAATTCACAACTGGGGAAAAGGTAATCTGCCAGCTCCACTAAGCTGGGGAGCTCAGGACAGAAGGGGCTCTGGTCCAGGCATAAATGGTCCGTGGACTTTGAATGCCTCTCCCCTCTGCACGGCCCTTTGTGTGCCTATTTCAGGAGCATAGGCCCTTGTTGGCAGACTTGCAACTGTTTCAGCTGTGTGGTGGAGAGGTGGGTGTTTGATGTTTGACACCACTTTGCCTATTAAACAGGGTCCTCACCTACCCACATCAGGAGCCTAAGGACTGGTAGCTCCACTCAGGTCACCCAGCCACCCATGACAGGGGTCCAAGGATAACTGGCACCTCCCAGTCTTTACAACCAAAACCACTGGGTGCCCAAGGTCTGTCTGCAGAACCCACCCACCTGTGCACTCTAGGGAACAGGGACACGCTTTCTTCACAGACACTCAAGGGACGGTTGTCAGCCCACTGGCTTGTTCAGAGTGTGACCCCCTGCTGCAACCAGATACTGGTACCTACAACAATCACCCCTGCCCCTCTAAGACTGTAGGACAGAGCCTGCACCACACACTTGATGACCAACTACCTGGACACCTGAGCTGAATCCATACAAGTAAAGTGAATGGAAGCCTAGGCTCATATACTTGGTAACAGCTCTAGCCATCTGGTGACAGGACGTTAGAGCTTCAAAGGTGAAGATAATCAAGCTAGCTCACTCAAGCAACCTACACTTGGGCATATCAAAACAAAACAAAGCAAGAAGCTAGGATACAGTAAGTAAACATAAAATAAACAAATACAATAACTTACAGATGGCTTGGAGACAAACAGTCAACATCAAATCATATAAAGAAGCAGATCACAATCACTACAACAAGCTCTCAAAACAAAGAATCAAGGGATCTTCTGGATGAAGATCCTGGAATTACCAGATGCAGAACACAAAAGATTAATATACAAAACTCTTCAGGGCATCAGGAAGGAGATCAGGCAATACGCAGAACAAGCCAAGGAACATGCAGATAAAGCAGTTGAAGAAATTTAAAAAGTTATTCAAGAACGTAATGGAAAATTTAATAAGCTGCAAGAATCCACAGAGAGACAGCAATCAGAAATTCAGAAGGTTAACAATAAAATTACAGAATTAGACAACCCAATAGAAAGTTAGAGGAGCAGAACTGAGCAAGTGGAAGGCAGAATTGGTGAGGTTGAAGATAAATCACTTGGCACCAATATATTTGAAGGAAAATCAGATAAAGGAATTTTAAAAAATGAAGAAACCTTACGAATAATGTGGGACTCTATCAAGAGAAATAACCTATGAGTGATTGGAGTATCAGAACAGGGAGGGATAACAGAAAATACAGACAGAATAGTAGAAGATTTGTTAGCAGAAAACTTCCCTGATATTGTGAAAGATGAGACGGTATCTATCCAAGATGCTCATCGAACTCCACATAAGGTAGATTTTAAAAGAAAGTCACCAAGACATATCATAATCAAACTTGCCAAAACCAAAGATAGAGACTTTTAAGAGCAGCGAGGGATAAACGAAAAGTCACCGACAAAGGAGTCAATAAGCTCAGACTACTCGGCAGAATCCATGCAGGCAAGAAGGCAGTGGGATGACTTATACAAAGCACTGAAGGAAAAAAAATTGCCAGCCAAGAATCATATATCTAGCAAAACTGTCTCTCAAATATGAAGGCAAAATTAGGACATTTCCAGATAAACAGAAGTTCAGGGGATTCATAAAAACCAAACCAAGATGACAAGAAGCTAGTTTTTTCTGAAAACCTTCATCTAAAATACAAAAAAAAGAAAGGCAATATAATGTAATACCTGAATTTCTAAGTATCCATTTAAAAAAAAAATTTTTTTTTTATTTATGGGTTTATAGTCTATCTCCTCCGAGTACAATATAAGCTCAAAAAAGAGCAGTGACTTGGTTTTATTTGTTCATTGTTATATCCCCAACACCTGTGACCGTGTCTGACATGCAGCGGGTACTTGATAAATATTTGTTTAACAAATGAAGAGTGTTCACATGACACAGAGTAAAGCCTTTTTTTTTTTTTTTTTTTAATTTCAGCCTACTAGTTTTCTCTATCTCATCTCCATCATCCCCTGAGGGTCAGAAACTGTTTTCTTTTGGCTTAGGGGTCTGTTTGGCCCAAACAATATAAGCATCTAGCACAGCTACTGAACAGTATCTCACATTTGTTAGCTAATTGTGAAATTAGCAGCAGGAGAAACTACAAAGATTAAGAGCCTAAATCTGTCGAAGATTACAAAACAGAGAAACATCTTCAGAATAGGATAGTATTAACTGTATTGTTGAAAAAAAAAAAAAAAAGATTTTTGCAGATGGAACATTACGTCCTTGCCAAAAAATCCCAAGTTATAGAAATAGATGGCTGTGGGCGTCATTCTCATCTCTGACCTCAGTTGATTAAACAGACAAGATGAGCCTAGACAAGACCATGAATCAGCATCTCCAAATACCCAGTCCCTAAAACTGATTCTGCAAAGCTCTTGAATAGACATTTCACCAAAAAGGATATTCAATTGGCCAGCAAACACATAAAAAGATGTTAAAGCCATGTGAGAGAGACAAATCAAATCCACAATGAGATACTACTTCACTCCCACTAGGATGGCTAAGTTAAAAAAAAGAAAATACTAAATGTTGGCGAGGATGAGAGGAAATCAGAATCCTCCATTGCTGGTGGGAATACAAAATGGTGCAGTTGATGTGGAAAACTGCTTAGTGGCTCCTCAAAAAATAAACACAGAACTACCATATGATTCAGCAATTCCACCCCTAGGTATAGGCCCAAGAGACTTGAAAACAGTGACACAAACAGATACAATGTTCATTGTAGCACCACGCATAATAGATGAAAACCTAAATGTCCATCAATAGGTGCAGAAATAAAATGTGGTATATATGTATAATGGAATACTACTCAGCCAGAATGAGAAATGAAGAAATGATACACGCTACAACATGGATGAACCTTGAAAACATTACACTAAGGGAAATAAGTCAAACACAAAGGGACAAATATTGTAAGATCTCACTGACATGATATGAAAAGAATAGGCAAATGTATAAAGACCTAAACTTACTCATGGTTACCAGGGGTGGGAGGGAGGGGGAGGGGGGAGTCACTGTTTGGGAAGCAGTGAATTTCTGTTTATGGTGATAAGAAAATTGGCACTGACTAAGCGTAATGGTTGTACACTATGATTAACATAACTGATATCACTAAGTTGTAGACCTGGAAAATGCTGAATCGGCAAATGTTGTGTTCTATGTTTTTACAGCAATATAAAAAAATAAAATAAAATGACTGATTGTGATCACTTAAAAGCCCCAAATGAAAGTCAGTATTAAAAAAATTTAGAAGGATTTTTAAATTGATTTGCAAAATAATTATTGCTGAAACCAAAGTGCAAATTTCTCTGGGGCAGGGGTCTTGCTTTTTCTCTAATCTCTACCAGAGTTCTACATCATATTCACTCTAAGTACTTCTAAGCAAATATTCCAGCAAACCTGCAGAACAGTGTTAGAAAAAGTAGGCTCTTTCAGAGAAGGAAAATACTAACTTCTGACCACTTCATGCCCATTGAATTCTTGGTAAGAATAGTGGTTTCCTTCCTAGCATAGAGCATTCCTAACACTGATCACTCCTAGCATGCATTACCCATGTTTAAATTTCTCCTACAGGTTAGGCGGCACCCCTCAGTCAATGCCACCAGGCCCTCTGCAAAATAAGAAATGACAAACTTTTCACAGAAGTATCTCATCCCAGTAAGGATGGATGTGCTTTCATACTTGCATGTTTTAACATTAAAATGACGGGGAGGGGCCCAGTGAGATACTTTCACAAGCATTTTTTCCACTTGGCTCTCAGTACAAATCTCCCAGTCACAAGCCATTTGAATCCTAACATCTCAAACCAGATTACTTGATTCACATTTCCCTAGACCAGAAATCATCAACCTTTTTCAGCACATGGACATTTGTAACAGGTACAAAACAAAAGCCCTTGTAGGCCACCACACCATCTGTCCCAGGATGTCCCTGAAGAAGTAAAAAATTTGTGGCACCCTTTTTGGTGAAACAGGACTTAAGTGATGCCTGGTCTGTATTTATCATAGGTGAAGATGAATTAATGCCAGGCACAAAGGTATACATATGTCATAAGATCTAACATTCCTAAAATAAAAATTTCATGACACTCTAAACATCTATATAAAAAAACCAAGCCCAGTGCCGCCAAGGTGATTCCGACTCATAGTGACCCTATAGGACAGGGTAGAACTGCCCCATAGAGTTTCCAAGGAGCGTCTGGCAGGTTCCAACTGCCTACCCTTTGGTTCGCAGCTGTAGCACTTAACCACTACACCACCAGGGTTTCCAAAAACATCTATATAGCTGATGTTTAAAATATGCTCAGAGGGGCTTTAAATTTTTTTCTGTGTAGGTTTAAAGTAGTACGTTGTTGCTATATGTCATTGAGTTGATTCCAGCTCATAGCGACCCCATGTGGCAAAGCAGAACTGCCCCATAGGTTTTCCCAGGCTGTAATCTTTACGGGGGAGCCCTGGTGGCACAGTGGTTAAGAGTTAGCAGTTTGAACCCACCAGCAGCTCCTTGGAAGCTGTACGAGGCAGTTCTACTTTGTCCTATAGGGTTGCTATGAGTCAGAATCTGACTTGGCGGCAATGGGTTTGTTTTTTGGTTTGGTAATCTTCATGGAGCAGATCATCAGGTTTTTTTTCTTGCCCAGCCACTGGCGGGTTTGATTGCTGACCATTCAGTTAGTAGCCAAGTGCTGAACCATTGCACCACCAGGGCTCCTAATGTAGTATAGAGCAAGGAAAAAGGTTTTTTAAATGTTTCAGCATTTTAAATTTTTACTTCATCCCACCTTAAAAAAATGTTATTGTCTACTTTCTTCTGAGTGCTCGTATCTCAATACTCTAAATGTAACAATTTTATAAATCAGACTGCACATAAAAAACTGTAGTGAGTAGATTTGCAAAGGTTGCTAAAAGTACCACTTATTAAAATTTTTGTATTAATTTTCATTTCCCTCTCAGAAATATTTTTTGCCAATAGGATATCAATATATAATTTTTCCATCTCTAGTATTATAACAAAATGTGCAAAGATCTGGACAGTAGAAAACCAAAAGGGAAGAACATGCTGAGCATTTCACAAGCTGAAAGAACTTGAGAAAAAATTCAAGCCTCGAGATGTGACACTGGCGATTCTACAGGGAAAATACTAATAAATGTAGGATCCTTCAAAAGAAGATGGAAGGAATACACAGAGTCACTGTACCAAAAAGAATTGGTCAACGTTCAACCACTTCAGGAGGTAGCATATGATCAAGAACTGGTACTGAAGGAAGAGGTTCAAGCTGCACTGAAGGCACCGGCAAAAAACAAGGCTCCAGGAACTGACGGAATACCAATCGAGATGTTTCAACAAACAAAGGCTGTGCCGGAGGTGCTCACTCATCTATGCCAAGAAATTTGGAAGACAGCTACCTGGTCAACCAATTCGAAGACATCCGTATTTGTGCCCATTCCAAAATAAAGGTGATCCAACTCAATGCGGAAATTATCGAACAATCTCATTAATATCACACACAAGTAAAATTTTGCTGAAGATTATTCAAAAGTGACTGTAGCAGTACATCAACAGGGAACTGCCAGAAATTCAACCTGGATTCAGAAGAGGACATGGAACAAGAGATATCATTGTTGATGTAAAACTGATCATGGCTGAAAGCCGAGAATATCAGAAATATGTTTAGCTGTGCTTTATTTACTATGCAAAGGCATTCGACCCTGTGGATCATAACAAATTATAGGTAACATTGCAAAGAATAGGAGTTACAGAATACTTCACTGTGATCATGAGGAACCTGTACACCCTGTACATAGGTCAAGAGGCAGTTGTTCAAACAGAACAAGGGGACACTGTGTGGTTTAAAGTTAAGACAGGTGTGCATCGCGGTTGTATCCTTTTTACCACACCTATTCAATCTGTATGCTGAGCAAATAATCCGAGAGGCTGGACTATGTGAAGAACGAGGCATCAGGATTGGTGGAAAACTCATTAACAACCTGCGATAATGCAGATGACACAACTTTGCTTGCTGAAATTGAAGAGGAATTGATTGAAGCACCTGCTGATGAAGGTAGAAAACCACAGCCTTCAGTATGGATTACCCCTCAACGAAAACAAAAATCCTCACAACTGGACCAATAAGCAACATCCTGACAAAAAGAGAAAAGACTGAAGTTGTCGAGGATTTCATCTTACTTGGATCCATAATCAACGCTCATGGAAGCAGCAGTCAAGGAATCAAATGACCCACTGCATTGGCCAAATCTGCTGCGAAAGATCTCTTTAGTGTTAACAAGCAAAGATGTCACTTTAAGGCCTAAAGTGTGCCTGATCCAAGTCTTGGTGTTTTCAGTTGCCTCATATGCATGTGAAAGCTGAACAATGAATAAGGAAGACTGAAGAATTGATGCCTTTGAACTACGTTGTCAGTGAAAAATATTGACTATATCATGGACTGCCAGAAGAACGAACAAATCTGTCTTGGAAGAAGTACCGTCAGAATGCTCCTTAGAAGTGAGGATGGTGAGACTTCATCTCACATACGTTGGACATGCTATCAGGAAGGACCAGTCCCTGGAGAAGGATATCATGCTTGGTAAAACAGAGGGTCAGTGAAAGAGAGAAGACCCTTAATGAGATGGACTGACACAGTGGCTGCAACAATGGGCTTAGGTACAAGCCCACCGTGAGTATGGCGCAGGGCCAGGCAATGTTTCGTTCTGTTGTACGTATGGTCGCTGTAAGTCAGAAGAGACTGGACGGCACCTAACAACATTAAATGTACTTCATTGTTTTTGAAAATTTGTAATTTGTCTATGATTACTTGTAGTTAATCATAAAAACTGATTGGCCGGCACAGATAAGTATTTACCGGCCTTTTGATAATATTTCTTGTAACATTAAAAAAAAAACCACTATATGAATAACAGAGCCCTGGTGGTGCAGTGGTTAAGTGCTATGGCTGCTAACCAAAAGGTCGGCAGTTTGAATCCACCAGCTGCTCCACGTAAACCCTATGGAGCAGTTCTACTCTGTCCTACAGGGCAGCTATGAGTCAGAACTGACTCCACCGCCGTGAGTTTTTGGTTTTGGTTTTATATGAATTATAGTTTCAAACATAACAATTTTGAAAAAATCTACATATCATGGAAACAAATGTTTATACTGTAAAAACACAACCTAAATATATACCGTACTTGGCAAAATAGAAAAAACAATTATCAAGACTGGAGAAAGACAGACAACATGAAAAAGGTAATACAGAAGTAAATGCCTCTGTGTCAAAAATCTAGATTTTAAAACAAACTATTTTTATAACTGTCATGTGACATCAAGTCAATTCCGACTCATAGTGGCCCTACAGGACAGAGCAGAACTGCCCCACAGGGTTTCCTGGGCTGTAATCTTTAAGGGAATAGATTGCCAGGAAGACCCTCAACAAGATGGACTGACACAGTGGCTGCAACAATGGGTTCGAGCATAGCAAAGATTGTGAGGATGGCACAGGCCCAGGCAGTGTTCCATTCTGTTGTATACAGGGTCGTTAAGAGTCGGAATCGACTTGATGGCACCTAACAACACACCATCAACCTAAAAGTTGGGAGTTCAAACCCACCAAGTCAGCATCATGGAAGAAAAGTCTGGAGACCTGCATCCATAAAGATTGTTGTTGTTAGGTTGCTAGGTGCTGTCAAGTCAATTCCAACCCATAGCGAACCTATGCACAAGAGAATGAAGCACTGCCCGGTCCTATTTACGTTGAGGTATAATCCATACTGAAGGCTGTGATCTTTGATCTTCATCAGTAAGTGCTTCAAGCCCTTTTCACTTTCAGCAAGCAAGGTTGTGTCATCTGCATAACACAGGCTGTTAAGATGAGTCTTCCTCCAATCCTGATGCCCTGTTCTTCATATAGTCCAGTTTCTTGGATTATTTGCTCCGCATACAGATTAAGTAGGTATGGTGAAAAGAGACAACCCTGACATACACCTTTCCTGATTTTAAACCACACAGTATCCCCTTGTTCTGTTAGAAAAACTGCCTCTTGATCTATGTAAATGTTTCTCATGAGCACAATTAAGTGTTCTGGAACTCCCATTCTCCACAATGTTATCTATAATTTGTTACGATCCACACAGTCGAATGCCTTCGCATAGTCAATAAAACACAGGTAAACATCTTTCTGGTATTCTCTGCTTTCAGCCAGGATCCATCTGACATCAGCAATGATATCCCTGGTTCCACATTCCTTTCTAAATCCAGCTTGAATTTCTGGCAGTTCCCTGTCGATACATTGCTGCAGTCACTTTTGAATGATCTTCAGCAAAATTTTCCTTGCATGTGATATTAATGACATTGGTGGATAATTTCTGCATTAGGTTAGATCACCTTTCTTGGGAATAGGCATAAATACAGATCTCTTCCAGTAGTCTGCCCAGGTAGCTCTCTTCCAAGTTTCTTGACACAGACGAGCAAGCACTTCCAGAACCTCAAAACAATACCTCTTTTCCCAATCTCAATATTGTCTTCAAGATATCTTTAATATACAGCAGCTGGTAAGCAGTTAACACAATGAAATCCAACACAGAGATTTTTTTCCCTCTGGAAGGGGAAAAATCCCTTCAGAGGACCAAATAAGTCATCTAAGTAGAATGAGTCACTTCAAGTTATATTTTTTTAGTTTTGATATGTGACACATTTTTCCTGGGACCCTTCAGTTTCCATTTCTGCATAATTTTCTCCCTTTCAAATCTCCTTGATCTACCTTCACCCCTTCATGCATTCAAGCCACCTGATCACTCCAAATTTTAAAAGAAAAAAGAGGGGAGATGAATCCTGACAAGTGATAAGAAAGAGTGGCTTAATACAATGGACGGTCCTTGAGATTTTAGCGGAAGAGAATTCCAACTCAACTTTTCACATAAGACAGATACTGCCATTTACACTGTTGGCATTATTACATGCAAAGGTAAGAAAAGATTTTAGGAAGTATAACGGGAAGCAGGAGAGGATCCCAGTCTAGCCTTTCACACAAGGCTGGGCCTATTCACTATACTAACAACATAAGATACCACTATTGATGCTGTCAGCATTATTACATGCAAAAGGTTTCTTAGATGTTATATGGGTACCAACTAAAATTCTAATTTATAAACAGTTTAATCTTACTCCGAAAAAGCAAGTATTCCTCAGGAATCTATTCTGCCAGGGCACTATACTAGGCACTTTACGTATTACTGTAATTAATCTGAAGAACAATGCTATGAGATAGGTTATCAAGAGCGCCATTTTACAAGTAAGGAAACTGAGGCCCAGAAAGGTTAAGTAATTTGCCTATGGATATCTAATTGGTTGGTTCAAATAAAACCCAGGTATATCTGACTCTGAATTATAACTGACAATAAGGTTTCTTTCATCCAGTGCCTATCTTAATGTAACCACTACAATTTAATACAGCAACAGAAAAAGACCTCTGCAACACAAGACTTGAGAGTCACAAAAAGACACACGGTATTAATTTATGAGGGCTACAAATATTTATTGTGGGCCAATTCCTTGCCAACCTCTGTTCTAAGAACTGGGTATAAAGCAGTGAACAGGAGAGACAGGAGCTTACGTTCCAGCAGGAGATTGTAGTGGGTTGAACTGTATTCCCCAAAAAGATATGTCCAAGCTCTAGTCCCTGGTACCCGTGAATGCGACCTTATTCAGAAATAGAATCTGTGAAGATGTATTTAAATTCAAGATCTTGAGATGAGATCATCCTGGATTCAGGGTGGTGAGGAATATTGAACACTGAATATACCATGGACTGTGAAAAGAATGAACAAGTCTGTCTTGGAAGAAGTACAACCAGAATGCTCATCAGAAGCAAGGATGGCCATACTCTGTCTCACATACTTTGGACATGATTATCAAGAAGGATCAATCCCTGGACAGAAACATCATGCTTGGTAAAGTAAGGGGGTCAGCAAAAAAAAAAGGAAGACCCTCAACGAGGTGGACTGATACAGTGGCTGCAACTATGGGTTTAAACATAACAATTGTGAGGATGGTGCAGGACTGGGCAATGTTTCATTCTGTTGTACACTGTCTCCAGAACTGTGAAAGGCAGCTGACGTCTCACCACTGCAATGAAACCATCTTATCAAGGTCACCAATGACCTCCACTTTGCCAAATTCCATTGATAATATTTGGTCCTCCTTTAAATTACTTTACCAACATTTGACAGAGTTGAATTTTCCCCTCCATCATGAAACACTTTCTTCTGCTGGTTGCTGCAATTCCATGCTCTCTTGACTTTCCTCCTATGTCAGTGGCTGTTCCTTCCCAGTCTCCTTTTCTGGTTCTGCTTTATCTCTCGACCTCTAGATGTTGGAGTGGCTCAAGACTCAGTCTTCTGATCTCTTCTCTTCCAGCCTCACTCCGTAGGTAACTGCCCACTCTTTTGATCTGACATATTGTGACAATTCCTAGATTTGTATCCCCGACCCCAATCCCTCCCCTGAACCAAAAATCCTATATCCATAAATATTGGGACGTCTCCACCTGGATAAATACTAGGCAACATAAACTTAGTATGTTCAAAACAGATAATTTCTTCCCCCATATCTTATCTTTCAATTTTCCCCATCTCAGTAAATGACCACTCCATTTTTCCAGCTGGTTAGGCTAAAAATCACCGTGGTAGATATATCTAAATCAAAAACCGATTGCTGTCCAGTTGATTCCAACTTATGTCTGTAACCCCACATGTTACAGAGCAGAACTGCTCCATACAGTTGTTTTTTTTTTTTTTTTTTTTAATTTGCACCACACAACACATCCTATGAGGGGAATCTTGGCAATTGAGTAGTCATATATTAACTACCCATTTGAGGCAGGTTCTTTGGGAACAAACTATATTTGTAAATAGTGATTTCTTAGTATTTTCTCCTTTGTCTCTTTTTTTTTTTTTTAGTTTTTTTTTTTATTAACTTTTATTGAGCTTCAAGTGAACGTTTACAAATCAAGTCAGACTGTCACATGTAAGTTTATATACACCTTACTCCGTTCTCCCACTTGCTCTCCCCCTAATGAGTCAGCCCTTCCAGTCTCTCCTTTCGTGATAATTTTGCCAGCTTCCAACTCTCTCTATCCTCCCATCCCCCCTCCAGACAGGAGATGCCAACACAGTCTCAAGTGTCCACCTCATACAAGTAGCTCACTCTTCATCAGCATCTCTCTCCTACCCACTGTCCAGTCCCTTTCATGTCTGATGAGTTGTCTTCGGGAATGGTTCCTGTCCTGGGCCAACAGAAGGTTTGGGTACCATGACCGCCGGGATTCCTCTAGTCTCAGTCAGACCATTAAGTATGGTCTTTTTGTGAGAATTTGGGGTCTGCATCCCACTGATCTCCTGCTCCCTCAGGGGTTCTCTGTTGTGCTCCCTGTCAAGGCAGTCATCGATTGTGGCCGGGCACCAACTAGTTCTTCTGGTCTCAGGATAATGTAAGTCTCTGGTTCACGTGGCCCTTTCTGTCTCTTGAGCTCTTAGTTATCGTGTGACCTCCATACAGTTTTCTTGGCTGTAATCTTTACAGAAGTAGGTTTCCAGGCCTTTCTTTCATGGCACCACTGGGTGGATTTGCCCAGCAACCTTTCAGTTAGTAGTCAAGCACAAACCATTTTTCCACCCAAGAACCTATAAAACCAAACCTGTTGCCACTGAGTCAATTTCAACTCATGGTGACCCCACGGGTAACAGAGTAGAATTTAGGATTTCTTGTCTATGATCTTTAAGAAAGCAGGTTGCCAGGGCTTTCTTCCACAGAGCCACTGAGTGGGTTCAAACCGTCAACCTTTAGATTAGCAGCCAATTGCAAACTGCTTGAGCCACCCAGTCTCTTGAGACAGCTAGCTGGTTGCCTCCTAATTTGGCCACCCTTGCATCTAGGTGTGACTACGTAACTAAGTTCTGGTTAACTAGATGTAAGCAATGATGTTGTGTAACTTTCTGATCATGCCCTCAAGAGATAGAAACATGCCCACCCTCACCCCTTTAATCCCTTCCTGACGGCTGGAGAAGCCCTAGTGGTGCAGTGGTTAAAGCACTTGGCTGCTAATGGAAAGGTCGGTGGATCGATCCCATGAGCCACTCTGCAGGAGAAAGATGCTGCAATCCGCTTCCTTAAAGATTTACAGCCGTGGAAACCCTATCGGGCAGTTCTACTCTGCCCTATAGGGTCCCTGTGAGTCAGGATCGACTGCACAACAGTGGGTTTTGGTTTTAAGGACTGGAATGCAGATGTACTGGCAGGAGGTGGAGCAGCCGTCTTGGACTATAAGTTAGATGTCTCACATTGAGGACGACAGAGCACAAAACAGAATGAGTCTGGCTTGCTACTTACTAAACTAGCTCTCACCTACCTACCCAGACTTTTACTTAAGAGAAAAATTAACCTTTATTTTGTTTAGGCCATTATTATTTTGGCCTTCTTTGCTACAGCGGTCAAACCAACATCCTATCTCATGTATGGAATGTGGAATCTGGAAATGAATCAACCTGAACAGAATATAAATACATGGCATTGGCTTCGGGGTCAGCAAAGCACAGCTATTACACAAGGAAAGCTGATAACCAACAACAAAACATTTGGTAAAACTGTGACACCCTGGAAAACAGCCTGTGTGCCAACATGATCTATAATTCTAGGGAAACTGGTTGGGCAATTCAGAATTTGGGTGCTTATTGGCTTCTTGCCATTTTAAGCAAGAAGTTCCACGAGAATGGGATGGGCTCAAGCTACAGCTTGCCGATGTGCATGGGAATCTAGGCCTGCCTAAGGAATGCCCATGGTGTACAGTCTAGGTTTACTTAGTCTGGTAACTTGGGGCCAGGTAAGGTTGAAAGAGCCAACTCCTTCAAGGAGCCAGCAGGAAACAGCCTGGAGAAACTGTTCAGCCCCAGGAAGGGGATATTTTGCAATGTCCACTTCAGATCTGGCCCCAGAGGAAAACGGACAAGGAAAAACTAGCCAGAGGGTAAAGCCAAAGGCCACAGAGGGCAAGAGACAAGGGAGTTCCTCCAAGACAGGAGAACCAGCGCTGCCAGATGGACTATATCAGGAATGTACCCAACTGCCAAGACATGGAACTGTAACAACTTGGCTGGGCAGGAACTGACAAGAGCTGTGGACCAGTGATGGGTGTGCACTCCGCATTCTTCACTTTTCCAAATCAGTATTTTTATTTCCATTATCCGATCCTTCTATTGAGTCCCTTGGTGGTACAAACACTTAACGTACTCAGCTGCTAACTGAAAGGCTGGAGGTTCAAGTCCACCCAGAGGTGCCTCAGAAGAAAGGCCTGGTAATCTCCTGAAATCTTCTGAAAAATCAGCCCATTGAAAACCCTATGGGGTACAGTCCTGTTCACACACATCAGCTCAACAGTGCCTGATAATTTACTGGTATCCTACTATAGACCTCAGCATATGGTGATTGAGTAGGGAGGGAGTTAACCCTTTCATGCTCATGGGTACATCTGGGAACCAAGTACTTTTTCTGCCTTTAAAGGTTTACTGGGAAGCTGCTGCACCACTGACAGTGTGTGCTGTTGCAAGGCAGGGGCCATTATGACTGCTTGAAACCAAATAAATGGGCATGTGCCACAAATTACTATTTTTACAGAGTACTGTATGAGATGCCTGAATTTCTGGTAGGAAAAATCAAAATTTTGAAAATATTTGTTACACGTATGTAGCAACAGACACTGGGGAGGAGTCTAGGATATAATTAGTGGTACTTCGTATGTACCACTGAACACTTAGGGTAGGCTTGTGGGAGGGGACAAGAAAAAAAATCCATGCTACCTACCAAAAATTCAGACACACTCAATGATTCAGCATGCTTCCATTAATGAAAACACATGGGGTCAACAAAAAAATTCAAAGCAGAAAATAACTGGTTCACAAAAGACTTAACAGATAACTTATATATTAACTGAAAAGTTCCTGAACCATGAGGAGCCTTGTTCACACCCGATGGAGAGAACTGTACATCACCCAGGGATCCTGGACTCTGAAGCTGACTTGAGGTTGTCTCCCTTGGGAAGTTGCAGAGTATGTTTTAGATGCGGGAAGAAGGGTTTGGCAAGAGGGGCATAGGGTGTTCTCCCTTTCTGATAAAAGAGAACTTTTAGCTGAACACATGGCTACCAGTAAAAATTATTTCCCAGCCTTGCGGGTGGGTAGTTGTGGCCATGCAACATGTTCTGAACAGTGGGAGGTGAACAGAAGTGATATACGTAGCTTCCAGGCTAAAAGGAAGGAGCATGCCCTCCCTTTGCCTCTTTTTTCTTCTCTCTGGCTAGAATGCAAACATGAATGGGCCAAATGATGGAGGCCATATGTTAAGGAAGGTGGTGCAACAAGACAGAAGACAGAAAAGCTTGGGCCCCTAATGAGCACAAAGCTGCCAAAGCAGCACCGGCCTCCTACCCAGACTTCTATTTAGAGGGAAATAAACAACTATCTGGTTTAAGCAACTACTGTTTCACGTCTCTCTGTTACAACAGTCCACCTGATAATATCCTGACTCATATAGCCATCCTTGACTCTGCCCTTTCCCTCATGCCTCACATCCAAGCCCTCACCAAATCCTATTGGTTCTAACCACAAAACATCTGACCATCCAGTATCTGATCCTTTCTTACCTGCTCCACCACTAACCCTGGTTGGTGGCCCCACATCATGTCACTGGGACTCCTGTGATGGCCCTCCAGCCTTTTTCTCTGCTTTTACTCTTTCCCCCTTCATCTATTTTCACAGCAGTCAGAATGATTCTTTTAAAATATAAATCAGAATGTAAGCCCCATGATGGCAGGCATTTCTGTCTGTTTTGTTCATTGATACATCCTCATGGTTTACAACAATGCCAAGCATACACTGTATATCATCAAACATGCCAATTGTAAGCTGCATCACTATTTTTTGCACCACCAAGAATGCAAAAAAAAAAAAAAAAATGCTGCCAATTAAACCATAACAACATGCCTTAACAATTAGCTGGGACAGAGCAGTAATATCTTGCGCTAGCCTCTCATTGTTTTGAAATTTCTTTCTGAAGAATGTGGAACGTTCCTGACCTTCAGATGCACTGCCTGGGTGTGAAAGGCAATCCTTCTAACTATATCTTCAGTAACAAAAGGTGACACAGCTTCATAGACTTCTGCTGTCTACCCTTCTAAAGCCTCCTCATGTACTTGGTTGTTGCTCTGAAATAAAATATGGAACTGTGGTCATATCTCCAACAAACTTTTTCTTTACTAATACCAAATTTATAACCCATTGCTGTTTCCATTCATCTCTGCATACGAAGTAATGTTTGCTTTCATTGCTGAATCACAGTGTAATTTTTTTGAAGGCATTTACAATGACAACTGAATTAAATATGTGTAGCACTTAACTCACAGCAACCATTGTGAGGATGGCACAGGACTGGGCAGTGCTTCTTTCTGTTGTGCACAGGGTTACTAGGAGTAGGAACTGACTCGAGGGCAACTAACAACAACAACAACAGCACTTAACTGGAGGAGTCCTCCTGGTGCAGTGTTAGAGCATCCAGCTATTAAACAAAAGGTCAACAGTTCAAACCCACAAACCGCTCTCTGGGAGAAAGATGTTGCAGTTTGCTTACGTAAAAATTACAGCCTTGGGTACCCTATGGGGCAGTTCTACTCTGTCCTATAGGTTCACTATAAGTCGGAATTGACTCTATGGCAATGGGTTTTAACAGGTTTTAGCATTTAACTCAAGGAGCCCTGGTGGCACAACCATTAAGGACTCGACTGCTAACCTAAAGGTTGGCAGTTTAAACCCACCCAGCAGCTGAGTGAGAAAAAGACCTAGTGATCTGCTTCCATAAGGATTACAGCCTAAAATCCACTGGGAAGTTCTACTGTCACATGGGGTCACTATGAGTTGAAAATCGACTTGACAGCACCTAACAACAGCAGCACTTTACTCAACTGAAGGGACAATAATATGAACAGGTATGACCAGGTTCACACACAAACAGGAAATGACAATGTGTCACAACTGCCACCTGGCCAGTGGTGATAACATCACTCTATCCACTGTAAGAAGCAACTCAATTTCAAAGATGTTAAAATGTTTGTGTGTGGGATGGGGGGGAGGAGGAATGGACACCTCAGAATTGACTGAGATACAGCTATAAGCACTCAGTAAATATTGGCTAGAATGAGTGGCTTCATCTCTTGCCACTGAGCGCCTTGCTGACCAGGTTCCAACCACATTTGGCCTCCTTGCTGTTCCTGTAGCAGGTCAAGAAGGTATCCACCTCAAGGCCCTTAGTACTTGATGTTCCCTGTACATGGGAAAACTCTTTCCCCAGGTGGCGACATGGCTCGCTTCCTCTCATTAAGTCTGCTCAACAGCCACCTCCTGAAATCGCACACACCCCACACACCTCTAGTGATCTCCATCCCTTTAGTCTACTTCTTTTTCTTCATAATACTTATTACAAAATAACATCTTAGGTGTATATTTGTGTTTATCATGTCTCCTCTCACTAGAAGGAGGTTCCATGCAAGCAGGGTTCCTGCAGTGTCTGACACACAGCAAGGAAACAGTAAATAGGGTTGAATGAACTGCTGACAGGAAGGCATCTTTACCTAGATACACCACAGGGAGCTTGCAAGGAAATGCACTCTGTGCAGAGCAAAGGCCTGAAGACCCAAGTGCCCCTTGTAAGGAGTCTCCCTGGTAGTCTTCCTCTATAAGATGAGATCCATTCTCAGGAATAGCAACTGGAGACTAAAAGTCTACAGTCGTTGATGATGATGATGATGCTGTGTCCCATCAAGTTGATTTCGACTAATAGTGACCCTATATGATAGAGCAGAACTGCCCCATACGGTTTCTTATGCTGTAATCTTTACAGGAATAGATAGGTCTTTCTCCCAAGGAGCCACTGGGTGGGTTTGAAATGCCAACCTTTCAGTTAGCAGGTGAGTGCTTACCTGTTGCGCTACCGGGGCTCCTTAAAAGTCCACTAGGGCTTCCAATTTCCACCTCAAAAGGGACAATAAGAACACTGTAAACATTACAATCTGCTCAGGTTATTTCTGTTTTACAGGCCGTTTAGTAGAGGGATTAAGAACTCTGAGGTCATAGTTAAATTAGAATCCAGTTTCTATCGCTTAGTATTTGTGTGCATTTCCACAAGTTACTTAATTTCTATTAGCCTCAATTTTCTCATCTGTAAAATGGGGATAACAACAAAACCAATTCTGCTAAGCAAACTAAGTGCTGAGCACATATTAAGGGTTCAATAAAAGTCAGCTAATATTATCATCCTCCATCTCTCTTCTAAAGTGAACAGGAGTGGAGGAGGGGTCAAGGAGGCTGCATCCGAATCCTACCAGGCTTGAAGGAGAAGAATCTCCAGTTATGAAGCACCAGCTTAGGTCCTGTGGCCTACTACAAAGGAAGAAAATGTCAAAGGGATAGAGATGTTAGATAGAAAGGCCAGGGTGGGGGTCTCCATGTTGACTCCTCAGTCCATGGTTCAAAACTAAACTCACCTGCTTTCTCCAAAACCTGCTCCCCATCTGGAATTCCTTATCCCACTCCCAATCCATCTCTCAAGTTAGAAACTGAGCAATCATCTTCGTCCTTTCTCTTCCCCCATCCTCTTCACATCAAACTGATCATTAGAACTAGGTTAACATAGATCCTTGATATTGCTGGTGTCTGTCTGCTCCGCCTCCATTCCCACTGCCACTGCCTGGGTTTGGACTCTACCGTCTCACTCCTGGGAACCCTGGTGGTGCAATGGTTAAGAGTTTGGCTGCTAACCAAAAGGTTGGCAGTTCGAATCCACCAGGCACTCCCTGGAAACTCTATGGGGCAGTTCTACCCTATCCTATACGGTGGTTATGAGTCAGAATCAACTCGATGGCGATGAGTTTGGTTTTGGGTTTTTGTGTCTCACTCCCAGATAGCAACAGCATCCTGTCTCCCTGCCTGGAGCCCTTCTTCCAAGCCACTCTCTCCTCCCTTGCCAGTCAACTTTCTAATCCCTTAAAACCCTTCAAAGGCTTCTAACAGCTTTACAGAGAAAGTTCAAACTCCCAAAGCATTTCTGAAAGCCCTCCAAGATCTGGCACCTGCCTCATCTGCCACCACTCCTCCCCAAGGCAAAATCTTGTGCTCCAGTCACACTACTTCTCACCATTTCCTGAGCTCCTCAGCCTCAGAGCCAGTTCCAAGGACCCTTAACCTGGCAGCTACTCTTCAGCACAAAGATCATTTTTTCTTGAAAGTCTTCACTAAGACACCTCCCACCAGTATTTTCCTTGGTGTCTTGTGCATAACTTCCACAACAACAGTTAGGACACTACAATTGTTGGATTCCTATCTATCTTGCTCTTCCCAATTAAATTTTAATTTAAGAAAAAGGATTATATTCCCTTTAACCAACCTGATATATTGATGGGGGAGGCAAAGCCTCTGCTTTTTGAAAAAATGCTTGTTGAATGACAATTGGGGGGGGGTGTTTCAGATGAGAGTCACAACCAAAACGACAATAGACCTTATCCCATCATGAAGGTATTCATAGAAAACAACACTTCTACAGGAAAACTATGCATTTTAAGCAGCGTGGGTCAATGTTAGCAGGATATTCATATAGAATTTATGGCCAGTCCTTAAGCAGTAAAATGTAGTAAAGAGAGCTTCAGAGTTAGGGGACTGGGTTTGAATGCCAACTCTGTCACTTCTAAGCCAGGTCACTATGGACAAATGACTTAACCTAAACCTCAGTTTCCTCACCTTATAAATAAGGATCTAGCATCTGTCTAATTACACTGTTTTATCAAATGAGACAATGGCTGTAAACTGCCTGGCATGAAGCAAGCTTCTAAGGCTGCTGATAAATGTTAGTCCCTTTCCATTTACAGAACCCTGCTTAAAAAGTCCAAGGTCACAGGTTAACTCCCCATAATCTGCATGGGGGACAGGGATGCAACATCTAACACTCTTCTAAAACCATGGCCACACCCTGAATCTCAGCCAGCCATCTTGCAGATGAACTGGGTCATAAAGATTTAGCCAAAAAAAAAAAAAAAAAAGCAAATGATTTCAATGCAATCTCACACCTCTGATGAAAAAAAGTTTAAAATACCTGCCCTATTCCCAGCATCATATGAAAAACAAGACATGAGTAAGCTACAGAATGAATGTAACGTAAATAATGATGCCTGGGACTGGAGGTTTCTGAAGGGAATGAACTTAGTCATGGACCTGCTCTAGGGAGCAATGGATTCACTGTAGCACTCTATATAAATAATAACAGCCATGAAGTTAGACAAATATTTCACTTTTTTCTCTTGTACAACACAAGAGAGGAAAAGCACAAGAATTTAAGGTGATCTACGAGAGGGCCCAAAACTGCCCATAATGTAAAATTTTCTAAAGCTACTAATCTGGTTATAACAGCCTTTATTTTTCACGGACTATATTCTCATACATTTTCATTTTGTTAAAATATGAAATCCTGCCTTACCTAATTTCCTAATTTAGATTGAAAGATCACACACAGTCTTGCCTGTTTTAACCTTGAAATGTTTGTTTGAATTCAATAACGAAAACGCATTATTTTCTAACCAAATCAATGTCACATTATACGTGTGACAAAAGTTTTCCCTGCTAGAGTAACAACACAAAGGCAAAAAAAGCTATGGACATGTCTCTGTTGAGAATTACTCACCTAACCCCAGAATTAAAGAAACTGGATTAAACACACATACACACACACACTTTAAAGAGATTTTCCCCCCAAAATTATTTGTTCTAAATTCTGCTGAAAGTAAAATTACCTATTCTTGAATTATCCCTTTTTGTTCAGGCTAATTTGCTGAAAATAATTTCATATTGATCTTACACTAGTGAATTTAACTTCTCACATTTACTTTAATATTCTGTTGACCTTGAAAAATGTTTCTTGTATCGCCTCTGCAAAAGGTTACATTTGTTCCTTATATGGTAACAAAAAAGTTACACCTTCCTCAGGGACTGAGTAAAGAACACATTTCAGATTATACAGCACCTTTAACTTGTCGGTATTCTTTATTGGTTTGAAAATAATTTCCTGCTGAAAATTAATCCAAAAAACTCTAAACCAGGAACAATTTAGAGATCATCAAGAAAAAAATAATTTGTGGGAGAAAAAGACTACTAAAAAACATAAACTCTTTGCTTTATATGAAATTATTGCTACAGGAATAAAGGGTGGCGGGGGGGGGGGAGGCATTTTTTTTAAAACTACATAAAACAAACTGCCCTCTAAGGGAATCTCTTGATAGTTCCTGCCTGACTGAATGGAACTGTTTTAATAGTCTTCTAATTTAAGATTATATTCCTGAAGTATTTGAGGAAAGCAAAAATCAGTAACACAGAATGGGCAATCTTGACTTTCCAAACAGTCAAGTATCACAACCAACAAAATAATATGCTTCCTTTCCTACCTGACCCTTAACCCACGACTTGTATGCCCTATCCCTGGAGAATTTCAGTCCCTAAGTAAACACACTGACTACTCTGTAGCTAAAACTAGAGCATGGAAGTCTTACAGTACAACCAACCTGATGGATGACTGCTTTCATAATACTTTAGGGAAGTTTTATATGACCAGTGGAAGAAATGAGGAGGTCAGTTGAAGAGGGTGAGGCCAGCAGGGGTCCTGAAAGGGAAGCTCAATTTGTAAAAAGGAAGGGAAAGGTCGGTATAATCACAGGAAATTCCCTGTACCCTTATTGCCACTGTTTTTATGACAATCTTATTAAAAAATCTTTAAAACATCAGAAGGGGATCTGTATGACTCCTTTCAGAAATGAGAACGGGGGGAATTTACTAAGTCATTTGCTTCCTGTGTAGTCTCTGCTATAGCAAAACAAGAGTTTGAAAGAGACAAGAACTAGGGAAAGGTAGAATGAAAGCCAAGTATGCCAGAAGTCTGTTGTGGTCTCTTAAATTACCGGAATTTAACTAGGATTCTCTAAACCGTTGGGAAGACACATATTCTGTTAAATATCAGAGAATCTGTCTGTAGGCCATCCTCAAACACAAAGGCATATTTAATCAACTTATACAACTTACGGCCACACATACATGGGATTTCAAATAATTCCTTTAAAACATACACCCACTATCACTCTGATTCCATCCAAAATTATTCTTTAAATTGCTGCAGTAAAGTGTGTGTTATTAAACTTGATATAAATCTAACCTTTCTTGTTTGAGTACCCTCAAGAAAAGAATGAACACCTCAAGATGCTCTACTCTTCTTCAGATCCTAAAAGATTCGAAAAAGAAGCAAATGGAGTTCAGAATGGAGAAATAAACGAAGGGAGAATAAAACGAGAATCTCTTAGAGAGTCATTTTATTCTTTGAAAGTGTCATCTTCATTTCTTCCCCAAGCCCAAAGGCCAAGCTCCACTGGCGCAATATCATCTTTGTCCAAAGCGCCAAAGAGTTGCCAACTAGTCCCCCAAGGTGTCCCCCCAACCTCCTCACCTCATCAGCGCTCAGCTCCTCCATCGCTTTCCTCTTAATGATGAAAGACGTTAAGGAAAGATCCTTCTGTTCTCGAGAGAAGGGAAGAAGGAAAGGAGAGTAGAAGGTGTCTATCGGACTGTCTAGTCCCCCAAATGGGGGAGGTTTCAGAATTGCATAGTCAGAGGTTAAAATATAAGAACACGAGAGGCACTGAACCGCCTTGGCTTCAGTCACTTCAATCGCCCCAGAGCCTCTTACAGCTGCTTCTGTCCTGAGCAGCCTCTTCTGGCCGCCACTGCTGCTGCTACACGGTTATCTTAAGGCGCCACTTACTACCCTCTGCTTCCTAGGTTGTCCAGAGCATGGAGCGCGGTCTCCAGCTGGTCTCGTGCTCCGAGCTTGCTAGGTCTTCGTGGTGGTGGCGCGGCAGCTGCGCTTCCTCCGGCAGATCCTGCTCTCCTTCCTACCTTTTGCCCCTGGCGGGAACTGTTCGACTGCAGAGTGGGTGCTCCGAGGCAACGCGACCCCAAAGGCGCCCAGACAGAGCCCAGCACTGAAGAGGGAAGCCCCTCCCCTCCCAAAGCAGGCCGGCCACGCCCCGCCTCCGCGCCGGAGCCTGGGCAGGGGGAGGGGGAGGACGAGACTCGCGATGCCTCTAGCTGGAAGAGTAAATCCTCCTACCCCTCCACCCCTCCACTTACCCCCACTCCCCACCAAGTATTATTCATCAAAACAACAGGGCGGCCATCTTTGAAGGGGGTCACGTGACCCCCACCAGGGAGGCGGGGCTTCTGGCTCCTGGACGAGGCAGCCAATAGGCCGCGGGCGTCGCGCCGCCGATTTCCTCTCCTCGGCGCCCCCTCCCCGCCCCCGACTCCGTCCCTTCCCCCGCAACTGCGCGGGGCGGGGGGGAGGGGCGAGAGAGCCCGCGGGGGGCGGGCCCGCGAGCGGGGGCGGGGCGGCGCGGCGGGGGCGGGGCGGCGTGGTGCCATGGCGACGGCGCGGGGGTGGCGGGCACGGCGTCAGGGCCCAGGTAGGCTCCCGAGGGGAGGGAGAGGGATGGGCACACCGGGAGGAATGCGAGGGCTGGGGACCGAGGAGGCCGCAGGTGGTGGCGGTAGAGGGACAGCGCCGGGACTGACACATGGAAGATCAGCCTGAGGGGACTGACGCCACCGGGTTCCCGCAGCGCCTTCGTTGTTCTCAGTCACTTTTGCTTTTTAGTGATAAACGTATCTACGCCGCAGCCAAGTGAACGAAAACGTCTCCTTTCTCGGGAGTGTTACCTAACATATTTACTGCTCATCTTCTGGAGAATGTCTTTCTGCATCCTCCACCTACTCAAAGAAAGCCCAATTGGAAGGAAATTCTAATTTAAGTAGAACTTCAATTAATTCTATTTTACTTTGGTCTTTTTAAAGACATAGTTTCTGCTTTTTTTTAATGTGTTAAAAAGGGATGGTAAAAATTTAAAATATAGATGAAAGACAAAGATGAAAAATCTTTTAAGTGCACATACATATACAAGAAAGATATTTAGAGTCACTGGAGAGAAATCTTCAACTGGACAAGGATACAAATGTTTTCTAATATACAAATCTAAATTGAGCATTCAAAGTAACAGTATCATTAAATTACAGATTTTGCCGCATACAAAGACTATACCATATTGGCTAACTTACTGAACTGTAATCTTACAGACTGCACTTCAGAATTAAAAGAGTTAACAATTTCTTTGCTACGTATGCTAGGTATGTAAGGAGTTTGTGAGTAAAATCAGACACTGGAGGCTTTGAATATTATCTGCTCTCAAGGAAAGAATTCTGTGTAAGCCAGAGTTTGGATGCAGGATGACACTTATATTAATACTTTTTTTAAAAACGTAGTTATGGAGATGTAATTCACATACTATACAATCCATCCATTGAGTTGGTTTTATTATATTCACAGAGTTGTGCAACCATCATCACAATCTAAATTTAGAGTATTTTCCTGACCCCAAACAGAACCCCCCCCCCCCGCACCCGTTAGCAGTGACTCCCCATTCTACTCTCTCTCCCAGTCCCCAGGCAACCACCAATCTACTTTCTGTCTCTATTGCATTTGTCTATTCTGGATATTTCATATGAATAGAACCATACAATATGTGGCCTCTTGTGTCTGGCTTCTTTCACTTAGCGTAAGGTTTTCCAAGTTGATTCACATTGTAGCATGTATTAGTATTTCATTTATTTTTATGGCTGAATAATACTGCTTATATGGATTTATGTGGAAACCCTGGTGGCATAGTGGTGAAGTGCTAGGGCTGCTAACCAAAGGGTCAGCAGTTTGAATCCACCAGGTGCTCCTTGGAAACTCTATGGGGCAGTTCTACTCTGTCCTATAGGGTCTCTATGAGTCGGAATCGACTCAACGGCAGTGGGTTTTTTTTTTTGGTTTTAAATGGATTTATCACATTTATGCATTCATCAGTTGACATTTATTCATTGATCAGTTGACGGGCATTTGGGTTGTTTCCACCTGTTGGCTATTATGAATAATGCTGCTAGTAATATTTGCGTAAAAGTTTTCTATGGACATATGTTTTCATTTTTCTGGAGTATATACCTAGGAGTGGACTTGATGCACCATATGGTAACTCTGACTTTTTGGGCAACTGTCAAATGGTTTTCCAAATTGGCTCTACCGTTTTACATTCCCACCAGAAATGAGGGTTCCAATTTCTCCACATTCTTGCTAACCCTTATTACATGTCCAAGGTATGTAAGACATAGTCTCTTCATCCTTGCTTCTAAGGAGCATTCTGGCTGTACTTCTTCTAAGACAGATTTGTTTGTTCTTTGGGAGTCCATTCTTTGCCAACGTTTGCTACATTTCAATGTAGTCCCATTTATTTTATTTTATTTTATTATCACTTTTGCTTTTGGTATAATGCGTTCACTTTTAAAAGACATACTTAATCATTCAATATTTAAATATTATAAGAAAGCATTTTTTTCCATTTTGAGGTTGGGGAAATCACTGAAGTTAAATGACCTGTGTGCCAAATTAAATAGGAAAACAATCAGAAATCTTGCTTCTCCTGAATTCTTCCCTATCACACAGATATATCTTGATACAATATCTGCATATTGTGGCTATACAGAAAATGCAGGCTACATTAATGATGGTATATTTATTTGCTGAATAGTGATATTGTGAAGATTACCATGCCACAATATTTTGTTCACCATAAATTCCATGTCCTATCTAACTTTATCAATTTTTTAACCTTTTGTAATCTCTGACATTTGGATATTCTGACATAGAATTGATTTTTAAAGATGTTTCATTATTTCAAAGCCAAGAAATACATGAGTATTTTTACATGGAAACTCCACTCCCTTCTTTTTCTTCAACTCCAAAGTATTTTTTCTGCAAATAATAATAATAATAAATAGAATCACAAAAATTAGAGATAAGGTCTCTCTGGCCATATAATGTACTTTTCAGGGGCTTCTTACAGGATTGATCCCTCTAATACATTTGTAGTATCTTTTACGGTTGTGTTTTAACCCATCTAAGTGATGGCCTTTCTATCACTTCCCTTAGGGGAAGCTTTCCTACAGAGTTGTAAGTAACAGTGTCTTGGAGTTGTTCCTGGTTCTTAGCTCATATTTTCATTGTTTCACTCAGATTCTTCCAATTGAGATATTATGCCTTTTGGACCATGCCTCCTTTGGGAAGTACCAAACAGCATGGCCTTCAACAAAAATTCTTAGAATTACCAGTAAACCCGTAAGTGAGCAAAAATCCTTTTTAATACCAAAAAAAGTAAAACTTTTTCCAGTGGCAGTTAAAGGAGGAAATCAGAGATACAATCTAAACCATTTGAAATTAAAAAAAAAAAAAAAGCTTTCTTGTCAATTAAGAGGAGTCCTGGTGTCATAGTGGTTAAGCGCTCAGCTATTAACTGAAAGGTTGGCAGTTCAAACCCATGAACCGCTCTGTGAGAGAAATATGTGGCAGTCTGGTTCTGTAAAGATTTACAGCCTTGGAAACTCTGTGGGACAGTTTACTCTGTCCTATAGGGTCGCTATGAGTTGGAATTGACTCAATGGCGGTAGGTTAGTCAATTAAAAGACATTTGTTAAAGTGAAGTGTAGAATTCATAATCTTTTAGGATAGCTTTTATTCAAGTGCCAGAACAAAGAGAGCTCACAGATCAAAATTTATCTTCTTGCTGATTCACATTCCTTTAGATCTGCAAAGCCACCTACATCTGTAAGCATATTCTGTTTCCCTGCTGCCATCAAAGACCAACCCTTCATGTGGACTTTGGATTCCTTCCTGTCTCACCTTCTTACAGACTTTGGTTCAGCATTCATGTCCTCTTCTGGACCATCAGTCTCTTCCTCCCCACTGGGTACATAGCTGGTCTGAGAGCACCTTAAACTCCTAACTTTGACCCCACATCCCCCTCAAGCTCTGCCCTCTTTTTTTGCTTCCCTTGAAAGGAAAACTTTTCAAAAGAGTTGTCTGTAGTTACTATTCCCATGCCTTCCCTTACTCTCCAGTCTACTCCAGTTTAGTCTCTGTCCATACCATTCTAAGAAAATTCTCTTGTCGAGGTCACCAACATTGTCCATTGGGCCAAGATCCATTCACATTTCTGTATCCAATCCTTACTGGCTTTCTCAGCAGCATTCCATACGATTAAACATTTTCGAAACAACCTATCCTATATTGGCTTCTATAAGCCCATACTCTCATTTGCTACCACTTCCACCAACTTCTAAATATTATAGAGCTGCAAATATTAACTATTATGGAGGGCTTAGTATTAAGCCCTCATATCTCTATCATAAACACTCCTTCCGTAGATGATCTAGTCCCATGGGCATATATAGATGCTGACTGAGCATATATGGATGCTGACTGCCAAGTATTTTTCTCTAGCCAGTTTCTCTTCCCTCTGTTCCAGACGCATGTGTCCAACTGCCTAACTGATCATTGTACTGGGCTGCCTAATAGACACTTCGCCCCCACAAATCATCCCTAGCCATCCAGTTGCCCCAAAACATTAGAATCATTCTTGCTTTCATGCAGTCTATCAGCAAACTGTATTCTGTTCTACTACAAATCTTCATGAACCTATTATTCTGTCCTTTCTAACTGACCTGCAACCCTTGAATCCAAGCTACCATCATCTCCTATCTAGGCTACATCACTGGACCTGTTTCACTTATGTTCCTTTTCGTTCTACTCTTCAGAAGCAGTCAGAGTGACCTTCTTAAATCATAAATCAGATCATGTCATTCATGTGTTCAAAATCCTGCAGTGACCTTCCATTTTCATTAAATAAAACCCAAACTCCTTATAAAACCTGTAAGACCCTACAGGATTTGGACATCTCTGCTTCTCTCACCTCACCTTTTACCACACTCTGTTTCTCCTCTACTTCAACCTCACTGGTCTTCCTTCTTCAATAAGGCAGGCTCTTACCATCCTTGAGACCTTGGCACTTGGTGTCCTTTGCTGAAAAACTCTTCCCTTGGCTTTTTTGCATGGCTGGTTTCTTCTTACTCTTCTGGTCTTGGCATTCATGCACTAATTCATTTACCAAATATTTCTTAAGCACTCTGCATCTTAGGCACTGTTCTAAGAGCTGAGGATACGGCATGTGTGTTTGCGTGGGCCCTCTAAGGAGCAGACACCAAATAGAATTAGGCATGCAAGAGTTTATTCGAGGAATAGATATATGCACACCTATATTCATTGCAGCATTACTCATGGTAGCAAAAATATGGAAACAACCTAAGTGCCCATCAGTGGAAGAATCAATAAACAAATTGTGGTACATACATACAATGGAATACTATACAACTACAAAAAATAATGAGGAGTCCATAAAACATCTTATAACATGGATGAATATGGAGGATGTTACGTTGAGTGAAATAAGTCAATCACAAAAGGACAAATATTCTATGTTTCACTTTTATAAAAAGTCAAGAATAGGCATACACACAGAAAGCAATGTTCTCTGATGGTTACCAGGGATGGGAGAGGAGAGAGGGGAATCACTTTCTAGATAGTAGACACTTGATATTTTTGGTGATGGGAAAGGCAGTACACAATATGGGTGAAGTCCACACAACTTGTCCAAGGTAAATGAAGACACTAAAAAGTACACAAGAATAAGAGACAATTTTGATAAATGCTGTAACATGCAATATTGCAACAACAGTAATAACAACCAAAAAAATATGTGTATGGTTACATAGGTAGTTATATGTGCATATATATGTATAGGAAGGCACATGTGAGTATATGGGTGTGCAGGTACAGGGGTATTTGTAGGCATATGTATATACATGTTTGTGTGCACTACATATATACTCATACATATAATAAAACACATACGGGGCACAATTACAGATACTTCCTACACATAACCAAATGCCTTGTGGGATTGGTTTACTGAAGGCTTGCAACCATGGTCTCATGGGACAACTCGGTTAATATAGTTGTCCCATGAACATAACATAGTTCATAAAGATGATCTTTTACATCCTAGTTTGGTGAGTAGTACCTGGGGTCTTTAAAGCTTGGGAGTGATCCTCTAAGATACAATTATTTATCTCTACTCATCTGGAACAAAAGAGAATGAAGGAAACCAAAGACTCAAAGGAGAAACTAGCCCACTGGATTAATAGCCCCCATGAACCATGGACTCATCTAGCCTGAGACCAGAAGAACTAGATTAGATGGTGCCTGGCTACCGCTACCAACCATTCTGACCAGGGACACAATAGAGGGTACCAGATAGAATGTGAAAATAATGTAAAACAAAATTCAAATTCCTAAAAATGGCCAGATTTATGGGTCCAGTAGAGATGAGAGGAACCTCCGAGACCATCACCCCAAGATACCCTTTGAACTCGGAACTGAAGCCACTCCCAGTGATCACCTTTTCCCCAAATAATAGATTGGCTTATAAAATAAATATCACTTGTGAGTACTGTGCTCCCTTAAATAATCAACTATATGAGGCCCAACAGTCAACATTTACCCTAAAACAAAGATGAGAAGTTAAGGAGGGGCAAGGAAGCTGGATTAATGGAAACAGAACAGAATGGAAATAATGAAAATGTTGATACATTGTGAAAAATATAACCAATGTCATGGAACAATCTGTCTAAAAATTGTTACATGGGAGCCTGATTTGTTGTGTAAACTTTCAGCTAAAACATAGTAAAAATTTTTTTACCAAAATAGTAATTGAAGGAAAATTCCTCAACATAATAAAGGGCATCTATGCAAAGCCAACAGCCAATATCACTCTAAATGGAGAGAACCTGAAAGCATTTCCCTTGAGAACGGGAACCAGACAAGGATGCCCTTTATCACCGCTCTTATTCAACATCGTGTTGGAAGTCTTAGCCAGGGCAATCAGGCTAGACAAAGAAATAAAAGGTATCCGGATTGGCAAGGAAGAAGTAAAGTTATCACTATTTGCAGATGACATGATTATATACACAGAAAACCCTAAGGAATCCTCCAGAAAACTACTGAAACTAATAGAAGAGTTTGGCAGAGTCTCAGGTTATAAAATAAACATACAAAAATCACTTGGATTCCTCTACATCAACAAAAAGAACACCGAAGAGGAAATAACCAAATCAATACCATTCACGGTAGCCCCCAAGAAGATAAGATACTTAGGAATAAATCTTACCAAGGATGTAAAAGACCTATACAAAGAAAACTACAAAGCTCTACTACAAGAAATTCAAAAGGACATACTTAAGTGGAAAAACATACCTTGCTCATGGATAGGAAGACTTAACATAGTAAAAATGTCTATTCTACCAAAAGCCATCTATACATTTAACGCACTTCCGATCCAAATTCCAATGTCATATTTTAAGGGGATAGAGAAACAAATCACCAATTTCATATGGAAGGGAAAAAAGCCCCGGATAAGCAAAGCACTACTGAAAAAGAAGAAGAAAGTGGGAGGCCTCACCTTACCTGACTTCAGAACCTATTATACAGCCACAGTAGTCAAAACAGCCTGGTATTGGTACAACAACAGACACATAGACCAATGGAACAGAATTGAGAACCCAGACATAGATCCATCCACGTATGAGCAGCTGATATTTGACAAAGGACCAGTGTCAATTAACTGGGGAAAAGACAGCCTTTTTAACAAATGGTGCTGGCATAACTGGATATCCATTTGCAAAAAAATGAAACAGGACCCATACCTCACACCATGCACAAAAACTAACTCCAAGTGGATCAAAGACCTAAACATAAAGACTAAAACGATAAAGATCATGGAAGAAAAAATTGGAACAACCCTAGGAGCCCTAATACAAGGTATAAACAGAATACAAAACATTACCAAAAATGATGAAGAGAAACCCGATAACTGGGAGCTCCTAAAAATCAAACACCTATGCTCATCTAAAGACTTCACCAAAAGAGTAAAAAGACCACCTACAGATTGGGAAAGAATTTTCAGCTATGACATCTCCGACCAGCGCCTGATCTCTAAAATTTACATGATTCTGTCAAAACTTAACCACAAAAAGACAAACAACCCAATCAAGAAGTGGGCAAAGGATATGAACACACATTTCTCTAAAGAAGATATTCAGGCAGCCAACAGATACATGAGAAAATGCTCTCGATCATTAGCCATTAGAGAAATGCAAATTAAAACTACGATGAGATTCCATCTCACACCAGCAAGGCTGGCATTAATCCAAAAAACACAAAATAATAAATGTTGGAGAGGCTGCGGAGAGATTGGAACTCTCATACACTGCTGGTGGGAATGTAAAATGGTACAACCACTTTGGAAATCTATCTGGCGTTATCTTAAACAGTTAGAAATAGAACTACCATACAACCCAGAAATCCCACTCCTCGGAATATACCCTAGAGATACAAGAGCCTTCATACAAACAGATACATGCACACCCATGTTTATTGCAGCTCTGTTTACAATAGCAAAAAGTTGGAAGCAACCAAGGTGTCCATCAACGGATGAATGGGTAAATAAATTGTGGTATATTCACACAATGGAATACTACGCATCGATAAAGAACAGTGACGAATCTCTGAAACATTTCATAACATGGAGGAACCTGGAAGGCATTATGCTGAGCGAAATGAGTCAGAGGCAAAAGGACAAATACTGTATAAGACCACTATTATAAGATCTTGAGAAATAGTAAACCTGAGAAGAACACATACTTTTGTGGTTACGAGGGGGGGAGGGAGGGAGGGTGGGAGAGGGTTTTTTTATTGATTAATCAGTAGATAAGAACTGCTTTAGGTGAAGGGAAAGACAACACTCAATACATGGAAGGTCAGCTCAATTGGACTGGACCAAAAGCAAAGAAGTTTCCGGGATAAAATGAATGCTTCAAAGCTCAGCGGAGCAAGCGCGGGGGTCTGGGGAACATGGTTTGCGGGGACTTCTAAGTCAATTGGCAAAATAATTCTATTATGAAATCATTCTGCATCCCACTTTGAAATGTGGCGTCTGGGGTCTTAAATGCTAACAAGCAGCCATCTAAGATGCAGCAATTGGTCTCAACCCACCTGGAGCAAAGGAAAATGAAGAACACCAAGCCCACATGACAACTAAGAGCCCAAGAGACAGAAAGGGCCACATGAACCAGAGACCTACATCATCCTGAGACCAGAAGAACTAGTTGGTGCCCGGCCACAATCGATGACTGCCCTGACAGGGAGCTCAGCAGAGGACCCCTGAGGGAGCAGGAGAGCAGTGGGATGCAGACCCCAAATTCTCATAAGAAGACCAAACTTAATGGTCTGACTGAGACTGGAGGAATCCCGGCGGTCATGCTCTCCAGACCTTCTGTTGACACAGGACAGGAACCATCCCTGAAGACAACTCATCAGACATGAAAGGGACTGGTCAGCGGGTGGGAGAGAGACGCTGATGAAGAGTGAGCTAATTATATCAGGTGTACACTTGAGATTGTGTTGGCAACTCTTGTCTGGAGGGGGGATGGGAGGATAGAGAGAGAGGGAAGCCGGCAAAATTGTCAAGAAAGGAGAGACTGAAAGGGCTGACTCAAGACGGGGAGAGTAAGTGGGAGTAGGGAGTGACATGTATGTAAACTTATATGTGACAGACTGATTGGATTTGTAAACGTTCACTTGAAGCTTAATAAAAGTCATTATAAAAAAAAAAAAAAAAAAAAAAAAAAGAATGTTAATATTAAAAAAGAGAATACCAGTATAGACAACTCAAGAAGTTTCATGGCAAAAGAGAGCAGAGAAATGGAACAGTAGGTGGAGCTAGAAGTGGAGTAAAAATGTTTTTTGTTTTTTAAGATTGGGAGAAATAATAGCATATCTTGTATGTTAAAGGAAATTTTTAGCTGTTGTTGTATGACATGAAGTCGATTCTGACTCACAGAGTAGAACTGCCCCATAGGGTTTCCTATGCTGCAGTCTTTACGGAAACAGGGCAGGTCTATTCTCCCACAAAGCAGCTGGTGGGTCCAAATGCCAGCCTTTCAGATAGGACTTGAGCACTTTAACCATTGTGCAACCAGGGCTCCTTAAATTATTAATATACAGAGAGAAAAAAAGTTGAAGATTTGGGAAAAAGTAGAAAGAATGAATGACAGCAGCACTGCTAGCTCGTCTGTACTCATTGGTGTCATCATCTTTGAACCCTTTACCTCCTAACAACCTCTTATAAATTGCAAAAGGATGTTTCCTCTTGAAAGGAAAATAACAGCATTTTTTTCTTTTATAAAGTCTCGATGAACTACATCTTGCTAGCTATTGCTATTAGATGTCATGATTTTCTAGATTTTAACTTTTTCTTGCACAAAATGATGCAGGAATGCCTACTGCTCTATGAGAACTTGTTGACAACTACACATAATTTTGACTGTAATCACAGGTGACACTGTGACTGACTTAAAGGCTGGAAATGTTAACTATTTGAAATTTTTCTATTCTGACCCTGTGCTGCTTGTTCTCAAGTGCCGTCGAGTCGATTTCGACTCATAGCGACTCCAGGTGACAGAGTAGAACTGCCCCATAGGGTTTTCTGGGCTGTAATCTTTATGGGAGCAGATCGCCAGGTCTTTCTTCAGTGGTGCCACTGGGTAGGTTCAAACCACCAACCTCCCAGTTAACAGCTGAGTGCTTAACTTTGGTACCACCAGGGCTCCTTTACTTGGGGTTAGGATTCAGAATTCCTTTTGCTTAGGGCAGGATTTTATATCCACAGAATTATATGGTTATGCCTGATGACTGTGGCTGTTCCTGATGCACTTAAGCAGATGTGTCTGCCAAAGCCAGGAAATAAAACCAGAGCTACTGACTCAATCCCTCACTTATTCTTGCATTCGGTAACCACTTATTGGGCACCTATAATGGGCAAGGAACCATGCGACATACAAAGATGAACTGGTGAATCAAGACACACTAGATATTACCCTGTCCATAAGGTATTTACAGTCAAGGAGAGAGAGAAAACACATACCAAACTGTCATACATGATAGAAAGTGTTAAGTGCCATAAAAGAAGTGCACAGAAAGTACTAGAGGAGTACAGTGTCCAAACAGATTATTACTTGTGGTTTGGAGGGTGTCTGAGGCGAGGTCCTCTAGAGAAGTAAAACCATGTGTGTGTGTGTCTATGTATATATATATATATATATATTTGTGTGTGTGTATAAAACCAAACCCACTGCTGTAGAGTTGATTCCAACTCACAGCGACCCTATAGGACAGAGTAGAACTGCCCCATAGGGTTTCCAAGGAGTGGCTAGTGGATTCAAATTGCCAACCTTTTGGTTAGTAGCTGAATGCTTAACCACTGAACCACCAGGGCTCCATATATGTATGGATATATAATAGAGAGAGAGATTTATCTCAAGAATATGGCTCCTGTGGTTGTAGAAGCTGGCAAGTCACAAGTCTGTGGGTCAGGCATCAGGCTGGAGGCTTCTCCTGACTCACAAAGCTGCAGGGGCTGACGATCCCAAGATTGGCAGGTCAGACAGCTGGCTGCTGGCTCACAGGCTGCAGAGGCCGATGACTTCTAAGATCAGCAGGCAATACAGCAGGCCACTGGCTCAAGTACCAAGAATGGAGGTCAGGTGATAACCAGCCAGGTGCTCATTCTTCTTCCATGATTTTTATCATTTTAAACTTTATACTTAGGTCCTTGATTCATTCTGAGTTAGTTTTTGTGTATGGTGTGAGGTATGGGTCCTGTTTCGTTTTTTTTACAGGTGGCTATCCAGTTATGCCAGCACCGTTTGTTAGAGAGATTGTCTTTTTCCATTTAACAGACTTTGGGCCTTTGTTAAATATCAACTGCTCATAGGTGTGGATTTACATCTGGGTTCTCGATTCTATTCCATTGGTCTATGTGTCTGTTGTTGTACCAGAATCAGGCTCTTTTGACTACCGTGATGGTATAGTAGGTTCTAAAATCGGATAGTGTGAGGCCTTCCACTTTGTTCTTCTTCAGTAATGATTTACTTATCTGGGGACTCCTCCCTTCCCATATGAAGTTGGTTATTTGTTTTTCCATCTCTTTAAAAAATGTGTTTGGGATTTGGATTGGGATTGCATTGTATCTGTAGATCGCTTTGGGTAGAATTGACATTTTCACAATGTTGAATCTTCCTATCCATGAGTATGGCATATTTTTCTACTTATGTAGGTCTCTTGTAGTTTCTTGCAGTAGTATTTTGTAGTTTTCTTTGTATATGTCTTTTACATCTCTGGTTAGATTTATTCCTACGTACTTTATCTTCTTGGGAGCTATTGTAAATGGTATTGATTTGGTGACTTACTTTTCAAAGTTCTCTTTGTTGGTGTAGAGGAATCAAACTGATTTTTGTATGTTTATCTTGTATCCTGATACTTTGCTGAAATCTTGTATTAGTTCCAGTAGTTTTCTTATGGATTCTTTGGGGTTTTCTGTGTATAAGATCATATCAACTGCAAACAGGGATACTTTTCCTTCTTCCTTACCAATTTGGATGCCATTTATTTCTTTTTCTTGTCTTATTGCTCTGGCTAGGACCTCCAGCACAATGTTGAAAAGAGTGGTGATAAAGGGCATTCTTGTCTGTCTCCTGTTCTCAAAGAGAACGCTTTCAGTCTGTCTCCATTTAGAGTAATGTTGCCTGTTGGGTTTGTATAAATGCCCTTACTATGTCGAGGAATTTCCCATCTAGTCCTGTTTTGCTGAGAGTTTTTTTTTTTTTATCAGAAATGGGTGTTGGACTTTGTCAAATGCCTTTTCTGCATCAATTGATAAGATCATGTGGTTCTTATCTTTTGTTTTATTTATGTGATGGATTACATTGCTTGATTTTCTAATGTTGAAACATCCAAAGCAGGGACATTATGACTTCACTTTTAATGCTGACAAATGAACTGACTTCATTTATTTGTATTCACATTTTTTTTCTTTTAATATTTATTGTAGTTAATATTTAATGTTAGGAGTGCTTTTTTTTTAATTTAAAACCTAACAAATACTTTCATTTTAATAAAAATAAGATTTAATATATTTTTAATTATATAAACCACTCACTAATTTTGGAAACCCTGGTAGCGTAGTGGTTAAGTGCTACAGCTGCTAACCAAAAGGTTGGGAGTTCAAATCCACCAGGCATTCCTTGAAAACCCTATGGGGCAGTTCTACTCTGTCCTATAGGGTTGGTATGAGTTGGAACCACCTCAAAGGCAATGGATCTGGTCTGGACTCACCAATTTAATATCTGTATCTCCTCATTAAATGAACTGGAAAAGTATTATCTAGAGGGAATTCTACCACCGGTTACATTCTCATCATAAATCACCGCCGTTGTTCTCTCTTCACTTTTAGGAAAAAAATTGATAAATGTGTTAGCATAAGTAAGAAAGAGAGGTGGTGGAAGGCAGCCACCTCAAGATCACATCAATACAGAGGGGCTTGGGAGAAGGACACGGTAAAAAGCATCACGAACTAAAAATTACTGTCTATCCCCTTCCTCCCCCTTCCTCTCTCTTAATATTTCCAGTAGCTTCAACAGAGACATGGCTGACATCACAGCAGACCTAAGAGAAGCAGGAAGAAGTTGTGCACTGAATTTATAAAACCACCCAACAAATATATGTGTATAATGTTTTATTTTATATGGTTATAAGTTTGATGTCAAGAGAACAATAAAGAGTATAGTCCCACTTGCCAGCAGTGTGTTTGTGTGGGTGTGTGTGTGTGTGCGTGTGTGTGTAAGAACTGGAGAGGTGATGTTCTTAGTTGCCTGGAGTTGGCTGTGACTCATGGCAATCTTATGTATAACTGAATGAAGCATTGCCCTGCCCTGCACCATCTTCATAATCCTTGGTATGTTTGAGTCCATTGTTGCAGCTCAATGAAGGAAACCCAGCTCATTGAAGATTTCCCTCATTTTTGCTGACCCTCCACTTTACCCAACATGATGTCCTTGGCTAATAATTGGTATTTCCTGATGATGTGTCCACAGTAAGTGAGCTGAAGTCTCACATCCTCCCTTCTAAGGACTATCTTGGTTGTTTTTCTTCTAAGACTGGTTTGTTCATTCCTTTGGCAGTCCGTGGTATATTCAATATTCTTCCCCAACACCACATTTTGAATCTATCAATTCACCTTGCTGTCTTCCTTTTTCATTATCCACCTTTCACATGGATATGAGGCAATTGAAAAGACCATGGCTTGAGTTAGACCACCTTAGTCGTCAAAGTGACATCTACACTTCTTAAATCTTTAAAGAGGTGTAAGAACTGTAAAAAAGAGAATAAATCAACCTTGTGAATTGTGAAACCTAAGGCACTTTTCTAATTTTATGCAACCATACAAAAAAAATCACAGTTTTTTTCATCTAAGTTATGCGTATGTGTTAGGAGATATGAAGATACATATAAGTAAACCTTTTATTTGAACGTTTATTTTCATGGATATATATTGTCGTTGTTAGGTGCCATCGAGTCAGTTTTGACTCATAGCAACCCTGTGTACAACAGAACAAAACACTCTATAGTCCTTTGCCTTCCTCACAATCATTGCTATGCTTGAGCCCATCATTGCAGCCACTGTCTCAATCCATCTTGTTGAGGGTCTTCCTCTATTTCACTGACCCTCTACTTTACCAAGCACAATGTTCTTCTCCAGTGACTGATCCTTCCTGATAACATGTCCAAAGTATATAAGATGAAGTCTCACCATCCTCGCTTCTAAAAAGCATTCTGGGTGTACTTCTTTTAAGCCAGATCTGTTTGCTCTTCTGCAGTCCAATGGTATATTTAATATTCTTCACCAACACCATAATTCAAAGGCATCATTTCTTCTTTGATCTTCCTTATTCACTGTCCAGCTTTCACATACATATAAAAAAAAAAAAAAGGAGACACCTGAAAATACCACAGCTTGGTTTAGGTACACCTTAGTCCTCAAAATGACATCTTTGCATTTAACACCTTAAAGAGGTCTTTTGCAGCTGATTTGCCCAATGCAATATATAGTTCAATTTCTTTTTTTAATTGTGTTTTAGGTGAGAGTTTACAGCACAAATTAATTTCTCACTCAAAAATTTATACACAAATTATTTTGTGACATTGGTTGCAATCTCTGCAATGTGTCAGCACTTTCCCCCCTTCCCTTTACACCCTGGGTTCTCCATGTCCATTTGGCCAGGTTTTCTGTCCCTTCCTGGTTTCTAGTCTTTGCTTTTGGGCAGGTGTTGTCCATTAGGTCTCCTATACTTGGTTGAACTCACAAGCACATTCCTTATGTGTGTTATTGTTTTACAGCCCTGTCCAATCTTTGGCTGAAAGGTGGACCTCAGGAGTAGCTTCAGTTCTGAGTTAGCAGGGTGTCCAGGGCCGTAGCTCAGGGGTCCCTCCAGTCTCTGTCAGACCACTAAGTCTGGTCTTTTTTTGTGAATTTGAATTTTTTTCTACATTTTTCTCCTACGCTGTCCAGAACCTTCTATTGTAATCCCTGTCAGAGTGGTTTGTAGCTGGGCACCATCTGTTTATTCTGAGCTCAGGCTGGTGGAGGCTGTGGTTCATGTGGCCCATTAATCCTTTGGACTGATATTTTCCTTGCGTCTTTGCTTGTCTTCATTCCCCGTTGCTCCAGACATGATGGGACAAATAGATGTATTTTAGATGGCTGCTCGCAAGCTTTTAAGACCCCAGACGCTACTCACCAAATAGGGTATGGAACATTTTCTTTATGAACTATGTTATGCCAATTGATCTAGCTGTCCCCCAAGACCATGGGCCCAGCCCTCAGCCCCAGTAACTCAGTCCCACAAGATATTTGGATGTGTCTAAGAAGTGTCCGTGGCTTTCCCTTGATCAAATCGTGCTAACTTTCCCTATATTGTGTATGTCTTTCTAAGACAGGAAACGGAGGGGCCCCCAAATCTGCAATTCACATAAACAAATTAAAGTAACAAAGTAACAGGAAATGGGCCAGGGTGCAGAAACAAAGCCATTCCCTAGAACAGTGGGGCAGGGTATCAGAAAACAGCCCAGAAACTTTCTTAAAGTTGTCTTTCAGAAGCAGCCAGATGAAACCAGCCCCAGGGACATGCCCAGAACATCCACCTGTGACAGCTGTGTGACCTTCCACCAGGGGCAGTGAGCGGCGGCAGCCACAGCTGGGGAATTGAACTCAGGGAGTGAGAGCCTGTGCAGGTGCAACACCCCATAATAAGTCCTGCTATGAGTCTCAGAGGCCTCTGGGACAGGAGCCATCTTAGAAAGCTGCTGCGTGTGCACTGTAGTTAACATATCTCCGCCCAGACGGGCCACCTCCTGGAAAACCCCGCCTGTACCTATGAATAAACAAATCTTTTCCTGCCCAAAAACCTTTAAGAACCCATGCAAATCCTTTGTTTTGAGAGACAGGGGTAAGCATTGACTAGACCCTCCTCATCTCCGCTTGCTAGCCTCTTTAATAAAGCTTTGCTTGTGTGGAAAACTCTCTGTGCCTTTCCTGCTCTTTCTTGACCAGTGAGAGACAAGAACCTTATTCAATTAAAGGCGTAGAAGCACTGGCAACAGTTCCTTTCACCAAAGTTAACACTTCTCTACTATCTAGTTAGTGATTTTCCCTCCTCCTGCTTGCTCTCCCTTGTAACCATCAAAGATTGTTTTTTTCTGTGTGGAAACCTTTTCTTGAGTTTTTGTAATAGTGGCCTCATACAATATTTGTCCTTTTGTGATTGATTATTTCACTCAGCACAACGCCCTCCAGATTCATCCGTGTTGTGAGATGTTTTGACGATTCATCATTGTTCTTTATTGTTGTGTGGTGTTCCATTGTGTGTATATATTGTAATTTTTTTTATCCATTCATCTCTTGGTGGGCACTAAGGTTTTGTTTCCATCTTTTTGCTGTTGTGAACCATCTTTATGCAGCAATGAACACAGATGTGCATATGTCTATTCCTGTGATGGCTCTTATTTCTCTAGAATATATTTCCAGGAGTGGGATTACTGGATTGGATGGCATTCCTATTTTTAGCTCTTTAAGGAGGCACCATATTGTTTTCCATAGTGGCTGTACCATTTTATATGCCCACCAGCAGTGCATAAGAGTTCCTGCAGTGTAATGAATTTCTCATATGGTCTATCATAGTCTTTGTGACTCACTCACAATGATTGAATGGGTCTATGCAAATAAGGTATATGGAACCTATGATTGTTGGAGTTATGTGTTACCTTGGGCAGTCCATGATTCTCAGTATCATATGGTTGTCCTCCATTTTATGTGTTTTGGATCCTGACCTCTACATGTTGATGAGGCGAGATTGGTGTAGGGTGTGTCTTGAGTCAAAGCCTTGCAGAAGGGCCTGACTCAAGTCACACCGTACTCAAGTTATACCCTTCCCTGGGGTGTGGCCTGCATCTAAGATATATGTGTGAATGACCTGGTGGGGCTCTCTCTCTGCATATGGATTGTGCATCTGGATTGTGCATCTGGTTCATGCTCAGTTGACCTCCAATTCTTGGGACTTGAAACAGAGGTCTGCTGTCTGACCTGCCAATTCTGGGATTTGGGGCCTCTATCACCTAACCAGGGAAACCCTGGTGGTGTAGTGGTTAAGTGCTACTGGGTTTGGTTTTTTTTTTGGTTTTATCACCTAACCTGATTTGCCAGCTTCCACAGCCTTGTAAGCCATCAGTCTTTGGTTTGAACTGCCAGTTTGGGGTTGTCAGCCTTTGCAGCAACATGGGTTGGGAGAAGCCTATGCCTGGCCCGTGGATTTGGGACTTGCCGGCCTCCATAACAGTGTGAGCCATTTCCTGTGAGTTCTGTGACACATTGCAGTGAATTAGGAAACCCAAAGACAGGAGGGAGAGTACTGAGGGGAGAGGGAATAACTGATGTTAGAGATGATGGAGTCGTACAGCAGTTTAGAAAAGTTGGACATTTGGGACATCTTTAACCTCCACATCATAGGAACCAGCTTTGTGCTGATCCTTATAAAAGAAATTACTCGTTAAGTTCCTATCTCCCTGCAACCTCTCCAATATTTGTTATTTTCTGTTTTTTTGATTCAAGCCAGTAATGTTAGTGTGAGATGGTATCTCACCGTAGTTTTGATTTGCCCCTAACAATGGCTAATAATCACAACCATTTCCTCATGTGTCTGTTGGCCACCTGAATGTCTTCTTTTGTGAAGTGTCTGTATATATCCTTTGCCCATTTTTAATTGGATTTTTTTTTTCTTTTTGATATTGAAGTGTTGAAGTATTCTGTAGATTTTAGAGATTAGACCCTTGTCATAACCAAAATTTTTTCCTAGTCTGTATGTTCTCTTTTTACTCTTTTGGTAAAGTCTTTTGATGTGTGTAATTGTTTAATTTTTAGGAACTCCCAGTTATCTAGTTTATCTTCTGTGTTTCCGCATTGTTAGTATGGTTTGTATTGAATTTATGCCATGTATTAGGTCCCCGGAACCCCTGGTGGAGTAGTGGTTAAGTGCTACAGCTGCTAACCAAAAGGTCAGCAGTTCAAATCCACCAGGCGCTCCTTGGAAACTCTGTGGTGCAGTTCTACTCTGACCTACAGGGTCGCTATGAGTCGGAATCGACTTGACGGCAACAGGTTTGGTTTGGTTTTATTAGGTCCCCTAGCATTGTCCCTACTTTTTCTTCCATAATCTTTATTGTTTTAGGTTTTATGTTTAGATCTTTGATCCATTTATATTTAGTTTTTGTATATGGTATGAGGTATGGGTCCTGTTTCATCTTTTTGCAGATGGGCATCCAGTTTTGCCAGCACCATTTATTAAAAAGACTGTATTTTCCCCACTTAATGAACTTTGTCCTTTGTCAAAATCAGCTGATGATAGGTGGATGATTTATGCATGGGTTCTCAATTCTGTTCCATTGGTCTATATGTCTGTCAACCGATTAGAAGAGATCCATATTTGTACCCATTCCAAAGAAAGGTGATCCAACAGAATGCAGAAAATATTGAACAATATCAATATCACACACAAGTAAAATTTTGCTGAAGATCATTCAAAAGCAGTTGCAGCAGTACATCGACAGGGAACTGCCAGAAATTTAAGCTGGGTTCAGAAGAGGACGTGGAACATCATTTTTGATGTCAAATGGATCTTGGCTGAAAGCAGAGAATACCAGAAAGACGTTTACCTATGTTTTATTGACTATGCAAAGGCATTTGACTATTCGGTTCATAACAAATTATGGGTAACATTGTGAAGAATGGAAATTCCAGAACACTGAACTGTGCTTATGTGGAACCTGTACATAGACCAAGAGGCAGTCATTCAAACAGAACAAAGGTATACTGTGTGGTTTAAAGTCAGGAAAGGTGTGCGTCAGGGTTGTATCTTTTCACCATACTTGTTCAGTTTGTATGCTAAGCAAATAATCTGAGAAACTGGACTATATGAAGAAGAACATGGCATCAGGATTGGAGGAAGACTCATTAACAACCTATGGTATGCAGATGATACAACCTTGCTTGCTGAAAGTGAAGAGGACTTGAAGCACTTACTGATGAAGATCAAATACTACAGTCTTCAGTATGGATTACACTGCAACATAAAGAAAACAAAAATTGTCAAAACTGGACCAATAAGCCACATCACGATAAATGGAGAAAATATTGAAGTTGTCAAGAATTTCATTTTAACCATCAATAACCGCCCTGACAGGGAACACAACAGAGAGCCCCAAGACAGTGGGAGAAAAGTGTGGAGCAGAACTCAAATTCACACAAAAAGATCAGACTTAATGGTCTGAGTGAGAATGGAGAAGCCCCCGGAGCTATGGCCTCTGGTTGCTCTGTCAACCCAGTAAAACCACTCCCAAAGCCCACTTTTCAGACAGATTAAACTGGACTGTAAAGCATAATATAATACTTGTGAAGAGTGTGCTTCTTAGTTCAATCAGATACAGGAGACCAAATGGGCAGCTCCTGTCCAGAGGCAGGATGAGAAGGCAGGAAGGAACAGGAACTGGCTGAATGGACACAAGAAACCTGGGGTAGAAAGGGGGAGTGTGCTGTCACATTGTAGGGATTGCAACTAATATCACATAACAAAATGTGTATAAATTTTGTATGAAATATTGAGTTGTAAACCTTCACCGAAAGCACAATTTAAAAAAAAAAAAAAAAGAATTTCATTTTACTTGGATCCACAATCAATGCTGGTGGAAGCAGCAGTCAAAAAATCAAACGATGTATTGTGTTGGGGAAATCTGCTGCAAAAGGCCTCTTTAAAGTGTTAAAAAGCAAAGATGTCACTTTAAGGACTAAGGTTTGCCTAACCCAAACTATGATGTTTTCAGTCACTTCATAATTATGTGAAAGCTGGGCAATGAGTAAGGAATACCGAAGAATTGATGCCTTTGAATTATGGTGTTGGCAAAGAATGTTGAATGTACCATGGACTGCCAGGAGAATGAACAGATCTGTCTTAGAAGAAGTACAGCCAAATTCCCATTAGAAGCAAGGATGGCGAGACTTTGTCTCTCATATACTTAGGACATGTTATCAGGAGGGGCCAATCCCTGGAGAAGGACACCATGCTTGGTAAAGCAGAGGGTCAGCAAAAAAGACAAAGACCCTCAACGAGATGGATTGACACAGTGGCTGCAACAATGGGCTCAAGCATAACAATGATTGTGAGAATGGTGTGGGACTGGACACTATTTCCTTTTGTTGTGCATAGGGTCCCTATGAGTCAGAATGGACTTGATGGCACCTAACAACACCAACAGTGAAAACCAGAGCTTAGTCTTATTGTTTCCCCTTTGTAAGTGACTTTTCATTTTTCTTGAACTGCTCTCAGTATTCTTTCTTTGCCTTTTGTTTTCGGCAAGTGTTATTATGATATGTCTTGGTGACTTTCTTTTGGGGTCTATCCTTTATGGGATTTGTCATGGATTGAATTGTGTCCCCCCAAAATATCTGTCAACTTGGCTAGGTCAGGATTCCCTTGTATGATTGTGTGATTGTCTACCATTCTATCTTCTGATGTGATTTCCCTATGTGTTGTAAATTCTATCACTTTGATGTAATAAGATGGATTAGTGGCAGTTATACTAATAAGGTCTAAAAGATTAGATAGTGTCTTATGCCAATCTCTTTTGAGGTTCCTGCACTGGTTCCTGCACTGAGATGCTCCCAGACCGAGGGAAGACTGATGACTAGGATCTAGAGTTGACAGAGAAAATAAGGCCTTCCCCTGGAGGTCACACCCTGAATTTGGACTTGTAGCCTAGTAGACTGTGAGAGAATAAGTTTCTCTTTGTTAAGGCCATCCACTTGTGGTATTTCTGTTATAGAAGCACTAGATGACTAAGACAGGGTTCACTGAGCTTCTTGGTCAGCTTTTCTTCTTGAATGATACTGGGACATTTTTGCCAGCAAATCTTGAGCAATTTTCTCTGTATTTTCAATTTTCTCCCCGTTCTGGAACTTTGATGATGTACAAATTGTTGCTGTTGATTGTGTCCCACATTATTCTTAGGTTTTCTTCATCCTTTTCTCTAAGTTTTCCTCAAAGTGGCATCCATGGATTTGTCTTCAATCTTACTTATCTTCCATTGTTTCAAATTTGTTCCTAAATCCTTCTATCGAGTTGCCCATTTCTGAAATTTTGTTGTTTATCTTTTGATTTTCTAGTTGCTGTTTTTGTGTGATTTCTAATTGTTTATTTATTTTGATGTTTTGTTCTTGTATTATTTTCTTGAATTCTGTTTTGTCTGTGTTATTTTTTATTTCGTTTATGTTTTGTCTGTGTTTTCCATGATATTATCTATTTTTTCCTTGGTTTTGTCTGTGTTTTCCTTGTTTCCTCATCTCTTGGAGAGCCCTAAATATTAGTCTTTTGAATTCCATATCAGGTAGTTCCACTGCCTTTTTTTCTAGCAGAAGTTCATCTGATTATTTTGGTCACTTGCTGGAGTCTTCTTGTCCTGCTTTTTTATATGTTTTGATATTGTCTGCTGTCTTTGTGCCATTAAGGTACTATATTCTATATTTACTGATTATGTTTTCATTTGTTTTGTTCTGCTTCTTTGCTTTGTTTTGATATGTCACGGTGGGTGGGCCAGGTGTGCTTTGCTACTTCCTTGTCTGTGGGCACAATAGCTCTCACCAAGTTGTCCAGGTGGGCAGGGCAGCAGGCAGCAGGGCAAGCCCACTTCTCTGTACACTGGTTTAGTGAGGTGGATGAGGTGGATTGGGTGGGCGCTGTCTGCTTCCTGGTGTTGGTCCAGTGGTGTGGGCACATTCGTAGTCCATTACCAGAGAGGCGGTGACATCAGACCAGGAGTGGTACGAGCTCGCTTCCCTCCATTCAGCAGCTGAGTCAAGGATGCTCTAGCCATGGTGGCACCGCAAGCGCTGACAGGAAGGGGTGGGTAGCATACAGAACTAGGTAGAGAGAACAAAAAATAAATAAATAAAAGAGAGAAAAGAAAATGATGGCTAGAGGGTGGGGACGAGGTAGACCTGGGTGCCAGTGGAAGAGGGGGTGAGGTGTCGTATGGGGCTGGGTGGAAGGGAGAAAAAAGAAGAAAGGGAAAGAAAGAAAAAATGGCCTGCCAGGAGTCAGTGGGTGGCAACAGGGAAGACCCTGACTGGTGGCTGGCCGATGTCTGTCTAGCCAAGGCTGCATGGTGTGGCTCATCAGGAAGGGGTAAAGGTGGGGTATAGGGCTAGGTGGGAGGGAGAAAGAAAAGGAGGAAAGGGAAAAAATGGTGAGGTGGGAAATGGCAATTGGAGGTGGGGGGCCTGGACTGGCAGTGGGCTGGTAGCTCTCTTCCCACAGCAGAGTAGCGTGGCACAGCTGGAAGGGGTAGAGGTGCCATACAAAACTAGGCAGGAGGGAGAAAGAAAATGAAGTAAGGTAAGAAAAATAAAAAATGGCATGGCAGGAGCTGGCAGGTGGAGGCAGGGCAGACCTGGGATGATGATAAGCTGGTAGCTTTCTAGCCAAGCAGTACAGCGTGGCCCATCAGGAAGGGCTGGGGGTGGCTTAGAAGGCAGAAGGGCACGGCTGGGGAAGCATGTTTCTCTGGTTACCGGGTGCTCTGTCTCCTGTTGGGAGATCCGTGAAGTTGCCTTCCCATACTCTGTCCAGGGTAGTTTCTGGCTGTGCTCCAAGATGGCAAAGCAGTGCAGTGTTAGTTGAGATATAACTTCCAGTCTGTATCTCTCCTTGGTCTCTGTTTATATTCAGTTTCTTCTTCCGTTCAGTGTTTGACCTAGTTCTTTATTTGTTCATTTGATGCTTAGGGCTCTAGGATTGACCTTTGTATCTGTTTTACTTGGTTTTTCAGGTCTTTGCTGCAATGGGAGAGCATAATGCATCTGTCTAGGGCACCGTGTTGGCTCTGCCTTCCCTGTCATTTAATTCCTTGGCTGCTGCTTCCATGGGTGTTGACTGTGGATTCAAATAAAATGAAATCCTGAGAACTTCAATATTTTCTCCATTTATCATGATGTCGCTAATTGGTTCAATTGTGAAGTTTTTTTTTTCTTTATGTTGAGATGTAATTTGGATATATATAGCATGTGCTTTATTATAAGAGTAACAGACATATTTATAAAATGAGGTACCAGAATGCAGTTCCAATTTGCATAATTCAGAGAAGCAGATTTCAACTGGACTTGATCACAGTGATATGTGTTTGAGAAAAATTGTACCCACAATAAAATAGCAGAAAAAACAATTGAAAGAAGATTTTTAATTCTCATCTTTTTCTCTGGGGATATCCTTTTCACTCTTTAAAAAAAAAATGTTTAATTATGAAATGTAACAGACATACAAAAATGTGCAAAAATTTTACTACTAGTTTAAGAAGTAGTTATAAAGTGAGCACTTGTGTAATACCCACCCTGGACAAGGAATCCAGCATTGACAGATCCTAGAAACCCCTCCCTCAGCCCTTCCTTATCACAACACTTTCCCTATGTCTATAAAAGTCACTATCCCGACTTTCATGGTGATCATTTCCTTCCTTTTTTTCATAATTTTACCACCTATATGTGCATCCCAAAACAATATGTTAGTTCTCCCCTATTTTTGAATTGTAGGTAAATGAAATTATACTGTACATATTCTTTTGCATCTTACTCTTTTTGTTGTTGTTGTACAACATTATAGGATTTGTCCATGTTGTTGTATTTAGCTTACTTAGGTGATTCATGCTGACTGCTGTAAAGTATTACATTGTATGAGTATGACACAATTTATTTATCCATTTTACTCTTGGTGAGCATATGTTTCCAGATTTTGGCAATAACAGACAAGGCTGCTATGACCATTTGTGTTTATGTATCCTGACACATCTAAAAATGTGTCTCCTTTTGCTTTTGCTTCAAAATAACATAGACTGTTATAAAAGAACTGCTACTTTTTCCCTCACAATTTCCAATCATTTTTATTAGTTTATTTGCATTCATGTGTTTGATTTGAAAGTTCAAGTTGTATATTTAATAGCTGCAATATACATTTGTTTAATCTAGTGATGATATTCAACATCATTCAATATGCAGGAAAATAGGCACCCTTACGCAAGGTAGGAGAGGTAGGATAGCCCATAACAAATGGGTTCTAGAATCAGATAGATTTTAAGCAAATTAATTAGCTTCTCTAATCTTCAGTCTTCTCAATCTTCTTATTTTGTAATGTTTGGATAATATTTACTTTTCAGTGTTGTTGTAAAGCATGTCCATAAGGACTCCTTATGATGCAGGTAACACAAAATCCAACTCAAGCTGGTTTAGTTAATAAGGACTGTGTCGATCCACCTAACTTGAAGAAAAAGTGGGGGAGGGGAGAGGGCTGGGATGGAGGAAGAATGAAACTGCTTTTTACCATTAAGAAATAAAAATCTTTCTCTCCAATTTTCCATAATAAAAAGTTTCTTAATCTATAAAAAAAGTTCTTCTCTCTAATTAGGCCAACTGTGTTCAAAAAGTTACCTGAATTAATCACTGTGAATGTGGGAAATGCCAAGCATGATTAATTTAAACCAATCATAGCCCACCCATAGAACTAAAGGTGTGGTCAACTGATACAAGTAAAAAATGGGAGTAGGAAAAAAACGGATGTTGGTGAGGCAACCACAATGTCCGTTCTAAAAGACTCATGAATAACAAGAGTACAGGGTTCAGCCTACTCGCTGACCTACAGTCAGTGCTCGTTATTCTAGGCATTGCTCTCATTATAATACTCCATATCTGCCTCTCAAAACTAAGATTAACATTTTTAAAGGATTAAGATAAATCTATATCTCATCAGGACAACAAGGTTATACTGTGGTTTTATGATTGGTGATTCTCCTATTCACAGAAACCATTTTCATGGAGGGAAAAGGATTGGGAACATACTTGTTATTTTCAACCTAGACCAAAAGCTTGCTTACAGTTACTGATTAGAAGGTTATTTTGCAAAGGGCTCAAAATATTGAACTCAGAAGTTGTAATCAAATGTTCATGAGCACCTTGAGTAAAGATCAAAAGTAAACCTCTCTTCATTTGAAAGAATGGAGAACTGAGGACCTTTCAAATGAAGAGAGGACAAGAAAATTAGGGAAAATTGTATCCTACAAAAAATTTCAAGGAATAAATTGGAGATTCTTGCCCTGGGCAGGAACAAACCAAATATAAAAAGTATTCATTATACATATGTCCACTGAATTTCACTAAGACTCTAAAGAAGAAGCTATAAAATAATAATATTCAGTAAATGAGCTTGAGGGAACTTTCTGGAGTGATGTATGTGCCTGAAACTGCATTGTTGGGATAGTTGCAGAAGTGTATAAATTTGTTAAAATGATCAAACTGTACACTTCCCGTGGATGATTTTTATGGCATACAAATTATACTTTAATAAAGCTGTTTTTAAAAACCTAATAAGGGTCATCTTATAAGAAATTACATTTTTATTACAAGTAAAATTAGAACACTTTCTCCTCTTCCTCGTACCCCTCCTCTTCCTCTTCCTTTCTGACTTTTCCATTAAGTAATCCTAGAGTGTTCAGATAATGGATCTACCTGCCAGAAAGTGTGTCTTTGCTAAAGATGAGGCTTTCCAGCCAGTTGTGCTGAAGGGCCACCATCTGGTAGTGATTACATGGAAATGTCTTTGACCAGCATGCCTTAGGACCAAAACTTGAGAGATCTGGAAGAGTCAGTCTGTGCCAGTTCTTTATGAAAAACAGAGACCCTCTGCTTGTAAATTTCTGAATCTCTGTATCTTAGTTACCTAGCGCTGCCGTGACAAACAGAAATGTATTATCTCACAGTTTAGGAGGCTAGAAGTCTATTTCAGGGTGCTGGTTCTATAGGAAGGCTTTCTCTCTCTTTTGGCCCTAGAGAAATATCCTTGTCTCTTCTTGGCTTCTATTGTCTGATTTTTTTGGAGTTCTCATGTGGCACAGCATCTAGCTTCCCTCATCTCTGCTTGATTGCTTGCTCAATCTGCTCTTTAATGTCTCAAAAGAGATTGACTTAAGAAACACCTTACACTAATGCTGCCTCATTAACATAACAAAGAAAACCCAGTCCCAAATGGCATTATAACCACAGGTATAAAAAACCCAACCAAACCCATTGCTGTGAGTTGATTCCGACTCATAGTGACCCTATAGGACAGAGTAGAACTGCCCCGTAGAGTTTCCAAGGAGCATCTGGTGGATTCAGACTGCTGAACTTTTGGTTAGCAGCCGTAGCACTTAACCACTACACCACAGGGTCTCCACCGCAGGTATAGAGGTTAGGATTTCCAATACATATTTTTGGGAGACACAATTCAATCCATAACACTGGGCTTTAATCCTTTTGTTGATTCTAGCACCGGTTGGCAGATCAAAACCAGAATTTCACACACCTTGACTTGGAGGTCATGCTCTGGCCTAGGAGGTGATGGGTGAAGCTGCTTTGTGAAGTCTTGAGAAGGAAAATATAACTCTCAGTATCCAAATATGGACAGCTGTGCTTTCACCTTTCTCATTGTCAAATTCTTCCCTCGCCTTCCTTCTAGCCAAACACATCTGAATTTAGCATCCAGAGACCTGGAATAAGGAGACCCTAAGTAGCACAAGAGTAGCCTTGGTGGCACAGTGGTTAAGCCCTTGGCTGCTAACGGAAAAGTGATTTGAACCCACCAGTCGCTCTGTGGGAGAAGGATGTGGCAATCTGCTTCTGTAAAGATTTCCAGCCTTGGAGAGTCTATGGAGCAGTTGTACTCTGTGCTATAGGGTCACTATGAGTCAGAATAGACTCAGTGAGTTTTGGGTTGAGTGGCACAAATGGCAAACACACTCAGCTGCTAACTGAAAGGTTCGGGTTCAAGGGCCAAAGGGCCAGAGAGAAACCTGCCTGAGGTATGGCTGAGAAGAGGCTGTACTGATGGAAGGACTTATCCTGTGCATTCCTGAACCTGAATTTATAACCTCTTACTTTCCTAATAAACCCCATAATAGTGAGTGTGGTCTGTGAGTTCTGTGTGGCCAATGCAATGAATTATTTAACCCAGCAGAGAAGTAGAAGGTGCTGTGGGAGGGACGATTGGTGTCAGAATTGGTAAAGATGGCCTGGAGATGAGGTATGTCTGCACATGGCAATCAGATTTGGGCTGCTGATCTTGATTCTCCCTCCCCCTTGTGATGTTAGAAGAAATCAGATGCTGCCACCATGCCATTTCTACACCCTGCATGCTTCACTAGGTTTTGAGTGTATTCCTATTGACACAATGTGATTTCTTAGGCCTGATGTTTTTTATTTATTTATGAAATATTACAGACAACAAAATAATATAAAGAATGATATAATAACACCCAAGTACTCACCACCCCATCTAAGAAACAGAGCATCACACATAGAGTTGAAGCCCTGGCCTGAAGAGCTTCACTTATTTTGTTGTATCTTCATTCCTTACCATGTTTCTATGTTGAGAACGCATCTGTATTTTTAGTTCATTATCAATATCTGAGTAAGTAATAGCAACTAAGGAGAAGAATCTAGCAGAAATGGGAAGTAGTTCTTGCCTAGTTTTGAAAATTTATATCCACTAATGACAGGCATTTGACTGTGTTGATCACAACAAATTGTGGATAACATTACAAAGAATGTGAATTCCAGAACACTTAATTGTGCTCACATGCAACCTGTACATAGACCAAGAGACAGTCGTTTGAACAGAACAAGGTGATACTCTGTGTGGTTTAAAATCAGGAAAGCGTGTGTCAGGGTTGTAGCTTTTCACCATACTTATTCAATCTGTATGCTGAGCAAATAATCTGAGAAGCTGGACTATATGAAGAGGAACATGGCATCAGGAGTGGAGGAAGACTCATTAACAACCTATGGTATGCAACCTTCCTTGCTGAAAGTGAAGAGGACTTGAAGCACTTACTGATGAAGATCAAAGACCGTGGCCTTCAGTATGGATTACACCACAGCATGAAGAAAACAATTCTTACAACTGGACCAATAAGCAACACCATGATAAATGGAGAAAAGATTGAGCTTGTCAAGGATTTCATTTTACTTGGATCCATAATCAACGCCCATGGAAGCAGTAGTCAAGAAATCAAATGACACATTGCATTGACCAAATCTGCTGCAAAAAGACCTCTTTAAAGTATTAAAAAGCAAAGATGAGAGGAGGCAGGGCCAAGATGGCAGAGTAGTCAGATGCTTCTGGTGAACTCTTTTATAACAAAGACCCGAAAAACAAGTGCAACGGTTGTATTTATGATAAGCTAGGAGCCCTGAACATCAAAGGCCAAGTAAGAAAATGGACTGAGCAGCAGGGGACGGAAGAGGTGGTTCAGAAGCAGTAAGGAATTGTCAGACCTGAATTGCCAGGAACCCTCAGGCACCATTCCCAGGAGTGACTGTGGTGAGCTAGTTGTATTGTTCAGCCGCAGTTTCCTCAGGGAGAAACAGCCAGACACACAGCCTATTCACACCTCTGGAACCAGAGAAGAATGGCACTCTCAGCAAAAGCTAAGTACCTGCATATATTTTACTGTGCCCCCAGGCCCCAAGCTGGCTTCAGTGGGTGTTGATTTCCCTGGGCTTGAGATATGTCCTGCCGAGTGACCTGAGCCATTCCCCTGGCATTAGACAAGGAATAAATTCACAATTGGGGGAAAAGATAATCTGCCAGCTCCACTAACCTGGGACGCTCAGGACAGAAGCGGCTCCTGTCCAGGCATAGATGGTCCATGGAGTTTGAATACCTTTGCCCCCCGCATGGACCTGTGTGGGCCTATTTCAGGAGAACAGGCCCGTGTTGGCAGACTGCAACTGTTTCAGCTATGCAGTGGAGAGATGGGTGTTTGATGTTTGATGCTGCTTTGCCTATTAAACAGGGTCCTCACCTACCCACATCGGGCTGGTGGCTCCAATTACGTAACCCAGCCACCTGCAACAGGGGTCCAAGGATAACTGGTACCACCCAGTCTTTACATCCAAAACCACTGGGTGCCCAAGGTCCATCTGCAGAACTTACCCACATGTGCCCTCTAGGAAACAGAGATGCACATTGCTCACAGACACTCGGGGGATGGTTGCCAGCCCCCTGGCTTATTCAGAGCATGACCACCCTGCTGCAACCAGATACCTGTACCTGTACCAATCACCCCTGCCCCTCTAAAATTTTAGGACAGAGCCTGTATCACACACTAGATGACCAACTACCTGGACACCTGAGCTGAATCCATACAAGAAGTGAATGGACACCTAGGCTTATATACCTGATAACAGCTCTAACCACCTGGTGGCAGGATGTTACAACTTCAAAGGTGAAACTAATCAAGCTAGCTCACTCGTGCAACCTACTTGGGCATATCAAAACGAAACAAAGCAAGAAGCTAGGATATAGTAAGCAAACATAAAATAAACTAATACAATAACTTATAGATGGCTTGGAGACAAACAGTCAATATCAAATCGCATAAAACAGCAGACCATAATCGCTTCAACAAGCTCTCAAAACAAAGAATCAAGGGATCTTCTGGATGAAGGTGCCTACCGGGAATTACCGGATGCAGAATGCAAAAGATTAATATACAAAACTCTTCAAGGCATCAGGAATGAGATCAGGAAGGATATCAGGCAATATGCAAAACAAGCCAAGGGACACATAGATAAAGCAGTTGCAGAAATTAAAAAGGTTATTCAAGAACATAATGAAAAATATAATAAGGTACTAGAATCCATGGAGAGACAGCAATCAGAAATTCAGAAGATTAACAATAAAATTACAGAATTAGACAACTCAGTAGAAAGTCAGAGGAGCAGAATCCAGCAAGTGGAAGGCAGAATTAGTGTAATGGAAGATAAAACACTAGGCACCAGTATATTTGAAGAAAAATCAGATAAAAGAATTAAAAACAATGAAGAAACCCTAAGGATCATGTGGGACTCTATCAAGAGAAATAACTTATGAGTGATTAGAGTACCAGAACAGGGAGGGATAACAGAAAATACAGAGAGAATCATAGAAGATTTCTTGGCAGAAAACTTCCCTGATATCGTGAAAGATAAGACGATATCTATCTAAGATGCTCATCAAACTCCACATAAGGTAGATCTCAAAAGAAAGTCACCAAGACATATTATAATCAAACTTACCAAAACCAAAGATAGAGAATTTTAAGTGCAGCTAGGGATAAATGAAAAGTCACCTACAAAGGAGAATCAGTAAGAATAGGCTCAGACTACTTGGCAGAAACCATGCAGGCCAGAAGGCAATGGGATAGCTTACATAAAGCACTGAAAGAAAAAATTGTCAGCCAGGAATCATATATCCAGCAAAACTGTCTCTCAGATCTGAAAGCAAAATTTGGACATTTCCAGAAAAAGAGAAGTTTAGGAAATTCGTAAAAACCAAACCAAAACTACAAGAAATACTAAAGGGATTTCTCTGGTTAGAAAATCAATAATATCAGCTATCAACCCAAGACTAGAACACAGGACAGAGCAACCAGATGTCAACCCAGATAGGGAAATCACAAAAATAAATCAAGATAAAAAAAGTTCAAAACAGGGAAACAGCGATGTCATCATGTAAAAGAAGAAAACATTAAAACAATAAAGAGGGACTAAGAAATGTAGTCATTGATCTTTCATATGGAGAGGAAGACAAAGCGATACAAAGAAATAAAAGTTAGATTTAAACTTAGAAAAATAGAGGTAAATATTAAGGTAGCTGCAAAGAAGACTGACAATCCTACTCATCAAAATAAATTACAAGAAAAAAACAGAGATTCAGAAGAAATAAAATTAACAACAATGAATAAGAGGAAAAGACAATATATAAAAATAAACTACTCAGCACAAAAAATTAAGTGTGAAAAAGAAACTGTCAACACCACACAAAAAAAGACATCAAAATGACAGCACTAAACTCATACCTACCCATAATTATGCTGAATGTAAATGGACTAAATCCACCAATAAAGAGACAGAGAGTGGCAGAATGGATTAAAAACATGATCCGTCTATATGCTGCCTCCAAGAGACACACCTTAGACTTAGGGACACAAACAAACTAAAACTCAAAGGATGGAAAAAAATATATCAAGCAAATGACGATCAAAAAAGCAGGAGTGGCAGTATTAATTTCTGACAAAATAAACTTTAAGGTTAAATCCACCACAAAGGATAAGGAAGCACACTATATAATGATTAAAGGGACAATATACCAGGAGGATATAACCATATTAAATATTTATGCACCCAGTGACAGGGCTGCAAGACACATAAAAAAAAACTCTATCAGCATTGAAAAGTGAGATAGACAGCTCCACAATTGCAGTAGGAGACTTCAACACACCAGTTTCGGTGAAAGACAGGACATCCAGAAAGAAGCTCAGTAAAGACACGGAAGATCTAAATGCCACAATCAACCAACTTGACCTCATAGACATATACAGAACACTCCACCCAACAGCAGCCAAGTATACTTTCTTTTCTAGCGCACATAGAACGTTATCTAGAATAGACCACATATTAGGTCATAAAGCAAGCCTTAGCAGAATCCAAAACATTGAAATATTGCAAAGCATCTTCTCTGACCATAAGGCCATTGAAGTGGAAATCAATAACAGGAAAAGCAGGGAAATCAAACACTTGGAAACTGAACAATACCATGCTCAAAAATGACTGGTTATAGAAGACATTAAGGATGGAATAAAGAAATTCAGAGAATCCAATAAGAATGAAAACACTTCCTAACAGAACCCTTGGGACACAGCTAAAGCAGTGCTCTGAGGTCAATTTATATCAATAAATGCACACACATAAAAAAAAAGAAGGGGCCAAAATCAAAGAATTATTCCTACAACTTGAACAAATAGAGAGCAATAAAAGAAACCCTCAGGCACCAGAAGAAAACAAATAATAAAAATTAAAGCTGAATTAAATGAAATAGAGAACCAAAAAACTACTGAAAGAGTTAACAAGACCAAAAGCTGGTTCTCTGAAAAAATTAACAAAATTGATAAACCATTGGCGTAACTAAAAAAAGAAAAACAGGAGAGGAAGCAAATAACCCAAATAAGAAACGAGATGGGTGATATCACAACAGACCCAACTGAAATTAAAAGAATCATATCAGATTACTATGAAAAATTTATTCTAACAAATTTGAAAACGTAGAAGAAATGGATGAATTCCTAGAAACACACTACCTACCTAAACTAACAAAAACAGAGGTAGAACAACTAAATAAACCCATAACAAAAGAAGAGATTGAAAAACTCCCAATGAAAAAAAAAAGCCCTGTCCTGGATGGCTTCAATGGACAGTGCTACCAAACTTTCAGAGAAGAGTTAACACCACTACTACTAAAGGTATTTCAGAGCATAGAAAAGAATGGAATACTCCCAAACTCATTCTATGAAGCCAGCATATTGCTGATACCAAAACCAGGTCGAGACACCACAAAAAAAGAAAATTACAGACCTATATCCCTCAGGAACTTAGATGCAAAAATCCTCAACACAATTCTAGCCAACAGAATTCAACAATATATCAAAATAGTAATTCACCATGACCAAGTGGGATTCATACCAGGTATCCAGGGATGGTTCAACATTAGAAAAACAATTAATCTACCACATAAATAAAACAAAAGAACCACATAATCTTATCAATTGATGCAGAAAAGGCATCTGACAAGGTCCAACACCCATTCATGATAAAAACTCTCAGCAAAATAGGAATAGAAGGAAAATTCCTCAACAAAATAAAGGGCATTTATACAAAGCCAACAGCCAACATCATCCGAAATGGAGAGAGTCTGAAAGCATTCCCCTTGAGAACGGGAACCAGACAAGGATGCCCTTTATCACCACTCTTATTCAACATTGTGCTGGAAGTCCTAGCCAGAGCTAGATAAAGAAATAAAGGCATCCAGATTGGTAAGGAAGAAGTAAAAGTGTCTCTATTTGTAGATGACATGACCTTATACACAGAAAACCCTAAAGGATCCTCAAGAAAACTATTGAAACTAATAATACAAGAGTTCAGAAGAGAATCAGGATACAAGATAAACATACAAAAATCAGTTGGATGCCTCTACATCAACAAAAACAACATCAAAGAGAAAATCACCAGTTCAATACCATTTACAGTAACCTCCAAGAAGATAAAATACTTAGGAATAAATCTTACCAGAGACGTAAAAGACCTACACAAAGAAAACTACGAGACACTAGTGCAAGAAACCAAAAGAGACCTACATAAGTGGAAAAACAACCTTGCTCATGGATAGGAAGACTCAACATTGTAAAAATGTCTATTCTACAAAAAGTGATCTATTGATACAATGCAATTCCGATCCAAATTCCAACAACATTTTTTAAAGAGTTGGAGAAACAAATCACCAACTTCATATGGAAGGGAAAGAGGCCCCAGATAAGTAAAGCATTACTGAAAAAAAACAAAGTGGAAGGCCTCACACTATGTGATTTTAGAACCTATTATACCACCACAGTAGTCAAAACAGCCTGGTACTGGTATAACAACAGATACATAGACCAATACAACAGAATTGATAATCCAGACATAAATCCATTCACATATGAGCAGCTGACATTTGACAAAGGCCCAAAGTCAGTTAAATGGGGAAAAGACAGTCTCTTTAATAAATGGTGCTGTCATAACTGGATATCCATCTGCAAAAAAATGAAAAAAGATCATACCTCACTTCATGCACAAAAACTAACTCAAAATGGATCAAAGACCTAAATATAAAATATTAAATGATAAAGATCATGGAAAAAAAAATAGGGACAACACTAGGAGCCCTAATACATGGTATAAACAGTATACAAAACATTACTAACAATGCACAAACAGCAGAAGAGAAACTAGATAACTGGGAGCTCCTAAAAATCAAACAGTTATGCTCATCCAAAGACTTCACCAAAAGAGTAAAAAGATTACCTACAGAGTGGGAAAAAGTTTTTAGCTATGACATTTCCGATCAGCGTCTGATCTTTAAAATCTACATGATACTGGAAACACTCAACTACAAAAAGAAAACCCAATTTAAAAATGGGCAAAGGATATGAACATGCACTACACTAAAGAAGACATTCAGGTAGCTAACAGATACACGAGGAAATGCTCACAATCATCAGCCATTAGAGAATTCCAAATCAAAACGACAATGAGATTCCAACTCACTCCAACAAGGCTGGTATTAATCCAAAAAACACAAAATAATAAATGTTGGAGAGGTTGTGGAGAGACTGGAACACTTATACACTGCTGGTGGGAATGCAAAATGGTACAACCACTTTGGAAATCCATTTTGCGCTTCCTTAAAAAGCTAGAACAACCATACCATCCAGCAATCCCAGTCCTTGGAATAGATCCTAGAGAAATAAGAGCCTTTACACCAACAGATTTATGCACACCCACATTCATTGCAGCACTGTTTACAATAGCAAAAAGATGGAAGCAACCAAGGTGCCCGTCAAAGGATGAATGGATAAATAAATTATGGTGTATTCACACAATGGAATACTATGTATTGATAAAAAACAATGATGAATCTGTGAAACATAACACGGAGGAATCTGGAAGGCATTATGCTGAGTGAAACTGGCCAATTGCAAAAGGACAAATATTGTGTGAAATCACTATTATAAGAACTCAAGAAATAGTTTAAACAGAGGAAAATATTGTCTGATGGTTACGACAGTGGGGAGGGATGGAGGGGGAGGAGTGTTCACTAATTATATAGTAGACTACTTTAGGTGAAGGGAAAGACAACACACAATACAGGGGAGGTCAGCACAATTGGACTAAACCAAAAGCAAAGAAGTTTCCTGAATAAACTGAACGCTTCCAAGGCCAGCGTAGCAGGGGAGGGGGTTTGTGGACCATGGTTTCAGGGGACATCTAGGCCACTTGGCATAATAAAACCTATTAAGAAAACATTCTGCATACCACTTTGGAGAGCAGTGTCTGGGGTCTTAAATGCTAGCAAGTGGCCATCTAAGATGCATCAATTGGTCTCAACCCATCTGGAGCAAAGGAGAATGAAGAACACCAAAGACACAAGGTTATTATGAGCCCAAGAGACAGAAAGTCCACAAAAACCAGAGACTACATCAACCTGAGACCAGAAGAACTAGATGGTGTTCGGCTACAACCGATGACCACCCTGACAGGGAATACAACAGAGAACCCCTGAGGGCGTAGGACGGCAGTGGGTTGCAGACCTCAAATTCTCTAAAAAAGACCAGACTTAGTTGTCTGACTGAGACTAGAAGGACCCCAGAGGTCATCGCCCCCAGACCTTCTGTTAGCCAAGGACAGGAACCATTTCCAAAGCCAACTCTTTAGACAGGGATTGGACTGGAGTATGGGATAGAGAATGACACTGGTGAAGAGTGAGCTTTTTGGATCAAGTAGACACATGAGACTATGTGGGCAGCTCCTGTGTGGAGTAGAGATGAGAGGGTAGAGGGGGTCAAAGCTGGCCAAATAGACATGAAAATAGAGAGCGGAGGGAAGGAGTGTGCTATCTCATTAGGGGGAGAGCAACTAGGAGTGTATAGCAAGGTGTATATAAATTTTTGTACGAAAGACTGACTTGATTTGTCAGCTTTCACTTAAAGCACAATAAAAACAAAAGTGAAAAAATATATATAAAAAAGCAAAGATGTCACTTTTTTTTGTTTTTAATTGTATTTTAGATGGTTTACAGAACAAACTAGTTTCCCATTAAACAGTACACATTGTTTTATGTCATTGGTCAACAGCCCCACAACATGTCAACACTCTCCCTTCTCAACCTTGGGTTCTGTATTACCAGCTTTCCTGTTCCCTCCTGCCTGCTAGTCCTTGCCCCAGGCTGGTGTGCCCCTTTAGTCTCATTTTGTTTTATAGGCCTGTTCAAAAAGATGTCACTTTAAGGACTAAGGTGCACCTGACCCAAGCCATGGTATTTTCAGTCACTTTATATTGGTGTGAAAGCTGAACAATGAATAAAAAAGATTGAAGAAGAATTGATGCCTTTGAATTATGGTATTGGCAAAGAATATTGACTATATCATGGACTGCCAGAAGAATGAACAAATCTGTCTTGGAAGAAGTATAGCGAGAATGCCCCTTAGAAGCTAGGATGGCAAGACTTCGTCTCACATACTTTGGACATGTTATCAGGAGGGACCAGTCCCTGAAGAAGGACATCATGTTTGGTAAAGTACAGGGTCAGTGAAAAAGAGGAAGACCCTCAGCAAGATGGATTGGCCCAGTGGCTGCAACAATGGGCTCAAGAATAACAATTACGAGGATGGCACAGGACCAGGCAGTGTTTCGTTTTGTTGTACATAGGGTTTACTATGAGTCGGAACTACAACAACAATGGCAGGGGATTCACAGGTACTTCCCTATGGTTAGGAAACCCTAGTGGCATAGTGGTTAAGAGCTACGGCTGCTAACCAAAAGGTCAGCAATTCCAATCCACCAGGCACTCCTTGGAAACCCTATGGGGTAGTTCTACTAGTTCTACTCTGTCCTTTAGCGTTACTATGAGTCAGAATTGACTGGATGGCAACCGGTTTGGTTTCCCCACCCCCATGACGACAGGGGTCCTTGCCTGGAACAAATAGTTAAGTGCTTGACTGCTAACCTTAAGGTTGTAAGTTCAAACCCACCCAGAGGCGTCTCAGAAGAAATATCTTGCAATCTGCTTCCAAAAGGTCACAGCCATAAGAACCCTATAGAGCCCAGTTGTACTCTGAAACACATGGGATCACCATAAGTTATAACTGACTTGATGGCAACTGGTATTTTTAGTTTTCCTTATGGTTATACTGCTATTTACTATATACATATATATAGTAAATGTATATACTTATATACGTATTATATACTTTATTAGCTAGGACACCTTTGATGCAAGTAAAGGAAAAGCGTATCTCAAACTGGCTTAAATAATAAAGGGCATTTATTGATTTACATACCTACAAAGTCCAGAAGTAGACTTCCAAGTTCCGTGGTTTCCGTGGTGCCCATGGTTCAACAGTGGATCGAAGTTTCTTTTTGGTTCTCTCTGTCTGCTTCCTGCAGGATCTGCTTCCTGCAGGATCTGCTTCCTCCTCTGGCTGGCTTCCTTCAGAGTGCTCAGATGGGCACGATGATGGGGCATGCTTCCTCACTCGAGCCTTGCGAGGAAGAGAAATTTTCTCATCCTTCCCAGCCAGGATCCTGAAGTTCATTCACATTAGACCACCTGGGTCATATTGTAAAAAATGGCTTGGGGGCAGTGTCTGACCTCCTGTTATTTTTCAAGGGGGAAGAAGAATCAAGATCAACAGCCCAAGGCTGATTTCTGTGAGGTGGAGGTCAGACATGCCTCCTCTCTGCCATCTTTACTAATTCTGACATTAACTGTCCCTCTCAGAGCACTCTCTACTTCTCTACTGGGTTGGATAGTGCATTGCAATGGCCATACAGAACTCAAAGGCAATACTCATGATTATGAGGTTTATTAGGGAAGTAACAGTTACAATTCAGGCTCAGGAACAGTCAGGATACAGTTCTTCCATCAGGACAGCTTCTTCCCAACCTTGCTCGAAGGCATGCCTCTCCCTGGCCCTAGGCCTCTCCCCAAAGGCATCAGCTTTCTCTCTCCGTGAGCCAGGAAGCCCACTGTACTGTCTCCTACTGCCGGGTCTCTTCTGCCACCGCTTCTCACCATCTTCAGGGTTACAGCTCTTTCTCTCTCTCTCTCTCAATCTCTCTCTCGGTCTCCTGCTTTCAGGAGCTTCACGGTACAGGGATCCTGGGTCCAAAGGATGTGCTGGCTCCTGGCCGTTTTTCCTTGGTAGTGATGTTATCTTCTCTCTTCCATCTCTGGGGTGGCCCATTTCAAACCCAGCAAGATGGCAAAACTGACCAATCCCATTGGTGGGCCACAATGACCCTATGATACGGTCCCGCCCAATCACCTGGGTAGGAGTTACAAGACCATAGTGAGAAAGGCCACATAAAATGTGATCCATCGCACTGCACATATGCTATGAAATTTTTTAAAATTCACTAACTGACTTATTCTGGGCTGTGTGTTTCACTCCTGGAGCTGGGACAGAGTTAACTTCCGCAGAACCAAATAGATCCCTACACAAGAATTGGTGGCTGCAGGGAAGAGGTGAGTGGATGTGAGAAAAGTAACCAAGAAATGTGCAGTATATTGTGGTAAACAATCTCTTAAAATCTTTGTTTCTAACCAACATGAAACAAATTACATTTTATATTCAGCTTCAAAAATCCAAACATTTTTCAATCCTAGTTATTAATATTAGATTTAAAATATTTTATATTTTAAAAGAACTGAAAATAATTGCAAGATGATATACTGAACATACGGTTTAGTAAGCTTCTACTCTTAAAAAAAGTCTTATCATCATCTACCCCAATAGTTTAAAAGTTAAATGACACCTTCTTCTGAAAATAAGTGACTAAATAAATAGTATGATTAACTTTGTTATTTTAGATCATACTGGAATCGATCTAGGTTTTATAGTCCCTGAAGCATAAATAGTTGAGAGAAGGGGTGTCTCTCTTCAAGAAAAATAGTACAAAATTAGTCACAAATATGAATATTTAGAACAAGAAATGATCAAATCCAGAAAAATAATATGTTTATTAACTGCCTATAAAAATCTATAATTTTTTCCTGACAACATACTCTTTGCTTGTTAATATGGCAGTTTTATAATATTATTTATTAGGCAGTTTCAAAAATTAAATCAATCTTTTCTCTAGCAGAGTTGATAAAAATTTCCTTTTTATTACTGATGGTTTAAGAAAGTTTTACAACTGATTATTGGTAAGAATATGTACATTTTTAGGACTTTTAAAATTTGTGGATAACTACAAAGTTTCAGAGATGAGCTTAAGATTTCAGGATGTTTCAATTTTCTTATGCTATGATTAACAATAACACTCTTTGAACAGATGACACAATTAACTAGTTGGTTTTGCTGTCATAGTACTGTGTTGTTTTCTATTAACTCCAATGATGTTAGTATTCTATGTAAATCAGCCAGAAATCGAAGTCTTTTGATTCACTCCCTTCGTTAACTGGGTTATCAAACAATTCCAAAGTCTTTTCATTGCTTCTATTCAAAATTTCTCCTCTTAATGAATTACTACTTTTGGTATGATCTAAGAAACACTTCTCAATGTCAGAATACTTTCTGTTGATGTTATCACTTTTTTTTTATGGCATGCATTTCATAATCGCAGGACCTAGTTACACAGGGTATACCTCTACAAATGTCTGCTTACTTGAATACAGTGTAGGCAATTGTGATAAAATGCTTCTAATAATTAACAGTTGTGAACATTGCCTCTTGCATTTGGAAATGACAAAGGTACCCTACACATATTATATTTCCTCAGTTGTTTTGAAATTGCAGTTAAACCATCATATTCCCAATTCACCTTCTCCCCAGAATGCCTTTAGCTACTCTAACGTAACCAATGGAGGGCAAGTGGGAGAGGAAAGAGACAGCAGCCTTAACACTTTACAATTTTAGAAAAAAAATGCCTTGCAAGGGCTCCTCCCAGGGTCTAGCACCGGCTTGTACAAGTGAGGGACTCTGAGACTTAATCCACATCAGCTTCATGGTGAATCCTCTGCACAGAACCTCCCATGTCAGCCACTTTTTCCACCACATATAGCATTTGGATCTTCTGATGGAGAAGGCCAGCTTCAGCATAGTTCACCATACCTGAGATTGCTCCTGGCTGTCATCAAGTTGCCTCCCCTGTTCACGGTGACCCCATGCACAACAGAAGGAAACACTGGCTGGTCCCATTTCAACCCCACGATGGGTTGTGGATTAGAACATTGTGATCCACAGGGCTTTCACTGATTTTTTTTGGAAGTAGGTGGCCAGGCCTTTCTTCCTAGACTGTCTTAGTCTGGAAGCTCTGCAGAAACCTGTTCAGCATTACAGCAACACACAAGCCTCCACTGACAGATGGATAGTGGTGACCTAGAAGGTGCACTGGCTGGGAATAAAAACGCAGTCTCCCAAGTGGAATGCAAGAATTCTACCACTGAACCACAAATGCCTCACTATAGCTGGGATTAGACGCATTTTATCACAATCAGCTAGATGCAAGCCCACTCAGCAGACACCGGTGGATTGGAAGGGTCCACCTGGTACCAGTCCCAGGGATGCAAAAGTGAAAAATAACATGTGGAGATGAATAACCAAGTCTGCACACGTCTCTGCCTCCACGCCCATTCTGGCTTTCCTCCTTCTCTCCTGTTGAAGCTTGAGGAAGGACCCTCCCTCCTTCCCCAGTTGGCTCAGGAAAACGAGGCTGTGGTGCTGGTCCACAAGCGGGCATGCTTCTGCGCCTCCCGCTCCACTGCGCCCCGCCCGAGCTACAGGGCAGGAGTCAACGCCAGGCCCCAATCACCCAACTGTGAACCCTTCAGCCGACCCCTCCTCCGGCTCTCCAGCCCCCTCCCCCGTGTTCCGGCTGCATCAAGTTCTCGCAGCTTCTCTACAACGCCACGCTCTGCAGCGCACGCCTTTCCCGCAGCCTGGAAAAGGCCCACCCTGGACAACTCCTGGTCCTACCGGATGGAACTCAAAAGGTCCTTTCCCCGCAGAGCTTTCCCCTGTTCCTCAGGCAGGCACACCCCAGTCCGGAGGCGTCTCCAGCTGAGCCCTCGACCCATTAGATCCCGCCTTTCCGGAGCGGCCAGCTCGTTGTAGGGAGCCCTTCCTCCCCGGCCACTTCGGCCCGCCGGTAACTTTTGTGATTCCAGGAGCTTAACCGCAGTCCCCCTCCCACATGCCAAAGAGTGCAGGGCGCTCAGACCGCGGAAAAAATCCCTGCGACCGGCCCCATTCCGAGGAAGGAAGGCTAGCAATCTGCTCCCCAGAGCGGTCCAGAAAAATCCACGCAGCCCTCCCCCTGGTGGACGACTTCTGGTTGGGCACCTCCCTCATGCTGGCGCTTTTTTATCAGCACTTTGTAGCCTGAGCCAAAATAGGCCCCGCGTGAAGCTGTGTGTCAGCCTTGTCCTTGCAGAACTAAAAGAGGAGTCTACTATGAAGCCACATTGTTCTGTTTATTTTCTAACACTTAAAAGTTTTTGTTTAATGCCTGAAGAAACAGATGCTTGCAGAGGCGAAAGAATGAAGGTTAAAACTAAAAAACAGCTCCACTCCCCCCTACCCTTGATTTTCAGGGCTGGTTAAATAGGGAAATGTTTCAAAAGAACAACCTTGGAGTCATGAGAAGAAGGGGGAGGAGAGACAAAGCAGCTACTGATGATCATTGCCAAGGTCCATTCTCTAATTAATTCTTAATTCTTTAATTAAGAGTTCAAAATGGTGATCCTGTAAATCTGTTGCTTCTTCTGCATCTATCAGTTGGCAGTCTTCCATAAGACCTTTCCTTCCTTAACTATTTATTTGCTTAACCTGAACTAATAAACAGTTTTATTATTAATCTTCTGAATTTCTGATTGCTGTCTCTCTATGGATTCTTGCAGCTTATTAAATTTTTCATTATGTTCTTGAATAACTTGTTTTAATTTTTTCAGCTGCTTTATCTGTGTGTTCCGTGGCTTGTTCTGCGTTTTGCCTGATCTCCTTCCTGATGTCTTGAAGAGTTCTGTATATCAATCTTGTGTTCTGCATCTGGTAATTCCAGGAAAACACCTTCATCTGGAAGATTCCTTGATGCTTTGTTTTGAGAGCTTGTTGAAGCGATCATTGTCTGCTTCTTTATGTGATTTGATATTGACCGTTGTCTCCAAACCATCTATAAGTTATTTTATTAGTTTATTTTATGTTTGCTTACTATATCCCAGCTTCTTGCTTTGTTTTGGTTTGGTATGTCCAAATCGGCTGCTTGAGTGAGATAGCTTGATTATTTTTGCCTTTGAAGCTCTAACATCCTGTCACCAGATGGCTAGAGCTGTTACCAGGTATATGAACCTAGGAGTCCATTCACTTTTCTTGTATGGATTCAGCTCTGGTGTCCAGGTAGTTGGTCAACAGGTGTGTAGTACAGGGTCTGTCCTACAGTCTTAGAGGGGCAGGGGTGATTGGTGTAGGCACAGGTATCTGGCTGCAGCAGGGGGTCATGTGCTGAACAAGGCAGTGGGTTGACAACTGTCCCCCAAGTGTCTGTGAGAAAGCGCATCCCTGTTCTCTAGAGCACACAGGTGGGTGGGTTCTGCAGTCAGACCATGGACACCCAGTGCTTTTAGTTGTAATGACTGGGAGGTACCAGTTATCCTTGGACCCCTGTTGCAGACAGCTAGGTGACGTGGGTGGAGCCACCAGTCCTTAGGCCCCTGATGTGGGTAAGTGAGGACCCTGTTTAATAGGCAAAGCGGTGACAAACATGAAACACCCCCCTCTCCACCATACAGCTGAAACAGTTGCAGTCTGCCAACAAGGGCCTATTCTCCTGAAATGGGCCCACACAGGTCCATGCGGGGTGAAAGGTATTCAAAGTCCATGGACCATTTGTGCCTGGACAGGAGCTGCTTCTGTCCTGAGCTCCCCAGGTTAGTGGAGCTAGCAGATTATCTTTTCCTGCCAATTGTGAATTTATTCCTTCTCCAAGGCTGGAAGAATGGCTCAGGGCTCACACCCGGGCCTATCTCAGGCTCAGGGAAATCGATAGCCACTAAAGCTGGCTTTGGGGATGGGGGCTTGGTAAAATGAATGCAAGTACTTAGCTTTTGCCAAAAGCACCAGTCTTCTCTGGTTTGGGAGGTGTGAGTAGGCTGTGGGGCTCGCTGTCTCTCTCTGAGGAAACTGCGTCTGGAACGCTACTGCCAGCCCCACCGTGATGGCTCCAGGGAATGGTGCCTGAGGGTTCCTGGCGATTCAGGTCTGGCAACTCCTCGCTGCTTCTGAACTGCCTCTCCCACCCCCTGCTGCTCAGTCCATTTTCTAACTTGGCCTTTGATGTTCAGGGCTCCTAGCTTGTCATATATATAATCGTTTCACTTGGTTTTTCGGGTCTTTGTTGTAAGAGGGATCACTGGAAGCATCTGACTACTCCACCACCTTGGTCCCACCTCTTAACCTGAACTATTGTTTGCACAGAGGGCTTGGTGGTTCTGTGGTAGAATTCTTGCCTTCCATGAGGGAGACCCAGGTTTGTATTCCCAGCCAAAGTACCTCATGCACAGCAACCACCAATCTGTGTGTGTTGCTACAATGCTGAGCAGGTTTCAGCAGAGCTTCCAGACTAAGATAGACTAGGAAGAAAGATCTGATGATCTACTTCTGAAAATCAGCCAAAGAAAACCCTATGGATCACAACAGTCTAATCCACAACTCATCGTGAGGATCGGAATGGAGTAGCTATGAGTTGGGGGTGACTCAATGGCAGCTAACAACCGTTTGCACAACAAAGGCAGATAAATGTTGCTGGTTGCTTCTTGCTGCTTTCAGTCCAGTCCTGGGAGAGCAAGATAAACCAGAGTCTGTAGCATTAGCCTGCAGCTGGTTAGCCTGCAGAGGGTAAAGTTGTGCAAAAGAGACACTATTCCTGTGACCTGCAATCTAAGTTTTCCCATAACTTGAAGACTTTAAGGACTGAAAAATGTCAACTGCTTCTCTAACCTAAGGTGAAGTTGGTACTTCCGAGGGCTACAAAACTGCAGTCTTAGCAGATAAAATTGAAGTCCAGGCTTTCTCAAAGCCCCCTGCTGCTGCCAAACAAAGGGCAGACCTCATCTCCTCTTTCTCTCTGCCTTGCTCACTTGCCTTCCTACTACTACTCCAGCGCATCCCTTGCCCTCACCTCAGGGCCTTTGCACTCATTGTTCCTTTACCTCAGACCTCTTTCCCCAGCCATCCACAAAGCTTGTTCCTCACCTTAAGATTCTGTCTAAATGCTACACTTTTCTGAGGCTTTCCCTAACCATCTTAATTAAAAGAGCACCACCAACATCATACCTTCCCTACTGTCTTCCCTGCTTTTTCTTCTTAGCTCTTACCACCATCTGATGGGTGATATATTTTACTGATGTTCATTGTCTATCACCTCCTATTGGAATGCAAGGTCCATGAGGGGAGAGATTTTTAGTTTTGTTCATTGCTAAATTCTAGGGATTAGCACAATTCTTGGGATGCAGAGAAGGGGGTCTTCATATTTGGATAATTCATAAACTCTGATAAAATTTTGCCTTTCCACCAGAATCTATTAAAGCCTGTTGTTTCCAATTGCTTCAAAGCAATGACTGTTATGTTAGGGAGAAGGAAATTTCCAAAAAGGGGTGGTTTACAGACCACAACCTTGATTCAGGTTTAACCAATCAGCCAATTGTCATTGAGTCAATTCTGACTCATGGTGACCCCATAGGATTTTCATAGCTGTGATCTTTTGGGAGCCGATCACGAGGCTTTTCTTCTGAGGTGCCTCTGGGTAGGTTCGAACCACCCACCTTTTGATTACTAGTCAAGTACTTAACCATTTGCACCATCCAGGGAACTGTTTCATACAGGTAGTTCCTAACTTACGATGGGGCCCCATTCCAACAACTACTCTGTTGTAAGTGGATTCTGACCTAAGTTGAATACCTCATTTTTTTTAGCTTTTCATAATTATTATATTTTATTATTGATATCTTTATAAATCCGATCTTTATTTGTCCTTTGTGATTGAAAACATTACATCTGAGAATAACATCAGCAAATTACCCACTGCAACATTGTATGTAGTAAAAAAAAAATAAAGATATATATATATATATATATAAAACAGTGCAGTTTGAACACGTCATAAGGGGGGACTACCTATGTATTACATAATGCTCAAATCTTATTGAGGTCTATAACCTCAACTGATACATTTTCTGTGTGATTCTATCCTGAAAATATTTTATATTCTGTTTGGTAGGGCCATGATAACCAATTGGGTCTACAACCATCTTCTGACTTTATCTGGCTGTAATGTCACAGCTTCTAAGTTCAAACCAACAAGTTGATTTCTATTACTTGAAATCATAACTTTACATCTGATACAAAGGCTTTAATTTCCTTTTTGATTCTGTCATCATTACAAAACTATAAGTTCCTTAAAGACATAGACCTTTCCTTTGCTGTTCTTCTGGAATCCCTAAGGACCAGCTTAGTACCTAACACTTGGTGAGTACTCAATAAATTAACATAGACCTTTCCTAACTTTCCTTAACCAGTAGGAACTCTATGGTCCATCAATTTGACCACAGTCTTCCGGACTTGCTGAAACTACTACCCTGTTTCTTCTGTTCTTGTACAAATACCAGGCTGTTTTGACTGCTGTGGTGGTATAATAGGTTCTAAAATCAGGTAGTGTGAGGCCTCCCACTTTGTTCTTTTTCAGTAATGCTTTTACTTACTCGGGGCCTCTTTCCCTTTCATATGAAGTTGGTGATTTGTTTCTCCATCTCATTAAAAAATGTCATTGGAATCTGGATCAGAATTGCATTCTATCTATAGATCGCTTTTAGTAGAATAGACATTTTTACAATGTTGAGTCTTCCTATCCATGAGCAAGGTATGTTTTTCCACTTATGTAGGTCTCTTTTGGTTTCTTGCACTAGCGTCTTGTAGTTTTCTTTGTATAGGTCTTTTACATCTCTGGTAAGATTTATTCCTAAGTATTTTATTTTCCTGGAGGTTACTGTAAATGGTATTGATTTGGTGATTTTCTCTTTGATGTTGTTTTTGTTGATGTAGAGGCATCCAACTGATTTTTGTATGTTTATCTTGTATCCTGATTCTCTGCTGAACTCTTCTATTAGTTTCAGTAGTTTTCTTGAGGATTCCTTAGGGTTTTCTGTGTATAAGGTCATGTCATCTACAAATAGAGACACTTTTACTTCTTCCTTACCAATCTGGATTCCTTTATTTCTTTATCTAGCCTAATTGCTCTGGCTAGGATCTGCAGCACAATGTTGAATAAGAGTGGTGATAAAGGGCATCCTTGTCTGGTTCCCATTCTCAAGGGAAATGCTTTCAGACTCTCTCCACTTAGGACATGTTGGCGGTTGGGTTTCTATAAATGCCATTTCTTATGTTGAGGAATTTTCCTTCTATTCCTATTTTGCTGAGTTTTTATCATGAATGGGTGTTGGACCTTGTCAAATGCCTTTTCTGTATCAATTCATAAGATCGTGTGGTTCTTGTCTTTTATTTATATGATGGATAGCATTAATTGTTCTTCTAATGTTGAACCATCCCTGCATACCTAGTATGAATCCCACTTGGTCATGGTGAATTATTATTATTTTTTTGATATTTTTTCTTACTTTATTTTGTTGAATTCTATTGGCTAGAATTGTGTTGAGGATTTTTGCATCTAAGTTCCTGAGGGATATATGTCTATAATTTTCTTTTTTTGTGGTGTCTCGACCTGGTTTTGGTATCAGTGATATGCCTGCTTCATAGAATGAGTTTGGGAGTATTCCATTCTCTTCTATGCTCTGAAATACCTTTAGTAGTAGTGGTGTTAACTCTTCTCTGAAAGTTTGGTAGCACTGCCAATGAAGCCATCCAGGACAGGGCTTTTTTTTTCATTGGGAGTTTTTCAGTTTCCTTTTCAATCTCTTCTTTTGTTATGGGTTTATTTAGTTGTTCTACCTCTGTTTTTGTTAGTTTAGGTAGGTAGTGTGTTTCTAGAAATTCATCCATTTCTTCTAGGTTTTCAAATTTATTAGAGTACAATTTTTCATAGTAATCCGATATGATTCTTTTAATTTCAGTTGGGTCTGTTGTGGTATCACCCATCTCATTTCTTATTCAGGTTATTTGCTTCCTCTCCTGTTTTTCTTTTGTCAGTTTGGGCAATGGCTTATCAATTTTATTAATTTGTTCAAAGAACCAACTTTTGGTCTTAAGTCTTTCAATAGTTTTTTAGTTCTCTGTTTCATTTAATTCTGCTCTAATTTTTATTATTTGCTTTCTTTTGGTGCCTGAGGGTTTCTTTTGTTGCTCTATTTGCTCAAGTTGTAGGGATAACTCTTTGATTTTGACCCTTTCTTCTTTTTGTACATGTGCATTTATTGATAGAAATTGACCTCTGAGCGCTGCTTTAGTTGTATCCCCAAAATTCTGATAGGAAGTGTTTCATTCTCATTGGATTCTATGAATTTCTTTATTCCTTCCTTCCTGTCTTCTATAACCCAGTCATTTTTAACCACAGCATTGTTCAGGTTCCAAGTGTTTGATTTCTTTTCCCTGCTTTTTCTGTTATTGATTTCTACTTTTATGGCCTTATAGTCAGAGAAGACGCTTTGTAATATTTTGATGTTTTGGATTCTGTTAAGGCTTGCTTTATGACCTAATATGTGGTCTATTCTAGAGAATGTTTCATGTGCGCTGGAAAAGAAAGTATACTTGGCTGCTGTTGGGTGGAGTGTTCTTTATATGTCTATGAGGTCAAGTTGGTTGACTGTGGCATTTAGATCTTCTGTCTTTATCGAGCTTCTTTCTGGATGTCCTGTGCATCACCGAAAGTGGTGTGTTGAAGTCTCCTACTATTATTGTGGAGCTGTCTATCTCACTTTCCAATGCCGATAGAGTTTGTTTTATGTATCTTGCAGCCCGGTCACTGGGTGCATAAATATTTAATATGGTTATATCTTCTTGGTGTATTGTCCCTTTAATCATTATGTAGTGTCCTTCCTTATCCTTTCTGATGGATTTAACTTTAAAGTCTATTTTGTCAGAAATTAATATTGCCACTCCTGCTCTTTTTTTGATTGTTGTTTGCTTGATATATTTTTTCCATCCTTTGAGTTTTAGTTTGTTTGTGTCTCTAAGGTGTGTCTCTTGTAGGCAGCATATAGACAGATCTTGTTTTTTTATCCATTCTGCCACTTTCTGTCTCTTTATTGGTGCATTTAGTCCATTTATATTCAGTGTAATTACAGATAGGTATGAGTTTAGTGCTGTCATTTTGATGTCTTTTTTTGTGTGTTGTGGACATTTTCTTTTTCACACTTAAGTTTTTGTGCTAAGCAGTTTATATATTGTCTTTTCCTCTTATTCATTGTTGTTGATTTTGCTTCTGCTGAGTCTTTTTTTTTTTCTTGTATTTTGTTTTGATGAGTAAGATTGTTAGTCTCCTTGGCAGTTACCTTAATATTTACCCCTATTTTTCTAAGTTTAAACATAACTTATATTTCTTTATATTGTCTTGTCTTCCTCTCCATATGAAAGATCTGCAACTACATTTCTTAGTCCCTCTTTATTGTTTTAATGTTGTCTTCTTTTACATAATGACATCACTGTTTCCCTGTTTTGAGTGTTTTTTTTTTTTTATCTTGACTTATTTTTGTTATTTCCCTATCTGGGTTGACATCTGATTGCTCTGCCCAGTGTTCTAGTCTTGGGTTGATATTATTGATTTTCTAACCAGAGAAATCCCTTTAGTATTTCTTGTAGTTTTGGTTTGGTTTTTACCAATTCCCTAAACTTCTGTTTATCTGGAAATGTCCTAATTTTTCCTTCAGATTTGAGAGATAGTTTTGCTTGATATATGATTCTTGGCTGGCAGTTTTTTTCCTTCAATGCTTTATATAAGTCATCCCATTGCCTTCTTGCCTGCATGGTTTCTGCTGAGTAGTCCGAGGTTTTCTTATTGACTCTCCTTTGTAGGTGACTTTTCATTTATCCCTAGCTGCTCTTAAAATTCTCTCTTTATTTTTGGTTTTGGCAAGTTTAATTATAATATGTCATGGTGACTTTCTTTTGAGATCTACCTTATGTGAAGTTCAAGGAGCATCTTGGATAGATATTTTCTCACCTTTCATGGTATCAGGGAAATTTTCTGCCAACAAATCTTCAACAATTCTCTCTGTATTTTCTGTTATCCCTCCCCGTTCTGGTACTCCAGTCAATCATAGGTTATTTCTCTTGATAGAGTCCCACATGATTCTTAGGGTTTCTTCATTTTTAAAAATTCTTTTATCTTGTTTTTCTTCAAATATATTGGTGACAAGTGTTTTATCTTCAGTCTCACTAATTCTGCCTTCCACCTCCTCAGTTCTGCTCCTCTGCCTCTCCACCGAGTTGTCCAGTTCTTTAGTTCTATTGTTAATCTTCTGAATTTCTGATTGCTGTCTCTCTATGGATTCTTGCAGCTTATTAAATTTTTCATTATGTTCTTGAATAACCTGTTTTAATTTCTACAACTGCTTTATCTGTTTCTTGGCTTGTTCTGCATTTTGCCTGATCTCCTTCCTGATGTCTTAAAGAGTTCTGTATATTAATCTTTTGTGTTCTGCATCTGGTAATTCCAGGAACACACCTTCATCTGGAAGATTCCTTTATACTTTGTTTTGAGAGCTTGTTGAAGCGATCATGGTCTGCTGCTTTATGTGATTTGATATTGACTGTTATCTCCAAACCATCTATAAGTTATTTTATTAGTTTATTTTATGTTTGCTTACTATATCCTAGCTTCTTGCTTTGTTTTGTTTTGATATGCCCAAATAGGCTGTTTGAGATAGCTTGATTATTTTCACCTTTGAAGCTCTAACATCCTACCACCAGATGGCTAGAGCTGTTACCAGGTATATGAACCTAGGAGTCCATTCACTTTTCTTGTATGGATTCAGCTCAGGTGTCCAGGTAGTTGGTCATCAAGTGTGTGGTACAGGCTCTATCCTACAGCCTTAGAGGGGCAGGGGAGATTGGTGTAGGTACTGGTATCTGGTTGCAGCAGAGGGTCACACTCTGAACAAGGCAGGGGTTGACAACTGTCCCCGAGTGTCTGTGAGGAAAGGAGGTTCCTGTTCCGTAGACTGCACAGGTGGGTGGGTTCTGCAGCTGGACCGTGGGCACCCAGTGCTTTTGGTTGTAAGGACTGGGAGATACCACTTGTCCTTGGACCCCTTTCATGGGTGGCTAGGTGACATGGGCAGAGCCTCGAGTCCTTAGACCCCTGATGTGGGTAGGTGAGGACCCTGCTTAACAGGCAAATCAGCATCAAATATCAAACACCCATCTCTACCACACAGCTGAAACAGTTGCAGTCTGCCAACAAGGGCATGTTCTTCTAAATTGGGGCCACACAGGTCTACGCAGGGGTGAATTGTATTCAAAGTCTGTGGGCTGTTTGTGCCTGGACAGGAAGTGCTTCTTCCTGAGCTCCCCAGCTTAGTGGAAGTGACAGATTATATTGTCCCCCAGTTGTGAATTTATTCGTTCTCCAAGGCCAGGAGTATGGCTCAGAGCATGCAGCAGGGGCTATCTCAGGCCCAGGGAAATCAATAGCCACTGAATCTGGCTTAGGGGCTGGGGCATGGTAAAACAAACACAAGTACTTAGGTTTTGCTGAGAGCGCAGTTCTTCTCTGGTTCTGGAGGTGTGAGTAGGCTGTGTGGCTCACTGTGTCTCTGAGGACACTGCATCTGGAACGCTACTGGCAGCCCCACTGTGGTTGCTCCAGGGAATGGTGCCTGAGCGTTCCTGATGATTCAGGTCTGGCAACTCCTTGCCACCTCTGAACCATCTGTCCCTCCTCCAGACACTCAGTCCATTTTCTAACTTTGTCTTTGATGTTCAGGGCTCCTAGCTTGTCATGTATATAATAGTTTCACTTGTTTTTTTTTTTTTGGTTTTTGTTGTAAGAAGGATCACCGGAAGCGTCTGACTAGTCCTCCATCTTGGCCCCGCCTCCTAATTGGCCACTTCTGTCTAGCCCCATGCAACCACACAAGTCATTCCCCCTTATTTGAGATCCAGGCTCCAGGTGCTCCTTAGCAACATTGTCTCACACTTACATGTCCACCAGGGCTTTCTAAACTGCCTCCCAAATCACTTCCCCTGCCTAGAACCATTTCTTGCCTCTGTAGTTGGAGTTCCTTTCTATGAGAAAATCTTGTCATGCAGAGCCTCTGTAATACTCATCACCATCTTCCTATTACTTTTGTGACAAAATTTTAACTCTTTAACACGGCATTCAAGGTCCTTCACGATGGGGCCTCTGACTATCACTATAGTATCCTCTGTCATCTGTCCCCACCTTCCACCCACTATGCTCCAGCTAAAGTGATCTTTTCAGTTCTTCAAAAACACATCCCTCCAACTCACCCCTAGGCCTTCACCTGAAGGCTTCCCAGTTGCTCTTGCACTTCGTTTTCGGCTCCCTGGGTTTCAGATCTTAGATTACAGGTTACCTCCACTACCCCACACCCCCTCAATACCACTACTTACCCACCCCCAAAAGTCAAGTTTGCCCCTCCTGTGGGCCTTATAGCTGCCAGTACTTATCACCACTATTCCAATTGTTTGGTTCATCTTCCTCACTGGCCCTTGAAGGCATGAATTACATATCATTCATTGGCATGCCCCCGGTGCATCTGCAATTCTTTTTTGTAATTTCTTGAAATAATGGGCTATACTAAATTTAGAAGAAAAAATGCCAGAGTCATTTGGACAGTTTCATTGCAGCTGAACCATTTCCCCCCATTCCAAATGGCTTCTGGTATAGGCTATATGAAATCTCTTAGACCACAAGGTCTCATCACCAAGCCAGGCTAGATTAGCATCTGTTCATTCTGGAAAATAATTCAGCATTAAGCTGTATACACAAGTGGATCTGTTGTTGGGTACCAATGTGGCTCTCTGTAACATCTGTTTGCAAAGTAGTCCTTCACAGAATATTTCTAGAGATAAGGAGGAAGAGCAGAAGAAAGAAGAGTAAGTGGCATGTGGTAATCCTCTTGAGTGTAATCATGGCAGTGGTCCTTCCATGCTTCTGTGCTGTTTGGACAGAGTTCCTGGATATGCTGGAGAAGCATGTGCCCAATTTGAACACTTCCTCTTACAGCCAACTAATCTAAATCCTCACACAGTTGTATTTTCTTTGTAGTTTCATATTGCATTGTTGTGACAGCAAGTTTCTTCCTTTGGTTTTAGTATCAGAAGAGTGTGAGATTTGTTAAAATAGAATCCAAATATCTTCAAAGCCTTTGTAATCAAAGACTACCTACTCAACTTTAAGTTAAGTGCTCTAATTTTGTTTTTCTGGATCTTACCTAGCTGTCACATACAGTGAGACAAAAAGGCATAGGGTTCAGAGGACATAGTCTTGTCAGACCTCCTTTTGAATCTCCACTCTGCAGCCTTGGGGAATCACTAAACCTGTATTTTTTTCATTTGCAAGTGAAAAAGTAGTTCCTCCTTTACAGTATTGTGATGAAAACTAAATGAGATAATGCATTTAAAGGATTTTGCAAAGCAACTGGACACAATGTAATCACTCCATAAATATGAGCTATTTGGTGCAAATGCTTAAGACACTTGGCTGCTAACTGGAAGGCTGGAGGTTCAAGTCTACCTGGAGGCACCTCAGAACAATAAGCCTGTTGATCTACTTCTGAAAAATTAGCCATTGACAACCCTACGGAGCATACTTCTACTCTGACACACACGGGGTCGCCATGAGTCAGAATTGTCTTGGCAGCAACTGGTTTGGTTTTATTACAATATATATGGCAAAAAAGAATTCTCATTTAAAAAGCCATGATTAATCCCTGAGGTACAATTTTATATGTTTTATATTTTTAAATTATTGATTAGTTTGTATAATAGAATGTATAATTTCTACATTCATGCAGTGCTTGTGGCCAAGTAAAGAGATACACACTTCTGGATGTGAGGAAGGCAACAAAGTAGCAAGAGGCAATGGCAAGTATGCCTCTGACAACAGTGATCCCATCTGGGAATTCATCCTACAGGAGTAAATCAATGGCTGCAAAAAGCTCTGTGTACAGGAATTAAGCAATAGCTTAAAAAAGAAAAGTCCTGAAACAATGTTTCCTGACACTTAAATTAAGAGAACGTTTTACTGAAATGACAGCTCATCAGCCTGACAGAAAATTATGCAGCCAGCTTTCTACCCTATTACATACATCCAATACATGCATGGTGAATTCAACAGGAAAACTAGAATCCTAGAAAATGTTTCACGTTCAATGAAAAGGCAGAACAGTCTGGCAGAGACCAGAAAGGTAACGTGCAAAATGGAAGACAGTTGGGTTAGGAGGGCAGGATTATTGGCTATAGTTTAATGTTTTCTTTAATATTGTATCATCTCATCAAAAATAAGAACAAAATGCGGCAAGTACCAGGTGGAGTTCATCTCCTTCATGCCAATGAGCCTAGCCTCTGTTCTTCTTTTCTTCCTTCTGTACACAGGTGCGTATGTCATTGTCCCAGGTAACCAAGATCTGCATTAAACAAACAAAAAAAACCAAACCCGTCGCCCTCAAGTTGATTCCGACTCATTAGCAACACTACAGGACAGAGTAGAACTGCTGCATAGGGTCCAAGGAATGGCTGGTAAATTCGAACTGCCAACCTTTTGGTTAGCAGCCAAGCTCTTAACCACTGCACCACCAACTCTGCATTATCAAAAAAAACCCAAACCCGTTGTTGTTGAGTCAATTCTGACTTATAGCTCTGCATTAAAAAAAAAAAAGTTGGTTTGCTCTGGCAGGGTACTGAAGGATTACCAAGCAGGATGCTAAGTTAACCTTCCAAAATTAAGAGTCTAGGTTATTATGGCACCTAGTTACCACTACCCACCATTCTAATCGGGGCCACAATAGATAGACCCTGATAGAATGGGAGAAGAATGCAGAACAGAACTTCAAACTCCTAAAAACAAAAAACAAAAAAACCCAGACCTACCAGACTGGTTGAGAATGGTGGACTTCCCAAGATTATCACCCTGAGATACTCTTCAAACCTGGAACCAAAACTAGTCCAAGGTCACTTTGTAGCTAAATAACAAATTGGCATAAAAAATAATGAATATCACCCATAATTATTGTACTCCTTTAAAAAAATCATCGATATGAGACCAAATGGTCAACAATTACCTTAAAACAAATATGAAAATGTAAGGGGGCAGGGAAACTAGACTAATAGAAATGAAAGAACCAGAATGGAAATAATGAGAATATTCATGAATTGTGATTAATGTAACCAATATCACTGAAAAAATTGTGTAGAAATTGTTGAAAGGGAACTTAAACTGCTGTGTAAACCTTCACCGAAAACACAATAAAATATAATTAAAAAAAAAAAGAGTCTAGACTGTTGCTCTAATTTTTACCTTACATTTTCTGTTATTCAGCCCTTTGTTACTTCATCAAATTCTTCTCCAACTATAAATTTAACAAAGTAGTTCCTTAGGCTGCTGTATGTGTGGATGATAAAAGAATCCCCATTTTGTTCAATCACTTTCTGTGGCTTTAGCAACTTGGCTATTTATGGGTGGTAAAATCAATACCTTAAAAATAATTTTAAAAAATACTGGATGATTCCAATGATATGACATTCTGGAAAAGGCAAAACCACAGAGACAGTAAAAAAAGATCAGTGGTTGCCAGGGGTTCAGGGGGAGAAAGTGAGGGATGAACAGGTGGAGCACAGGGCATTTTGCAGGGAGTGAAACTATTTTGTATGCTACTGTAATGCGGGACACATGACCTTATGCATTTGTCAAAACCTGTAGGACTGTACAACAAAGAGAGTGATCTCAAACTATGGACTTTAGTTAATAATAATGTATCAACAGTAGGTCATCAATTGTAACAAATGTACCACAAGGATGCAAGATGTTAATAATAGGAGAGACAGTGTGCAGGGAGGAGAGGGGATATAAGGAACTCTGTACTTTCTGTGTCCCCCATGTGTCTGTGAGTTTGTTGTACTGTGGGGACGGGTTTCAGACTTTACCCATATTGAGTACTGCCTTTCCCATCACCAAAAATAACAAGTGTCTACTATCTAGACATGCATCTCTCAGTGTGTCCTACGGTGGTGGCTTGCGTGTTGCTACAATGCTGGAAGCTATGCCACCAGTATTCAAGTACCAGCAGGGTCACCCGTGGAGGAGAGGTTTCAGCTGAGCTTCCAGACTAAGACAGGCTAGGAAGAAGGACTCAGCAGTCTACTTCTGAAAGGAGATAGCCAGTGAAAACCTTATGAATAGCAGCAGAACACTGTCTGATATAGTGCTGGGAGATGAGCCCCTCGGATTACAAGTCCCTCAAAAGATGACTGGGGAAGAGCTGCCTCCTCAAAGTAGAGTCGACCTTAATGATGTGGATGGAGTCGAGCTTTCAGGAGCTTCATTTGCTAATGTGGCACGACTCAAAATGCAAGGAAACAGCTGCAAACATTCATTAATGGAATGTGGAATATATGAAGTATGAATCTAGAAAAATTGGAAATCATCAAAATGAAATGGAATGGATAAACATTGAGATCCTAGGCATTAGTGAACTGAAATGGACTGGCATTGGTCATTTGAATTAGACAATCATATGGTCTACTATGGAAACCCTGGTGGTGTATTGGTTAAGTGCTACAGCTGCTAAACAAGAGGTCGGCAGTTCAAATCCACCAGGCTCTCCTTGGAAACTCTATGGGGCAGTTCTACTCTGTCTTATAGGGTCGCTATGAGTCGGAATCAACTTGACGGCAGTGGGTTTGGTTTTTTTGGTATGGTCTACTATGCTGGGAATGACAGACAACTTGAAGAGGAATGGCATTGCATTCGTCGTCAAAAAGAACATTTCAAGATCTATCCTGAAGTACAATGCTGTCAGTGATAGGATAACATCCATAGGCCTACAAGGAAGATAAGTTAATACGACTATTATTCAAATTTACACACCAACCACTACGGTCAAAGACAAAGAAATTGAAGAGTTTTAACAATATCTGCAGTCTGAAGTTGATCGAACACACAATCAGGACGCACTGATAATTAGTGGTGATTGGAATGCAAAATTGGAAACAAGAAGGATCGGTAGTTGGAAAATATAGCCTTGGTGATAGAAATGATGCCTTAGATCACATGACTGAATTTTGCAAGACCAATGACTTCTTTATTGCAAATACCTTTTTTCACCAACATAAACAGTGACTATACACATGGTCCTTGCCAGATGGAATACACAGGAATCAAATCCACTACATTTGTGGAAAGAGATGATGGAAAAGTTCAATATCATCAGTCAGAACAAGGCCAGAGGGTGACTGCAGATCAGACCAATTACTAACATGGAAGCTCAAGTTGAAACTGAAGAAAATTAGAAAAAGTCCACGAGAGCGACCAGTACAACCTTGAATATATCCCGCCCGAATTTAGAAACCATCTCAAGAATAGATTTGATGCATTCTACACTAGTTTTGAAGACCAGATGAGTTGTGGAATGATACCAAAGACATCATACATGCAGAAAGCAAGAGGTCATTAAAAAGGCAGGAGAAAGAAAAGACCTAAATGGATATCAGAAGAGACTCTGAAAGCTACTCTTGAACATCGAGTAGCTAAAGCAAAAGGAAAAAATGATGAAGTAAAAGAGCTGAACAGAAGATTTCAAAGGGCGACCTAAGACAAAGTATTATGACGACATGTGCAAAGACCTGGAGAGAGAAAATCAAAACGGAAGAACACAGTCAGCATTTCTCAAGCGGAAAGAACTGGAGAAAAAATTCAAGCCTCGAGTTGCAATACTGAAAGATTCTATGGGGAAAGTATTAAACGACGCAGGAAGCATCAAAAGAAGATGGAAGGAATACAGAGTCACTATACTAAAAGGAATTGGTTGACGTTCTGCCATTTCAGGAAGTAATATATAATCAGGAACTGATGGTACTGAAGAAAGTCTAAGCTGCACTGAAGGCACTGGCAAAAAACAAGGCTCGGGGAATTGACAGAATACCAAATGAGATGTTTCAACAAACAGATGCAGTGCTGGAAGTGCTTACTTGTCTATGCCAAGAAATTTGGAAGACAGCTACCTGGCCTATAGACTGGAAGAGATCCACATTTGTGCCCATTCCAAAATAAAGGTGATCCAACAGAATGCCGTTCCAGCATTGTTTCTATCACCAAGGCCATATTTTCCTACTGATTATTCTTTGTTTCCAACTTTCAATTCCTATCACCAGTAATTATCAATGCATCTTGATTGCATGTTCGATCAATTTCAGACTGCAGCAGCTGATAAAAATCTTCTATTTCTTCATCTTTGGCCCTAGTGGTTGGTGCATAAATTTGAATAATAGTCGTATTAACTGCTCTTCCTTGTAGGCGTATGGATATTATCCTATCACTGACAGCGTTGTACTTTAGGATAGATCTTGAAACATTCTTTTTGACAATGAATGCAACATCATTCCTCTTCAAGTTGTCTTTCCCAGCATAATAGACTATATGATTGTCTGATTCAAAATGGCCAATACCAGTCCATTTCACCTCACTAATACCTAGGATATCAATGTTTATGTGCTCCATTTCATTTTTGACAAATTCCAATTTTCCTAGATTCATACTTCGTACATTCTAGGTTCCGATTATTAATGGATGTTTGCAGCTGTTTCTTCTCATTTTGAGTCGTGCCACATCAGGGAATGAAGGTCCCGAAAGTTTTAGTCCATCCACGTCATTAAGGTTGACTCTACTTTGAGGAGGCAGCTCTTCCCCAGTCATCTTTTGAGTGCCTTCCAACCTGGGGGGCTCATCTTCCAGCACTATATCAGACAATGTTCCGCTGCTATTCATAAGGTTTTCACTGGCTAATGCTTTTCGGAAGTAGACTGCCAGGTCTTTCTTCCTAGTCTGTCTTAGTCTGGAAGCTCAGCTGAAACCTGTCCTCCATAGGAGACCCTGCTGGTATCTGAACACAGGTGGCATAGCTTTCAGCATCACAGCGACAAGCAAGCTCCCACAGTACGACAAACTGACAGAGATCAAATGATAGAATTTTGCGAGACCAACAACTTTTTCATTGCAAATACCCTCTTTCACCAATATAAACGACGACTATACACATGGACCTTGCCAGATGGAACACACAGAAATAAAATTGACTACATCTGTGGAAAGAGACGATGGAAAAGCTCAATATCATCAGTCAGAACAAGGCCAGGGGCCGACTGTGGAACAGACCATCAGTTGCTCATATGCAAGTTCAAGCTGAAACTGAAGAAAATCAGACCAAGTCCATGAGAGCCAAAATATGACCTTGAGTACATCCCACCTGAATTTAGAGACCATCTGAAGAACAGATTTGACGCATTGAACACTAAAAAAAAAAAACAAAAAAAAAAAAACTAGTGACCGTAAAACAAGGCGAGTTGTGGAATGACATCAAGGACATCATACATGAAGAAAACAAGAGTTCATTAAAAAGACAGGAAAGAAAAAAAAGACCAAGATGGATGTCAGAGAAGACTCTGAAACTTGCTCTCGAACGTCGAGCAGCTAAAGCAAAACGAAGAATTGATGAAGTAAAAGAACTAAACAGAAAATTTCAAAGGCATCTCGAGAAGACAAAGTAAAGTATTATAATGACATGTGAAAAGAGCTGGAGATGGAAAACCAAAAGGGAAGAAACATGCTCGGCGTTTCTCAAGCTGAAAGAACTGAAGAAAAAATTCAAGCCTTGAGTTGCAATAGTGAAGGATTCTATGGGGAAAATATTAAACAATGCAGGAAGCATCAAAAGAAGATGGAAGGAATACACAGAGTCATTATACCAAAAAGAATTCGTTGAAGTTCAAACATTTCAAGAGGTGGCATATGATCAGGAACCGATGGTACTGAAGGAAGAAGTCCAAGCTCCTCTGAAAGCATTGGTGAAAAACAAGGCTCCAGCAATTGATGGAATATCAACTGAGATGTTTCAACAAAGAGATGCAGCACTGGAGGTGCTCACTCATCTATGCCAAGAAATATGGAAGACAGCTTCCTGGCCAACTGACTGGAAGAGATCCATATTTATGCCTACTCCCAAGAAAGGTGTTCCAACTAAATGTGGAAATTATGAAAAATATCATTAATATCACACACAAGCAACGTTTTGCTGAAGATCATTCAAAAACAGCTCCAGCAGCATATCAACAAGGAACTGCCAGAAATTCAGGCCAGTTTCAGAATGGGACGTGGAACCAGGGATATCATTGCTGATGTCCGATGGATCCTGGCTGAAAGCAGAGAATACCAGAAGGATGTTTACCTGTGTTTTATTGACTATGCAAAGGCATTCAACTGTGTGGATCATAACAAATTATGAATAACATTGCGAAGAATAGGAATTCCAGAACACTTAATTGTGCTCATGAGGAACCTTTACATAGATCAAGAGGCAGTTGTTTAAAGTCAGGAAAGGTGTGCGTCAGGGTTGTATTCTTTCACCATACCTATTCAATCTGTATGATGAGCAAATAATCCAAGAAGTTGGACTATATGAAGAAGAATGGGGTATCAGGATCAGAGGAAGATTCATTAACAACCTGAGTTATGCAGATGACAGAACCTTGCTTGCTGAAAGTGAAGAGGACTTGAAGCACTTACTAATGAAGATCAAAGACCACAGCCTTCAGTATGGATTGCACCTCAACATAAAGAAAACAAAAATCCTCACAACTGGACCAATGAGCAACTTCATGATAAATGGAGAAAAGATTGAAGTTGTCAAGGATTTCATTTTACTTGGATCCACAATCAACAGCTGTGGAAGCAGCAGTCAAGAAATCAAAAGACGCATTGCATTGGGTAAATCTGCTGCAAAGGACCTCTTTAAAGCGTTGAAGAGCAGAGATGTCACCTTGAAGACTAAGGTGCGCCTGACCCAAGCCACGGCATTTTCAATCACATCATATGCATGTGAAAGCTGGACAATGAATAAGGAAGACCAAAGAAGAATTGACGCTTTTGAATTGTGGTGTTGGTGAAGAATATTGAATATACCATGGACTGCCAAAAGAACGAAAAAATCTGTCTTGGAAGAAGTACAACCAGAATGCTCCTTAGAGGCAAGGATGGTGAAACTGTGTCTTACATACTTTGGACATGTTGTCAGGACGGATCAGCCCCTGGAGAAGGGCATCATGCTTGGCAGAGTACAGGGTCAGCAGAAAAGAGGAAGACCCTCAACGAGGTGAACTGACACAGTGTCACAACAATGATTGTAAGGATGGCTTGGGAGTGGGCAGTGTTTCGTTCTGTTGTGCTTAGGGTCACTATGAGTTGGAACTGACTCGACGGCACCTTACAACAACAACAACAGAATGTGGAAATTATCGAATAATATCATTAATATCACATGCAAGCAAAATTTTGCTGAAGATCATTCAAAAGCGGCTGTAGCAGTATATCTACAGGGAACTGCCAACAATCCAAGCTGGATTTAGAAGAGGACGTGGACCCAGGGATATCATTGCTAATGTCAGAGGAATCTTGGCTGAAAGCAAAGAATACCAGAAAGATGTTTACCTGTGGTTTATTGACTATGTCAAGGTATTGGACTATGTGGATCATAACAAATTATGGATAACATTGAGGAGAATGGGAGTTCTGGAACACATAATCGTGCTTATGAGGAATCTGTACCTGGATGAAGAAGCAGTCGTTGGACAGAACAAGGGGATAATGCATGGTTTAAATTCAGGATAGGTGTGCATCAGGTTATATGCTTTCACCATACTTACCCAATCTGTGCACTAAGCAAATAATCTGAGAAGCTGGACTATATGAAGAACGGGGTATCAGGATTTGAGGAAGACTGAATAACAACCTGCGTTATGCAGATGACACAACCTTGCTTGTTGAAAGTGAAGAGGACTTGAAGCACTTACTGATGAAGATCAAAGACCACAGCCTTCAATATGGCTTACACCTCAACATAAAGAAAACCAAAATCTTCAAAACTGGACCAATAAACAACATGATGATAAATGGAGAAAAGACTGAGGTTGTCAAGGATTTCATTTTACTTAAATCCACAATCAACATCCATGGAAGCAGCAGTCAAGAAATCAAAAGATGCACTGCATTGGGCAAATCTGCTGCAAGAGACCTCTTCTAAAGTGTTGAAAGCAAAGATGTCACCTTGAGGACTAGGGTGTGCCTGACCTAAGCCATGGTGTTTTCAGTCACCTCATGTGCATGAGAAAGCTGAACAATGAATAAGGAAGACTGAAGAAGAATTGATGCCTTCAAATTGTGGTGTCGGTGACAAATATTGAATATGCCATGGACTGCCAAAAGGACGAAGAGGTCTCTCTTGGAAGAAATACAACTAGAATGCCCTTTAGAAGCAAGGATGGGGAGACTACATCTCACATAATTTGGAGATGTTATCAGTATGCTTGATAATTAGAGGGTCAGGGAAAAAGAAGAAAACCGTCAATGAGCTGGATTGATGCAGGGGCTGCAACAATGGGCTCAAGCATGGCACCAATTGTGAGGATGGTGCAGGACCAGGCAGTGTTTCGTTCTGCTGTGCATGGGGTTGCTATGAGTCAGAGCGAACTCAACGGCACCTAACAACAACTTTCTGTGTAATTTTTCTGTAAACCTAAAACTCTTCTAAAAAATAGTGTATTTTAAAAAATCAACAGTTACTTGAGATGCACAGTGTAAGAATTTGGTAGCTGTCCTCAAAAATCCTATTTAATCAATAGTGCTTCTTTTAAAATTTCAGTGTGGTTTGATACTGAAAGCCATCCAGGCAAACCTCTATTCAGAGGCTGGTTGAAAAGCTTGAAGAGCTTTAAGGAAATTGTCAGTAGGATGGCTGGCTGTGCCTTAGACAATGGTTAAAACTATGCATGAAAAAGGTAGTTCTGGGAATCCCCCCAGAGGTTAACCAGGCGATGGAGGTGGGCAGGGGGCGGCGTCAAGGGGCAGGGCTCAGGACTCCAACCCTCAGTAAGAGCAGCTCTGCCTTTATTTATGTTATTAATCTACGCTTCAAATTAAGACAGCATTTGGACATTTCTCAACCAAAAAAAGTAACCTGGAGGGAGGAGGAAAAAAAAAAAAAAAGGGGGAGAGTTATTTCTTAGGGAAAACTGAGTTTCTGTAAAGGGTGATAGAAAAAAAAATTTTTTTTTAATTGAACTTTAGATGAAGTTTTACAGAACATACTAGTTTCTCATCAAATAATTAGTACATACATTGTTCTATGACATTGGTTAACAACCCCACAACATGTCAACACTCTCCCTTCTCAACCCTGGGTTCCCTATTACCAGCTTTCCTGTCCCCTCCTGCATTCCAGTCCCTACCCCAGGGCTGATGCACCCCTTTAGTCTTGTTTTATTACATGGGCCTTTTCAATCTTTGGCTGAAGGATGAACCTCAGGAGTGACTTCATTACTGAGCTGAAATGGTGTCCAGGGACCATACTCTCACTGTTTCTCCAGTCTCTGTCAGGCCAGCAAGTCTGGTCTTTCTTTTTGAGTTAGAATTTTGTTCTACATTTTTCTCCAGCTCTGTCCAGGACCCTCTATTGTGATCCCTGTCAGAGCAGTCAGTGGTGGTAGCCAGGCACCATCTAGTTTTAATGGACTCAGTCTGGTGGAGGCCGTGGTAGATGTGGTCCATTAGTCCTTTGGACTAATCTTTCTCTTGTGTCTTTAGTTTTCTTCCTTCTTCCTTGCTCCCAAAGGGTGAGACAAGTGGAGTATCCTAGATGGCCTCTCACAGGCTTTTAAGACCCCAGACGCTACCCACCAAAGTAGAATCTAGAACATTTTCTTTATAAAATCTGTTATGCCAATTGAGCTCAATGTACCCTGAGACCATGGTCCCCACAGCCCCCAGCCCTGTAATTTGGGGAGTTTGGATGTGTCTATGGAGCTACCATGGTAGACACCATGGCCTTGCCTTGTACAGGTTATGCTGGCTTCCCAAGTATTGTGTACTGTCTTACCCTTTACCAAAGTTACTGCTTATCTATTGTTTATTAAATGTTTTTCCATCCCTTCCCCCACTCCCTCGTAACCATCAAATATTGTTTCTTTCTGTATGTAAACCTTTTCATGAGTTTTTACAGTAGTTGTCTCATGCAATATTTGTCCTTTTGTTATTGACTTTTTTCACTCAGCATAATGTCCTCCAGATGTATCCATGTTATGAGATGCTTCACAAGTTCACTGTTGTTCTTTATTGTTGCATAATACTCCATTGTGTGTATGTATCACAGTTTGTTTATCCACTCGTCTGTTGACGGGCATCTAGGTTGTTTCCATGTTTTTGCTATTGTGGACAATGCTGCAGTGAACATGCATGTACATATATCTATTCGTGTGATGACTCATTTCTCTAGGATATATTCCAAGGAGTGGGCTTGCTGGATCATATGGTATTTCTATTTCTAGCTTTCTAAGGAAGCGCCATGTCATTTTCCAAAATGGTTGTATCATTTTGCATTCCCACCAGCAGTGCACAAGAGTTTCGATCTCCTCACAGCCTCTCCAACATTTGTTATTTTCTGTTCTATTGATTTGTGCCAGTAATGCCGGGGTGAGATAGTATCTCATTGTGGTTTTGATTTGCATTTCTCTGATGGCTAGAAATCGTGAGCATTTCCTCATGTGTCTGTTGGCCACTTAATTGTCTTCTTTGGTGAAGTGTCCATTTCTTTGCCCATTTTTTATTGGATTATTTGTCTTTTTGTTGTAGAGGTTTTGGATTTTCTTATCGATTTTAGAGATTAGACCTTTGTCTGATTTGTAATAGCCAAAATTTTTTCCCAATCTGTAGGTTCTCTTTTTATTCTTTTGGTGAATTCTTTTCATGAGCATCAGTGTTTAATTTTTAGAAGATCCCAGTTATCTAGCTTATCCTCTGGAGTTTGTGTGTTGTTGGCTGTGATTTGTATCCTGTTAATGCTGTTTATTAGGGCCTCTAGCATTGATCCTATTTTTCCTTCTATGAACTTCATAGTTTTTGGCTTTATATTTATGTCTTCAATCCATTTTGAGTTAGTTTTTGTATATGGTGTGAGGTATGGGTCCTGTTTCATTTTTTCTGCAGATGGGCATCCAGTTTTGCCAGCACCATTTGTTCAAAAGACTATCTTTTCCCCATTTGATGGACTTTGATCCCTTGTCGAAGATCAGGTGACCATAGGTGGATGGATGTACATCTGGGGTCTCAATTTTGTTCCATTGGTCAATGTATCTGTCGTTGTACGAGTTCCAGCTGTTTTAACTACCGTAGCTGTATAGTAGGTTCTGGGGTCAAGTAGTGTGAGTCCTCCTACTTTATTCTTCTTCAATAGTGCTTTACTAACCCAAGGCCTCTTCCTTTCCTGTATAAAGTTAATGATAAGTTTTTCCATCTCTTTAAAGAATGTTGTTAATATTTGGATCAGTATTGCATTGTATTTGTAAATTGCTTTGGGTAGAATTGTCGTTTTCACAATGTTGAGTATACCTATCCATGAGCATGGTATGTTCTTCCATTTATGTAGATCTCTTTTGGTTTCTTGCAGTAGTGTTTTGTAGTTTTCTTTGTATAGGTCTTTTACATCCCTAGTTAGATTTATTCCCGAGTATTTTGGTTTTTTAGGGGCTATTATAAGTGGTACAGTTTTTCGGATTTTCTTTTCATCGTTCTCTTTATTGGTGTATAGGAATCCAACTGATTTTTGTATGTTTATCTTGTATCCTGCTAATCTGCTGAATCTTTCTATTAGTTCCAGTAGTTTTCTTGTGGAGTCTTTTGGATTTTCTTAGTTTATCATCTGCACATAAGGACAGTTTAACTTCTTCATTACAAATTTGGATGCCCTTTATTTATGTTTCTTGCCTTATTGCTCTAGCTAAGACTTCCAACACAATGTTAAATAGGAGTGGTGATAAAGGGCATCTTTGTCTTGTTCCTATTCTCAAGGGGAATGTTTTCAGCCTCTCTCCACTGAGAACGATGTTGGCCGTTGGTTTTGCATAGATGCCCTTTATTATGTTGAGATATTTCCCTTCTATACCTCTTTTATTGAGAGTTTTTATCAGGAATGGGTGTTGGACTTTGTCGAATGCCTTGTCTGCATCAACTGAGATGATCATGTGATTCTTTTCTTTCCTTTATGTGGTGGGTCACGTTCATTGATTTTCTAATGTTGAACCATCCTTGCATTACCTGGTATGAATCCTACTTGGTCATGGTGTATTATTTTTTTGATATGATCCTGAATTCTACTGGCTAGTATCTTGTTGAGAATTTCTGCATCTATATTCATAAGAGATATTGGTCTGTAATTTTCTTTTTTTATGGTGTCTTTGCATGCCTGGTTTTGGTATCAGGGTTACGGTGGCTTCATAGAATGAATTCAGAAGCATTGCTTCCTTTTCTATGCTCTGAAATAGTTTGAGTAGTGCTGGGGTAAGCTCGTCTCTGAATGTTTGGTAGAATTCTCCAGTGAAGCTATCTGGGCCAGGGCTTTTTCTGGTTAGAGTTTTTTTTTTTTTTTTTTTACCTTTTCAATCTCTTTTCTTGTTACGGGTCTGTTCAGATTTTCAACCTCATTTTATGTTAGTTTGGGTAGGTTGTGTGTCTGTAGAAATTTGTCCATTTCCTCTAGATTTTCGAATTTGTTGGAGTAGAGTTTTTCATAATAATCTGTTATGACCCTTTTTATTTCAGTTGGGTCTGTTGTAATGTCCCCCATTTCATTTCTTATTTGGGTTATTTGCATTCTCTCCTGTTTTGTCAATTTGTCCAGTGGTTTGTCAATTTTGTTGATCCTTTCAAAGAACCAACTTTTGGTTTTGTTGATTCTTTCTATTGTTTTTCTATTCTCTATTTCATTGATTTCTGCCCTGATCTTTATTATTTCCTTTCTTCCGGTGTCTGTGGGCTTCTTTTGCTGTTCTCTTTCTGTTTGTTCAAGTTGTGTAACTAAGATTTTGATTTTGTCCCTTTCTTCTTTTTTGATGTGTGCATCAATTGGTATAAATTGACCTCTGAGGACTGCCTTTGCTGTGTCCCAAAGGTTTTGGTATGATGTGTTTTCATTCTCATTTGATTCTAGGAACTTTTTGATTACATCTCTGATTTCTTCTATTACCCAGTGGTTTTTAATCAGGGTGTTATTCAGTTTCCACGTAATTGGTTTTTTTCCTTACTCTTCCTGTTGTTAATTTCTACTTTGATGGCATTGTGGTCAGAGAAGATACTTTGTATTATCTCAGTGTTATGGATTTTGTTGAGGGTTGCTCTGTGTCTAAGACGTGGTCTATTCTGGAGAACATTCCATGTACAGTGGAAAAGAATGTATATTTTGCAGCTGTTGGGTGGAGTGTTCTATATATGTCTGTGAGATCAAATTGGCTGATTGTGCTTTTTAGCTCTTCTGTATCTTTGTTGAGTTTCTTTCCAGATGTTCTATCCTTTACTGAGAGTAGTGTGTTGAAGTCTCCTACTGTTACTGTGGAACTGTCAATTTCTGTTTTCAGTGCTGTTAGAGTTTGTTTTATGTATTTTGGAGCCCTGTCATTGGGTGTGTAGATGTTTATTATAGTTAAGTCTTCATGACGGATTGTTCCTTTAATCATTATATAGTGCCCTTCTTTGTCTTTTATGGTCAATTTTGTTTTAAAGTCTATCTTATCTGAGATTAGTATTGCCACTCCTGCTCTTTTTTGGTAGTTATTTGCTTGATATTTTTTTTTCCATCCTTTGGTTTGTAATAAATTTACATCTTTGTTTCTAAGGTGTGTCTTTTGTAGACAGCATATTGATGGATCCTGTTTTTTTAATCCATTCTGTCACTCTGTGTCTCTTTATGGGTGCATTTAGGCCATTTACATTTGGTGTAATTATTGATAGGTGTGCATTTATTGCTGTCATTTTGTGGTGCTTTTTTTGGTGGTGCTAACATTTTCTTTGTTCCTCTTACTCTCCTGTGCTGAGTTCCTTTTTTTTTTTTTTGTGGATTTCTTTTTTTTTTTATTGAGACTTTATGTTTTTCTTCTTTATTTGGATGAGTAAGTTTGTTAACTTTCTATGTGGTTACCTTGAAATTTACCCTTATATTCCTAGGTTTGAACAAGTCTATTATTACTTAGTATTGCTTTGCTTTCCTCCCCATTACAAAGTTCTATACCTATACAGTTTATTCCCTCTTTTACTGCTCTGACATTGTTGTCATTTACAAATTAACCTCTCTGGTTCCCTGTTGCAATTGTTTTGGTTTTGGATAGTCCTTGAGAGTTCATTTCCTAGGTTGGTATCTGACTAGTACAATCTTCCACCCTAGATTCAGGCTGTGGTCTGATGTTGTTTGTTCTCAGACTGAAGGACTCCCTTTAATAATTCTTGTAAGTTTGGTTTGGTTTTTTACATATTCTCTTAATTTCTGTTTATCTGGAAATGTCCTAATTTCACCATCATATTTGAATGAAAGTTTTGCAGGACATATGATTCTTGGTTGGCAATTTTTTTCTTTCAAGGTTGTATATATGCAATCCCATTGCCTTCTTGCCTGTATGGTTTCTGCCAAATAATCAGAGTTTTGTCTTATTGTTTATCCTCTGTATGTGACTTTTTTTCTTGAGCCGCTCACAGGACTTTTTCTTTGTCTTTGGTTTTAGCCAGTGTGATTGTGATAGGCCGTGGTGTTTTTCTTTTGGGGTCTATCCTACATGGGGTTCTTTGAGCTTCTTGGATGGTCAGCTTTTCATCATTCATGATATTAGGGAAGTTTTCTGTCAGCAGTTCTTCAATGATCCTCTCTGTGTTTTCCATTTTCTCTCCCTGTCCTGGAACTCTGATCACTCGCAAATTTTTGCTTTTGATTGTATCCCATATAATTGTCATGGTTTCTTCATATTTTTGTTGTTCTTTTTTCTGATTTTTCCTCAAACAGAGTTGTAGCCAAGTGTTTGTCTTCAATTTCACTGATTCTGTCTTCCATCATTTCAAACCTGCTCCTTAGCCCTTCAATGACACTGTCCATTTCTGAAATCTTGTTGTTTACCTTTTGGATTTATAATTGTTGTTTTTGTATGATTTCTAGTTGTGAATTTATTTTTGGCATTTTGTTCCTATATTACTTTCCTGAATTTTTCCATTTTTTGTCTGTATTTTACATGAATTTTTCTGCCTTTTCCATAAATTTGTCTATTTTTTCCTCATTTTTGTCTGCCTTTTGCTTCAACTCTTGGATTGCTCTGAGTATTAAAGATTTGAATTCCCTGTCAGGTAGTTCTAGTGAATTTTCTTCTACTGGAAAGTCATCTTGTGTTTCATTTTGGGTGCCTACTGGAACCATCCTGTCTTTTTTTTTTTTTTTCCTATGTTTTGATATTGTCTACTGTCTTTGGGACATTCATTAGTTAATTTCTTCATTTGATTGTAGATTTGTTTGTTTCGTCCTGCTTTTTTGTTTTATTTGGTTATATCTGAGCAGGTGGGCTGTACATTCTTTGTTGTTTGCTCATCTTTAGTTAGATACTTTTCACCTCCTTGTCCAATAGGCAGGGCCAGTCATTCAGCTATGGTGCAGCAGGGCAGGTCCAGCTGAAGGGGAGGGGCTGGGATGGGTTGTTTGTGGCATATACTAGGGCTGACAGGGTGGGCCAAGAATCAGTGCTGTGGAGGTTCCAGTAGGCTGTGCCTGTGCTGCTTGGGGGTGTGGTGTTCAGTGCACAGTGTAGGTAGGCAGGAAGGAGGGGGAGGGTTGTGATATGTGGAGCTAATAGGGGTATAGGAAACAGGAGAGAGAGGAGAGAGAAAGAGGAGCCAAAAATAAACAAGCAAAGAAAGAAAAAAGAGTGCTAAGGGAGCTTGCCATTGGAGTGGAGAGATGAGAAAACCAAGACATGGAGAAAATCAAAACGGAAAAAAAGAGAAAAATGGAAAAAGAGAAAAATGGAAAAAGAGAAAAAAAAACTAGATAAAAATTCAGAAAAGAAAAACCTCCAGGGGTCCCAGAGTCCCACTGGTGGTGCTGCTAAGACCAGGGAAGTGGCTCCTAGGTTGCGCAGTATAGCCTGGCTGGAGGGGGTATAGCTGTCACACAGCACCAGGTATTCAAGAGATAGGAAACGAAGATAAAGTGTAGAGAGACGAGAACTGAGAAACGAAGAAAGACAGAAAGGGAAAAAGAAAGAGAAAAGAAAAAAAGGGATGTCCCCAGCTGTGCAGATTGAGGGAGTGACCCCTAAGTCATACAGTGCAGCCCGGCTAGAAGGGGCTCCCAAGCTGTGAAAAGAAAAAGAAAACAAACAAACAGAACAAAACAAGGGCAAAAAAGCCCCAGGGATCGCACTAGCATGGTGTTATGGGCTGGGGGAGTGATTCCCCAGTCAAGAGTGGCTTCACAGCCTTTCAAGAAGGAGCAAAGATGGCACATGGAGCCTGGTGTTCCAGAGAAAGGCAAGGAGTTGGTAAGAGGCACGGAAGAAACCAAAAGAGATGGAAAGAACCAACACCAGCTCAGGAGCCCAGCCAGTGTCAGCAGGGTGAATCCAAGCAGCCTGAGGCCAAAGCAGTTGCATCCTGGCCAAGAGACTGTGGCTGGCAGGAAGCAGAAGAGGCTGAAGTGGGGGGATGGGAGGCATTAGGAAAGCATATATTGCTTATTACCAGGTGTTCTGTCTCCTGCTGGGAACTTGGTGGAGCTGCTTTCCCGTACTCCCTGTCCATTGATCTCCAACATGGGTGGGGTGAATCCAAGTGGCACGGATGCTGCACTTCCCAGCTGGCTGAGCCACCACAGCCAGCCAGGAAGCTTGGAGGTAGGGCAGCGGAGAGAGAATAGGGGGTGGGAAAGCGTGTATTGCTGGTTACTGGGTGCTCTGTCTCCTGCTGGGAATTCCACAAAGCTGCTTTCCCTTGCTCCCTGTCTGCCGATCCCCGACAGGAGTCCAAGATGGTGGATCCATGCTGTGTTAGCAGATGGGGCCTTCTGAACGTATCTCTCCTTACTCTCTGTCCTCTATCAGTTTCTTATTCCATTTGGTGCTTGGCTGAGTTCTTTATCTCTTCATTTGACACTTCAGGTTATAGGAATGACATTTGTCTCTGTTTTACTTAGCTTTTCGGGTCTTTGCTGTGGAGGGACAGCGTGGTGCTTCTCTTGGCCAGAAATAAAGGTGATGGTAAAGTCTGAAAATGAATAGTGATGATGGTTGTACAACATGGTGACTGTAATTAATGTCACTGAAATGTACATGTAAAAAATGTTGAAATGTCAAATGTTTTGAGGATATATATATATGGAGCCCTGGTGGCACAGTGGTTAAGAGCTCAGGCTGCTAACTAAAAGGTTGACAGTTCAAATCCATCAGTCATTCCTTAGAAACTCTATGGGGCCATTTTACTCTGTCCTATAGGGTTGCTTTGAGTCAGAATTGATTCAATAGCAACGGGTTTGGTTTTGGTTTGTTTATATATATACCACAATTAAAACAAACAAAAAACAACCTGCTACAACCACTGCAATTGATTCTTAAAGAATCCAGAATTACTGGACCCTATTGAGGCTAGAGGAGTCCCCAAGACTATGGCCCTCTTCAAACCTTGAATTGAAACTATCCCCTGAAGTCACCTTTAAAGTAACAGTTTAGCTCAAAAAGTAAAGATTGTCACCCTTGAGTACTGCATTCTTTAGAAAAAAATTATCTATATTAGACCAAATGAACAACAGCTATTTTAAAGCATAAGTGAGAAGGTTGAGGGCAGGGAATACACGTTAATGAGAGTGAAACAACTAGAACAGAAATAATGAGAATATTGACAAAAGGCAAAGAATGTAACCAATGTCACTGATCATTATCTAGAAACTGGTAAATGGAAGCGGGTTTTGCTGTGTATATTTTAACCAAAAATAAAATAAAATATTAATCAAAAAATACAACCACTGTAATCCTGTACAGACTATACATTCTGAAATCTTTAAAAATAAGTCACATGTGGAAACATGGAATGCTGAGATGATCAAGAGTTTTGGAATAGTCAGTGGATCTGAATCCCTGTTCCATTTAGTAGCTTTGTGACCTGGAACATATTATGTAGCTGGAGGTAAGGATTGCTATTTTCAGTAGGATGGGCAGATGACATTTCAGCCAAGCTCTGAAGGAGATGAAGAAGTGAGCTATGCAAGTTGCTGTGGAAAGAGTTCCAGGCAGAGATCACAGTGAACTCTGAAGAAGGGATTACTGGGGTGTTTCTGGAACCACTAGGAGCCTGGGGTGGCTGGAGCAGAATGAAGAGGGAGGAAGAGAGTTAGGGATGAGATGTCGGGGGCAATATAAGGGGCATTAGGCTTTAACTTGGAGTAGGATGAAGTAAGATAGGAGGCACTGGAGGGTTTAGAGCAGTGACATGGTCTAAAGGAGTCCTGTTGGTGCACTGGTTAAGCATTTGGCTGCTAACCAAAAGGTCCGTGGTTCAAACCCATGAGTGGCTCTAAGGGAGAAAGATGTGGCAATCTGCTTCTGTAAAGATTTACAGCATTGGAAACCCTATGGGACAGTTCTACACTGTCCTATAGGGTTGCTATGAGTTGGAATTGACTTGGCAATGGTGTTTAGTTTTTGGACATGATCTAATTGGCAGACAGCCACAATTTAAATTCTTGCTCATTACTCTGGACATCTGTTATCAATTGAGTAGTGTCTCCCAAGGAGGTATGTTGAAATGCTAACCCCTAGTACATATGAACATGACCTTGTTTGGAAATGGGGGTCTTTGAAGATGTTATCAGTTCACATGCGGTTGTAATGGAGTAGGGTAGGTCATACTCCCATCTGAGTGGTGTCCTCTGAAAGGAGAGAAGAGACACCGAGAGCTAGAGGGAAGATGGTTATGTGGCAAAAAAGCTATGTTGCATTTACAAGCCAAGGAATGCCGAGGGCTAGCAGAAGCTGGGGGAGACAAGAAAAGATGTTCTGCTAGACAGACTTCAGAGAGAGCATGGCCCACTGACTCCTTGAATTCAGACTTCTAGCCTTCAAAACTGTGAGACAATAAATTCCTGTTATTTGAAACCACCCAGTTTGTGGTATTTTATTGTGGCAGCCATAGGAAATTCATATAACATTGTCATGAACCATAGGGACATGGTTTTCCATTTAGGGTTTGTCCCATTATGTTAAAAAAAAGTTCCAAGAATCCTCATTTCAGAGACTTTTGTGTTTCATTACAGGTAGTTTGGTCCTAGAATTGATCCCAGCTCCATATGGTTGGCTAACAAATTCATTTCGACTTAACATAAAAACCAAAAAACCAAACCCACTGCTGATGAGTCGATTCCGACTCATAGTGACCCTATAGGACAGAGTAGAACTGCCCCAGAGAGTTTCCAAGGAGCACCTGGCAGATTCAAACTGCCGACTTTTGGTTAGCAGCTGTAGCACTTAACCACTATGCCACCAGGGTTTCCCTACCTAACATAGTGAAGGGGAAACAAGCTTTAACAGGCTGAACATGAGTGCCCTCATGTGGTCCACTAGTTCACTACTGTTTGCTGAGTTGTTCTTATGTAAGTCCCTGGCTTGTAGCCACTATTGTCCACCATCACTATAAAACCTCTGCCCTCTCCTGCAGGGTGCAGAGATCTGCCTTGTCCTGTAGCCACCCAGGACTCATATCATTTGTAAGTCCACTAATAAACTCCTTTACTGCCACCCTGGAGTTGCCCACCTCTTTCTTTAGTCTCTCAGTGCACTCCATTTTGGAGGCAAATTTCACATTTCTGGTCCATGTGTGGACAATTGTTGAGCCAGCCAGGAGACTGAGTAAATGGCGAGTGGGAGTGAGGCCTCTGCAGGGGAAATCCTGGGTTGGCCAGTGACCTTCGTGTGAGGAGGTCCGGTCCCTATGTTTGACGTGTGTGGACTTCTGTGCGAGTACGGGAATGTGCCGAAAACGCCAAGTGGCATAGCCGGTTGTGGGCAGACATGTGCCTTCATAACTGTGGACAAGAAGCTAGGTAAGCAGTAGCAGCCATGGGATGGCCAGGGCTCTGGGGTGTTTGGCTGGCCACCGAAGCCCAGGTAGCTGCTGAAGTACATGTAAGAGCTTCACTGGAAGAGCTACAATTGGAAAGGATGTGCAGCAGTTGTATGTGGCTACAACTGATGTACTGAGCAGCCATGTCCATGAACAGGATGAGTAACCAGAAATGCTCACCTGCAGGTTTGTAAAGATGGGGGATTCAAGGGCTAGAGGAATAATTCCCTAGCCATTGCTTGAAGCGCTCCAACAATGGAACTGGAGATAGTTGGAGGGGCTACGCAGATTCTGGCACTAGGACACCCTGTAACACCCAGCACAAACCAAGTGTTGAAAAAGCAGAAAAAAAGGGGGGGGGAGTAAAACCCCCTTCAAGATAGCTTTTGTTGAGTGGCCTTGAAGAGGCCTTCGTGGCCCTTCTGGAATTATCTGATAACCCTCCCTGCCAAGATAACTGAGCAGCAACATAGTCACAGCTGCAATAGTAATGGGAAAATTAAAGAAAAAGCGACCACCTCCATGTTTTCAGGCAACTGGGCTGAACCATGCTTGCACTTGGTATGGTGCAGACATGGCACCACAAATGACTGAGGGCTCTGCCAACTTTGCCCAGATCTTCTGACATTCAGAAATAATTAAGACTGAGGATTAAGCCTAGGTCCCCCTGTCATCAGGGAGTGCCAAAGGCCTTATGTTACAATTAAAGTTCAATGAGGAAATGAAAAGAATTGTATGCCTTGGATTTTTACATACCAGTGCACAGGTTACTGTGATCTCTGTAACACCTGACACCAAAATGAGGAAAACTTTTGAATTTGTGGTCATCATCACTGAGACTCTTGCCCAAGCCTAACTATAGATAAGTCCCTTCAGGGCCCATTCAAACCCCTATTGTATATATTGATGATGTTGATGTATTATTGTATACTTCTGTAAGCTTTTGGCTCCAATCCCTGATGGGAATTATTGCCATTAGGGCCATTTTTAGTGGGGTACATGAAAACTGACGTGTGCTATATATAATAGCCTGGACATTCAATATGGCCACTGACAACCCTCAGACTGACCTACAGAGCAAGCCCTTGTAGGGATGAGACATCTGACCAAAAAAAAAAAAAAAAAAAAAAAAAATCAGTTCTCCTCCTGATAAGCTTATGTGGCCACCAGAAAGCCCCCTATGCTGAAAGGAGAAAACAACCCACGAGCAGACTGCTCTTGTCAACTGACTGCAGAGGCTGAAGCATCTTCTGCTTCAGAGCAAAGAGATGTGCAACTGACAACCTCCTAGGTTTAAAAAGTGGACGGCCCATGGAGATTCACACACCATCCTGGACTGGGCCTACATTGTCATCAGAAAACAACAAGTAGCACAGAAAAGCTGACCTGCCTACAAGACCCTGGCCAAGGCTAAAGTCTTCCCAGGGACAGATTCCTGAGACAACAGGCCAGGGCGTTCTTGGCAGGTAAATCATATAAGGGACTTTTACCCTATACAGAGGTTTCCACTAGAATGTGAACTTTTCATGCTTTAAGTCACCCCCAAGCCATGGAGGGGATTGAGCACTAAAATGGACAGGGTTAAATAGCTGATAGGAGGGGACAAGACAACCGCAGCCTGAACTATACATCTCAGGCAAGCAGTCTGGGGTCTCAGTGCAGAAGTTCTCTCCAAGGGCATTTCTCATTTGTGTTGTATGTTTGATCAAATTATCTGTTCTATAAAATGTGTTTCTCTTTTATACAACTGTTGCTGACAAAAGATCAGAGTTCTCACAGTTCTCGCAGCCTCAAGACTAGGACAGACAGCCTGGGTGACTATACCAAGGTAACCCTCACCTTAAGTCCCACGGGAGACAAGGGAGAGGAGGGGGGAAACGTTAATGTTGTCTCTTTTTTCTTCCCAGATTAACTCATAATGATGGACAGTCCCCTCATCCGTGGGCCCCAATAATACAGGCTTTTGCTAGAGCTACCAATCAGACCAACTTTTGTCTCTGTCCACATTTGAACTGAGATGACGAGTCATTTCCCCACATTGTTCCAGCTGATCTGTCAATGAGGAAAACACTTTGTGGACCAAATGAATGTGTAACCTGGTATACTAAGGAGATCGTATGATAAATAACTACGGTCGACTCTACTACTCATGGAAAACATTATTTAAAGTGTAAAAGCTGCCTGTGGGTAGTGCTCCAACTTTAGAAGGAAATTTCTCTCTGTGTGTTAAAAATGTAAATGACATGGGACTGGATGGTTTGAACAGTACTTTTAAGGCTGAGTTTGATTTTGCTCTGGACATGGAGAACTTACAGAATATGACCAGGTGGTCCAAGGTACATTGACTGAGTACACCAAGTCTGAATTATCCTGGTCTGGCAATGGTAATACCTTGTTGAATTGTGCCGAGAAAGGGAGCTTTTGTATTACTTGTACTGAAATGTGTACCGTTCATATAATGTGCCCTGTTGGGAGAAATATGTTGTTTTTACATAAGTGAATCAGGACATGTTATACATACATAATATTGGACAAGTACAGCCCTTTGATCTATTCAATTGACTTGGATCTAGTCAATCTATTCAACCGAGGTGCTGTTTGGTATCTCTCCTCCAAGAAGGCCTGATCAATCTGCTGGGGACAGTCCTACTAGTAACCCTCATTAAATGCTGCCTCAAATGATGCACAAATATAACATCCACCAGAGTTATGCACCAAACCATGGACATGCAGCTCAACATCTAAAAGAGGTGATGGTCATACCAGGACTTGGTACTGATTTGCTTCTTTTTCCTGGAACCCTGATGGGATTTGGGGTTGGACTTCTCGGGGAATGGTCTGCCAGTATGCCTCCCATCTAGACTGCTTAATAACAGCCTTGGGCCCAGAGCATTCTCTGAGCGGGAATTGGGTCACGTCTCCCCTCCAGTTCCTCCTCTTATCAGAGAAGCCTTCCCCCTGTTCTGGAGACACAGTAACTTTCTCTGTCCCTTGTACATGCACAGGCACCATGCAACACCTGGCAAAATCCACTTCTATATCTGTTCCCAGTGGGGAGGGAACAGGGTCTCTCATGGTCCAACACGGAGGGGGAATGCACCAGATTGTAGGAGCTAGCCTCAAGGGGTGAACTAAAGGGGAAACAGACATTGTGTGGCTGAACATGAATGCCCTCATGTGGTCTGCTATTTCACTACTGTTTGCTGAGTCATTTTTATGTAAGCCCCTAACCTGTAGTCACTATTGACCACCACCACTATAAAACCTCTGCCCTGCCACTGCCGGGCGCAGAGATCTGCTTTGGTCCTGTGGCCACCTGGGACTTCCCTCTTCTGTAATTCCCCCCAATAAGCTCCTTTGCTGCCACCCTCGAGTTCCCTGCCTCTTTCTTCGATCTCTTGGTACCCTCAATTTTGGAGGCAAATTTCACATTACTGGTCCACGCCTGGACACAGAGACTGCCAAGTGTCTCACACCTCTATTTATAATCTAGAAAACTTGACTGAGCACTGGGAAGGACCCCTTCAGCATCTTCTTACCCTCATCCATTTCTAGCCTCAACAATAATAGAAATGTCCTTATCTTACCAAAAAGTTTTTTGAACATTTGCTTGAGATGCAAGTGATCCAGCTTTACTGGTTTTTAGAAAGGCCTCCATCCAGTTCAAATCAGTTCATTCACGGGTGACGAATTTTTTTAATTTGGGTGATCTGGAACCATAGCCAAAGCGTTCGCAGTTCAAATCTGCCAGGCGATCCTTGGAAAATATATGAGGCAGTTCTACTCTGTCCTATACAGTCACTATGAGTCAGAATCGACTTGATGGCACTGAGTTTGTTTTTTTTTGGTTTGGGAACCATAACCAAAACAGGAAAAATTATAGGTTTAAGCCCTGAAATGGTAGACAAAGAAGAGGCATAATGAGCTCTTTCAGAAGCCTACTGTGTGTGATTAGATTATTGTCAGGACTGAGGAGAGCAATACACATTACAAATAGTGTGGTCAGGGAGGCGGAGCCAAGATGGAATAGACAGACTCTTCCATAGAGCCCTCTTTACAACAAAGACCCGAAAAAACAAGTGAAACGAGTATATTTGTGACAAGCTGGGAGCCCTGAGCATCAAAGGCAAGCTTAGACAATGAACTGAGGGGCAAGAGAAGGAAGTGACCGTTCAGAAGTGGAGAGGAGTTACCGGATCTGAATCTCGGGGAGCCCTCAGGCACCACTCCTGGAGCCGCGGTGGCAGCGGTGGGCTGGTCCTAGCATTCGGCCGCAGTTTCCTCAGGGAGAAGCAGCCAGCCACACAGCCCACTCACACCTCCGAAACCTGAGGAGAAGGGCACTCTCGGCAAAAGCTAAGTACTTGTGTATATTTTACCATGCCCACCCCCAACCCCAAGCCAGCTTCAGCAGCTGAATCCCTAAGCCTGAGATAGACCCTGGTGAGCACTTAGAGCCATTCACCCAGCCTTGGGGAAGGAAAAAATTTGCAACTGGGGGAAAAGATAATTTGCTAGCTCCATTAACTGGGGGAGCTCAGGACAGAAGCAGCTCCTGTCCGAGCATAAACCGTCTGTGGACCTTGAGCACCTTTCCCTTCTGCATGGACCTGTGTGGGCCTATTTCGGGAGAATAGGCCCTTGTTGACAAACTGCAACCATTTCAGCTGTGCAGTGGAGAGGTGGGTGTTTGACGCTTGACATTGCTTTGCCTATTAAACAAGGTCCTCGCCTACCCACAACATGGACCTAAGGACTAGTGGCTCCACTTGGGATGCCCAGCCACCCACGACAGGGGTCCAGGGATAACTGGTACCTCCCAGTCCTTACAACAAAAACTTTGGGTGCCTATGGTCCCCCTGCAGAGCCCACCTACCAGCACACTCTAGGGAAAAGAGACGCGTTTGCCTCAGAGACACTTGGGGGTCGGTTCTCAGCTCCCTGCCTTGTTCAGAGCGTGACCACCTGCTGCAATCAGATACGGGTATATACACCAACCACCCCTGCCCCTCTAAGACTGTAGGACAGAGCCTGTACCACACACTTGATATCAGTTACCTGGAAACCTGAGCTGAATTCATACAAGAAAACTGAATGGACTCCTAGACTGAAATACCTGATAATAGCTCTAGCCAGCTGGGGACAGGACAACAGCACTCCAAAGGTGAAAATAATCAAGCTAGCCCACTCAAGCAAGCCATAGGGGTATACCAAAACAAAACAAAGCAAGCAGCCACAGCACAGTAAGCAAGCATACACTAATACAATAACTTATAGATGGCTCAGAGACAACAGTCGGTATCAAGTCACATAAAGAAACAGGCCACGATCACCTCAACAGGCTTTCAAAACAAAGAGTCCAGGGATCTTTTAGATGAAAGTGCATTCCAGGAATTACCAGATGCAGAATACAAAAGTTTAATATACAGAACCCTTCAAGACATCAGGAAGGAAATGAGGCAATATGCAGAACAAGCCAAGGAACACACAGACAAAGCAACTGAAGAAATCAGAAAGATTATTCAGGAACATAATGAAAAGTTCAATAAGCTGGAAAAATCCATAGACGGACAGCAATTGGAAATTTAGGAGATTAACAATAAAATTACAGAATTAGATAACTCAATAGAAAATCAGAGGAGCAGAATTGAGCAAGTAGAAGCTAGAATTTCTGAACTCGAAGATAAATCACTTGGCACTAATATATTTGAAGAAAAACAGGATAAAAGAATTAAAAAAAATGAAGAAACCTTCAGAATCATGTGGGACTCTATCAAGAGAAATAACCTACGAGTGATTGGAGTACCAGAACAGGGAGTGATAACAGAAAATACAGAGAAAATTGTTGAGGATTTGTTGGCAGAGAACTTCCCTGATATTGTGAAAGATGAGAAGATATCTATCCAAGATGCTCATCAAACTCCACATAAGGTAGGTCTTAAAAGAAAGTCACCAAGACATATTATAATAAAGCTTGCCAAAACCAAAGATAAAGAGACAACTATAAGAGCAGCGAGGGATAAAAGAAAAATCACCTACAAGGGAGAGCCAATAAGAATAAGCGCAGACTACTTGGCAGAAACCATGCAAGCAAGAAGGCAATGGGATGACATATTTAAAAAATTGAAGGACAAAAATTGCCTGCCAAGAATAATATATCCATCAAAACTGTCTCTTAAATATGAAGGTGAAATTAAGACATTTCCAGATAAACACAAGTTGAGGGAATTCGTAAAAACCAAACCAAAACTACAAGAAATGCTAAAGGGCATTCTTTGGTCAGAAAATCAATAATATCAGGTATCGACCCAAGACTAGAACACTGGGCAAAGCAACCAGAAGGCAACCCAGACAGGGAAATCCAAAAAAAAAAAAAAAACAAAGCAAGATTAAAAAAAAAAAAGCTCAACAAAGGGTAATGGCGATGTTATTACATAAAAGAAGACAACACTAAAATAATAAAGAGGGACTAAGACATGTAATCATACACCTTCCATATGGAGAGGAAGATACAGCGATACAAAGAAATAAAAGTTAGTTATAAATTTGGAAAAATACGGGTAAATAATAAGGTAACCACAAAGGAGACAAACTATCCTACTCATCAAAATAAAATACAAGGGAAAAATACAGACTCAGCAGAAACAAAATCAACAACAACAAATATGAGGAAAGGACAATACATAAAGAAAATCTACTCAGCACATAAAATCAAGTGGGAAAAAGAAGCTGTCAACACACAAAAAAAGACATCAAAATGATAGCACTAGGCTGGGGGCCAAGATGGCGGACTAGGTAGATGCTACCTCGGATCCCTCTTGCAACAAAGACTCGGAAAAACAAGTGAATCGATCACATACATAACAATCTACGAACCCTGAACAACAAACACAGATTTAGAGATGGAGAACGAACAAATACAGGGAAGCAGCGATTGTTTTCAGAGCCTGGAGCCAGCGTACCAGTCAGGTAACCTTTGGCGCCCGATTTGGGGCAGAGCCCAGGGGAGCAGACGGCACAAACAAGTGGCCCAGCCCTAGCCCCCGAACTCACTCTGGGAGGGGGCCCAGCTGGTTCGCGCGGGGGAGTGGCGACGCAGCCAGTGGGAGAAGTCCCCGGAGGGCAGTAACTGATCTTGGAGCGGGGAGAGCAGCGTCCCAGCCGGGGAACCGTCCCGCCGGGATTTTGGCTGGGCGCAGGCAAGGCATAAGCACGGAGAGCTGCTCCAACCCCCTGAACTAACCCCAGGAGGGGGCCCAGCCGGTTCGTGTGGGCGGCGTGGCGACGCAGCCGGTGGGAGAAGTCCCCAGGAAGCAGCGACTGGTCTTGGAGTGGGGAGAGCAGCATCCCAGCCGGGACACGTGATCACGGCACAAGCACGGGGAGCTGCTCCACTCACCTGAACTAACCCCGGGAGGGGGCCCAGCCGGTTCTCGGAGGCGGCACGGCAACGCGGCTGGCGGGACGAGAAGTCCCCGGGAGGCAGTGACAGATTTTGGAGTCGAGTGCACCATCCCAGCAGGGGAACCTTCACGTTGGGCGTGGGGCTGGCAGCGGAGGATCTGACCGTGACTCCAGCGGGCCAGACCCCCCGGGGGCAATCTCCACACAGCCAGCACACATAGGCGATGCGCCCCGTGGGAATCTCAGATATAATAGTCATTCCAAACAAGACAAGCAACTCTGGCTATATTCTGAGGTGCTACTCTCCTATCTCTCTGATCCCGCTCCCACCCTCCCCAGGTGGCTTCATTAACATCCGAATAGCCTGAGCCAGAGGGAGAACTCTGATAGGGATCTGACTGCATTTTTTTTTTAGCCGATTTTCTGGAAAAACTAGTTTCCCAGTGATGGCTCGGAGACAGCAGTCCATATCAAACCACATAAAGAAGCAGACCATGACAGCTTCTCCAACCCCCCAAACAAAAGAATCAAAATCTTTCCCAAATGAAGATACAATCCTGGAATTATCAGATACAGAATATAAAAAACTAATTTACAGAATGCTTCAAGACATCACAAACGAAATAAGGCAAACTGCAGAAAAAGCCAAGGAACACACCAATAAAACTGTTGAAGAACTCAAAAAAATTATTCAAGAACATAGTGGAAAAATTAATAAGTTGCAAGAATCCATAGAGAGACAGCATTCAGAAATCCAAAAGATTAACAATAAAATTACAGAATTAGACAACGCAATAGGAAGCAGAATCGAGCAATTAGAATGCAGACTGGGACATCTGGAGGACCAGGGAATCAACACCAACATAGCTGAAAAAAAATCAGATAAAAGAATTTAAAAAAATGAAGAAACCCTAAGAATCATGTGGGACTCTATCAAGAAGGATAACTTGCGGGTGATTGGAGTCCCAGAACACGGAGGGGGGACAGAAAACACAGAGAAAATAGTTGAAGAACTCCTGACACAAAACTTCCCTGACATCATGAAAGACGAAAGGATATCTATGCAAGATGCTCATCGAACCCCATTTAAGATTGATCCAAAAAGAAAAACACCAAGACATATTATCATCAAACTCGCCAAAACCAAAGATAAACAGAAAATTTTAAAAGCAGCCAGGGAGAAAAGAAAGGTTTCCTTCAAGGGAGAATCAATAAGAATAAGTTCAGACTACTCAGCAGAAACCATGCAGGCAAGAAGGGAATGGGACGACATATACAGAACACTGAAGGAGAAAAACTGCCAGCCAAGGATCATATATCCAGCAAAACTCTCTCTGAAATATGAAGGCGAAATTAAGATATTTACAGATAAACACAAGTTTAGAGAATTTGCAAAAACCAAACCAAAGCTACAAGAAATACTAAAGGATATTGTTTGGTCAGAAAACCAATAATATCAGATACCAGCACAACACAAGGTCACAAAACAGAACGTCCTGATATCAACTCAAATAGGGAAATCACAAAAACAAACAAATTAAGATTAATTTAAAAAAAAAATACACATAACAGGGAATCATGGAAGTCAATAGGTAAAAGATCACAATAATCAAAAAGAGTGACTAAATACAGGAGGCATTGAACTGCCATATGGAGAGTGATACAAGGCGATATAGAAGGATACAAGTTAGGTTTTTACTTAGAAAAATAGGGGTAAATAATAAGGTAACCACAAAAAGGTATAACAACTCCATAACTCAAGATAAAAGCCAAGAAAAACGTAACAACTCAACTAACATAAAGTCAAACACTATGAAAATGAGGATCTCACAATTTACTAAGAAAAACATCTCAGCACAAAAAAGTATGTGGAAAAATGAAATTGCCAACAACACACATGAAAAGGCATCAAAATGACAGCACTAAAAACTTATTTATCTATAATTACGCTGAATGTAAATGGACTAAATGCACCAATAAAGAGACAGAGTCACGGACTGGATAAAGAAACACGATCCATGTATATGCTGCTAAAAGAGACACACCTTAGACTTAGAGACACAAACAAACTAAAACTCAAAGGATGGAAAAAAATATATCAAGCAAACAATAAGCAAAAAAGAAGAGGAGTAGCAAGATTAATTTCTGACAAAATAGACTTTAGACTTAAATCCACCACAAAGGATAAAGAAGGACACTATATAATGATAAAAGGGACAATTGATCAGGAAGACATAACCATATTAAATATTTATGCAACCAATGACAGGGCTGCAAGATACATAAATCAAATTTTAACAGAATTGAAAAGTGAGATAGACACCTCCACAATTATAGTAGGAGACTTCAACACACCAGTTTTGGAGAAGGACAGGACATCCAGTAAGAAGCTCAATAGAGACACGGAAGACCTACTTACAACAATCAACCAACTTGACCTCATTGACTTATACAGAACTCTCCACCCAACTGCTGCAAAGTATACTTTTTTTTCTAGCGCACATAGAACATTCTCTAGAATAGACCACATATTAGGTCATAAAACAAACCTTTGCAGAGTCCAAAACATCGAAATATTACAAAGCATCTTCTCAGACCACAAGGCAATAAAACTAGAGATCAATAACTCAAAAACTAGGGAAAAAAAATCAAATACTTGGAAAATGAACAATACCCTCCTGAAAAAAGACTGGGTTATAGAAGACATCAAGGAGGGAATAAGGAAATTCATAGAAAGCAACGAGAATGAAAATACTTCGTATCAAAACCTATGGGACACAGCAAAAGCAGCCCTCAGAGGCCAATTTATATCGATAAATGCACACATACAAAAAGAAGAAAGAGCCAAAATCAGAGAACTGTCCCTACAACTGGAACAAATAGAAAGTGAGCAACAAAAGAATCCATCAGGCACCAGAAGAAAACAAATAATAAAAATTAGAGCTGAACTAAATGAATTAGAAGACAGAAAAACAATTGAAAGAATTAACAAAGCCAAAAGCTGGTTCTTTGAAAAAATTAACAAAATTGATAAACCATTTTATTGGCTAGACTGACTAAAGAAATACAGGAAAGGAAACAAATAACCCGAATAAGAAACGAGAAGGACCACATCACAACAGAACCAAATGAAATTAAAAGAATCATTTCAGATTACTACGAAAAATTGTACTCTAACAAATTTGAAAACCTAGAAGAAATGGATGAATTCCTGGAAAAACACTACCTACCTAAACTAACACATTCAAAAGTAGAACAACTAAATAGACTCATAACGAAAAAAGAGATTGAAACGGTAATCAAAAAACTCCCAACAAAAAAAAGCCTGGCCCGGACGGCTTCACTGCAGAGTTCTACCAAACTTTCAGAGAAGAGTTAACACCACTACTACTGAAGGTATTTCAAAGCATAGAAAATGACGGAATACTACCCAACTCATTCTATGAAGCCATCATCTCCCTGATACCAAAACCAGGTAAAGACATTACAAAAAAAGAAAATTATAGACCTATATCCCTCATGAACATAGATGAAAAATCCTCAACAAAATTCTAGCCAATAGAATCGAACAACACATCAAAAAAATAATTCACCAAAAAAAAAAAATAAAAATAAAAAAAATGATTCACCATGATCAAGTGGGATTTATACCAGGTATTTTTTTTTTTTTATGCAAGGCTGGTTTAATATCAGAAAAACTATTAATGTAATCCATCACATAAATAAAACAAAAGACAAAAACCACATGATCTTATCAATTGATGCAGAAAAGGCATTTCACAAAGTCCAACACCCATTTATGATAAAAACTCTTACCAAAATAGGAATTCAAGGAAAATTCCTCAACATAATAAAGGGCATCTATGCAAAGCCAACAGCCAATATCACTCTAAATGGAGAGAACCTGAAAGCATTTCCCTTGAGAACGGGAACCAGACAAGGATGCCCTTTATCACCGCTCTTATTCAACATCGTGCTTGAAGTCCTAGCCAGGGCAATTAGGCTAGACAAAGAAATAAAAGGTATCCGGATTGGCAAGGAGGAAGTAAAGTTATCACTATTTGCAGATGACATGATCTTATACACAGAAAACCCTAAGGAATCCTCCAGAAAACTACTGAAACTAATAGAAGAGTTTGGCAGAGTCTCAGGTTATAAAATAAACATACAAAAATCACTTGGATTCCTCTACATCAACAAAAAGAACACCGAAGAGGAAATAACCAAATCAATACCATTCACAGTAGCCCCCAAGAAGATAAAATACTTAGGAATAAATCTTACCAAGGATGTAAAAGACCTATACAAAGAAAACTACAAAGCTCTACTACAAGAAATTCAAAAGGACATACTTAAGTGGAAAAACATACCTTGCTCATGGATAGGAAGACTTAACATAGTAAAAATGTCTATTCTACCAAAAGCCATCTATACATACAATGCACTTCTGATCCAAATTCCAATGTCATATTTTAAGGGGATAGAGAAACAAATCACCAATTTCATATGGAAGGGAAAGAAGTCCCGGATAAACAAAGCATTACTGAAAAAGAAGAAAAAAGTGGGAGGCCTCACTCTACCTGATTTCAGAAGCAATTATACAGCCACAGTAGTCAAAACAGCCTGGTACTGGTACAACAACAGGCACATAGACCAATGGAACAGAATTGAGAACCCACATATAAATCCATCCACGTATGAGCAGCTGATATTTGACAAAGGACCAGTGTCAGTTAATTGGGGAAAAGATAGTCTTTTTAACAAATGGTGCTGGCATAACTGGATATCCATTTGCAAAAAAATGAAACAGGACCCATACCTCACACCATGCACAAAAACTAACTTCAAGTGGATCAAAGACCTAAACATAAAGACTAAAACGATAAAGATCATGGAAGAAAAAATAGGGACAACCCTAGGAGCCCTAATACAAGGCATAAACAGAATACAAAACATTACCAAAAATGATGAAGAGAAACCCGATAACTGGGAGCTCCTAAAAATCAAACACCTATGCTCATCTAAAGACTTCACCAAAAGAGTAAAAAGACCACCTACAGACTGGGAAAGAATTTTCAGCTATGACGTCTCAGACCAGCGCCTGATCTCTAAAATCTACATGATTCTGTCAAAACTCAACCACAAAAAGACAAACAACCCAATCAAGAAGTGGGCAAAGGATATGAACACACATTTCACTAAAGAAGATATTCAGGCAGCCAACAGATACGTTAGAAAATGCTCTCGATCATTAGCCATTAGAGAAATGCAAATTAAAACTACTATGAGATTCCATCTCACACCAACAAGGCTGGCATTAATCCAAAAACACAAAATAATAAATGTTGGAGAGGCTGCAGAGAGATTGGAACTCTTATACACTGCTGGTGGGAATGTAAAATAGTACAACCACTTTGGAAATCTATCTGGTGTTATCTTAAACAGTTAGAAATAGAACTACCATGCAACCCAGAAATCCCACTCGTCCGAATATACCCTAGAGATACAAGAGCCTTCACACAAATAGATATATGCACACCCATGTTTATTGCAGCTCTGTTTACAATAGCAAAAAGCTGAAGCAACCAAGGTGCCCATCAACGGATGAATGGGTAAATAAATTGTGGTATATTCACACAGTGGAATACTACGCATCGATAAAGAACAGTGACGAATCTGTGAAACATTTCATAACGTGGAGGAACCTGGAAGGCATTATGCTGAGCGAAATTAGTCAGAGGCAAAAGGACAAATATTGTATAAGACCACTATTATAAGATCTTGAGAAATAGTAAAAACTGAGAAGAACACATACTTTTGTGGTTACGAAGGGGGGAGGGAGGGAGGGAGAGGATTTTTTTATTGGTTAATCAGTAGATAAGAACTGCTTTAGGTGAAGGGAAAGACAACACTCAATACGTGGAAGGTCAGCTTAATTGGACTGGATCAAAAGCAAAGAAGTTTCCGGGATAAAATGAATGCTTCAAAGGTCAGCGGAGCAAGGGCGGGGGTCTGGAGAACATGGTTTGAGGGGACTTCTAAGTCAATTGGCAAAATAATTCTATTATGAAAAGATTCTGCATCCCACTCTGAAATGTGCCGTCTGGGGTCTTAAATGCTAACAAGCGGCCATCTAAGATGCATCAATTGGTCTCAGCCCACCTGGAGCAAAGGAAAATGAAGAACACCAAAGTCACACGACAACTAAGAGCCCAAGAGACAGAAAGGGCCACATGAACCAGAGACCTACATCATCCTGGGACCAGAAGAACTAGTTGGTGCCCGGCCACAATCAATGACTGCCCTGACAGGGAGCACAACAGAGAACTCCTGAGGGAGCAGGAGATCAGTGGGATACAGACCCCAAATTCTCATAAAAAGACCGTACTTAATGGTCTGACTGCGACTAGAGGAATCCCGGCGGCCATGCTCCCCAGACCTTCTGTCGGCACAGGACAGAAACCATCCCCGAAGACAACTCATCAGACATGAAAGGGACTGGTCAGTGGGTGGGAGAGAGATGCTGATGAAGAGTGAACTAATTATATCAGGTGGACACTTGAGATTGTGTTGGCAACTCTTGTCTGGAGGGGGGATGGGAGGATAGAGAGAGAGGGAAGCTGGCAAAATTGTCACGAAAGGAGAGACTGAAAGGGTTGACTCAATGGGGGAGAGCAAGTGGGAGTACGGAGTAAGGTGTATGTAATCTTATATGTGACAGACTGATTGGATTTGTAAACGTTCACTTGAAGCTTAATAAAAGTTAATTTTAAAAAATGATAGCACTAAATTCATAAAAAAAATTAAAAAAAAATTTTAAATTCATACCTATCCATAATTACCCACCCTGAATGTAAATGGACGAAATGCACTAATAAAGAGACAGAGAGTGGCAGAATGGATAAAAAAACAAGTTCCGTCTATATGCTGCCTGCAAGAGACACACCTTAGACTTAGAGACACGATCTAACTAAAACTCAAAGGATGGAAAAAATATATCAGGCAAACAACAATAAAAAAAAGAGCAGGAGTGGCAATATTAATTTCCGACAAAATAGACTTTAAAGTTAAATCCATCAGAAAGGATAAGGAAGGACACTACATAATGATTAAAGGGACAATACACCAAGAAGATATAACCATATTAAATATTTATGCACCCAATGACAGGGCTGCAAGATACCTAAAACAAACTCTATCGGCATTGAAAAGTGAGATAGACAGCTCCACAATAATAGTAGGAGACTTCAACACACCAGTTTCGGTGAATGACATCCAGAAAGAAGCTCAATAAAGACACGGAAGATCTAAATGCCACAATCAACCAACTTGACCTCGTAGACATATACAAAAGACTCCACCCAACAGCAACCAACTATACTTTCTTTTCTAGTGCACATGGAACATTGTCTAGAATAGACCACATATTAGGTCATAAAGCAAGCCTTAGCAGAGTCCAAAACACTGAAATATTACAAAGCATCTTCTCTGACCATAAGGCCATAAAAGTGGAAATCAGTAACGGGAAAAGAAATCAAACACTTGGAAACTGAACAATACACTGCTCAAAAAAGACTGGATTATAGAAGACAGTAAGGATGGAATAAAGACATTCATAGAATCCAATGAGAATGAAAACACTTCCTATCAGAACCTTTGGGACACAGCAAAAGCGGTGCTCAGAGGCCAATTTCTATCAATAAATGCACACATCCAAAAAGAAGAAAGGGCCATAATCAAAGAACTATCCCTACAACTTGAACAGATAGAAAGAGAGCAACAAAAGAAACCCACAGGCACCAGAAGAAAACAAATAATAAAAATTAAAGCTGAACTAAGTGAAATAGAAAAGAGAAAAACAATTGAAAGAATTAACAAGACCAAAAGCTATTTTTTGGTAAAAACTCAACAAAATTGATAAACCACTGGCCAAAATGACAAAAGAAAAACAGGAGAGGAAGCAAATAACCTGAATAAGAAATGAGATGGGCGATACTACAACAGACCCAAGTGAAATTAAAAGAATCGTACCAGATTACTATGAAAAACTATACTCAAATTTGAAAACCTAGAAAAAATGGATGAATTCCTGGAAACACACTACCTACCTAAACTAACACAAACAGAGCTAGAACAACTAAATAGACCCATAACAAAAGCAGAGATTGAAAAGGTAATCAAAAAACTGCCAACCAAAAAAATCCCTGCTCCGGACAGCTTCACTACAGAGTTCTACCAAACTTTCAGAGAAGAGTTAACACCACTACTACTAAAGGTATTTCAGAGCATAGAAAAGGGTGGAATACTACCAAACTCATTCTATGAAACCACCATATCCCTGATACCAAAACCAGGTAAAGACACCACAAGAAAAGAAAATTATAGACCTATATCCCTCATGAATGTAGATCCAAAAATCCTCAACAAAATTCTAGCCAATAAAATTCAACATCAAAAAAATGATTCACCATGACCAAGTGGGATTCATACCAGGTATGAAGGCATGGTTCAACATTAGAAAAACAATTAATGTAATCCACCACATAAATAAAGCAAAAGACAAGAATCACATTCAATTGATGCAGAAAAGGCATTTGACAAAGTTCAACACTCATTCATGATAAAAACTCTCAGCAAAATAGGAATAGAAGGAAAATTTCTCAACATAATAAAGGGCATTTATACAAAGCCAACAGCCAACATCACCCTAAATGGAGAGAGCCTGAAAACATTCCCACTGAGATCGGGAACCAGACAAGGATGCCCTTTATCATCACTCTTATTCAACATTGTGCTGTAAGTCCTAGCCAGAGCAATTAGGCTAGATAAAGAAATAAAGGCATCCAGATTGGCAAGGAAGAAGTAAAAGTATCTCTATTTGCACATGACATGATCTTATATACAGAAAACCCTAAGGAATCCTCCAGAAAACTACTGAAACTAATAGAAGAGTTCAGCAGAGTATCGGGATACAAGATAAACATACAAAAATCAGTTAGATTCCTCTACCCCAACAAAAAGAACATCGAAGAGGACATCACCAAATCAATGCCATTTACAATAGCCCCCAAGAAGGTAAAATACTTAGGAATAAATCTTACCAGAGATGTAAAAGACTTATACAAAGAAAATTACAGTACTCTTCTGCAAGAAACCAAAAGAGACTTACAAAAGTGGAAGAACATACCTTGCTCATGGATAGTAAGACTTAACATTATAAAAATGTCTATTCTACCAAAAGCGATCTATACATTTAATGCAATTCCGATCCAAATCCCAAGGACATTCTTTAATGAGATGGAGAAACAAATCACCAATTTCATATGGAAGGGAAAGAGGCCCCGGATAAATAAGGCATTACTGAAAAAGAACAAAGTGGGAGGCCTTACTTTACCTGATTTTAGAACCTATTATACCACCACAGTAGTCAAAACAGCCTGGTACTGGTACAACAACACATACATGGACCAATGGAACAGAATCGAGAACCCAGACATAAATCCATCCACATATGAGCAGTTGATATTTGACAAAGGCCCCAGAACAGTTAAATGGGGAAAAGACAGTCTCTTTAACAAATGGTGCTGGCATAACTGGATATTCATCTGCAAAAAAATGAAACAAGACCCATACCTCACTCCATGCACAAAAACTAACTCAAAATGGATCAAAGACCTAAATATAAAATCTAAAACGATAAAGATCATGGAAGAAAATATAGGGACAACGTTAGGAGCCCTAATACATGGCATAAACAGTATAGAAAACATTATAAAGAACATAGAAGAAAAACTAGATAACTGGGAGCTCCTAAAAATCAAACACTTATGCTCATCCAAAGACTGCAGCAAAAGAGTAAAAAGACTTCCTGCAGGCTGGGAAAAGGTTTTTAGCTATGACATTTCTGATCAGTGCCTAATCTCTAAAATCTACATGATACTGCAAAAACTCAACTGCAAAAAGACAAATAATCCAATTAAAAAATGGGCAAAAGATAATAGACACTTCACTAAAGAAGACATTCAGGTAGCTAACAGATATACGAGGAAATGGTCACGATCATTAGCCATTAGAGAAATGCAGATCTAAACTACGATAAGATTTCGTCTCACTCCAACAAGGCTGGCATTAACCCAAAACACAAAATAATAAATGTTGGAGAGGCTGTGGAGAGATTGGAACACTTCTACACTGCTGGTGGGAATGTCAAATGGTACAACCACTTTGGAAATCGATTTGGCGCTTCCTTAAAAAGTTAGAAATAGAACTACCATATGATCCAGCAATCCCACTCCTTGGAATATATCCTAGAGAAATAAGAGCCTTTACACGAACAGATATATGCACATCCATGTTTATTGCAGCACTGTTTAGAATAGCAAAAAGATGGAAGCAACCAAGGTGCCCATCACTGGATGAATGGATAAATAAACTATGGTATATTCACACAATGGAATGCTACGCATCGATAAAGAACAGTGAGGAATCTGTGAAACATTTCATAACATGGAGGAACCTGGAAGGCATTATGCTGAGTGAAATTAGTCAGTTGCAAAAGGACAAATATTGTATAAGACCACTATTATAAGAACTTGAGAAACAGTTTAAACTGAGAAGAAAACATTCCTTTGTGGTTCCGAAAGGGGGAAGGGAGGGAGGGTGGGAGAGGGGTATTCACTAGATAGTAGATGAGAACTACTTTAGATGAAGGGAAGACAGCACACCGTACAGGGGAGGTCAGCACAATTGGACTAAACCAAAAGCAGTTTCCTGAATAAACTGAATGCTTCGAAGGCCAGTGTAGCAGGGTCAGGGGCTTGGGGACCATGGTTTCAGGGGACATCTAAGTCAATTGGCATAATAAAATCTATTAACAAAACATTCTGCATCCCACTTTGAAGAGTGGCGTCTGGGGTCTTAAACGCTAGCAAGCAGCCATCTAAGATGCATCAATTGGTCTCAACCCACCTGGATCAAAGGAGAATGAAGAACACCAAGGACACAAGGTGATTATGAGCCCAAGAGACAGAAAGAGCCACATGAACCAGCGACTACATCATCCTGAGACCAGAAGAACTAGATGGTGCCTAGTTCTACAACCGATGACTGCCCTGACAGGGAACACAACAGAGAACCCCTGAGGGAGCAGGACAGCAGTGGAATGCAGACCTCAAATTTTCATTAAGACCAGACTTAATGGTCTGACTGAGACTGGAAGGACCCCGGTGGTCATGGCCCCCAGACCTTCTCTTGCCCCAGGACAGAAATCATTCCCAAAGCCAACTCTTCAGACATGGATTGGACTGGACAATGGGTTGGAGAGGGATGCTGGTGAGGAGTGAGCTTCTTGGATCAGGTGGACGCTTGAGACTATGCTGGCATCTCCTGCCTGGAAGGGAGATGAGAGGGTAGAGGGGGTTAGAAGCTGCAAAAAGGACACAAAAAGAGAGACTGGAGGGAGAGAGCAGGCTGTCTCATTAAAAAAAAATAGGGGGAGAGTAATTGGGAGTGTGTAGCAAGGTGTATATTGGTTTTTGCGTGAGAGACTGACTTGATTTGTAAACTTTCTCTTAAAGCACAATAAAATTATTAAAAAAAATAGTGTACTCAGCTGCCATCTTTGAACTGGACAACACTGTTTTTGACTCTGCAGAATCTGACGGGCAAGAGATTTGGTTGCTATGCAATGCATATTGTTTTAGTCATCTAGTGCTGCTAGAACAGAAATACCACAAGCAGATGGCTTTAACAAAGAGAAATTTATTCTCTCATAGTCTAGTAGGTTACAAATCCAAATTCAGGGTGTCAGCTCCAGGGGAAAGCTTTCTCTCTTTGTCGGCCCTGGAGAAAGGTCCTTGTCCTCAATCTTCCCCCGGTCAAGGAGCTTCTCGGACGCAGGGACCCTGGGTCCAAAGGACGTGCTCTGCTCCTGGTGCTGCTTTCTTGGTGGTATGAGGTCCCCAACTCTCTGCTTGCTTCCCTTTCCTTTTATCCCTTGTGAAATGAAAGGCGGTGCAGGCCACACCCCAGAAAAAATCCCTTTACTTTGGATCAAGGATATGGCCTGAGCAAGTGTTACATGCCACCCTAATCCTTTTAACCACAGGCAGAGATTAGGATTTATAACACATAGGAAAATCATAAAATGGAGGATAATCACGCATGGCCTAACCATGTGACACATATTTTTCGGGGACACAATTCAATCCATTACATATATGATGCCCTTATTTTCTAAGAGGGGTATTCAGTTTCTAGCAGGAATTTGACTTGTAATTTTTCCTGTTCCAGTTATGCTACTGGGTCACCCAAATTTTAAAAATTCGGGTCTGTTCAGGTGTCACCTCCTGGGCCATGACTGAAGTGGGAAGAACTGGTTCAAAACCGTAGTTTTTAGTAACGTCCTAGTATTCAGGCTGTTGTTGTTAGGTGCTGTTAAGTCAATTGCAGCTCATAGAGATTCCATGTGACAGAATAAAACTGCCCCATAGGGTTTTCTTGGCTGTTGTAATCTTTACAGAAGGAGATTGCCAAGTCTTTCTCCTGGAAAAAAATATTATCCTGTTAATATGCCCAGGCCAAAATAATTTTTTTGTTGTTGTTTTCTTTTTGACCAAGTCAAATTTAAAATACAGCTAACCCTATTTTAAACCCTACTCTGTAAATTGAAAAAAAAAAAAATTTTTAGACTAAACAATGATTACATCAGAAATGTTTTTGAAATCTCTGAGGTAAGCTGGGGTTAGTAAATTACAATTTATGCTACATATCGTGACTTTTTCACTTTACAGATTGATGGCTAGAAGGTTGCTCTTTTAAAGACCAAGTCTATTTTCAATTTTTGTCAATTTCTGCCAGGTCCACACTTACTACAACCTAAATGGTCCAAATGTCTGTCGTGCTCACAAGGTTTTTGATCCAGGTCAAACTATGCTCTCCATACAATTAGATTTTTGTTAACTAGGAAATAAGACATTAGAGAAGGAATAAAGATATTCCAGCTGATGAGCATAATACAAACATATGAGCATACACAATTTAGGGCAGGATTTCAAAGAAGTCCACACAAATACACTGAAACCTGTGAGGGCAGGAACTCGACAGGACTGCCTTGTTTTTCCAAGTCTTACAAGTTTTCTGCCTTTGACAGGGTGCAGTCTTACCACCTTTCTTCACTCATTTTAGTGTCAATCCATCTCGTTTAGGGTCTTCCTCTTTTTCACTGATCCTTTACTTTTCCAATCATGATGTCCTTCTCTAGGGACTGATCCCTCCTGTTCAAAGTATGTGAGGCATAGTCTCATCATCCTTTTTTCTAAGGAGCATTCTGGTTGTATTTCTTCCAAGACACATTTGTTTGTTCTTTTGGCAGTCCATGGTATATTCAATATTCTTTGCCAACACCATAATTCAAAGGGATCAATTCTTCTTTGATCTTCCTTATTCACCGTCCAGCTTTCACATGCACATGGGGGGATTGAAAACACCATGGCTTGGGTCAGGAGCACCTTAGTCCTCAAGGTGACATCTTTGCTTTTCAACACTTTAAAGAGGGCTTTTGCAGACAATTTGCTCAGTGCAATGCATATTTTGATTTCTTGACTGCTGCTTCCATAGCTGTTGATGGTGGCTTCAAGTTAAATGAAATCCTTGACAACCTCAATTTTTTCTCCATTTATCATGATGTTGCTTACTGGTCCAGTTGTGAGGATTTTTGTTGTCTTTATGTCGAGGTATAATCCATTGTGAAGGCTGTGGTCTTTGATCTTCATCAGTAAATGCTTCATGTCCTGTCCTCTTCAATTTCAGCAAGCAAAGCTGTGTCATCTGCATAACGTGGGTGGTTAAAGAGTCTTCCTCTAATCCTGATGCCCTGTTCTTCTTCATATAGTCCAGCTTCTCGGATTATTTGCTCAGCATACAGATTGAGTAAGCATGGTGAAAGGATACAACCCTGATGCACACCCTTCCTGACTTTAAACCATGCAGTATCCCCTTCCTCTGTTTGAAAGACTGCCTCTTGATCAATGTACAGATTCAGCATGAGCGCAATCAAGTGTTTCAGAATTCCTCTTTTCTGCAATATTATCCATACTTGTTATCCACACAGTCGAATGCCTTTGCATAGTCAGTAAAACACAGGTAAACATCCTTCTGGTATTCTCTGCTTTCAGCCAGGATCCATCTGACATCAGCAATGATATCCCTGGTTCCACTTCATCTTCTAAATCCTGCTTGAATTTCTGGCAGTTCCCTGTCGATGTACTGCTGCAGATGCTTTTGAAAATTTCACTTGTGTGTGATATTAATCATATTGTTAGATAATTTCTGCATTCGGTTAGATCACCTTTCTTGGGAATAGGCATAAACATGGATCTCTTCCAGTCAGTTGGCCAGGTAGCTGTCTTCCAAATTTCTTGGCTTAGATGACTGAGCACTTCCAGTACTGCATCTGTTTGTTGAAACAACTCAATTGGTATTTTGTCATTTCCCAGAGCTTGTTTTTCACCAATGCCTTTAGTGAAGCTTGGATTTCTTCCTTCAGTACCATCGGTTCCTGCTCATATGTTACCTCTTGAAATGGTTGAACATCAACCAATTTTTTTGGTATAGTGACTCTGTGTACTCCTCCCATCTTCTTTTAATGCTTCCTGCACCATTTAATATTTTCTCCATAGAATCCATTAGTATTGCAACTCGAGGCTTGAATTTTTTCTTCAGTTCTTTCAGCTTGAGAAATGCTGAGTGTCCTCTTCCTTTTCGTTTTTCTATCTCCAGGTCTTTGCATATGTCATCATAATACTTTGTTTTCTCAAGCTGCCCTTTGAAATGTTCTGTTCAGCTCCTTCATCCTTTTTTTCCTTTTGCTTTAGCTAGTCCAGGTTCAAGAGCAGCTTTCAGAGTCTCTTCTGACATCCATTTAGGTATTTTCCTTCTCTACTGTCTTTTTAATGAACTCTTGCTTTCTTCATGTATGATGTCCTTGATGTTATTCCACACCTCGTCTGGTCTTTGGTCATTAGTGTTCAACGTGTGAAATCTATTCTGAGATGGTCTCTAAGTTCAGGTGGGATATACTCAAGGTCGTACTTGGGCTCTCATGAACTTGTTCTCTAATATTTGTCATATTAAATAGCTATTCTAGTGCTGTAAGTTTTACCTTAGTGCTTAGAATTTTAACAAACTACATCTAAAGCCTCAACAGAGGATTTTCAGGAAATTGTTTTAAATTAATCTGATCTCCCACATTCTAGTCTGGAAAACTATCCTTGCATGGATTTAGGAAAAAGGAGGAGAGTTAACCTTAAGTTCTAATTAATTCTAAAACTCCAAAGCTCATTTGTTGTTTGAGTCAATATTACGATTTGAAAAACATTACCTCCAATAAAGGCAGAATTTGAGTATTTTCTCTTCATTTAAATAACTTGCCCCTACAAATCCCATCATTACCTTTTTTTTAAATTCAGAAGCCCTGGTTCTGTGCTCATGAAATCTACGTAGGTTGTCATATTGTCCTAACGACTTAAAATACTAAGTGCTGCTAGTTTAAGTTGATGAATATGTAATATCTAGAATTTGCATTGGACAAATCTGCTGCCAAAGACCTCTTTAAAGAGTTAAAAAGCAAAGGTGTCACTCTGAGGAATAAAGTACACCTGACCCAAGGCATTGTATTTTCAATTGACTCAGGCACAAGAAGGACCCTCTACCACCCCATCTCTGGAACACTGTTAGGGTTTTGATCCGTTACCAGACTGTCATCCAGAGAGTAGCTATTTGATCTCCACCAGAAATCTTTTAAATACTGCAGCAGAAGGATTATGTATTGATTGTGGCACCTATCTTACAATCAAAAACAGTTGTAGCAGTACAATGACAGGGAACTGCCAGAAATTCAAGCTGATACTTAAGAGGATGTGGAGGATATCAGATGGATCCTGGCTGAAATCAGAGAATGCCAGAAAGATGTTTACCTGTGTTTTATTGACTATGCAAAGGCATTCGACTGAGTGGATTATAATAAATTATGGATAACATTGTGAAGAACAGAAATTACAGAACACTTAATTATGTTCATGAGAATCCTGTATAGTCCAAGAGACAGTTGTTTGAAAAGAACAAGGGGATAACGCATGGTTTAAAATCAGGAAAGTTGTGTGCCAGGGTTCTGTCCTTTCACCATACTTGTTCAATTTGTATGCTAAGCAATAATCCGAGAAGCTGGACTATATGAAGTAGAACACCTCATCAAGATTGGTGGAAGACTCATTAACAACCTGTGATATAAAGATGACACAACCTGAAAGTGTAGAGGACTTGAAACACTGATGAAGATCAAAGACCGCACCCTTCAGTATGGATTACACCTCAACATAAAACAAAAATCCTCACAACTAGATCAATAAGCAACATCATGATAAACAGAGAAAATACTGAAGTTGTCAAGGATTTCATTTTACTTGGGATCCACAATCAACACCTATGGAAGCAGCAGTCAAGAAGTTAAACAATGTATTGCCTTGGGCAAATCTGCAGCAAAAATTCTCTTTAAGGTGTTGAAAAGCAAAGATGTCACTTGGAGGACTAACATGTGTCTGGCCAAGACTTGATATTTTCAATTGCGTCATATGCCTGCGAAAGCTGGACTATGAATTAAAAAAAACTGAAGAATTGATGCCTTTGAATTATGGTGTTGGTGACGAATATTGAATATACTATGGACTGCCAGAAGAACAAACAAGACTGTCTTGGAAGAAATACAGCCAGAGTGCTCCTTGGAAGCGAGGATGTCAAGACATTGTCTCAAGCACTTTGGACATGTTATCAGGAGAGACCAGCCCCTTGAGAAGGACATCATGCGTGACAAGGTAGAGGGTCAGTGAAAAAGATGAATACCCTCAAGAAGATCGTTTGACACAGAAGCTACAACAGTGGGCTCAAACATGGCAAGAATTGTGAGGATGGCACAAGACCTGGCAGTAATTCTTTCTGTTGTACTTAAGGGTCTCTGTGAGTCGAGACAGCACCTAACAACAACAGCCTTACAACAGAGATAATATTTAGGGGAGGGTGAATTTTTAAAAAATGCTTTACTACTGAAACTAATTTCTATCAATGAATCTGCTGATCTAGACTTGTGGCTGGAGACATGATGGGCTTACAGAGCCATGAAAGTATGAAGGTGCAGTGATGATGAGCTGGTGTGACTCCTGCTCAGGCACTTACTAAATATAAGATCTTAGCCCCAATTTCTTCTTTAAAATATGAATTGCTCAGTTACATATGCAAAAGACAGATATTGGTGAAGGAAAGTGGGTTTTAGTTACTTAACCAGGTGGTCACTACAATTTATCTGCTGTCCCAGCTGTCTTTTCATTGCTGGAGCAAATCAGCACAATCCTTGGCACCTGGTGTGCAGCTATTAATCTGGTAAATGCTTTATTATCTATCTGTGTTAGTAAAGAGCAAAAGAAGGTATTTGCTTTCAGCTGGCAGGACCAAAACAGCTTTCCTGTCCTTTCTCAGGGAAATATAAACTCTCCAGGCCTCTGTCACTGTTTTCCTCTGCAGAGACTGATCATTTCTCCTTTTCACAACATGCTGGTCCACTGTGATGTTGATGGTATTATGCTGACTTGGACAGGGTAATCAGGAAGTAGCAACGGTTCTAGTCACTTTGGTACCAGTGGGTTCAAGTCACACATGTTTACCAGTGGGTGGGAAATAACCCTCTAGAAATCCACAGGTCTGCTACCTTAGTTAAATTTCTAGGAGTCCAGGGTCTAGTTCATGGCGATATGTCTTTTCCAATGTGAAGGCCAAGTTGTTGCATCTGTTCCCACCTACCACCTCCTACCAATAAAGAGGCACCAAACCTAGTGGGTCTCTTTGGATTTTGGAGACAACATGTACCTCATCTGGGAATGCTATGCTGACCAATTTCCTCAGTAATCCTAACGACTACCAGTTTTTAGCGGAGCCCAGAACAAGAGAAGGCTCTGACGCAGATCTCAGCTGCAGATGAGCTGCTCTGCAACTTGTGCCATACAACCCACCAGATGTGATGGTGCTTAACATGTCTGTGACAGATATGATTGCTTGATGGAGCTGTTGGTAGGTAACTCACACAACAGACCTTTAGGATCAAGGAGCTAAGCCATGCCATCCACTGCAGATAACTCTTCTCCATTTGAGTAACAGCGTCTGGCTTGCTCCGGGACCCTAATAGAGACTGACTGCTTGATCGTGATCCTCCCAGCTATACATGACCTAATCTACCCATCGTGAATTGGGTGTTATCTCACCCACCAACCCATAATGTTGGGTGTGCACAGCAGCACTCCATCAAGTGAGAGTGGTCTGTATGAAACTGGGCTCAAGTACATTCTCAAGGCATGAGTAAGTTACACGAGCAAGATTCCCACGATCCCTACTTCTACTGCATTGCCTCTCATCTCTCAATCTGCACCTTCTCCTCATGGGGAGTTCCCTGTGACTGACAAAGAGGCTATTTGTGCCAGTTTATACATGGTTCTGCATGATATGCTGCCACAACTCAAAAGTGGACAACTGTAGCACTACAGTCTATTTAAGAATGTTTCTGAAGGACACTGATTAAGGGAAATTCTCCAAAAGGGAAGAGCTTTGAACAGTTAACCTGGGTGTTCTTTTTTCCTGGAAAGAGAGTTTATAGGCCCTCATTGATTTGTGGCTCCAATAACTTAAAGAAGCTGAAACTGCCTCCGAGACACTTTGGGTCCTCATGTCAGCAAACCAAAAGCCAGTAAAAGTGATTAGTGTTCTAGTGGGAGTAATGATCCTGGCTGTCAAGGGGATATGAGATTGCTACAGGAAGCGTATGTATGGAATGCAGAAGGTCCACTGGGGTGCTTCTTAGTGTTCCTATGTTGTATGATAAATGTTAAAAAAAAAAAAAAAGTATAAGAGCTCAATATAGGGAAGACTAAAAATGGCTTAAGACCTGTTAAGGATTGAATTGTTCCCCCCCCCAAAATATGTTGTAAACCCTATCCTCTGTCTGTAGTTACAATCCCATTTGAGAATGGGTTATCTTAATTATGTTAATGAGGCAAATTAGTGTACGGTGTATCTTGAGTAAATATTTTTTGAAATATAAAAGAAATTAAATACAAACTGGGGGCAGTGATGGGGTAAGACAGATGCTAAGACATATGGAGATCTCCAAGGAACCAGGAAGCAGTTGCTGATCAGGCAAGGACTTTCCTCCAGAGCCAACAGAGAAAGTCTTTCCCTAGACCCAGCAACCTGAATTTGGACATCTAGCCTCTTAAACTGTGAGAAAATAAATTTCTGTTTGTTAAAGCCACCCACTTGCAGTATTTCTGTTATAAGAGCACTAGATAACTGAGAACTTGGTACCGGATCAGTGGAGTACTGCTCTAACATATCCCTAAAATGGGGAAGTGGTTTTGCAACTGGATAATGGGTAGAGACTGGAAGAGTTTTAAGATGTTGGAAGAGTTTAAGAGTTCTAGATTGCCTTGAAGAGGCTGTTGATAGAATCATGAACATCAAAGGCAATTCTGATGAGGGATTATAAGGAGGTGAGGCGAGCTATAGAAAAGATGTCCATCTTTTCAGAGAACACATATGACACCAGCAACAGTATGTTGCTAGAAAAGTGGATGTTAAATGTGCTTCTGATAAGGCTTTAAAAGAAAGTGATGAATGTGTGGACCATGAAGGAAGAGCAATGCTTTCCATGCAGTAGCAAAGACCTTGTCTGAATTATGTCAAATGTTTGGTGGAAGGTAGAACCTATAAAAGATGAGCTTGGATTTCTTACTGATGAGATTTCTAAGCAAGATCTTAAAGGGGCCATGTGGTTTCTCCTTGCTACTTATAGTAAAATGTGAGAGGAAAGAGATGGACTCAAAAATAAACTGTGCAAAACGAAAAGAAAACTTAAAGATTTGGAAAATTTCATTGTACAAGCTAAGGACATATGTCCTAGCATAGGACGTGGCTCCACAAACTTTTGTTAAAAGAGATTAAGCTTGTGACTGATGGATCTGGTCAACTACCACAGCAGAGAGACCATCAGCTTGGACTGAGGTGGACAGAGAAGGAATGAAGGGAAGGAACACAGTCTGCTTCTTGGAATTCTACAGGCAGGAAACAGGCCAGGGGAGCTTTGTCTGTTGTCCTCTAAGAAAGGAGGAGGACCATACCTGGGGAAGCTAGGAGATTGGCAGAGCTGTTGGAAGGTGCACGGAAAACAGGGCTGCCTCCATTTCAAAGGGTGGAACCATAGCCTGTTGGGTTTCAAAGGGTGGGGAAACTGCCTTCTGAGTTTTCGAGAAGATAGATCTTTTCCATCTCGGTTCCAGAGTGTAGGGCTGCTGTTCACAAGTGCTGGGAAATGGGGCTTCTGTCCAGAGCTGAAGGAGTGAGTCTGCCATGCTCAGGGGACAGAAAAGCTGGGTCAGCTGAGGCAAAAGGGGTGGGATCGCCACTCCAATGAATGGGGAGTGTTGGGTAGCCCAGAGCAGAAAAAGCAGAATTGCTATCCCAGTGCGCCTGGAAGGCGGAGCTGAAGCCGAGGGCCAAGGGACTTCTACTTATAATGCAGAGAGTGTGGCCAACACGCAGAATATGGAGTGCAGGGCCATCGCTTAGATGGTCTCAGAGAACAGAAGATTATCTTAAAGCCTTGAGAGCTAATGTAATTTGTTCTGCTGCGTTTTGGACTTGCTTGATTCCCTTTATCCCTTCTTTCCCTCCAATTTCTCCCATTTGTAATAGAAATGTCTATCTTGTGCCTGGTCTAGCATTGTACTTTGGAAACTGATAACTTGTAGTCTAGATATTACAGGTTCACAGATGAAGAGGAATTTTGCCCCAGGATAGAGTACACCTTAAGTCCCACCCATATTTGATTTAGATAATTCAGAGGATGAGATTTTGGACTTGAAGTCAATTTATGACTTTTTGGACGATGTAATGGGTCAATGTTTTACATACGGCAAGGACATGAATGGGGGGGCAAAAGATGGAATGTTATGGACTGAATTGTTTTCCCCCAAAATATGTGTCAACTTGGCTAGGTTATGATTCCCAGTTTTTTGTGGTTGACCTCCATCTTGTGACTTGAGGTAATTATCCTTCTTTTTGCATGCTATAAATTGTGATGTGATAATGAGGCCAGTTAGGGTAGGGTGCATCTTGAGTCATCATTCTTACTTAAGTCACATCCTTGCTTGATTCACATCTTTTATCTTGTAAGAGATAAAAGGAGAGAGAAGCGAGCAGGGAGGAGAGGGGCCTCATTATATACAAAAAAAGAAGAGCCAAGAGCAGAGTGCGATCTTTAGACCCAGGGTCCCTGCGCTGGTAAACTCCTAGATCTAGGAGAAGATTGATGCCAAGACACATGGACATCTCCAAGTAATGCAGGGCCCACAGATATTGAAAGGAGACAAGGACCTTCCCCCAGAGCTGACAGAGAAAGCCTTCCTGTAGAGCTGGCACCCTGAATTCAGACTTCTAAGCCTCCTTAGTGTGAGAGAAACAATTTCTGTTAGTTAAAGCTGTCCAATTATGGTATTCATTTGTTATAGCAGCACTAGATAACTAAGACATCTACCCAGAGGCACCTCAAAAGAAAGGCCTGCCAATCAACTTGTAAAAAATCAGTCATTGAAAACCCTATAGAGCACAGTTCTGCTCTGACACACACGGGATAGTCATAAGTCGGATTTGACTTGATGCACAACTGCTTTTTTTTTTTAATGTCTTGCTTGCAGCAATAGAATCAACTAGTGTGTGCAGATTCCCAACTAGGCCTCAAGAAACGATGCATGCTTTCTCTAACTCTGGGGACCTACTTCCACCATGTGAACGGCCTGGGCTGCCTGCTGGAGGAGAACTCATCAGATGGACCAGAGCCAGCTGTCCCATCCATGGCCATCCTAGACCAGCCAGCATCCATCAGAGCCCCAACCTGGTGAGAGAATCCAGCCTGCAGAAGCAGGTGCCTCCTGGACCCACAGCTGATGCAGTTGCACGCAGGGGCCCAGCCACGGCCAGAAACCCACTCTGCTGACCCAGAAATAAGGGCTTCTTGTTTTAAGTCTCTTGAGTATTTACACACCCATGGCAATCTCATATAGTTTGTTCAATGGCTCTTAATAGCATGTAAAGAGAAAGTGAAACCCTGGATTTTTCAACAGAAGCTTTGTATCAAATAGAGCTGGCAGGGACCACAAAAGGAACATCATATAAATAACTAGTCCCAATAAAGCATAGAGATATAATAAACCAACATAATCGAACCCATTGCCGTCAACTCTGACTAAATGATTTTTTTTAATATAATGATCAGCAAAAAGCTGGTTCCTATGAAGCAGGGGTTAAAGATATCCCAAATGTCCAACTTTTCCAAACTGCTGTACAACCCATCATCTCTAACATCAACTACTCCATCTCCCCTAAGTACTCTCCTTTCCGTCTTTGGGTTCCCTAATCTCTGTAACATCTCACAGAACTCATATATTGTATAAAGGAAATGGATCATACTGTTGTGGAGGATGGCAAGTCCCAAATCCATGGATCAGGGGTAGGCTTCTCCCGACCCGTATGGCTGTAGGGGCTAACAAACCCAAACCAGCAGTTCAGGCCACAGGCTGCTGGCTCACAAGCCTGTGGAAGCTGGTGAATCAGGCCAAAGGATAAGTGGCCAGCCCAAGGGGCTGTGGTGACTGGTGCATCCCAGAATCAGCAGGTCAGACAGCTGGCCTCTGGGGAGGTGAACTGATCACAAAGAGGACATGGGATCCAAATGCAGAGAGAGAGAGGGCCTCACCAGGACACACTCATATATCTCAGATGTAGGCCACACTCCAAAAAGGGTGGGGCTCTATTCATGACCTCAAGACACACGTTATACCAATCCTACCTCATCAACACATAGAGGTCAGGATCCACAACACATAAAATGGAGGACAACCACACAATACTGGGAATCATGGCCTAGCCAAGTTGACACATAACCCCAAACATCACAGCTTCCATATACATTATTTGCATAGTCCCACTTGATCACTGTGTGTGAGTCATAAAGACCATGGTTAGAAGGGTCATATTAAGTAATTCATTACACTGTAGGCCACCCTCTGGCTCTTCTAGCCATTGACCCTTTCATACTTGAGGATTAACTTTCTCCTCCCAATCATTTTACTGGTCCCAAAGAGTCATTAACAATCAGTCCTTTAGTAGGACAAAAGGGTGAAGTTACTCAGATACCAGCCATTCAGGTCTGCTGCAAGCATCCATCTGATTTGGTCAGGCTCTACAAGAGTTCATCTCATCTTCACTCTTTCTGGACTCCAACATAATTCAACTGACAAAAGATTATTTCCGTGCTCTGCTCTCGAGGTATCAGCAAAATGATGATATGTTTCCCCTGCTGCATAACCCATTTATCCATTCCTTTAACTTCAGCTATTATTTCTCCTTCCTTCCATTTGTTATCTATTTTTAAACAAACTTTTCCACTTTGGGAAGAAGCATCAGGTTCAGCTGCTGTGCTAGTCCAGATTGCTGGTAGCACGACCAGTCTATCAAGTGCATCCCCCTCAGTTCACTCCCATTCATGGTGGGTAGGGTTACATACGTACACTACTGGGCTATCTGGGCCACTAGGCAATATGACAGTATTCGCTGTCAACCCCAATTTTGCCAGATGGGGGGAAGGTACAATCAATCCCATCAGGCCCTTGGGAATTCTAGATACATGTTCAGGAGTATAGTTACAGTCTCCTGCTTGAGGACAAATCAACCCTGCTTCCGGCATCTACACCTGCATCCCTGGTCATGGAACTGCAGCATCTGGCAGGAGGAAAGCAATTTTAGGTGATGTGGGGAAGAGCTATACAGTGGCACCAGCATCGTCCCATGCCCTTCTTCCCCAGAATCCCCCAGAGAAGCAATCTGTCCAGTGGTGATCCTCTTTTCTCCCTCACTTTGAGTGTGAGAACACGCTCATGAAGGTGTGTGAGCCAGCCCTTCATGCTTATATCTCTCCGTTCTATATAACAAAAGTTTCAACTGCCCATTTCAATTCTCTACCAAACCATTACTCCGAGGGTTGAATCTAACATGGTATGTTCACTTAATATGATGTTTCCTGGCCCACTGCTGCACCCTGTGGGCTGTAAAATGTGCTCCTTGGTATGATGAAATATAAGTTGGTGGCCCAGTATCTTGCGTTCTAATCCCTTAATGATGTTTTTGGCATTTGCATCTCTCACAGGATATGCAGAGCCCAGTCCAGAGTGTCTATTCCTGTGAGGACCCATTTGTACCCACCTGGTGCCACCAGCACCATTGGTCCAATATAATCAAGTTGCCAGCTATGTGCAGTGCTTTCCTCCCCGGGGAATCTGCCCTATAGCCACCTGAAACCTCTGTCTTTTTTGTTGGAAGACAGAGCAGTCCTTATTAGCATTTCGTGCCTCAGAGGGTACAAGGGAAATTTGTCTAGATTCATCCCATCTCTGCATTGCTGCACATGTCATGGATTGCGATTATATCCCCCTCCCCCCCGCAATGTGCATATCAATTTGGGTGGGCCATGATCCCCAGTATTGTATGACTGTCATCTATTTTGTGGTTGTAATTTCATGTTAAAGAGAGTTGGGGTGGGACTGTAACACCCTAAGGTCACATCACTGATCCAATATAAAGGGAGTTTCCCTGGGATGTAGCCTGCACCACCTTTTATAAGAGATAAAAAGAAAGGGAAGCAAGCAGAGAGTTGAGAACCTCATACCACCAAGAAAGAAGCACCAGGAGCAGAGCGCATCCTTTAGACCCAGGGTTCCTGTACAGAGAAGCTCCTAGAAATACCTTCCTCCAGAGCCGACAGAGAGAGAAACCCTTCCCCTGGAGCTGATACCCTGAATTTGGATTTCTGGCCTACCAGACTGTGAGAAAATAAATATCTCTTTGTTAAAGTGATCCAGTTGTGGTATTTCTGTTATAGCAGCACTAGATAACTAAGACTCTGCCGCACCCCCATGCCTGCTCATTTCATGGGCCCAATTTGCCACCTCAAGTGAGTGTACCACAGGTCCACTTGCTGATTTCAATCACCTTTCAATACAGGAAGGGGATTTTTTTTTTTTTTCTGATGAGCATGGGCATGCCCTACTCTGATGCACCCACTGAGTTCCCAGGGTGCATGTAACAGATTCATGCTCCACACGGATGTCCCCTTCATAGTCCAATTTTCCATTGCCCATTTGCCTGATCATATAGTCAGGTCAATGGCCACTGCCCATAAATCAGTAAAAATCCAAATATGTGGGCTCTCACCATTGCACAATTCTTCCATCACGATTAGGAAGACAGCATGCAATTCAGCCCATTGAGCTGACTTGTTCTTACCTTCTTCAACCAGATTCTTTCCATCTGATGGCCTTAATGCAGCAGCTTTCCACATCATGTGTTACCTGTTGTCCTGGAACTGTCATCTGTGAACCAAGCAACCTTTTGCTGGTCAACAAAAAGTTGTTCATAGGACACTGTCCATGTAGCAATGTGCTCTTGCAGTTTCTCATGTGGTTCCAGGGTAGAACCTATGGGAAAATAGGCTATCTGCTCATGGACTCAGTGGGTGCCTCTCTGCATCCCCCCAGTAGCTTGTTATTGTATGCACAATTTCCATTTTATTATTGAACTATTCTGGGCACTGCCTTATTAGTGTTTCTCTGACACGAACCAAGATATTACAGGTATTTCAGGTCTCATAATTTTATGTCCTTCTGTCACTGAGGCAGTCTCAGTCAATGCTAAATAGCAGGTGAGTAATTGTTTTTCAAATGGCATGTATCGTGCTGCAGCATCTGGAAACTTTCTAGTCCAGAATCCCTGTGGTTGCTGTAGGGAGCATTCTCAGGTTTTTTCCATAAGCTCTAGTCTGCATAAGCATGTGGGGCAGACACTTCCAAAACCGTGTCTGAATGTAGATCATAAGGACCTAAAGGCAGTGAAACCGCCTTTTGTAATTCAGCCATAGCCTGCTGTTTCTCTAGCCCTCATCTGAATGCTGTTTTCTTCCAAGTGGTTTGTCATGGATTGAATTATGCCCCCCAAAAAACATGTGTATCATTTGGGCTGGGCCATGACTTCTGGTTTTGTGTGATTTTCCTATATGTTGTAAACCCTGCCTCTATGATGTTAATGAGGAGGATGAGCAGCCGTTTGTGAGGCAGGACTCAGTCTACAAGACTGGATTGTGTCTTGAGGCAATCCTTTGAGATATAAAAGAAGCCAGCCAGCAGAGAGATGGGGGACCTCATACCACCAAATAAGCAGCACCGGGAGCAGAGCGTGTCCTTTGGACCTGGGTCCCTGTGCCTGAGAAGCTCCTCGACTAGTGGAAGATTGAGGACAAAGACCTTCCTCCAGAGCCGACAGAGAAATTCTTCCCCTAGAGCCTACGCCCTGAATTTGGACTTTTAGCCTACTTTAATGTGAGAAAAAAAAATTCTCTTTGTTAAAGCCACCCATTTGTGATATTTCTGTTATAGCAGCACTAGATGACTAAGACATGGTTTTATGGATGGGGGCCAGTGATACTCCCAGATGTGGAATATATATTCTCCAAAATCCAAATACCAAACCTTCTTAGTCTTGGGGATTATTCTTCACTGTCTGAGGAATGTCATGGGTGGCTCCTGCCCAAGTTATTCCCAAGAATTTCACCATTTGGCAGGGCCTTGTATTGTTGCTGGATTTATGAACCAGCCTCTGTTGGTCATGTGGGCCACCAATGTACTGAAAAAAGCCCTAGCGTGTTCTTCAGTGACTGATATTAAAATAATATCGTCAATGTAATGTACCATTGTACCTGAGATCCACACCAGGTCCAAGTCTCTTCTAACCAAACTATGACAGCAAGCCGATGAATTCTGGAAAACCTGTGGCAATGTAGTGAAAGTAAGTTGAGATCCTTCCCATGTGAAAGCAGACTGTTACTGGCTCTTCTCCGAGATTGATATGGAGATAAAGGCATTTTCAACATCTGTCACTGAATACTAGTCTCCTTTAGCCTGCTATATTTTCTCCACCATAGATAACATGTCTGGAAGAGCTGAAGCCACGGATTGCACTTCTTTAGGCCTTGATAGTCTACTGTCAGCCTCCATAAGCCATCTGCCTTTTCACGGGCCATATAGGGCTGTTACATAGAGAATCTGCTGGCAACAATACTCCAGCCTTTGGCATGTCTTTAATCAAGGCAGTAATCTCCTTTTGTCCATCAGGTGTCCTACAGTGTTTCACACTGACAGCCTGAGTGGGTTCTGACAATTCTAAAGGTTCCTGTTTAGCATATCCAATCAGTACTGGCCTAAAGGCAGACTTACACACCTTCAATTTACAGTATCAGGTAGAACTGTTCCCCAATTAGACATAAAATCCATACCAATAAAACATTTAGATAAGGGAGATACAACTACTTCATGCAAGATCTGTTTAAATCTTCCAATTCTCATCCAAATATTCACCTTAGTCCCATCAGAGCTTATACCCCCAGATCCCCCGTCTAAGCTTAAGCCGCTTCAAGATTTTATTGACAGGTTTTGGGATTACAGTACATTGGGCTTCTCTGTCCAGGAGGCTCAAGAAGGCCTCTTCCCCACCCCTGGAGCATTTCATCCAAACATGTGCCTATGGCCTTTGGTCCCCTGCTTGGAGGTGGAGCAGCAGACCCCGGCCCCATCATCAATGCTTATCTTGATCACCTACCTGAGCCTGTGCTTCAAATGGTCTCAGGTGGGAATTCCCATCATTAAATACCCGCTGGCTAGGGTGAATTGGATGGACTTGTTTAGACCTCTTTAATGTTGGGAGACCAGTAGAAATTTCTGTTGGTATACCCAGCTGCCTGTAGAGCTGCCTTAGAAACTTTGTCTCAACTCCATCAATGTCTGCTATATTCATCCCATTTGTCAGTAACCATCTGAAAATCTCTGTCCTGCTGGTGTAAGTTCTTTCCTCTTGTCTCTTCCCATTCTCCTATGAATCACCCTTATGTTTCTTGCATCTGTAAGACCCATGCGGAGAAGCTGTGCTAAAAAAAAAAGGATCCAGCAAATCTTGGATTTTTGCTTTGTTTAGCAGCATCAAGTTTACATGACGTGCTAATGTAGATAAGACTTTCTTGATTACCATATCTACCATGACCTGTGTAAGCAGCATACTTATTGGATGAATATCACGATCACCATAAAGCCATTCCAGCATGGCTTCTGTAAGTGGCACACCAGCTGTTTCCTCTGGAGTGTTCCATTGGGTATTTAGAGAGGAGAGAGGGGTAGTTTCCCTTCTCAGGGTAAACAAACCTCACTGCAAATTTTATCCAGTCCACCAGGCTGGCCATCCCCTCTGGGTTAACCTGCTCTGTAAATGGATCTTGTATCATCATTCATGACTGTTACCATAGTGAGTTGTGTGTCCTGCATCAACTCAAACATACTCTTCCATTCTGCAGCATTCAAAACTAAAGACACTGCCCCCAAATTACTCACTGTCACAATCTGTTTTAGTAACGGTTCCTCAGGAAGCTGATGCTATCAACCTACAAATACAAACAACTCCTCTACACTACATCCCTTGGTTTCTATAGTTTCCTGGTTTTACCTGTTTCCCTCCCTGACCACCTACTTGTTGACTAACAGTCATAGAGGAACTTCCTGTTGTTCCAACATAATTTTCCCTTTCTGGATCGGCCCGGAGGCTAGTAGTCGTAGCTTTGACAGGGTCTGATCTGGGTTTGGTTCAGTGCTAAAATCCATCCCTACATTCTTTTTCCCTGCCATTGCAACTATTACTGGTAACATAAACCAAGAAATTTTATATCTAGCCATTTCTTTATTACTCTGTATTTCCATATGCATCCAATTAGCCAATTCCTCAGGAGTTAGATCCACCTCTCCTAAATCCCATGAATAGCTGCTGCCTTGGGTAACTGATTGCAACATAACAGCTACTTCAATCCATGGATATTTTTTATTCCATCCAGAAACCAAAGGCTTCTCATTCACCCCTTTATTCCCTTTTTTCTAAAACCACATATTCCTGTGAGTCTGGGCCGCTGCAGCAAAACCCACCATGTGATACCAACTAATTTCTTTTAAAAGGATCAGCATAAAGCTGGTTCCTATGAAGCAGAGGTTAAAGAAGTCCCAAATGTCTAATTTTTCCAAGCTGCTGTACCACTCCATCATCTCTAACATCAACTACTCCATCTCCCTCCAGTACTCTCCCTTTTGTTTTTGGGTTCCCTAATTGACTGTTTTTTTTTTTTTTTTTTAATTGACTGTCTCACAGAACTCATGAACTGTATAAAGGAAATGGCTCACCTTCCTTGGTGCTGCTAAGTGGGTTTGAACTGCCAACCCTTAGGTTAGTAGTCAAGCACAAGTATTTTCCCCATATAGTACAGCTCGTTATTCATTCTCACAGAATAGTTTCTGAATCCATGTAGCCTGCTGGGCCTTTGTTGTGGTCTTTTTGCCAGTATGTATTTATAAGCCCAGGCATTAAGGGTTCTTGGATGTTTTCACCGCTGTCTCAAGCCACAGCCATTTCAATGGAAAGTGCATGTCCCACCTAGCCTGCTGAGGGGACACAAGGAGCAGAGCCAGCTTGGCCAACCCAAAGCACAAAGGACAGCTGCCTCAGCCACTGTAGCAAGAGCTGAACAACACACACAAGTGAGCCAGAGAGAGTGCCCTGCACCCACAGGTCTAAACAGTAAATATCCTAGTGAGCACTGATTATGTGCCAGGCCCTATTCAAACTCTTTTAGTTGCATATATGATTACTGGATCTTCACATTTACTTTAAAAAGTAAAAATTATTTTTATTCCCATTACTAGATAAGGAAACTGAGGCTGAGAGAGATCACAAGCCTATCACAGGGACAAATGCTCAAGGCAAGTGTGTCTGTGTGTGTGTGTATATACACATACGTATATACATACATAGATATATGTACATGGAGTCCCTGGGTGGTGCAATCTGTTCGGTACTAAGCTACTAACCAAAAGGTTGGCAGTTTGAACCTACCCAGAGGTGCCTCAGAATGACAGACCTGGAGATCATCTTCTGAAAGGTCACAGCCTTGAAATCCCTAAGGAGTACAGTTCTACTCTGACACACATACATTCCCCAAAAAGTCAGTGTTGACTTGATAAGCAACTGCTTTAGTGACTTGCTTTGAGCAACAGGAAAAACTAAGGTGTCCCAGGTCCCAGTCTAGGCCTTCAGGGACTTCCACGTCTCCTCTTACTCTGGGCACCCATTTCTGCCACGTGAATAGTCTGGGATGCTCCGATGATGCACTGGTGGGGTGCTGTCATAATTTAAATCCTTACAGTATGTTATTCTGGCCCCAAAGGGCTATTCCCATGAACATTAATAATTACTTTTCAGGCAATTGTAACCCTCAGCACATATGTTTAGTTAAATATACATTTTTTACAACAAATAAAAAATAAAGTCACATAGAACTACCCTATGACCAGCAATTCAACTCCTAGGTATGTATCCAGAAGAACTGAAAACAGGGACTCAAACAGAAAAAAAAATTTTTTTTTTTTTACATTACTGTTCATAAAAATATTATTCAGAATAGACAAAGGTGAAAATCCAAGTGCCCATCAAAACATGAATAAACAAAACATGATATATACATATACTGGAATATTATTCAACCATAAAGAGAAATGAAATTATGGTACAAGCTACAACATGCATGAACCTTGAAGGCATTTTGATGAGTGAAATAAGTCGGACACCAAAGGACAAATATGATTTCATTTATATGAAATGTCCAGAACAGGCAAATGCAGAGACACTAAGATTCATCAGTGGTTACCACAGGATTTGCGGGGGAGGGGTTTGGCAGTTATTGCTTAATTGGTACAGAGATTCTGTTTGGAGTGATTAAAGTTTTTTAAAATAGGGGTGATGGTTGCACAACACTGTCAATGTAACGAAGCATTTGTACACTTAAGGTGGTTAAAACAACAGTTTACGCTAAACGTTTTTTACCACAATGTTTTTTTAAATTAAATTGTAAAAAAAACCCCACAATAACAAATGATGTTTAGTCAGTTTACGGAAAACAAGATATAAGTAACTTTGAAAGACTGTGCAGTCTTTGTTGCAAAAACTTAAAAATAGGATACCACATTTTTTAATTGTTTTAAAATAGACTTTATTTTAGAAACATTTTTCAGAAAAATTGTGCATAAAGTTGAGTCCACACGTACCTGCTCCTCCACCCCCAAAGTGTTTCACCTATAGTTAGCATCTTGCATTCTTGTGGCATGTGGTATATTTGTTGCAATCGACAAATCAATATTAATACATTACCGTTAACTAAAGTCCACAGACTACATCAGGGTACTATCCTATGCGTAATAGCCAAAGATTTCAAGAAAGGTAAAATTTAGCTTGGGCTGAGCAAGTAACAAACACTGATGAGGACAGCCCCACAGTTACAATGAAAATGTCACTTCTCCCAAAGCTACAAAATACCTCTAATGACCCCTTCTTTGAGTTAACACTGCTTTCATACTCACTGAGAAACTTTGTTCTTTAATCGCTGACTTTGAGAAATTTGCTGTTTGAAATTATAGCAGTAAGGATGAAACATTCCACTTTTGACATAAGGTAGTCTCTCCATTTTGAGCTCATACATGTCAAGTGAGGTGTGACAAACAAAAAGGCTTTACCATATTCCTTACATTCATTCATAAGGCCTCTTCCTTATTTTCATAAGGTCTCTCCACTGAGTTCTTCTATGCGTAGTAAGCTGTGAGGAACACCTAAAAGTATTCCCACATTCCTTACATTCATAAGGTCTCTCCACTGTGAGTTCTTCTATGCGTAGTAAGCTGTGAGGAACACCTAAAAGTATTCCCACATTCCTTACATCATAAGGTCTCTGACTCACTCTGAGCTCTTATACGACTAGTTGAGATTTGAGGCTTCCCTAAAGACTCACATCCTTTACATTCATAAGAAATCTCTCCACTCCGAATTCTTATAAGATTAGCTAAGAATAGGGAACAACTGAAAGCTTTCCCACGTTCCTTATATTAACAAGGCCTCTCTCCATTGTGAGTTCTTCTATGGGTAGTGAGGGCTGAGGAACAACTGAAGGCTTTCCCACAGGCGTTACATTCATAAGGCTTCTCTCCATTGTGAGTTCTTTTATGCTTAGTGAGGACTGAGGAATAACAAAAGGCTTTCCCACATTGCTTACATTCATAAGGCCTCTCTCCACTGTGAGTTCGTATATGCAGAGTGAGCTGTGAGGAACACCTAAAGGCTTTCCCACATTGCTTACATTCGTAAGGTTTCTCTCCATTGTGAGTTTTTATATGCATAATGAGGTGTGAGGCCTGATTAAAGCCTTTCCCACATTCCTTACATTCATAAGGCCTCTCTCCACTGTGAGTTCTTATATGTGTAGTGAGGGCTGAGGAACAAATGAAGGCCTTCCCACATTCCTTACATTCATAAGGCCTCTCTCCACTGTGAGTTCTTCTGTGTGTAGTGAGGGCTGAAGAACAACTGAAGGTTTTCCCACATTCCTTACATTCATAAGGCTTCTCGCCACTGTGAGTTCTTCTATGTGTAGTGAGGGCTGAGGAACAACTGAAGGCTTTCCCACATTCCTTACATTCAAAAGGCCTCTCTCCACTGTGAGTTCTTACGTGTAAAGAGAGGTCATAGGAACGACTAAAGGTTTTCCCACATTCCCTACATTGAAAAGGCCTCTCTCCACTGTGAGTTCTTGTATGTGTAGTAAGGCCTGAGGCCTGACTAAAGGCTTTCCCACATTCCTTACATTCAAATGGCCTCTCTCCACTGTGAGTTCTTATATGTGTAGTGAGGGCAGAGGAATAACGAAAGGCTTTCCCACATTGCTTACATTCATAAGGCCTCTCTCCACTGTGAGTTTTCATATGTGAAGTGAGGTGTGAGGAACAACTGAAAGCTTTCCCACATTCCTTACATTCATAAGGCTTCTCTCCGCTGTGAGTTCTTTTATGCTTAGTGAGGACTGAGGAATAACGAAAGGCTTTCCCACATTGGTTACATTCATAAGGCCTCTCTCCACTGTGAGTTCTTACATGTTGAGTGAGGTATGAGGAAGACTTAAAGGCTTTCCCACATTCTTTACATTTATAAGGCCTCACTCTGTGAGTCCTTATACGTTGAGTGAGGGATGAGGACTGTTTAAATGCCTTCCCACATTCCTTACATTCATAAGGCCTCTGCCCACTGTGTTTTCTTATATGTGTAGTGAAGTGTGATGACTGACTAAAGCCTTTCTCACATTCCTTACATTGATATTCCTTATCTCTGTTATGAAATTTTTTATGTGAAATGAGGGATGACTGATGGCTACAGGTTTTATAACATTCTTTACATACATGCTTATGACCTCTCATATGTGTCCAAAAGGTTAAGAAACTACAGAAGTCTTTCCCACACTCGTCGCATTCATATAGTTTCGCGCCAGTGAGTGTCGTCACAGGATTCTTAAGGGTTAAGATACAAATGAAGTCCTTCCTACATACCTTACATTTATAGTATTTCTTTCCATTCAGAGTTCTCACAGGACTGGTTACGTGAGAAGCACATCTGCAGGCTTTCCCACATTCCTTACACTGATAGGTACTGCATCCAGTATGAGATCTGGTATGACAGTTATGTGATGAGTAATTCATGAAGGCTTTTCCACACTCACAGCATTCAGAAGCATCTACTTCTGGAAGATTTCTTTTCACCACAGTAAGATCTGGAATCTTGCTGAAGGATTTCCCACACTGTTTGTCTTCATTACCTTCACAGAGGTTCTCTACTGTATGAATTCTGTTAAAAATAGGCAACATGCTGTTGGAAATAAATTCGTTCCCATTTCACAGTGAAATGTGTATGGTGAAGTGAAGGTGTATGGCTTTTGTCCTGACTTCTCATGTTTCATAGTTTAAATCATCCAGCAGAAATACTACCACTACTGTCACTGCTTTTAAAAAATGCGAGGCTTTCTGATAATTGTGTCCAAATGAAAAACATTGGAAATACTTGATATCTGACTTACATTTATGAAAATGTTGTATTGTGAACATTCTCTGAATGGAAAATTTTACAGCTAAGTTTATATACATAAAAATATAAAACAAAACCAAACCCACTGTTGTCAATTCCAACTCATATTGATCCTATAGGACAGAGTAAAACTGTCCCAAAGGGTTTCCAAGGAGTGGCAGGTGGATTCAAACTGCTGACCTTTGGTTAGCAGCTGAGCTTGTAACCACTGCACCACCAGGGCTCCAATATATACATATATATGTTAGTATATACACACACACACACACACATACATATTGTTATATATACACAGATATATAATTGAGCCCTGGTGGTGCAGTGGTTAAGAGCTTGGCTGCTAACCAAAAGAACAAAAGTTCAAATTCATCAGCTGCTCTTTGGAAATGCTCTGGGGCAGTACCACTTTGTCCTATACACTCGCTATGAGCCAGAATCAACACAATGGCAACAGATTTTTTTTAAATATATGTGTGTATTTTTATGTCTTGACACCTTATGACTTTCTCCTGAGGCATTGTTTTCTCATTTGAATGACACTCACCTCAAATGTCTCCCCTGGTTTTTATGCTGATCTTTATTGCCACACGATTTGGAGATTTCTCCTAATATTGAGGACCACGTGTTACTCTTCATGAATCGCGCCATTATGTGTTCACTGGATAAGTTTTCTTCATCAAGATTTTGAGAAACTGACCCAAAAATTCAAGTAGAGGTTCATAGTATGAAACAAACAAATTATTAAAAGAAAAAAACCTGATGTGAACAAGATAAGACTGAGCCACATTTCACCGTTTTAGCACTTTGGCAATGGGTACAAAACAATTTACCCCATGTGGATTGAGAGTGATGGTAACATAAATAGGTGTGATTAGGAGAGTTAAGTAGAAAGGCGTGAGAGGATTGTTAAAGTTAGCAAAGTAAGTTCAGTGAAGTTGTGTCCTCAAACCAAAACAGACACACTTTTTTTTAGCTAACTGGTTCAAATATCATTTCTCCCATGCAGGGCGGATCCTTCAAAAAATTCTTGCTTTCCCAGTGCTTCCTGACACAGTGGCCCTGGATGAGTCCTATATCCACTGTCCTCAGATCTTTCCCTTACTTCTCTGGGAAAACAAACTGGTATAGCTGACATGGTGCTCATGGAGAAACGCTTATCATGAGGGACGACAGTGCAAAGCAATGACCATTTCCTTGACACTGAGCCAATATTTAGTTCTTCAAGGTCTCTTAAGATGGACACGTGTGAGTTTATTTGCAGGAAATAATCATACCATATTTGAAATAAGGGAGCCCTGATGGTGTGCTGGTTAAGAGCTTGGATGCTAACCAAAAGGCTAGCAGTTTGAATCCACAAGCCACTCCTTGGACACCCTAGGGGCAGTCCTACTCTGTCATATAGGGTTGCTATGAGTCAGAAATTGACTTGAGGGCAAGGAGTCCTTGTAATAAACACAGTAAAACTCTTTACAAGGTCCCAAATCATAAATATCTCAGTGCCCTAAAGTGAATGCTGAAGCTAATGCTTACACTTAGAACACTTAAAGAGCTTCAGAGCTTTTAATCACAAGAGAAATGAAAACTCACTTTAATACACAGAGCTTTACATTTATGGGGAAGCCAGAATATGTGTGTTCCAAAGACCAAGGGGCCATGCCTATTTTATTTAACAATTTATTCCCATCCCTTAGCCCAAACACTGGAGCAAAGTCAGTGAGTAAAATATTTTGTTCACTAAAGGAATAAACAAACATTTAAAAAAAACATGCCATTCTTACCTACTGAGGCCAAGTTTCTGAAGGTTTCCATCATCACATCTTGGTACAGTTTCCTCTGAGCAAGATCCAGCAAAGCCCACTCTTCCTGGCTAAAGACCACGGCCACATCCTCGACAACCACTAGGTCCTAAAATAACCCATAAATTCTGAATCAGCAAGGTCCCATGTACTCCAGTGTGTACAACAATAAAGGGTGAGGGTGACAGTCCTGGGGAACTGGGAATTCATAGGAATTTGACACAAGGTTCTGTGTTCTACCAAGGCCTGCTCTAGAGTATAGGCATCAGCCTTGTTTCTTCACTAACTACATTTACTTCCTCACTGATTGCATCCTGTCTCACAGGCGACGAACACAGTGAAATAGGTACTCTCACCACAGTTTGCAACCAAGTACAGTCTTACTTCTCTATCTTTATGGTCTGTAACAGAAAACAGCAGAAATTAGAGAAATGCTCTAACTCGGATCCTCACACTCTTGTGAAGAAACAATTACATCTCTTTCAATAAGGCCCACCAAAACACTCAATGAAACATAAGGCAGAGTGAAGGTAGGATGAAGTATTCACCACTGAGAAACACTGCAGAATGGCAGTTTTTCCTTTTGCCCCTAACAGCCATGGGAGGAGCAAGGGCCTGCACATACTGGCAAGGTAACCCCCTGAGCTTGTCATATTTTCTTGAATTGTAGATCAGGAGATGACAACTCCACTCACTGAAAAAAGAACACTGTTTTGAAGAATTATGACTTTTTACATCAGTCACCTATTTGTCAAAAACTCCGTTGTTCTGTCATTCTCTGTCCCTTTCACAGAGATAAGCAGAGGGAATAAAAGTTACAAAAAAGCTCAGGTGAGACAGGAAACATAAGAATCCAGATCTCCCCATCATTCCCAATTTTTGAGACCTGATGCAACTGTAAAGCAATTATTAGTGACTGCTCCCCTCAATAAACATAAACTCATACACCCTCACACAAGCATAGTCCAATGCCGTAAGATGACAAAGAGCACCATCTCTGCAAAAATAAGAGCACCATGCCATTAAGTTTGCTGACTGAGAAGAGGTTATGAATCCCATTTTGTAATGACTGCACAACATGATAAAAATAATCAACCCGACCAAGGTATACATGCAAGTTTTGCTAAACTGACAAATGTTGTTATATAAACTTTTCACCACAAACGATTTTGTAAGTAAACTGAAGCACAAATGATTTATCTGTTAAATTGCCTGGGAAGCCAAGAAAACAGAGAGTTACAAACTAGTGCTCAAAATTCTCTCACATTTGCAGCCTCTGAAAGGCACACAACCATGACTCCCAAACCCTGACCAATGGGATTCCCTGGTCTGTAGGAGTGACCTCTGTGAAATATAATGGCACCAATCCATTGGCTTCTTCTGTAGTGAGGAGAGAAAAGGATGCCAAACTATACTTCAGGTGCTAAAATAGAACAGCTTTAGAGTAAAAAGACTCCATTTCTCAGGGAAGTAGTGAAGCGAGCTGTCTATGTCATCTCTAATCAATCCTGATATGATGATGCCACAACAAACTTTGCGCTATAGCCAAAATCCAAGTCTCCTCCACTGCAGTGGGCAAGGTTACATATTTTAAAGTCATCAAAAACCCTAACATTCATCATACGAAATATAGTCATGTGCCGCCATATAACATATGTTTGGGCAACATCCAACCAAATATACATCTGTGGTCCTATAAGGTTATATTAGAGTTCACAAATTCTGAATGGAGAACAAGACATAGCATATGCAACAAGATGTAGCCAAACAACAGGTTCTCCCAGGAAATACATGTATCTCATGTCTCTTGTATACAATAGCTGGTACACTTTGTATCTAGTGTCAGTCAAATGTTTGCCTTGGGATATACAGCGTACCTTTCTATGCATAAAAAGCCATTAAAGAAAACACGTCCAGATACACTAGAACATGTTTAACATAATAATACAGTAATAATATTTTTATGAGTGTGGTAAAGTAGTGCACATTTGTTATTAAGAACCACTGTATGGGGGCGGAGCCAAGATGGCAGACTAGGCAGACGCTACCTCGGATCCCTCTTACAACAAAGACACGGAAAAACAAGTGAATCGATCAAATACATAACAATCTACAAACCCTGAACAACAAACACAGATTTAGAGACGGAGAACAAACTAATACGGGGAAGCAGCGATTGTTTTCAGAGCCTGGAGCCAGCGTACCAGTCAGGTACAGCACAAGCACAGAGAGCTGCTCCACCCCCCTGACCTAACCCCGGGAGGGGGACCAGACGGTTCCGCGGGCGGCGTCGGACGCAGCCGGTAGGAGAAGTCCCCGGGAGGCAGTGACTGGTCTTGGAAGGGGAGAGCAGCGTCCCAGCTGGGGAACCGTCCCGCAGGGATTTGGACTGGACGCAGGTATGGCATAAACACGGAGAGCTGCTCCACCCCCCTGAACTAACCCTGGGAGGGGGCCCAGCCGGTTCAGGCGGGCGGCGTGGGACACAGCCAGTAGGAGAAGTCCCCGGGAGGCAGCGACTGGTATTGGAGCGGGGAGAACAGCGTCCCAGCAGGGACACTCGGTCACGGCACAAGCACGGGGAGCTGCTCCACGCACCTGAACTAACCCCGGGAGGGGGCCCAACCGGTTCGCGAGGGCGGCACGGCAACAAGGCCGGAGGGACGAGAAGTCCCAGGGAGGCAGCGACTGATTTTGGAGTCGAGAGTGCACCGTCCCAGCAGGGGAGCCTTGACGCTGAGCGTGGGGCTGGAAGCGGAGGATCTGACCGTGACTCCAGCGGGCCAGACCCCCCGGGGGCAATATCCACACAGCCAGCACACATAGGCGACGCGTCCCGTGGGAATCGCAAATATAATAGTCATTCCAAGCAAGACAAGCAACTCTGGCTATATTCTGAGGTGCTACTCTCCTATCTCTCTGTTCCCTCCCCCACCCTCCCCAGGCGGCTTCATTAACATCCGAATAGCCTGAGCCAGAGGGAGACCTCTGATACGGATCTGACTGCATTTTTTTTAGCAGATTTTCTGGAAAAACTAGTTTCCCAGTGATGGCTCGGAGACAACAATCCATATCAAACCACTTAAAGAAGCAGACCATGACAGCTTCTCCAACCCCCCAAACAAAAGAATCAAAATCTTTCCCAAATGAAGATACAATCCTGGAATTATCAGATACAGAATGTAAAAAACTAATTTACAGAATGCTTCAAGAAATCACAAATGAAATTAGGCTAACTGCAGAAAAAGCCAAGGAACACACTGATAAAACTGTTGAAGAACTCAAAAAGATTATTCAAGAACATAGTGGAAAAATTAATAAGTTGCAAGAATCCATAAAGAGACAGCATTCAGAAATCCAAAAGATTAACAATAAAATTACAGAATTAGACAACGCAATAGGAAGCAGAATCGAGCAATTAGAATGCAGACTGGGACATCTGGAGGACCAGGGAATCAACACCAACATAGCTGAAAAAAAATCAGATAAAAGAATTAAAAAAAATGAAGAAACCCTAAGAATCATGTGGGACTCTATCAAGAAGGATAACTTGCGGGTGATTGGAGTCCCAGAACACGGAGGGGGGACAGAAAACACAGAGAAAATAGTTGAAGAACTCCTGACACAAAACTTCCCTGACATCATGAAAGATGAAAGGATACCTATCCAAGATGCTCATCGAACCCCATTTAAGATTGATACAAAAAGAAAAACACCAAGACATATTATCATCAAACTCGCCAAAACCAAAGATAAACAGAAAATTTTAAAAGCAGCCAGGGAGAAAAGAAAGGTTTCCTTCAAGGGAGAATCAATAAGTTCAGACTACTCAGCAGAAACCATGCAGGCAAGAAGGGAATGGGACGACATATACAGAACACTGAAGGAGAAAAACTGCCAGCCAAGGATCATATATCCAGCAAAACTCTCTCTGAAATATGAAGGCGAAATTAAGATATTTACAGATAAACACAAGTTTAGAGAATTTGCAAAAACCAAACCAAAGCTACAAGAAATACTAAAGGATATTGTATGGTCAGAGAACCAATAATATCAGATATCAGCACAACACAAGGTCACAAAACAGAATGTCCTGATATCAACTCAAATAGGGAAATCACAAAAACAAACAAATTAAGATTAATTAAAAAAAAAAAATACACATAACAGGGAATCATGGAAGTCAATAGGTAAAAGATCACAATAATCAAAAAGAGTGACTAAATACAGGAGGCATTGAACTGCCATATGGAGAGTGATACAAGGCGATATAGAACGATACAAGTTAGGTTTTTACTTAGAAAAATAGGGGTAAATAATAAGGTAACCACAAAAAGGTATAACAACTCTGTAACTCAAGATAAAAGCCAAGAAAAACGTAACGACGCAACTCACGTAAAGTCAAACACTATGAAAATGAGGATCTCACAATTTACTAAGAAAAACGCCTCAGTACAAAAAAGTATGTGGAAAAATGAAATTGTCAACAACACACATAAAAAGGCATCAAAATGACAGCACTAAAAACTTATTTATCTATAATTACGCTGAATGTAAATGGACTAAATGCACCAATAAAGAGACAGAGAGTCACAGACTGGATAAAGAAACATGATCCATCTATATGCTGCCTACAAGGGACACACGTTAGATTTAGAGACACAAACAAACAAAAACTCAAAGGATGGAAAAAAATATATCAAGCAAACAATAAGCAAAAAAGAAGAGGAGTAGCAAGATTAATTTCTGACAAAATAGACTTTAGACTTAAATCCACCACAAAGGATAAAGAAGGACACTATATAATGATAAAAGGGACAATTGAACAGGAAGACATAACCATATTAAATATTTATGCACCCAATGACAGGGCTGCAAGATACATAAATCAAATTTTAACAGAATTGAAAAGTGAAATAGATACCTCCACAATTATAGTAGGAGACTTCAACACACCACTTTCGGAGAAGGACAGGACATCCAGTAAGAAGCTCAATAGAGACACGGAAGATCTAATTACAACGATCAACCAACTTGACCTCATTGACTTATACGGAACTCTCCACCCAACTGCTGCAAAATATACTTTTTTTTCTAGCGCACATGGAACATTCTCTAGAATAGACCACATATTAGGTCATAAAACAAACCTTTGCAGAGTCCAAAACATCGAAATATTACAAAGCATCTTCTCAGACCACAAGGCAATAAAACTAGAGATCAATAACTCAAAAACTAGGGAAAAGAAATCAAATACTTGGAAAATGAACAATACCCTCCTGAAAAAAGACTGGGTTATAGAAGACATCAAGGAGGGAATAAGGAAATTCATAGAAAGCAACGAGAATGAAAATACTTCGTATCAAAACCTATGGGACACAGCAAAAGCAGCCCTCAGAGGCCAATTTATATCGATAAATGCACACATACAAAAAGAAGAAAGAGCCAAAATCAGAGAACTGTCCCTACAACTGGAACAAATAGAAAGTGAGCAACAAAAGAATCCATCAGGCACCAGAAGAAAACAAATAATAAAAATTAGAGCTGAACTAAGAACAGAAAAACAATTGAAAGAATTAACAAAGCCAAAAGCTGGTTCTTTGAAAAAATTAACAAAATTGATAAACCATTGGCTAGACTGACTAAAGAAATACAGGAAACGAAACAAATAACCCGAATAAGAAACGAGAAGGACCACATCACAACAGAACCAAATGAAATTAAAAGAATCATTTCAGATTATTATGAAAAATTGTACTCTAACAAATTTGAAAACCTAGAAGAAATGGATGAATTCCTGGAAAAACACTACCTACCTAAACTAACACATTCACAAGCAGAACAACTAAATAGACCCATAACAAAAAAAGAGATTGAAAACGGTAACCAAAAAACTCCCAACAAGAAAAAGCCCTGGCCCGGACGGCTTCACTGCAGAGTTCTACCAAACTTTCAGAGAAGAGTTAACACCACTACTTCTGAAGGTATTCCAAAGCACAGAAAATGACGGAATACTACCCAACTCATTCTATGAAGCCACCATCTCCCTGATACCAAAACCAGGTAAAGACATTACAAAAAAAGAAAATTATAGACCTATATCCCTCATGAACATAGATGCAAAAATCCTCAACAAAATTCTAGCCAATAGAATCCAACAACACATCAAAAAAATAATTCACCATGATAAAGTGGGATTTATACCAGGTATGCAAGGCTGGTTTAATATCAGAAAAACCATTAATGTAATCCATCACATAAATAAAACAAAAGACAAAAACCACATGATCTTATCAATTGATGCAGAAAAGGCATTTCACAAAGTCCAACACCCATTTATGACAAAAACTCTTACCAAAATAGGAATCGAAGGAAAATTCCTCAACATAATAAAGGGCATCTATGCAAAGCCAACAGCCAATATCACTCTAAATGGAGAGAACCTGAAAGCATTTCCCTTGAGAACGGGAACCAGACAAGGATACCCTTTATCACTGCTCTTATTCAACATCGTGCTTGAAGTCCTAGCCAGGGCAATTAGGCTAGACAAAGAAATAAAAGGTATCTGGATTGGAAAGGAGGAAGTAAAGTTACCACTATTTGCAGATGACATGATCTTATACACAGAAAACCCTAAGGAATCCTCCAGAAAACTACTGAAACTAATAGAAGAGTTTGGCAGAGTCTCAGGTTATAAAATAAACATACAAAAATCACTTGGATTCCTCTATATCAACAAAAAGAACACCTAAGAGGAAATAAGCAAATCAATACCATTCACAGTAGCCCCCAAGAAGATAAGATACTTAGGAATAAATCTTACCAAGGATGTAAAAGACCTATACAAAGAAAACTACAAAGCTCTACTACAAGAAATTCAAAAGGACATACTTAAGTGGAAAAACATACCTTGCTCATGGATAGGAAGACTTAACATAGTAAAAATGTCTATTCTACCAAAAGCCATCTATACATTTAACGCACTTCCGATCCAAATTCCAATGTCATATTTTAAGGGGATAGAGAAACAAATCACCAATTTCATATGGAAGGGAAAGAAGTCCCGGGTAAGCAAAGCACTACTGAAAAAGAAGAAAGTGGGAGGCCTCACTCTACCTGATTTCAGAACCTATTATACAGCCACAGTAGTCAAAACAGCCTGGTACTGGTACAACAACAGGCACATAGACCAATGGAACAGAATTGAGAACCCAGACATAGATCCATCCATGTACGAGCAGCTGATATTTGACAAAGGACCAGTGTCAATTAATTGGGGAAAAGATAGCCTTTTTAACAAATGGTGCTGGCATAACTGGATATCCATTTGCAAAAAAATGAAACAGGACCCATACCTCACACCATGCACAAAAACTAACTCCAAGTGGATCAAAGACCTAAACATAAAGACTAAAACGATAAAGATCATGGAAGAAAAAATTGGGACAACCCTAGGAGCCCTAATACAAGGCATAAACAGAATACAAAACATTACCAAAAATGATGAAGAGAAACCCGATAACTGGGAGCTCCTAAAAATCAAACACCTATGCTCATCTAAAGACTTCACCAAAAGAGTAAAAAGACCACCTACAGACTGGGAAAGAATTTGCAGCTATGACATCTCCGACCAGCGCCTGATCTCTAAAATCTACACGATTCTGTCAAAACTCAACCACAAAAAGACAAACAACCCAATCAAAAAGTGGGCAAAGGATATGAACACACATTTCACTAAAGAAGATATTCAGGCAGCCAACAGATACATGAGAAAATGCTCTTAATCATTAGCCATTAGAGAAATGCAAATTAAAACTACGATGAGATTCCATCTCACACCAGCAAGGCTGGCATTAATCCAAAAAACACAAAATAATAAATGTTGGAGAGGCTGTGGAGAGATTGGAACTCTTATACACTGCTGGTGGGAATGTAAAACGATACAACCACTTTGGAAATCTATCTGGCGTTATCTTAAACAGTTAGAAATAGAACTACCATACAACCCAGAAATCCCACTCCTCGGAATATACCCTAGAGATACAAGAGCCTTCACACAAACAGATATATGCACACCCATGTTTATTGCAGCTCTGTTTACAATAGCAAAAAGTTGGAAGCAACCAAGGTGTCCATCAACGGATGAATGGGTAAATAAATTGTGGTATATTCACACAATGGAATACTACGCATCGATAAAGAGCAGTGACGAATCTATGAAACATTTCATAACATGGAGGAACCTGGAAGGCATTATGCTGAGTGAAATTAGTCAGAGGCAAAAGGACAAATATTGTATAAGACCACTATTATAAGATCTTGAGAAATAGTAAACCTGAGAAGAACACATACTTTTGTGGTTACGAGGGGGGGAGGGAGGGAGGGTGGGAGAGGGTTTTTTATTGATTAATCAGTAGATAAGAACTGCTTTAGGTGAACGGAAAGACAACACTCAATACATGGAAGGTCAGCTCAATTGGACTGGATCAAAATCAAAGAAGTTTCCGGGATAAAATGAATGCTTCAAAGGTCAGCGGAGCAAGGGCGGGGGTCTGGGGAACATGGTTTGCGGGGACTTCTAAGTCAATTGGCAAAATAATTCTATTATGAAATCATTCTGCATCCCACTTTGAAATGTGGCATCTGGGGTCTTAAATGCTAACAAGCGGCCATCTAAGATGCATCAATTGGTCTCAACCCACCTGGAGCAAAGGAAAATGAAGAACACCAAGGTCACACGACAATTAAGAGCCCAAGAGACAGAAAGGGCCACAGGAACCAGAGACCTACATCATCCTGAGACCAGAAGAACTAGTTGGTGCCCGGCCACAATAGATGACTGACCTGACAGGGAGCACAGCAGAGGACCCCTGAGGGAGCAGGAGATCAGTGGGATACAGACCCCAAATTCACATAAAAAGACCAAACTTAATGGTCTGACTGAGACTAGAGGAATCCCGGCGGCCGTCATCCCCAGTCCTTCTGTTGGCACAGGACAGGAACCATCCCCGAAGAAACTCATCAGACATGAAAGGGGCTGGTCAGCGGGTGGGAGAGAGACGCTGATGAAGAGTGAGCTAATTATATCAGGTGGACACTTGAGATTGTGTTGGCAACTCTTGTCTGGAGGGGGGATGGGAGGATATAGAGGGAAGCTGGCAAAATTGTCACGAAAGGAGAGACTGAAAGGGCCGACTCAAGAGGGGGAGAGCAAGTGGTAGTAGGGAGTGAGATGTATGTAAAGTTATATGTGACAGACTGACTGGATTTGTAAACGTTCACTTGAAGCTTAAAAAAAAAAAAAAAGAACCACTGTATGTACCTCGAAATTTTTATTGTGCCCTAAGTGAAAGTTTATAAATCAAGTCAGTCTCTCAGATGGAAATTTATATGCACCTTGCTATGTACTGCTAGTTGCTCTCTTGCTAATGAGACAGCACACTCCTTCTCTCCACCCTGTATTCCCCATGTCCATTCAGCCAGCTTCTGTCCCCCTTTGCCTTCTCATCTCCCCTCCAGATAGGATTTGCCCACATAGTCTCATGTGTTTCCTTAAGCCAAGAAGCTGACTCCTCACCAGTTTCATTTTCTGTCTTACAGTCCAGTCCAATCCATCTGAAAAGTTGGCTTTGGGAATGGTTCCAGTCTTGGCCTAACGGAAGGTCTGGGGACCATGACCTCCGGGGGCCTTCTAGTCTCAGTCAGACCATTAAATCTGTGTACCTCAAATTTTTAATACATAGTTGTTATGGTTAGGTGCCGTCGAGTCAGTTCCGACTCATAGTGACCCTATGCACAACAGAACAAAACACTGCCCAGTCCTATGCCATCCTTACAATCATTGTTATCCTTGAGCTCATTGTTGCAGCCACTGTGTCGATCCACCTCGTTGGGGGTGTTCCTCTTTTCCGCTGAACCTGTACTCTGCCAAGCATGATGTCCCTCTCCAGGGACTGATCCCTCCTGACGACATGTACAAAGTATGTAAGACGCAGTCTCGCCATCCTTGCCTCTAAGGAGCATTCTGATTGTACTACTTCTAAGACAGATTTGTTCATTCTTTTGGCAGTCCATGGTATATTCAATTTTCTTCGCCAACACCACAATTCAGAGGCATCAACTCTTCTTCAGTCTTCCTCATTCATTGTCCAGCTTTCACATGCATATAATGTGATTGAAAATACCATGGCTTGGGTCAGGCGCACCTTAGTCTTCAAGGTGACATCTTTGTTCTTCAACACTTTCAAGAGGTCCTTTGCAGCAGATTTGCCCAATGCAATGCATCTTTTGATTTCTTGACTGCTGCTTCCACGACTGTTGATTGTGGATCCATGTAAAATGAAATCCTTGACAACTTCAATCTTTTCTCCGTTAATCATGATGTTGCTCATTGGTCCAGTTGTGAGGATTTTTGTTTTATGTTGAGGTGCAATCCATACTGAAGGCTGTGGTCTTTGATCTTCATTAGTAAGTGCTTCAGGTACTCTTTACTTTTAGCAAGCAAGGTTGTGTCATTTGCATAATGCAGGTTGTTAATGAGTCCTCCTGCAATCTGATGCCCCGTTCTTCATATAGTCCAGCTTCAAGTATTATTTGTTCAGCATACACATTAAATAGGTATGGTGAAAGAATACAACCTTGACGTACACCTTTCCTGACTTTTAACCAATCACTATCCCCTTGTTCTGTCCAAACAACTGCCTCTTGATCTATGTAAAGGCTCCTCATGAGCACAATTAGGTGTTCTGGAATTCCCATTCTTCGCAACGTTATCCATAGTTTGTTATGATCCACACAGTCGAATGCCTTTGCATGGTCAATAAAACACAGGTAAACATGCTTTGGAAACCTTGGTGGTGTAGTGGTTAAGTGCTACAGCTGCTAACCAAAGGGTCAGCAGTTCGAATCCACCAGGCGCTCCTTGGAAACTCTATGGGGCAGTTCTACTCTGACCTATAGGGTCGCTATGAGTCAGAATTGACTCGACGGCGCTGGGTCTGGTTTTTGGTAAACGTCCTTCTGGAATTCTCTGCTTTCAGCCAGGATCCATCTGACATCAGCAATGATATCCCTGGTTCCGTGTCCTCTTCTGAATCGGGCCTGAATTTCTGGCATTTCCCTGTCGATATACTGCTGCAGCCGCTTTTGAATGATCTTCAGCAAAATTTTGCTTGCGTGTGAGAATTTCCACATTTGGTTGGATCACCTTTCTTGGGAATAGGCATAAATATGGATCTCTTCCAGTCAGTTGGCCAGGAAGCTGTCTTCCATATTTCTTGGCATAGAAGAGTTAGCACCTCCAGTGCTGCATCTGTTTGTTGAAACATCTCAGTTGATATTCCATCAATTCCTGGAGCCATGTTTTTTGCCAATGCTTTCAGAGCAGCTTGGACTTCTTCCCTCAGTACCATCGGTTCCTGATCATACGCCACCTCTTGAAATGTTTGAACTTCAACGAATTCTTTTTGGTATAATGACTCTGTGTATTCCTTCCATCTTCTTTTGATGCTTCCTATGTCATTTAATATTTTCCCCATGGAATCCTTCGCTATTGCAACTCGAGGCTTGAGTTTTTTCTTCAGTTCTTTCAGCTTGAGAAACGCTGAGCATGTTTCTTCCCTTTTGGTTTTCCATCTCCAGCTCTTTGCACACGTCATTATAATACTTTACTTTGTCTTCTCGAGAGGCCCTTTGAAATCTTCTGTTCGGTTCTTTTACTTCATCAATTCTTCCTTTTGCTTTAGCTGCTCGATGCTCAAGAGCAATTTTCAGAGTCTCCTCTGACATCCATCTTGGTCTTTTCTTTCTTTCCTGTCTTTTCAGTGACCTCTTGCTTTCTTCATGGATGATGTCCTTGATGTCATTCCACAACTCGTCTGGTCTTCGGTCACCAGTGTTCAATGCGTCAAATCTGTTCTTCAGATGGTCTCTAAACTCAGGTGGGATGTACTCAAGGTCATATTTTGGCTCTCATGGACTTGCTCTGATTTTCTTCAGTTTCAGCTTGAACTTACATATGAGCAATTGATAGTCTGTTCCACAGTCAGCCCCTGGCCTTTTTCTGACTGATAATATTGAGCTTTTCCATCATCTCTTTCCACAGATGTAGTCAATTTGATTTCTGTGTGTTCCATCCACCGAGGTCCATGTGTACAGTCGCCGTTTATGTTGGTGAAAGAAGGTATTTGCAATGAAGAAGTCATTGGTCTTGCAAAATTCTATCATTTGATCTCCAGCATTGTTTCTATCACCAAGGCCTTATTTTCCAACTACTGATTCTTCTTCTTTGTTTCCAACTTTCGCATTCCAAATCAGCAGTAATTATCAATGCATCTTGATTGCATGTTCGATCAATTTCAGACTATAGCAGCTGATAAATTTGAATAATAGTCATATTAACTGGTCTTCCTTGTAGGCATATGGATATTATCCTATCACTCACAGCATTGTACTTCAGGATAGATATTGAAACGTTCTTCTTGACAAAGAATGCAACACCATTCCTTCGAGTTGTCATTCCCAGCGTAGTAGACTATAAAACTGTCCAATTCAAAATGGCCAATACCAGTCCATTTCAGCTCACTAATGCCTAGGATATCGATGTTTATGCGTTCCATTTCATTTTTGATGATTTCCAATTTTCCTAGATTCATACTTCGTACATTCCAGGCTCCGATTATCAACGGATGTTTGCAGCTGTTTCTTCTCATTTTGAGTCATGCCACATCAGGGAATGAAGGTCCTGAAAGCTTTACTCCATCCACATCATTAAGGTCGACTCCACTTTGAGGAGGCAGCTCTTCCCCAGTCATCTTTTGAGTGGCTTCCAACCTGGGGGGCTCATCTTCCAGCAATATATCAGAGAATGTTCCACTGGTATTCATAAGGTTTTCACTGGCTAATGCTTTTCAGAAGTAGACTGCCAGGTCCTTCTTCCTAGTCTGTCTTAGTCTGGAATCTCAGCTGAAACCTGTCCTCCATGGGTGACCCTGCTGGTATTCGAATACCAGTGGCATAGTTTTGTGCATCACAGCACAACACACAAGCCCCCACAGTATGACAAACTGACAGACACATGGGGGATAAGTTCAGTAAACTGTATGTATTATACTTTTAAAAATGATAAAAGTCAAAAGAGATATTAAGTGTTTTTACTAGGAATTCACATTTGAACACACAAGTTGCTACACTGGAGAAAGATGTGGGAGTCTGCTTCTGTAAAGATCATGGCCTTGGAAATCCTATGGGGTAGTTCCACTCTGTCTTACAGGGTCGTTATGAGCCGGAATCAGGGTTGCTATGAGTTAGAATTGACTCGATGGCACACAACAATATTAATAAAACCATTTCAACTTTAATCATTTAGGGCCCAACTTCTATTAAATAGTTGAATACACTTGTACAAATCACAATATATAAATTAGAGCTCTTTCAAAACACAGTAATCAGGGATATCAGAGTCTGTACATCCATTTTACCTCTGCCAGGAGAATGTTTCTAAAATGGCTAAAATATTGAACAAATTAGGAGTTCTGGTATGACTTATTAAATGTAATAAAAGTATTTAAGAACCTTCTGAAGATTTAACTAAGCTTTAGAGTAACTTTTACATGTTAAAATAGGCATTCCTCAGTGTTTGAGAAGTTTATATCCATTAAATTGAAAAATTCTCGGTAGAAACACACCAAATGATCTAGCAATTTTCTTCCAGTGGGAATTGTAAACCCAAGAACTTAAATACACACATCTCATATGTTGAGCTTCTCTGGCAAAAAAGAAAGAAGCCCTGGTGGTGCAGTGGTTAAAGAGCCTGGCAGCTAACCAAAAGCTCAGCAGTTTGAGCCCACCAGCCGCTCTACAGGAGAAAGATGTGGCAGTCTGTTCCCATGAAGATTTACAGCCTTGGAAACCCTAGGGAGCAGTTCTACTCTGTCCTACAGGGTTGCTATAAGTTGGAATGGACTCAACAGCAGTGGGTTAGCAAAAAAGAACACTTAAACTTTAGATTCTAATTCACGACGATGGAGAACATAGGGCTTAAATACCAGCTCTACGCATGCGTGGGAAGACAAGGACCTACATGGGGATTCACACTTTCCATACACCTAAAAGCCTCAAGGCAAAGGCATTCCCCGCTGGGGGGAAAATGGCTGTGAAGACCCCAGAGAGGATCCAGTGGACTCACTGTCCTCAGCTTCATACCTTTGGTGACGTCAGGAGAGTACCACCACCACCCAGGATGCCATGAACATTCAGAGCTTTCCCCTATGAATTCTCTTCCCTCTCTTCTAACTCTTAACACAATGGGAGAGGTGGAACTATACTTTTAGAACTGCAGAGAAAACGCTCTAGTCCCTGAGGGGGGTCAAGAAAACTGTTAAAAGAGAGATGGGACCAGGATGGCTGTGGAGGGCTGGGTCTCAGCATCCACAGCCAGAGCTGCTCCATCTTCAGGCTCTGGTCAGGAGACTCTGTCATTCGACACACAGCACCAGAGCCCAGAGTGGGGATGTTAACACCCCAGGGGGCCAGATCTGAGAGTCCCATAAGGAAGATAACCTCAGGCATTCAAATCTTGAAAAGCCACATGTGTATAGACAAGGGCCCAGCAATAGTGGAGTAGGGCCTTAGGATGCCTCCTAAGGCTCAGTTCCTTGGCCTACTCTGCCAACTTTATTCTTCATTGAGAAGCCATAGTCCCACAGCACACAGCTGGCCCCCCAACAATTCATGTCAAGCCTCACCCACTTATGGTAAGAATAACCCAGTTTTCAGAGAACTCACCATTTCCTTGCTCCAGCTTCCAGAAATCTAAGAGAATGTCGTCTCTAAGCCCAATAAGTCACTTCAGTAAGACAGATGGGAGTGGAAGCAGAGCAGAGTCTGGAAGCAGATGAATAATGTTTGGTCCACACACCAGTCAGGGCAGATGAAATCCTACTTGTGATTTATGGACGTGCGAGATGGTTGGCGTAGGTATCCAGCTGCCTGGACTAGACTATACTTGAGACCTGAAATGGAAGAACGGTGGGGAGAAAACAGTGTTGAGTAAGCAGGGCGTGACAGGTTTTTGGCTTCCTTCCAGACTCAGGGCAATGCTCCACCCAGACGGCATTTGCACTTAAGGCAGAACAGACTCCAGCCTTCCAGAGTATACATCTACGTTCTCCATGCAGGTCCAAGGGCTCCTTCTTTCTGGCAATAACATCAGAGATGGAGGAATTTACTTATTCCAGAGCATGAAAAGCAACCAGGCCTGGCCAGGCTAGAAAACTTGAGCCTGATTTCCTCCAGGGAGTCAGGGGTCCAATGTTGAAGTTTTGGGTTCACCTACATACCTTTGTCCCTGATAGGTCAACAAGTGCACTGTTATTTGATATTAACATGGGTGAATTTTCAGGAAGAGCATACTTTTCAAGTTTTGTCAATGAATACATCATGGTTTATTCATTTTTAATTATGTACAGTTAAAACCTTTCTATTGCGTTTTAAAAATTTTTTCCACTTCATTTATACCATTGTAATGTGACTGGGTAGTTTTCCTATTGTTTTAACAATTAACGTTTCTTTCTCTCCCTTGAGTCCCTCCACCCCTTCGCTCTCATACCATGACACCACCAGTCCCTAAGCTTTTGAGAAATCTGGGAGGATTCCTGAACACTTTGCCTTTTAATCTTCATAATAAATCGATCAACAAATAAGTCAGAAAATCATTAAGTTTTCTCTATGGAGCCATCTCCTGCCTCTGTCCCTGTTTCTTTTCACTCAGCTTTCCCTCCAAGCTCACTCCTATTCTTTCATTTCTTCGTATCAGTGTAAATGTTCTCTCTCGTATGATCTTTACACCAGTGTCTCCCCTTTAAGAATTATCCTTCCTTGTATTATTTACTCTAATAGCCCTCTCTAATATTAATTCATATCCTTATTTCTATACTTATTCTTTCTAGCATAAAAGAGCAGCTTGTTCAGTATGTAGAATCTCAACCCCCACCCCAGAATTGCTGAATCAAAACCGGCATTTTAAGATTACTGGGTTATCCACATTGATATTCAAGTATGAGAAGCATTCACTGATTTATAGCCTATAACTCAAGGAATGAGCATTCTATAAACAGATGCCCTTTGAACCATCTACATTTATTTCATATCACTGAACCATCTCTTCCTGATCCACAACCAATCTCATGTCTAGGCCTCCTCATGGTCTTCCTTAACTTGTTCATAACAAGCTCCTGCGTGATGTCATTCAACCATGGTTGTCTCATCTAAAATCTATATGCAGCACAGGAAATGCTTAATGCCCATCAGTGGCTGCCCAGTGGCCTTCAAAAAGCCCAAAGTAGTCAGCATAGTTCTAAACAAGCTGCTGCCATTGACTCCTTCAATCTGGCTCACACAACTCCCTCCAACCCACACACACTTTATTTTCTCTGCTTCAATCGTCTCTGACTTTCATCAAGGAATGGATAATACTGGGTTCTCTGCTGCCTCGGGGATTTACACACTCATTTTTCCCATCTGAAATACACTTCCACCCCCACCCACACCACATGATATCAGCCCTACACGACCATGCATGTAGCTAAATAAAATGAATTCTCTGAATCTTCACTTAAATAATTCTCCTTTTCAGGCAGTTTAACCTGCAAAGACCTGGAGTTAGATAACCAAAAGGGAAGAATACATTTGGCATTTCTCAAGCGGAAAGAACTAAAGAAAGAATTCAAGCTTCAAGTTGCAATTTTGAAGGATTCTATGGGCATAATGGAAACTCTGGTGGTGCAGTGGTTAAGTGCTACGGCTGCTAACTGAAGGGTGGGCAGTTCGAATCCGCCAGGCACTCCTTGGAAACTCTATGGGGCAGTTCTACTCTGTCCTATACGGTCACTTCGCGTCGGAATTGACTCGACACTGGGTTTGGTTTTTTGGTTTATGGGCATAATACTGAATGATGTAGGGAGCATCAAAAGCAGATGGGAAGACATTGGTCTCAACCCACCTGGAACAAAGGAGAATGAAGAACACCAACGACACAAGGAAAATACGAGCCCAAGAGAAAGAAAGGGCCACATAAATGAAAGACTCCATCAACGTGAGACCAGAAGAACAAGATGGAGCCCGGCTACCACCAATGACTGCCCTGACAGGAAACACAACAGAGAATCTGATGGAGCAGGAGAAAAGTGGGATGCAGACCTCAAATTCTAGTAAAAAAGACCAGACTTAATGGTCTGAGACTGGAGGGACCTCAGATGTCATGGCCCCCCGGACTCTCTTTTAGCCCAAAACTAAAACCATTCTCGAAGCCAACCCTTCAGAAAAAGATTAGACTGTACTATAAGACATAAAATGATACTGGTGAGGAATATGCTTCTTAGCTTACCAAGTAGACACATAAGACTATGTGGGCAGCTGCTGTCTGGAGGCAAGATAAGATGGCAGAGGGTGAAAGGAGCTGGTTGAATGGACACAGGAAATACATGGTGGAAAGAAGAAGTGTGCTGTCACATAGCAGGGAGAGCAACTAGGGCCACATAACAATGTAAGTTTTTTTTAATGAGAAACTGACTTATATTGTGCTTTCACATAAAGCACACACACACAACAACAACAAAAAAAAGATGCGAGAAATACACAGAATCACTGTACCAAAAAGAATTGGTCGCTGTTCAAACATTTCAGGAGGTAGCATATGATCAAGAACTGATGGTACTGAAGGAAGAAGTCCAAGCTGCACTGAAGGCATTGGCAAAACACAACGCTCCAGGAGTTGATGGAATATCAATTGAGATGTTTCAACACAGGGATGCAGCACTGGAGATGCTCACTCGTTTATGACAAGAAATTTGGAAGGCAGCTACTTGGCCAACCAACAAGAGATTCATATTTGTCCCCATTCCAAAGAAACGTGATCCAAAAGAATGCAGAAATTATCGAACAATATTATTATCACACACAAGTAAAATTTTGCTGAAGATCATTCTAAAACAGCTGCAGCAGTACATTGACAGGGAACTGCCAGAAATTCAAGCCGAATTCAGAAGAGGACATGGAATGAGGGATATCACTGCTGATGTCAGATGGACCTTGGCTGAAATCAGAAAACACCAGACAGATGCTTGCCTGTGTTTTTGACTATGCAAAGGCATTTGACTGTGTGGATCATAAGAAATTATGGGTAACATTGCAAAGAATGGGAATTCCAGAACACTTAACTGTGCTCATGGAAATCCTGGTGGCGTAGTGGTTAAGCGCTATGGCTGCTAACCAGAAGGTGAGCAGTTCAAATCCACCAGACGCTCCTTGGAAACCCTATGGGGTAGTTCTAGTCTGTCCTTTAGGGTCACTAAGCGTTGGAATCGACTCCACAGCAACGGGTTTGGCTTTTTTTCTTTTTTAAATTGTGCTCATGTTGAACCTGCACATAGACCACGATGCAGTCATTTGAATAGAGCAAAGGGATAGTGCATGGTTTAAAATCAAGAAAAGTGTGTGTCAGGGCTGTATCCTTTCACCATACCTATTCAATCTGTATGCTGAGCAAATAATCTGAAAAGCTGCACTATATGAAGAAGAACATGGCATCATGGTTGGAGGAAGACTCATTAACAACTTGGGATGTGCAGATGTCACAACCTTGCTTGCTGAAAACGAAGAGGGCTTGGACCACGTACTGATGAAGATTAAAGCCTTCAATATGGATTACACCTCAACATAAAGAAAACAAAAGTCCTCACAACTGGACCAATAAGCAACATCATGGTAAATGGAGAAAACATGGACATTGTCAAGGATTTCATTTTACTTGGGCAGCAGTCAGGAAACCAAATGACACATTGCACTGTGCAAATCTGCTGCAAAGGACCCCGTTAAAGTGTTACAAAGAAAAGATGTTACTTTGAGGACTAAGGTGCACCAGACCCAAACGATGATATTTGCAATCGTCTTTTTTTTAATATGTAGGCAAAAGCTGGACAATGAATAAGGAAGACCGAAGAAGAATTTATGCCTTTGAATTATGGTGTTGGCAAAGAATACTGAATATACCATGGACAGCCAGAAGAAATACAGCCAGATTGCTCCTTGGAAGTGAGGATGGTGAGACTTTGTCTCACATACTTTCAACATGTTATCAAAAGGGACCAGTCCCTGGAGAAGGACACCATGTTTGTTAAAACAGAGGGTCAACGAAAAAAAGGAAGGCCCTCAATGAGATGGACTAACACAGTGGCTGCAACAATGGGCTCAAACATAACAATTTGGAGGATGGCACAGGACCGGGCAGTGTTTCATTCTGTTGTGCATGGTACCCCTATGAGTCAAAGCTGACTCAAGGGCACCTAACAACTACCACCCAATTCCTTGGTTAGTGTCTCTGGTTTTTCATTATTTATTTAAAACTGTCTCCCATGTTAGAGTTTAAATCTATGGGTAGACACTATGTATTTTGTTTTCTTGTTCCTTCTGGCATATGACACTGATCATTGAGGACACACACAGATGATTATGTCTTGTACATATTCTTGAGCAGCACCATGTTCTCTTTCTCCACAGTCCAATATGGTAGCCACTAGCCCCATGTGGTTATTTAGTACTGAACACAGGACTAGTGCAACTAAGGAAGTGAACTTTTTATTTTAGTTTTAATTAATTTTAATTGAAATGCCAAGCCCTTCTGAAACAGCTCAGGTAAATACACATCAGGCCGAGGGGTGACTGAGGCCTCATGAGCTCAACCTGACTGTAGCGTCTGGGTGTGTTGCGTGGTAGAGCGAGTCTTGACGTTAGGGAGTGGTGGTGGCAGATGCGGCCGAAGACGGAGAATTAAAAAAAAAAAAAAAAGAAGAAGAAGAAAACAACAACAAAGGGGACCATGGAGAGCGGACACTGAAGGGGATGGGAGCGGGGCATTTAGCCTCAGGCTAACTATGCTGGGTACGACCCTGGGCATCCATGGCGATGGTGACTGCATTTTTTATAAATTCCCAAATGAAGCTGACGCTGCTGACCTAAGAACCACACTTTTGCTTAGCGAAGATTCACGTGATTTTTACCTGTAAATCCACCAAGAGACACAGGTCCACCCCACCTACCTGGCCATCCAGAATACAGCTGCGGCCCGGTGAGCAGCAGCTGCGGCTTCCCCGACTAGAGAAGTCACCCACTCTGGGAGAGCGGACAGACCAGAAGTGCGCAAGACAGCAGGAGCAACGCCCTTAGACTCTGGGACAGGAGCCTACAGGGTCACCTAGTAGTGGGTCAGAGTGACTGGCGACAGAGGAAAAACCTACCTCACAACGGAGTAGGAATGCCACAGGGCTGCCAACCCGAAAACACACACCTTCGCTTCCGGTTCCTGGGACGCATGGTGCCTCAAGAAAAGGGCTCCGTGCCGAACCTAGACGGCGGTAACTCCTGACCGTGGGGTTACGCGGCAGGCCCTTGTATTTGGGATTTGGTCACGGCTTTTTTTAATCCTTATTTCCTCTGTACAAAAAAGCCTAGGTTTTCTTATATGCATACATGAAACGAAACGTGGATTTCAGTATTCAAAATACACTTGGGAGCAGAGAAAGCTGGTATTTGGATATTTGGCTATTTGAAAAAACTTTACCATGATCTTTAGAGAAATAATTTGTTTGCTCCTCATAAATATTTCCCCATCTTTAGAATTTTTGAAATCTCTAGTTTGGCTTCTGTTTCATGGTTTGTCGTCTCTTGCATATCAGGTATCTTTGCCTAGGAGCAGGGTACAGACTGTGCACACCCAGCCTGATCTTTCCAAGTGCTAAGGACCCTGGAGAGAGGAGCTCTCCAAAGGTGGAGGCTGGAAAATACCAGTAGTTTTGAGGGCCAGGAGGTAAAAGGTGAAGTACTTTTGAAAATGGCAGCTATAAACAGTTTTTTACTTTTTTCTCATATATACGCACATATAATAAAGTGCATAATGTGAATAAAGTGTACTATGTGATGAATTTTTACATCTGGATATACACTCATTTAACCTCTCTGAGATCAAGTAAGAGGAATTTCCAGCACACAAGATTCCCTCCTGCCCTTTTCCCAGGTAGTATTCACCCTAGAGTAACTGGTGCTCTGACTGTTATTGCCAGAGATAAGATTTGCCCATTCTTGGACTTCATATAATCAGAATAATGCTATATGAAGTATATTGTGTGTGACTTATCTAGACGACATAATGTGAGAAATTTTATTGATATTGCATATACCAGTAATTAGTTATTTTTGGTTGTTCTTGATTTGTTGTATTTCGGTGGATGAATATACTACAATTTCTCTTATTCATTTATTTTATTCTGTTCTTAAAATTATATTATAACCCAGCATATGGTCTACCTTGCTGAATTTTTTTATTATTATTTTTTATTGTGCTATAAGTGAAAATTAGTTTCTCATACAAAAATTTATACACACGTTATGTGGCCCTTTTCCATCTCCCTATAATGTGACAGCACACTCTTCCTTTCCACCCTGGATTTCCTGTGTCCATTCAACCAGCTCCTGTCCCTTTTTGCCTTCTCATTTCACCTCCAGACAGGAGCTGCCCATTTATTCACATGTATCTACTTGAGCTGAGAAGCAGTCTCTTCATGAGTATCATTTTGTATCTTATAGTCAAGTCTAATTTTTGTCTGAACAGTTGGCTTCAGGAATGGTTTCAATTCTGGGCTAACAGAGAGTCTGGGGCCATGTCTTCCGGGATCCCTCCAGTCTCAGTCAGACCATTAAGTCTGGTCTTTTTACGAGAATTTGAGTTCTGCACCCCACTGATGGAGTCTCTGGTTTATGTGGCCCTTTCTTTCTCTTAGACTCATATTTTCCTTGGGTCTTTGGTGTTCTTCATTTTCCTTTGCTCCAGGTGGGTTGGGACCAATTGATGCATCTTAGATGGCCGCTTGCTGGCTTTTAAGACCCCAGATGCCACTCACCAAAGTGAGATGCAGCGCATTTTCTTAATAAACTTTGTTATGCCAGTTGACCTAGAAGTCCCCTGAAACCATGGCCCCTAGATACCACTCCCCTCACCCGCTACTTTGTCCTTTAAAGTGTTTGGTTGCATTTAGGAAACTTCTTAGCTTTTAGTTTAGTCCAGTTGTGCTGACATCCCTGGTATTGTGTGTTGCCCTTCCCTTCACCTAAGATAATTCTTGTCTACTCTCTAGTTAGTGAATACGCCTCTCCCTCCCTCCGTACCCTTGTATACCATCAAAGAATGTTTTCTTCTGTGTTTAAACCTTTACTTGAGTTTTTATAATAGTAGTCTCATACAATATTTGTCCTTTTGTGACTAATTTCTCTCAGCATAATGCCTTCCAGATTCATCCATGTTATATTTCATGGATTCATCGTTGTTCTTTATCATTTCGTAGTACTCCATTGTGTGAATATATCATAATTTGTTTATCCATTTGTCTGTTGATGGGCACCTAGGTTGTTTCCATCTTTTTCTGCTATAGTGAACAGTGCTGCGGCGAAAATGGGTATGCATATATCTATTTGTGTGATGGCTCTTATTTCTCTAGAATATATTCCAACAAGTGGGATTGCTGGATGTACGGTAGTTCTATTTCTAGCTTTTTAAGGAAGGGCCAAATCAATTTCCAAAGTGGTTGTACCATTTGACATTCCCACCAGCAGTGTATAAGTGTTCCAGTCTCTCCACAACCTCTCCAACATTTATCATGTTGTGTTTTTTGAATTAATGCTAGCCTTGTTGGGGTGAGATAGTATCTCATTGTAGTTTTGTTTGCATTTCTCTAGTGGCTAATGATTGTGAGCCTTTCCTCATGTGTCTGTTAGCCGCCTGAGTGTCTTCATTGGTGAAGTGCCTGTTCATATCCTTTGCTCATTTTTTCACGTTATTTGTCTTTTTTGTTGTTGTTGAGGTTTTTCAGTATGCTGCAGATTTTAGAGATTAGACATTGATCGGATTTGTGGTTGCCAAAATCTTTTTCCCAGTCTCTAGGTTGTCTTTTTACTCTTTTGCTGAAGCCTTTTGCTGAGCATAAGTGTTTGATTTTTAGGAGCTCCCAGAATCGACTCAACGGCACTGGGTTTGGAAACCCTGGTGACATAGTGGTTAAGTGCTACGGCTGCTAACCAAAGGATTGGCAGTTCAAGTCCATCAGGCGCTCCTTGGAGACTCTATGCGGCAGTTCTACTCTGTCCTATAGGGTTGCTATGAGTCGGCATCGACTCGACAGCACCGGGTTTTACTGGGTTTCCCAGTTAACTAGTTTCGCTTCTGGTGTGTGTACATTGTTAGTAATGTTTTGTATTCTATTTATGCCACATATTAGGGCTCCTAGCATTGTCCCTATTTTTTCTTCCATGATCTTTATCATTTTAGGTTTTATAAATAGCTCTTTGATCCATTTTGAGTTAGTTTCTGTGCATGGTTTGAGGTATGGGTCTTGTTTCATTTTTTTGCTGTTGGATATCCAGTTATACCAGCACCATTTGTTAAAGAGACTGTCTTTTCCTCAATTAATGGACTTTGGGCCTTTTCAAATACCAGCTGCACATAGGTGAATGAATTTAAGTCTGGATTCTCAATTCTGTGCATCTGTTGTTGTAACAGTACCGGGCTGTTTTGACTACCGTGGCAGTATAATAGGTGCTAAAATCAGGTAGTGCGAGGCCTCCCACTTTGTTCTTCTTCTTTATATCTATAGATCACTTTGGGTAGAATAGACATTTTCACAATATTGAGTCTTCCTATCCATTAGCAAGGTATGTTTTTCCACTTATGTAGGTCTCTTTTGGTTTCTTGCCACAGTGTCTTGTAGTTTTCTTTGTATAGGTGTTTTTACGTCTCTGCTTAGATTTATTCCTAAGTATTTTATCTTCATGGGGGCTATTGTAAATGATATTGATTTGACAATTCCCTCTTCAACATTCTCTTTGTTGGTGTAGAGGAATCCAACTGATTTTTGTATGCTTATTTTCTATCCTGATACTTTGCTGAACTCTCCTATTAGCTCCAGCAGTTTTCTTTTGGATTGTTTCAAGTTTTCTGTGTATAAGATCATATCATCTGTAAATAGAGATACTTTTACTTCTTCCTTACCAGTTTGGATGCCCTTTATTTCTTTTTCTACCCTAATTGCTCTGGCTAGGACTTCTAGTACAATTTTGAATAAGAGTGGTGATAAAGGACATCTTGTCTGGTTCCTGTTCTCGAGGGGAATGCTTTCAGACTCTCTTCATTTAGGATGATGTTGGCTGTTGGCTTTGTATAAATGCCCTTTATTATGTTGATGAATTTCTATTCCTATTTTGCTGAGAGTTTTTATCACGAATGAGTGCTGAACTTTGTCAAATGCCTTTTCTGTATCAGTTAATAAGATCGTGTGGTTCTTGTCTTTTGTTTTACTTATGTGATGGATTACATTGATTGTTTTTCTAATGTTGCATCATCCCTGCATAGCTGGTATGAATCCCATTTGGTCATAGTGAATTATTTTTTTGATATGTTGTTGAATTCTATTGGCTAGAATTTTGTTGAGGATTTTTGCATCTATGTTCATGAGGGATATAGGTCTGTAATTTTCTTTTTTTTATGGTGTCTTTACCTGGTTTGGGTACCAGGGTTATGCTGACTTCATAGAATGAATTTGGAAGTATTCCGTCTTTTTCTATGCCCTGAAATACCTTTAGTAGTAGTGGTGTTAACTCTTCTCTGAAAGTTGGGTAGAAATCTCCAGTGAAACCATCAGGGCCCAAGCTTTTGTTTTTGTGGGAGTTTTTTAATTACCTTTTCAATCTCTTCTTTTGTCATGGGTTTATTTAGTTGTTCTACCTCTGTTTGTGTTAGTTTAGGGAAGTAGTGTGTTTCTAAAATTGGTCTATTTCCTCTAGATTTTCATATTTGTTACAGTACATTTTTCATAGTATTCTGTCATGATTCCTTTAGTTTCAGTTGGGTCTGTTGTGATATCCCATTTCATTTCTTATTCGGGTTACTTGCTTCCTCTCCTGTTTTTCATTTGTCAGTTTGGCCAATGGTTTATCGATTTTGTTAATCTTTTCAAAGAACCAGCTTTTGGTCTTGTTAATTCTTTCAATTGTTTTTCTATTCTCTATTTCATTAAATTCTGCTCTAATTTTTATTATTTTCTTTTTTCTGATGCCTGAGGGCTTCTTTTGCTGCTCTCTTTCTATTTGTTCAAATTGTAGGGTTAATGCTTTTATTTGACCCTTTTCTTCTTTTTTGGATGTGTGCATGTACTGCTATCAGGTAACCTCTTAGCACTGCTTTTGCTGTGTCCCAAAGGTTCTGGTAGGATGTGTTTTCAATCTCATATGATTCTGCCAATTTCTTTATTCAGTCCTTAATTCCTTCTATAACCCAGTAGTTTTTGAGCAGGGTTTTCCCCGTGTTTGCTTTTTTTTTCCCCTTGCTTTTTCTGTTATTGATTTCTACGTTTATGGGTTTATGATCAGAAAAGGTGCTTTGTAATATTTTGATGCCTTGGATTCTGTTAAGGCTTGCTTTATGGCCTAATATGTGGTCTATTCTGGAGAACGTTCCATGTGCATTGGAAAAGAAAGTATACTTGGCTGCTGTTGGGTGGAGTGTTCTGTATATGTCTCTGAGATCTAGTTGGCTGATTGTGGCATTTAGATCTTCTGTGTCTTTATAGAGCTTCTTTCTGGATGGTCCGTCCTTCACCGAAAGTGGTGTGTTGAAGTCTCCTACTATTATTGTGGAGCTGTCTACTCTCTTTTCAATGCTGTTAGAGTTCGTTTTATGTATATTGGAGAACTGTCGTTGGGTGCGTAAATATTTACTATGGTTATGTCCTCCTGGTGTACAGACCCTTTAATCATTATATAGTGTCCTTCCTTATCCTTTGTGGTTTTACTTTAAAGTGTGTTTTGTCAGAGATTAATATTGCCGTTCCTGCGTTTTTTTTTTTTTTTGAATATTGTTTTCTTGATATATTTTTTCCACCCTTTGAGTTTTAGTTTGCTTTTGTCCTTAAGTCTAAGGTGTGACTCTTATAGACTCTTGCTGAATACTTAATTAGCATTGACAGAAGGAACCATCCAAAACTTCACTCTTGGCCTAGCATGTGAAGTGAGCAAGAGTGACTCCATCTTTACCCATATACACTTGCACTTTAGCTTTAGTATATAAGAGTGGAAAATTTTAAGAAACATGCTTGCCCTCTATTTTTTGAAGTGTGATTTTTACTTGCCTTGCCTGTGCAAATGTTCTAGGAAAGAGAACAAATTATGGTTAAGCTTGAATATGTAGAAAAATATGCTCATCATTACAATAAGCAGATGTTAAATAAAAAGAGATCTATAGATTTTCTATTTCAAAACTTTTTCTCCCCTTAAGTATTAGAATACTTAGCATTTTTTAATTATAATTATTCTATTGCTTCAGCAAACCCTTTGCTTTTATATTTCAACACAGCCCACTATTACAATGCTGAAATAGACTAGTTTAAAACAGTCTGCAGGTATGTAGATGATTTATTGTTTCAGGAAACATAGTGGTCCGTCAATTCTCAGAAGATACCCCCTCAATCCCTTGAAAAATGTTTATCTGATCCCCTTATCATACTTGTAACTTTCCACATCTTTGTTCTAACCAGCTGTTATGAATTGAATTGTGTCCTCAAAAGTGTGTGTCAACTTGGCTGGGCCATGTTTCCCTATATTGTGTAATTGTCCAACATTTTGTGATCTGATGTGATTTTCCCATGTATTGTAAATCCTAATCTCTGCCTGTGGTTAATGAGGCAAGGTTAGGTTATGTTAAAGAGGATTAGGGTGGGATGCAACACCCTTAATCTATCTGGTCACAGCCCTGAGCTAACAGAAGGGGATCTTCCCTGCGGTGTGGCCTGCATAGCCTTTTATCTTACAAAAGATAAAAGGAGAGAGAAGCAAGCAGAGACAGGAACTTCACTGCCACCAAGCAAGAAGAGCCAGGACTGCATGCATCTTTTGGAATCAGGATTCGTGGGCTGAGACACTCCTAGGTCAGGGAAAGATTGATAACAAGGACTTTCCCCAAAAGCCAACAGAGAGAGAAAGCCTTCCTCTAGAGCTGCCAAGCTGAATTTGGATTTTTAACCTCCTAATCTGTGAGAGAATAAATTTCAGCTTGTTAAAGCCATCCACCTGTGGTATGTCTGTTATAGAAGCATCAGGTAATTAAGACACCAGCCTAAATGTCAGCCACTCAGAGGTGTTTTGGGTGTAGCTCCCGCACCCTGGCTGACTGAGCCAATGCCAGCCAATGAAGATGAACTTAGTTTCACAACCACTGCCTGCTGCAGCAAGGCCTGTCAATGAAAATGACTTTAGCTGCTGGCGGCTTTTGTCTTTATGGATCCTTGTCACTTTGGGCCCCAGCGAAGCAGTCTATTTACTCAGTAGAAGTCACTGCCTCCCTAACTTAAGTTGCGTTTTTTTCCTCTCAAAATATCTCTAATTTGAATTTTTCAGAGTCTGAGTTTGGACAGCACTTAGAAATAATGCCTTACACCAGAAGAAAGCAAATAATAAAAATTAGAGCAGAATTAATTGAAATAGAGAACACTGGGTATGCCAACCACTGCCACTGAGTTGATTCTGACTCATAGGGACCCTACAGAACAGAGTATAACTGCCCTATAGAGTTTCCAAGGAGAGCCAGGCAGATTTGAACTGCCAACCTCTTGGTTAGCAGCATTGCACTTAACCACTATGCCACCAGGGTATAGCGTTCAATAAATGTCAATTAGAAGATGGTGCAATAGACAGACACTTCCGGCAAGCCATCCTAACAACAAAGACCAGAAAAAACAAGTGAAACGAGTATATTTATGACAAGCTAGGAGCCCTGAGCATCAAAGGCACACATAGAAAATGAACTGAGGGGCAAGGGGAGGAAGAGGTGGTTCAGAAGTGGAGAGGAGTTACAGGACCTGAATTGCAGTGAGCCCTCAGGCACCATTCCCGGAGCGGCGGGAGTGGGCTGGTACTACCGTTCAGCCACAGTTTCCTCAGGGAGAAGCAGCCAGCCACACAGCCTACTCACACCTCTGGAACCAGAGAAGAACAGTGCTCTCGACAAAAGCTAAGTACTTGTGTATATTTTAACATGCCCCACCACCCCCAAGCCGGCTTCAGCAGGCTGAATTTCCTGGGCCTGAGATAGGCACTGTTGAGAGCCTAGACCCATCATCTCAGCCTTGGACTAGGAAAAAATTTGCATTTTGGGAAAAGATAATTTGCCAGCTCCACTAACCTGGGGAGCTCAGGACAGAAGCAGCTCCTGTCTAGGCATAAATGATTCGTTGACTTTCAGCAGCTTTTCCCTCTGCATGGACATGTGTGGGCCAATTTCAGGAGAATAGGCCCTTGTTGGCAGACTCCAGCCATTTCAGCTGTGCGGTGGAGAGGTGGGTGTTTGATGTTTGACATTGCTTTGCTTATTGAACAGGGTCCTCACCTACCCACATCAGGGGCCTAAGGACTGGTAGCTCCACTCAGGTCACCCAGCCACCCACGATAGGGGTCCAAGGGTAACTGGTACATCCTAGTCCTTACGATAAAAAAATATTGGGTGCCCATGGTCTGTCTGCAGAACCCACTCAACTGCACGCTCTAGGGAACGGGGACGCACTTTCCTCAGAGAAACTCAGGGGTTGGTTCTCAACCCCCTTCCTTGTTCAGAGAGTGACTCCCTGCTGCAACCAGATACCAGTACCTACACCAAACACCCCCGCCCCTCTAAGACTATACGACAGAGCCTGTACCACATACTTGACGATCAGCTACCTGGACAACTGAGCTGAATTCATACAAGAAAACTGAATGGACTCCTAGACTGATATGCCTGATAACTGCTCTAGCCATCTGGGGACGTCAGAGCTCCAAAGGCGAAAATAATCAAGCTAGCTCACTCAAGCAACCCATTTGGGCATATCAAAACAAAACAAAGCAAGAACCTACGACACAGTAAGCAAACATAAACTAATACAATAACTTATAGATGGCTCGGAGGCAACATTCAATATCAAGTCACATAAAGAAACAGACCATGATCACCTCAACAGGCTCTCAAAACAAAGAATCCAGGGATCTTCTAGATGAAAGTGCATTCCTGGAATTACCTGAGGCAGAATACAAAAGTTTATATAGAACCATTCAAGACATCAGGAAGGAAATGAGGCAATATGCAGAACAAGCCAAGGAACACACAGATAGAGCAACTGAAGAAATCAGAAAGATTATTCAGGAACATAATGAAAAGTTTAATAAGCTGGAAAAATCCATAGATGGACAGCAATTGGAAATTCAGAAGATTAACAATAAAATTACAGAATTAGATAACTCAATGGAAAGTCAGAGGAGCAGAATTGAGCAAGTAGAAGCTAGAATTTCTAAACTCAATGATAAATCACTTTGCACTAATATATATGAAGAAAAATCAGATAAAAGAATTTAAAAAAATGAAGAAACCTTAAGAATCATGTGGGACTCTATCAAGAGAAATAAACTGTAAGTGATCGGAGTACCAGAACAGGGAGGGATAACAGAAAATACAAAGAGAATTGTTGAGGATTTGTTGACAGAAAACGTCCCTGATATCTCAAGGATGAGAAGATATCTATCCAAGATGCTCATTGAACTCCACATAAGGTAGATCCTAAAAGAAAGCCACCAAGACATATTAAAATCAAACTTGCCAAAACCAAAGATAAACTGAGAATTATAAGAGCAGTGAGGGATGAATGAAAAGTCACCTACAAAGGAGAGCCAGTAAGAATAAACTCAGACTACTCGGCAGAAACCATGCAGGCAAGAAGGCAATGGGATGACATATTTAAAAAATTGAAGGAAAAAAATTGCCTGCCAAGAATCTTATATCCACCAAAACTGTCTCTTAAATATGAAGGTGAAATTAAGACATTTCCAGATAAACACAAGTTGAGGGAATTCGTAAAAACCAAACCAAAACTACAAGAAATACCAAACGGAATTCTTTGGTTAGAAAATCAATAATATCAGGTATCAACCCAAGACTAGAAAACTGGGCAGAGCAACCAGAAGTCAACCCAGACAGGGAAATAAAAAAAAAAGCAAGATTAAAAAGAAAAAAGCCCAACACAGGGTAATGGCGATGTTATTATATAAAAGAAGACAACGTTAAAATAATAAAGAGGAACTGAGAAATGTAATCACAGACCGTCCATATGGAGAGGAAGATACAGGGATACAAAGAAATAAAAATTAGTTATAAATTTAGAAAAATAGGGTAAATAATAAGGTAACCACAAAGGAGACAAACTATCCTACTCATCAAAATAAAATACAAGGGAAAAATACAGACTCAGCAGAAACAACATCAACAACAACAAATATGAGGAAAGGACAATATATAAAGAAAATCTACTCAGCACATAAAATAAAGTGGAAAAAGAAACGGTTAACAACACACAAAAAAAGATATCAAAATGATAGCACTAAATTCATACCAATTCATAATTACCCTGAATGTAAATGGACTAAATGCACCAATAAAGAGATAGAGAGTGGCAGAATGGATTAAAAAATAAGATCTGTCTATATGCTGCCTGCAAGAGACACACCTTACAGTTAGAGGCCCAAACTAAAACACAAAGGATGGAAAAATATATATCAAGCAAACAACAATCAAAAGAGAGCAGGAGTGGCAATATTAATTTCTGACAAAATAGGCTTTAACGTTAAATCCATCAGAAAGGATAAGGTAGGACACTATATAATGATTAAAGGGACAATACACCAAGACGATACAACCATATAAAATATTTATACACCCAAGGACAGGACTGCAAGATACATAAAACAAAGTCTATCAGCATTGAAAAGTGAGACAGACGGCTCCACAATAATAGTAGGAGACATCAACACACCACTTTCAGTGAAGGACAGGACATCCAGAAAGAAGCTCGATAAAGACACGGAAGATCTAAATGCCACCATCACCCAACTTGACCTCATAGACATACAGAACACTCCACCTAACAGCAACCAAGTATAACCTCTTTTCTAGTGCACATGGAACATTCTCTAGAATAGACTACATATTAGGTCATAAAGCAAGCCTTTGTTGTTGTTGTTAGGTGCCGTCGAGTTGGTTCCGACTCATAGCGACCCTATGCACAACAGAACAAAACACTGATCGGTCCTATGCTATCCTTACAATCGCTGTTATGCTTGAGCTCAGTGTTGCAGCCACTGTGTCAATCCACCTCGTTGGGGGTCTTTCTCTTTTCTGCTGACCCTGTACTCTGCCAAGCATGATGTCCTTCTCCAGGGACTGATCCCTCCTGACAACATGTCCAAAGTATGTAAGACACAGTCTTGCCATCCTTGCCTCTAAGCAGCATTCTGGCTGCACTTCATCCAAGACAGATTTGTTCATTCTTTTGGCAGTCCATGGCATATTCAATATTCTTCGCCAACACCACAATTCAAAAGCATCAACTCTTCTTCGGTCTTCCTTATTCATTGTCCAGCTTTCACATGCATATGAAGTGACTGAAAATACCATGGCTTTGGGTCAGGCACACTTTAGCCTTCAGGGTGACATCTTTGCTCTTCAAAACTTTGAAGAGGTCCGTTGCAGCAGATTTGCCCAATGCAATGCATCTTTTGATTTCTTGACTGCTGGTTCTATGGCTGTTGATTGTGGATCCAAGTAAAACGAAATCCTTGACAACTTCAAACTTTTCTCCATTGATCATGCTGTTGCTCATTGGTCCAGTTGTGAGGATTTTTGTTTTCTTTATATTGAGGTGTAATCCATACTGAAGGCTGTGGTCTTTGATCTTCATCGGTAAGTGCTTCAAGTCCTCTTCACTTTCAGCAAGCAAGGCTGTGCCATCTGCATAACGCAGGTTTTTAATGAGTCTTCCTCCAATCCTGTCCAAACAACTGCCTCTTGGTCTGTGTAAAGGTTCCTCATGAGCACAATTAAGTGTTCTGGAATTCCCATTCTTCGCAGTGTTCTCCATAGTTTGTTATACACACAGTCAAATGCCTTTGCATAGTCAATAAAACACAGGTAAACATCCTTCTGGTATTCTCTGCTTTCAGCCAAGATCCATCTGACATCAGCAATGATATCCCTGGTTCCACAAAAGCAAGCCTTAGCAGAATCCAGAACACTGAAATATTACGAAGCCTCTTCTCTGACCATAAGGCCATAAAACTGGAAATCAATAACAGGAAAAACAGGGAAAAGAAATCAAACATTTGGAAACTGAACAATACCCTGCTCAAAAAAGACTGGATTATAGAAGACATTAAGAATGGAATAAAGACATTCATACAATCCAATGAGAATGAAAACACTTCCTATCGGAACCTTTGAGACACAGCAAAAGCAGTGCTCAGAGGCAAATTTATATCACTAAATGCATACATCCAAAAAGAAGAAAGGGCCAAAATCAAAGAATTACCCCTACAACTTGAAGAAATACAAAGAGCAGCAAAAGAAACCCACAGTCATCAGAAGAAAACAAATGATAAAAATTAGCGCTGAACTAAATGGAATAGAAAACAGAAAAACAACTGAAAGAATTAACAAGACCAAAAGCTGGTTCTTTGAAAAAAATCAACAAAATTGATAAACCACTGGCCAAACTGACAAAAGAAAAACAGGAGAGGAAGCAAATAACCTGAATAAGAAATGAGATGGGCATTATTACAACAGACCCAACTGAAATTAAAAGAATCATATCAGATTACTATGAAAAATTGTACTCTAACAAATTTGAAAACCTAGAAGAAATGGATGAATTCGTGGAAACACGCTACCTACCTAAACTAACACAAACAGAGCTAGAACAACTAAATAGACCCATAACAAAAGAAGAGATTGAAAAGGTAATCAAAAAACTCCCAACCAAAAAAAGCCCTGGTCCAGACGGCTTCACTGCAGATTTCTACCAAACTTTCAGAGAAGAGTTAACACCACTACTACTAAAGGTATTTCAGAGCATAGAAAAGGATGGAATACTCCCAAACTCATTCTATGAAGCCACCATATCCCTGATACCAAAACCAGGTAAAGACATCACAAAAAAATTATATGCCTATATTCCTCATGAACGTAGACACAAAAATCCTCAACAAAATTCTAGCCAATAGAATTCAACAACATACCAAGAAAATAATTCACCATGACCAAGTGGGATTCATACCAGGTATGCAGGGATGGATCAACATTAGAAAAACAGTTAATGTAATATACAGCATAAATAAAACAAAAGACAAGAATCACATGCTTTTATCAATTGATGCAGAAAAGGCATCTGACAAAGTTCAACACTCATTCATGATAAAAACTCTCAGCAAAATAGGAATAGAAGGAAAATTCCTCAAAGTAATAAGGGGCATTTAGACAGCCAGCATCACCCTAAATAGAGAGAGCCTGAAAGCATTACCATTGAGATTGGGAACCAGACAAGGATGCCCTTTATCACCGCTGTTTTTCAACATTGTGTTGGAGGTCATAGCCAGAACAATTAGGCTAGATAAAGAAATAAAGGGCATCCAGATGGGCAAGGAAGAAGTAAAAGTATCTCTATTTGCACATGACATGATCTTATACACAGAAAACCCTAAGGAATCCTCAAGAAAACTACTAAATCTAACAGAAGAGTTCAGCAGAGTATCAGGATACAAGATAAACAAACAAAAATCAGTTGGATTCCTCTACACCAACAAAAAGAATATAGAAGAGGACATCACCAAATCAATGCCATTTACAATAGCCCCCAAGAAGATAAAATACTTAGAAATAAATCTTACCAGAGATGTAAAAGACTTATAGAAAGAAAACTACAATACACTTCTGCAAGAAACCAAAAGAGACTTACATAAGTGGAAGGATATACCTTGCTCATGGATAGTAAGACTTAACATAAAAATGTCTATTCTACCAAAAGTGAGCTATACATTTAATGCAATTCCGATCCAAATCCCAAGGACATTCTTTAATGAGATGGAGAAACAAATCACCAACTTCATATGGAAGGGAAAGAGGCCTCAGATAAATAAGGCATTATTGAAAAAGAAGAACAAAGTGGGAGGCCTTACTTTACCTGATTTTAGAACCTATTATACCTCCACAGTAGTCAAAATAGCCTGGTGTTGGTACAACAACAGATACATAGACCAGTGGAACAGAATCGAGAATCCAGACACAAATCCATCCACATATGAGAAGTTGATGTTTGACAAAGACCCCAAACAGTTAAATGGGGGGAAAGACAGTCTTTTTAGCAAATGGTGCTGGCATAACTGGATATCCATCTGCAAAAAAATGAAACAAGACCCATACCTCACTCCATGCACAAAAACTAACTTAAAATGGATCAAAGACCTAAATATAAAATCTAGAACAATAAAGATCATGGAAGAAAATATAGGGACAACACTAGGAGCCCTAATACATGGCATAAACAGTATACAAAACATTACTAACAATGCAGAAGAAAACTAGTTAACTGGGAGCTCCTAAAAAATGAAACACCTATGCTCATCCAAAGACTTCACCAAAAGAGTAAAAAGACTACCTACAGACTGGGGAAAAGTTTTTAGCTATGACATTTCCAATCAGTGCCTGATCTATAAAATCTACATGATACTGCAAAAACTCAACTGCAGAAAGACAAATAACCCAATTATAAATGGGCAAAAGATATGAATAGACACTTCAATAAAGAAGACATTCAGGTAGCTAACAAATATATGAGGAAATGCCTTTGCATAGTCAATAAAACACAGGTAAACATCCTTCTGGTATTCTCTGCTTTCAGCCAGGATCCATCTGACATCAGCAATGATATCCCTGGTTCCACGTCCTCTTCTGAAACCAGCCTGAATTTCTGGCAGTTCCCTGTTGATATACTGCTACAGCCGTTTTTGAATGATCTTCAGCAAAATTTTGCTTGCATGTGATATTAAGGATATTGTTCTATAATTTCCACATTCAGTTGGATCACCTTTCTTGGGAACAGGCATAAATAGGGATCTCTTCCAGTCAGTTGGCCAGGAAGCTGTCTTCCATATTTCTTGGCATAGACGAGTGAGCACCTCCAGTGCTGCATCTGTTTGTTGAAACATCTCAATTGATATTCCATCAATTCCTGGAGCCTTGTGTTTCACCAATGCCTTCAGAGCAGCTTGGACTTTTTCCTTCAGTACCATCGTACCATGGTACTGGTACATGTTAATTAGTTCCTGGAATTGCCCACCTATTTCTCAGAAACTTTATGAATTATGCATAACTTCCCTCGCGGAGCTTGATTCGAGACTTAGTTTCCAAGCTCCTTGCTTAACTAAGCTTGCAATAAAGTCTACTTTCTCTTCCTCAAAGGCCTAGTATCTCTCAAGTGACTTGAGGGTCGCACTGGGCAGGACCCACCCCCATCAGGTTACAAAAAGAGGCCTGTCCTGAGGGGGTTGAGAAGAGCCAGTCCTTAGGGAACCCCGAGGAGCCTGTCCTGAACGGGCTGTGAGGAGGCCTGCATGGCTGAGAGAAATATCTTGCACTGAAGAAGAGAAATTTTGCCTACATGCTTCCTAATTCTGATCCTGAGTTGTAGCCTGTTGATCCTGATCCTGAGTTGTACCCTGTTACTTCCTTAATAAGCCACTTAACTGTAAATACAGTTCCTGAGCTCTGTGACACACTGCGGCAAATTACCTAATGCAAATAGGAGAGGGAACAGTGCTGGGGGGAGGGAGAATAACCAGTGTCAGAAATGGAGTGGTACAACAGCTTGGAGAATGTGGAAATCTAGGGTGTATTTGACCTCCACCTCATAAGAATTGTCTTTGTTCTGATTTCTTACATTTGAAGTTATTTTTACAGTATAAAAATATTATTTTTCCTCCATTCAATATTAATTCATGATCTTACTGATTCTATATCTTGAATAATACCCTGGGGATAAAAAGCATCTGTGACTCTATTATGTTGTTGTTGTTAGGTACCCTCAAGTTGGTTCTGACTTGTGGCGACACTATGTACAACAGAACGAAACACTGCCTGGTCCTGTGCCATCCTCACATTGCTCCTATGTTTGAGCCTGTTTTTGCAGCCACTGTGTCAATCCATCTTATTGAGGGTCTTCAGCTTTTTCACTGATCCTCTACTTTGTCAAGCATGATGTTCTTCTCTGGGGACTGATCCTTCCTGATAACATGTCCAAGGTATGTAGGACATAATCTCACCATCCTTGCTTCCAAGGAGCATTCTGGCTTTATTTCTTTCAAGACAGATTTGTTTGTTTTTTTGGCAGTCCATTGTATATTCAATATTTTTCACCAACACCATAACTGAAAGGCATCAATTCTTCTTCTGTCTTCCTTGTTCATTGTCCAGCCTTTGCATGCGTATGAAGCAACTGAAAACACTATGGCTTGGTCAGGTGCACCTTAGTCCTTAAAGTGACATCTTTGCTTTTTAATACTTAAAAGAAGTGTTTTGCAGCAGACTTGCCCAATGCAATGCATCATTTGATTTCTTTACTGCTGCTTCCATGGATGTGGATTGTGGATCTGAGTAAAATGAAATTCTTGACAATTTCAATCTTTTCTCTACTTATTATGATGTTGCTTATTGGTCCAGATGTGAGGATTTTTGTTTTCTTTATGTTGAGGTGTAATCCATACTGAGGGCTGTTGCCTTTGTTTTTCATAAGTAATTGCTTCCAGTCCTCTTCACTTTCAGCAAACAAGGTTGTGTCATCTGGATAACGCAGGTTGCTTATAAGTCTTCCTCCAATCCTGATGCCATGTTCTTCTTCATATAGTCCAGATTCTCAGATTATTTGCTCAGCATACAGATTGAATAAGTATGGTGGAAGAATACAACCCTGATGCTCACCTTTCCTGACACAGTATCCCCATGTTCTGTTTGAACGACTGCTTCTTAATCTATGTACAGTTTCCTTATGAAAACAACTAAGTGTTTTGTAATTCTCATTTTTAGCAATGTTACCCATAATTTGCCATGATCCACACAGTGGAATGCCTTTGCAAAGTCAATAAAACTAAGGTAAACATCTTTCCGGTATTCTCTGTTTTCAACCAGGATCCATCTGACATCAGCAATGATATTCCTCATTTCATGTCCTCTTCTTTTTTTTTTTTTGTGAATCCAGTTTGAAATTCTGGCAGTTCCCTATTGATGTACTATGGCAACCGCTTCTGAATGATCTTCAGCAAACTTTTACTTGCTTGTGGTATTAACGATATTGTTCAATAATTTCCAAATTCTGTTGGATCACCTTTCTTTGGAATATGCATAAATTTGGCCCTCTTCCAGTCGGTTGACCAGGTAACTGTCTTCCAAATTTCTTGGCATAGATGAGTGAGCACTTCCGGTGCTACATCCATTTGCTGATACATCTCAGTTGATGGTCCATCAATTCCTGGAGCCTGTTTTTCGCCAATGTTTCAGTGCACCTTGGACCTCTTCCTTCAGTACTAAGGGCTCCTGATCATATGTTACTTCCTGAAATGGTTGAACATCAAACAATTCTTTTTGATATAGTGACTCTATTACAGTAAGGAATTTTTGTAATTAAAAAAATCACTGGGAATAAAACTGCCCCTCTTGGTATGTTATAGGGGTGAGGCTGCAGGACTTGTTTTTAATGATGGATTATCAGATATGACAACAAAATCACAAGCAGCAAAAGACAAAACAGATAAATGGGACCTCATAAAAATTAAATATTTCTGTTCATCAAAGGACTTAATCAACAAAGTGAAGACAACTTGCTAATTGGGAGAAAGTTTTCAGGAACCATGTATCTGATAAGGGTCTAATATGCAAAATATATTTTAAAAAATTGTACAACTTAAAAACAAAAAGACAAACAACCAAATCAAAAAATGGGCAAAACACTTGAACAATATATCACCAAAGAGGATATTCAAGTGGCAAACAACCACATGAAAAGATCTTCAAATTCATGAGTCACTAAGCCATTACTGTCGCGTTGATTCCAAATCACAGCAACACTATTAGACAGGGTAGAAATGCTCCATAGGGTTTCCAAGGAGCCGTGGTGAATTTGAATTGCCAATCTTTTGGTTAGCAGCTGGGGTCTTAACCACTACAACACCAGGGCTCCTCATGAGTCACTGTTGTTGTTAGGTCCAATGGAGTCCATTCCGACTCATAGCAACCTTATGAACAACAAAACGAAGCACTGCCAGGTCCTGCACCATTGTCACAACTGTTGTTATGCTTAAGCCCATTGTTGCAGCCACTGTGTCAGTCCATCTGGTTGAGAGTCTTCCTCTTTTTCGCTGACCCTCTACTTTAACAAGCATGATGTCCTTTTCCAGGGACTGATCCCTCCTGATAACATGTCAAAAGTATGTGAGATGTAGTCTCACCATCCTTGCTTCTAAGGAGCGTTCTGGTTGTACTTCTTCCAAGACAGATTTGTTCATTCTTTTGGCAGTCCATGGTATATTCAGTATTCTTCTCAATTGACACCTTTGAATTGACAATTCAAAGGTGTCAATTCTTCTTCGGTCTTTCTTATTCATTGTCCAGCTTTCACATACCTGTGAGGTGATTGAAAACACCATGACTTGGGTCAGGCACACCTTAGTCTTCAAGGTGACATCTTTGCTTTTCAACACCAGTATTCAAATACCAGCAGGGTCACCCATGGTGGATAGGTTTCAGCTGAGCTTCCAACTAAGACAGACTAGGAAGAAGGAACCCACAATCTACCTCTGAAAAGAATTAGCCAGTGAACGCCTTATGAACAGCAGCAGAACATTGTCTGATATAGTGCCGGAAGGTGAGTCCCCTAGGTTGGAAAGCATCTGAAAGACAACTGGGGAAGAGTTGCCACCTCAAAGTAGAGTCGAACTTAATGATGTGGATGGAGTCAAGCGTTCAGGACCTTCATTTGCTGATGTGGCATGACTCAAAATGAGAAGAAACAGATGCAAACATCCATTAATAATCAAACGTGGAATGCATGAAGAATGAATCTAGGAAAATTGGAAATCGTCAAAAATGAAACAGAATGCATAAACATCAATATCCTAGCCATTAGTGAGCTGAAATGGACTGGTATTGGCCACTCTGAATTGCAAAATCATATGGTATACTATGCCAGGAATGACAACTTGAAGAGGAATGCTGTTGCATCATCGTCAAAAAGAACATTTCGAGATCTATCCTGGGGTAAAATGCTGTCACTGATAGGATGATATCCATATGCATACAAGGAAGACCAGTTAATACAACTATTACTAAAATTTATGCACCAACCACTAAGGCCAAATATGAAGAAATTGAAGATTTTTACCAACTTCTGCATTCTGAAATTGATCCAACATGCAATCAGGGTTCACGACAATTATTGGTGATTGTAATTCAAAAGTTGGATGCAAGAAGGACTAGTACTTGGAAAATATAGCCTTGGTAATAGCAACAATGGTGGACATTGCATGATAGAATTTGCAAGACTAACGACTTCTTCATTGCCGATACCTTTTTTCACCAGCATAAACAGTGGCTATGGATTTGCCCAGGGCAATGCGTCCTTTGGTATCCTAATTGCTGCTTCCATGGGCGTTGATTGAGGATTCAAGTAGAATGAAATCCTGGACGACTTTAATTTTTTCTCGATTTATCAAGATGTCGCTTATTGGATGGTTTGTATTTTTGTTTTATGTCGTGGCGTAATCCATACTGAAGGCTGTAGTCTTTGATATTCATCAGTAAGTGCTTCAAGTCCTCTTTGCTTTCAGCAAGCAAAGCTGTGTCATCTGAGTCTTCCTCCAATCCTGATACCATGTTCTTCATATACTCCAGCTTCTTGGATTATTTGCTCAGCATACAGGTTGAAGAAGTATGGTGAAAGAATACAACCTTGGTGCACACCTTTCCCTATTTTAAACCACACAGTGTCCCCTTGTTTTGTTCGAATGACTGCCTCTTGATCTATGCACAGGTTCCTCATGAGCACAATTGTTCTGTAATTCCCATTGTTTGCAATGTTATCCGTAATTTGTCATGATCCACACAGTTGAATGCCTTTGCATAGTCAATAAAACTGAGGTAAACATCTTTCTGGTATTCTCTGTTTTCAGCCACAATTCATCTGACATCTGCAATAATATCCCTCTTTTTTTTTTTTCCATGTACTCTTCTAAATCTGGCTTGCCTTTGTGGCAGTTCCCTGTCAATGTGCTGCTGCAACTGTTTTTGAATTACATTCAGCCAAATCTTACTTGCATGTATTATTAGTGGTACTGTTTAATAATTTCTGCATTCTGTTGGATCACCTTCCTTACAAATGTGTACAAATATGAATCTCTTTGAGTCGGTTGGCCAGGTAGCTGCCCTCCAAATTTCATGGCATACATGAGTGAGCACTTCCAACACTGCATGCACTTGTTGAAATATAACAACTGGTATGCCATCAATTCCTGGGGCCTTGTTTGTTGCCAATAGCTTCAGTACAGCTTGGCCTTCTTCCTTCCACACCATTGGTTCTTGATCCTATGCAGCCTACTGAAATGGATGAACTTCAGCCAATTCTTTCTGGTGCAGTGACTCTGTATATTCTTTAATGCTTAATGCGTTGTCCAGCATTTGCCCATAGACTCCTTCAATACTGCATCTCGAGGCTTGTGTTTTTTCTTCAGTTCTTTCAGTTTGAGAAATGCCAAATGTGTTATTCTCTTTTGAGTCTCTATTTCAGGTCTTTGCACATCTTATTATAATACTCTGCTTTGTCTTCTTGAGCCACCCTTTGAAATCTTCTGTTCAGCAATTTTATTTCATTATTTCTTCCATTCCCTTTAGCTAATCTAGGTTCAAGAGAAAGCTTCCCAGTCTCTTCTGACATTCATTTTGGTCTTTTCTTTCTTTCATAATCATGAATATTACTATGCCACAATATTTTGTTCACTACATTCTAGCTAAAGTTGTCAATTGTTTAACCTTTTATAATCTCTGACATTTGTATTTGCTGACATAGAATTGATTTTTAAAGATGTTTCACTATTTTAAAGCCAAAAAATACATGAAAGTTTTTATGTGGAAACTCCACTTTCTTCTTTTTCTTCAACCCCAAAGTGCTTTTTCTGCAAATATAACATAATTTTGTAGAACCACAAAAATTAGAGATAAGGCCTCTTTGGTCATAAAATGTACTTCTCAGGGGCTTCTTACAGGATTGATCCCTCTAATACATTTGTAGCGCCTTTTACAGTTGTGTCTTAACCTATGTGATGGCCTTTCTATCACTTCCCTTAGGGATACTTTTGCACAGTGTCATAAGTACCAGTGTTTTGGAGCTGGTTCCTGATATTTAGTCCATATTTTCATTGTTTCACTCAGATTCTTCCAATTGAGCATTACATTATCCCTTTTGGACCATGCCTCCCTTGGGAAGTACCAAGCAGCATGGCCTTCAACAAATGTTCTTAGAATTACCTGTAAGCGAGTAAAAATCCTTTTTAACACCAGTGGCAGTTAAAGGAGAAAACCAGAGATGCCCTCTAAATTGTGAGACCAAAAATAAAAGTAAACTATGGGCAGCTTTTTTTATTTTATAAAGAGGATGGAGTATTTTTTTCATTTGAAAATTAAAAAAAAAAAAAAAAAAGTTTTCTTGTCAATTGAAAGCTATTTAGACTTCAAGTGCCAGAACAGAGAGAGTACACTGGATCAAAATTTGTCTTCCTGAAGACGCATCTTCCTTTAGATCTACAAAGTTTCTGTCTTAAGTTTTCTAATGTTGCTATAAGACAACAAACAGAAATTTATTCTCTCATAATCTAGGAAGCTAGAAGTCCGAATTCAGGGCACCAGTTCCCAGGGAATGCTTTCTCTCTCTGTCAGTTCTGGTGGAAGGTCCTTGTCATCAATTTTCCTCTGGTCTAGGAGGTTCTCAGAGGAGGAACTCTGGGTCCAAATGATGTGCTCTGCTCCTGGCACTTCTTTCTTGTGGTCATGAATTCCCTTTCCTCTCTGCTCGGATTTTCTTTTATAGCTCAGAAGGGATTGATTCAACATCAGCCTAATCCTGGAGATTGCATTGAGTCCTGCCTCATTATCACAACTGCCTCTAACGCTGCCTCATTAACATAGTAGAGGTAGGATTTACAACACATAAGAAAATCACATCAGATCGCAAAACGGTGGACAACCAACCACACAATACTGGGAACTATGGCCTATCCAAGTTGACACACATTTTTGAGGGATACAATTCAATCATAACAGCTACCTACATCAAACGAAAAAAAACAAACCCACTGCCATCGAGTCAATTCTGACTCATAGCGACCCTATAGGACAGAGTAGAACTGCCCCATAGAGTTTCCAAGGAGCACTTGGTGGATTCGAACTGCAGACCTTTTGGTTAGCAGCCATAGCTCTTAACCCCTATGCCACCAGGGTCTCCCTACCTACTTCAGTAAGCATATTCTGTTTCCCTGCTGCCATCAAAGGCCAACTCTCCATGTAGACTTTGGATTCTTTCCTCTCTCATCTTTTTATGGACTTTGGTTCAGCATTAACCCCCTCTTCTTGACCTTTAGCCTCTTCCTCCTTATTGGGTACATTCCTGGTTTGAGAACACCTTAAACCCCTACCTTGACCCCCCATTCACCCCAGGCTATGCACTCTTTCTTTACTTCCTTTGAAAGTAAAACTTCTCAAAAGAGTTGTCTGTATTCCCATCCCTTCCCTTACTCCTCAGTCTACTCCAGTTTAGTCTCTGTCCATACCATTCTAAGAGAATTCTCTCATCAAGGTCACCAACATCCTCCATTGGGCCAAGACCAGTTCACATCTCTGTGTCCAATTCTTACTAGCCTTCTCATCAGCGTTCAGTACGATCAAACATTCTTGAGACACTTTATCCTACATTGGCTCCCGTAAGGCCATACTCTCCTGGTTTTTTTCTTGCCTCACTGGAAGTTCTTTCTGGGGTTCATTTGCTGCCATCTCCACCTAATTTTTAAATGTTATAGGGCTGCAATTATTAAATATAGAGAGCTCAGTGTTAAGCCCTTGTCTATCTATCATAAACACACCTTCCCTAGGTGATCTCATCTAGTCCCATGGTTCTAATGAGCATATATAGATGCTGACTGCCAAGTACATCTCTAGCTAGGATCACTTCCCTGAGTTCCAGACGTATGTGTCCAACTGCCCGAATGATCATTATACTGGGCTGCCTAATAGACACTTCATCTCCACAAATCATCACTAGTCATCCAATTGCCCCCAAACCTTAGAGTCATCTTTCCCTCATGCAGTCTATCAGCAAATTGTATTCTGTTCTATTACAAATCTTCATGAACCTATTGTTCTCTCCTTTCCAACTCCTCTGCAACCCTTGAATCCAAGCTACCACCATCTCTTATCTAGGCTACTTCACTGGCCCTGTTTCACTTATGTCCCTTTCCAATCTACTCTTCAGAAAGCAGTCAGAGTGACCTTAAATCATAAATCAGATCATGTCATTCACATGTTCAAAATCCCTCAGTGACTTTCGATTTTCATTGAATAAAACCTGTAAGTCCCTAGGGGATTTGGCCACCTCTGCTTCTCTCACTTCACTTTATACCTCCCTCCTGTTCTACTCTGCTTCAGTATCATTCATTCTTCCAAGCTCTTTCCTTTCTTGAGGCCTTGGCACTTGGTGTGTCCTTTGCTGAAAAACTCTTCTCCTGGCTGTTTGCACGGCAGGTTTCTTCTTATTCTTCAGATCTTAGCTCAAATGTCATCTCCTCGTTCATGCACTAATTCATTAATCAAATATTTCTTAAGCACTTTGCATCTTAGGTACTGTTCCATAAGCTGAGGATACAACAGGTGTGTTTGTAAAGGCCCTCCAAGAAGTAGACACCAAGATAGAATTAGGCATGTGTTATGGACTGAATTATGTCCCTCCAAAATATGTGTTGTAAATCCTAACCTCTGTGCTTGTGGTTATAATCTATATGGGAATGAGTTGTCTTTGTTATGTTAATGAAATAGGATTAGTGTAAGGTTTATCTTGAGTCAATCTCTTTTGAGATATTAAAGAGATTAAATGAACAAGCAGAACCGAGATACGGGAAGATATATGGAAAGCCACATGAAGATAGCCCAGGAGCAGAAGCTCTAAGAGACAAGGACTTTCTTCCAGAGCTGACAGAGGGAGAAACCCTTCCCCTAGAGCTGGCACTCTGAATTTGAACTTCTAGCCTCCTAAACTGTGAGAAAATAAATTTCTGTTTGTTAAAGCCACCCATTTGCGGTATTTCTATTGCAGCAGCACGAGATAGTTAAAACAGCATGTAAGAAGTTATTGGGGAAAAAAAGACTACTAACTCTCAGAAAATTTAAATAATTAAAATTTGAAATCATGTTTCTTATTTTTTAAAAAAAGAGTTTATTAGGGGGAAATGCTTGTAAAGGATAAAGGAGAAAGTAGGGAGAGCCTTAAGACCATAATGCAGGTCTGCTATCAGTGAAAGGTGAAGGGGAAGAAATAAGGGTTGAGTGGAAAGAGTCTCACACTGCAGAGAAACTCTAAAAAAGTTTTTAGCCAAGCTGATAGGTGTCCTCAAGCCAAAGTTGCCCATTAGAGAAGTCCCAAGTCCACGGGTTAGGCATTAAGCATCAGGCTTGAGGCTTCTCCTGACTCACAGAGCTGCACGGGTTGATGAACCCAAGATCCACAGATCAGACATCAGGCTGCTGGCTCATGGCTGTGAAAGTTAATGAATCAAAGATTGGCAGGAAAGATGACATGCTGCTGGCTGAAGTCCCCAACACTGGAGGTCAGATGCTAATGAGCCAAATGCAGGATTCAGAGCAGAACAAAAGCCAGTGAGCTTTGCCAGAAAGTCCACATATGTTGGACGCAGGTCACAACCCCTAGGAAACTCCTTTCTTCTGATTGGCTACTTATAGCAGATCTCATCATGAAAGAGATTAAATTATATCAGGTTTCATCATGGAAGGGATTACATCATGATACGACTGCCAAACTACATCATAACTGCCAAACCACTGAGAACCAAGGCCCAGCCAAGTTAACACACAACCTTAACGATCACAGTACATCCCTTGTCAACTTGGCACTTATACACATCTCCTTAAATGATACATAATCTCTGAAAAAAGACAATTATAAAGTCATACTTGCACCTAACATGATATGGCTAACGTGTGTACAACCAAAAATGCATTAGCCATATTTACATCTTATATTTTAGAAGTGAAGAAAACAAAAATATTTGATGCACACATACAAGGAAGAAATACTCATAACAATTAGAGTCCTCAGCTCTGCAACTGGTCATGTGATTGTAACTGATATTTAGAACTACCTTTTTCTGCCACCCATTTTGTACTCCCTTGGCCCTAAGCAAGCACCACAGCTCGTTCTTTGCCTGGTGGCGTCACCCAAACCTTCATTCCTGAAGGGTCTGGGCCATTAGTAGTCATGTTGGAATTGGGTTGCTGTAGTTTTCCATTGAATATAATCACAGGGCATGGTAGTACTAAGAGACACCCTAAGGGATCTCCTGCATTCCAGACATGCTCTTCTTTACCTCCATTATGTAATATCAATCTGGTATTCTCTTAGTAATCCGGATCAATCACACTCGCCAATATGGTAACTCCGTTCTTTGCCTGGTGAGGCACAAGTAGCCCTAAGTGGCCAGGTAGCACTCTTAGGTTTCGATTCAATGGCATCAGTGATGTGTCTCCAGGTGGCAGCATTCTTCCCTTTGCAACTAAGACCTCTAGGCCCACAGAGCATAGGGTTGTGGGGACAGGAAGCAAATATTTTACCAGTAGGTCACTTGGAGTAGTAGTGAGTTGTTCCACTCCCATTTCTCCTCTCGATTCCTGGATCCATGAATTCTGACTATGAGAGAAACAGCACCATGTATTGGTTTAGAGCCTCCTGGAGAACACTGCTCCAACCCTGCAAGATATTGCCACCTAGCTGGCACTGTAATTGTGTCTTTAGAAGGCCATTCCACCGTTCTATCAAGCCAGCTGCTTCAGGATGATGAGTAAGACCAGCGAATTCCATGTGCATGGGCTAATCACCTTGAGGAATGGTGGCATATCAGGGACTCAGTGTTAGTCTCTCCTGGTGGCAGATTGGGCATTCAGCAGTAGCTATAGCCAAGTCAGCCTTGGTGAGTGGAAATCCATGATGTTAAGCCCGTGCATAACCTCCATCCCATAGCCACTTTGTTCATGAGCCGATTGGGCAATGACAGGAGTGAACAGGGAAAGAGAATGAGTGGTTTCCATAAAACATGTCATCCTACCTGCTTGATTTTTAAAATCTTCCTCTGACAAGGTCACCCTTTGTGACCATTCATAGGAGACACCAATAGCTTCACTTCTGCAGAAGAAGTCTATCCACATCCCTCTACCCCATACCTGCTTGTCTTCTTTACCAATCATGTTCCTTCCAAATCCCTGACCATCCAGCCTAATCATTGGCCACAGCCCATGAATCTGTATACAATCACACATGTGGCCATTTCTCCTTCCAAGCAAAGTGAACACCAGATGCACTACCCAAAGTTCTGCCTATTGGGAGGATTTCCCTTCACCACTGTTCTGCAGGGAGGTCCCAGAAAGAGGTTGTACCACTGCCGCTGTCCACTTTCGAATGGTGCCTGGATATCACGCAGAACCATCTGTAAACCAGGCATGAGTTTTCTCTTCCTCAGTCCGCTGATCATAAGGAACTCCCCCTGAGGACATAGGCACAGACTAGGGGATGAAAGGTAATGTTACAGGAGTGAAGACCATGGGCATTTGCTCCACTTCCTCATGCAATTTAAGTGTGCCTTCAGGTCCTCCTTGGGACTGATCTCGTATATACCACTTTCACTTAATGATGGAGTGCTCTGTACACATCCAGCTTTATGGCTCTGTGGGTCAGATAACACCCAGTTCATGATGGGTGGCTCAGGCTGCATGGTGACTTGGTGGCTCATGGTTAAGTGTTCAGCCTCTAGTAAGGCCCAGTAACAAGCTAAAAGCTGTTTCTCAAAAGGAGAGTAGTTATCTGCAGAGGATGGTAGGGCTTTGCTCCAAAATTGTGAGGGTCAGCACTGTGATTCACCAATCGGGACCTGCCAAAGACTCCAAAGAGCATCCCTGTCTGCCACTGACATTTCAGCACCATTGGATCAGTTGGATCATATTGCCCTAGCGGTAGAGCCGCTTGCATGGCAGCCTGAACCTGTTGCAGAGACTTCTTTTGTTCCGGGCCCCACTCAGAACTAGCAGCTTATCGAGTCACTTGATTCACTTGATAATAGGCTGGAGTAGCACACACAAATGAGGGATATGTTGCCTCCAAACCCAAAGAGCCCCGCAATAATCCCCCAAAACTCTGATTATTTTTCCCCAATGAATGGTTGCTCTAGTAAAAGGCCATAGATCCCTTTGGGAAAGGCTGGGAGAAAGATTAACAGTATAAGATTTTGGCAGTGTATTGGAGACCTTCCTAAGGGGACCTGGCCTCCCCTTCATTCAAGGGGTTGCGGGTCTGTAAACTTGCTCAAATCTGGGAACTGATTGAGAGGCCGTGGCTCTCTATCCTGGCAATTCAAGTTATACTGCTCTTCACTTGACTTGAATTCATCCGCTTGTACAGATCAAGTAAATGTTTAGTAGAAATCCTATCTATTTCACTCCTAGGGACACCATGACTTCGTAGCCAATGCCAAAAGTCTATACAAGTCAGACTATTCTGATTACTGCTTTGACACTGCTGTCCGTTATGGTAGCCAAACCCACATTGTCTTTGTTGATTGAGTGCTGCCACTTGGCCCCTATTAACACAGGGTCCAATCAGCCCCATTGTAGTTAGATGTCTTAATTCATTTAGGGAAGCTCCCACTGTCAAATGTGACTTACATAAAATAGCAATTACAGCAGTCTTCAAAGATGCTGGGGCTCCCTTCACAAATTTGTTTCTCACTGTTTTGGAAAAAGGTGTGTCCTCTGGGCACACCATGTGTTGGTCCATGGGTCTAACTTGACAATTCCATTCAGGCATGCCAATTTCCTTAAGCCTTTGGATACCTTTTTCTACAGTATACCAAGTCAGGTCTGGTACTTAAACTTGATTTAGTGTAGGCCACCATGTAATCTATGCTTCAGTGACCCAATCAAATAAACTATTAGATCCTTTGTTAACCTCTCGAGCTAAAATGTTGAATGAAGAATCTGTTCTTAGTGGGCCCATAACAATAAACTCAGACTGATCTATCTTTATGTTCCTTGCACTATTATTCCACACCCTTAATAGCCATTCTCACACATATTCCCCAGGTTTCTGTTTGTACATATTAGAAAAGTCAAGCAGTTCTTTTGGGTGTAGTATACCTCCTCCGGGGTCACACTTTGTACTTCACCTCTTGTGGTTCACTGGGACTTAAGTCTAGTTATAGGTCTAGAAGCCAAAATATGTGATAGGGATGTGTTTTGAGAAACATTCAACATTGTCTCATAAGACATCTGCCTCAAGCAATGCCACAATACCTTCTTTCACCAACATAAACGGTGACTATACACATGGACCTCACCAGATGAACACACAAGAATAAAATTGACTACATCTGTGGAAAGAGACGATGCAAAAGCTCAACACCATCAGTCAGAACAAGGCCAGGGGCCAACTGAGGAACACACCATCAATTGCTCATATGCAAGTTCAAACTGAAACTGAAGAAAATTAGAACAAGTCCACAAGGGCCAAAATATGACCTTGAGTATATCCACCTGAATTTAGAGACCATCTGAAGAATAGATTTGATGCATTGAACACTAGTGACTGAAGACCAGACGAGTTGTATAATAACATCAAGGACATCATACATGAGAAAGCAAGTGGTCATTGAAAAGACAGGAAAGAAAAGACCAAGATGGATGTCAGAGGAGATTCTGAAACTTTCTCATGAACATCAAAAAGCTAAAGCAAAAGGAAGAAATGATGAAGTAAAAGAACTGAACAGAAGATTTCAAAGGGTGTCTCGAGAAGACAAGGTAAGATATTATAATGACATGTGCAAAGAGCTAGAGATAAAAATCAAAAGGTAAGAACACACTCGGCGTTTCTCAAGCTGGAAGAACTGAAGAAAAAATTCAAGCCTTGAGTTGCAATAGTGAAGGATTCTATGGGAAAATAGTAAATGACACAGGAAGCATCAAAAGAAGATGGAAGGAATACACAGAGTCATTATACCAAAAAGAATTAGTCCATGTTCAACCATTTCAAGAGGTGGAATCTGATCAGGAACCAAGGGTACTGAAGGAAGAAGTCCAAGCTGCTCTGAAGGCATTGGTGAAAAACAAGGCTCCAGGAATTGACAGAATATCAATTGAGATGTTTCAACAAACAGATGCAGAGCTGGAGGTGCTCACCCATCTATGCCAAGAAATATGGAAGACAGCTTCCTGGCCAACTGACTGGAAGAGATCCATACTTATGCCTAGTCCCAAGAAAGGTGATCCAACCAAATGTGGAAATTATAGAACAATATCATTAATAACACATGCAAGCAAAATTTTCCTGAAAATCATTCAAAAACGGCTGCAGCAGTATATCAACAAGGAACTGCCAGAAATTCAGGCCAGTTTCAGAAGTGGACGTGGAGCCAGGGATATCATTGCTGATGTCAGATGGATCCTGGCTGAAAGCAGAGAATAACAGAAGGATGTTTACCTGTGTTTTACTGACTATGCAAAGGCATTCAACTATAGAGGTCATGATCATAACAAATTATGGATAACATTGTGAAGAATGGGAATTCCAGAACACTTAATTATGCTCATGAGGAACCTGTACATAGATCAAGAGGCAGTTGTTCAGGCAGAACATAGGGATACTGATTGGCTTAAAGTCAGGAAAGGTGTGCACCAGGGCTGTATCCTTTCACCATACCTATTCAATCTGTATCCTGAGCAAATAATCCAAGAAGCTGGACTATATGAAGAACAGGACATTGGGATTGGAGGAAGGCTCATTAACAACCTGCGTTATGTAGATGACACAACCTTGCTTGCTGAAAGTGAAGAGAACTTGAAGCACTTACTAATGAAGATCAAAAACCACAGCCTTCCGTATGTACTGCACCTCAACATGAAGAAAAAAAAAAATCCTCACAAATGGACCAATGAACAACATCATGATAAATGGAGATAAGACTGAAGTTGTCATGGATTTCATTTTACTTGGA